>NC_086317.1:481426772-483861772 GCF_036172605.1 Pelobates fuscus
ACAAATTCCACACTTGGCTATAAATCCCATACACAGGTGACTCAAAATACTACAAACTAAATCCTAGATAAATAAATGAATAATTCTGGGTCCTAAATACCTTGCCTCCTCTACCATTCTAGACACTATGATATACCCCTCCCCCCCACTCAGACCTATGGGAATGAGCATCCTTCATGAATAAGCCATGCACAAGGGAAAGGCCTCCATATTTCCCTTTGCCAGTCTTTTGTTAAGTCTAAAGTAGGGCTCCCCTTAATAGCTATATTCATCAACCTTAGAAGTTGAATTAAGTTTCTAAAAATAGGTGCATATGGGGTGGGTGGCAGCACTGTAACATGGCTGTAGCCCCATGGAGAAAGCACAGCTTAGGAGAAGCTTAGGGGAAGGAACCCTGAAAAGGCTTGGAGGCGGGCTTAGGTGGAGCCAGATGGTGATTGGGTGAGTATGGATAATGGGTTGGGCTGATATAAAAGGTCAGATATTTTCAAAATTTCATTACTAATCAACTTACGAGGCAGAGTTGGTGGGCCCACTGATTGGGTCTGGTAAGCTTGTTTTTGTTTTTCTATGACTGTGAAGTCTGTGGAGGATATGATGGCCGGGATTCAGGTGGTGTCAAGGGACAGAGGGATGGTGTGGCTGCAGGAGTAGTTTGGAGTGGTCCTGGAGGCAGTGAATCTAAATGGTCTCGGGCGTTGGCATCTGGCGCGGAGGAGGAGGCCTCTGCAATGCTTGAGTCAGGGTCCCTGGAATTGGCTGGCACTGGGAGGGGAGGAGCTCTAGTCACTCTATGGAGGGGCAGAGCACAGGAGGATGGACAGACTCATCACTGACAGGCAGCACGGCTTCAGGGCCAGATGGAGCGCACATGGTCTGTAGACCCCCACGGTCAGTGGGATAGGCCTAGGAGGCAGCAGGGAAGCATGGCAGACAGCTATTCCCAGGGAGTCACAGAGGAAAAAGGCAGGAGGCTGGAGGCTTGACCAACAGGCAAGTGGGAGTCACTGACCTGTGGCAGCAGACTCTTCTTTGCTTGGGTGTGCAGTTGGGGATCTAGACAGACCTTCCCTCTCCCTGGCCTGGTGCTAGCGTGGATGGGTGGGCAGTGGGTCCATCTGGCATGAGGGGTGCCACTAGGGTTGGATGCTGGGCAGGTGCTGCTGAGCAACGTGGCAGGGGTGTCCACAAACAGGAAGGTGGCAGCAGATGTGGGGAGTGAGAGAGAATTGTTGGGTTGCATACCAGATGCAGCACAGCAGAATGCTTACATCTCATTGATATGGTGCTAGTCTAACTTGGTTCATTTAGTTCAAATGGCCAGAATAGCTGGCTTCTGGCAGGCAGTTTTCATGAGCTGAAATATAAAGTTTAGAAAAGTGCTTAGATTATGTAGCAGACCATGGGTAACTCGACTGGTGACCTCCGCTAATGCCTTCCTTGTGCCACTCTGGAACCATTAAAGCATACAGGCATACTGGCAACAAGTCTGTTGGACCTCCCTGAGACCAGTGTCCAAATTCTTGGGGTCCAATGTGACTGGACATGTGGGTGGGCACATGTTGGCATTGTACTCACTGACGGCGTTTTGTCACACATTTCCCCTTGTCCACCTTCGACACAGGTCATGCCCACAACATAATTTGTCCTCCGCCAGCCTCTTCAGTCTTGGGGTCTGGCTGGCTTTGCAACCTGCACCCTCCTAGGTACAGGGTGACTTAAACATAAGGTGCCTTTAGCCAGGGAGGCCGCCCCCAGCCCAGGCTCTGGTACACAGTAGTCTCTGAGCCCGTAAAAAAACCCCACCCAAGCATGTCCTCCCGACCATTCCATCACCTGTGTCTCTGCAGTTTGGTTGAGGAGGATGGAAGTAGTTGGTGGAGTCCGTCGCTGTTCGGCTTTCTGTTCATCACTGGGGTCATGGCTGGCATCTAGGGAGGATAGCTGACTGTGCTCGAGATACTGGGAAGGGAGCAAGGAATATTTAATCTCCCCCTGGATCCCACTCAGCTTCCGGAGAATGGTGCGGGCAGCACCCGCTCCTGGAAACCATCGTTTAGATATGTAGAGGCCGTTTTCCCTCTGCCCCGGGGCCCGCACCCCCACTGCCATCATGTTTCTGGGCCCTACGAGGCTGCTAGGGTCCCTAAACAACAGTGGTATGAGGCCAGCAGCACTCTGCCCTGGGGCCCATGCCTCTACTCCTATTTGCTTCCGGGGCCTTGCAAGGCTGCCAGGGCACAACTTAGGTAGCTGGGGTGGGCAGAGGCTACCTGCCCTCTGCCCGAAGGCAGCTGCAAGCTGCAGCTCCAAGCTGCCTTCCGGACCCAGTGGCTAGGATCAAGAATCAAGGGAAGGGGAGAGCAGAGGCTGGCAGCGCTCTGCTCTGATGCAGGTGCATCCTGTAACGGACCGTTTCAGCAGACAAGGGGTTAAAATCCGTTTAGGCAATATGCCCCTTTCTGAGAGACAGGCAAAGCTACTGCAGAACACCAAACTCCCGAACTGGATACAAAATAGCACTCCAAACTGGAACCTCACGAATAGCTGCTAGCAGACGAACAGGAAAAGCATATATCAGCTTACACTCCTGGCAATCAGTCTCCAACAGCATACAGTGAATCCCCCCAAGAACGAGACAAGGCTCCGTGTTGAGGGTCAAGCAGTGGTCTCAGGTGCTGGCACACCCAGCCTGGTTTTCATTACAGTTGTTGCAAATACAGGACTGAGCACAGGGAGGGATAAAACAACCAATCATATCACAGTTACATCCCACATATTCCCTCCCCTTATCCTGAGAGGAAACTCAATTATACATACAGTTAAACATACTTTCTACCCAACTTTCATAACTCTAAAACCATACATCACATTCACATAAAAATTACATATTCACAATCAATCCATTCAGGGAAACAACATATTAAAAAATGTCATGAATCAGACCAGGGGTTCAAAAGTTAGTAAAATATCTTTTGGGCCCTGGCTGGCACATGGCTATCTGGCTCAGACCGGTTTTACAGAGCCCTCTTTCCTGGAGACAATGGGAAAATAATCCAATTATATCCAGGGATAGAGGCAGACTCCATTGAGCACATGGCTGCAAAAAGACATAAAATACAATAAAATACACAAGGTTACATTTACTACATAAAAAGACATGCAACATATCCCCAGATAGCTTAGGTCTAAGCGCATATTATTGAATGGCGCTCAGACCACCCACATACAGTTCAATTGCCATGGAGCTAAAGTCTTTCCCATAGTCTTTCATTATATGAATGGGCTCCATGGCATAGCTATCTGGGGTATCACCGCTCACACAGGGCAAGTACCAAATGACCCCACTGTATTTAAAGGGCCAGAATGAGTGACATGCACTCTGTTAGGGTTGAATACTGTTTTTAAAGGGCCCAATCTCCCAGGGCCACAGTCCAAAGGCAGCAGGCGGGCAACCAGGCTTCTCCAATGCAATGTGGCGAGATTGCTCTCGTCACACATCCTTAAGGAAAGGTAGCGGATGCCGTAGTCTCACCAGCTACCCGCTGACCAGACCATAACAGGTCGCTGGGGTCAGTCTCAGGAACTTGTGGGCAGAGACCAGCAGTTTCTGGGTTTGCACTCTGCTGATGGAGACCAATTGTTTCATCTCCCTGGAACGCAATCTGTCACTGTGGAGATAGATCGGTTGTCTCTTCTCCCTGCCTGGTACTAGGGATGTGCATGAGCAAAAAATTCCGAAATTTGGGACTTCGGCAATTCGGGACTTTGGCACTTCAGTAATTCTCTAAGCCTAACCCTATCCCTAACCCTACTCCTAACCCTAATCCTACCCCAACCCTACCAATAACCCTACCCCTACTCCTAACCCCTATCCCTAACCTAATCTCTAACACCCAACCCTAACCCCAACTCTAACCCTACCCTTAACCGGACCCCTAACCTATCCCCTAATTCTAACCCTAACCTAACCCATAACCCCAACCGCAACCCTACCCCTAACCCTACCCATAACCATAACCTACCCCTACCTCTAACCTAACCCCTAACCCTACCTGTGACAGGTCACCTGTCTATGGATTATAGAAACATAGAAACATAGAATGTGACGGCAGATAAGAACCATTCGGCCCATCTAGTCTGCCCAGTTTTCTAAATACTTTCATTAGTCCCTGGCCTTATCTTATAGTTAGGATAGCCTTATGCCTATCCCACGCATGCTTAAACTCCTTTACTGTGTTTTTCTTTTGTTTGGTTCAGTATACGAACCAACCTCATGCAGACTGAACAACTTAGTTTGTATACCGAACTATCTACTAAATAGATGGACCACCCAGAACGTGTTCTGCTCATTAACCTGGCTGAACTTTTTAACACTTTCGAAAACCGCAATCCCCATCATTCTAAGTTGTCGGCTGGGTGGCTTTCGTTCGTATGGTTGAGCACGAGGCAGCGGTCATCTTCACAAACGGGGCCAGCGGTGTTTATCCCTACCCCTAACCCTAACCTTACCCCTAGCCTTATCCCTAACCCTACCCCAACCCTACCCTCAACCCTACCACAACCCCTATCCCCAGCCCTACCCCAACTCTTCCCCTAACCCTAACCCCAACCCTAACCCTCAACTCTACCCCTAATCCTATCCCTTATCCTCAACTCTACCCCTAACCCTAACCCTCAACTCTACCCCTAACCCCAACCCTATCCCTACCGTTTATCCCAACAATAACCCTACCCCTAACCTAACCCGTAACCCCTGACCCTACCCCTAACCTAACCCTACTCTAACCCCACCACTAACCTAACCTCTAACCCCAACCCTACCCTAACCCCAACCCCAAACCCATCACTAGCCTAACCCCTACCCCTAACCTAACCCCTAACACTACCTGTGACAGGTCCATGGATAATTGTTTTCTTTTGTTTGGTTCGGTATATGAAACACCCCCATACAGACTGAACAACGTGGTTCGTATACCAAACTATCTACTAAATGGATGGACCACCCAGAACAGTTGTGTGGCACTCATTAACCTGACTGACCTCTTTAACACTTTCGAAAACCGTAATCCACAACATTCTAAGTGGTCGGCTGGGTGGCCGTCTTCGTATGGTCGAACACGAGGCGATGGCCAACTCTCTACTTCACAAACGGTGTCAACGATGTTTGGTCGTCGAGTATATGGAACTAAAATCAGCCACTCAACGGCGCGAACTTCCAGCCCCACACATGTTCGGTTTTATTGGATTCCTAAAAGCAACATTCGGTAGAAGTAAACTCCCGAACGAGGGGCACACGACTGACCTTCAGACGAACATATCCTTTTGGTATTTTGTTATGTTTTGGTATCCTTGAAAGAGACTGACCACACAGACTGAATCTGTGAAACTCTTATGGGCAGGCGCCTCATGTGCAGTCGGTCAAAACTATACCTCAGTGGCGTTTTGACTATATTCGTGGGATCTGAGACCATTTCGGATATGCTGGGCACAGATCCAGGCTATCCGGGGACATAGTCTTTAGGGTGGTACCACACTGTTAATTAAGTGTTTTGGGGTGTTTGAGTAATGTATGTCCTGCATCCGGTTGTCTCCACTCCCAAAACCTCACTCTGTCCCTAGGGAGAGAGACCAAGTGTCTCTTCTCCCTGGATCCCACACTGCCACTGTGCCACTGTACTAATTTGTTTGCTCATTCTGCTTTGCGCTGCAGATATTCGGCCACAGTTTTTCTCGTATGCTGTATGAGAAACTCATGGGGGTTGGGTTTGAATAAAGTCAGCAGCCCATTCATCATATTGTCAAACTATGCCTTCTTGTAGCTGGGAACCATGCTTTCTCAATTAATGACCGCTGGTTCCATTCGGCTAGGAAGTACCATCCCATCGTTTGCCACCAATTTTAGTGGATCATGGGTAACTTGACTGGTTACCTCCGCTAATTCCTTCCTTCAGCCAATCTGAAACCATTAAAGCATACAGGCATTTATTCCCCAGCAACCAAACTAAACATTGCTCTGGGAGTAAACTGAAGTTTTATTTTGTCACACATGGTTTTTTAGGCACAGAGCTCTACATTGGGTCTCCAACACAAAACAACAGGGGTTTCAATCCCAAGATCCTGATGGGAGAGGAAGGACGGGAAACACCAGCTAGTTTAAAATGGTCTGGCAGTGTCCCTGGGACAACGCCCTGCTCGGGAAACAATGGGACAGGAGAAGAAAGAGGGAGGGGAAGAGGAATAGACAACCAATACATTTCACACCTAGCTATACTTTACAGTCTATAGAGCTGCTGATCCCTCCCCTCTTTGTTGACCCACAGCTGCATATGCAGACATACACTGCTCTATGTAGAATACAGGCACACAACACAGCAACATCTGGACACATGGAAAACAGTCACAAAAATGGGCAAACAAATCACGCCATCCATCACATATCTCCCCCCATAGAAATAGACAGACCTGTGTCCAGACTCAAGATGGGCCGGCAACAAGTCTGTTGGGCCCCCCTGAGTCCACAGTCCAAGTCCTTGGGGTCCAATTTTACTGGACAAGTGGGTAGGCCCTTGTGGACATGGTACTCAGTGAGGGCGTGCCGTCACATATTATATAAATAGATGTTAGATTTCACTATCCTTATACATGGTCTTCTAGGTCTCCTTTTAATTTGCCAGAAAGCCACTTTTTATACACAATGCTCCTGATAGTCTTCCTGTACTTTTTCTGTTTTTTGCCTCTAAACTTTATAAGTTGGTTCATATACTTCAGTACATCCTCTAACAGTTTTTGTTGTAGGTTTATCCCTTTTTGTGTACTCAACATGATGGCTTTCTCTTCTTCGATCTTCCAGTGTATTTCTATTAGATCTTCTTTAATATCTTTTATTATGATGAGCATAAGGTCCATGGAGCATATATTCAGGACTGAGGTGCAATCTCTGCATACTTTGGTCTTTGCTCTCCCAATTGTGGGAATATTTGTGACTCTGAATCCCCTTGGGATCTTGTAACGGCACCCCCAGGCATAAAAGGGGTTAACCCCTTAAGGACACATGACATGTCTGACACGTCATGATTCCATTTTATTCCAGAAGTTTGGTCCTTAAGGGGTTAAACACTGTTTAGAGGATATTCCCTTCCAGATATATAGGCAGCTACCAAAGACACCAATCCGCCAAACAGGAAACCATGTGAATGCTGTAAACAGCCGAACCGGAACCATACGAATGCTCCAAACAGTCGAATAGGAAAAACCATATGAAAGGTTTACACTCCTAGCAGTTGACCTGGAACAGCATACAATAAATCCCCCCAAGAAGGAGACAAGGCTCCGTGTTGAGGGTCAAAACAGGAACAGGCTGAGCTGTGTCTTTATTGGCCTTATATACACATTTTACAGACAACGTCCCACTCACAGGGTTTTGTGGAACATCCAATCAAAACATACAAAACAGATAAACACTCCCATTCATTCCAGAAAAATCCTCCCCTCTGCCTGTGATATAATTACTGAACACAATGGGCTAACGTAATTATCACAGACAGGAAAATACACAGTTTTACACAATATTCATAACTTTAAAAGTATACATCACAGTCACATAAAACTTACATCAGCATCAGCATACTCCAAATACAGACATACTCAAAAATCAGGCAATTCCCTCCATTGGTTTAAAAGTTAGGTCGAAGTCCTTTGTGACCAACTGAACCATGGCTTTTCTGCACAAAACCAGTGCCACAGAGTCCTCTATCCTGGAGATAATTGGCTTAACTGAGTGTGGTAAGTCAACTATCTGCAGGTACAGAAAATATCTCTATTCACAACAACAGCAAAAATACATAACGCCTATCATACTGAACAGAACCCCCACATTCAACCTATCCCCAGATGGCTTGGAACTGAGCGCTCAATATATCCAAACAGCGCTCAGATCCCACAAACACAGTCAAATCGCCATGGGGTTTAGGCTTGGCATGGGCTGATGAGAGGGGGGCCATAGTCATGAGGCAGGAGGCTGGCAACCAGGCTTCTCCAGTGCCCAGTGTCGCCACAGATCTGCTTTGCCTTGTGGTAGTCAGATAGGAATAATCCGTGTAGATCTAAATCCACTTCTCTCTTTTTTTAGTTTCAGTTATTGAAAACTTACATCTTTGACGATGATCGTGGTGGGCAAACCTAGGCTGGTGGTCTTCCATAGAATATCCTTCTTCTCTTTCCTATTAGTTGGAGCCCCCACATGGCTTATGCTCACAGAGAATACAGTGATGTATTAACAAAAGCATTTGGAACCGCAATCTGATATCCATAGCAACATATGATACTAGCTATGCATTGATGCAAAGCCCAAAACTAATTAAGAATAGGATGTCTGTAGTGGGACCTGGGTAACCTGGCTGGTTACCCCCCTCCCACCCCCCGCTATTAACGTACTAACAGACCAATTTCCCCCAGTAACTGGACGACACACAGTTTCAGGGGTACAACGTTTGAAAACCTTTATTTGGGCACACAGCTTTTTATGCGCAGACCCCCACAGGGGGTCTCCATCCAACACAACACAATGCCAGGCAGGAGGGGGTTGGGTTACAGATAACCATTTCCCACTCTGGTATATACCAATAGTATGCAGAGACACATATGAAAACACATTAAATACAAGGGGTGAACTTTGGGGCTCAGCGTCCTGGGAAGGGAAGGGGTTACCAGGTTAAAATATATTTCTAAATAGTCCCGGGTCTCATCTAGGACCCCTGATAAAAGTGGGGCGATCAGATGTACAGAGCATGAGATATCAGCATCCAAAGTCTGGGACTTGAGGCTCTGTACATTCATGAAATTAGTTCCATGGTGTTGCTTGGATTAGTCTGGCAAATTCAAACTTTGCACCCAAACCAAGCAACAACAAATCAGCTGAAAGGGCAGAGCTAAATAGTGTCAATCAACGCTTGGGGGAAGAAGGAGTTTCGCTGCCCAATCCGAAGAAAGGGCGCAAAACCTGCCCACTCCGAAGAAAGGGCACCAATCAGTGCTCGTGGATTAGAGTAGTTTCTCCACCCAATCTGGAGAAAGGGCACAAAATCCCATTTGAACTGGCACTCCTGCTTTGATTGGTCACCGGCTCCTTGCAGCGACCAATCAGCACTCCCTCGTGCTGACCAACTAGGAGAATCGTGCAAACACAGTTTGAATGGGCGCTCCGTCTCCTATTGGTCGTCACAGACTTCCACGCGGCCAAAGATTTACAGCCCCAGGGATTCCCTGTTGGCACGCGTCCCTCTCTCCGGTGGATATCCCCAAGCTGGTATCCACCTGAAAGACTGCTTTCCTGGGCAGCCACAAACCTTGCCTCGTAGATCCCAGGTAGGGGTGAAAGGAGTGATCATAGCTCCATTGGGAGCGGGTAGGATCTAAGACAGTGCGCGCAGGTCGGTTCGAGATGCGAATGCTCCCCCTGGTGGGCGTTCGGAGATACGAACCGGCTGCCACCCAGGGGAAGCACATGCCGCTTGTTTCCCTTGCGGTCTGCAGTTTTCACACCTCGTTAGCGAGCTGTGAACATTCTAACCACAGTTCAAAATGGGGTATTGGGGTGCCCCCGTGTGGTTAAAAAGTAATTTGCATGACCGACCATTCTTGCATTCGTTTTCGTACGAAAACCCATTAGTTCATTCCGCGCAATTTAATTGAACCAAATGAATTGAATACATAAAATCAGTTCCCTAATCCCTAAATTCAGAATAGCCTCAAGTGAACGAAGTGAAACCATTCAGTTCAAATTTTGTACATTGATCTCACAACATGGCATTGAACAATGTTCTATTTCCCTGAATTTACACCTACAACTCCCGAAATAACTCCCAAACCGTCAAATGCACGAACGCTGCCAATCGCATGAAAATGTATTGGCACTATTTGTAAACTCCCGAACACTCACTATAGGCATTTGTATGTCGAATGGCATTGCAAATGCAATGCATTGCTCTTTGCTTAGTCTCTTGGGCTCATGAATCATCATGCTTCCATGACAGGTGGAACTGGCAACACAGTATCATTTTAGAAGGGAGTGGGAAAGTAGCCAATTAAATAGGCCTTTACATACTGCCAGACAAAACTGTAAAAAAAAAAAAAGTATCAACTCAAGGCAATCTATCCAGATATTCTGTAGGCCAGCCATTCAGCCATTTTGGATCTCAGCCAGCCCACCACCATGTCAGCCATTTTAGGCACTTGCATACTGATCCTGCCAGAAGTGGTCATGTCCTCCTCCAGCTCCTCAGGTGATTTAACAATAAATATAGTGGAGGGGGGCATTGGCCACTCTGGCCAGGAGCAAGAAGAAGCAAGTGGGAGAAGCAAGAGAAAGCCCAGGATCTTAAAAGCTGCAGATCCTGGGAGGAAGAAAACGTATGCTGATAACTTTGGTGCAGAGGAGAATGCAGTACTGGTAACCAAGTTTTGCCAGTACTACCAATGTATTTTTGGGGGAGCAGCCAAACGTACTTAACGTGCAAAGAAAACAGTCTGTGGAGGAAGATTGTGGCAGTGGTGAATGCTGTTGGAGGGAACAACCGCACTGCGGACGTGGTGAAGAAATGGTAAGTGCATTTATATTCCTAAAAAATAATTTTCTTTATTCCATGTTCTTTAAAACTTGTTTTTTTCCTCCATGTGTTTTTGCTACACACCCCCACCATTGGCAGCTATGCTTTTAAAGTCTTTTAAAAGTGAGGGTTGGGTCGCTTAAGCACGTAGAGGGAAAAAAAAACACTATGTGCAGCTCAGCTTTAACACTATATGTGTGTATTTACTACATGTGTGTATTTCTGTCACTATAACTGTGAAAACACAGTTTAACATCCCTCTCAGCAATGTAACTGTAATTACTCATACTTATAGCAGAGCTGCGCGGGTCCATCACTGCTGGCTCCGCCCACACTCTGCCTCCTTGGCTGCGATCTTCATAATTGACAAAATCAGCCAATCCAATGCTTTCTCCTAGGAAAGCATTGGGAGGCTATCATGTTGCAAAACACCGCTGTTCTATCAGAAATCTATATCTATCAGATTTATATACCTACGTCACTTCCGGTGCCCCCACGTCACCAGAAGTGACGCGAGATCAGCTGCGCGCCAGCAGGCCTCGGGGTATAGAATTCTGGTGGAGGCACCATGAGCATGTGTGCTGCCTCTGATGACGCTCGATCAGCTGGGCCTTTAATCTGAAGGGTGTACCGCCCTAAAGAAATCTGATGGGTATACTGCGCGTGCGCACAGCACATCCTTCAACTATAGAAATCTGATGGGTGCACTGTGCATGCTTGCAGCACATCCATCAGATATTGCAATCTGATCTACAAATCTGATGGATTTCTATACCACAGCTTTCACTGTTTAGTAACATACACAGTGTAGGCGAAAGTGGTGTTAAATAAGGGAGATGCAGGGTTAATAGGGGTGAGACACAGGGATAGGGGGATATGGAGGGGTGACAAAAAGTTGCCTAACAACCCAGAAGTCCCTCTAGTGGCCATCTGGTAGCCAGCCACTAGAGGTGGAGTTAACACATAAAGGTAATTATTGCAGTTGCAATAGTTACCTTTATAGGGTTAAGGGACCTGGGACACTGAACCCAGATTGCTTCAATGAGCTGAATTGGTCTGGGTGGCTATAGTATCCCTTTAAACATGTCAGTAAACATATATATAGAAACATATTAAAGTAATTCATCAGCTACACATGTCATTGCAGTTACTAGGACATAAGGCAGATGGTGAAGAGGAATGTGACCAAGGCAGCAGCCGCCTCCAGGAAGACAGGAGGCGGTTCACAAGAACAATAACCAGACCTATGAAGAGGAGCTCCTGCAGTTCCTGGGAAAAGACAACCTCCTTGGGATTGAGGGGAAAACTGGCGCTGAAACATCTGAAGGTACGTTGTTAAAGGACCACTATAGTGCCAGGAAAACAAACTCATTTTCCTGACACTCTAGGGTAATTCGGTCCCCGCCACCCTCGTGACACACCTCCCACTGGGCTGAAGTGGTTAAAGTGGTTAAAACCTTTCTCCAGCGCCGGGCTCCCTCGGAGTTTGGAAACACTCATCCCTCTGCTGACATCAGCTCCGGATGCAGATGCGGAGCAAGAGACGCGCGCACATTCAAACCTCCCATAGGAAAGCATTACTCAATGCTTTCCTATGGACGTCCAGTATCTTCTCACTGTGATTTTCACAGTGAGAATTGCAGAAGCGCCTCTAGTGGCTGTCAGTGAGACAGCCACTAGAGACTGGATTAACCCTCAGTGAAACAAAGCAGTTTCTCTGGAACTGCTATGTTTTCTGTGGCAGGCTTAAAACTAGAGGGACCTGGCACCCAGACCACTTAATTGAGCTGAAGTGGTCTAGGTGCCTAGAGTGGTCCTTTAAATTCATATTTGTTAGTCAAAATGTGCATAAATCAGTTTTCATGTGTTAACCCTCCAATGCGTGTTTTCTTTGCCATCAGTGCAAGCCCCTCAATCCCCGGAAGAGGCACCAGGAACTGCAGGAGATGCTGTCTCCATGGAGAGTAGGGCAGCAGGTTCACCTCCTGTCTCCCTGGAAATGCAAGTAGCTTCACTTTCCTCTCGTAAGTATTTGCATAGCATTGTTAGATATATGTTATATATGTGTGTGTGTGTGTGTGTGTGTGTGTGCGCATGTAAACATATACACACACACACACACATGTATGTGATTGAACTGTATATGAAGTTAATTTATCACATACATGTATTTCAGACCATCTGCAACTTGTCGAAGTTTCTTCACCACGTACGACCAGGGGCGTATTAGCCGCGAGGCAAACAAGGCATTTGCCTTGGGCGGCATTTTTCAGGGGGCGGCAAAAAAAGCCGCCCCCAAACGCCCAGGGCAAATGCCTTGTTAGCCTTGCGGTTAACTGACATGCCGTCTGGGCGGGCGGTCTGCTGGGCGGCGCTGGCGGGCGGCTGGCGAGGGAGCACTTCCTCTGAGCTGTCTGCTCAGCTCCCTCGCGCGCCGCAGAGTGAGGCTGGGAGCCGGAATATGACATCATATTCCGGCTCCGCCTCCCAGCCTCACTGTGCGGCGCGCGAGGGAGCTGAGCAGACAGCTCAGAGGAAGTGCTCCCTCGCCAGCCGCCCGCCAGCGCCGCCCAGCAGCCACTGGACCACCAGGGAGAAATAGGACCCCCCCCCCCAGCATTCCCAAAGGTAAGGGGGGGGGGGGTAAATTAAAAAAAAAAAAGTTTGTTAAATATGTGAGTGAGTGAGTATGTGTGTATGTCTGTTAGTGTGTGTGTGTGTGTGTGTGTGTGTGAATGTCTGTGTGTCTGTTAGTGTGTGTGTCTGTCTGTTAGTGTGTGTGTCTGTCTGTTAGTGTGTGTCTGTCTGTCTGTGTGTGTCTGTCTGTCTGTGTGTGTGTGTGAATGTCTGTTAGTGTGTGTGTGTGAATGTCTGTTAGTGTGTGTGTGTGTGAATGTCTGTTAGTGTGTGTGTGTGTGAATGTCTGTTAGTGTGTGTGTGTGAATGTCTGTTAGTGTGTCTGTGAATGTCTGTTAGTGTGTCTGTGTATGTCTGTTAGTGTGTGTGTATGTCTGTTAGTGTGTGTGTGTGTGTGTGTGTGTGTATGTCTGTTAGTGTGTGTGTGTGTATGTCTGTTAGTGTGTGTCTGTTAGTGTGTGTGTGTATGTATGTCTGTTAGTGTGTGTGTGTGTGTGTGTGTGTATGTCTGTTAGTGGGTGTCTGTTAGTACGTGTGTGTGTGTGTGTGTCTGTTAGTGTGAGTGTGTGTGTATCTGCTAGTGAGTGTGTGTCTGTTAGTGAGTGTGTCTGTAAGTGTGTGTGTGTTTCTGTTAGCTAGTGTATGCATATCTGTAAGTGAATGTGTGTGTGTGTGTGTATTTAGAAGGCGGGGCGGGGGAAGGGTGGGGGTGGTGCGGGCAGGGGGAAGGGTTGGATGGGGGTGGTGCGGGCGGGGGGAAGGGTTGGATGGGGGTGGCACGGGCGAGAGGGGGGCGCCTGAGTTTTGTCCTGCCTAGGGCAGCACAAAACCAGGATACACCACTGCGTACGACTGTGGTTTCCCTCTAACAGCCGGCCACTGGTGTCCAGGAACAGGAATCCACTGCTGAGCGTATGTAAAATATGCTTTAACTGTACACATTTTCTTTGCAGGCATACTAGTTTATGTAACAGGCAGGGCCGGGTCGACCACTAAGCAAACTAGGTGTCTGCCTAGGGCGCACTGGCCAGGGGGCTCAATGTCTGGGTGACCAGCCGGGGTGGGGGGAGCGCACTTCACTCCTCTCCTTCTGTTCACTTTATGTACTGTGGCTGAGTGGACCACGGGTATCATCTACTTAGCCTGACAGGAAGCTGAGTGCAACGATCAGCTTCCTGTCATGCAGAAGAAACATGAGATTCTCTACCTGGGGACACTCTGCCACGATACATGTAGTGAGATTAGAAGGAAAGGGAGGTGGGCACAAAGAGATGCGTTGAGGGGTCACAAAGAGACAGAGAAAGGGCTAGGGGGAACAAAGATGCATAACTATACTTAGACATAATAATAAATTAATAGCATGACTGCATATATCTTATTTCCAAGTTTAAATAATATTGATGTACAGATAATAGTCAGCATTGCAACATATGACACATGCTAACAATGTTCTTTCTATGCTCTCCCCTATAAGTTCTGATGGTGCTCTCCACCCACAAGAGGAGGGTACCATTACCCTAACAGCAGTAGATCCTGATTCAGTGACATCGGTGTCCGAAGAAATGCTGTTACCACAACTTTCTCCACAGTTGGCTATGCTGTATGAGACAATCCAGGCTCGTCAAGCTGAATTGGAGACGTCCATACAGCAGGATAGGGAGAATCAGCGAGAACTCTTGCAGAATGTAATAACCGAGGTACGCTCCATGTCTAACA
Organism: Pelobates fuscus; assembly: GCF_036172605.1. Taxonomy (NCBI): domain Eukaryota; kingdom Metazoa; phylum Chordata; class Amphibia; order Anura; family Pelobatidae; genus Pelobates; species Pelobates fuscus. Next base: position 481,441,733 of record NC_086317.1, read on the forward strand.
TTTTGAATGAGGGCGTTAGGCAATTTACAACAGCAATGGTTTCCTTGGAGCAAAATATGCAGCGCTTTATGGAAATGAGGGAGGAAGAGTGCATTCTAATGCGTGCCCAAGCTGCCCATAACTTGGGCATAACCATTGCTGATGTAGATAACCTAATTCGTGAACGACATGCGCAGGGTCTTCCCAGAAGGGATGATGATGATGAATAGATATCTCCGGGAAGAATGCACTCAGATGTTTATTTCTCATTATCATCCACAATGTGAACACAACTGGCGCTGTTCATCAGTTGTTACATTCTCTTAATTTTCTCCTGGTTTTCCCTATCCTTCCTCTGAAAATACATTGGTCCATTCTCTTCTGCACTATATCCTCCCATGACTGCTCCTTACAACCTGGGCTGCCTCTGCTTTTTTGCTTCTCCCACTTGCTTTTCTAATTAAAACAAATATTGGATTACCACTTCTGACTCCTCTTTTCTTTAATGATATATATATATATACACACATACATACATACATACATACATACATACATACACACACACACACACACACACACGCACACACACACACACACGCACACACACACACACACTTGAACGAAAAATCAATTATCAAGGAAAACTACTGAGTGTGCTCTCTTTAGAAAAGTGATTGAGTCACTTTTGTATATTTCTTGCCAAGGTGTACCTTCAGCCTCACAGCAATAAGTTACCTCAAAGGAGAGCGCTCAGTGGTCTTCTTGTGAACTGAAATTTCTCTAAAAAACAGGTTGATTCTTAACATTAACATTTCACTCCATAATTGCAATTTCATCAGGATACAAAATATTGACTGAAACATTGATGTTAAGAATTAACCAATTTTTGAAGAAATCCAAGTTCACAAGAAGACCACTGAGTACTCTCCTTTGAGGTAATTTCTATGTGGGTGAAAAAAAGGTTGAGGAACACTGGTGTGTGTGTGTGTGTGTGTGTGTGTGTTGTGAGAGAAAATGTGGAATGGTTGTTGAGGGAATATATATTAGGCCTGATTTACTAAACAGCAGCCTGAGGTTTCTCAATTAAATGCCCCAGGGAGAGATGCTAGGTTTGCAAGATACATTGTTGGTACTCTGCAAACCATGGTAAGGGTCCCTGGGGCAGAGCATTTGGAGAGCAGGGTGGGCCAGTGCTCCAATAGCACTAGTTGCTATAGAACAGCCAGACCAGATCTTGTGTATATACCTTAGGAGTTCCAGAGATATGAACTAATTGGTACTCACCTGTAGCAGGTCAATTAGCAGGCAGGCTTTTAAAAGAAGGGATCAGCCTGCTGCAGAGTGAGGGGGGAAAGCCAGAGGAGTGGTGTGTTTTGCAGCTATATTTTGCTATTGTAAATTGGTAAGTGGGAAAGCCACCCAATTCCAGTTAGTGATTACTGTATTTAGTAAGTGCTCAAACAAGAGCAAGGAATTTTGTTTTGTTTATTTTGATGCACCTGTATATTTTGCACTAAATAAATCAAAAAACTGAGCTGGATGTGTCCTGGACTTTGATTATCCTAGAATAGTGATGTTGAACCTATGGCACGCGTGCCACAGTTGGCACGCTGGGCCCTCTCTGTGGGCACGCTGCCATAGGTTTGCCATCAATGCAGAGTAGGCACCTGCCTGCCCGAAAAGGGAGGCAGGGGGAGGGATCTGTGAAGCAGCTCCCCTGTCCTCCCGCGAGCAAGCTGTGTGGAGCGTTGCCGCGCGTTACCATGGCAACGCTCCACACAGCATCGCGCGGGAGAGAGGGCAGTGGAGCTGCTTCACAGATCCCTCCCCCTGCCTCCTGACCCGGAAGCAGTGCTTGCCACCACCGGACCACCAGGGATGGCTGTGTCCCCCCCCTTCATTAAAGGTAAGAAGGGGGGGGTACTGATTAAGTGTATATATATATATATATTTGGTGTTTTTTTTTAAAAAACACCTTTACCCCCACACCTCCTCTCCACACACACAGCACCCCTACCCCCCCACAGCACCCGCACCCCTACCCCCCCCCACACACACAGCACCCCTACCCCCACCCACATCACTCCTTCCTCCTTCCACAGCACCCCTCCCCCACCCACACACAGAACCCCTCCCCCCACCCACACACAGAACCCCTACCCCCCCACACACACACAGCACCCCTACGCCCCCCACACACACAGCACCCCTACCCCCACCCACAGCACCCCTACCCCCACCCACAGCACCCCTACCCCCACCCACACAGCACCCCTACCCACACACAAACAGCACCCCTACCCCCACCCCCCACACAGCACAGCACCCCTACCTCCTCACACAGCACCCCTCTCACACACACACACACAACACCCCTCACACACACACACACAACACCCCTCACACACACACACACACAACACCCCTCACACACACACACACACAGCACCCCTCACACACACACACACAGCACCCCTCACACACACACACACAAACAGCACCCCTCACACACACACACACAGCACCCCTCACACACACACACACAGCACCCCTCACACACACACACACACAAACAGCACCCCTCAAACACATACACACAGCACCCCTCGCGCAAACATAGCAACCCTCAGACACACAGCACCCCACACACAAACACATGCACCCCTCAATGCAGTATGTGTGTATTCAGCAGTCTGTGTGTACGTGTATTCAGCAATCTGTGTGTGTGCGTGTATTCAGCAGTCTGTGTGTGTGCGTGGATTCAGCAGTCTCTGTGTGTGCGTGGATTCAGCAGTCTGTGTGTGTGCGTGTATTGCATTTGTTGGAGATACTAATAAATACATTATACGAAGAAAATGAAAAGAATTAACCTAGGGCCAAACTTTAGATATCACAAGGTAGAAGGCACAAAAAAAGGGGGGTAACCCCTAAATGGTGAATATCATAGAGAATAAAAAAAATAAATAAAAAATGCCATTCTACCTGTGTATGATTTACTGAGAAGATTATAGGCTTAAAAAGTAACTTTTAATAAATAAATCTAAAATATATTAAAGAAAAATAATTATATGAACAGCAGGAGTGAGTGGAGACTATACAGCGAGTAAAACTGGAGACTTGAGACTTTTATGTGATTGGCATTTTATTATTTTATAATTGTATATCTGTTCTGCCTGCCTGACCTCTCTACAAGGACGTTTTGGCTCCACACTGATGGAAGAAACAGAATTGTTTTGATGGGCTTTTTTACAACTATCATATTGTAAGTGTAACCATTAAAGCTGATATTTTATTTTTCAACAGTGTTACACTATGTTATTCTTTATCTTTTACATGCTTAATCTACCATCCTAACTTCGAGGAATCTGGGGATATCCATCAATTTGATGAGCCTGAAATCTACAGAAATTCTGTGAGTGTGACATAAACACAAGGGGATACCTGTGTTTTAACGTTAATCCCCATATGAGCGCTTTCTTTTATTTTCTATATGTCTAGATATACAAAAAAAAAAAAAAACTCTCAACAATGTGAAGTGGTCCTGTTCAGAGCAAGCCATACAACTTCATATTAAAAGCTGTTGGTCACAATAAGTAAAGTTCCAACTAATGCAACGAGAACAGTATCACTCTGCAGGAACAGAGAAATAAAACAAATCATGCATCCATTCTACAGGAAATAATTTTATTGAACTAGCACATCTCTTCTCCTCAATTTCCTGGGGGCCTTTGGGGTTTGAGGACTTTGATGGTCATCCGTATCCAAGTTAGCCAAAAATTCATCTCCGTCCTCTGGTGTAGAAAAAAACACATTCTGGCCTTTATGGCAAAGCCAAATCTCCAATGGAAACCCCCAATGATATTTAATTCCTTTAGATTGCAATTGTCCTGTCCTGTTGCAATCTGTCCTGTCTAAATCCACTAGGGAATTCTTTGTCGTGTCTCATAGTTCTCATAAAGTCATCCTTTAAATGATAAAAATGTAGCCTAGCTGTTACATCCCTAGGTGAATCGTTTGGTACCAAATTAAGCTTGACCAATGTTGGTGAGCCTGTGACAGTGATCAATTGTAGTCTCCGAATCGCTCAAATTCAGTAATATTGGGCAATTGCAGCTTTGACATACCATGTATACTCGAGTATAAGCCGAGTTTTTCAGCAAATTTTTTGGACTGAAAAACCCCAACTCGACTTATACTCGAGTCAGTGTCTGTATTATGGCAATTTGCATTGTCATAATACAGACAGGGGGCTGCAGAGAGTTTACTTACCTCTCCTGCAGCTCCTGTCAGCTCCCTTCTCCTCCGCGTCGGGCCGCTCAGCTCCCTCTGCAAGTCCCAGTGTAAGTCTCGCGAGAGCCGCGGGGTCATAGTGCGGCTCTCGCGAGACTTAGTGTGAGCTGACAGGGGAGCTGACCGTACCGGCGCGGAGGAGAACGGAGCTGACAGGAGCTGCAGGAGAGGTAAGAGCTTCCTGCCAGCCCCCTCCACTGAACTGCCAATGCCACTGGACCACCAGGGAGTGAGAGCCCCCCTCCCTGCCATGTATCAAGCAGGGAGGGGTGACGAAAAAAAATAATAATATAAATAATAATAATAATAATAAAAAATAAAAAATAAAAAATAATGTAACAAAAGAAAAATTATTAAAATAAGAAAAAAATAAAAAAATGTCCACCCCCCCACCAAGGCTCTGCAACACACACACACACACTGCATTCATTATATACACACACTGTAAATAAATATTAAATTAATATAATTTTTTTAGGATCTAATTTTATTTAGAAATTTACCAGTAGCTGCTGCATTTCCCACCCTAGTCTTATACTCGAGTCAATAAGTTTTCCCAGTTTTTGGGGGTAAAATTAGGGGCCTCGGCTTATATTCGGGTCGGCTTATACGGTAATCAGTGAGCTCATTCGCTATAATAGTTTCCAGCACATTTCAGATGCGCCATCTCCGATTTTCGAGGTCGGCAATTTTCGAATTCACAAATGAGACCTGGGATTCAAGTGAAGGTACCCGTGATTTGAGGTCCGAATGCGCATTTGTTTGCTAGTCAAATATTGTTTCCACCTGATTTAGGCGAATATCGATCTTCGTCGCATCATTTTTTAGTGACTCCATTTGGTTGTTTAAATCTTTGCTCAGTTCCTACTCTTAGTTAAATAGTTAAAAGAGTTTCCATCTGTGTATAGGACACTGGGCAGTCAGGGGAAGCTACAGGGGCAGCATCAGGTTGCACATTTGATCAGGGGCACATTTGATCTCTGGGCGATTCCCGATCTGCCATTTTAGGCCCCACGGGGGATGGTGTTTTTTTCACACGAGTCAATTCTCCCTTTTTTTCAATTTTCTTTTGCTTAATCATAGTAGAGCAGGTATTTAGCAAGTGGATTATGCAATTTTTTAAATGTTGGAAGTAGCTACTTCCGATTTTCTAAGCACTTCACGGCCCTTCACTTCACAGAGTTTGTAGCCGCCATTTTGGATTACAGTTCAACTGTCACTGTTTTTAAAAAGGGCATCTTCTGTACCTGCAGTTTATTTTCCATATTAATTAAAATAGGGGACGTGTTAAGTCACCAACAATATTTATTCTTCATGCACCGATAAGCTGTACCCAGGTAGAGGTAATTTCTTTTTTATTATTATCATTATTATTATTATTTTTATTATTATTATTATTATTATTATTATTATTATTATTATTATATATTTTTATTGTGCATAAGTTTGACAGGCAAGCTTGCTATGCCACAACAGCAAATACAATCATTACAAGAGACATAGCACTGTGGCAGGTGTTAGAACTGCACATTTTTTTAAAATAATAAATAACTGAAACAAGAGAAAATAACCCCTTGGGGGCGAGCACACCCCTTAATGCATAAATATAGACTGAAAATAGTGATCGGTAACCGACCTGTGTAAATGGGTAGGGCGATACACTTAAAAAAACAAATCAAGCTTAATGAACATTGCTGTCTATGCAGGGGAATTACAGATAGAAAAAGAAAGAAAACATCACTTAGCGATCACCTTGATCTCGTTGCTTGACATACCCTGTATATGGCCAACAGGGCCGGCCTGAGGATACAAAGCAGCCCTGGATTAAAAATCTATGCCAGCCCCATAAGATATTGCGCCATATATTGTCGCATGTAATATGTAAGGCTATGTCTTGCCACCCCAGATGATTGAGTAATATATATATATATTTTAAAAAAAATCAAATATATATAGCTTTTTCTAATATAAAATATTGGTTCTTTCACAGTAAAACGTTTAATTATACAGTAAGCATACTCACATGCAGACACAGACAATCTCACTGACACACAGCCTCATAGACAAACAATCTCATTGATATACATAAGCTCATTGACATAAAAAACACAAGTTTACTCACTAGTAGGCACACACACACAGACACACACACACAGCTTAATGTAGTGGTTCTGGTGTATATAGCCTGTCCCTGCAGGCTTTTCAATGTGAACACTGACTTTTCAGAGAAAATGCAGTGTTTATATTGATTCCTAGTGACACCTCTAGTGGCAGACACACAGATGGTCACTAGAGGTGCTTCCTGTGTCAGTGCTGCGCTGTCTCTGCTCTGCTCCTCAGCATGCAGCTTAATGAGACCGGGGCCGGAATATGACATCATATTCCGGCCCCTGTCTCATTAAGTAGCGCATGAGGGTGGGGGAGCAAAACAGAGCCATTACAGCTCCCACTGCGGCCACCATCACAGCTCCCCCTGCGGCCGTCAGCACAGACATCTGTCTGCCTGGCCTCGGGTGCCGACGGCCCACAGGGAAATTTCCCGGTATCCCGGTGGGCCTGGCCGGCCCTTATGGCCAATATAAGTGAGATCTAAAACCTATGGTGGTAGGCTGACAAAAGGTGAAGGAAAGCAACAGGTGAAATAAATTTATTAGCTAAACATAGCTCAAAATGCCTGTCAGAAGGTTATGGTCATCCTATGCCTAAGCTAGGGCAAGAAGACTGGCAGTCACCCTTCGAATAATCATGTGTGCATCCCTCTGTCCCCCACTCCCAGCCCCAGGTCCAATCCAGAGACCACACAAAATGTCCAAGAGCCCGTTCACACCCGGTGTTCAGGGCGAGGTCCCCAGACAGTCCCCACGTACAGAGGTCTCCCCAGGGGTACGGACTCCATGTAGGGATGATTCTCCCGTAGGCCTCCACCCCAGGAAGGGAGTGAGACACCTTAGCAAGCTGCACTGTAGGTAAGGGGGGATGATGTATCTTCACCTCCAGGGTGCACCAAATGCAAAAGCTGCTTCCCATTACTGCTGCTGCTTGACCTTCATCACGGGCTCAGCTACTGGGATGTCAGAAGCCATCTTAGGTCGGTAAGTGCTTTGCTCACTCATTGCTTGTGTAGGCCCCAGCTTCCAGGTACTGGGAAACCCCCCACCGGTCCAGATGGGAGAGGGTGGGGGGGCTCAAGCAGGGCTCCGCAACAGAATCAGCAGCTCTAAACCGGGAGATCGACTGCATCGCTCTATTGCAGGGCCTGCCAGGCTTCACAGGCCGCATCTTGAGTTCCAGAATGTAGAGATTAGGGGAAAGCTCTATAACAGTGCGAGGTGTCCCCTCATCTGGCATGGTCAGGTAAATATTAGCTGAAGTGAAAAATCTGGGCTATGTTTCCCAATTTAAGCCATTTATTCAGGTTTTGGTGAGAAGCCCAAGTCAGACACATCTGCTTAGCCTAACCACCAGGCCTCGCACCTGTAGAGGCAATTTTTTTACCTTCTTTGGCTTAAAAAAAGGTGTACGATAACATTATTATGTCCACTTTTGCCATCCGAGGGTCTTATAATTTTGTTATATTACAAGTTATGCATGTCCTTTTAACTGTGAATATCATAATAAAATACACTTTTTTGTGTTCAGTGATGTCCCACGAGTACAACGGTGCCCATGTACAGGTTTCTTTGAGTTTTGGACAGTTACAAATTTAACATTTTAATTTAAAAAACAGCTAGGTTTGGTGTGTTGTTACCATGATTATGAGGGGATGAATTATCCCTTGCCATATCTTATCTTAAACCAAACCAATGTTGCCAACAAGAAATCACTTGTTTCTGGTATTCAGTTTTGACAATCAAATTCTCATTTACACTTTTTAATTGGGCCATTATAATATTTTTATTTTTAGAATGCTTGTTACATCTTTCATAAGCATTATATAATGTTATGGCAAGACAGGAGGCTTCATATTTGCTTTATCTTTCTTTACTGAACCTCCCAGCAGCAAAGGAACAGTTAACAGTAATGTAAAAAGTTCAACCAATCAGATAGTATAACAGTATTATATGATGTCATCAAACTCCTCCCATATCCTCTTTCTTTGCTGCTTGCCTCCCAGGTGAGTCTACTCCAATTATATTGCTGTATCATTTAACCTTTAATACACTATTTCAATTAAAAAATTATTACAATGGTCATATAACTTTAACACTTTATTCACTTATCACTTTAACAACACTTTCTGTGGAAACATTTATGCTCGATTTATTTTTATTTCATTCTATTCAATCTTGGACTACTTTGTCAATTTCCTATTAAACTTTATTTAGGTGTTTCCCCTTTAAATCGCAGGAGGTTTTTCCTCCTGCGACTCATTTCGGCTTTTTACTATTCTCTGTTTTGTTTGCCGCGCTTCTCCCCGCGTTTTCGAGGGAGACCGCGGTCTTAGCCGTTCAGGCTCAGTTTCGCGCCCTCGCGTTACCCCGCCCGTTCGCATCAGCACTTAGCAAGTGCATTGTTTCCCGCCCTTTTGCTGGCGGCGGCCATTTTATTTGCGTTCCAGTCACCAAAGCAGCGATCAACTTGCCTGACTTCGGATCTGGTAAGTACTATTTTCCTCTTCTGTTATAGCACCTTAAAGTGCTAATACCTTAATTTCTTTTAGTGATTTTTCCCCCCTTTTATTTTCTTCTCAGGATTTTTTCCAACACCTGCTGTATTATCATTGTTGTTACTAAATAAAGGAAGGCTTTGTGGGTGACCCCCACCATTTTATTATCTGCCACTTCATTATATTGAGTGTCTTTAATATCAATTCTTAAGGTGTTTTTAACACCAATATTACTGTTAAGGGTGACCCCCTTATACAAATACACTATAATTCAAGTGATACAACACTTTATTACTACTCAGTGGTGAACCCCACTGTCTATGGTTATAATTAAGTGGTTAACCCCACTGTTTACTATCATAGTGGTACAACCCACTTGTGTATATTTTAGTGGACAACCCCACTAAATATTGAGTGCCGCCTACGTATTAAACTACACAAATATTTTGGGTGACCCCCATCTATACTCTGAAATAATTTTGGGTGAACCCCATTCAACTCCATTCTTTCAAATTAATATACTTAACTGCTTGGCAACCGCTCTAAGACATACCATGTCTGACAATAATGAGCCCGCTATATCCCAGGTACTCAGAGCCTGGTTGGTTTCAACCATTGCAGATTCCATCCCCAAGGCATTAGCAGCCTTTCATGAGAAGACTTCGGCCGAAGTCACCCCTACTGCACGTCAACTCTCTGATTCCGAGGACTCTCAACCCTCGGATCAGGAGGTTACACGCAAACGCCCCTGGAAAGGGGAGAGTAGGTCTGCGGGCAAGGGCAAGGCTCCTGCCAAGTCCCAAATTGATTGCCACTCGCCCCGTTCAAGCTAACTTTAACCCCTTAGAGGGTCTACTTCCCACACGTTAGACGGGGTTGACGATTATTTCCTTGGATATTCTGATGAGGACACCTCGGCGAATGCGCTAGGGGATACCCCATCGGAATTTGTCAAGGAAACCTTTCTCACACATAATGATCTAGATGCTTTACTACCTAATCAAAAGGACCCGATTCAGACATCCTTCTGGATGCTTCGGGTGTCCCTTTATTTCGGTCGGCAGAATGGGCTCCACCAGAGCACATTTCCAACTTTTGTAAAATGTGGTTATGCAAACCACTGGACAAAGAAATTAGAGCAAAACTCAGAGCCGAGTGCCCTCGACCGACCATTCCAAACAAGGTAGCTCTCACACCAGATTTGACCCAAACACAGTTAGAGAGTGGGCCCAGAGAGCCTTATGCTTACTAGGCAACGCTAATATGGACATGTCCACCGAGAGACGCTAGGCGGCACTGTACAAGCTGGATGTAAAATTAGCCGATCTGAGCTCCCGAGAACTGGGACCAGAGGCAAATGGATTACTGTTTGGGGACTCATTCATGAAAGACTTTTCCAAACATGTAGCGGTGTTCACCACCCTAAATAAGGCCCAATCCTCCTGGCGCAGGGTTTTTCGTTCTCAGTCAGGCCGTTTTTCTGGGAGAGCTGGACGTTATAGAGGCCAAACGAACAGCAGAATCGCCTTCACAGGCTACAGGCCTCGCCCCTCTGAATACTATTGGCAATTGGGACAACCCCAACCCTACCACAGGCAACTATTCACTAATAGAGGGTCTATCCAGGGACGTGGATCTGCCTCCCTACGCGGAAGAGCTGCTCCAGGTAATAAATCTCCCTTCTTTCAATGTACCTATAGCAGGTCAAGTAACCAGTTTTTCCAACAGTGGGAATTACTTTCTCAGGATCTATGGATCCTACACACAGTCCAAGGGTTCAAATAGATTTCCTTTCCACCCCTTCCAGGACACCCCACCTACACCACTACAGATGTCTGCAGCAGGCAACCTGACACTACAAACCGAACTGCGCAAGCTAGTAAAAAAAGGGCCAATAGAGAAATCCCCTTTCCCGCATACTTTTCTAAGCTACATTTTTTTGGCCACAAAAAACTAGAGACCTACGCCCAATTATCAACTTAAAAAAAAAAAAAAAAAACCTGAATCACTTTGTCAGGTATCGCCACTTCAAGATGGAGGGCATCCATCTACTCAGGGACCTCCTTTGTGTGGGAGATTGGTTCTCCAGATTCGATCTCAAAGACGCATACCTCACAGTTCCTATTGCTCGCAACCATCGAGCTTTCCTTCAATTCCTCTGGCAAGAGGAAATCTGGCAATTCACATGCCTCCCGTTCGGACTATACTCCGCACCATGATGTTTCACGAAACTGATGAAACCAGTGATGGCGCTACTCCGATCACAGGGGATTCGATCCATCATATATTTGGATGACATCCTGATAATGGCACAAGACATTCGCAAATTGTTATCAACCCATCAGATTCGATTATGCGATCTGGCCCATACTATAGGCCTACTGTCCGCCTCTATCCAAGCCATTTACCCAGGACCTTTACACTACCGAGCCATGCAACGGCTCAAGACATACTACCTACACCGTTTCCACCTCCTACGATCAGTACATCCAACTGACAGACGAAGTTCGTATAGTACTTCACTGGTGGCTTCACAATATGGAAGCCTGGAATGGCAAAGCCATCTTCGGATCACAACCAGATTTCATTCTGTAATCCAGTGCCAGTCTCCTGGGATGGGGCGCCACATGCACCCAAGGGTCCACAGGGGGAATTTGGTCCCCATCCGAACAAGCACTGCACATCAATTGTTTGGAATTGATTACAGGATCTTTCGCGATTCGCAGTTTCGCGAAAGACTGTTTCAACTGTTCACTAGTACTGCGCATGGACAACGTCTCTGCAGTGCGCTATGTGAATCGGTTAGGAGGCTCCCGATCCAAGCTACTATCCGATCTGACCAAAGATCTTTACCAATTGTGTCTAGAACGGAACTTATCTATCAGAGCGTAATATCTTCCGGGCAGGGACAACCTAGTCGTGGATTGGTTCTCTCGCCATTGGAGGGATGTAAGCGACTGCCAATTAGACCCCCGCGTGTTCCACCAAATTCATTGCCTTCACGGGCCCCTTACACTGGACCTGTTTGCATCCCGTCTGAACCGCCAGACGGAAGCCTTTATCAGTTGGCTCCCAGACCCCAGTCATGGGCAGTCGACGCCTTTCTACATCCTTGGCCGGAGACAGGAGCCTATGCGTTCCCACCTTTCTCCATGATCCAACGCACCCTCTACCGGGTCAAAGCCCTAATAGTGACGATAGTCATTGTCACTCCACTATGGAGAACCCAGACTTGGTTTCCAACCCTGTTAGAATTATCAGTGAACTATCCAATTCTTCTACCTCGATCACCTGACATCCTCAGGAACCCAACAGGGCACTTTCACCCACTCGCCCTTCAGGACCGGCTCCAGCTTGTAGCTTGGACCGTTTCAGGGGATCTTGGAACATCTCAGGACTTTCGGAGACAACTCAGGCTCTCCTATGGGACTCCTGGGCCCCAGGCACTAGTCGAGCTTACATCGCTGCATGGAAGACATGGGTCAGCTGGTGTCTGACGATCATCCTAAATTTTCTGTCTACCCTATTTGATCAAGGTAAATCCTATCGATCAATTAATGTCTATAGATCCACTATCTCTGTGGCCCATAATCCCATTGACAATGCGTCAATAGGGAAACATCCTCTTCCTAAACACACACCATGACAGACACACACCATGATACAGACACAGCATGACACAGACAGACACACAGCATGATACAGACACACACAGCATGACACAGACAGATACACAGCATGACACAGACAGATACACAGCATGACACAGACATACACACAGCATGATACAGACACACACACACAGCATGACACAGACAGATACACAGCATGACACAGACAGATACACAGCATGACACAGACACACACACACACAGCATTACGCAGCATGACACAGACAGACAGACACACAGACAGACACACACAGCATGATACAGACACACACACAGCATGACACAGACAGATACACAGCATGACACAGACATACACAGCATGACACAGACAGATACACAGCATGACACAGACAGACACACAGCATGATACAGACACACGCACACAGCATGACGCAGACACACAGACAGACACACACACACAGCATGACACAGACACACACACACACAGCATGACACAGACACATACACACACCATGACAGACAGACACACACAGCATGGAACACACACACACACAGCATGGAACACACACACACACACTCCCACTTACATACATATTTTTTAGTACCTGTGGGTGGGCAGACTGGTAGCTGTGCTGGCGGCCGCAGGGAGAACTTGAAAGGCGGCCGCAGGGGCAGCTCTTCATGAGGCCGGGAGCAGGCTCTTCTGGGGGAGCAGGCTGTTCTGTCTCTTCTCCCCCTCCCTCGCGCGCAACTTAATGAGACCGGAGCCGGAATATGATGTCATATTCCGGCCCCGGTCTCTTTCTAGCGCGCGAGGGAGGGGGAGCAGAGACAGAACAGCCTGCTCCCCCAGAAGAGCCTGCTCCCGGCCTCATGAAGAGCTTCCCCTGCGGCCGCCTTTCAAGTTCTCCCTGCGGACGCAGGTCACCCCGGCCCCAGGTGCCGACGGCCCACCGGGAAATTTCCCGGTATACCGGTGGGCCAGTCCGGCCATGGCTTTAGTGACTGAATAATCTAAATTTTATTAACGACAGGAGGCGAATATTTTCCCCCCCTTCTTTATTTTCACTTTCTAACACCCGCCCAGGTAAGTTACTATGCATTCCAGTCTACTGGTTACACACACTTTATACACCATCTGCCATAGGTTCACGCCATAACACTTCTAATCTAGTGTTTGAAATATTCAGTATTATATTCAAAGAGTAACTACAATTTGTTCTTAACATACATGCCATAAATTGCATTCACCTAGTATGAGAACCTATACTCTCACGTCTTTTCTCTATTCCCTTAGTGTGAAAAATACCTACCTTGTGTATATTCGGCTCCTTCAAGCACGCTGAAGATTCCACATGTTGACTACTTCAGGACTCCAACTTAGTCCGCAGTTCATCGTTACAGTTTACACGGTTGACACAGACATATCATCGACCACAGCAAGAAAGAGTATATGGGAGGAGTTTGATGACATCATATAATACTGTTATACTATCTGATTGGTTTAACTTTTTACATTACTGTTAACTGTTCCTTTGCTGCTGGGAGGTTCAGTGAAGAAAGATAAAGCAAATATTCGCCTCCTGTCGTTAATAAAATTTAGATTATTCAGTCATTAAAGCTAGAATAATCCCTAATTTTATCACATGACAGGAGGCTTCATATTTTGCTTTACTCTCTTTACTAAAACTCCATAGCAGTAAAGAAAGTGAATAAACGTTTTAACCAATCAAAATGCAAATAGGGAGTATATTATTTCAGTCAACAGGCTCCTCCCCCTCTTTCTTTACTGCTCCATCGCAGACAGGTCAGAGTTTTGGCTCTTCCCTATTTTACCTCATGTGAATGTTTTATTTACCTTTTTTCCTCATATATACTATTTTATTATCTAACTTTTTCATTATCTATATAGTTCTGCTATTTTCTGTAGTCTCTAACCGTTTTTATCCTACTATCTATCCTATGTTTAGTACCACCGGGGTTACTTCACCCTAGTGGTAGTTTACCTCTCTCCTTTCTGCTTGGGTTTTTCCCTGCATCCTTCTTTTTTCCCCACCTTGCCGCCGCTCGGAGGCTTTTTTCCGCCGCGTTTTCCGCGGCCCTATTTCAGCCGCGGCTTCCTTCTCGTGGCGGCCATTTTTAATCCCGCGTCTCGCGAGATTACGGCCGCCATTTTAGGACCGCAGCAAATTGCCGCGAAACCTCAGAACGGCAAGTTCAACGGACACTGCAAGCCTTCTACAGTCTGCTACAAGAGGTCAGTCACTCAAGCTGTTTAAAGGCACATCAGGTATTAACCTGTGCCTGACTGGGGTGCTGCCCTATATATTGTGCTGCTAAGGAGGTCGCTTTGTGGCCACCTCTGTCATACTGGGTGAGGCCCAGAATACATTTAAAATCCCAACAAGTGGTCTATTTGCCCTGCTGGGGCCTAGTGGTTACACACCTGTTACTAGCCCATTGGACATTATACACCCTGCTGGGGTGATTATATAAATCGGATTACTATCCTGCTGGAGCTTAATCTCCAACATACCACTACTCATACACTGCTGGGGTATCATTTTATTACAACCCTGCTGGGGTTATCTGGCTTACATCTGACCAGTTACTATACCGTCTAGACCCTGCTGGGGTACTCGGTTTTATTATTATTATTATTTATTCTAATAACCCTGCTGGGGTCCCGATTGTACTACTATACAAAAATTTACGTTATTGCACCCTGCTGGGGTATTGCATAGCGATATTACTACAGTCTATATCGACTAAAATACAGCAGACTGACCTCTACCACGCCCTGTGCCAATCATATACCCAGACACCATGGAGACCTCTCAAACCACAGATCTCCAAAATATGGTGAACGAGGCCGTTTCTGCCTCAATGGAGAAAGTCCTCTCCAAGATGATGGCCTCTGGCTCCGACAAGAGGAAACCATCTAAAGCCCACCCATCCCGCCATGACTCCGATTCTGATGCACAAGAATCTCACAAAAGCCCTGAAACTCTCACGGGCAAACGCCAGTGGAAAGGCGAAAAAGACCACTCACATAAAAGTAAAAACCCCGCTAAACGCGCTAAACCCATTTCTGCCACCATCACGAATCCTCAACACGACTACTCTTCGGATGAAGAACAGTCCCAAACTAAACCCATGGCCATTTTAGATGAATGGCAAGCGGACGACTCAGACTCCAATGAAGGTGGTTGGGGTTCAGACTCCGGATCCCAATCATTTTTTCCGCAACACACATTCATGGGAGAACCCCAAGACCAAGATAATGCGGAAAACCCGCAAGAGGATGAAGACACCATCCTTGACCCACTGGGACAAAAACTTTTTGACCCAAGAAAAATTAGACACCCTCGCTCAAGCGATTGGACACCACCTGACCACCTAGCGAGGTTTATGCACCTCTGGCTACGAAAGCCCATGGACAAAACGGTCCGCAACCGTTTGAGGTCAGAATGCCCAAGGCCTTTTCTACCCGACCACGTGGCGGACACGCCAGAATTTGACCAAGTGATGACAACTTTTATGTCACGAGGTGGCCGTGACCCACGAAAAGGCGTGGAAAAAGGGTTTAGAGGGGTTCAAGATAAACTTCTGGACTCGGTGGGACCACTATCCAGAATTATGTACTTGGCTGATGATGCTCTAGCCAAAGCCGATCAATTTGACCCTACTATGGTGCGCGAATGGGCGCATGACGTGCGGGAATGGGCACAAAGGTGCTTTTGTTTTGTGGGTAATGCCAATGTCGCCTTATCATCTGAGCGACGCAAAGCAGCACTTCTCCGCATTGACGGGAAATTGGTGGAGTTGGGCACCAAGGAGTTAGGTCCTATGGCACAGGGCAAGCTTTTCGGAGAACAATTTCTCAAAGAATTAAGCAGACATGTTAACGTCTACACATCCCTGAACAAGGCTCAATCATCAATGAGAAGAGTCTTTAGACAAAACCCCTCTAGGGGTGTTTTTGGACGGGCTGGCCGCCAAAGGGGCCGTGCTGCCAGCCGCTTCTGGCCCTCAGGCCCCAGAGCTACAAGACCACAGCCTTTCTACCCAGAGATGGGATACCGACCATCTTCCTACACACGAGGCGCAGACAGAGGTCGCGGACCACGCACTCGAGGCAGAGCACGTTTCTCCTCAGGTAAGCAACCAATTCACTCATGTTTCCCTTCCAATGCATACAGCAGGTCGCATATCTCTTTTCTTCCAGGAATGGACCTCAATATCCGCGGACGCATGGATCCTACAGACAGTACGAGACTACGTCATAGACTTCGTAGACCAACCCCGACAGACGGAAATACCACGTCCCATCAACTGCTCAAGAACAGACAAATCTCTCATCAACGAAGAACTACAAACCCTATACTCAAAAGGCGCGATAGAACCCGCGTCCGAACCTCGAGGTTTCTTCAGCAACATCTTCTTAGTCAAGAAGAAAACGGGCGATCTACGACCAGTCATAAACCTACGACAACTCAACCAATACGTCACTTACAACCATTTCAAGATGGAAGGCATACATCTTTTAAGAGACCTCCTACAAGACAAGGATTGGTTCACGAGACTGGATCTCAAGGACGCGTATCTATCAGTACCCGTCCATCAATCCTGCAGACAATACCTTCGTTTCCATTGGCAAGGCCGTCCCTGGCAATTCACGTGCCTCCCCTTCGGCCTCAGTTCGGCCCCATGGTGTTTCACCAAACTGCTGAAACCCGTGGTCGCACATCTTCGAGCTCAAGGCATTCGTTGCATTATATACCTGGACGACCTCCTTCTGTTCTGCTCAGACAGACTCAGACTGATACAACACACACGCTACACCACGGATCTCCTATCATCCCTGGGCTTCACAGTGAACTTCCAAAAATCAGCTATCTCCCCATCACAAACAGTTCAATTTTTGGGATTCGAGATAGATTCCACCTCCAACACTCTACGGCTACCGACGGCAAAAATCTCAGCCATTCGCAAGGAATTACGCAGGGCCATCCGCTCCCACACCATTCCACTCCGCACCCTCGCACGCATCGTAGGGCTTCTCTCGGCCTCCATTCAAGCTATATTTCCAGGTCCACTTCACTACAGGGCAATGCAACGCCTCAAAGCTTCCTTTCTCAGGGAAAACCCCTCATACGATCAGCCGGTCCCGATGACAGAGGAAGTCAGAGACGAACTCAGATGGTGGCTGGACAGCATGGAAGCATGGAACGGCCGAGCCATCTTCGGGAAAGCTCCCGACATGATATTAGAATCAGACGCCAGCCTCTGGGGATGGGGAGCGACGAGCGAAAATGTATCGACAGGAGGTGCTTGGACATCCCAAGACCTCAACTTACATATAAACTGCCTAGAACTCCTAGCCGGGTCTTTCGCGATCCGAAGCCTAGCAAAGGACAAGTCGGACTGTTGCAACCTACTCCGGATGGACAACATTTCCGCAGTCCGTTACATCAACCGCCTAGGAGGAGCCCGCTCACGTCTCCTATCAGAAATAACAAAAGAAATTTTCGACTTTTGCCTACCCTGCAACATCTCCCTCACGGCGGAATACCTCCCAGGAGAGACAAACCTCACAGCGGATTGGTTCTCACGCCACTGGCGGGACACCAGCGACTGGAAACTAGATCCACAAATCTTCAACTGCATTGCGGAACGCCTAGGTCCACTCCACTTGGACCTGTTTGCGTCCCGCAACAACAGACAAACGAAATTATACTTCAGCTGGCTCCCGGACCCGGAGAGCGCAGCAGTGGATGCATTCCTACAACCTTGGCCGATCACAGGAGCCTACGCCTTCCCTCCCTTCGCCATGATAGCGAGGACCATACACTATCTGAAGAATCAGCAAACCTCACTAGTACTCATCACTCCACTATGGAGGGGACAACCATGGTTCCCAGATCTCCTAGCTCTATCATACCACGATCCCCTTCTACTACCTCATCATCAATACATTCTAACAGATCCAAAAGGCAACCCTCATCCACTAATCCTAGACAACCATCTCCATCTGGTGGTTTGGACGCTTTCAGGGGCTCCTGGCAAGTCGGCGAACTATCGCAGGCTGCTAAAGAACTGCTATGGGACTCATGGGCCCCCGGAACCAGAAGATGCTATCTATCCGCCTGGCATTCCTGGTCCACTTGGTGTCTGGAACGGAACTTCGATCCATTTACGGCCCCTGTTTCAGCCATTTTGAACTTCCTATCTCACCTTTTCTCATTAGGACGTTCTTACAGATCACTTAATGTAATTCGCTCAGCTATTTCAGCGGCACACGTCCCCATACAAGGGATTCCAGTTGGCAAAGAACCACTTGTATGCCGACTCCTGAGAGGCATTCGATTACAACGTCCCCCAGGGCCCAAATACTCTCAATTCTGGGACGTCGACGTAATCCTCCGATTCCTGAAAGACTGGCCAACTAACGACAGACTCTCCCTCCGTCAATTATCAGCAAAACTCACAGTCTTGCTCTGCCTGGTCTCCTTCCGCAGAGTGTCAGACATTCGAGCACTGGACATAGACGCTTTCTCAATCTCTCCAGAAGGAGTTACATTCCGGATATCTCGCCGCACTAAGACGGACTCCACATCTGTGTTTTATCCTTTCTTCCCCACAGAACCGCAACTCTGCGTTGTCTCCACACTACAACAGTACGTGGAAATCACCCTACCTCTTCGGTCTACACCATCAGGTCAACTCCTAGTATCATACGTCAGACCACATGTCCCCATCACTTCCACCACCCTAGCAAGATGGGTTCGATGGTTACTATCGCTAGCCGGTGTGGACACTACATTCGGAGCCCACTCAGTACGCGGAGCAGCAGCATCCTCAGCCTTCATGGCGGGTGCCTCCTTAACGGATATCCTACGCTCCGCTGATTGGTCTAGGGAATCTACATTCCGCACCTTCTATTTCCGTCCGAATTCCAGTGCTGCCATGTCTCTGATTCTACAGCGTTAAAAATGCAAAATATGAAGCCTCCTGTCATGTGATAAAATTGAAGATTATGCTAGCGCTAGTGTACTTATAATCTTAATTTTAATAATGACAGGAGGCGAGTATTTTCCCACCCTTCACACCCGGGAGGAGGGGAACTACTCTATTCATACTCTAATCATACTTCTCTACATTTCTTCATTCTTCTGTTTTTCTTCATAACTCCTTGAATCTTATGTTCATAAGGTAGTCACTGTTGTCATTAGCCTATTTAACTACTAGTAGTCTATACACTGAATATACAAATTAAATTATTGCAATGTAATCCGATGGATCACTGTCATGACTACAAACAGTTTCAAGACCGGTGCCTAACCTTTCTCATATTCTCTTTTCAGTTTAAGTGTGAAAGAATTTGGAACATCTACGGCATGACCATAACGATATTTCTCATCATATAAAGACCAAGCATCGGAAGTTCTCCGGTTGGTGCCTGTTTTTCCTACTCAACCCAAGAAGTTCATCATTCCAGTTGGATTCCATTACGGATGTTCGTTACAGACTTTATCACTATTTTCTTCCCTGTTCCGATGTTCGCTTCCGAAAGAGGGGGAGGAGCCTGTTGACTGAAATAATATACTCCCTATTTGCATTTTGATTGGTTAAAACGTTTATTCACTTTCTTTACTGCTATGGAGTTTTAGTAAAGAGAGTAAAGCAAAATACTCGCCTCCTGTCATTATTAAAATTAAGATTATAAGTACACTAGCGCTAGCATAATCTTCAATTATATAATCTTTCCTATATTGCGTAGGAATTTGAAAGAATAAATTATGAGTATAATCTATACCATTAGTACACATAAGCATTGGAATTGTTACAGTTATATGTTCTGCCTTCAAAAAGGCATTTGTGGGTTAGAAACCAAGCAGGCCCACACCTAAAATAGGGGATAACCTAGACGGCAAATACATATGCTGTACATATGCGGTACATTGTCTGTCACTAAGCACTTAAACTTCTTATTTGATTTCTCAATTCTGTTTGAGAGCTTACAAATATTTTGTATTTATTAGTGTGCCTTTAGAACCGGGCTAACGTTTACCATATTCCTCGCATAATAAAACTTGAAATAATATTTTATTTAATATCTCTGGTGTATTATAACATGCATATTAAAAAAAGAGATTTAAATAAGTAATACATTATGAAAATACAGGTTAAAATTACAGCTTTAACATTTCAGATCATTACAATTCCCGGTTTAGTAGATGAACCCCTGAATGTTATATTATATAATATTATAGTATATCCGAATTCAAACACAGACAGATTGTACATTGCAATGTATCATGTGTGTCTGTGACTGTTGGCTGTGACATCATGTGACATCATCTCTGATAATCACAGCTTTGAGTTGACACTGCACACTACTGAGACAGTTGACACTGCACACTACTGAGACAGTTGACACTGCTTAACAGTCGTGGTGACGTGTAGCTAAAAATGTCAAATAGAAATATTTTCTCGTGTTTTCGGTCCCTGCGCTTTTGCAAGGTTAGTAAATTACTTAGTTTCTTTACGGTTCCAATTATATTTATCATTAACTGAGAGCTCTAACATGTTAACCCAAACTCCAATATAATGCATGGGTGGGTCCAAATGGGGAATACAGGTCTGACCCATTTATAATTATTAATATGTATCGCTGGAAGAGTAGAAGCAGATCTATTCATTGGATGAAATCCATAACTATCCATTATGTTCCAATCCCCATGACAGCCAATGGTCTCCCCATTTCTGTATCAGCTCTTTAAAGTTACAGCAATTTGCAATGCTTGTTGCAGCTATAAGTTCATAATTTCACTCATATATATTTTGGGAGAATGATTCTTCCTCGCTCTGTACAGATAGTTGTAAATGTCATTGGCATTATAATTCAATAATTATAGTATATGGTTTACATCATCCAAGGTTGGGACATACATATTATAAAGGAAATTCCATAAATTATAAATGATTAAAGCCTAAAGCACTAAGGAAATTATCCACTAAACAGCAAAAATAAAAATCCTGGAAAAGAGAGGACAAATTCTTCCAATTTTGGTTAAATTCCCATTACTTATGTGCAATGCCCCATTTATTGAATAACCTCCATTGTGTTTATTATAATGTTTTTTCTGACATTGTGCTACCTGCCCAGACCCAGAGCTAGGACAGAGTGGATTGGAGGCATGTCCAAGTGTACCATTTTATTACCATTTGTACAGCCGGTCTTCTGCATCTGCTATGGGAACCCCACACTAAACTAATAGTAATTGAATACTGTGGTGCAGTAATCACAGCAGTTCTTGGGCATCTAATAAGAGATTGCCACAATGAGCCAGCACTCAGGGTCTGCCGAGTCTGTGTTAATATACAGTAACACTATACAGAATACAATTTATATTAAGTCTCCCCGGTTAAAATAACATTTAAACAACCAATAGCAGTAGTTTAGACCGGATACTGTAGATATACCGGTAATCAATATTTAACATTATTCAGTTGCTGCAATGAGTAATGATTCTCGTATTTTAGCAGTTATTTTAAGTAGACTATCTTCCTGAATTTTAGGTCCCTTGAAATAGTTTTAAAATATTGCTGGACTCTGTGGCAGTAAGGGGATATGGATTTAAAAATTTATTTAATATGTTTCTTGCAAAGTTCCTTTTGATGTCTAATAGTTTTTATTTCTGCCTTTTCAGGGCACCAGACGCCGAATATCTGGTGAAGCTGAGCAAAGAGGAGAGATACTTCCAGGTACACTAAAAACTATGTGTGTGTAGTTGATAACTGTATATCTATCGCCATGGTGACTGGGCCAGTTTTAGGTTTTTTTAAAAGCTCACAGCTTGGTGTATTTTCAGCTTGGTGTATTACCCTCCTGCAGTCTATTAAGAGCCGACATGTTCTGTTTGAGTTTATATCACATTCTCATGTTCACTATCTGCTCTCTGTAACAGTTTCCTTTGCAGGACATTCCTCCTCCTCTAACACCATTCCAGTGGCTTTGTTGCGGGCACATTGCAGTGCCATCAGAAATTGCGGGACTCCTTACAAATGCATTTTGCATGACCGTCAGTGCACAAACTCCCAGACATGCGCACAGATACAAACTCCTAGACATGCACAAAGACACAAGCTCCCAGACATGCACACAGATACAAAGTTACTGACATGCACACCGACACAAACTTACTGACATGCACACAGATACAAAGTTACTGACATGCACACCGACACAAACTTACTGACATGCACACAGATACAAACTTACTGACATGCACACAGACACAAACTTACTGACATGCACACAGACACAAACTTACTGACATGCACACAGACACAAACTTACTGACATGCACACAGACACAAACTTACTGACATGCACACAGACACAAACTTACTGACATGCACACAGACACAAACTTACTGACATGCACACAGACACAAACTTACTGACATGCACACAGACACAAACTTACTGACATGCACACAGACACAAACTTACTGACATGCACACAGATACAAACTTACTGACATGCACACAGATACAAACTTACTGACATGCACACAGACACAAACTTACTGACATGCACACAGACACAAACTTACTGACATGCACACAGACACAAACTTACTGACATGCACACAGACACAAACTTACTGACATGCACACAGACACAAACTTACTGACATGCACACAGACACAAACTTACTGACATGCACACAGATACAAACTTACTGACATGCACACAGACAGCCCATGTGCCAAACTGTATGTGGCAGACACAGTTTGTCCATAACAAGGAGGGATTCTGGGAGGGAACGTAGAGGAGAAAAAGTGAATTTCTGCCACTGTGACTATGGTAACATTGACAGCAAATAAAATAATATACACTTCTACAGCTGAATAATTAATTTAAAGCATGATATTCATAGATTTGGTAGAAAGTTTGCTTTTTTTTTTTTTAACAAACTTGTTTTCCTCATGAAACTTGTTTCATGTTAAACAAAAACAGCAAAGTATTCTAAATAAAACATACTGATTCAGATTATAAAATGTATATTCAGCCAATCCTAGTGTTCCAATTACTTTCAATGAATACTCAGTATATTCAGCCAATCCTAGTGTTCCCATTACTTTCAATGAATACTCAGTATATTCAGCCAATCCTAGTGTTCCCATTACTTTCAATGAATACTCTGTATATTCAACCAATCCTAGTGTTCCCATTACTTTCAATGAATACTCAGTATATTCAGCCAATCCTAGTGTTCCCATTACTTTCAATGAATACTCAGTATATTCAGCCAATCCTAGTGTTCCCATTACTTTCAATGAATACTCAGTATATTCAGCCAATCCTAGATTTCCAATTACTTTCAATGAATACTCGGTATATTCAGCCAATCCTAGTGTTCCCATTACTTTCAATGAATACTCGGTATATTCAGCCAATCCTAGTGTTCCCATTACTTTCAATGAATACTCGGTATATTCAGCCAATCCTAGTGTTCCCATTACTTTCAATGAATACTCAGTATATTCAGCCAATCCTAGTGGTCCCATTACTTTCAATGAATACTCGGTATATTCAGCCAATCCTAGTGTTCCCATTACTTTCAATGAATACTCAGTATATTCAGCCAATCCTAGTGTTCCCATTACGTTCAATGAATACTCAGTATATTCAGCCAATCCTAGTGTTCACATTAATTTCAATGAATACTCAGTATATTCAGCCAATCCTAGATTTCCAATTACTTTCAATGAATACTCAGTATATTCAGCCAATCCTAGTGTTCCAATTACTTTACATGAATACTCAATATATTCAGCCAATCCTAGTGTTCACATTAATTTCAATCACAGTACTAACTATAGTGATATTCAGCTAATCCTAGTGTTCCAATTAATTTCAATCACAATATTAAGTATCTTCAGCCAATCATAGTGTTCCCATTAATTTTAAATGACAATACTAAGTATATGCAGCCAATCGTAGTGTTCCCATTCATTTCAATGACAATACTAAGTATACTCCATGAATTCAGAATGGGTTTGAGTGATGTGAAGTTCAGCACTTGACAGTTCACTTAAAGACACAAATACAACTGTTGCATGTGGTAAGAGCTCCAGTAGTGTTTTTGTGAATGACGCTAGAAGTTGCCGTAAATATACTGTATATGCCGTAAATTATATTATTGATATAATATATACAGATATATCATCATAATCGCTCAGAAAAGGTAAAAAAGTGTTTTAAGAGGCTTGGCTGTCGTTTGTCTGCAGTGACTGTATATACAAGATTTAGAAAGATGGAAAACATATGAAAAGGTTTAGGTTATTAACATATGAAAATGTTTCGGTTATTAAGGTGCATGAAGTGCCTGTTTAAATCAAAGTTTATCTATAACATGCATTTGTCACTTTGCCTCGCCTGTGTTGTAAGTATTAGTAACATTGTTTGAATGGTATTGTCTGACAACATTGGCGACTTAATTTCTGTCTTATTTGAAAATTTACAGAGTCTCCAAAGACACCAGACTCTACTACAAATGATAATACCTCGGCAAGCAGTGATAGGTCGTCATTAGATATTCCTAACCATCTGACTAAGCCGAATATAAAGAATCAGATAAAAAACGACATAAAAAAGGAACTTAAAATTACCGAAGGTGCCAGAAACCTTCGCAATGTTGTCACAAAGAAAAAACATCTGGCACGTGTGGACAAGTTTCTTAAGAAGTCACAAAAGAATCTGGATGAGCTATACGACAAGCTCCATGAGCAAAATGCAAAAATCATTCTGCAAGAAACAGGTACGTTAGCAGACCTTGTGTTTGTATTGCATTTCATAGCATGAGTGTATGTATGTGCGGGTTTATTGTTACAGTGAAGGAAAAAAGTATTTGATCCCCTGCTGATTTGGAACATTTGCCCACTGACAAATAAATGACCGGTCTATAGTTTTAATGGTAGGTGTATTTTAACAGTGAGAGACAGAATAACAAAAACGAAAATCCAGAAAAATGCATGTAAAAAAAAAATATATAAATTGATTTGCATGTCAATGAGTGAAATAAGTATTTGATCCCCTATCAATCAGCGAGGTTTCTGACTCCCATGTGTCTTTTACATAGGTAATGAGCTGAGATTAGAAGCATTCTCTTAAAGGGAGTGCTCCTAATCTCAGCTTGTTACCTGTATAAAATACACCAGTCCACAGAAGCAATCAATCAGATTCCAAACTCTCCACCATGGCCAAGACCAAAGAGCTGTCCAAGGATGTCAGGAACAAGATTGTAGACCTACACAAGGTTGGAATGAGCTACAAGAACATTGTCAAGCATCTTGGTGAGAAGGTAAGAACAGTTGGAGTGATTATTCGCAAATGGAAGAAACACAATAAAACTGTCAGCCTCCCTCGGTCTGGTGCTCCAGTCAAGACCTCACCTTGTGGAGTTGCAATAATCATGAGAAGGGTGAGGAATCAGCCCAGAACTACACTGGAGTATCTTGTTAATGATCTCAAGGCAGCTGGGACCATAGTCACCAAGAAAACAATTGGTAACACACTACGTTGTGAAGGACTGAAATCCTGCAGTGCCCGCAAGGTCCCCGTGCTCGAAAGAGCACATGTACAGGCCAGTCTGAAGTTTGGAAATGAACAGCAGAATGATTCAGAGGAGAACTGGGTGAAAGTCTTTATGGTCAGATGAGACCAAAATCAAGCTCTTTGGCATCAACTTAACTCGCTTTGTTTGGAGGAGGAAGAATGCTGCCTGTGACCCCAAGAACACCATCTCCATCAAGACTTTTTTTTAAATTAAGGGAGATTTTTCTGTTTTGGTTTTGGTTTTTAATGATCTTGAGCAAGTTTCATTGACATCTAGACAAGCTCATTGATATCTAGAGTGAATGCTTGTGTAAACCCCAAACAAGATCTTGTAACAGGGAACATTGCCTCCACCTGTGATCTATTCAAACATGGAGGAAGACTTTTGGCTGCAGTATTTTTTGTAAGTTGTTTACTCTGTGTTTATCATTTATTTAATATTTCTTATACTTGCTTTTTGATTTAATGTAGACCAGGTGAAGGTACGGGGTTTATTGCAAATGTAATGATTTTACAACCACGTTTTAATTACCTTGTCTATTCGTTAATTAACCTTGAGTGATATTAGCTGACGACATTTCTGATATAGGTTTTAATTACAAATTTCCAGAATGTCCCGAGACTGGCTACCAACCAGGCAACGGGAAGTTACCTGAATTGCAGAAGCAGCTGGAAATCGAGCTGCAAGTGAAATGCGGGGCAGAGAAACTAATTCAGTTGTATTCCCATGGACCCAACAAAGTAAGTGGATCACGTTTAAAATAGTTGGGCGGTGTGGGGGTGGGTTTGGACAGGGGGGGAGGGGATTTGGACAGATTGCTGCCTACTTTTTACAGTTCATTACATTTTTCACCTCTGTTTAAAGCTGATCGTAAGCTGGGGAACCGTGTGAGGCTGTCCGCTCTCTGATTCAGAAATTAAGGAGCATATTTGTTCTTTAAATCAAGATAGATAATGAAAACTAGATTTTCAAGAGTTCGCTAATGTTTGCAGAATAGTTGAAAGCGATAACTTTTACTCAATCAGCACATGATGCAACTGCTCTCCTGATTTATTGATTTATTTTAAGATTCTGATGCTCATCTCTATCCAAGATTCATTATTCTATAACTTAGTTGGTCTGCAAAGAAGTAGTTTGTTGTGTCTAGAGTAATTCTTCTTAAAGCAGTTAATATAGTTTGAGCCATAAAGGCTCTCGTACAGGGAACGTGGAATGAAGGGAACAGAATTCATACCGTAGTTCCTGCATGTTATGCATATATACTGATTAATGCTTACAGTAAAAATAGTACTTTGGGCAAAAATCGATAATTATGGGGCAAAATCAAGCACACACACCCTAGCACGGTTGTATACTTGGTTAAATACTTTAAATTGAAATGTAAAATAAAAATATAATTTTATAATTAACTTCACGGCAGTTCTTACATATTTATCCACCTGTACCTAATAACTTTTACAGAACCGGAAACATCTTGCCGCTGCAAAGACACGGCTTCAAGAAATTGAGGAAAAGATCAAATATTTACACAAGCTAATTCTGAGGGAGGAACCTATTGATAAAGGTAAAGGTTCTGTGATCAAACACAGCAAATATAACATGAGAGAATAAATTCTATCTTCCTATAATTATATTCAATGCTCAATAAACCAATGTCAATTAACCTTATCTATATCTTTAACAAAAAAATGAAGAGAAAACAGTCATAATGCAAACTGAATAATAATAAAAACAGTATACTTATTGGCTGAACTCACATATAAGAGAGCCATGGACAAGCTCTAGATACAACACATAAAGGACATTTATGTAGCAGCATCCACATTTCTTTACAACAATAATACATTGTGAGGATTAAAAGAAACATTAACAAATAGGGGATATGTTCCAAATACAATTTACGAAAGCGAACACATTGGAATTGGTTTTGGTTTTCCAATTTGTCATTTAAGAAAGTTGATGAAAATAGTTTCTTCTGCCCAAAAGAGGACTTCTTTGATTGTTTTTATTCAATGTCCACATTCACCTGCACTCCAGGGTAGTAGAATATCCTATGCCTGCTGCTGCCCGGCAAAGGATTTAGTACAGTTCAAACGATAGCACTCCAAGGACTTCTATGTTGTAGAAGTAAAACTTAACTTTCATTTCAGGGGTTCTCAACCCAGTCCTCAAGGACCCCTTACCAGTCCAGGATTTCGATATTACCTGGGTGTGTCTAAGGTGTTTAAAAAAAGGAAAAAAAACACATTAGACACACCCAGGTAATCCCTAAATCCTGGACTGGTAGGGGGTCCTTGAGGACTGGGTTGAGAACCCCTGTTTTATTTAATTCTTACAAAATAAAAATCGACATTTCAGTTCACAAGAAAAAAACTTTCATTATGATGAAAGCTTATTCATGTAAACTGAAACCTGGACTCTCTATTATTAAAGGAAAACTCCAGTGCCAGGAAAACAATCCGTTTTCCTGGCACTGCAGGTTCCCTCTCCCTCCCACCCCCCAATCCCCGGTTGCTGAAAGGGTGAAAACCACTTCAGTCACTTACCTGAGGCAGCGACGAAGTCCCTCTTCGCTGTCTCCTCCTCCGCGCTGCTCCTCCTACTGTCTCCGTCGGCCGGTGGGCGAGACTGATCCCACCCACCAGCCGAGGAGACCTAATGCACATGCGCATTAGCGCTCCCCATAGGAAAGCATTGAAAAAGATTTTCAATGCTTTCCTATGAGGAAATGAGCGACGCTGGAGATCCTCACACAGCGTGAGGACGTCCAGCGACGCTCTAGCACAGATAATCTGGGCTATGTGTCAGGAAGTGCCCTCTAGTGGCTGTCTAATAGATAGCCACTAGAGGTGGAGTTAACCCTGCAATGTAATTATTGCAGTTTATAAAAAACTGCACTAATTACACTTGCAGGGTTAAGAGTAGTGGGAGTGGCACCCAGACCACTCCAATGAGCAGAAGTGGTCTGGGTGCCTGGAGTGTCCCTTTAATGTAAACTGAAACGTTGATATATATATATTTGAAGAATCTGTTGTTCATATAAAATATTACACTTTTTGGAGATACATATATTGGTTTGCACTGTTTATTATTTAAAAGGCACTTTTAGTGAGTATTTTATTGAGATTCATACTATATCAAAGATACGTTTGTTTAGTTTTTTCGAAACATCTTAGTCTCACCCGGGTTATCCCTAAATCCTGGACTGTTAGGTGTGCCTTGAGGAGAGGATTGAGGAGCACCCTTTTAAGCGCACCACTCATTTAGATTGATTTTATGGCATTGTGTCCCCTTTACAACTGCTGTGATTGACTTCATTTCTTTATACACATTATTGTAACAATAATAATTTAATGATTAATTTATACAATTAACGTTCACACAGATCTAGTCTGATGTCTAGAATATTATTGATCTTTGTTCATCATGTCCAATACTTATATTATGTTCTGTCACACTTTCTACAGATGAAACATCTACATCAGAGACTTATTTTACTGCCGCTGATTCATTATCAGTGGAGAAATTACCGCGTCCAGAATCATCGTCATCTGGGTATTCACTTTGAATCTTTCTCCCCAATATCATCAGGCCCTAGAACCTCTAACTTTTCTTCTTCATCACATTTGATTTATGTAATAAGTCTGTCTCTATAGTCTGTCTGATAAATCACAAGTAATGTTGGGATGACGGGGAAGGAAGACGTGTTTTCTTTGCTGCTGTATAATGTATATCAAATATCGATACAATATGATAAAATTATCTGCAGTTTATTCTTGTGACAAGACGTTGACATGTTGCCACATTTTTGTGGTATTCATCCTCTGCAGAAGTGAACCCCATTATAGGGTTATTTCAGCGAAAGGTAAGAGTGATCCTTGCTCTGCTGGTCCCCACCACCAAAAAAAAGAATATTGCCAAAACTTTCAAGCTGACCCTCAGTCCAATCCTCCTCAGTCGATGTAACTTCCACTCGGGGTTGGGAAGAAAGGGGAGGTGTTTTGCCATAACCTGTCTGTCCAGATACAAAATTTGCACGGAATTCCCATTAGCCAGACGGAAGTTCTATTCTGTACTGACTAGTGATGACCTAATGAAGCTGCTGGGGGTACAGTTACAACTCCGGCAGCAGAGGGGTTAATCTCCATATGTTCAGCATTTCATAGTGAAACCCAGCACATACAGACCCCAAGCACCATTTATTTATTTATAAAATATTTTACCAGGATGGATTCATTGTGATTTTTCTCGTTTTCAAGTATGTCCTGGGTCACCATGATCACTTTCAATCAGTGAAGTGGTCATGGTGCCTAGAGTAAACCTTTATTTAATCAAAACAGCCCTTTTGTGATTCGGGCCATAATTAGTTAGTCTCACACAGGGGGTGCACACTGCGGAATTCAAAAGTCTACCTTGTCAAAGCCTAGCAAACTGCAACCTGAATAACAAATAGTCCCTTTAATATTCTGCTTTTTCCAATAAAATATATTGACTGTAAAGAGATGATAATCTGACATAATAATTTAACAATAAGACCAGATTAAATGTATTTATTTATTTATTATGAAAGCAGTTCTACTACCTTCTATTCAATACCAAATCTCTGGCCGGATCTAGAGGTTGAGTTGACACCTTCTCTACCTTCATGTGGTTATCGGCGACAAAATTCATACAACCTGGCTCAGGTAATACTACAAGATATATTGACTTTTTATGTTGTTTCACTCCCTTCACACAAACATCATCTTTAATGGAGCGTTCTACGTGCCTTATTAACCATTGTAGCTGTACAATCTGGGTGCCTTGCCACATTTATTTGCCACATCTTTGTTAAGTGGTTTGACAAAAAACTGAACTTTACAAAGCACCCGCAGACCACCTGTCCTAGGCCACCAATATTTCTATTATCATTATCTATTGAGCACAACCTAACTCGGAGTGATTGGCTGGGAGTGCTGGGGGCATGTTACTCAACACTCTAAGCCACTTAATGGCCTCTAGACGGGATATCACAGACATTTACAATGCAGAATTGTTAGTATTCCATTATCAAGGTGGCTGGGGAAAGGGTGATAACCAGGAGCTGGAAAGATCCCAGTTGAAGTCAAACCATTGATAAATTGTTTGACATTAAACCAGAAGACAGCACCAGGACACGCTAGGTAATATAACCAGTACAGACACTTAAAAATGATAATGCTTAGCGTTACTCTTTAATCATTATCCACACTATAAACAGGTGGAACAAGTATCATCGTATGAAGGACAGTCTCTAGAATTACCTGAAAGTATGTCAGAAGTTGAGGAAGAGTTTGAGAACACGTCACAGGGTGAAGAAGACCTTAAGGAAGAGTCTGAAGAAGAGTCCAAGACTGAATGGTATTTTAATATGTCTATTGTGTCTTACATGAACATTTTGTTTTAGTACCTAAATATCTTTATTTTTGCTTAATGTATTCCTTTCTTCACAGTGTTCATCAAAAACGTTCAGTAACTCTGCGGGATTTCCACTGTCACTCTGTCCTTGGTGAAGGGGCATTTGGAAAGGTACGTTTTAAGAGTGCATTCTAATTATAGTTAGATATAAAAGTAGTCCTAAAAAATTCAGTAATGCCTGACTTTTTGTTGTAAATTACAGGTCATTCTTGCAGAGCGCAGAGATGTCAAGAAACTGTATGCCATTAAAGCCATAGAGAAGGGCTTGATACTTTCAAATTACATGGTTCATAGGTTAGTAAACGGAGCATATTTAAAATCTTTGTTTATTTTCTGTGTGGAATTGTTATTTCGTCATTATTTTGTCATTAATGAGAAGATGTGTTTTCCTTGGATTTTTATCCCTCCATTTTATAGGCTCATGTCGGAAAAGCACATTCTTATGACAGCAACCAGTGAAACTCATCCATTTCTGGTACATCTCTTTGCGACTTTCCAGAACAACAGACATGTGTTCTTTGTTATGGAATACGCTGCAGGTGGAGACCTGCTAAACTACATGAATGACAAGGTGACGCTTTCTGAAAATACAACCAGGTAAGTACGAGTAAACATAGAAACATAGAATGTGACGGCAGATAAGAACCATTCGGTCCATAGAAACATGGAATGTGACGGCAGATAAGAACCATTCGGTCCATAGAAACATAGAATGTGACGGCAGATAAGAA
This sequence comes from Pelobates fuscus, assembly GCF_036172605.1. Lineage (NCBI taxonomy): Eukaryota > Metazoa > Chordata > Amphibia > Anura > Pelobatidae > Pelobates > Pelobates fuscus. Next base: position 481,474,045 of record NC_086317.1, read on the forward strand.
CCATTCGGTCCATAGAAACATAGAATGTGACGGCAGATAAGAACCATTCGGTCCATAGAAACATAGAATGTGACGGCAGATAAGAACCATTCGGTCCATAGAAACATAGAATGTGACGGCAGATAAGAACCATTCGGTCCATAGAAACATAGAATGTGACGGCAGATAAGAACCATTCGGTCCATAGAAACATAGAATGTGACGGCAGATAAGAACCATTCGGTCCATCTAGTCTGCCCAATTTTCTAAATACTGTCATTAGTCCCTGGCCTTATCTTATAGTTAGGATAGCCTTATGCCTATCGCACGCATGCTTAAACTCCCTCACTGTGTTAGTAATTTTGTGACTTAATTTCTAAACCTGCATAAAAAACTTTAGGATCCGCTAGCTTTAGGAGTGCCAAACATTCTTATAAAAATTATTGTATTTATTGTATATGGTGTTCTGTGTCACTTGCTGTATCTTTATATGTGCTCGCTATATATGGGCACATACATATCATGGCTGTAACATCTAGCCACCTGCATTGCTGCCTGCTGTCCTATTCATAAGAGTTTTCAAAACATAGACTGAGGTAGTGACGCCAGTGTTAAATGATCAAGTACCAACCACCTTCATTGCAAGTCATAAAATAATATATAACTACAGAAGACTTTTGAGTGAATGTTCATCATGGCCTGAGCAGGGAATCACAGGCTATGTGGATTAGAACCATTCAGTGCTACCAATATTGAATTTTGTAATTGACTCATTCATTTTCCACAGGTTTTATACGGCATGCGTTGTCTTGGGGCTGGAATTTCTACATGCGCACAACATTATGCACAGGTACGTTTATAAGAAAAGTGAAAGAATGAGGTCCCCACAAAGTGATCATTTATTTACCATACCTAGCTGGGTTTAACCTGTTTCTTTTTTGTTTTGATTGTTTGTTACAAGGACAATCTAAGCAACAAACTCACTACAGCTCTGTGTCGTGGTTATATTGCCAAGTGTCTATGAGTGAAGTCCCTTGGTTTTTTTTTTGTTAAATAATTTTAGAGCAGTTTGACAAGAAATCGGCCTAACCCAGCGACAGACCTCCCACCCCTTTTGCAGCCAACTTGATAATGCAGAACTAAAGGGTTAAAATGCTGCAACACGGTGTTAAACAATAGTTGGTTATCTTTAGCAATAAAAATGTATAATGCTGTCAAATTGAACTGGTGCCTGGTGGGTCCCTTTAATTTCTCACTGCTACCTTTTCAAAAAAAAATGGGAAAAAGTGGTAACTCAGTGTTTAACCTCTAGTGATACATAAAATAAATAAAACCTCTTTTTACTTTAATATAGAGATCTGAAGCTGCAGAATATATTAATAGACAACGGAGGCTTTGCCAAAATCACAGATTTTGGTCTTAGTAAGGAAGGTAAATAGAATTTTATACTTAACATAATTTTTGATAAATTAATTAAAGGAAGACTCCTAGCACAATAACCACTACAGCAGACTGCAGTGATTATAGTGCCAGGAGCACCCTGGCTCCCTCTAACTAGTCAAACAGTTTACAAATGGTTTGACAATGTTTCTGGGATCCACTGATCGCAGCCTCCAGTGGGGTTTCCATTAGCTCCACTGGACAAAGCCCTTTTTTACCGCAAGGTGTAGTTGCTCTGGTGACAACTTATACAGCATGTGTTTCTGTGCTTTACCAGAAAGTGTCTAATCTGCATTTGGTCGTATCTTTGCGACCATACGTTATTGACGGTAACACGGTAAAAAAAAATGCAAGATCGTTAAAGTGCTGGTTATAAGTATCTTCAATTCTACAATTGAAGAGACTAATTGTTCTTATCAACTGTTGTTAATAGTGAAAGGTTGCACACTGTACACTGTACCCCACATATTTGCTGAAGCTGAGCATCTATCTTCAGTGTGTTTATAATGATCTTTTCTGTTTCGGAGGAATGGGATTCAAGGACAGAACCAGGTCATTCCGTGGAACAAGGGCCTATATGGCTCCTGAAATATTGAATAGAGAGCCATATGGGAGAGCAGTTGATTGGTGGAGCCTTGGAGTGGTTATTTACAGAATGCTGTTTAGAATGGTAAGAGTAGTCATTTAATAAGAATTTGCAGACATATCCCTGTTTGAAAATCTAAATAGATGTTATGTAAACATATTCTGAGCAATAAAATTATTCACCACATTTAGCAAACCAATAACACATCAGTTATCTAGCAATGTAACCCCATCAGGATGAATGACACACAGCTATAGATGGTCCATCATTTAAAAATCTCTATTTGGCAATTTTTACAAATTACTGCTTGTAGTAAATGTTAGCCAGGGCCGTACTGGACCGCCAGGAAATTTCTCAGTGGGTCGCTGTAGCTTATAGCTGATGAAAAGTGTTTTTGTGCAGAATGTAGTTGTAGAGTGCTGCCAGCAATAGGGGAGGGGGGTACGAGGAGTAACAGCTGCCTACTGCACCTCACAATGAACGGAGGCTGCCAGGATTCAGAATAACAGCATATCCCGGTGACTGACACTCATGCACTAGAAGGAAGAAAGCCATTTGGGTAACTGCCCATAAGGTAGAATAGTTAATGTGTCTGTATAGTGTGCCTGCGTGGACCAGTTAGTGAGTTTGTGGGTGTGTAGGGGTCAGGGAAAAAGTATGTGTGTACTTTATGGAGAGTGTGTGTGTATGGGTATGACCTATTATATTTATAAAACATACACACAAATTAATCCTCTGTGGCTGTTTGGTTAAAAGCCATGGTGGGGTTCCCTAGTTAATTTATAAAAGTGCTGATAGAAATCAGCACTTTTATAAATAAACTGGGCTACTCCTCACCTATAAAGCACTTCTGCAAGCTAAAGTGATTTTGGGGTGTGGAGTGGTCCTTTAAACAGGCCTCCTCACATACCTCTCTCTATCTGAACCTTAAAGATACCAAAATGTGTGGATATACCACTATTCCTTTGCTATCCAAGTGTAAGTAGATCATACCACGAGGAGCCCATTCCACAGCACTGTGTCTTCAGACACCAATGTACAAATGTTCTTTGACAAAATGTTAAGATTTCATCACAGTTATAATTGAGCTTATGTACCTTCGATATAAAATTGTATGGCTACCTAAGAACGCCTCACTACATTACACTATATGTCTTAACGATAAGAGTGTTAATGTTTGGGTTTTTTTTGTATTGTACTAATGACCATAACTCTTAATACATGGATCGAATAATAGAAAACAAAAAAAACACATGTACTCAGTTATATCTTCTTGTAACAAAAATACTCTGGATGAGAGTGTGCCCACTCTTTCTGGCACTAATAAATACTCCCATCCATCTCCCCCGATTCTAGAATGTTAACTCCTACACCTGTTACAAAAGAGCCCCAAGAACCTAGCCACCAACCCAGACAAACTCCATAAATTGATACCCTACCTTCACCGCTTTGAAGATTGGATTTTTCTTGTGTCTCCTGCCAAAAAAAGCTATCCTAGCCCAATTCACAAAATATAGAATAAAATATCAAATATAAATATTAAAAGAGAAGAAAACTATTAAACATAATACAGTCTATCCACTCCTTTATCTAAGCCAGGCTTCCCCAAACTCTGGCCCTCCAGATGTTGCTGAACTACAACTTCCATGATTCTATGAATGAAATAGATAGGCTGAGAATCATGGGAGTTGTAGTTCAGTAACATCTGGAGGGCCGGAGTTTGGTGAAGTCTGATCTAAAGAGACAAATAATGAGCTTGTCAGACAACAAAGATCTTTCTATATCCCAGTCACCTTTAATACACTGTGATGACTTTGTTTGCAATGACAACCTTGTTTTCTCTCTACGTTACAAACTAAAACTGACTTGTTTAATGTACTTTTTCTTTTAGTCGCCCTTTGACCTTAGGAAATACACGTATACCTATTATATGGACAGCAGCGATGTAGAATTTCCAACGTCTGCATCTGAAACATCCATCTCAATAATCCAACAGGTGAGTTGTCTATACATATTAATGCTTTCTCATTCGGATAGATTTGTCAGCCAAGCTCAATGTTTTCATTTACCAATGATGAGTATAAATTCATCCTTGGCAACCTGCCTCTGGACAGATGAATTCTCAGATCAGAACGCTCCAAAGGTACCAAAGGCAGTGACTAAATGGTTCATAAAAGACCCAGGAATACAGTCTCTGATCAGTACATCTCTCTCCAGTCTCAGGTGGTTCCTATTCCTTTTTTTGTAATATCTGTCAGATACCATGTACTGTTTTAGAGTGTATTAAAAAAGGGGGCAGGAAGGGGGGGTGGGGGGAGGGTTGAAAGAGGGGACAGTGTTTTTTATATATATTATTTATATTGTAACAATTAAACATGTTCGATTAGTATTGTAATGCAACAGGTTAGTACTTTATGTGGATCATCATATAAATTTAAATAAACAGCAATCAGTAACCAGTTCTTTTACGTTACCTGCAGGGAAATGCAGGGAATGCTGATGTTATCAATCACAATAACATTATCTATATATTATTTTTTAAATTCCTTTTACAGCTATTGACAAGTGATCCAGAGGTTCGTCTGGGAGCAGGCGAGAGAAACGCAGAAGAAGTAAAGAACCATCATTTCTTTAAAGTACGTCTGTTTATGTAAATACAAATACAAATAAACAAGTCCTTCACTCAAACTCCCACTACTCTTGGGCGGCAGCAATGACCATAGTACACATCAACCCCAGTACATACAGTAAAAACCAAAGGAAAAAAGTTACCTGCGCTCTTTCCTAATCCCTTTGCATATTTAAACAAATGGAGGTCATTTAGTTACTCCAATGGCCATTAGAGGCAATGCCCACCTGCCACATCAAGGCAACCATGGATGCCTAGACATACAATACATTTTTTAGCTTAAAGTTGATTTTTCATTTAAGAGGGAAAGACACTTTCTAATAGCTAAATAAACGTTATATGTTAGTTGTGCTTTAAAAATAATGCCCAATGTCCCAGAAGTTCCTGCATTTACATGCAATCAAGCCAAGCTCTGATAGTTCCCTTACATAGAAACATATGAGGGCAGATAAGAACCATTCGGCCCTTCTAATCTGCCCAATTTTCTAAATACTTTCATTAGTCCCTGGCCTTATCTTATAGTTAGGATAGCCTTATGCCTATCCCACGCATGTTTAAACTCCTACACTGTGTTAACCACTTACCACTTCAGCTGGAAGGCTATTCCATGCATCCACTACCCTCTCAGTAAAATAATACTTCCTGATATTATTTTTAAACCTTTGCCCCTCTAATTTAAGACTATGTCCTCGTGTTGTGGTAGTTTTCCTTCTTTTAAATATAGTCTCCTCTTTTACTGTGTTGATTCCCTTTATGTATTTAAATGTTTCTATCATATCCCCCTGTCTTGTCTTTCCTCCAAGCTTTACATGTTAAGACCCTTTAACCTTTCCTGGTAAGATTATTTAATACTGGATCCACCTTAGCAAAATATTTTCCTTACAATCTGGTGAATTGAGGTTAGTTTTAGCAACGGTTATTTGTGAATCTCTGTGGAATCCATACAGAATTTAGCTTGTGGAGAAAGGGTTCTATTTGTCATTCTGTACGGGTAGTTTGCTGATTTATATTATCTTTTTTAACAGAGCATTGATTGGACTGCCTTGATGGAAAAGAAAATGGAACCCCCGTTTGTCCCAACCATCCAAGATGTCAGCTATGAAATAGCTATCCCAGGAGAGATATATTTAAGACCACTGCAATATCCATGGAAACTTTTACAGCAACAACAGGATATGTTTAACGATTTTACCTGGACTGCAGACACATCAACTCAAGTTTAAAAATAAAATCAGCTGAAGTGCTCCTTAACATCATTTATCTTCTGCTTCAACCTGGAATGCAACTACAAGACTTCTACAACCAGTGGTGACTAAAATCGGGTAGCCGCCTAGTTAAATTTACCCTACCGCTTTCTGTCAAAGCTTCACACCTTCCTGTATAAAACGACCACACACTTTCACTGACAGACACACGCCCTCATTGATACATGCACTGATATACACTCACTGACAGATACACAGTCATTGGCACACACACTGTTAAACCAATGCACACTTTCACTGAGAGACACACACTGACACACCCACTCACTGACAGACACACTGACACACACACTCACTGACAGACACACACTCATACACACACTAACTGACAGACACACACTGACACATACACACTCACTGATAGACACACACACACTCACTGACAGACACACAAAGACACACACACTCACTGACAGACACACACTGACACACACTCACTGACAGACACACACTGACACACACTCACTGACAGACACACACTCATACACACACTAACTGACAGACACACACTGACACATACACACTCACTGATAGACACACACTCATACACACACACTCACTGACAGACACACACTGACACACAAACTCTCTGACAGACACAGAAAGACACATCCATTTACTGACAGACACACACACTCACTGACAGACACACACTGACACACACTCACTGACAGACACACACTCATACACACACTAACTGACAGACACACACTGACACATACACACTCACTGATAGACACACACTCATACACACACACTCACTGACAGACACACACTGACACACAAACTCTCTGACAGACACAGAAAGACACACCCATTTACTGACAGACACACACACTCACTGACAGACACACACTGACACATACACACTCAATGACAGGCACACACTCTCAGGTACACATACACTGATATGTTGTAATGGAATGAAAATTGTATAAATAAAGATTTATTTTTATCAAAAATGAGCTGGAGTGGGCACTTTTAATACTTGTTCTTTTTCAATGAAAAATGAAGATTTTTCAATTGATTGAGCATTCATGTGTACAAAACATGTACAGAAAATTGTAGGAGAAGGAGAAAAGGAGGAAAGGCGATATAAGAAAACCAGCAGTAGGTAAACATCAAATAACAAAACCTGAAAAAAAGTTATCTGTGCCCCATCCCAAATTCTAATACACATTTATATAAGTGGAGGCTTTCAGTTCTATTGTAATGACCATTAAAGTGTAAGCTCACCTGCTGTGTCCAGGCAATCCTCTTAGATGTGTCCTACACTAACAATTATAAGGAGACCGAAACAATATTCTTCTGGGCAATTGTATAGCTGACCTCTTTCTGTCTCATTACAGATTTAGCATTTTAGCTGAAAGCAGCAAGGGGAATCTTTCCATCTCCCTGCGGGTTCCTGTAGCAATCGGCCCTCGTGTGGCATTACAGTGTGCCTGGACATACCCCAAAACCCCATGCACACACCTATGCTCTCACTGTATGTAGTGTGACATGCATGTGTGTCTGTGGCAGTGTATTAGTGCAGTGTGAGTGTGTGAATGTGGGGAATGTCATGCCCAGCAAAGATTATTCATTGTTACCCTGAAAAAAGATTGTTATTAAATGTGATGTGCGTAGTGGGTACATAAACTGGCCATTTAGTAAAGGCGGTATGGCTGATTACAGCATTGAACGAGTTAATATGGTTATCTAGGAAGGTGCCTGACAGATCACAGGGAAAGGGTTTGCAAAATAAATTCTTCCTTTGAGGCCGGCCCACAAGTGTGTCCCTCTGTTAGGTGGGACATGGTGCCCTATAGATCTATCTTTTCCTAGACTGCCTGGCCCCACACCATTTGCCTGTATTTCTTCCTAGACATTGGACCCTTTACATATGCTAAATGACCACTAGCAGTCCGTACACAATTCTCTGCCAAGGGTTATAACTAAATAAACACAATAATCCATAAGCTATCTGTCATGCCTTCTATTGTACTGATTTAGGAAGGTGAGAGTGCTAGCTACAAATGGAGTCCAAACATGAATAGTGTAACTTACCCCGTTTTGAAGGAACTCCACCATATTACATCATAGACGGGTCTTTTAAGATGTGTATGAAATGGATAAATTGTGACCATTCCACATGTAATAATATATTTCTGTATCAGACGCAAAGTAAAAGATAAATGTGTTTTTATAACTCTTTTATAAAGATTGGTGTTTAAATTGGCCAAAAGGGAGCGGATGTTGCTATCAACCTAGACTTTCTTGAATTATTCATTACCTCCTCCAGGTGGCTTGGAAAGCTGAGATGGGGCTGTGGGGTATAAAGCCAATGGAATGCTCATGATCAATGTGCTCATAGGGAGTCAGTTTGACTCTGTGCGCTGTGTGAGTGTAGGCACAGGCAGAGGAGATAGAACTGTTGGACTCTTCATCCACTCACCCTTCCTGGACAGGAGCAGGTCAGAAACAGAGGTCAGGCTGCTGACCTGTCCTCCGCTCACCCCATCCCTGCAGGAGCTGAACACAGAACGTTAATATCTGTGTTTAGCTGTGAGAAAGTCACAGTGTGGCGGCTTTTAGCGCCAATGCGCTGTGACTTTCAAAAGTTACTATTGGCATAATTTATTGGTTTGCAATAAGCAAATTTAATTAGCAATTATGCGAATTGTATATACATGATTGTGAGGTATTAATGCAGTGATATCAGTTTTTAGGTTTTTATTCAGTAATCCAGTAATTGTGTGATTGTTATTTTCATATATTAGTCAATATTTGTGTTCTCCATTTCTATATGATTTTAGTAATTTTTTCACAGTTTGCCACTATTGTTATAATGTTTAATACATTCATTCTTAGTGCAATTGCCAACGGATTCTTATTATTTTGCTTCAATATCTATTTCATCAAAACTATATATTTTTCTCAAGTCTGGTAATGTATCCTTAATTTTGCAAGTTGTCTTTAAAGTAAATGAAACTTGCCATTTACTTCTTTTGCGTTTATATTTCTATGTTAAGAATTATAAAGGAACCAAACTGGACTAAATGTCTTCTCAGTGTCACAGTTTAACAGATTATTTAGTTGAGTATTTAACATTTTGGATACATATATTTTTATAAATATTTTGTGCCTTTGGTCTTCAGAAGTCGACTGAATGATTATCTTAAAATATGACTGTGATCTAACTACAACACACGGATTTTATACTTTACATTACTTAATGGACCATAAAGGCTTCTATTGCTAGTTCCCATTAAGATCTTTATGATAACACATACAGCCTCCACCTAATTGAAAATGTTTCAAGAAGGCTCCAAATCAGTGTCTAATAAGATTTTTAAAACACTACATATTGCCTCCACCCATTTTAAAATTATACAAGGATACTCATTTAACTACAAGCTCAGGCCCTGATAAGATCTTTAAGAATGCTTTTAACATAATATGTTAAGATTGTTTTTTCCCAATTTCCTCACCAACCATTGTAACCATGCAAGCAGAAAAAGTGCAAAAGTTATGTTTTCATATTAAAGCGACACTATAGTCACTATATAGCTTATTGTATTTGTTCTGGTGCGTATAATTATTGCCATCAGGCTTTTTGCAGTAAACACTGTCTTTTTTAAGAGAAGATGCAGTGTTTACATTACAGCCTAGTGATAACTTTAATGGCCACTCCTCAGATAGCTACTAGAGGTGCTTCCTGGGGCAGTGCTGCACAGTGTGACTGCCATTCAGTGTCTCCACCCTCTGCATGCAGACACTGAACTTCCCACATAGAGATACATTTCTATGAGGAGACGCTGATTGGCCAGGGCTGTGTTTGGCTTGTAGCAGACTGAAATACAAGTAAGATTTTACAATATTTAGGGGGAGGGGGAGGGACAGGGAGGGACCAAGGGGGACTAGGTAGTGTAGATAGTGTTTTATTCTATAGGGTCAGGCATACATGTAGTGTTCCTTTAAATACGTTTTATTGGAGAAACTAGAGACAGAGAAAAAATCTTAAAGGAAAGACAAGAAAAAGATGGAAAGGGGAAAAAAAGGGAAACAAAAGCACAGGGAGAACATCCTGATCATCAAGGCATTGAGGGTATCTAAAGGAGTCAGAAAAACATGAATGTTAAAGGTACAAAGGTTGCAGCATAAAGATAATTAAGATAATAAAAAAAAAAAAAACAGTGATGACCAGCAGGGGTACAATATCCGTTTTCCTTGTGGTTCTTGATTGAGTGTCTGCGTAGATTCAGTCTGAGATGCAGCTTAAGGAAAGTTTCTCCACTGTAGCAACCTTAAGGTGCATCTCAGATTGAATCTACAAAGACACTCAATAAGGAACCACAAGGAAAATGGATATTGTGCCCCTGTTGGTCATTTTGGTCATCACTTCACCCAGACTGGTCACTCCATCCAAAACCTCAGGATTAAAGTTCTTAAAGGGAGTTTCAAACACTCTCATCAACGAAAGACATTTGAGATGAAAATTATCCCACATTTCAACACCAGAAATGAAGGACTTAATGTAGACTCTGTTTTCGCACACTATACCAAAACTTTACACAAACACAAATCTTAATGTCTTATATAGTTATTTTTCAATATCCTCGTTTCACCTTTATTGGATCAATTTATATACATACATACATGCAGCTATATACTTGCATGCCCTGCTGTTTTCTTGTTTTTCTCTCTTTTGTTAATTCTTTTTAACCCCTTCACGACGGGTGACGGACGAGGTCTGTCATCCAGGGGATACCCTTAACGACGGATGACGGACCTCGTCCGTCACGCGGTAAAATTAACCCCAGATCGCCGCAATCGCGGCGATCGCGGGGTTAATGGTGCTCCGGTCTGCCTCTGTATTAGAGGCAGACCGGGAGCACCGGATCGGGCTGTCCCAGCACATGTACCCGCTCTGACAGCATGTCTGAGCGGGCACATGTGCTCTGCATACTCACCTCCGCCTCCCTGCACTTCCGGGTTCAGTGTGAAGTGCAGGGAGACGGATCTTCAGTGATCCTGCCCCCTGGTGTGTAAAAAAAAAAGTTAAATTAAAATCCCACCCCCCTTTACCCATATTAATAAAAAAATAACCCCTTCCCTGCCAATTGATCACTGACTACAGTGATCAATTGGCAGGGATTACATTTTAATATGATCTGATTTTTTTTTTTAACCCCTGAGGGTTAATTCTTTTTTTTTTAACCCTCAGGGGTTAAATTTATTTTATTAATTAATTTAAATATTTTAAAATTATAAATTTAGCTAGCTGGGGAGGGTGGAAGTTAGTGGGGAATTGGGAGATTTAGTGTTAGGCTAACTAGGGGTTAACGTTAAAAAAAGTTTTAAAATAAGCTTTAAAAAGTTAAAAAATTAAGTTAAAAAAAAGTTTTAATAACGTTTAAGTAAAAAAAAAAAAAATAATAAACCCTTTACCCAGTCCAAATAAAAATTAACCCCTTCCCTGACAGTCTATCACTGCCTACAGTGATCAAAATACAGATCACGGTATTATACTGTGATCTAATTTTTTTTTTAACCCCTGACGATTAACTTTTATTTATTTTTTAACCCTCAGGGGTTAAATTAATTTAATTAACTAATTTAAATATTGTATAATTAAATATTTTGCTAGCTGGGGTGGGTGGGAGTTATGGGAAAATGGGGAATTTACTGTTAGTGCTGCTTACTGCTAGTTAGGGGTTAACGGTAAAAGAAAAAGCTTAGAAAAATGTTAAATCTGTAAAAAAAAGTTTTACGAAAGTTTAGGAAACTTTAAAAAAATGAATAAGCAAAACAAAAGTTTAAAAAATAGTTTTAAAAAGTAAAAAAAGTTTTAAAAAGTTAAAAAATTAATTTAATAACGCTCATTACCACTACACCTGGTACAAGCTAGCGGAAAAATGATGCCACGCTAAGGTTCAAAATATGCCTTTTGAAATACCCTGGGATGTCTTCTTTAAGAAATGGTATGGCTTTATGGGGTATTTGGATTATATAGCCTGGTAAAATACTCTAAAATGGGACATGGGCACAGCGTAAAAATTTAAAGTTTGAAAAAAAATGGAATGGCTGTGTCCCAAATGTGCCCCTCCGATGTCCACATATACCTGGCAAAGGTACATACGGGGGTATTTTTGTACTCAGCCGACATAGCTGAGCAACATATAAAGTATTATAGAGTGGTGGTACACATAAGGTTTGCAAAATATACTGTGCAAACTCACTTTGTGTGTCAAAAAGGCAGAAAAAACGCTTATTACCACTACACCTGGTACAAGCTAGCGGAAAAATGATCCCACACTAAGGTTCAAAATATGCCTTTTGAAATACCCTGGGATGTCTTCTTTAAGAAATGGTATGCCTTTGTGGGGTAGTTTGAATTATATAGCCTGGTAAAATACTCTAAAATGGGACATGGGCACAGCGTAAAAATTTAAAGTTTGAAAAAAACTGGAATGGCTATGTCCCAAATGTGCCCCACTGATGTCCACATATACCTGGCAAAGGTACATACGGGGGTATTTTTGTACTCAGCTGACATAGCTGAGCAACATATGAAGTATTATACAGTCGTAGCACACATAAGGTTTGCAAAATATACTGTGCAAACTCACTTTGTGTGTCAAAAAGGCAGAAAAAACGCTTATTACCACTACACCTGGTACAAGCTAGCGGAAAAATTATACCACGCTAAGGTTCAAAATATGCCTTTTGAAATACCCTGGGGTGTCTACTTTAAGAAATGGTAGGCCTTTGTGGGGTAGTTTGAATTTAAAACTTACGAAGATGCTTGGAAATTGCACATAGGCCCAGCGTCAAAATTCAAAGTTCTGTAAAAACTGATATGGCTTGGTCTCCAATATGCCACTGTAGCTTCACAAAATAGTGCCAAAGACATTCATTGGGGGTGTCTTTTTACTCAGAAGACTTAGCTGAGCATAATTTGGAGGTTTTGAACTTAGTGGCACATATGAAATATACAAAATGCCCAGCAAAAATGCAATCCGTATGTCAAAAAATGCACAAAATTGTTTTTTACCACATACTTTGGCATATATTGGTGAAAAAATGGGGGCATGCTAAGGCACAAAATGCACCTTATGATATACCCTGGAGTGTCTACTTTTACAAATGGTAGGCCTTTGTGGGGGTTTTTTGAACAGTCAAACTGTTATAATACCCCAAATGGAAGCATAGGCTCATTAAATCCGTCTCTCAAAATTCTACTGTGAATACTGAAAAGGACAGGTCTCCTGTATGGCACTGTAGCTTCACGAAATAGTGCCATAGACATACAATGGGGGTGTCCTTTTACTCAGAAGACTTAGCTGAGCATAATTTGGGGGGTTTGAACTTAGTGGCACATATGAAATATACAAAATGCCCAGCAAAAATGCAATCCGTATGTAAAAAATGCACAAAATAATTTTTTACCACATACTTTGGCATGTAATGGTAAAAAAATGGGGGCATGTTAAGGCACAATATGCACCTTATGAGATACCGTGGAGTGTCTACTTTTACAAATGGTAGGCCTTTGTGGGGGTTTTTGAACAGTCAAACTGTTATAATACCCCAAATGGAAGCATAGGCTCATTAAATCCGTCTCTCAAAATTCTACTGTGAATACTGAAAAGGACAGGTCTCCTATATGGCACTGTAGCTTCACGAAATAGTGCCAAAGACATACAATGGGGGTACCGTTGTACTCAGCAGAAGTAACTGAACACATAATAAAACTTTGTACAGGAATAGCACACACCAACTTTACAAAATACACATGAGAAGTTCTTTGTTATACGTTTGTGTGCGAAAACCCCCAAAAAACACAATTTTACTCCAATATTTAGCAGAGGTTGGCGGTAAAATGGCTACGTAGAAAGTGTCAAAACAACCTTAGGTAAATAGCCTGTGATGTCTACTTTATATAAATATATACTTTTGTGTGGCAATTTTGTTTTATTTTATGGCTATTAGGCTTACAAGACAAACATACCAAATTCTAAAATCGCTCCACATTAAAATTTTATTTTACTCCTTGTGCTTTGTGACCTGTAACTACCAAAAAAAAATGAAAATCCTAGACACATTATATATTCTGTAAATCAGAACAAATAAATTAATTTATTTTTAATTACTTTCCTTAACCTGCACTAATTATGAACACATTATGATTGCAAAAACTTTTTTTTGCATTTTTCTGTATTTTTTTTATAATAAGTAAGCATTTATATATATATATATATATATATGTTATATCAAATTAAAGCCCTCTCTGTCCTTTAAAAAACAGTATATAATATGTGTCGGTGCAATAAATGAGAGAGATGCAAATTGCAGTTGAACGCAAACAGCAAGAAAATGCAAAAATTGCTTGTGTCATTAAGCGTAAGTCAAGCTTCTGAAGCTCTGTCCTTAAGGGGTTAACTAGCTTATTGTCTCTCCTCTGTTTATTTACTTTTTCTGGCTATTCTCAGCCAACCTGAACCTTTCCCTTTCATGTATGTACGTTGTGGGGAAACGCGATGCAGCCTAGAACAAAAACGAATCCCATTCAACCCCCCAATAACAAAAGACTACTTAGTATGGATGAAACATTTTATCACAAACTAAATTACTGCATAACACATCCATAACTTTATTTATTAAATCTCTTCTTTTTCTGTAACCAAAAACGTGAGACAGAAATAAGCATAAATTAACATATATACATATATAACTCCACACATAGTGTTATACAGTGACCCAACCATCCTTGCCAATAAACATACAGTGGTTCCTAATCACCACTTCCTCTCACTTCCCCCTTGTCATAAAAATCATATCTTTCCAATGCCCGCCATCAGCCGACCTTATCCACGCTCGATGGGCACGAGACCTCAGGCAACCTAATGTTAACCGTTTGAAGCAGGGGAGGTTGAGGCCTTAAAAACTTGTTCATCTCATTCCATATACTTAAACATAACCCCTCAAACTCAATTGGCAAGGACATACCCCCGGCTCGCTGTGACTAAACATACCAATAGGGTGGGCGGGAAACTGTTTGCTGGCCCGAATCCCAAGTGGCACTGAGGTAAGACCTCCACCACACTAACTTACACAGACATAATCCCACCCACACACTCTTTCCCAACCAATCCCATGCATCTATCCCCACACTCCTACATGTGCCCTTGTCCGCTTAGCTGCGCTATCTCCCCAGGGCCTGGCACATCTTCTATTTATTTATGACAGCCCACTCACTCCCCCTCCCCCTCCCCCTCTCTAACATCAGTTATTTTAATCTATCAGAGAACATATACATATATATGTAATATTTTATAAGAATAATGGCAGGCACATGTTTCTGCTATTTTGGTTTGTTTGGATATTTTTTCCTGAAACAACTGCATGGACAAAATTAGTCCAAACCAAAATGCCACATGGACAAAACCACAATTGTTTTAAGATGAATAGATTGGGACAAGGTCATTGTTTTCTCAATGCACATGTCTAATAAATACCTATTCCACAATATGGTATGTACTAAATCCTCAGCGGTAACTTTATACACACAGGGATCTCTCCACAACTCTTGTTTCTTATTACAGCTATGTGTTTTGTGTTATATGATTTTCCTGTTAGCTTTATGGTATTGTAAAATATTACAGAATAAATAGAAATTAATTTTAAGATTCAACTAACTTTTCTTCTATCTTTTGTCTCGTTCATCAACTCCTGTGGTATCTTGCTTATCATTTTGTATAAACATGTTATAGTTATAGGGACACTCCACTGCCCAATGAAAAAAAAAATCTGTTTAGTAGATATACCCACACTGAAAACCTGTGCATTTAATTATGCATTGTTTTCCTTGGGGATATATCTAAAAACATCTTGCAAAACCCGTCTAAATACTTTGGAAGTCCTCCCCTTCCAGTGCAGGTCAGACTTTTTAGATTTTCTGTGTCTGTCCAATCATTGACTTCCAGAATGCAGCTGAATGAGAAATCGTTGCGGTTCATGTGTTCATGTGCTCATGTGTTCTAAGCAATTACCTACATCTTGAGTTTAGCTCCACTGAACTAAACAACCCGGAAGCAACAGGGCCGGTGGTCTGATTGACAGCGACGGGGAAGTAACGAGGTTAATTTATAAAAGAGCCAATTTCTACAGAAATAAGCTCTTTTGGTAAAATGAAAAAAGTGGAAACACTTTTCACACACAACAAGCGGATGTGCTTTAGGGGTCCTAAGTGTACTTTTAAAATTACTGATCAGAATCTGATCATTTACAATAAACTAGAAAAGCCGTGAAAGATGAATATCCTACCCATGTTGCTGTAGATCTCGACATAAAAGTTTCCTTCTGTACTACCCATTTTGAACTCCACAAGAAATTCCAATATATATACGTTCCTTTGATCCTACCAGGTTATCTAAGATATGTTCTAGTAGACTCCTCCTCTCCCCTCTGGAATTATTGTAGAGTAATGGATGATATCTAAAAACATTTGGTAGTCATGCCCAATAATTGCCCCTCTATGAAATTAAATAGTTGCATTAATACAACAAGCTAGTGGGGTTGTCTCACTGTGAACACCTGGAGCCACCCTCCTTACCATAAATCCTGAAGATATCCCCAAGAAAATAATCAGTCTTATTGATTAAACCCCCCATGTGCTAAACAAGCCATAACTAGGCCCTGGACATACAGGGAGTGCAGAATTATTAGGCAAGTTGTATTTTTGAGGATTAATTTTATTATTGAACAACAACCATGTTCTCAATGAACCCAAAAAACTCATTAATATCAAAGCTGAATATTTTTGGAAGTAGTTTTTAGTTTGTTTTTAGTTATAGCTATTTTAGGGGGATATCTGTGTGTACAGGTGACTATTACTGTGCATAATTATTAGGCAACTTAACAAAAAACAAATATATACCCATTTCAATTTTTTATTTTTACCAGTGAAACCAATATAACATCTCAACATTCACAAATATACATTTCTGACATTCAAAAACAAAACAAAAAGAAATCAGTGACCAATATAGCCACCTTTCTTTGCAAGGACACTCAAAAGCCTGCCATCCATTGATTCTGTCAGTGTTTTGATCTGTTCACCATCAACATTGCGTGCAGCAGCAACCACAGCCTCCCAGACACTGTTCAGAGAGGTGTACTGTTTTCCCTCCTTGTAAATCTCACATTTGATGATGGACCACAGGTTCTCAATGGGGTTCAGATCAGGTGAACAAGGAGGCCATGTCATTAGATTTTCTTCTTTTATACCCTTTCTTGCCAGCCACGCTGTGGAGTACTTGGACGCGTGTGATGGAGCATTGTCCTGCATGAAAATCATGTTTTTCTTGAAGGATGCAGACTTCTTCCTGTACCACTGCTTGAAGAAGGTGTCTTCCAGAAACTGGCAGTAGGACTGGGAGTTGAGCTTGACTCCATCCTCAACCCGAAAAGGCCACACAAGCTCATCTTTGATGATACCAGCCCAAACCAGTACTCCACCTCCACCTTGCTGGCGTCTGAGTCGGACTGGAGCTCTCTGCCCTTTACCAATCCAGCCACGGGCCCATCCATCTGGCCCATCAAGACTCACTCTCATTTCATCAGTCCATAAAACCTTAGAAAAATCCGTCTTGAGATATTTCTTGGCCCAGTCTTGACGTTTCAGCTTGTGTGTCTTGTTCAGTGGTGGTCGTCTTTCAGCCTTTCTTACCTTGGCCATGTCTCTGAGTATTGCACAGCTTGTGCTTTTGGGCACTCCAGTGATGTTGCAGCTCTGAAATATGGCCAAACTGGTGGCAAGTGGCATCTTGGCAGCTGCACGCTTGACTTTTCTCAGTTCATGGGCAGTTATTTTGCGCCTTGGTTTCTCCACACGCTTCTTGCGACCCTGTTGACTATTTTGAATGAAACGCTTGATTGTTCGATGATCACGCTTCAGAAGCTTTGCAATTTTAAGAGTGCTGCATCCCTCTGCAAGATATCTCACTATTTTTGACTTTTCTGAGCCTGTCAAGTCCTTCTTTTGACCCATTTTGCCAAAGGAAAGGAAGTTGCCTAATAATTATGCACACCTGATATAGGGTGTTGATGTCATTAGACCACATCCCTTCTCATTACAGAGATGCACATCTAATATGCTTAATTGGTAGTAGGCTTTCGAGCCTATACAGCTTGGAGTAAGACAACATGCATAAAGAGGATGATGTGGTCAAAATACTAATTTGCCTAATAATTCTGCACTCCCTGTATATTAAATCATATCCTTTCACAAAACAAATTGCTAATCCTAATGGTAATAAGCTAATGGAAAAATGACCAACTCTTTGTATAACATATGTTTGATAAAGGTATGAGCCATGGATATTATGCATAGATACACCAGACGCTGTGCCAATACTTACTATTATTCCACCTCTCCCATCCCTCCTTCATTCATTGTTAATCATTCATTTTAGTGTTAACAATGCAGATGTTATTTCTTTATCCATTATGACTTGCATGAACAGTAATTATTGAAGTGAGCGGGCTCGTTTTATATTTCTAATACTAAGAAATGATACCGCACACAACATGAAGAAAACAAATGCAGATTTATTAGCAGAACATTGCCAAAAGCCTAAATAAGGCACTAATATTTATGTATCAGGAGAATGAGATATAGAAACCCTAAAGTGACTGGTGCCTATAGAACCAAGGTGTCACAATCAAAGTGCTAAACATGTGCTTAAAGTGCTAAAAAAATACTCTATCCAAGTTCTAATGTACGTATCTATGTACAACCAGAAAAATCATGAAATGCTAGGTAAATACTCAGATGTATTCCACAATCAATAAAATGTATTCTTACAAGGTCATTTCATAAAGTAGCTGGTTTACTGACTCCATAGTGCAAAGTTCATTTCATCAGGGAAATATTTAATGTAAAGTTAGATTTAATCCGTAATTATATTCAATGCAACATATCTGTCACTGTAGATTGAGGTAAAAAAAAATCCATGCAGCAAGTAATGTAGAAAAAATAATATTTTCTTCCGATATGAAAAAGATATAATTACATACGTATAGGAATATATGTGCACATAAATACAAAAAAAATAATAATAATTAAGAGAAAAAATATATATACAAAAAAAGGAAAAAATAAAAAAATGAGTAACAGTCCGTATGTAATTCTACATAATCCTCACAGGAATATGGATACGATCTCACCCATGCTTGGTAGTCTTCTCACTCCCGATGAAAGGCAATAGCAGAATTGGCTGTGGAATTTTCAATGTTACATAGTTACATAGTTACATAGCTGTCTGGTGCCTTTGATGATAAACTTGTTAACAGGGACAAACTTTAATTTTTCTGAACCAGAGACCCATCAACTCAATTTTCTATTGTCTACTTAAGGTCCACAGAAAGTTGTTGGAACCCTCAGGTAGACCAATAGTTTTAGGCACTAGCAAAAAACTGTTTCATTCAGTAGCATTATAATGGAATGAGACGGTTGTTTCATAGTTACATAGCTGAAAAGAGACTTGCGCCCATCAAGTTCAGCCTTCCTCACATATGTTTTTTGCTGTTGATCCAAAAAAAAACCCAGTTTGAAGCACTTCCAATTTTGCAACAAGCTAGGGAAAAAAAATCCTTCTTGACCCCAGAATGGCAGTCAGATTTATCCTTGGATCAAGCAGTTATTACCCTACATTGAAAGATTATATCCTTGAATATTCTGTTTTTGCAAGTATGCATCTAGTAGCTGTTTGAACATCTGTATGGACTCTGATAGAACCACTTCTTCAGGCAGAGAATTCCACATCCTGATTGTTCTTACAGTAAAAAAACCTTTCCTTTGCCTTAGACGAAATCTTCTCTCTTCTAGTCTAAACGCATGACCTCGTGTCCTATGTAAAGTCCGGTTTGTGAATAGATTTCCAATGTGGATGGAACAATTCTCGTTCGTCGGTTTGCTGTTTGAATCAACTTGATAGAGAAAGTCCTGGGCTGCGCGCTCGGGTTTTGATGTCCGTTTAATGGCCCTGGTTAAAAGAAAGTGATATATACACTTAAATAGGCTAGCTTTACCGCCAAGGATAAATGTCCTGACGTTCCTCTTACGTAATGATGTCACAAGGGTGTGGTGACCTGAAGTGTACAAATGTGTATACTTGCAAAATAGTATTCAGCATTTCTTAATGAAATTATAGCATCTCTCTTCCATAGTGGTCATTTATAGGAACTGCATGCTTAAACACAATTATCGAACAGTCGATTATACAATCCACGGGGTAATAACATTCCAATCCAATGTGCCTACACTAGTATCAATATCCTATATACAAAAATAAATAATAAAAAAGGAAAAATTAATATAGAAGAAAAAAATAAAAAAATAATATAGAATAAAAAAAAGGTTTGTATAATTTCTGCAACCTTAAAGAGACAGGCATTAAAAATTGTTTTAAATATAGGTAAATAGTAACGGACCTCGGTTGTGTCACTATGTCAATTTGCAATGTTACAGTAACTTTCTAAGAGAATACATTGAGGCAAATGGAAAAACATTTTTGCATCAAAAAGTATATAAGTCGAGGAAATGTCATATGACAGTAGTCTTCGTTCATGTTGTTAAAAAATCTGAATTATTCTAATTAAAGGGGGTCTACCCTACTCCAACCTGTTTCTAAAATAAAAAATCCTTACTACCAAGGAAAATGTTAATCAATAATTTGTATAGAGAACATTTCGCACTCACCCCAAGTAAGTATCTAATATATACGTGCCATAACCGTACGCTCACTGTGAGAGAACCTGGAGTCAATTCACGTAGCGGACCATTCTGGTCAATCACATCGTATATCAAAAACCAATACAATCGGAGCGGACCAAATCTTTGGTCAGGGCAACACACTGCATTTGAGGGTAGGAGAAAAATGTATAGTCATTACTGCATACGTAACCACACTGTGTTTAATGTTGAGTCTACCTAATTAGGCCCAGCACCCACAAGGTCCTCCTATAAAAAGTGTCTAAGCTCGTAGTCCTCATTGAGTCCCTTGGGACATAGAGTCTCAAGGGTGCTGATCCACTTAGTCTCTTTCTGCATGAGGAGTCTCTGTCGGTCTCCACCTCTCCTAAGTAGGAGGACTCCATCAATCACTTGATACCTAAGTTTATTGACATTATGTCAACACTTTTTAAAGTGTCGAGGTACTGGTGCTGTACAATTACCCCTTTGCAGTGCTACCCTAATGCCCCTTTTGTGTTCAGATAGCTGCACTTTCACCAGCCTGGTGGTCTCTCTCACATATACCAAGCCACATGGGCATTTTCAGAAATATATCACGTGGTCAAAATTGCACATATAGTAATCATTGATACCATATTTCCTCCCCGTATGTGGGTGTACAAAATGTTCTCCTCTGATAACGCTATTACAGTTGGAACATCCCAAACAGGGGTATGTGCCCTTCTTTGGTTCTGAAAAAAACGTTACCTGTCTTTTGAAACTGCCACATCTGATTTCACCAAAACATCCCTTAGATTTTTAGCTCTTTTATACGAGGGGGATTATTAAATTCAGACGGTAAGTTTATGCCTCCTTGGAAGACATCCCAATGTCTCAATGCTATTTTCTTAATGTCTGAACTCAGAGGTGTGTATGTAAAATCAAGGGTATATGTTCCCTGGGTAACTCCAATACCATATTCATCTGTCTTTCCAAGAGAGGCATCGGATACAGATATCCCCTCTGTATTGCACATGTATTCTAGGCCTTTCTCTATTTCAGTTTCCTGGGAGATTATCCTCCTGACTCTCAGGAATAGGCTATATGGTAGGCCATCCCTGAGGTGCTCTGGATGATAACTATGATATTAAAGCAGGTTATTCCTATCTGTTGGTTTGGTATAAATGTTATTAATCAATTTGTTGTCCAACCTATTAACCTGCACATCCAAGAATGGTACTATATACCTATCACATGTGAGAGTAAATTTAATATTGGTGTCTAAGGTATTTAATTAGTCAAGGAAAATATCTAGTTGAGCTCTAGTGCTCCCCCAACATACAAAATGATCATCTATGAACCGCTACAATGTGAGGAATTTAGAAAAAAGTTCCAAGATGTATATGCCAGTCTCCTCCAAGCGGTTCATATAGATGTTTGCGTATGTGGGGGCCACATTCGAGCCCATAGCGCTACCCTTAGTTTGCTTATAAAATTGGTCACCAAAGAGGAAGTAATTCTCAGTCAACATAAATTTTAGTAGTGACAAGATGTAATCCCTAGTGTCTGTCTCATGTTGTATCTCTCTGTAAAGTCCATTCTATGGCCTGCAGACCTTCATCATGTCCTATAGAGGTATACAGTGACTGGGCATCTAGAGTCACTAACCACATTTCCACCCCTGACAGATCAATATTCTCAATGATTTTATTCCATTTTGTCTTTAATATAAGCTTTCTGTAGAGGTACATATTTAATTAAAAATGTGTCCAGAACTTTGGCAGGGGATTGAAAAATTGATTCCGTGCAACTAACTATCGGTCTGCCAGGGGGGAATAGGGGATTTTTGAGGATTTTCAGGAGAGTGTAAAATACAGGAATCAATGGGTATTCTATATCCATATACTTATGTTTTCCCTCCGTAATAATTCCCTTCTGTCTATCTTCCTCATTCATCCTCCGTAGTAGGGCTTTCAACCTATGGGTTAGGTCTTGGTCTATCGGTACATAGTTAGATCTTTCAGGCTTGGTACTGTTTGTTTTATATTTCTGTAGTCTATCTCCATGTTACTTGCAATTACAATAGCCGCCGTTTACTGTGACTCAATTTAATTTAATTTACTGTGATTTTTGTTAGTCTAATGGAAAATAAAATATATATTATCAAGTATAGTCAATGGGCTCTGTAACAATATGGCCCTGGTGTCTCTGGCCCTGAAGGTGGACCAGTTCAGGCCTAGTATCAACCGTGGGATTCTTTGCATTTGCCTGTACGTTTACCATTAGCAAACTTCTACCCTGAGCACCAGGACTCAGATACATGGGTCGCTAATCCCCCGGCAAATCAGGATACACTGCAGAGTGTCTCTGGGTATTACCGGATATTTATCTAACTAAAAAAATGCTAGGTATTGTCTCATGAGTGGGACCGTAGATAGTTTCAACAAAGAAAGAGACAAGCAAGCTTCTTCTTGATGTAAAATCGATCTCTAATGAAGTGGGTTTATTGCGTGTGCACATAGATTTTTCTACACTTACAGGTATGATACACTTATTTGTATAATACAGGGAGGAGTATGCAGGTACAGTAATTACAGTGGGGAAATGGTCAGAGCCGGCTCTTGCAACACAATAAGTCTCCTTGACTATCTTACTTTAAGCACACAGTAGGCAGGATGGGCCACTCTTGACTTAGTCCCATCTCTCACTGTGCTGGGTAGACATCTTACAATAGCTTGTTAGGTATATTTCCTAATCCCATCAGACAGCCTGGCAGCTAGCTGAGGCCATCTGAGACCAAGAGGAACTGAACACATGACACATGACACATTATTATTATTGCCAACTTATTATGGGGCACTTTTCAAAAAAACAGCTTAGTTGTTTCATTTCCTTCTTGTAAACTTACATGTTATAATAAGATAGAACACGGATCTACAATGTAACACGGCACTGAGATCATCCTGCGAGCCACGGTAGCAGCATTATGAACGACATACACTCTGGTTCTCCAACCAACCTTTAGCAGTTAGATCCCTTTTTGTTTTTTGTAATCACTTTTTTTTTTTTTAAATCCTGTTTCTGCAGCCCTGGCTATGACTCACACAGCCTTCATGAAAAAAAGTTTAATTTCCAAACTCTCAAAGTTGTTTAGCAGTTGGTGGCAGGTGTCTCCGCATCACTAGTGCTGTAAAAGGGATGTCGCCATAACTAGCCACTGTATGTCCCTCAAATTGTATGTTGTTCAGGTCCCTTAAACGTGATAAAATCACTGTGCAAATCGCCACGTCCCTAGTCACGACTATTATGTCTCTGGGTACGTTATCTGATGCTGGTGCAGCCTTCCGAATTCGGAAAGCAGAAAGTAATGTGCTTGGATCTGTGCTGCCTTTGATGCCTATTGAGGCTAACAGTCTCTGTACATACGACAATAGGTCATTCCCATTCATGCGTTCCGGGCGGGATACATTCCGTTGCCTATGTCTTGCTTCCAGCATCGTGATGGTTCTCTTTAGTCCGTGTACCTGTTGTGTTAGTTCTTGTAGTTTTGCTTGGGTGGATTGCAGGGTTTACTCCCTGTCCCCTTCTCTGGCTTCTACTGTGGTGATTTGTGCCTGGAGGGTCCCCATCTTCCTTTGAGTTTCTCAGAGTTCTGCTTTCCATACCCCCTCATCTTCTCCAAGAGGTCCCTGATGTACCTCTTTGTCACTGGGGACGAGTCTTCCTCTGACTCAGAGTCTCGGGAGAGGACCTCTGCTGATAGTGAGGTGAGGCTCTCCCTTTCATTTTGAAAAATGTATAATCCCCGCTAAAGGTATCAAGGCAGACGACTTAGGTGGGTCCTAACTAACCATTTATCTTGCTTACTTGAGCTTCTGGCAAAGATATATCTAATGAGACAGAAAGAGGTATTTTTTTTATAAATATCCCTACATGCTTATTAACCCTTAATAGGGAACACAATGGATGGGCAGCACCATTGTAACATAGCTGTGTGATACAAAGTGAATACAAATACAAAGAAACAAGTCCTGCGCTCAAACTCCCAGTACTCCTGGGCGGCAGCAACGACCATAGTACACATCAGCCCAAATACATACAGTAAAAAACAAAGACAAAAGTTACCTGTGCTCTTTCCCAAATCCCTTTGCCAGAAGCTCAAGGAAGCAAGGTAAGTACATAGGAAGGCTTGGGCGTTCTATGCCACCCGCCGGCGTTTAGGACCGGGTCCCCAAGGACAGCATAGAACGCCCGCAGTCCTTAAGGGGTTAAATAAGTGTAAAAAATAGAAAAATTAAGGTTTTTTTATTTTTCTATATTCTATTTTACTAAACAGAAAACATAATCATGATAAAAGGCATATATACTATCTAGAAATAAATCTCACAGGAATATAATTTAAACAGATATAAATGCATATAAGATTAAAATGACAAAAATTAATAAGAAAGCATATAAATGGCAGTGAGATATAAGGATTAAAATACTGAGAGACACAAGTATGTATTTAAAACTTAGAGGGGCGGAGTCTAACTGCGAAGCAGAGAGGTCGCATGGCGCCGGAGCTCCTGAGCAATTACCGCAAAAAACGTTGCTACAGCCCGACAAAACCGCCTAAAATAATCACAACCACCAGCACAAGGGTGCAGAACGAATATGGGTCACAAATCCAAAAAACCAAAGCTGGATCGGCCAAGCCAGAACCATGACATCGGGGCAATGTGGAGACAAGCCCTCGAAACCTCAGGGCCCAAGATGGCGACCTTCGCCGACAACTACTCCGACCTATCGGAAGAATACTCCCTGGAGGAGGACCCGATAGCAACACCGAGACAACCGGTGGCCATGCCCAAACCCCAGGACCCTGATGGAGCACCGATTACAACAGCGGTACTAAAAAACCTGCTTGCAGGCCTGCAAACCACACTCCAAGGGGACATAGCCGCGCTCCGCACGGAGCTACAAGGCATCACCACGAGGCTGGACACCCTGGAAGTCACCTCGACAGCACACGACCTAACTATCACCTCCCTGCAATCGGAGATTACTCACCTCAAGCAAAAGACCACGGCCCTCGAGCGACGGTTCACCGCGGCGGAAGATGGGCGCAGAGCTGCCAACATTAAGGTACGGGGGATACCGGACGATGTGCCCACCGAAGAGCTGCCCCACTACGTGCGCAGGCTACTCACCGGCCTTCACACACCAAAAGCAGCCAAGGCCATTCCACTGGAAAGTATATTCCGGATCCCAAAGCCGGCCAAAGCCCCAGCGACGGCTTCCCGCGACCTCATAATCCGCTTCCAGTTCCGAAAAGACAAGGCCGCAACCATGGCAGCAGCTAGAGATCGGGCGCAACTCACATTTGAAGGCCATACATTAGCTTTCTTCCCGGATCTAACGGGCGACACATTGGCCTGGAGAGGCTCATTAAAGCCCTTTACCACGCTCCTCAGACAGAAGGATATACCATATAGATGGCGCCCAGACCGCCTTCTCATCATACGGGGCGAAAACAAGCACGTGGTCCACGACCTTCAAGAAGCCCAAAACATGCAACCAGTGTTGGGCCTACCTCAGGATATCATGCAACAGACGGTGCCCCAGAAGACCGCAAGATCCACACACGACTGGAACCCGGAGAGGGCTAAAATCTTTGTGCCGCGACAACCGAGGCTGGAACCCCCTGAAGGGGCTGGTGCTCGGGGACCCTGAAGGACACTCAAGCTGCATACTGTCTTTATTAGGACTTTGTATGACATCTTGTTTAGCCATAGCCCCTTGGCACCATGACCTGACCTGCTTATAGCCCTTCATTCGATTCTGTGATCGCAGCTAATCTGCGGACAATGGCACCAGGAGGCTATTAACATAGTTGCCTCTCTGCTCCCACCACTCACAGCCAACACGACAGGACACACTCAGACATCCCCCCCCCCCTCCCCTTTGGTCTAGTGGCCCTCGGGGTGACACACGAGGAAACAACAACACACACCACGACTACTCATGCATACACCAACCCAAACTGAGTACTGACCGACCCGACGCTCACCACATAAGCACAAACCCAACCTCAGGCATATTGTAAAAGTCAGCATGTTAAGCAATACCACCCCCACGACAACCAGACAGGTTGACCAAAAGTTGTAAAGTGTCTGGCTCAACTAAGCTTCACTTGCCGACTATCCGACCGTGACTCTCTTGGGCCTCCACAACTACTCCCACAAATGGCATCAAGCTGTCACTCTACCCCAACGTCAGCCACCAACGACACTAGTCTCGAGTAACAAATGTTAAATGTCGTCAGTTTCTTATTATTGACCGTTAATATAAAATGTGCAATGTTTATATGCCACTACTATATCACAATGTGAAATGTTCAAGCTTACGACCGCTGTCGTGGCAGAGTAAGCTATGTTGTAATCCTCATGCACGCAAAAATAAAGAATTAAAAAAAAAAAAAAAAAAAAACTTAGAAAGGATCCATAAAATTGTATCTAAATCAAAACATAAAAGAGATCACAAAACGTTATGCAAGTCAAAATCCACATTTAGGCCATGGGGGGCTAGGGTCTGCAAATTAAAAACCCACTCCATTTCCAACCTGCCTAAAACATTTTTTTTATTTTTTTATAATTCTTTATTTTTCTGTGCATAGAGTAACAGACAGCATGTACTGTCATAACAACATGTACAGGCTTTTAAGAACAATTTAAGTTAAACAGTGTCATTACAATTGATGGAACTGCACAATTTGTTTTTTACGTGTAAAAGATGAGAAACAGTAGTGTGTTGTAAGTCATTGCGTGTGCATGAACGGTTGTGTAGCTTGACAACTGACTGTGCTATAGAAGGTGTGTAACGATTGACTGACGCTTCTCAATTCTAGCATAGAATATAACAGGCTAATAATAAGTGTTGGGTAACATGCTCATATTGAATAAGTGGTATTATCACGCTTTACTGGCTAGTGTAAGTACCAACTGGCGCCGGTCGCTGTAGGCTAGAGAGAAATACTGCCCCCATGAGAAGAGAGCAACGTTGTTACTTGCGATGTATGAATAAGCTTAGTAGTGCTGTCTGATAAATTAGTGAATGAGCTAATTCAGATGTCATCTGACGGCACTTACTACATATGTGACTGGCCAGAGAGGTAAGATAGGACCCACATCAATTGTGTGTAAGTTCTTACTAGCGTGTAATGCTGTGGCGCAATGTAACAGGGTCAGCAGGGTACTGGGCTAGGTTTCGGGGTACATGCAGATTCAGGAGATATAAGTATTGTCAGTGAGAGATTGCAGAATTAAACTGTTAAAAATTAAACTGTAATCCGACACAAAAATAACTATAGAATGAAAATAAATATACAGTAGTCTGCTGTAATCTTGGGTTTAGGTGGCAAGCAGAAGCTTGGTCGCTCCTGTATCCGCGTTGGATCAGCCGGTGTCTTGACTGGGACCAGGTCCTGTGTAGGTCACGCTGAGTGTTGGAGTGCCTGTCAACTAGGATTGTGTCCTTTCCTGTGAGTCCGCTGGCGCCAACCCCAGGCAGAGGGTAGAGCTTGTTCCCCATGTCCATTATCACCACAAGTATGGGCTGTGTCAGAGTCCCGGTAAAGTCCCTACATACCCGCTAGTGCGGTTCATGGACGGTGGAGGATGAAACCTCAGATGGTGTAGACAGTGCTCCTGTGAGTGAGCTGATATGTCTCCCAGCTTGAGTGGCAAGCTTTCTCCCTCTGGAGTTATCCGGTGGTCAGGAGGAACGGAGAGATTGCGCTGTCAGCCATCGGGTTGTTGCCAGCTTGCGCCATTCAGGTTGACACCGACCTCCAGTAGGGTACACAACCGCTCCAGCAGGGTACACAACCGCTGCTCAGGTATTGCTGCCTCTACTCTCCATCTTGTGATAGACGCGGCGGCCATCTTGTTTTTTCCATGCGGGCCCCTTGCTGCCCAGCTACCGTGAGTGAGCATTGCTTCCCTGGTGGGGGCCGGGATAACCCCCACCGGCCCACAGGGGGGGGAGAACGGGGCCCTGGATAGGCGTAAGAGAGGTCCCGCCGGACTAAGCACGGGAGATCGGCCGTTTCTCCCGCCAGAGCCTCACAGCAGGCCGCAGACTCAGCGGCCCATCCGTTGGTGCCGCCGGCAGGACGGGAGCCTACATTAGCTCAGGAGTCCGTTGCTTGTATTCCCCTTGTCTACCGACAGCTGCTTGCGGTTGTTTCAGGCGAGAGGGGTGAAGTTTAGGCTGATTATTGGAGATTTGTTGCGGAGCCGAAGTGCTCCACGTCCATCCAGCTTGGCGGCCAGGCCCCGCCCCCCCTGCCTAAAACATTTTTAATATTTCCACCTCTCCATGGTATCTTACATTTTTTTTATTCCTATTCATTTGAAAAGTTTAGGATCTTTGTTATGATTAATAAAGTGCTTTGACACCGAGTGGTTTAAATATCCATTTTTAATATTTCTACAATGTTCACTTAATCTCGTTTTTAGGCATCTGGTAGTCATACCTACATATTGGAGGCCACATGGGCACTCCAGTAGGCAAATGACATTTTTGGTATTGCACCCAATAAAATCTTTCATACTATAACTTTTATTAGTTCTGTTTTATTTCAAATGGGTGACTTTGGACTGAGTAGAGGAATCAGTGCTCTTGCATACAATACACTTTTTACATGTATAAAATCCTTTCACTCCTTGTAAAAATGTGCAGTTAGTAATTGGTTTATTTTCTTTAGTGTAATTTTTAGTTAAGATAGTTCTAAAATTGGCTGCACCTCTAAAAACGAAATCAGAGTTCTGGTAACCCGAGCCTTATCCCTTTTCTTCCGTGCCGCATGCTGTGCCTCTGTGGGGCTCAAATGCTGAGCAGCTCTGGGCCTCCCTGACTACTGCCGGATAGGGAGAGGGGGTTGCTGAGCAGGTTTGCTTGGAGGACAGTGCAGTCCTGTACAGGCAGGTAAGGTGTTCCCGTGTTTCAGAGGCACACTGATCTGGTGTCTGCACTCCTTGCTGCCTTGCCTCTATGCCAGCCCAAAATCTTGCAAAGATGAGGTCCAGTTGATAGACAGACAAAAATGGTTCAGCGCTAATTGGCCAACTAGAAGATATTTATGAGCAGGCAGAAAAAAACCTAAGAGTATGAGGTTCCCTCAAAACCGTCAAAAAGAAGAACGGATACAATCAAATAATAATATCCCACCAGTGGGGGTCAACACCACTGAATGTCCATCCCACCTGAGCTTGTATTGGCTCTTAAATAGGTGAGTAAAAGTACAGCAGACTTTTTTTTATCTTTTTATCCGCTTGAGACATATTACCGTACACTATTTTAGTTCTTTTTTAAGAGATCATCTTGCATTAAAAAGTGCCAATGTTTTTTACTATCTTTTTTATAAAACCATTTTTGTTGTTGTAGTTAAAAATAATGCGGAGAGAAGGGGAATCTGAAGATTTTTTCTCTTTCTAGATTAAAAGATGGTCTCTCTGTTGGTTTCTAATACTCTCTATGGTATTGTTTAATTTAGTAGGAGAGTCATTTTTTTCAATAAATAGTTTTTTGTTTTGGTTTTTAAATAAGAGCTTGGTCATTAAAATGTGGCCGATAGGATCAGCTTGCACCTTCATCCGATACCCGCCTTGCAAGAAGAGTGGGCTTTTGGGAGAGTGTCCCTTGTTGGTGGGTGATCATATCTTGGGGTAACGTAGCTTAAGCCCACACCGGAGTGCCATTCAAACTCCTGCGGGCAATCGACTCTGACTTGAGGGGCTGTGGAAATCAGAGTTCTGGTAACCCGAGCCTTATCCCTTTTCTTCCGTGCCGCATGCTGTGCCTCTGTAGGGCTCAAATGCTGAGCAGCTCTGGGCCTCCCTGACTACTGCCGGATAGGGAGAGGGGGTTGCTGAGCAGGTTTGCTTGGAGGACAGTGCAGTCCTGTACAGGCAGGTAAGGTGTTCCCGTGTTTCAGAGGCACACTGATCTGGTGTCTGCACTCCTTGCTGCCTTGCCTCTATGCCAGCCCAAAATCTTGCAAAGATGAGGTCCAGTTGATAGACAGACAAAAATGGTTCAGCGCTAATTGGCCAACTAGAAGATATTTATGAGCAGGCAGAAAAAAACCTAAGAGTATGAGGTTCCCTCAAAACCGTCAAAAAGAAGAACGGATACAATCAAATAATAATATCCCACCAGTGGGGGTCAACACCACTGAATGTCCATCCCACCTGAGCTTGTATTGGCTCTTAAATAGGTGAGTAAAAGTACAGCAGACTTTTTTTTATCTTTTTATCCGCTTGAGACATATTACCGTACACTATTTTAGTTCTTTTTTCCCTTTTTATGTCCCAACTGGACCAAGATTCACCACTATCCAGATCCACAAAAGTAACTCAAAACATATTGGACTTCTTATCTATTCCTAAATTGCATGTTTTGGACTTTAACTGTTCTGTTTGGCTTTTTACTGTAAGTAAAAAAAAAAAAAAAGTTTCCATTATACGTTTTATATACTATTTGCAAAGCTCAACCTAATTATTATTTGAAAGATGAGGTCCAGCATCAACCCAGGTTGTGGCTGTGTCTCCGGCTGTGATTGCCACCGTCTTAAGTGCCACGTGGCGCCTCCAGATCCAGTGGTGGAGTGTTCATGAGTTACAGTATGTGGTCTCCTGGGACCGGGATAACCCCAGCCAGTCCAGGGAGTGGGGGGATATGCAAAAAGTCCCTTGATTCGGCGTTTGGCGAGCAGCCACCTCTCCTAGGCCTATCATGAGGGAAGGCAGCAAAAGGTAATTAATCTCGACCAGAAAGGTGCCAGATTTGGTATCAGTCAATTTGTCACGTTCTCCACTATGTGGTGAGATATGTTTTGCGGTGCAATCTGCGGACTGACATGGTTAAATTGCTCAAAATATGGTGCTAAGCTCAGGTGCTCACTCAGCACATGTCTGCTCTGCTTGCCAGTCAGACTTCGCCTCCCTAATTTCAATTAAAACATTATTGACATGAATGTAACTTGAGCAAAAATAACTTCATGCTAGACAGTATAGTAAAAAATGGAAGTAATTGTTGATATTGTTTTATGCTTTTAACGTTTTAATTTTTGTCCTCTCCATTTATTATCTATAATGCCTGCACACAATGCAACTAACAATGAAACTGTCTCCCAAAGAAGAAGCATTTGTGAACTCGGTTGACATAATAATGTTAGAGATTAAAAGCCTACTTAAAGATATTAAACACGCTCAGTCACAGATCATTTGCAAAGCTGTTTAAGGGATATGTATTACTACGGTATGTACATATCATACATTTCCCACCAGGCAAAATTAGATATGGCAAGTGTTTTTATTATTTTTGGCACTATATTCCTCTTGCATTCATTAAGAATATGTTCCCTAAGTAAAATTGTGCTTAAGATGCTGCGTTGCTAATTTGAAAGGTTCAAACATATGCTGCAGACTTTTTATGTCAATATAACTGAAAATATACAATTTACTATAGAACTTTTATGAAAGGGATACAGACCCACAGAGACAGACCATTCAGATTATCAGAGAAATTATAGAGAATGAAAAAATGCTGGTTTGAAAGAAAGAGGTTAGTGGTTTAATGGACCTGGAGTTGAAAATAATACTGGGTCTAAATCAAAGTATGAATTTGGGTTTCTTGTTTCATGCACCTAATCTCCATCTGCAACTAGACTTTACAGTCATGTATTAAATCATCGTATGATAAATTAATAAACTGGAAATAATCGTAAACACATAAAATCTACATTTACAGTAACAGAAAAATGTTCTGAGTGAGTGAGGGACTACATCTTGCCTGATACCTCGTCAGTAGTGATGTCCCGAGCGGTTCGCCAGCGAATAGTTCCTGGCGAACATAGCATGTTCGCGTTCCCCACCACGGGCGAACACCTGCGATGTTCGGTCCGCCCCCTATTCTTTATGATTGAGTAAACTTTGATCCTGTACCTCACAGTCAGCAGACACATTCCAGCCAATCAGCAGCACACCCTCCCTAGCAGACCCTCCCACCTACTGGACAGCATCCATTTTAGATTCATTCGGAAGCTGCAACCATTTTATTTTATTTTTTCAATGTATTATTTTTTTTTCAGTGCATATAAATGTTACAAGCAGATACTCCCCCCAGACACTCTGTATTACTGCAGATACTCCCCCCAGACACTCTGTGTTACTGCAGATACTCCCTCCAGACACTCTGTGTTACTGCAGATACTCCCTCCAGACACCCTGTGTTACTGCAGATACTCCCTCCAGACACTCTGTGTTACTGCAGATACTCCCTCCAGACACCGTGTTACGGCAGATACTCCCTCCAGACACTCTGTATTACTGCAGATACTCCCTCCAGACACTCTGTATTACTGCAGATACTCCTTCCAGACACTCTGTATTACTGCAGATACTCCCTCCAGACACCCTGTGTTACTGCAGATACTCCCTCCAGACACCCTGTGTTACTGCAGATACTCACTCCAGACACTACTTATTACTGCAGATACTCCCCCCAGACATTGACACAGAGCAGAATAGGGACTGTTCGCCCTACATAGGGTCACTTGGCAGATATGGATTGAAACCTGTCCTAAGGATCCCTGATACACACTGACACAGAGCAGAATAGGGACTGTTCCCCCTACAAAGGGTCACTTGGCAGATATGGATTGACACCTATCCTAAGGATCCCTGATACACACTGACACAGAGCAGAACAGGGACTGTTCCTCCTACATAGGGTCACTTGGCAGATATGGATTGACACCTATCCTAAGGATCAATGATACACACTGACACAGAGCAGAATAGGGACTGTTCCCCATACATAGGGTCACTTGGCAGATATGGATTGACACCTATCCTAAGGATCCCTGATACACACTGACACAGAGCAGAATAGGGACTGTTCCCCCTACATAGGGTAACTTGGCAGATATGGATTGACACCTACTGTCCTCCCCCCTGGCCCCCACCCCTGCGTGGTGGGTGGGGGCCATAAAAATAATGAGGGGGGACCTACTGTCCTCCCCCCAGCCCCCACCCCTGCGCGGTGGGTGGGGGCCATAAAAATAATGAGGGGGGGGCCTACTGTCCTCCCCCCCGGCCCCAAACCCTGCGCGGTGGGTGGGGGCCATAAATCACAATGGGGGGCGGACCTACTGTCCTCCACCCACCCCCACCCCTGCGCGGTGGGTGGGGGCCATAAAAATAATGAGGGGGGGACCTACTGTCCTCCCCCCTAGCCCCCACCCCTGAGCGGTGGGTGGGGGCCCTAAAAAAACTATAAGGGGGGACCTACTGTCCCCCCCAGCCCCCACCCCTTAGTGGTCGGTGGGGGCCCTAAATAAAAATCCCCCCCCAATCAAAGGTGACTAGGGGTCCCCAATCCCCTAGATACCCAACCCCCCACCCCCAAAAAAGTTACCCCCTACCTACCCCCTCACCCTAAAAAATAGTGAAGGGGGAATAAAATAACTAACCTGTAAAGAAATATTCAACTTACCATTTGACGTCTTCTTTATTCTAAAATCTGACGCAATTTAAAAAAAATAAAATAATCCATCTTCACCCATGGAGGGCTCCGCGCAGACTGAGCTCTGCAGGGCGGGGGAAGGCTTATAAAGCCTTGCCACGCACTGCAATTAGGCTAAGAACACTCTGATTGGCTGGTTTAAGCCAATCAGAGTGCTCTGTGTCATTTTACACAGCGTGGGAAAATTCCGAAGAACTTTCCCACGCTGTGTAAAATGACACAGAGCACTCTGATTGGTTAGATTCCAAGCCCACCAATCACAGTGCTTTGTGTCATTTTACACAGCGTGTAGGGCCCCCACCCACCGCTCAGGGGTGGGGGCCAGGGGGGTGGACATTAGGTCCCCCCCTTATTAGTATTTAGGGCCCCCACCCACCGCTCAGGGGTGGGGGCCACGGGGAAGGATATTAGGTCCCCCCTTATTATAATTTAGGGCCCCCACCCTCCGCTCAGGAAAAGCACGGGTGGGGGCTCGGGAAGGGGACCTTTTTTTTTTTTTTAAACACTGAGCAACCACAGGCTGCTCACTGTTTAATAGACATGTCCCTACTTGCGGTATAGCGAGTAGAGGCATAATTTACTAATACTAAGTAATTTTTACTTAGTATTAGTAAATTTGGCTTAAAGACCAATTTAGGTCGTTCAGCCTTTTAGTAGATAGCTCCCTAATATCGTGGGAATTAGGGAGTTATCTACTTATTCATTCCTGTCATTACACTGACTGGCCAAGTAACTTACATTTTATATGAATGTATGTTACTTGATTGTTGTAAGTGTTGCAAATGCTTACAGGTGAATCCTGGCTATGTTTGTATACTTTTTATTTAAAATTGTATACAATGTAACATTCTTCTTCTTTCACTGGGTAAGTATATTAGTACTTAGGCAATATTGTGCTTCGGAACTTCGGCACTTCCGCACTTTGGCAACTTCGGAACTTCGGCACTTTGACACTTCAGCAATTCGGACATCCGGAAGTACCCGAATGTCCGAATTGACCCAAATTCGCCCGAAACGAATTGCACATGTCTACTTTTTAGTAACTATTTCTCTACGTAGCAGGACCACTTTGTCAGTCTAATCTAATACAGGCATGAATTTGTTTCCCCCCAGTGATTTTTTTTTTTTTTATGGGGAATTATCCTATATGTGTTTTGTTATGTTTTTCGTCTATAATTAAGTTGAGGGTTTAGGAATACCTTGGAATATTTCTAATTTTTAGATTTATATCAATAATATTAAAAGGTAAGTTTTATTGTATTTTGCATCAAACTAGGGATGTGCATGGGCAAAAAATTTGGTTTGGTTCAGAAATTCGGGTAAGTAAAAACATTTGTCTGCTTCGGCAATTCGAAACAATGGCATTCGGTTCGGTTCTGCACTTTGGAACTGCCGAATGGCATTCGGGTTTGGACCTTTGTGAACGCGGCATTCGAGAATTCATTTCGGGCATTCGGCATGTCATTCGTTTTAGCCATTCAGCAGTTCGGAATGTTGTTCATTTTGAAAAGTAAACATTTGTGTGTTTTTTCTTAAACAGCAATCTTTTACATTGCATAGTGGACCACAGCAGCACCCAGACCACTTAATTTTAAATAAGTGGTCTTGGTTTAGTTACTAATTAGTAGTGTTAGTTTAGTATATATACAATTTACAAAATTATATTTTCACTGCACAGATAGTGCAGCCAATCAGGGAGCACTGCCAACACTTCTGCACACTATATAATCCCACCCCTGTGACACATCTTTGTGGAGAGTTTAGTAGCAGAGAGTGAGCAAAGTGTGAGCGCATAGAAAAAGCAATTTGTGTGAGAACAAGCAAGTGAGAGTGTGTGAGAGAGCAAAGTGAGAGTAAGTGATGGCTGGTAGGGAAAGCAGTGTAGGGTCCCTCAGGGAGAGTTGTGGTGGTGGTTGTGGGAGATTTGCCCAGGAAGGGTGGTGGGAGGGAAGGTAGGCATTCTAGGGGCAGGGAGGGTGGTGGCAGTAGCAGCTTTTGCTGTTTCATTTGCCTCCGCTTCCAGTGAGTTGAAGAGGAAGCAAATGTACCACTACCTGTGCTCTGCCTCTTAATACTAGGAGCTAAAAGTGGTACTACCAGCAGCGACATGATGGCTACCAGTTTCTTCAGTCACTTTGCTTGAGGGGAGAATGTGAGGAGGACATGGACGATCCATTATGGTTTCTTTTGTTTTATTAAATTTTTTAATTAAATCACAGAAAGCTAAAAAAAACACAAATTAATCACTGTAGCAAAGTCAAAGTGCAGCAGAGAGACACCCTCGCAATCAGGCTACCTGGCAACAGCTAAAAAACACACAATTATTCACAGCTGTCAAGTCACAGAGCAGCAGAGAGACACCCTGGCAATCAGACTACCTGGCTTGCAGAGCAATATACTCTCTCACCCCCCCTTTAAAAAATAAACAAAATCCAGAAAAAGAAAAAAGGCAAAACTCACTCTCTCTCTTTCTCCTTGGAACACACACACTTGAAAGCAATGTCACTCCCCAGGTTTGCAACAAGTAAAGTACAATAAATGTAATGTAATTTATCTCTCTCAGGCTCTTGTGCTATCACAACTAGTCTGGTATTAAGCTCACAACTAGTCTGGTATTAAGCTATTCCACCTCAATGACTCTGTGTGCCTTCATTGGCCAAGTGTCAGTGACAAAATCCCCATTAATTGGCTGTCGTCTAACATCAATCACAGAAATGTGCTCATTTCATTGAACAGGGAATAGTAAAACCGGATTGGGCAAGCAAGCATTACATTGCACAAAAGAAATTAGCTTATTGGTAAAGCTTCCTGTCATCATTCACGTAATTTTCCCTCCATCTCTCTTGTTTTGCCACTTTTCAGAAATCCGAATTACTTTGGCATTTACAAACTACCAAACTTTGTCACTTCGGACATTCGTATGCGTCCGAATGGCATGAAATTTGTGCGAATGTACATTCGGAGCAAAACGAATTGCACATGTCTACATCATACTATACTTTCTGTTTTTGTAACAAATTTCACCTATGACACTATTAGATACTCCTTAATCCCTTCAGGACGGAGTAAATAGTACACGTTCTGATCAAAACAAAACGTAAACAAAAACTGGAATTTGCGCTATATGTCTGTTCAACCGTAATTCACCTCTTTCATATTAAATGCACCCACACTTATTATATATCATTTTGTTCAGGAGAAACAGGGCTTTCATTTCATATCAAATATTTATATATGAAACATAATTTATTATGATTAAAATAAAAAAAACTGAGAAATGTAAATTTAAAAAAAAAATTGCAGTTCCGCCTCACATTTTAGCTGTAAATGTCATAATACTGTTAGGTTTTTTACTGCAAAAAAAAATGCACAAATTTGTAATCAGCGATGTCTCACGAGTACAACAGTACCCCCCATTAACAGGTTTTATGGTGTTTTGGAAAGTTACAGTGTCAAATATAGAACGTTCCATTTTCAAATTGAAATTTGCCAGATTGGTCATGTTACCTTTGAGACGGTGTGGTAGCCCAGGAATGAGAATTACCCCCATAATGGCATACCATTTGAAAAAGTAGACAAGCCAAGGTATTGAAAGTGGGGTATGTTTAGTCTTTTTTAGTAGCCACTTAGTCACAAACACTGGCCAAAGTTAGCGTTCATATTTGTTTTTGTGTGAAAAAAAGCAAAAAACTAATATTTAGCCAGTGTTTGTGACTAAGTGGCTACTAAGAAAGACTGGACATACCCCGCTTGCAATACCTTGGGTTGTCTACATTTGCAAATGGTATGCCATCATGGGGGTAATTCTCATTCCTGGGCTACCATACGCTCTCAAAGGCAACATAACCAATCTGGCAAATTTCAATGTCAAAAAAATGAAGTGCAAGCCTTATATGTGACTCTCTAGCTTTCCAAAACACCATAAAACCTGTACATGGGGGGTACTGTTATTCTCGGGAGACTTCACTAAACACAAATATTAGTGTTTTAAAACAGTAAAACATATTACAACAATAATGTAGTCCATAAAAGTGCAGTTCATTTGTAAAAAATGCAAAAAACATAACTTTTACTTAAAATATCATCGTTGTAATACAATTTACCAGTTTGAAACACTAATATTTGAGTTCAGAGAAGTCTCCCAAGTAAAACAGTACCCCTATGTACAGGTTTTATGGTGTGTTGGAGAGTTACAGGGTCAAATATAGTGCTTGCGAATTAAATTCTCTGCACTGTTGTCAGGCATGTCAATCAAATTTTAATTAATAAAATCACATAATTATGTTAAAAGATTATTTAAATATACAAGTAGAATTTTAATATATATGCATTTATAGGTATTTAAATTCTACTTGCATACTAATGTAATCTTTTATGTAATTATATGTATTTATCTATATATATATATATTTGCGGTTATTTGTATTTTATATATACAGGGAGTGCAGAATTATTAGGCAAGTTGTATTTTTGAGGATTAATTTTATTATTGAACAACAACCATGTTCTCAATGAACCCAAAAAACTCATTAATATCAAAGCTGAATATTTTTGGAAGTAGTTTTTAGTTTGTTTTTAGTTATAGCTATTTTAGGGGGATATCTGTGTGTGCAGGTGACTATTACTGTGCATAATTATTAGGCAACTTAACAAAAAACAAATATATACCCATTTCAATTATTTATTTTTACCAGTGAAACCAATATAACATCTCAACATTCACAAATATACATTTCTGACATTCAAAAACATAACAAAAACAAATCAGTGACCAATATAGCCACCTTTCTTTGCAAGGACACTCAAAAGCCTGCCATCCATGGATTCTGTCAGTGTTTTGATCTGTTCACCATCAACATTGCGTGCAGCAGCAACCACAGCCTCCCAGACACTGTTCAGAGAGGTGTACTGTTTTCCCTCCTTGTAAATCTCACATTTGATGATGGACCACAGGTTCTCAATTGGGTTCAGATCAGGTGAACAAGGAGGCCATGTCATTAGATTTTCTTCTTTTATACCCTTTCTTGCCAGCCACGCTGTGGAGTACTTGGACGCGTGTGATGGAGCTTGTCCTGCATGAAAATCATGTTTTTCTTGAAGGATGCAGACTTCTTCCTGTACCACTGCTTGAAGAAGGTGTCTTCCAGAAACTGGGAGTTGAGCTTGACTCCATCCTCAACCCGAAAAGGCCCCACAAGCTCATCTTTGATGATACCAGCCCAAACCAGTACTCCACCTCGCTGGCGTCTGAGTCGGACTGGAGCTCTCTGCCCTTTACCAATCCATCCATCTGGCCCATCAAGACTCACTCTCATTTCATCAGTCCATAAAACCTTAGAAAAATCAGTCTTGAGATATTTCTTGGCCCAGTCTTGACGTTTCAGCTTGTGTGTCTTGTTCAGTGGTGGTCGTCTTTCAGCCTTTCTTACCTTGGCCATGTCTCTGAGTATTGCACACCTTGTGCTTTCGGGCACTCCAGTGATGTTGCAGCTCTGAAATATGGCCAAACTGGTGGCAAGTGGCATCTTGGCAGCTGCACGCTTGACTTTTCTCAGTTCATGGGCAGTTATTTTGCGCCTTGGTTTCTCCACACGCTTCTTGCGACCCTGTTGACTATTTTGAATGAAACGCTTGATTGTTCGATGATCACGCTTCAGAAGCTTTGCAATTTTAAGAGTGCTGCATCCCTCTGCAAGATATCTCACTATTTTTAACTTTTCTGAGCCTGTCAAGTCCTTCTTTTGACCCATTTTGCCAAAGGAAAGGAGGTTGCCTAATAATTATGCACACCTGATATAGGGTGTTGATGTCATTAGACCACACCCCTTCTCATTACAGAGATGCACATCACCTAATATGCTTAATTGGTATTAGGCTTTCGAGCCTATACAGCTTGGAGTAAGACAACATGCATAAAGAGGATGATGTGGTCAAAATACTCATTTGCCTAATAATTCTGCACGCAGTGTAGATAGATATATATAGAATGTCATTCTAAGTGTATTTGTTACCAATATATATATATATATTAATAACAAAATACAGTTACAATGAATTTACATATGAATATATAATTTATATAACATTTTGTTTCAATATTTTATTTATTTATTTTATTATTTTATTTATTTATTATTGTAATTATACGTATATATATATAATATATGTGTATATATCTATTATATATATATAATATATATACATATTATATATGTAACGTCATTCTAAGTGTATTTTAATACTAATATATATACTAATATTAATATTAAAATACACTTTGTATGACATTACATATATATATATGTATATATATATATTATATATATAATATATATACATATATTATATCTATAAAAATACTTTTCATTTACTTTTAAACATGTCTAATTTTTTTTTTTACACTACCTACCAGCAGGGGGACTGTCTGATATTTTAGACAGTCCCCCTGCTGGCAGATCCACAGCCAGCTATAGGGGGCCATGTGATCGCTCTTTGAGAGCGATCACATGGCCCCCGGGGGCCTCATTTGCCGGGGGAGGGCTGCCTGGGCTGTCAGGCAGCCCTCCAGATGAGGATCGCGGCGGAGGTGAGTAGATCTCACCTCCTGGGGGCTTAAGCCGTTACGGCGTTCTATCCGTAACGGCATTAAGGGGTTAACAGACTTTCTTTTCCTTTTTCAAATGTTTAATTATTGTTATTATTTATTATTATTATTATTATCGCCATTTTTATAGCGCCAACAGATTCCGTAGTGCTTTACAATAATATGAGAGAGATATTTAACCATAAATAGGACAATTACAAGAAACTAACAGGAACAATAGGTTGAAGAGGACCCTGCTCAAGCGAGCTCACAGTCTATAGGATGTGGGGTATACAACACATTAGGACAGAATAACCCCTAATTGCATATAGGGGTTATTCCCCTTCTGTAAGGAGTATCTTTTTCACTTAATATCTGGCTCTACTTGTTTATTTTTCATTTTTTTTCATTTGTTACAGTTATTTTATAGTTTACCTGTTATTTGCTGAAAAGGCCTATAGAAATCCAGTGTGTGCAGTACAAAATCACATGATGACACTAACAAGCCATACTATGACATCACTTGCCAATGTGGTATTATCAAATTGGTCTTACGTTCATAGACACCATAAGTTTATTGTAGGTCAAAGCCACAGCTCATCTTGGCCTAATAATGATTGTTATTAAGATACGAAGAGGTAACTGAGGGTGAATGTATCCAGTCATGTCAGTCTATTCTACCTGCCCTTATAATCTTTGCTCTTTTGTAGGACTTGTCTCAAATCCAGCTGGAAGACATCGAGACATTTCATAACAATCAACCATTGCTTCATTTTTGTTAAATGCGTAAAAGAACTAGATATGTCAGTGTTTTTTTTTTTTTTTTTGGAACTATGTATTACAATTTGAAATTTCTATTAATGCAAAGAAATGCATATTTGCTTTCTCTCACAACTGTATGTATGCAAAGTATAATATTTTATTACACTTGTATTGTACTGTATCTTCTGGGGTCGTTGTACTATATGTACCTCTGCGCACATTGTAGGTGCTGATAGTTGTCTATTGAAGTGGGTCGATGCTCTCTTGTCGTTTCTCAGTTATTATGCGAAATTCTTTATACACATGGGGTGAACTCAGGATTGACAACAGGATTGACAATAGGACTGACAACAGGATTTTGCATAACTAGAATTGTGGAGAACTGACAAAAGAATTGGAAATTCTTCCTGAGTGAAAGGGGCTCTATAGGCACCCAAACATACTTTATTTCAATGAAGTGGTTTAGGTGCCATGTCTTTGACTGATTATCTTGCAACGGAGAACATTAGAACATGTGCATGGGAAAAAAATTTGGTTCGGTTCGGCATTCCGAAATTCGGGATTTTCACAATTCGGGACTTCGGCAATTCAAGACTTCGGAACTTCTGCAATTCGGAACTTCGGCACTTCGGCACTTCGACACTTCTCAAATTCGGCAACTTCAGAACTTTGGCGCTTCAGCACTTCAGAACTTCGGCAACTTCGGCACTTCGACACTTCGGAACTTCGGGACTTCGGCACCTTGGGACTTCTCTTGCAGCCGCTTGTGAGATAACTCCCTAATTCCCACGGTATCAGGGAGTTATCTACCAAAAGGCTGAAAGACCTAAATTGGTCTTTCAGCCAAATTTACTAATACTAAGTAAAAATTACTTAGTATAAGTAAATTTTGCCCATACTCGCTATACCGTGAGTAGGGGCATGTCTAGTAAACAGTGAGCAGCCCCCACTCACCTGAGCGGTGGGTGGGGGACCTAAACAAGAATAAGGGGGGGGACCTAGTGTCCTCCCCCTGGCCCCCACCCCTCAGCGGCGGGTGGGGCCCTAAATACTAATAGGGGGGGACCTAAGGTCCTCCCCCCTGGCCCCCACCCCTGAGCGGCAGGTGGGACCCCTAAAAAATATCCCCCCCAGGTGACTAGGGGTCCCCAAACCCCTAGTCACACCTCCCCCCAATAAAACTTATCCCCCTATCTACCTCCCTCACCCTATAAACTAATGAGGGGGGACCTTTAACTAAGTACCTGTAAAAAAAAAAACTTACCATTTAATGTTTTCTTTCTTCTAAAATCTTCTTTTTTCAGCCCCAAAAAGGCCAAATAAAAAACCATAATAACCGACGAAATTATATAAAAAAAAAAAAAAAATAAAAAAAAAAAAACGAGCGCGAAAAAAAAAATCCATCTTCACCCATGGAGGGCTCCGCGCAGACTGAGCTCTGCAGGGCGGGGGAAGGCTTATAAAGCCTTGCCACACCCTGCAGTTAGGCTAAGAACACTCTGATTGGCTGGTTTAGGGTGAGGGGGGAGGTATGGGGATAATTTTTATTGGGGGAGGGGGTGACTAGGGGTTTTGGGGACCCCTAGTCACCTGGGGGAGGGGAAATTTTTTAGGGCCCCCACCCGCCGCTCAAGGGTGGGGGCCAGGGGGGAGGACCTTAGATCCCCCTCCTTATTAGTATTTAGGGCACCCACCCGCCACTGAGGGGTGGGGGCCAGGGGGGAGGACACTAGCCCCCCCTTATTTTACTGTAGGGCCCCCACCCACTGCTCAGGGGTGGGGACCAGGGGGAGGACGTTAGGTCCCCCCTATTCCAATTTAGGGCCCCTACCCGCCGCTCAGGGGTGGGGGCCGGGGGAGGACAATAGGTCCCCCCCTTATTCTGATTTAGGACCCCCACCCACCGTTCAGGGGTGGGGGCCAGTGGGGAGGACATTAGGTCCCCCCCTTATTCTGATTTAGGGCCCCCACCCACCGCTCAGGGGTGGGGGCCCGGGGGGAGGACAAAAGGCCCCCCCCCATTATTTTACATTAGGGCCCCCACCCGCCGCTCAGGGGTAGGGGCCGGGGGCGGCTTATTTTTTTTTTGGTTACAGTGAGCAGCCACAGACCAATTTAGGTCTTTCAGACTTTTAGTAGATAGCTCCCTAATACCATGGGAATTAGGGAGTTATCTACTTATTCATTCCTGTCATTAAACTGACTGGCCAAGTAACTTACATTTTATATGATTATATGTTACTTGATTGTTGTAAGTGTTGCAAATGCTTACAGGTGAATCCTGGCTATGTTTGTATACTTTTTATTTAAAATTGTATACAATGTAACATTCTTCTTCTTTCACTGGGTAAGTATATTAGTACTTAGGCAATACTGTGCTTCGGAACTTCGGCACTTCGGCATTTTGACACTTCGGAAATTCGGCAACTTCGGAACTTCGGCACTTCGGAACTTCGGCACTTTGATACTTCGGCACTTTGATACTTCGGCACTTCGGTAATTTCGGAACTTCGGGACATCGGCAATTCGGCACTTCAGCAATTCGGCACTTCGGCACTTCGGACATTCGGAAGTTACATAGTTACATAGCTGAAAAGAGACTTGCATCCATCAAGTTCAGCCTTCCTCACATATGTTTTTTGCTGTTGATCCAAAAGAAGGCAAAAAAACCCAGTTTGAAGCACTTCCAATTTTGCAACAAGCTAGGAAAAAAATTCCTTCTTGACCCCAGAATGGCAGTCAGATTTATCCCTGATACACATTGACACAGAGCAGAATAGAGACTGTCCCCCCTACATAGGGTCACTTGGCAGATATGGATTGACACCTATCCTAAGGATCCCTGATACACACTGACACAGAGCAGAATAGGGACTGTTCCCCCTACATAGGGTCACTTGGCAGATATGTATTTGTTATAGAATAATTAAAACCCTTATTAAACCATAATTAAAATCCTTATTAAACCTTCACATTAACTTCATTAACTTCATTTATGACAGATTTTCCTAACAGCATTTAGAATATTAGAAAGAGAATGTATTTTCTAGAAGGATATGAGCAACACCGGAATTGTCAAGTTCCTGTAGTATGAAACATTGTATGCCATAGTTAGATCATGAGAACTGTACCAATGAAATGTCCAT
This sequence comes from Pelobates fuscus, assembly GCF_036172605.1. Lineage (NCBI taxonomy): Eukaryota > Metazoa > Chordata > Amphibia > Anura > Pelobatidae > Pelobates > Pelobates fuscus. The sequence goes on from NC_086317.1 coordinate 481,518,726, forward strand.
TCACTAAAAAGCCTTGAACCTGACCTCGAATCTAACAGCACTAACTACTCAAAATGGCGCCTAAAGCCCCCCTCCCATCGAGTGAAGCCTCGTGCTAGCAAGATGGCGTCTGAGCCATCGTGTCCACTCCCATGTCCAAGATGACGCCACCTCTCGGTGGGAGGACATTTAGCCGGCCACTTAGTACTTAAGCCAATTAATAATATTGATGGGTGGGTATTGACATAGCCACTTAACACCTAACCCAATTAATGATGTTTATTTGTTGTTATCTTGATATTCTATGATGATGTAATATTGCTTTTATAAGGGTCTGCGAGCCCGCTTTTTAACCAGATGCCATTAAATTTTCTCGAAATTCTTTTAACCTGAACTCCGTGTGTCAGTGTGAATTTACTTCTGCGTATACACAATTTAATCATCTCTAATTTGGACAGGAACAGATAGTCATTCAAACTTATTTGTTTGCTTAAAAGAATCTATATCAATTTGGCGCCCAACGTGGGGCTCCGGGTTATGGCCTTTGGCCGGTCAGCCATCCCAGAAGATGCTGGACGGAGGAATCCTGGGGGAAGGAAAGGAGACTGATCACCTCCCAGTACACGGTAGAGACTGCTGCAGAGCCTAGCCGGTATGTTCCAGCCCCTTTGATTGACCCGTCCCAGTGTCTGCGACTGCTACCGGGAGGACATCAAAGTCCTCCCGGTACCCACCTGTTGATACCCACCTGTTTACCTGCATTTTGACTATCTGTTGCCTGGGTGTGTTTGTATTGGTCTGTCTTTAGCTTAAGTGCCCGGGTAGAGTGCTTGCCTGTTTACCCCTTTTAGGGAAAAGAGGGGTGGACCTATGGAGGTTTTCCTGGGGGTCCTCTATTGCCTGTTTACCCCTTTTAGGAGCCACGTGGCTGTGGCTGTAAGGAAAAAGGGGGGTGGACCTGTGGAAGTTTTCCTGGGGGTCTTCTTTTGCCTGTTTACCTCTTTTAGGTGCCGGGTAGCTGCGGCAGTAAGGAAAAAGGGGGGTGAGGGATCTGTGGAGGTTTGTGTAGACTCATAGCTTCCTGGGGGTTCCTTTGGTGTCACTTTGATAGTCTAGCTAGCCTCATTGTGCACATTGCTCTGCTTGCAGAGAGGTGGTACCCTCCAGCCTCGAGCGCTGAGGCTGGTGGCATTCCAATTTTTTCTTATTTGTGGCGCGTGGATTCGGGCAGGCATTGCTGTCTCCATCACCACGTGGTAGTGAGACTTACGGGTGGGTCCGTAGGGGCACTACGGGAGTGAGGGAAGTGGTGGTCACGGGTACCGGTCCACTGTAACGGGGGAGGTGTACGGAACTCGGGCCGGTGTTAGCTGTTTTCCGTCGCCGCAGGTAGTGAGACTTGAGGAAGTCGTTCTCCGAGCGGGGACACTACGAGGTTGAGGGAGGTGGCTTTGGCCACATGAGTAAAGGAAAGGGATTACTGTTGAATTTATTTGAACTGTGATGCATGCACTGTATTTACACTGAAATGTTGTCCTAATTGGGAGTCACTCAAACTCCTGTGTCTATCTCTACTTTCACTTTTTACTTTTACTCTACTTCCTGTGTTATTTACACTTTCCCCTCCTATTTCTCTTTGTGAGAGAAGTGATTGGTCACACACTTCTCACCTCGCTCCAATCCGTGGCTACCTCGGGTAGGCGGAATAAGTGACTAGTCTACGTTTTGGGAAGACGTACGCAGGGACCCACCCTTACGTAGCAGTCGAGCATTGTAGACACTCTGTTTCATTTTCTTCCTCTATATCTGGGACGCCTTTTATAGGGGGAATGGGACAAGGGTTAGATAAGCCCAGTAAGGGCTGGTTAGCGTGTGATCTAGTTGAAGACAGAGAGGGTGAAGAGATGGTTAAGAGAGTTGAAAAGATTGCTAAAGTGTGTGGAATTGCTGTACCTTCATGTGGTAGATTACAGCCAGAGAGCTGGCGCAGATTACTGACAGAGAAGAGAGGCAAGCTTACAGATAATGATTTGTTTCGTACAGCAGAAGCCTGGTACAGAGTAGCAAGAGCTATTCAGCAGGAAGGTTGGGTTGAGGAAGAAATTGATCACAAAGGTTTGAAACTGTATGTATATCATAATAATTATGTTGCTGGGGGATTCCCTCAGCCAGCGCCCCAAAATGGCGCCCAGGGGATGTTCATTCCCAAGGTTCAGTCAGCAATGAGTGACATTCAGCTGACCATGATCCCCACCCCTAACCCTCCCATCACCCATCCCGTCATCGCCCCTGTTTACCCAGTCCTGAATTCTGATGGATCTTTATTCTCCCCCCCATCATCCCTACAACTATCATCACCCTCATCCATCCCTACACTATCTTCCCTGCCTAATCCAGCTATTTCATCCGTCATTCCTTCTCTACGCTCTCTCTTCGTCTATAATCCCACCCTCCCACTTGCACCCACCCAGTCCACTAACCCCTCCTCACTTGCTATTACCCATCCTACTACACCCGCTTCGGTCCCTCCTACTACACCTGCCTCTGCTAATCTCTCTCCGTCTTCCCTTCTGCCCACTCCTCCCGCAGCCCAAGTTTCCGCCTCCCCACTTTCACATCCCTACCCCGGATATCCCGCCTCCCTTCCTAATCCCTACCCAGCTATCTCGCCCTCCCCAGGTTCCGCCTTAGCCCCTGCCCAGATGGCCTGGCCATACCCCTACCCCTATCCCGTGGCCCTGCCCTATCCAAACAATCCCTACTTCCCTTCCCTAGCCACACCCCAGGCCCCGTTCATGCCCATCCTGATACAGTCTGCCCCGGATGTGCCCACATCCAACATGGCCGCCACTACCTCTCTTAACCCTAACGCAGCATCCTTCCACGCCCCCAATATGGCGGCCCCCAGTAATCCAGCACCCCTAATGCCGGTACTTCCTAATGATTTCTCACCCCGAGCTCATAACCCACTGGCTACCCCGGCATCCGGGATCCCCTCATATCCCCCGGTCCTGACACCTCAAGTGGCTCCGCTTCCCAAAGGGGTCCAGGTCACATACGAAGATGAATTTGAAGAGGTTGGCTCTCATGGTTACCATGGCTCACCGGATGCCATAGAGCCCCAACCTCGCTGTTCCCTCGATGATCCTTTTGGACATATGGGCAGGGGAGAGCAGGCTCCTCCTAAATATGTTTCTTTTAATCCCACTCAGGCTAGTGCCCTGATGAAATCACTCCCTGACCCAGAAAAGCAACCAATGCCTTTTTACCGAGGGATAGTTCAGATTCAAAAGACCTATTCCGCCGCATGGCGTGATTTACTAAGCATTTGTGCCATTAAGGCCGGAGATGCATACTGGCCTAGCATAGCCCGCCACCTCAGCACAAATTTGCTTGAGACTGATACTGATTACTCTTCTGGAATAGAATTCTGCAACCAGCTAAAGGACTGGGCTAAGGACAAACTTGCAGATCAGGCTGCTGGCCTTACTGATATAGTACAGGAAAAAGGAGAATCAGTGGAAAGGTTCCATGCAAGACTGTTTCAAGTGTTCTCAGATTTGGGATTTGATCTTACTAATAAGATCCATTCTCAAATTCTGTCCGGTGCCTTTGTCCTAGGCATCAAAGACTCTATACTCAAGGGGATCATTGCTGCACGCCCTGAATATAGAGTTGTTCCTCTGGATACATTACTCCAGGAGGCTAGGGGACTAGAATCTGCTCAGACTCCAAGAAAGCCCAATTCAGCTCCCCTTATGGTGTCCCGCCCTGGCACTGTTCCCAGAGGAACCAGACCCGAAGATGGATTCTGCTTCAATTGCCATGCAAAAGGGCACTTCAAAAATGAGTGCCCAGAACCCAAGAAAGTGACCAAGTCTGCTCCTGCCCCCAAGACCCCAAAAGCCATTCCACATGTTGAGGAGCCAGAAGATTAGGAAATTGGCAAGCCTGTGTCATTAACCCCTGTCATGGCAGTGTCTTCAGGGGATCAGGGGGGGCCACTTGCCACTGTGACTCTACCCATTGAAGGACAACCTACTACATTTCTTGTTGACACAGGTGCAGCCCGAAGTGTTCTACGAGAACAAGACCTGCCAGACCCATCATTTCTGTCAAAAATTGATGTTTCTTGTGTAGGAGTGGATGGCCTACCAAGACAAAGTCCTTTAACAACTCCTTTACGGGTTGGCAACTAGCCCAGCTTGCTTGCTCGCTTTGTGGTGTCTTCCACATGCCCCATTAACCTGTTAGGCGCTGATGTTCTTTCACGCCTGCAGGCATCTATCATCTTCACTCCAGATGGACAAGTAGAATTATCTACCCCTCTATCTGATTCAGACACCTCAGCTTTGTGCTCCCTACCCCTGATGCTACATCTTGAAGAACCCCATGGGGATGCAAAGGAACTGAGGTCTAATTTCCCTGAGTCACTAAAGACAGATGTTCCTGTAAAACTGTGGTCCTCAGGCCCAGAGGACATAGGTCATCTAAAAGTACCACCTGTGATGGTAAAACTCATTCCAGGAGCAAAGTTACCAAGGAAATCACAGTACCCTTTGAAACCAGCGCAAGCTGCAGCTATCACAATTCAAATCCAAGCACTCCTGGAGAAGGGTGCTCTTGTCAAATGTGAATCTCCATGCAACACCCCGTTGTTTCCTGTGAAGAAAAAGACACCAAAAGGAGAACCAGAGAAGTACAGAATGGTCCAGGATCTCCGTGCAGTGAATGAAGCCACAGTCCTGGACACCCCTATTGTGCCAAACCCACACACTCTGCTCTCTGGGGTCCCACCTTCTGCAAAATACTTCACAGTCATTGACCTGGCCAATGCCTTCTTCAGTGTATCACTGGATCCAATTTGCCAATACCTGTTTGCCTTCACACATGAAAAGCAACAGTATACATGGACTGTCATGCCCCAAGGGGCACAAAATTCTCCAAGTCAATTTGCAAAGGCCATGTGCTCTATTCTTGACCCATGGCAATCAGACCATCCAGAAGTTGTCCTACTCCAGTATGTGGATGATTTGCTGCTCTGTGGAGATGACATCCCAACAACAGAAAAATGTTCAATTAATCTCCTTTGCTATCTAGCAGACCAAGGATGCAAAGCTTCACGTCTCAAGCTTCAATTCTGTCAACCTACTGTTATCTTTCTTGGCCATTGCCTATCTCAGGGTACTAGACATCTCACCCGTGACCGAGTCAGAGCAGTACTGGATATTCCACCTCCAAGGACTTCAAAGTCTCTACATGCCTTTCTAGGCCTCATTTCTTACTGCCGAGCTTGGATCCCAGAAGCTTCTCTGCTCATGCAACCACTCTATGATACCCTCAAGTCAGACCCATTCTGCTTGACCATAGAAGCCCATGACAACTTCTGCACCCTAAAACGTGCTATTGCTTCTGCTCCTGCCCTTGGCCTACCAGACCCTTCAAATTATTTGTCTCTGAAAGACAGGGCCATGCTACAGGAGTCCTTACCCCAGCACATGAATCTAGAGGCCGTCAAAGGCCTATTGGATTTTTCTCCTGCCAACTGGATGTTGTGGACAGAGGAACCCCTTGTTGCCTTCGGGCCGTTTTTGCAGCCAGAGAACTAATTGAAAGAACTGCAGACCTGGTCCTTGGCCACCCTCTAGTTGTTTTGGCCCCTCATGACATTTCTGCCATCATCAACCAAGTACAACTCAAGCATGTCTCTCCTGCCAGACACCTCCGTCTTCAATGTCATCTCCTGTTACCTGACAACATCACCCTCCAAAGATGTCAGGTTCTCAATCCGTCCACCCTTCTCCCACTTCCTAAGGGGGGTATATACTACGGGTTTATCATGGATGAAACCTATATTTTCCTTCTTGCTGGCACCATCCCAATTTATCCTTCTATGACGGACAGATACCTCTCTGCGATGGAGCAGGATATGCCTTCTGTACCATGTGGTACAAGCCAAACATCACTCCTGAACCTTGCTATGAAGATGAGCTCTATCATCTGGTGGAGGTGAAACTTACTTCACAAGACTTCTACTGTGACTCTGAAGGCAACAGTATGGTCTTGATTAATCTACCTCCAGAACTCAAACATTTGTATCGTCATTGGGACATTGCCATTCCACATGTCCCTGTCACCAAGTTAAAGACAAGATCATGGAATGATCTTGGGCCCATGGCAAAATTATGGGCCACCATGAATGAATCACAGCTACAGGAAAATGGCGTTGTCAAATACCCAGCAACTGACCATCTAGAGGCATGGCCACGCCACTTCCTGGAAAATGAATTTCAAGATCTGGTCATAGTAAATGACTATGACCCAGAGACACCTCATGACTGTTTTGAACAGATGAAAATGGAGAGAACACATCTACCAACCGTGCATGAGGATCCACTAGTAGATCCTGATCTCACTCTGTTTGTGGACGGTTGAAGGTATGCTGATGAAGAAGGAAAATACCACACAGGATATGCCGTAACCACAACAGATGAAATTATCAAGTCATCATCTTTACCACCAACAATGTCTGCACAAGAAGCCGAATTGCAGGCCCTGACTTCAGCGTGCAAGATCTCTGAAGGAAAGCACGCCAACATCTACACTGATTCAAGATATGCATTGGGCGTGGCACATGACTTCGGATTAATTTGGAAAACAAGAGGATTTCTTACCACTGCCGGTACGCCAGTCAAACACAGTTCTGCAATCAAAGAACTAATGGATGCCCTCCTACTCCCAGAAGAAGTGGCCATTTTGAAAGTGAAGGCACACGGGAAATTGGATACAGATGAAGCAAAGGGCAACCACTTAGCTGATCAGGCTGCTAAGCAAGCGGCAAGGGAATTGCAGGAAGTGGATGAAGGAGTGTCCGGACACGAAGAAATTCCTATTTTTACCTTGCAGACTCTTCCTACTGACCTAAGAATCCTACGGGAACAGCAAGCTGCAATTGCCCCTGAGGAAATACAGAAATGGAAGAAGAAAGGAGCAGTCCTAAAAGATGGAGTATACTACAACAATCTTAGATTCTGCCTCCCTAAGAATTTATATCCAGCAGTCGTCCAATGGGCACATGGACCTGCACATTTGTCAAAAGACCTAATGGCTGCCCTCATACAGAAGTATTATGAAGCACCTGGAATTACTACACTGGTCAACAACTTTTGCAAGGCCTGTGTTATTTGCGCAAAGTGCAACCCAGGGAAACCAACCAAAGTGCCCTTGAAACACCTGGCTAAGCCTATGTACCCATTCCAGAGAATTCAGATTGACCACATACAAATGCCAAAGAGTGGTCCCCATGAATATGCACTAGTAATAGTGGATATGTTTTCAGGCTGGCCAGAAGCCTATCCAGTAACTAATATCACTGCCAAAACAACAGCAAGACGTCTGCTCACAGAAATTATATGTAGATTTGGACTCCCAGAAGTTATTGAGAGTGACCAGGGCCCAGCTTTTACAGCAACAGTGACTAAAGAGATTTGGACCGCTCTGGGGGTGACCCTAGCTTTCCACACCCCTTACCACCCACAAAGCAGTGGCAAAGTGGAACGCATGAATGGTACCCTAAAAGCTAGAATGTTAAAGATGTCACAAGAAACCAAGATGCCCTGGCCAGAAAGCTTGTCAATAGCTTTATTCAGCGTTAGACACACACCTAGAGGGAAGCACTCACTATCCCCATATGAGATTCTATTTGGGACTGCACCCAGACTAGGTTGTTATTACCCCCAACAGCTACAGCTTCAAACTGATGTTTTGGTAGATTATGTAACTGAACTTGCAAGTGCTTTGAACAAAATACATGCCCAAGTTTTCTCTTCAATTCCAGATCCCGATTTTGACACGGGTACCCACAGCCTGCTTCCCGGAGATTGGGTTCTGGTCAAGAAATTTGTGCGGAAACACACCCTGGAACCAAGATTTGACGGACCATTCCAAGTTCTCCTGATCACTTCAACCTCCGTCAAGTTGGCTGGCAGGCCACATTGGATCCACACTTCCCATTGCAAGAAGACTCCTGCCCCAGAGGAAGCAGACACTGCACAACCATGTACCCCTGGTACATTATCTCCTTAATTAGTCTAATTAAGGCCCAACAAGTAGCCATTACTAAACATGCCAGTGGGTACACCTTCTGGTACAATTCCTCATGTACCCGTGTGGCTACGTATACTTTTGACTATTGTGACATTGTAGACTGCCCATTCCCTACGTCACAAATTCAAACCATTTATAGAGATATACCTCATGTAAAAGACCCCTATGTTTGTGTAGTTGACAAACAATGGGGGCATAACTGTAACCATTGGGGGGCTGCAGGGTGGAATGCTGGGCCTGCCTGGGGTTACAAACCCAAAAGTGCCTTATCTAAGGTAGATGACCATGGTAGATCCCTCCTTCAAAGAATGACTTTAAGGAAGCCTGAAAGAGGTACACCCATAAAATTAATCCTAAACATAGAGCATCCCAGCCCAACGGATGCAGACCAGTATGTAATGGGAATGTATTGGAAGAAAGGTTCCTATAACAAATTGGGGCACTTCTACCTAAAAGATATGTGCCACTCTCCAGAGTGGCGAGGGGCTACCCACATGGTTCCAAACCCATTAAAACCACACATCCAGTCCTTTAAAGACATGATGGCCATTGCCAACCCCACTTTTGAAGATACCATGGCCGCTGAAACAGGTTTTAATTATGTTAATTTATGGTTGGAAAGGATGAAATATAATGCCAACAAACATAATAGAACCGCATGCTATGTGTGTGGTGGTGCCCGGCCTCACCTTGGCACCGTGCCCTTGACTTTGCCATTAGAAATGGAAAATTGCATCTTAAGTCTTTTTGCCTACCACTACAATTTTAATAGGTCCCTCTGCAAAGCATGGACAGTAGAATATCCCCTCCTAATCAAGGATGTCAAACCCCCAGATGGTGTTACGATCTATAAGGGAAACTACACCTGTTATGCCAATTATGACGGAATTGGTAAGTTCATGGGTAACTTTTCCAAAGGATATTGTGCCACCTACAGAACTGTCCCTATGTACCTATTACAATTCCATACTAGGTCATTAGGGGATATTTACTGGTTGTGTGGGGATTTACAGTTAAGATCCAGAATGGACAAGGAATGGTGGGGGGAGTGTACTCTGGCTAAAGCCATCATGCCCATACATATTATCTCTGACACACACCCCGACATACATGAGTCCATACACACACCAGCCAAGGTTAAGCGTGAAGCCCCAGTAAGAGGCAGTTTTGACCCCCACATTTATATTGATGCCATTGGGGTGCCTAGGGGGGTGCCTAATGAATTTAAAGCAAGAGATGAAGTAGCTGCGGGGTTTGAATCACTTTTTACCATAGTTACTGCAAACAAGAATTTAAATTGGATTAATTACATTTATTACAACCAAAAACGCTTTGTCAACTACACCAGAGATGCCCTCCAGGGTTTAGTTGAACAATTGCAGGCCACATCCCAGATGTCCTTCCAGAACAGAATGGCCTTAGACATGATCCTAGCTGAGAAGGGGGGCGTATGTAAAATACTGCCCGACACCATGACCTGTTGTACATACATCCCAGAAAACACAGGTCCTAATGGTAAAGTCACCATGGCCATAGAGAAATTAAATAAGCTCTCTGAAGAGTTAAAAAGGAATTCTGGGGTGAAAGATCCCTGGGAAAGGTGGTTTGGTTGGATGACAGGGTGGCAAAAAGCTTTAATTCACATTGGTATGGCTCTACTAATTTTTCTTTTTATTCTCGCTCTTCTCGTTTGTTGTGTCCTCCCCTGCCTGAGAAAATTCCTACAGAAGACTGCAGACCAAGCGGCACCAACTTTTGCACATCTGACAGTTGATGACCAAGATTTCACTTCACCCTGTATACCGCTGCAAACTATCCCTTTTACTGATAAAGTGCAAGAGTTTTAGGTAGGGAACCAGCTTAGGGACAGCGTCCGTCTTTATGGATAGACTGCCGTGCGGAGATGTGGTGGGCAAGCCACTGCGGGATACCAGCGGAGTGAAGAAAGTTCCTGACCGTATTGACGGATGAGCTGCAGCCTATTAGGGACAGGAAGGGACAGAATTGCACTTTGCAATAACACCTAGCTAGCGGTCATGGGGTTTCTGTGCCTTTGGGCTAACACGTCTTCTGGTATTAACAAATAAAGTTTATCTTTTTAGTGCCTAACATTTCATAGGGGGGACTGTTATAGAATAATTAAAACCCTTATTAAACCATAATTAAAATCCTTATTAAACCTTCACATTAACTTCATTAACTTCATATATGACAGATTTTCCTAACAGCATTTAGAATATTAGAAAGAGAATGTATTTTCTAGAAGGATATGAGCAACACCGGAATTGTCAAGCTCCTGTAGTATGAAACATTGTATGCCATAGTTAGATCATGAGAACTGTACTAATGAAATGTCCATTCACTAAAAAGCCTTGAACCTGACCTCGAATCTAACAGCACTAACTACTCAAAATGACGCCTAAAGCCCCCCTCCCATCGAGTGAAGCCTCGTGCTAGCAAGATGGCGTCTGAGCCATTGTGTCCACTCCCGTGTCCAAGATGACGCCACCTCTCGGTGGGAGGACATTTAGCCGGCCACTTAGTACTTAAGCCAATTAATAATATTGATGGGTGGGTATTGACATAGCCACTTAACACCTAACCCAATTAATGATGTTTATTTGTTGTTATCTTGATATTCTATGATGATGTAATATAGCTTTTATAAGGGTCTGCGAGCCCGCTTTTTAAACAGATGCCATTAAATTTTCTCGAAGTTCTTTTAACCTGAACTCCGTGTGTCAGTGTGAATTTACTTCTGCGTATACGCAATTTAATCAGCTCTAATTTGGACAAGAACAGATAGTCATTCACACTTATTTGTTTGCTTAAAATAATCTATATCAGATTGACACCTGTCCTCAGGGACCTTGATACACACTGTGGGGGGACCTACTGTCCTCCCCCCGCCCCACCCCTGCGTGATTGGTGGGGGCCATAAAAATAATGAGGGGGGACCTACTGTCCTCCCCCCGTCCCCCAAACCTGCACGGTGGGTGGGGGCCATAAATCACAATGGGGGAGGACCTACTGTCCTCCCCCCGCCCCCACCCCTGCGCGGTGGGTGGGGGCCGTAAAAATAATGAGGGGGGACCTACTGTCCTCTCCCTGGCCCCCACCCCTGCACGGTGGGTGGGGGCCATAAATCACAGTAAGGGGAGGACCTACTGTCTTCCCCCCACCCCCACCCCTGCACGGTTGGTGGGGGCCATACAAATAATGAGAGGGGGACCTACTGTCCTCCCCATCGGCCCCCACCCCTGCGCGGTGGGTGGGGGCCATAAATCACAATGGGAGAGGACCTACTGTCCCCCCCAGCCCCCACCCCTGAGTGGTGGGTGGGGGCCCTAAATAAAAATTCCCCCTCCCAATCAAAGGTTACTAGGGGTCCCCAAGCCCCTAGTCACTCAACCCTCCACCCCCCACCCCAAAAAAGTTACCCCCTACCTACCCCCCTCACCCTAAAAAATAGTGTTGGGGGAATAAAATAACTAACCTGTGAAGAAAAATTCAGCTTACCATTTGACGTCTTCTTTTTTCTAAAATCTTCTTTTTTCAGCCCCAAAAAAGGGCAAATAAAAAGCCATAAGAACCAACGCAATTTAAAAAAAAAAAAATAACGCAAAAAAAATAACCCATCTTCACCCATGGAGGGCTCCGCGCAGACTGAGCTCTGCAGGGCGGGGTAAGGCTTATAAAGCCTTGCCACGCCCTGCAATTAGGCTAAGAACACTCTGATTGGCTGGTTTAATCCAATCAGAGTGCTCTTTGTCACTTTACACAGCGTGGGAAAATTCCAAAGAACTTTCCCACACTGTGTAAAATGACACAGAGCACTCTGATTGGCTAGATTCCAATCCCACCAAAACAGTGCTTTGTGTCATTTTACACAGCGTGGGAAAGTACTTTGGAATTTTCCCACGCTGTGTAAAATGACAAAGAGAACTCTGATTGGCTTAAACCAGCCAATCAGAGTGTTCTTAGCCTAATTGCAGGGCGTGGCAATGCTTTATAAGCCTTCCCCCGCCCTGCAGAGCTCAATCTGCACGGAGCCCTGCATCGGTGAAGATGGATTATTTTTTTGCGCTCGTTTTTTTTTTTTTTTTTTATTGCGTCGGTTCTTATGGCTTTTTATTTGGCCTTTTTTGGGGCTGAAAAAAGAAGATTTTCGAAAAAAGAAGACGTCAAAAAGTAAGTTTCATTTTTCTTTACAGGTTAGTTATTTTATTCCCCCTTCAATATTTTTTAGGGTGAGGGGGGTAGGTAGGGGGTAACTTTTTTGGGGGTTGGGGGGTGGATGACTAGGGGCTTAGGGACCCCTAGTCACCTTTGATTGGGGGGAAGGAATTTTTATTTGGGGCCCCCACCCACCACTAAGGGGTGGGGGCTGGGGGGGGACAGTAGGTCCCCCCCTTAATGTTTTTTTAGGGCCCCCACCCCCTGCTCAGGGGTGGGGGCCAGAGGGGAGGACAGTAGGTCCCCCCTCATTATTTTTATGGCCCCCACCCACCGCGCAGGGGTGGGGGCCGGGGGGAGGACAGTAGGTCCTCCCCCCATTGTGATTTATGGCCCCCACCCACCACGCAGGGGTGGGGGCCGGGGTAGGACAGTAGGTCCCCCACTCATTATTTTGATGGCCCCCACCCACCACGCAGGGGTGGGGGCGGGGGGAGGACATTAGGTCCTCCCCCATTGAGATTTATGGCCCCCACCCACCGCGCAGGGTTGGGGGCCGGGGGGGAGGACAGTAGGTCCCCCCCTCATTATTTTTATGGCCCCCACCCACCGCGCAGGGGTGGGAGCCGGGGGGGAGGACAGTAGGTCCTCCCCCCATTGTGATTTATGGCCCCCATCCACCGCGCAGAGGTGGGGGCCAGGGGGAGGACAGTAGGTCCCCCCCTCATTATTTTTACGGCCCCCACCCACCGCGCAGGGGTGGGGGCAGGGGGAGGACAGTAGGTCCCCCCCAGTGTGTATCAGGGTCCCTGAGGATAGGTGTCAATCCATATCTGCCAAGTGACCCTATGTAGGGGGAACAGTCCCTATTCTGCTCTGTGTCAGTGTGTATCAGGGATCCTTAGGACAGGTGTCAATCCATATCTGCCAAGTGACCCTATGTAGGAGGAACAGTCTCTGTTCTGCTCTGTGTCAGTGTGAATCAGGGATCCTTAGGACAGGTGTCAATCCATATCTGCCAAGTGACCCTATGTAGGGGGAACAGTCCCTATTCTGCTCTGTGTCAGTGTGTATCAGGGATCCTTAGGATAGGTGTCAATCCATATCTGCCAAGTGACCCTATGTAGGAGGAACAGTCCCTATTCTGCTCTGTGTCAGTGTGTATCAGGGATCCTTAGGATAGGTGTCAATCCATATCTGCCAAGTGACCCTATGTAGGAGGAACAGTCCCTATTCTGCTCTGTGTCAGTGTGTATCAGGGATCCTTAGGACAGGTGTCAATCCATATCTGCCAAGTGACCCTATGTAGGAGGAACAGTCTCTGTTCTGCTCTGTGTCAGTGTGAATCAGGGATCCTTAGGACAGGTGTCAATCCATATCTGCCAAGTGACCCTATGTAGGGGGAACAGTCCCTATTCTGCTCTGTGTCAGTGTGTATCAGGGATCCTTAGGATAGGTGTCAATCCATATCTGCCAAGTGACCCTATGTAGGAGGAACAGTCCCTATTTTGCTCTGTGTCAGTGTGTATCAGGGATCCTTAGGATAGGTGTCAATCCATATCTGCCAAGTGACCCTATGTAGGAGGAACAGTCCCTATTCTGCTCTATGTCAGTAACACAGGGTGTCTGGAGGGAGTATCTGCAGTAACACAGAGTGTCTGGAGGGAGTATCTGCAGTAACACAGAGTGTCTGGAGGGAGTATCTGCAGTAATACAGAGTGTCTGGGGGAAGTATCTGCAGTAACACAGAGTGTCTGGGGGGAGTATCTGCAGTAACACAGGGTGTCTGGAGGGAGTATCTGCAGTAACACAGAGTGTCTGGAGGGAGTATCTGCAGTAACACAGAGTGTCTGGAGGGAGTATCTGCAGTAACACAGGGTGTCTGGAGGGAGTATCTGCAGTAACACAGAGTGTCTGGAGGGAATATCTGCAGTAACACAGGGTGTCTGGAGGGAGTATCTGCAGTAATACAGAGTGTCTGGAGGGAGTATCTGCAGTAACACAGAGTGTCTGGAGGGAGTATCTGCAGTAACACAGAGTGTCTGGAGGGAGTATCTGCAGTAACACAGAGTGTCTGGAGGGAGTATCTGCAGTAACACAGGGTGTCTGGAGGGAGTATCTGCAGTAACACAGGGTGTCTGGAGGGAGTATCTGCAGTAACACAGGGTGTCTGGAGGGAGTATCTGCAGTAACACAGAGTGTCTGGAGGGAATATCTGCAGTAACACAGGGTGTCTGGAGGGAGTATCTGCAGTAATACAGAGTGTCTGGGGGAAGTATCTGCTTGTAACATTTATATGCACTGAAAAAAATAAATAAATAAATAAATTGAAAAAAATAAAATAAAATGGTTGCAGCTTCCAAATGAATCTAAAACGGATGCTGTCCAGTAGGTGGGAGGGTCTGCTAGGGAGGGTGTGCTGCTGATTGGCTGGAATGTGTCTGCTGACTGTGAGGTACAGGGTCAAACTTTACTCAATCATAAAGAATAGGGGGCGGACCGAACATCGCATGTGTTTGCCCGCGGTGGCGGACGCGAACATGCTATGTTCGCCAGGAACTATTCGTCAGCGAACCGTTCGGGACATCACTAATTGTGATGTTTCATTGCTGGGTTAAGCCACCTCTAGTGGCTTTCAGTAAGAGAGCCACTAGAGTTGGTTCCACAGCTGTTGTTGTGGATCAAACCAAGTGTTTGTTTTATCTGAGCATTTGGTCCTTTCCAAATTCTTAAAGTAAATGCGTGCACGCTCTGAAGTAAATCACACTGAGACACAGGTATCAGGTTAATGAAAAACTTCGGAATGTTTACTCAGGGGGCGGCAAGCCCCTTATAAAGGCAGAAATACATCATATGCAAGAAATGTAGATAACATAAAGAATACATCTTTAATTGGTTAGGTGTTAAGTGTCTAATGCATATCCTACGAGGCGTGATGTCACCATCATCCTGAGATTTTACTCCGGATGTAGGTGCCATCTTGTTACACAAGGTAGTTAGTCGGAGGGAGGAGGTGTTCTAGCAGCCATTTTGAGTAGATATTGAATACAGGTATACACAGTAAATAGACATTTTACTATCACTAATTTACAGTCATAACAGATACAGAGCTCCCATTACTCTCTATCTGTGTGCAGTTACAGAGCTCCAGTTAATCTAGCAGTAGATACAGAGCTCCTAATACTCTCCATCTGTGAGCAGATACAGAGCTCCAGTTAATCCAGCAGTAGATACAGAGCTCTCATTACTCTCTATCTGTGAGTATTCACAGAGCTCCAGTTAATCCAGCAGTAGATACAGAGCTCCCCTTACTCTCTATGTGTGAGCAGTTACAGAGCTCCCTTTACTCTCTATCTGTGAGCAGTTGCAGAGCTCCCATTGCTCTCTATCTGTGAGCAGTTACAGAGCTCCCATTACTCTCTATCTGTGAGCAGTTACAGAGCTCGCATTGCTCTCTATTTGTGAGCAGTTACAGAGCTCCCATTGCTCTCTATGTGTGAGCAGTTACAGAGCTCCCATTACTCTCTATCTGTGAGCAGTTACAGAGCTCGCATTGCTCTCTATTTGTGAGCAGTTACAGAGCTCCCCTTACTCTCTATGTGTGAGCAGTTACAGAGCTCCCATTACTCTCTATCTGTGAGCAGTTACAGAGCTCGCATTGCTCTCTATTTGTGAGCAGTTACAGAGCTCCCATTGCTCTCTATGTGTGAGCAGTTACAGAGCTCCCATTACTCTCTATCTGTGAGCAGTTACAGAGCTCGCATTGCTCTCTATATGTGAGCAGTTACAGAGCTCCCATTACTCTCTATCTGTGAGCAGTTACAGAGCTCGCATTGCTCTCTATTTGTGAGCAGTTACAAAGCTCCCATTACTCTCTATGTGTGAGCAGTTACAGAGGTCCCATTACTCTCTATGTGTGAGCAGTTACAGAGCTCCCATTACTCTCTATGTGTGAGCAGTTACCGAGCTCCCATTACTCTCTATGTGTGAGCAGTTACAGAGGTCCCATTACTCTCTATGTGTGAGCAGTTACAGAGCTCCCATTACTCTCTATTTGTGAGCAGTTACCGAGCTCCCATTACTCTCTATGTGTGAGCAGTTACCGAGCTCCCATTACTCTCTATGTGTGAGCAGTTACAGAGGTCCCATTACTCTCTATGTGTGAGCAGTTACAGAGCTCCCATTACTCTCTATGTGTGAGCAGGGCTGAGCTGCTGTATCAGGTTTGGAAATAAAACATTCCGCGCATGCGCAGTGAGGCAGAGCCGCTGTTTCGTCCCGCGCATGCGCAGACACTGTTCGGAGTAGTCCGCCCCGCGCAAGCGCAGTGTTCAATACGTCCAGTCTGAGAGAGCGCAGTGTTTATCGCCTGGAGAGAGCGAGCTCGGTGTGAGAGAGACAGACAGAGCCCAGTCAGTCAGTTGGAGCGGATAGCGGGTAGCGGATAGCGGGTAGCGGGTAGCGGGTAGCGGGTAGCGGATAGCGGATAGCGGATAGCGGGTAGCGGGCTCTGGCCATGGAGGATCCCCGGGGGGATGTGAATTCCAACCTCCTGATCGTCAAATCCACCGGAGACCGACAGCTAGACACCGCCATCCACCAATGGCTGCAATGGGACAAGGTGAGTGCGCACTCACACTGCACCCCACTCACTGCACCCACACTGGTCCCACTCACTGCACCCACACTGGTCCCACTCACTGCATCCACACTGGACCCCACTGGACCCCACTCACTGCATCTACACTGGACCCACTCACTGCATCCACACCGGTCCCACTCACTGCATCCACACTGGACCCCACTGGACCCCACTCACTGCACCCACACTGGTCCCACTCACTGCACCCACACTGGTCCCACTCACTGCATCCACACTGGACCCCACTCACTGCATCCACACTGGACCCCACTCACTGCATCCACACTGGACCCCACTCACTGCATCCACACTGGACCCCACTCACTGCATCCACACTGGACCCCACTCACTGCATCCACACTGGACCCCACTCACTGCATCCACACTGGACCCCACTCACTGCATCCACACTGGACCCCACTCACTGCATCCACACTGGACCCCACTCACTGCATCCACACTGGACCCCACTCACTGCATCCACACTGGTCCCACTCACTGCATCCGCACTGGACCCCACTCACTGCATCCACACTGGACCCCACTCACTGCATCCACACTGGACCCCACTCACTGCATCCACACTGGACCCCACTGGACCCCACTCACTGCATCTACACTGGACCCCACTCACTGCATCTACACTGGACCCCACTCACTGCATCCACACTGGACCCCACTCACTGCATCCACACTGGACCCCACTCACTGCATCCACACTGGACCCCACTCACTGCATCCACACTGGACCCCACTCACTGCATCCACACTGGACCCCACTCACTGCATCCACACTGGACCCCACTCACTGCATCCACACTGGACCCCACTCACTGCATCCACACTGGTCCCACTCACTGCATCCGCACTGGACCCCACTCACTGCATCCGCACTGGACCCCACTCACTGCATCCGCACTGGACCCCACTCACTGCATCCGCACTGGACCCCCTCACTGCATCCGCACTGGACCCCACTCACTGCATCCGCACTGGACCCCACTCACTGCATCCGCACTGGACCCCACTCACTGCATCCGCACTGGACCCCACTCACTGCATCCACACTGCAACATTACTGGACCACACTCACTGCATCCACACTGCATTACTGAACACTGCAACAGGACTGGACCACATTGCACTCCCTGCATGTTAACCTAGACGGTTAACTTACGGTAATAGTTAAAAAAGTTATTATGACAGAAAAAAATTGATTTGAAAACATCGAACTAATTTTGGTTATTTTATAATGTAATAATAAAAAAAAAATGGCATAGTACCGTACCCTTATATTTAGTTTGTCACACCATTTCATACCTTAGCCGAGTACCTGGTTACAGGGTGACAGTCCAGACAGGATTGATAAGTAGCTTAGGGTATGACACCAACAAAATGTGTCATGTGAATCTGTCTTCTTTCTAGGACTCGCGTGTGGATTGTACAATGCACTGTTTATGGGGAACGTAGACTATGTGCATTTAGATCAGAGTGCTTTGAATAATAAATGGTTTGTAACTAGCTCAGTGTGATAAAGTAAGGATAGAGAGATTCTTGGCGTGTTTTATTCATGGCATTTACCGCTGACTTTCAGTTGCCTGGAGGCTAATACCTGTGTTATGTAATATAAAGGATGCTGCGGCTGCAAGCTTTGCTGTCTGTAATGGAGTTTACCCGATCTCCGCAATCCCACTGCTCAGAAAGCTTATCAGGGTTATTTACTAAACTGAGAATTTCAAATTTAAGGCCAAAATAGCCAAACTGTAAATACAAGTGACTTGGACAATTTCTCTAATTTGACTATTTTGGCCTACATTTAGCTGTGGGTATAGTGTTTATTTTTTGAAAACAATGGGGTTTATATTTTAAACAATGAATTGCATAAATTTACCAATCTACTTCCCTAATACTATCGTTGCCTTTTGTGTCGCTATACCCCACTCCCTCTAGCGTGTACTCATTGAGCAGGACCCTCAACCCCTCTGTTCCTATGCGACAAACTTGTCTGGTTACAAATACATGTCTGTTAGTCCACCCATTGTACAGTGCTACGGAATTTGTAGGCGCTATATAAATATAATAAAAATAGCCAAGCTAGTTTGAATAAATTTTACTGTGTCTATTATGACAAAAATATTGCAATCAAGTGTCCAATTTACTACAATTCATGGTTTAGTTAATAAACACCTGCTTGCCTACAGGTTTGATTGACATCAATCTAAATATACGGGTATCGTGCTATTTGTTCAATTGCAGCAACATTCACCGTTTATATACCCAGTCACTAAACTGAGAATTCAAAGGGAATTTCAAATTTGAGATCAAGATACCCAAACTGGCCAAAGTCAGCTATGCTTCCAGCTTGCTTACTCAGGCAGACCTTACATTTGAAATTAATTTTGAATTCTCAATTTAGTACCGTATATACTCGTGTATAAGTCGAGTGCAGTTTTGTGACCAACAATTGTGAAATATGCTATGTCTCGTGGATAAGTCGAGGGTAAAACTTGGGGCTATGAAATTCTGTGATTTTTATAATTTTGTCAGATTTTACCTAGGTAAGATCCTGGAACAATCAAACATGTCAGCTAAAAACTGGATTAAAAAAACACTGACACACACACTCACTGATAGAAACACACACTGACAAACAAGCATACACACTGACACAAACTCACACTTTTTATTTTTTTTTATACATTTAAACAAATGTGTGTACCAGTGGCCAGCCTTCTCTATTTAGAACACTTGGCTGCTGGGATATGATGTCATGTATCCCAGCAGCCTCTAACATAATGTGAGCTGATTGGCTGCAGCTCACATCCCCTCATTTGGCCGATACATCTGGAGGGGTAAGAGAGTGACCGTCGGGAGAGTGGTTTTATGTGCTCCCGCCGGTCCGACGAATATGAATGTCCCGTCCCTCTCCCTCCAGCTACCCTGATTATGCCGCCGCCCTCCTTCAGTTCGTGCTTTCTGACAGCTGCAGTCAGAAAGCACGAAAGTGAGTATGCCGCCGGACCGGCTAGGCGGCCGCCCGGTCCAGCGGCACCACTTTGATGCGGCCATCCCCCCTCACACCCGTGTATAAGTCGAGCCTGCATAATTAAGATAACATTACGTTTGCAGGCAAAATTTCTCGACCTATACACGGGTATATACGGTAAACAACCTGGTTTGTGTGTGTGTCCGCCCCCCACCCTTTATGTCATTCTCATCACTCCCTTACCCTTTGTGTGTATCTTATCCCTCCTGACTCCTATTATGCCTCTTAGCCCTCTCCTGTGGTGTGTATCCCTTATGTGTTTTTGGTTTTTTTTGTCATGCGTTTGTTTTGTAGCATGGCTGTGCCTGGTCACACAGTAAGCTCTGAGCATCGAACGGAGCGTGGCCATATAGAACGGGGACATGATATTCAGTGATTCCCCTGTCCTGTCTAATCCCTGCATGTCACTAGCAGCCAGACTTGTCTACAAATCCTTTTCACCTACAACAAATCAAATTCCGCTTAATCTACGCCCGGACATAACAATGTGTCACATAAGTCCTGTACGGATTGATTCGTTCAGGCGTAGATTAACAGGAATGTGATGTGTTTGTCGCAGGTGAAAAGGATTTGTGCGCAAGTCTACTTGCAGCATCTCTATCAATCAATGCAGATGAACATGAAGATGCCAAGCTACATTTAGTGACATGTAGGAAGAGTTAGGAAGCCTTTCACTCTTCCCTGAAGAGAGCAGAGCCACAGATATCAGCTCCGTGAGCATTACTGTGTATCATTCCTGTGCCATTATATGGTTCCTGTTGGTATATAATGCAGTTCTAGTCATCCTGTGTGAAGACTGGAGCTGCAGGAGATAACCTACCGTATATATTCGAGTATAAGCCGAGGCCCCTAATTTTACCCCAAAAAACTGAGAAAACGTATTGACTTGAGTATAAGACTAGGGTGGGAAATGCAGCAGCTACTGATAAATTTCTAAATAAAATTAGATCCTAAAATTATTTTAATTGAATATTTATTTACAGTGTGTGTGTGTATATAATGAATGCAGTGCGTGTGTTTGTGTGTGTGTTGCAGAGCCTTGGTGGGGGGTGGCCATTTTTATTCTTATTTTTTTAATTCTTATTTTAATAATTTTTTTGTTTTTATTAATTTTTTTTATTATTAATTTTTATTTTATTATTTTTTAAAATATTATTTTATTATTATTATTATTATTTATATATATTTTTTCTTCGTTTCCCTCCCCCCCCCCCCATGCTTGATACATGGCAGGGAGGGGGGCTCTCACTCCCTGGTGGTCCAGTGGCATTGGCAGTTCAGTGGAGGGGGGCTGGCAGGAAGCACTTACCTCTCCTGCAGCTCCTGTCAGCTCCCTCCTCCTCCGCGCCGGTCCGGTCAGCTCACAGTGTAAGTCTCGCGAAAGCCGCACTATGACCCCGCGGCTCTCGCGAGACTTACACTGGGAGCTGACCGAGGTGCTGACAGGAGCTGCAGGAGAGGTAAGTAAAAGCTCTCTGCAGCCCCCACAGCCCCATTGTCTGTATTATGGCAATGTAAATTGCCATAATACAGACATTGACTCGAGTATAAGACGAGTTGGGGTTTTTCAGCACAAATACTGTGCTGAAAAACTTGTCTTATACTCGAGTATATACGGTACTTATCTCAAAAACTTCTGCTGCATTAACCCCTTAAGGACACACACGACATGTGTGACATGTCATGATTCCCTTTTATTCCAGAAGTTTGGTCCTTAAGGGGTTAAACCAGTCACATAGAAGAAGAGGACATGCTTCTTATAGGAGGGTCTCATCCAGGCATGGAAACGGTATGGACGCAACTGCAGAAATTAAATAGAAACATCTGCGCCTCTTGCAACTGGTTGCCTCCACCTCATCTCCCTGTCAATCATTGTTATAAGCTCTGTCCTTTACACCTGGCAGGCAGCACCGGGCTTTCTCGGTGGCTATAGTATCGTGGCTGTGCGTGGGAAGGCTGAGCGTGATTGTGTGTGGTGGCTGAGTATGGCTAAGTGTGATTGCTTGTGTGGATTGGCTAAATGTTATTGTGTGGTTGTTGGTGAATGCGTCAAGAAAGGATTAGCGGAGTGTGATTGTGTATGGTGTTTGTAGGTTTTTAATAAAAAAAATGTTAAGTAATCAGGCTTTTTTTCATCTGTTGCTTCTTTAGCACAATAATTATATTTTTTTAATATCCATTTTCAGTGACAAAACAGATATTTCAAGCTGTTACTGTACAGAACGTTTAAATATTGCCCACAGTGTCATACGGACACATACTCACTTTTATACAAACTCATGTGTTGACATCTAGTTAGTCAAACACACATGCATACACTCATTCAGACACATAGTCAAACACACATACTCTAGTCTACATAGATGCTGCCTTTATACTTGGATACTGTTTATGAGAAATGACTGTGATTCCTTATAACCAGTGTGGATTTGATTGAACTCTAGTCTATATTAAATCACTAGTCCGTAAGACTCGATTGAAGTCATGATCTTGTAATGTAAAGACTCATTCTCGTGGATTGCTGTATTCTTTAAAGAGTTAATTCAACCCTTTTTGAATTACTGGGCATCATTCTTTAGGCCCCCTACAAATGCTAAAAAAAAAAAAAATATATATATATTTTTTTTTTTTTTTTTCATGCTATCAATTGCCTGAGGATTTATAAAATGTGTCACATATTATGTCATGCAGGTAGTCTATAGGAAGGCTTACATGTGTTTTTTGAATTCTACTGATCCGATTTCCTGGCTGTAGAACACATTGTAAGGGTGCTTTCCAAGTCACACTTTTCCACAATGACATCGTTCGAAAACATGTTCCTCTCTACATCATTTAACCTGTATTGGGGTGATGAGTAGTGTAATGTTAAAAGCAAGCATTTTATACATTATAATCTTTTTTTAATTAAATTTTTTTTTTTTTTTTATTATTATTGCTTCTGTCATTCCTGAATTTTATCAGGAAAAAAAGCTCGGAGATACTTTGCTTGCTCATATAAGCATTTCCTGGGTTTTTCTTACCTGTTGGCAACACAGTACTGGAATTATTGCGCTCTACTTTTACCAACAAAATGAATGAGACAGACAACTGTTACTAATATAGGGAGAACTTATGCAGCTTAAATGAACAATCTGCAACTCTGCTATTTTAGCCTGAACTGTACAGTTTCCTATCTCAACTTGCTTCCATTCTTGGTTTGATAAATCAACCCCATAGGGTTTTTTTTTTTTTATTATTTTTTTCTTGTGCATTTTGTTCCCCTTTATACATTGGAGGGAGCTAGGCTCCTTCTTGCCCCTGGTGATATAATACCTCCTCAGCATGTAAGTTTAAAGGAACACTATATAGTATAATACAAACATGCATTCATGAGACTATAGTGTTTAAAAAACTATTTAGGTGTCCTGCCTAAAATACTTAAATTTAAATTAAAAAAATAATTTGTAAGTGTTTTTGTGTCCGTTTCCGTTTGTGTGTCTTTCATTCAGTGAGCATGTGTGTCAAATCAGTGTGTCTGTTATTGAGTGTTTACATGACTAGCCCCACTCCAATCGCATAGGAAAGGTGTTTAAACTGGCTCCACCACCATGGCTGAGATAATCAATCTTGATGATCTCAGCCAACCCAATGCTTTCCCATAGGAGAGCATTGGGGTGATATTGCACATGTGCAGTAAAACCCTGTGCTGCGCCATTCAGGACCTCCTTATAGAAATGCATCTATATGGGGAACATTCAGTATCTCCATCTAGAAATGCATGGACTTGGAATCACATGTAGTAGCCGTCTGAGTGACTGTCAGTAGAGGTGTTACTTGGCAAAAATGTAAAGCCTGCAGGGACAGGCTGTAGAGACCCCAGAACCACTATATTAAGATGTAGTGCTTATGGTGACTATAGGACCACTTTAACCCCTTAACGACCGCTGACGGTTCAGGACCGTCAGCGGTAAAACGTGCGTTTGGACCGCTGACGGTCCTGAACCGTCATAACGGTTTTGGGCTACTTACCTGATCGCCGTCGGTCCCACGGCGGCGATCAGTGCTCCACCCGGTCCAGGGGGGTTGCCTGTCTGCCCAGGCAGTCCCCCTTCGGCAGATCAGGACCCCACGGCCATGTGATCACTCGATCACTCGATCACATGACCGCAATAGGTGTCCATGTGTCTGCCTGCAGGGGGACTGTCTGTGCTGACAGGCAGTCTCCCTGCAAGTGAAAAATCCAAAATAAAGTGTAAAAAAAAAAATCTGTGTAAAAAAAAAAAATAAATATGTGTATATATATGCTATATATACATGTATTATATCTATATATACCTATATATAATATATGTATATATATCATATATATAATGTCACACTAAGTGTATTTTTATATTTATATATACGTATATAATTATAAAAATACACTTATATTTAAATTACACACGAATATATACAATATATATAATAACTATATATATGGTATATATATATTATTATAAAATACAAATAATGTTAATAAAAATAAATAACAAAAAATAAAAATAATTTTTAATAATTAAAAAAAATTATATATATATATTCAGTTTTATTCTAACAGTATTTTGATATTGATATATATATATATTTATATCAAAATATACTTAGAATGTAATGATATATATATCTATGTATAAATAAATAAATAAAAATAATACGAAATATACATATGTCCACATACATAATTACATAAATAATTTCATAAATATACACGTAGACGTCAAATATATAAATATGTATATATATTAAAATTCTACGTGCATATTTATGTAATATTTTTACCTAATTAAGTAATTTTAATGATTGCAATTTGAGGGACCTGCCTGCCAACCCAGGCCAAAAGTCCAGATAATTTAATTTGCTAGCACTGTGTTTAACCCTGTAACTTTCTATGACACCCTAAATCCTGTACATGGGGGTACTGTTTTACTCGGGAGACTTCGCTGAACACAAATATTAGTGTTTCAAAACAGTAAAACAGTAAGTTTTTTGCATTTTTCACACACAAACAGCTCTTTCACTGAGGATATTATTGCTGTGATATATTTTACTGTTCTGATACACTAATATTTGTGTTCAGCGAAGTCTCCTGAGTATAACAGTACCCCACATGTAGAGGTTTTATAGTGTTTGTGAAAGTTACAGGGTCAAATATAAGGCTTGATTTTACTTTTTTTTTTTTTATTGAAATTTGTCAGATTGGTTAGGTTGCCTTTGAGAGCGTATGGTAGCCAAGGAATGAGAATTAGCCCCATGATGGCATACCATTTGCGAAAGAAGACAACCCAAGGTATTGCAAATGGGGTATGTTCAGCTTTTTTTAGTAGCCACTTAGTCACAAACACCGGCCAAAGTTAGCGTTTTTTGCATTTTTAACACACAAACAAATATAAATGCTAACTTTGGCCAGTGTTTGTGACTAGGTGGCTACTAAAAAAAACTGGACATACCCCATTTTGAATACCCTGGGTTGTCTACTTTAAAAAATATGTACATGTTAGGTGTGTTTCGGGGATTTATGACAGATAACGGTGTAACAATGTCACTATTGATACATTTAAAATATATATATATTGAAACAGCAATTTCCTACTTGTATTTATAGGCCTATAACTTGCAAAAAAAAGCAATAAAGCATGTAAACACTGGGTGTTTTTAAACTCGGGACAAAATTTTGAATCTATTTAGCAGTTTTTTTCATTAGCTTTTGTAGATAAGTAAAAGATTTTTCAAGTAAAAGTCCAAAAACATGTTTTTTTTTTTATTTTTCACCATATTTTATTATTTTTTTTAAATACAATATATGACATAATATATATACTGGTATGTAAAGAAAGCCCTTCTTGTCGTGAAAAAAACAGTATATAACTTGTATGGGAACCGTAAATGAGAGAGCGGAAAATTACAGCTAAACACAAACACCACAAAAGTGTTAAAACTGCTCTGGTCCTTAACGTACAAACATCGCAAAAACAGGCCGGTCCTGAAGGGGTTAAAGGAACACTATAGTCACCTAAACTACTTTAGCTAAATAAAGCAGTTTTAGTGTATAGATCATTCCCCTGCAATTTCACTGCTCAATTCACTGTCATTTAGGAGTTAAATCACTTTGTTTCTGTTTATGCAGCCCTAGCCACACCTCCCCTGGCTATGATTGGCAGAGCCTGCATGAAAAAAAAAAAGCTGGTTTCACTTTCAAACAGATGTAATTTGCCTTAAATAATTGGATCTCAATCTCTAAATTGAACTTTAATCACATACAGGAGGCTCTTGCAGGGTCTAGGAAGCTATTAACATAGCAGGGGATAAGAAAATCTTAATTAAACAGAACTGGCAATAAAGAAAGCCTAAATAGGGCTCTCTTTACAGGAAGTGTTTATGGAAGTCTGTGCAAGACACATGCAGGGAGGTGTGACTAGGGTTCATAAACAAAGGGATTTAACTCCTAAATGGCAGAGGATTGAGCAGCGAGGCTGCAGGGGCATGTTCTATACACCAAAACTGCTTCATTAAGCTAAAGCTTTTCAGATGACTATAGTGTTCCTTTAAGAACAATATTTGTGTTGTTGAAAATAAAGCTTTGTTGGTTTAAAAAAAAAAAACGGTCTTATAACTTTTTTTTTTTATATATATAAATAGTGTCCCTTTAAGAAACATGCACATTTCAAAACCAGGCAGAGAAACATGAATGAATACGTTGCATTATTATTTTTACCTGTACTGGCAGTGGCAAGTTCTAGCGTGCATAATTTTAAATACTTGTTTCTGGAGTTTAGAATATATATATTATTACATTTATATAATATTTGTATTTTATGAGGATCATTGTAGATACAATATACACATATGTTGGATACAAATATATTGTGAGGGGCGAAATGAGCAAAGAAGGCTTTAAAAATTGTCTTTATTGTAAACAATAATACTCAAAAATACTCTGCTCTCATGGATATCAAACAATTGCAAGCACACCGGTTTATAAAAATAAATACCGTATATACTAGAGTATAAGCCGACCCGAATATAAGCCGAGGCCCCCTAATTTTACCCCAAAAAACTGGGAAAACTTATTGACTCTAGTATAAGACTAGGGTGGGAAATGCAGCAGCTACTGGTAAATTTCTAAATAAAATTAGATCCTAAAAAAAAATGTTAATTTAATATTTATTTATAGTGTGTGTATATAATGAGTGCAGTGTGTGTGTGATGCAGAGCCTTGGTGGGGGGGTGGGCATTTTTATTATTTTTTTAATTATTATAATTGTAATATTATTTTTGTTATATTAATTATTTTTAATATTATTATTTTATTATAATTTTTATTTTTTTCGTCCTTCACTCCCTGGTTGTCCAGTGGATGGGCACTGTGTAGGAGGGGGGCTGGCAGAGCTCTTACTTACCTCTCCTGCAGCTCCTGTCAGCTCCCTCCACCTCTGTCAGCTCCCACTGTAAGTCTCGCGAGAGCCGCACTATGACCCCGCGGCTCTCGCGAGACTTACACTGGGAGCTGACAGAGGTGCTGAACGGACCGCCGCGGAGGAGGAGAGAGCTGACAGGAGCTGCAGGAGAGGTAAGTAACCGCACACAGCCCCCAGTCTGTATTATGGCAATGTAAATTGCCATAATACAGACAGTGACTCGAGTATAAGCCGAGTTGGGGTTTTTCAGCACAAAAAATGTGCTGAAAAACTCAGCTTATACTCGAGTATATACGGTAAATAAATAAAACTGATAAATATGTGGCACAACTATTGGCATTATATGAGGAAAATATATTTAAAGTATATTCCCATTGATATTTGAAATGTTTTAGAACACCTGGGTGACTAGGAACAGGAAACTGTTCAAACATGACTTCCAGTTTCACAGGGGCCAAATTCCCTTAGTCATTCTTCATAATGGGTAAGAGCAAGGGATATAGCTATGATGCGCAGCAAAAGTTTCCATCATCAGGACAATAATTAAGAATCAACTTGGAAGAGCACATGTGTCTACGTTGTCTCAACGCATTGCGAATATAATGGTTAGCGTATCCAAAAATCTCAAACGTATCACAGCAGGAGAATTGCAAAAGTTTGTTACGTCTTTGGTCAGAAAATTTCTTACTATCCAACGTCCCCCACATCGCCACAATTTTTTTAGAATGGTTTAAAAAAAAAAAAAATGCTTCTACTCTCATCCAAAAACAAACTGAACACACACACACATAGTGGTAGCCATATGGAAAGGTAACTCATTCCCATGGTTAAATATGGTGCTGACTGTTTTTCTGACAGAGGACCTGGGCGTTTTTAGGATACCTGTTATAATGGACTCGAACACCTGACTGCTGCTGCTAGAAAGCTTAGAATGGGTTGTGGTTGGATCTTCCAGCAGGACAATGACCCAAACCACATCAAAATCACCACAAAAATAGTGTACTCACATGGATATCCCAGTCCCCTAACTTGAACCCCATATAAAACCTGTGAGGTTGGCCAAAGAGCAGAGTCCAGCAGCTACAACCTTGAAATTTGAAGTATCTGTAAAGACTCTATGGAGGAATGGTCTCAGGTCCCTTGCTATGTATTTTCCAGCCTCATCAGTCATTCTAGAAGACCCCAAACTATTGACAAACGGATTGCCAATAATTGTGACACACATATTTACATATGTAACAATATTTTTATTTACATATTTTTTTTTATAAACTTGCTATGTTTGCAATTGTTTGATATCCATGAGAGCAGAGTATTTTTGGATATTTTTTGTACAAAGGGTTAAACCAGGGGTAGTCGACCTTTTTCTATCTACCACCCACTAATGCATCTTTCTTAAAAGAAAAATGTCCTTACCGCCCATCAGTTTTCACGCAAGTGCTGAATAATTTTAAGAATGAGGATGTTTTTAAAAAAAAATTAAGTACATTTATCTTTTTATTTCTACTTAATGCATGTTTATAATGTTTTTAACTTTTATAAAGTTTAATGAGAATACAAAGTAAATTGAAATTACCTTTACTAGTGATTAATGAGATCCTTGAGGTTGATGCTGCGAGACTAAATATTTGATATCTGGTTCGATTTTCGTAAGGAACAAACGAAGGTCTCCTCTTTCGGTGATATTCAGACAATTTCTCTGTTTGCTCATACTATGATTTCTCATCTGTGCATCAGCTCCCCTCCTCTCCCTCCTCAATTCCCCTCCCCACCTTTTTTTCTTCCTTTTTTCTATTTTTAACCTTCCTTATAGCAAAGCCCAGTAGGAAGGCTGAGCTAGGTAGCCCATTTATTATTATTATTATTATTATTATTATTATTATTATTATTATTATTATTAGCCAACAACAATTCTCTCCTTTTCCTTTTTATATTTTTATTTTCATTTTTTCTCCTTTTTTACAAGTACTCTGCTCCTTCTTTCTCCTATTCTACAAGTACTCTGCTCCTTCTTTCTCCTATTCTACAAATACTCTGCTCCTTCTTTCTCCTATTCTACAAGTACTCCGCTCCTTCTGTCTCCTATTCTACAAGTACTCTGCTCCTTCTTTCTCCTATTCTACACGTACTCTGCTCCTTCTTTCTCCTATTCTACAAGTACTCTGCTCCTTCTTTCTCCTATTCTACACGTACTCTGCTCCTTCTTTCTCCTATTCTACACGTACTCTGCTCCTTCTTTCTCCTATTCTACACGTACTCTGCTCCTTCTTTCTCCTATTCTACACGTACTCTGCTCCTTCTTTCTCCTATTCTACACGTACTCTGCTCCTTCTTTCTCCTATTCTACACGTACTCTGCTCCTTCTTTCTCCTATTCTACACGTACTCTGCTCCTTCTTTCTCCTATTCTACACGTACTCTGCTCCTTCTTTCTCCTATTCTACACGTACTCTGCTCCTTCTTTCTCCTATTCTACACGTACTCTGCTCCTTCTTTCTCCTATTCTACACGTACTCTGCTCCTTCTTTCTCCTATTCTACACGTACTCTGCTCCTTCTTTCTCCTATTCTACACGTACTCTGCTCCTTCTTTCTCCTATTCTACACGTACTCTGCTCCTTCTTTCTCCTATTCTACACGTACTCTGCTCCTTCTTTCTCCTATTCTACACGTACTCTGCTCCTTCTTTCTCCTATTCTACACGTACTCTGCTCCTTCTTTCTCCTATTCTACACGTACTCTGCTCCTTCTTTCTCCTATTCTACACGTACTCTGCTCCTTCTTTCTCCTATTCTACACGTACTCTGCTCCTTCTTTCTCCTATTCTACACGTACTCTGCTCCTTCTTTCTCCTATTCTACACGTACTCTGCTCCTTCTTTCTCCTATTCTACACGTACTCTGCTCCTTCTTTCTCCTATTCTACACGTACTCTGCTCCTTCTTTCTCCTATTCTACACGTACTCTGCTCCTTCTTTCTCCTATTCTACACGTACTCTGCTCCTTCTTTCTCCTATTCTACACGTACTCTGCTCCTTCTTTCTCCTATTCTACACGTACTCTGCTCCTTCTTTCTCCTATTCTACACGTACTCTGCTCCTTCTTTCTCCTATTCTACACGTACTCTGCTCCTTCTTTCTCCTATTCTACACGTACTCTGCTCCTTCTTTCTCCTATTCTACACGTACTCTGCTCCTTCTTTCTCCTATTCTACACGTACTCTGCTCCTTCTTTCTCCTATTCTACACGTACTCTGCTCCTTCTTTCTCCTATTCTACACGTACTCTGCTCCTTCTTTCTCCTATTCTACACGTACTCTGCTCCTTCTTTCTCCTATTCTACACGTACTCCGCTCCTTCTTTCTCCTATTCTACACGTACTCCGCTCCTTCTTTCTCCTATTCTACACGTACTCCGCTCCTTCTTTCTCCTATTCTACACGTACTCCGCTCCTTCTTTCTCCTATTCTACACGTACTCCGCTCCTTCTTTCTCCTATTCTACACGTACTCCGCTCCTTCTTTCTCCTATTCTACACGTACTCCGCTCCTTCTTTCTCCTATTCTACACGTACTCCGCTCCTTCTTTCTCCTATTCTACACGTACTCCGCTCCTTCTTTCTCCTATTCTACACGTACTCCGCTCCTTCTTTCTCCTATTCTACACGTACTCCGCTCCTTCTTTCTCCTATTCTACACGTACTCCGCTCCTTCTTTCTCCTATTCTACACGTACTCCGCTCCTTCTTTCTCCTATTCTACACGTACTCCGCTCCTTCTTTCTCCTATTCTACACGTACTCCGCTCCTTCTTTCTCCTATTCTACACGTACTCCGCTCCTTCTTTCTCCTATTCTACACGTACTCCGCTCCTTCTTTCTCCTATTCTACACGTACTCCGCTCCTTCTTTCTCCTATTCTACACGTACTCCGCTCCTTCTTTCTCCTATTCTACACGTACTCCGCTCCTTCTTTCTCCTATTCTACACGTACTCCGCTCCTTCTTTCTCCTATTCTACACGTACTCCGCTCCTTCTTTCTCCTATTCTACACGTACTCCGCTCCTTCTTTCTCCTTTATTTTACACGTACTCCGCTCCTTCTTTCTCCTTTATTTTACACGTACTCCGCTCCTTCTTTCTCCTTTATTTTACACGTACTCCGCTCCTTCTTTCTCCTTTATTTTACACGTACTCCGCTCCTTCTTTCTCCTTTATTTTACACGTACTCCGCTCCTTCTTTCTCCTTTATTTTACACGTACTCCGCTCCTTCTTTCTCCTTTATTTTACACGTACTCCGCTCCTTCTTTCTCCTTTATTTTACACGTACTCCGCTCCTTCTTTCTCCTTTATTTAACACGTACTCCGCTCCTTCTTTCTCCTTTATTTAACACGTACTCCGCTCCTTCTTTCTCCTTTATTTAACAAGTGCTCCGCTCCTTCTTTCTCCTTTATTTAACAAGTGCTCCGCTCCTTCTTTCTCCTTTATTTAACAAGTGCTCCACTCCCTGCTATTGTGTATCCCCCATACCTACTCCAACTCCTTTCTCTACCCGCGTGTTACACTCGTTCACGAGCACACGCATTCGTACGTGCATACGCCCGTGCGATATGGGCGCACATGCGCGTTCAGGCACACACGCTCGCGCTTTCATGCATTCGCATCTGCAACCTCGCACTTCCTGCTTTCATGCACTTCGCACTAAGTGTGCGAGAGATGAATAAAGGGTTCATCTCACTAAATGGAGGGAGGATTCTGCTACCGCCCACCTGAAATCCCAAAACGCCAACTGGTGGGCGGTAGGGACCAGGTTGGCAACCCATGGGTTAAACAATAATGACATTTTTTTTCACGGCCTACTTTGCTCATATTTACCAAGGGTATTACTGGTGGGCACTGTATATCTGCTGACACTACAACTTTAATACCAGCCATATAATCAAACACTGCCACAAAAAGCACATTTTAGTAAAAATTAGACCCACCAGGGTATTTACAATCCTGTTGACACTTTTCCTCTAACCATTTATCACCAACCAGTTTGCTAGTTATGTTTAATGCTTTGTGTTTTTTACACACTTTTCATTTTCATTGGAAGTTTCAGACCATGTATTGCTACACTGCTACAACCCCTGAGTAAAGCAGGATCCCACATGGAGACCTCAATGACGTGCTCTTGGTTCAGGGGCCCTGAGGTAAAAATCATTGCAGTTATGTAGACATTGCAATGTTTCCAACGTAGGCTTAACACACTATTATAGTGGCTGTCTTCCTATCAGACAATAGCTCCCATGTTGAGAACCACTTCAGTGAGAGGAAGCCGTTACAGTGCCTACATGGAACACTCACACTCCCATCGGTGCTTGGAGTGTCCAGGTGCTTTTCTTTTACGTTTAGAGGTTGAACTGTTGTCAAGTTGTTATGAGATAGGAAAGCCCAGGAAAAAAAACTCAAAGAAAAATTGGTTTAAAAAAAAAAAACCAACAAAAAAAAGTTTTATTTCCAGAATAGTTTTTTATACAACTTGGAAATTAGATAAATTATTTTACAATTATGACATGTTGTTGATATATCTAAACCTCCAGTACTTCTAAAAACTATATAATATGAAGGCTTTTATGAAAGACTTTGTATAAAGTCTTAAACTCATTGCAATTTCTGTAAATCCTAGAGTAAAATAGAAATATGCATTTTCTAGCGGAGGTATTGGATTAATATAGATTCCCACTGAAGTTGTCTGGGTGCAGTGTCCCAGTCACTTTATTCCTGCAGGGGAACAGAAACTGCGATATACATTGCAGGGTTAAGACCGCCTCTAGTGACCGTCTCCCAGACAGCCACTAGAAAACTTCCTGCAGTTTCACTGAGTTTAATGATGTGAAACGATGCTGGGTGTCATCACGCTGTGCATGAGGACTTGCAGCGTCTTGCCGTTCCCTATAGGAACGCATTGATTTAATGCTTTCCTGTGGGGAAGGCCTAATACGCATTAGGTTCCAGTATTGCCCAATTTTTTTCCCATTTTGGCTATTTTTACCATTATGTGTTTTCGAGGTCTTTTCTCTTTAATGGAAATAAGTTCTCTCTCGCTTAGAGGAGACAAAATAATGTTCTTAGTTTTGTTGGTGGTTTAGAGCAGAGGTAGTCAACCTTTTAATACCTACCGCCCACTTTTGTATCTTTGTTGATGGTAAAATATCCTTACTGCCCACCAGTGCCACAGTAACTAATTTTATAGCGCAAATGTGTGTGTGTGTGTGTGTAAGGGGTTTAGTCTGTGCTGTGTTTAGGTGGGTGAGATGTGAAAATCTATATTAATGTCTCCCCCACCCTTCTTCTTACCTATTACCAGGGAGGAGGGACATAATGCTGCAAGTCCTGGTTGTCCAGTGGTGGCATGTTCACTTTAGCCTGCAGTCCTCCACAAACAGCACTGTATCTGAACATTGCTATGTTAACGCGTGGCAACACTCCGACCAGCCTGCTCGTGGGAGGAACACAGCCTCCCTGGCCTTTCCCTCCCTCTTTGATCTCACCAGCCTAAGAGGGCTTAGAGCAAGGATGGCTCTGCATGGGCCGGCAGGGGAGATGAAAGGATTTCCCCTGCCGGGCTTGTCCCACGGCCATTGAGGCACACCAGACATTTTCCTCAGAACCCACCACCGCCCACTTGAAATCATAAATCGCCCACTAGTGGGTGGTAGGGACCAGGTTGACTACCCCTGGTTTAGAGTGTTACTTTCATCACCAATTTCTGTAGTGGTACATTTTTTCATTTTTGACATTGAATTGTGACGGTAATTTCACTGTATTTGTGTATTGTTATCTTGAAATCTTTTATTCCATGTCTATATGGGGTTAGTCAGGACCCCTGTCACAGCTACAATATGACAGTCACCAGTCTTTAAATGTGCATTTACACTTGGTCAGACAGGGTCCTGCAGGAAGGGGTTAACAATTTGGACTATTTAAAATGATGTTAAACTCTGACGACATAGATGATGTTTATTGTAGAAGCAGGGGAAAAAACTCTTCATAGAGTGTGCACCACCCCTATATATAATTTCTAAATGGCACCTTTATTACACTGGGCATGTGTTTAATTCCATATGTCACTAATTACTGATGCCATTTTTGCAAGTGATTCAGAAAGCCTAATGGCAGTGATGAAACATACAGGACCAGACTTTGCACTTGGAAACAGATTTTATTATTCATAATACAATTATTATTCTATATTAGATCACAGTCTGTCTCATTGTAGACACTCCCTGCACTGCAGGCTATAATAATGTTAGGGGTGTATAATGAAATTGATTAATCTTGTTTACCCTTTGTCGTTTGTCCTTGGGTGCGAGAGATTTCAGTGTATCCATTGTGTTCTCACCTAGCCCCAGCTCAGCCATACATTCCTATATTAAGGGGTTGCCCATCTACACTCTCTATCCTTTTTATATTCTCATTTAAAGGTTACTCCAACCATCATAGCCACTGATAGCCCGCTGTATTTGTTATGATGGTAGGGGTATCCTGGGGCTGTTCCCCCGGCAATGGGAAAAACCATTTGCCCTCATACCCGGTCCTGCCGGTGCCGAGTCTTTTCTGTAAGCAGGTTTACGACGGTTTCTGTGCATCGATATTTGCACTGAACTGACTATAGCCAGCCCAGAACACTTATTACGGACTGGATGACAAGGTCCCGATGATGCGGCCGGAGGTGGAGTTTTACCTCCGGCAGCATTTCACACGCTGCACATATTAATAATAATATTATTATTTTTTATTTTTTTATTTATATAGTGCCATCAAATTCCGCAGCGCTTTACAATGGGTGGATGAACAAACATGTAGTTGTAACCAGACAAGTTGGACACACAGGAACAGAGGGGTTGAAGGCCCTGCTCAATGAGCTTACATGCTAGAGGGAGTGGGGTAAAATGACACAAAAAGGTAAGGATAGTATTAGACTAGTGACATACAGCCTCTCGGCACCATGACCACTTCAAATCACTGAAAATCAACCTTTTCTTTATATGTAATTATATGTTTAACAGGATTATTCACTTAAACTCCAGATTGCAGAGAATTAAAGTTAGTATAATGTGGTTGATCTATTGCACTTTGCCCATAAGAGTTTTTTTAATTATTTTTCTAATGTCAAGAAGAGGGACAGCATTGCTATTCTGAACTAATATCAAACTCATCCTGTAGAGGAAGGGGCTAGAATTTATATTCCATTCTGTCTCCTATAGATATGGTAAAATAAAGTCATAGCGTATTGTATTTGCTCTAACGTACTCTACCTGTAGTGTTTCTTTTTAGAGTCTCTGTTTTCGGATTAATACAGTTAGATGGCAGATTATGTATTGGATGTTTTATATCTTATGGAAGCATCCCTGCAATATTGGGCTGGGAGATTAATTTTTACACAAACCTTGTTCCTGCATTCCATTATGTGTGAATGTAGAGTAGTTAGAAGCTCACATGAGTATATTGCTGAAGCTGGCCTAATGCAGAAAGTGCTGGCTCGGGCTTGTGAGATGCTGGCTGACCTTTGTGATTTAAATGTCACATGCATTTATATTCCACATCCGCTCCGTTTACCTTCCTGCCCAGATAACAAACACCCTGAGCTGTATGTTATTTCTTACATTGATTGTAAATCAGTTTTGTTTACTGTAAGCTCGTTTGAGCAGGGTCTTCTTCAACCTATCGT
Source organism: Pelobates fuscus (assembly GCF_036172605.1). Classification (NCBI taxonomy): domain Eukaryota; kingdom Metazoa; phylum Chordata; class Amphibia; order Anura; family Pelobatidae; genus Pelobates; species Pelobates fuscus. The sequence continues at coordinate 481,554,819 of NC_086317.1, forward strand.
TCCTGAAAGTTTTCTAGTAATTGTCCTATTTATAGTTAAATACCCCCTCTCATAATATTGTAAAGCGCTACGGAATCTGTTGGCGCTATATAAATGGCAATAATAATAACTGCAGAAACCGATCTCATGGGATTTTGAGTTCTTCTATTTTATTACTATTCTTATTCCTCTTAATTAATTCCTACTCTGGATTGTACGGAAGGAAACGCTTAAGATTTCTGAATTTTATATTGTATTCATGATTTTGCAGAGAAACATCTGGTCCATTATCACTTCCCATTTGAAAAAATAAGATTTAGGGCTTATTTACAGTCTTGGATTTCTGCATCTTAGAGGAACCTGCTTTTATCAAAGCAACTATACTTACTGTGTGTGGGCACTAATGTAATATGGAAGTGGTATTTTTACATCTTTCTCATTTTTGTCTGGCTTAGTTGACATTTTATCTAAAAGAGGTAATTTACGAATGCGTAACATTTCTTGCAAGTATTAGAATTTCAATCCTATACAGGAAGTAAAAAAACAAAACATAAAATTAAAATTTTAGCTCCTATGAAAGAAAAGTAGCGTCCTTGTCAGTTATGTAAAAATATACACACTTAAAGGGATTCTATACAAAGGGATTACAAATCTGTTTTCCTAATAACACTATAGTGCCCTTTAGTCCTCCCTTCCCTTGTGCCCCCCCCAGCACATAAAGGGTTAAAAAACATTTAACTCTTACCAGATTCAAGCACAGCTGTCTCTTGGCACTAGGTCAGAACTCTGCCTCCTCCAATGTCATCTGGCGGGGGATCTAATGCGCATGCGAGTGCGTTAGGCATTCCCCATAGGAAAAGCACTGTCTCAAGGGCATTCAGGTGTAGTGCAATGTTGTGGTGAGATTTCTGGAGCTTATATACTAAATCTTGTACATTTGTTAGGTTAGTTGAGACTTCGGCCATATCAGTCTCCGCGGCCTGTACTCTGTCCTTTGTGCATTGTAGGTCTGCCTTGAGTCCTGCTAGTTCTTTTGATAAAGTCGAAAGTCGTGTAACAGAATATCAAAAGTCATGCTTTGTTGCTGGTGGCGATCCCTCTGGGGGTGCTGGTGATATTATGCAGAGGCTGTTTCCCTCTGCTTGTTCAGCCAGGCCTGTTTGGGTAGGGAGAGGTTGGCGTTCCACTGAGGCCTGTTTGCTACTAAACTGGCCAGATTTAGGAATCAGTGGTATGGGGCAGTGGTAACCAACTTTGTCCATCCAGGCTCAGTGAGCATCATGGGGAGTGTAGTCTACAAACATAGGGGATACCGTGAACTGCTGTAAATTACTATGCGTGGGTCAGGTTGCAATGTAATGTGTGCGGGTGATTACCTCATTATCTGATTTCAATAATGGACCAATATATTTAAATGGGTGTTTTGTTGTCTTTCCGGCAGAATCCTAAAACGAGAGCCCAGATTGAGACGTTGCTGCACAATGGCATGAACAAGGAGCTGCGAGAGCGGCTGTGCTGCCGCATGTCGTTTGGCACTGCTGGTCTGCGCTCCGCCATGGGAGCCGGATTCTCTTGTATCAATGACTTGACTATCATCCAAACAACGCAGGTAAGCAGCTGGGTGCATGGCGTGTCAGAAATCCACATCATGGGATGATCACATTGGGGTTTAATCCCCAAACATGGTTTTCTACAGAATTATACATGGAATTGCAAAATGTATGCTTGAGTATGCAAGCTGCTGTAATAGATGATTCAGAGATTGTTTCCTTAAACATTGCTGTGTGTGTTATACTTGGCACTATTTGGAATCCTGAGTTTTGTTTTGTTTTATTTTTTTTTATTTTTTTGACCAGCTTGAATTTCAGTTTGTTTTGGACAGATCGTTTTGCCTTCTCCCGTCTGTTCACAGTCTCACCAGCTACCCATTGAGAGTAATAATAATAATTCACCAAAGCAAGGGTCTGACACATGAAACTATACTCTGGAAAATAACTTGGGAAAGCCCATAGAATAAAAGTTTGAAATTCATCCATAACTTGCATACACTTTTTATCTTTTTAATATGATGGTCCCATTTTAAAATGTGTATATAATTTTGTATAGCGCCAACAAAATCCACGTTGCTTTTACGATTATAGAAAAAGGGATATGAAGGCCCTTCAATCAGTATGCTAAAGCAGACGGATATATATCATTGGGTGTTTTGCAAGACTTGCCATGGACTCTTACTGGTGAGGTGGACAGATTTCAATAGAAATGTACACTTTTGTAAATTAACCTTGCTACACCCCCTGACTTTCAAGCAGACAGCATGTCCTGTTACTTCCTGGTTTGTTTAGCTTAGTGGTGATAACATTTAATGGGCAGTAATTACCCTGAGCACCTGCCTTGCAAATACTTCTCATAGAGCTGCATTGGGAAGTCTGTGATTGGGCAGCCACAGAAAGTCTGGGCGGGGTTAGAAAGGGAGAACTTGCAAAAGACCGCAGACCAAAGATCTGCAGATTTTGCAAGCTGTTAGATATGCCCCCAATGAAAAATGTATAATTGCATGTTTTAATTTGGGGTAAATCTGCTACAGGATTTTTAATTTTGTTTTGTATTTTCTCACCGTAGTGTGCCTTTGACCAGCAAAATGTAATTTGCAGAGTAATCTAAAAAAATGCATAATGTGATATGATTTACAGGAGTGATAAAATAACATAATCTTATATTTTACAACCAGTTTAAAAGACTTTCCCTTCGGATGTTCTTCGTTACATGCGTTAAATCGTATATTGGAGAAATCAGAAGTACTCGGGGCCCAGCCCAAATAAGGGCTTATTTCACTAGTTGTTTAAGATTAAATTTACAGAATTAGTGAATAGTTTCTCATCTGTGCCTATTCCCCCTCATTCCCCGCCCTTTCCCCTCCCCCCCAAATGTACCAAATTATTTGGCAGGTTATCAAAATTTGCTGTTTAGTGAATAATTCCCAAATGCAAAGATTTTACGCACACACACAATTTTCGCTCTTATTGTGCCTGCTGTTTATTGGAACTTACATATTATTTTGTTTTATTTTTTCCAATGCACATCAGAGTCTCAGGAGTGTAATTTCATGCTGTGTAAGGACTGGCCTCATCTGGATACCCATAAAACTAAAATAGCAATGTAATCTAAACTGCATCCTGTACGAAATCTATTTTAAATACATTCTTTTACAGGAGGTCACATGGTTTAATACACCCATCATGCAGCACCGTGGACTATGTTAGCGCTATACATTTTCAACCAATTCTCCAGACTGCTGTCTGAGGTGCTGACCTGCATTACAGGAATCATCCACTGATCCTTGGCAAACGCTAACCGTATTAATTCCATTTCAATAAGTCCTCACTGGCCATACAAAGATAACACCGTTTTACTTTGCCATTTGAAACCATTAAGGTCGATTACACAGGAGTGAGCTTTGTTTTAATTAGCACTGAGCAAACACCAGTGGGAGTGAATGAACTTGGCCTGCTTTATCAGTGTTTCAAATTGTGTTTATCAAGCATGGATTTTTTTATTATTCTGTCAATATCTTAGTTTGCAGTGCGCAATGGACACAGAATGAAAGGAACATGTTAATGTTTCAATATATTTATTTATAATTGCTTTATTCCTCTTCCCCTCCCCCACCCCCAAACCCCAAAAGACCACATTCAATTTATAACAGACACAGCTCATTGCCGCAGCCCAATGTGTCCACAATAAGATTCTCATGCCTGATATCGGAATCAATTCTTGTAAAGAATTGTGGAATTGTGGCCATGAAACGTTACCCGGTGTCGTCATGCTGTGTGTGAAGAGCTTTGAAAACTGAAGATCTGTAAAGGGTTACTCTAAGGCTAAGCATAATACCCAACACCCTGTAATGGTTATGATGGCTGGAGCACCCTGGCTAATTGTTTTCCCTCTTACTTGTGTTCCTGTCGGGTGCCACCTGTCCTGAAGCCGAAAGTCCATCCCACTAGCCATTCATTGGCTGAGTGCGTCAGCTGACAGCTCTCATCATTGAATGAAAACCTTTGCATAAGAATGTGCCAACCCAGAGATCGAGGTAATAGGGGCTAAGACACCCTTATGACCCTGTCGGAGTTGGAGTTACACCTCTGGCAGCATAGGGGGTTAGACTCCATATGTTCAGCATTTGAAAGTGAAACACTGCACATACAGACTCCAGGCACCATGGCCATCACTGAAATAGCCATGGTGTTTGGACTAGCCATTTAGGGGTGACTTCACATTTGTCCCTCTTTCTCTCCAAGTAATCGTGCTCTGTATTTGTAACAGTGATATAGATGGTGTGCAAGTGCTCCTCTCCTTATGTCATTACCAGCATGAGTTTAATGTTGACAGAATGACCTTGGAGTATACGTTTAAACAGTGCATGTGTGTTTTTACTGTAGGCTATATTTAGCATTAAAGGAAGACTCTAAGCACTTCATGGAGTGGTTTTGGTGTATAGATCATACCCTGCAGCCTCATTGCCCAATTCTCTTGTATGCCTGCTCGCTGTCTTATTAAAGGGACACTATAGGTACCCAAACCAGTTAATCTCATTGAAGGGATCTGGTTGTACCCTGTAGCTGAAACATTGCATTACATTTAGAGAAACTGCACTGTGTTGATTGCAGTGTTAGGAATGCCTCTAGTGGCTGTCTACCAGACTTTAACTCCATTGTGAACCGAAGCTGAACGCTGTGCAGGAAGCTGTCTACCGTTTTCTATATCCCCATTGGAAAGCATTGAGTCATTCCTTTCCTCTGGGAAAGACCTAATGTGTGCGTTGCATGCTTCCCTGTTTATTATAGCTGCTTACTATCTTATTGATGCACATTTAACTGCATGCACTTGCTATTTATGATGGCTGCTCACTATCCTTGATGCGTGTTTCCCTGTGTGCTGTCTATTATGCGTGCTTGCTGTCTGTTTGATGCTGCATGCTCTTGCTGTTTATTATGCGTGCTTGCTGTCTGTTTGATGCTGCGTGCTCTTGCTGTTTATTATGCGTGTCTGCTGTCTGTTTGATGCTGCGTGCTCTCGCTGTTTATTATGCGTGCTTGCTGTCTGTTTGATGCTGCATGCTCTCGCTGTTTATTATGCGTGCGTGCTGTCTGTTTGATGCTGCGTGCTCTCGCTGTTTATTATGCGTGCTTGCTGTCTGTTTGATGCTGTGTGCTCTCGCTGTTTATTATGCGTGCTTGCTGTCTGTTTGATGCTGCGTGCTCTCGCTGTTTATTATGCGTGCTGTCTGTTTGATGCTGCGTGCTCTCGCTGTTTATTATGCGTGCTTGCTGTCTGTTTGATGCTGCGTGCTCTTGCTGTTTATTATGCGTGCTTGCTGTCTGTTTGATGCTGACTGCTCTCGCTGTTTATTATCCGTGCTTGCTGTCTGTTTGATGCTGCGTGCTCTCGCTGTTTATTATGCGTGCTTGCTGTCTGTTTGATGCTGCATGCTCTCGCTGTTTATTATGCGTGCTTGCTGTCTGTTTGATGCTGCATGCTCTCGCTGTTTATTATGCGTGCTTGCTGTCTGTTTGATGCTGCATGCTCTCGCTGTTTATTATGCGTGCTTGCTGTCTGTTTGATGCTGCATGCTCTCGCTGTTTATTATGCGTGTCTGTTTGATGCTGCGTGCTCTCGCTGTTTATTATGCGTGCTTGCTGTTTATTATGCGTGCTTGCTGTCTGTTTGATGCTGCGTGCTCTCGCTGTTTATTATGCGTGCTCTCGCTGTTTATTATGCGTGCTCTCGCTGTTTATTATGCGTGCTCTCGCTGTTTATTATGCGTGCTCTTGCTGTTTATTATGCGTGCTTGCTGTTTATTATGCGTGCCTGCTGTCTGTTTGATGCTGCGTGCTCTTGCTGTTTATTATGCGTGCTTGCTGTCTGTTTGATGCTGCGTGCTCTCGCTGTTTATTATGCGTGCGTGCTGTCTGTTTGATGCTGCGTGCTCTCGCTGTTTATTATGCGTGCTTGCTGTTTATTATGCGTGCTTGCTGTCTGTTTGATGCTGCGTGCTCTCGCTGTTTATTATGCGTGCTTGCTGTCTGTTTGATGCTGCATGCTCTCGCTGTTTATTATGCGTGCTTGCTGTCTGTTTGATGCTGCGTGCTCTCGCTGTTTATTATGCGTGCTGTCTGTTTGATGCTGCATGCTCTCGCTGTTTATTATGCGTGCTTGCTATCTGTTTGATGCTGCGTGCTCTTGCTGTTTATTATGCGTGCTTGCTGTCTGTTTGATGCTGCGTGCTCTCGCTGTTTATTATGCGTGCGTGCTGTCTGTTTGATGCTGCGTGCTCTCGCTGTTTATTATGCGTGCTTGCTGTTTATTATGCGTGCTTGCTGTTTATTATGCGTGCTTGCTGTTTATTATGCGTGCTTGCTGTTTATTATGCGTGCTTGCTGTTTATTATGCGTGCTTGCTGTTTATTATGCGTGCTTGCTGTCTGTTTGATGCTGCGTGCTCTCGCTGTTTATTATGCGTGCTTGCTGTCTGTTTGATGCTGCATGCTCTCGCTGTTTATTATGCGTGCTTGCTGTTTATTATGCGTGCTTGCTGTCTGTTTGATGCTGCATGCTCTCGCTGTTTATTATGCGTGCTTGCTGTCTGTTTGATGCTGCGTGCTCTCGCTGTTTATTATGCGTGCTGTCTGTTTGATGCTGCATGCTCTCGCTGTTTATTATGCGTGCTTGCTGTCTGTTTGATGCTGCGTGCTCTTGCTGTTTATTATGCGTGCTTGCTGTCTGTTTGATGCTGCGTGCTCTCGCTGTTTATTATGCGTGCGTGCTGTCTGTTTGATGCTGCGTGCTCTCGCTGTTTATTATGCGTGCTTGCTGTTTATTATGCGTGCTTGCTGTTTATTATGCGTGCTTGCTGTTTATTATGCGTGCTTGCTGTTTATTATGCGTGCTTGCTGTCTGTTTGATGCTGCGTGCTCTCGCTGTTTATTATGCGTGCTTGCTGTCTGTTTGATGCTGCATGCTCTCGCTGTTTATTATGCGTGCTTGCTGTTTATTATGCGTGCTTGCTGTCTGTTTGATGCTGCGTGCTCTCGCTGTTTATTATGCGTGCTTGCTGTCTGTTTGATGCTGCATGCTCTCGCTGTTTATTATGCGTGCTTGCTGTCTGTTTGATGCTGCATGCTCTCGCTGTTTATTATGCATGCTTGCTGTTTATTATGCATGCTTGCTGTCTGTTTGATGCTGCGTGCTCTCGCTGTTTATTATGCGTGCTTGCTGTCTGATGCTGCGTGCTCTCGCTGTTTATTATGCATGCTTGCTGTCTGTTTGATGCTGCGTGCTCTCGCTGTTTATTATGCATGCTTGCTGTCTGTTTGATGCTGCATGCTCTCGCTGTTTATTATGCGTGCTTGCTGTCTGTTTGATGCTGCATGCTCTTGCTGTTTATTATGCGTGCTTGCTGTCTGTTTGATGCTGCGTGCTCTCGCTGTCTGTTTGATGCTGCGTGCTCTCGCTGTCTGTTTGATGCTGCGTGCTCTCGCTGTCTGTTTGATGCTGCGTGCTCTCGCTGTTTATTATGCGTGCTTGCTGTCTGTTTGATGCTGCGTGCTCTCGCTGTTTATTATGCGTGCTTGCTGTCTGTTTGATGCTGCATGCTCTTGCTGTTTATTATGCGTGCTTGCTGTCTGTTTGATGCTGCATGCTCTCGCTGTTTATTATGCGTGCTTGCTGTCTGTTTGATGCTGCATGCTCTCGCTGTTTATTATGCGTGCTTGCTGTCTGTTTGATGCTGCGTGCTCTCGCTGTTTATTATGCGTGCTTGCTGTCTGTTTGATGCTGCATGCTCTCGCTGTTTATTATGCGTGCTTGCTGTCTATTATGCGTGCTTGCTGTCTGTTTGATGGTGCGTGCTCTCGCTGTTTATTATGCATGCTTGCTGTCTGTTTGATGCTGCATGCTCTCGCTGTTTATTATGCGTGCTTGCTGTCTGTTTGATGCTGCATGCTCTCGCTGTTTATTATGCGTGCTTGCTGTCTGTTTGATGCTGCATGCTCTCGCTGTTTATTATGCGTGCTTGCTGTCTGTTTGATGCTGCGTGCTCTCGCTGTTTATTATGCGTGCTTGCTGTCTGTTTGATGCTGCGTGCTCTCGCTGTTTATTATGCGTGCTTGCTGTCTGTTTGATGCTGCGTGCTCTCGCTGTTTATTATGCGTGCTTGCTGTCTGTTTGATGCTGCATGCTCTCGCTGTTTATTATGCGTGCTTGCTGTCTGTTTGATGCTGCATGCTCTCGCTGTTTATTATGCGTGCTTGCTGTCTGTTTGATGCTGCATGCTCTCGCTGTTTATTATGCATGCTCATTATCTTATCAGCATGTGTTTCCCTGCATGCTTTCACTATTTATTATGCCTGTTCGTTCTCCAACTGGTGCAGGTTTCTTTAAATAATCTCACTGTTTATTACACATGTTCCCTGTCTAATTGCTGCATGTTTCCCTGCGTGCTTTCACTGTTTATTATGCATGCTCATTATCGGATCAGCATGTGCTTCCCTGCGTGCTCTCACTGTTTATCCAGGCGTGACTTTATAGTGGCCCAATAAACCTTTATGATTGTGTAACAATGCTCTGTGTATGGAATGCAGCCAAGTAGGAAGATGCAGTTATTGCTTATTAACCATAACTTTGTATTCTGGGCCAATTTGCCCTTTTCAATATAAGATAGAAATGAATCCAGAGACAAGGTGCAAATAGATATAATCTATAGGTGAAAAGCTGCCACTCAAATAGGCTCACCCCAGTAAAGCCTAAGAAACAAAGGATAAGAACAAAAGGGGAGGGTGCAAATCCCCCCTAGTGAGGGCGCTAATCAATACTGACAAGTACGTAAATATATTAAAGTGTCAAAATTTATTTACATAGAAAGAATAAAATAAAATACTGAGCAATAAAAAACAGAGCCAACACCAACCACTGAGCTAGCAAATACAAAGATGAAACAAACAACCCTGGGTCGCGACTCCTAGGGCTGAATATACTTGCGGCTCCTATTACAATAGTGGTGATGAAGTCTCTGGACTGCAATGTAAAAGCTCAACGCGTTTCGTCCTGTGTTTTCCGGGACTTCCTCAGGAGCTGTGGATGCTGTACATTGCAGTCCAGAGACTTCATCACCACTATTGTAATAGGAGCCGCAAGTATATTCAGCCCTAGGAGTCGCGACCCAGGGTTGTTTGTTTCATCTTTGTATTTGCTAGCTCAGTGGTTGGTGTTGGCTCTGTTTTTTATTGCTCAGTATTTTATTTTATTCTTTCTATGTAAATAAACTTTGACACTTTAATATATTTACGTACTTGTCAGTATTGATTAGCGCCCTCACTAGGGGGGATTTGCACCCTCCCCTTTTGTTCTTACAATTTGTCCTTTTAATTCTTCCGTGTAATTTCTGTGCATTCAATGATAGCAGTGTTTATTGTGACGTAAGGAACATTCCCAACCACCATAACCATGACAGCCCAATGTTATATTCAGTTTAAAAACATTGAGAAATGTACTCATTATGTCCGTAGCTTTGCGGATGTTACGTTATTGTAAAATGCACCTCTGGTTTGGCTTCTACTCTGCCCAGGCTAGAGGAGTAACCATAGCAACCATAGCACATGTGTTGTGGTTGCTATGGTGGAGAACAGGGGGACCTCCACCTGTAAGGTTTCTCCTGTTGTCCTTGTCGTTCAGTTTTACAACATTGAAGTCTTTATTTGCACTAGTTGTGTAGAACTTATGAGCAAAATATTGAAACCTTTTGGGGTGACATTGCTCCCAGGATGATCAGTCTGCTTGGGTGCCAGTCATATCGTATTACTGGACTGCTTATAGCCCAGTACAAACTGATCATGCGGTGTACCAGGCACTGCCTGCATGCAGCATGGACTGACAGCCTGTCACAGCGTTCCAATACGGGGACAGCCTCTGGGAAGCTGTTGCTAAATGTCTCATGCTTGAGCCCATTACATGCAGCAGTTGGCATGTTCAGCACTTGCACGTGTTACCAGCGATTTGTTAGTGGCAGCGGGCATCCAATCGCTTCTTGTTGATGCCACTGCATTTGAATGCCATGGGCAGTCTGGGGTGGGCTGTTGCTGGACACTAGTAAAAAAAATTGGCAATAATCAGGTCTTGCCACTATCATCGATACCTGAGTTTTGGAGTGAAGAACAACGTAAATTGCTGCCATATCCTCTGTCAGCCGGCATGAAGTGGTAAATTCCATCCACAGAAAGTAAAGCAGTTGTTAATCATTGTTAAATTGTTCGGGATTAGTTTTGACATTCATTTTCTTGTTCAGTCCGCTTTAAACAACATCTGATGACTATCTCTCTCCATTAACATTCCCACATTATCAGGGTTTCCAAATAGCTGATGCATACACTGAGGCTGCCTTTTCGCATCACTTATTCATGTGTTCTATTTCTGTGTGTATATTTACCACCAGGTTCACGCTGTCTGAAGGACATTCTAGGAGAGAATCACTCACAAGCAATCTGTAGCATCTAATAAGTTCTACATATAAAAAATGTAATGTTATGTGAATGTGTTATTTCTTCCATTCTGGCACAAATCGCTGATTATTGACTGAATTATGTTTTGCTTTTTCAAACAATGCATTGATGGGAGTAGTCTGGAATTGGGACCTGTTGTTCCAAAAGGGAAACATGATCTCAGCAAACCAATCCATCAAATTCCATTTTAGGAATGCCTATAATTTGACTCTACTACACCTACAATAACTGCCCACTGTATCCGTAAAATGTATTGATACAATCTGGGGATGTAGCAGAATATATATTTAAAGTTCTTTACCGTACACATCAAGTCTAACACAGGAAAGAAAATCTCACCACTGTTGTAACAGTAATTAAAAATAGATCATGTTATAATACAGAATGCCTACGATTGGTGTATTAATGTGACTGCTACTCTGCCCAGTAGGTGACATGGGCCTAGTAATTTAATCTTGCAAAATTGTAAGTATTGTATCTAAAATTAGACGTTCTTATTATGTTATTTATATAGCGCCATCAAATTCTGCAGCGCTTTACAATGGGTGGACGAACAGACATGTAGTTGTAACCAGATATGGTTTATTACCTACAACCATTAGTGTGGCGAACAGAACCTTGCCACTGGAATAGACCTGGCTAAAATACTTTAAAAGGGCAATTGGGATTATATGGTTCGGTTCCTGAACAGCCGCACGAACCAGAGACCAACCGGGAGCTTGTTAAGCCTAATTGACAGTTTGTAACACTTTTCCACCGCTGTGTTTTAAGTGTTCGTCTGGGTGGCTGCTGTTCGCATGAAAGACCATGAGGTGGCGGCCATCTTGTCCCCGCGAACACCGGCAGCAGTGTTTTGGTCTTCAAGTTCATGGAGAGGCCTTCCCGCTGGGAGCTGGATCCAGGAGTTTGGTCCAGGGTGGGATGGGACTGCGAGACCCCAACCAAGCTGTAATGCTTGGGTGGGGTCTACAGTGCTGATGGTGTCCGGTGCGGTGCTGATAGTACTCGAGGAGGCACCTAGTTGGGGTGCCAGGTAGTCAGTCACAAGGAGCATTAAGATAAAATAAAAATATGTATAAACAAAAATGTAAGATTTGATACTGCAAATCTGTGAAAAGCTTCTTGGACAAAGAACAAAGGAACAAAACAAAAAAAACCACAAAAGCAATCATGTTGCCCATATAGGCTTAATCATATACAAAGGCACTATTGCAAGCAGGTTGCAAAGGAGACAAAAAAAAAAAAAAAAATTACCAAAGATTAATCTATAAACAATGCAATAACCAACAGTTTTGTGCAAAAATATTGGATATTCCAAAAAAGAAGTTATTTGTGTAGTTTCACGTACACTTTTTTTCTTAAACGCAAAGATTTAATGAGTAAAGAATCTTCACAGAATTTACAGTCTCCTAAAGGAGAGAAAATAATGCTAAATCTTGTCAAATTATCAATTTATCAGACATAAAAAAGTGACTTCATAAATCAAGTGCGCTCCCTTTTCCTATTAAAGGGAACATCCGCTGCCTAATAACAAAATATAAGATACACCCCAATGTAAACATTTAATTATGCATTTTTCCATTGTATCTCAAAACCGCTTGCAAAAACTGCAGATTTTGCAAGCCCTTCCCTTCTAACCTCGCAAAGACTTTCTGTGACTGTCCAAGGTCTGCAAGTTTGCCACGGGGTTTAACAAAGTTAAAGGATCACTATAGTGTCAGGAAAACACACTCGTTTTCCTGACACCATATAACCCTTAGGTTCCCCCCCCCCCCCCCCCCACCCCCTTGCTGCTAACTTCAGTTAGTTACTTTAATCCCGTGTCTGGCTCCCTCGGTGCTGGTGACCTCTCCTCCCCCGCTAGAGGCTGGATTAACCCCAAATGTAAAGATTGCATTTTGTCTGAAACTGCTATGTTTACATCTGAAGCGTTTAAATCTGGGGGACCTGGCGCCCAGACCACTTCATTGAGCTGAAGTGGTCTGGGTGAGTATAGTGTCCCTTTAATTTATAAATGTGCCAATTTCTATTGAAATATGAACTTTTTGTAAAATGAGCAAATGAGGACAAACTCTTCACGTTTGAAGCACTTCAGCAAGTTAGAGTGCTTGTAGGGGTCTTGGGTGTCCCTTCAAAGGGCCACTAAAGTCTCATAGAGCACTTTTGTTTTTTATAAATGGCAATGTTCACATTGCAGGGTTAAACCAACCTCGAGTGGTTGTCTTCAAGACATCTGGAGAGGCCCTTCAGCTGTACATAACCAATGTTTCCTACAGGAAAGCATTGGATTGTGTGCAGTGCCTGTCGCGCATGTGAATCAGGTCCCTATTGCTACTCTGTGCGGACCATTGGATTGGACTATCGCTAGAAGGGGCCATTCCACTTCGAGTAAGTCAGGGGAGGGAGAGATGCAAGCAGTACAAATGGAGTCTCAGTGCTTGAAAAAAGGCAAGTACAACTTTTCTTAAATGTATGGTGAATGGAGTCACCTGGTTGAGGGATACATGGGACTCCTGATATACTACAGGGACGTAGCTAGGGTGTTCACAGATTGGAGTATTTACACCTGGAGGTATTTCTCACTATATCTACGTGTTTCGTTACAGGGAATGTATCTCTACCTGGAGCGATCTTTACAGGATCTCACGCAGAGGGGACTGGTGGTTGGATATGATACTCGTGGACAAGTGACCAGTAACTGCAGCAGTAAGAGGTAAGGATCAGATCTGTAAATCAGTCAAACAAATTCATGGATTCAGTTCTCTCTAAGACTGTGAGTGATATAGTTTGCATATTTATTGAGTCCAACCTTTAAAACACATCATTTTATGCTGTTCATCCAAAATAGGGCAAGAAAAAAAAGAAGCTATTTGAAGCAATTTCCACTTATGCCACAAAAAAGAGAATTGTTTTTCTTCTTGACCCCATAGTAGCAATCAGGTCTCATCGATCAGAAGGCTTATTCGATGGAACAAATGCGTTGCTTTTAATAGAATGTGTATGTAACTGCAGGTGAGAGGAAGTAGGCTTTGCATTGTGTGAGGTGGATAGAGGAGCCAATAACTAGAATATAGTCTAAACTAAATGTGATTTTAACGTTACAACTTGCCATGTATTAATATATTATACAACATTTTATTGTGGCTCCCCTTAACAGCACTGACTGGTAGAGTATTAAGGAATTCAGATTTCAGAGAACCAGCTGTTATATTCTCCCGTCTTACGGAACGGGCAGGGTGGAGGCACATGTTCTGGGGGAGGCTGATCTGAAATTGGACCAATCTTGCTTCCAGCTCATGTTCCCATTTCATAAATCACCAGGAGGGGAGTTTATTTTATCTGCTATTAATCCTGGGCAGTGCCAGATGGCTGAGCTATGGATATTACTGACACGCGTAGTGGAAACATTGCAGATTCCTTCTTTAAATGCGTGAACTGTTTTATCTGCAACAATTATCTCTTTGAATAGAATAATTGGTTTGGGCTGGATAATTAAATCCTACAAATTATTCAGTGTTGGCCCATGAAGCTCTTCACCTGCTTTGCAGACCGTATTGATACTAAGGATATATTTTTGTATTCATGCCTCTTAACCCTTTTATGTCCTGAACCATTTTCCACAATTTGAGAAGCAGACTATTAACCTTTGCAAGACTTGAAGTAAGCAAATTATTTAATTTGATCAGTCCTGACATTTAAAAAAAAAAAGAATTCTTCAAAAGGATACACAGCTGACAATGTATAGGCATGGAGATGAGATTGATGGTAATGCCCTCAATTGATCTAAAAACAGCCTTTGTTTGAATAGTTTGCAAGAGTCACCGTTTTTAAATAAAATGTATTTTCGTAGCTGTGCAATGAAGGGTGTGCAGACCTATGAAACCCACAGTTACGGTAATGTGGCTGGAAGGAGCCTTGCTAAGCGGTGTGTCTTGGAATATGCCCGGTCTAGTCCCAGAAAGTTCTTGGTAGAGAGAGTGTGTTCTGCTCAGCATGGCTCTTCTGCAGTAGAATTTATTTGGAGTGGACATTCACCATCTCAAAGTTTACAGTTTGTCTTTTAACTTAAACTTCTCCCTCCATTTACTTAAACGAACACCAAGCAGCAAAACACTGCAGCACTTGTATTGTATTAAACCGTTTTGGAGCAGGCTCCAGCTTTTCTTCTGCAGCTGCACAGATAATGTGTATTTTACACCTCGGTGTTATCAAGTACGAATCTGTCCAACCTTGGGTGATCTTGGTAGGCAGAGATCTCTGGGGGCAGGTTAACACATTGCTTTCAACTCATACTGATACCGGAGAAACTGACGGAAGCAAAGCACAGAGAGATGGACACAGGTTTCTTCAGGAAGGAAGAGATTCTTTATTGGATCACCGATCGGGACTCAGAGGGACTAGCGTCACCAAAATACAGCAAGTTCTGAGCCCCGGACAATAGTGCAGGCTCCTTATATAGGCACATAACTCCTCCCATATTAAGCTCCACCCGCACATTCTCTTAACCAATCAATACAAATAAGAATTAACTTCCTGCTTGACCGCATGGCTTGTCCAGCACAATGGAGGAGGGGGAATACTACATCCTGTATTCTTGCACATGCTCCGTACACTACTGATCGTATCTTTGATACCGGAGAAACTGACGGAAGCGAAGCACAGAGAGATGGACACAGGTTTCTTCAGGAAGGAAGAGATTCTTTATTGGATCACCGATCGGGACTCAGAGGGACTAGCGTCACCAAAATACCACAAGTTCTGAGCCCCGGACAATAGTGCAGGCTCCTTATATAGGCACATAACTCCTCCCATATTAAGCTCCACCCGCACATTCTCTTGACCAATCAATACAAATAAGAATTAACTTCCTGCTTGACCGCATGGCTTGTCCAGCACAATGGAGGAGGGGGAATACTACATCCTGTATTCTTGCACATGCTCCGTACACTACTGATCGTATCTTGCCTCGTGCAACCAACTGATCGATACGTCAGCATATGCACGTACACATGCCACGTGGTAATCTCGGCCTACTAAATTTATTTTTACCGAGATTCCACCACATTCCCCCCTTTGATGCCTCTTGATATTTCACAATTACTTGAGGCATCACTTAACCTTGGTTTGCATACACCGCAAGTTACCTTGAACCAGACCAGACTTATCTTATGATGTGAATCTTTTAACACTCATCTTCCTGCATTGGTTCTCCCTGATCTAGAGCCTTATACTTATAAATCGCCATTATCTGTGCAGCAGCCTTCCTCTCTGCTATATTTTCTATCAGGCTTTGCACAGACCTAACTACTAAGGGTATAAGACACGGCAGGAGTAGACACAACATTAAAATCAGTAGGACTCCACCTACCACTGCCTTAAGCCCTCCAAACCACTCATACCAGCTACCAAACCAACTACTTGGATTGTACCCTTTCCATACCTGAGTAGGCACATGCGCTAGTTTAACCATATGGCTAGTAAGCTCAGCTATTGCTTGCCCTTCGTCATCTATTTGAAGACAGCAATTGCTCAGGTTAAACTTCCCACATACACCTCCCTCTACTGCCAAAAGATAATCCAAGGCTAATCTATTTTGGTAGACTGCTGTCCTCATCCTGGTGTTATGCTTCGCTAGAAGATTGAGCGCTTGTGATGTTTCGTTAGTAATAATCTCAACCACCGCCTGTAATCTGATAATGCGGTTGAGCATATAAATAGGGGTTCTATAACCAAAGGTACCATCCTCAGCCCACGTGGCTGGCCCATAATAATCTATGATACGCTGGGGAGGCCATTCATTATCTTCCCAGGTGCCTATCTCTATGGGTCCCCTTTTCTTCCTATGATTCACATCATACACTTTAACACCTAAAGTCTCACCTGTTTCAATCGGTAACAAGAAGGAGGATGGTTTGAGCATACCCAACACACATGCCCCTTCCCAGTCCTGTGGCAACTCCGAATAGGCTTTCTTACCACAGATCCAGTACAAATTTGCTGGGGCTCTCCAGGTAGATGTGATGGATAAATCAAACCACACATCCTTTAAATTGGCGTATCTAGCAAACGGGTTAGATGGTTCTGAGACATTTGAAGCCGACCACCAAGTTGTATTCTTTGTATCATCATCATAAGCTTTTTGCCCTAGACAAGTTAATTCTCCTACAGAAGTATTATACATTATTCCTTTCCTTGCTATGCAAACATAACCTATGATGGAGGTCTTTAATCTCCACTCAGATTTACCTCTAACACTCATATGATAATCGGCTTGTGTAGATATTAGTTGGTCAACTGCCTCAGAACCGGACATTACCTCCTTTGCTTCCCAAGGCCATTGGTCTCCCATGTTAGTACCTCCACACACATAGCAGTTGGTAACATTAAGACTACCGGCAATACTTTCAGCTAAATCAATAAACAGGTTTTTAGCATTATGGGGGATCTTATTATCTATACTCATCTCTTCATAAAAGGAATGGTATACTTGATGAGTTTGGGAGGATACCGTATCAGTCTCTATCCCTATAAATAATACTGTCCCAGGATCTAAACCCGTCCCGTATATTTGAAACCCAAATAAATTGCCATATTTGTCTAAGAACTTATCGGGGTTATTTATAAGTATATGGATGGGATTACATTCCATAGACTTACAATATGGGCTAGTCGGCAACTTAGTCACTATCATGTCCTTGTCTACTGTCTGTCCCCAAGTCGCCCACCCCACACAAGACCAATATGGGCAAAAGTTATAGTCTTTATTTGGGCATCTAGGACTTACATATTTATTTTTACTACTGGGACAAATATATTTATCATTAGACCCATACGTCCTCTCCCATCTAAGATCCCCACATACATTCCACGGCTTTCTACCACTTGATATCGCCTTACACGCATCAAATAGCAGAACACCCGAAGAATGTACGGATTCTAACACCGTCTTATTAATTAGGGTCCCCTGAGGATCTCCATTCCTGAGAGTCAACCAAATTGTACGGGGTTGATACTCCGGACTGAAGCACTTAGGTTCTCCTACTCCTAAATGGCACACACTATAATCTATATTTAGGTATCTACATCTCGATACATCTCCTTTACACTCGTATTGTGAATGCCAAATTAGGGTTTGGGAAATATGGTTACCTGTTCTCGTAGTCTTAATGCATACCTCACAGCTAGGAGTGTCGGTACCTCTTCCTTCCTGAATATAAAAACACACATAAATAAACACTATCAAAAACACATCTTTCGCCGTCATCCTCAGTCTTCGTCCGTGCGAAGGCACCTCAGCTTCCAGGATGTAAGGGCTGCAGGGAATGGAGTTCTGCTCGTCTTCACAGGAGTCCCTTCGAGACTTTTCCTGGCTTATAAACTATACGTCGGTGGGCGGACAGGCTTTATTATGGCCTTCTCACTCACGCACCAAATCCCAAAAATAATAAAATTTGTAATCCACAATAGTTCCTCGTTACTCCGACTGAGTAGTGCGTTTTAACCGGATCTTGCAGGGATTCTCTGGATCTGCTGTAACTTGCCAAGAATCGACTGCTGCTGGTTTAACCCTGGAGTGATGTATCCACGGAGTCACTTCGGCTACTTTTATCGCTGTAGGGGTAGACAAAAGAACAACATAAGGACCTCTCCACTTGGGCCCTAACGGTACATTATTCCACTCTTTAATCCACACTTGATCTCCTGGATAACTATGAACAGGGGGATAAATATTCACAGGTAATCTATCTTGTACCCATTTCTGTACCTCCTCCATAGTCTTACCCAACTCTACAACCTGCTGCCGGGTAATTCCTTCTCCCAACTGACTCAAATCCCCCCTTAAGTTACCAAGTACGGGAGGTGGTCGCCCATACATAATTTCAAAAGGAGAGAGGCCCATCCTTCTGGTAGGGGTACTGCGGATTCGCAATAGAGCTATGGGTAAGAGAACGTTCCACTTAAGTTGGGTTTCCTGACACATTTTAGCCAACTGGTTCTTAATAGTTCTATTCATTCTCTCTACCTTACCAGAACTCTGGGGTCTATATGCTGTATGAAGCCTCCACTTTATACCAAGCATATGAGTCAGTTGTTGTAGGCACTGATGAACAAAAGCTGGACCATTGTCCGATCCTATAGAACAGGGTAGTCCATATCGGGGTATTATTTCTCGTAGCAGGAATCTCACAACTTCTCCTGCTTTCTCTGTACGAGTAGGACATGCTTCTACCCAGCCTGAATAGGTGCACACAATTACCAGCAGGTAACGATGTCCACCCGATTTAGGCATCACTGTAAAGTCAATTTGTAAATCGGACATGGGGAGTCCCCCCATAAACTGGACTCCTGGTGGCTTTACTGGTCCTTGTCTTGCATTATTTTTAGCACACGTTACACATCTTCGTACAATGGCCTGAGTCAAGTTGGACAATCTTGGTATGTAGAAATGTTTTCTGAGAGATTCTTCTGTGCTGTCTCTCCCAGAATGTGTCCCGTTATGATAATTTTGGACAATTTCTACCGCTAGTGATGCTGGTATGACTATTCTTCCATCTTCTAGCTGATACCACTTGTTCTCCAAATACTTTCCTGGTTCAGTCTTTAACCACTCCTCTTCTTGAGCTGTATAAACTGGAGTCCATTGGGACAGTGGAGTTGGTATAAGAGCAGCTATATGCCCCACATACTCCTGTCTTCCTGATTCAGCAGCACGCTTAGCTGCACTATCTGCCATCCGATTTCCCTTGGTTACATCACCACCTCCTCTCAGATGCGCTCGACAATGTATGATACCGACTTCTTTCGGCTCCCACACTGCTTCCAATAGTTGTAGGATTTCAGCTGCGTATTTGATTTCTTTTGTAACTGCTGCTATCAACAAGTCATCTACATATTGTAACAATACACACTCTCCTGGGATGGACTAGAAATCCAGTAGATCTTGACTTAGGGCTGAACCAAATAGGGTAGGTGAATTTTTAAACCCTTGGGGCAGTCTTGTCCAAGTCATTTGGCGTTTTGAGAAAAGGTGGGAGGGGAACAGCGCTACAGTACTGATCACAAGGGGGAAAAAAAAGCTGCACACCTGAAAGGAAGGGCTACCCTCAAACCCTTCAGAAAATGGAGAAAACAAAAAACAACAAATACAGGGTGCGCTGGATAAAATAAACGAAAACGATAACACAAAAAGGAAAGTCTCTATAGGTACAGTGTAGACCTTGAGTAAATGTTCTTCTGTTCTCGCTTTGGAATCGCAGTGGTTGGATATGAAACACAAAAGCAGAGAAGGGGGGGACCAATAGTGCAAAACCGTATGGTAGAGAGGATCACGAACAACACAGACGTAGAGAAATGCCAACTTACAATTTTTAGAGCTAAGCCCAGCTCTAGGTAAAACAGCTTACAGTGGTATTTGATACTCCCCACATGTAGGATATAACTGGGCAATTGGAGTCTCCACACGATTCTTTAAAACTTCTGAGACAGACGTCAGCATATAAAATATATAAAAGAAAAAAACCCAATGGTGCAATAACTTAGGTAGTACTGCAACAACAGACAACACAGAGGTCCTAAGAGTGCCAACTTACAATTTAGAGAGCTATAACCAGCTCTGAGTAAAACAGCATACAGTGGTATTTAAACTCCCCACGTGTAGGATATTCCTCTAGTGATGCTTGTAGTGCCGGTCTTATGAAAAATAAAATCACAAGAGAGGGCCCATAGTGTTTTCCTTATGTAAAAATGACAAAGTGATAAAAAGAAACGTACTTACAGTGTTCAGAGCAGCCACACTGCTCTATGAACCAAGCGTAGGTGGAATAATCCCCACCAGGGATTTCTTTTGCAGTACTGGATCTTGTTAAAAATGATGATAAAAAGATCAGCCAGGATAAAACAGCAGCATATAAAGTAAATGAACTAACCCAAAGTAAAAGGTAGTAACAAAATACTTTAATATAAAACAGAGTAAAAATACACAACGCGTTTCGCCAAACAGTAGGCTTTTTCAAGTGTAGAATAAATAATCCTGGCTATTCACATTATATAGGCAGCTAATTTGCAATGAATTTCAAAGATTGGCGCCAAAATGGCATCATTACCATGTGACTGCAGTCACATGACTTTCAGTTATACATATGATAGGTGGACATATTAAAATAGTGAAAAAGAAATCGTTTTTATATTTTAATAGTATAGGGTAGTACTAAACCCACATATGACCTGAGGGGTATAAAAAGAAATAGACTTTTATGTGAGGGAGGGAAGAAATTAGGTTGTGAAATGAAAGGTTAAAGGTCGCGAGGGCGTGGCCGTATTTAAACCAAAAAGGTGGGCGGGGTCGGCATAATGCTGTGTGTATTCGCTGGGAATGCAGGGAAATGTAGTCCTGGTCACATGACATTGGTTTACACATATAATAGGTGGACAAGTTAAAACAGTAAAAAATAATCGTTTTTATATTTTAATAGTATAGGGTAGTACTAAGCCCCCATATGACCTGAGGGGTATAAAAAGAAATAGGCTTTTATGTGAGGGAGGGAAGAAATTAGGTTGTGAAATGAAAGGTTAAAGGTCGCAAGGGCGTGGCCCTGGGACCATCTTAGTAGAGTGGAGTGTAAATAGAAGGCGGCCATATTGTTGAAGGGCAAAAGGGGTGAAATGTAAGGGTGGGCACTATATTTAAAGGGCAAAGGGGTGGAATGTAATTATGGTTGGGGGAGAACATACAGAATATTAAAACATTAAAAAACAGTGACAATATAATACAATTTTATGTGCAAATATAAAAAAAAAAAAAAAAGTTAAAAAAAGAGGAAAATAAAGTTGCAGATTGTATATGGGTAAATATTACTAATAAAGGTTACAATGTATTTTGCTACTATTAAAAGAATAATCCTAATAACCATATTAATTAAAAGTGAATATAAATTATTATGAAACAATACAAAGAATTACAAAAAATTAAAAAGGTCAAATTCTGCATTTAAGCCATCTGGGGTTAGTGTCTTAAGATTAAAAACCCATTCCATTTCGGCTTTTCCCAGAATATTTCTTATATCACCGCCTCGCCATGGAATATTGCATATTTGAATAGGGGTGAATTTAAGAACGTTGGGGTTTTTTTGGTGGTGTGTCAGAAAATGCTTGGACACTGTGTGATTTTCAAATCCATTTTTGATGTTTCGACAGTGTTCTGATATCCTAATTTTTAGGCACCTTGACGTCATGCCTACATATTGGAGGCCACAAGGGCACTCCAGTAGGTATATAACATTTTTCGTACAACACGTAATGAACTGTTTGATATTATAACTTTTGTTGGTAATATTGGATTTAAATGTTGTGGTTTTATTTGGGACTGACGTTTGGGTAGTTTTACAAACAATACATTTTCTGCATTTAAAAAAACCTTTGATGTTAGACAAGGTGGATAATTTTTTTGATGGTTTGGTCTTTGTAAAATTTTTTGTTAAAAGCGTTTTAAAATTAGGGGCACCTCTAAAAATGATATTAGGTTTTTCAGGGATCATTTTATTGAGAACAGGGTCTTCAGATAAAATGTGCCAATGTTTGTGGATAGTTTTCCTTATGTCTTTGTTCTTGTTATTATAGTCAAAAATGATGGGTAGGGAAGGGGTAGTGGTGGAGTTTTTATTTTTGTATTTTAGCAGACTACTCCTTTCACCAGACTTGATTTTAGTGATAATGGTTTCAAGTTTTTCTTCTGAATAATGTTTGTCTAAAAATTTGTTTTTTAAAATGTTGCTTTGTTCGTTAAAATCTTCGTTAAGTGTGCAGTTTCTTTTGAGTCTTAGAAACTGGCTTTTTGGAGCGCTATCTAGCCAGGGAGTGTAATGACAACTGTTTTGATCGATGACTGTGTTTGTACACACTTTTTTAAAAAAAGTTTTCGTGTTTAATTTACCATCTTTAATAAAAATGTTTAGATCTAAAAAGCTGATTTCTTCTTTACTAAATTCTGTGGTTAAAACAATGCCTTTGTCATTATTGCTTAAGTGATTTAAAAAGAGTTTTAAGGAGTTTTCAGTACCTTTCCAAATAAAAAATAAATCATCGATGTAACGGAAATATGAGACCAGGTTTGCCCTCCAATCATGGTTACCCCAGACTGCTTCAGTTTCCCAGTCTGCCATGAATAGATTAGCGTAGCTGGGGGCAAACCTGGTCCCCATAGCCGTGCCTCTTTTTTGAATATAAAAAGAATCTAAAAACCAAAAAAAATTGTTTTTTAAAATGATATTAATACCTTCTATGATGAAGTCAATTTGGGGTTGTGGTATTCTCTTTTCGGCTTCAAGTATTGTTGTGACTGCTTTGCAACCTTTGTCGTGGGGGATAATTGTATAGAGTGATGTAACGTCGCAAGTCACTAAAATGTAGTCATTGTGCCATGTAAAATCTTTAAAAAAGAGGAGAAGGGACATAGTATCTTTGAGGTAGGATTTCATATTTTTTACAGATGGTTGGAGTAAAATGTCAATGTATTCCGATAGGTTTGATAAAATAGAGTTGATGCCAGAAACAATGGGGCGGCCTGGGGGGTTGGTTTCATTTTTGTGGATTTTTGGAAGAAAATAAATTACTGGGATTTTAGGGTGTGATTTATTGAGGTAGTTAAATTCTTTTTTGTTTAAAATGTTGGAGTTACTCCCTTTCAGTAAGTAATTATATAAAGTGGCTTGGATTTGAGGGCTGGGGTCTGTTTTTAGCTTCTCATATACATTAGTGTCGTTTAGTTGTTTGTGGGCCTCTTCTATATACATTTCTTTTGAGAGGATTACAAGGCCGCCTCCCTTGTCCGCTGGTTTAATAACGATATTTTCGTCTAATTGTAATTCTTTAAGTGCTTTTAGTTCTTGGGGGTTTAAGTTAAGTTTGTCTGACTTTTTTTTCTTAATTTTATCAAGGTCTTTTAAAACAAGTTTTTCAAAAACCTCTAAAGGTCCGGACTTGCAATTTGATGGATAAAATTTAGATTGTGGTTTAAGGTGGGTATTGATGATGTTAAGGGTGGTGGTGGGTTGGGTAGGGGTGGTAGGAAGGGACGTAGTTTCATTTCCCATAAAAAATCTTTTTAAAGTGGCTTTTCTTACGAATTTGTTTACGTCCAAGAATGCTTGGAAGGGTTTAAATGATGTAGTGGGTGCAAATTTTAAGCCTTTACTGAGAACGGCTATTTGGGTGGATGTGAGTGTTTGTTGGGACAAATTAAAAATACCCCTTTCTTTAATGGGTTTTTGATTTTCTATTCTATTAGCCTTTCTCTCTTGCTCCCTTCTGCCACTTCTCCTTCCTCTAATGAATAACTTCTTTTTCTTACTCGTGATGCTTGGAATGATAGTGGGTGAGACTGTGTGTTGGATCTGATTTCTAAAAAATTATCCTCCGTGTCTATTTCAGAATCTACTGATAGGAGTTGATATCTGTTATGGTTAGTGATGGGGGATTTTGGTTGGTCTGTGTAGCCATAGTTTCTATGTGCAAATCTAGATCTTTGAGGTCTGGGGGAGACATCCTTATATGTATTTGAAGTGTCATTTCTATAAGAGCTATAGTGGTTGTGATTGTAGTGGTTTTTGTGGTGGTGGTAACGAGGTGAGTGCGTGGACTCCCTTTGGGAGGTGTAGTGATAGGTTCTGGGATGTTTTTTGAGTAAGGGCTGGGGTATTGGTGGTATATATGATCTTACTGTGTTGTCATAATGTACGTTTGAATGTTGGTGAGGTCTATATGTGTGGTCTGATGTGTATTTCAATGCTTGGTGATTAGGTGGGTGTTCATAGTTAGAGTAACGCGAAGTGTGAGCCTTTTTCTGATGTATAGGTGGACTACTTTTATTAAAGTTTAGAGATCCTGAATTGTATTTTGTGTTTTGATGGTAAGTCCTGATTTGGTTGTTTGCATAATCGTGTTTGTCTCTAACATATTTTTTCACTTTTATGTGTTTTGTATCCATTTCTATTTTTTCTATTTTATTTTGGATTAAAATGGAGTTTTGTTTGAACACTGGTGTGTCTATGAATGGGGATAGTTGTTCTTTTAAGTCATTAATTTCTTTGTCTAAGACGGACAATTTCTTACTTTTTTTTATCACTAATGTGTCCATAAGGCCAAAAGTACATGTTTCAAGTTTGTTAAACCATTCATTCATAAATTCTTCATCCTCTTGGTCTCGCCCACGCCCTCGCGACCTTTAACCTTTCATTTCACAACCTAATTTCTTCCCTCCCTCACATAAAAGTCTATTTCTTTTTATACCCCTCAGGTCATATGTGGGTTTAGTACTACCCTATACTATTAAAATATAAAAACGATTTCTTTTTCACTATTTTAATATGTCCACCTATCATATGTATAACTGAAAGTCATGTGACTGCAGTCACATGGTAATGATGCCATTTTGGCGCCAATCTTTGAAATTCATTGCAAATTAGCTGCCTATATAATGTGAATAGCCAGGATTATTTATTCTACACTTGAAAAAGCCTACTGTTTGGCGAAACGCGTTGTGTATTTTTACTCTGTTTTATATTAAAGTATTTTGTTACTACCTTTTACTTTGGGTTAGTTCATTTACTTTATATGCTGCTGTTTTATCCTGGCTGATCTTTTTATCATCATTTTTAACAAGATCCAGTACTGCAAAAGAAATCCCTGGTGGGGATTATTCCACCTACGCTTGGTTCATAGAGCAGTGTGGCTGCTCTGAACACTGTAAGTACGTTTCTTTTTATCACTTTGTCATTTTTACATAAGGAAAACACTATGGGCCCTCTCTTGTGATTTTATTTTTCATAAGACCGGCACTACAAGCATCACTAGAGGAATATCCTACACGTGGGGAGTTTAAATACCACTGTATGCTGTTTTACTCAGAGCTGGTTATAGCTCTCTAAATTGTAAGTTGGCACTCTTAGGACCTCTGTGTTGTCTGTTGTTGCAGTACTACCTAAGTTATTGCACCATTGGGTTTTTTTCTTTTATATATTTTATATGCTGACGTCTGTCTCAGAAGTTTTAAAGAATCGTGTGGAGACTCCAATTGCCCAGTTATATCCTACATGTGGGGAGTATCAAATACCACTGTAAGCTGTTTTACCTAGAGCTGGGCTTAGCTCTAAAAATTGTAAGTTGGCATTTCTCTACGTCTGTGTTGTTCGTGATCCTCTCTACCATACGGTTTTGCACTATTGGTCCCCCCCTTCTCTGCTTTTGTGTTTCATATCCAACCACTGCGATTCCAAAGCGAGAACAGAAGAACATTTACTCAAGGTCTACACTGTACCTATAGAGACTTTCCTTTTTGTGTTATCGTTTTCGTTTATTTTATCCAGCGCACCCTGTATTTGTTGTTTTTTGTTTTCTCCATTTTCTGAAGGGTTTGAGGGTAGCCCTTCCTTTCAGGTGTGCAGCTTTTTTTTCCCCCTTGTGATCAGTACTGTAGCGCTGTTCCCCTCCCACCTTTTCTCACTACAGTTACCTTTCCCCTCCGGGTTCCAGCTGCTTCCCTTCAGATCACAATTAATATGTCTATCTTCGACTATAGAAGTAATTATACCATCAATATAAATGAAGCTTTCAATAATGGTGACCATAGTCCCATCATCCCAAGACCCCCTAGTTTTAGCCAACAAGAACTGTTTATCAAACTAGAAAGAGCATTAACAAGCGAAATTAAATTAAAATGGGAAATCGCTACTCTCAAAAAATATATAGATGAAGGTATTACCCCTAGAGGACTAAGATTATTCAAACTTCCCTCCTCAGACCAAGAGGATGAAGAATTTATGAATGAATGGTTTAACAAACTTGAAACATGTACTTTTGGCCTTATGGACACATTAGTGATAAAAAAAAGTAAGAAATTGTCCGTCTTAGACAAAGAAATTAATGACTTAAAAGAACAACTATCCCCATTCATAGACACACCAGTGTTCAAACAAAACTCCATTTTAATCCAAAATAAAATAGAAAAAATAGAAATGGATACAAAACACATAAAAGTGAAAAAATATGTTAGAGACAAACACGATTATGCAAACAACCAAATCAGGACTTACCATCAATACACAAAATACAATTCAGGATCTCTAAACTTTAATAAAAGTAGTCCACCTATACATCAGAAAAAGGCTCACACTTCGCGTTAGTCTAACTATGAACACCCACCTAAACACCAAGCATTGAAATACACATCAGACCACACATATAGACCTCACCAACATTCAAACGTACATTATGACAACACAGTAAGATCATATATACCACCAATACCCCAGCCCTTACTCAAAAAACATCCCAGAACCTATCACTACACCTCCCAAAGGGAGTCCACGCACTCACCTCGTTACCACCACCACAAAAACCACTACAATCACAACCACTATAGCTCTTATAGAAATGACACTTCAAATACATATAAGGATGTCTCCCCCAGACCTCAAAGATCTAGATTTGCACATAGAAACTATGGCTACACAGACCAACCAAAATCCCCCATCACTAACCATAACAGATATCAACTCCTATCAGTAGATTCTGAAATAGACACGGAGGATAATTTTTTAGAAATCAGATCCAACACACAGTCTCACCCACTATCATTCCAAGCATCACGAGTAAGAAAAAGAAGTTATTCATTAGAGGAAGGAGAAGTGGCAGAAGGGAGCAAGAGAGAAAGGCTAATAGAATAGAAAATCAAAAACCCATTAAAGAAAGGGGTATTTTTAATTTGTCCCAACAAACACTCACATCCACCCAAATAGCCGTTCTCAGTAAAGGCTTAAAATTTGCACCCACTACATCATTTAAACCCTTCCAAGCATTCTTGGACGTAAACAAATTCGTAAGAAAAGCCACTTTAAAAAGATTTTTTATGGGAAATGAAACTACGTCCCTTCCTACCACCCCTACCCAACCCACCACCACCCTTAACATCATCAATACCCACCTTAAACCACAATCTAAATTTTATCCATCAAATTGCAAGTCCGGACCTTTAGAGGTTTTTGAAAAACTTGTTTTAAAAGACCTTGATAAAATTAAGAAAAAAAAGTCAGACAAACTTAACTTAAACCCCCAAGAACTAAAAGCACTTAAAGAATTACAATTAGACGAAAATATCGTTATTAAACCAGCGGACAAGGGAGGCGGCCTTGTAATCCTCTCAAAAGAAATGTATATAGAAGAGGCCCACAAACAACTAAACGACACTAATGTATATGAGAAGCTAAAAACAGACCCCAGCCCTCAAATCCAAGCCACTTTATATAATTACTTACTGAAAGGGAGTAACTCCAACATTTTAAACAAAAAAGAATTTAACTACCTCAATAAATCACACCCTAAAATCCCAGTAATTTATTTTCTTCCAAAAATCCACAAAAATGAAACCAACCCCCCAGGCCGCCCCATTGTTTCTGGCATCAACTCTATTTTATCAAACCTATCGGAATACATTGACATTTTACTCCAACCATCTGTAAAAAATATGAAATCCTACCTCAAAGATACTATGTCCCTTCTCCTCTTTTTTAAAGATTTTACATGGCACAATGACTACATTTTAGTGACTTGCGACGTTACATCACTCTATACAATTATCCCCCACGACAAAGGTTGCAAAGCAGTCACAACAATACTTGAAGCCGAAAAGAGAATACCACAACCCCAAATTGACTTCATCATAGAAGGTATTAATATCATTTTAAAAAACAATTTTTTTTGGTTTTTAGATTCTTTTTATATTCAAAAAAGAGGCACGGCTATGGGGACCAGGTTTGCCCCCAGCTACGCTAATCTATTCATGGCAGACTGGGAAACTGAAGCAGTCTGGGGTAACCATGATTGGAGGGCAAACCTGGTCTCATATTTCCGTTACATCGATGATTTATTTTTTATTTGGAAAGGTACTGAAAACTCCTTAAAACTCTTTTTAAATCACTTAAGCAATAATGACAAAGGCATTGTTTTAACCACAGAATTTAGTAAAGAAGAAATCAGCTTTTTAGATCTAAACATTTTTATTAAAGATGGTAAATTAAACACGAAAACTTTTTTTAAAAAAGTGTGTACAAACACAGTCATCGATCAAAACAGTTGTCATTACACTCCCTGGCTAGATAGCGCTCCAAAAAGCCAGTTTCTAAGACTCAAAAGAAACTGCACACTTAACGAAGATTTTAACGAACAAAGCAACATTTTAAAAAACAAATTTTTAGACAAACATTATTCAGAAGAAAAACTTGAAACCATTATCACTAAAATCAAGTCTGGTGAAAGGAGTAGTCTGCTAAAATACAAAAATAAAAACTCCACCACTACCCCTTCCCTACCCATCATTTTTGACTATAATAACAAGAACAAAGACATAAGGAAAACTATCCACAAACATTGGCACATTTTATCTGAAGACCCTGTTCTCAATAAAATGATCCCTGAAAAAGCTAATATCATTTTTAGAGGTGCCCCTAATTTTAAAACGCTTTTAACAAAAAATTTTACAAAGACCAAACCATCAAAAAAATTATCCACCTTGTCTAACATCAAAGGTTTTTTTAAATGCAGAAAATGTATTGTTTGTAAAACTACCCAAACGTCAGTCCCAAATAAAACCACAACATTTAAATCCAATATTACCAACAAAAGTTATAATATCAAACAGTTCATTACGTGTTGTACGAAAAATGTTATATACCTACTGGAGTGCCCTTGTGGCCTCCAATATGTAGGCATGACGTCAAGGTGCCTAAAAATTAGGATATCAGAACACTGTCGAAACATCAAAAATGGATTTGAAAATCACACAGTGTCCAAGCATTTTCTGACACACCACCAAAAAAACCCCAACGTTCTTAAATTCACCCCTATTCAAATATGCAATATTCCATGGCGAGGCGGTGATATAAGAAATATTCTGGGAAAAGCCGAAATGGAATGGGTTTTTAATCTTAAGACACTAACCCCAGATGGCTTAAATGCAGAATTTGACCTTTTTAATTTTTTGTAATTCTTTGTATTGTTTCATAATAATTTATATTCACTTTTAATTAATATGGTTATTAGGATTATTCTTTTAATAGTAGCAAAATACATTGTAACCTTTATTAGTAATATTTACCCATATACAATCTGCAACTTTATTTTCCTCTTTTTTTAACTTTTTTTTTTTTTTTTTTTTATTTGCACATAAAATTGTATTATATTGTCACTGTTTTTTAATGTTTTAATATTCTGTATGTTCTCCCCCAACCATAATTACATTCCACCCCTTTGCCCTTTAAATATAGTGCCCACCCTTACATTTCACCCCTTTTGCCCTTCAACAATATGGCCGCCTTCTATTTACACTCCACTCTACTAAGATGGTCCCAGGGCCACGCCCTTGCGACCTTTAACCTTTCATTTCACAACCTAATTTCTTCCCTCCCTCACATAAAAGCCTATTTCTTTTTATACCCCTCAGGTCATATGGGGGCTTAGTACTACCCTATACTATTAAAATATAAAAACGATTATTTTTTACTGTTTTAACTTGTCCACCTATTATATGTGTAAACCAATGTCATGTGACCAGGACTACATTTCCCTGCATTCCCAGCGAATACACACAGCATTATGCCGACCCCGCCCACCTTTTTGGTTTAAAAACGGCCACGCCCTCGCGACCTTTAACCTTTCATTTCACAACCTAATTTCTTCCCTCCCTCACATAAAAGTCTATTTCTTTTTATACCCCTCAGGTCATATGTGGGTTTAGTACTACCCTATACTATTAAAATATAAAAACGATTTCTTTTTCACTATTTTAATATGTCCACCTATCATATGTATAACTGAAAGTCATGTGACTGCAGTCACATGGTAATGATGCCATTTTGGCGCCAATCTTTGAAATTCATTGCAAATTAGCTGCCTATATAATGTGAATAGCCAGGATTATTTATTCTACACTTGAAAAAGCCTACTGTTTGGCGAAACGCGTTGTGTATTTTTACTCTGTTTTATATTAAAGTATTTTGTTACTACCTTTTACTTTGGGTTAGTTCATTTACTTTATATGCTGCTGTTTTATCCTGGCTGATCTTTTTATCATCATTTTTAACAAGATCCAGTACTGCAAAAGAAATCCCTGGTGGGGATTATTCCACCTACGCTTGGTTCATAGAGCAGTGTGGCTGCTCTGAACACTGTAAGTACGTTTCTTTTTATCACTTTGTCATTTTTACATAAGGAAAACACTATGGGCCCTCTCTTGTGATTTTATTTTTCATAAGACCGGCACTACAAGCATCACTAGAGGAATATCCTACACGTGGGGAGTTTAAATACCACTGTATGCTGTTTTACTCAGAGCTGGTTATAGCTCTCTAAATTGTAAGTTGGCACTCTTAGGACCTCTGTGTTGTCTGTTGTTGCAGTACTACCTAAGTTATTGCACCATTGGGTTTTTTTCTTTTATATATTTTATATGCTGACGTCTGTCTCAGAAGTTTTAAAGAATCGTGTGGAGACTCCAATTGCCCAGTTATATCCTACATGTGGGGAGTATCAAATACCACTGTAAGCTGTTTTACCTAGAGCTGGGCTTAGCTCTAAAAATTGTAAGTTGGCATTTCTCTACGTCTGTGTTGTTCGTGATCCTCTCTACCATACGGTTTTGCACTATTGGTCCCCCCCTTCTCTGCTTTTGTGTTTCATATCCAACCACTGCGATTCCAAAGCGAGAACAGAAGAACATTTACTCAAGGTCTACACTGTACCTATAGAGACTTTCCTTTTTGTGTTATCGTTTTCGTTTATTTTATCCAGCGCACCCTGTATTTGTTGTTATTTGGCGTTTTGAGCCCGTTACAGCGTTCTCCCATTGGAAAGCGAAAATACATTGACTTTCTGCGGCAATTCGGAGGCAAAAGAAGGCATCTTTGAGATCTAAGACTGTAAAGTAGGTAGCCCCGCCCGGAATTAAAGCAAGCAGGTTATATGGATTGGGTACAACTGGATGTATACTAACAACCGCATCATTGACTGCTCTCAAGTCCTGCACAGGTCGATACTCATCTGTACCGGGCTTTTGAACAGGCAGCAATGGGGTGTTCCAGGGGGAAGTACAGAATTTTAGGATACCATACCGTATGAACTTATCCAGATAGGATTGGATGTTCTTCTTAGCCTTCTGCGGGATGTGGTATTGTCTTAGGCTCACTGGATAAACCCCAAGTTTTAGTTCAATTTTTATAGGTGGAATATTGCGGGCCAGTCCTGGTGGGTTGTTCTCTGCCCAAACTCCTGGTATGTTAAATAATGTCTCATCACTCCTAGGGTTTTGGCTAGTCAACGCTGTATAAAGTCGCCACTCTTCTTCCTTTGGTACGGATAATGTCATGATACCTGAAGGTCCATTAAACTTTAAGGATGTTGTTCCATTTGGTAGGAACGTAATCTGCGCTTGTAATTTTGATAGCATATCACGTCCCAGCAATTGGACTGGGCATTCAGGCATATAAAGGAATTGATGTTTTACTACGTGGCCTCCCAATGTACAGAGTCGACTTTTAAGAACCGGTTTTTCAGCACTTCTTCCAGTTGCTCCTATCACAGTAATAGTCCTTCCAGATGCAGGAGCAACTAGATTAGTCACCACTGAATGTTCAGCACCAGTGTCGATCATGAACGCACTCCTTTTTCCCCCTATTGATACATCGACCATAGGCTCCGCTCGACCAAGGGGGATGGAGCCCGGTCGGTATCAATAGTCCTCCATGACCGTGTCAGCCAATCCTACAAAGTCCCTACCTTCTCTATCGCGGGACCTTTGCGCTGCTGGAATATACCTGTCTTCCCTAACACTTCCTCTGTTCCCATTACTCCCTCTGTTACCATTACTCCCTCCGGGGCCTCCTCTACCTCTCGCTCTGCCTCTAAAGTTTCCGTAACCTGTCCTAGGTCTGTCTCTCTCACACTGTTCTCTTCGAGGACACTCATTTCTCCAATGCCCTTCTTCCCTACAGTATGCACACTGATTTCTACTTAGAGGTTCCTCATTCCATCTACTATCGCCTCTATCTGGGCCCCGTCTATCTACGCCTGCGATCGCTACCGCTAGCATATCAGCCTTTTTACGCATCTTGCGCTCTTCCTCTTTCTTACTTTCTGTTTCCCTATTCATATAAACCTTATTCGCTACCTCCATTAGTTGGGTGATAGACATACCTGCAAACCCTTCTAACTTCTGTAGCTTGCGCTTAATATCTCCGTAAGCTTGGCTGACAAAGGCGGAGTTCACCATTCGGGAATTATCTGCGTCTTCCGGATTAAAGTGGGTATACAAACGGTATGCCTCCAATAATCGGTCATAAAAGACACTGGGCGCTTCATCACTTTTCTGAATCACCTCAACTGTCTTCGACATGTTAATAGCTTTCTTTCCTCCGGCTTTCATGCCAGCAATTATAGCGTCTCTATAGGCTCTGAGTTGAACCATATCAGCACCATTTACATTCCAATCGGGATCGGTGTTGGGATAATGTGTTGCGGCCCATGCTGATGGATTGGCTTGGTTTAAAGTACGGGCTTTATCCTCTAGTGCTTTAATGGCCGCTTGGTTAATCCTTGTCCTTTCCTCATTGTTGAATAAAGTCATTAATAACTGCTGGCAATCAGCCCATGTCGGGTTATGTGTCTGTACTATTGAGGTGAACAGATCAGTCATAGCTTGTGGTTTCTCAGTATACGAGGAATTGTGGGTCTTCCAATTTAAGAGATCGGTTGTCGTGAATGGGACATATACAAAGACTGGGTCAGCATGTGCCATTTGGCCTGCGGCATCGATATAGGCTGACCCAGGATTCAGACGAAGAGGCATCTGATAGTGTTTTAATTGTTGGGCACCGGTCAACTGTCGGGTCTGTATGGGGCTACGTGGAGGGGCGTCAGTCATAGGTTCCAGTCGGGGAGAAATAGGGTATGGGGATGTGGGAGCTTGGTTTTGGGAAAAGGTTGTAAATAAAACCCTTCGAGCCGAGCTAGATGAAGCTTGACCGGAAGTCTGAAGTGGCGCCAAATCAGGATATTCGTTTTTAATGGGGGTTGGTTCTGATTCCGGAAGGGGAGATTTAGTACGAGGGGGGGTGGATCCTGTACTGGAGGAGGAAGCGGAAGTGGATGGGGGTAATGAGGGGAGGGTTGCAGGACTTCCTGCATTTGCGTCACTTCCTCTTAACGGAAAGTAAGGGGGCGGCAAAGGGATCTCGGACTCAGGGGGCGTGTCCAAAATGGGCCTAACACCAGTCCTAGTGGACGAACAAGTCCTAGCTACCATGAGGCGACACTGCTCCTCGTGGCATGTCTGGAGCCATTTTGGCGAGTCATTTACGGCCTGTCTCCAACAATCAATATAAGGAAACTGGCCGTAAAGTTCAGGCCTACCCGATACAGCCACGTGTAAGCGCTGTACCAGAGTTGGATCCAAACTGCCACGTGGCGGCCATGCCGCAACCAAAGTAGGCCACTCCCTAGTACACAAAGTGACCAAACGTACAGGAGACATTTTAACCCCAAAATCACATGTCTTGAATCCCTTTTTAAAATTCTTCACCATACAACCTAAGGGATCCGGAATTGTTGACTGCGATGCACCCATACTTAACAATGGAACGTCGTCGACAACGAATACTATACACGCGTACTATTCAACAGTCACACCCGTTTCCTCTGGCAACAGCACCACATGGTACGGTTACCAAGTGAAACGTACACAATAACACAATAAACACTCAGGGAATTCCCGTACACACACAGCTGTTACACCAGTCACTAGATAATCAATATCATGCCCTTTGGCGTAACTATACAGTCACCCACGCTATAATTCTCTATATACGAATTACCCGTCTATAACACACCCCAGTAACATCGTCTTTTACAAATAGCGGTTACAGTACGGTTAGCATAGGTCAAAGCACAAGTTAAGGTCACAATACAATTATTAGTGGTTATGGTGTTAAACATGCAATGGACGACAATGATTAGTACTTATATACAGTGTCAGTAAATATACAGGGTTATGGTACCGTGCACTATAATACAGCAACACACTATTAACACTCTCGCTAGACGGCTGAGCTCGCGCTATCTAACAAGATATACACTTTACTAAACAATCTTTAACACATTTACAATTCCCAACTAAACTATTGGCCAGTACCTTGATGGACTACCTAAAAACAATCTACATACGTTTTGGTTAGCCACACTGCCCAATCACCATATATAGCGAGCTAGAGGACCGAATTTACACAGACGCCTCTTAGTCGCACTATCAAAAGTCTAGTGGGTTCCAAATTTACACGCCTTCCCACTTAGCCCAGATAGGATGAGAGCTAGCGAACCGAATTTACACAGACGCCGCTTAGTCTCCCGGTCCCTCCGACCTAGCGAACAAAATATACACCCTAGAACGCTAGTCTAGACAAGACACCGGTGTCCGGCTAGGGCTATTTACACCAGAGCCCCGCCTGACTAACAAAATCAAACGGTCTGACTAAAGAGCGTTCGATCGAGCGGTGCGCCTTCGCTCCTTCCCTCCGACAGAGGGGGCAGATACACAGATTCAAACCCCTTTGGGCCTACCGCACAATCGGTATACCCCTAGTGGGTCCTGCCGTCTAAAACAGCAGTTGTCTTACCTCCTCGTTCCTGAACCTGAGTTCACACTCATCGACGGGGACACCCCAGCACTTCTCACGTAGAGGCCGATGATCTCCTGGACAACAGACCAGTGGCGCCGAGACGAAGGGAGGTCCACGCAGAAGTTCAGGGGTGCAGCCGTAGAGAACGTGGGCAAAGATAGACCGTCTCACGCCTCTGCCTCTCAGCTACCGTTGAACGATGAGCTTCCCGGCCAATGCACCAAATGATACCGGAGAAACTGACGGAAGCCAAGCACAGAGAGATGGACACAGGTTTCTTCAGGAAGGAAGAGATTCTTTATTGGATCACTGATCGGGACTCAGAGGGACTAACGTCACCAAAATACAGCAAGTTCTGAGCCCCGGACAATAGTGCAGGCTCCTTATATAGGCACATAACTCCTCCCATATTAAGCTCCACCCGCACATTCTCTTAACCAATCAATACAAATAAGAATTAACTTCCTGCTTGACCGCATGGCTTGTCCAGCACAATGGAGGAGGGGGAATACTACATCCTGTATTCTTGCACATGCTCCGTACACTACTGATCGTATCTTGCCTCGTGCAACCAACTGATCGATACGTCAGCATATGCACGTACACATGCCACGTGGTAATCTCGGCCTACTAAATTTATTTTTACCGAGATTCCACCACAATACATCCTGTCCAAGGATATTTTAGCGCTATCAGTGCTGCTGTAGAGGGATGAAAAATCCACCAGTTTTGGGTGCTGGCGAGAGATCCTGTCTCTGTCACACTTTAACAAAACAGTCTGACATAACGGGGGGGATGAGGAGGGAGGGATACGGGGTAAGTGCTAGTGTACGTTGCCTGTCCGCTCACTGACCTCTCTTGTTTTTTTTTATGTTTTAGACTTGCTAAACTTACTGCCGCTGTACTTGTGAGCAAAGGGGTTCCGGTATTCCTCTTTTCCAGATATGTCCCAACTCCATTTGTGGTAAGTCAGGACAGTTCAGCGTATGGTTTGATATTATTACTGTCTGATGATCATCTAAAAGCCTTAAATCCAGGAGTTTGGGGAGAGCTAAACCGTTCCTAGCTTCATTAATTCTCAGTTTAGTTCATTATAAGTATTATTGTAAATGACTTTCCAGGGACTCTCAGTGTAATACAGAGTTGGATGTCAATTGTTCAAATCTTGTGTTTAGTCTGATGGAGTTTGACAGTCTCTTGAAATCTGTAGTGAGTTTGAATGCTGTCTGCCAGCTATAAATATTCAGACGTGGAAATCTGTATTAACGTGTGTTTGTGTTTCTAGCCGTATGCTGTAAAGAAGCTCAAAGCTGCCGCTGGAATAATGATTACAGCATCTCACAACCGCAAGGAAGACAATGGGTACAAGGTAAGCAGGGAGGTGGCTAGTATCCAGATAGGTATAATCTGACACAGAGCAGGATTAACCATAAGGGGAACCCAAGCAGCTGCCTAGGGATTTGACCGGGGCCATGAATGTGCATGGCCACATTAACCATCCCTATGTGAAGAATGAAGGTGTGAAACTGGTAACCTGCCTCACTACCCCGTGGGATCTTAATCCTTCTGTCTGGACATGGTATTGAAATTCCAGATTCACAATTATATGTTGTGATTACATATGATTGGTTACCAATCTTTTTTATGTAAAACATCACAAACTGCATAAATGATTTGCAGAAGCCCTGGGTTATTGCACGCGGTAGGGTTGCCATTAAGTACCTTACCTGGTAGCTTCTCTTTTTGCAACAGTTTGACTTCTTGTTCCCCAGCTCCACTATGGAGAGCTTAATTCATTCAGAGCTAATGCTGACACACTCAGCTCTTGAGCTGACATTCTCAGTAAACAGCCACTAGAGGCACTTACCTGTTATAAGAGTAAGAATAGGCTCTCTGTTTGCCTTGCAAAGCATTAGGTTGGCTGAGATAGGTAATCTCGCTGTTCGCTGCCATGGAGGCAGAGCAGCTGCAGTGAGGGAAGAGAGGTAAGTAAAACAAACCTTTCAAACCCTCGTCGCAGGAGGGGAAGGGTAGACACGTAAATAAGTAGAGGAACACTATAGCGTTAGGAATGCATGTTTGTATTCCTAATACTTTAGTGTTTCTTTGAGGTTACCAAATTAAGACTTCTAAACAGCTGAAGGATCATTATTAATACAATTCTTTAAACATCAAATTAAAGAAACAAACCAAGTTTATTGGATGCAATTTTTACGAAATTTATAAAAAAATTAAATTGGACAAAACACATTTTCAACGTTGCACTTAAGTCTAATCTTTTTCTTTTTATTGCTTTATTATGTAACTGATACGTAGAATTATATATCCACAATTTATTTCTGGTCTTCCTTAAAGGTTTACTGGGAAAATGGTGCACAGATTACATCCCCACATGATAAGGAGATCCTGAAGTGTGTGGAGGAAAGCCCTGAGCCATGGGATGATTCTTGGAATGAGAACCTGGTTGATGGCAGTCCCCTCATTAAAGACCCCTTGGGAGAAATCACGGACCACTACATGCATGATCTGAGAATGGTTTGTTTCCACAGGTATCTTATTGGGATCTTTACAGCTGGCCGTTGCTTGGATCTGTCTGACTAATCAATCATTTTAAATTATAAAAGCTAACCTGAGTGATAGATAGAGATATAGATAGATATATATATATTTTTTTGTATTTTTTTTGCTTGCATATGCGCATTGAACAGCCACAATATTAAAACCATCCACCTAATATCATGGAGGTCCCTATTTTGCTGCCCAAACAGCTCTGCAGTGTCGAGGCATGAACTCCACAAGACCTCTAAATGTGCCCTGGAACAAATACATTAGCAGCAAATCTTTTAAGTCCTGAAAGTTGCAAGATGTGATCTCCAGGGATGGGATTTGTTTTTACTGCACATCCCACAGACACTGAATTGGATTAAGATCTAGGGAATTGGAGGCCAAGGCAACAGTTTGACCTCTTTGTCATGTTCCTCATACCATTCCTGAACAATATTTGCTGTGTGGCAGGATCCATTATCCTGCACTGCCATCAAAGAACACAATTGCCATGAAGGTGTGTACGTGGACTGCGACAATCTCTAGGTAGATAGTGCATGTCAAAGTAACATCCACATGAATGCCGGGACCAATGGTTTCTTCTCGTCTACCTTCTTTTTATAGTACATCCTGCTGCCATCTCTTTACCACATGCACCCATCCATCCACTTGACCTAAAAGAAAATGTGATTCACCAGGCAACCTTCTTCCATTGCTCCATGGTCCAGTTCTGACACTCACATTCTCATTGAAGGTGTTTTTGGCAGTGGACAGGGGTCATCATGCCCACTCTAACCGGCCTGCGGCTACACAGCCCAGTACAAAGTAAACTGCGATGCACTGTGTTCGGACACCTTTCTATCATGGTCAGCATTTCGTTTTTCAACGATGTGAACTACAGTAGCTCTTATGTGTACTCAGACAGACTAGCCTTGGGCAAACCTGGTTGACTTGTTGTCCTTCCTTGCACTTTTGGTAGGTACTAGCCACTGCATCCCAGAACTTGTTTTGAAGATGCTCTGACCCAGTCATCTAGCCATCACTATTTATCCCTTGTCAAAGTCACTCAGATCTCTTCACTTGCCCATGTTTCCTGCTTCCATTAGATGAAATTCAAGAACTTACTGTTCACTTGCTCCCTCATACATCCCACCCCTTGACAGATGCCATTGTAATAATATAATCAATGTTGTTCACTATACCTGTCAGTGGTTTTAATGTTGTGGCTGATCAGTGTAGGTGTATGTGAGTGATCATATACATTATCTCGCACATTTATGTAGCAAATTTATAAGGATACCACAACAAGCAAATGAAATAGTGTTGATCTCCTTTGGGGTCTATTAAGCTCTTGGTGAAGGATGAAATTACTTGATTTGACTGGCATTCTAACATAATTTAGAAAGTTTCATAAAATGCATCTCCCACCAGTCGCCATGTAGAGAAGAGCAGAAATGAAACATTGATTCTTTTCTCCTCCTTATTTGTAATGTGTGCTGTGGCTATGCCTGGAGTGAACTTGACTAAATCTTTAATTCAACTTACAAGAAAATGGAGTTCTAGGGGACCTCCAGTGTTTTACTCCTTTTCATTGGTGTCCATTCCAGAGAAGTGATGTCTCCCGTTAATTGTTTTAAATTGAAAGGAACACTCGTAACATTTTAAATAAAAATATGTATGTGTAATGATAGTAATGAGTGTCTCTGGTTCTGTTTAGTTTATTGGGCTTCCTGTTTATGATGACTGCAGCCAATCAAATGCTTTTCTGTAGAATATTATTGATGGCACTGCTGTATATGCCTGGCAATACGTTATAAAGCTTCCCTATGGGGAGACTGCAACCATGAAGACTGTAAATGTTAATTTTTATGTGTTGGTGTTCTCAAGTAAGTGCTTCTAGCGGCGGTCTGATTCTCAGAAACCGCAATGCTTACAATTGTCAGTCAGCATTTTTACAGCTAGACTGCATTGCTGTTGGTGTGTAAAGAGTCCCTTTAAAGGTTTTGATGCTGAGATTCCATCAATGTAGTTTGGGAATGTAATTTTTTTTTTTGACATTTCAGAGAAACTGCAATGCTTACACTTGTCCGTAAAAACACCTTTAGTTGCTGTCTGACTGACTGACCAGAGGCATTTATTCTTAAATGAGTTTCACCAAATCTAAAAGTACTAAGGGACACTTCAATGTTAATAAATAATGTATTTCTAATGTTAGTGTTCCTTTAATTTTCTTTCACTGAATGTTTCTGCTGTCTTTGTAAACAGAGACTTTAGTGCATTTTGAATAGCACAAAGGGCAACCAAGCAAACTGTGGCCTGGTAACTGGCCTCCAGAGAGCTGGGAAAATAGCACGCTCTTATATATAATTATCTCTTTTTATTTTACAGAGAGCTGAATATGAAAACCGCTCTAAAATTTGTCCATACATCCTTTCATGGGGTTGGGCATGAGTACGTGCAGTCTGCTTTCAAGGTTTTTGGCTTTGACCCGCCAATTCCGGTTCCTGAACAGAAGGATCCAGACCCAAATTTTTCAACAGTGAAATGTCCTAACCCAGAGGAGGGTGAATGTGTGCTGGTGAATGTCAATTTCTGATTCCTAAAATATTGCCTTATTTTTCACATCCATATCTACTCATTTACTGATCTGATGATGTTTGCCAGACTTGTTTTTATTATAATAAATTTTCTGGCTATTATGAATGCTGGATATCTATTATACAGTTGCACGTAGTATTTATATTCTGCAATTTCTTAGATACATTGCAAGCACCATAACATCAGCCTTCTCTAGTGATTTTGGTGTTATAAGTGCTCGGTCTCTGTTCCATGGTAAGATGTAAATCCATATAGTAGGTTGTAGTGGTTATGGTGCTTGGGATTGTTCCTTTAAGAAAGTTGGCACCAGGGATGCGCAATTCGTATAGGCTGACGCCCGGAATATGCAGTGCCGGGCAGGTAGTTTTTTTTTTTTTTTTCCTTTTAGCCCTGCTGCGGGCTAAAGTGACTTGTCGGGTCCTCTGTCATGGCTCCTCCCGTCTGTGCAGAGAGCCAGCCCCTTCAGTCTGCAGCTCTGCCGGATGTGAGCTGCAGACTGTGCATCTCGTGATCTATGGCCAATCAGTGTTGCTGCGGGTTACCACAGCAACGCTCTGACTTCTGGAGATCGCGAGATACAGCATAGTCTGCAGCTGACACCCGGCGGAGCTGTAGACTGGAGAGACAGCCCACCGGACCAGTCACCCCCTTACTCTGTCACCAGTGACCCCTTCACTCACTTGTCACCAGTCACTCACTCTGTCAGCCCCTCCCTCCCTCACTCTGCCACCACTACATAACCTACCCACTCCACACACCATGTTACCTACTCACGCTGCTTAACCTACACACTACATCTCTATGCTGCACCACACCATATTCCCTACACACCATGTTCCCTCTATGCTGCACCACACCACATTTCCAACACACACTACACAAATGTAGTACATCCCTTTCCCACACCTCACTATATTCCATACACATACTACATAACCTACACAAATACACATTACATCCTTATCCCACCTCACACTATTACACACACTGTATACTCTTCACACTACATAGCTATTCCACCCCATACTATATTTCCAAAGACCAGTTTTTAAAGAGGCGCCCTAGGAACTAGAGCCACTACAGTTTGATGTAGTGGTTCTGGAGCAAAGAAATTGACCCTGTAGGCTCAGCAGTGTAAGCGCTGCCTTTTCTGTAACCAAGCATGTCAATGGATATAAAAGCCTCCATTAATTATAGTTCTATTTTTTAATAAAGTAAGCTACAATTCTCATTTGGAAATGATTGTTTAAATTCACTACCTACTTACATTTGTTAATTTTATTGAAGTATTGTTGGGTCTGTCTCCTAAATTACTATCAATAAAGACCTTATTTATACACTGTTTTGATAAAAAAAAAAAAATGAATTTTTGTATCAGGACAAGTAGATTGTCATGGTGGAAAAGTAGGTTGGGCAAACTCTTTAGTCCCTGGATTAGCATTCACTAAAAATGCTGTTTGTAGAATGGCTTTGACATGCAGCTCTTAGCATTGCACTGACTCAGTCTGTATATACTTTCTAGGAGCTGTCTCTGCGACTCGCTGAGAAGGAAGGTGCTCGTTTGGTTGTAGCCACAGATCCAGATGCTGACAGGCTGGCCGTAGCCGAGCTGCAAGAAACGTATGTACTTCATAGTTTATATCTCCCTTTTCTTTGGCATACTAAACATAAATAAAATGGAAATTGGCTGACCATTGGATTTCAATTAGTGCACGAGACAGAGCAGGGCCTACCACATGCACAGCTAAGGTGTTACAGCAGATATTATAAAGACATTGTTTTCAGTGCACGAAGTAAATATGAACAAGAAACCTTTGCTTCAAGTCATCGATGATTTGTGGAAACATTTTATTTTTTTTAGCTGTAAGAGAGACTGTGCAAGTCACTAAGGAATTGTACACTGAGTGTCCGACAACTTCTTGCTCCATAACCCAGTTCTTGATTAATTTCCCTGGAATTCAGGGCCAAGTGTTAAAACGCAGATACAATTTTCATTTTCAGGCTATTGTTTCTGATGCTGTATTGCATTTTTTTTAACAGGATTATATAAAATCATATTACATTTTATCGTACAACTTTCCATTGAACGCTGGATTAAGGTGTCTAAGGGCATGCCAAACCTTTCCAATACTGTAACCTGGCTTTTGATGTGTTATAGGTTGTTCTAATTTTCTCAGTTTAATAAGAAACAAATCTGTATCTTCATTTTTCAGGGGTCGCTGGAAGGTTTTCACTGGGAATGAGTTGGCTGCCTTGCTGGGATGGTGGATGTTTTTTTGTTGGCAAAAAAAATGCCAAAAGGGATCCGACGTGGGGAAAGTTTACATGCTGGCAACTGCTGTCTCATCCTCCATTCTCAATGCCATTGCTGCAAAGGAAGGCTTCCTTTACGAAGTAAGTGCAAATATCCCAATTAAGCTAGACTACCTTGTGATGGCTATCAGTGACTCCATCTTGAGTGGGTGTCACTTTGCAATTTTTTAGCCCGATTTTGTTCTGTGTTTAAGTACAGAGTACTGGCCACTATATCGATCCACTGGGCAATCGTTTGTGTAGAGAGACAAATTGACTTACTTTACCTCCTCCTGAGTACCATGTGCAAGATTAACGATTGACTATAAAGTTTAGGTGGCTTTCTTTCTTCATTTTGCCCTCTAGATGCTTGTTAATATACCCCAACTACATAACATATCACATCACTGAGTGGAGATGTACTCCCCTCCCTGGTATGTTTTAATTGGGAGAAAGTGGAGGCTCCTTTTGCGGGCCTGTCTAGCATGCATATGCTCCTCGCGGTGCCCATCAATGACTCCACCTTATGTGGGTGTCTCTTTGTAATTTATTGGGCCTATTTCTGTGAATGGGGAGGTTCTGAAGGCCCACCTCTAAGTGGATTCACTCTGCCATTATTGGCTCCACCCAGATTGAACAGGTTATGGGAAAAGGGAGGTCTCTTGAGATTACAGCACGCTGTCACTGCCTGTATATCCCTGACGAAGATGCCTTATTCACGGAAACATGCTTCTGTCTTTTTTGTTGTTTTTAATGCGTATAGCACTGTTGTGGGGCAGGTGGATAGGGCACTTTTGGCTC
This sequence comes from Pelobates fuscus, assembly GCF_036172605.1. Lineage (NCBI taxonomy): Eukaryota > Metazoa > Chordata > Amphibia > Anura > Pelobatidae > Pelobates > Pelobates fuscus. The sequence goes on from NC_086317.1 coordinate 481,598,295, forward strand.
TTACTTGCCTTGCGGTAATGTAATCCCCTGCAGAGTTTGCTTAAAGTCTAATTTCCTGTGTAAACCATTATAATGTACTTCAGAAAGTTTATTACCTAGTGGGCCACGTGTGTTCTTAATTCCCCTCATATTCTCTACCAGAGTAATAATTATAGGGAGGTAGGACTTGAATACAAAGTATGCTACTTCTGTTACAATGTGTGACAACATGCTGAAACCTTCAAATGTGCATATACCGCTGATATATGTGCTGTTACCTATCCACCAAACCAAATGTTTACACTGTATGCTGGGGGTTTTTGGTTTTTTTTGGCAAGTGGACAAATTAAGTATTCAATAAATATTTTCACCCAGGTATTAAAACCAGCACAAGGATGAAAAGATTAAAAATAAATAAAGGCAAGTGGCATGGAGAATAAGTATAATAATGTAAGATGCATGGGGGGAAAAAAGAAAAACAATGACTGTGCTGGTCTAACAAATTATTAGTGCTTGTGAAAGTAAATTGCATGGTGCAGGTTGTCATTACTTTGTCTACTCACAGGATACTTTACCTGGATTTAAATGGATTGGGAATAGAGTGAAAACTCTCATGGATAAGGGGAAAACCGTCCTGTTTGCTTTCGAAGAATCTATAGGTAACCTGCCAGCTTTGAATCTTTACATAACTCCAACATCAGCAGTGTCATACGTTCTGTGCAGTCTCTGTTTTGCTTGATTTCCCAGAGTTGTTTGTTATATAATGTGTGTAAAAGAATTGCGATCTATGTAGTCCTACAGCAGTTGGATAGCAAAGTAGGAAACACGCTCTGCTTCATTGTTCTAGACTAAGTGCAACCTCTATTAAAGGGGCCCATTTTTTTTATTCCACACAAATATCACTGCTTCCATCACTGCTTCAATATCACTGCCACTGTGTAGGTCCTTACTAGGCAATATGTATGGGAATCCTCCTTACAATGCAGACAGGCTACCAAGCAGCTGTGTAGTTTCTTACTAGGCAGTATGTATGTCCTTACAATGCAGACGGGTTGTGTCTTACTTGATGGGGTGGAATCTTTGCTGTTTAATACTTGCTACATATTTTGCTTGTAAAGACCCTTGATGGAACGTTTATTATTGTTTTTGTTTTGACATATCTGTACTGAGTCTTTATGGTGTTCCAGGATATATGTGTGGAACCGCAGTGCTGGATAAAGATGGAGTGAGCGCAGCTGTAGTTGTTGCAGAAATGGCGACCTACCTGGACAGTATTGGTGTGAACCTGGAAGGTCAGCTTGTCAAAATATATGAAACGTAAGTCGACTCTTCTTTGACCTCCTTAAAGCTGGAAAATAGCCCAAGATTTAGGAAGCGGTGAATACTAAACATGAAGACTCCCTAAATAAGTTGACTTGTGAAAGGGGACACTAACTCCTCAAATTGTGAACCACACTCCAAGAATGGGCTGTATCTTTATTTTCCAGAGTTTTCCTTCAAGAGGTTGCTAACAAGTTTTTAACCCAGTTAAGCCATTACAAAAGACGGACATACGATTTATGTTTTAGACAGATTCCACCCTCAAGGGTTTTCCAAAACTTAAATAGGAATATAGCTTGCTGTCCTGGATGACCTTGGGCTTGTCATATTAATTACAACTGATACTCCTTTAGGAGGGATCCAAGGATAGTTTACCTCTTACATTAAACACTCCAAGCACCATAGCCACTGCAGCTCACTAAAGAGATCAGCTGATGCTCACAGCCAATGAGCTAAGCCTTACATTCCTGGATTTAGCTCCGTTAACAAAAGTTCCCACTTGGGAAGTTATAGCTCTCTGGCATTCATAGCAGAAGTGCAGTGTACTGCTGTAGTAGTAGTTATGGTGTTTTTTGTTTTCCTACAATGCCTAAAAATTTGCAAATAATCCTAAAATAGAATGTCGCACATGCCACATACAAATGCTCATCAAGCAGGGGCAGTTTTGTCAACTTGCTAGAGATTGCATTATAGAATTTTTAGCCGCTGATGATTGAGGTCTGTTTCATTTTCTTAACGTCACATTTTAGAAGATAACTGGTTTTAAACAAATGCCAACTAGCCATTCAGTTAGCTGAACGTCATAGTGGCCACTAACACTCTAAAACACATTGACTGTATGCCAGTCATGTTCATGTTAAGTATTCTAAGTGACAATGGCAGATAATGACATCAGTCACAAGAATAAAGAGAGGATACAACCAGGTCCGAGTAAAGCTATTTTGCACAACTACCCTTTTCATGTAAAATAGTGTGAAAAGGTCAGTCCAAACCATAATCATCCCAATGTCATGCAACTTAAGTCAAAATGGTGCATTGGATCATTAGGATAAAATAAAAAAATACAAGGCCTTAATTGTGTATATTAAAGTATATTTGACTTTATATTAATGATCCAGTGCACCTTTTTGATATGATTTACATGACCTTGGGATGCTTGTGGATTGCCTTTTCTATTTACTTGGGGAATGCAGATCTCTACCATTGTACTCCTGTCTGCCTTGCTACGTTTACTCCTGTCTGCCTTGCTACGTTTACTCCTGTCTGCCTTGCTACGTTTACTCCTGTCTGCCTTGCTACGTTTACTCCTGTCTGCCTTGCTACGTTTACTCCTGTCTGCCTTGCTACGTTTACTCCTGTCTGCCTTGCTACGTTTACTCCTGTCTGCCTTGCTACGTTTACTCCTGTCTGCCTTGCTGCGTTTACTCCTGTCTGCCTTGCTGCGTTTACTCCTGTCTGCCTTGCTGCGTTTACTCCTGTCTGCCTTGCTGCGTTTACTCCTGTCTGCCTTGCTGCGTTTACTCCTGTCTGCCTTGCTGCGTTTACTCCTGTCTGCCTTGCTGCGTTTACTCCTGTCTGCCTTGCTGCGTTTACTCCTGTCTGCCTTGCTGCGTTTACTCCTGTCTGCCTTGCTGCGTTTACTCCTGTCTGCCTTGCTGCGTTTACTCCTGTCTGCCTTGCTGCGTTTACTCCTGTCTGCCTTGCTGCGTTTACTCCTGTCTGCCTTGCTGCGTTTACTCCTGTCTGCCTTGCTGCGTTTACTCCTGTCTGCCTTGCTGCGTTTACTCCTGTCTGCCTTGCTGCGTTTACTCCTGTCTGCCTTGCTGCGTTTACTCCTGTCTGCCTTGCTGCGTTTACTCCTGTCTGCCTTGCTGCGTTTACTCCTGTCTGCCTTGCTGCGTTTACTCCTGTCTGCCTTGCTGCGTTTACTCCTGTCTGCCTTGCTGCGTTTACTCCTGTCTGCCTTGCTGCGTTTACTCCTGTCTGCCTTGCTGCGTTTACTCCTGTCTGCCTTGCTGCGTTTACTCCTGCACGCCTTGCTACGTTTACTCCTGTCTGCCTTGCTGCGTGTACTCCTGTCTGCCTTGCTGCGTTTACTCCTGCCTGCCTTGCTGCGTTTACTCCTGTCTGCCTTGCTACGTGTACTCCTGTCTGCCTTGCTACGTGTACTCCTGTCTGCCTTGCTGCGTGTACTCCTGTCTGCCTTGCTGCGTGTACTCCTGTCTGCCTTGCTGCGTGTACTCCTGTCTGCCTTGCTGCGTTTACTCCTGCCTGCCTTGCTGCGTTTACTCCTGTCTGCCTTGCTACGTGTACTCCTGTCTGCCTTGCTGCGTGTACTCCTGTCTGCCTTGCTATGTGTACTCCTGTCTGCCTTGCTACGTGTACTCCTGTCTGCCTTGCTGCGTGTACTCCTGTCTGCCTTGCTGCGTGTACTCCTGTCTGCCTTGCTGCGTGTACTCCTGTCTGCCTTGCTGCGTGTACTCCTGCGCGCCTTGCTGCGTTTACTCCTGCGCGCCTTGCTGCGTTTACTCCTGCGCGCCTTGCTGCGTTTACTCCTGCGCGCCTTGCTACTCCTGTGTGCAGCACAATTTTTGTTTATATATGTTTCTAGATAAAATTATAGGTTTTGATTTCTCCCCATAGACCAAAATGAGATGTTCGTGATTAGAGCATCTCATCCTTGCTTCAGTTGAGTTTAAACAATGGGTAGGCAATCTTTAGCACTTCAAGTGTTCTGAAATACAGCTCTCATAATGCTTTTACAACCATAATGTTGGAAAAGCACCAGGTGAGATGTAGTCCACAACATCTGAATTGCCGAATGTTGCCTTCCCCTGGTCTAAACGATTCAGTTAGGAACTTCTAATGTGAGGTTTTTTTTTGTTTTTTTTTTAAACCAATATTTATGTATTTATACTGGGTCAAAATGTCATTAGACAATGCACTTCATCAGTGTTACACAGGTTTTATTCTATTTGACATCGATTGGCCTAGATCCTAAATTACAGCCCATTGTTAATGTGTGCATATCTTCGATAATACCTATACACTGATCAGCCGCAACATTAAAACTACCTGCCTAATATTGTGCAGGACCCCCTCTAGCTGCCAAAAGAAGCCCAATGTGTTGAGGCATTGATTCTACAAGACCTTTAAAAGTGTCTTGTGGTAACTGGCACCAAGACATCAGCAACACATTCTATAAATCCTGTAAGTTGTTAGGTGGGGCTTCCATGGATTGGATTTGTTGTACATCCCACAGATACTCAATTGGATTGAGTTCAGAGGAATTTGGCGAAGGCAACATCTTCAGGAAAGATTTGAGCAACATGTCAATGCATTGAACAATTTTTGCAGTGTGGCATGGTGCATTACCCTGCTGAAAGGGGTCACTGCCATCAGCGCAAACAATCTGGTGGCAAACCGCAATGCACTGTGTGTTCTGACACCTTTCTGTACTGGCCAGCATTAAGTTTTTGATTAATTTTAAACCAGAGTAGCTTGGAAGGACTAGCCTTTGCTTTCCGTGTGCATCCATAACCTGACATTGGTTCACGGTTGTCTTTTTTTTTTTTTCACCACTTTTGGTAGGTACTTACCACTGCATGCCATGTTCTGACCCAGTCGTCTAGCCATCACTATTTGTCCCTTTTCAAAGTCACTCAGATCTCTTCACTTGCCCATTTTTTCCTGCTTCCAACACATGAAATTCTAGAACTGACTGTTCGCTTGCTCCCTAATATATCCGATCCCTGACAGGTGCCAATGTAACTGTATAATCAATGTTATTCACTTAACCCGTCAGTGGTTTTAATGTTGTGTCTGATCAGTGTAGATACCCAGGTTAGCATAAAGTATGTGTACACATGTAATCTATACACTGTACCAGTAAAATATCCTGCTAATGACTCAAGATGCTCAATACTTGCCATCACAGGTCCATCACTGTAGGATCACAATGTACCTAGTGTGCAAAGGCTAAAAATGAGATTAAATATTGCATAGATTGTTATGTAATCTGCTAATGTTCTATTGAGGTATACCGTATATACTCGAGTATAAGCCGAGTTTTTCAGCCCATTTTTTTGGGCTGAAAAACCCCAACTCGGCTTATACTCGAGTCAAGGTCTGTATTATGGCAATTTGCATTGCCATAATACAGACTGGGGGAGAGGGGGGCTGGCAGAGCTGTAACTTACCTTTCCTGCAGCTCCTGTCAGCTCTCTCCTCCTCTGCGCCGTCCGGTCAGCACCTCGGTCAGCTCCCAGTGTAAATCTCGCGAGAGCCGCGGCTCTCGCGAGACTTACAGTGTAAGCTGACAGAAGAGCAGAACGGACGGCGCAGAGGAGGAGAGAGCTGACAGGAGCTGCAGGAAAGGCAAGTTACAGCTCTGCCAGCCCCCCTCTCCCCCCCACTGAACTGCCTGCCACTGGACCACCAGGGAAGGAGAGCCCCCCTCCCTGCCATATATCAAGGAGGGAGGGGGGACGAAAAAAAAAAATATAAATAAAATAAGAAATAATAATATAATAATAAAAAAAAATTAATAATAACAAAAAAAAGGGGTATAAGGACCACTATGGGAGGGAGGGGGGTATAAGGACCACTATGGGAGGGAGGGGGGTATAAGGACCACTATGGGAGGGAGGGGGGGGATAAGGACCACTATGGGAGGGAGGGGGGTATAAGGACCACTATGGGAGGGAGGGGGGTATAAGGACCACTATGGGAGGGAGGGGGGGGATAAGGACCACTATGGGAGGGAGGGGGGGGATAAGGACCACTATGGGAGGGGGTGGGATAAGGACCACTATGGGAGGGAGGGGGGGGATAAGGACCACTATGGGAGGGGGTGGGATAAGGACCACTATGGGAGGGAGGGGGGGTATAAGGACCACTATGGGAGGGAGGGGGGTATAAGGACCACTATGGGAGGGAGGGGGGTATAAGGACCACTATGGGAGGGAGGGGGGGGATAAGGACCACTATGGGAGGGAGGGGGGGGATAAGGACCACTATGGGAGGGGGTGGGATAAGGACCACTATGGGAGGGAGGGGGGGTATAAGGACCACTATGGGAGGGAGGGGGGGTATAAGGACCACTATGGGAGGGAGGGGGGTATATGGACCACTATGGGAGGGATGGGGGGGATAAGGAACACTATGGGAGGGAGAAGGGGGATAAGGACCACTATGAGAGGGAGGGGGTGGGATAAGGACCACTATGGGAGGGGAGGGGGAAGTAAGGACCACTAGGGGAGGGGTGAGTCAGGACCACTGGGGGGGGGGGGGTGAAGGAACACGGGGGTGGGGAGGTAAGGACCACTGAGGGAGGAGGGGGGGAAGTCAGGACATATGGGGGGGGAGGGGGCGGCAAAAAATGTTTTGCCTACGGCGGCAAATATCCTTGCACCGGCCCTGCACACACTGCATTCACACACTGCATTCATACACACACACACTGCATTCATGCACGCACTCATACACACACGCTGCACTCATACACACACGCTGCACTCATACACACACGCTGCACTCATACACACACGCTGCACTCATACACACACGCTGCACTCATACACACACGCTGCACTCATACACACACACATACGCACACACTGCATTCATTATACACACACTGTAAATAAATATTCAATTAATATATTTTTTTTAGGATCTAATTTTATTTAGAAATTTACCAGTAGCTGCTGCATTTCCCACCCTAGTCTTATACTCGAGTCAATAAGTTTTCCCAGTTTTTTGGGATAAAATTAGGGGCCTCGGCTTATATTCGGGTCGGCTTATACTCGAGTATATACGGTAATTTGTTTTGTGTGCTTTTGCTTCTTTTTCAGCAGGCATTTTTTTCAGCTTTGCTGACCTGTACAATTACTCTTTTCATTAGTTTTGATTTTTAATTGTTTTTCTTTTATCCTTTTATATAGGTATGGTTTTCACATTGCTAAAACCTCCTATTTTCTCTGTTACGACCCTGCAATTATTAAGAGAATATTTGAACGTCTGAGGAATTTCAATTCGCCAAAGAAATATCCTGATTTCTGCGGCCCGTACGGCATCCTTCATATCAGGGACATCACCACAGGCTACGACAGCAGTCAACTGAACAAGAAATCTGTATGTATAAAGATGTGCAATGTATTTGCTTTTGTTTAGCAGAATTTATATCTCTGAATTAGCACCTTGTAAGATAGATTGGGAAACGTAGTAAAAATACCTATTTTATTGTAAATAAAAGTTTAAAGTAGGGGGGCGGAACCAGCGCCCAAGCAAGGCGGTCGCACTCTCAGTGAGCTCCGAGCCGCCGTCTGAGTCCAGGGCTCCAATAGCGACTCACTGGGCACAGACAAAACTCAGACACGCTCCACTGGGTCTATGGACCATGGGGCGACGCGCCAAAAAACAGCGAGCGAATCCCGGGCCCGGCTGCTGAGATATTGGGAGTTTATTCAAACAGCCGCAGCACCTCATGCAAGCCAAGATGGCGCCGACTGCGACCTGCTCCACGGCTTCGTCGGAAGCAGAGAGCATACATGGGGATGATTCCCACGCCACAATGCTAGCTGCACAACCCACAAAGACAATGCAGCTCCCTCGACCAAAGCAGACATTAAAGCTCTATTGCAGGACGGCCATGTTTCAAGCGGATATAGCTGTGGTGAGGGAGGATGTCGCCAAGCTGACAGGCTGTGTCCGGGCAGTGGAAGGGGAGCTGGGAGGCACCCATTTGGCACAATCTGCCACAGATGCTATGCTCCACACCTCGCAGAAGAAGTGTGACGAGATGGGCCAATGATTAGTGAGCCTGGAAGACAGAGCCAAAGCCTGCAACATTAAGATCCGAGGTATACCAGAGTCTGTCTCCTCAGATGAATTGCCCCATTATACACGACGACTACTAGCCACACTGCTAACACCTAAGCAAGCCAAGCAGGCCGCGACTGACCGCTGCCGGCGACTGCCCAAGGCAGCTAAAGCACCCCCTGAGGCCCCTAGGGACGTGCTCCTGCAATTTCCGGGGGAACTCTGATAAGTCCGCAGTCCTGGGAGCTGCAAGAGTATCTCCCTCACTGACATTTGAAGGCTTGCAGCTATCCTTTTATAAGGACCTATCAATAGCAATCTTGCAGTTGAGGCAATCACTCCGCTTCACCACAAAGCTGTTGAGGGCGGCGGAGATCCTGTACAGGTGGGGTCCACACCACCTATTGGCGGAGAAAAGCGGCAAGAAGTTCACACTCTCGCAACTCCAAGATGTGCCGGCCTTCTTCCAAGCATTGGGAGTTTTGGCTACAACTCATCCACTACAAGACAAAAGACCAGTAGACGTGATCCCTCCATTTGTTCCAAGGAGAGCCCTGACTGGGTCGGCAGACCCTCCAGCTTGACGTCGTCTGAACTAATTTTAATCTTTCTTCATGTCATATTTGACAGATATAGAATGTTTTGTTTGTTCACAGTTATGTTATTATTTCTCTGGCTCCGTAGGCTAACTTACCAAGCCGTAGCACTGCCATAATGCCCCTACCCCCCCCCCCCCCCTCCATATATGCATATCTCTCTTCATAGCTGCCACAATTGCTACGCTCTTTGTACGCGCTCTACATGAGTCCTCAGGAGGCTTTTGGACAACACATAGCACTTTGAATGTAGAGGATGTCATGTTTCTAGTTCTCTCCCAACCTCCCCTGCATCTAGCTGTGTACCACCATCAAATGCTTTGTAGATGCGGTGTGAACAAAAAAAAAAAAAAAGTTTAAAGTAGTTTGTTAAACAAATCATGCTCACCATATGCAAATTTTAAACCAATTTGATTTCCATAAATACATGTGATTAGGTTGGGATCTTTACTAATTACGGTTTTATTTCTGCAAAAGTAATCTATTTAATATCTGTTTAAACGTTAAAAAAAAAATCTCTTCTTAAAGGGAGAGTTGAGCAAAATTCTAAACCAATATTTGTATTCTAAAACAGACAGGTATAACTACATAGCTTTGATAATGTAAATTACCATTGTAAGCATAAAGCCAGAAGTCATTAATATTGCACATAGTACTTTGTCATAGGCAGACCTGCTTTCCTCTTCCGAAAAAGTGAGTGTGCTTTTTTTCTCAGACAGCCCATAAAGTGGGCCATCTGAGTCTTCTGGCTGTGTGACAAGACTTTCCTTGTCTACTTTTTATTTCCAGGCGTCTGCTCTCAAGGTCCCTTTGCTATGATTAATCACTGGTTGGGTCATTCTGTATCATTCCCTTTCTTCTTTAGAAGTTTGTAAATATTTGAGTAATTGGATTGTGGTCTTTGAAATGTCACAGTCCATGCACTTTCTCAAAACTATGCGATGTGTAGGGCCACTACTTGGACGCTTATTCTGTTGCTAAGGTAAATGATCCAGCTGTTAGCAGAGGTCCACAATGATACATTCCCATGCTGTCAGGAACCTAATCATCTCACGTGTTTTTTTGTTTTTGCAGATACTTCCCGTGAGTAAAAGTAGCCACATGATCACTTTCACATTTCAGAATGGCTGTGTGGCCACCTTGAGAACAAGTGGAACAGAACCCAAGATCAAGTACTATGCAGAGATGTGCGGCTCTCCGGGGCAAGGGTGAGTTCGGTTCATTTTGAAGTCTATTTTGTTGTGTCGGGCTGGTCTTTACAGGTAGCAACAGTATTAATCCTCAGGCCATGTGTAATAAATTGTAGTGTTTACTGTCTCCAATAGTAATCAATCTTATCCCGTGACACTATTTTCCGCAGATCATAAATTATTACACTAGCTTAAATTTTATTTTAATGTCTCTTAACCTGATTTATATATTAGGTAGGCTTCTCTGCAAAATCAACTGTCTTGAGAATGCTGATGTTTGTAACTTGCTCAAGGGAGACATCTTGTGGCCTTTTTTTGCAAATTAAATTATATCAGATTTTTTTATATATATTTGAGCATGATGGAAAAGGAGGTCAACAAAAAGATGTGAGTGATGATTATGAATCTTATGAGTTCTGACTAACTTTTGACTGCAGCTGCTATGAACTTCATTCCGGATGGCTGCCTGAGCATGGTGGAAAATCAATATGCCAAACATCCTATGTGCCAAACGGTGTAGTCTTCTCAACTTCATATGTTGATCCCTGACTAGTAAACTGGGATCATGCAATATTGTCTTTAATTGTGTCCAAATATGTGTAAATTAAGTACAGATTTTGGAAAGAACATTTGTTGTGTAGATTTTTGTTCTTATCAGACCGGCAGAGCAGATTTTGTTTGTAGAACTACCGGTCCATAATTACTGTAAGATTTCAAATTTAATTTTACCGAATACCTGTTTGAAGCTCTAAAGTCTTTCCAATAACACAGCATGGCATATTTACCAGAGTTCTGCGCCTGTATGCTAGTTACATTGGCACATGGTATTGACAGAACTTTTCCAAGATTGCACTGTTCTAAAGGAATCTCTATTACTAATCCCTAATCTCCAGTTTAAGATCCATAAAAACACACTTCTGAAGGAAGGAATAGCAACTAACCACTTCTCTCCTTCATCTTTCTTTTGATTTCACAAAACCCAGTTTCTATTGTCTTCTAATTACTTGATGTAATATTTATAGGTTTAATATTACAGTTGAAGCAAGCAATCCCTTTGAATAGGACACACATCATCTTATATCCTTATACACATCCCTTTGACCAGTGGTTCTCAACCCATTCATGAAGAGCTACCAGCAGTTCGTAGAAACATAGAGTGTGATGGCAGATAAGAACCATTCAGCCCATCTAGTCTGCCCAATTTTCTAAATACTTTCATTAGTCCCTGGCCTTATCTTATAGTTAGGATAGCCTTATGCCTATCATGCATGCTTAAACTCCTTTACTGTGTTACCCTCTACCACTTCAGCTGGAAGGCTATTCCATGCATCCACTACCCTCTCAGTAAAGTAATACTTCCGGATATTATTTTTAAACCTTTGCCCCTCTAATTTAAGACTATGTCCTCTTGTTGTGGTAGTTTTTCTTCTTTTAAATATAGTCTCCTCCATTACTGTGTTGTTTCCCTTTATGTATTTAAATCTTTCTATCATATTCCCCCTGTCTCATCTTTCCTCCAAGCTATACATTGACTCTGTCATCTCTGTACTCCAATCACAGTCAATCTATTAAATGATACTTAAAGCACTAGAAGAAACTTTTGCAAAACGTACTGACCTCTACCTAAGGCTATGGGAGTAAATCTATTTGGAGGACAGACAGAAAGCCTTTCACAAATAGGGACCATTGTTGGTGTGTATAACCTACATCTGTTGCGTTTCCATTAAATAACAGCAATGTGATCTAATGATGATGCTTCTGTACTTGCAGGGACAAGAAATACCTTGAAGAAGAGTTGAAAAGGGTCATCGATGCCTTGGTGGAGAATTTCCTGGAGCCAAGCAAGAATGGTCTCACCTGGCATTCTGCTTGATCTCTGCTCCTGTAGTACACCTGCACTCCAGTTACTGCAACATACGAGCCCTATCATCCTTAAAGAAGTGGCCAAGCCCTATGGTTTCATACAGTACCGGGGCTAGTAAAGGGATTTGCTCATTTATCTTCCCTCTACAAGAGAATTGCCCATTGATACTGCAAGCATCTTTGTTTCCTTTGTTCAAATTGTCATTTTTTGTTGTTTTTTTTTCCTTTGTTAATGTTGAACATATCAACTGGTAGTAATGGTAGATGATCTGATTGTGTAGAATATCAGAACGTCTTAGAAGTGAAATCTAAGAAACGGGTCTGAAATCAAATGGTTTTAATATATTTAACCATTGCTGCCTGTTCATAAAAATAATTTATGTTTAAGCTTTCTGGTTAAAACGTTAGATTTAGTCCTCCAGTATGTTACAGAAAAAAAGGAAGAGAAAGTTACGGGAAGATTACGGTGTTTGAGTTTGTGGTTTTATGTTAATTTATTATTTTATATAAGTTTCACTTCATACGTCCAAACCATAGCACTAAGCTTCTTGTTGTGAAGCTGTGGTAGCGGCTGGAAGTCTTATTGCTATTCTTGTTTTACTGTTACAGTTTTGATTCGTGATGACAGGTTGTGTAGTTTGAGTTTGTTATGCAATAAAACTCTGCTTCATTAAGCGTGAAGCAGTACTTCTGCAATTACTGAGTGTTGAGACACTCTACCATAGGGTTGTGTAAATAAATTGGGGCTTGTCCGTATAGTAGTGAGCTACAACTCTCATTACCCTAAGCCAGCCACTCAAAACCATTTTAATTACAGTTTAACAGTGCCCATTAAACCACATGCAATTCAACTGTTTGTGAAATTTTCCATATCCCAAGGACCAGAAACCAATTTTCCTGCTAGTCCCGTATATGAAAAATGCTTGCTCCAGAACGGTTTGTTAAAACCCAGCTCTGTAGAATGTATATTTCTTTAAGCTTCCCTAGTTCGGAAGCCGACCTGGCAACCGTAAGCTGCTTGGGGAGATCTGTGTTATAGCATTCTGATCCTGACCTACAAAGTGGGTTTCAGGATACGAGTGTGCTGCCTTATATAAAACGTGCTTTTCTCGTTAAAACGGTTCCTAACTTTGTCTCTGTATGCTTAGAACAGCCGGGCCTACCCTAACTCCTAGCCCCTTATTTTAAAAATCTTATTGCTTCTGTATGTCTTACAAGTGCCCCATGAAGGCAATCTGCCCCCAACCTGAGCTTTATTTTACCTTCATTTCATACAATCCTGGCATGTCCATTTCTTACACAGTAAGTAATATCACATGTTCCAGTGATCGCACATGGGGAGTGGGATGCTCTTGTAGCGTTTTGTACAGCAGAGCAAAGCTATACTTACACAGATCTCTCTGATCTGACACTTAAAGTCCTTTATATTGGTCCAGTAATATCCATGAGCACTTTAAACAAACATTAAACCATCTAAGAAAGTGTATTTAAAAAAAAAAAATGACAGCTGTAATTAGCTCAAAATGTGCCTTCTGTGAATTTAACAATGGCTCAATACACCGGTAATAACAGAATAATTGTACTGGGGGTAGAAAAACGCCGGAGCTTTAGGGTAATTTTCAAATTGAATGATACAGTGCTGGCTGGGGATAATGAGAAAAGTATCTCAACGCTAGATCCAGTTTGCAGCTTCCCAGCCCTGAAATTAAAGGGATTACTGTTTTAGACTTAATACTTAGAGTATGTCGGTTCAGAATCATTTCCTTACAAGAATTGAGTAGTAGTAGAATTAAGTAGTTTATTTTGGTTTGTTTTTTTTCTTTCTCATATTATGGAAATGTGTGTACATGATAAGCTAGTCAGACCCCAGTTAGATACGACTGGCGTTCTTTGACTTGTACCTTTTGCTAGCTGCTGTAAATGGAAAGCTATATTTCAGTTGTATTTTATGAAGACGCGCACACACACACGGTCTGTTTGTAGATACTGACCATGAGCTGGAGGTCTGTATTTGACGTGAGTACAGACTAATCTGAATTAGCTGTGAGATGGCTATGACAGATTCATTTTGCTTTAATGTTTATCTGCACTTTAGAAAGCAGGAAGTTGCACACGTGCATGGAACGTGCAGCTGGACGCACACCCTAGTTAAGAGAATTTAACTTTTCTACGTAGGTTACAAGGGGCAAAAAAAAAATATTTCCCCTTTTAAAAATGAATGTTTTTTGCGGTTATGGTGCTTGGATTGTTTTTTTAATACATGAAAAGCCAGATCATAAACCAAGTGATTCCTTATTGTTATTCTGTTTTTATCATGATAGCAGTAGGACGCTTGGCTTGTACTCAGAGAGGCAAATTAATAAATCCTTCTGATGTTGGAGCAATTAACACAAAGCAAAACGAATGCTTCCCGTACATATCCTGTCTTACTAACTTTGTGCGCCAGTCTGTAGGTGCCGCCTGTACACTTGCAGCTATGCTTTGCAGTTGTGACGCTGAATGTATGGGATCCTTTGATAGACATGTTTGCACTATAATTAGTGTGGGTAATTTTTCAAAGCCTGTGAATGTACTCCCCAGGCAGTATGTGCCCCCCGTATTGCACTATTATTTTCTTAACGCACTGCTGCCTGTATGGTGATGTTTGAATGTTTGACACAGTTTCATATTGTTTGTTCTTTGTGAATCTTTCCTGGAGGTCACAGCAATGTAGATTTTGTATAACTTTTTGTATTTCTTGTGCGACTGCATTGCTTTGTTGGTTTTGCGTTTGTCACTGATGGTAAGTGCTTGAGTGCCGTAAAGCCAAGGACTTTAGTTTGATTTCGCAGTTTCTCCCTCATACTTGAAAGGTATCACAGCTGGTCAAGTTCCGGTGGGGACATTCCATTTTTCAGAGAAGTGGATAATAAAGATTTTTGGCATTCTACTTTCTCTCGTTTTGATATAACGTTTGTAGGTATTACAGTAGTTCAGTTTATAGGTTAAGCCACTTCTGTGGATGTATTCTCCTTAATGCGGTTTTTACAATCATAGTAGCTCCTGCAATCTGCTTAGTGGGGGCAATCTGGGTTTTTTGCAATTTAAAGTGCATATAGATTGTATGCAATAACATCACTAATACCTGTAGATCTGTTTACAGAATGTTTTGTACACAGATTTCAAACTGAAAGAAACTGAAAGGATGCCGGGTACTAACCTGTCAGGACAGACAATTGGAGTTGGAGTAAAAATGTGTAACTTTTTTCAATGCAATAAACCGTTCAGGGGAAGAATCATATGTTTCATGCCGATATGACATCTCCCCAGAGTTACACAAAGGTAATTGTACACCTTGAAATAAAATATGCCAAAACCTGCTGGAGAATCATACATCACCAAAACTATCCTGAATCATTTGCTCCCCACTGCAAATAATACATATGGGAACAATTAAAGGAGATAGAAAGAGGGGGAAAAGGAAGATGAGGGGAGAGGGGGGGACTCACTAAACAGTAAAACGTGATTTTAAAAGCCTAACATGGCAAACCCACTATGGCCAAATGACAAATGGTGCAAAGTAATAAAGGAATCGTAGGCTGACAAAAAGAAACTAGTAAACCAAAAAAAAAATATCAAATGTATCTTTTATTTATTTCTTTTTGTCTGATTATGATTGCTCCATTACTTGAATTTATCATGTGTTCCTAGTTGGTTTGCTGTGGTAAACTGCACACTTTTTAATTAACTTTTTATTCCCTTCTTATCTTGTGTATTATGTAGTGGGAATCCACAGATTTTGGTGATGTATGGTTCTACCTGTGTGTAACTCTGGAGGTATTTCTCTAAGCCCCCCTCCTTCCAGCATCTTTGCAGTTTCTTTTTTTCCATCTAGCGAGTGGAGAACCTACCACAAGGGGCTTGTGTGGTAAGAACATTTGGATCTCTTTTTATATATTGTCTATACCATTGATCGTTTAGTTGCGTCTTATGATGATACAAATCTTAAACTCCCTGCTGAACTGATGTTCACTAACCACCCTCTGCGGATGTAAATAGAACAAGTGTTCAACATGTAAAGTACAATGCGGGTTTTAGTTCAGTCACACTTAAAATATAAACTACTACTGCCTAAAATGTAAATTGACAACTTTAATCTGGTTGTTAAAAGAATGACTATTACCTTTTATAGTACTGATGTCCAACCATCTTTCAACGCCCATCAACAGCCCATGATTGAAATATTTAGTCATTCTATTACAATATCTATAATGACAATAGCTGGCCCACTGAGATACAATGTGAAGAAGGTTGTAAACTCTTTACTTATAGCACAGTTGACTTTAAAGCAATATAAAGAGTTACTTTGTCCATTTAATAAACATTTTCCAAAAAGTAACCTCAACGATAGTTATCTTCTGAATGAGTTTGTTAATGAAGGGACAGTCTGGGAACCAAAACAGTTTTATTGTTCTAAATTTGATAGGAAGCCAGGAGGTTCCTTGTGCCAGCTTACCTCCAGGTATTAATCGGTTTAAGCTCAGTGTCTTCTGTTCAGCTCCGTTCAGCTCTACAGCTGAACTTCCATTGCAGTCTGAGGCTTCAATCAGGGAGCCTTGGACAGGGGAGCCACTAATCTGCTGATGCTCTGGACCTATCAGAGGCACCCTTGTCTGAGACTGAGTGTTTGAAATGTCTGACTGCAATTGAGGTTTGGGGGCCAAGCAGACTGGTGTCAGACAGAAGTCTTTGTGGGTAAACCATTCATTATTAGTTTAACCCTAGAAGGTAACAGGCAGCATAACAACTTCATTCTGATGAAGTTGTAATGGTGCCTAGAGTGTTCCTTTAAGACCTATGAGTCGTCCTGGGCCATTTTATCAGTTGTAACCTGCTTTACCCTGGATGGGTGAGCATCCTCAGCGATAGAACCATCAGTAGAATAATTAAAGAGTGTCACTTGTTCATCACTGGGAGATGCACCATTATATAACATATAGCATATGAAAACATTTCACTACATAGGTAAGTGTGTCCTTATTAGAAAGAACACTGTGTAATAAATATTTCTCTTGCCGGTAAGTTGCACTAGCGTCATTTTTTAATTGTTTGCTTTTTAGCGATATCCTTATCCATCTGTGGTATTTAAACAATCCTACGTTTGTTCAATTTGCTGCTCAAAAGAAATGTTCTTTTTTTCCATCCACTATGTAATTTATGTTTTATGTATATATTTTTTTTTTTTCTTGTAAAAAGTGTATAGAAATAATGTTCTTTTTCTTGCAGTATGAGTTGTTGACAATACTTCATCTTCTGGTGTTCACTAACACACCATAATGCACCATGGGACAACTGGGAATACATCTTTTAGGAGATTGTAAAATGTTGTCCCCATCTGTGTATTTTGCTGGACCTCCCATTGGTTATCAGATTAGTTATTATTGGTGGCATGCAAACCTCAAACCCAGGGTCATTCCATCAAGATTACTGATGTATGAATGAGTCCACTTATTCTTCGCTAGTGTCTAACTTAATGTCTGATATATTAGCCGCTGCCAAGAGCAGAACTTGAAAACCCAGTAATAAAAGGCTTTTCCTGAGTGACAGTATAGCGCTATTGGGTTTACAAAGCTCATATGTAATTTTGATGCATTAACCCTCTTGGTGCCCGTATTATACACCTGGGACACTAAGAGCTTGGTATTTAGTATATTAAATGAATTTAGCTTGTGTGTTTCAGTATTTTACATGCTAAGTTTGTGAAGACCAACTTATCCAAAGAGGCATATATGTCCATTATTTCCCATTGTTATGTTTTGTTTACCTTGTTTTGCTGTGCACTTTTTATTAATGGGTTATTGCACATGCTAGTACTGCTATAAGCTACTGTATTTCAGTTTTATTATTGTTTTATTGTGGAATTATGAATACATCCTAAATATCTTCTTTACATGTTTGTACTTTATTCAACATGTTTTAAAATGTTAATTTAGCGTCTTTTGATAATTTGACTTAATATGAACTTTCACACCTTATATTAGCAGAAAATGATTGTGCCTACACCTTAACCTATTCAGCTCATTGCACTGGTTGTGCTGCAGAGAGCCTGGTGCCACCCCTAAAACCGGAGGCTCATCCAGTCCATCTGTTGTGGCTTTAATAATGCTCCCACCAATTATTGCTGACCAAGGGGGTCCGGGGCAGCTATAACCACACATCACTCAAGGCACTGCAGAAGGTTGCCTGTTGTGCCTTATTTGTTAACACCAAACACCGCTCCAGAAGACACATTTCCACAGGCCAATGGTCGAATTGCATCTATTTATACACAACTGCATCTGATGTTTGTCATTGCTTACGGCAGGGTTTGAAAAATGTCAGGTTGCTATGGCGACTAGGATTGTCCTGGTGTGTCCTGGGATTTGTCTGCCCATTCAGCAGAGGCGGTCCACTGAGAGAGGTATAGAAGCAGCCTGCTGAGGTAGGTTGTGGGTCGCCCGAGGAGAGAGTGCATGGAGGTGGCCAAGTGATGTTTGGAGTTTGTTAGCTTCCTACTCTTCTTTCTCTGCTCCTTTGCACGTCCTGTATTGATGCCTGGAGCAGGGATAAGACCTCACTTTGGCCCCGGCATCTCTAAACTGCGCTCTAGGGAGCAGAGGCTGGGTGGACTATCATTGAAATTAAAAAAAAAAGTAACATTATTTGTGAGTATATGAGAAAATTGTGTGTGTCTGTCAGGGAGTATACATGTGTCAAATCAGCGAGTGTGTGTTTCAGTGTTGATTTAGGTGATCGGCCCCCCTTCGATTGCATGGGAATGGTGTTTCTACTCACATATTTTTTTTTTTCCCCACTCTATGGTGGTCTCGCTGCTGCTGTCCCCACCTCCATGGCTGAGTTAATCCCATAGGAACGCATTGGGAGGCTATTGTGAATGCGCTAATTAGCATTTCCTTCTAAATATGTACTGAATCAATGTATCTCTATGGGGAACATTCTGCGCATCCATGCAGAGCATGAAGACACTGAATGTAGATGCTGCACACTTTTCTCTAAAAAGGCAGTGTTTACATTGAAAAGCTTGCAGGTATAGGATATATGTAAAGTAAATGTGTGACAAAATGACTCTAATTACAACTAAAACCCACCTACAATCAAATACAAACTATAAAAAAAATGTAATATACAGCTCATATACTAATATGGAGTTGTTGTGCCTAATCATTAAATTCATGAAGCACCAGTATCCAAAAAAGTAACAATCAATTACCTAATAAGGTTTATAACGATATTGGCGGGCACACAACCCAGTTTGGGTCAATTGACGGCACACTCCAGTTCCCAGGTGGTCCCTAGATCGGTACTTTGTTCGGTGGATTGAAGCTACCGAACACCCCGGCAGAAAGGCACGAATAAGCCTTTCTGCAGGGAAAATAAAAGGTTTTAACTGCCGGGCCATAGTCTAAAGGAAGCAGGCGAGCAACCAGGCTTCTCCAGTGCACAGTGGCGAGGTTGGTTCCGCCACATACCGTTTACCAAGTTTGTAACTTTTCCAAGATTTCTGATTAGTGCAGCCCAGCATGTATCTTGTCATGCGCATTAAGTAATCAGTACGGTTGATCAGGCCAGTCGTGACCACCCAAGGCCCATGCCAGTCACATGCGGTATCTTATTCAATCTATGTCCCTACTCTTATCTTTCTACACGCTGTTGGCACCACATCCCTCTTTTCAGCACGTGGGCCTTTTTGGATATTGGCCAGACATGCTATGGAATATTTTATGCAATGTCATCTTAGTTGAATTTCTTAGTGCGACACAGTTTAAGCCAAGTGCCATCTTAACTATCTATAATAGATTAATTTGCTCATTAGTGATCAATCATGCTTAATTAGTTAATTGGAATTTTATCACAATTATCACAGGAGTGTATTATAAGTCTATACCCTCTGCCATATTTTATTATTTATATAGTACCAGCACATTCTGTAGTGCTGTACAATGGGTGGACTACCATACATGTAATTGTAACCAGACGCACAGGAACAGAGTGATTTAGGGGTCTGCTAAATGCTTACATGCTAAAGGGAGTGGGGTATAGTGACACAAAAGGTAGGCGTATGGTAGAAAAGTGGTGCTAGGATAGTATTCACTTGATGACCGTTGCAGGAGAGGAATCCTGGTGCAGAGAGGGAAAGATGTTCACAGTTTAATTGATATGCATTCCTAAAGAAGTTTTCAAAGATTTTTTTTGAAGGAGTGGAGACAGGGTGAAAGCTTAACGGAGAAGGGAAGGGAGTTCCTCAGAAAAGCTCTGGAGAAGTCTTGAAGGCGAGCATCAGCGGTGGGCGTACGGACAGAGGATAGACGCAGGTCTTCGGCAGAGCGCAGGGGCCTCACTGGGACATACTTCTGTATTAGGGAGGATAGGTAGGTTGGAGCAGCATTATGTAGGGACTTGTAAGCAAGCACCATGATTTTAAATTGAGTGCTGTATCTAACTGGAAGCCAATGTAGGGACTGACAGAGGGGGAGATGCGGGCGGACAGGAAAATGAGCCTCACCGCTGCATTCATTCTAGATTGTAACGGTGCAAGCTGGGAACACGTATGACCATTGGGAAGGGGATTGCAGTAGTTAAGGCAGGAGACAAAAAATTAGGTAGCAATATGCAATGTAAATCTGCCGTTGCTAAGGCCAGCAAGGTTTTGTCATGTATAAATAGGGGCATAAATTCTCGAGGTGAAAATATAATTTTGCCTCTTTATAAATCGCTGGTAAGACCACACCTTGAATATGCTGTGCAATTTTGGGCACCTGTTCTAAAGAAGGATATCATGGCACTCGAAAAAGTGCAGAGACGAGCTACTAAATTGATAAAAGGAATGGAGCATTTTAGTTATGAAGAAAGGTTAAAAAATGTAAATCTCTTCAGTTTGGAAAAACGGAGCCTTAGAGGGGATATGATAACATTATACAAATATATTCGGGGCCAGTACAAACCATTATCTGGAAATCTATTCATAAACAGGGCTATACATAGGACACGAGGTCACACATTTAGGCTTGAAGAAAGGAGATTTCATCTAAGGCAAAGAAAGGGTTTTATTTTACAGTAAGAGCAATAAGGATATGCAATTCATTGCCGGAAGAGGTGGTTTTGTCAGTCTATACAGATGTTTAAATTGCAATTGGATAAATACTTGCAAAAACATAACATACAGGGATACAATTTCTAATTAGTGGGGTAATAGCTGCTTGATCCAAGGAGACATCTGACTGCTATTTTGAGGTCAAGAAGGAATTTTTTCCTAGTTTGTTGCAAAATTTGGAAGCGCTTCAGACTGGGTTTTTTGCCTTCTTTTGGATCAACAGCAAAAGCATATGTGAGGAAGGCTGACCTTGATGGACGCAAGTCTCTTTTCAGCTATGTAACTATGTAAGAGAATAACGGCATGGCCCAGCACATTAGCTGCATCCGGTGTTAAATAGGGGCGAATGTGAGCTGTGTTTTTGAGATGGAAGCGGCAGGATTCTGTGATCAGCTGGACATGAGGGGCGAAGAAGAGGTCGGAGTCAAAGAGCACACCTAGTCAGCAAGCCTGCGAGGTAGAGATAATAATGAAAACCTTACCTTAAGGTAACTGGTATGCCAAAGTCCAAGTTGTAAGAGATAAGAAAGGCAAAGGCAGTTAGGAACTTGGACTTTGGCATACCAGTAAGGTTTTCATTTTTGTTTTGAAATAAATGTTATCTATTTTTACTCTAACTGGCTTTGCACTTCTAAGCTCTTACCAGTGACGATCAAGTCATCTCTCAAACTTAATTTAGAGCCACAACATCACACCAAAGCTGAATTACCTGAACCAGTTAAATGTGCTGTGCACTATATTTTTTACTATAAGTACAGGATATAGACTCCAGATCCACTACATTAACCCCTTAAGGACCAAACTTCTGGAATAAAAGGGAATCACGACGTGTCTCACACGTCATGTGTCCTTAAGGGGTTAAGCTGTAGTGGTTCTGGCGCCTACAATGTTTTTTTTTTTGTTTGTTTGTTTTTTAAGAATTGTATTTTTGTTGTTAAAAAATTAAGGTTTATTAACCCCTTAAGGACACATGACATGTGTGACATGTCATGATTCCCTTTTATTCCAGAAGTTTGGTCCTTAAGGGGTTAAAAAGAAATGGCTCTGAACTTATTTATCTGGCAATCCAAGCAAATTCATCAAGCACTGGTCTATGGTGACATTTCATGAAGCTCTTGACAAATGTTTTGTATGGTCTATTTGGAAATTTGTTTTTCTCAGAAGTCAAACAATTTGTACTCTATGGTCCTGATTGGTTTGTATCTTAAGATAACAAGATAACTAAGAAGTTTGAGAGAAAAGTTGCTTAGTACATACATTAACACACATGCTCACCCTCACGAAAAAGAAAGTACACTGTCTATGAATTTTTATATATCAGGACATAATAACAATCATCTGTTCCTTAGCAGGTCTTAAAATGACACAAATACAACCTTAGATGACCAACAACACATTGCATATGTACAAAAAACACAATTACACCCTTACTGCTTACATGAGACTGTATTTATTTATAAAATATTTTACCTCAAAGGATACATTGAGATTTCTCTTGTTTTAAAGTATGAAGAGACACAGGAGGCTAAGTACCAGACTGGTACTGCTAATCAAATGCCCTTGATTTCTAGATCATCAGCAAGTGTAACCATCTTTATTGAAGCTAAAGTTTTAGCAGTTTGCTGATCTGGAGCATTGAGGTGTGTGTTAATACAATGCCAATGAGGAGAGACATTAGCAGTGATCTTAGAGTAGCAACCCTGGTAAGGGTTATGAGGGCATTTCCAAACAATTTAAGGTCCATCATTCTACAGTGGGAAAGATTATGCGAAAGTGGAAGTCATTCAAGACAGTTGCCAATCTTCCCAGGAGTGGATGTTCCATAATATTCACCCCAAGGTCAGTCCGTGCAATGCTCAGATAAATTGCAAAAACCTATCCCACTTACAGGGAAATATTTTTGACTTATGCGGACCGTTTTCACAAAATAAATATGGGGCAATAAGTCGGTAAGACTAGCTTATTCCACATTGACGTCCAATATAGCCAAAGGGGGTCTGGCATTGCCTCACTTATACAAGTACTGTGTTGCGGTCTTACTTATGCACATAAAAGAGTGGACAGACACAGACAGGAAAAAAATCTTGGTACAGCCTAGAACAGAGCTTTACGAAGGTTCCCCTCTACTCATTACTTTGGCAAACATGTCAAATTAGGATCTCTCCCCAACACACCACCCACTCATCCAACACGTCCTTCAAATGTGGCGGTGACAAAAACACCTGGGGGCTGTCCCCAGGACTTTATGTATTTTTCCCACTGGTGGCCAACCCAGACCTCCAGAATGGACAGGGGAGTACCATACTATCCCGAATAACCGGAACTCCTAGACATAAGTCCCGACAGTAGATGATAACCCCCCAAATTAAGGGATTTCCCCAGACAGAACTGACAGATGACATTACTGGACACTATGGGCAGGACACAACTGAATAACTTTCTGACCAAGTCAGTCCTCCTCTTCTGGCACCCAGGGAACAAGACACCCTATGAACTTCTTTGTGGCCCAGAGAGCGAATCTACATGCCCCCTGTCGAAATATAATGTATCCTCCAGACCGCAATGGGGGACCAGCAAGAATCTCTTCCAACAAAAATGGATGAGAGGTCTACACATCCACATGTTCACGTTCTGGAATCGGGAATTAAAACCCCAATTAGCGTTGCCCGCAAAGAGACCTTCTGCAAAAGGGTCACCAGATGGTATAGAACCCCAGCACAGCTACACACCTTTTGGCCCACAGTCAGTGATAAATGTTGGAGACGTGACGGGGAGCAGGGGGATATGGAACACATTTGGTGGATTTGCAAGGACATAGCTCCATTTTTCCGACAAATACTAAATGATATAGCGGAGATTATGCCTCTGTGGACCCTCTTAAACCCATCCCAGGTTTTATTAAGTTGACCACGTTTTTTTTTAAAGAAATACACAAACAGCAACTAGTGAACCCATTGATAGGAGAAGCCAACACCCTTATCCCAATGTACTGGCGTCAAACAAACACACCAACCAGAGAGCAATGGGTGCAGTGGGTGGAGAGAACGAGTGAAATGGAGGAGATACACTGGTCAGTGCTGAGGAAAAGGCAGATATTTAAAAACATGGGAACCCTGGATTAAATATTGGGAAACCCCCCAGTAGAAACCTCCGCTCTGGGAGGAAACACCCAGAACGGTTCCTGTGTAATATATGTATTGCCATAGGAGAATGCCTAGTGCTCCCACATGAGACACCTAAGATGCTGGATAACTTCAAGATTAGCAGGATGCCCCTACCACCAGGGCAATGATCCCATGCACAGCAGCCAATCTACAACAGAATTGATGGAAAAGAATCCATGTAGTCCACACTTCAATGCAAATGAAATGCTGTGGTGCGACCTTAAGAAAGCTGTGCTTAAATGCCAGCAAACCTCAATGAACTGAAGCAAAGTTGTAAAGAAGAGTGGGCCACAATTCCTCCACAAATATGTGAGAGACTGATAGTCATACTAAAACCAATTACATCAAGGTATTGCTGCTCAAAAGCTGTTTTATTGATAGGTGTGGGCTATTCCTTTATTTCTCTACCACATGAAGGCACAGCAATTTTACACACTTTAGCAATTCTTTCAACACCTTTAACCATCTCCTCTCCCTCTCTGTCTTCAACTAAATCACATGCGAGCCAGCCCCTACCGGGCTTGCCCCCAATTCCTGCCCCATATTCCCCCTCCCCCCTATACCAGCGTCCTAGATATAGGGATAGACAAGGGAAAAGGAACAAGAGCGTCTACAATGCTCGACTGCCACTCGGGGTGAGGGGTGGGTCCCCCCCCCAAGTGCGTCTTCCCAAAACGTAGACTAGTCACTGAATCCGCCTACCCGAGGTGGTAGACACGGATTGGAGCGAGGTGAGAAGTGTGTGACCAATCACTTCTCTATCAAGAGAAATAGGAGTGGATAGGATAATAATAATAAAGGAAGTATAGAAAAAGGAAAAGGCAAGGAAAAATCCTTAGAGACAGACACAGGAGTTTAAATAACTCCTCATTACACAGACAAAGCAACAATACAATTGAAATACAGTGCATGTATCACAGTTCAAATAAAATCAACAGTAAACCTTTCCTTTACTCGTGTGCTTACTCCAAAGTCACCTCCCTCAACCCCGTAGTGTCTCCACACGGAGAACGACTTCCTTAAGTCTCACTACCAAAGGCCACGGAAAACAACTGACACCGGTCCGAGATCCGTTAGCCTCCCTCGTTACAGCAGCCCACTGAAAGTGGCCACTTCTATCCTCACTCTCGTAGTGCCCCTATGAAACCCACTCATAAGTCCCACTACCCCGTGGTGATGAAGACAGCAATGCCTGCCCGAATCCACACACCACAAATAAAAAAAAAAATTGGAATGGCTCCAGCCTAGCGCTCAAAGCTGGAGGGTACCACCTCTCTGCAAGCAGAGTTACGTGCACAATGAAGCTAGCTAGGCTATCAAGGTGACACAAAGAAGGATCCCCAGGAAACTATGAATCTACACAATCTCCACAGACCCAACTAGCCTCTTTTTCCATACAGCCACAGCCACGAGGCTCCTAAAAGAGGTAAACAGGCAAAGAAGACCCCCAGGCAAATCTCCACAGGTCAACCCCCCTTTTTCCCTACAACCACAGCACCGTGGTTCCTAAAAGGAGTAAAACAGGCAACAGAAGACCCAGGCAAATCCCCTCAGGTCCACCCCCCTTTATCCCAAAAAGGGGAAAACAAACAAAACAGAGAACCCCAGGCAAATCCCCTGCAGGTCCACCCCCCTTTATCTCAAAATGGGGAAACAGGCAAACAATTCAAACATACCCAGGCAACAGATAGACTAAAGTGCAGGTAAACAAGTGAGTAACGAGACACCGGGCAAGATATTACCTGTCTTTGATGTCCTCCCGGGAAGCAGTCACAGACACGTGGACGGGTCAATCAAAGGGGCCGGAACATACCGGTGGCTCTGCAGAAGTCTCTACCGTGTACCTGGAGGTGATCAATCTCCTTTCCTTCCCCCTGGATTCCTCCGTCCAACTGCGTCTTCCTTAGGATGGCTCACCGGCCGGACATAGCCCGATGCCCCACGTTGGGCACCAAGTTGTTATGGTACTTTTTAGCAGTAAACCAAAATGTTTAAATGTCTGTTCCTGTCCAAATTAAGAAAATTGAATTGCGTATATACGCTGAAGTAATTAAGTCTGACACACGGAGTTCAGGTTAAAATAACTTCGAGAAAATTTATTGGCAAGTGAAGAAAAGCGGGCGCGCAGGCCCTTTTAAGAGACATTTTACGTCATCATTGATTATCAATATATTAGTGAATAAACATCATTAATTGGGTTAATTGTTAAGTGTCTGGATTAGTGTCCACCTATCAGTATAATTAATTGGCTCAAAAACTAAGTGGTTAGTCCCGTGCCAGTGTCCAAATATTTCCAGACCTCAACTTATGTATTTATATATGTATGCGTATATGTAGCATATGTGAAGATGTGTCAATCCTGCTGATTCGAGTCATGTGATCGCAGTATTATTGCATTATTTGGACCGACCGTATTGGCTGCCTCAATTGTAAGTAGGGCTAGTATACTGGCTGCAGGAAGAGCCCAATCACTAGGATATACTATGCCACCCTAACGACATTAAAGCCCTCTTCGTGTAGAAAAGCAAAGCATGCCAGAGCATTGGAAAGGGTTAAGATCATAATCGCCACAATGGTATTATTCTCTAAGTCAATTATACTCCCAGTTTGACTAATACGGCCTTAAATTTGAAATTCACTTTGAAATCTTGTTAGTGAATAACCCTGTAAATATCAATGGCCTTTCAAGGAAGTTATTAAAAAGCTTAACAGGCCATTGATGTTAACATTGTTATGGGATATTTTTTTTTTTTTTTTAACTGATTATGCATGTGTGTACTAATGCACATTCTTAGATTGACTCCAAATGTGCCGCTGCTGAATCAGTGACTTTCTGTTTCTGTTACAAGGGGTAAGATTCCGAAAATGAAGATTAAAAAAAAAAACATTCCAATCAAAATGTAGTTCATGATTTGGTCGGCGGGATCTTTTCTTTGTAATAAATGTTTTAATAATATTTCGTTTTGGTTTTAATAAATGTAAAAAAGTATGAGTGAATGTCTATACAGCATTTTAGCAAATAATTGCACACATCACCCAGTGCCCTGTATTACGATTATCAAACTGCTTTAAAAATACCATACTCAACTGAATTTACTAAAATAGCAGATTCAGATCTGTTATATGCTGTACATACAGAAAATGGTCTAAAAGCGTTTCAAGAGATCTAGTTTATCTCTTAAAAAAAAAACAAAAAAACGTCCTGGATTGCTTTCTGTTACCCATGGTATTCACTCACTCTAATTTTCTTTTCTTTTTTAAAATATCTTTTCCATTTTTAGTTTTCTATTTTTTTTTTCACCTGACGTTTACCAGGGACCACCTTTATAGAGATGTGTTTTGAGTTTTTTTTTTTACAAGATACTTTCATTTGAAATACTTTTGGAAAGAAAAATATAAGTATTTTGTACTTGTTATTTGTATATTTTTCATGTTTTAATTGTTTGATGAGGGCTGGCAATTATATGGTAATACGGTTTGAACATGTGAGTTATTGTTATATATCTCTTCCACTGCTTGCAAATCACAAACTCACTCCTGTTTTCTGTTCAAGAAGGTTATAAGTGTGAATTTCATACAATTTTTGCTAAAATACAGTTTTGCAGATGATGTAGAATTCTTGTTTTTAATGTTTGTGTCCGTATTCCATATATCACGGGGTTGATTAGAGGAGGGAACACTAAGGAGTTTACAGACAGTACAATGTGAGCAGTGAGAGGGAGTTGGTTGGTCCCCAATCTGTAACGAATAAAAACAAATAGAACCCCGACTAAAAATATTGAAAAACTGAGTAGATGAGTCACCAATGTGTGGAAGGATTTCCGACGTTCATGGCTGGAAATTGTCAAGCAGATGATGAATATCTTCAGATAACAATAAATAATGATTACCATGGTGACAGTAAAAAATATCACCCAGATAGTAGTCCCGTAGATATTATTGACAGAAGTGTCTACACAGGACAGAACAAAAATGGACATGTTGTCACAAAATATGTTTTTAATTTGTGTTCCACAAAGGGGCAATCTTGCTGACAGAAGAACTGTTGTCAACACTGCTGCAAAAGTAAAGATCAAAGATCCACCGATCAACTTCAAAGCTTTGTCATTTGTCATTAACATGGAATATTGGAGTGGATGGCAGACAGCCAAATACCTATCATATGCCATGATGGTCAAAGTAGATATTTCAAAATAAGCAAAAGCTGTGATGCAGAATGATTGGATAAGGCAGGCTTCACGAGAAATTGTCTTAGATGAAATAAGGAAATCAATAGTTAGCTTTGGAAGGAAAGATGAACTCCCAAAAAGACCACTGAGAGTCAGGATGCATATAAGAATGTACATGGGTTCCTGCATGCTCTCTTCATTTGCAATTATGAACACGACCATGAAAGTCAAGAGTACGGTAGTTATATATATGATGATAGAGGTTGCACAGTAGAAATATTTCTGCTCTTCCATTTCCACCAGTCCAAGGAGCCAAAGAATGGAACTGGAATTTGACGCATTTTCCATCTTGTTTTTTTTGTTTCTGCTAAAGTACGGCAATGAGATAACTTCATCAAAGTAAAGTGCAAATAGTTGTAATTTCCTTGTATCTCTAGTAGCCCAACTAACAGAAATCTCCACAATGATCTCAAAGTACCATCAATAGATTCTAAGTCAGTTTTTGTAAGCCATTTTAAGCCATTAGCAATGGCATGCTGGCTGCTCTGGTCTTTTTCCTGATAAATTCCATCTTGTATATATAGCATGCTTTTATTTCAGCACTCAGAATAAATATTCCCACTGCTGGGAATTATCTCCTCTCTTGTGGAATAGCAACTCCTAGATTTCCTTAATACACAGGTGCAACAAACTGGAATAATATAGGATAAGAATCGTTTTGTTTTTTCCCCATAATGGGTTACTCGAAGCATCATAACCATTACAGCCTGCTGTGAGGAATATTCTGTCCCCATTCCCCCCACAACGGGGTAACTTTTGCATTAGTTTCCCTTTTACCTATGCATAGAAATGACAATAGCAAGTTAGGAACTCCCCAGGCGAATTACATCCAAATAATGGTTCTTTTTCTATCTTTCCCTCTTTTCTGTGCCATAATTGCAGCTCAGGCTCAGGCACCTAGTAACAAGCCTCATGATAGGATGTTTATATCTGTTCTAGAAAGAAAAGAGATACTAAGAGCTAATAGATAATAGCTAATAGCTGTGCATCCTGGTATAAATAAAACAGTGTCCGCGGTAACCAGATCCTTTTGGTGGCCATCTCTTGTGTTTGTGCTGTTTCTAAGGTACCCCATAAACAACAATGTGGGTTATTGCAACCACTTCCTATAGCCAGCATTCCATGGTCTGGTCTCATTTAGCGATGGACTTTATTGTTGAACTCCTGATTTCTAAAGGCTATAATACCATTCTAATGGTTGTTAATCGGTTTTCTCAAATGGCCCATGTCATTCCACTCAAGAAATTGCCTTCCTCCCAAGAACTTGTTCATGTATTCACACACGAAATATTCAAATGACATGGTATCCCACAGAATATTGTATCTGACAGGAGTTCACAGTTTGTGTCAAGGTTTTGGAGAGCATTCAGTAAACAGTTGAGTATTGAACTGTCTTTCTCCTCTTCATATCATCCCTAAACCAATGGGGCAGCAGAAAGAGCTAACCAATCCTTGGAATTATATTTGATGTGTTTTATTGATAGCAATCAAGCGAACTGCTCTGATCTTTTGCCATGGGCTGAATTCGCTAGAAATAATACTACCCATGATTATCCTGGTCTTAGTCCATTTTTGGTCAATTATGGCCATCATCTCACTGTCCTGCCTATTTCAGCTTTGGATGAACATTTGGCTTGTGTATGGAATACTTGGACTCAGGTCCATGCTGCATTGAAGGCAGCTACTGCACGTTTTAAGTTTCAGGCTCATAGACGGTGTGGAGCCAACCCTGTGTACCAAATAGGTGACAGGGTCTGGCTTTGCACATGTCATATAAAACTTAAGGTTCCTACTATGAAGCTTGCACCCAGGTTTATCTGTCCTTTTCGTGTAGTACGTAGAATACATTTTCGTATACCTAACACCTTCCATGTTTCATTACTTAAACCTTTGATCTGTAATAGATACACCACTCTGTCGGTTCCTCCTCCTCCTTTGGTTATTGCTGGCCAGGAGGTCTGCTCTATCGTTGATTCCAGATTCTCTTGGGGTTCATTGTACTATTCGGTGGATTAGAAGGGTTATGGGTCTGAAGAACGTTCTTGGGTGCCTGCTACTGATGTTCATGCTGGTCGCCTGGTTAGTTCGTTCCACACCAGGTTACCAGGTAACCTGGTCCTGCTCGCCCGATGGGCGGTCTTCAAGTGGGGGGTACAGTCATGGCTCACAGCTCTTCTGTCAACGTGATCCCACATGCCCAGTGTGGCCACGCCAACATAGATGAATTATATATACCTGGGTCAGGGTGGATCACCTCCCGATCCTCTTATGACCAGACAGGTTAATAATTTATATAAACTTAACATTTCTCATATGATCCAACTATCCAATTGAGAGACTGGCAACACATCTCTCTTACAAGATTGGGCAGGGCATGCCTCTTAAATATCTATAATATTTCATGAATGATTATACTTATTACAAATCCTTTTTTTAATTGTGATGGTGATCCTATGGTATGGGAGGTACTAACATCACTAACCTATCTGAATATAATTTGTTGCGGGTACTCATATATTCTCTGATTGTTTCCTGCAACAACTATTCTGTCCCAAATTCCATATTTCTAGTTTATATTATACACCTTTCCCTATATTACCTGAGAATATTAGACATAGTTCCACACTTTTTTCAAACATTAAAACTTGGAAATGTACGAGAATCCAGCTTAACCTCCAATTTTCTTAAATCCACATTTTCACAATAGTCTACCTACCCTAACTCTTAAATTGTGGCGCAAAGGTTCTTTATCCTTCATTGGTCACTATTTAGACTCCCTTTACCATCGAATGGTAACTCTTTGAAATCTATTTAGCAACTACATCACCTCACTCCAAATCCCACTTTTTCAAATGTAAAAATATATTCAATCCATTTTACCTCACCTGTAAGACAATGACTCGACTCTCCGTGATCTGGAACCATTACCAACCTAATTGTTCCCTTAATTTATTACATGGTTGTATGCAAACATATGTAGATCATTCAAAATCCATTAACCATATTTGCAAATGGACAACATCCCTTCCCTCTTTTTCACCAATGAATGACATTCTCACTGCAGCTATTAAATTACCTGAACTTTTTCCTGTTCCTTTGTGGCACAGATGCATTGATGGATTCCATAACATATGCTTACTTTACTCTCAACACTGACTTAATTTAATAGACTCCTTTAATGTCTTGTAATGTGGGGAAGTGGAGGGTATTTATTACATTGTGTTTGAGCCTGTACTTGGATACGAAAATTTTGGGCAGAAAGTCAGATTTATATCGGGTCACTCTTATAATTCCCAGTAGAACTGGCCTTTAAGCAAAAATCTTGGCAATAATACGAACATGGCGACAGAAAAAAACCCAATTAAATGTGTTGAGCACATCGTTCACTACCTCGATCACCTCCAAAACCTTGTTAAGGAGATTTTTTACTGACAACACGGAGCCAGATGCGCAAACAGTTTATACAACCTAGGATACAACATAGGATCTCCAAATAGCCCAACTTTAACTGTAAAAGACTACAACAAATCCCACCTACCGCATACCCTCCAAGCTGATAAAACAGAATTACTGGAGGCACCTTTCACTAGTGCAGAATTGAATACAGTTATCCATTCCATAGCACAGGGTAACAGCAGAGGGTAAAAGCCCAGGCCCAAAGGGCCTGACAGCTCGCTATTTTATAGTTTTCAGGCATATCCTCGAACCACACTTCCTCAACACTGTTAATGGAATAACACTATAGTCTCCTCTCCCACCACCGATGCTGAGAGCATCTATAATGGTCATCCCTAAACCAGGGAGAGATCAAACTGAATGTAGCAGCTATAGGCCATGATTTCCCTGATTAACCTGGACCTAAAGATTTTTGCCAAACTCCTCACTAATCGGCTCAAGTCTTACTTGCCTAACAAAGTGGACTGGTCCTATCTTTTTTGTATGCTAGAGGCACTGGGACTTGGTCCGACATTTCCGAAACTGGGTCCAAGCACTATACAGGGAACCATCAGCTAGTGTGAGGGTCAATGGACAGGACTCACCCCCTTTCATCATAAGCCATGGAACGAGACAGGGGCTTCCCTTCTTTTCATCATGGCCATGGAACTTTTCTCTAAATGCAATTAGGGCTAATAATAGGATAAATATCCAGGAGGAGAAGTAAAGGTCTCTGAATTTGCTGACGACGTGCTCCATACTAGCAGAAATAAATCAATATTGTGCCTGCTCCAATTTCAAAAGTAATACAGATAAATGTGAAATCCTGGGAACATCTGTCACCCCAGAAATTAAATCACAGTGAGTGAGATATCAGGATAAATTGGTTGAGACAGGATTGACATATCTTGGAGTCAGACTTAGCTCCGATACTAAAGGTCAATACCATTTGAACTACCTCCCCCTATTGAAGGATATAAGCATGAACCTTAAAAAATAGGAACTGCCCCACTTCTCCCTATTTGGCAGAATTATCATCCTTAAGATAAGGATTTTACCTAAAATATTGTATCTGTTCCAGACTCTTCCCATGCCACTCCACAACCAATTCTTTCAAAGCCTAAAAAGTATGTTTACCTCCTATGTATGGGGATACAGAAAGTCCAGACTTGCTTATACAGTACTGACGAGTAACATAAATAAAGGAGGCTGTGGGGATATTTATGGGATAATAATAGTAAACAGTTGAGAATTGCTCACTATTTCAATTCTCTAGACCCCAAAGATCGTTATCATGTAAGTGAAATGTATTCAATATAAATAAAATCACAAATTGTTATAAAAATAGATACAATTTATTGTGACAAATTAAATAATAATAATAAGTAACATGCATGATAGTAATCAATGAATATTTAGTATAACATCAGTATACATACAATGGCAGTTTAAAAAAAAAAAAAAAAAAAAAAACACGTTCCAATGGTTAACACAATATCAATTGTCAAGACAAGATTTATGATGGTGTTTCACAGAGAAAGAAAGTGAAAGTTTCACACAGAGAACACAGAATTCCTCAGAGTGCAGCGAGAGGCCATAAAACTTTAGCTAACAGTTAGAATAACCCTTTCAATGCTGGCTACATTCTCCTAGGCATTTATTACCTATTCTCATGTAATTTTAAATAAAATAACATCTAAACCAGCGCATTAGTCATTTCCTGGAACCATCCAATAAAAATAATCTACCAGATTCTATAAGCAGAATTTTAACTTCCTTAAAAAAATATGTCTTATCTTAAATTAGAGCAAATCAATACACCTGGATAAATATACGGTATGCTAACATGTGATAATATCACACTAATATATAATTACTCTTAATTCCATCTGCAGAATGGAATGTTTATAACTATATATTCTTTAGTTAACTAAGATTTCTAAATATCGAAATCTGATCGTGATTTATCCAGTCATATATCATGCTATTAGAAAACTTTTAATTAATTTAGATTAATTAAATGAAACCAGCATAATTACCAGTAATGTAGATATTTTCATCAGATGCTTTTAGGTAATCTCAGGAACTTGTTTGTCATCGGTCTCTTTCTTGCTCTGACTCTGCTTTTCTTTCTTAGCCTGCGATCCTGACTTCAACTTCCTTAGTTGCTTCCTGACTGCTTCCCCCGACTGCTTAGCCTCTCTCTTCCCTTCGTCTTAACTTTTTAACCCCTTAAGGACCAAACTTCTGGAATATAAGGGAATCATGACATGTCACACATGTCATGTGTCCTTAAGGGGTTAAAGGGAAAGATTCTCTGTTCGTCACTGGGTGACCAGACCAATAGGAAACTGGAGGTGTGGTTACCTTCCAGATTGCAGTTTAGGTATTTGGTCCATAGGGGGTAGTATCGTCTCACTAAACATTCCTATCCAGGAAAGAGTTAACTTTTCCTGGTGGCTATGTTGACGTAATTTGGCTTATCTATATGGCTAACATATTTTAAGTTTACTTGTCAGTTCAAAGTGTTTCTTTGGGTTTTGTCCAGACAATGTGTCGGCAATTCCTGCTGTAATTTCTAAAATGACAGTTAGAAACTCAGTTTCACCTTAAACTTACAATAGGACCTTGTACAATATAGAAAGTAAAATTAAATTATTTAATCTTCTCTGTCACAAATGTCTGGGTTTAGAATTATTTCTATTCCATTAACATTTAGACATCTATTCCTCCCACGTTTTACTGCTTATCACTTGGTTTGCATTCTTTAGGTCGGATTAAGGTTAGTCAGAGAAAGAGTAGAAAATTTGTGTCTTTGTTAGTTTGAAGATATAACTAAATGGAGTCTACTCTGTTCAGAGTGACTCTGACAATATACATTTTAATTTCTATCATAGCACAAAATGTCTGCCGATATAAATACCCTGACAAAGTTTAGGTCTACCCCACATTTATAGATATTGCAAAGCAGTAGTCTGCACTAGAATACCGGACAGACACCGACAAGAAAAAGTTATGGTATGATCTGGAGCAATGATTCTCACAGGTACCATTAGCCATGCTTTCTTGGCAGACTTGTCAACTACACAGAGCTTCATCAACTCCTCACCCCCTCATACACAATATTTTACAGAAATGACAATATCATAAAACCTTGTGATACTTTCCCCAGGACTATCCCCATACTTTCTAAAAGTTAATAACCCAGACTTTCTTGAGGGCTAAGGAGAACCCATTTAAAGAGAATAACCGGGTTAGTCAACCCAACCAAAAGGTCGGTGCTGGCAACAAATGACCCACCCACAGTTGCTGACTTTTGGGATATTCACAGGCCTTAACACACTACTTGATACGATAAGACACTCCCAACTGAAACGTTTCCTACAGAGGTCTGTCATCCCATGTTGGAAACCAAGAAACATAACCCCCTTTGAGACCTTATGTGGCACATCAGGCGATCTCAAATGTACACTCTCTAAAATATATCATATGATCCAAACAGAAACTGACAAGAGAGATGTCACTTCCTTTCTAGGAAATTGATGGAAAGACTACAGTTTTTGAAATGATTGTTTAGATACAATTGTGGCTTTCCTACCCTTCACAAGTGAAGGTTCCAATTCAAAATGAGACTCTTCAGACCAAGACCAATCATTATCTGGAGTTCTTACTTCTTCCGTAGGAAGAGATTCAAGAGTAAATATGGCATGAGAAAGTGACTTTGATAAATCATTCATTATTGCCAAAAATATAGATTTGAGCACAGAATGTGACATAGAAATTAAACTAAAGGAGGGAATTTTATCAATAGGCATATTGCTATACATAACTTTTCTTTCAACAGAATATTTAGCAGACAAAAAAAAAATGCTCAGCACTTGTTCTGGCTTTTAGGGGGCTTCCCACTATAATTTATATAATACAATATATATATATATAAATACACACACACACACACACACACATCAACAATGCAATATTTATAAGTATATATAAAATCATATAATATTAGAAAACTATAAAGAGCCCAGTATTACAGTATATATAATTTATATAATCAAATATTGGAAAATCATCAAAAGCATCATTCAGATGGGAGATATAGTTCAGTGCATGGCTCAAAATTTCCACTCGCCCCTGTATAATTGAAAATTTAGCCCTGGCGAGTAGAAATTTACTCCTAGTGAATGTGCCATGGGCCTTCCAGCAGCACAGATTGCGACCCCTGCGATCGCGGTATGTACGCCAGTACAAGCAGATACACATACACTTAAAGGACCACTACAGACACCCAGATCACATCAGCTCAATGAAATGGTCTGGGTGCCAGGTCCCTCTAGTTTTAACTCTGCAGCTGAAAACATAGCAGTTCCAGAGAAACTGCTATGTTTCACTGAGGGTTAATCCAGCCTCTAGTGGCTGTCTCACTGACAGCCACTAGAGGCGCTTCCATGATTCTCACTGTGAAAATCACAGTGAGAAGACGCTGGATGTCCATAGGTAAGCATTGAGTAATGCTTTCCTATGGGCGGTTTGAATGCGCGCACGGCTCTTGCCGCGCATGCACATTCGGAGCTGAGAGACAGATCGGGGCGGAGGGATCCCCAGCGCCAAGGGAGTACGGCGCTGGAGAAAGGTAAGTGCTGAAGGGGTTTTAAACACACATACTCTCACGAACAGACGCATACACACTAGCTAACAGACACAGACATTTACTGACAGAGACACACTCAGTGACAGACATACATACACACTCACTGACAGACAGACAGACATACACACTCACTTACAAAACATACACTCTCATTGACAAAAACACACTCACTAACAGCCACCAAACAGACTCACTAACAGACACACACAAACTAACGCACTCAGTAACAGACACACACAGTAACACACTCACTGACACACACACACTCACTGACACACAAACTAACACACCCACTGACACTCACTAGCAGACACACACTCAATAACAGACACACAACTAACACACACAGTAACATACACACACAAAAACTCACACACACACTGACACAAAAACTTACACTAACACACACACACACACACTCTAATACTAACACACACTTTTTTTTTTTAAATGTGATCCCCCAGCCTCCCTACCTTTGGGAGTGCTGAGGGGATTCCCTGGGGTCCAGTGGTGCTGCCCGGCGGGCGGTCCTCTCCCCTGAGCGCTCTCTGCCCAGCTCCCTCACGCGCCATATGACGTCATATTCCGGCTCCAGCATCAGTGCAGTGCGCGCAGTATGCCAGTGTATGTATGTATGCCCCAAGGCTGGCCCTGGTGTCACCGGGTGGGCATGTTGCGGCCCCAGCCTGCGCAGAGTAAGCGCGGAGGGCCCACGGATCAATTTTCGCACCGGGACCCCATGGGCGCTGCGGAATAAACTGGTGCTATATAAATAGCAGTAATAATTAATGACGAACAGTTAATTTCCAAGTCCCTTTCACGTATTTTGTTTCTTTTCAGTTTGATTCATCTTCATGGATCAATTCATGGGATCGTCTTCACACTCTACGACAATCATCCATTCAGGATTCGGATCATTTTCAGTCTGAATCTTCATTGTTATCGTTGTTTATTGTATTTACAGGATGCGTTTACGGTTATATCACATCAAAGAAAGAGGAAGTGATACAGGGGGAGGGGCCTTTTATACCCCGTTGCAATGGTTTTTTTTTCACTAAACTTTATTGTTAAATCTGTGCTGCTGGAAGGCCCATGGCACATTCACTAGGAGTAAATTTCTACTCGCCAGGGCTAAATTTTCAATTATACAGGGGCGAGTGGAAATTTTGAGCCGTGTACTGAACTATATCTCCCATCTGAATGATGCTTTTGATGATTTTCCTTGCGGCTAACAGACATCCTGGGCTGGTGGCTGCTGGGCTGGTTGCTGGGCGGGCGGGCGGCTGGCGAGGGAGCACTTCCTCTGAGCTGTCTGCTCAGCTCCCTCGCGCCCCGCAGAGTGAGGCTGGGAGCCGGAATATGACGTCATATTCCGGCTCCGCCTCCCAGCCTCACTCTGCGGCGCGCGAGGGAGCTGAGCTCAGAGGAAGTGCTCCCTCGCCAGCCGCCCGCCCAGCAACCAGCCCAGCAGCCCGACCGGCAGCCCCACTAGACCCCAGGGAGAGGGAGAACCCCCCCAGCATTCCCAAAGGTAAGGAGGCTGGGGGGGTAAATTAAAAAAAAAAATGAGTTAATGTGAGTGAGTGTGTCTGTTAGTGTGTGTGTGTGTGTGTGTCTGTTAGTGTGTGTGAGTGTGTCTGACTGTGTGTGTCTGTTAGTGTGTGTGAGTGTGTCTGTTAGTGTGTGTGTGTGTGTCTGTTAGTGAGTGTGAGAGTGTCTGTTAGTGTGTGTGAGTGTGTCTGTTAGTGTGTGTCTGTTAGTGAGTGTGAGTGTGTCTGTTTGTCTGTTAGAGTGTGTGTGTGTGAGAGTGTGTCTGTTAGAGTGTGTGTGTGTCTGACTGTGTGTGTCTGTTAGTGTGTGTATGTCAGTGTGTGTGAGTGTGTCTGTTAGTGAGTGTGTGAGTGTGTCTGTTAACAGCTAACAGACACACTCACACACTCACTAACAGACACACTCACTAACAGACACACTCACACTCACTAACAGACACACTCACACACAGACACACTCATACACTCACACACACACACTGACAGATACGCATCCATTAGCTAACAGTTAGCTAATGGATGCGTATCTGTCAGTGTGTGTGTATTTAGAAGGCGGGGGAAGGGTTGGGTGGGGGTGGCGGGGGGGGGGGGGGGGTGGGGGTGAGGGGGGCGCCTGAGTTTTGTCCTGCCTAGGGCAGCACAAAACCAGGATACACCCCTGGGGGTCACCGAGTGTTGGGGGGTCACCCCTGTGGAATTCCTGCCACCGAAAGGTCTATCAGCGCTTGCTTGGGCCTGGGCAGGTCTCGCTTGAGGGTCACCCAGCATAGGGGGTCACCCCTGTATATGTATGTGACTTAGGACTGGTGCCAGACTCACTTGGGGTTCACCCAGCATAGGGGGGGGGGGGGGTCACCACTGTAATATATTCAATTATGTGCACCCACATATGGTATTTGAATACTGTTGCTCCAATGGAGAGGGCCTTTTATCCATGAAGGTGAACTGTAGTGAGTGTAGGAGAGAGCTGAACACTTTTAACCAGCACCTATAATCCACAATCATGGAGTAAACACATCCTGTACGTCTATTTATACCTCCATTGTGCAAACACCTCAGGGAACAGTGATGTTTACATATATAAGAAAACCTGCAGAGAAAAGCTATGCCAGTTCGTGGGAAACACTAACTGGCGAAACCAAGATGGCCGACGTGAATCTTGCGGTACCGTGAGATCTAAGATGGCCGATGTAGGTGCGCAAATATGCCGTGGGGCCTGCCGGTATGGCAAAGTGCCCCCTCGCTCCCCCCACCTCCAGCACCCTTGCCTTGAAGCCCAGAACCCTGTCAGTAGAGAAGACGCGATTGCGATCCGCGCGAGGATAGTGACGCGGAAACACAGGGCAGCAGGAAAACACAGATAAAGCAATATTAAACCAACAAAAGGGGTAAAGCAGGGAGAAGAGGAGCAGGGGATAAATAACAATACACAAATGTTCAAATAAAGTGCAAATAGTTATTACAATAAATGAACAGTGTGGAGCAAATTACTCTGACCTGTGCCTTTGCTGGAGCAGCAAAGAAAGAGGAAGTGATACAGGGGGAGGGGCCTTTTATACCCTGTTGCAATGTTTTTTTCACTAAACTTTATTGTTAAATCTGTGCTGCTGGAGTTTTAGTAAAGAGAGATTATACAAAATACAAAGCCTCCTGTCATGTTATAAAATTAAAGGGACACTGTAGGCACTGAGACCACTTCACCTAAGTTAGGTGGTCTGGATGCCACATACTTCTTGTTTGAACCCTCCAATGTAAAACATTGCCATTTTACTTAAATGGCAATGTCTACATTGCAGGGTTTAAATGTCTTTGGTAGTTGACACTCTGACAGCCGTACAGAGCATCTGATTGACAAAGTGTGGTGTTTTCCCTGGCATGGGCACTAGTCTCTTAAGGCTTTCTTATGGAAAAGCACTGGATTGGCTGAGATCATCGATTAGATCATCTCAGTCAAGGATGTATACCAGTCACTGAGAGAACAGCGCAGTGTGGGGAAAAAGGTAAGTTAACTTTCTTTTAACTTCCATGAGAAGGAGGGGCAGTCACCGGAATGAAGACCTGGACGCTATAGCATTAGGAAAATACATTTGTATTTCTAATGCTATGGTGGCCTTTAAATTCAAATTTAACTAATATCTCATAACTAAAATAACCACTAGATGGCATTGCACAACAGGGAAAAGAACAAGAAAGATACCTGCAAATCATTAACTTAACATTAGACTTGAGCACAGAGCAATCTGACCAATAGAAAAACTGCTGCAAGAAGAGCAAACAGTAAAACATGAGAAAAAAGCCAGCAATGGGAAGGAAAGACAATATTGTCATTCTGAGAGTATGCCACAACAAATATGGCTGCTACTATCCAAATCTCACTGGCACACATGGGCCCCCAATATGGCTGCTACTATCCAAATCTCACTGGCACACATGGGCCCCCAATATGGCTGCCATGCTCAAGAGATCTTCTTAGATAAGCTTAAATGATGGCTAGGAACAAAAAAATAAAACGTCCTGCATATAATTAGAGCAAAAAAAAAACCTGTTAAAAATATGGAACATTTCTTATTAGAAACTGTAATAAATAAATGCAGAAATTGAAAGAGATTGTGTCAGAATAGACTAGGAACTAAAACACACAGACCCACAACACAACAAAATAGAGAGTAGCCATGTACCGGACCTTAGGGTGGCCGGAATAATGGTGGACAGATTCAGAGTTAATAGCCGAGGTCAAGAATAGAAGACAACTGGATAAACAGTACACTAGCAAAAGTCAAAGGAGTACAGAGATCAGGAGAAACATTAAACAAGCTACGTTCTGAATACCAGAAATCATGCGGTATTGGGCTAACTAGAACCAAAACAGAGCAACAACATAGGAACATAGAATGTGACAGCAGATAAGAACCATTCGGCCCATTTAGTCAGCCCAATTTTACAAATACTTTCATTAGTTCCTGGCCTTATCATAACTCTAGAACTCCCATGCTTAAACTCCCTCACTGTGTTAACCTCTACGACTTCAGCTGGAAGGCAATTCTTTGTATCCACTACCCTCTCAGTAAAGTAATACTTCCTGATATTTTTAATCCTTTGCCCCTCTAATTTAAGACTATGTCCTCTTGTTGTGGTACTTTTTCTTCTTTTAACAAGGTGTGGAAAAGGTGAGAATAAATAGGCAGGGCTTATTTTCTAGTGGCCCATGTCATCTCAGAGTTCCACATGACTCGTGTGGTACAAAACCATAGGAGGCTGATTAAGGATGTCATTGAATCGTGCAGAATTCGGTCTGGCGAATGCATCATTGGGACCCAATTTTGGTCTGGAAAATGGAGTCTATTATTAGGTGGGGTCTATTAGGTTTGGAGGACCTAGTATTTCCCCGCTAGCCCTCAACCATGAGTGTCTTTTAGAGGCTCTAATTTTAATAATCTGTGAGGACCTGAAGTGGCAGATGTCAGACAGCTAATAAACCCCCCAAAAGTGTTCCAATCCTAGTTCCAATCTTAGATGGCTATGGGTCCCCAGGTCCCTAGCTACACCCCCAAACAAAATAACCCTACCTACACCCTAACTCTAATAATAGTGAGGGAGGGCCAATAAGCTAAATACCAGTAAAAAAGAGAAATAAAAATACAGAACGAAGACTATTGCAAAAAAAGAATACTGAAA
This sequence comes from Pelobates fuscus, assembly GCF_036172605.1. Classification (NCBI taxonomy): domain Eukaryota; kingdom Metazoa; phylum Chordata; class Amphibia; order Anura; family Pelobatidae; genus Pelobates; species Pelobates fuscus. Next base: position 481,639,902 of record NC_086317.1, read on the forward strand.
AAAGCTGCAATGCAATAAAAATAATCCAAGTTAGACATTAGGGGTCCCGGCCTATACAGAGCTTGCATGGAGAATAAAAAAACGTCCCCACGCTATGCAGTTTCACTCAGAGCGCTCTGATTGGTTGCATGTAAATCAACCAATCACAGCTCTGTGACAGACAAGTCAGAAGGTTATGAGAAGGTTCTAATCTCCCCATCCTGCATCCATCTGTGCTCCTATGTTGACACAAATATTACTCTACAAACTCAGAGGGAATAATGGAGCATCAAGTGCTTGCATCCATTAAAGATGCTTCAGACCTTATACTAATATGTGTGTCATATTTACCCCATTGGAATTGATCTTATTTCCTTTTTATGAGTAACTGTTAGTCATTTAAAAAGGCTGAAGATTTGCATGCTCGTTTGTCACATACGCATATTAAGAAATGTGTCATTGCAATGGAAGGTTTCTGCTCACACTCAATATTCTGAGAAAAACTGAATAAGATGGGATTTGGTCTGGGGTATTGACCTGATATATGTATGGACATGGTATGAGTACCAATGTGTCTTCCTCATCTGCTTAGTTGATCTTATAATAATTATAATCCTCATAACAGTGAAATTGCTCTTTACAGAGTTTTGTGCACAATTTCTTAATTTTCAGTTAATCTGTGTTCAAGACATACCAGTTATATTTCTTTGAATTTTTGTATCAGCTGGCTTCTTTGGTCATTATTAGACACTTTATTGTCAATTACTATTTACAGCTATGGGGAGTAGCAGTTGAATTTTGTTTAAAATAATCAAGTCAGAAAAAAGAGTCCTGATCTGAGTCAAGAGTGCCCAGACACCATCCCCCTATTCAGGATTTAACCAATATTAATATTTTATTTCTTTAAAATAGTACCCAGAAGCTCATCCCCACCATGCTTTTTGGTCTAATGAGGAAGTATTAGCCTGAGCACCAATGGGTAGCTTTCAGCTTATCACGATGCCCATTCAGGTAGAAGAAAGTGCGTAATCTCTATGCCTTGGCCATACCTCCGATGACCCTCATTCAAGGTTAAACTGTTTTAAAATGGTTTAATTCTGAATGAAAGGAGAGATGAAATGGTTATATTGGCTATACCTTTAATTTAACAAATTGGCTCCCACTTCCCTTCACTTTCTGTTTTAATTTTTCTTAGCAAACATCAACCATAAAACTATTTTGTTCTACTTACACTACGATGCAACACAAATTGAACACTGACTTCTTTCTGGAGAAGAAAAAAATGTCTTAATGTCTTAATTAGCGAAATTGATATGTTGGGAATACCAAGCGTTCTAATGATCTAATGTCACAGTTTGCGCGAACGATCTCTAACGAGTTCTGTCTTATTGGACCCCCGAGATAATACCTGTTCTTTTTTTTATTTCAAGTGAGAATTCTACAGAGACTATTTAACTCAGCCTTTTGTAAGCCTCTGATGATATCCTCATTAATGAGTCTCTACAGCTTTACAACAAAATATCTTTCTGCTGATTACTGTACTTCAAAAAGTAAATTAGTCATTACATAATTAACAGCAGTAATATGGAGTGTTTATGACATTATCACAACTTGTTGCTGTTCTTTCATTTACATCCAAACATTTTAGTAATTATATTTCAGTGATTTGTGTTAAAGGAGTTTATCACGTAGAAAATAAAAATCCCATGTCAGTCATTTTTATGCAATCTTCATAGTAAATCGTCCTTTGAGCTCCCCTATTTGCTCCATCGTCAATAATGCTGAGAAGCACTGGTCTGTAATAGACTATTATCGTCAAAAATCAAATAATACACAATCATAAAAATACAAACATACATCAAATAACCATTAACAAGAGCACATGAGCAAAATACTTAGCTGTCTGAGGAGCAGCAAAGAAAGAGGGGGATTGTGGGAGACACAGGCCTTCTATAGCTACTTCCTCTACTATGTGATTGGTTGCCCGTGTACCTATACAGTTTTTTCTTTCATTTTGATAATATTTAGATTCCTCTATCTTTGCTGCTGAGGAAATAAAGAAAGAGTTATGCATAATATGAGCCTCCGTGTCTTTAATAAAATCTGATACTGACCAGTTTTCTGATCATGTACGGTTGCTTGTGCCCACTCTTCTTCTAACATATGTATCGTATTTACCTATACATTACAAAGATGGTCAGCCATAGCAAATCTACATGAATCGCCATGAAAGCATTCAGGGTGCGGATTAAAATTGGTGCTTTTGCAAATCCCGTACAAAAAAATCCTATGTTAGTTTTTTTTTTTTTTTTTATTACAATTTTATGAAGTACATACAGAAACCATGTTACATCATTGTTTACATAGATTACATAGATTCAGGTTACATTTAAGAGGTTAAGTACAAAATCTATTGTCATATCTGCATTTTTTTTGTTTTTTACATTTCAGAGTTTACATCACATTATTTACATTACAGTATTTGTAATCTGTCCCATGCGTAGTACGTAGAGGAGAGTACTTGTCGCCTTTCGCCCTTCAACCTATCATGACTATGATTCCTTATGTTAGTTTTAATGAAAACAAGTGAACAGTAAATAGAGAATGTATTTGGTTCGGAACTTTATTAAAACCAGTGCTTTGTGAATTAATTTGCTATTTATTGTTCACTTGCTGTAAATGAACAATAATTTGTGGAAGATTCCCAAAGCACTGGTTTTAATTAAGTTTGTAACTGAATGCTATCACTATTACATAGTTACATAGTTACATAGTTACATAGCTGAAAACAGACTTGCGTCCATCAAGTTCGGCCTTCCTCACGTTTGTTTTGCTGTTGATCCAAAAGAAGGTGAAAAAAAAAACCTAGTCTGAAGCACTTCCAATTTTGCAACAAACTATGAAAAAAAAAATTCTTGACCCCAAAATGACAGATGTCTCATAGGATCAAGCAGCTATTACTCCACTAATTAGAAATTCTATCCCTGTATGTTATGTTTTTGCAAGTATTTATCCAATTGCTGTATGGACTATGATAAAACCACCTCTTCAGACAGAGAATTCCATATTGTAGCGGACCGTTTCGCTCACAAGAGGATAAAAACCGTTTAGGCGATAATCCCCTTCCAGAAAGACAAGCAGCTACTGCAATCACCAATCTCCCGAACTGCAAACTACATAAGTTCACCAGCTTCCGAACAAGAGACACACGAACACTGGAAGCAGCCGAACAGGAAAAAACATACGAAAGGTTTACACTCCTGGCAGTCAGCAAACAATCCAATTCCCCCAATAACGAGACGACACTTCGTTTGAGGGTCAAGCAGAATCTGACTGTACTGGCACATACAGCCTCTTTTATTCCCAATCCACAAACATAGTACAGCCCTAAGGGTTTTACAGAACAACCAATCAATCCGTACAATACACACAGACACTCCCACACAAAATCCTCCCCTCTGCATGTGATATGATTACTGAACACAATGGGTAATATCATTATCACAGGCAGAGGAATACAGTTTTATAAAACATATCACAGGGACCCCAAAACATGCAATAACCCCATATAACGTATATCAACAGAACCGGGGGATCTGGGTGAACCGCATATCCAAAATTCACCCAGATCCGTTCAGTAGTTTGGAAGATACAGTTTAATGCAGATTCCGCAGAACATATACAGATTGTATAAAAAATAATTACTGTATAACGTGTCCCCTGTTGTATAGTTTAAAACTACTGCACGATGTCTTTGTGTGCCAAATACCGGCGAGATTGCACCGTGTAGAAAAGTCACAACAGTGTCTGTGAGTTAAAATGGCCGCCATCCATTGTTCTCACCATGTGCCTCTGATACATGAAATGGTGGACACCCAGTAACTCCACAGTATGTCCCCAGATGGTTCTTAAAGGGCCAATAGCAGCATAATACAATACAATATGCCCAAATATTGCATTCCAAAAGTACAAATTTACCAGGGGCCATAGTCAGCAGGTAGGAGGCGGGCAACCAGGCTTCTCCAGTGGACAGTGGCGAGGCTGGTTTCGCCACACATATCCCTATAGTTCTTACTGTAAAAAAAATAAAAATATTTGCCTTAGATTAAATCCCCTTTCTTCCAGCCTATTAATTATTCACTTGCTTTCACGAAAATGAACAATACTTTTAAATACTCTTTGCCCACTGGCAGCACAAGCAGCAAGCAGGAAAATAGTTAAATAAACCATTGGCAATATGAGCGTTAATTATGTGGTGGCTGGCAAGCATTTGCTAGTCAGCTACCTGTCAGACTTGGCTAGAGGATCCTCAGCAAGGTGTGAGGCAGTGACGTAACAAAGGCAAAGACAGAGGGATAGGAAGAGGAGTATCACCAGACATTAGAGTGGTCAGGCTTAACATAGTGCAGGAACTAGGAAGTAACAGGACTAAACTAAGAAAAAGACCTCAGGCCAGACGAAGAACAAAAAATGAACACAATATTAGACTTAGGCAAGGGTCAAGAGTACGAGAAAAAAATGTCAGGAACAAGCCAGAGACTGGTATACAGAATGGAAAGTCAGACCAGGAACTGGTACACAAATTGAGGCAGATGACACACAGTCCGGGTCAAGTACACAAGGGCAGGAGAGCAGAACATAGCCAGGAAAGACACATCAAAATAACAGCAAAACAGAGTCCGAGCAAAATATCACAATGGATAAAGGAAGTGCAGTGGCACAACAAGCAGTGTGCTGTATCAGTTTTCTCATACCACCAACATGGTGTAAAATGTAAAAACAAAACACAAACTAAAAAATAAATGAAAAGCTATGGTTAATTAGACAACCATATCACTATCATTGAGTTTTCACACCTCCCTGTACCCCGTGGTGTGGGTGGGACATGTCTACTAAATATTTGAAACTAGAGACAGGGAAGTAAATCCTCTAGGCCTGAATTTGAAGCATTCAGTCTGGATTTCAGCCATCTGACTGGGTGTTTTTTTTTTACCCATTCAGTACAGGGCCATTCATCCATTGTTTAGTGAAATAGCCTTCAAACTGTGCAGTAAAAAAAACAAAACAAAATAAAGAGTATTCAATTAAAAGTGCCCAAATGAGTGCTGGGCCCTTGTGATAAAACAAAGTGAATGGGGATTCTTACATATCTTCCATAAACAAAATGAATAAGGGCCATAGGCCCCTGATAACCAGGGGTCTACTAATAGGTCCCCTTTCCCTCTTTCTTTACTTCTGACTGCTTGACTGAGGATCTATTGTAGGCTGTGATTTATGGTGCATATTGTAAGGTTGGGGTGAATGGTCAGGTCGAGTCTAGTATCATTTTAAGGAGTCTGTATACAAGATATATAAGATTTGGTACTGCTCCTCCTTTTTTCCTCTCTATAGATCAATTCTCATTTGATCTATGAACAAAATCAACATTTAGTGACTGTTCTTAATCAGTTAGCTTTTTCCCCATCAATCATGAATCCAAAATTAAAATCACAAACCAACCTGAACGTTTGGCATTGCATGTTTTGGTTGATTCATGGTGTAAAACAGCCCAAACGCGTCTGAATTGCAGTTGGGCCTGAAAAGTATTTTTGTCATTATCTACAGCAGCGATACAGTAAATTTGTATAATGTTACACAGTATAATATTTTTTATTTTTTATTATTCAAGATATTGTAGAATTTAAATTTTATAAAGTTTGATAACGTAATGGTAATTATAACAGAATGCTTCTTAGGGTTGTGGGAATAAATAGTTCCATTTAGAAGGAGACAGGTTTAGAATTATGTCAAGTTTAGCTTGGTCGATATATTGGAGCTTCAGTAGAAGGACATGGTGCACAAGTCTTCACATTATCAGGCATTAAGGGCCTGCATATTGGGCTCTCATAGGCAACCAGAAGAACATTATTGATAGTAAAACAACCCAGAACATTTGGTAGATCAAGAGTGGACACAAGTGTTATACGAGGATATTTAATCAAACTGGGTACAATTGAAAAAAAAAAAAGGGGGGGGGGGGGATCTCTGGCAGAGCTGTATATAGATTTTTATAAATTATGTAAAGAAAACAAAAGTTTACCAACTAAAAAGACAAGTACAAAATTGTTACTAATTCAAAATAGCATAAATGATCTATTGATTGAAGAGAATAGGAAAGTACAATATCTAAGGACGAATTGATATTATAAGAGCAATAGAGCAGATAAGTTACTCACAAATAAACTGAAAAATTAAAACCAAATGAGGAGGATTCATAAAATTAAGATGGAGAAGGAAACATATATGTGCCCAAAGAAAATTGGCATAGCCTTTAATGAATATTATAGACAAGTATATAATTTAGAACTAGAAGGAAAACAACCTCCCTCAAAGGAATATTTAAAAAAAAAAAAAATGCCAAAATTAGCTAGAAAACAACTAAAAGCTATAAATATACCTATAACTTCAGAAGATATAAAAGTAGCAATAAATAAATTGAAGATTAACAAAGCTCCCGGTCCGGATGGATATACAAATACATTTTATAAAATATTTAGAGATATACTATCGGTACCTCTTTCAAGGATATTTAATGAGATTGTAGCCAATCGTACCAATCGTTTCCCTAAGGAGATGCTTCAGGCCAATGTTGTTCCAATTTTGAAACCAGACAAAGATCCAGAGATACTAGCGAATTACCGGCCCATATCTCTTCGTAATGGAGATGTTAAGATTTATGCTATAATTATAGCGGACCGTTTAAAAAGCTGCATTTCAGATTTGATACAATTCAGCTCAGAGTTTGGGAATCCAACAGACTAACCAATCAGACCAAATTTGGACTCACTGCAGTTTGACCAAACTTCCACTTCTACGATTATTCTTAAATAATGAATCCTATTGCTGGTGATGTTTGGAGACAGAGAACACAAGTAATTAGTTGTGAAGTTGGTTCTCAGGTATAAAAATTGCAAATACTCATGCCATCTATTTGCACCAATGGATTAAACGATTCCACTGTTTTACCCAGGAATCATGTATATTTTGGTACTGTGGTAGAAACCATGCTGAGCTGGTCCTTATGAACCCAAAAATCAAGCAAAATGTGTGTGGAGTCGCTGAAAATATAATTTTACTGGAACGTAACCACAAAATCTCCCATACTAGTAAAATATTTTGTATTTACTGGCAATGCAGTATTGCCTATTTCAATGTTTGCAATCTTTAAAGGGAAAATGTGACCACTTGGCCTTGAAAGTTGAGATTTTGGAAGAGTGACTTAACAAAGAGTAAATGATTATCTGAGTAGTTTCACTCACATGGCTCATAATGTAAGTAATCCCTGTATGCATTGATTCAAGCCATGTTATAATTGTTGTTGTATTTGTATATATCACTGCTAATGACAATTTGGTTATTTGTTGTTTTTGCTTTATCTTTTCTAGGGAAAGAATTATTAAGAACAATGTTGAATAGCTAGTGAAATGATCGAGTCACGTCAAACGACTAAACTAATTATACCCAGCATTTACTTAATGAGTTTCTCTTTCGTTCTGTTAAAACATACCATGTATCTTTAAATGTGAATACCTGTATGTTGTTTATGTAGGAAAGTGTGCAGGCAATGATAAATGGTAGGTTTTATGCCTTAATATTCTCTGTGCTTGCGAAGATAACTAATTAAGTGTTATCTACTGGGATGTTAACAGATGAAACACTCAAGGGAACACGACATCGAAAGAATATTTAAACACGTTTCATGAAGCCTTTTGAAATTAGATCCTTGATCAGAGGTAAAGTCTCATCGGCTGAAATAGAGTGAAAAATTATCTTTATTTGTATACTTATGCCTACTGTCTCTTTGGATCTCTCTCTCTCTCCCTGTCTCTCTCTCTCTCTCTCTCTCTCTCATACTTATTGTCTATTTCCACCTCTCATTTCTCTCTTGTTAATAATGGATACACTGTGTTATTTACTAAACTCCAAATTATAGCAATAGAAAAACAGAGGCAAACATAGCTTATCTGGAAAAATTCTCCAACTATACTTAAATCACAGCTTGGGCCTTTTAGACTCAGTTTGCACATTTCTATTTTAATTCAATATAATTCTGAGCTTTGTGAGTAACCCTGTATAATTTCCGTTGTTATAAAAAAAATAATAATCAAAATTAATTATATATTTTCACTAAAGCTAATTAGAATAATCCATGGCCTGTTTTGTGCGCACTATGGTATGTTATGAACAAAACGTGTTGATGACATGATTGTTAATGAATTATTGATATGTAGACGATTCTGTGTGCTAGACTAGTATGAATAGATTTCACATTTCACATTTCACAATAAATTACTTTTATTAAACAGGATCTTAATATCAGTTTTCAATAGAAAAGACAAGGATGGAAAATAACTCCAATAATGATAAACTGGTGCTTCTCGGGATGGAAGAAATGGAAGGATTTAAATATGTATACAGTACCCTCTTTATTGTTGCATTTATGTTTATTGTCCTACTGAGTATTATGATTATTTCTGTGATTTTGACTGAGGAAAGCCTCCATGAGCCCATGTACATTCTCATATGTAACTTGACTTTTAATGGCCTTTTTGGAAGCTCATCTTTTTTCCCAAAATTAATTGTTGATCTTTTAGCTTCTTCTAAAACAGTCTCACGCATTAACTGCCACATCCAAGTTCTTTGTCTCATGACTTTCATTTTCTTTGAAATATCAACTTTTACAATCATGGCTTATGACCAATATTTAGCCGTATCGCACCCTCTCAAGTATGTTATGATGATGACCACTGAAAAAACTGTGAAACTCATTGTTGGAGCTTTTATCTTTTCTTTCACATCCGTGCTGATATCTGTTCTTCTGTCTTCCAGACTCCCTCTTTGTGGAAATGAAATCAAAAATATATTTTGTGACAATATGTCTTTTTTAATTTTGTCATGTGTTGAGTCTTCCAAAGATAATCTATATGCAGTCATTGTTACAGTCATTTTCTTAACAGTCACAGCATCAATAATTATCTATTCTTATCTGCAGATATTTTATGTTTGCATAAAATTGACCAAATCTTCATATAAAAAAGCTTTGCACACACTGGTGACCCATTTACTCAGCTTTTCCATATTTATGGTGGGCGCTCTTTTCATATTTGTTCGACTTAGGCTCCAGCATAGCAGCAAACTTCCAGTTTTTGTTCACATTCTGCTGTCTGTTAATTTTGTAATATTTCCCCCACTTCTCAACCCCCTGATATATGGGATAAGGACAAAAGCATTAAGGATTAAATTGATTTGTCTCCTAAAGAAAATATAGACAGCTGTATAAAAGGTGAAAATGTCAATTTCATAAAATTGAAAATGTTAATAAAAAACAAAAAACAACAATTTGCAACCTCCTGGTAAATTTTAAATATATTTTGAACAAGTCCTGGGAGTGTTATCTATATCTATCTATCTATCTATCTATCTATCTATCTATCTATCTATCTATCTATCTATCTGTCTGTCTATCTGTCTGTCTGTCTATATATGTATGTATATATATATATATATATATATAAATTTAATATTTTCAATAATAGTGTTTTTTTAAGTAAATATAAATTGGCAGGTCTACCTGACAACCCAGGCAGTTCCCCTGCAGACAGTGATGCAAACTGCTGATCCAAGTACTGTGATTGTGATATAATTGCGATCACATGGCATGAAAGGTCAGGAATTGCTGCAGAGGGACTGCCTGGATTGTCAGGCAGTCCCTCTATCATGACAGATGTAAAGTATTGGTTACTAGGGGGTAACACTAACAGCATTAAAGCTATTCTTTTGTAGAGTGGCATAGCACTGGAGTTAAGGGGTTAATAAGACTACTGCAGTGGCAGCACTGGGGCCCACACACTTTGGGCCACCTGATGGGTATAATTTCTTTATTCCTGAACAGGGGCCTGGCCAGGTGCGGCGGCCCTTTAAGACTGTGATCGGGGCCCCTGTAATATCTGCAAGCAGGAAGGAAGTAAAAACCTGTCACTTCCTCCCAGCTTCTTACTGATTGCACCAAGTGGGAGAGAGGTAGGGAGGATGTGGCGGCACAACAGTCAGCAGTGGAGAGAGAAGCAACCAGAAAGCAGCACCCCTATCCAGCAGCAGGGCCACAAGAAAGACACCCTCCTGAGGACTAAAGGTAAGCTAATATCAGGTGGCTGCACATATAAAACTTATAATGTGTCTGTCAAGGCATGTGTGTATGTCAGTGTGTATCTATGTGTCAGTGTGTGCATGTAACAGTATATGTGTCTGTGTGTGTGTATATCTGTGTCAGTGTGTGTCTGTGTATTTGTGTGTCAGTGTGTGCATGTATCAGGATGTGTGTCTGTGTTTGTGTGTATCTGTGTCCTTGTGTGCATGTGTCAGTATCCCCGCTTGTGTGTATCTATGTCAGTGTGTGCATGTATTATTATTAATATTTATAAAGTGCCAACAAGCTCCGTAGCGCTGTACAGTGGGTGGACTAACAGACATGTTTTTGTATCCAGACGAGGAGTTGGACTCACAGGAACAGAGGGATTGAGGGCCCTGCTAAAAGAGCTTACATGCTAGAGGGAGTGGGGTATAGTGACACAAAATGTAAGGATAGGGTAGACAAGTAGGTTGCTAGTATAGTATTCATTGAGGGTTTAGTGTTGTTTTGATGACAGTTGCAGGGGAGAAATCAGGGTGCGGGGAGAGAAAGCTGTTCTCAGTTCAATTGATATGCTTTCCAAAAGAAGTACATTTTCAATAATTCTTTTGAAGGACTTGAGACTGGGTGAAAGTCTAACAGAGAAGAGAAGGGTGTTCCATAGGAACGGTGCAGCCCTAGAGAAGTCTTTAAGGTGAGCATCAGAAGTAGGAGTACAAACAGAGGTTATACGTAGGTCTTCGTCAGAGCGCATGTGTCATATTTGTGTATTAGTGAGGATAAATAGGTCGTAGCAGCATTGTGTAGAGATTTACATCTCTACACAATGTTTATAAGCTCTTCCCATAGCTCCTGAGTAAATTAAAGATATTGCCTAAATCTCCTGAAAAACACCTTCATGGGTGTTCTATGCTGAACCCAGCCCAGGCTAAATAGATAGGGGGCTAGCCCATGATGAAGGTGCAGCTGTTTGCACCGAAACGCGCGTCAAGTCATCTGTTCTAATGTCAATCTTTAATTTCACATTTGCCGAGCACGTATTTGGTGTATAGGAGAAGCCTTTTTTTTTCTGTTACTTTAGGTAGACCTTTATAGAGGGCATCTATTTAGACTGGGCTGGGTTCAGCATAGAACACCCATGAAGATGTTTTTTCAGGAGATTTAGCCAATATCTTTAATTTACTCAGGAGCTATGGGAAAGAGCTTATAAACTTTGATGCAACTCTAGCATAGAACACCCATGAAGGTGTTGTTCTAGGAGACATAGTAAATTTCCTTAAGCTTTCTTATGTGAGAGAGAGCCTACAATTTTATAAATCTCTCTAGCTCTATGATACAACCTATGATTGCTGGCCATCTGTAAAGGAGACATATTGATTTATGTCCCTCTAGTGATCACAAGTGTTGATAGATCTCATCAAGTCTTGCTCTACCTTACCCCATATTTCACTCCATTTTTGAATTTTTCCCTGATCCAGATAGCACAATTATTGCCCTCTATTTTTATTGTAGTGGTTCTATGATACAACTACCCGTTCACAGTTGAGTGAACCTTCCCCTCACCAGCCTATCCAATTATTTCATCTCTACAGCAATTATAACTTGGCCTTTTCAAGCCATTATATATACCCAGCTGCTTTCTAAGATTGAATATATAGATCGGAACTGGTGTATTTATACATAGCAACTACCTCAGTTCCCCAGTCTCGTTCATTTGTATCCATTTGTTTCCCCTTTCTTTCTAACCCAATTAAGTTTTTAAATTTATTGGATACATCTCAATTTGATACGGACTGTGTGAATTAGCTTTTATGGTCTACCAGAGCTGCAGAGACAATTCACTTAGCTTTAAATAATTTATTTATTAATTTGCTTATTTCATGTTTCGATTTCTTTAAAATACCAGTATATATAGCCCTCTCTAGGGTGTATATTACTTACCTCTCATTTGTGTAAAGATTTGTAAGCAAGTATCAGGATCTTAAATTGAGTCCTATATCTTACTGGAAGCCAATGTAGGGACTGACAGAGGGTGGAGGTGTGTCAGCGTATACATGTCTTTGTGTGTGTGTGTGTGTGTGTGTGTGTGTGTCTGTGTCTGTGTCTGTGTCAGTGTGTGCATATGTCAGCATGTGTGTGTGTATCTGTGTGTTAGTATGAGTGTGTCTCTGTATGTCAGTCAGTGTGTGCCTGTGTCTGTGTGTGTATCTGTGTGTCAGTGTGTGCATTTATCAGTATGTTCATCTGTGTATGTGTGTGTGTATCTGTGTGTAAGTGTGTGCATGTGTCAGTATGTGTGTCTGTGTGTGTATATCTGCATGTTAGTGTTCATATGTCAGTGTATGTGTCAGGGTGTGAGTGTATCTGTGCTAGGTTCCAGGAACCAACCAGAGACAGAACATAGATGCAAAACACCTTTATATAAATAGCAAATAAAGAAATAACCAAAAGCAAAGTCCAGGAGGCAAGCGGGGATCAGGCACCAGAACAGGTAGTCAGACGAGCCAGTATCAGGAGAACGGAGAGCAGCGAAGTCAGGAACAAGGCCAGAGTCAGGAACCAGGAACACACAGGAACAAGGAGTCTTCTGGGAAACAGGAAACCACGTAAGGGCAAGGAGGTACTTGGTGGGACTTGCTGCTTAAATATGCTGCACTGATTAGCAGCAGGGCTGGTTACTACAATCAGGTGAGTAACTGTGGCAACATTAATGAAGGAGCTGATTGTTAAAATCAGCTGAAAACTCAGACACAGAAAAAGGAAAGGTTGCGGTTTAAAACAGCAAAGAAACATTGACAGTCTGTGTATCTGTATGTGTCAGTGTGTGCATTTGTCAGTATGTGCACATGATTATGTGTGTGTATCTGTATGTTAGGGTGTGCATCTATGTTTGTATATGTCAGTGTGTGTGTCATGGTGTTTGCATGTGTCTTTGTATATGTGTGTCAGGGTATGCATCTGTGAGTCAGGATGTGTGCACATATCAGTGTGTGTATGTGTCAGTATATTTATGAATTAGTGTAAATGGGTCAGTGTGTTTATATGTGTATATTGATGTGTTAATATGTATGTATATCTGTGTAAGTATGTATGTATCTATGTATGTATGTGGCAGTGTATATGCATACATCCAAGAAATCAAACACCAACACACCATGCAAGCACACTGAAAGTCTGAAATCTAACAACGTTTACATGCAAACACACCCATGCATTTAACTCCAACATTATATACAAACAAACTTCTTCACTCAAACACCAATACTACACACAAATGTACATTTGCATTTAAAAGCCAACATTGCATCCAAACACATCCCTGCAATCAAACACAAACATTACATACAAACACACCCCTGCAATCAAACACAAACATTACTTGCTGTAATACTCCCCTGTATTAATACACTAAAATTATATACAAGCACCCCTTCAATCAAACACCAACACTACACTCAAAAGCACATCTACATTTAAAATCCAACACTGCATGTAAACATACTCCTGCAGTGGCGTACATACCGGGGTCGCAGGGGTCGCGGCTGCGACCGGGCCCGGCCCACCAGGGGGCCCGGCCGCCCTGCGACCCAGGTATGTACTCACTGGGCCAGCCTCTTCTCCTGGGGGGCCCAGGAGCCGGCCACCTCCGGGCCCCCCGAGGCTGGCCCTGCTGTCACCCGGCGGGCAGTCAGGCTGGCGGGCGCGCGAGGGAGCACTCTCCCCTGAGTGCTTCCTCTTCAGCTCCCTCGCGCACCGCACTGAAACCGGAGCCGGAAGATGACGTCATCTTCCGGCTCCGGCATCAGTACGCGGCGCGCGAGGGAGCTGAAGAGGAAGCACTCAGGGGAGAGTGCTCCCTCGCGCGCCCGCCAGCCTGACTGCCCGCCGGGTGACACCACTGGACCCCAGGGAATCCCCTCAGCTCTCCCACAGGTAAGGAGGCTGGGGGGATTAAAAAAAAAAACGTGTGTGTTAGTGAGTGTGTGTGTATGTTAGTGAGTGTGTGTTAGTGAGTGTGTGTTAGTGTGTGAGTGTGTTAGTGTGAGTGTGTTAGTGTGAGTGTGTTAGTGTGTTAGTGTGAGTGTATGTTAGTGAGTGTATGTTAGTGAGTGTGTGTTAGTGTGTGTTTGTGTGTGTGTGTGTGTTAGTGTGAGTGTGTGTTAGTGTGAGTGTGTGTTAGTGAGTGTGTTAGTGTGAGTGTGTGTTAGTGTGTGAGTGTGTGTGAGTGTGTTAGTGTATGTTAGTGAGTGTATGTTAGTGTGTGTATGTTAGTGTGTGTGTGTTAGTGTGAGTGTGTGTTAGTGAGTGTGTGTTAGTGAGTGTATGTTAGTGAGTGTGTGTTAGTGTGTGAGTGTGTGTTAGTGAGTGTGTGTTAGTGAGTGTGTGTTAGTGTGTGTGTGTGTGTGTGAGCGTGTGTTAGAGTGTGTGTTAGTGTTAGTTTGTCTTAGTGTTAAAGTGTGTGTGTGTTAGTATTAGAGTGTGTGTGTGTTAGTGTGTGTGTGTGTGTGTTAGAGTGTGTGTCTGTGTGCGTCTGTTAGTGAGTGTGTATGTATGTTTGTCACTGAGTGTGTGTCTGTCAGTTAATCTGTGCGTGTGTGTCTTAAGCACTTACCTTTCTCCAGCGCCGGACTCCCTTGGCGCTGGGGATCTCTCCGCCCCGATCCTCCTCTCAGCTCCGAATGCGCATGCGTGGCAAGAGCCACGCGCGCATTCAAACCGCCCATAGGAAAGCATTACTCAATGCTTTCCTATGGACGTTCAGCGTCTTCTCACTGTGATTTTCACAGTGAGAATCGCAGAAAATCCTCTAGCGGCTGTCAATGAGACAGCCTCTAGAGGCTGGATTAACCCTCAGTGAAACATAGCAGTTTCTCTGAAACTGCTATGTTTTCAGCTGCAGGGTTAAAACTAGAGAGACCTGGCACCCAGACCACTTCATTGAGCTGATGTGATCTGGGTGTCTGTAGTGGTCCTTTAAGTGTATGTGTTTATGCATGCACTGGCGTACATAACGTGGTCGCAGGGGTCGCAGCCCTGCGACCAGGTGCCCATCGCCATGTGTTGCGGCCCCAGCCCGCGCAGAGTAAGCGCGCGCGCGGGGGGGGCCCACGGATCAGTTTTCGCACCGGGGCCCCATGGGTTGTGTGTACGCCACTGTACTCCTGTATTCATTCGCAAACAATACACACAAATACACCACTTTATTCCAATGGCAATAGAACATACAAATACACCCATACAAGCACACTTACTCTATACAGAAACATGCTTATATTCAAATGTATAAACACAAATACAGTCCTATATACAAGATAGGGCATTTAGGCATTCTGCTGATGTGCCTAAATTAAAGGACAAAACATAGTGCAATATTGTCTGGAACTGTTATCGAATAAAATATTCCATTACACTCACAAGTTACACTCACACAATGTAGATGGGAGGTCTTTTGAAATCTTCCTCCAGTGAGGACCGCAGGGTGCCCCGGCTACTAGGATGTTCCAATGATCCAGCCAAAACGAAAGCTCCCCAAAAACTTTTTTATTTATAAAACAAAAAATTATGGAGGAATACAAATGCATAAAAAATATAAATAAAATATAAAAAGTCCACAGGTCCTACGCGTTTCATTCTTGTTAAATAACTTCCTCAGGGACCACTTATGTATAAAACCACAATCGATATGCAATAAACTAAAAAGGCAATATAACATACCGCTCTACCAGTCCTCTATAAATAGGGCTAGTCCCTTAAAGTTCATTGGTGGAGATGGTGGGTGTCTCCTCTTCAAGTCTTCTTATTTGCTCATGGATTCTCTTCCATGTGTAGATCGTTGACCGGCAAAACGAGCACTCCGATCATATTTTCAACTAACACTTCCGCGTTAGTCACGTGCTCCGCTTGCCTTCCACTGCGTGCATCTCCAATATGGCCGTGCGTTCCACACGACGAGGACAAACAACATCTCCTAGTCTCCCCCTCTGGTCGCCGAGGGGAATTGACTGCAAGGATGGGCAAATGGTAGACCCCAAGCTGGCATAGCATTGTGGGAGTTATACAACATATGGGGCCATTCTGCGCTTGGCAGCTGCCCAACAAACGTTATTGAAGCAGGGCCCTCTCTACATTAGTTCCGCTGGGTTTATAAATGAGATTGATGTAACATAGCAAAAAGGAAAAATTTTCAGATGTCAGTACAATTGCCATTCTTCTGATATCATTCATTTCCAATGGTAGCTGAATTTCCACTTTTCTTCTTTGGTTTCTCTCTCGGTTTTCAAATGCTCTTGTAACAATCATTTCTTTAAAGACACTTACAAATCTTTCAATAAAGCCCAAGTTTTGTCATACATTATCTAGAATTATTTGACAGATTTTTCCTGTTGTCATCTGTAGTACAGGGCTGCTATATCCCCTTATCTGCATCTTGTGTCTCCATCCATATATCTACTAGGATAGAAGATGCCAGGTAAACAAAAAGCTTTGGACTAAATTATCATATTTTTGTTTTATGTATTATGTTCCATACTTGTCTGATTTGTGTTTGTTGTTTTCTGTTTTTTTGTATACACTAGATCAGATAATCAGCAGTATTTTTGAATTTTTTCCCTGCTTATGTTCTTTAATTTTTGGTTTATTCTGCTATATATCCACCATCAATTAAGAATATCTTTCTGACGGAGAGACCCAAGAGGGAGCCTGCTCATGGTGGATACCTAATAATTATAAAGAAATGAGCAGAGTCACAAGCAATGTTGAAATATATAAATATACAGTTTGGTAATATTGGTTGTCCAGAGAAAATTCCATGCATATAGCTATTTTTGTCAGGCATGTTTCTCCCCAAGTATTTAAAGCCAAAAGCAGTGGCAATCTAATTACCAAAATTAAGCAACAAATTAGTATTCTCTTGAAAAATATGGGAGTGTGCTACCTGGGGATTTGTAATGGATGAT
This sequence comes from Pelobates fuscus, assembly GCF_036172605.1. Classification (NCBI taxonomy): domain Eukaryota; kingdom Metazoa; phylum Chordata; class Amphibia; order Anura; family Pelobatidae; genus Pelobates; species Pelobates fuscus. The sequence continues at coordinate 481,657,005 of NC_086317.1, forward strand.
CAGGGGGATAACAAACCAAAAACTCAGGTGACAAGATAAGCATGTGTGAATACACTTCAAATCAAATCTTCAAAAAATAAAGAAAACGGTCATATTGCAAAGCAGCCACAAGGTGGAGCCCAATAGATTGGCTTTATTGATACAGGCAAAGCCTCCAAATTCCCTTGCATTGCAATTGATATGAGGGTGACTGTGTACTACTAAGTTTAGGTGCAAATATTTCAAATAAAATTATTAGAGTTAATGCGGCAGAGTAACCACACATGATAAAGTGTGTCACCACACATTATAAACCACATTGTTGGATAAAACACTCATACAGTGCCAGTATTGATACTGGACTTCATACACCTTCCTGCCTATATATTTTGTAAATAAAAACTAATACATGATTGCTATTCCGTTCTATGCATGTCACGGATCACCAGGGACCATAGAGGATCGCTATACTAAGCAGTGGCACTTTTCCTGTTAATATGTGACAAGACTGTGAGAACAAGTCCAAATTTTCTTCAATGGACTGACGTTATGCCATAGATCCAGGCACCATGACCACGTCAAGTTAATTGGATCTAGTGTCTGGTTTAAATTCAAACTTTTTGCATCCGAATCCTTTACAAAGCAATAATATTAAACAAATATTTATTTATATAATTATAAAAAAAATTAGAATCGACCAGGTAGAGGATAAAGAAGACCTCTACCACAGTCTGCAATCCTGTTCTACAACAAGAGTTGAGTAAGCAAGACACACACACACATACACACACACACACACACACACACACAAAGGGACTGGGGAGGAGAAAGAGACAACCTATGTGGAAGAAACAAAAAACACAAAGGGACAGCTATGATGAAAGAAACACAACAGGGCTGAGGGAGTACACATAAAGGGGCTGGTATGAGAAAGTGATACAGAAGGGGGCTGGGGAAAGAAAAAGACGCGCAATCGGGATGTAAGAGGTACACACGGGGCTGGGTGAGTAAGAGATACACAAGAGATTTGTAGGAGACACACAAGGTAGGTGTAAGACACACAAAGGGCTAAAACAGTGATATAATACACTAAAGGAGTAAAAGTTGGTAATAAATTCAAAACGTAGTTTAAGAGACACCTTTAGCTCTGTACCATTAACTTGGCGAAACCGCGTCAAAGTGCTGACCACTCTAACAAAGAGGAGGTTTCGCATGCCAAAACCTGCAAGCACCAAGACAAGTTGAACAAACTCAATTTCATTGGACAAAAAATGGTCCAAAGCATTGCGAATCGCAGACTAGGGCCTACAAGATGGCGTTGATAACAACGGCAGGTGCAGCTCAAGCTTAGATACAGAGGTATCCTCGGAAGCAGAGCCCCTTATAGCCTCCTTCCAACAAAAAGCACTGGATCAACAGTCCAGCAAGCTCATTCCTATATGGCAATCAAGTGTGACTGAAATTAAGAGAGACCTGCAAGACTTGGGCTCTCTTACGCATGTGGAATCCAAGATGGAGGAGATAGTGGATGCTCAAAATCATGCTGCAGATAAGATCCATCATGCTGCACACAATGTGGAGCTAAAATCATGGATCTTGATGATCGGTAATGACGAAGCAACCTTCTAATGAGGGGAATCCCAGAAATGGTCCAAATAGCAGACATACCAGCGTTTGTGCACAATTTCTTTAGGATCCTGATTCCCAAAATACTGTCCAACATGCTGCTTCTTGACCGCCTACATAGGGTTCAAAAACCCCAATCGATCTCTGCCTCACTGCCAAGAGATTTCCTACTGAAAGCACATTATTTTCAAATAAAAGAGCTTATCCTATGGAGGAGCCGAACGATGAGGCAGCGGCAGCGGAAAACATACCAGCGTATCACGGAGACCCTACGGGAACATCGCATAATTTATCGGTGGGGCTCCCAAGCCACCTGATTGTCTCAAGAAATGGGAATAACCTGGTCATTCAGACTGTAGAGGAAAATGTCAGGCTCCTGCAACAGTGGAACCTGCCAGTGTCAGAGAGAACACAACAAATGTAGTCACCGAAACGACTGGATAAAGATTGATCCCCAGCTCGTGGCTCCAAGGGAACTTTGCAAGTATACTGCTTTTCCTAAAAATTGTGCGCTTACCTGCACATGTGGTCATTTAGCTGAGAAAATGTCTAGCACTAGTTTCTGTTTAGCATATGTTTAATAAATGCACAGTTGTACACGTGAAGTGTCACCTAAGAGTAACAGGGTGCGTTGAGTTCATCCCCTATTAAATAAATATATATATATATATATATACAGGGAGTGCAGAATTATTAGGCAAATGAGTATTTTGACCACATCATCCTCTTTATGCATGTTGTCTTACTCCAAGCTGTATAGGCTCGAAAGCCTACTACCAATTAAGCATATTAGGTGATGTGCATCTCTGTAATGAGAAGGGGTGTGGTCTAATGACATCAACACCCTATATCAGGTGTGCATAATTATTAGGCAACTTCCTTTCCTTTGGCAAAATGGGTCAAAAGAAGGACTTGACAGGCTCAGAAAAGTCAAAAAATAGTGAGATATCTTGCAGAGGGATGCAGCACTCTTAAAATTGCAAAGCTTCTGAAGCGTGATCATCGAACAATCAAGCGTTTCATTCAAAATAGTCAACAGGGTCGCAAGAAGCGTGTGGAAAGACCAAGGCGCAAAATAACTGCCCATGAACTGAGAAAAGTCAAGCGTGCAGCTGCCAAGATGCCACTTGCCACCAGTTTGGCCATATTTCAGAGCTGCAACATCACTGGAGTGCCCAAAAGCACAAGGTGTGCAATACTCAGAGACATGGCCAAGGTAAGAAAGGCTGAAAGACGACCACCACTGAACAAGACACACAAGCTGAAATGTCAAGACTGGGCCAAGAAATATCTCAAGACTGATTTTTCTAAGGTTTTATGGACCGATGAAATGAGAGTGAGTCTTGATGGGCCAGATGGATGGGCCCGTGGCTGGATTGGTAAAGGGCAGAGAGCTCCAGTCCGACTCAGACGCCAGCAAGGTGGAGGTGGAGTACTGGTTTGGGCTGGTATCATCAAAGATGAGCTTGTGGGGCCTTTTCGGGTTGAGGATGGAGTCAAGCTCAACTCCCAGTCCTACTGCCAGTTTCTGGAAGACACCTTCTTCAAGCAGTGGTACAGGAAGAAGTCTGCATCCTTCAAGAAAAACATGATTTTCATGCAGGACAATGCACCATCACACGCGTCCAAGTACTCCACAGCGTGGCTGGCAAGAAAGGGTATAAAAGAAGAAAATCTAATGACATGGCCTCCTTGTTCACCTGATCTGAACCCCATTGAGAACCTGTGGTCCATCATCAAATGTGAGATTTACAAGGAGGGAAAACAGTACACCTCTCTGAACAGTGTCTGGGAGGCTGTGGTTGCTGCTGCACGCAATGTTGATGGTGAACAGATCAAAACACTGACAGAATCCATGGATGGCAGGCTTTTGAGTGTCCTTGCAAAGAAAGGTGGCTATATTGGTCACTGATTTGTTTTTGTTATGTTTTTGAATGTCAGAAATGTATATTTGTGAATGTTGAGATGTTATATTGGTTTCACTGGTAAAAATAAATAATTGAAATGGGTATATATTTGTTTTTTGTTAAGTTGCCTAATAATTATGCACAGTAATAGTCACCTGCACACACAGATATCCCCCTAAAATAGCTAATACTAAAAACAAACTAAAAACTACTTCCAAAAATATTCAGCTTTGATATTAATGAGTTTTTTGGGTTCATTGAGAACATGGTTTTTGTTCAATAATAAAATTAATCCTCAAAAATACAACTTGCCTAATAATTCTGCACTCCCTGTATATATATACACACACACACATATATATATATATATATATATATATATATATATATATATATATATATATATATATATATTATATATATATATATATATATATATATATATATGAAACCAAGAGGGCTGCACTCACCTATACATGCATACATTATAGGGTGCTGCTGGGGCCAAAATATACAAAATACAGAATCTGGATTCTGCAGCCCTCTTGGTTTCTTTTATATATTTGGGAGTCCCAGGCCAACTCCTTGGATTTGCACCCCTCCCTGTTACAGGTGCCTCATTCCAGGACCCTATTTAGCATTGACTTGCAGAAATTCCCAGTAAGGAAGTATTTCCCAAGTAAGTGGATTAATCTCATAAGAGCAAGCAATAGGCTGCTACTAGGATAGGACCTGCTGAATATGGGGTACTTTGAAGTAGTTGGCAGGCTTATGCAATGTATGATCATATAATGTAACTAAACCCTAGACATGTGCAATTCGTTTCGGGCCGAATATGAATTCGGACGAATTTCGGGCAATTCGAACATTTGGGTACTTCCAAATGTCCGAATAGCCGAAGTGCCGAATTTCCAAGGTGCCGAAGTTCCGAAATTAACGAATTTCCAAAGTGCCGAAGTTCCGAAGTTGCCGAACTTCCGAAGCACAGTATTGCCTAAGTACTAATATACTTACCCAGTGGAAGAAAAAGAATGTTACACTGTATACAATTTTAAATAAAAAGTATACAAACATAGCCAGGATTCAGCGGTAAGCATCTGCAACACTTACAACAATCAACTAACATACATTCATATAAAATGTAAGTTACTTAGCCAGTCATGTAATGACAGGAATGAATAAGTAGATAACTCCCTAATTCCCACGATATTAGGGAGCTATCTACTAAAAGGCTGAAAGACCTGAATTGGTCTTTCAGCCAAATTTACTAATACTAAGTAAAGATTACAGTAAATTATGCCCCTACTCGCTATACCGTGAGTAGGGGCATGTCTATTAAAAAGTGAGCAGCCAGGCGGGGGAGCCCGCTGCCGAACAGAGCAGACGCACCTCAGAAGGCTCTGTGCCATAACGGGCAAAATAACTGACTTTTTGGTGGAAATTAGGCACTTACCTACCCACAACTTACACTGACATCGCAGACATCAAGATGGACAGGAAAAACAAAAAACCCAGGGCGGACAAAGCTCCTGCTAGCCATGACATTGGCGAACTCCTGCGGAGCTCTCAGAAAGCCGCATGGGAGAAAATGGCGCTGGGGAAGAAGGATTCTCGGACTCCTCTGACGACGGTTATACTGACACGGGAGAGGGATCTTCCCTGAACAGACCTGTGGGGCGAACGACCAAACCGCCTCCGCCGGGTGATCCAGTCACTGCAGACCTCCTAAAGAGTATGTTCGCCGAACTTAGGCAGAACTTAGCTAAGGACATAGCCTGCTTTAAGGACGCCATTGCGGGCGCAAACACGAGGCTTGACCTTCTCGAGACCACGGCAAATACTCGGGACACCTAGCTAAGCACTTTGGAACAAAAGGTCTCTGACCTCCAAAAGCAGCAAATCAGCACCGGTGAAAAAGTGGAAGCCTTGGAGGATTACAGAAGGAAACATAATCTTAAGATTAGAGGGGTGCCTGAAACCGTCGGATTACCTGACCTCCCACACTACATTAGGCGCCTACTGGCTACGCTGCTACAGCCTAAGCAGGCCAAAAATATAAAATTGGACGGACTTTTCCGTTTGCCGAAACCCGCAGCAGCACCACCCACGGCCACCGCGGACCTTATAGTACGGTTCCAGTCTCTTCAGGACAAGGCTACTCTGCTGGCAGCAGCCCGGGGGAGATCCCCGTTGATATTTGAGGACTCCCAGATCTCCTTGTTCCCTGATTTAACGAGGAACACTCTCTCATGGCGCAAATTACTCCAACCCCAACTGCAACATTTGCGCACTGTACTGTCCTGTTACTAAAACAAAAATCCTCACTCTGCATTTTTTCTTACCGAAGCCAATGTGAATATTGTACTAACTGTCTGCTTCAAGGATAGGGCGGTAGCCCACTTGTTGTATTACTTGCATGCAGAGTGAACAAATAAAGAATAAAAAAAAAAAAAAAAAAGTGAGCAGCCTGTGGCTGCTCACTGTAAAAACAAAACAAAACAAAAAAAACATCCCCCCTCCCCCTCCTAACCTGAAGGGGGGACCTATTGCCCCCCTCCATGGGCCCTTACCCCTCAATGGTGGGTGGGGGCCCTAAAGTAAAGTAATGGGGGGACCTAATGTCCTCCCTCCTGGCCCCCACCCCTGAGCGGTGGGTGGGGGCCCTAAATTAGAATGAGGGGGAGGACCTAATGTCCTCCCCCCTGGCCCCCTCCCCTGGGCGGTGGGTGGGGGCCCTAAAATACTAATTAGGGGGGGACCTAATGTCCTCCCCCCTGGCCCCCACCCTTGAGCGGTGGGTGGAGGCCCTAAAATACTAATTAGGGAGGGGACCTAATGTCATCCCCCCGGGCTCCCACCCCTGAGCGGTGCGTGGGGGACCTAAATTAGAATGAGGGGGGAGGACCTAATGTCCTCCCCCCTGGCCCCCACCCCTGAGCAGTGGGTGGAGGCCCTAAAATACTAATTAGGGGGGAGACCTAATGTCCTCCCCCCTGGCCCCCACCCCTGAGCGGTGGGTGGGGGCCCTACATTTGACTGTCACAGCACTCTGATTGGTTGGTTTGAAATCCACCAATCAGAGTGCTCTGTGTCATTTTACAAAGCGTGGGAAAGTTCTTTGGAATTTTCCCACGCTGTGTAATTTGACTCATAACTCTCTGATTGGTGGATTAAGTAGCCAATCAGAGTGTTATGAGTAAAATTACACAGCGTGGGAAAATTCCAAAGAACTTTCCCACGCTGTGTAAAATGACACAGAGCACTCTGATTGGTGGATTTCAAGCCAACCAATCAGAGTGCCGTGACAGGTAAATGTAGAGACTTACCTGTCAGTCTCTTCATTTACCTGTCAGAGCACTCTGATTGGATGGCTTAAATCCATCAATCAGAGTGCCCTGAGCTTAATTTCAGGGCAGGGCAAGGCTTTATAAGCCTTCCCCCGCCCTTCAGAGCTCAGTCTGCGCGGAGCCCTCGCCAGGAAAACATCAAATGGTACGTTTTTTTTTTTTCAGGTACTTAGTTAAATGAGCCCCCCTCATTATTTTTAGGGTGAGGGGGGTAGGTAGGGGTTCATTTTTTGGGGGAGGGGGATGACTAGGGGTTTGGGGAGGGGGGTTATTTTTTTATTTAGGGCCCCCACCCACCACTCAGGGGTGGGGGCCAGGGGGCAGGACATTAGGTCCCCCCCAATTAGTATTTTAGGGCCCCCACCCACCGCTCAGGGGTGGGGGCTAGGGGGGAGGACATTAGGTCCCCCCCTAATTAGTATTTTAGGGCCCCCACCCACCGCTCAGGGGTGGGGGGCCGGGGGGGAGGACAATAGGTCCCCCCCATTATTTTACTTTAGGGCCCCCACCCGCCGCTCAGCGGTGGGGGCCGGGGAAGGCAATAGCCCCCCCTTTAGTTTAAAAGCCCCCACTCGCGCGTCGCGGGTGGGGGCTCGGGAGGGGGGACCCATTTTTAAAAAAAATTATTTAACAGTGAGCAGCCAGTGGGAGTTGGCACCCAGACCACTCCAATGGGCAGAAGTGGTCTGGGTGCCTGGAGTGTCCCGTTAAAGTTCAGTATTGATTTAAACAAGTTGAATGTTCAGCAGGAATATAGGTTGTTCAGGTTATTATGCTGCAGGTTGGAAGATAATGCAAGAATGAATGAGTTGTACAGGTAAGTTTGGAGCAGGTTGGTGAGCATAGCAGGTTATGAAGCCAATAAGGAATGTCCACAGGTTAACTCATAAGGCAGGATATAAAGTCTCTCTCAGACAATCATCAACTTCAATGTCAAGGCCAAGTGGTGTGTTGGGTGTTACCGTTTGTAGGAACCCAATTAGTCTAGTCAGGTGAGAATGATAAGGTGAGTGGTCAAACTAGAGGCAAGGGAGGCCACAAGTGGTAAAACAAAATCAATGTAGAAACTTGTTTTTTTAAATGATACAGGATATACAGAACAAAAGTCTTGCTTGTCAGAACAGGATCCTGATCCTAATGAGATGCTGGAGACTAAGTGGCTATCCGCGAGTAGCTACCTTATCCAAGCCAGGTAAATCACGAACCAAATGTGAAAATTTAAGGGCCCATCTCACTACTAAATTCGGATGTCAAGATACTTGCCAAAAGTTTTGCTAACAGACTTACCACGATTTTACCAACCATTAACCATTCTGACCAAATGGGCTTCATCAGTGGTGGACAAGGTGCAGATGGGACATGTAAAGCTCTAGCACTTCTTCACAGCATGCATAGAAGCTCACAAAACAGTCTGATACCGTCACTCGATGCGGAGAAAACTTTTGACTGTCTGCACTGTTTTTTCCTGCAGACGGTCCTAGAAAAATTTAAATTACAAAATTCATAAAATTGGTCTATTTGCAGATGACATTATGTTATCACTAAAAAATCCTATGTACTCAATTACATCCTTAATGTCTATCTTGCAAGAATTTGGTGACATTTCCTATTACAAATTAAATACCAAAAAAACGCAAGCACTCCCCTTTTTTATACCATGGTTTGAATTGGATATTTAAAAAAAAAACAAAACAGTGTGACTTTGATTGAAGAGACTCTTACATTTCCTATTTAGTTATCGATTTTTGCAAAAACCTGGCTAGGGTGCATGAAAACTACTTAGGAAAAGTCTGGCCCACGCAAATATCATGGTTAGGTAGGATCAATTCGGTTAAAATGAATATACTTCCAAAAATATATTTTATCTTATTAGAATCATACCCTTTACTATTCCTCTATAATTTTGTAGAAAAGTTCTCTTTACCCTTTTGACATTTATTTGGAATAGGAAACGGGCAAGAATCACGTTTTCCATATTGCAAAAACCTAGGGTATTTGGGGGTATGGGTTTGCCAGACTTTGCTCATTATTTTTACACTACCAATGCAGCTGCTGCATAAAAAATTAATTTAGACACTGGACAGCCCCAATGGCTCGAGATGGAGACAGCAACAATGTTCCTCATCTTATTAAAGAAATAGTATGGCTTCCTCCATCTCGATGACCACGTTACATAAATATGTACCCATCCACCAAAATTACTATAAAATCATGGAACATATTATATTAACAAATTAAAACCTTTGCAATTTGGTCTAGGGCAACTCCATTATCAGTTTTAATGTAATCTTAGATTTAGATTACTAGACATCACATTCAATTACACACAGTGATAATTTCTTTACATTAAACAAAAATAGCAAATTTGACTAAATGAAAAACAAATTTGATTTGAACATTCCTGATGAAATAATATACAACAAAATAATTAATCTTATTATTGTTAATTGTGGCCTTTCAAGACAGCATCCGAACCAAAGTAAACTGGAATGATCAAAATTAGAAAAACTATACTATTCGCATCCTGCTCGGAAAGGAGTCATTCCTATATGCTACACTCATTTGGCCGGGGAGCTAAAAAAAACATTTGATTCCATGATAAAATTGGAGGGATAACTGGGTAAAACATTTAACATCACAGAATGGTTTAACTTTGTAAATGCATTGAGGGGTATTACACAGTGTGTGGCACATTTAGAGTCCCATTATAACATTTTATACCATTGCCAACTACATTTGGGTTGGTCACGTGAGTGGAAGTCTGTCAATCAGTTTGCTTTTCGACACCCCGCTGTCAAAACAGCTTTAATCAAAACATGTTGGAAAGCGATCAATATGCTTGCTATGTCACAGTCGTGCTCCATGTCTGTTCACAGCAATTACTTTATTCTTAGGCTGAAATGAATGTTAGAAATAACTTTTTTTTTTTAATGAAATGCTCATTTTTCTGGGGGAGGGAGGATGGAAGTGGGATGACAGAGCTGTGGATGACACTTTAGTATACAGTATTACTTTACAGTGAAGCTAGTGGATGCATGGAATAGCCTTTCAACTGAAATGGTAGAGGTCAATACAGTGAGGGAGTGTAAGCATGAGTGGGATAGGCATAAGGCTATCCTAGACTTAAGATAAGGCCAGAGACTAATGAAAGTATTTAGAAAATTGGGCAGACCAGATGGGCCGAATTGTTCTTATCTGCCGTCACATTCTATTTTTCTATGTTTCTATGGTACCTTACTCCCTCCAGATTACACTAATTGAATTCATCACATACAAATACATGCTGGAGGGGGTGTGGACAAAGGGGATCTTTGTGTCACATGCTGTGTTCGTGCCCCAAAATTAGACCTTATTAGAAATTGATAAATAAATTAGTTAAAACTGTTGGCAATTCAATTGATAATTTGACACCAGAACTTTGTCTCTTCAAGCAAATCCTCATAAATTTACCAAATTATAAAAAAATGATACTAGGCCATATTCTAATTTCTGCAACGACAATTATCACCTGACACTGGAAAGCTATTAACCACCACACATAAATGAGGTCATACAATACATATTTGAAAATAGACGCTGCAAACTAGCTTTCCGCTTACCAACACCAAAAACTGAAATTTTGAAACAAGAGTGGCTTTTATGGGAAGAAAACATCAGAATCAATTATAATCTTATTTCGTAGTTTGTTCTTGACCGGATTATTGCTATGTTGTAAATATTTGATTGTATATAATAATAAATTGTACATAAACTGATGAGTTATTACTCATATCCCACTGGATGATTGTACTTACAGAGTTTATCACCTGTTTTATTATTATTTTCTGTATTAATTATTGTATCTTATTGTTACTCACAAACCCCCTCACCTCCCTGCCAGTAGTTCACTCCATCTCACTTTTCTAGGTGTCATTCTCCCCTTCAATTTGTCCACATTGTATCATTTAAACTACGTAAAGTTGAGCAAAGAAATAACTAACACACTACATAATTGGAGTAACAAATTAATCTCCTAGTCGGGATGTATAGCTGCTGATAATCTTGCCAACGCTGCAATATATGCTCCGAACAGTCCCAATGTCCTGACAGCATTTTTTAGAACTCTCCAAAAACAAATCCATTTGTTCATCTGAAATGGAAAACAACTTAGCTCTTTCAACACTCTATAAACATGTTTGTAAGGGTGGAAAGAGCCTCCCCAATATCCATACAAAGCAGCCATCCTAAATATCCTTGTGTCAGCTAACCAGGTCAATATCCCACCACAATGGGTCCATTTTGAACCATTTTGGACATAATCATGTGGTATCAATAGCTTGATATGGATACCCTCCCACCAAAAGCCCAGTCTAGCTCAGGCACTCCCTACCACCTTAAACACAATAGCGGTATGGGACCGATCCCGAAGGCTTTTGTGCAGCTGCCACCCTACCTCTCTAGCCACATCCCTATCAGTTTTGTCTGTTTTAATGCCTGGATTTAACTTTAGGATTTGGAATAGATGTGGTGTTAAGTACATTTATGAATTGCAACTTAATGGGAAACTGAAGAAAATTGAACAACTGTAAGATAAATACACACTGTCTAACACGGCAAGCTTCTCACACGTACAATTACAATCTTGGTGGCACGCCCATGTGGAGATACCCTCTTTGTCTCCATTCAAGACGCTGACAAACTTTGAAAAATTCTACATGGCCCTATCACCAGTAAAAAATAACGATATCTACCATTTATACTCTACTAAAACCAGCCAGAGAAATAAAATACGAACCCTGCACTGTGTGCAGGCCTGGGAAAAAGACCTAGGTCACAAGATGGCAGAGACCGCATGGCTAAGGGCTATAAATACATACAAGCGATTGACTTCGTGTACATCCCACATGTAACTTTCAAGAAAAATATTCTATCACTGGTATATGGTCCCGACCCGTATAGCAAACATGATGTCATGCTCCTGAGCAGGTCAGAGAGGAGACGATTGCAAGGGTTATTGGTTAAAACTTTATTTGTCATATTAGACATAACAAATTTAATGAAGATAAAGAATAAAGGGCAGTCTGCCACAAACAGGAGACTTTGAGAAAAACAGGGTTTAGGCGATATGCCACAAACAAGATCTTAAGAAAGTAAATGAATAAAGTCTTTTGTATACAAGCAGGCTTGAAGTTATACCAAGTAGTTATGGGTTTCCAGGATACTTTGCAATGCAGCTAGTTATAGGTAAATACCTTTTAGGATAAGGCAATACAGGATCATGCAGAGTTGTAGAGGTTGAAACAGGTAGGTATATTCCAAAATTATATAATGCAGGTTGCTTACAAGATCATGTAGTGATGCAGCAATTGAAGCAGTTAAGATTCTTCAATGAAGGCAATACGCCACAAATCAGGATTCATGGAAGCTGATAAGGAAAGTATTTCGGTAAGATGTAATTCAGGCAAGTTCAGGATGAAGTAATGCAGGTTAGTGCCTTTCAGTATGAGGAAATGCAGATGATTACAGGATGAGGCACTGCAGGTAAGTTCTCTACAGAATGAAATCATGTCGATAAAATACAGGATATTACCAGGAACAGAGATTCTTTATCAGAGCATAGACTTCAATGTCAAGGCCCTGTTGTGTGCTGGGAATAGATTTATCAAGCCTCCTAATTAGTTAATCCAGGTGAGGTTATTAAGGTGAGTGTAACGGATCCACTGGCACCCCGACTGGGTACCTCCGTTGAAAGATGCTCCTAGCGCTTCCAGAGGACTCCAAGCACTCCACCAGACACCATAAGCACCGCAGGCTGCAGCTATCTCCCTTCAGAACGAAGCAGGAACAAGCTCTTACAAGAGCTCAGTGATTATAGCAAGGGAATATGCCTAGCATAGCAATCCCTTGTAGCAGATTCCCCCAATAAGAGACAGGACTCAAGTTGAGGGTAAAAATAGAACTCTCTGGCTGCTAGCTTGCAGCCCTTTTTATTAGGTGCTCCCATGAAGGGGAGGGACACACACAGTAACGTACATTAACCAATCACACAATAGTTACATCCCACACATAGCCCTCCCCTCTACCTGCAAACTAATTATCTGTACACACAGGAAAATACAATTATCCTAGGTAGGGAAAATACAGTTTTTACACAACATTCATAACTCCCAAAATATACATCACATTCGCATAAAAATACATATACACAATCAATCCATTCGGGGGAACAACATACTCAAAAATCATACGAATTGGACCAGGGGTTCAAAAGTTAGTACAAATGTGCATTTGACCTTCTGGAAGCATGGTTTTTAGAAGCTCAAACTAGTTCCCAGAATCCTCTATCCTGGAGACAATGGAGAAGCTGATTTAATTATATCCAGGGACAAACACAGCCTCCATTAAGCACATGTTACCAGCAACCACCAAAAGACATAAAAATACATAACTCCTGTTATACTAAACAGAACCCCCACATTCAACCCATCCCCAGATGGCTTGGATCTGAGCGCTCAACATATCCAAACAGCGTTTAGATGCCACAAACGCCATGGGGTTTAAGTTTCGTATGAGCTGATGAGAGGGCCCATAATCCTGGGGCAGCCCAATAACCCACAGTATGCCCAAATATCGTGCATAAAGGGCCAAATCGCCCAGGGACCGTAGTCACAGGGTAAGAGGCGGGCAAGCAGCCCCCTCCAAACCACAGTGGCGAAGTGGCTTTCGCTACATATCTTCCCATTCGGGGGTAGACTAACCAGGTACCTGACCTTCTGCCGGTCAGTACCTAGATTAGTCGGGCAGCCCACCCATAAAACAAAATTAGCAGAGTAGCCCACCCACAAAACAAATTTAGCAGTGTAGCCCCCCCACAATAAAGAATTCACAGAATGGCCCACCCACGGTACATAGTTCACAGAGGGTCTAACCCACAAAACAAATTTAGCAGTGTAGCCCCCCCACAATAAAGAATTCACAGAATAGCCCCCCAACAATAAGTCATACTGGCCTGTAGGTCCCAAGTTGTGGGGTGAAACTGTGGCACCCTCGGCCTTGCTGGGCAAACGGCTGTGAGTACTTGGGGGCCAGATGCCCGATGTGCTCTGCTCCGGGGTCAGAGCTGGGGTAGTCTCAGGGTAAGGAAAAAAGGAAGGACAGAGGCCAGCGGCACTCTGCCCAGTTGCCAGCTCTTCCGCTGAGGCAGCCTGTAGAAAGTCAGGCTCAGGGGAAGGAAACAAGGGAGGACAGAGGCCAGCGGCGCTCTGCCCAGTTGCCAGCTCTTCTGCTGGGGGGTCAGGGAACAAAGGAGTTGACTGGGGAGGAGAAATATCACTTACCTCCCCCTGGTACTCCGGCTGCTGCTGGGGGGGGAGGTCAATGCTCTCCACTTTCTGTAACTCCAGCTCTAGTTGGGGATCTGGGCCGGTTGCCCAGCATCCCTGTAGGGCCGGTGGAGAGATCTCGGTCCCATCTCCACCTGCCTGCAGGGGGTCCTCCCAGGACCAGTCTATGAGGTCCTCTACCTCGGGTACCTCTGGTTGCTGTTGGGGAGGGAGACCGGTTGTCTCTTCCTCCAATAACACATTCTGCCGCTGGGGAGTGAGACCGACTGTCTCCCCTCCCTGTAAAACATACTGCCGCTGGGGATCTGGGCCGGGTGCCCAGCATCCCTGTAGGGCCGGTAGAGAGACCTCGGTCCCATCTCCACCGGCCACCTCGGTTTCTTCCTCGTCCCACTCTACCTGTGGCTGGAGTTTCTCCCAACGTGCCCACTGGCCTTCCCTCAACGCCCTGTGTTGTAGGTTCCGGGTCACCATGTCCCAAACGAACCGCACGTATTTCTCCTCTGGATTGGGTCCGTAAAACTTCAGGCGCAACCCTACCATCGTGCCAAACTCTAGTACGGAGTAGCTATACGCCATGCTTGCTGTAGCCACTGCTGGTTCCATTATGTTGCTGAAGATAGGGACGCTGCACAACTCCACACGTTACCGGTGTCTCTGAGCTGCTTCTCCTCACACTAGGACGCCATCCCACCGCTTGCCACCAATGTAACGGATCCACTGGCACCCCGACTGGGTACCTCCGTTGAAAGATGCTCCTAGCGCTTCCAGAGGACTCCAAGCACTCCACCAGACACCATAAGCACCGCAGGCTGCAGCTATCTCCCTTCAGAACGAAGCAGGAACAAGCTCTTACAAGAGCTCAGTGATTATAGCAAGGGAATATGCCTAGCATAGCAATCCCTTGTAGCAGATTCCCCCAATAAGAGACAGGACTCAAGTTGAGGGTAAAAATAGAACTCTCTGGCTGCTAGCTTGCAGCCCTTTTTATTAGGTGCTCCCATGAAGGGGAGGGACACACACAGTAACGTACATTAACCAATCACACAATAGTTACATCCCACACATAGCCCTCCCCTCTACCTGCAAACTAATTATCTGTACACACAGGAAAATACAATTATCCTAGGTAGGGAAAATACAGTTTTTACACAACATTCATAACTCCCAAAATATACATCACATTCGCATAAAAATACATATACACAATCAATCCATTCGGGGGAACAACATACTCAAAAATCATACGAATTGGACCAGGGGTTCAAAAGTTAGTACAAATGTGCATTTGACCTTCTGGAAGCATGGTTTTTAGAAGCTCAAACTAGTTCCCAGAATCCTTTATCCTGGAGACAATGGAGAAGCTGATTTAATTATATCCAGGGACAAACACAGCCTCCATTAAGCACATGTTACCAGCAACCACCAAAAGACATAAAAATACATAACTCCTGTTATACTAAACAGAACCCCCACATTCAACCCATCCCCAGATGGCTTGGATCTGAGCGCTCAACATATCCAAACAGCGTTTAGATGCCACAAACGCCATGGGGTTTAAGTTTCGTATGAGCTGATGAGAGGGCCCATAATCCTGGGGCAGCCCAATAACCCACAGTATGCCCAAATATCGTGCATAAAGGGCCAAATCGCCCAGGGACCGTAGTCACAGGGTAAGAGGCGGGCAAGCAGCCCCCTCCAAACCACAGTGGCGAAGTGGCTTTCGCTACAGTGAGTGAATCGATTAGTGGCTATACCCAACTCCCCTTCCTCTTTGTTGTTGTTCATTTTTGAAGACACATATCCTAAACCGATCAAGTATATGATCTTTCATATTCTCACAGCAGCCCTGTCATACATTGCCAAAATTGTCTTTCCCCAACCAACGCCTCTATGCATGAATTCAAAATACCACCAAGATCTTAAGACACATATCACTAGTAGGACGATAAGAGTTAAACATACTCCAAATACCACCAATGGCCGGATGGAGGCATGTAGTATGGGAAAATTAGGCCTTGAAACACCCTACTTAGCCAACTATACCTACAGACAACACTTTGCCGACACAATGCCCAAGGGAAGTTGAGAGCGGTAAACAATCCACTTCGGTCCATTACTAGTATAAAACGGTTTTGGTATTCCTTCCTATCGCACGAGGAATGGCTGGTTTCACCCCACCCTCTTTATTTCCCTCTTTCTGACCGCTATCCGCCAACTCAAGTTCTCAGTTACACCGTAGATACTAAAAGCAAGCCACAAATACAGTAACAAACAGGCAAGGTGAAACATTAAGGCAAGGAATAAGGTCCACGATAGATAGCACACAGGTCAGCTCCACAGTAGAAAGTGGAAAATGCACATACCTACACCTCAGAGTTCAAGTCGAATACAGTATCGATCTCAATATGGCTTATTAATATATATACATCCACCAGAGTACTAGACATACCACCTTTTGTGACAGACGTGTCCACTCAGTTTGAAAGTACGAACACAATGTTTCAATATGTTACTCGGAAATATTCTGTATACCAGTGCTGTTTAAGTATTGCTTTCTTCTACGAGTCATATATGACCTATGTTTACCTATTACAATGTGATGGAAATGTGGTAACATATTGCTAACTATGTCATTGTTTAGATGACAGACCCCCCACCCCCCCAAAAAATAAAAAACTATTACTTATCTTTTTCTGTTTGAACATAAATGGATTGTGCTGTCTTTTGCTAAAAAAATTAACATTTCTTTTTTTTTTTTTTTTTTTTTTTTAAATGAAGCATCAAATGAAAAAAAGGTTTTTAGAAACATTATGAGTGATCGTTAATGTTTTAGTGAATGGTGAAAGTGCCAGAGAAGCAACAGTTCATCTTTAATCTGCTGGGATTTCACTAAAGAAAATATTTTGTTAAAACTCAGGGGGAAAACATGCTGCTAAAATATTATAAATGGTGGGTTTGCAGACTGATAATGAATCCATTTGTAAAGAAGGCTGGAGGTGAGGTGAGTCTTAATGGTTGGGATTTTCTGAACAAAAATGCATCTATTTTAAACATGTTTTACCTCTTCATTATTTTTAAATTTATTTATCTTTTAAATAGCATTAGACTTTGATTTTCTATCTCACGTTTTCCCTCTCTCCTCTGACATCAGAATACTATAGTTTCTACAGATATTTAAAAGATTTACAAAATACTAACATCATCGAATTAACTCTAATAAAAGCTCTTCTACATTTGTGTACCGTATAGACAAAGCAAATATGTTTCAGTGTTTCTTTTCAATAAATTACTGGGATATGTGTAAACAATAGCATGAATAAATCATATCTTTCATAATACTTTCTTTAAACAGGACACTGGGGAAAAATAAAAATAAAAAAGCAAGGATGGTAAATATCTCCAGTGATGACAAACTTATTCTTCTTGGATTGGAAGAGTTGCAAAGATTACAATACATGTTCTGTGTGTTCTCTATTGTCACATATTTATTTATTGTTCTTCTGAGCATTTTAATTGTGCTTGTGATTTTGAGTGAAGAAAGCCTCCATGAGCCCATGTACATTCTTATTTGCAACTTGACTCTCAATGGGATTTTCGGAAGCTCATCTTTTTATCCAAAGTTAATTAGTGATCTGTTAACTTCATCTAAAACAGTTTCACGGACGAACTGCCACATCCAAATTCTTTGTCTTATGACTTTCACTTTGTTTGAAGTATTAACTTTTACAATCATGGCTTACGACCAATATTTAGCCGTTTCGCACCCTCTCCAGTATCTTATGATGATGACCACTGGTAAGACGGTGAAACTCATTGTTGGATCTTTTATATTTTCTTTCACATCTGTGCTGATAACTGTTCTTCTGTCTGCCAGATCGCCTCTTTGTGGAAATGAAATCAAAAATATATTTTGTGACAATCTGTCTTTAATAATTTTGTCTTGTCTTGATTCTTCTGTGAATAATCTCTATGCATTCATTGCAACAATCATTTTTTTAATGTTTACAATATCAGTAATTGCCTATTCTTATCTGCAGATCTTCCATATTTGCATAAAATTGACCAAAACGTCCTATAGGAAAGCTTTACATACACTGGTGACCCACTTACTCAACTTTTCGATATTTCTGGTGAGCGCTCTTTTTTTGTTTGTTCGTTTTAGACTCAATAGCAGCATGGTCCCACTTTTTGCCCACATTCTGCTCTCTGTTAGTTTTGTCCTATTTCCTCCACTTCTCAACCCTCTCATATATGGTATCAGAACAAAGGCCGTAAAAATAAAAATTATTCGTTTCTTAAAGACAATTTGGACACCTCTATGAAAGCAAAAACTAGATTTTCTTGAATAGATAAAAAAAACAAACAGAAATATACTGGGATAACCTAAATAAATAATGAAAAAAACTAATTGTAAATTGCATTGTGTAATACGAATAAAAGTGATAACATTTCTGGTTTCCATACCTGCAAACTGATTGATATTGTTTTTTTTTTTTTTCTTTTAACCTATCTGACCCAGAGTGCATTTGATAATATGCGACTTTTAACAGACACTGCGCTCTATGGTAATTAGACTTTTTGGGACGTACGTTCCTGTTATATATGTTTTCTTTTTGTACCTACAGCAACATGTTGCACTTAAAATGTGGCAATATATGCTTTTTGAATTGTTGTATACATATGCAATGCAATAATAAAATTTAAAAATTAAAAAAAAAAAAAAATCTGCTTTCATTTGCTATTTGAGTAGCAAAGCTTAAAGGGACTCTCCAGTGCCAGGAAAACAAACTGGCACTGAAATTCCCCTCTCCCTCCCACCTCCCATCCCAAGTTGCTGAAAGGGTTAAAAGCCCTTCAGTGACTTACCTGTATCCAGCGCCGATGTCCCTCGGCGCTGTGTCAGGCTCCACCTATGCTCCTCCCCCACCGACATCAGCCGGCAGGGGGGAAACCTAATGCGCGAATAATGCTTTCAGCGCTTTCCTATGGGGATTTAGGCGACGATGGAGGTCCTCACACAGCGTGAGGACGTCCAGCGTCGTATAACACACTTTGCGTGTTCTATGTACACATAAGTGTCCTCTAGTGGCTGTCTAGTAGACAGCCACTAGAGGAGGACTTAACCCTGCAAGGTAAATATTGCAGTTTATGAAAATGGCAATAATTACACTTGCAGTGTTAAGGGTAGTGGGAGTTGGCACCCAGACCACTCTCATGGGCAGAAGTGATCTGGGTGCCTGGAGTGTCCCTTTAAGCTATTTGACTTAACTCTATGATAAAAAATAAAAATATATATTCTAAACCCTGGTACTAACTCATATTCCAGTATCGTTCATGCAGAGGCACAGAATTATTATTATTATTACTGACGGAGCTAAGACCCAATCATTACAAGTGGGATGGGGGCTTAGGTTATGTATTACTTTAAATTACAATTTGATAGCATTTGTATGTGTCTAAATATTTGAGTTTGTCTAAATGTGTATGTGAGCACTTGTGATTGAATATAATACTATCTTAGAGTGCCTGAATGTACATGCGAGTGCTTGTTATACACTATAATAGAGTGTCATAATATGCATGTGAATGATTGTGATAGGGTATAATACCCTGTGTGTACCTGTCTGTCTGTTATTTTGTGTCAGCAAATATTTATGAGAATAGATCAGTGCTGTGTGAGTCTGCAAATATCTAGAGTATAATACTTTCTTATAGTATCAGAATGTGTGTAAATGCTTGTGATAGAGTACAATACTACCTGAGAGTGCCTGAATGTGTATGTGAATGCTTGTCATAGAGTATAATGATACCTTAGTGTGTCAGAATGTGTTTATGAGTGCCTGTATGTCTGGTTCGGATGTGTCTGCAAATATTTGTGAATATGGATAAGTGCGGCATGAGTCTACAAATGTCTGTGTGAGTCTGTTAATGTGTGACCGCCACACTATCTTGAAAAAGCCCGGGTGTTTGGGCGAAACGCGTTGAAGTGCTAACGGCTTCTATCCTAGAGGGGTGAATGAGGAGTGATTACTGATACTGGCTTGGAAACTTGGCGTCCTTCCAACACAAGCACTTAGCTCTCTGGCAAAGAGATTCAGTCTCGACCCATAAGATCGGAAGGACGAGCGGTAACAGCACTATAAAACCCATGCTTGTTTGTGGTTTCTTGGAAACAAGTACCACCATTTGTTTATGTAAGGGTTCCTTTTGGGGGAGAGGCTTTTTAAACTTTTATGCCAATAAATACAGTGTTACGATATGAGGATTTCTTTTGTATCTTTTTAAATTGAAGGATATTTCTAGTGTGTTTTTAGCACTTTTATGTATTTTATATTAATATTTTCATTCTAGTTTTTACTTATTTATTGTGCTCTCTTATTAGCTTTTGTATAAGCGTGTGTAAGTGTCGGTGAACCTAAAGTCTGAGAATATCTGTTAGACTGTGTTTGTTATGTAACTTAAAACCTTTATAAAACAATCACTTCAATTAATCTTTCTTATTTTAAATTAGATAATTCAACTGCAGTGATGTAATGATTTAATGAACAGCAGGGGAAGAGTAGAGTATCTGGTCCTTTTAGTAAAGCTTCTACTGTGTGCTTGAGTATTCTGTTCATACAAACAAATAATTCAAGCCTCTTTTAAAATGTATCATAGAATCTGATAACACAACCTCCTTAGGTGGAGAAATCCACATCTTTATTGTTCTTACTGTGAAGAACCCTTTCCTCTCCTGTAAGCGAAAACACCTTTCTTCCAGTCTCAATGGGTGACCTCTTGTCGGTTGTATATTCCTGCTAATGAACAGGTTAGCACATAGTGGATTGTACTAACCATGTATATATTTGTATAGTGCTATCATATTCACTCTGATGGAATCCAGTTTTTCTAACCTTTCTTCATAATTAATGTTTTCCATCCCCCTTACTAGTTTTGTAGCTCACTTATGCACTGTTTCTAGTTCTGCAATATTTATTTTTAAAACTGCTGCCCAAAATTGCACTGGATATTCAAGGTGGGGGTCTTACCATTAATATGTAAAGAAGCAAAATAATTTTTGGATCACGTGAATCAAAACCTCTTTTTATACATGAAAACAACATATTAACTTATGCAATGGCAGACTTCCATAATTGCATAATGTTGCCTAGGTTTAAGTGGCTTGTGGTTTCATTTTTCCAAATTGCATGACTTTGCATTTATCTGCATTGAATCTCATTTGCTACTTGCGTGCCCTGTTCCCCAATGTATCCAAATCCTTCTGTAGATAAGTTATATAATTTCCAGACTGTATTATCTTACCTAGATTAGTGTCATCTGCAAACACCAACAAATGATTTTCAATACCTATTTCAAGTTCGTATATAAATGGATTACAGAAAAGTGAACCCATAACAGAATCATGAGGCACTCCACCGGCCACTCCAATATGAAACTTTCCATTGAAAGCTACTCTCTGCAGTCTATCTTTTAGCCAGTGTTCTATCCAAGAAAATTTTTTTTTTTTTACCTAATCCAACTGATTTCATTTTCACTGATAACATTTTATGTGGAACTGTATCAAATGCCTTAACAAAATGCAAGCAGATCACAACTATGGGATCTATATTTCTACTAACTTCTTCATAGAATGCAATTAAATTAAATACAACAAAACAGTGTCTTTCACAATATCACACAATAAAAGTGTGTGAATGAAAAAAAGTGCATATGTGTGTGATTGCACTATTCCTCCTTAAATAATAGAGTGCTTAAGTGAGCTAAAGTGCATATATTTAAACACGCAACGTCCCTTCTAGCAATCTTCAATCAGTACAATGCAATATATAGGGTTTGCCACTGCAAAATTTATTTATTTACACAGAAGTAAACAATAGCAGGTGAAACTGGTATCAAGAGATTCACGGGGTAAGTCCAAGACTTATTGTACACTGTACATTTTCTCGACATTTGGTTGACAGATCAAGAAAAGTAACCAATCACGAGAAAAAGAGAAGGAATAGAAAAAAGAAATAAATCTATATTTAAATATTTATTAAATATATAAATGCTTAATCTGTGAATACAATTAACGTTTAGTGACTGTTTATGTTTCCTCTAGCCATCAATCATCTGTTTTTTTTGGTGCCATGGCCACATTCCGAATCACTAAATCAGACAAACATGTTACTCTGGTTCAAGATTCGGCTATATTTTAGCTTTAGAGTTCAGGAACATGTACGATTGATTAGCTGCAAAGGACACAGGATAATTCTGTGCATCACATGCCTTATGTATGTATTTATGATGTATGTATGATGTGTCACAGAGCCCCAATGCAGTAAAACTCAGTATTTTTCAGACTGGATGGATTTTTCTCAGAGCTTCACAGCAATACAACTCACAGTAATATGCAGAATGTATCAAAAAGCTGCTCAGCAATAATACTCACAATAATGTAATGATTTTATGAATGTATCACATAGCTCCACGGCAATCAAGCTTACAGTTTAAATGTGGACATAATCAATTGCCATAACGGCATTAACCCCTTCCCGAAATTTTCTGTCACGCTTGTCCTTGCGTTAAGGACGCATGAACGAAAATTTCCATAATTTACTAAAGTTATCCCCAGATCGCGGAGATGGCGGCTATTGTGGAGTTAGCGCTCCTCCAGTCTACATCGGTATTGTAGGCAGACCGGGAGCACACGATCGCGTCCCTGGGCGTCCCGGGCTGTCAGAGTGAGTACATGTGCTGCAGGAATTCCTGGTCCGACTCCCTGTGCTTCCGCGGTCAGTGTGAAGTGCAGGGAGACGAATCAGTCCTGATCTTCTCCCTGCAAAAAACAAAACAAAAGTTAAAGTTAAATCCCAACCTCACTTTCACCCATCTTTATTAGAATGAATACCTTTACTGACATTTGATCACTGACTACAGTGATCAAAATACAGATCAGAGTATTTTACTGTGATCGGATTTTTTTTTAACCCCTGAGGGTTAACTTTTATTTTTTTTAATCCTCAGGGGTTACATTTATTTTATTAATTCATTTAAATATTTTAAAATGATATATTTAGCTAGCTGGGGTGGGTGGAAGTTAGTGGGGAATTGGGGAATTTGCCGTTAGTGCTGCTTACTGCTAGTTAAGGGTTAACGGTAAAAAAGTTTAAGAAAGTGTAAAAAAGTTTTAAGAAAGTTTTAAAAAGTAAAAAATGTTTATGTCACGATTCCGTGAACCAAACACGCTAACACACACACAGGAAAGGTGCAATACCGGACCTTAGAGTGGCCGGGCTAAGCACACAAAGAATAGTCAGGAGACAAGCCGAGTAAGGGGAACCAGAAGACAGAATAACGAGAAACAAGCCGAGGTCAAAGGGTAGGAGAAAGTCACAAAGTCAGATAAACAAGCCAGAGAGTACGTAACCAGAAACACAAGTTCAGTAGCAATACTAGCAAGCAAAGACCACAACAGGGCAGGGAGGAACAGGAAAGGTTTATTTAAACCATAAGGTTAATTCTGATTGGATCATTTCACACGTGGGAGATATCTAGACCTCCCACTGTGATTGAGGCACTGTGCCTTTAACGCCGGGTCAGGTGGCTGACCCCGGCGTTTAATAAATTGGGCGGTCCCCAGCGTGCAGTGTCATGCATGCTGCCGCTGGGGGACGTAGAGGAAGACGCGGGCGGCATACGAGGCTGGGAGGATGCCGCTCGCTGAGCGCACGAGGGGAAGGGGACCGCGGACGGCTGGAGGGTGAGTGCCGCGAGCGGACTGCAGCCTCCCCTCGCAGCCGCCTGTGGGATCCTGACAGTTTAACCCCTTAAGGACACATGACATGTGTGACATGTCATGATTCCCTTTTATTCCAGAAGTTTGGGGTTAAAAAAATTAAAAAATACATTAAAGGGACACTATAGTCACCTGAACAACTTCAGCTTAATGAGGTTGTTCAGGTGAGAACTATAGCTCCCTGCAGCTGACTGCAACTGGAGGTGTCTAAATACAGTGTTTACATTGAAAGCTACGAACACCTCCAGTTGCAGTCACTCAGAGTGAACCAGAGGGACTTTGGAGTTGATGGAGGCATAATATGCCTCCATCCACTCAGATCTGTTGTCAGCAGAGCATAGGGCAGCACTGTGCACAGCATCCTGTGATTCAGTATCTCCTCCCACTGCATGCAGACACTGAACTTTTCTCATAGAGATCCATTGATTCAATTCATCTCTATGAGGAGATGCTGATTGGCCAGGACTGTGTTTGAATCATGCTGGCTCTGCCCCTGATCTGCCTCTTTGTCAGTCTCAGCCAATCCTATTTACAGATTCTTGCTTGAATACAGTCAGAATTTTACTATATTTATGGAGGCATGAGGGACCCAGGGGGGCTAGATGGTGGTGTTAACACTATAGGGTCAGGAATACATGTTTGTGTTCCTGACCCTATAGTGATCCTTTAAAAAATGCTTATTACCATGACATCTGGAAAAAAACGAGCGAAAAAATTATCCCATGCTAAGGTTCAAAATATGCCTTTTGAATTGCCCTGGGATGTATTCTTTAAAGACTAGTATGTGATTGTGGGGAAGTTTGAATAACTAACCAGCTAAACTACTCCAAAATGGAAGATGGACACAATGTAAAACTTCAAAGTTAGAAAAAAACTGAATGGCTGTGTCACAAATGTGCACCTTTAACACGTTCCTGTGGAACTCGCTTCCCTCCTCCGTTAGATGCTCACCCAGTCTCCACTCCTTAAAAAAATCATTAAAAACCCACTTCTTCATAAAAGCGTATCAATTAAACTGTTAATAGCTCCTGACTGATTCCTCTTCTGCAACTGTCACTTATCTAATACTATCCTTACCTTTTTATGTCATTTTACCCTACTCCATCTAGCATGTAAGCTCATTGAGCAGGGCCCTCAACCCCTCTGTTCCTGTGTGTCCAACTTGTCTGGTTACAACTACATGTCTGTTCGTCCACCCATTGTTAAGCGCTGCGGAATTTGATGGCCCTATATAAATAACATAATAATAATAATAATAATAATAATAATAATAATAATAATATTACATTTAAAGACACCCTGAATAGCATTATGCAAGAGGCCATACATATATTCCTAACCCAGACGTTTCTCTGAGCTGATTATTGCATTTTAAAATATGAAAGCAAATATAGAGATATAGCAAAAATATATTTATATTTAACTTAATATACAGCAGAAGTGTTGTGTTCTGAAATTTACTTACTGGTTCCAGTGGCTGTTCTGGGATCTTTGGAGTCTTTCGAAACAAGTATCCCTTCTACATCTCAATGCGTATAATTCTGTTAATCATCTACTTCCAAGTGTTACCTCTCATTATGGTCCTGCTCTTCCTATGGTTTTTATACATAAGCTCTCTAGTCTCATCTTGATTTTAACATTTCTCTTGCTGACATTGCACAATATCTTAAGATATTCAACAGATCCTATTACTGATCCAAGTATGGTTGACGGCATCCATGACCTCTTACCTGGCTAATAACTTGTAGCTTACTGGACTTATTCATTTATCTTTCTGAAACAGGTTACTTTCATTTTACAAGATGGTTTAAACAGGGTATTTTTTTTAATAATGGGTAAAATTAGGCCACCTTATGGTTTCCACCTCAGCAATTGTTGAGTGTGCAGTCCTACCTGTCCTGTTCCTGGCTTTGTAGGCATATGTCTCCCTCACATACTCCATTCATCATTTTAGCTTATTTAATCTTGGACTCTTGGGTCAGTATTTGCTCTCCTTACAACTGCTTTCCTGCCTAGAATCCAACAACTCATAACAGATCCATATTCTGGCCCCCATTCCTTCTGCTGTTCCATCTTTTCTGTTTTTTTCTGCTTTCACTGCCAGCACTACCTTTCCAAGTGCCACTAATCGCTCAGGAATCAGTCCTCTTGTTCAACTTCCATCAGATGTTGTCTTACTCAAGAAATGGATATGTACACTTTTCTAACAACAAACTTTGCAACTAAATATAGCTGATTTTTTTTTTTTTTTTTAAGTTGCAACTGCTCCTGTGACAACTAGATAGATAGTTCAATGAAGCACAGTAATAAGGGAGGTGTTCATCTAGTAGAATATAGCATGGTCAATACTGGAGGAAGTCAATGAGTTGGGCCCTGCTCCGCCATGCTTAACTTAATGGAGAGCGCTTCTGGCTGTGAGGAAACAGTTAGTAACAGATCACATCAAATATTTTATCACATATTTATTTCCACAATGCATGTATGGTCTTTGTATGTTTTATTTCCTATGTTACATTAATACATTGGTTGTACTTACATTTAAGAAAATGTAACTTGAAATTTAACAGGTGTGAATATTTTCTGTAGGTGACAAGTCATCTTATTTTTTTAATGCTTTTGTCCTTATTCCATATATAAGAGGATTGAGAAGTGGTGGGAACAGGACAATATTAATAGACAGAAGAATGTGCGCAAAAAGTGGGAGTTGTAGAATGTACTTAAAGCTTTTCTATGAGAACTTTTGGTCAATTTAATGCATATATAAAAAATCTGCA
The DNA here is from genome assembly GCF_036172605.1 of Pelobates fuscus. Lineage (NCBI taxonomy): Eukaryota > Metazoa > Chordata > Amphibia > Anura > Pelobatidae > Pelobates > Pelobates fuscus. Next base: position 481,683,741 of record NC_086317.1, read on the forward strand.
GATAAGAATAAATTATTATTCCTGTAGTGACTACTAAAAATAATACCGTGATTGTTATCCCATAGATGTTATTTACAGACAAATCCACACATGACAACATTAAAAAGGACATATTATCACAAAATATATTTTTGATCGCATTTCCACAAAGAGGGAGTCTCATAGATAGAAGAACAGCTGTCAGCACTGCTTCAAAACAGAAGATCAAAGATCCAAGGATGAGTTTTACCATCTTCCAAGTGGAAAACAATGTCACATACTGGAGGGGGTGCAATACGGCCAAATATTGGTCATAAGCCATAATTGTAAAGGATGATAACTCAAAGACTGTAAAAGTAATGAGAAAAAGAACTTGGATGTGGCAGTTAGTGCGTGAGACTGTTTTGGATGATGTTAACAGATCAGCAATAAACTTTGGATAAAAGGTTGAGCTTCCAAAAACCCCGTTAAGTTAAGTTGCATATGAGAATGTACATTGGCTCATGGAGGCTTTCTTCCGTCAGAATCACAAACACAATCATAACACTCACTAGGATAATAAATAGATATGCGACAGTAGAGAGGACACAGAACATATACTTCAATCCTTCCATCTCCACAAGCCCAAGAAGCACAAGGTATTCAGGAGTGGAGTAATTTTCCATTCTTCCCAATTCTCCAATGTCCAGAATCCTGTATAATAAAAGTAGCTCAGCATGAAATGTCATCTATTTATGCTGGTTGTTTATACATATTCCAATATTTTTTTCAAAATATACACTTTGGTGCCCAAAACATAAAAATGTTATGCGATGTTATACTAGCAGATAGATATAAGGAACAAATTTAGTAAATATAACCCCAAAGAACGCATTCATGTATTGTTAATGTTTTTTAATAGCTTGCAAAACCTACCATTTGTAGCCTTTTCAAGTGTGCCCCTCTTTCCCCGGCACAATCTTTCAATTTGTGCCAGTGCACACCCCTTTGTGACTTTCCTATACTTTTCAATGAGCTGTAGTACAGCTTCTTGAGAAGGGGGGGAGCCATGTGCAAGGAAACTTTAGTGGCTGTTGCCAGAGGTGTTTCAGCCCCCATTTATAAAAGGTATGTACAAAAATGAGGATACAGCTGTGGATCTACAAACAAATATGAAACAAATAATAGTGTAACACTGTATATTAGGGTACAGGTGTGCTGTGTTAGATATAACTCACAGGATGGATGAATAAATTACGCCCACGGGTTCCTCCCCTGATGTAGGTGGGGGCGGAATCACTGCTTTTATTCACAGGAAAACGAAGTTGAACTCAAGATATGGAGTAGAAAAAATTCCTTCTTTATTTAAAAGTATAAAATAAATATATGTATATATAGGCTGTTATGGTACCAGGTCCTACGCATTTCGTCCGAATGGACTTCCTCAGGGACCTCCTGGTATTCGAGTGTGTAACAACAGTAAAACAAGTACAAAATATTCAATAATAAATAAGCAATAAAATCCCTCCCCCTGAGTCCTTTCTTTCATACTGATGGTGGATTCTTCTTATTGGTGCTTCCCAGGGCGTCAGTTTCTTCATACAACTGTATGTAATACAATTTCCCGGGCTCTCTTGCTTCCGTGATGTGACTTCCGGTTTTCGGCAATTGCCGTGATGTCACTTCTGGTCAAGCGATTTGTTCTAATTGCATCTGTGGGCATTTGCGTTCCACTGTAAGGAAGTATGCTTTCCACCTGTAGCTCAATGCAATGCATAGGTTATTGATGGTAGCTAGTGATGTAACGTACTGTTCGCTGGCGAATAGTTCCTGGCGAACATAGCGTGTTCGCGTTCACCACGGCGGGCGAACACATGCGCGGTTCGATCCGCCCCCTATTCGTCATCATTGAGTAAACTTTGACTCTGTGACTCACGGTCAGCAGACGCATTCCAGCAAATTAGCAACAGACCCTCCCTTCCAGACCCTCCACCTCCTGTACAGCATCCATTTTAGATTCATTCTGAAGCTGCATTCTTAGATAGAGGAGGTAAGGTGTAGCTGCTGCTCATTAGATAGGGAAATTGATAGCTAGGCTAGGGTATTCAGTGTCCACTACAGTCCTGAAGGACTCATCTGATCTCTGCTGTAAGGACAGCACCCCCAAAAGCCCGTTTTAGGGCTAGAACATCAGTCTGTTTTTTTTTGTTTTTTTTTCTGTGTAATGTAATTGCAGTTGCCTGCCTGCCAGCTTCTGTGTCAGGCTCACAGTGGATACTGTGCCCACTTGCCCAGTACCACCACTCATATCTGGTGTCACAATAGCTTAAGCTTGCATTTAAAAACAAAAAAAAATGTTTTCACTGTAATAGATTGAATAGCAGTTGGTTGTCTGCAAGCGTCTGGGTGTCAGGCCTTCAGCGTGTACTCTGCCAACCTCTGCCAGTGTACTTTGCCACTCATATCTGGTGTCTCTATAGCGTGCCTTTAAAAAGAAAAAACGTTTTTCACTGTAAGCTAATAGCAGTTAGTTGTCTGCAAGCGTCTGGGTGTCAGGCCTTCAGCGTGTACTCTGCCAACCTCTGCCAGTGTACTTTGCCACTCATATCTGGTGTCTCTATATCGTGCCTTTAAAAAGAAAAAAAGTTTTTCACTGTAAGCTAATAGCAGTGAGTGTCCTTAAAGCGGGTGTCAGGATTTCATTGTGTGCTCTGCCAACCTCTGCAAGTGCACTTTGCCACTCATATCTGGTGTCACTATAGCGTGCCTTTACAGGGAGTGCAGAATTATTAGGCAAATTAGTATTTTGACCACATCATCCTCTTTATGCATGTTGTCTTACTCCAAGCTGTATAGGCTCGAAAGCCTACTACCAATTAAGCATATTAGGTGATGTACATCTCTGTAATGAGAAGGGGTGTGGTCTAATGACATCAACACCCTATATCAGGTGTGCATAATTATTAGGCAACTTCCTTTCCTTTGGCAAAATGGGTCAAAAGAAGGACTTGACAGGCTCAGAAAAGTCAAAAATAGTGAGATATCTTGCAGAGGGATGTAGCACTCTTAAAATTGCAAAGCTTCTGAAGCGTGATCATCGAACAATCAAGCGTTTCATTCAAAATAGTCAACAGGGTCGCAAGAAGCGTGTGGAGAAACCAAGGCGCAAAATAACTGCCCATGAACTGAGAAAAGTCAAGCGTGCAGCTGCCAAGATGCCACTTGCCACCAGTTTGGCCATATTTCAGAGCTGCAACATCACTGTAGTGCCCAAAAGCACAAGGTGTGCAATACTCAGAGACATGGCCAAGGTAAGAAAGGCTGAAAGACGACCACCACTGAACAAGACACACAAGCTGAAACGTCAAGACTGGGCCAAGAAATATCTCAAGACTGATTTTTCTAAGGTTTTATGGACTGATGAAAGGAGAGTGAGTCTTGATGGGCCAGATGGATGGGCCCGTGGCTGGATTGGTAAAGGGCAGAGAGCTCCAGTCCGACTCAGACGCCAGCAAGGTGGAGGTGGAGTACTGGTTTGGGCTGGTATCATCAAAGATGAGCTTGTGGGGCCTTTTCGGGTTGAGGATGGATTCAAGCTCAACTCCCAGTCCTACTGCCAGTTTCTGGAAGACACCTTCTTCAAGCAGTGGTACAGGAAGAAGCCTGCATCCTTCAAGAAAAACATGATTTTCATGCAGGACAATGCTCCATCACACGCGTCCAAGTACTCCACAGCGTGGCTGGCAAGAAAGGGTATAAAAGAAGAAAATCTAATGACATGGCCTCCTTGTTCACCTGATCTGAACCCCATTGAGAACCTGTGGTCCATCATCAAATGTGAGATTTACAAGGAGGGAAAACAGTACACCTCTCTGAACAGTGTCTGGGAGGCTGTGGTTGCTGCTGTACGCAATGTTGATGGTGAACAGATCAAAACACTGACAGAATCCATGGATGGCAGGCTTTTGAGATTCCTTGCAAAGAAAGGTGGCTATATTGGTCACTGATTTGTTTTTGTTATGTTTTTGAATGTCAGAAATGTATATTTGTGAATGTTGAGATGTTATATTGGTTTCACTGGTAAAAATAAATAATTGAAATGGGTATATATTTGTTTTTTGTTAAGTTGCCTTATAATTATGCACAGTAATAGTCACCTGCACACACAGATATCACCCTAAAATAGCTATAACTAAAAACAAACTAAAAACTACTTCCAAAAATATTCAGCTTTGATATTAATGAGTTTTTTGGGTTCATTGAGAACATGGTTGTTGTTAAATAATAAAATTAATCCTCAAAAATACAACTTGCCTAATAATTCTGCACTCCCTGTAAAAAGAAAAAAAAAATTCACTGTAAGCTAATAGCAGTCAGTGTCCTTAAAGCGGGTGTCAGGCCTTCAGCGTGTACTCTGCAAACCTCTGCCAGTGTACTTTGCCACTCATATCTGGTGTCACAATAGCGTGCCTTTAAAAAGAAAAAAAGTTTTTCACTGTAAGCTAATAGCAGTTAGTTGTCTGCAAGCGTCTGGGTGTCAGGCCTTCAGCGTGTACTCTGCCAACCTCTGCCAGTGTACTTTGCCACTCATATCTTGTGTCTCTATATCATGCCTTTAAAAAGAAAAAAGTTTTTCACTGTAAGCTAATAGCAGTTAGTTGTCTGCAAGCGTCTGGGTGTAAGGCCTTCAGCGTGTACTCTGCCAAACTCTGCCAGTGTACTTTGCCACTCATATCTGGTGTCACAATAGCGTGCCTTTAAAAAGAAAAAAAGTTTTTCACTGTAAGCTAATAGCAGTTAGATGTCTGCAAGCGTCTGGGTGTCAGGCCTTCAGCGTGTACTCTGCCAACCTCTGCCAGTGTACTTTGCCACTCATATCTGGTGTCACAATAGTGTGCCTTTAAAAAGAAAAAAAGTTTTTCACTGTACGCTAATAGCAGTTAGTTGTCTGCAAGCGTCTGGGTGTCAGGCCTTCAGTGTGTACTCTGCCAACCTCTGCCAGTGTATTTTGCCACTCATATCTGGTGTCACAATAGTGTGCCTTTAAAAAGAAAAAAGTTTTTCACTGTAAGCTAATAGCAGTTAGGTGTCTGCATGCGTCTGGGGGTCAGGCCTTCAGCGTGTACTCTGCCAACCTCTGCCAGTGTACTTTGCCACTCATACCTGGTGTCTCTATAGCGTGCCTTTAAAAAGAAAAAGAGTTTTTCACTGTAAGCTAATAGCAGTGAGTTGTCTGCAAGCGTCTGGGTGTCAGGCCTTCAGCGTGTACTCTGCCAACCTCTGCCAGTGTACTTTGCCACTCATATCTGGTGTCTCTATAGCGTGCCTTTAAAAAGAAAAAAGTTTTTCACTGTAAGCTAATAGCAGTCAGTGTCCTTAAAGCGGGTGTCAGGCCTTCAGCGTGTACTCTGCCAACCTCTGCAAGTGCACTTTGCCACTCATATCTGGTGTCACAATAGCGTGCCTTTAAAAAGAAAAAACGTTTTTCACTGTAAGCTAATAGCAGTTAGTTGTCTGCAAGCGTCTGGGTGTCAGGCCTTCAGCGTGTACTCTGCCAACTTCTGACAGTGTACTTTGCCACTCATATCTGGTGTCACAATAGCGTGCCTTTAAAAAGAAAAAAAAGTTTTTCACTGTAAGCTAATAGCAGTTAGATGTCTGCAAGCATCTGGGTGTCAGGCCTTCAGCGTGTACTCTGCCAACCTCTGCCAGTGTACTTTGCCACTCATATCTGGTGTCACAATAGTGTGCCTTTAAAAAGAAAAAAAGTTTTTCACTGTAAGCTAATAGCAGTTAGTTGTCTGCAAGCGGCTGGGTGTAAGGCCTTCAGCGTGTACTCTGCCAACCTCTGCCAGTGTACTTTGCCACTCATATCTGGTGTCAAAATAGCGTGCCTTTAAAAAGAAAAAAGTTTTTCACTGTAAGCTAATAGCAGTTAGTTGTCTGCAAGCGTCTGGGTGTCAGGCCTTCAGCGTGTACTCTGCCAACCTCTGCCAGTGTACTTTGCCACTCATATCTGGTGTCTCTATAGGGTGCCTTTAAAAAGAAAAAAAGTTTTTCACTGTAAGCTAATAGCAGTGAGTTGTCTGCAAGTGTCTGGGTGTCAGGCCTTCAGCGTGTACTCTGCCAACCTCTGCCAGTGTACTTTGCCACTCATATCTGGTGTCTCTATAGCGTGCCTTTAAAAAGAAAAAAAGTTTTTCACTGTAAGCTAATAGCAGTCAGTGTCCTTAAAGCGGGTTTCAGGCCTTCAGCGTGTACTCTGCCAACCTCTGCAAGTGCACTTTGCCACTCATATCTGGTGTCACTATAGCGTGCCTTTAAAAAGAAAAAAGAAATTCCACTGTAAGCTAATAACAGTCAATGTCCTTAAAGCGGGTGTCAGGCCTTCAGCGTGTACTCTGCCAACCTCTGCCAGTGTACTTTGCCACTCATATCTGGTGTCACAATAGCGTGCCTTTAAAAAGAAAAAAAGTTTTTCACTGTAAGCTAATAGCAGTTAGTTGTCTGCAAGCGTCTGGGTGTCAGGCCTTCAGTGTGTACTCTGCCAACCTCTGCCAGTGTACTTTGCCACTCATATCTGGTGTCACAATAGCGTGCCTTTAAAAAGAAAAAAAGTTTTTCACTGTAAGCTAATAGCAGTTAGTTGTCTGCAAGCGTCTGGGTGTCAGGCCTTCAGCATGTACTCTGCCAACCTCTGCCAGTGTACTTTGCCACTCATATCTGGTGTCTCTATAGCGTGCCTTTAAAAAGAAAAAAAGTTTTTCACTGTAAGCTAATAGCAGTCAGTGTCCTTAAAGCGGGTTTCAGGCCTTCAGCGTGTACTCTGCCAACCTCTGCAAGTGCACTTTGCCACTCATATCTGGTGTCACTATAGCGTGCCTTTAAAAAGAAAAAAGAAATTCCACTGTAAGCTAATAACAGTCAATGTCCTTAAAGCGGGTGTCAGGCCTTCAGCGTGTACTCTGCCAACCTCTGCCAGTGTACTTTGCCACTCATATCTGGTGTCACAATAGCGTGCCTTTAAAAAGAAAAAAAGTTTTTCACTGTAAGCTAATAGCAGTTAGTTGTCTGCAAGCGTCTGGGTGTCAGGCCTTCAGTGTGTACTCTGCCAACCTCTGCCAGTGTACTTTGCCACTCATATCTGGTGTCACAATAGCGTGCCTTTAAAAAGAAAAAAAGTTTTTCACTGTAAGCTAATAGCAGTTAGTTGTCTGCAAGCGTCTGGGTGTCAGGCCTTCAGCATGTACTCTGCCAACCTCTGCCAGTGTACTTTGCCACTCATATCTGGTGTCACAATAGCGTGCCTTTAAAAAGAAAAAAAGTTTTTCACTGTAAGCTAATAGCAGTTAGGTGTCTGCATGCGTCTGGGGGTCAGGCCTTCAGCGTGTACTCTGCCAACCTCTGCCAGTGTACTTTGCCACTCATACCTGGTGTCTCTATAGCGTGCCTTTAAAAAGAAAAAGAGTTTTTCACTGTAAGCTAATAGCAGTGAGTTGTCTGCAAGCGTCTGGGTGTCAGGCCTTCAGCGTGTACTCTGCCAACCTCTGCCAGTGTACTTTGCCACTCATATCTGGTGTCTCTATAGCGTGCCTTTAAAAAGAAAAAAGTTTTTCACTGTAAGCTAATAGCAGTCAGTGTCCTTAAAGCGGGTGTCAGGCCTTCAGCGTGTACTCTGCCAACCTCTGCAAGTGCACTTTGCCACTCATATCTGGTGTCACAATAGCGTGCCTTTAAAAAGAAAAAACGTTTTTCACTGTAAGCTAATAGCAGTTAGTTGTCTGCAAGCGTCTGGGTGTCAGGCCTTCAGCGTGTACTCTGCCAACTTCTGACAGTGTACTTTGCCACTCATATCTGGTGTCACAATAGCGTGCCTTTAAAAAGAAAAAAAAGTTTTTCACTGTAAGCTAATAGCAGTTAGATGTCTGCAAGCATCTGGGTGTCAGGCCTTCAGCGTGTACTCTGCCAACCTCTGCCAGTGTACTTTGCCACTCATATCTGGTGTCACAATAGTGTGCCTTTAAAAAGAAAAAAAGTTTTTCACTGTAAGCTAATAGCAGTTAGTTGTCTGCAAGCGGCTGGGTGTAAGGCCTTCAGCGTGTACTCTGCCAACCTCTGCCAGTGTACTTTGCCACTCATATCTGGTGTCAAAATAGCGTGCCTTTAAAAAGAAAAAAGTTTTTCACTGTAAGCTAATAGCAGTTAGTTGTCTGCAAGCGTCTGGGTGTCAGGCCTTCAGCGTGTACTCTGCCAACCTCTGCCAGTGTACTTTGCCACTCATATCTGGTGTCTCTATAGGGTGCCTTTAAAAAGAAAAAAAGTTTTTCACTGTAAGCTAATAGCAGTGAGTTGTCTGCAAGTGTCTGGGTGTCAGGCCTTCAGCGTGTACTCTGCCAACCTCTGCCAGTGTACTTTGCCACTCATATCTGGTGTCTCTATAGCGTGCCTTTAAAAAGAAAAAAAGTTTTTCACTGTAAGCTAATAGCAGTCAGTGTCCTTAAAGCGGGTTTCAGGCCTTCAGCGTGTACTCTGCCAACCTCTGCAAGTGCACTTTGCCACTCATATCTGGTGTCACTATAGCGTGCCTTTAAAAAGAAAAAAGAAATTCCACTGTAAGCTAATAACAGTCAATGTCCTTAAAGCGGGTGTCAGGCCTTCAGCGTGTACTCTGCCAACCTCTGCCAGTGTACTTTGCCACTCATATCTGGTGTCACAATAGCGTGCCTTTAAAAAGAAAAAAAGTTTTTCACTGTAAGCTAATAGCAGTTAGTTGTCTGCAAGCGTCTGGGTGTCAGGCCTTCAGTGTGTACTCTGCCAACCTCTGCCAGTGTACTTTGCCACTCATATCTGGTGTCACAATAGCGTGCCTTTAAAAAGAAAAAAAGTTTTTCACTGTAAGCTAATAGCAGTTAGTTGTCTGCAAGCGTCTGGGTGTCAGGCCTTCAGCATGTACTCTGCCAACCTCTGCCAGTGTACTTTGCCACTCATATCTGGTGTCACAATAGCGTGCCTTTAAAAAGAAAAAAAGTTTTTCACTGTAAGCTAATAGCAGTTAGTTGTCTGCAAGCGTCTGGGTGTCAGGCCTTCAGCGTGTACTCTGCCAACCTCTGCCAGTGTACTTTGCCACTCATATCTGGTGTCACAATAGCGTGCCTTTAAAAAGAAAAACGTTTTTCACTGTAAGCTAATAGCAGTTAGTTGTCTGCAAGCGTCTGGGTGTCAGGCCTTCAGCGTGTACTCTGCCAACCTCTGCCAGTGTACTTTGCCACTCATATCTGGTGTCACAATAGCGTGCCTTTAAAAAGAAAAAAAGTTTTTCACTGTAAGCTAATAGCAGTTAGTTGTCTGCAAGCGTCTGGGTGTCAGGCCTTCAGTGTGTACTCTGCCAACCTCTGCCAGTGTACTTTGCCACTCATATCTGGTGTCACAATAGCGTGCCTTTAAAAAGAAAAAAAGTTTTTCACTGTAAGCTAATAGCAGTTAGTTGTCTGCAAGCGTCTGGGTGTCAGGCCTTCAGCATGTACTCTGCCAACCTCTGCCAGTGTACTTTGCCACTCATATCTGGTGTCTCTATAGCGTGCCTTTAAAAAGAAAAAAAGTTTTTCACTGTAAGCTAATAGCAGTCAGTGTCCTTAAAGCGGGTTTCAGGCCTTCAGCGTGTACTCTGCCAACCTCTGCAAGTGCACTTTGCCACTCATATCTGGTGTCACTATAGCGTGCCTTTAAAAAGAAAAAAGAAATTCCACTGTAAGCTAATAACAGTCAATGTCCTTAAAGCGGGTGTCAGGCCTTCAGCGTGTACTCTGCCAACCTCTGCCAGTGTACTTTGCCACTCATATCTGGTGTCACAATAGCGTGCCTTTAAAAAGAAAAAAAGTTTTTCACTGTAAGCTAATAGCAGTTAGTTGTCTGCAAGCGTCTGGGTGTCAGGCCTTCAGTGTGTACTCTGCCAACCTCTGCCAGTGTACTTTGCCACTCATATCTGGTGTCACAATAGCGTGCCTTTAAAAAGAAAAAAAGTTTTTCACTGTAAGCTAATAGCAGTTAGTTGTCTGCAAGCGTCTGGGTGTCAGGCCTTCAGCATGTACTCTGCCAACCTCTGCCAGTGTACTTTGCCACTCATATCTGGTGTCACAATAGCGTGCCTTTAAAAAGAAAAAAAGTTTTTCACTGTAAGCTAATAGCAGTTAGGTGTCTGCATGCGTCTGGGGGTCAGGCCTTCAGCGTGTACTCTGCCAACCTCTGCCAGTGTACTTTGCCACTCATACCTGGTGTCTCTATAGCGTGCCTTTAAAAAGAAAAAGAGTTTTTCACTGTAAGCTAATAGCAGTGAGTTGTCTGCAAGCGTCTGGGTGTCAGGCCTTCAGCGTGTACTCTGCCAACCTCTGCCAGTGTACTTTGCCACTCATATCTGGTGTCTCTATAGCGTGCCTTTAAAAAGAAAAAAGTTTTTCACTGTAAGCTAATAGCAGTCAGTGTCCTTAAAGCGGGTGTCAGGCCTTCAGCGTGTACTCTGCCAACCTCTGCAAGTGCACTTTGCCACTCATATCTGGTGTCACAATAGCGTGCCTTTAAAAAGAAAAAACGTTTTTCACTGTAAGCTAATAGCAGTTAGTTGTCTGCAAGCGTCTGGGTGTCAGGCCTTCAGCGTGTACTCTGCCAACTTCTGACAGTGTACTTTGCCACTCATATCTGGTGTCACAATAGCGTGCCTTTAAAAAGAAAAAAAAGTTTTTCACTGTAAGCTAATAGCAGTTAGATGTCTGCAAGCATCTGGGTGTCAGGCCTTCAGCGTGTACTCTGCCAACCTCTGCCAGTGTACTTTGCCACTCATATCTGGTGTCACAATAGTGTGCCTTTAAAAAGAAAAAAAGTTTTTCACTGTAAGCTAATAGCAGTTAGTTGTCTGCAAGCGGCTGGGTGTAAGGCCTTCAGCGTGTACTCTGCCAACCTCTGCCAGTGTACTTTGCCACTCATATCTGGTGTCAAAATAGCGTGCCTTTAAAAAGAAAAAAGTTTTTCACTGTAAGCTAATAGCAGTTAGTTGTCTGCAAGCGTCTGGGTGTCAGGCCTTCAGCGTGTACTCTGCCAACCTCTGCCAGTGTACTTTGCCACTCATATCTGGTGTCTCTATAGGGTGCCTTTAAAAAGAAAAAAAGTTTTTCACTGTAAGCTAATAGCAGTGAGTTGTCTGCAAGTGTCTGGGTGTCAGGCCTTCAGCGTGTACTCTGCCAACCTCTGCCAGTGTACTTTGCCACTCATATCTGGTGTCTCTATAGCGTGCCTTTAAAAAGAAAAAAAGTTTTTCACTGTAAGCTAATAGCAGTCAGTGTCCTTAAAGCGGGTTTCAGGCCTTCAGCGTGTACTCTGCCAACCTCTGCAAGTGCACTTTGCCACTCATATCTGGTGTCACTATAGCGTGCCTTTAAAAAGAAAAAAGAAATTCCACTGTAAGCTAATAACAGTCAATGTCCTTAAAGCGGGTGTCAGGCCTTCAGCGTGTACTCTGCCAACCTCTGCCAGTGTACTTTGCCACTCATATCTGGTGTCACAATAGCGTGCCTTTAAAAAGAAAAAAAGTTTTTCACTGTAAGCTAATAGCAGTTAGTTGTCTGCAAGCGTCTGGGTGTCAGGCCTTCAGTGTGTACTCTGCCAACCTCTGCCAGTGTACTTTGCCACTCATATCTGGTGTCACAATAGCGTGCCTTTAAAAAGAAAAAAAGTTTTTCACTGTAAGCTAATAGCAGTTAGTTGTCTGCAAGCGTCTGGGTGTCAGGCCTTCAGCATGTACTCTGCCAACCTCTGCCAGTGTACTTTGCCACTCATATCTGGTGTCACAATAGCGTGCCTTTAAAAAGAAAAAAAGTTTTTCACTGTAAGCTAATAGCAGTTAGTTGTCTGCAAGCGTCTGGGTGTCAGGCCTTCAGCGTGTACTCTGCCAACCTCTGCCAGTGTACTTTGCCACTCATATCTGGTGTCACAATAGCGTGCCTTTAAAAAGAAAAACGTTTTTCACTGTAAGCTAATAGCAGTTAGTTGTCTGCAAGCGTCTGGGTGTCAGGCCTTCAGCGTGTACTCTGCCAACCTCTGCCAGTGTACTTTGCCACTCATATCTTGTGTCTCTATATCATGCCTTTAAAAAGAAAAAAGTTTTTCACTGTAAGCTAATAGCAGTTAGTTGTCTGCAAGCGTCTGGGTGTAAGGCCTTCAGCGTGTACTCTGCCAAACTCTGCCAGTGTACTTTGCCACTCATATCTGGTGTCACAATAGCGTGCCTTTAAAAAGAAAAAACGTTTTTCACTGTAAGCTAATAGCAGTTAGATGTCTGCAAGCGTCTGGGTGTCAGGCCTTCAGCGTGTACTCTGCCAACCTCTGCCAGTGTACTTTGCCACTCATATCTGGTGTCACAATAGTGTGCCTTTAAAAAGAAAAAAAGTTTTTCACTGTACGCTAATAGCAGTTAGTTGTCTGCAAGCGTCTGGGTGTCAGGCCTTCAGTGTGTACTCTGCCAACCTCTGCCAGTGTATTTTGCCACTCATATCTGGTGTCACAATAGTGTGCCTTTAAAAAGAAAAACGTTTTTCACTGTAAGCTAATAGCAGTTAGGTGTCTGCATGCGTCTGGGGGTCAGGCCTTCAGCGTGTACTCTGCCAACCTCTGCCAGTGTACTTTGCCACTCATACCTGGTGTCTCTATAGCGTGCCTTTAAAAAGAAAAAGAATTTTTCACTGTAAGCTAATAGCAGTGAGTTGTCTGCAAGCGTCTGGGTGTCAGGCCTTCAGCGTGTACTCTGCCAACCTCTGCCAGTGTACTTTGCCACTCATATCTGGTGTCTCTATAGCGTGCCTTTAAAAAGAAAAAAGTTTTTCACTGTAAGCTAATAGCAGTCAGTGTCCTTAAAGCGGGTGTCAGGCCTTCAGCGTGTACTCTGCCAACCTCTGCAAGTGCACTTTGCCACTCATATCTGGTGTCACAATAGCGTGCCTTTAAAAAGAAAAAACGTTTTTCACTGTAAGCTAATAGCAGTTAGTTGTCTGCAAGCGTCTGGGTGTCAGGCCTTCAGCGTGTACTCTGCCAACTTCTGACAGTGTACTTTGCCACTCATATCTGGTGTCACAATAGCGTGCCTTTAAAAAGAAAAAAAAGTTTTTCACTGTAAGCTAATAGCAGTTAGATGTCTGCAAGCATCTGGGTGTCAGGCCTTCAGCGTGTACTCTGCCAACCTCTGCCAGTGTACTTTGCCACTCATATCTGGTGTCACAATAGTGTGCCTTTAAAAAGAAAAAAAGTTTTTCACTGTAAGCTAATAGCAGTTAGTTGTCTGCAAGCGGCTGGGTGTAAGGCCTTCAGCGTGTACTCTGCCAACCTCTGCCAGTGTACTTTGCCACTCATATCTGGTGTCAAAATAGCGTGCCTTTAAAAAGAAAAAAGTTTTTCACTGTAAGCTAATAGCAGTTAGTTGTCTGCAAGCGTCTGGGTGTCAGGCCTTCAGCGTGTACTCTGCCAACCTCTGCCAGTGTACTTTGCCACTCATATCTGGTGTCTCTATAGGGTGCCTTTAAAAAGAAAAAAAGTTTTTCACTGTAAGCTAATAGCAGTGAGTTGTCTGCAAGTGTCTGGGTGTCAGGCCTTCAGCGTGTACTCTGCCAACCTCTGCCAGTGTACTTTGCCACTCATATCTGGTGTCTCTATAGCGTGCCTTTAAAAAGAAAAAAAGTTTTTCACTGTAAGCTAATAGCAGTCAGTGTCCTTAAAGCGGGTTTCAGGCCTTCAGCGTGTACTCTGCCAACCTCTGCAAGTGCACTTTGCCACTCATATCTGGTGTCACTATAGCGTGCCTTTAAAAAGAAAAAAGAAATTCCACTGTAAGCTAATAACAGTCAATGTCCTTAAAGCGGGTGTCAGGCCTTCAGCGTGTACTCTGCCAACCTCTGCCAGTGTACTTTGCCACTCATATCTGGTGTCACAATAGCGTGCCTTTAAAAAGAAAAAAAGTTTTTCACTGTAAGCTAATAGCAGTTAGTTGTCTGCAAGCGTCTGGGTGTCAGGCCTTCAGTGTGTACTCTGCCAACCTCTGCCAGTGTACTTTGCCACTCATATCTGGTGTCACAATAGCGTGCCTTTAAAAAGAAAAAAAGTTTTTCACTGTAAGCTAATAGCAGTTAGTTGTCTGCAAGCGTCTGGGTGTCAGGCCTTCAGCATGTACTCTGCCAACCTCTGCCAGTGTACTTTGCCACTCATATCTGGTGTCACAATAGCGTGCCTTTAAAAAGAAAAAAAGTTTTTCACTGTAAGCTAATAGCAGTTAGTTGTCTGCAAGCGTCTGGGTGTCAGGCCTTCAGCGTGTACTCTGCCAACCTCTGCCAGTGTACTTTGCCACTCATATCTGGTGTCACAATAGCGTGCCTTTAAAAAGAAAAACGTTTTTCACTGTAAGCTAATAGCAGTTAGTTGTCTGCAAGCGTCTGGGTGTCAGGCCTTCAGCGTGTACTCTGCCAACCTCTGCCAGTGTACTTTGCCACTCATATCTGGTGTCTCTATAGCGTGCCTTTAAAAAGAAAAAAAGTTTTTCACTGTAAGCTAATAGCAGTTAGTTGTCTTCAAGCGTCTGGGTGTCAGGCCTTCAGCGTGTACTCGGCCAACCTCTGCCAGTGTACTTTGCCACTCATATCTTGTGTCTCTATATCATGCCTTTAAAAAGAAAAAAAGTTTTTCACTGTAAGCTAATAGCAGTTAGTTGTCTGCAAGCGTCTGGGTGTAAGGCCTTCAGCGTGTACTCTGCCAAACTCTGCCAGTGTACTTTGCCACTCATATCTGGTGTCACAATAGCGTGCCTTTAAAAAGAAAAAAAGTTTTTCACTGTAAGCTAATAGCAGTTAGTTGTCTGCAAGCGTCTGGGTGTCAGGCCTTCAGCGTGTACTCTGCCAACCTCTGCCAGTGTACTTTGCCACTCATATCTGGTGTCACAATAGCGTGCCTTTAAAAAGAAAAACTTTTTTCACTGTAAGCTAATAGCAGTTAGTTGTCTGCAAGCGTCTGGGTGTCAGGCCTTCAGCGTGTACTCTGCCAACCTCTGCCAGTGTACTTTGCCACTCATATCTGGTGTCTCTATAGCGTGCCTTTAAAAAGAAAAAAAGTTTTTCACTGTAAGCTAATAGCAGTTAGTTGTCTTCAAGCGTCTGGGTGTCAGGCCTTCAGCGTGTACTCGGCCAACCTCTGCCAGTGTACTTTGCCACTCATATCTTGTGTCTCTATATCATGCCTTTAAAAAGAAAAAAAGTTTTTCACTGTAAGCTAATAGCAGTTAGTTGTCTGCAAGCGTCTGGGTGTAAGGCCTTCAGCGTGTACTCTGCCAAACTCTGCCAGTGTACTTTGCCACTCATATCTGGTGTCACAATAGCGTGCCTTTAAAAAGAAAAAAAAGTTTTTCACTGTAAGCTAATAGCAGTTAGATGTCTGCAAGCGTCTGGGTGTCAGGCCTTCAGCGTGTACTCTGCCAACCTCTGCCAGTGTACTTTGCCACTCATATCTGGTGTCACAATAGTGTGCCTTTAAAAAGAAAAAATGTTTTTCACTGTAAGCTAATAGCAGTTAGTTGTCTGCAAGCGTCTGGGTGTAAGGCCTTCTGCGTGTACTCTGCCAACCTCTGCCAGTGTACTTTGCCACTCATATCTGGTGTCACAATAGCGTGCCTTTAAAAAGAAAAAAGTTTTTCACTGTAAGCTAATAGCAGTTAGTTGTCTGCAAGCGTCTGGGTGTCAGTCCTTCAGCGTGTACTGTGCCAACCTCTGCCAGTGTACTTTGCCACTCATATCTGGTGTCTCTATATCGTGCCTTTAAAAAGAAAAAAAGTTTTTCACTGCAAGCCAATAGCAGTCAGTGTCCTTAAAGCGGGTGTCAGGCCTTCAGCGTGTGCTCTGCCAACCTCTGCAAGTGCACTTTGCCACTCATATCTGGTGTCACTATAGCGTGCCTTTAAAAAGAAAAAAAGTTTTTCACTGCAAGCCAATAGCAGTCAGTGTCCTTAAAGCGGGTGTCAGGCCTTCAGCGTGTGCTCTGCCAACCTCTGCAAGTGCACTTTGCCACTCATATCTGGTGTCACTATAGCGTGCCTTTAAAAAGAAAAAAAGTTTTTCACTGTAAGCTTATTGCAGTCAGTGTCCTTAAAGTGGTTGTCAGGCCTACAGCGTGTACTCTGCCAACCTCTGCCACTGCACAGTGCCACTCATATCTGGTCGCACAGTAGCTTGCACGCATAGTACCACTAATCCAAAAAAAATGACAGGCAGAGGCAGGCCACCCCGCAGGGGCCATCGTGGTCGTGGTGCTGTGATTCCTTTTTGCCCTAGAATAATGCCCAGTTTTCAGAGGCCACGTACCCTGAACTTGAAAAGTTCTGAGGACATAGTTGACTGGCTAACACAGGACACCCATTCTTCTACAGCTTCCGCTCGGAACCTTGACGTACCATCCGTCATTGCAGAGCTCAGCAGTGTGGCATTTTTTTTTGTGTGTCTGCCTCTGACAACAGCGATGCCAATTGCAACCTGTGCCAAAAGAAACTGAGTCGTGGGAAGTCCAACACCCACCTAGGTACAACTGCTTTGCGTACGCACATGATCGCACATCTCAAACGCCTATGGGATCAACACATGAGTACAAACAGCACACAAACTCAAAGCCGCCGTCCAGCATCTTCAGCCACGTCAACCACTGCTGTCCTCCTTGCCCCCTCTCAACCATCCGCCACTCCGTCTCTCGCCTTGAGCAGTTGCCGCTCATCTGCCCACAGTCAGGTGTCTGTCAAGGACATGTTTGAGCGTAAGAAGCCAATGTCAGAAAGTCACCCCCTTGCCCAGCGTCTGACAGCTGGCTTGTCTGAACTATTAGCCCGCCAGCTTTTACCATAGAAGCTGGTGGAGTCTGAGGCGTTCAAAAATTTTTTAGCTATTGGGACACCGCACTGGAAGGTACCCTGACAAAATTTATTTTCACAAAAGGCAATCCCCAACCTGTACTCGATTGTGCAAAAGGAAGTAATGGCATGTCTGGCACACAGTGTTGGGGCAAGGGTCCATCTGACCACTGATACCTGGTCTGCAAAGCATGGTCAGGGCAGGTATATCACCTACACTGCGCATTGGGTAAACCTGCTTACGGCTGCCAAGCATGGAATGCGTGGCTCTGCAGAGGAGTTGGTGACACTGCCACGACTTGCAGGCAGGCCTGCTGCCACCTCCTCTACTCCTCCTACTCCATCCTCTTCCATAACCTCCTCGGCTGAGTCCTCTTCTGCTGCTGCATCTTGCTCCACATCAACGGCACACCCAGGGGTGTACAGGGCCGGACTGGGGATACAAAGCAGCCCTGGGAAAAAAAATCTATGCCAGCCCCATAAGTCATTGCGCCATATATTGTCGCATGTAATATGTAGGGCTATGTCTTGCCACCCCAGATGATTGAGTAATTATATATACATATATTTGTGTACGGGATTATGGAAGGGGCGCACATTAAACTGTGTGTAATTTTAATATATGAGAGTCGGTTGAGGTGTGCCGAAACCGACGTGAGGTTAGGCCTGCAAAAGAGGGCCCACCCAGGTATGATGATATATGAAGAGGGTGTGGTGGGAGGGAATTTCCGAAATCGTCGCAGACAGGTGAGTGAGGGGAGTGCTGGGTTTAAATAGGCATAAAATCCCTCCCACAATTTCAGGCATACGCCTTCTATTTGTGTACGGGATTATGGAAGGGGCGCACATTAAACTGTGTGTAATTTTAATATATGAGAGTCGGTTGAGGTGTGCCGAAACCGACGTGAGGTTAGGCCTGCAAAAGAGGGCCAAAAAGTGTGTGACATTTATTAAACGTAACAAATCATTTAGACATATTATAGAAAGCGAGCCTGATTTCTTTCTGGAATGGAATGAACCGGTTGTATGCCGAGGACTTCCAGCGACCCATCTTCTCTACAAGATGAGTTGGAACTGCATGACTTGAGGCTGCTGTGGCGGCCTTAACACGGAATGAGTGTACCGAGAAGGAAGTTCAGATTGAGGCCAAGACTAACAAACAAGGAGCGAATGTATGGCATGAACTGTTTGAGAGATGTGGCGAAAATTGTACGAGCAACCATTATAATCTGAACGTATTTAGTAACTTGAACCACATACCATACTTACACATATCGTAAGCCGTAGAGTACGTTTGCTTAGTATTAGTGGACAAATCTTACCTGCATGGACTCTAACTTCAGGCCTGATTGATACCTTTTTTGACCTGCAGAGGAAATCTGGACTGCGTGTTCTTTTATCTCAACCGTTATGTTTAAGCAAGGTCCGACTTCAGGACTTCTGAAGTGGCTAAAGCGGAGGAGACTGCAGGGGAACTTGAGACGTCAGGGTTAGCGTTTATTAAAGATAATACGATACCTGGAGCTAGTTCTTGTAGCAGGCTGTGAGGAGGAAGGAAACGTAATAAGTTTAAATTATGTAGTGGAGCTGCTAGTGGAGCTGCTAGCTAATGGGAACCAATAGGTGAAGATAAGGACTATCCCGTAAGAGTTGAGGCCGTGCCAGTAGCCCTGTGTTTGAGAGAAGCCCTACCTTCAATTTAGGCCATGTGGACTTGTACCATCTAAGCGCGGCAGGGTATTAACCTCTTGTGGAAAAGCGTTAATCTGACCGTACACGTGCGATTACCTGCATTAAACCATAGCGAAAAAGGACTGTAACAGGTGCCTGATGAAACTGCCGTGACGTGAATCGAAGAATAGAATGCAAAGCCGTGACCCACCGTAGGGAAATGTTTGCACGAGAGAGGAACCTGAAGAGGAGCTTTGACAAAATTTGAAGACGATATGTGTTCGTATAGCAAGTACCCTATAGCAGTTACTTGGTAGGCATGGGATTGTGAAAGATTGTACAACAGGGTGCATAAGGTGTTACGCCTTAAATGAAAACATCCGGCATGACCGAAAGTAACTCCCGGTGGACTACTTAAGCTTACATAAAGAGAAGCGTGAACAACGACAGATGCGTGATAAATGAATTGACTGCGCATGGAGGACCCTGTGAACGTCAGGCGTGCAGACAAGTCCCTAATTAGTAGATTAAGGATCTGAATGGTATTTGTTTGGCCAAAAAGGAGGCGGAGTGATGCCTCGATGTTCGATATGAAACAAGTGGGAAAGCTGTTCACTCGGTCCCATCAGATCGCTAAAGCAGATCCTGCATTGCTTGTATAAGTGACGCCGACGTGAAAATTGGGTGATAGTATGAACCGATAAACGGTAATTTAGAACTCAATGTACCAAAGTGCCCCCAAAACGTCGCGAAGAAATAAACGGTAAATCCGCAATACGTGAGACCGGAAGCAGTCACTGTGCGTCACTGCAGCGCCTGGAGGACCCGACGATGGTCCAAAACGAGGCCAAACCTGTACAACGTGCAATGTGGAGGGCGACGTGAGACCCAACATACCAATTCGACCGAATATAAGTAAGAAATGCCTGAAACAAGTTGATGGAGGAACCGCTGGTCTTGGAGTCTACTAGCTTGGTCTGGGCACGTAGTGTACGTGGTACCTAAGGATCGCCAGCGAGCGACAGGTTGGGGTACCGTATGCAAAAATCTATATATATATATATATATATATATATATAAATATACAGGTATCCTTGAACTGCTAGCACTGAGCATCTAGCAGACCCATAGCCCGTAAGAGATAACGTATTGAAAGCACCGGAGTAGCCGAGTACGATGGCTCTGAAAAAACGTTTTGCATCAATGTAGGAGTATGTAACGCACGATCGAAACTAAGGCGGGAAATAAAGCGCTAGGATACCTGGAGCGGTTATGGGATCTAAAACATAGTGATTATGCTTGACGGGTCTGGGGCGTGCCGCCCCCCCCCCCCCCCAGCTGACTAGGAGCGCGAGTGTGAGTGCGTGAGTGCTGGCTGACTAGCTAGTGCCGCAATGCGGCGAAACAATTACACTAGGTTGGTGACAGGTGAGGCCCTGCTAGTTGCCAAGCGGCTTGAGAGGCTCTATCTATGCGTTGGCGTGAGGGGGTAGCGTGGCCACTGAATGAGGTGGCGGGGTGTCGGCCTCTCGGTGACAGTTAAACATAAGATAGAATGGGAGTGACGGATGAGGCCCTCTCTATGCCACAATGCGAGGCGACTAACTATGATTTGGCCCGAGGGGCATAGTACCTCCAGGTATGAGGATGGGTGTTGGCCTCGCGGGACCACTAACCTATGGCGAAGAAGCCGGGGAGAATAACAACTAGAGGACACCTAGGAACCTAACAGCCAGCAGTTGCTAACTAAGATGGAAGGGCAGTCAGTGAGAGAGGACATACTACAGGACGAAACGTGGGTAGCAAAGAGGTAGGATCGTATGGTTTGACCGAAACTGGAGCGCCCAGTGAGCATGTGGGGTCTGGATGGTCGGGACGTATGAACTAGAATGCGTGTATGATCGTATGTATGGCCCTCGGGGCTCGTGGTGCCAGACCGTGGCCTTGAGTCGAAATGCAATACGAATAAACGTGTATATCAGTTGACGTTGTCGCAATACATATATATGCAGATCCCGTACGTAGTATTGTGAAATGCGTACTTGCCTTAGCCGAGGCTCGCTCACCAGAACTGCAATATGAAAGCAGACGCGTTTGTCCAATAACGTTTAAGTGCTTGTCTGCGTAGGAGTACGCCGGGTATACACGTAACGCAAATTGCCGCGCTGACTGAGGATGAATTAGGGCTGGTACAGACAATGCTTCGTTTGCTGTGTACATGCATCACTTCAAAAGACCCTCACAACGATGAGCAGGTTAAAGAAAGTCAGAATAGCCAATTATCCAAAAATTCAGCCATAACCAAGCAAGCTGGCAAATTACTGTAACCGTCAATGCGCGTCACTGTATATCAGCACATCAGTGTTTATATCTGCGTATGTGCGCGTACGTGAACATCAGGGACATAATATTAATATAATCGCATAATTATTAAATTAAATTTTTTTTTTTTTTTTAATTGCTATTCACTGCGAGACTTATTATATATTATATATATATTTGTGCGGCGTTCTCTCGTATCTATATGGAGGGATATTAGGATAGAAAAGAGGGACTTGGGCCCGAAATAGGGACTGTCCCTCCTAAATAGGGAGACTTGGGATGTATGATATTGTAGTAGGGCCAGAGGCTGGAAAGGTTAACTTTTTAGTAACTGCAATAAGAAAAAGTCAAAGATTGAAGAAATGTGTAGTGCTGTCATTTTGACTAACAAGCAGTATGTATTCCTGTCAATGAACGACTCCCGAGTTATCATCATAATGCGCACAGGAGAAACGAACACGAAGTCTGTGATTTAAACATTTACCGTGGATCAGATCTGTAAAATATCGGCCATCATTTTAAGATAAGCAGTATAGATAGCAGCACATTCTACACCATGGAAAACATTACTAGGATAACATTCTGTTTACTATTATAAGCTAATAACAGACAGACAATACAATCTTTTAATTTGTATATTGTTTTTCTGGGGTCTTTCCTTGTTACTGTATTCGTTGTTTTCTTAACGTTTTCACATATATAAATAGATTCAATAATACGGTAAGCAAAAGGTAAAGGATAATATATATTTGATAAATAGATATTCGCGTGTAGTTTCACTAAAAATTAGGCAGGAAGGGGTGACGAAAGACCCTGCCATGTGCCGCTCGTTAAAACAATCCACGTACTGAAAATTGCATTCCCCTGGGATAAGGCAGAAAGGTAATTCGAATACGTACCCCCAGCAAGCCTACCTCTCCCTAATTAACTCCGTAACGACCAAGTGTCGGATCGAAACCCAATGTCTGGGGTTGCCGAGGCCGGCAGCACGTGGTCGAGGGGCGATACATTGTATTCCGAAAAAGCTATTCTTACCCACGAACAGGCATGGCCAGGTACAGGAAGGACCCCCGCTAGCGAGACGGTCGTCGGTTCTCATCAGAGAGACGCAACAAACGGCTGTGGCTGC
Source organism: Pelobates fuscus (assembly GCF_036172605.1). Taxonomy (NCBI): domain Eukaryota; kingdom Metazoa; phylum Chordata; class Amphibia; order Anura; family Pelobatidae; genus Pelobates; species Pelobates fuscus. The sequence continues at coordinate 481,705,736 of NC_086317.1, forward strand.
GAGAAACGAGGAGTCTCCCCTGTAGAGATGAGATGGTGCACTACAATACATGCTCATTTCAACAATGCGACCGAGAGCTGAAAAATGCCACAAAAAGAGATGGAGAGAGAGCGAGAGGAGAAAACTAGTGACATAGACGGAGTTCATCCAGGGTAAGGAGCGGTTTAGTTCCAGCTCAGTCTCGGAGAATCAGGGCTGCCGACGGGGTTAAACTGGCAGGAAATACCATGGGTCAGCGGAGCTGGTAAGTAAAACCATTTATCCCCTTACAAAGCCCTGCCCGAGGACAGCATGGATAGCGGTTGCGACAGCTAGCTGGAGAGAAGGAAAACGTGAGCGGGAAGCTATACAGAGCATTTGATGTTGTATGAATGATAATGCGAACGGAACGTATGCGTAACAGGAGGATTATTCGAATAGACTTACTGTTTGTACGAGATCGACGAATGACTTCCGCGTGTGTGAAAAAATACTCACGAATCCGGCGGGCAGTGTACGAGCGTCGCGGGAGACTGACGTCGGAGGTCTGTGAAAACGGAAATGAGGTGAATTTCCGAAATCGTCGCAGACAGGTGAGTGAGGGGAGTGCTGGGTTTAAATAGGCATAAAATCCCTCCCACAATTTCAGGCATACGCCTTCTATATATATATATATATATATATATATATATATATATATATATATTGCTTTTTCTAATATAATATATTGGTCCTTTCAGAGTAAAACATTTAATTATACAGTAAGCATACTCACATGCAGACACAGACAATCTCACTGACACACACAAGCTCATTGATACACAGCCTCATAGACAAACAATTTCACTAATATACATAAGCTCATTGACATAAAAACACAAGCTCACTCACTAGCAGACACACACACACATGCAAGCAAGCAAACTCACTAGCAGGCGCACACACACACAGCTTAATGTAGTGGTTCTGGTGTCAATAGCCTGTCCCTGCAGGCTTTTGAATGTAAACACTGACTTTTCAGAGAAAAGGCAGTGTTTACATTGCTTCCTAGTGACACCTCTGGTGACAGACACTCAGACGGTCACTAGAGGCGCTTCCTGTGTCAGTGCGGATTGGCTGAGATCATCAAGCTTGATGATCTCAGTCATAGAGGCAGAGACCAGCATGACGTTGGAAAAAAAAAAAGTGAGTAAAACACTATTTTTACAAACACACACAGACACTACGACTGACACACACACACCATGACAGACATAAACACACCATGACACAGACAGACACACACACACCATGATACAGACACACAGTGACACAGAGACACACACACACGACACAGACACACACCATGACACAGACAGACACACACACACAGCATGACACACACACACACACAGCATGACACAGACACACACACAGCATGACACACACACACACACACAGCATGACACAGACACACACACAGCATGACACACACACACGCACAGCACGACACAGAAACACACACAGCGTGACATAGACAGACACACACACAGCATGACACAGACAGACACACTCCCACTGACATACATACTTGTTGCTACCTGTGTGGGTGGGTGGGCAGACTGATAGGTGCCCCTCCCCTTCTGTGCCCTCTTTTGCCCCCTGTCCTCCTGTGTGCTTTTTAGCCCCTTCCCCTCCTGTGCCCTTATGTAGCACCCTCCCTTCCTGTGCCCTCTTTAGCCCCCTCCCGTGCCCTCTTTAGCCACCTCCCTTCCTGTGCCCTCTTTAGCCCCATCCCGTGCCCTCTTTAGCCCCCCTTCCGACGTGTACCCTCTTCAGCCCCTTTTGTGCTCATCTTTTGGCCCCTCTCCCCTTTCTGTGACCTCTTAGCCCCCTCCCCTCCTGTGCCCTTTGTTACCCCCCTCCCCTTCCTGTGACCTCTTAGCCCCCTCCCCTCCTGTGCCCTTTGTTACCCCCCTTCCCCTTCCTGTGACCTCTTAGCCCCCTCCCCTCCTGTGCCCTTTGTTACCCCCCACCCCCTCCCCTCCTGTGCTCACCTTCCAGCCCAGCCAGCCTTCCTGAAGGTCTTCTTGCGGCCGCAGGGGAAGCTCTTCTGGCGGCCGCTGTGGGAGCAGGCTGTTCTGTCTCTGCTCCCCCTCCCTCGCGTGCAGCTTAAAGAGACCGGGGCCGGAATATGACGTCATATTCCGGCGCCGGTCTCTTTCTAGCGCGCGAGGGAGGGGGAGCAGAGACAGAACAGCCTGCTCCCCCAGCGGCCGCCAGAAGAGCTTCCCCTGCGGCCGCAAGAAGAGCTTCCCCTGCGGCCGCAAGGAGAATTTCCCCTGCGGCCGCCATCCAAGCTCTCCATGCGGCTGCAGGACACCCACATGTCTCCCCGGCCCCAGGTGCCGACGGCCCACCGGGAAATTTCCCGGTATCCCGGTGGGCCAGTCCGGCCCTGGGGGTGTATCTATCACGAGGCAAACAAGGAATTTGCCTAGGGCGGCACTTGCCAATGTGGCGGCAAAATGCCTTGTTTGCTTAGTGATAGTTACACAATAATATGCCAAATATATATTTTATTTAATTTTTTACGGAGTCCGTTGCTTCACTATGCGAGCAGCATCCCCGGCGCTGCATAGTGAAGGAGTTGCTCCTCCTCCTGACTTCCTCCCGACCTCCCCTGCCTTTTACAGACGCGCGTTGCCGTTGTGACGTCACACGGAGGTGGAGTCACGGGCCGGCAACGCTAGGGTGAGCCTTATCTCCTCCGGCTGCAGAGCGGTGCTGAACACTGAGCCCACGCCCCAATGCACTGATCAGAGCCTACTGTCTACCTGTCTTCAGAACTGTAAGTACTTAAATTACAGTCCTTTACTAAAAATAAATTACTTAGTTGTTTTATGGGGTAAGGGGGCTGGGTGGTTAGAGGGGGGAGGATTAGGGGTTAATACTGATCTCTAGCTGCACATTGTTTTAAAAAAACAAGTAATCTGTAAAATACAGTATTTACATAACCATTTTATTTAATGTATTTGTGCTAATTTATGTGCTGTTGGAGAAGAGGGGTGAGGGGGAGTGAAGGGCAGTATTACACAATCTTTATATATTTTTTTTTTATACATGTAAAGATTGTGTAATACTGCCCTTCACTCCCCTCCAACCAACACAGAAATTAGCACAAATACATTTAATAAAATGGCTGCCTGTATCATTATTCTAAAAATTAAAAAAACACAACTTCTGACATAAATACTTTGTATTTACAGATTACTTTTTATATATTTGTTATGCATATGCAAGTAATCTCCAAAATACAAAATGTTTGTCAGACGCTAAAAATCAAACTAGGAATGTGCATAGTTTTTTTTTTTGTTAAATAACTTTTAGATGATACAGACATTTTATTTATTTGTGATGATTCTTTTTCTTCTCACTATAGTCACCAGAACCACAACAGCTAAACGTAGTAGTGATACCGGAGAAACTGACGGAAGCAAAGCACAGAGAGATGGACACAGGTTTCTTCAGGAAGGAAGAGATTCTTTATTGGATCACCGATCGGGACTCAGAGGGACTAGCGTCACCAAAATACCACAAGTTCTGAGTCCCGGACAATAGTGCAGGCTCCTTATATAGGCACATAACTCCTCCCATATTAAGCTCCACCCGCACATTCTCTTGACCAATCAATACAAATAAGAATTAACTTCCTGCTTGACCGCATGGCCTGTCCAGCACAATGGAGGAGGGGGAATACTACATCCTGTATTCTTGCACATGCTCCGTACACTACTGATCGTATCTTGCCTCGTGCAACCAACTGATCGATACGTCAGCATATGCACGTACAGATGCCACGTGGTAATCTCGGCCTACTAAATTTATTTTTACAGAGATTCCACCACATTCCCCCCTTTGATGCCTCTTGATATTTTACAATTACTTGAGGCATCACTTAACCTGGGTTTGCATACACCTCAAGTTACCATGAACCAGACCAGACTTATCTATGATGTGAATCTTCAACACTCATCTTCCTGCATTGGTTCTCCCTGATCTAAAGCCTTATACTTATAAATCGCCATTATCTGTGCAGCAGCCTTCCTCTCTGCTATATTTTCTATCAGGCTTTGCACAGACCTAACTACTAAGGGTATAAGACACGGCAGGAGTAGACACAACATTAAAATCAGTAGGACTCCACCTACCACTGCCTTAAGCCCTCCAAACCACTCATACCAGCTACCAAACCAACTACTTGGATTATACCCTTTCCATACCTGAGTAGGCACATGCGCTAGTTTAACCATATGGCTAGTAAGCTCAGCTATTGCTTGCCCTTCGTCATCTATTTGAAGACAGCAATTGCTCAGGTTAAACTTCCCACATACACCTCCCTCTACTGCCAAAAGGTAATCCAAGGCTAATCTATTTTGGTAGACTGCCGTCCTCATCCTGGTGTTATGCTTCGCTAGAAGATTGAGCGCTTGTGATGTTTCGTTAGTAATAATCTCAACCACCGCCTGTAATCTTATAATACGGTTGAGCATATAAATAGGGGTTCTATAACCAAAGGTACCATCCTCAGCCCACGTGGCTGGCCCATAATAATCTATGATACGCTGGGGAGGCCATTCATCATCTTCCCAGGCGCCTATCTCTATGGGTCCCCTTCACATCATACACTTTAACACCTAAAGTCTCACCTGTTTCAATCGGTAACAAGAAGAAGGATGGTTTGAGCATACCCAACACACATGCCCCTTCCCAGTCCTGTGGCAACTCCGAATAGGCTTTCTTACCACAGATCCAGTACAAATTTGCTGGGGCTCTCCAGGTAGATGTGATGGATAAATCAAACCACACATCCTTTAAATTGGCGTATCTAGCAAACGGGTTAGATGGTTCTGAGACATTTGAAGCCGACCACCAAGTTGTATTCTTTGTATCATCATCATAAGCTTTTTGCCCTAGACAAGTTAATTCTCCTACAGAAGTATTATACATTATTCCTTTCCTTGCTATGCAAACATAACCTATGATGGAGGTCTTTAATCTCCACTCAGATTTACCTCTAACACTCATATGATAATCGGCTTGTGTAGATATTAATTGGTCAGCTGCCTCAGAACCGGACATTACCTCCTTTGCTTCCCAAGGCCATTGGTCTCCCATGTTAGTACCTCCACACACATAGCAGTTGGTAACATTAAGACTACCGGCAATACGTTCGGCTAAATCAATAAACAGGTTTTTAGCATTATGGGGGATCTTATTATCTATACTCATCTCTTCATAAAAGGAATGGTATACTTGATGAGTTTGGGAGGATACCGTATCAGTCTCTATCCCTATAAACAATACTGTCCCAGGATCTAAACCCGTCCCGTATATCTGAAACCCAAATAAATTGCCATATTTGTCTAAGAACTTATCGGGGTTATTTATAAGTATATGGATGGGATTACATTCCATAGACTTACAATATGGGCTGGTAGGCAACTTAGTCACTATCATGTCTTTGTCTACTGTCTGTCCCCAAGTCGCCCACCCCACACAAGACCAATATGGGCAAAAGTTATAGTCTTTATTTGGGCATCTAGGACTCACATATTTATTTTTACTACTGGGACAAATATATTTATCATTAGACCCATACGTCCTCTCCCATCTAAGATCCCCACATACATTCCACGGCTTTCTACCACTTGATATCGCCTTACACGCATCAAATAGCAGAACACCCGAAGAATGTACGGATTCTAACACCGTCTTATTAATTAGGGTCCCCTGAGGATCTCCATTCCTGAGAGTCAACCAAATTGTACGGGGTTGATACTCCGGACTGAAGCACTTAGGTTCTCCTACTCCTAAATGGCACACACTATAATCTATATTTAAGTATCTACATCTCGATACATCTCCTTTACACTCGTATTGTGAATGCCAAATTAGGGTTTGGGAAATATGGTTACCTGTTCTCGTAGTCTTAATGCATACCTCACAGCTAGGAGTGTCGGTACCTCTACCTTCCTGAATATAAAAACACACATAAATAAACACTATCAAAAACACATCTTTCGCCGTCATCCTCAGTCTTCGTCCGTGCGAAGGCACCTCAGCTTCCAGGATGTAAGGGCTGCAGGGAATGGAGTTCTGCTCGTCTTCACAGGAGTCCCTTCAAGACTTTCCCTGGCTTATAAACTATATGTCGGTGAGCGGACAGGCTTTATTATGGCCGTCTAAAAACACTCACTTCACCAAATCCCTGTAACAATAAAATTTGTAATCCACAATAGTTCCTCGTTACTCCGACTGAGTAGTGCGTTTTAACCGGATCTTGCAGGGATTCTCTGGATCTGCTGTAACTTGCCAAGAATCGACTGCTGCTGGTTTTACCCTGGAGTGATGTATCCACGGAGTCACTTCGGCTACTTTTATCGCTGTAGGGGTAGACAAAAGAACAACATAAGGACCTCTCCACTTGGGCCCTAACGGTACATTATTCCACTCTTTAATCCACACTTGATCTCCTGGATGATAACTATGAACAGGGGGATAAATATTCACAGGTAATCTATCTTGTACCCATTTCTGTACCTCCTCCATAGTCTTACCCAACTCTACAACCTGCTGCCGGGTAATTCCTTCTCCCAACTGACTCAAATCCCCCCTTAAGTTACCAAGTACGGGAGGTGGTCGCCCATACATGATTTCAAAAGGAGAGAGGTCCATCCTTCTGGTAGGGGTACTGCGGATTCGCAATAGAGCTATGGGTAAGAGAACGTTCCACTTAAGTTGGGTTTCCTGACACATTTTAGCCAACTGGTTCTTAATAGTTCTATTCATTCTCTCTACCTTACCAGAGCTCTGGGGTCTATATGCAGTATGAAGCCTCCACTTTATACCAAGCATATGAGTCAGTTGTTGTAGGCACTGATGAACAAAAGCTGGACCATTGTCCGATCCTATAGAACAGGGTAGTCCATATCGGGGTTGTGGCGAAACCGACCTCGCCACGTGTCCTTGGAGGGGGCTGATTGCCCGCCTCTTGCCTTTGGACTATGGACCAGACTTTATGGGAATGTGATACCCCAGATAGCCATACCATGGAGCCTATTCATATAATGAAAGACTATGGGAAAGACTTTAGCTCCATGGCAATTGTACTGTGTGAGTAGGATCTGCGCGCTATTCGGTAGTTTTGTGCGTGCAGATCCCAGCTATCTGGGGATAGGTGAAATGTCTGTGTGTTATGTGTAAATGTGACTTTATGTATTTTAAAGTGTTTTATGTTGTTTTGCAACCATGTGGTCAATGGAGTCTGCCTTTAGTCCTGGGTAATTGGATTACTTCTCCAATTAACTCCAGGGCAGAAGGGAGGAAACCAGGGTGCATTGTGGGGATGTTTTTCTGCCAGCCAGAAAGGAACAAAAGATACTTTTAGTAACTTTTGAACCCCTGGTCGGATTCATGCCATTTTTTAATATGTTGTTCCCCTGAATGGATTGATTGTGGATATGTATTTTTATGTGAATGTGATGTATGGTTTTAAAGTTATGAAAGTTGTGTAAAAGTATATTTTACACTGTATGCATAATGGGATTATGTGTCACACTAAGGGGAGGGGATGTGTGGGAGGTAACATCTATGTCATTGGTTCTTTTATGCCTCCCCCTGGGTGTGGCCTGTATGTGTGAGTTGGAAATAAAAGCCAGGCTGGATGAGCCAGTCCAGAGTTCCTGTTTTACCCTCAAAGTGATGTGTCGTCTCATTATTGGGGGGAAGGATTTATTGAGTGCTGTTCCAGTTGACTGCTAGGAGTACAAGCCTATTCGTATGGTTCCTATTCAATGGTCTACAGCATTCATATGCTTGGGAGAATTTAAAAGGTTTCTCGGATTCGGTGATTGTGGTGTCTGCCAGAGTGCTTGGAGTCCTCAGGAAGCACTAGGAGCATCCATTAACGGATGTACTCAGTCGGGGTGCCAGGTGATCCGTTACATTGGTGGCAAGCGGTGGCATGGCGTCCTAGTGCGAGGTAAAGCAGCTCGGAGACACAGTTTGTTTGGATTACAAATTGAGGGCAACGCTAGCAGTCGTGCAGCGCCCCTGGGAGCAGACAAGTATGGAAGGTTCTGGCTCTGGAGATGATTGGCTGGCCGAGGTGAGGCAGCGAGTGGCCGAGTATGGGGATGATATACCCATGGAGACACGCCGGGTGATCTGGAACCAGGTCATGGCCGAGCGAAACACAAGGCTGGACCGAGAATTCCGGCTGGCGAAAGAGAGGAAGTATGCTCAGCAGCAGGAGCGTTACAGCAGCCGAGTAGAGGCTGCATCCAAGGAGGTTAGCCGTCTTTCCCTGAGGCGGCGGGAGGAACCCGAAGTGGGGGTCCTCATAGACTGGTCCTGTGAGGAACCACAACAGGCAGGTAGAGATGGGACCAAGGTCTCTCCACCGGGCCCACCGGGATGCTGGGCAGCCGGCCCAGATCCCCAGCAGCAGCCAGAGTTGTCAGGTGGGGAAGCAGGTGGCCCTTACTCACAAATTTTGAGGGGCCTCACGGATTGGTCCTGGGAAGACCCACAGATGGCAGGTGGAGATGGGACTGCGGTCTCTCTACCGGCCCTACAGGGATGCTGGGCAGTCGGCCCAGATCCCCAGCGGCAGGTTACAGTTCAGAGAGAGGAGCTTGTTACACCCTCTCTCCAGCGGCAGCCTAACCCACCAAGGGGAGACCGTAAGCCCCACACCAGTGCAGATGGGACCGTGGTCTCTGCGCCCAAGTTACAGGGAGCTGAAGGAGCCGTCCTCCCTCCCCAGCGGCAGTGTGATTTGTTGGGAATTGGGAGCCCGGTCTCCATTCCCCAGCGGCAGAGTATCCAGCAGGGAATAGAGAGCCCAGCCCCCTTTCCCCCACAGCAGGACTCTGTGCTGGGAGGAGAGACAGTCGGTCTCCCTCCGCAGAGACGGGAAGTATGCATGGGAGAGGAGATTGTTACCACCTCTCCTCAGCGGCGGATCATTAATGTACAGGGAATAGAGAGCCCAGTCTCCATTCCCCAGCGGCAGAGTGTTCTAATGGTAGAGGAGCTGGTTACCACCTCTCCCCAGCGGCAGCTTAATGTACCAGGGGGAGACTGTAAGCCCCACACCTGTGCAGATGGGACCGTGGTCTCTGCACTTCCAGCACAGGGGGTAGGGACGGTCGGTCCTGCCCCCCCACAACAGGGCTGTTTAGCCAAAGGGGAGACAGTCTGTCTCCAGCAGCAGAGCTGTGTAACTAAAGGGGAGACAGTCGGTCTCCAGCAGCAGAGTTGTGTAACTCAAGGGGAGACAGTCGGTCTCCAGCAGCAGAGCTGTGTAACTAAAGGGGAGACAGTCGGTCTCCAGCAGCAGAGCTGTGTAACTCAAGGGGAGACAGTCGGTCTCCAGCAGCAGAGCGGTGTATTTAAAGGGGAGACAGTCGGTCTCCAGCAACCAGGCTCCAACCAGACTATTCCCGTGGTAGTGCTGGCAACAGGACAGAGTACCGCTGGTCTCTGCCCCCTCAGCAACCTACCAAGGCAGCCTACCAGTCCCCCACACAGCCGTGGTGAGGCACCTGAACCTGGACAAGATTCTCCCTCACCCAGGTGTAGTAACTGTTTATTGTGGGTGGGCTGCTCTGCTGTTTCTGTCTTGTGGGTGGGCTGCTGGACTAACAAGGGCACTGACCGGCAGGAGGTCAAGTACCCTGTTAGTCTGGGGGGTAAAGGGGAGAAGTGTGGCGAAACCGACCTCGCCACGTGTCCTTGGAGGGGGCTGATTGCCCGCCTCTTGCCTTTGGACTATGGACCAGACTTTATGGGAATGTGATACCCCAGATAGCCATACCATGGAGCCTATTCATATAATGAAAGACTATGGGAAAGACTTTAGCTCCATGGCAATTGTACTGTGTGAGTAGGATCTGCGCGCTATTCGGTAGTTTTGTGCGTGCAGATCCCAGCTATCTGGGGATAGGTGAAATGTCTGTGTGTTATGTGTAAATGTGACTTTATGTATTTTAAAGTGTTTTATGTTGTTTTGCAACCATGTGGTCAATGGAGTCTGCCTTTAGTCCTGGGTAATTGGATTACTTCTCCAATTAACTCCAGGGCAGAAGGGAGGAAACCAGGGTGCATTGTGGGGATGTTTTTCTGCCAGCCAGAAAGGAACAAAAGATACTTTTAGTAACTTTTGAACCCCTGGTCGGATTCATGCCATTTTTTAATATGTTGTTCCCCTGAATGGATTGATTGTGGATATGTATTTTTATGTGAATGTGATGTATGGTTTTAAAGTTATGAAAGTTGTGTAAAAGTATATTTTACACTGTATGCATAATGGGATTATGTGTCACACTAAGGGGAGGGGATGTGTGGGAGGTAACATCTATGTCATTGGTTCTTTTATGCCTCCCCCTGGGTGTGGCCTGTATGTGTGAGTTGGAAATAAAAGCCAGGCTGGATGAGCCAGTCCAGAGTTCCTGTTTTACCCTCAAAGTGATGTGTCGTCTCATTATTGGGGGGAAGGATTTATTGAGTGCTGTTCCAGTTGACTGCTAGGAGTACAAGCCTATTCGTATGGTTCCTATTCAATGGTCTACAGCATTCATATGCTTGGGAGAATTTAAAAGGTTTCTCGGATTCGGTGATTGTGGTGTCTGCCAGAGTGCTTGGAGTCCTCAGGAAGCACTAGGAGCATCCATTAACGGATGTACTCAGTCGGGGTGCCAGGTGATCCGTTACAGGGGTATTATTTCTCGTAGCAGGAATCTCACAACTTCTCCTGCTTTCTCTGTACGAGTAGGACATGCTTCTACCCAGCCTGAATAGGTGCACACAATTACCAGCAGGTAACGATGTCCACCCGATTTAGGCATCACTGTAAAGTCTATTTGTAGATCGGACATGGGGAGTCCCCCCATAAACTGGACTCCTGGTGGCTTTACTGGTCCTTGTCTTGCATTATTTTTAGCACACGTTACACATCTTCGTACAATGGCCTGAGTCAAGTTGGACAATCTTGGTATGTAGAAATGTTTCCTGAGAGATTCCTCTGTACTGTCTCTCCCAGAATGTGTCCCGTTATGATAATTTTGGACAATTTCTACCGCTAGTGATGCTGGTATGACTATTCTTCCATCTTCTAGCTGATACCACTTGTTCTCCAAATACTTTCCCGGTTCAGTCTTTAACCACTCCTCTTCTTGAGCTGTATAAACTGGAGTCCATTGAGACAGTGGAGTTGGTATAAGAGCAGCTATATGCCCCACATACTCCTGTCTTCCTGATTCAGCAGCACGCTTAGCTGCACTATCTGCCATCCGATTTCCCTTGGTTACATCACCATCTCCTCTCAGATGCGCTCGACAATGTATGATACCGACTTCTTTCGGCTCCCACACTGCTTCCAATAGTTGTAGGATTTCAGCTGCGTATTTGATTTCTTTGCCTTCTGAATTCAGTAGTCCTCTTTCTTTATACAAAGCTCCATGGGCATGAGTGGTTAAAAACGCACATTTGGAGTCCGTGTAGATGTTCACTCTTAAACCTTCAGCCAATTGTAACGCTCGTGTCAGTGCTATCAATTCTGCCTTTTGTGCTGATGTTCCTTTCGCCAGTGGCCGAGCTTCTATCACCTTGTCTATTGTTGTTACTGCATATCCTGCATAGCGGATCCCTTCTTTCACATAACTACTGCCGTCGGTATAATATTGAACATCGGGGTTCTGGATGGGAAAATCACGAAGATCTGGTCTACTTGAGAATACTTCATCCATTACTTCCAAACAATCATGTTGACTTTCAGTAGGTTGTGGCAAAAGGGTAGCTGGATTTAAGGTATTTACAGTCTCTAAATGCACTCTTGGGTTTTCACACAACATTGCTTGATACTTGGTCATACGGCTGTTACTAAACCAATGATTTCCTTTGTAATCCAACAACGTCTGTACTGCATGTGGGACTCGTACATAAAGTTCTTGACCCAGAGTGAGTTTATCGGCTTCAGCTACTAGCAGGGCGGCTGCAGCTACGGCTCTTAGACAAGGTGGAAGTCCGCTGGCCACTGCATCCAATTGCTTAGACATGTAGGCAACAGGTCTTTGCCATGATCCCAAGTACTGTGTCAATACTCCCACAGCCATTCTTCTTTGCTCGTGTACATATAAGTAGAATGGTCGTGTGTGATCAGGTAGACCTAATGCTGGGGCACTCATCAAAGCCTTCTTCACATCTTCAAATGCCGTTTGTTGTTCTTGAGTCCATAAGAAGGGGTCGTGCTCTGTACCTTTGATAGCTGCATACAGAGGTTTTGCCAGTATCGCGTAGCTGGGAATCCATATCCTACAGAAGCCTGCTGCCCCCAAGAATTCTCGCACTTGTCTTCTATTCTTGGGTATTGGTATTTGGCAGACAGCTTCTTTTCTCTCTGGCCCCATAATTCTTTGACCTTCAGAGATATGGAATCCCAGATATTTGACAGTTGGCAAACACAACTGAGCCTTCTTTCTAGACACCTTGTATCCTGCCTTCCAGAGAATGTGTAGTAGATCGTGCGTTGCTTGCTGACAGATTTCTTTTGTAACTGCTGCTATCAACAAGTCATCTACATATTGTAACAATACACACTCTCCTGGGATGGACTCGAAATCCAGTAGATCTTGACTTAGGGCTGAACCAAATAGGGTAGGTGAATTTTTAAACCCTTGGGGCAGTCTTGTCCAAGTCATTTGGCGTTTTGAGCCCGTTACAGCGTTCTCCCATTGGAAAGCGAAAATACATTGACTTTCTGCGGCAATTCGGAGGCAAAAGAAGGCATCTTTGAGGTCTAAGACTGTAAAGTAAGTAGCCCCGCCCGGAATTAAGGCAAGCAGGTTATATGGATTGGGTACAACTGGATGTATACTAACAACCGCATCATTGACTGCTCTCAAGTCCTGCACAGGTCGATACTCATCTGTACCGGGCTTTTGAACAGGCAGCAATGGGGTGTTCCAGGGGGAAGTACAGAATTTTAGGATACCATACCGTATGAACTTATCCAGATAGGATTGGATGTTCTTCTTAGCCTTCTGCGGGATGTGGTATTGTCTTAGGCTCACTGGATAAACCCCAAGTTTTAGTTCAATTTTTATAGGTGGAATATTGCGGGCCAGTCCTGGTGGGTTGTTCTCTGCCCAAACTCCTGGTATGTTAAACAATGTCTCATCACTCCTAGGGTTTTGGCTAGTCAACGCTGTATAAAGTCGCCACTCTTCTTCCTTTGGTACGGATAATGTCATGATACCTGAAGGTCCATTAAACTTTAAGGATGTTGTTCCATTTGGTAGGAACGTAATCTGCGCTTGTAATTTTGATAGCATATCACGTCCCAGCAATTGGACTGGACATTCAGGCATATAAAGGAATTAATGTTTTACTACGTGGCCTCCCAATGTACAGAGTCGACTTTTAAGAACCGGTTTTTCAGCACTTCTTCCAGTTGCTCCTATCACAGTAATAGTCCTTCCAGATGGAGGAGCAACTAGATTAGTCACCACTGAATGTTCAGCACCAGTGTCGATCATGAACGCACTCCTTTTTCCCCCTATTGATACATCGACCATAGGCTCCGCTCGACCAAGGGGGATGGAGCCCGGTCGGTATCAATAGTCCTCCATGACCGTGTCAGCCAATCCTACAAAGTCCCTACCTTCTCTATCGCGGGACATTTGCGCTGCTGGAAAATACCTGTCTTCCCTAACACTTCCTCTGTTCCCATTACTCCCTCTATTACCATTACTCCCTCCGGGGCCTCCTCTACCTCTCGCTCTGCCTCTAAAGTTTCCATAACCTATCCTAGGTCTGTCCTTCTCACACTGTTCTCTTCGAGGACACTCATTTCTCCAATGCCCTTCTTCCCTACAGTATGCGCACTGATTTCTACTTAGAGGTTCCTCATTCCATCTACTATCGCCTCTATCTGGGCCCCGTCTATCTACGCCTGCGTTCGCTACCGCTAGCATGTCTGCCTTTCTACGCATCTTGCGCTCTTCCTCTTTCTTACTTTCTGTTTCCCTATTCATGTATACCTTATTCGCTACCTCCATTAGTTGGGTGATGGACATACCTGCAAACCCTTCTAACTTTTGTAGCTTGCGCTTAATATCTCCGTAAGCTTGGCTGACAAAGGCGGAGTTCACCATTCGGGAATTGTCTGCGTCTTCCGGATTAAAGGGGGTATACAAGCGATATGCCTCCAATAATCGGTCATAAAAGACACTGGGCGCTTCATCACTTTTCTGAATCACCTCAACTGTCTTCGACATGTTAATGGCTTTCTTTCCTCCGGCTTTCATGCCAGCAATTATAGCGTCTCTATAGGCTCTGAGTTGAACCATATCAGCACCATTTACATTCCAATCGGGATCGGTGTTGGGATAATGTGTTGCGGCCCATGCTGATGGATTGGCTTGGTTTAAAGTACGGGCTTTATCCTCTAGTGCTTTAATGGCCGCTTGATTAATTCTTGTCCTTTCCTCATTGTTGAATAAAGTCATTAATAACTGCTGGCAATCAGCCCATGTCGGGTTATGTGTCTGTACTATTGAGGTGAACAGATCAGTCATAGCTTGTGGTTTCTCAGTATACGAGGAATTGTGGGTCTTCCAATTTAAGAGATCGGTTGTCGTGAATGGGACATATACAAAGACTGGGTCAGCATGTGCCATTTGGCCTGCGGCATCGATATAGGCTGACCCAGGATTCAGACGAAGAGGCATCTGATAGTGTTTTAATTGTTGGGCACCGGTCAACTGTCGGGTCTGTATGGGGCTACGTGGAGGGGCGTCAGTCATAGGTTCCAGTCGGGGAGAAATAGGGTATGGGGATGTGGGAGCTTGGTTTTGGGAAAAGGTTGTAAATAAAACACTTCGAGCCGAGCTAGATGAAGCTTGACCGGAAGTCTGAAGTGGCGCCAAATCAGGATATTCGTTTTTAATGGGGGTTGGTTCTGATTCCGGAAGGGGAGATTTAGTACGAGGGGGGGTGGATCCTGTACTGGAGGAGGAAGCGGAAGTGGATGGGGGTAATGAGGGGAGGGTTGCAGGACTTCCTGCATTTGCGTCACTTCCTCTTAACGGAAAGTAAGGGGGCGGCAAAGGGATCTCGGACTCAGGGGGCGTGTCCAAAATGGGCCTAACACCAGTCCTAGTGGACAAACAAGTCCTAGCTACCCTGAGGCGACACTGCTCCTCGTGGCATGTCTGGAGCCATTTTGGCGAGTCATTTACGGCCTGTCTCCAACAATCAATATAAGGAAACTGGCCGTAAAGTTCAGGCCTACCCGATACAGCCACGTGTAAGCGCTGTACCAGAGTTGGATCCAAACTGCCACGTGGCGGCCATGCCGCAACCAAAGTAGGCCACTCCCTAGTACACAAAGTGACCAAACGTACAGGAGACATTTTAACCCCAAAATCACATGTCTTGAATCCCTTTTTAAAATTCTTCACCATACAACCTAAGGGATCCGGAATCGTTGACTGCGACGCACCCATACTTAACAATGGAACGTCGTCGACAACGAATACATTACACACGTACTATTCAACAGTCACACCCGTTTCCTCTGGCAACAGCACCACGTGGTACGGTTACCAAGTGAAACGTACACAATATCAATAAACACTCAGGGAATTCCCGTACACACACAGCTGTTACACCAGTCACTAATTAATCAATATTATGCCCTTTGGCGTAACTATACAGTCACCCACGCTATAATTCTCTATATACGAATTACCCGTCTATAACACACCCCAGTAACATCGTCTTTTACAAATAGCGGTTACAGTACGGTTAGCATAGGTCAAAGCACAAGTTAAGGTCACAATACAATTATTAGTGGTTATGGTGTTAAACATGCAATGGACGACAATTATTAGTACTTATATACAGTGTCAGTAAATATACAGGGTTATGGTACCGTGCACTATGATACAGCAACACACTATTAACACTCTCGCTAGACGGCTGAGCTCGCGCTTGTGGTGACATTCTACCAGGGGTCATGTGATCAAGTTCATGTAGATCTTTCTTACAGGGGGATAAGCTTTACCCTTTGATATGTTAAGTAGGTAATTCAATACCTTTACAAGTCAGAAGAGAGATAGCCACTCCCCTCTATCCTCATTTCTCTCTGTTCCTTCTTGGCTGTTCTACTGAGCAGATGTGCAGACGCCATGTGCTATCTTGGTGAACCATGTTACACTCTGTTGCTTCCTTTTCTTCCTTGGTGGATGTGATGTTGGACTTGCAGCAGTGAGCCATTACTAGATGTGAAGGCCTAACCGTGGGTGAGATCAAACGTGTGGGGAAGGGGATTACTATATAGATAGATAGATTTAAAAGGGTTGTTGCTCCGTGGGTCTGGGCTGTGTGTTTGTGATACATTTATAATATTGTGTTGTTGTCTTCTAAATAAATACCTTTTAATGTAGACGAACCTTGTGTAATATTTATATTAATTTGGTGATTACACCACAGCGCTATCTAACAAGATATACACTTTACTAAACAATCTTTATCACATTTACAATTCCCAACTAAACTATTGGCCAGTACCTTGAATGGACTACCTAAAAACAATCTACATACGTTTTGGTTAGCCACACTGCCCAATCACTATATATAGCGAGCTAGAGGACCGAATTTACACAGACGCCTCTTAGTCGCACTATCAAAAGTCTAGTGGGTTCCAAATTTACACGCCTTCCCACTTAGCCCAGATAGGTTGAGAGCTAGCGAACCGAATTTACACAGACGCCGCTTAGTCTCCCGGTCCCTCCGACCTAGCGAACAAAATATACACCCTAGAACGCTAGTCTAGACAAGACACCGGTGTCCGGCTAGGGCTATTTACACCAGAGCCCCGCCTGACTAACAGAATCAAACGGTCTGACTAAAGAGCGTTCGATCGAGCGGTGCGCCTTCGCTCCTTCCCTCCGACAGAGGGGGCAGATACACAGATTCAAACCCCTTTGGGCCTACCGCACAATCGGTATACCCCTAGTGGGTTCTGCCGTCTAAAACAGCAGTTGTCTTACCTCCTCGTTCCTGAACCTGAGTTCACACTCATCGACGGGGACACCCCAGCACTTCTCACGTAGAGGCCGATGATCTCCTGGACAACAGACCAGTGGTGCCGAGACGAAGGGAGGTCCACGCAGAAGTTCAGGGGTGCAGCCGTAGAGAACGTGGGCAAAGATAGACCGTCTCACGCCTCTGCCTCTCAGCTACCGTTGAACGATGAGCTTCCCGGCCAATGCACCAAATGATACCGGAGAAACTGACGGAAGCAAAGCACAGAGAGATGGACACAGGTTTCTTCAGGAAGGAAGAGATTCTTTATTGGATCACCGATCGGGACTCAGAGGGACTAGCGTCACCAAAATACCACAAGTTCTGAGTCCCGGACAATAGTGCAGGCTCCTTATATAGGCACATAACTCCTCCCATATTAAGCTCCACCCGCACATTCTCTTGACCAATCAATACAAATAAGAATTAACTTCCTGCTTGACCGCATGGCCTTGACCGCATTCTTGCACATGCTCCGTACACTACTGATCGTATCTTGCCTCGTGCAACCAACTGATCGATACGTCAGCATATGCACGTACACATGCCACGTGGTAATCTCGGCCTACTAAATTTATTTTTACCGAGATTCCACCACAGTAGTTCTGGTGTCTATATCATGTCTCTGCAGGCATTTTAATGTAAACACTGCCTTTTCAGAAAAAAGGCAGTATTTACATTTCTGTCTATGAATACCTCTAGTGGCCACTCATCAGACGGCAACTAGAGGTGCTTCCTAGTCCAGTGTTGCACAACGTGTAGCACTGGCATTCACGCTGAACACTCCTCATAAAAAATGCATTGATTTAATGCATCTCTATGAGGAGATACTGATTGGTGCAGCGCAGTGTTTTGCCACACATGCGCAATAGACTCCCAACGCTTTCCTATGGGAAAGTAGTGGGTTGGCTGATATATACTGAGACACTGCACATTTTTGTGTGGGAAGCCGGGATCCAGGGGGCCCAAGTAAATTCTTGCCCAGGGTGCAATCAATATTAAAGACGGCCCTGCCCCTCGCACTTGCCGCTCTCTCTCTGCTCTGTCCCTGCTTCCTGATTAATGTCTGACTGTTGCCACGGAGAGCAGACAGCAAGCCGACCTCCCACAAGAAGCAGCATGCTCCTTCAGAGCCTCCTTCCATTATAGCCGTGCAGCACGTGCTACGTCTGTTGATTTTCACTGACGCTATTAGGTTTATTTTCACTGACGCTATTGCGGTTGATTTTCATTGACGCTAATGCGGTTGATTTTCATTGACGCTATTGCAGTTGATTTTCATTGACGCTATGGCGGTTGATTTTCATTGACGCTATGCCTCTTGATTTTTATTGATGCTATGCCTGTTGATTTATATTGATGCTATGCCTGTTGATTTTTATTGACGCTATGCCTGTTGATTTTTATTGACGCTATGGCGGTTGATTTTCATGGACGCTATGCCGGTTGATTTTCATTGACCCTATGGCGGTTGATTTTCATTGACGCTATGGCGGTTGATTTTCATTGACGCTATGGCGGTTGATTTTTACTTATGCTATGTCAGTTGATTTTTACATATGCTATGTCGGTTGATTTTTACTTATGCTATGTCGGTTGATTTTTACTGATGCTATGTCGGTTGATTTTTACTGATGCTATGCCGGTTGATTTTTACTGATGCTATGCCGGTTGATTTTCATTGACGTTATGTCGGTCGATTTTTACTAATGCTATGTCAGTTGATTTTTACTGATGCTATGTCGGTTGATTTTCACAGCATTGGTACTATCCTTAGCAGCCATGAGTGACAGGCGAAAAAGGCTAAGTGGAGCAGGTTACCGAAAAAATGCAAAAATTAGGCGTGAAAAACAAGCCAGGGAGCTTGAACAGACAGGAAAAATTTAACTATTTTTCTCAAAACCTGTGGCTTCTTCTAATACTGAGCAGGGTGAGGAGGTAGTTGAAGATTTAACTGCTGACATCTGTGAAACTGATCTAGTTGCTACATGCAGTTATGATACTTCACTAGCTACCAGTAGTTCTAGTATTGCCAGAGAAACTGAGACTTCTGAATCAGGTCCTTCGAGTTCAGTAGAATTTGATGATCCTGTTGTACAAATAGGAGTGAGCTCTGACCCTGCTGAATGGATTTTAAATGATTGCACCAGAGACCATGTGGCTAAACATGGAATAATTCAAAATGAGAATCTGGACTTTACACAGTCGAGAAGGCTTTATGCTGACCATTCTAGATTGCTAACCAAACACCTTTTTGAAAAAGAAAACTTTAATGGAGAGAAACAAAAAAGGAGCTATTTGGTTTACTCCAAAAGCAAAGGAGTAGTGTTTTGTGCTCCATGTCGTTTGTTTGGTGGCAAATCCCAGTTGGCAGAAAGTGGCTTCAATGATTGGAAAAATGGCACGGTTCGACTAAATGAGCACGAGCGTTCAGCTGAACACAAATCCTGCGTACTATCTTTAAAATCAAGAGCATGTACACTGGGGAGAATTGATGAAAGTCTTACCAAGCAGCGTTCTGATGAAATTCAATATTGGAGAAATGTTTTAAAAAGAGTTGTTGCTGCAGTTATGGCACTTGGCACTCAAGGACTTGCTTTCAGAGGGAAAGATGACCGTTTTGGTTCCACACACAACGGAAACTACATGATGATGTTCAAATTTCTGTCAGAATTTGACCCATTTATAGCAGAACACATTGCCCGTTACGGCAATGCAGGAAAAGGAGTCACATCTTACCTCTCATTCGCTTCCTGTGAGCAGTTTATTCAGCTTATGGCAGATTCTGTTACAAAGCCGATGATTAAGGAGGCAAAGGATGCTAAATATTACTCTATTAGTGTTGATTCAACACCTGATAGCTCCCACACGGATCAGCTGGCCTTCATCTTAAGGTATGTCAAGGAAGATGGGTTACCGGTTGAGCGTTTTCTACGTTTTATTCCAAATCCTGGTCATAAATCGGAACAACTGGCTGAAGTGGTCCTCACCACTCTGAAGTCATATGATCTTGATATTGCCAACTGTCGTGGTCAATCATATGACAATGCAAGCAATATGTCTGGCCATTATAGAGGATTGCAAGCCAGAATTCTGGAAAGAACCCCACTTGCTGTGTATATTCCATGCTCTGCACATTCTTTAAATCTAGTAGGGAAGCATGCTGCTGAAAGTTGTCCGGAAGCCTGTTCATTCTTTGGTCTCCTACAATACCTTTACATTTTTTTTACTGCTTCCACTCACAGATGGGAGATTTTACAAGAACATCTACCATCTGTGCCAAACACTCTAGCGGTCAAGAGATTATCTGACACACAGTGGTCAGCCAGGGAAGATGCCTGTAGAAGCTTGAATCAAAATTGGACTCAAGTAATCGAAGCCTTAACAAAAATTAAGGAAAATACCGCAGAAGCACCAGGAACATGCAAGGAAGCTGAATGTCTTCTGAATAAAATACGACGTCTGGAGACTGCACTTATGAGTGGTTTGTGGGGTACTATCCTGGATAGATTTGGTGCGTAACATGTTTGAGTTGTACCTGGTTAATTATGGCAGAAATATCATGAGGTGCCAAAACAGTCAGAGAGTGGCCAAGGACCAGGTCCCCAGTGCTGTTGATGAGTTCTTGAGCAGCAAAAATAGCTTGAAGGCAAGAGGGGATTCCTCTAGCCACAATGTCCAGTTGGCAAGACAAGAAGCCAATAGGCCTTTGGCGTCCACCAGAACCATGTGCTTGAGTGAGGACTCCTGTAGCGTGGCCTTTTCTTTCTGACACAAATAATTTGAAGGGTTTGTTGTAGTTTGGTAGGCCAAGAGCGGGAGCAGAAGCAATAGCACGTTGGAGAGTATAGAAGTTGTCATGTGCTTCTGAGGACAGACAGAACGGGTCTGATTTGAGAGCATCATACAAGGGTTGCATGAGTAGGGAGGCTCCAGGGATCCACGCTCTGCAGTATGAAATAAGGCCTAGAAAGACATGAAGAGATTTCGGAGTTCTTGGAGGCGGAATGGCCAAAACCGCTCTGACCCGATCATGGGTAAGGTGTCTAGTGCCATGGGACAGGCAATGGCCTAGAAAAATTACAGTAGGTTGACAAAATTGAAGCTTGACAAGAGATGCCTTACACCCCTGATGTGCAAGATAACAAAGGAGATCCAGAGAACATTTTTCTGTCGTGGGGATGTCATCTCCACAAAGGAGCAGGTCGTCAACATATTGGAGCAGGACAACCTCATGGTGGTCAGATTGCCATGGATCAAGGATGGATGACATTGCCTTTGCAAACTGACTTGGTGAATTTTGTGCCCCCTGGGGCATAACAGTCCATGTGTACTGTTGTTTTTCGTGTGTGAAGGCAAACAGGTACTGACAGGTGGGGTCTAGAGGCACGCTGAAAAAGGCATTGGCCAAGTCAATCACTGTGAAGTATTTGGCAGAGGGTGGAACGCCAGAGAGGAGTGTGTGCGGGTTAGGCACTATTGAGGTGTCCAGAACTGTGGCCTCATTTACTGCTCGAAGATCCTGGACCATTCTGTATTTCTCGGGTTCACCCTTGAGTGTCTTCTTCTTCACAGGAAACAATGGGCAGTTACATGGTGATTCGCACTTGACAAGAGCTCCTTTCTCAAGTAGTGCTTGGACTTGTTTTGTGATGGCTGCAGCTTGTGCTGGTTTCAGTGGATATTGAGACTTTCTTGGT
Source organism: Pelobates fuscus (assembly GCF_036172605.1). NCBI lineage: Eukaryota > Metazoa > Chordata > Amphibia > Anura > Pelobatidae > Pelobates > Pelobates fuscus. The sequence goes on from NC_086317.1 coordinate 481,727,548, forward strand.
AATTTTGCTCCTGGAATTAGCTTTATTATCACAGGTGGGACTTTAAGGTGGCCTATGTCCTCTGGGCCTGAAGACCATAGCTTCTTGGGGACACTTGTCATTAAAGATTCTGGGAAATTGTCCCTCAGGGCCTTTGCATCCTCGTGGGGTTTTTCTAAATTAAGCATCAAAGGCAGGGAGCACAAGACTGAGGTGTAACGGACCGTTTCAGCATATGAGGGGTTAAAATCCATTTAGGCGATAATCCCCTTGTCTCAGAAAGGCACAGCTACTGCAGAACATCAAAACTCACGAATTGGATATAGGTGAATGCATCAAACTCCCGAACTGCATACCAGGGAATAAGATAGCACTCCAAGCTGGAACCTCACGAATAGCTGCTAGCAGATGAATAGGAAAAGCAGACATCAGCTTACACTCCTAGCAGTCAATCTCCAACAGCATACAGTGAATCCCCCCAAGAACGAGACAAGGCTCCGTGTTGAAGGTCAAGCAGTGGTCTGAGGTGCTGGGGGGGCACCCAGCCTGGTTTTTATTACATGAGTACACATACAGGCCACACCCAGGGGGAGGCATAAAATAACCAATCACATACATGGTTCAGCCCACACATCCTCTCCCCTCAGATAACATTAAACCCAATTATCCGGTACACCTTTTCAGCCAAGTTCTGGATGTACCCCAAAAACAGGGGGTACACCTTTAAATCCAGCATCGCTGGATAGCCCTTATTCAGGGGGACAACATATTCAAAATTCAAGTCATTCGGATGAACGGTTCGGGAGATGTGGGGTTCCAAAGATTTGACCGACCACATGGGTAAAGTATCCGAAAACAGTTCCATGCATTTTGGCCCTGCGGTCGGTCACAAACAAGGGAATGAAAACAGACGAATTGCCTGTGTTATAGAGCCTGGAGAGGGTTTGAATGTATTCCCTTGTTTGTGGGGTTCTTTCTACCGAACGGCGGGTCATTCGGTAGTTTCTATACGAATTTCTGGAAGTATGGAGGTCTCAGCGGTGTTTGCCTAGTCAAGTGTCTGATTTTAGTTCCAGACACTCGACGGCAAAACACCGCTGTTCGGTAGTTTAAGATGGCCGCCGCCACGTGTTCGTTTCCCGAATGGCGGCCACCCAGAGGACAAAGAATACATTACACTGATTGCCAATTACCCGTTTGCAACATTGTTGCAAACGGTAATTGGAGGCACACTTATTCCTGGGTGGTCTGGTTGTTCGGTAGTTTCACTCAATATACTGAATGGAGTGATTCTACCGAACAATCAGATGAATGCTGCATACATATAACCCAGGTTAACTGAACACATAAATGCATACATGATATTAAAGGACTAAAGGCAGGATTACTGTAATATGCTCTACAGTCTTAAAGGTACAGTATCCCACAAGTCCCAATAGGTCCACGGATGGCCCTTAAAGGCCCAGTAGCAGTAATATAAACTATTACATGCCCAAATATAGTTTTTACAGTGCAATATGTCCAGGGGCCATAGTCGCAGGGCAGGAGGCTAGCAACCAGGCTTCTCCAGTTCTCAGTGGCGAGGTTGGTTTCGTCACATCTCTCCCCCTTTCCAAAAAGACTAACAGGGTACCTGACCTCCTGCCGATCAGTGCCCTTGTTAGTCCAGCAACCCACCCACAAAGCAGAAAAAAACAGTACAGCCCACCCACAATAAATGGTTACTACACCTGGGTAGAGGAGAATCTTGTCCATGTCCAGGTGCCTCACCACGGCTGTGTGGGGGACCGGTAAGCTGCCTTGGTGGGTTGCTGAGTGGGCAGAGACCAGCGGTACTCTGTCCTGGTGCCAGCACTACCACCGGAGTAGTCTGGTTGGAGCCTGGTTGCTGGAGACGGACTGTCTCCCCCTTGGATACACAGCTCTGTCGTGGGGGGGTAGGACCGACTGTCCCTACCCCCTGTGTGGTGAGTGCAGAGACCACGGTCCCATCTGCACCGGTGGGGGGTTTACAGTCTCCCCCTGGTACATTAAGCTGCCGCTGGGGAGAGGGGGTAACAAGCTCCTCTCCCGATAGAACACTCTGCCCATTGATGATCCGCCGCTGGGGAGAGGTGGTAACAATCTCCTCTCCCATACATATTTCCAGTCTTTGCGGAGGGAGACCGACTGTCTCTCCTCCCAATACAGAGTCCTGCTGCTGGGGAAAGGCGACTGAGCTCTCTATTCCCTGCTGGATACTCTGCCGCTGGGGACTGGAGACTGGGCTCCCACTTCCCAACAAATCACACTGCCGCTGGAGAATGGAGACTGGGCTCCCAATTCTCGGCACATCACACTGCCGCTGGGGAATGGAGACTGGGCTCCCAATTCCCAAACAATCACGTTGCCGCTGGGGAGGGAGGACACTGCTCTCCTCTCCCTGTATTTCCCACTGCCTTCCTGGCATACCACTCTGCTGCTGGGGGGCAGGAACAACTACCTCTGCCCCCTGTAACTCAGCCTGCCGCTGGGGAGGGAGGATGCTGCTCTCCTCTCCCTGCACTTCACACTGCCCTCTTGGCATATCACTATGCTGCTGAGGGGCAGGAACAACTACCTCTGCCCCCTGTAACTCAGCCTGCCGCTGGGGAGGGAGGAGGCTGCTCTCCTCTCCCTGCACTTCACATTGCCCTTCTGGCATATCACTCTGCTGCTGGGGGGCAGGAACAACTACCTCTGCCCCCTGTAACTCAGCCTGCCACTGGGGAATGGAGACTGGGCTCCCAATTCCCTGCAATTCACACTGCCGCTGGGGACTGGAGATTGAGCTCTCTTTGTCCCGTAACTGTAATTTCCGGTGGAGGTCCACCCAACGTGGCAGCTGACCATCACCCTCTGCCCGGTATAGCAGAGTCTTGAACACTAGACCCCTTACGAACTTCACGGATTTCTCAGCTGGATTAGGTCCGTAGAAGTTCAGCCGCAACCACATCATACGGTCAAATTCCTCTACAGAATATCTGTACTCCACTGCTGGTTCCATCCTGGTGCTGTCAGGGTCGCTGTACTGAGACATGCGTTGCCCTCAAATTGTAATATCCAAAGCAATGGTGTCTCCTGTAGCTGTCCTTCTGGCTGTAGGAACGATCCCGCCGCTTGCCACCAATTGTTACGGACCGTTTCAGCATATGAGGGGTTAAAATCCGTTTAGGCGATAATCCCCTTGTCTCAGAAAGGCACAGCTACTGCAGAACATCAAAACTCACGAATTGGATATAGGTGAATGCATCAAACTCCCGAACTGCATACCAGGGAATAAGATAGCACTCCAAGCTGGAACCTCACGAATAGCTGCTAGCAGATGAATAGGAAAAGCAGACATCAGCTTACACTCCTAGCAGTCAATCTCCAACAGCATACAGTGAATCCCCCCAAGAACGAGACAAGGCTCCGTGTTGAAGGTCAAGCAGTGGTCTGAGGTGCTGGGGGGGCACCCAGCCTGGTTTTTATTACATGAGTACACATACAGGCCACACCCAGGGGGAGGCATAAAATAACCAATCACATACATGGTTCAGCCCACACATCCCCTCCCCTCAGATAACATTAAACCCAATTATCCGGTACACCTTTTCAGCCAAGTTCTGGATGTACCCCAAAAACAGGGGGTACACCTTTAAATCCAGCATCGCTGGATAGCCCTTATTCAGGGGGACAACATATTCAAAATTCAAGTCATTCGGATGAACGGTTCGGGAGATGTGGGGTTCCAAAGATTTGACCGACCGCATGGGTAAAGTATCCGAAAACAGTTCCATGCATTTTGGCCCTGCGGTCGGTCACAAACCAGGGAATGAAAACAGACGAATTGCCTGTGTTATAGAGCCTGGAGAGGGTTTGAATGAATTCCCTTGTTTGTGGGGTTCTTTCTACCGAACGGCGGGTCATTCGGTAGTTTCTATACGAATTTCTGGAGGTATGGAGGTCTCAGCGGTGTTTGCCTAGTCAAGTGTCCGATTTTAGTTCCAGACACTCGACGGCAAAACACCGCTGTTCGGTAGTTTAAGATGGCCGCCGCCACGTGTTCGTTTCCCGAATGGCGGCCACCCAGAGGACAAAGAATACATTACACTGATTGCCAATTACCCGTTTGCAACATTGTTGCAAACGGTAATTGGAGGCACACTTATTCCTGGGTGGTCTGGTTGTTCGGTAGTTTCACTCAATATACTGAATGGAGTGATTCTACCGAACAATCAGATGAATGCTGCATACATATAACCCAGGTTAACTGAACACATAAATGCATACATGATATTAAAGGACTAAAGGCAGGATTACTGTAATATGCTCTATAGTCTTAAAGGTACAGTATCCCACAAGTCCCAATAGGTCCACGGATGGTCCTTAAAGGCCCAGTAGCAGTAATATAAACTATTACATGCCCAAATATAGTTTTTACAGTGCAATATGTCCAGGGGCCATAGTCGCAGGGCAGGAGGCTAGCAACCAGGCTTCTCCAGTTCTCAGTGGCGAGGTTGGTTTCGTCACATGAGGTATCTGAATCAGACAGGGGGAAGATAGTTCCACCTGGCCGTCTGATGTAAAGGTGATAGATGCTTGTAGGCGGGAAAGGACATCAGCACCTAACAGGTTGATAGGGCATGTGGAAGACACCACAAATCGGGCAAGTAGACTGGGGCAGTTGCCAACCCGTAAAGAAGTAGTTGAAGGACTTTGTCTTGGGAGGCCATCTACGCCAACACAGGAGACATCAATATTGGAAAGGAATGAAGAATCAGGCAGGTCTTGTTCTCTCAGAACACTTCGGGCTGCACCTGTGTCAACAAGGAATGTGGTAGGGTGGCCTTCAATAGGCAAAGTAACAGTGGCTAGTGGCCCCCCTTGTTCCCCTAAAGACACTGCCATAACAGGGGTTAATGACACAGGCTTGCCAATTTCCTAATCTTCTTGAGCTGAATCAGGTAAGGGAGGTTTTTGCTTTGTTGTAGATGTAGGTTTAGTCACCTCCTCATCTGTATATGGTTTTCGGTATTTCCTGGGCTCAGGGCATTCATTCCTGAAATGGCCCTTTTCCCCACAATTAAAACAGAATCCATCTGCGGGCTTGGTGCCTTTTGGGACAGGACGTGACACCATAATAGGAGTTGAATTGGACTTTCTAGGATTCTGTGCTGATTCTAGCCCTCTGGCAACTAAGAGTAACTTATCCAGGGGGACCACTCTATATTCAGGGTGTGCAGCAATAATACCCTTGCGTATAGAGTCTTTGATGCCTAGGACAAAGGCACCAGAAAGCATCTGGGAGTGAATTTTGTTGCTGAGATCAAATCCCAGGTCTGAGAACACTTGGAAAAGTCTAGCATGGAACCTCTCTACAGATTCACCTTTTTCCTGAACAACATCATTGAGGCCAGCTGCTTGGTCCGCGAGCTTATCCTTAGCCCAGGCCTTCAGCTGGTCACAAAACTCAATCCCTGATGTAAAGTCAGTATCACTGACGAGCCAGTTGGTGCAGAGGTGGCGGGCAATGCTAGGCCAATAAGCATCTCCAGCCTTTATGGCACAGATGCTTAATAAATCACGCCATGCGGTGGAATATGTCTTCTGAATTTGAACTACCCCTCTATAGAAGGGCATGGGTTGCTTTTCAGGGTCAGGGAGCGATTTCATCAGGGCACAGGCCTGTGTTGGATTGAAGGAGACATACATTATAGGGGCCTTCTCTCCCTGAATCCGGCGACCAAAAGGGTCATTGATAGAGCAACGGGCAGGCGGGGCGATGCCTCTCTGGAGTCCGGTGGGACTTGGTAACCATGAGAGCTAACTGAGTCAAATTCATTTTGGGACTGTGTCACTCGGACTCCTGCAGGATTTGTAGCTACCTGGGGTGTCAGGACCGGGGGTAGAATGGGCACTCCGCCTGCCGGAGCTAATGGTGAGTTATTAGCTTGCGGTACCAAATCATTTGGAAGGACCGGCATTAGAGGTGCCGGATCACTGGGGGCTGCCATATTGGAGTCGTGGAAGGAAGTGGCGTTCGGGTTAAGGGAGGAAGTGGAGGCCATGTTGGATGTGGGCACAACTTGAGCAGGTTGAGGTAGGGTAGGCGTGATCGGGGCTGGGGGTGTGGCAATGGAAGGTACATGGGAAATAGCTGAATAGGGCGGGACTGCGGGATAAGGGTAGGAGAGTGGCCAGGCCATTTGGGCAGGTGCCAGGGCGGAGTACGGGTAGGGCGGAGGAGATGGGTAGGGATTAGGAAGGGAGGAAGGATATACAGGATATAGATATGGTGATGGGGAAAAGGAGGAATGAGTAGCGGGTGGAGTGGGAGGAGGAGAAGGTGGAGTAGGAGGGATGGGAGGAGTAGGAGGAGGAGAAGGTGGAGTAGGAGGGGCAGGAGATGAGGGAGGAGGAGGAGAAGGAGTGTAGTGGATTCTTTTATGCAAACCAATAGGTTTGAATGACTATCTGTTCCTGTCCAAATTAAAAATAATAAAGTTGCGTGCACGCAGAAGTAAATTCACACTGAGACACAGGGTTCAGGTTAATGAAAGAACTTCGGAAAATGTAATGGCTAGGCTTAAAAAGTGGGTGCGCAGACCCTTATACAGGCATTATTACATCACTAAAGAATTCAAGATAACAACAAGTAAACATTATTAATTGGTTTAGGTGTTAAGTGGTTAGTTAAATGCCCTCCCATCAAGAGGTGGTGACATCCTTGACACGGGAGTGGGCACAAGATGCAGGCGCCATCTTGTTACCATGAGGTGCTCACTCGATGGGAGGGGTGCTTTGGCAGCCATTTTGAGTAGTTGGCACTGTTAGTTTCAAGGTTAGTTTTCAAGGCTTTTAGTAACTTCACATTTTATTAAGACCAACATGTAGGCTAGCTGCTACAATGTTTCATTCAACAGGAATCTAATGTTCCGCTGACGCACATTTTCTTCTAACAAAGCATTCTTTTAAGACAAAATTTATGAGGCCTAATAATTCTACAGCAGTCCCCCCTTAAAATGTTAATTACTAAAAGATAAACTTTATTTGTTAATATCAGAAGACTTGTTAGCCCAAAGACATAGAAACCCCGTGGCCGCTAGCTTGGTGTTATTGCAAAGTGCATGTCTATCCCTATCGGACCCTTAACAGGCTGCAGCTCATCCGTCAGTACGGCTCTCGAACACTTCACTCCATGGGTATCCCGCAGTGGCTTGTCCACTACATCTCCTCACGGCAGACTAACCCATACAAACGGACGCTGTCCCTAAGCTGGTTCCCTTCCTAAAATTTCTGCACTTCGTCATCATAAGGAAGAGTTTGTAGCGGAATACAGGGTGATGTAAGATCTTGATCATCAACTGCCAGATGAGTAAAAGTTGGCGTTGCTTGGTCTGCAGTCTTCTGTAAGAATTTTCTAAGGCATGGGAGGACACAACAAACGAGAAGAGCGAGAATAAAAAGAAAAATTAGTAGAGCCATACCAATATGAACTAAAGCTTTCTGCCAACCTGTCATCCAACCACAATAACCAATGTGTGAGCGCTAAAATCCCATGCAGAAAATATGGCAGCGTTCACAAATACAATGCACAAGAGATTGTGAAAAGCAAAACAATAGTTACCAAAAAGAACGCGCTAAAATAATCTGTAAATATAAAGAAACAAATAATGGTGCAGACCATCTGGTAATAATAGTATGGGGAAAAGGTGTTATATGTAATAAACTCACATGTCCCAGAGCCCTATCACCCCTGGCTCTGGGTTTGAAATGCTCCTTGGGAGAGGGGATATTCCCACACTGCAGGATAGTCAGGAGGATATGTCCACTGATAATTCCGTTGTGCTGTATGTAAAAGGAAAGAAGGGCAGGACCTCCAATTGAATAGTATCACAATTCGTTTTATTGTATAAAAAAGGTTAAAAACCCTTACTTTGGATGTGGTGGGTACAAACTCGCAGAGTCACCCACATAAAAGCATAAAACACATGTATTCGAAAAAACGCTTCCTGGTTATGGTCCGGTCACGTGATCGCTTCCGGGTCCGCCCTCCAATGACGTCCGTGTGACGCGTTTCGCCCGCCTCCACAGGCTTCTTCCGACAACGTCATGGGGTTTCAGTCTTCCTTTTAAGTCCATAGTGCCGCCCTTCTCTCGCCTCATTGGTCGGGGGGCGTGGTTTCACACGATCTTTTTCAATCATTCAATTGCACACTAATAAACTTCATAGACTTAACCCCTTCCAGCACCCACACTAAAATGGTTATATTCAGTGTCACATAAGAAATGGAATCATCTAAGTGATGTTAATCCCAATTATTTCTAATGTATATATAGACCTTATCTAAATTATTCTACATAATGATTTATCAAAGAGACATCTTCTTACTTCATTAAATTATATTTTTAAGTATACACAATGGATATTATACGAGGGTAATTGATAAAAATTCTATACAAACAATACAACAGAGATCAATTCTAGACAGCAGGAAAAACCTTAACTTTTCCCATATCCCTTAAGATAGACAGTGCAGATATATTATGCTCATTTCTAAAGTATACAGTTCTTATACTAAATACAGGCTGACATTATTGCAGAGTACCTGCTGATTGAAAAAGGGGGGGGAGAGGTTGGAAAAAACAGCCATTATAATTTATTTACAAAAAATGACATTACAATTTATTTACAAGAAATGACAAATTTCAAATTCTCCATTTAAACCCCTAGGGAACAACGATTTCAATTTAAACACCCACCTCATTTCTTGTTTCGACAATTTATTGTCTAGATTTTCACCCCTCACGTGACCGGACCATAACCAGGAAGCGTTTTTTCGAATACATGTGTTTTATGCTTTTATGTGGGTGACTCTGCGAGTTTGTACCCACCACATCCAAAGTAAGGGTTTTTAACCTTTTTTATACAATAAAACGAATTGTGATACTATTCAATTGGAGGTCCTGCCCTTCTTTCCTTTTACATACAGCACAACGGAATTATCAGTGGACATATCCTCCTGACTATCCTGCAGTGTGGGAATATCCCCTCTCCCAAGGAGCATTTCAAACCCAGAGCCAGGGGTGATAGGGCTCTGGGACATGTGAGTTTATTACATATAACACCTTTTCCCCATACTATTATTACCAGATGGTCTGCACCATTATTTGTTTCTTTATATTTACAGATTATTTTAGCGCGTTCTTTTTGGTAACTATTGTTTTGCTTTTCACAATCTCTTGTGCATTGTATTTGTGAACGCTGCCATATTTTCTGCATGGGATTTTAGCGCTCACACATTGGTTATTGTGTTTCTAAGTTCACTATATTTACCTGGTGTTTTATTGTGTTCTGCTTTCTTGTGAGCTTGCTGTGTAATCCACTATGTCTATATTTGAGGCAAGGAGTAAATACTGTTCCAATCTGGATAACATTTTTGGGGAAGAGATAATCTGCGATACCCCTAATATCCCCAGAACAATACCTGAACTATGTAAGGATTTACAAAAATTACTTACTAAAGAATTAAAAATAAAGTGGGAAATTGCCACATTGGAACAGTATATTAAAGAAGAAATGGTACCAAGGGGGTTACGATTCAACAAAACACCCACCTTTGACAGGGATAGCGAAGAATTTATGGAGGAGTGGGATCAATATCTAAATGTGATTTCTATAGGCCTTATCAAGATTATCATTAAGAGGAGGCAGCTGAATCTTAGGGAACTAGACATGAAGATCAGAGCTATTAAAGAACTCCTAGAACCTTTTTTGGAGTCCAGGGAGATGGCAAAGCACTCAGAAATGATTGTAGAGGACATGAATAAAATAGAAAAGGAAGTCATTTCGATCAAAAAGAAGAAATATCAGAGAGACAAATCAGATTATAGGGGGAACAAAGTACATGCTTTCCATAGGGGAAATTTGGAAAATAGAAGGGGAAAATTAGAACCCCATAATTATGTACCCAGGAACGAATACCCAGTAAAGAAATATGAGGGGAATAGGAAACAATATAAACAAGAGTACAGACAATACAATGGAGACAGATACCAATATAGAAGGAGGAGGAGATCTTTTAGTGGGAGTAGACAGTATCAAAAGAAAGACAACTATAACCAAAAGTGGAGGACAAATGGTCAAGAGAGGGATACCCCAGTTAAGAAGTATGAAAAACAACCTTTGAATAGATCTATCAGAGTTCCTACCAATATAGAGGGAACGGAGAGAGATAGAACCCAAAAATTAGGGCCAGAGTCCAATGTTTGGGAATTAGCCTCCCAAGGATTAAATCGAAAACCAATAGACTCTAAGGAGCCTAATGAACAAAGAATCAGAGATACTACCCAGGGACGGGAGGGACATCCAAAGGATTTTTTAGATTGGGAACACAAAAGAAAAGAGAGAATAAAATTAAACCTCCCAAGTTCTCCACTAAAAAGAAGAATAGAAAGAGAGGAACAAGAGGGGGAAATAAGATACAGAGAAGGAAAAAGGGGAAGGATATAGACATCAAGGGAATATACAATCTTTCGAAACTTACACTAAATACTATGCAGAATAGAGTATTGGCTAGGGGGATAAAATTCTGCCCTACTGCGAATATGGATCATTTCTCAGTCTATATAGATTTGAAGAAGTTCGTTAGAAAATTATGTTTGAAACGCTTCTTTCTGGAGAAGGTGGACACTACTGAGGGATTAAATGGAGATGTGCAATTAAAGGAGCCCAATCTCACCTCACTTAAAAAGAAATCCACCTTTTTTCCGAAGGGCTGTAAGACTAAGTCAATGGATGCTTTTGAGGAACTAGTGATGCGAGAGGTGGAACGTATCAAAAGAATAAATAGGAATAGAATGAATTTGAATAAGGAAGAACAGCAAGCTTTGGCTGATTTAAGAGAGAACAAAGACGTGATTATCAAACCGGCCGACAAGGGGGGTGGCATCGTCCTTATGGACAGGGAATACTATGTGGAGGAATCATTGAGACAACTCAATGACGGCATTACGTATGAAAAATTGAAAGGTGACCCCACTCATGAGAAAAAAGACATGTTTATGGATTTTCTGAACAAAGGTTTATCAATGGGAGTTATCTCTAAAACAGAATATGACTATTTGGTTGTCATCTATCCCAAGATACCTGTATACTATTTTCTACCGAAAATCCATAAACATGAAACTAGACCACCAGGGAGGCCCATTATCTCTGGGATAGGTTCGGTGTCAGCCCCCTTGTCGGAGTATATTGACTTATGTCTACAACCCCTAGTGAAGGGAACAAGAGCCTATTTAAGGGACACTAGTCAAATTCTCCAAATATTGGAGGAAGTCGAGTGGAAGGATGGTGACATCCTTGTAACGGCGGATGTGTCATCACTCTATTCGATTATCCCACATTCTAAGGGTATGGAGGCCGTCCAATTTTTTCTGTCGGCTTCAAATTTATCCCCGGACCAACAGACATTTATTTTGGAGGGTATCCATCTTATTCTGACTAATAACTATTTTTATTTCCTGGACTCTTTCTACCTACAGATCCTTGGGACGGCGATGGGGACTAGGTTCGCACCCAGCTATGCAAACCTTTTTATGTCATATTGGGAGGAATCCTTTATATATGGTGGTCATGGCTGGGTGCAGAACCTGGTCACCTATCGCCGTTACATCGACGATCTGTTCTGGATCTGGAGGGGCTCTGCAGAAGAGCTTACAGCCTTTTTGACACATTTAAACTCCAATTCATGGGGGATTCAACTCACTATGGACCATAGTGATAGTCAGGTTAATTTCTTGGATTTACGAATTTTTATTTCCCACAACCAAATATGTACTGAAACCTTCTTCAAGAAGGTGGACGTTAATAGTTTCATTTTTTATGACAGCTGCCATTATGGCCCGTGGCTGGACAACATCCCCAAAGGGCAGATGTTAAGGTTAAAAAGAAACTGCACAAGTGGAGAAACTTGCGAGAGTCAGATTGACAAGTTAGTAGAACAGTTCACGGCTAAAAACTACCCTAGGACTCTATTGGACAAGGCACATAAGGAAGTGGGGAAAATAGATAGGAAAAAGCTACTAGACAAATCAAGTAAAAAGATTGAAAATAAAAAGAATAGTAACAAGAATGAAGTTTCCCTAATTTTTGATTATTCAGGGAAGAATAAGGATTTAAAAAATATAATCAATAAATATTGGTTTGTCTTAAAAGAGGACCCCCTGTTAGACAAGATAATCTCGAAAAAACCAAGGATCATCTACAGGGGAGTACCGAGTATCAAGAACCATCTGGTAAAGAGCAGCTTTAGACAAGAAAATTTAAATAAGAACTTCCTCAATAAAGATGTGGGTTTTTTCCAATGCGGATACTGCTTGGCGTGCAGAACCACGGGAGCCACTAAGTGTGTCAAAAAAGAACTAATAGGGGGCAATACACAACAAGTATATAGTGTGAAACAACTGATAACTTGTCACACCACAAACTGTATTTATGTCCTCACATGCCCGTGCAATATGCACTATGTCGGCAAAACTACCCGGCAAGTGCACACTCGTATCGAGGAGCATGTGCGTAACATAAAAAGAGGTTTTAAGGAGCACCCCCTATCCTCCCATTTTATTCACAAACATCAGGGAGATGTTACCAAATTACAATTTATTGGGATAGAGAGAGTTGGTAGAAATTGGAGGGGTGAAAATCTAGACAATAAATTGTCGAAACAAGAAATGAGGTGGGTGTTTAAATTGAAATCGTTGTTCCCTAGGGGTTTAAATGGAGAATTTGAAATTTGTCATTTCTTGTAAATAAATTGTAATGTCATTTTTTGTAAATAAATTATAATGGCTGTTTTTTCCAACCTCTCCCCCCCCTTTTTCAATCAGCAGGTACTCTGCAATAATGTCAGCCTGTATTTAGTATAAGAACTGTATACTTTAGAAATGAGCATAATATATCTGCACTGTCTATCTTAAGGGATATGGGAAAAGTTAAGGTTTTTCCTGCTGTCTAGAATTGATCTCTGTTGTATTGTTTGTATAGAATTTTTATCAATTACCCTCGTATAATATCCATTGTGTATACTTAAAAATATAATTTAATGAAGTAAGAAGATGTCTCTTTGATAAATCATTATGTAGAATAATTTAGATAAGGTCTATATATACATTAGAAATAATTGGGATTAACATCACTTAGATGATTCCATTTCTTATGTGACACTGAATATAACCATTTTAGTGTGGGTGCTGGAAGGGGTTAAGTCTATGAAGTTTATTAGTGTGCAATTGAATGATTGAAAAAGATCGTGTGAAACCACGCCCCCCGACCAATGAGGCGAGAGAAGGGCGGCACTATGGACTTAAAAGGAAGACTGAAACCCCATGACGTTGTCGGAAGAAGCCTGTGGAGGCGGGCGAAACGCGTCACACGGACGTCATTGGAGGGCGGACCCGGAAGCGATCACGTGACCGGACCATAACCAGGAAGCGTTTTTTCGAATACATGTGTTTTATGCTTTTATGTGGGTGACTCTGCGAGTTTGTACCCACCACATCCAAAGTAAGGGTTTTTAACCTTTTTTATACAATAAAACGAATTGTGATACTATTCAATTGGAGGTCCTGCCCTTCTTTCCTTTTACATACAGCACAACGGAATTATCAGTGGACATATCCTCCTGACTATCCTGTCATCCAACCAAACCACCTTTCCCAGGGATCTGTTACTCCAGAATTCCTTTTTAACTCTTCTGATAGTGTATTTAACTTTTCTATGGCCAATGTGACTTTACAATTGGGACCTGTGTTTTCTGGAATGTAGGTGCAACAAGTCATGGTGTCGGGTAGTATTTTACATACACCCCCCTTTTCAGCTAGAATCGTGTCTAAGGCCAATCTGTTCTGGAAGGTCATCTGGGATGTGGCCTGTAACTGTTCGGCCAGTCCCTGGAGGGCATCCCTGGTGTAGTTAACGAAACGCTGTTGGTTGTAATAAATGTAATTAATCAAATTATGTTTTTTGTTGGCAGTGACTATGGTAAAAAGTGATTCAAACCCTAATGCAACCTCATATCTAGCTTTAAATTCATTAGGTACCCCCCTAGGTACCCCTACGGCATCTATGTAAATGTGTGGGTAAAAACTGCCTTTTACTGGGGCTTCGCGCTTGACTCTGGCTGGTGTATGTGGAGGATCATGTGTGTCGGGATGATTATCAGAAATAATATGAATGGGCATGATAACTTTAGCTAGGGCACACTCACCCCACCATTCAGTCTCTAGCCTGGTTCTTAACTGTAAATCCCCACATAACCAGTAAATATCCCCTAATGACCTGGTATGGTGTTGTAACAGTCGTATAGGAACAGTTCTGTAGGTGGCACAATAACCATTGGAAAAGTTACCCATGAATTTACCAATCCCGTAGTTAGTATAGCAAGTGTAATTACCCTTGTAAATCGTAATTCCATCGGGGGTTTTGACATTTCCAACCAAGAGGGGGTACTCTGCCACCCATGCTTCGCAGAGGGACCTGTTAGAATCATAGTGATTGGCAAAAAGACTTAGAAAACAATCTTCTATCTCCAAAGGGAGAGTCAGAGGAACGGTGCCAAGATGGGGTCGGGCACCACCGCATACATAGCATGCAGTTCTATTATGTGTATTAGCATTATATCTCATCCACTCTAACCATAAATTGATATCATTAAAACCAGTTTCAGCGGCCATGGTATCTTCAAAGGTGGGGTTAGCGATGGCCATCATGTCCTTAACCCCTTAAGGACCAAACATCTGGAATAAAAGGGAATCATAACATGTCACACATGTCATGTGTCCTTAAGGGGTTAAAGGACTGGATATGTGGTTTCAGTGGATTCGGGACCATATGAACAGCCCCTTGCCACTCTGGAGAGTGGCACATATCTTTAAGATAGAAATGACCTAACTTGTTATAGGAACCTTTTTTCCAATACATTCCCATTACATATTGGTCAGCATCCTCTGGGCCAGGATGTTCAATATTTAACATTAATTTCATAGGTGTACCTCCTCCTGGCTTTCTTAAGGTCATTCTTTGAAGGAGGGATCTACCATGGTCATCTATTTTAGATAAGGCACTTTTGGGTTTATAACCCCAGGCAGGCCCAGCATTCTATCCTGCAGCCCCCCAATGGTTACAGCTGTGCCCCCACTGCTTGTCAACTACACAAACATAGGGATCTTTTGCTTGTGGTATATCTTTATAGATGGCTTGGATCTGTGACTTGGGAAATGGACAATCTACAATGTCACAGTAATCAAAGGTAAATGTAGCTACGCGGGTACATGATGAATTATACCAGAAAGTATACCCACTAGCATCTTTAGTAATGGCCACTTGTTGGGCTTTAAGGAGACTAATCAAGGGGATAATGTACCAGAAGTACATGGTTGTGCAGAGTCGGCTTCCTCTGGGGCAGGAGTCTTCTTGCAATGGGAGGCGTGGATCCAGTTGGTTCTTCCAGCCAACTTGACAGAGGTGGATGTGATCAGTAGAACTTGGAATGGTCCGTCAAATCTTGGTTCCAGGGTGTGCTTCCGCACAAATTTCTTGACTAGGACCCAATCACCGGGGAGCAGACTGTGGTTTCCTGTGTCAGAATCCGGATCTGGAATTGAAGAGAAAACTTGGGCATGGATTTTGTTTAAAGCACCTGCAAGTTCAGTTACATAATCTACTAAAACATCAGTTTGGAGTTGTAATTGTTGGGGAAAATAGCAACCTAGCCTATGTGCAGTCCCGAATAGAATCATATGGGGACAATGAGGGCTTTCCTCTGGGTGTATGTCTGACACTGAATAGAGCTATTGACAGGCTTTCTGGCCAGGGCATCTTTGTTTCTTGTGACATTTTTAACATTCTAGCTTTTAAGGTGCCATTCATACGTTCCACTTTGCCACTGCTTTGCGGATGATAAGGTGTGTGGAAAGCAAGGGTTACTCCTAAAGCGGCCCAAATCTCTTTGGTTACTGATGCTGTGAAGGCTGGGCCTTGGTCGCTTTCAATAACCTCTGGGAGTCCAAATCTACATACAATTTCCGTGAGTAGACGTTTTGCTGTTGTCTTAGCGGTAATGTTAATTACTGGGTAGGCTTCTGGCCAGCCTGAGAACATGTCTACTATCACTAGTGCATATTCATAGCAACCACTCTTTGGCATCTGGATATGATCTATCTGAATTCTCTGGAATGGATACATAGGTTTAGCCAGGTGTTTTGAAGGGACTTTGGCTGTTTTTCCTAGATTGCATTTAGCACAAATGACACAGGCCTTGCAGTAGTTATTAGTTAGTATGGTTATTCCCGGTGCATCGTAGTACTTTTGTACAAGAGCATTCATCAGATTCTTTGATAAATGCGCGGGTCCATGTGCCCATTGAACTACTGCTGGGTACAAATTCTTAGGGAGGCAGAACTTGAGGTTGTTGTAGTACACTCCATCCTTTAGAACTGCCCCTTTCTGTTAGAACACCCTTTGGTGTCTTCTTCTTCACAGGAAATAATGGGGTGTTACACGGTGATTCGCACTTGACAAGAGCCCCTTTCTCTAGTAGTGCTTGGACTTGTTTTGTGATGGCTGCAGCTTGTGCTGGTTTCAATGGATAATGAGACTTTCTTGGCAATTTAGCTCCTGGAATTAGCTTTACCATCACAGGTGGAACTTTAAGATGGCCTATGTCCTCTGGGCCTGAAGACCATAGCTTCTTAGGGACACTTGTCATTAGAGAATCTGAGAAATTGTCCCGCAGGGCCTTTGCATCCCCATGGGGTTTCTCTAAATGAAGCATCAAAGGTAGGGAGCACAAGGCTGAGGTGTCTGAATCAGACAGTGGAGAGGATAGTTCCACTTGGCCGTCTGGTGTGAAGGCGATAGATGCCTGCAGGCGGGAAAGAACATCACCACCTAACAGGTTAATAGGGCATGTGGAAGACACCACGAAACGGGCAAGAAGACTGGGGCAGTTGCCAACCCGTAAAGGAGTGGTTAGAGGACTCTGCCTCGGAAGGCCATCTACTCCTACACAGGAGACATCAATATTGGAAAGGAATGAAGAGTCAGGCAGGTCTTGTTCTCGCAGAACACTTCGGGCTGCACCTGTATCAACAAGGAATGTGGTGGGGTGACCTTCAATAGGTAGAGTAACAGTGGCTAGTGGCCCCCCTTGTTCCCCTGTAGACACTGCCATAACAGGGGTTAATGATACCCTTGCCAATGTCCTAGTCTTCTTGGGCTGAATCAGGCAAGGGAGGTTTTAGGGCCTTTGTTGTGGATGAAGGCCTGGACACTTCCTTGTCAGCATATGGTTTTTGGTATTTAATGGGTGCAGGGCATTCATTCCTGAAATGGCCCTTTTCCCCACAATTAAAGCAGAATCCATCAGCGGGCTTGGTGCCTTTTGGGACAGCAAGGCGTGACACCATAATAGGAGCTGAATTGGGGTTTCTAGGATTCTGTGCTGACTCTAGTCCTCTGGCAACTAGAAGCAACTTATCCAGAGGAACCACTCTATATTCAGGGCGTGCAGCAATAATACCCTTGCGTATAGAGTCTTTGATGCCTAGGACAAAGGCACCAGAAAGCATTTGGGCGTGTATTTTGTTGCTGAGATCAAATCCCAGGTCTTAGAACACTTGGAAAAGTCTAGCATGGAACCTCTCTACAGATTCACCTTTTTCCTGGACAACATCATTAAGGCCAGCTGCTAGGTCCGCGAGCGTATCCTTAGCCCAGGCCTTCAACTGGTCACAGAACTCAATCCCTGATGTATAGTCAGTATCACTGACAAGCCAGTTAGTGCAGAGGTGGCGGGCAATGTTAGGCCAATAAGCATCTCCAGCCTTTATGGCACAGATGCTTAACAAATCACGCCACGCGGCGGAATAGGTCTTCTGAATTTGAACTATCCCTCTGTAGAAGGGCATGGGCTGTTTTTTAGGGTCAGGGAGTGATTTCATCAGGGCGCTGGCCTGTGTTGGATTGAAAGAGACATACATTATAGGGGCCTTCTCCCCCTGAACCCGGCGACCAAAAGGGTCATTAATAGAACAATGGGGTGGGCGGGGCGATGCCTCCCTGGAGTCTGGTGGGACCTGGTAGCCATGAGAGCTAACTGAGTCAAATTCATCTTCACGTGTCACTCGGACTCCCGCAGGGTTTGGAGCTACCTGGGGTGTCAGGACCGGGGGTAGAAGGGTCACTCCGCCAGCTGGGGCTAACGGTGAATTATGAGCTGGTGGTATCAAATCATTCGGAAAGGACCGGCATCAGAGGTGCCGGATTGCTGGGGACGCCATATTGGAGGCGTGGAAGGAAGTGGCATTCGGGTTAAGTGAGGAAATGGCGGCCATGTTGGATGTGGGCACGACTTGGGTAGGTTGTGACAGAGTAGGCATGATCGGGGCTGGCTGTGTGACTATGGGAGGTACATGGGAGATGGCAGAATAGGGCGGGAGTGCGGGATAAGGGTAGGTGAGTGGCCAGGTCATTTGGGCAGGTGTCAGGGCGGAGTACGGGTAGGGCGGTGGTGATGAATAGGGATTAGGGAGGGAGGAGGGATATAGAGGATACGGATATGGGGACGGGGAAAGGGAGGGATGGGAAGCGGGTGGAGTGGGAGGAGGAGAAGGTGGAGTAGGTGGGATTGGAGGAGTAGGAGGAGGAGAAGGTGGAGTAGGAGGGGCAGGAGATGTGGAAGGAGGAGGAGAGTGAGCAGTAGGAGGAGACACAGAAGGAGGGGATGGATTAATGGGAGGGGCAGGAGGAGGTGAGCAGGCAGGGGAGCAAGGAGGTGATGTAGTAAGGGGGACGGGCGAAAGGGAGGCAGATTGGATGGGAGAAATGGACTGGGGGGAGATGGATGAGGTAAAGGAGAGGATGAGGATGATGGGAGCTGTAGGACTGGGGGGAGAATAAGGATCCATCAGCATTCAGGACCGGGCAAACAGGGGCGGTGGCAGGGAGGGGACCAGGGGTGGAGACCATGGTCAGCTGCATTTCGGTCATGGCTGACGTGATTTTGGGAGTGGTCACCTCGTGTGCGCCATAATTGGGCGCTGGCTGGGAGAACTTTCCAGCAATACAATTCTTATAATATACAAACAATCTTAAACCTTTATGATCAACTTCTTCCTCAACCCATCCCTCTTGCTGAATAGCTCTTGCTACTCGGTACCAGGCTTCTGCTGTACGGACCAAATCATGGTCCAACAGCTTCCCTTTCTTTTCTGTCAGTAACTTATGCCAGCTTTCTGGCAGCAATCTGCCGCCCGGAGGTACGGCAATTCCACATACTTTAGCAATCTTATCAACTTTCTTAACCATCTCTTCTCCTTCTCTATCTTCTACCAAATCACATGCTAACCAACCCTTACTGGGTTTCTCTAACTTCTGTCCCATCCTACCTATATAAGGTGTCCCAGATATAGAGAAAAAAAGGAAAAGAAGGTCTACAGTGCTCGACTGCTACGTAAGAGTGGGTTCCTACGTACGTCTTCCCAAAACGTAGACTAGTCACTAATTCCGCCTACCCGAGGTAGCCGCGGATTGGAGCGTGGCGAGAAGTGTGTGACCAATCACTTCTCTCAACAAAGAGAAATAGGAGGGGAAAGAGTAAATAACACAGAGAGTAAGATAAGAGTAAGCACAGGAATCTGTGTGACAGACAATTAAGACAACATTTCAAATAAAATACAGTGCATGCATCACAGTTCAAATAAAATCAACAGTAATCCCTTTCCTTTACTCGTGTGGCCGAAGCCACCTCCCTCAACCTCGTTGTGTCCCCGCTCGGAGAATGACTACCATTAGTCTCACTACCTGACGACGACGGAAAACAGCAAACACCGGCCCGAGTCCCGTACGCCTCCTTAGTTACAGTGGTTCGTAACCACCTCTTCCCTCACTCCCGTAGTGGCCCTGTTGCGGACCCACCCGCAAGTCTCACTACCACGTGGTGATGGAGACAGCAATGCCTGCCCGAATCCACACGCCACAAAAACCTAACAATGTCCGTATCCACGGGCACTGAGAGGTAAACAGAACACTACCAGCATCAGCGCTCGAGGCTGAAGTGTCCCACCCTCTGCAAGCAGAGTAATGTGCACAATGAGGCTAGCCGGGCTCTCAAAGTGACACCATGGACCCTCAGGAAGTAGTGAGTCACAGACTTCCCCCAGGTCCCGTCCCCTTTTTCCTTATCTGCTAGAGCCACTTAGCACCTAAAAGAGGTAAACAGGCAACTGAGGATCTTTAGAAAGTAGCGAGTCCATGCAAACTTCCACCAGATCCCCCCCCCCTTTTTCCCTACTGCCAGAGCCACCTGGCACCTAAAAGGGGTAAACAGGCACTCACTCTCCCCGGGGACTAAGCTAAATACAAACTAATACAAACACACCCAGGCAACAGATAGTCAACATGCAGGTAAACTGGGTATCAATAACAATACAAGGACTCTGGGCAAGCTATTACCTGGCTTTGATGTCCTCTCGGCAGCAGTCACAGACACTGGGACAGGTCAATCACAGGGGCAGGAACATACCGGCTAGGTGCTGCAGCAATCTCTACCGTGTACTCAGAGGTGATCAGGCTCTTTTCCTTCCCCCCGGATTCATCCCCCCCAGCATCTTCTTGGACGACTGTCCGGGCAGGGCATAACCCAGAGCCCCACGTTCTGGGCGCCAAATTGTAGTAGATTATTTTATGCAAACAAATAAGTTTGAATGACTATCTGTTCCTGTCCAAATTAAAAATAATAAAGTTGCGTGCACGCAGAAGTAAATTCACACTGAGACACAGGGTTCAGGTTAATGAAAGAACTTCGGAAAATGTAATTTCTTGGCTTAAAAAGTGGGTGTGCAGACCCTTATAAAGGCATTATTACATCACTAAATAATTAAAGATAACAACAAGTAAACATTATTAATTGGTTTAGGTGTTAAGTGGTTAGTTAAATGTCCTCCCATCAAGAGGTGGTGACATCCTTGACACGGGAGTGGACACAAGATGTAGGCGCCATCTTGTTAACATGAGGTGCTCACTCGATGGGAGGGGGCTTTGGCAGCCATTTTGAGTAGTTGGCACTGTTAGATTCAAGGTTAGTTTTCAAGGTTTTTAGTAAATACACATTTTATTATTCAGCTGACACATACTTTCTCAGGGCCTACATGTTTCTCAGTGGCCACAATGTTTCATTCAACAGGAACTCATTACTCTGTTGACGCACATTTCCTCCTGACAAAGCATTCTCTTAAGATAATTTCATGAATTCTAATAATTCTACAACACAGACATACAGACATACATACAGATATACATACAGACATACATAGTTACATACATACATTCATACTGGCATACATACATCCATACATACACTGACATCCATACATACACACATTCATAATGACATACAGACATACATACACTGACATTCATACATACACACATTCATAATGACATACAGACATACATACACTGACATTCATACACACATAATGACATGCATACAGATAGACATACATGCATACAGACATACATTCATACAGACAGACATACACACATTCATAATGACATGCATACATACATACACTGACATTCATACACACATAATGACATGCATACAGATAGACATACATGCACACAGACATACATTTATACAGACAAACATACACACATTCATAATGACATGCATACATACATACATACACTGACATTCATACACACATAATGACATGCATACAGATATACAGACATACATACATATATACATACAGACATACATAGTTACATACATACATTCATACTGGCATACATACATCCATACAGACACTGACATCCATACATACACACATTCATAATGACATACAGACATACATACACTGACATTCATACATACACACATTCATAATGACATACAGACATACATACGTTGACATTCATACATACACACATTTATAATGACACACAGACATACATACACTGACATTCATACATACACACACATTCATAATGACATGCAGACATACATACACTGACATTCATACACACATAATGACATGCATACAGACATATATACACACATACAGACAGACATACAGACAGACATACACAGACAGACATACATACACACACAGACATACAGACATACATACAGACATACACACAGACATACATACATACACAAACAGACATACATACATACACAAACAGAAATACATACACACAAATAGACATACACACACAGCCATACATACACTCAAACAGACAGACAGACATACAGACAGACAGACATACATACACACACAAACAGACATACATACACACAAACAGACAGACAGACATACACACAGACATACATACACACAGGCAGACATACAGACATACATACACACAGACAGACATACACACAGACAGACATACACACAGACATACACACAGACAGACATACATTCAAACACACACAGAGCTCATTTTACAGCCACCCTCCTGTTTCTTACCTTGTCTTTGCAGGAGGGTGGCTGGCTGGGGCTGATGGGACTGGCAGTCGGCTGGCTCTCCCTCTTCATTGTCGGGCGGGCGCTGCGGAAATGACCACTTCCTCCCAGCAGCACTTGCGCTGCGGCGGCATTTT
The DNA here is from genome assembly GCF_036172605.1 of Pelobates fuscus. Taxonomy (NCBI): domain Eukaryota; kingdom Metazoa; phylum Chordata; class Amphibia; order Anura; family Pelobatidae; genus Pelobates; species Pelobates fuscus. The sequence continues at coordinate 481,750,203 of NC_086317.1, forward strand.
TTTTTTTTTAAAGGGGCCCGGTCGCGCTATACCACGGCCACAGCGCTGACCGGGCCCTGAAGATATGGGGTAATCGGGTGGCCCTAAGTGCATGGGCCACCCGATGGGCCCCATCAGCGTGGCCGCCGGGCCCATGACAACCGTTATGGTTGTCACCCCCTGATGTGCTCAGAGTTGGAGGTGCTCTTATCAGTTTCATCTTTTACTGTCTGGTCAGGGTCCTGTTTCGTCTGCACATTCCAAACTAAGGTCCTGGTCACAATTAAGATTTAATCTCTTCCCATACCTTTGCTGATGGCAAAGCAATTTTACTAACTTTTTCAAAATGTTTTCCCTACAATAAGTCTAAGAATTTCTTCCTAAGGAACCTTTGGTACCCTGGGCATTTGAAAAACAATATGGATATGAAATTATGTGATGTCACTTGGATGAATGTAATATGTTCAAATAGAACTTTTATTGATACCGTTTTTTTTCTCTACAATTTAGCAATTTGCACTTTTTTTGCAATTAGAACTCTTCTGATCTCCTTTTGATAGTGTTTGCGTAACCGGATCGGCCAAGGTTGAGCAAATGCGGTATGCACTCTCCCTTTACCTGATAAGACTGTAAACATCTAGGGGGTGTGGAAATTGGGGGATGATGACAGGTAAGTATTATAAATTTATGTTTTTTATTTTATGTAAAAATGAAACTAGAGTCCATACAGATGTTCAAACAGCAACTAGATGCATACTTGCAAAAATGTAATATTCAAGGATATAATATTTCAATGTAGGGTAATAGCTTCTTGATCCAAGGATAAATCTGACTGCCATTCTGGGGTCAAGAAGAAATGTTTTTCCTAGTTTGTTGCAAGATTGGAAGTGCTTCAAACTAGGCCTTTTTTGCCTTCTTTTGGATCAACCGCAAAAAACAAATGTGAGGAAAGCTGAACTTGATGGGCGCAAGTCTCTTTTCAGCTATGTAACTATGAAACAGCCGTCTCATTCCATTATAATGCTACTGAATGAAACAGTTTTTTGCTAGTGCCTAAAACTATTGGTCTACCTGAGGGTTCCAACAACTTTCTGTGGACCTTAAGTAGACAATAGAAAATTGAGTTGATGGGTCTCTGGTTCAAAAAATTAAAGTTTGTCCCTGTTAACCAGTTTATCATCAAAGGCACCAGACAGCAGAACATTCAACGCATTTGTGGAAATCTTTGAGGTCTGGTGCAAAGGCACTACGGGTGCATAAACTGATGTTGGGTAGATTGGGGCTGATTGTGCCTTTGCTGAGATCCATAAGATCCAGCAGAGTTTGTAAGCAGTCATAGTCTCATACTGTTAGGCCCATAGTTTTGGCCTTATTTTCATTACATGTGAAATTAGATTTGTGAAGAGCTAGTGTGTGGAAAATAACTGAATATCTTATGTCAACTCAAACATGGGATAGTGTTAGTGGGGACAGATTGATAGCTCTAAAACTGGATGGTTTAGAGCCTAAAATGTCAACCTTCTGCCTATTCTGGACCCCTGTCTTGTTTGCGGTCCCAGGAACTCCTCTGGTTGTATCAGCCCTAAAAAATAAACCCTTTTTTTTCAGGATGCTTTTGGGTGGGGCGATTGGTGTGGGGAGTTCTTGTGACTGTGGTAGGTCTTAGTCCGTGTCTGACGTGTCATATTCCGATGTAGCGTAATGATCAGAGTTTAGTCTGCTGGTATGTTTAAACCTATGGTAGACACATACTGACTTATAGTCTTAGTTATGTCGTAAGAACTTCTGATGTTTTTTGTTCTTAACTGGTAAATCTATCCAAATAATTTTTTAATCTTATCCAAATGATTTTTTAATCTCACCTTATTTGTATTAAATGAAGGGTCACTCCTAAATATTTGCACTTTATCTAGCACTTGTTGCAAAGTCGTAGGTTTCAGAGCTCATATTTACAAATTATATTCATTAATTTTTTTAGAGCACGAGGTCTCAGCCTCCTTCAATTCCTTCTGTCTGTTCAATTTGACTGGCTGATGCTACTCTCGGTATTAGATCTTTTTTGAGATAATTTTGCAATGTGTAAATTTCCCAACTGATTTACTTTGTTTCTTATCAGATCTCTCTCCCTTGTCTTGTACCTTCCTTAACACACATCTGAAACTGCTCTCTCTCTTCTGGCATTGTCCCTGCTGACCTTAAACATGCCACTGTAGTACCTATCAAAAAAAAAACATCTCTTGACCCGTCCTCCCACTCTAACTATCGTCCGATATCCCTGCTCCCTTTTTCCTCAAAGCTTCTGGAAAGACTTGTCTTTACCCATATGTCTCACTTCCTCAATTCCAACTCTCTCCTTGACCCACTTCAATCTGGCTTCCACCTTCTCCACTCTACTGAGACTGCTCTTATCAAAGTTACTAACGACCTAATTGCAGCTAAATCCAAAGGCCCCTTTTCCATACTAATTTTTCTTGACCTCTTGGCTGCCTTTGACACAGTTGATCATGCTCTCCTTCTTCTCTTCAATCATAGAAACATAGATAGAAACATAGAATGTGACGGCAGATAAGAACCATTCAGCCCATCTAGTCTGCCCAATTTTCTAAGTACTTTCATTAGTCCCTGGCCTTATCTTATAGTTAGGATAGCCTTATGCCTATCCCATGCATGCTTAAACTCCTTTACTGTGTTAACCTCTACCACTTCAGCTGGAAGGCTATTCCATGCATCCACTACCCTCTCAGTAAAGTAATACTTCCTGATATTATTTTTAAACCTTTGCCCCTCTAATTTAAGACTATGTCATCTTGTTGTGGTAGTTTTTCTTCTTTTAAATATAGTCTCCTCCTTTACTGTGTTGATTCCCTTTATGTATTTAAATGTTTCTATCATATCCCCCCTGTCTCGTCTTCCCTCCAAGCTATACATGTTAAGATCCTTTAACCTTTCCTGGTAAGTTTTATCCTGCAATCCATGAACCAGTTTAGTAGCCCTTCTTTGAACTCTCTCTAAGGTATCAATATCCTTCTGAAGATATGGTCTCCAGTACTGTGTACAGTACTCCAAGTGAGGTCTCACTAGTGTTCTGTACAATGGCATGAGCACTTCCCTCTTTCTACTGCTAATACCTCTCCCTATACAACCAAGCATTCTGCTAGCATTTCCTGCTGCTCTATTACATTGTCTGCCTACCTTTAAGTCATCAGAAATAATCACCCCTAAATCCCTTTCCTCAGATGTTGAGGTTAGGAGTCTATCAAATATTCTGTAGTCTGCCCTTGGGTTTTTACGTCCAAGATGCATTATCTTGCACTTATCCACATTAAATGTCAGTTGCCACAACTCTGACCATTTTTCTAGTTTACCTAAATCATTTGCCATTTGGCTTATCCCTCCTGGAACATCAACCCTGTTACATATCTTAGTATCATCCGCAAAAAGACACACCTTACCATCAAGACCTTCTGCAATATCACTAATACAAATATTAAAGAGAATGGGTCCAAGTACAGATCCCTGAGGTACCCCACTGGTGACAAGCCCAAGCTTCGAATATACTCCATTGACTACAACTCTCTGTTGCCTGTCACTCAGCCACTGCCTTACCCATTCAACAATATTGGAATCCAAACTCAAAGATTGTAGTTTATTGATAAGCCTTCTATGTGCAACAGTGTCAAAAGCCTTACTGAAATCTAGGTAAGCAAGGTCTACTGCACCACCCTGATCTATAATTTTAGTTACCCAATCAAAAAAATCAATAAGATTAGTTTGGCATGATCTCCCTGAAGTAAACCCATGTTGTCTCTGATCTTGAAATCCATGTGGTTTTAGATGTTCAACAATCCTATCCTTTAACATGGTTTCCATCACTTTCCCCACTACTGAAGTAAGGCTTACTGGCCTATAGTTGCCCGACTCCTCCCTATTACCTTTCTTGTGAATGGGCACAACATTCGCTAACTTCCAATCTTCTGGGAGTACTCCTGTTAACAATGATTGGTTAAATAAATCTGTTAATGGTTTTGCTAGTACACCACTAAGCTCTTTTAATAGCTTTGGGTGTATTCCATCAGGTCCCATTGACTTATTTGTCTTTACTTTTGACAGTTGAAATAGAACCTCTTCCTCTGTAAACTCACGTGTAATAAATGACTCATTTATCCTTTTTCTTAACTGAGGTCCCTTTCCTTCATTTTCATCTGTAAATACCGAACAAACATATTCATTGAGGCAGTCAGCTAGACCTTTATCCTCATCTACATACCTTCCTTCTTTTGTTTTTAATCTAACTAATCCTTGTTTTACTTTTCTTTTCTCATTTATGTATCTAAAAAAAGTTTTGTCCCCCTTTTTTACTGACTGTGCTATTTTCTCTTCTGTGTGTGATTTGGAAGCTCTTACAACTTGCTTAGCCTCTTTCTGCCTAATCTTATAGGTCATTCTGTCTTCCTCACTCTGGTTTTTTTTATAATTACTAAATGCTAACTTTTTGTTTTTTACTATTTTGGCCACATCTGCGGAGTACCACAGTGTTTTCTTGAATTTTTTGCTTTTGCTGACAAGCCTAATGCAATTTTCTGTTGCCTTCAGTAGTGCAACTTTTAAATAATCCCATTTCTTTTGGACTCCATTTAAATTGCTCCAGTCTGATAATGACTCCTTTACACATATTCTAATTTTAGAAAAGTCTATTTTTCTAAAGTCTAAAACTTTTGTTTTTGTGTGGTGTGACTCAGTCACTGTTCTTATATTAAACCACACTGACTGATGATCACTGGATCCTAAACTTTCACCTACAGTAATATCTGATACCAAATCTCCATTTGTTAACACTAAATCTAGTATGGCCTCTTTACGAGTTGGCTCCTCAACGACTTGTTTTAGAGACAATCCCAGTAGGGAGTTTAGAATATGTGTGCTCCCGGCACAAGTAGCTATTTTTGTTTTCCAATTCACATCAGGAAGATTAAAGTCACCCATGATGATAACTTCCCCCTTCATTGTCATTTTAGCCATTTCTTCAACTAGTAGATTATCTAACTCTTCAATTTGTCCTGGAGGCCTATAAATCACACCTACACGAGTTACTGTGTGAATACCAAATTCTAACGTAGCCCAAACGGACTCTATGTTCGCCTCACTAACCTTTATTAGGCTAGATTTTAAGCTATCCTTCACATACAGGGCCACCCCTCCCCCTTTCTTGCCTTCCCTGTCTTTTCTATATAAAGAGTACCCTGGTATTGCTATGTCCCAGTCATTTTTCTCATTATACCATGTCTCAGTAACAGCGACTAAATCTAAACTATCAGTTGCCATTATTGCCACAAGTTCATGGATCGTATTCCCTAAACTGCGAGCATTTGTAGACATGACTCTAAGCTTATCATTTTTTAACACACTTGCTACAGGCACCTTCTGTCCTTGTTTTGGAGGACAATTGGATTGATGTTTTATCACCCTTTTATCACCCCAATCACTCTGTCTCTGTGACTCTGTCCTCTCGTGGTTTTCCTCTTATCTCTCCCAACGCTCATTCAGTGTCTCCTTTTCTAATGATACTTCCTCCCTTTGTCCTGTCCCTGTTGGAGTCCCCCAGGGCTCTGTACTTTGTCCCCTTCTAATTTCTCGTTATACTGCCTCTCTTGGCACACTTATTACCTCATTTGGATTCCACTACTACCTGTATGCTGATGACACCCAGATATATCTCTCTCTCCTCCCTGGACCTTTCCCCTGCCGTCCTGCAATGGGGAATGCTTGCCTTTCTTCCCTCTCTGACTAGATGTCCACCCGCTTTCTGAAACTCAATCGCTCTAAACTGAGCTCCTTGTCTTTCCTCCTCTCCCTTCAAGTTAGTGGTATCCACATAAGTCCATAATTGCAAGCGCGCTGTCATGGCATCATACTTGATTCTGGCCTCACCTTTGAGACTTACATCCAGTATGTTGCCAAATCCTGTAGATTCCATCCTAAAAGCATAGTTCTTACGCAAGATACTACCAAGGAGCTTGTCCATGCTCTAGTAATTTCCCACATGGATTATTGTAACTCTCTCCTAATTGCTCTTCCCAATAGCCGTATTGCCCCGCTACAGTCTGTAATGAATGCTGCTGCCAGACTGATTTTCCTCTCTAGTCGGTTCTCTCACACCTCACACCTCTGTCAGTCCTTACATTGGCTTCTTGTATCCTATAGGAGTCAATTAAAAGTGCTAACCCATATATATAAAGCACTGAACAATTCTCCTTTTAAATCTCTTCACAGATCCATAGGTATGCCCCTTCTCGGTCTCTCTGCTCTGCCCGTGACCTTCTCCTGTCCGCTGCTCACACCCGTACGGCCAACTCACGCTTGCAGGACTTCTCGCGGGCGGCTCCCTTCCTATGAAATAGCCTGCCTATCGCCATCAGACTCTCCCCTAGTCTTCAATCGTTTAAGAAATGCCTTAAAATCCATCTCTTTAGGAAAGCTTATGGCCTCCCAGGAAATCAGCCATTACTAGTAACCAAGTACAGGAAAATGGAGTTGTGACTACAAATGGGTGCTAAATACACCAATAAAAAGAGGACAAACATTAGGTTGCCTTAAAGCAATATAATGTGTGAGATAAAGTGAAACAAAGTGTGCTTTAGTGTATATACAATGTGACTAATTAGGTGTCGGGGGAATGGATACAAGATATCTTTTTATTATTATAAGTTGTTTTATTTTGAGTTATGTTTTTTTTTTTTCCTTCATCCCACCTTCCAAAGACTGGATTGCACCAATCCTAGTTCTTTTTATATAGTGTTTTGCTCTTTCACACTAATACTGTTCAAAAAGCCACAAGTAATGCAAATAATCATCTTTATTGTATTCAATGTTCAGTGGTCACACTAGTCATTTGGTATGTACACTTGTGTATCTATGTCGCGGGAGATCTACTGAACTCGGTGGGGGGGGGGAATCATCACATCTGGTCTCTGAACTAGTGGACATCATGATGATGAGTTGGAGAAAGAGGACGAACAGGAATTTGTGGATAAAAATGATAAAGATGGGAGGGATGATCATGAAAATGGGGATGAGGATGATGCCGTTGAGGAAGATGATGAAGAAGATGATATTGAGGACATTGAAGTTGGCAATAATCAATGGGAAGATGGTGATGACGACTAGGATAATCTGAAGGGAATCTGTAGTCAGTATATACAGGTTTTCTTTTTGCATCATCTTCTAAGCATGGCTTTTCATATTGAGGCACAGAGGACGTGACGCAAGTTGCATTGTCATGGCTATTGTGACTTGACTGATTATGAGCGAGGCTCTCAGTCTTCCCACTTCCACAAGAATCCTTGATCACTTTATCTATGTACTTGGTGGTGGGCGCCTTTCTTATCAGGAAGCCAGGATCAATCATGGGGAGATGATGAGAATATTGAGGATCCAGAAGAGAGACATGTGGTGTTGGCCTTTTATACTTTTTATCCTCATTCTCGTAGCTGAGATTAGATTCTGTCAATTGAAGATTATACTAGCTTTAGTGTACTAATAATCTTAATTTTAGTAATGACAGGAGGCGAATATTTGCATATCTTTCTTTACTGAAAACTCCAGCAGCATAGAAACAGTAACAACCAATCAGAGAAAAGATATGATGCCCATAAAAGGCCCTGTCTATGACATCACTTCCTCTTTCTTTGAAGCGAAACAATAAATAGCAACAATAAACATAATCATAATACGTCAACAGTTCCACAACATATTAGAATAATCAACTCCAGTAGTTCCGTGATGTAGAGGTATGGAAGGTGAGTCTTTGTCTTGATGAGAGAACGTTCACGCTGCAAGAAAAAGAAAAAGGTGAAAGGACTCTGGCGTGATAACTTGTCCGCATACAATAAACATTAAGAATCTGATATACCAATGGATACTAGAATGAGTAACATATCAATATATATTAATTCTAAAGCAATGATATTTAAGAGTCTATAAACACAACATAATTCAAGGTACATGTCTAAATATTCAACCTATACAAGTCTCTCAAGCCACATATCTAAGTAGCAAACATACAACAATAACGTACTTACCTTCCTGAACATAAAGGGCATATTCTGTTCAACCCAATAAAACATGGGAGGGATCCTATAGGGTGGGAAATATTCGCCTCCTGTCATTACTAAAATTAAGATTATTAGTACACTAAAGCTAGTATAATCTTCAATTTTACCACATGACAGGAGGCTTCATATTTGCATTTTTAAAGCTTAGAATTGACCAGTGTGAAGGAAGTATGAGATGTTTGCCGAAATAGAGCGTTCTAAACGTACCCTCTCGCGCTCAAACCGCGCATCGTATAATGTCGGTTAGGGAAGCGTCGGCCGAGAAAGACTTGTGGGGCCACCGCTCCCTTGACCGACTGGGCTCTGACACAAGGTTCGACGCCCGCTAGATGCAATAGCCAGCGGCTCCATCTGGCCAGTGTAGTGGTAGGCACCCCTCCATGAGGTTCCACGTAAGAAGTCAGGAGTAGACCCGTCGCATGAATACGAAGGGGAATGATTTCGGTATACCCTATTAGTGTTCCGACCACACCTAGTTTGGTGTCTGACACAAAGTATGGGTATGACACCGAAGATGAACTGGACTTAGTTCGTCTCGATATGGTAAAGGTAATCCCGTCTGGTGTGATAGAGAAAAACCATCCATGTCGAAAGCCCTAACGTCCGTCACCCGTCTAAATAAGACGAGGCATAACAAGAGGGCTAGTTTGGCTAAAAGTCGTTTCCGTGACAAACAAGGATTGTCCTGCTATTCCCCCAAGGAATCACAGCACCACATCCACCTGCCAGAGGTGTGAATACTTGGGTGCCGGGTCTCGATAATTCGGCACCCTGTAGTAGTCGACAAACCAGTGGGTCTTGACCTACTGGTCCGCCCTGTACCGGAACGTGCGCCACCGATATGGCGGATCCGATCACGTTGAGGGATCGATATGACCACCCCAACGAGACCAGGTGTGACAGATAGTTAAGGATCGGTGGGGCAGGTGCGGCAAAGGGATCGGAATCCCTTTCCACCCAATAAACACTCCAGGCCAGACAGGCAGAAATATAGCATTTCCTGGTGCCGGGGGCCTGAGTCCCATCAGAGGTCTTAGTTGATGCAATAGGTCGTGGACATTTCAGGAGGCCCTGAAATCGTCCAGTCCACTAGTGCCAGTCGTCCTTCCATGACAAAGGAGTGGGCTTCCCCTTGAGGTCCCGTCAAACTAGAGGGGAGGTAGGGAGTGGTAGAGGGTCTTCGCGAGACGTCCCCAGGCGATCCGGGAACCACGGTTGGCATTATCCGAGGGGTGTCATGAGCAGGAGCGATATCCTGTGTGTGCGTGTGTATCGAAGCACCCTTGCCATTGTGGAGAGCGGTTGGGTCCGTTTGTATGGGTTCATCCAACACTTCGCATCCGGAGGAAGAGTAAAAGATCGATTTGCCGATCCAAGTTTGCAAGTGAAGTAGTCACTATTGAAATTCCGTCCTCACTTCTGCCGACCGTGGGATCCAGTGGTCGCATGAGTGACCGGCGTGTACGTATCTAGCCAGCAGTCGTTGCATGGCCCCGTAGTGTAGTGAGCCAGGGAATATCGATTGTATGGAGGAGGAGAGGAGGAGAGGAATCCCACAATCCGGTGAATGTTCTGAGAGGAATCGTATCCAACCTTAGAGCGTGTCCGACCTCCATCCGTATAGGGGTGATCTTGTCGGGGACCGACGCGGAACGTAGTTCTCCAAGCCGATGTCGAAACCGAGGAACTGACCCGACACAGATGGGGGAGCGATTTGTCTGCGTACTACCAAAAACACGTGTAGTCCAGAACATGAAAGTCAACTTGGACTGCAAACGTAGCCTGGATTCGCAAGGGGTCAGCAAGTCTTCCGTGTACACGAGACATCGCACATCCAAATTCGCGGATGTGAGCCCTCGCCGGCTTCAGTAGCTTTGTGGGTACCACAGCGTCGTAAACTGCTGTGTTAGTCCTCATCACTGGGATCGGAAGAAAAAATAGGTAGTATAGGGTAGCGGATATTGACAAGTATGTGTCCTCGGGGTCCCGATGTGTAAACCAGTCGCTATCGTTCAGGAGGTCTAGTAGAAGGTTGATTTTTTCTCTATCCTGAAGCGTTTGCATACCACGTAGGAGTTCCCTTGATGATAGGTTGACTCACTAGTAGATGAAGCGGTTGATGGTTCGGTTCCACTACCGACCAGTCCTCCAACAAACACCTTTCCCCGAAGGGGTGTGGAGGATATGCTTCAGGGAGGTGTGGGCTAAAGTTAGCGTGGTGGGTAAGTTCCCGCCGTCAAATAGTAGGTCTTGTGCTTCTGGGCCGAATACTAGTCGTTCTTATGCCACTCCTCAGATGGCGAGTTGTCTTCGTGTGAGTGATCTATTATGTCCAACGTGCGTGGTGGACAGGGTCGCGGATTCCCGGTGTTCTGTCTACTTGGTTTGTTCAATGGGCCACTGAGGCCGCTACTGCGTCGTTTAACAATGCCTAGAAGTCCTAGGGGGTTGAGAGTGTTCTCCATGACCCGTTCTCGTCCTGTTGGGAGATAGTGGCAGTCAGTGGGAGTAGTGTTTGAGGGTCAGCCCATAGGGGTGCTAGACTCCTGGTAGCACTGGGGATCACCCAGGTAAAGCGGCTTGAATTGCCTGCCTCAGATTGTCTGAATGTATGAAATACTCGTGTCAAGTGTAGAGGGGTCATCTCCATTAGTTTAATCCGGTTATTGGGAGCTGTGGCGTAGGCGCGATTGACCGGTAGTGCTGGTCCGGTTAGCCGGGTTCACCATAAATGCACGCCAGAGCTGTATGCACGGGTGTAACTATACAGGCTTATTATAGAAGCGCGTGGGACCTGTCTCCATAAGGTCTGCAGCCGTAGGGCCCACGTGTATTCGACTGGGGTCATCCCAGGTGGTGTGCCATGGTAACCCAGAGGACACCCACATTATAGTTGTTGGCACCTTACAAGTATTGCATGCATGTCTGGGGGTCACCCCAGGTGGTGTGCCATGAAAATTCACTCAGAGGACACCCACGTTCAATATGTACGCCAGGTACAGTAAATGTACAGATATGTGTCTCTGTGAAGGGTACTCCGCAATACACTCAGTACACTCATGATCCTGCCTGCAAGTCGTATCCAGCAAGGTTGTACCGTTGCTTTAATGTAAAACTGCCAGGCAGTGTTTGAACATCCATATATGTATGCAGTAATCAGTGATAAAAGTTGAGGCGTAGGACTTCGTGCACTCCATCGGGGTTCACCCCGGGTGGCGTGCCGTGGTAATCCAGAGGACACCCACATCAACGTAAAGGTCTATGAATGACCTTGCATGCCTATCTGGGGGGTCACCCCAGGTGGTGTGCCATGAAAAATACCCAGAGGACACCCACATCAACGTAATGGTCTATGAATGACCTTGCATGCATATCTGGGGGGTTACCCCAGGTGGTGTGCCATGAAAAAATACCCAGAGGGCACCCACATCAATGTAATGGTCTATGAATGACCTTGCATGCATATCTGGGGGGTCACCCCAGGTGGTGTGCCATGAAACAATACCCAGAGGACACCCACATAAATTTGCACCGTCAGGTACAGTAATATAATATGACCCTTTGTAGGGTACAATAATATAATATAATATGCCCTTTGTAGGGTACAGTAATACAAAACGCCCTTTGTAGGGTACAGTGATATAGTTGATCTTGTTATAGGTACAGTATACGTTTCGTATAACAACTGCGATATTGTATGGCTTCACAATAATACATAGATTGTGTGCGTGCTCGACATATAATCATCCAGTGTATGGCACCATAAGAAAATATATCCCTGAGAATAACAAATTATAATAGTATCAATAAATGAATGTGCCCAGAGAGGGGAACCCTGAAGGGGTTAATCCAGATGCAGGGCGCGGTGACCGGGTGATTCCTGTAGGGTATAGTAATATAGTATAACCCTGTGCAGGGTGTAGTAATATAGAGTGACCCTGAGTAAGGCACAAAGAGATAAAGATCCTGGGGTATAGGAAAAACATTGTGTCTCCTTTAATGCCTGCCTGTAAATATTTGTTTGGCAGACACTGTTGGCAGACACTGTGGCAAAAATCGCAACAGGGAAACGTTAAGGAATATCAGCACACGATCCTCTAGCCAGAGTGTAACTACACAGCAGATTGAACTCTTGCTGCACAGGGGAGTTGAACTCATGGAGGAAAAATCCCAGTGCAGAAGGGTATGGTAGTACCAGATCCCCTGAGGGGAGGTGTAATGTTATATGTCCCTGCAGGGATCCCTTACATAGTATGTGTACAACAATACACTTCACAGCCTTATAAATCATAGATAGTGCATGCTTTTTACATCCTTCACATAGATTCCGTATAGAAAAAGGTCCTTAGAGGGCTTGAGGATATTATCACTCAGTGGTATACAACTGCAAGTGAGTGAGAATTAGGGCAGAAAAGAATGCTTTAAGAGCAATCTTTTATGTTCGTTGCGGCGGTCGGGTGATTTCCGAACTGCCGTGTGTGAGGTAGGGCGGCCGTCGCGGATCTCGCGAGCCGCGAGATCCAAGATGGCCGCCGGCCGCGTGTGTAAGAACTGCCCGCTCGCGGCCGCGAGCGGACTGGAAGAAAATGCGGCAAACAGCGAAATTAACCCCGGCTACCCCCCACCCGTCCCCACCCGGCCCCCTGTATGTAAAAGAGAGCAGGTCGGCGAGTGCGGCACGGACAGCCGTGACGCCCGCGGACTGCTGAACGGAGACAAAATACAAATACACTAAAACAATAAATCTGACAAATTCGATGAAAACAGGGGACTGTATATAGGGAAAGGAAAGGGACAGGTTATAGGTAGTCAGGGTGAGAATAAAGTACAATAGTATTATGGAATAATTGATAAGACAGGTATATAGATAGAGAGGTAATGATTACTCTGACCTGTTGATGGCTGGAGCAGCAAAGAAAGAGGAAGTGATGTCATAGACAGGGCCTTTTATGGGCATCATATCTTTTCTCTGATTGGTTGTTACTGTTTCTATGCTGCTGGAGTTTTCAGTAAAGAAAGATATGCAAATATGAAGCCTCCTGTCATGTGGTAAAATTCCTTTCTTCCAAATGACTTAAATTGCATACAGACTCCTGCAGGAAACAGACAATATATTTGATCTTTTTCTGTAATCTTTGTCCAGACGAGCAACATTACACATAGTCTGTACTTACCTGTTTCTATGTCATCACCAAAGTCTCTTCTTTTCCTGTAAATAATGAAAATTCACATTTAAATTATCAGCATCCATCAATGCACCTAGTCAACTGCCCTTACTCTGAAGCATGGTACTTTTCCAAAGCATTGTGTACATAGTATTACCTTATAAACACAATAGTCCACATGTGATAAAATACATATGCACTGATCAATATCTACGAAGGATCTGTTGGCTTTCAACAGGAAAGGAAAGAAAATGTGCTTTCTGCCACCTATGTTTATAAACATAAAAAATGGATCTATTTGTGTCAGGGCTGTGAGCCAAGGATCATTTGGTGGTTTATAAATCAAATTTAGTGATTGAGTGTTATTCACTAGTCTGGGAATTGACCCACGAATCGTACTTTCAAGCACAATACAGCCGAGCTGGACAAATAGCTGAGTGGGATACATGTTCCAATTCAGCTATTTTTCCCCCAATTTTGCAATTCCCAGTTTAGTTTCTTGTCTGCTGATCAACCCTAACACAGAGCCAACTTGTTTTATGTTTCTGAGCTCTTAGTCAGTCTCGATTGATAATCAAAGACTAAAAGTGGTAAACGATGTAAGTGCCAAAAAAATGAAAACACCATTTTCCACGTTTAAGTGTCAAATGAGCAATGCTTTATAATGTGGTAAACGTGAAAAGTGCCTGGTAGTCCTCCAAGTAGTTCAAAAGAGCGTGTAAAATCTTAAACGTTGTAATTGCCAGATATGTGCAAAAAATGTTTTTTTGCGATTTCCCAACATACCGTATATACTCGAGTATAAGCCGACCCGAATATAAGCCGAGGCCCCTAATTTTACCCCAAAAAACTGGGAAAACTTATTGACTCGAGTATAAGACTAGGGTGGGAAATGCAGCAGCTACTGGTAAATTTCTAAATAAAATTAGATCCTAAAAAAATTATATTAATTGAATATTTATTTACAGTGTGTGTATATAATGTATATAATGAATGCAGTGTGTGCGTATGAGTGCAGTGCGTGTATGAGTGCAGTGCGTGTATGAGTGCAGTGCGTGTATGAGTGCAGTGTGTGTGCGTATATATTAATTGAATATTTATTTCCAGTGCGTGTATATAATGAATGCAGTGTGTGTGTGTGTGTGTATGAGTGCAGTGTGTATGAGTGCAGTGTGTATGAGTGCAGTGTGTATGAGTGCAGTGTGTGTGAGTGCAGTGTGTGTGAGTGCAGTGTGTGTGTGAGTGCAGTGTGTGTGTGAGTGCAGTGTGTGTATGAATGCAGTGTGTGTGAGTGCAGTGTGTGTGAGTGCAGTGTGTGAGTGCAGTGTGTGTATATGAATGAAGTGTGAGTGTGTGTGATGCAGTGTGTGTATATGAATGAAGTGTGAGTGTGTGTGATGCAGTGTGTGTTTGGTGGGGGTGGGCATTTCATATATTATTAATTATTATTTTTTTTAATTTTTTTATATTATTATTTTTTTTATATTATTATTTAGTATTTAATTATTATTATTTTTTTTTTATATTATTATTTTTTTTTGTATTATTTATTATTTAATTATTATTATTATTATTATTTTTTTTTATTATATTTAATAATAAAATTTCGTCCCCCCTCCCTGCTTGATACATGGCAGGGAGGGGGGCTCCTTCCCTGGTGGTCCAGTGTCATTGGTAGTTCAGTGGGGGGGAGAGGGGGGTTGGCAGAGCTGTACTTACCTTTCCTGCAGCTCCTGTCAGCTCCCTCCTCCTCCGCGCGGTCTGTGCAGCTCCCTCTGTCAGCTCCCAGTGTAAGTCTCGCGAGAGCCGCGGCTCTCGCGAGACTTACACTGGGAGCTGACCGAGGTGCTGAACGGACGGCGCGGAGGAGGAGAGAGCTGACAGGAGCTGCAGGAAAGGTAAGTACAGCTCTGCCAGCCCCCCTCTCCCCCTGTCTGTATTATGGCAATGCAAATTGCCATAATACAGACTATGACTCGAGTATAAGCCGAGTTGGGGTTTTTCAGCACAAAAAATGTGCTGAAAAACTCGGCTTATACTCGAGTATATACGGTATTCGCTTTTGGCACTTACTACCTTTACCACTTTTAGTCCTCATTTAAAATAAAGATAATGAAAAGTAATGATATTTGAATATTTCTGGCTATCACTATATCAGTTATGCCTGAACCATAACTGATAACGTAAAGCCTTTAAATTAAAGCTGCTAACAGCTCCATTGCTGTTTGTAGCTATAATTGTGGCAAAACAGTTTAAAAAAAATACAAGTCTTTGAGAACCCACCATTGACCCATTCAGTTTTACAGTTTGTAGCAGCTCGATGCATTGCCGTCCTCATTGGCACAAAATGTGAACAAACCCCAGAATTATTATTTATTAAACTATTTGATGACAACTCAGAGACGTGACTGGCTATCTCAATGTGTGGTAGCCTATGGGATCTGTTTTATAACCTCTTATAAAACTGTTTAAACTGTTTTATATCACTTTCAGTGCCGCAGAGGAGAGAGAGGTGTATTTCCCATATCTCCACTCTGGCACAGAAAGATTAAAGGATCACTATAGTGTCAGGAAAACATACTGGTGCCCCCACCCAGTGGCGCTGAAGGGGTTAAAACCCCTTTAGCTGCTTACCTTATTCCAGCGGCGGGCACCCGTGGCGCTGGTGACCTCTCCTCCCCCGCCGACGTCAGCTCCCTCTGCCAACGTCAGCAGAGCCGAATGCACATGCGTGGATTCAAACTGTCAATAGGAAAGTATTTATCAATGCTTTCCTATGGACGCTCTGCGCAATGGAGGCATAATATGCCTCCAGCGTCGCAGATGCGCCTCTAGTGGCTGTCCAGAAGACAGCCACTAGAGGCTGGATTAACCCCAAATGTAAACATAGCAGTTTATCTGAAACTGCTCTGTTTGCTTCTGAAAGGTTAAATCCTGAGGGACATTGCACCCTGACCACTTCATTGAGCTGAAGTGATCTGGGTGACTATAGTGTCCCTTTAATATGCCACGTGCTTAGTGGGACCATACAACTAGAGTCATTAGCGTTTCCACAATCAACAAAAAGGTTGTCTCAAATCTATGATAGCACAACGCCAATTAGTAAATACCAAATGGCATTGCATTTCCTGTTTATTTCAGTATTTCAGCTTGAAACATTTACTATTTGGCATCAGGGCAAAAGTTACTACAGTCAGAAAATGTCACTTCAATTGTAAACACGTCAAACTGGTAAACTAAAACCTCCATCTCTTTATTTAACACTGTAATGCAGTGATTTCTACATATATTGTTATATATGGTGAAACACATACCTTAGCAACATACACATGGTAATCACACCTCCAATTAGAAACACAATCGGTGTAACTGCCATGACAAGAACAAAGACTGGAAATCCTAGAATTAAACAAACATGATGTTAGAAATTCACTTATTATTACAAAGTTTACAATCAGTGAAAAATGTTACAAAAAGCAAATCATCGATTTTCATTCTAACAAGAAGCGTAATTTCTTGTTTTACTGTCTGGGACCTCTGCTGGTGTGGTGGAATCTCGGTAAAAATAAATTTAGTAGGCCGAGATTACCACGTGGCATGTGTACGTGCATATGCTGACGTATCGATCAGTTGGTTGCACGAGGCAAGATACGATCAGTAGTGTACGGAGCATGTGCAAGAATACAGGATGTAGTATTCCCCCTCCTCCATTGTGCTGGACAAGCCATGCGGTCAAACAGGAAGTTAATTCTTATTTGTGTTGATTGGTTAAGAGAATGTGCGGGTGGAGCTTAATATGGGAGGAGTTATGTGCCTATATAAGGAGCCTGCACTATTGTCCGGGGCTCAGAATTTGCTGTATTTTGGTGACGTTAGTCCCTCTGAGTCCCGATCGGTGATCCAATAAAGAATCTCTTCCTTCCTGAAGAAACCTGTGTCCATCTCTCTGTGCTTCGCTTCCGTCAGTTTCTCCGGTATCACTGGTAGGACACTACAGAAACATCGAACTTTGTGTACAGGCATACCCCGCTTTGCGGACCCTCACTTTGCGTACACTCGTGAGTACGGACATACCCACGAGTGTGCGTTAAAGTGCCTCGCGAGAACGGACATTCAGCCGCCGCACAGCCGCAGTATGGCCGAAGAGGCGGAGCTGATGCACGGAGTTCCCGTGCAAGCTTTGCAGCGAGCCTCTATGTTAATACAGGCTGAAATTGTCTAAATACAGTTCATGAAATCTTTTGTTCTTTTATAAAGCCAGGCTTGTGGCTGGTAACTATTATTTGTCGTGCTCGTTTAAAAGGAAAACTGTGATATCCGAACACTAATGTGATCCTCACCTGCTTTGTTTTTATCAGTAGCTATCTGGTCTTTGGTGAACTCTCCCATTTTTGTATCTGTCCATGTGGGACGCGTAGATGAAATGTATCCTGCATAGGAGAAGATCAAGTAAATAACTGTTTGCACACATGGAACATTTGCCTGCTTTCTCTACTTCTCAGTTAAATCATCAATGTAGGCGGAAAACAGATATTATCAGACTCTCTCATTTAAATGAGTTACCTTTATTGACACACTCTGTGAGAGAACCCGAGCCATTGCTGATAGCATGCACACAATGGAGCGATCCAAGTATATAACTCCATGTGTAGAACTTCCCGTGGATGCAATCAACTTGTTCAGTAGTTCCATCAATGTGGCCCAATTAATGGAACTGCTGCCAAGAGCTAAACTACATTGTAGCGGAGCTCCCTGTACCCTGACTGGGTATCTCTGCCAAGGACCGCTTCCTAGCTGGAACAAGGTAAAACCCCAGCGCTTCTGCCCCAGTCGCTGTGGCTTGACTGGGGTCCTCCTGGAGCAGGATAGGAGACTAGCTCTATTCCCTCCCAAGGATTGGACGACACATGGTCCTGGGAGCTCTAGTCCTTATAAGAACTTTCACCGACGAATCCTCCAAGAGCTGGAACAAGGTGCTAAGCAGTGATTATAGCCCTTCACCTCCCAGTAACTAGACGACACATAGTTCTGGGAGTCAACTTGTTTAATGCATCCAAACACAGCCAATCTCTAGGCCTGGGAGATAATTGCGTTAAAGATCGGTAAGCTAATTATCTCCCAGGAACAGAGAGGCAAAACCTAAACATTTAAACCATAAAAATACCCCAAAACATAATAAAAACATGCAGTGGAGGGGAAACGCCACCATGTTAAAGTTCTGACCGGCCGCACACATGGTCCTATGCCCCAAATAGTTTCAGGGCATTTGGTGCTTTTGCCAGTCAGCTCCTGAGCTCCTGAGGCCGCAATATGGGATGGTCCGTCTGGCTCTTAGGTAGCATTTGTTCCCTTTAGTCTGAGGCACCTTCCCTCCAAAATGCGCTCTCTTGGCGGATTTCAAAGTGGTTCAAAACTGCGATCCAAGTTGTCTGGGAACCGCACGGTCACCTCATGCCGAAAACCATTTCTTAACATTCGTGGCTAAGTCCCCCTGAGGTGATCGAGAACCCACGAAGTTCCCACTGTGCAGTTATAATCAGATTGTCTAAGAGAAACCATCTGATTGGTGCAGCGTAGCGTTTTGCTGCACATTTGCACTAGCCCCCCATTGCTTTCCTACGGAAGTTAGAGCTCCATTGAGGAAAACAGAGCTACGAGGGAGAAATTATAAATAAAAAGCCTTTGTTTACCCTGGCAGTGCTGCCCTGGCCACCTAAGCTGTGACTGGGACAATATACTGCTAGGAATACATACTGTATACATATAGTTATATATATTCCTAACGTTACCATGTTTCTTTAAGATCACTATCTTATTTTTTATTGTACATTTTGTAATGCAGTATTTATATAAAGATTAAACATTGTCCACATGCAGCTTAGAGTGTCTCTTTAAGTACATTTTACGGGCATTAACAAGGTATTTTTCTTACCTGGATTTTTGAACATAAACTGGACATTTGAATCGGAGACACTGCAAAAACATAAATCAAATTAAAAAAGCTCCTTTTAGAATTGAGGTAGGTAACGAATCCTTTATTATAGCAGGACAGGTCTGGCACAAGCATCAAAATAAACTACAGGGAGTGCTTTGCTGTTATTTTCAGATATTTAAAAGCATTGTCCAGCAGTAATAAGTTAAACTAAATAAATAAACTCAATCCTCACGTGTGTCATCATATAAACCCGTATATTTAAACCTCTCTTTTTAAGGAGTTAATATAAATGAACTTGATTTGACAGCCCTCTAGTTATGAAATATATATTGATTGCATAGGCGTGCGCAGCCTATTGCATTAGGGTGTGCACCCTAAATCACAAACACACACGCCGCATATATATGTGTGTGTATATATATATATATATATATATATATATAAACAAATGGAAGCTTGGCACTCTCCTCCAAAAATAATTAATTATATCACATGTGCCTGGGTGCAAATTGCTGGCGTCAGATATATATACTCATAAATGAAAAAAATCAAAATGCACTCACAGGTCTTCAAATTAGTGGACAAATTGGTGCTTTATTTGGTCATCAAAAAAGTGTACAAAAATCAATCGACGTTTCGACCCTGCCGGGTCTTTTTCATCTTGAAAAAGACCCGGCAGGGTCGAAACGTCGATTGATTTTTGTACACTTTTTTGATGACCAAATAAAGCACCAATTTGTCCACTAATTTGAAGACCTGTGAGTGCATTTTGATTTTTTTCATTTATGAGTATATATATATATATATATATATATATATATACGCATACTGCTGTGTGTGTGTGTGTGTGAGGGTGCTGTTAGTGCGTGGGGGTCTGTGCTGCTATGCCTGATCCCTGGTGGTCCTAGTGAGTGAACTCTAGCCTGCAGAGCTAGAGTTCACTCTCACGAGATCTGAGCGTGGCCGTGGCAATGCTCCAACCTCGCAAGAGGAACCCAGTGGAACTGCTGGCTAGAGCTCCCCGGGTCCTCTCCTGCCTGTGGGCCGCTGAACAGGGCTGGACTGGGACAAAAAGTAAGCCCAGGCAGAGCAGCCCACTAGGAAGGGTGGGCCAGAAATGTGGCACGTTATATCGCCACCATTGACAAGCCCCCCCCCCCCCCCCCCGCCCTCCCAATTGTTATGTTAGTGTGATACCCCACCAGAGCATTCAGTGCTGTCTGATAGAGAAAAAGTCCTAGTGACTTGTCTCTGGTGTCCCCATTAGTGGAAAAGGATTGTTAACGTGTGTTTTGCACGTGTGGGAATGCTCCCTGCGGTGTTATGTGTGTTTGGATATTTTTTATGTGATTGCATGTGTGTAGAGGAGACCGGTTATGCTGTAGAGTGTAAAGGGGTCTGTTTGTGGTGTATAATATGTAGCTGGGGCCTGTAGTGTATAGGTGTATATGTGTGCAGGAGGTGTAGTGTGTATATAGTGTGTATAGGTGCAGGGGGTGTAGTGTTATGTATAGGGGTATAGTGTGTAGGTGCAGGAGGTTTAGTGTTATGTATAGGGGTATAGTGTGTAGGTGCAGGAGGTTTAGTGTTATGTATAGGGGTATAGTGTGTAGGTGCAGGAGGTTTAGTGTTATGTATAGGGGTATAGTGTGTAGGTGCAGGAGGTTTAGTGTTATGTATAGGGGTATAGTGTGTAGGTGCAGGAGGTTTAGTGTTATGTATAGGGGTATAGTGTGTAGGTGCAGGAGGTTTAGTGTTATGTATAGGGGTATAGTGTGTAGATGCAGGAGGTTTAGTGTTATTTATAGGGGTATAGTGTGTAGGTGCAGGAGGTTTAGTGTTATGTATAGGGGTATAGTGTGTAGATGCAGGAGGTTTAGTGTTATGTATAGGGTGTATATAAGGTGTATAGTGTGTGTAGGTGCAGTGTGTATATAGGGTGTAGTGAGTAAGTGGTGGGGTATCGTTTATGTAATATAATATAGTTTATGTAGTATAATTATATAATTAATTTTGATGGTTTCATTATTTAAATAAAATAAAAATAAAAAAAACTACACCACATTTACTCCCCTTTCCCCTTATTACCTTTCTTTGCAGGGGGAAGAGGGAGCATGCTGCTGGTCATCCCTGGCGATCCAGTGGGCTAGTGATGTGGTCTGTACCTCCGCAGGGTACAGACCATGTCTTTGTCTCGCGAGAGCTGGAGTTTCAGAGCGTTGCCGTGGGTTACACAGCAACGCTCTGAAAATATCGGCGATCGCGAGAGGGCTGCCTGGAGGCTGTTTGCTCCATATCCAAACGGAATGGAGCTCTTCAGAGCCTCTCTCGGGGCCCATCTGTTGTGCTTGAGCCGGCAGGGGAGATATTTTGATCTTCCCTGCCGGCCTCGATCCATGTGCAGCGCACGGGGATTAGGGTGTGCCCAGGCACACCCGGCACACCCCGTGCGCACGCCTATGATGGATTGTGACCCTGTAGCATGAACATATGGGCTATGATGAACATGGAGCATTCTATAGCCCACATTAGGTCTCTTAGGGTAGCCGGGCCGGCTTCTCCGGCTAATCAATCACACACAACCAATCAGTGAGAAGCTAGCATCACCTGTCCAATAGGAATTTTACAATCTGCTCTAAATAAGGATATTGTGTATACATAATCATTTTTTTAATAGCACAATAATTCCAACTTACCCTTTTGGCAAAATCTGACTGGTCACCATCCCTTTGAATTGGAATGTGCGTTGTAATCGAGTTATTAGAACCTGACCGCCCAGATTGTCTGCGATAACGCCGGCATGGACAGCCGATTTGCAAACGAAGGACGACTGCAAAGAAATAAAAAGAGAAAGCTTACTATCTGTCAAATGTATTAACGTCTGTAATATTAACACAGATTGGTAGTAAACAAGCACTTAGATGCCTTGAAATGAAGTCAGTTTATTAGTACGTATTGATACTTGGATCCCTCCTGTAATCTGTGTGATGTGTTAGTTTGGGTAATTAAAGTAACTAATCCCTCACATAACTGGCATTTTATAGGAAAGATCATATTTTGAAATTCTATATCGCACAATGTAATATCACACCGCGTAGTATGCGATAGCTGTAATTCCCACTGAGATACTGTGAATGACACTGCTGGGCTGCCTGGAGTGATGAGAGTTAGATCAGCTGATGACAATAATTCTTTCTTATTACTACGCGAGGTAAAACTGATGTAGATCATTTGTTTCTGTTGACTATTTATCACTTTAAAGGAAAATAATAATAATGTCTGGAACAGCCTACATTTTCTAAAACAGATATTTGTTCCATGGCCTGCGTGCGGAGAGCTGCTTCCTCTCATTGGGAAGAGGGTAATGAAGATCCTCTACCGAGGTCCACAATCCCACTTAACGCAGAGTGACAGGTGGAAGAAGGAAGGTCTGTGACCCCGGACGAACCCCCCCCCCACTGCTTATTAGTGACTGCTCCGCACCCGGGGTTCTATACTCTTCACAGTATATTACAGCTAAAGCAGGGTCACCTTCCTCTTTACAAATATCAATGGTGTCCCTATCTAGACTTAATTCATTGACCGAGTGTGCCAGCTGACATTTTCAGCCAATGAATTCCATTCAAAAAAGCACCGCGTTGAGATCACTATTAATAGAAATGTCCACTTTATTGATATCTGTGTAGACCTGGGTGTCTATCTAACCATGTGAAAATAATCTAAATCGTAACGATGGCACAGCACATGGAGACTCCCAACATAAGGACTATAATGGGCTGTGGTGGTTATGGTGTTAGAGTGCCCTTGTAGAAATGTTTAGTGCTATTCTATTGGTGATGTTTTTTCTCATGATAGTCCCCAAAGGTTAGTCAAGCTCCCCACCAACTTCCATCGTACACCAACTCCACAAGCGAGGGGACTTTACACAGGACCCAGTCACTGTCAGATGGAACTATGGGCAGGAATTACCACGAATGCTTTGATTTAATACTTTGCCCAATAGAAAATGTGCACTAGGAAGAAATGTTCGCACAGCTCAGTTTACACACCTCTTGGTATCCATTAGTCACATCTCCAAATACGTTTCCAGCTACATCCCAGCAGCCGGCTGGACAATAGTTACTGAAATTGTAGAAATAATGTTATTGTTTATAAAATGCTAACTTACTCTGCAGTGCTGTACAAAGGGTAATCAAAACACAGAAGAAGAGATTACGTTTAATACTCGTACTATACACCGGTATATTATCACACTGACATATTGAATTCTAATTCAGATTCCCCAATTCACATACACTCTCCGCTCAGCTGATTTACTGCCTGAATTTTAAAGGTTGATTGACGATTCACCTCAGTTCAATGTTGGTGAATTATTCCCTGCATTTACCATCATTTTCTCATAAAACAAATTCTTGTAAAGCAGGCTTGCCCAACAGGTAGATCCCCAGATGTTGTAGAACTACAACTACCATGATGCTTTGTCATTCGAAATGCATTCTAAAGGCATGCAACGCATCATGGGAGTTGTAGTTTTACAACATCTGGGGATCTGGGTTGGGTAGCCCTGTTGTAAAGTATTAGATAAGCGTAGTTTTTTTTATTGGACATTTTTGGAGTGTCAAGCTTTCAGGAGATCCCCTCTTTGTCAAGCATAAAGTCTAGATACAGGGATCTCAGAACGCTTGTTGCAGACCAATAGAAAGGTATTACAATATTCTATGATCACACGTTATTTAACATCAACATGTTCTATGAAGGTATAATTAGCCAAATCAAGCGTACCTGAACTCTGGGTCTTCTTTATAGTCACAGCGAGTCAAGCAGGTAATGAAATCTATCAATAAAAAACAGGAGCAGGGTGAGATTCCTGCACACGTATTTTAACACCTTAAGAGCCATATTTATTTAAAGCGAATTAACTTGCAGCATTCTATAGCAGTAAGAGCCATAGCCGAGAGATCAAACACGGGTCACATTTCTCCGCAGGTAATGTAGCAGTAGTGTTCATGCCTGCAGAGTATGGTCAATCTTGAAGCTACTGTCAAAGAATTATGAATTTAATGCTCTCACTGTCAGTGACGGACAATATTGACATGACATGTACAAAGGAGCCCCGAGACACAAACTGAATCCTTCGTAACACACATTCACAGTTTAGTAGACACAGTACCTGGATGATCACTGCTGGCATAATTAATCAGAAATCCTCGGCCAGACACGTGGAGGCCACTTTCAAAACGAATGGTGGCAGTATTATCATCTAAGAAAATGTCCGTCTTTGCCTTGCTCAGATCTCCACTGTAACTCACTGAAATAAAATATGGAAGTGTCAGTAGCTTAGAGATGCAGAATATCATTTGTATTTTATATGTATGGATAGCGTCTATAATAAACTGTATTCTATAATGCTGCTGATCACTTCTGGTACTTAATCCTAATCTGAAAAAATGATTTCCAATGAACTGTGACAATTTTATAAAACCAGTACATGTTCCAAATCCCCAGCATTTGCTTTCCATCCCACCATACTGTAGAATTAATAGAGACTCACCATATTCCTCAGTGGATGAACCCTTGTAGATTTTCAGAGATGCAGAGTCAATATCCAGGTCCAAATCAGCCACTTTGATGTACAGCTGTTTACCGCTCTGCACTCTGATGGTAATCTGGCAAACTGAGTGGTCGGGGTATGTTTCAGGGTAGTTCTTTGATGTAAGAGTTCCACCCTCATCATTCATGACCACGTGGCCACATCCATCCACTGTAGGAAACAGAGAAATGTCCCTTGTGAAAAAAATAATGAATATCCGAGGTGTCACCCTGTAATGGACAAGGTGTATACTGCGCACTTATAAATAATACAGACTCACATAACAATATTGTCCATGTATGGTGTATTTTTTTACAGGATCCTGGGAATAACCATAAACCTTCACCAAGGTCTACTAGACACATCATTTTTTAACCAGCAACGTGGGACACTGAGAGGGTTATTCACTAACCAAACTGTAGCCAAATTAAATCCAAATGGCATAATTCAGCCTAAAATGCCTGATCTGGAAATTGTTACATATTGTGACCAATGTCCAGATTTAGGAATGGCCTCGTACTGGATGGTTATGCCCCGTTCATTACGCGATTCGGATGTTAGTAAGTAGACCAGATAACATTATCCCAACACCAGTCAAATCAGATAGTAGCACAGGTATCACACAATCTGTATGTTCGCTGCCCGCATACTCAGCATAAAGGCCATAGGAGAAGCCCAATTCCAGATAAATCGGTGCTGGATAATCATGTTCTCTCTCAGCATTGAGCTGAACAGCATAGCAAAGCGACCAGTACTCACCCAACGTTTCTGCCAGTAGTGATAGAGGGGCACCTAGCAGGAGCCCAATGAAAGACAATTATCCAGCCATTAGGCTGTACTGTGCTGTCTCAGTCCTTAGTCCTGTGAATAACAGTGCTTCCTAATTATTATTATAAGTAATTATCGCTAATATCTTAGCAATGCCTGAATGTTCACCAGCAGTTCGATATATGTCTTAATATCAAAAAGCTCCTTCAGAATGGCGAGTAATTATAGTGATGAGATAGATATTACATCATCACAGTAATGTCCTAATGCACTGGTCAGGGCACTGTAACCTTAAGTCATTAACACCCAAAATACCCCTAACCATTGTTATTAATATTCTAGCCTAATGTAGACACTGGAGAGGCTATAGAATGCAACTCCCATCACTCTCCAGCCAATATGGGGCATATAAGTTATCACAGAGTATAAATAACAATAAATACATGGTTTAAAGGCAAATGACAAAATATAGTCCGGGTAGATCTCTAAAAAAGAAACAGTATGAGATATAAATTAGTTAAAAGACACAAAGTAGGGGCGGGGCCTAACCGCTGAAGCGAGAAGACGCTGACCTGTGCAGCTCCTGCTTCACACCGAGATTTAATCGGTTTTCACCATTAAAAAGCGACCCAATCGGCTCAAAAAGGCCACCAGGCAGCAGGTGACATGGAGAGGCACAGGATGGTACCACAAAAGCGACTTTTACAGGGCAACTTACCTGCCCCTCCGGCGTGGCCTACTCGCATGATCGGCGCGAGGGAGGCGGCCGCTCCCCTGCTGTCATCCACGGCGGACAGACTGAAACAAGGCCCACGTTCCCCCCCCTTGGACCGGTGGGGGTCATCCCGGTCCGGCTGCGGGAGATCCGGACGCAACCTGGCGAAATCGCTATGGCAATCCCGGGACCTGAACCAAGCAGCAGTTCCGCACGCAAAATGGCGGCGACAGTGTGCTTAACCAGCACGCGAAGCGAACAGACAGAGGCAGAGAACCGGCTGAACAAAGCCTTCCAAACCTTATGGGACAAGCTGGAAGCTCTTCTGTTCCCAACAACCCCAGAGAAAGGGCCTGTCACCAGGCTGCACACTCACACAAGCTTACCCAAACAGAAGAGTACGCAGAAAACTTTACCACTGGGCCGCACTGACAAATGGCGGGAACTCACCAAGAAGCAAGGGACTAAAGATACGGCTGGCGGCAAAAGGAGCAAGAAGGCAGACCCCTGGAACCCGACAGTACCAATGCCGAGGCGCACTAGCCCACTCACCCATCACCCTGGAATTCCCAGGCACCGGCTGAAGGTACGAGTGGCAGTAACGAGATCCCCCTATAGCCGACCACAAGGGAAAGAGATACTGCGTCCGAGCAGACGGCAACAGAAGGGGCGCCCCAAGCGCCATGCACCAAGCACCGCTCTGAATCAGCCTGTGCCTGCCAGACAGCAACAGCCTCGGCGAGACCACTCTGGGTCTCAAACTCTCATGGAGGTATCAGGGGGAAACACGTGGGGACAGAGAGGCCCATTCTGCCAAGCCCTTACAAGCTGGGAAAGACAGCAGCTCCCCCCTGGGGCACGGGACTATGCTTCTTGCATCTGGGAGAGAGGCATAGGATGACTGATACCTACTGGGCGCACAGAGTATGGGCCTTATCCGTTTTTTATTATGTTTTTTATTATGTTTTTCTAATTTCTCTTTTTCACCAGCCCCCAGTCATCAGGACTGACACTGTGCTGCATTATTTTGCTGCCAAATTACTATTATTTGTACCGTTATTTGCATTATCCATAACCCACTATTTGCCTAAGCACTATTTGCCCATGCACTGTTTGTCCATATGCTATGTACCTAAGCATAATCTGCCTACTAAGGCTGCAGCCTCCATGCTGCAGAACCACCTTATGGCCCACACCTATATGGGTTACTCGCTGTGTAGTAGTCGAAAATGGTAGCAATCGAAAAGGATATAGTCTCTCATAAATCTTGTACCCTAGCTCTGTACATGCCTCAATACTCTTGTTTAATAACCGTGTATCTACGCTACCGCATAGTAAGCGATACCCTTAATGTTACTTGTTATTATAATCTTGTTTTTTACAACTGTGCCACTTATTCATGCCATGAATATATACCACGTTGACATCATTGCTTATTTACTCTGACACGGCATTAAGATGTGCCCTAGTTGCCTATGCACTAATTGCCCTTACGTTATTTACTCATACATTATTTGTCTAAGCACATACTTAGACACAGACACGCTATGTGTCTAAGCACAATATGCCTACTGAGGCTACAACCTCTATGCCGCGGAACCCACTGATGGCTCACACCTATATGGGTAACTTGCTGTGTAGTAGACAACAATGCTATGGTCTCTCATAAATCTTTTACCCTAGCTTTGTACATGCCTCAGTAATCTAGCACACTAACTATGTCTCTACGCTAACGTATATTAAGCGATGTTCTTACCGTCACTTGCTATTATACCTTTAAAAAATGTGCCACTTTATTTCATGCCATGTATATGTTCTGCGTTGACATCATTGCTTGTTTCTGTTATTATGGCATTGCAAGCCTATGTATTACCATGTGCACAGCAAAAATAAAGAATTAAAAAAAAAAGACACAAAGTAAATATTTTACCAATAGGACACCTATCTAGGGGGAGCATATAAGTCAACGCGGTATAGCTAATTTTCTTTTCCTCAGTTTCTCAGGACATTTGAAACCATTTTTGAACATTTTTCTCCTATAACATTTTTTATTATGTATGTTGTAGTAGTTATAGTACTTGTAGTGTCCCTTTAAATGTTACAATTCTTGGGGGGCTGACAAATACCCCAGGTACGCACCTACTTGGTAACAGAAGCAACTTGATATAAAGCTACGGGTAAATGAAATCAGGTACACTGTACTCCCTCCTACAGCCCAATGCACTGACCACTGCTTCGCTCCAGTAAACGTCCTGCTACATTTACAGTCCATTGTACATCGCTACACTACATTCAGAGACATTTACACTTTTTCTCCAAATTGTATACCTTACTAACTATTGAAACAAGCTGAAACTATGTCATTAATTTAGACATATAACATTATCCTAATGGCAGTCAAACTAGATAATAGTACAAGTATCACACAATCTGCACACATACTCCACAAGCACTTACCCAGTGTTTCTGCCAGCAGTAATACTGGGGTACATAGCAGGAGCCCAACGAAAGGCAATAATCCAGCCATCAGGCTGCCCTGTGCTGCCTCGGTACTTAGTCCTGCGAAAAGTAGCGCCCTCTAATGTCCAATTTCAGGTAAAGATTAGGTATGAAAAAAAAACGTTCTCGAGCAATTTGATATATATCTTAATATCAAAACAACTCTTTCACAATGGTGAGTAATTCTAGTGATGAGATATGGTTATTACATCATCACAGTGATGCCATAATGCACTGGTCAGCACAGCACACAATATAGAGGTGTATATCCTGCACTGTAACCTTGACTTATTCCCACAAAGAATACCTCTAACCATCATGGTTAGTCTCCTAATTTAATGTTTACACTAGAGATACTACAGAATGCTCCCCAGTCATTATGGAGCATATATGTTATCACACTATATTATAGACTCTTAAAATATCAGGCCACCTACTAACTCTGAACTCAATGAGTGATTTCCTATTTTAGGGCCCTGTCCGTGTGTAAAATTCCAACCAGGAAAATACAATGCAATATGGAAAACAGGGGACAAAAACGAAGTATGAAGTAGTATTTTCAGATAGTTGGTGAGGTAAATAAAAGGAAAAGCACTTACACTTTTTTGGAGCTAGTAATTAGCTCCAAATATATGCGCTCTGAGGTATAATCCCCAATTATGGATCTGTGGAATATCTTGATCTTGCGTGCGGTAGTTACATAGTTACATAGTTACATAGTTAGATAGCTGAAAAGAGACTTGCGTCCATCAAGTTCAGCCTTCCTCACACCTGTTTTTTGCTGTTGATCCAAAAGGCAAAAAAACGAAAAAAAAAACCCAGTTTGAAGCACAATTTTGCAACAAGCTAGGACAAAAAATTCCTTCTTGACCCCAGAATGGCAGTCAGATTTATCCTTGAATCAAGCAGTTATTACCCTACATTGAAAGATTATATCCTTGAATATTCTGTCTTTGCAAGTATGCATCTAGTAGCTGTTTGAACATCTGTATGGACTCTGATAAAACCACTTCTTCAGGCAGAGAATTCCACATCCTGATTGTTCTTACAGTAAAAAAACCTTTCCTTTGCCTTAGTCTTTCTGGTTGATAGTTGTTTCGTAGCTGGTGTGGTATGAGCTCCCTATCTCGAGGTATTCAGCATTTGCGCTTGTCAGTGCCCAGGAGTATAGCAGCAAAGGGTCACCAGGATATTCAACATATATAAAAGAATAAAATATATACAGTGATCTCTGTAGTAAAATAAATAAAGGCGATAAAAGGAGATATACTCACTAGTGGAGAGCATCAATGGGTTTTGCCGAATCCTTAAAGCTTGGGTGGTATGTTCCCCCCCAAGGAATCGGATGTCAGAATCTTCTGGATACAATCTTCTGGATAAAATCAGTAAGGTCCAGATATGGTTAAAAATAACTAAATGTATTGAAAATAAAGATGAAAACCATAAAAAGAATAAACACTGATGCATTTCGCCAAAGATAACAGGCTTTCTCTAAGACCTTATGAATGTTTCCGTTTTTTGACAAGGAAATCAGTGACATCAAAAGGAGCAACAATGGAATGATGTCTAGACGGGGCTTTGTATATATACATTTGTGATGTTGACCAACAGTGGAGAAATCATTTGTCAAGTCCAATGTCATACACACTGCCATAATAGGGAGGTAGGTATTTTATGTAAAGGACAGATGTTAGGAGGTCTTTATCACAAACTTCCCGAATTCTTTGTTCTTGTTTAACTTTAATAAGCCATAGAAATTCAGAGGCAAGCCATGTATTTGGCTGTTTCTTGCTCTCACACACTCACACATACATTTCCTGACTTTCTGATTTGCCTGACGTGATATTCACGTTTATATACTTCACAATTCAGTGTTACTGTTTGGTCTTTGTTTGTTTTTAGGAGCTTTGAATTTTCCTGTACTTTGCCCCTCTTAAAAACCCATGTACATAGATATTCTTTTGAAACCTAGATGGTTTCATGGATTATATGAGTCCATGAACCTTGTCTCAAGACCTCATAGTTGTGGCCTTCAATATATCTGATGTCTTTACTGGTGAGATACCTACAACAAATGTTTGTCTCACAGTTCGCTGTTACTGTTCAGTCATTGTTTTTTCTTTTTTTGTCATAGTGAATAAAGAGCCCTGCTTTACATTCTTTACAGGAGCTGTGGATTTTTCAATAATTCCATGTGACTCACTGTGCTCAGAGTTGGAGGTGCTCTTATCAGTTTCATCTTCTACTATCTGGTCAGGGTCCTGTTTCGTCTGCACATTCCAAACTAAGGTCCTGGTCACAATTAAGATTTAATCTCTTCCCATACCTTTGCTGATGGCAAAGCAATTTTACTAACTTTTTCAAAATGTTTTCCCTACAATAAGTCTAAGAATTTCTTCCTTAGGAATCTTTGGTACCCTGGGCATTTGTAAAACAATATGGATATGAAATTATGTGATGTCACTTGGATGAATGTAATATGTTCAAATAGAACTTTTATTGATACCGTTTTTTTCTCTACAATTTAGCAATTTGCACTTTTTTGCAAATAGAACTCTTCTGATCTCCTTTTGATAGTGTTTGCGTAACCGGATCGGCCAAGGTTGAGCAAGTGCGGTATGCACTCTCCCTTTACCTGAGAAGACTGTAAACATCTAGGGGGTGTGGAAATTGGGGGATGATGACAGGTAAGTATTATAAATGTATGTTTTTTATTTAATGTAAAAATGAAACTAGAGTCCATACAGATGTTCAAACAGCAACTAGATGCATACTTGCAAAAATTGAATATTCAAGGATATAATATTTCAATGTAGGGTAATAGCTTCTTGATCCAGGGATAAATCTGACTGCCATTCTGGGGTCAAGAAGACATTGTTTTCCTAGTTTGTTGCAAGATTGGAAGTGCTTCAAACTAGGCCTTTTTTGCCTTCTTTTGGATCAACCGCAAAAAACAAATGTGAGGAAAGCTGAACTTGATGGGCGCAAGTCTCTTTTCAGCTATGTAACTATGAAACAGCCGTCTCATTCCATTATAATGCTACTGAATGAAACAATTTTTTGCTAGTGCCTAAAACTATTGGTCTACCTGAGGGTTCCAACAACTTTCTGTGGACCTTAAGTAGACAATAGAAAATTGAGTTGATGGGTCTCTGGTTCAGAAAAATTAAAGTTTGTCCCTGTTAACAAGTTTATCATCAAAGGCACCAGACAGCAGAACATTCAACTCATAAAGATTTTGAACGGTAGGCTCTTGTTTCAATATGTGATATGTAAATGGGTGATTTAATAATTTTTTGGCCATATCAATATATTTCTTCTGATCCATAACCATGATGTAGACCCCTCAAAAGGTTTAGTGACAATATCAGAGTTATCCTAAATTTCCCTCAAAGCAGAGAACTCTCCATGTGTCAGATTCCCTTTAATGCTTAGTAATCAATTTTGTTAGGCTACAACGATTCATTTCTCATAACAGATTCACAAAGACTTTAATGTTGTGGATATCTTTGGGGTCTGGTGCAAAGGCACTACGGGTGCATAAACTGATGTTGGGTAGATTGGGGCTGATTGTGCCTTTGCTGAGATCCATAAGATCCAGCAGAGTTTGTAAGCAGTCATAGTCCCATACTGTTAGGCCCATAGTTTTGGCCTTATTTTCATTACATGTGAAATTATATTTGGTTTAGAGCCTAAAATGTCCGCCTTCTCCCTATTCTGGACCCCTGTCTTGTTTGCGGTCCCTGGAACTCCTCTGGTTGTATCAGCCCTAAAAAATAAAACCCTTTTTTCAGGATGCTTTTGGGTGGGGCGATCGGTGTGGGGAGTTCTTGTGACTGTGGTAGGTCTTAGTCCGTGTTTGACGTGTCATATTCCGATGTAGCGTAATGATCAGAGTTTAGTCTGCTGGTATGTTTAAACCTATGGTAGAGACATACTGATGTGGGATTATTTAAAAAACCTTATTGTACTTGTATTCAATTATTGCACTAACTCCATTTTAACTTCATACTGTGACAATCCTCCATTTTGTCCTCCTAACCTGACTTCTTCAATACTCCATTTTGTCCTCATAACCTAACTTGTTCATTTTAAAACTACCTTACATGACAGAATTTCCCAGCACATCTAATACAATAGAACAAAGACTGTATTTTCTATAAAGACATGATTAACACAGAAATTGCTGACTTTTCCTTAGATTTGCAACATAGTATAGTTTGAAGGCCATGAGAACACAGTAGTAATGAAATGTTCTATTCATAAGAGACCTTGCACCTGGCCACGAGGCTTGAGATCACCGACCGTGTAAAATGACGCTCAAGACCCCTTGTCCCCCACCCGTTTCCAGAACAATCCCACCTCTTGGTGGGTGGACACGGGACTAACCACTTAGTTTTTAAGCCAATTAATAATATTGATAGGTGGACATTAATCCCGACACTTAACAATTAATCCAATTAATGATGTTTATTTGCTGATATTCTAATAATCAATGATGACGTAAAATGTCTCTTAAAAGGACCTGCGCGTCCGCTTTTTAATCACTTGCCAATAAATTTTCTCGAAGTTATTTTAACCTGAACCTTGTGTGTCAGACTTAATTACTTCAGCGTATATACGCAATTTATTTTATTGATTTGGACAGGAACAGATAGACATTTAAACATTTTGGTTTACTGCTAAAAAGTACCATAACAACTTGGCGCCCAACGTGGGGCATCGGGCTATGTCCGGCCGGTGAGCCGTCCTAAGGAAGACAAGGGTGGACGGAGGAATCCAGGGGGAAGGAAAGGAGATTGATCACCTCCAGGTACACGGTAGAGACTTCTGCAGAGCCACCGGTATGTTCCGGCCCCTTTGATTGACCCGTCCACGTGTCTGTGACTGCTTCCCGGGAGGACATCAAAGACAGGTAATATCTTGCCCGGTGTCTCGTTACTCATTTGTTTACCTGCATTTTAGTCTATCTGTTGCCTGGGTGTGTTTGAATTGTTTGCCTGTTTCCCCATTTTGAGATAAAGGGGGGGTGGACCTGCAGGGGATTTGCCTGGGGTTCTGTCTTGCTTGTTTTCCCCTTTTTGGGATAAAGGGGGGGTGGACCTGAGGGGACTTGCCTGGGTCTTCAGTATATCTGTCTATCTGTTTGTATTTTACCCCTTTTGGGATAAAGGGGGGTGGACCTGAGGGGATTTGCCTGGGTCTTCTGTTGCCTGTTTTACCCCTTTTAGGAACCACGGTGCTGTGGTTGTAGGGAAAAAGGGGGGTTGACCTGTGGATGTGTTCCTGGGGGTCATCTTTTCCTGTTTAACTCTTTTAGGAGCCTCGTGGCTGGGGCTGTAGGGAAAAAGAGGTGTGTTGGATCTGTGGAGATTGTGTAGACTCATAGTTTCCTGGGGATCCTTCTTGTGTCACTTTGATAGCCTAGCTAGCTTCTCTGTGCACGTTACTCTGCTTGCAGAGTGGTGGTACCCTCCAGCTTTGAGCGCTGAGCTGGAGCTATTCCAATTTTTATTTTTGTGGTGTGTGAATTCGGGCAGGCATTGCTGTCTTCATCACCACGGAGTAGTGGGACTTATAAAGTGGGTTTTTTATAGGGGCACTACAGGGGTGAGGGTAGCGCAGACACTATTAGTGGGCTGCTGTGTCGAGGGAGGCATATGGATTTCGGACCGGTGTTAGCTGTTATCCTTGGCCGTTGGTAGTAAGATACTACGGGATTGAGGGAGGTGACTTTGGAGTAAGCACACGAGTAAAGGAAAGGAATTACTGTTGGTTTTATTTGAACTGTGATGCATGCACCGTATTTCAACTGTATTGTTGTCTTGTTTGTTTAATGAGGAGTCTCATGTACTCCTGTGTCTGTCTCTAAGGATTTTTCCTTGCCTTTCATCTTTCCTACACTTTCTATATTATTATACTATCCACTCCCATTCCTCTTAAAAGAGAAGTGATTGGTCACACACTTCTCACCTCGCTCCAATCCGTGTCTACCACCCCGGGTAGGCGGATTCAGTGACTAGTCTACGTTTTGGGAAGACGCACCTGGGAAAGTCCCACGATTCTCAGGTGGCAGTCGAGCATTGTAGATTTTCCTGTTCAATTTTCCTTCTCTCTCTCTATATCTAGGACGCTGGTATAGGGGTAAAGGGACTATGGGACAGGATTTAGATAAGCCCAGTAAGGGCTGGTTAGCATGTGATTTAGTAGAGAACAGAGAGGGTGAAGAGATGGTAAAAGGTGTTGAAAAGATTGCAAAAGTATGTAAAATTGCTGTACCGACATGTGGAAGATTGCAACCAGAAAGTTGGCGCAAGTTACTAGCAGAAATGAAAGGCAAGCTTACAGATAATGATTTATTAAAGACTGCTGAAGCATGGTACAGAGTGGCGAAGGCTATTCAGTTAGAAGGTTGGGTTGAGGAAGAGATAAATCACAAAGGTGTGAAATTGTTTGTGTATCATAAAAATTGTGTTGCTGGGGTTTACCCTCAGCCAGCGCCCCAAAATGGTGCCCAGGGGATGTCTATCCCCAAGGTTCAGTCAGCCATAGGTGATAGCCAGCTGACCATGTTCCCCACTCCCAATCCTCCCGAATCCCATCCCATCACCTCCCCTGTCTGCCCGGTCCTGAATTCTGACGGATCTTTCTTTACCCCTTCCCCTTCTCTAACGGTCCCATCATCCTCAGCCATCCCCACGCTCCCTTCTATGCCTATTCCTAACATCTCATCTGCCACCTCCTCCCTGCAATCCCTCTCCATGGTTAATGCCCTTCCATCAGCACCCGCCCAACTAACTACCCCTCCTTCCCTTGCTGCTACTCCTCTTTCTGCATCCATCCCCACTAATCCCGTCCTGACTCCTCCCATAACCATCTCCGCCCCTGTCCAATATCCTACCTCCTTAACCGTACCTGCCCACCCTACTCTTTTGCCCTCCCCTGCCTGGCCCTACCCCTTCCCATATCCCATGGCCCTGCCCTACCCTGGTTACCCTCCCTTTCCCCAAGCAACTCCCCAAGTTCCGGTCATGCCCAGTCCGGCTCAGTCTGCCCCGGAAGTGCCCATATCAAACATGGCCGCCGCTTCTTCCCTTAATCCTGAAGCAACTCCTTTCCCCGCCTCCAA
Source organism: Pelobates fuscus (assembly GCF_036172605.1). NCBI lineage: Eukaryota > Metazoa > Chordata > Amphibia > Anura > Pelobatidae > Pelobates > Pelobates fuscus. Next base: position 481,786,094 of record NC_086317.1, read on the forward strand.
TATGGCGGCCCCCAGTTCAGCCCTGATGCCGGTAATCCCCGGTGACTACCTGTCCCCAGGTTATGACTCGCTAGCCACCCCTGCATCTGGGGCTCAATCCCAACCACCGATCCTTTCACCTCATGCGGGCCCTGCACCGCGCAGGAGAGCCAATATCATAGAATTCGATGATGACGAGATGGACAGGGTGTCCCATGTCTCATCGGAGCTTGCTGCAGGAGCCCCAACTCATCGTTCTATCGATGATCCCTTCGGCCACAAGGGTCGGGGAGAACGGGCCCCTCCTAAATATGTTGCTTTCAATCCCACTCAAGCTAGTGCTCTAATGAAATCACTCCCTGACCCAGAAAAACAGCCTATGCCCTTCTACCGAGGGATAGTTCAAATTCAAAAGACTTATTCAGCCGCATGGCGTGATCTACTGAGCATTTGTGCTATTAAAGCAGGGGATGCATATTGGCCAAGCATGGCCCGACACCTCAGTACAGATCTGCTCAGCAGCGATGTTGATTACCCCTCTGGAGTAACTTTTTGCACCCAATTGAGAGAATGGGCTAAGGACAAACTTGCAGATCAGGCTGCTGGCCTTATTGATGTTATTCAAGATAAAGGAGAATCAGTGGAAAGGTTTCATGCAAGACTGTATCAAATGTTTACAGATTTGGGGTTTGATCTTACTGACAAGATTCATTCACAAATGCTGTCAGGTGCGTTTGTCCAAGGTGTTAAAGACTCTATACGCAAGGGAATCATTGCTGCACGCCCTGAATATAAGGTTGTTCCCCTGGATACCCTACTTTTGGTTGCTAGGGGCTTAGAATCTGCCCAGACCCACAGAAGGCCAAGCTCTGCCCCTCTTATGGTATCACGCAGTACCCCTGTCCCCAGGGGCACCAAACCAGAGGATGGTTTCTGCTTTAATTGTAAAGCCAAAGGACATTTTAAAAGTGACTGCCCAGAACCCAAGAGAGAGCCAAGAAAACCATCCAGGCCTGCCCCGGCCCCCAAAGCCGAGAAAGAGGTTCCGATAATTGAGGAACCCGATGATTAGGAAATTGGCAAGCCTGTGTCTGTAACCCCTGTAATGGCAGTGTCTACAGGGGATAAGGGGGGGCCACTTGCCACAGTGACTTTGCCCATTGAAGGCCACCCTACCACATTCCTAGTTGACACAGGTGCAGCCCGTAGTGTTCTGCGAGAGCAAGACCTGCCAGACCCATCCTTTTTGTCAAATATTGATGTCTCTTGTGTTGGAGTGGATGGCCAGCCGAGACATAGCCCTTTAACAACTCCACTCCGAGTTGGCTCCAGCCTGCTAGCTCGCTTTGTGGTATCCTCCACATGCCCAATTAACCTGTTAGGTGCTGATGTTCTCTCACGCCTGCAAGCATCTATCACCTTCACCCCGGATGGGCAAGTAGAAATGTCCACACCCCTATCTGAATCAGACACCTCAGCCTTGTGCTCCTTGCCTCTAATGCTGCATTTAGAAAAGCCCCGTGAGAAAGCAGCAGAATTAAGGTCCAATTTCCCAGAGGCATTAAAAACACAGGTGCCCGCCAAGTTATGGTCCTCAGGCCCAGAGGACATAGGTCACCTAAATGTTCCCCCTGTGGTGGTAAAGCTTATTCCAGGAGCTAAGTTACCAAGAAAACCACAATATCCATTAAAACCAGCACAGGCTGCTGCCATTTCTACCCACATCAAGGCACTCTTAGAAAAGGGTGCTCTAGTGAAATGTAAATCTGAATGCAACACCCCATTATTCCCTGTGAAAAAGAAAACTCCAAAAGGTGAGCCTGAGAAGTACAGGATGGTTCAGGATCTCCGTGCTGTTAATGAAGCTACCGTCCTGGACACCCCTCTTGTACCAAATCCCCATACTCTGCTCTCTGGAGTCCCACCATCCGCAAAATTTTTCACAGTCATTGACCTAGCAAATGCTTTTTTCAGTGTTCCACTGGACCCATCCTGCCAATACCTGTTTGCTTTCACCCATGAAATGCAACAATATACCTGGACTGTCATGCCCCAAGGGGCACAAAATTCACCAAGCCAATTTGCAAAGGCCATGGCCACCATCCTTGACCCATGGCAAGCTGAGCACCCAGAAGTTGTTCTGCTCCAGTATGTGGATGATCTGCTGCTCTGTGGAGATGATATACCCACTACTGAAAAGTGCTCAATTAGTCTGCTTTGCTATTTGGCAGAACAAGGATGCAAAGCTTCGCTCATCAAGCTACAGTTCTGCCAACCCTCAGTAATTTTCCTTGGACATTGCCTATCTCAAGGTACCAGACATCTTACCCGGGACCGGGTGAGAGCTGTACTGGATATTCCAACCCCAAGGACTTCAAAGTCTCTCCATGCCTTCCTAGGCCTCATTTCCTACTGCAGAGCATGGATCCCAGAAGCCTCCCTGCTCATGCAGCCTCTCTATGACGCACTTAAGTCTGACCCTTTCTGTTTGCCTAATGAAGCTCTGGACAATTTCAATGCTCTCAAACGTGCCATTGCTTCTGCTCCTGCCTTGGGCCTACCTGACTACTCAAAACCTTTCAAGTTATTTGTCTCTGAAAGACAAGGCCACGCAACAGGAGTTCTCACCCAAACTAATGACTTAAGAGGCCGCCAGAGGCCTATTGGATATTTCTCATGTCAACTGGACATTGTGGCCAGAGGGACTCCTTCCTGTCTCAGGGCTGTTTTTGCTGCAAGAGAGCTCATAGAAAGAACCTCAGACCTGGTCCTTGGCCACCCTCTGGTTGTTTTGGCTCCTCATGACATTTCTGCCATCATCAACCAAGTCCAGCTCAAGCACGTGTCTCCAGCCAGACACCTACGCCTCCAGTGCCATCTTCTTCTACCTGACAACATTTCCATCCAAAGATGTCAAGTTCTTAACCCATCCACTCTTCTTCCACTCCCTGAGGGGGGTACCTATTATGGATTTATCACAGATGAAACCTACATTTACCTACTTTGTGGATGTATCAAGAAAGTCATGCATCCACATTTAACATTTTATGAAGATGAGAAGCCTCTCTGTGAAGGCCCAGATTACGCCTTCTGTACCATGTGGTACAAACCAGACATTACTCCCGAACCTTGCTATGAAGATGAGCTTTACCACTGGACTGATGTGAAGCTCACTGCTCAAGATTTCTATTGTGACTCTGAAGGCAATAGCATGGTCTTGATCCAACTACCTCAACAACTTAACTACCTCTACCGCCATTGGGATACTGCTATCCTACATATTCCTGTTACCAAATTGAAGACAAGATCATGGAATGATCTTGGGCCCATGGCAAAGCTATGGGCCACCATGGATGAAGAACAGCTACAGGAGAATGGTATTGTCAAATACCCAACAACTGACCTTCTGGAAGCATGGCCACGCCACTTCCTAGAAAAGGAATTTCAAGATCTGGTCATAGTGAATGATTATGACCCCGAAACACCTCATGACTGTTTTGAACAGATGAAGATGGAGACAGTGCACCTACCAACTGTGCATGAGAATCCATTACAAGATCCAGATTTTACCCTGTTTGTGGACGGCTCAAGATATGCCGATGAAGAAGGAAGATATCATACAGGATATGCCGTAACCACAACAGACGAAGTTATCAAATCATCATCCTTACCGCCAGCAATGTCTGCGCAAGAAGCTGAATTACAGGCTCTGACCTCAGCATGCAAAATTTCCGAAGGAAAACGTGCCAACATCTATACAGATTCAAGATATGCTCTGGGTGTGGCACATGACTTCGGCCTAATTTGGAAGACAAGAGGATTTCTTACCACCGCCGGTACACCAGTCAAACATAGTACTGCAATCAAGGAGCTAATGGATGCCCTCCTACTCCCTGAAGAAGTGGCCGTTTTGAAGGTAAAGGCCCATGGGAAATTGGATACAGATGAAGCAAGGGGCAACCATTTGGCTGACCAGGCTGCTAAGCTAGCAGCCAGGGATCTGCAGGAAGTGGATGAAGAAGTGTCCGGACAAGAAGAAGAAGAAGTCCCTATCTTTGCTCTGCAAACTCTTCCTACTGACTTGCGAATTTTGCGAGAACAGCAAGCTGCCGTCACTCCTGAAGAAATCCAAAAATGGAAAACGAAAGGAGCCGTCCAAAAGGAAGGAGTATATTACAACAACTTCAAATTTTGTCTTCCAAGAAATCTATACCCAGCAGTTGTCCAATGGGCACATGGGCCTGCACACCTGTCAAAGGAATTGATGGCCGCCCTCATACAGAAGTATTATGAAGCACCCGGAATCACAACATTGATTAGCAGCTTCTGTAAGGCCTGTGTCATTTGTGCAAAATGCAATCCAGGAAGACCAATCAAGGTGCCTGCAAAACACCTGGCAAAGCCCATGTACCCCTTCCAGCGAATTCAAATTGACCACATCCAAATGCCCAAGAGTGGGCCCCATGAATATGCACTAGTCATAGTGGACATGTTCTCAGGATGGCCAGAGGCCTACCCAGTGGCCAATATCACTGCAAAAACAACCGCAAAACGCCTACTTACAGAGATAGTATGTAGGTTTGGACTCCCAGAAGTCATTGAAAGTGATCAAGGCCCAGCCTTCACAGCAACAGTGACTAAAGAAATTTGGACTGCTCTAGGGGTGACCCTAGCCTTCCACACCCCTTACCACCCACAAAGTAGTGGTAAAGTAGAGCGCATGAATGGCACTCTAAAAGCCAGAATGTTAAAAATGTCACTAGAAACCAAGATGCCCTGGCCAGAAAGCCTGTCAATAGCTTTATTTAGTGTTAGGCACACACCTAGAGGGAAGCATTCACTGTCCCCATATGAAATTCTATTTGGGACAGCACCCAGACTAGGTTGTTATTATCCGCAACAGTTACAGCTCCAATCAGATGTTTTAGTAGATTATGTAACTGAACTTGCAAGTGCCTTAAACAAAATACATGCCCAAGTTTTCTCTTCAATTCCAGATCCCGAATTGGATACAGGTACCCATAACCTGCTTCCCGGAGATTGGGTTCTGGTCAAGAAGTTTGTGCGGAAAAATACCCTGGAACCAAGATTTGACGGTCCATTCCAAGTTCTCCTGATTACCGCAACCTCCGTCAAACTGGCCGGTAGGCCAAATTGGATCCACGCTTCCCACTGCAAGAAATCTCCAGCCCCTGAGGAAGCAGATACCGCACAAGCATGTACCTCTGGTACACCTTCTCCTTAATCAGCCTTATGAAGGCCCAACAAGTAGCCATCACCAAAGATATTAGTGGGTATACCTTCTGGTATAATTCATCATGCACCCATGTGGCTACTTACACCTTTGACTATTGTGATATCGTAGAATGCCCATTCCCCACATCACAAATCCAGAGTATTTACCGAGATATCCCTCATTCAAAAGATCCATATGTTTGTGTAGTTGACAAACAATGGGGGCACAATTGTAATCATTGGGGGGCGGCGGGATGGAATGCCGGGCCTGCCTGGGGTTACAAACCAAAAAGTGCCTTATCTAAAGTAGATGATCAAGGTAGATCCCTTCTCCAGAGAATGACTTTGAGAAAGCCTGGGGGGGGTACACCAATGAAATTAATCCTTAACATTGAGCATCCAAGCCCAACGGATGCAGACCAGTATGTGATGGGAATGTATTGGAAAAAGGGTTCCTACCGTAAATTAGGGCATTTCTTCTTAAAAGATATGTGCAACTCTTCTGAGTGGCAAGGGGCCACCCATATGGTCCCTAACCCATTAAAACCTCATATCCAGACCTTTCAAGACATGATGGCCATTGCAAACCCCACCTTTGAAGATACCATGGCCGCTGAAACAGGTTTTAATGATGTAAATTTATGGTTAGAATGGATGAAATATAATGCTAATAAGCATAATAAGACTGCATGCTATGTGTGTGGTGGTGCCCGGCCTCACCTGGGTACTGTACCTCTAATCCTGCCAGTAGATATAGAGGAATGTGTTTTAAGCCTTTTTGCCTATCACTATGATTTTAACAGGTCCATATGTATTGCATGGACAAAGGAGTATCCTCTCCTAACCAAGGATGTCAAACCCCCAGATGGTATTACCGTGTATAAAGGTAATTACACTTGTTATGCTAATTATGATGGAATTGGTAAATTCTTGGGCAACTTCTCTAAGGGGTATTGTGCTACCTACAGGAGTGTCTCTATGAACTTGTTGCAGTTTCACACCAGGTCATTAGGGGACATCTACTGGTTGTGTGGGGATTTACAGCTGAGATCCAGAATGGACAAGGAGTGGTGGGGGGAGTGTACTTTGGCTAAAGCTATTATGCCTATACATATCATCTCTGACACACACCTCGTCACCCATGAGTCCAGACACACTAAGGTTAAGCGTGACGCCCCAGTGAAAGGAAGTTTTGATCCTCATGTTTATATTGATGCTATTGGGGTGCCTAGGGGGGTACCCAATGAATTTAAAGCAAGAGATGAAGTTGCTGCAGGATTTGAATCACTTTTTGCCATAGTTACCACAAACAAGAATTTAAATTGGATAAATTACATTTATTATAACCAACAGCGTTTTGTTAATTATACCAGAGACGCCCTCCAGGGATTGGCCGAACAATTGCAGGCCACATCCCAAATGGCTTTCCAGAATAGAATGGCCCTAGATATGATCTTAGCCGAAAAAGGAGGGGTTTGTAAAATTTTGCCCGACACCTTGACATGTTGTACCTATATCCCAGAAAACACAGGCCCTAATGGTAAAGTTACATTAGCCATAGAGAAATTAAATGACCTGTCTATAGAGTTGAAAAGGAATTCTGGGATACAAGATCCCTGGGAAAGATGGTTTGGTTGGATGACAGGATGGCAAAAGGCTTTAATGCATATTGGTATGGCTATACTAATTTTTCTTTTTATCTTTGCTCTTCTCTTTTGTTGTATCCTCCCATGTCTGAGAAAATCCCTCATGAAGACTGTTGACCAAGCGGCACCCACTTTCACCCATCTCGAAGTTGATGACCAAGATTTCCAAGACATCAACTCACCCTGTCTGCCGTTGCAAACAATCCCTTTTGTTGATAAAGTGCAGGAATTCTAGGAAGGGACTAGCTCAGGGACAGCATCTGTCAGTGAATGGTAAAGGCCCCGTGTGGAGAAGTGGTGGGTTAGCTGCCATGGGATACCCGTGGGTGTGAAGTGTTCGAGAGCCATACTGACGGATGAGTTAGCCTATTAGGGTCAGATCTAGGGACAGTCTTGCACTTTGCATTAACACCAAGCTAGCGGCCACGGGGTTTCTGTGCCTTTGGGTTAACACGTCTTCCTGGTACTAACTTAATAAAGTTTTATCTCTTAGAATCTAACATTTCATAGGGGGGACTGATGTGGGATTATTTAAAAAACCTTATTGTACTTGTATTCAATTATTGCACTAACTCCATTTTAACTTCATACTGTGACAATCCTCCATTTTGTCCTCCTAACCTGACTTCTTCAATACTCCATTTTGTCCTCATAACCTAACTTGTTCATTTTAAAACTACCTTACATGACAGAATTTCCCAGCACATCTAATACAATAGAACAAAGACTGTATTTTCTATAAAGACATGATTAACACATAAATTGCTGACTTTTCCTTAGATTTGCAACATAGTATAGTTTGAAGGCCATGAGAACACAGTAGTAATGAAATGTTCTATTCATAAGAGACCTTGCACCTGGCCACGAGGCTTGAGATCACCGACCGTGTAAAATGACGCTCAAGACCCCTTGTCCCCCACCCGTGTCCAGAACAATCCCACCTCTTGGTGGGTGGACACGGGACTAACCACTTAGTTTTTAAGCCAATTAATAATATTGATAGGTGGACATTAATCCCGACACTTAACAATTAATCCAATTAATGATGTTTATTTGCTGATATTCTAATAATCAATGATGACGTAAAATGTCTCTTAAAAGGACCTGCGCGTCCGCTTTTTAATCACTTGCCAATAAATTTTCTCGAAGTTATTTTAACCTGAACCTTGTGTGTCAGACTTAATTACTTCAGCGTATATACGCAATTTATTTTATTGATTTGGACAGGAACAGATAGACATTTAAACATTTTGGTTTACTGCTAAAAAGTACCATAACAATACTGACTTATAGTCTTAGTTATGTCGTAAGAACTTCTGATGTTTTTTGTTCTTAACTGGTAAATCTATCCAAATAATTTTTTAATCTTATCCAAATGATTTTTTAATCTCACCTTATTTGTATTAAATGAAGGGTCACTCCTAAATATTTGCACTTTATCTAGCACTTGTTGCAAAGTCGTAGGTTTCAGAGCTCATATTTACAAATTATATTCATTAATTTTTTTAGAGCACGCGGTCTCAGCCTCCTTCAATTCCTTCTGTCTGTTCAATTTGACTGGCTGATGCTACTCTCGGTATTAGATCTTTTTTGAGATAATTTTGCAATGTGTAAATTTCCCAACTGATTTACTTTGTTTCTTATCAGATCTCTCTCCCTTGTCTTGTACCTTCCTTAACATACATCTGAAACTGCTCTCTCTCTTCTGGCGTTGTCCCTGCTGACCTTAAACATGCCACTGTAGTACCTATCAAAAAAAAAACATCTCTTGACCCGTCCTCCCACTCTAACTATCGTTCGATATCCCTGCTCCCTTTTTCCTCAAAGCTTCTGGAAAGACTTGTCTTTACACATATGTCTCACTTCCTCAGTTCCAACTCTCTCCTTGACCCACTTCAATCTGGCTTCCGCCCTCTCCACTCTACTGAGACTGCTCTTATCAAAGTTACTAACGACCTAATTGCAGCTAAATCCAAAGGCCCCTATTCCATACTAATTTTTATTGACCTCTTGGCTGCCTTTGACACAGTTGATCATGCTCTCCTTCTCTTCAATCACTCTGTCTCTGTGAATCTGTCCTCTCGTGGTTTTCCTCTTATCTCTCCCAACGCTCATTCAGTGTCTCCTTTTCTAATGATACTTCCTCCCTTTGTCCTGTCTCTGTTGGAGTCCCCCAGGGCTCTGTACTTTGTCCCCTTCTAATTTCTCGTTAAACTGCCTCTCTTGGCACACATATTACCTCATTTGGATTCCTCTACTACCTGTATGCTGATGACACCCAGATATATCTCTCCTCCCTGGACCTTTCCCCAGCCGTCCTGCAATGGGGAATGCTTGCCTTTCTTCCATCTCTGACTAGATGTCCACCCGCTTTCTGAAACTCAATCGCTCTAAACTGAGCTCCTTGTCTTTCCTCCTCGCCCTTCAAGTTAGTGGTATCCACATAAGTCCATCATTGCAAGCGCGCTGTCATGGCATCATACTTGATTCTGGCCTCACCTTTGAGACTCACATCCAGTATGTTGCCAATCCTGTAGATTCCATCCTAAAAACATAGTTCTTACGCAAGATACTACCAAGGAGCTTGTCCATGCTCTAGTAATTTCCTGCATGGATTATTGTAACTCTCTCCTAATTGGTCTTCCCAATAGCCATATTGCCCCGCTACAGTCTGTAATGAATGCTGCTGCCAGACTGATTTTCCTCTCTAGTCGGTTCTCTCACACCTCACACCTCTGTCAGTCCTTACATTGGCTTCTTGTATCCTATAGGAGTCAATTCAAAGTGCTAACCCATATATATAAAGCACTGAACAATTCTCCTTTTATATCTCTTCACAGATCCATAGGTATGCCCCTTCTCGGTCTCTCCGCTCTGCCCGTGACCTTCTCCTGTCCGCTGCTCACACCCGTACGGCCAACTCGCACTTGCAGGACATCTCGCGGGCGGCTCCCTTCCTATGAAATAGCCTGCCTACCGCCATCAGACTCTCTCCTAGTCTTCAATCGTTTAAGAAATGCCTTAAAATCCATCTCTTTAGAAAGCTTATGGCCTCCCAGGAAATCAGCCATTACTAGTAACCAAGTACAGGAAAATGGAGTAGTGACTACAAATGGGTGCTAAATACACCAATAAAAAGAGGACAAACATTAGGTTGCCTTAAAGCAATATAATGTGTGAGATAAAGTGAAGCAAAGTGTGCTTTAGTGTATATACAATGTGACTAATTAGGTGTCTGGGGAATGGATACAAGATATATTTTTATTATTATAAGTTGTTTTATTTTGAGTTATGTTTTTTTTTTCCTTCATCCCACCTTCCAAAGACTGGATTGCACCAATCCTAGTTCTTTTTATATAGTGTTTTGCTCTTTCACACTAATACTGTTCAAAAAGCCACAAGTAATGCAAATAATCATCTTTATTGTATTCAATGTTCAGTGGTCACACTAGTCAGTTGGTATGTACACTTGTGTATCTATGTCACGGGAGATCTACTGAACTCAGTGGGGGGGAATCATCACATCTGGTCTCTGAACTAGTGGACATCATGATGATGAGTTAGAGAAAGAGGACGAACAGGAATTTGGGGATAAAAATGATAAAGATGGGAGGGATGATCATGAAAATGGGGATGAGGATGATGCCGTTGAGGAAGATGATGAAGAAGATGATATTGAGGACATTGAAGTTGGCAATAATCAATGGGAAGATGGTGATGACGACTAGGATAATCTGAAGGGAATCTGTAGTCAGTTTATACTGGTTTTCTTTTTGCATCGTCTTCTAAGCATGGCTTTTCATATTGAGGCACAGAGGACATGACGCACGTTGCATTGTCATGGCTACTGTGACTTGACTGATTATGAGCGAGGCTCTCAGTCTTCCAGCTTCCACAAGAATCCTTGAACACTTTATCTATGTACTTGGTGGTGGGCGCCTTTCTTATCAGGAAGCCAGGATCAATCATGGGGAGATGATGAGAATATTGAGGATCCAGAAGCGAGACATGTGGTGTTGGCCTTTTATACTTTTTATCCTCATTCTCGTAGCTGAGATTAGATTCTGTCAATTCCTTTCTTCCAAATGACTTTAGTTGCATACAGACTCCTGCAGGAAACAGACAATATATTTGATATTTTTCTGTAATCTTTGTCCAGACGAGCAACATTACACATAGTCTGTACTTACCTGTTTCTGTGTCATCATCAGAGTCTCTTCTTTTCCTGTAAATAATGAAAATTCACATTTAAATTATCAGCATCCATCAATTTGGCGCATCCAACGTGGGGCACCGGGCTATGGCCTCTGGCCGGTAAGCCGTCCTAAGGAAGACGCTGTTGGACGGAGGAATCCGGGGGGAAGGAAAGGAGATTGATCACCTCCCTGTACACGGTAGAGACTACTGCAGAGCCTATCCGATATGTTCCAGCCCCTTTGATTGACCCGTCCACGTGTCTGTGACTGCTACCGGGAGGACATCAAAGACAGGTAATATCTTGCCCGGTGTCTTGTTGTTACCCACTTGTTTACCTGCATTTAGTCTATCTGTTGCCTGGGTGTGTTGGTATTGGTCTGTCTTTAGCTTAAGTGCCCGGGTAGAGTGTTTATCTGTGTACCCCTTTTGGGTTAAAGGGGGGTGGACCTGTGGTAGTTTGCCTGGGGGTCCTCTGTTTGTCTGTTTACCCCTTTTGGGATAAAGGGGGGTGGACCTGGAGGTGTGTGCCTGGGGTCCTCTGTTGCCTGTTTACTCCTTTTAGGAGCCACGTGGCTGTGGCTGTAGGGAAAAAGGGGGGGTGGACCTGTGGAAGTTTTCCTGGGGGTCTTCTTTGCCTGTTTACCTCTTTTAGGTGCTGGGTAGCTGCAGCAGTAAGGAAAAAGAGGAGGGGGGAATCTGTGGAGGGGTGTAGACTCATTACTTCCTGGGGATTCCCCATGGTGTCACTTTGATAGACTAGCTAGCCTCATTGTGCACATAACTCTGCTTGCAGAGAGGTGGTACCCTCCAGCTTCGAGCGCTGAGGCTGGTGGAATTCCAATTTTATTTGTGGCGGGTGGATTCAAGCAGGCATTGCTGTCTCCAGCACCACGTGGTAGTGAGACTTACGGGTGGGTCCGTAGGGGCGCTACGGGGGTGAGGATAGTGGTGACCACACTTAGTGGACTGCTGTAACAAGGGAGGCTATACAGGATTCGGGTCGGAGATGGTTGCTGTTTCCTGTGGCCGCTGGTAGTGAAACTTACAAAAGTTGTTCTCCGAGCGGGGACACTACGAGGTTGAGGGAGGTGACTTTGGTCACATGAGTAAAGGAAAGGGATTACTGTTGATTTTATTTGAACTGTGATGCATGCACTGTATTTCAATTGAATTGTTGTTTTTTGTTTAATTGGGAGTCATTCAAACTCCTGTGTCTGTCTCTAAATTTCACTTTACTTTTACTTTTACTCTACTTCCTGTGTTATTTACACTTTCCACTCCTATTTCTCTTGTGAGAGAAGTGATTGGTCACACACTTCTCACCCCGCTCCAATCCGTGACTACCACCTCGGGTAGGCGGATTTAGTGACTAGTCTACGTTTTGGGAAGACGCACTTGGGGGGACCCACCCTCCCGAGTGGCAGTCGAGCATTGTAGACGTTCTGTTTCATTTTCCTTTCCCTATATCTGGGACGCCTTTTATAGGGGGATATGGGACAGGGATTGAGTAAGCCCGGTAAGGGCTGGTTAGCGTGTGATCTAGTTGAGGATAGAGAGGGTGAAGAGATGGTTAAAGGAGTTGAAAAGATTGCTAAAGTGTGTAAAATTGCTGTACCTTCATGTGGTAGATTGCAGCCAGAAAGCTGGCGTAGATTACTGACAGAGAAGAAAGGCAAGCTTACAGATAATGATTTATTGCGTACTGCTGAAGCATGGTACAGAGTAGCGAAGGCTATTCAGCAGGAAGGTTGGGTTGAGGAAGAAATAGATCACAAAGGTGTAAAATTGTTTGTGTATCATAATAATTGTGTTGCTGGGGCATTCCCTCAGCCAGCGCCCCAAAATGGCGCCCAGGGGATGTCCATCCCCAAGGTTCAGTCAGCAATAAGTGACAGCCAGCTGACCATGTTCCCCACTCCCAATCCTCCCAACGTCCATCCCGTCATTTCCCCTGTGTGTCCGGTCCTGAATTCTGATGGATCATTATTTTCCCCATCATCATCCCTAACATTCCCATCATCCTCATCCATCCCTGCACTACCTTCTCTGCCTAATCCAAGCATTTCATCCGCCATTCCTTCTCTACGCTCTCTCTCCGTCAATAATGCTACCCTCCCGTCTGCATCCACCCAGTTCACTAACCCCTCCTCTCTTGCTACTGCCAATCCTACTACACCCGCTCCGGCTCCTCCTACTACACCTGCCTCTGCTAATCCCTCTCCGCTCTCTCCCCTTCCCACTCCTCCAACAGCCCAGGTTCCCACCCCTTCAGTTTCATATCCGTATCCCGGATGTCCCACCTCCTTTCCTAATCCCTGCTCAACTAACCCACCCTCCCCAGGTTCCGCCCAAAACCCTACCCAGTTGTCTTGGCCCTACCCCTTCCCTTACCCCTTGGCCCTGCCCTATCCAAACCAAGCCTACTTCCTTTCCCAAGCCACTCCCCAGACCCCGGTCATGCCCAGTCCAGCACAGTCTGCCCCGGATGTGCCCACATCCAACATGGCCGCCACTTCTTCCCTTAACCCTAACGCAGCTTCCTTTCACGCCTCCAATATGGCGGCCCCCAGTCATCCAGCACCCCTAATGCCGGTACTTCCCGATGATTACTCACCCCAAGCTCATAATCCACTGGCCACTCCAGCTTCTGGGATTCCCTCATTTCCCCCGGTTCTGACACCTCAAATGGCCCCATTACTCAGAGGGGTCCAGGTCACAGATGAAGATGAGTATGAGGAGGGATCCCAGGGCTCACAGGATGCCACGGGGCACCCGCCCCGCCGTTCCCCCGATGATCCTTTCGGACATACGGGCCGGGGGGATCGGGCCCCTCCTAAGTATGTCGCTTTTAATCCTACTCAGGCTAGTGCCCTGATGAAATCACTCCCTGACCCAGAAAAGCAACCTATGCCTTTTTACCGAGGAATAGTTCAGATTCAAAAGACTTATTCTGCAGCATGGCGTGATTTACAGAGCATTTGTGCTATTAAAGCCGGGGATGCATACTGGCCCAGCATGGCCCGCCACCTCAGTACAGATCTGCTTATAAGTGACATTGATTACCCCTCCGGAGTGACTTTTTGCAACCAACTAAAGGAGTGGGCAAAGGACAAACTTGCAGATCAGGCTGCTGGCCTTACTGATATTGTGCAAGACAAAGGAGAATCAGTGGAAAGGTTTCATGCAAGACTGTTTCAAATGTTTACAGATTTGGGATTTGATCTTACAGACAAGATCCATTCTCAAATGCTGTCTGGTGCATTTGTCCAAGGTGTTAAAGACTCCATACGCAAGGGAATCATTGCTGCACGCCCTGAATATAAGGTAGTCCCTCTGGATACCTTACTCTTAGTTGCTAGGGGTCTGGAATCTGCCCAGACTCCTAGAAGGCCCAATTCAGCTCCCCTCATGGTTTCCCGCACCGGACCAAAAGGCACCAAACCCGAGGATAGACATTGCTTTAATTGTGGTGCTAAAGGACATTTCAGAGGTGAATGCCCAGAGCCCAAGAAAGAGCCCAAGAAAGTGACAAAGGCTGCACATGTCCCTAAAGCCCCAAAAACAGTTCCAATTGTTGAGGAACCAGATGATTAGGAAATTTGCAAGCCTGTGTCATTAACCCCTGTCATGGCAGTGTCTTCAGGGGATAAGGGGGGGCCACTTGCCACTGTGACTCTACCCATTGAAGGACAACCTACTACATTTCTTGTTGACACAGGTGCAGCCCGAAGTGTTCTACGAGAACAAGACCTGCCAGACCCATCATTTCTGTCAAATATCGATGTCTCTTGTGTAGGAGTGGATGGCCAACCAAGACACAATCCCTTAACAACTCCATTACGAGTTGGCAACTACCCTAGCTTGCTTGCTTGTTTTGTGGTATCCTCCACATGCCCAATTAACCTGTTAGGCGCTGATGTCCTCTCACGCCTGCAGGCATCTATCATCTTCACTCCAGATGGACAGGTAGAACTATCTACCCCTCTATCTGTATCAGACACCTCTGCCTTGTGCTCCCTGCCTCTGATGCTGCATTTAGAAGAACCCCATGGGGAAGCAAAGGAACAGAGGTCCAATTTTCCAGATGCCCTAAAGACAAGGGTACCTGCAAAACTATGGTCCTCAGGCCCAGAGGACATAGGTCACCTAAAAGTTCCACCTGTGGTGGTAAAGCTCTTTCCAGGAGCAAAGTTACCAAGAAAACCACAATATCCTTTAAAACCAGCTCAAGCTGCAGCTATTTCAATTCAAATCAAAGCACTCTTGGAGAAGGGTGCTCTCGTGAAATGTGAATCAAAATGCAACACCCCATTATTTCCTGTGAAGAAGAAAACTCCAAAAGGTGAACCAGAGAAGTACAGAATGGTTCAGGATCTCCGTGCAGTCAATGAAGCAACAGTCCTGGACACCCCTATTGTGCCTAACCCACACACTCTGCTCTCTGGGGTCCCACCTTCAGCAAAATACTTCACAGTTATTGATCTGGCCAATGCCTTCTTCAGTGTACCACTGGATCCAATTTGCCAATACCTGTTCGCTTTCACACATGAAATGCAACAGTACACATGGACTGTCATGCCCCAAGGGGCACAAAACTCTCCAAGTCAGTTTGCAAAGGCCATGTGCTCTATCCTTGATCCATGGCAAGCAGACCATCCAGAAGTTGTCCTGCTCCAGTATGTGGATGATTTACTGCTCTGTGGAAATGACATACCAACAACTGAAGAATGTTCAATTAGTCTCCTTTGCTATTTAGAAGAGCAAGGATGCAAAGCTTCACTTCTCAAACTGCAATTCTGTCAATCTACAGTAATCTTCCTTGGACATTGTCTATCTCAAGGTACCAGACATCTCACCCGTGACCGAGTCAGAGCAGTACTGGATATTCCACCTCCAAGGACTTCAAAATCTCTACATGCCTTCTTAGGCCTCATTTCCTATTGCCGAGCATGGATCCCAGAAGCCTCTCTGCTCATGCAACCACTCTATGATGCACTCAAGTCAGACCCATTCTGCCTGACCAATGAAGCACTGGATAATTTCACTACACTAAAACGTGCCATTGCATCTGCTCCTGCTCTAGGCCTACCGGACTATACCAAACCCTTCAAATTGTTTGTCTCTGAAAGACAAGGCCATGCTACAGGAGTCCTTACCCAAACAAATGACTTAAGAGGCCGTCAAAGGCCTATTGGATTTTTCTCCTGCCAGCTGGATATCGTGGCCAGAGGGACCCTTTCTTGCCTTAGGGCCGTTTTTGCAGCAAGAGAACTCATTGAAAGAACTGCAGACCTGGTCCTGGGCCACCCTCTAGTTGTCTTGGCCCCTCATGACATTTCTGCCATCATCAATCAAGTACAACTCAAGCATGTGTCTCCTGCAAGACACCTGCGCCTCCAATGTCATCTCTTGTTACCTGACAACATTACCATACAAAGATGTCAAGTTCTCAATCCGTCCACTCTTCTCCCACTACCTGAGGGAGGTATCCACTATGGGTTTATCATGGATGAAACCTACATCTACCTTCTTACCGGTACCATTAAGAAAATGCATCCTCATTTATCCTTTCATGATGGACAAGCTCCTCTCTGCGAGGGACCAGGATATGCCTTCTGTACCATGTGGTATAAGCCAAACAGCACTCCTGAGCCTTGCTACGAAGATGAGCTTTATCAGCTGGTGGAGGTGAAACTCACTGCTCAAGACTTCTACTGTGACTCTGAAGGCAACAGCATGGCCTTGATTCAATTACCTTCAGAACTCAAATACTTGTACCGTCATTGGGATACTGCCATTCCACATGTCCCTGTCACCAAGTTGAAAACAAAATCATGGAATGATCTTGGGCCACCATGGATGAATCACAGCTACAGGAAAATGGCATTGTCAAATACCCAACAACTGACCATCTTGAAGCATGGCCACGCCACTTCCTGGAGAATGAATTTCAAGATCTGGTCATAGTGAATGATTATGACCCAGAGACACCTCATGACTGTTTTGAACAGATGAAAATGGAGACAACACATCTACCAACTGTACATGAGAATCCATTAACAAATCCTGATTTCACTCTGTTTGTGGACGGTTCAAGGTATGCTGATGAAGAAGGAAAATACCATACAGGATATGCCGTAACCACAACAGATGAAGTTATCAAATCATCATCTTTACCACCAGCAATGTCTGCACAAGAAGCTGAATTGCAAGCCCTGACTTCAGCATGCAAAATCTCCGAAGGAAAACGTGCCAACATCTACACAGATTCAAGATACGCTCTGGGTGTGGCACATGACTTCGGCCTAATTTGGAAAACAAGAGGATTTCTTACCACTGCCGGTACACCAGTCAAACACAGCTCTGCAATCAAGGAACTAATGGATGCCCTCCTACTCCCTGAAGAAGTGGCCATCTTGAAAGTGAAGGCACATGGGAAGTTAGATACAGATGAAGCAAAGGGCAACCACTTGGCTGATCAGGCTGCTAAGCAAGCGGCAAGGAAATTGCAGGAAGTGGATGAAGAAGTGTCCGGACACGAAGAAATTCCTATTTTTGCCTTGCAGACCCTTCCTACTGACCTAAGAATCTTACGGGAACAGCAAGCTACAACTACCCCCGAAGAAATACAGAAGTGGAAGAAGAAAGGAGCAGTCCTAAAGGATGGAGTATATTACAACAACTTTAGATTCTGCCTTCCTAAGAATTTATATCCAGCAGTTGTCCAATGGGCACATGGACCTGCACATCTGTCAAAAGACTTAATGGCCGCCCTCATACAAAAGTATTATGAAGCACCTGGAATCACAACATTGATCAACAGCTTCTGTAGGGCCTGTGTCATTTGTGCAAAATGCAACCCAGGGAAACCAACCAAGGTGCCCTTGAAACACTTGGCTAAGCCTATGTACCCATTCCAGAGAATTCAGATTGATCACATACAAATGCCCAAGAGTGGGCCTCATGAGTATGCACTAGTAATAGTGGACATGTTCTCAGGCTGGACAGGAGCCTACCCAGTGGCCAATATCACTGCCAAGACAACAGCAAAACGTCTACTTGCAGATATTGTATGTAGGTTTGGACTTCCAGAAGTCATTGAAAGTGACCAGGGCCCAGCTTTGCCCTGGCCAGAAAGCTTGTCAATAGCTTTATTCAGTGTTAGGCACACACCTAGAGGGAAGCACTCACTATCCCCATACGAGATTCTATTTGGGACTGCACCCAGACTAGGTTGTTATTATCCGCAACAGTTGCAGCTTCAAACTGATGTTTTAGTAGACTATGTAACTGAACTTGCAAGTGCCTTGAACAAAATACATGCCCAAGTTTTCTCTTCAATTCCAGATCCTGAAGAGATTGGGTTCTGGTCAAGAAATTTGTGCGGAAACACACCCTGGAACCAAGATTTGACGGACCATTCCAAGTTCTCCTGATCACTTCAACCTCCGTCAAGTTGGCCGCAGGCCACATTGGATCCACGCTTCCCATTGCAAGAAAACTCCTGCCCCGGAGGAAGCAGATACCGCACAACCATGTACCTCTGGTACATCATCTTAATCAGCTTAATTAAGGCCCAGCAAGTAGCCATCACCAAAGATGCCAGTGGGTATACCTTCTGGTACAATTCCTCATGTACCTGTGTGGCTACTTACACTTTTGATTACTGTGACATTGTAGATTGCCCATTCCCTACGTCACAAATTCAAAATATCTATAGAGATATCCCTCTTTTAAAGGAGCCCTATGTTTGTGTAGTTGACAAGCAATGGGGGCACAATTGTAACCATTGGGGGGCGGCGGGATGGAATGCCGGGCCTGCCTGGGGTTACAAACCAAAAAGTGCCTTATCTAAAGTAGATGATCATGGTAGATCCCTCCTCCAAAGAATGACCCTAAGGAAGCCTGGAGGAGGCACACCCATGAAATTAATCCTAAATATTGAGCATCCCAGTCCAACAGATGCAGATCAGTATGTAATGGGAATGTATTGGAAGAAAGGTTCCTATAACAAGCTAGGGCACTTCTACCTTAAAGATATGTGCCACTCTCCAGAGTGGCAAGGGGCCACCCATATGGTCTCAAATCCATTAAAACCACACATCCAGTCTTTTAAAGACATGATGGCCTTTGCAAACCCCACCTTTGAAGATACCATGGCCGCTGAAACAGGTTTTAATGATGTTAATCTATGGTTGGAATGGATGAAATATAATGCCAACAAACATAACAAAACCGCATGCTATGTGTGTGGTGGTGCCCGGCCTCACCTCGGCACCGTACCTTTAACCTTGCCAGTAGATATAGAAGAATGTGTTTTGAGTCTTTTTACCTACCACTACAATTTCAAAAGGTCCCTCTACAAAGCAGGGACAGTGGAATATCCTCTCTTAGCCAAGGATGTCAAACCCCCAGATGGTGTTACAGTTTATAAAGGTAACTACACTTGTTATGCTAATTATGATGGAATTGGTAAATTCTTGGGTAACTTCTCCAAAGGGTATTGTGCCACCTACAGAACTGTCTCCATGAACCTGCTGCAATTCCATACTAGGTCATTGGGGGATATTTACCGGTTGTGTGGGGATTTACAGCTAAGATCCAGGATGGACAAGGAATGGTGGGGGGAGTGTACTCTGGCTAAAGCCATCATGCCTATACATATTATCTCTGACACACACCCTGACACACATGAGTCCAAACACACACCAACCAAGGTTAAGCGTGAAGCCCCAGTAAAAGGCAGTTTTGACCCTCACATTTACATTGATACCATTGGGGTGCCTAGGGGGGTGCCCAATGAATTTAAAGCAAGAGATGAAGTTGCTGCAGGATTTGAATCACTTTTTACCATAGTTACTGCAAACAAGAATTTGAATTGGATAAATTACATTTATTACAACCAACAACGCTTTGTTAACTACACCAGGGATGCCCTCCAGGGATTAGCCGAACAGCTGCAGGCTACATCCCAAATGTCCTTCCAGAATAGAATGGCCTTAGACATGATTCTAGCTGAAAAAGGGGGTGTATGTAAAATTTTGCCCGACACCATGACATGTTGTACTTACATCCCAGAAAACACAGGCCCTAATGGTAAAGTCACCTTAGCCATAGAAAAATTAAATGAGCTCTCTGAAGAGTTAAAAAGGAATTCTGGGATAAAAGATCCCTGGGAAAGATGGTTTGGTTGGATGACAGGATGGCAAAAAGCTTTAATGCATATTGGTATGGCAATACTAATTTCTCTTTTTATCTTTGCTCTTCTCGTTTGTTGTGTCCTCCCTTGTCTGAGAAAATTCCTACAGAAGACTGTAGACCAAGCAACACCAACTTTTGCACATCTGGCAGTTGATGACCAAGATTTCCAAGATCTCAACTCACCCTGTATACCGCTGCAAACTATCCCTTTTATTGATAAAGTGCAAGAGTTCTAGGTAGGGACCAGCTTAGGGACAGCATCCGTCTGTAATGGGTAAAGTCTCCCGTGTGGAGAAGTGGTGGATAAGCCACCGTGGGCCACCCATGGGAGTGAAGCGTTCGAGAGCCATGCTGATGGATGAGTTAGCCTACTAGGGTCAGATTAACCCCTTAAGGACCAAACTTCTGGAATAAAAGGGAATCATGACGTGTCAGACATGTCATGTGTCCTTAAGGGGTTAAGGGACAGAATTGCACTTTGCATTAACACCTAGCTAGCAGCCACGGGGTTTCTGTGCCTTTGGGCTAACACGTCTTCTGGTATTAACAAATAAAGTTTATCTTTTTAGAATCTAACATTTCATAGGGGGGACTAATGTAGAATTATTAAAAACCTGTATTGAACCTGTGTTGAATTTTTGCACTAACTCTATTTTAACCCACATTACCTGACAGATCCTCCATTTTTTTTTTTAATTCTTTATTTGTAGTATTTTGGTATTCAAGGGTAGGGGTACAGAATGATAAAAAAAGGGGGGGGGGGAGGTTGGAGGGTCCAAGCATTGTAACAGCAAGTATCGGATCAGCGTACATACATTACATAGTCTCAATTTTGTTGTTGGTTTAGCTTTTTCCGAGTTGTTTTGGCCGTGTATGGCCCCTCCCGTCTTCCTGTCAGGATGGTCCTCGGGATAAGTAGTAGTTGTCTCGTGGGGTGGGTACCGCGTCAGTGTAGGTGTGGTGGATGCGTCTTGAGTGTTCCTGGAGGGGTGCGACTGGTGGGTACGTCTGTCAGGGTGTGTGGGTGGGTGTCCTCGTCTGGACTGTGGAGGGAGGGTCGTCGGTCAGGTGGGGTCAGGTTGTCGGTGAAGAGTGAGTGTTCTTTTGCAGGGTCCCACGGCCCCCCCGGGGAGGGGGTGGGGAGGGTAGGTGGGGGGGTGGGTACACTTCGATGTGTGTTTCAGGTAGTGCTGGTGGGCTTGTGCTTAGATTAGGTGAGAGTCGTGGTTCATGTTCTGCTGATAATGATTTGTGGTGTGTGTTGTCTTACCAGGGTAAAGATGTGTCGGCCATGATCCAAGGGTCCCATGTTTTGTGAAACTGTTTGGTGTTTTCGTGGATTTGGGCAGTGAGCCTATCCATGTCTATGTGATCTTGAATTTTCCGAAGTATTGTTTGTTGGCTGGGTGTTGTGGTTGTGGACCATACTTCGCCAATTGCTCTACGTGTGGCAAGGGCCACTCTTGCTATCAATTTGTTTTCGGCTCTCGTGAATGTGTCCATCGGTTTGGATAGGAGCATGGTCCATGGGTCTAGGGGGCATGGGTTATTCAGGACTCTGGTGAGGATTGCTCCTACAGAGTGCCAGAGGGGTTGGAGTTTTGGGCATGTCCACCAACAATGGAGGAAAGTGCCTGTTTCTCCACATTGCTTCCAACACTGGTTCGTGGGTAGTCTGTGCATGCATGCTAGCCTCTGGGGGGTGAGGTACCAGCGGAACAGCATTTTATAGGCCTGTTCTTTGAATGTTACACATATCGTTAGTGATGCTGTGGCTTCCCAAATTTCGGCCCAATCTCCAGTGTCTGCTGGTGCGCCTAGGTCTGTCTCCCAGGCCCTGATGTATGGAAGGTTGATGTGGGTTGTGTGGGTTGCTATTGAAAGGAATATGTCAGAAATTTGTCCCTTTCTGGTCGGGGCTGTGGTGCAGTCTCGTTCGAACTTAGTGGGCTGGGATTTGCCTGCTTGTTGGATGCAGGGTGTTGCTGCCAGGCTTCGGAGTTGAATGAAGCGGAAGTAGTCAAACGTTGTGAGTGTGGTGGGTTCGGGTAAGTTCTCGTAGGTAATGGGCTGGTTGTTCGTGTATAGGTGGCTTAGTCTGGCAATTCCTCTCCTCTCGAATTGGGCGAAGTGTATGAGTGGTGGCACTGGGCAAGTGGGCACAGTGTACGCTGTGAGCCTGACACACACGCTGGCAGGCAGGCAACTGCAATTAGATTACACAGAAAAAAAAAGCAGACTGATGTTCTAGCTGGGGTGCTGTCCTTACAGCAGAGATCAGATGAGTCCTTCAGGACTGTAGTGGACACTGAATACACTAGCCTAGCTATCAATTTCCCTATTAAATCAGCAGCAGCTACACTGTCCCTCCTCTCACTAAGAATGCAGCTTCCGGGGGGCGGGGCCTAGCTGTTATGGAGGAAAGATGCACTTTGTGTGAGCTCCCTCAATATCTCACTTTAAGCAGCTATCAACAAGCGAATTTCACCCCAGAAGGGGATGACCCAGCAATGTTGCTGCTACCTGACCGACCCGACATGCTTAATAGCGGTCAGCAACTCGACAGAGTCTTACTTACCTCCGCGTGGCAAGTGTGGCCTGGTGCTCACCGGGCGGGAGAGGCGGCCGATCTCCCGATCCTGGGATGCCCAGGAGCAGCTACTTCCCGGCAGGAGCTCCGTTACCCCCCCCCCCTCGAACCGGTGGGGGTTATCCCGGTCCACCCCTGAGAGGCTGTCTGGAGCTAATGGACGCACAGAGCACAGCCGCCCAGGCTGACATACTCATCTGCGACTCTCCCAATATGGCGGCAGCCGCGTGTCCTCCTGGTACCAGCAAAGCATGGCAGGATATTGAGTCTAAGCTGGACAGACTCTTTAATCAATTTTAGAAGCAAATAACAAGCAGGAAGCCCCAAAAAGCTCCGCCACAGTCCCAACAAGCTCCACCACAGCTAAGCGAAGCAGCCCCCATTAAAATCCACCAACGCAAAAGGCGTCGAAGACGGGACCGGAGGAAAAAACAGAAATGAAGAGCCTGCCCCACGTCAAGCACTCGCCTCCACCTTAAGCCACCACAATCCCGCACCGGACGTGAAGCACCACCGGGACAGATCCGACCACCCGACAAAACAAGCTTTCACCACCTCAAGCTGCGAACCCGACACTCAGCCAGAGACTTGCCTTTGTTGTTCCAGGTACCAGGGACTCCCAGGGTCTGCACCTGGCGCCCAGAAGGGATCGGATGAGCGCAAGCAGTAAACAGCAGCCTGCCAAGCATGTCCCACTATAGCCGATCCTCCACACCATGCCTTTGATCACATGAACTGCTCTCTGCACATTAACTAATCGTAAAGTAGCAAGCGTTTAAACATGTTATTATTTCACCTCCAAAAGAGTTTATTGTCATAGTTCCTTACATGCCTTTACCTTAACCGTTCATGTATTATGTTATTCACTAGTCTCATCTCATGGGGCGACTCACACTTGATTTATAACTAGTGGTGGAGCTGCTGATATAAATACACAGTTGATAACGTGCAAGCTACACCCTAAACATGACAGCCATCTTTCACAACAATGTACTGCTATATACTCATACCCTCAGTGCAACTAGCCATGATATTCGCACGTTCAGCCTAGCATGCTCAAACATAACACACTTCTGTCTAAAAAAAAATACAAAAAAAAAGAAAAAAGAATGCAGCTTCAGAATTAATCTAAATTGTATGCTGTCTAGGAGGTGGGAGGGTCTGGAAGGGAGGGTCTGCTGCTGATTGGCTGGAATATGTCTGCTGACTGTGAGGTACAGGGTCAAAGTTTACTCAATGATGACGAATAGGGGGCGGACCGAACATCGCATATGTTCGCCATCCGTGGCGAACGCGAACAAGCTATGTTCGCCAGGAACTATTCGCCAGCGAACCATTCGCCAGCGAACCATTCGCCAGCGAACCGTTCATGACATCACTATTAATAATGTGTATGTACGTATCAAGATTAATAACAAAATGTTGCATATTTATATATGCTGAGTAAGTCTAATGTATATAACTCCTTTTGGTATGTGCATAGAACTCTTTCATTTAGTTACGAGTTTGCCATAGTTTATGTAAATATTGTGTGTGTTGCACATCTTTTTCACATTTTCATCACTTCAATTTTGTTTTGTTTTTCTTTGCACATTTGGTAAATCCTGTACTTCCTTGATTAGTAACAAATGCATACTTTAATGATATTCCAAGTATAAGTATACTTGGTTTCAAACAATATTTTTTGGATATCCTATATTTGTGTTACAATTTTCTCTATTAATTGTGTTTGCCTACCTATTTCCAGCACTTCACTCTAGATACATCATGGAGGAATCACTTCCAGTTTTTGTATACACACGTTGTTTAGCAATGTAGACACCTAGCGAGCGTCATCACGTTTGGTCACGTGTCCCGCCTGTGCACTTCCGGATTGGGACGGGTGTGGGATCGTCTCTCACAAACTATTGGTAAGTAATTACCTTACACTTCTTATATATTCACGTTTTTGACACTATTATGTTGATCTTGAAAAAGACCATTGTGTGGGTCGAAACATTGATTAGGACAAACGTATGATTTATAATAAAGTATCTCTATTTGGATTATATATACTGTATATATAAATAATGACCTGGGCTGTGTAATATGATAACAGTTGCAGTATGACTGCTACCGGTTTACAGAGTACTTTTACTCATCAACAAACCACTTAACCCTTCAATCAGTGCTGGAAAGGAGGGTTTTGGAATAAGAATAGATGTCATTAACCAGAATGAGAAGTTCGTAGCTGTAGGTATCTTCATGGTTAGAAAATGGTCTATCTTACTGCAGGTACACTCACTAAAAAGTGCGTCAGCACAAAACTGTATAGCCAAGTATCCTGTTTCATTTTTCTTTACTGGATTATCTAAGTCATACATAATACATTTTATGGGTCATTACGGGATCATTTTCCCCCATATTGTTTGCATTAAAAAAATGTCTGCATTATCACTGCAATTTTCAATTATCATGGAGAGCATTGACTTCTAATTACTATCCTTGTTGGGCATTAACATTGATAATATTGAGATAGTGGTTCTGCATTATCGATGCAGTCAGGGAGGCAGCTGTCCACGGGAGCCAGAAAGTGTCCTACATAACTGAATATAACTTTAACCTGTGGGATGGTGACAGCGTGAGCTGTATTGGTATAGTTCTCTAGGGGGCCCCTTTAACCGACTTGTGAGTAAGATGGGAGATGGTTCATTGACTGACATCAAGTATCAGCAGGGCTTACATATTTATTTACATATTTACACAGTGCTTATACATGAGTAAATTGTGGAACAAATAGTGGATTTACTGAAACACTGCTGTTCATATTTATCCCAAATTTGCACAACATGCGCTTTTTCCTGGAGATGAGCATGTGACTTGTTAAGCATGTTTTTAATAAGAGATATGAGCTCAGCAAATGTAAGAATAAGGAGAGGTAGAGGATACATTCAGATCTTATTTTTGGTCATCACTGACCTACAGATGAACTGTTCACTTAAAAGCTTAATCTGAAAATGCTGAAGGATGGAAAGGATTGAGAAGATGTCATACAGATGTTCCCACAGCAGATGTTTGGTTTCTGAGCATTCTGGAGTCACAAGTTGACAAGTAGATATTGACATGTAAGAATTAAAAACTAACTTGCTCAACATTAGTATATATGTAGACATGAGGATGTCTTATTAGAGATTGTAGATAGTCATTGAAAATAAAATGCACATCAATTTGGGCCAGGTGTAAGACGGAGTCCTAAAATTATGAATTTTCTTGGCCCCATTCACTATCCCTATGTACTCAGCAAGCATGATGTATATTGAAACCCGAATATTGGGGAAAAAAAAAATTACAAATGTTTTTATTGTATTTCTCCCTTTGTCTTATTTATACACAAATTCCTGGTTTCTTTTTTACATTATTTATTTATACCATAGACATGGAGAACGCATTCTAATAGAAAGACAAGTTATGCATCAATCGAGATATGAGTGGTATATAACATGTAAAAAGTAGAAAAATAAAACTGTCCAAGTGACTATTGGGTTTTTGTTTGTTTTTGTATAGAGGAATGTGGCTGTGTTAGAACCCATAGGTCGGCATGTAATTTTGGAGCTAAACACAGCTGTGACTGTAAAAGGCTATATTGGTAAATAGAATAGACTGCAATGATGTAGATCGTCATGTAAATATTTACAGCTCCTTACATGAAAAGCAAGGGTTGAGATTATAAGATAGGATGGATAACACAGTTAGAGCTATGGTGTCCGGGAGAATCTGACACCCTGTGTTCGGTGTCCTGGTGCTGAATCAGGAGTACTTGCAGTGGTCCCCTATGGTTCTTCATCCCTTCAGCAGTCAGGGACGATGTCAGGTTTCGGAAAGACGTCCTCCATTGTAGAGAAGTACAGGAGAGATTCGAGAAAAAGAACAGGTCCATGTCCTCGAACTGGTAAGGTGTCTTCACCTTATTGGCATTCAGGAAGTCTGTTTTGACTCGCCCATTTTGGAACTTGACCAGAAGCTTGCTGGTGGTTGTTGAGTAATTACTTGGGCAATCGAAAAATGCTATAAAGTTGTATCCCTTTAGCTTGTTTTGGTGGCAGTAGTACTGCAAATAGTCGGCGGAAAAAGTGAGGCAGTGTCAGGATTACAAGTTGATCCAGCACGCAGTACTATGTCACACCTAGGACTAAGGATAATGTATAACAGGACCTTAGAATGGCCGGACTTAACATATGCAAGAATAGTCAAAATACTTGCCGAGGTCAGGAACACAGAATCAGACACAACAATGAGGGAAAGCCAAAAGTCAAGGATACCAGAATTCAGGGAAGTTAAAACGAAGCCAAAGTCAAATACCAGAAAATCAAGATCAGGAACGCACTCTAGGATTACCATCAGGAGGAAACAACAACAGGGCAATGAGCAAAAGGAGAATTGGGTTTAAATACCCCTCCCGTGGCTCAGATTTGCTGTAACCGGCCTTTTTACCAGGTTTCCATGTGCATGATTGCTGCTCAGCACAAACCCTCCTGTGGACCGGCCTTTGACCTCAAAAGCAATTACCAGGTTTCCATGTGAATGACTGCTGCTCGGCAAATACTTTTCCTGTCAGGAAGGTAAATGCCATTAACCACATTTTTATGTGCAGATGAATACATGACAGGCAGTTCAGCTGTGTCACTCCTAATTTCCATATGCTTCCACCGCCGCTTGTCCTCTAGGGCAACAAGTTGGTGGGCGAGAGTTGTTTGGGCTGAGGTGAGGTCACTTACCTGCTTCTGGAGCTCAACTTCCTGGTTTCTTGATCCTTTTTGTAGGCATTGCCTACTGGCTACATAACACAACTCTAGCTTGTCATACACACAGAGAATGTGCAAGCTCTGAGTGGCATCACAAGCATTATAGTGCATTAATTTCTTATTGTAAAGTGAGTTGATGCAAACGTCATGTGTAAAGTAGTGTTTTGTCAATATGTTTTCCAATGTGGAACCAATCTTCCAGGTGCATTGTAACTAAGCACTCATTAGTTATACAAATAATTGCTAAACGTGGTTTTCCTCAAAGCTGGTTTAATTCAAGCTTCAATGTAATATAGATGTGCTCAGTAACACATATACCAAAAAACAAACTTATCTATTTTACAATGTACAAACTCAAGAACTTAATCAAGACATGATATACAACAGATACAGATTTTTAGAATTTGTCTTGCTCTGTCATTGATTAATGTCTCTCTTTGAAAGCCAGAAAATGATTTTTGTAGATACTGCCTTTGAAGCAGAAAGTCCCGACAATATATATAACGTAATTAATGTTTTGCCCCATCTGTGCCTTTTTTAAGATCGATATGTTTAAATCTTCACATTCTTAGAATGCAATAACCTTACATAAAGCTTTGCTGAATCTGAAAATCTTTATGTACTATGTATCTATAAGTATCTTCAGAAAATATATTTAAATCATAGAGAACATTTTAACTCTGAGAACCATGTTTGCTCTTTTTCTTGGAGAAATTGTCTGTCAACCCTAGTCTGACACAGTTCCTCAAAGAGATTCTTAGTGAATATTGAATTTGGTGAGCCATCTACATCCCAGTTTGTAGAAGTTGCCAATATAATTAGTGAGGATTACAGGGTCATTCTCTGGGGGGGGGGGGGGGGAGGGGAGTAAAGGCAGTGGGCCAGAGTCTCAACCGTGTCACTAGCTCGACCCCCAAAGGGGTGAACCAGCGTGAAAGGGGGAAGATCCACCTGACTTAATAGCAGGTCAGCATGGTGTGATTGCATCGATCCATTACTCAGACCGACCCACTGAGGGCAGACCATGAAGGAAGCACTGTTTTAGTGCTCCCTGAAGGGACCTAGTGCTCTAAACATAGCATGAGCGTGTCTTATGCTGTATTTGTGCTCCGCATGTTGGGGACAGTTCCCTGGTGTCACCAGAGAGCAGGAATTGTGGGGCCCCTTACACAGCTCAAGGTCTGGCCGTCACTTCCTCTCAGCAGCCCTCGTAATT
The DNA here is from genome assembly GCF_036172605.1 of Pelobates fuscus. Lineage (NCBI taxonomy): Eukaryota > Metazoa > Chordata > Amphibia > Anura > Pelobatidae > Pelobates > Pelobates fuscus. The sequence goes on from NC_086317.1 coordinate 481,814,939, forward strand.
TTTTTAAAGGGCCCCGGTCGCACTATTACGCGGCTGCAGCGCTGACCGGGCCCCTGAAGATATAGGGTTCATCGGGTGGCCCTTAATGCTTGGGCCACCTGATGGGCCCCGGTGCAAATGCACCTGTGGCTGTTTCGCTGCTCCACGTGGGGCCTGAGCGTCCAGGGCCTCCCAGGGCCGTCGGGCCCGTGACAACCGTCAAGGTTGTCACCCCCTGATGGCTGCCCTGCTGTCCCGCCAAAATCGGGACTGTTGGGAGCCATGCTGTTAATGGTGCTTAGTGGAAATGAAGATTCCCAGTATTGCTGTTAGCTGGGTTTGTGGATTGAATCCTAAAGGACAGGGATGGAGATAAGATGCTGTTATATGAAGATAGTTACAGGGAGAATGGCAAATGATAGAGAAGAGAAGGAGTGGGTAGCGCAAACACTTGTTGTATAAAATTTAAAGGTTTACCAACCAGATTCTATCAGCCAACAGATTAGTAACTATATGGAATACATTGACTGAATATAGGAATCAGAAACTTCATGTACAGGACATTGCAGTTGAAAACTACAGGTATAGATGGAAACATTGTTATAATAACAAGTAATAATATGAATAGAGAGGGGTAGAATAAATGAGGGGATGTGTCTTTCAAACTTCAGTGAGTACCTTAAAGTTGCAGAAAGAGGTGAAAATGAAGATACCAAGTATGGCTGTTAGATTCGTTCATGGATTATAAATTAAAATGAATAATTAATTATCCGTGGACCTTGTTAGACCCCATGGCTCTGGCTGTCAATCAGAATACCAGTCCTGTTACTTCCTGGTTTGTTTAGCTCAGTGGAGATAAAGTTAAGAGGCAGCAATTGCCCAGAGCACCTGCCTTGTAAATATTTTACATTGAGTTGCATTTGAAAGACTCTGGTTGGACAGCCACATAATTTCTGGGCGGGGTTAGAAGGGGATGACTTAGAAAGGGTGCAAACAAGAGACCTGCAGGTTTTACAAGTTAGTTATACCTCCAATGAAAAAAATGCATAATTAAATGCATGCATGCTTTCATTAGGGGTATGATTTATAAATTGTTAAAAAAATAAATAAATAGGTAAGCAAAACAATTCAATTACAGTGTTCATTTACACCAAAATAATGGAGCAGGAAAAATTAAAACTGGAGATGGTTCCAATTTGTCTATTTTGTTCTAAATGTGTAAATTCCATTATTAATCCATAACACATGTAATATAAGTAAATAAGACAATATTATTTACTTGATGAACAGAAGTCTAACAATTTATCTTAAGCATGTTTACATTGAAATGGGCATACCTATTCAAGGTCTTAGCGCACTTCGGACTACCAGAGGAGTATATAGCGCCCATCAGGGCGATGTATAGTAACGTCCGAGCCCAGGTGCAGGTCTCGGGGGCCCCGCTCCTCCCTTTTCAGCTCCACAATGGCACGAGGCAGGGGTGCCCGCTGTCCCCGCTTCTCTTCATCCTATCCCTAGAGCCCCTATTACAGACCCTCCGGCAGCACCCCAGAATTCACAGAATCACAGTGGGGGGCAGAGAGTTTTTAGTCTCGGCATATGCTGACGACGTACTCTTAACTCTGACGGACCCACCCCAATCTTTAGCAGCCCTACAAGAAGTCCTTCAGAGCTATGGGGAAATTTTGGGATACGCAGTGAACATGGCCAAGTCCAGCGCACTACCGGTGGGTATGTCAGCGGCAGCTGCAACAGATATAGGGAACGTGCATGCTATAAGAATCGAACACACCTCCATCAAATATTTAGGGGTCCACTTAACCGCGAACCCCGATAAGTTATTCCAATGCAACTACACCCCACTATTTAAAATTCTCACAAAAGACCTGGAAAGGTGGCTGGATAAGCCGATATCATGGGTGGGCCGGGTTCATTCGGGAAAAATGAACATTTTGCCACGTATCCTATTCCTGTTCCAGGCACTACCCATACATTTATCAAAAACCCAGCTCCTACCACTGCAACGAAGTGTGGGTGCTTTCATTTGGCAAAATAAACGCCCAAGAATCTCGAGGCAAGTCCTTTACAGACCAAAGGTGAGGGGAGGATTGGCTTATACCACTACTATCTGGCCACCCAATTAGCTCAGGTGGAGATGTGGCACGCACCCCCAGACGAAAGGAAATGGGTAGATATAGAATCACTCATGATAGGGGCCGATATACCACAATTCGCTATGTGGGTACCCAAAGAACACAGGCCTATACTCAGGGTGACTTGCCCAGCTATCTTGAACTCACTCCGACTGTGGGACCAAGCGCACACGAAATACAAATTAGCATCCTTGCCCTCACCTCTAATGCCCTACTTCCGCAATAGGGCCTTCACCCCAGGCATGACCGCCAGAGACTTTAGGAACTTAAAACAAACAGGGATTCAGAGGATATGCCACTTATACAAAGGCACAGAAATCGTCGGTTTTAACGACCTATCACAAGAAAGACATCTCATACCTAGCGACTTCTTTCGATATATCCAACTGAAAGATTTTATTAAGCAACCACATATCAAAAGCGCGGCGACACAACCACTGACGTTTTTTGAGCGGTGGTGCCTCTCCGGGAACTTACCGCGGGGTATGATAACATTGCGGAGACGGGGGGAATGGGGCAAACTAACCTACACGGAACGATGGGAACAGGACCTAGGTGAGGTTCTGGAAGGGATTGAGTGGCAGGAGATATGGGAGGCAAATGCCACCACTTCGATATGCGTGACTCTCCAGGAACAATCCTTTAAAACGATGTTTAGGTGGTACACCACCCCCGTACAACTGCTCCGAATGCATAAAACTAGGAGTGACGAATGCTGGCGAGGGTGCGGACTCAAAGAGTCATACCTCCACATGTGGTGGGAATGTCCCAGTATGGTTAGATTTTGCAATAGCGTCAAAGCATACTCAGGCAAGTGTTCCCCAGGACCATAGACTTAGATCCTTGGGTATTTTTACTCAATAGACAAATAGAGGGCTGGACCAGAGTAGAACAAAAACTCTTGCACAAAATTATGTTGGCAGCTAGGAAAGCAGCAGCCGCCTCCTGGCTGAAACCTACTACCCCAGACAGATCAGAAATTTTAGCTAGAATCAAAGAGATGGACGATCTGACAGCCAGAATTCGAGGGTCCACCAAAACTTTCCATAAGATCTGGGACTTGTGGGACGCCAGTGAATGCTGCTGATAATCCTTATCCCCCCCCCCCCCCCCCAGCAGCACGCAACAGCTGTACAAAGGAAAATGCTCAGTACCACAGTCTCCCCCCCACCCGCCTCCGTTGACCCCCCCATCCGTTTGCTCCTCCCCTATTTCCCCCACACCAACTTCGAACAATCCCCTACGCCTACGGTATAGAAATACACGATAAGTTATACATCTGCGTCAGGGTTTAACACAGACGAGTATTAATCGGTAGAGTCCATGAGTGAAATCAAAAGGTATACTTACCCCGTCAACAATGTCAGCTAAGCGGAAAGGTGAGAACATAGGTCACAAATCAAGAGGTGATACACAACAGTTTTGAATGATTTCCTGTTTGATACTTCTCCCAATATCTAACACATATAGCTGTCATGTAAAAATCACAGGGAGACCTGATGCACATACCCTTGACACGCAGACAGATGGAAAAAGAATGTTTTAATCATATCCGGAACACTCATGACACATGTAGGTACATACAATACCATTCATGGGGACATTAGTCCTCACGTATACTCATGGAATAACCCAAGCAGAAGTGACCCCTGATCCCGGGTCAATTACCAATAGGGTAAATAGCGGGAATGACGCAAGAACGTCCACACCCAAGAAGAATAGCACAAAACCATAGGCGGGAGAACAGAACCCCACGGCACTGAGGCATAGTCTGGAGGTGGGAAGCGGCACGGACCGCATGACCCCTGGCCCAACACCCATCCCTCTCTCCCCCCTTTTCTATTCTATTCTATCCTACCTCTATCTCTAAGTTTCTCTGATCTTTGGATCCCAAGGGACTCTCTTACTAAACAGAAATCCTGAGGAGAAAGTATGGAGATGGAACTAGCCACTCGAACCTTATGTAAGCCTCTAGATATACCACCCCTAATGTAACCCAGTAACATGGTACAAGCAACAATGGACAAACTGTAAATGGGGCTTCTGCGTAAGCCAGAATATATATTGCCTGCTACTTCCTTTCCTACTGAGTAAAAAACCTTATTTTTTATTTTTTTTAAATGTGCACAAACTCTTGCCATTCTAATGCTTCTACAGAATAAGTACGCTGTTGTGGCGTTGGATACTGTTTTGTACTTACCTGCACATTGAAAATAAAGAATAAAAAAAAAATAAAAAAAATTGTGTATAGAGAAGCTGAGCGGCTGAACGGACCGGCAAAATGCCGGGAGCCGCGACGAAAGTGTCAGTTCGCACTTTAGATTTAAATTGACAGCACAATATTGATAGTTGAAAAATAATAAATAAATAAGAAAAATTATGAGGTAATCTGAAGTTGTGGGCTGACTAGAAAGTTGTTAAGAAAAGGAGCATATATTGCATAAAAGAGTTAAAGGAATATGTAATATATTTAAATGGTATTAAAGTGATAATAGTCAGTTAAATTGAGCACTAATAGGGATATAATTAGAATAGACTCACCTGGGAGGCTAAGCAGCAAAGAAAGAGGAATTGGGAGGAGCCTGATGGCAGTTTATATTACTGTGATGCATGCTGATTGGTTACATTTTTTAAACTGATTGTTAACGGTTTCTTTGCTGCTGGGAGTTTCAGTAAAGAAAGATAAGCAAATATGAAGCCTCCTGTCTTGCCATAAAATTTGAGATTGCGGGATGTGTAAGTAAGCCTATTTGTACATGACTTTACTTTTTCATTTGTTTAGACTCTTAACTGAAGCCCTTGTAACTCTGTTGCAATATACTTGTCAGTTACTCGTTTTCAGCTGGGAATACAGAGCAGCTGACAGATGTTTCACCAGTACAGAGTTTATTCCAACTGACAAACTGCGCCAAGGGTGTGCGTGTGAAATATAATATTTAGCCATGCTAGATTTCAGCCCAGAGTGACTTATCTGAGATTCTGCATTACCAAGACGTCAAGAGCTTACACAAAATCATCAAAAGCATTTTTCCAAGAGAAAAGATTGCTGGACAAAGGCGCAGGACAGTATTGTCGTACTAGCCAAAAAGTGGTTTTCTCATTGTTTGGCCATCCAGCAGAGGAAGTGTGTAGTAGGCATGGTAATTGGCAGAGGTTCCCACCGAGAATTGGTCACGAGAACTGACAATGGGTTCATGTATGTACGTAGTGGGGAATCGCGATGCAGCCTAGAACACAAACTAGCCCCATTCATCCCCCCAGTAACGACAGACCACTTAGTATGGATAAAACAGGCCACAGCATTTATTATCACAAACTAAATTACTGCATAACACATCCATAACTTTATTTATTAAATCTCTTCTTTTCTGTAACCAAAACATTAGACATAAATAAGCATAAATTAACATATATACATATAAAACTCCACACATAGTGTTATACAGTGACCCAACCGGCCTTGCCAATAAACATAGAGTGGTTCCTAATCACCACTCCCTCTCACCTCCCCCCTCGTCATAAAAATCATATATTTCCAATGCCTGCCATCAGCCGACCTTATCCACGCTCGATGGGCACGAGACCTCAGGCAACCTAAAGTTTAACCTTTGGAGCAGGGGAGGTTTGAGACCTTAAAAACTTGTTCATCTCATTACATATACTTAAACGTAACCTCAAACTCAATTGGCAAGGACATACCCCCGCCACAACCCCGCTGTTTTACACCTAAAATCAGCGGGGGACCCCACCACAACCAGCCATGGCCTGTTTCACCACTTCTAGCAGTGCTAGATTAACATAGAATAAATACTGCACCAGTAAATTAAATGACAATTCATGATCAATCTAAAAAACACAAATAACACAACATAGTGGAAAATGTATATATATATATATATATATATATATATATATATAATGATAGACTCCTCATGTAGAGTAAAATTCACAAGATTTAAAGCCATCCCAGGCTCTGTATAATATGCAGGAGGGTGCCTAAAAAGGCTAAAACGATATCCTTGAGGAGAGCAGCACAGGATACAAAGTGCAGAATCCAAAATGTATTGAACAAATAAACAACTAAAACAGGGACAATACGCAGTGTACAAATAGTAAAATATACGAAGCACAAAGCCTAAATAAAACACCGCAGAGTAAATAAGAAAAAGTCCCAGATACAATACTTTGGTCTAGCAGCAACCGCGTTTCAACTCCAGCCAGAGTCCTCCTCAGTGCACCATTAACATAGGCCTCATCTGACCTCCAGCAAGCGCCCCCATCCCCTCGAGATAACAAGGCCACATCCGGCCAAACCCCAAGGTGAACTGGAATCCCCCAGCCCCCAAGACAAAACTAGAAACCCATCTCGTCCGATTCCCGACGGCAGCGCACCAGGGCACTCACATTGCTGAGCGCACTGCCAACAGGAACGGGCGATAGCCTCAGCCCGGCCCCTGAGAACCTCTGGTAAGAAACAGAATGCGTAACATGTCCAGATTTAAGAGCACCCAAATCCCAAACAGCCACCGAACCCAGGTCATTCCACCCAGACAGATGACAAAAAAAACCTGTACCCCTAGGAGGCGGGACAGCTGACCCAGGATGAGGAGGAGCCACACCTCCCTCATGTATCTGGCACCAGACCACTCCCGAAGGTGTAAGATCCAACCACTCGCCCCCCGCCTCCTGTCCCAAATGACATATGAGCATCCCACCCTCCTTATTCCAGGGTGGGGGGGGAGAGACAGTAACCACGGAGAGAAATCCATTTGTATACTGGCAAGGTTAACCCAAGGAACCTACCACCCTGACCCCCACCATTCAAGCCCTGTGAACCAGTGGCACAAGCACGCCCAGCCTTGCGGCGTCTGTAGCCGTCCCCTAACCGGACTGAAATGCCCCCTGAACTCTCCACCATCCTTACCCAGGAATTCAAGCCCCAATTGGAGCACCCCAACGACATGGACGCAGGCGAGAAAACCCGGCTTCGAGAACCAAACAATGGGAGAGGAGGCTGAACAACCCAGGGGCGGAAAAGCCCTCACCAAAGGAAAACAGGACACATGTGGGAACCCGGCGCTCCCCCCAATTGGAATGGTATATTTCCAACTATCCTGGGAACCTAGCACATCCTGTTAGGAGCCCAACCGTTACCCTGTGCATTCCATCTACCGCAAAAGAAAGCAGAAAGGGCCCGGTTATGTCAACCCCGCAACATCCAAGAACAGAACAGATTCTATTGATGAATCAGCCAACTGCTACCAACTTACCTTTCCCAAATACAACAGCTGTCGAGCGGCGAAAGCCTGAAGGAAGTCCATTCCGATGCTTACTCGATCCACCAAAACCCCTTCCCACCTGCAGATGACCGTAACATGAACGGGAAGCCGCCAGGGAAATGCTATCATCCGGCCTGATCGGTCACACTTTACTGTAGCAGGCCCCAGACCGCGCGACCACATCTCCACTGCCTTATAATTTGGCCCCGCGGAGCCCCCCGCCTGAAGTACGTCCTACCGTGAACAAGATAGAACCCCCGGGAAAAACCCCGCCTGACCAGACACTTCCAGACTCAAGCAGCACCGAGCTAGGCGCCGCAACCAGGTTACCACCGGGGTAGAGGGTACTGCCACATGATACAGACAGCCTGCACCACCCCACGATTGTCACAATGGAAGAGCTACCCACCTGTCCGGGAGTTGGGTTTCCCACGCCTACCATGCCACCAGAATGGGGAAGCTTCAAGACAGCCAGTCGATGCTTGCCAGCTCACTGAGCAAGAGTCAGCACACCATGGAAAAAAAAAAACAATTAGGCCCAAAAAAAAACCAAACCCGCTGCAGCGGCAACAAGTGGAAGTCAGTGGAAGGGACTTAGGGGGCCCAATTGCACAAGCCACCATTAATGGAGGCCCAAAAGGAAAACCCCATAACGCCCCAAGGGCAACACCGACAGGCAAAGCCCAGCTTACACAGGAGGGCGACATTAAGAGCCACCTGTGTGGGGGCACATAGCCACAGAACACTGACTGTCAGAAATACGGCCCGCAAAACAGATGGAACGACAACCGAGCAAATAAGAAATCATGCAAAATTGACCCTGCCCCTCTACAGGCACCATGTCCCAAGGGGAGGGTTCCCGCGGAGCGGACTTCGGGAGCCCCTAAAATTGGTCGGGAGGTAAGCATACCAAGTTTTCTTGGTAAGCCGCTCCCGCACCACCCGAAGGAAGTCTCATATGAGCCGAAAGGTCCTGCTCGGAGAACACCCACGTCCCCTATCCCGACAGATCGCCCAAGCACGGGGCCCCCCGCGGCATGAGGGAACACATCACTAAGAAAAAAAAAAAAAAACCCTCACCACTGCTCCCTAGTATTACGCAACATGCGCAAGTCATACTAGCCATACGACATGAATGGCTAGCAGGCCATACTAGCGCCCCGCAGCAGCGTCAAGAGCCACCCTAACCGCCTGCCTCTTGGGAGGCAACGCCAGCGCTATAAGCTGCGCAGGACGCAGCAGTAAACTGTACTATAACACATCATAAATACTGATAAAAAGGGGGGGGGGGGGTAAATAGCCGGAGTGGACTCCGGTGTCCATTTACCGTTTTCCTATTTCTTTTTTTTCTTGAATCTTTTTTTTCTCAGTCAATTCAGGCCTTTTTTTTTTTCTCACATTCCATTCATGTATTCATTCAGTTTTTTGTTGTTTTTCTTGAAATTTTTATCTATCATTTTAATTTATTTATTTATTATTATTATTAATAAAGGGGACCCGATCGGATGCAAGAAGGGACAACGTACTCACCAGCCAATGCCCGGTGCACCACCCGCGGCATAACAAGTGTAGAAGTCCAGGCAGAAGACATCGAAATCAGCTTCCACTGTTTTCTAACAAGATGTTCCAGGTGCCACCTGCTGGGCATTTCTATGAACTGCAGCCAGGACCTGTGAGAAGGGCATGGAGAGGACGTGCCACCAGGAGGCAACCACAGTAAGTAACCAGAGAGAAGAGCAGAAGGCAGAGAGAGAAGAGCAGAAGGCAGAGAGAGAAGAGCAGAAGGCAGAGAGAGAAGAAGAGCAGAAGGCAGAGAGAGAAGAAGAGCAAAAGGCAGAGAAGACCCAGGAACAGGTAAGAGCAGGGGAAGAGAGGAAAAAGGGAGGGGGGGAGGACATAGAGGAGAAAAACAGAGAGAGTGGAAGGGGGAAGAAAACAGAGAGAGGGGAAAAAAAGGAGGGGGGAAAGAAAGAAGGACCGCCAGGAACAGAAAGAAAACAGGGGGACACCAGGGGAGAAGATGAGCCCCCCCCCCCCCCTGAAACGCCAACGGGGAGGGGGGGGGAGAAACCGAAGACGAGAAGGGGGGAACTGAAAAAAGGGGGGTTGCAGGGGAGAGAGACCCCCCCGGGCGCCATCCTCACTGGCAGAGGAGGCCCTCAGGAGAGGTCCCCCCACCCCCAACGGCAGTAAAGCAGTCCCCTCTCGGGACCCAGTCCCAGGCCCCGCCATCGTGCCCACCATGCGGCAGTTCAGGAAGGCTTCTGGCCATCCGCACAAGGCGCGGGATGCACCGCCCGCCTCCCACAGCCTCTGGTGCGAATCCCAACGTCGGAGTCCGCAGCCCATCATCCGGCTGCAGGAGGGGGAGGCCGTAAGTCCCGCGCGGCGGTATTAGGTCGCGCATCCTCCGTGGCAGTTGTAGGCCGCGTGTCTGGAGCCTCAGACATGCGGCCGGGTGAAGCCTTGGGCCCGGGCTCCACCTCCTCAACCGGGCTCGAGGAGCAGCATCAGTGGGGGTAGTGGAGTCGGCGGGCGGGAATGCTGGCCGGCACCATCGCGGCCCCCAGGAGCAGGGGCCACAGAGAAGGCCCCACATGTATGAAGACAGGACGCGGGGGGGAAAACCCAAACCGGCAGCCACCATGGGAGAGGGGGGCAGGGGCCACAGGGAAGGCCCCAGAGGGACACAAGCCGCAGGGGGGAGCACCCACACCAGCAGCCATCCCCAGGGGAGAGGAGTCAGGCAGCCACCCAGGGGAGAGGGGAGCATGGGCCACAGAGAAGGCCCCAGATGGAGACAGGCCGCGGGGGGGAGCACCCACACCGGCAGCCACCATGGGAGAGGGGAGCAGGGGCCACAGAGAAGGCCCAGAGGGACTCAGGCTGCGGGGGGGGGAGCACCCACACCGGCAGCCACCATGGGAGAGGGAAGTAGGGGCCACAGGGAAGGCCCCAGATGGAGAGGGGAGAGGAGAGCACCTGAATCAGGAGTTGCCAGCCACCATCCATGCTGCAGCAGCCCTGAGGGAAGCCAGCAAGCCTCAACCTCATCCCTCAAGCTGTGTAAATCTGCAGGCCCAGGCAAACAGGAGCAGGAGGACAGGAAGCTGTCTGCTGGCCCGAATCCCAAGTGGCACTGAGGTAAGACCTCCCCCACACTAACTTACACAGAACATAAACCCACCCACAGACTCTTTCCCAACCAATCCCATGCATCTATCCCCACACTCCTACATGTGCCCTTGTCCGCTTAGCTGCGCTATCTCCCCAGGGCCTGATAAGGGCTTACATTGTAAGCTTGTTAGAACAGGCCTTCTTCACCCTTTTCTCAGTTGATATTCCCTTTGTCAATTACTTGATGGCAAATATCCCCATTCTAGAATTGTAAAATGCTGTGGAATATGTTAGCGATATATAAATGCTAATAATAATAATAGATTATTTGTAGAATGCAGCCTGGGACAAGAAATATAGAAGAAGCGACAAGAATTAAATGGAAACTCTAGTCAAGAGAACAACTACTGCTTCATGTCGTTGTTCTGGTTAGTATAGTCAGTCCCTGCAGGTTTTTTGCTGTAAACACTGTCTTTTGAGAGAAACTGCAGTATTTACATTAAAGCCTATGGACACCTCCTGTGTGCACTGACTTTCAGTGTCTCCATGCTCTGCATGGAAAAGCTGAACTTTCCCCATAGAGATGCATTGATTCAACACATCGCTGAGGAGATGCTGTTTGGACATGCTGGCATTTGGCCCCATCTCGCCTCCTTGATGATCTCAGCCAATCCAATGCTTTCCCTGTGGGAAAACATTGGATTGGCTGAGATACTGAAGTCTGACGATGTCAGCCAAAGAGGCGGATCTGGGAAAGGCAATGTAACGGATCGCCTGGCACCCCGACTGGGTACCACCGTTAAAGGATGCTCCTAGCGTTTTCTGAGGACTCCAAGCACTCTGGCAGACACCACAATCACCGAACCGAAGAAGCATATAAATCCTCTCAAGCATATGAATGCTGTAGACAGTTGAATAGGAAACCATACGAATAGGTTTACACTCCTAGCAGTCAAACTGGAGGGTTAAAACAGGAACTGAGGCTGGCACTCCCAGCCTGGTTTTTATTACAGTTGTTGAGAATACAGGTCCGCCCACAGGGAGGGACAAAACAACCAATCAATCGGTACAATACACACAGACACTCCCACACAAAGTCCTCCCCTCTGCCTGTAATAGGATTACTGAACACAATGGGTAATCTCTTTATCACAGGCAGAGGAATACAGTTTTATAAAAAATATAACAGGGACCCCAAAACATGCAATAACCCCATATAAAATATATCCTTAGAACCAGGGGATCTGGGTGAACCACATATCTAAAATTCACTCAGATCCATTCAGTAGTTTGGAAGATACAGTTTAATGCAGATTCCGCAGAACATATACAGATTATATAAAAAATAATTACTGTATAATGTGTCCCCTGTTGTATAGTTTAAAACTACTGCACGATGTCTTTGTGTGCCAAATACCGTCGAGATGGCACCGTGTAGAAAAGTCACAACAATGTCTGTGAGTTAAAATGGCCGCCATCCATTGTTCTCACCATGTGCTTCATCCATTGTTCTCACCATGTGCCTCTGATACATGAAATGGTGGTCACCCAGTAACTCCACAGTATGTCCCCAGATGGTTCTTAAAGGGCCAGTAAGGTCATACATAATCCATTATGCCCAAATATTGTACTTGAAGGGCCATATCTCCCAGGGACCATAATCACAGGGCAGGAGGCGAGCAAGCAGTCCCCTCCAGGAAACTGGGGCAGACTCTGGTGCAGGGTCCAGTCCGCTACAGGCAACACTAGAAATTAGGGGCTAATTGGGGGCAAGCCACCTTAATGGTGTTTTTAACACTGTAGGGTCAGGAATACATGTTTGTATTCCTGATCCTATAGCAGACTGCCAACATGGAAAAACGTATTTCAGGGAGGTGGCTGCACCCGCCACACGTGGACCCCACCTACTCACATTGTCACACACACAACATATTACAACTATTTACACACACTATTAACACACGGACACATGCATACACCTTGACACACAGATACACATTGGCATATAAACACAACTTGACACATACACACACACACACACACACACAGAAACGCACACTGGCACATACATAAACACAGATATCCACACTGGCACAATCACACAGATATACACACAAGCACATTCACACAGATACCCACATTAACACATATACACAAAAACATAGTTACACACACTGGCACATAGACACAGATACACACACTGGCACATAGAAATATATACACACTGGCACATACACACACACACACACACACAATCTGACATACATTGCAGCTACCTGTTAGCTTACCTTTTGAGGTATGGGCTGAGGCTGATGGGAGTGAGCATGCAGCAGCAGCTTACTCTAGCCTCTATATGTTGACTGTGGTGCTGCTGCCTCCTTCCTCCCGCATGGTTGTCTTTTTAGCTGGGAGGAAATGACAGGATATCACTTCCTCCCAGCCAACAGATACTACAGGGGACCGCTCAGGCTCTTAAAGGGCTGGGGCACCCGACTGAGCACCTATTAAGGAACAGTTCCCATCCGGTGAGTAATTAGTAGGGGCATTTATTGAGGGCACTTGTCATATGTAATATCCTGGAAATCAAAACACACACAATCTGACATTGGGATGCCCGCTTTAGTGTTTGTAGCGGAGTAGGTATCTCCGCTGGTAGTTAGATTCAGCATACAAAGTACAGGTAGCGTAAATACAATCCCTTTTTCCCAAGAACTAGACGACACATAGTTTGGGAGTCAACTGAGCTTTTATTCCAATGCAACTGTTTATATACAAGTCCCCAATCAAGGGGTTTCCACAATGACATTGCAGGGGTTTTCCCCTGGTGGACTCTGTGGAAAACGTAACCTGCAATGCTATTTACCATCATGCATGGCTGTACTGGAGAGATAATTGCGCAAGAATATACTGTTAATTACATTATCTCTCCGTACAGCAAAATATACCATTTAACATCAAAATACATAACTTATACAATTTTACTCTGAATTGTCGAATGACCCTTCATTGAATGGCTGGGATCTGAGTGCACCATCTGGCGTAATACCACTCAGATCAATTCATTAGAAAAGAAAAGCCATTCGAATACACATTGGCATTATACAGTGATATCAGTGGCGGATCCAGGGGGGGGGCAACGGGGCCCCCCCCGAGATTCTCCCCTGCCGGCTAATGCAGGGCTGACATTGCCCAAGTGCCAGCCCTGCAATGTGCCTGCGGTGATCTCCCTCCCCGGTCCGCAGGCACATTACTGACAGCCGACCGGCAGGAGAGGGAGAGAGGACCCGGGAGCTGTTACCAGCAGCTCCTCCGGGTCCTCCTCTCGCGAGATTTGTAGCGTTGCCGCGGTTACCACTCCAAATCTCGCGAGAGTGAACTCTAGCCCTGGAGCGCGGGCTAGAGTTCAGTCCTACCACTGGGACCACCAATGAACCCCACTGGACCACCAGGGAAAGAAAGATGTCCCCCTTCCTCCCAGTAAAGGTAAGAAGGGAGGGGGGACATAACATTTATTTAATTAAATTTAAAAAAAAGCACACACACACATTGCCCCTGCCCCCCATACACACACATTGCCCCTGCCCCCCATACACACACATTGCCCCTGCCCCCCATACACACACATTGCCCCTGCCCCCCATACACACACACACACATTGCCCCTGCCCCCCATACACACACATTGCCCCTGCCCCCCATACACACACATTGCCCCTGCCCCCCATACACACACACATTGCCCCTGCCCCCCATACACACACATTGCCCCTGCCCCCCATACACACACACACACACACATTGCCCCTGCCTACCATACACACACATTGCCCCTGCCCCCAATATACACACACATTGCCCCTGCCCCATACACACACACATTGCCCCTGCCCCCCATACACACACATTGCCCCTGCCCCCCATATACACACACATTGCCCCTGCCCCCCATACACACACATTGCCCCTGCCCCCCATACACACACACACACATTGCCCCTGCCCCCCATACACACACATTGCCCCTGCCCCCCATACACACACATTGCCCCTGCCCCCCATACACACACACATTGCCCCTGCCCCCCATACACACACATTGCCCCTGCCCCCCATACACACACACACACACATTGCCCCTGCCTACCATACACACACATTGCCCCTGCCCCCCATATACACACACATTGCCCCTGCCCCATACACACACACATTGCCCCTGCCCCCCATATACACACACATTGCCCCTGCCCCCCATATACACACACATTGCCCCTGCCCCATACACACACACATTGCCCCTGCCCCCCATATACACACACATTGCCCCTGCCCCCCATACACACACATTGCCTCTGCCCCCATACACACACACACACACACACACATTGCCCCTGCCCCCCATACACACACACACATTGCCCCTGCCCCCCATATACACACACATTGCCCCTGCCCCCATATACACACACATTGCCCCTGCCCCATAAACACACACATTGCCCCTGCCCCCCATATACACACACATTGCCCCTGCCCCCCATTCACACACATTGCCTCTGCCCCCCATACACACACACACACACACACACACATTGCCCCTGCCCCCATACACACACACATTGCCCCTGCCCCTATATACACACACATTGCCCCTGCCCCCCATATACACACACATTGCCCCTGCCCCCCATACACACACTCATTGCCCCTGCCCCCCATACACACACACATTGCCCCTGCCCCCCATACACACACACACATTGCCCCTGCCCCCCATACACACACACATTGCCCCTGCCCCCCATATACACACACATTGCCCCTGCCCCCCATACACACACATTGCCCCTGCCCCCCATACACACACATTGCCCCTGCCCCCCATACACACACACACACATTGCCCCTGCCCCCATACACACACACATTGCCCCTGCCCCCTATACACACACACATTGCCCCTGCCACCCATACACACACATTGCCCCTGCCACCCATACACACACACATTGCCCCTGCCCCCCATACGCACACACATTGCCCCTGCCCCCCATACGCACACACATTGCCCCTGCCCCCCATACGCACACACATTGCCCCTGCCCCCCATACGCACACACATTGCCCCTGCCCCATACGCACACACATTGCCCCTGCCCCCATACGCACACACATTGCCCCTGCCCCCATACACACACACATTGCCCCTGCCCCCCATACACACACACATTGCCCCTGCCCCCCATACACACACACACACACATTGCCCCTGCCCCCATACATACACACATTGCCCCTGCCCCCCATATACACACACATACACATTGCCCCTGCCCCCATACATACACACATTGCCCCTGCCCCCCATACATACACACATTGCCCCTGCCCCCCATATACACACACATACACATTGCCCCTGCCCCCATACATACACACATTGCCCCTGCCCCCCATATACACACACATTGCCCCTGCCCCCATATACACACATTGCCCCTGCCCCCCATAAACACATTGCCCCCATATACACATACACTGCCCCCCATACACACACATTGCCCCTACATACACACACTGCCCCCATAAACACATTGCCCCCACACACATACATTGCCCCACACATACACTGCAATACACACACACACTGTAACTGTCACACACACATACTGATCCACACACACACTGCACCCCTGACATATACTGCCGCCCTCACGTACACACTGCAACCTTCACACACACACTGCTAATACACTGTCCCCCTCACACACACACACACACACACTGCGCCCCTCACACATTGCACCACTCACACATTCCACTGCTCCTCTGCCCTACTACAGCCCCATTTCCCAGAGGACCTCAGGTAAGTTGTCAAACAGTTCTTAAACAGTTTGACTACTTACTCTGGGAGGGGGTCTTGGCATTATTGGCACTATAACCACTACACTGAGCTGTAGTGGTTATTGTGTCTGGATTATTTATTTAAATAATCTACAAGTGCCCCTCCCGAGATCAGGCTCTGGATCCGCCACTGAGTGATATGTGGCCTGTTGGAATATGCACCACTCAGCATTTAAGAGCTATGTCCCTTGAATGTTGAGTGGCCCCTGCTGAGTGGGGTTATTTGATCCTCCCACACCCATAGGCTTGCTTATATTTATTTTTACATTGTATATGCAGTAGGTGGCTTACAGGAGCTGGCCGTCATATGCATATACCTTGGTCTGCCCAGGAGTTTTTAACTATTTGCCCACTAGCTGCGAGAGGTGCCAGCAGGCATATAGTGAGGATTTAATAGACTCATATGCAAATTGCATGTGACTATTTAGCAAATTGGCTTTGAACCAGATGTGTTTTTAGTACATCTAGTGTTTAGTACATATGAGTATACAGAATTTGTACACGCAAAATACTGATTTTAAAGTAGACAACAGATGGTGCCGAATGTGGTTTGCTCATTCCATCCAAATAGGAGAATTCCATCTTGATTTATTAAACACGCCTTTAGTAAATATGAGAACTGCCTATTTGGTTGAAATTCTATGGTGGGAAATGCAGCAGCTACTGGTAAATTTCTAAATAAAATTATATCCCCAAAAAATTATATTAATTGAATATTTATTTACAGTGTGTGTATATAATGAATGCAGTGTGTGTATGAATGCAGTGTGTGTATGAATGCAGTGTGTGTATGAATGCATTGTGTGTGTCTGTATATAATGCAGTGTGTTTCTATGAATGCGGTGTGTGTGTGTGTGTGTATGAGTGCAGTGTGTGTGTGTATGAGTGCAGTGTGCGTGTGTGTGTGTGTATGGATGCAGCGTGTGTGTATGAATGCAGTGTGTGTGTATATAATGCAGTGTGTTTGTATGTGTAACGGAGCTCCGTGTACTCCGACCGAGTACCCTCCGTTGATGGATGCTCCTAGCGCTTGCAGAGGACTTCAAGCACTGCAGACGACACCACAACCACCACACACTCCACAATCGCCGTAGCTTAACTGGAGCCGCGCCGTCTTCCTTCCACCCTGGATCGGCTTCTGTCCTCCAGGACCGTGTGGGGAAGACCTCTCCTCCAGGAGAGCGTATCCGGAACAAGCTCTTAAAAGAGCTAAGTGATTAAAAGCTCAGGGGAATATGCAGAGCATAGCAATCCCCAGTGTGATACAGCAATTCCCTCCAATAACGAGACAAGGCTACGTTTTGAAGGGTCAAGAAGAACTGAGGACTGGAACACCCAGCCTGCTTTTTATTAGGATAAGGTACACACAGAACACTCCCAGGGGGAGGATGAAAATAACCAATCATACGCATGGTAAAACCCCCACGTCTCCTCCCCTCAGATAAACACATAACATAATTATAACGTACAATATTTTACCCAAGTTCTGGATGTACCCCAAAAACAGGGGGTACAGCTTTAAATCCGGTATCGCTCTCATTCAGGGGAATAATATATCCAAAAATCAGCCCATTCGGATGAATGGTTCGGGAGATACAGAGTTCCAAAGTTTTGACCGACCACACAGACCAACTAGCCGAAAATAGTTCCATACGTTTCGGCCTTGCGGTCGGTCTCCGTTCGTATGAACAAAAGATACGAAATTCTTGCCACCCATTCGCATCTCCGTGATCGCTAGAATCCCCATACCAAGTTAGGTATAACTACCGAACGGCCGGTTGTTCGGTAGTTTCCGTACGAAGTTCTGGGTGCATGGAGGTCTCAGCGGTGTTCACCTGTTTGCGTTTCCGATTTTAGTTCCATGCGTTCACAGGCAAACCCCGCTGTTCGTGCGCAAGATGGCCGCGAACACGTGTAAAGTCCCGAAATGGCGGCCACCTATTCAGAGCACAAAGAATTCGTATGAAATCATACGAACGGCTGCATTCTCCAGTGATGGTATTCCCATGCAATATATTCGTATAAATGCCCCCGGCTGTTCGGTATATTAGCAGTCCAGACCTACAGCATAGTTAAAGGGCTAGAGTCAGCCTAATACAAATCCATATGCCCGAATATAGTGTTTAAAGTGCAATACAGTCCAGGACCATAGTCACAGGGGAGGAGGCAGGCCTCTCCAGGACAAAGTGGCGAAGGGCACTTCGTCACAGTATGAATGCGGTGTGTGTGTGTATGAGTGCAGTGTGTGTGTGTATGAATGCAGCGTGTGTGTGTGTGTGTGTGTGTGTGTGTGTATGAATGCAGTGTGTGTGTGTGATGCAGAGTGTGTTTGTGTGTGTGATGCAGAGCCTTGGTGGGGGGTGGGCATTTTTATAATTTTTTTTAATTATTATTATTATTATTATTTTAATATTATAGAAACATAGAATGTGACGGCAGATAAGAACCATTCGGCCCATCTACTCTGCCCAATTTTCTAAATACTTTCATTAGTCACTGGCCTTATCTTATAGTTAGGATAGCCTTATGCCTATCCCACGCATGCTTAAACTCCTTTACTGTGTTAACCTCTACCACTTCAGCTTAAAGGCTTTTCCATGCATCCACTACCCTCTCAGTAAAGTAATACTTCCGGATATTATTTTTAAACTTTTGCCCCTCTAATTTAAGACTATGTCCTCTTGTTGTGGTAGATTTTCTTCTTTTAAATATAGTCTCCTCTTTACTGTGTTGATTCCCTTTATGTATTTAAATGTTTCTATCATATCCCCCCTGTCTCGTCTCTTTTATATTATTAATATTTTATTTTTATTTTATTATTATTTAAATTTGTATTTATTTATATTTATTTTCGTCCCCCCTCCCTGCTTGTTAGCTGGCCAGGGAGGGGGGCTCTCATTCCCTGGTGGTCCATTGGATGGGCTGTGTAGGAGGGGGGCTGGCAGAGAGCTGTAACTTACCTTTCCTGCAGCTCCTGTCAGCTCCCTTCTCTCTCCTCCGGTCTGGTCAGTTCCCCTGTCAGCTCCACTGTAAGTCTCGCGGTCTGAGTGCCGCGCGGAGCGAATGCTCTGACCCCGCGGCTCTCGCAAGACTTGCAGTGGAGCTGACAGGGCAGCTGACCGGACCGGAGGAGAGAGAAGGGAGCTGACAGGAGCTGCAGGAAAGGTAAGTTACAGCTCGCTGCCAGCCCCCAACAGGACCACCGGGCTTGTAATGAGCCCGGCGGTCCTTGTCTGTATTATGGCAATGTAAGTTGCCATAATACAGACAGTGACTCAAGTATAAGATGAATGGGGGTTTTGCAGCACAAAAAATGTGCTGAGAAACTCGTCTTATACTCGAGTATATACGATACTTTTCCTTTTGCCTATAAGAATACCTGTGATCACTTGTTAAAATGTTTTTAAATTCTGTGGACAAGACCGCTATATAATATCTAAAGTGTCTATGATTCTTCAGAAACATTGTGATAACCAAAATCTGAGTGTGTAATATAAAGTTTAGGGCATTTTCTACTGATCAAATAACAGTAAAAGTCGTGTTGAAAACTAATAGTAAGTCAGGATTGTGATTGTTTTGATATCATCAACGGCTCGTCGGCAATGTCAATAAACATTAGATCCGAGATTGTAATTTCCTTAATTATTTTAGAGAGCTGCAGCTGCTGTGGAACTTAACGTAGCAAGCCAAATTCTTTGTATGTCTTATAACTATATAGAAACTGGTCATAGTAAAGTAAAAACAGTCTGGATCTATGAACATTCCTGGAAGAATGAATGGTAATGAGGTCCCTGGTTGGAGGTCTGACACAGCTCAAGATAAAAGAGCTTCATTATAAAGATCTAAAAAATGAGGTCTTCTGCCTATCAGTCATGTTGGGAAGGGAAATATTGTATATATAACATTGGCCTCTGGTTAATACAAACAGCATGTTAAAATGGCCTGGCAGGACTTAAAACACATCATCTGCTTCGCTACAAACTCTCACTTGGTCCTGTGACTCATGAACGACATTCACACACGTGTTACATATCACATCTGCAATGAAATGAAAGGATAATCTGGAGCCCACTGTAGCGTCATTAGGAAATGCCTGGGAGCCTTATGTCAGATCGGAGCTGGACGGGGTTAGAACATGCATCTCAAGGAGCTTCTGCGGATTAGTGAAAGTTCCACTTCATCCACTTACGAACTGTTTAAAAAGTAACACAAACAAAAATATATTGTGAAACTTTTCCTTTCAGGTTATAGTAACAATGGCAATGTTACTTTGTTCATGGCTTTTCGAGGTGGTCGGGCACTGGGTGTTTCCAAGCAACCCATTAAAGGATGCAGACAATACCTGTGCTTTCAGACTGGATGCTCCAAACCAATATATTTATCCCTCCATCTCGTTCCTTTATACAAACTCACACAGAGCTGCGACTCTCTCTACGCGTATTATTATAAAAAATCACTCCTTGCGACTGGCAGTCAGCATATTGAGAGTTAGTACATAGAGAAACCAGAAAGACGAGACAAAATCATTTTTCGGGTGTCACACTTTCATACATTAGGTGCCCTGGCTGTGCCAGGATTGGACTGGAGTGAGATGTATATTAGTATATTAATGAATCAATATATATTAATATAAAACAAAAGAAAACAGAGCGAGTGACTCTTACAGTTAAAGGGTTACTTTAACCCTTTAGATCAGTGGGGCCTTTCCTGTGTGAAATGCCCTACTGGTCACTATGGAGTAGGTCCCGTCCGCGTCCGATTTCAGCAAAACGTGGGAAAAAACATTCTTTATTCACCTGCAATCCATCGCTGGGCAAAGCTCTCGGCGGTGACTTCCGTAAAAAAAAAATGCCGGCATCCGCCGTAAAAAAAACCTGCCGGCATCCGAGGGAGTGCCCACAGGGAGGGAGCGTGGGGCCTAGCTTTTTTTTATGTTTTCACTGTACTGGTTATGGTAGGTTGGAGTAATCTTTTTAATGTGTTATCGTTTGATTATTATTATTGGTATTTATATATTGTCAGTATATTCGGTAGTGCAATATTTAATGGGATAAAAATTATAATATTCCTTTGGGAGTATGCATGAAATGAATTTAGGCAGAGAGGATCTACTTTAGGTCCTATTATCATGTTACGGCAATGATTTGCTTATTGGGCTATTTGAGAATATATTTCCATCTCTTGAGTAACTTTTCTCAACTCTGATCAAAAAAACATAATTTTCCTATTCGATTTTTTTTTTTTGGCATTTTCCATAAACACTGTTTGTTTTTATGCAGAAACTCAGCAATACTTTTTTGCCATCTCAGCATCTGCTTTAAAAGAAGTGACTGTACCTTTAAATTGGGGATTACACATAAGGAGCTTTCTGAAAGGGGGTAACTCCCTATTCCTTTAAATTAAAGGCTGAGTTTCCTCCTTTTCCAATATTTTCCGTAACAAGTGTACAACGCATGCAAATAGAGAAGAAAGAAAAATCAGAGAAAACGTTTTATCTTTCATCTTGAGTTCCATAAATTAGCTCCCTTATGATGCTGACAGAGACTGATTAGCTGTGGGAAGTTGTAATTACACGAGCAAATCACAGATAAGGATCTTACAAATCGAATCAAATCACATGTTGGGAGAACAATGCAATGAATTTAATCAAAAACATTTAGCATAAGCAGCATTTTGTAGAACACCACAAGACACGTTGAACTGTAATTGGGTAAAAGAGTCATTTCTGTTGTGGGTTTTTACTGTATCTTAAAATGAGTATAATTCGAACACAACTAAGCCATAGTAAGAATCTCAATCCGATAGCATGTTCTTCCAGCTAAGTTATTAGCCAAACACTAACGATCCAACAGCTGCTCGGAGACGGAGAACGATGTCCAGTCAAGCAATGGGATGGAGAGACAGGACCATACAATAATAGCCAACAGCAGTTTGTTACTAAATAGAAGGTCCACTTGTCAACTCATTAGTGATGGCTAACCTATAGACTGGCTGGGCACAAAGGGAAGTGTTGTCTACAAACTTCGGCAGTGCCACTGTTTACCTTTGCTGTCCCATATCATTTATGTGCAGTTTTACATTCAAATTCGAATTGCAAAAAATTTACTTTTCCCACAATTCACCATCGGTCCCCAACAACATTCACCCCAGAGGCACCAGATATCCTCTATGGTGAAAGTTACTATGTAATTCCTTGCATTCTATGCTAGGGTGGGAATAATCGATAATACAATTTCACGCTTCTTTCTATATCTAGGAGCAGTTATTCTGATATACCCCAAATCTGAAACAACGAAACCATTAAAGGGCCTCTTTCACCTAAAATAAACATTATCTAATCTATGTCAGAACCCATTTTTATTTTATTCACTAGCGCTCGCGTTTTCATAAAACGGACCGCTTTTTCTTATTTATAGCAGTCAAGGTGACAAAACCTGACAATGGGCGCAGCTTAAAACAAGGTTCTGTTTCAGTAACCAATCAGATTTACCAACAATACATCAGTAAAATCAATCTCACAAAAGACAAACGGCAGACATCATGGGCGGTGGCAAACAAAATGGCTGCTCCCAGGTATTGAGATTCGGATAATAAATATAAATAAAGGCAAGTAGCAAAGAGGGAGTATAATCCTTCAGATACAGAGGGCATAAGGAAAGGAAATCAAACTTGATAGGGCCACCTTAAAGGACAACAGTCACTTCAACACTATATTTTAATGTGCACCTTGGGTCAGAAAGTGTTTTAAAACCTCTATTTAGCCTCTATGGTCTTCCCGGCTTCACTCCCAGCACAATGCAATGACCTCATCAGACCCAATGACTCTCTAATTTAAACACTGTCCGACTCAAGGTGTATGTATATGACTGAAGGATCCCGTCATATACTATAGAAAGGATGAAATTTTCTATTGCGCGCTATATATATATATATATATATTGGAAGGCCATTTGGCCTGAATTTGTGGGAGGAGTTATGATCCTATATCCTATATAAACCCTACCCCCCCCCCACTTACCTTTGTCGTGCAAGCTGTTTGTCTCCATAGTTACCTGCACTTCCAGTCGTTGTTCCCGCCAGTCCTGCATCGAACAAACACCCTGTCTTCAGCAGCTCCTGCCGCCGACCTCTGGGCTCGTCCACCGGCTGCCCCGCTGTATTTCTTACTCGTTACCCGGATTTCTTGCTTCCGGTCACGGGACCGGCATGCACACGTAAGCATCAGCGTGGGAAATAGTGTTTGGCTATTTCCCACGTTCGGGCCTAAAAAAGTGGGGATAGGCTCCCTATATTACTAATACAAAAAGAGAAGTCCTGCGCTTAAGCAGCAAGGACTACAACACACATCAGCCCCAATATATAGTAAAAACCAAAGAAAAGAAAATGTTACTTGCGCTTTCTCCTTAATCCCTATGTATATTTAGACAAATGGAGGTCATTTAGTTGCTCCAATGGCCATTGGAGGGATGCCCGCCTGCCAACGTCAAGGCAGACCCCCCTAAGCGGGTCCTAACACTGACCCTTCAGCCTGCTTCCTTGAGCTTCTGGCAAAGATATCTCTAATGAGACAGAAAGGGGTATTTTTTTATATACACCCCTTTACTTATTAACCCTTAATAGGGAACACATGGGATGGGTAGCAGCATTGTAACCAGGCTGTGTGATACAAAGTAAATACAAATACAAAAAAGAGAAGTCCTGCGCTTAAGCAGCAAGGACTACAACACACATCAGCCCCAATATATAGTAAAAACCAAAGAAAAGAAAATGTTACTTGCGCTTTCTCCTTAATCCCTATGTATATTTAGACAAATGGAGGTCATTTAGTTGCTCCAATGGCCATTGGAGGGATGCCCGCCTGCCAACGTCAAGGCAGACCCCCCTAAGCGGGTCCTAACACTGACCCTTCAGCCTGCTTCCTTGAGCTTCTGGCAAAGATATCTCTAATGAGACAGAAAGGGGTATTTTTTTATATACACCCCTTTACTTATTAACCCTTAATAGGGAACACATGGGAAGGACTACAACACACATCAGCCCCAATATATAGTAAAAACCAAAGAAAAGAGATATCTTTGCCAGAAGCTCAAGGAAGCAGGCTGAAGGGTCAGTGTTAGGACCCGCTTAGGGGGGTCTGCCTTGACGTTGGCAGGCGGGGGTCCCTCCAATGGCCATTGGAGCAACTAAATGACCTCCATTTGTCTAAATATACATAGGGATTAAGGAGAAAGCGCAAGTAACATTTTCTTTTCTTTGGTTTTTACTATATATTGGGGCTGATGTGTGTTGTAGTCCTTGCTGCTTAAGCGCAGGACTTCTCTTTTTGTATTTGTATTTACTTCAGCCTGGATCACACAGCCTGGTTACAATGCTGCTACCCATCCCATGTGTTCCCTATTAAGGGTTAATAAGTAAAGGGGTGTATATAAAAAAATACCCCTTTCTGTCTCATTAGAGATATCTTTGCCAGAAGCTCAAGGAAGCAGGCTGAAGGGTCAGTGTTAGGACCCGCTTAGGGGGGTCTCCCTATATTACTTGCCCGTTCGTATAATTCTGCTGTTCATGTACTTCTGCGTTCATGCGGCTAGTAGCCGACCGCAGAGTACACACTCGTTCGTTTTTCTTTCGTTAGTATTAAATACCGACCGCTTATACTCACCTACGTTCGCCTGTTTCTTACATACGTTAATTAGCCGAAACACGTACGAACGGCTGTTTTACTAGCTTTTAGTTTTTCCTAATCTATCACATGCGGTCCTGTTATATCCCTCATTCACTTTCATTATTCGTTATTTGTATAATTTTAAGTATGTTCCTCAAATTTGTTCCTTTCAAAAAACATATGTACACAGTTCTCCCTTCGTTTTCCTTAAATCAGAGTGTCACTATTCATCACCCATAGTCACATTTAATTATGCATAAATTCCCAGAGGAATTCTCTTAAAGACACAGTTAGCCCCCTTACGCTTTTTTGATGTCAATAGGTCAAGCCCATCAAACCGCTTAAATTTAACCAGCTCCACCCTCAATTTGTTCATTAGCTCTTATTTCTAAAATCTCTATTTATATTAAAAACACTATACTCTGGTTCCTTATTTTTAAATAATGAACGTGTTTTAGGTTCTACTACTCTTCTTCACGAAAACTCCATGCTGTATAAACGTGCATAAAGTGTGTTTTCTTTGAAACCTCTTTTGCCCTCTTTTACAGGCCTACTCGTACGTTGCTTTCGGCACACCTCAACCAACTTTGCTTCTCCTTCTACATCCCATTACATATTAGATAAATTCCGAGTGTGTGTGTGTATATATATATATATATATATATATATATATATACTTACTTAACAAATAATCAATTTCCTTTCAAAACTTGATGAAAGATTGTTGATAAAGGACCAATGCAGATAAATGCGTCTTGGTGAACGTGTTTCCAAAAACTGTCAATGAGCCTGCTAAACCAGTTAATATACCAACAAACAAAACACCAAAGGACACAAAAAAAAGAAAAGACAATGTGGGGTCTGAACTTTGATTGATCATCAAAATCACCTCATTACCATATGATTAACCCTCACTACCTCCCTACTCCTTCCATTTCTCTTTTTCTAATAGTGAACTTTCCAACTATCTTCACCCATTGCTTTTTCACAGAAATATCCGTAGTTTTACTTTGTTTAGTCTATGAGCAACAGACCTTCTTACACCAGGTGTATTGTATATCGTGCTGAGTGAAGAGTGTCCGGTGATAATAAAACATTGTCTTGTGCTAACGTACTAGGTCTCTGAGTTAATGAAATATTGTGTTAGTCTGAAGTAAGAGGTGCCTGTGCTGATATCCCCTGGTGCTAATGAATGAGGTAAACGTGCTAATGAATGAGGTAAACGTGCTGATGAATGAGGTAAACGTGCTGATGAATGAGGTAAACGTGCTGATGAATGAGGTAAACGTGCTGATGAATGAGGTAAACGTGCTGATGAATGAGGTCCCCATGCTGATGAATGGGGTACACGTGCTGATGAATGAGGTAAACGTGCTGATGAATGAGGTAAACGTGCTGATGAATGAGGTAAACGTGCTGATGAATGAGGTCCGCGTGCTGATGAATGGGGTACACGTGCTGATGAATGGGGTGCACATGCTAATGGGGTACACGTGCTGATGAATGGGGTACACTTGCTAGTAAAATGCTCCCTTGTGCTAAGGAAATAAATACCGGAGTGAGATTGCACTGTGTACACAATCCAGTCTGACTAAAATGTAATAATAATAATAATATATTCTATGTTATTGTAAGATGATGATAAAACAGATCTTGTGAATAAAATGTTATTTGAGTCATTACCCTTTCTGAAATTTCCCATAAATGACCTTTCAGACAAACGACAAAGTCAGTCCTAGAAAGTTGTGGTTTCGCTTACTTTAAATAAACATCTCTCAGTATTTCATTAGGTGCTCTTACGCTGACTAACCCCTAAATTACCCAAGAGTCACACCGCTTGGTAGCTAAGGCTCCACGGAAGGTGAAATGATAATCCTCTGGGCTGGTCATTCATTACTCACACTTTTACTGGAGAATACTAGTCGTCATATTTCCACTTACTAAAGAAATTAATAAAAGTTCAAATAAATTCAATGGGCAATGTAGTTGTGTAATTGGTGTTTACTATAGATTGCCACGGAGGCGAGGGTTTCCCACACGCCAAGCATTTGAATAGGTCCGTACATTTTAAGGAACCCAATTATTCCAGGAGAATGATCAGGGAAAGGAATGAGAAAGGAGAAATAACATTACAGCAATTTTCTGCTGCTCTAAATGTCCCTATTGAAATACTATCACGGTAATGGGGGTTTCCCAAAGTGTGGGACCAGTGGGTCGCGCTGACCTATGCATCCAGGGCCGTCGGGGACTCAGGAGACAGTCAGGCAGATTGTACGCCTCTAAAGCTGATTGCCAGGATGTGCCAAGTCTATTAATTTTTTAAATATGCATTAAAAGGGAGTTGGTTTGTGAAAAATTACCGGTTTCAAAAGCGGGTCTCGGCGCATAAAAGTTTGGGAAGCCCTGCTCTAGAACCTTGCTGTGAATCTTAAAGGATCACTATAGTGTCAGGAAAACAAACCCGCTTTCCTGTGTAGTGCCCTAAGGGTGCCCCCACCCTCAAGGTCCCCCTCCCTTGGCGATGAAGGGGTTAAAAACAGATTTTCACAAGACCTTTACCAGGTCAACGTGTCACCAAAGAGGTTCTGATGTGTCATACATTTTGAATCCAGGTCATAATATCTATTACATTTGTGGAAAAAATTTGAAAAATAAAAATAAGAAAGATGATTTATTTTTTTACTCACCATAAAGTGATGATCTGTTTTTTCCACCATGATCTGGGTCAGATGATTTACATCTGTTCTTCTTCAATAACATGCAAAATAAGTCACTTAACTAAATAGTAAACTGCCTTCTTTATTTTCTCATTTTGCTGGGAAAAACAATGTTTTAGTGTTACAGCCAGCGTTAATGGTTTTGTTACATCGTTAATAAATACGACACAGAGCTACGTATTTTGAGGATTTTCAAAGTAAGCCATTTTTTTAACCATAACTTGCAGAGAATTTGTCAGAATGTTTCAGTTTATATATGTAGATAAGGCTGAGTTTAATAGAAGTGCCCTTTAATGATAAAATACATAGATCTTGAGACAGTCAAAAATAGTCAATGTCATGCTGAGGTCATAGGGTATAGAAATGATCAAAGCAAAAAACGAGTTGAGTCAAAGGTGTAAAAAAAAAAACAGGAACCATTGGAAAAAGTAGCCAAATTGTAACCGGGAATAAAAATACAGTAATGAACATGCTCAGATGGTCTCAGATTATCAGTGAACGTGGCATGCTGGTGCCAGTTGTGCTTGCTGCCTCTAATCTGCAGACGCAGTCATGCTGGCTATGAGATGGCCCTCCTGTTAGGACATGCAGGGTGCGCACTGAATAAGGAAGAGCTGCTCTCTAGTCCGTCATAAATAATGTATATAGGGATTCTACGTCTATACCAGCACCACGGTTTTATTTACCAAACAAAAATGTTTACCACTAAGAAAATTGGATTAATTTTCAGCACCAATTAAAGGGAGATGTATTAGGACTAATAATAGCATGATGATAAAAAGCTCATTTTGTTATCTTTAGTGTATCTACAATCTTAATTTGAATAATGTTGCCTATATATTAGCCATTGGTTCTCAATACACCTCCGTTATTATTTCATCCAGATCTATTCTTATTTCCTATATTTGTGTAGAGCATGGTTCGTCAACCTGGTCCCTACCGCCCACTAGTGGGCGTTTCAGGATTCCAGGTGGGCGGTAGGGATTTCCAGGTTGATCGGGCGGGCGGGCGGGTGTGAGCCGGCGGTACCCGTGCGACTGGGTACCGCCGTGACCATTTGCGGCTCCGGCCCGCCCGGTAAACCGCCGGGGCCGCCTTCCAAAGTGTCCATCGGGTGGCCCATGCTGTCAGGGCCACCCGATGGATGCGGATTGTAAGGGGGCCCGGTCAGCGCTGGGCGCTTTAACAGCGCGACCGGGCCCCCTGTGATGACATCAGAGCTGGGAGGAAGTGATTCCCCGGTCACTCCTCCCAGCTAAAACTGAGAGCCGCGCGGGAGGAACACCAGGGAGTCAGAGTGGGAACTCTGACTCCCATCCACCTGAGCCACCACTGGACCCCAGGGAAAGTCACCCTCCTGCACCTTAAAGGTAGGAAACAGGAGGGTGACTTAAATATAATGTGTGTGTTTGTTTGTGTGTGTGTGTCTTTGTAGGTATGTCTTGTGTGTGTGTGTGTGTCTGTCTGTCTGTATGTGTCTTTGTATGTATGTCTTGTGTATATGTGTGTGTGTCTGTCTGTATGTATGTATGTGTGTCTTGTCTTTGTATGTATGTGTCATTGTATGTGTGTCTATGTATGTCTGCATCTGTGTGTGTCTGTTTGTATGTGTGTCTGTCTGTGTCTGTATGTATGTCTTGTGTGTATGTGTCTGTCTGTATATATATATATGTGTGTGTGTGTGTGTGTGTGTCTTGTCTTTGTATGTATGTGTCATTGTATGTGTGTGTGTCTATGTATGTCTTATGTGTGTGTCTGCATGTGTGTGTGCATGTCTGTTTGTATGTATGTGTCTTGTGTGTGTGTGCCTGTCTGTGTCTTTGTGTGTGTATGTATGTGTGTCTGTCTGTGTCTGTATGTATGTCTTGTGTGTGTGTGTCGTATGTGTGTCTTGTCTTTGTATGTATGTGTCATTGTATGTGTGTGTGTCTATGTATGTCTTGTATGTGTGCCTGTCTGTTTGTATGTATATGTCTTGTGTGTGTGTCTGTATGTGTGTCTTGTGTGTGTGTGTGTGTGTGTGTGTTTGTGTGTGTGTCTTGTATGTGTGCCTGTCTGTTATAGTGGACTATAGTAAGTGGGCTACCTAGCTCAGCCTTCCTACTGGGCATTGCTATAAGGACGGTTAAAAAATAGAAAAAAGGGGAAAAAAGGTGGGGAGGGGAATTGAGGAGGGAGAGGAGATGAGCTGACGCACAAATGAGAAATCATATTATGCGCAAACAGAGAAGTTGTCTGAATATCACTGAAAGAGACCTTCGTTTGTTCCTTATGAAAATCGAACCAGATATCAAATATTTAGTCTCGCAGCATCAACCTCAAGGATCTCATTAATCACTAGTAAAGGTAATTTCAATTTACTTTATTGTTTTCTCATTAAACGTTATAAAGTTAAAAACCTTATAAACCTGCATTAAGTAGAAATAAAAAGATAAATGTACGTACATTTATTTTTTTTAAAAACACCCTCCTTTCTTAAAAATATTCCGCATTTGCGCGAAAACTGGTGGGCGGTAAGAACATTTTTTCAACCAAAAAGATGCATTAGTGGGCGGTAGGTAGAAAAAGGTTGACTACCACTGGTGTAGAGAGAGAAATCCAACAAATCACAGGTGAGGTTTTGATTGGCTAACAGAAATAATTAGGGGAAATGGAAAAAAAAAATAAGAATAGATCTCGATAATATAATAAAGGAGGTGTATTGTGAACCAATGGCTAGTATATAAACAGGTATCACTATGCAAGTGTGTAAAGCACTGATAATACTCTTATCCTTTGCAAAAGCAGAAAAGATAGAGGAGAGTCTTGCGGACAGCCCATTATATAACCTCATATCTGCGTTTCATTGGTTGTTATGGTTTGTGCTATAGGGGTTATATATATAGAGAGATAGAGTTACAATATTTACCTCCTGTCATGCAGTAATATTGTGTGCCCATAATATATTGTGTGCTGCCCTGTTTTTGCTCCCCAGCCATGTCCTTAAGCCCCCAGTTCTCTCCCTAGCCATGCCCTGCACCCACAGTTCTCTCCCCAGCCATGCCCTGCACCCCCAGTTCTCTCCCTAGCCATGCCCTGCACCCCCAGTTCTCTCCCCAGCCATGTCCTGCACCCCCAGTTCTCTCCCCAGCCATGTCCTGCACCCCCAGTTCTCTCCCCAGCCATGCCATGCACCCCCAGTTCTCTCCCCAGCCATG
This sequence comes from Pelobates fuscus, assembly GCF_036172605.1. Taxonomy (NCBI): domain Eukaryota; kingdom Metazoa; phylum Chordata; class Amphibia; order Anura; family Pelobatidae; genus Pelobates; species Pelobates fuscus. Next base: position 481,845,947 of record NC_086317.1, read on the forward strand.
CCCTGCACCCCCAGTTCTCTCCTCAGCCATGCCCTGCACCCCCAGTTCTCTCCCCAGCCATGCCCTGCACCCCCATTTCTCTCCCCAGCCATGTCCTGCACCCCCAGTTCTCTCCCCAGCCATGCCCTGCACCCCCAGTTCTCTCCCCAGCCATGCCCTGCACCCCCAGTTCTCTCCCCAGCCATGTCCTGCACCCCCAGTTCTCTCCATTCTTGTCCTGCAGCCCCTTCCCTCCAGAATATCCATATCTCTTTTATCAGCAGTGCTTTTAGAAATCTGGAGTCAGAGCAGGCTGCTCCTAGTAACCATAACATAGTGTGGGCTGTCTATACTCCCAGCCTCAGGGGCCATGCCACCTGCACCCTACTCTGTATATACAGGAGAGGAGACAGGAACTGTGTCAGCAGCTACTGCTTTCTGCCCCATGTGATTCTCCACATGCCAAAACAGCAAGAGGGAAATCCTTAGCAACGCCCCCAGCAACACCCCTAGCAACATCCACAGCAACACTCCAAGCAACACTCCAGGCAACACCCCAGGCAACATCCACAGCAACACTCCAAGCAACACCCCTGGCAACACCCCCAGCAATATCCACAGCAACACCCCTAGCAACACTCCAAGCAACACCCCTGGCAATGCCCCTAGCAACACCCCTGGCAACACCCCCAGCAACATCCATAGCAATATCCACAACACCCCTAGCAACACTCCAGGCAACACCCCTAGCAACACCCCAAGCAACATCCACAGCAACACCCCTAGCAACATCCACAGCAACACTCCAAGCAACACCCCTGGCAACATCCACAGCAACACTCCAAGCAACACCCCTGGCAACACCCACAGCAATATCCACAGCAACACCCCTAGCAACACTCCAAGCAACACCCCTGGCAATGCCCCTAGCAACACCCCTGGCAACACCCCCAGCAACATCCATAGCAATATCCACAACACCCCTAGCCACACTCCAAGCAAAACCCCTAGCAACACCCCTAGCAACACCCCTAGCAACATCCACAGCAACACCCCTAGCAACATCCACAGCAACACTCCAAGCAACACCCCTGGCAATGCCCCTAGCAACACCCCTGGCAATGTCCCTAGCAACATCCATAGCAACACTCCTAGCAACGCCACTGGCAGCCTCATACATGTCTAGCTCACTGTACTTGGGAAATGAGAAGCATTCTCCATTTGTGGTCCTTGGTCCTGGCCAGGATAATATGAGGTGCAGGAAGTTTCACCTGGTCCTCTCTGTATTGTAACAAAACTATCCAGCTCCTGTATTGTAACCCATATCTCATCCTCGCTCCGTCACAACTGACCAGCAGGGACGCCCACCCTGGGACGCCCACCCAGGGACGCTGGGGGAAAGGTATAACTCAGAGCTTTTACACTTTCTGCTATTGCTGACTGTTTCCATTTTTATTTGCTCTATATCTATCTACTTAACATCCTGTATATTGTCAGTATCTTGCCTTCAGCTCACCTTGCCCTGCACAGAAATAGCCATTATTACAATAAAAATATTTTGTATAGCGCCAACATATTCCTTAGCGCAGTACTATTTATAAACCAAGACAAAATAATTCGAATAAATCACATTTTACCTATGAGAACAGTAAGTGAAGAGTGTCCTACCCGAACTATGAACAGAGAATCATAATAATAATAATAATAATAATAATAATAATAATAATAATAATGATAATAGCAGTGCAGGGCTTAGCTCATTGATTGATATTAATCAGCTGATGTCCTGAGCCAACTAGCAAGGTCCACATTGAATGGCCTAGCTAGGTGACGTAATGGTAGTCACTGTTCGGCTCTCAAGCATTAGTAGTGGAGACATTAGTAGTGGGAGCTGACCGACCCCAGGTAGAATATCAAATCATTCAAAAACAATCTGTATCCTGTGGTGGTTATGGTACTTGTAGTCTTCATTAAAAGGATGTGGACTCACAGCTGAGCTTTGATGGACTTTCTTAAACATTTTCTACAGTTTGAGAATTCCCCATTAAAACCATGCCACCTGTATGTCAGTTTCCAATCCAAGTACAAGCATATCTTTAAAGCAAGCAAATGCTTTTTGACTGGTGCAGTATGAAAACATTGAAATCCAGGCAACATCTAGATATATATTTTGCTTATATCATCATAAAAGACAAGTTGATTTTACATAATAATAATAATAATATTTATATAGCGCCAACAAATTCCGCAGCGCTTTACAATGGGTGGACGAACAGACATGTAGTTGTAACCAGACAAGTTGGACGCACAGAAACAGAGGGGTTGAGGGCCCTGCTCAATGAGCTTACATGCTAGAGGGAGTGGGGTAAAGTGACACAAAAGGCATGGGAAGTAGATTGGTAGGATAGTATTCAATGAAGACTTAGTGTGGTGTGTTTTGGAACCATTACCAGTTTAATTGATACACTTTTATGAAGAAGTGGGTTTTTAATGATTTTTTTGAAGGAGTGGAGACTGGGTGAGCATCTAACAGAAAAGGGAAGAGAGTTCCACAGGAACGGTGCAGCTCTGGAGAAGTCTTGGATACGAGCATCAGAGGTGGAATACGGACAAAGGATAGACATAGGTCTTCGGCAGAGCGTAGGGGCCTAGACGGGACATACTTGTGTATTAGGGAGGATAGATGATCTATCCTTCATAAAACTATGTTGATAATATAGTTTGTCAAAATGTACTCCTTAATATATCTCAGATGTTTGTACAATAGATGTCAGGCTCACAGGCCTGTTATTTCCCGCTGAGCTTTTGATCCATTTTTTAAATATGGGCATCACATTTACCCTAGGCCAATCTGTTGACAACATGCCAGGATAAAAGAGACTCATTGAAGATGAAAAGAAATTGCCCAGACATTATATTAATAGATACAAGAAATGTCCAGATGTTCCGCACTCATTGTCCAAAGAACTCAACATTTCAACCAGACAAAAAAAATAGAGAGAGTCTATTAAAGCGCTTCTATCAGCAAAAAAATCATCACGAGTTATGACTGATCGTCCATGGAGGGGATACATACTATGCCAAATAGAAACCTAGCATTTGGCAACCTTTGGCACTCCACATGTTTTGTACTACATTTCCCGAGAGAGATGAAGTCCACAACACATGGAGAGCGCATGGTTGCCTTGTGGTATATCATTTATCATGAATTGCATGAATATACTTTCTGTAGAATTTAGCCCTAAATATATATATAAGCTTTTCCATGATATCATAAAAAGGAGACAGACTCATGTGGACTTTATCCACTAAACTGTGAAAAAGGGGGGAACTGCAAGTTTAACACCAAAATAATTCAACTGAAATGGAGTCAGCTAATTTTCCATCTTGATGATTAAGATTTGAAAAGTTAAATGTCGTTGTCGCCGCAATTCCCCATTTAGTGAATAACCCCCAGTATATGTCAGCAGTTATTAAATCATTTGAAATAGGAAGCTATTTTAGGCACAAACCAGATATCTCTCTGAACAATTTCTCCATCGTTTTCTCACAAGGATCCACGTCACACGTCAATAACTCGGCATCCCAGTTGCGGCCCAGATGTAAATTTAGTTTGACCCATTCTTCAACAGTTAAACACAAAAATACATTCTATATTCACATTCATTATGCTCTTATACATTGTATTGGCATCTTAATGACATCAGTTAAGGATATATTAAACCATCCCTGTGTACATTTATAAAATGAAAACTTCAGATATTTCCAAAACCTTGTTTACCAGCAGGCTGAGCGACAGATAATTCAATTTAAAAGGGGTCACACTCCATCCTAAGGATAGGGCACATGTAATACATCATATGGGTAACAGAGTACAGGGAATTCACCCTATGGGTAAGGGGGTAGAGGGGCTCCATCATATGGGTCAGGGGGCACAAGGAATACATCCCATGAGTAAAAGAGTAAAACCCATTATTTTGGTAATATGGAACAGGACATCAATCCTATTGGTAATGGGGCATGTGTAATCCATCCTATGGGTAATGGGGCATAAGGAATTCATTATAAGGGGTAATAAGGGGCAGGAAAACAATTCTATGGGTTATGGGGCACGTGTAATCCATCCTATGGGTAATGGGGCATAAGGAATTCATTATGGGGGTAATAAGGGGCAGGAAAACAATTCTATGGGTTATGGAGCACATGTAATCCATCCTATAGGTTATGGGGAACAAGGAATTCATTATGAGGGTAATAAGGGACAGGGAATCCATTATATGGGTTATGGGGCACAAGTAATTCATTATGAGGGTAATAAGGGACATGGAATCCATTCTATGGGTTATGGGGCACATGTAATCCATCCTATGGGTAATGGGGAACAAGGAATCAATTATGTTGGTAATAGGGGGCAGGAAAACAATTCTATGGGTTATGGGGCATGTGTAATCCATCCTATAGGTTATGGGGCACAAGGAATCAATGTTGTGGGTAATAAGGGACAGGGAACCATTCTATGGGTTATGGGGCACATGTAATCCATCCTATGGGTAATGGGGCATAAGGAATTCATTATGGGGGGTAATAAGGGACAGGAAATCAATTCTATGGGTTATGGGGCACATGTAATCCATCCTATGGGTAATGGGGCACAAGGAATTCATTATGGGGGTAATAAGGGACAGGAAATCAATTCTATGGGTTATGGGGCATGTGTAATCCATCCTATGGGTAATGGGGAACAAGGAATTCATTATGGGGGTAATAAGGGACAGGGAATCCATTCTATGGGTTATGGGGCACATGTAATCCATCCTATGGGTAATGGGGAACAATAAATTCATTATGAGGGTAATAAGGGACAGGAAATCAATCCTATGGGTAATGGGGCACAATGAATTCATTATGGGGGTAATAAGGGACAGGAAATCAATTCTATGGGTTATGGGGCATGTGTAATCCATCCTATGGGTAATGGGGCACAAGTAATTCATTATGAGGGTAATAAGGGACAGGAAATCAATCCTATGGGTTATGGGGCACATGTAATCCATCCTATGGGTAATGGGGCACAAGGAATTCATTATGGGGGTAATAAGGGACAGGAAATCAATTCTATGGGTTATGGGGCATGTGTAATCCATCCTATGGGTAATGGGGAACAATAAATCCATTATGAGGGTAATAAGGGACAGGAAATCAATCCTATGGGTAATGGGGCACAATTAATTCATTATGGGGGTAATAAGGGACAGTAAATCAATTCTATGGGTTATGGGGCATGTGTAATCCATCCTATGGGTAATGGGGCACAAGGAATTCATTATGGGGGTAATAAGGGACAGGAGATCAATTCTATGGGTTATGGGGCACGTGTAATCCATCCTATGGGTAATGGGGAACAATAAATTCATTATGAGGGTAATAAGGGACAGGAAATCAATCCTATGGGTTATGGGGCATGTGTAATCCATCCTATGGGTAATGGGGCACAAGGAATTCATTAAGTGGGTAATAAGGGACAGGGAATCCATTCTATGGGTTATGGGGCATGTGTAATCCATCCTATGGGTAATGGGGCACAAGGAATTCATTATGGGGGTAATAAGGGACAGGGAATCCATTCTATGGGTTATGTGGCACGTGTAATCCATCCTATGGGTAATGGGGCACAAGGAATTCATTATGGGGGTAATAAGAGACAGGAAATCAATTCTATGGGTTATGGGGCACATGTAATCCATCCTATGGGTAATGGGGCACAAGTAATTCATTATGAGGGTAATAAGGGACAGGAAATCAATCCTATGGGTTATGGGGCACGTGTAATCCATCCTATGGGTAATGGGGCACAAGTAATTTATTATGAGGGTAATAAGGGACAGGGAATCCATTATATGGGTTATGGGGCACAAGTAATTCATTATGAGGGTAATAAGGGACAGGGAATCCATTCTATGGGTTATGGGGCACGTGTAATCCATCCTATGGGTAATGGGGAACAAGGAATTCATTATGAGGGTAATAAGGGACAGGAAATCAATTCTATGGGTTATGGGGCACATGTAATCCATCCTATGGGTAATGGGGAACAAGGAATTCATTATGAGGGTAATAAGGGACAGGAAATCAATCCTATGGGTTATGGGGCACATGTAATCCATCCTATGGGTAATGGGGCACAAGGAATTCATTATGAGGGTAATAAGGGACAGGGAATCCATTATATGGGTTATGGGGCACAAGTAATTCATTATGAGGGTAATAAGGGACAGGGAATCCATTCTATGGGTTATGGGGCACGTGTAATCCATCCTATGGGTAATGGGGAACAAGGAATTCATTATGAGGGTAATAAGGGACAGGAAATCAATTCTATGGGTTATGGGGCACATGTAATCCATCCTATGGGTAATGGGGCACAAGTAATTTATTATGAGGGTAATAAGGGACAGGAAATCAATTCTATGGGTTATGGGGCACATGTAATCCATCCTATGGGTAATGGGGTACAAGGAATTCATTATGAGGGTAATAAGGGACAGGAAATCAATCCTATGGGTTATGGGGCACATGTAATCCATCCTATGGGTAATGGGGCATAAGGAATTCATTATGGGGGTAATAAGGGACAGGAAATCAATTCTATGGGTTATGGAGCACGTGTAATCCATCCTATGGCTAATGGGGCACAAGGAATTCATTATGGGGGTAATAAGGGACAGGAAATCAATTCTATGGGTTATGGGGCACATGTAATCCATCCTATGGGTAATGGGGAACAAGGAATTCATTATGAGGGTAATAAGGGACAGGAAATCAATCCTATGGGTTATGGGGCACATGTAATCCATCCTATGGGTAATGGGGCATAAGGAATTCATTATGGGGGTAATAAGGGACAGGAAATCAATTCTATGGGTTATGGGGCACATGTAAACCATCCTATGGGTAATGGGGCACAAGGAATTCATTATGGGGGTAATAAGGGACAGGAAATCAATTATATGGGTTATGGGGCACGTGTAATCCATCCTATGGGTAATGGGGCACAAGTAATTCATTATGAGGGTAATAAGGGACAGGAAATCAATCCTATGGGTTATGGGGCACATGTAATCCATCCTATGGGTAATGGGGCACAAGTAATTCATTATGAGGGTAATAAGGGACAGGGAATCCATTCTATGAGTTATGGGGCACATGTAATCCATCCTATGGGTAATGGGGCACAAGGAATTCATTATTGGGGGTAATAAGGGACAGGAAATCAATCCTATGGGTTATGGGGCACGTGTAATCCATCCTATGGGTAATGGGGCACAAGTAATTCATTATGGGGGTAATAAGGCACGGGGAATCTATTCTATGGGTTATGGGGCACATGTAATCCATTCTATGGGTAATGGGGCACAAGGAATTCATTATGGGGGTAATAAGGGACAGGAAATCAATTCTATGGGTTATGGGGCACATCCATCCTATGGGTAATGGGGCACAAGGAATTCATTATGGGGGCAATAAGGGACAGGGAATCCATTCTATGGGTTATGGGGCACGTGTAATCCATCCTATGGGTAATGGGGCACAAGGAATTAATTATGGGGGTAATAAGGGACAGGGAATCCATTATATGGGTTATGGGGCACGTGTAATCCATCCTATGGGTAATGGGGCACAAGGAATTCATTATGGGGGTAATAAGAGACAGGAAATCAATTCTATGGGTTATGGGGCACATGTAATCCATCCTATGGGTAATGGGGCACAAGTAATTCATTATGAGGGTAATAAGGGACAGGAAATCAATCCTATGGGTTATGGGGCACGTGTAATCCATCCTATGGGTAATGGGGCACAAGTAATTTATTATGAGGGTAATAAGGGACAGGGAATCCATTATATGGGTTATGGGGCACAAGTAATTCATTATGAGGGTAATAAGGGACAGGGAATCCATTCTATGGGTTATGGGGCACGTGTAATCCATCCTATGGGTAATGGGGAACAAGGAATTCATTATGAGGGTAATAAGGGACAGGAAATCAATTCTATGGGTTATGGGGCACATGTAATCCATCATATGGGTAATGGGGAACAAGGAATTCATTATGAGGGTAATAAGGGACAGGAAATCAATCCTATGGGTTATGGGGCACATGTAATCCATCCTATGGGTAATGGGGCATAAGGAATTCATTATGGGGGTAATAAGGGACAGGAAATCAATTATATGGGTTATGGAGCACGTGTAATCCATCCTATGGGTAATGGGGCACAAGGAATTCATTATGGGGGTAATAAGGGACAGGAAATCAATTCTATGGGTTATGGGGCACATGTAATCCATCCTATGGGTAATGGGGAACAAGGAATTCATTATGAGGGTAATAAGGGACAGGAAATCAATCCTATGGGTTATGGGGCACATGTAATCCATCCTATGGGTAATGGGGCATAAGGAATTCATTATGGGGGTAATAAGGGACAGGAAATCAATTCTATGGGTTATGGGGCACATGTAAACCATCCTATGGGTAATGGGGCACAAGGAATTCATTATGGGGGTAATAAGGGACAGGAAATCAATTATATGGGTTATGGGGCACGTGTAATCCATCCTATGAGTAATGGGGCACAAGTAATTCATTATGAGGGTAATAAGGGACAGGAAATCAATCCTATGGGTTATGGGGCACATGTAATCCATCCTATGGGTAATGGGGCACAAGTAATTCATTATGAGGGTAATAAGGGACAGGGAATCCATTCTATGAGTTATGGGGCACATGTAATCCATCCTATGGGTAATGGGGCACAAGGAATTCATTATGGGGGTAATAAGGGACAGGAAATCAATCCTATGGGTTATGGGGCACGTGTAATCCATCCTATGGGTAATGGGGCACAAGTAATTCATTATGGGGGTAATAAGGCACGGGGAATCTATTCTATGGGTTATGGGGCACATGTAATCCATTCTATGGGTAATGGGGCACAAGGAATTCATTATGGGGGTAATAAGGGACAGGAAATCAATTCTATGGGTTATGGGGCACATCCATCCTATGGGTAATGGGGCACAAGGAATTTGTTATGGGGGTAATAAGGGACAGGGAATCCATTCTATGGGTTATGGGGCACGTGTAATCCATCCTATGGGTAATGGGGCACAAGGAATTCATTATGGGGGTAATAAGGGACAGGGAATCCATTCTATGGGTTATGGGGCACGTGCAATCCATCCTATGGGTAATGGGGCACAAGGAATTCATTATGGGGGTAATAAGAGACAGGAAATCAATTCTATGGGTTATGGGGCACATGTAATCCATCCTATGGGTAATGGGGCACAAGTAATTCATTATGAGGGTAATAAGGGACAGGAAATCAATCCTATGGGTTATGGGGCACGTGTAATCCATCCTATGGGTAATGGGGCACAAGTAATTTATTATGAGGGTAATAAGGGACAGGGAATCCATTATATGGGTTATGGGGCACAAGTAATTCATTATGAGGGTAATAAGGGACAGGGAATCCATTCTATGGGTTATGGGGCACGTGTAATCCATCCTATGGGTAATGGGGAACAAGGAATTCATTATGAGGGTAATAAGGGACAGGAAATCAATTCTATGGGTTATGGGGCACATGTAATCCATCATATGGGTAATGGGGAACAAGGAATTCATTATGAGGGTAATAAGGGACAGGAAATCAATCCTATGGGTTATGGGGCACATGTAATCCATCCTATGGGTAATGGGGCATAAGGAATTCATTATGGGGGTAATAAGGGACAGGAAATCAATTATATGGGTTATGGAGCACGTGTAATCCATCCTATGGCTAATGGGGCACAAGGAATTCATTATGGGGGTAATAAGGGACAGGAAATCAATTCTATGGGTTATGGGGCACATGTAATCCATCCTATGGGTAATGGGGAACAAGGAATTCATTATGAGGGTAATAAGGGACAGGAAATCAATCCTATGGGTTATGGGGCACATGTAATCCATCCTATGGGTAATGGGGCATAAGGAATTCATTATGGGGGTAATAAGGGACAGGAAATCAATTCTATGGGTTATGGGGCACATGTAAACCATCCTATGGGTAATGGGGCACAAGGAATTCCTTATGGGGGTAATAAGGGACAGGAAATCAATTATATGGGTTATGGGGCACGTGTAATCCATCCTATGGGTAATGGGGCACAAGTAATTCATTATGAGGGTAATAAGGGACAGGAAATCAATCCTATGGGTTATGGGGCACATGTAATCCATCCTATGGGTAATGGGGCACAAGTAATTCATTATGAGGGTAATAAGGGACAGGGAATCCATTCTATGAGTTATGGGGCACATGTAATCCATCCTATGGGTAATGGGGCACAAGGAATTCATTATGGGGGTAATAAGGCACGGGGAATCTATTCTATGGGTTATGGGGCACATGTAATCCATTCTATGGGTAATGGGGCACAAGGAATTCATTATGGGGGTAATAAGGGACAGGGAATCAATTCTATGGGTTATGGGGCACATGTAATCCATCCTATAGGTAATAGGGCACAAGGAATCAATTCTGTGTGCAATAGGTTTGGAGAAGAAGGTTTTAGAACCCTCTAGTTGTTAAACAGGACATATATCAGATACTAATTATTATATAGAACCTGTTAAGTCTTGCTTATTCCTATGCACAATATAAAGTAAATTTGTTTGTAAATTATAACACACTTAGCTACTGTTTTTCCCCACATTTTACCCATCTGTGTTGAGTTAGTTATGTCTCTCAGCGTCTAAGCTGAACTGGACAATTGTTTTCCGATGTCTATTTTGTGTTAATTTGTTTTCTTTCCTGTCCCATCGATGTGGTGGTCTAATGTTCCAATTAAATGCCATGCACATCAATCACAGAAGGAGCTTATGACTCAAGAATGGATAATACAAAACATAGCTTCAATCTTTGAGAAACTGCTACAAACAATATACATCTATTTGAATTTGGACATAAATGAAAGGTACGGAATCACTCATTACTTTGTGACTCTGGCTGGAGCAATTTAAAATTACAATTATTTACATAGCGCCAACATATTCTGCTGCGCTGTACAATAGGTAATGCAGTCCTCATTATTGTTCAGTATTGTACCCCATGGAATGTTGGATACATTACAAATCAAAATCCATAAATAAATGGGATATTATAAACATGCAAGCAACTATTCGTGTTAATACTTCCTTTGTGAAAGTACTTTTGATATGCATCATTAAACAAATTCTGCTCTTAAATAGTTAAAGAAAAAAATGTTATCCCATTAAATAAAAAAAAAAAAAAGACTAATGACCCAAATTATGTTAGAGGTTTTGTGCTGAGTAGAGAGAATATAATGTAATAAATATTAACAATAATAATGTAATTAGCTATTCAGTGCATGGATGTACAGTTATTCTATATCTGACTGATGCTGTCACCAATCTTCGAGGGAGGGGATAACATACTATGCAAAAATAAAACCAAACATGCTAAATAACAAAACAATATATACACACTGTAATCCCATAAATAGATTAAAAACACCATATTTACAGCAGGATTCCTAAATACTTTTAAATGGTAATTGTCACATCCCAGAAATGTTGTTATTATGCTTACTTATCGTTATGTTTAACCCCTTCAGGTCGGCGGGAGTACTATGCCAGCAAAATGTGGGCTTTAACTCCGCTGGGCACCATAGTACGCACTGAGGATTGCCATCCCATGGCCCAGCATACATACCCTCCGCTGTGATCCAGATTTGGGGGACTACCTGTCCCCCTGCAGATAATCTGGCCCTTCCAGTCTATGTGATCGCGATGACGTGATCACATGACTGGATCGGCAGATAACATGACTGCCTGCAGTGGGACTGCCTGGGTTGTCAGGATGAATGATTATACATTTATTTTTAATCCAATCATATGTATATATATATATATATATATATATATATATATATATATATATATATATATATATAATCGAGAGAGAGAGAGAGAGAGAGAGAGAGAGAGAGTTCTTGTATATACAGCTGTAATCAAAATTATTCAAAAACAGGTTTATTGTCAAAATGTAAAGACTTTCAGATGTTTGCAATAAACAAATCAAACAAAAGCATTTGAAATAGCTCAACACAATGAATTCTTCAAGTGGTTTCCCAAAATTCAACTAAAAATGCAACTTATAATGATGTCTCCATTCTAAAAAGTATTCAACCCCTTCATGGGAAGTATATTTAGTACTTGGTAGAGCACCGTTTTGCTGTTAGGACCTTCTGCAAACTAGATGAATAGCCAGACACCAGTTTCTAGCAGCGTTCCTTTGGAATCTTAGCCCAATGCTCATTGCAATGACCACCAATTCAGTAATATTCTTGGGTTTGCGTGCTGAAACCTACTTCTTAAAATGCCACCAGAGATTTTCTTGGGGTTCAAGTGGCCACTGTGGAATTTCCCAGGACTTCTTCTGTAACCAAGCCTTGGTTGAATTTGAGGTATGCTTGGGATCATTGTGTTGTTGGAATGACGCCCAAACTTCAGCTTCCTCACAGATGGCATGACGTTTTTTCCTAGGATTTTCTGATTCTTCAATAAATCCATCTTGACTTCCACACACTGCAGGTTTCAAGTGTCAGAGAATACAACGCAGCCCTGGAGCATCACCGAGCCACCATCATGTTTAACTGTAGGCAGAGTGTTTTTTTTTTCAGCTTAAGCTCCATTCTTCTTCATCCAGACATACAACAGATCCTTCGGGCTGAAAGGTTCCAGTTTTGTTTCATCGCTCCACAGAACAAAATCTAAAAACGTCTGTGGCATATTTATATGATTTTGGGCATATTAGAGCTGACTTTTCTTGTGCTTCTGGGTGGTGCAAGTCTTAGAGTTTTGGCATGCAAACCTTCTGCGTTTATACTTGCCTTACTACACTCACTGAGACCTCAGTGCCTGTTGCCACCAAGTCTTGCTGCAGGTCTTTTGCGGTCACTCAAAGGTTTTTACAATCTACCTTCTCAGAAATCTGGTCGCAGCCAACGATAGCTTCCTTTTTCTACCCTGTCCAGGCAGTGTAACCACTGTTTTCTGAAATTTGAACTTGTGAATTATGCTTCCAACGGTGTCACGAGGAACATTCAGTGCCTTTGCTATCTTTTTGTACCCTGTACCTTGTTTGTGAAGGGTGATAATCTCTTCTCTTAAGATTGTGGACAATTATTTTGACTTAGCGATACATCTAACATGTAGTCAAATGTGACACGCAACAAACCTCTAGCCAGTTCAGGTATTGCAAGTGTTCCAGCTGAAGCACACCTGGTGCAACTAATGAAGCCCTTGATTAGTTGCATCAGGTGTGCTTGAGACACCACCCGTTTTGCATATGTGTGCTGTTGTGCGGAGGTTCTATTCAGGGGGTTGAATAATTTTTGAGAACCTGATTTTAATGGGCATATGGATAATTTTGATTACAAATGTATATACACGCACTATCTCATTCGTACTGTGTATTTTGTTTTATTTATATATATATATATATATATAATAATAATAAAATACAAAATAATTTACTTTCTCGCCCCTCCTGGGTGATATACTGATTGCTTATTCTTGGGTCCTCTATCAGAGACCTGGGAGTCTGAGATTTCTGTGCAGAATCTTAGCTGTTTCTAGAACTGATCTCAGATGTGGTGTCCCGCCTGGAATCTGCTGGAGCCACTTCCCCATTACATATATATATATGTTTAAGGCCGTAGGCCTGTATTTGTGGGAGGATTTAGCGTTCCTATAAAACGCTACTCCCTTCTCCTTACCTTTGCCGTGATGTACGCTGTTCACCCCACCCACCGCACCCTCTCATATTCATACAATACCTTTGGGGTGCCCTCTTTTTTACAGGCCAACACCCTACGTCGGTTCCGGCACACCTCACCGACTATAACCATATCATATTGTATTTCACAGTCACTAATTAACCGACCACAAATACATATATATATAAATATATATATATATGTATGTATATGTATGTATATATATATATATATATATTAATATCAAAATAGTGTTAGAATGGAATTATATTTTAAGTTTGTTTTCCTGGCGCTAGAGTTTCCCTTTAATGTCTCTTCACTGCAATCAGAGTTTAGTTCTGAGAGAATGTATTTGCCTTCATGAGGGGCGGCAAAATGGATTGTTGCCTAGGGCGACAAGAATCCTTGCCCCAACCCTGGGTGTATTTTATTGCAAAGAGAGCCAACAGTATTATGACATTCCCAGTTAGAATGCCATGCAGCACTTGGAAAATAGCATTTCTTAATTTCTCAAACTGTTTTAGATTTAATTGATATTAAATTATGTTTCCTATATAAACATGTGATTTTACATGATTCTAAAGCCCTGTTTCCCCTGAACACAATGATTTATAATAAGTGTGGGTGCACTTAATATGTAAGAAGTAAATTATGATTTAACAGACATGTAGCTCAAATTCTAGGTTTTGTTTTGATCACAACTTGTAGAATTAGCTCCATCCTCATGGGGTTAACATACATGTATTTGTGAGATTTGAAAATAGAATTACGTTTAGAAGCCCAGATCTCTTTAACCTGCAACTGGGGGGCTCCATCTTAGCTCCCTGTCATTGTTATAAACTCTGCCCCTTGCAGTTGGCAGTCAGCATAGAGAGAGCACACACAAAAAAGGAGACATGAAACAATGTTTCTATATTTCCCATGCATTAGCAATGTGCGCCCTGGGTGTACCTGGGCTGAACCGGATTGTGATGTATAAGAAAAGAGCATCTTGTGAAAAAAGGCTAAAACAAGTTATTGGTGTTTTCAATGGTGTATTCGATAGTGTAAATTCATAGAAGTAACTGGTCCTATTTATTGTGTCCGCAGAAAAAGCAAAATCCACGCTGTTAAGTCTCAAGACGCCTGTCAAGGCTTAAAAAGCTTGGTGATGGCCCTCGTGGCTAAAGCATTTCTTGGTCTATTGTGTCAGTGAATTAAATCCACTGAGGATTCCTGATGTATGATGTGGTGAGTCCATGCATGCGTTTATCAATGTATACGCAACGCAAAGCCCTTGAGTGGGAGCTTTTTCGGTTACATTGTAATTTATGTTTATATATACTTCTACCAACGCAGTCTTTTAGGATTACTTGATGAGTTCTAGAATGCAAGGAATTCCCGCACAAACCATTAGTAAAGTAACAATCTAAATCTTAAAGCAATCCAATGACCCTAATGTATAGCTTTTTACAAGGTTAATCAGAGGTGAGATTGCAAAAAAAAAAAAAAACTTTGATGCAGAATTAATTTTTTTAATGTTCCATGTTTCTGTGATATGTTGATGGATAAATGCAGTACAATTATAGTTTAAAGGCAGTTAGGTTTATTCTTGGATTACTGATTTCTGAAAATTGTTATAAATTTTAATTTGTTAAAAGCAAAAAACAAGTTGCAAGAGAGTACCGAGAACAGACAACAGCTCCATTAGCCTGGACTTCGGTGGGTCCTTGCTCAGGTCTCAAGCTGGTTCTAGCTCTTCTTGTGCCATTACAAAAATAGCCAGGTCATTTACATATCAGACTGATCCTACCCAAAAGAGTGTTCCAGATTAAAAATGCAGACTGGCTCTCTTTTTGCATGAGAGATACAGCAACCCCAGACGATCGTTTCAACCTTGTTAGGCATCATCAGTAAGGTATAGTTGATATTTCTTAAGGCACCGTGAGCAAAGGGTCCACGTCTGGAATACCCTTTAAACTTAAGGAGAGAAAAAAACAAGTTGCAAGAGAATACTGAGAACAGACAACAGCTCAACTAGCCTGACCTTTGGTGGGTCCCCGTTCAGATCTCAAGCTGGTTTTAGCTCATCTTGTGCCATTGCAAAAAAAAAAAACAGGGTGTTTCAGACTCAAAATGCAGGCCGGCTCTCTCTGCACCCCAGATGATTGTTTCAACCTTGTTAGGCATCGCCAATGAGGTAGGTTGGTCCCTGCTCAGATCTCAAGCTGGTTTTAGCTCATATAGTGCCATTACAGAGAGAACATATCTGAAACATATCAGACTGGTCCCACTCATACGGGCAGTCCAGATCCGAAATGCAAGCAAGTTCCCTCTGCACGAGTGATACAGCAACCCCAGACGATCGTTTCAGCCTTGTAAGGTATCATTAGTGATGTATAGCCAATATCCCTCTAGGCACCGTGAGCAAGGGGTCCACATCTGGATTGCCCTTTGAACTTAAGGAGAGAAATACAAGTAGCAAGAGAGGTGAGAACGGATAGCAGCTCAATTAGCCTGCCCTTTGGTGGGTCCCCGCTCAGATCTCAAGCTGGTTTTAGCTCATCTCGTGCCATTACAGAGAGAACATATCTGAAACATATCAGACTGGTCCCACCCATACAGGCAGTCCAGATTCGAAATGCCAGCAAGCTCCCTCTGCACAAGAAATACAGCAACCCCAGACAATTGTTTCAACCTTGTTAGGCATCGCCAATGAGGTATAGCTGATAAAATAATATTAATTTGTTAAAACTAGCGTTAAATAGCCAAGATCTTACTGTAGCTTAGATGGAGAATTTCCAAATCAGCTTTTTGTACCAGAATTAAAATTTTTGCGATTGCATTTTCTTTACAGTTTGGTTCTATGAATGGAAGGAAACGATTGGTTGTAACCCAGCTGAACTGGGTAACTATTATGAACTCCACCTGTGTACGCACATAGGACATGACGGGGACATTTCATTCATAAACAGCTACAGGATTATTCAGGAACATGGGAACGGTCAGGAATTCAAAGTAAGGCCAAAATAGTCAAATATTGGAAAAATTCTTTATCAGCTATGCTTCCAGTTCAGCTACTTTGGCCTTAAATTAGAAATTGACTTTAAATTCCTGACAGTTCTCACCTAAATAGCTGTGCTAGAGAACTATTGATTAGCTATTGACTCATTTCACAATGTTACATAATATATATCTACTGTACTGGCTTTTCTTGGCAGGCAGACACTAAAGATTGTGTGGAATAAAATATACATGTGGTTATTTGTGTACATTTGGTAAATCCTTGGAAAAAGTCAACGAGCATTCCACTGCCCAAATGGGTAAACAAGTCACTGTTTAGTAGATATACCCCAATAAATATATGCATGAATTTTTCATGGCTGCAGATCATATGAACTGCAGCCTCAGCAAGCCCTCCCCTTTTTCCCAGACGAGACTTTCAGCTTCATCACTGGGAAATAACCAATCAGAGACTTCTCATTGAGAATCCTCTTTTGATGTCTGGAGGAGCGGGTCTGCATGGAAAGATGAGGAGGCACGCTCAGGGTAGCTAACGGAAGGAGGCTGCAAACCTCCATGGCTGTTTGATTGACAGCCAAGGGGTGTTTCCTAATTAATTTATAAAAGTGCAGAATTTTAAGTGCTTTTGTGGTGTGGAGTGATTCTTTAAAAAGAAAATCAACTTACAAATAGGGAATTAATAGTCGGTTACTTGTGAAGAATTACTGGTCAAAGGGTTTAGATTGCGGTTAGCATGTCTCTGTAACCCCAAGACGTGCCTTGGGTGATAGAGAAGAGTAATCCATCCAAGGTCTGATATCAGGTCATATTGTCTATGTAAAGACAGAGTACAACCGTAATGCAGAAAATGAAATTCTCTAAGCACTTGTGATACCGGAGAAACTGACGGAAGCGAAGCACAGAGAGATGGACACAGGTTTCTTCAGGAAGGAAGAGATTCTTTATTGGATCACCGATCGGGACTCAGAGGGACTAGCGTCACCAAAATACCACAAGTTCTGAGTCCCGGACAATAGTGCAGGCTTCCTATATAGGCACATAACTTCTCCCATATTAAGCTCCACCCGCACATTCTCTTGACCAATCAATACAAATAAGAATTAACTTCCTGCTTGACCGCATGGCTTGTCCAGCACAATGGAGGAGGGGGAGTACTACATCCTGTATTCTTGCACATGCTCCGTACACTACTGATCGTATCTTGCCTCGTGCAACCAACTGATCGATACGTCAGCATATGCACGTACACATGCCACGTGGTAATCTCGGCCTACTAAATTTATTTTTACCGAGATTCCACCACATTCCCCCCTTTGATGCCTCTTGATATTTTACAATTACTTGAGGCATCACTTAACCTGGGTTTGCATACACCGCAAGTTACCATGAACCAGACCAGACTTTATCTATGATGTGAATCTTCAACACTCATCTTCCTGCATTGGTTCTCCCTGATCTAGAGCCTTATACTTATAAATCGCCATTATCTGTGCAGCAGCCTTCCTCTCTGCTATATTTTCTATCAGGCTTTGCACAGACCTAACTACTAAGGGTATAAGACACGGCAGGAGTAGACACAACATTAAAATCAGTAGGACTCCACCTACCACTGCCTTAAGCCCTCCAAACTACTCATACCAGCTACCAAACCAACTACTTGGATTATACCCTTTCCATACCTGAGTAGGCACATGCGCTAGTTTAACCATATGGCTAGTAAGCTCCGCTATTGCTTGCCCTTCGTCATCTATTTGAAGACAGCAATTGCTCAGGTTAAACTTCCCACATACACCTCCCTCTACTGCCAAAAGGTAATCCAAGGCTAATCTATTTTGGTAGACTGCTGTCCTCATCCTGGTATTATGCTTCGCTAGAAGATTGAGCGCTTGTGATGTTTCGTTAGTAATAATCTCAACCACCGCCTGTAATCTTATAATACGGTTGAGCATATAAATAGGGGTTCTATAACCAAAGGTACCATCCTCTGCCCACGTGGCTGGCCCATAATAATCTATAATACGCTGGGGAGGCCATTCATCATCTTCCCAGGCGCCTATCTCTATGGGTCCCCTTTTCTTCCTATGATTCACATCATACACTTTAACACCTAAAGTCTCACCTGTTTCAATCGGTAACAAGAAGAAGGATGGTTTGAGCATACCCAACACACATGCCCCTTCCCAGTCCTGTGGCAACTCCGAATAGGCTTTCTTACCACAGATCCAGTACAAATTTGCTGGGGCTCTCCAGGTAGATGTGATAGATAAATCAAACCACACATCCTTTAAATTGGCGTATCTAGCAAACGGGTTAGATGGTTCTGAGACATTTGAAGCCGACCACCAAGTTGTATTCTTTGTATCATCATCATAAGCTTTTTGCCCTAGACAAGTTAATTCTCCTACAGAAGTATTATACATTATTCCTTTCCTTGCTATGCAAACATAACCTATGATGGAGGTCTTTAATCTCCACTCAGATTTACCTCTAACACTCATATGATAATCGGCTTGTGTAGATATTAATTGGTCAACTGCCTCAGAACCGGACATTACCTCCTTTGCTTCCCAAGGCCATTGGTCTCCCATGTTAGTACCTCCACACACATAGCAGTTGGTAACATTAAGACTACCGGCAATACTTTCGGCTAAATCAATAAACAGGTTTTTAGCATTATGGGGGATCTTATTATCTATACTCATCTCTTCATAAAAGGAATGGTATACTTGATGAGTTTGGGAGGATACCGTATCAGTCTCTATCCCTATAAACAATACTGTCCCAGGATCTAAACCCGTCCCGTATATCTGAAACCCAAATAAATTGCCATATTTGTCTAAGAACTTATCGGGGTTATTTATAAGTATATGGATGGGATTACATTCCATAGACTTACAATATGGGCTGGTAGGCAACTTAGTCACTATCATGTCTTTGTCTACTGTCTGTCCCCAAGTCGCCCACCCCACACAAGACCAATATGGGCAAAAGTTATAGTCTTTATTTGGGCATCTAGGACTCACATATTTATTTTTACTACTGGGACAAATATATTTATCATTAGACCCATACGTCCTCTCCCATCTAAGATCCCCACATACATTCCACGGCTTTCTACCACTTGATATCGCCTTACACGCATCAAATAGCAGAACACCCGAAGAATGTACGGATTCTAACACCGTCTTATTAATTAGGGTCCCCTGAGGATCTCCATTCCTGAGAGTCAACCAAATTGTACGGGGTTGATACTCCGGACTGAAGCACTTAGGTTCTCCTACTCCTAAATGGCACACACTATAATCTATATTTAAGTATCTACATCTCGATACATCTCCTTTACACTCGTATTGTGAATGCCAAATTAGGGTTTGGGAAATATGGTTACCTGTTCTCGTAGTCTTAATGCATACCTCACAGCTAGGAGTGTCGGTACCTCTACCTTCCTGAATATAAAAACACACATAAATAAACACTATCATCAACACATCTTTCGCCGTCATCCTCAGTCTTCGTCCGTGCGAAGGCACCTCAGCTTCCAGGATGTAAGGGCTGCAGGGAATGGAGTTCTGCTCGTCTTCACAGGAGTCCCTTCGAGACTTTCCCTGGCTTATAAACTATATGTCGGTAAGCGGACAGGCTTTATTATGGCCGTCTAAAAACACTCACTTCACCAAATCCCTGTAACAATAAAATTTGTAATCCACAATAGTTCCTCGTTACTCCGACTGAGTAGTGCGTTTTAACCGGATCTTGCAGGGATTCTCTGGATCTGCTGTAACTTGCCAAGAATCGACTGCTGCTGGTTTAACCCTGGAGTGATGTATCCACGGAGTCACTTCGGCTACTTTTATCGCTGTAGGGGTAGACAAAAGAACAACATAAGGACCTCTCCACTTGGGCCCTAACGGTACATTATTCCACTCTTTAATCCACACTTGATCTCCTGGATGATAACTATGAACAGGGGGATAAATATTCACAGGTAATCTATCTTGTACCCATTTCTGTACCTCCTCCATAGTCTTACCCAACTCTACAACCTGCTGCCGGGTAATTCCTTCTCCCAACTGACTCAAGTCCCCCCTTAAGTTACCAAGTACGGGAGGTGGTC
The DNA here is from genome assembly GCF_036172605.1 of Pelobates fuscus. Classification (NCBI taxonomy): domain Eukaryota; kingdom Metazoa; phylum Chordata; class Amphibia; order Anura; family Pelobatidae; genus Pelobates; species Pelobates fuscus. Next base: position 481,866,901 of record NC_086317.1, read on the forward strand.
GTCCATACATGATTTCAAAAGGAGAGAGGCCCATCCTTCTGGTAGGGGTACTGCGGATTCGCAATAGAGCTATGGGTAAGAGAACGTTCCACTTAAGTTGGGTTTCCTGACACATTTTAGCCAACTGATTCTTAATAGTTCTATTCATTCTCTCTACCTTACCAGAACTCTGGGGTCTATATGCTGTATGAAGCCTCCACTTTATACCAAGCATATGAGTCAGTTGTTGTAGGCACTGATGAACAAAAGCTGGACCATTGTCCGATCCTATAGAACAGGGTAGTCCATATCGGGGTATTATTTCTCGTAGCAGGAATCTCACAACTTCTCCTGCTTTCTCTGTACGAGTAGGACATGCTTCTACCCAGCCTGAATAGGTGCACACAATTACCAGCAGGTAACGATGTCCACCCGATTTAGGCATCACTGTAAAGTCTATTTGTAGATCGGACATGGGGAGTCCCCCCATAAACTGGACTCCTGGTGGCTTTACTGGTCCTTGTCTTGCATTATTTTTAGCACACGTTACACATCTTCGTACAATGGCCTGAGTCAAGTTGGACAATCTTGGTATGTAGAAATGTTTTCTGAGAGATTCTTCAGTACTGTCTCTCCCAGAATGTGTCCCGTTGTGATAATTTTGGACAATTTCTACCGCTAGTGATGCTGGTATGACTATTCTTCCATCTTCTAGCTGATACCACTTGTTCTCCAAATACTTTCCTGGTTCAGTCTTTAACCACTCCTCTTCTTGAGCTGTATAAGCTGGAGTCCATTGGGACAGTGGAGTTGGTATAAGAGCAGCTATATGCCCCACATACTCCTGTCTTCCTGATTCAGCAGCACGCTTAGCTGCACTATCTGCCATCCGATTTCCCTTGGTTACATCACCATCTCCTCTCAGATGCGCTCGACAATGTATGATACCGACTTCTTTCGGCTCCCACACTGCTTCCAATAGTTGTAGGATTTCAGCTGCGTATTTGATTTCTTTGCCTTCTGAATTCAGTAGTCCTCTTTCTTTATACAAAGCTCCGTGGGCATGAGTGGTTAAAAACGCATATTTGGAGTCCGTGTAGATGTTCACTCTTAAACCTTCAGCCAATTGTAACGCTCGTGTCAGTGCTATCAATTCTGCCTTTTGTGCTGATGTTCCTTTCGCCAGTGGCCGAGCTTCTATCACCTTGTCTATTGTTGTCACTGCATATCCTGCATAGCGGATCCCTTCTTTCACATAACTACTGCCGTCGGTGTAATATTGAACATCAGGGTTCTGGATGGGAAAATCACGAAGATCTGGTCTACTTGAGAATACTTCATCCATTACTTCCAAACAATCATGTTGACTTTCAGTAGGTTGTGGCAAAAGGGTAGCTGGATTTAAGGTGTTTACAGTCTCTAAATGCACTCTGGGGTTTTCACACAACATTGCTTGATACTTGGTCATACGGCTGTTACTAAACCAATGATTTCCTTTGTAATCCAACAACGTCTGTACTGCATGTGGGACTCGTACATAAAGTTCTTGACCCAGAGTGAGTTTATCGGCTTCAGCTACTAGCAGGGCGGCTGCAGCTACGGCTCTTAGACAAGGTGGAAGTCCGCTGGCCACTGCATCCAATTGCTTAGACATGTAGGCAACAGGTCTTTGCCATGATCCCAAGTACTGTGTCAATACTCCCACAGCCATTCTTCTTTGCTCGTGTACATATAAGTAGAATGGTCGTGTGTGATCAGGTAGACCTAATGCTGGGGCACTCATCAAAGCCTTCTTCACATCTTCAAATGCCGTTTGCTGTTCTTGGGTCCATAAGAAGGGGTCGTGCTCTGTACCTTTGATAGCTGCGTACAGAGGTTTTGCCAGTATCGCATAGCTGGGAATCCATATCCTACAGAAGCCTGCTGCCCCCAAGAATTCTCGCACTTGTCTTCTATTCTTGGGTATCGGTATTTGGCACACAGCTTCTTTTCTCTCTGGCCCCATAATTCTTTGACCTTCAGAGATATGGAATCCCAGATATTTGACAGTTGGCAAAGACAACTGAGCCTTCTTTCTAGACACCTTGTATCCTGCCTTCCAGAGAATGTGTAGTAGATCGTGCGTTGCTTGCTGACAGATTTCTTTTGTAACTGCTGCTATCAACAAGTCATCTACATATTGTAACAATACACACTCTCCTGGGATGGACTCGAAATCCAGTAGATCTTGACTTAGGGCTGAACCAAATAGGGTAGGTGAATTTTTAAACCCTTGGGGCAGTCTTGTCCAAGTCATTTGGCGTTTTGAGCCCGTTACAGCGTTCTCCCATTGGAAAGCGAAAATACATTGACTTTCTGCGGCAATTCGGAGGCAAAAGAAGGCATCTTTGAGGTCTAAGACTGTAAAGTAAGTAGCCCCGCCCGGAATTAAAGCAAGCAGGTTATATGGATTGGGCACAACTGGATGTATACTAACAACCGCATCATTGACTGCTCTCAAGTCCTGCACAGGTCGATACTCATCTGTACCGGGCTTTTGAACAGGCAGCAATGGGGTGTTCCAGGGGGAAGTACAGAATTTTAGGATACCATACCGTATGAACTTATCCAAATAGGATTGGATGTTCTTCTTAGCCTTCTGCGGGATGTGGTATTGTCTTAGGCTCACTGGATAAACCCCAAGTTTTAGTTCAATTTTTATAGGTGGAATATTGCGGGCCAGTCCTGGTGGGTTGTTCTCTGCCCAAACTCCTGGTATGTTGAATAATGTCTCATCACTCCTAGGGTTTTGGCTAGTCAACGCTGTATAAAGTCGCCACTCTTCTTCCTTTGGTACGGATAATGTCATAATACCTGAAGGTCCATTAAACTTTAAGGATGTTGTTCCATTTGGTAGGAACGTAATCTGCGCTTGTAATTTTGATAGCATATCACGTCCCAGCAATTGGACTGGACATTCAGGCATATAAAGGAATTGATGTTTTACTACGTGGCCTCCCAATGTACAGAGTCGACTTTTAAGAACCGGTTTTTCAGCACTTCTTCCAGTTGCTCCTATTACAGTAATAGTCCTTCCAGATGGAGGAGCAACTAGATTAGTCACCACTGAATGTTCAGCACCAGTGTCGATCATGAACGCACTCCTTTTTCCCCCTATTGATACATCGACCATAGGCTCCGCTCGACCAAGGGGGATGGAGCCCGGTCGGTATCAATAGTCTTCCATGACCGTGTCAGCCAATCCTACAAAGTCCCTACCTTCTCTATCGCGGGACCTTTGCGCTGCTGGAAAATACCTGTCTTCCCTAACACTTCCTCTGTTCCCATTACTCCCTCTATTACCATTACTCCCTCCGGGGCCTCCTCTACCTCTCGCTCTGCCTCTAAAGTTTCCATAACCTATCCTAGGTCTGTCTTTCTAACACTGTTCTCTTCGAGGACACTCATTTCTCCAATGCCCTTCTTCCCTACAGTATGCGCACTGATTTCTACTTAGAGGTTCCTCATTCCATCTACTATCGCCTCTATCTGGGCCCCGTCTATCTACGCCTGCGATCGCTACCGCTAGCATGTCTGCCTTTCTATGCATCTTGCGCTCTTCCTCTTTCTTACTTTCTGTTTCCCTATTCATGTATTCCTTATTCGCTACCTCCATTAGTTGGGTGATGGACATACCTGCAAACCCTTCTAACTTTTGTAGCTTGCGCTTAATATCTCCATAAGCTTGGCTGACAAAGGCGGAGTTCACCATTCGGGAATTGTCTGCGTCTTCCGGATTAAAGGGGGTATACAAGCGGTATGCCTCCAATAATCGGTCATAAAAGACACTGGGCGCTTCATCACTTTTCTGAATCACCTCAACTGTCTTCGACATGTTAATGGCTTTCTTTCCTCCAGCTTTCATGCCAGCAATTATAGCGTCTCTATAGGCTCTGAGTTGAACCATATCAGCACCATTTACATTCCAATCGGGATCGGTGTTGGGATAATGTGTTGCGGCCCATGCTGATGGATTGGCTTGGTTTAAAGTACGGGCTTTATCCTCTAGTGCTTTAATGGCCGCTTGATTAATTCTTGTCTTTTCCTCATTGTTGAATAAAGTCATTAATAACTGCTGGCAATCAGCCCATGTCGGGTTATGTGTCTGTACTATTGAGGTGAACAGATCAGTCATAGCTTGTGGTTTCTCAGTATACGAGGAATTGTGGGTCTTCCAATTTAAGAGATCGGTTGTCGTGAATGGGACATATACAAAGACTGGGTCAGCATGTGCCATTTGGCCTGCGGCATCGATATAGGCTGACCCAGGATTCAGACGAAGAGGCATCTGATAGTGTTTTAATTGTTGGGCACCGGTCAGCTGTCGGGTCTGTATGGGGCTACGTGGAGGGGCGTCAGTCATAGGTTCCAGTCGGGGAGAAATAGGGTATGGGGAGGTGGGAGCTTGGTTTTGGGAAAAGGTTGTAAATAAAACACTTCGAGCCGAGCTAGATGAAGCTTGACCGGAAGTCTGAAGTGGCGCCAAATCAGGATATTCGTTTTTAATGGGGGTTGGTTCTGATTCCGGAAGGGGAGATTTAGTACGAGGGGGGGTGGATCCTGTACTGGAGGAGGAAGCGGAAGTGGATGGGGGTAATGAGGGGAGGGTTGCAGGACTTCCTGCATTTGCGTCACTTCCTCTTAACGGAAAGTAAGGGGGCGGCAAAGGGATCTCGGACTCAGGGGGCGTGTCCAAAATGGGCCTAACACCAGTCCTAGTGGACAAACAAGTCCTAGCTACCATGAGGCTCCTCGTGGCATGTCTGGAGCCATTTTGGCGAGTCATTTACGGCCTGTCTCCAACAATCAATATAAGGAAACTGGCCGTAAAGTTCAGGCCTACCTGATACAGCCACGTGTAAGCGCTGTACCAGAGTTGGATCCAAACTGCCACGTGGCGGCCATGCCGCAACCAAAGTAGGCCACTCCCTAGTACACAAAGTGACCAAACGTACAGGAGACATTTTAACCCCAAAATCACAAGTTTTGAATCCCTTTTTAAAATTCTTCACCATACAACCTAAGGGATCCGGAATCGTTGACTGCGACGCACCCATACTTAACAATGGAACGTCGTCGACAACGAATACTATGCACGCGTACTATTCAACAGTCACACCCGTTTCCTCTGGCAACAGCACCACGTGGTACGGTTACCAAGTGAAACGTACACAATAACAATAAACACTCAGGGAATTCCCGTACACACACAGCTGTTACACCAGTCACTAAATAATCAATATTATGCCCTTTGGCGTAACTATACAGTCACCCACGCTATAATTCTTTATATACGAATTACCCGTCTATAACACACCCCAGTAACATCGTCTTTTACAAATAGCGGTTACAGTACGGTTAGCATAGGTCAAAGCACAAGTTAAGGTCACAATACAATTATTAGTGGTTATGGTGTTAAACATGCAATGGACGACAATGATTAGTACTTATATACAGTGTCAGTAAATATACAGGGTTATGGTACCGTGCACTATGATACAGCAACACACTATTAACACTCTCGCTAGACGGCTGAGCTCGCGGTATCTAACAAGATATACACTTTACTAAACAATCGTTAACACATTTACAATTCCCAACTAAACTATTGGCCAGTACCTTGAATGGACTACCTAAAAACAATCTACATACGTTTTGGTTAGCCACACTGCCCAATCACCATATATAGCGAGCTAGAGGACCGAATTTACACAGACGCCTCTTAGTCGCACTATCAAAAGTCTAGTGGGTTCCAAATTTACACGCCTTCCCACTTAGCCCAGATAGGTTGAGAGCTAGCGAACCGAATTTACACAGACGCCGCTTAGTCTCCCGGTCCCTCCGACCTAGCGAACAAAATATACACCCTAGAACGCTAGTCTAGACAAGACACCGGTGTCCGGCTAGGGCTATTTACACCAGAGCCCCGCCTGACTAACAAAATCAAACGGTCTGACTAAAGAGCGTTCGATCGAGCGGTGCGCCTTCGCTCCTTCCCTCCGACAGAGGGGGCAGATACACAGATTCAAACCCCTTTGGGCCTACCGCACAATCGGTATACCCCTAGTGGGTTCTGCCGTCTAAAACAGCAGTTGTCTTACCTCCTCGTTCCTGAACCTGAGTTCACACTCATCGACGGGGACACCCCAGCACTTCTCACGTAGAGGCCGATGATCTCCTGGACAACAGACCAGTGGCGCCGAGACGAAGGGAGGTCCACGCAGAAGTTCAGGGGTGCAGCCGTAGAGAACGTGGGCAAAGATAGACCGTCTCACGCCTCTGCCTCTCAGCTACCGTTGAACGATGAGCTTCCCGGCCAATGCACCAAATGATACCGGAGAAACTGACGGAAGCGAAGCACAGAGAGATGGACACAGGTTTCTTCAGGAAGGAAGAGATTCTTTATTGGATCACCGATCGGGACTCAGAGGGACTAGCGTCACCAAAATACCACAAGTTCTGAGTCCCGGACAATAGTGCAGGCTCCCTATATAGGCACATAACTCCTCCCATATTAAGCTCCACCCGCACATTCTCTTGACCAATCAATACAAATAAGAATTAACTTCCTGCTTGACCGCATGGCTTGTCCAGCACAATGGAGGAGGGGGAGTACTACATCCTGTATTCTTGCACATGCTCCGTACACTACTGATCGTATCTTGCCTCGTGCAACCAACTGATCGATACGTCAGCATATGCACGTACACATGCCACGTGGTAATCTCGGCCTACTAAATTTATTTTTACCGAGATTCCACCACACTTGGTTGTGGACCACAAAATGTGTCTTACAGACCATCAATAGACCCGGGACATTAACAGTGCTCTTAAAGTTGATGCAAAGCATGTCACTATTAGTGCAAGTTAAAAATATAGTATAAATGTTAGACAGAAAATAAGCTTATCCTGTTCGGTTTACGGAACAGGATTGTAGATTACAGTTTCTATAATCACAAAGCCGTCAGGGAGAAAGTAGTTAGATAAACATTGAGTGAGGGTGAGTTTGTTAATAAACACTCAGAGTTAGGTCCTGCACATGTTTTAACATAGCATCAACGTAGAAGCTGAACATTCAGCTAGTTTGACTGTTTAGTACAGTGGTAATGTCACTATTTTAGGAACCCATGTTTAAATCCCAGTGAGGCCACCTCACCAGTAAGTGCCCTTGGGTAAAATACCTAACTATATATATCCGTCTACCTCAAATCCTCATAGATTGTAAGCTCCTTTGAGCAGGGCTGTCCTCACCCATAAATATGCCCTTTCGATAATTGTAAAGCACTGCAGAACATGTAGCACCATATAAATAATATATCTCTTACCACAAATAAGTCTATGGCAAGGCAGGTCTAAGCGGCACCCTTATATTATATGCAAGTTGAAAAGTTGTTTCCTTTCTGTTCATATAGATTTCAAGGAATAATTACTAAAAACTTTAGATTGTCACTCTTCCCTTTCACTGGTGGCTTATTTAAGTCCCTATTAAAATATTTAACTGCAGAGAAACCCAGAATACGGATGGTATAATGAATGCGCTGGTGAGGCTCATCTTTCTGTCCCCCGCACCTCCCACGCTTCCCCCATTTGTCAGTCCCGACATTGGCTTTCCATAAGATATTGGGCTCAACTTAAGATCCTGATACTTGCTTACAAATCTCTACACAATGCTGCTCCGACCTACTTATCCTCACTAATACACAGGTATGTCCTGTCTAGGCCCCTACGCTCTGCCAGAGACCTACATCTAACCTCTGTTAATGCTCTACTTCTAATGCTCACCTTAAAGACTTCTCTAGGGCTACACCGCTCCTAGGGAAAGCCCTTCCCTCTCTGTTAGAAATCTTTGAAAACGTACTTAGGAAAGCGTATCAAACTGTGAACAGCTTTCCCTCCCCGCACCCTGATTCCTCTCCTGAAACTGTCATCAAAACAAAAAACTAAGCCCTCAATGAACACTATCCTAGGAACCTACTTTTCTACCCTACCCTTACCCAGGGCCATCTTTAAGGAGGGGCAAAAGGGGCAGCTGCCCCGGGCCCAGTTACTCCTGGGGGGCCTAAGGCAGCTTCCCCATGGGCCCCCTGCAGCACCAGAGGTAATCATGGGCCCCAGCCCTTTAATACTGTTCTGGACCGGGGCCCTGTTATATGGGGGGTGGCTGACTACATACTCACAGCTAGCCCCCATCTCACACACTGCCCTGTGAGTCTCTTTGTTCCCCGGGCATGCTGGGAGGAAGTAAGGTCAGATCGCTTCCTCCCAGTAAGAACAGATCACTTCCTTCTCAGTGCCGCTGGGGAGGGGGCACACACCACACAGAGGAGAATGCAAGCATTGTGGGGGAGAGGGACTGGGGCAGCTGAATGCAGACGCCCATCAGCCAGGGCCAGCAAGCTCCCACTGGACCCCAGGGAAGCCACCCCACTGTACCCAAAAGGTGAGGAGACAGGAGGGTGGCTAAATATTTTTTTTTCTGTTTGTAATTTCTGATTTCACTTTTATTTATCAGCCATTACAAACACCCATGTGTGGTTGTTTGTAATGAAACACACTGGGGATAACTACATGTTAAAAATTTCTAGATGAACCTGACAGTGCCATATTAAATATAAATAAATAAAACATTGTCAAATATTTATTTTAACTATGTAAGAACAGAGTTGAGGCATTATGTTGGCCAAGGTTGTTGGGAGTTGCTATCCGGAAGCTGCTAGAGGGCAGAGAATAAAATATGTAAATTGACACATATATGTGTGTGTACATGGGTCTCAGTAAGTGTGTGTATCTAGTTGTGTGTGTGTGTGTGTGTGTGTGTATCTGGCTGTGTGTCAGTGTGTATGTGTACCTGTGTGTATGTAAGTGTCGGTGTGTAAGTGTCCATCTGAGTGTGTGGTAATGCATACATCCCAGAATTTTAATGCCAACACAAAAACACTCCTACATTCCATCACTAGCACTGTACACAAATACACCCCAGCATGTGTACCTCTGTGTATGTGTGTATCTGAGTGTGTGTATATATCTGTGTCGATGTGTGTGTGTGTCTCGGTGTGGCTGTGCCTGTGTGTGTATGTTGGTGTGTGTATCAAAGTGCATGTATCTGTGTATGTGTGTGTATATGCCAGTATGTGTCCAGGTGTTTGTGTGTATCTGCGTGTTAATGTGTATATTTATATTTGTTAATATGTATGTACATACATCCCAGAAATCAAACAGAACATGGAGACACACCCATGCAAACACAAACATTACATATAAACAAACCCCTTTGCTGAAACACCAATACTACACACAAATGTACATATGCATTTAAAAGACAACACTACATCCAAACACACCCATGCATGCAAATGCAAACAATACATCCAAACACACCCATGCATGCAAATACAAACATTACATACAAACACATCCCTGTATTTAAACGCTAAAATTATATTAAAACATCAACTCTACAGACAAAAGCACGCCTGCATTTAAAAGCTAACACTACAGACAAACACACATCCCTGCATTCAAACGCAAACACTACACACAAGTACACCACTGCATTCCAATGGTAACAGTACATACAAATACACCCCTACATGCACACATACACTCTATACAAAAACATGCTTACCTTCAAATTTACAAACACTGCTCACAAACACAACCCTGCAAGGATGGTAGATCCCCAGCTGTCACAGCATCGCACGACTTATATGAAAGATGGTGATTTCTCTTTTCTTTCCTCTTGCGATACAGGGAAGGCTTGAAAAATATTCTTGCAGCAGGGCACTCTATACATTAGTTCTGCCACTTAGTTGGAGTTGAGGTTGTGATTGCATGCCCGAGAGATGGGGGGCCAGGGTCCAAGGGGCCCTGCCGTTACCTTTTGTGTCACTATACCCGACTCCCTCTAGCATGTAAACTCACTGAGCAGGGCCCTCAATCCCTCTGTTACTGTCACTATACCCCACTCCCTCTAGCATGTAAGCTCAATGAGCAGGGCCCTCAATCCCTCTGTTACTGTCACTATACCCCACTCCCTCTATCATGTAAGCTCATTGAGCAGGCCCTCAATCCCTCTGTTACTGTCACTATACCCCACTCCCTCTAGCATGTAAGCTCAATGAGCAGGCCCTCAATCCCTCTGTTACTGTCACTATACCCCACTCCCTCTAGCATGTAAGCTCAATGAGCAGGCCCTCAATCCCTCTGTTACTGTCACTATACCCCACTCCCTCTAGCATGTAAGCTCAATGAGCAGGGCCCTCAATCCCTCTGTTACTGTCACTATACCCCACTCCCTCTAGCATGTAAACTCAATGAGCAGGCCCTCAATCCCTCTGTTACTGTGTCACTATACCCCACTCCCTCTAACATGTAAGCTCACTGAGCAGGGCCTCAATCCCTCTGTTACTGTCACTATACCCCACTCCCTCTAACATGTAAACTCACTGAGAAGGCCCTCAATCCCTCTGTTACTGTGTCACTATACCCCACTCCCTCTAACATGTAAGCTCACTGAGCAGGGCCTCAATCCCTCTGTTACTGTGTCACTATACCCCACTCCCTCTAACATGTAAACTCACTGAGCAGGGCCCTCAATCCCTCTGTTACTGTCACTATACCCCACTCCCTCTAGCATGTAAGCTCAGTGAGCAGGCCCTCAATCCCTATGTTACTGTCACTATACCCCACTCCCTCTAGCATGTAAGCTCATTGAGCAGGACCCTCAATCCCTCTGTTACTGTGTCACTATACCCCACTCCCTCTAACATGTAAACTCACTGAGCAGGGCCCTCAATCCCTCTGTTACTGTCACTATACCCCACTCCATCTAACATGTAAGGTCACTGATCAGGGCCCCAATCCCTCTGTTACTGTGTCACTATACCCCACTCCCTCTAACATGTAAGCTCATTGAGCAGGGCCCTCAATCCCTCTGTTACTGTCACTATACCCCACTCCCTCTAACATGTAAGCTCAATGAGCAGGCTCTCAATCCCTCTGTTACTGTCACTATACCCCACTCCTTCTAGCATGTAAGCTCAATGAGCAGGCCCTCAATCCCTCTGTTACTGTCACTATACCCCACTCCCTCTAGCATGTAAGCTCAATGAGCAGGGCCCTCAATCCCTCTGTTACTGTCACTATACCCCACTCCCTCTAACATGTAAGCTCACTGAGCATGGCCTCAATCCCTCTGTTACTGTGTCACTATACCCCACTCCCTCTAGCATGTAAGCTCAATGAGCAGGGCCCTCAATCCCTCTGTTACTGTCACTACACCCCACTCCCTCTAACATGTAAGCTCACTGAGCATGGCCTCAATCCCTCTGTTACTGTGTCACTATATCCCACTCCCTCTAACATGTAAACTCACTGAGCAGGGCCCTCAATCCCTCTGTTACTGTCACTATACCCCACTCCCTCTAGCATGTAATCTCATTGAGCAGGCCCTCAATCCCTCTGTTACTGTCACTATACCCCACTCCCTCTAGCATGTAAGCTCATTGAGCAGGACCCTCAATCCCTCTGTTACTGTGTCACTATACCCCACTCCCTCTAACATGTAAGCTCATTGAGCAGGACCCTCAATCCCTCTGTTACTGTCACTATACCCCACTCCCTCAATCATGTAAGCTCATTGAGCAGGACCCTCAATCCCTCTGTTACTGTGTCACTATACCCCACTCCCTCTAACATGTAAACTCACTGAGCAGGGCCCTCAATCCCTCTGTTACTGTCACTATACCCCACTCCATCTAACATGTAAGGTCACTGATCAGGGCCCCAATCCCTCTGTTACTGTGTCACTATACCCCACTCCCTCTAACATGTAAGCTCATTGAGCAGGACCCTCAATCCCTCTGTTACTGTGTCACTATACCCCACTCCTTTGAACATGTAAACTCACTGAGCAGGGCCCTCAATCCCTCTGTTACTGTGTCACTATACCCCACTTCCTCTAACATGTAAACTCACTGAGCAGGATCCTCAATCCCTCTGTTACTGTCACTATACCCCACTCCCTCTAACATGTAAACTCACTGAGCAGGCCCTCAATCCCTCTGTTACTGTGTCACTATACCCCACTCCCTCTAACATGTAAACTCACTGAGCAGGGCCCTCAATCCCTCTGTTACTGTGTCACTATATCCCACTCCCTCTAACATGTAAACTCACTGAGCAGGCCCTCAATCCCTCTGTTACAGTGTCACTATACCCCACTCCCTCTAACATGTAAGCTCACTGAGCAGGCCCTCAATCCCTCTGTTACTGTGTCATTTTACCCCACTCCATCTAACATGTAAGGTCACTGATCAGGGCCCCAATCCCTCTGTTACTGTGTCACTATACCCCACTCCCTCTAACATGTAAACTCACTGAGCAGGGCCCTCAATCCCTCTGTTACTGTGTCACTATACCCCACTTCCTCTAACATGTAAACTCACTGAGCAGGATCCTCAATCCCTCTGTTAATGTCACTATACCCCACTCCCTCTAACATGTAAACTCACTGAGCAGGCCCTCAATCCCTCTGTTACTGTGTCACTATACCCCACTGTAACGGAACGCAGTATATTAGTCCACGATATCCGTTGGTATCCTCAGGAAATCCACAGTCAAGACAGAAAGCACGGCAATATTCCCCATCCTCCCAATAACCGGACGAAACACAGTTTGGGAGTCAACCAACTCGCTTTATTCACAGACTTCCGTATTTATGCAGTTCCCCGTGCAAGGGGTTTCCTTACAGTTATTACAGGGGATTTCTCCCATCAGGCATTGCAATTATCCCAACAGGCATTGCTGCACGAGGGGGATACTCCCACTAAAATGGACGATTAAGTGGATTATCCCCTCGTGGAGCAAAACCGACAATTTATACAGAAATCTGTAGTTTATCCATTACAGCTCGCTTTTAGATGAATGACCGTTCGGTAGATAGCTGGGGTCGGTGGGCACATTTAGTGAGAATACCGCTCCGATCCCAGCTAAACTAACCGAACGCCGCACAAAATACATCCAAACAGGGAATTCGGTCTAAAAGTACCGAATATGTATGGGGCACATAATGTACTAAACGCGGTACTCCCCACCGCTCTGGAAGTCTAGCGGTGTTCGAATCATTGAGTAGCCGTTTTCGGTTCCAGGCTCTCGACGACCGAACACCGCTGCAGAGACAAAGGATCCAAGATGGCCGACCGCCGCATGGTCGGTAGCCGATCGGCGGCCACCAAGGAGAGCCTTTAAATACCGATTGCACCCGGAGTGCAATCGGTTACTTGGTGCCACACGACTGGTGAAAGTGTGGTCTACCTGGGGAGCCCATATTCGTACGGCGAACGGCTGTACATAGCATTATCACAGGTAACAACTTTCAGTATACATTCAGCCTATGGACAACCTACGATACATATAAGTCAGAAGTGGCTGGGTTTGCCACAATGCTCCCCCAGAACCAAGCCGGCATACACAGTCTGATCCCAACGGATCGGCTTGGGGATGTCCGGGGGAGTACTCACAGATCATTTTTCTAATTCTGTTTGTCTGGACAACCCGTCGGCGTTACCGTTTTGTTTTCCTGGTCGGTAGTGGATGGTAAAGTCAAAGGGCTGCAGCGCCAAACTCCAGCGCAGCAGCCGGGCATTGTCTCCAGATACACGGTTTAGCCATACCAACGGGTTATGATCTGTGAATAAGGAAAAAGGTTGTCCATACAAATACGGCTGTAACTTTTTAAGGGCCCACACCACGGCCAGGCATTCTTTCTCAATGGCGGCGTAGCTTACTTCGCGGGGTAATAACTTGCGGCTTAAGTAGGCTACGGGATGTTCTCCGCCATCGGCTCCCACTTGGCTCAGCACTGCCCCCAATCCAAACATTGAAGCGTCTGTGTGGACAAGAAATCTTTTAGTTGGATCAGGAGCCATTAACACAGGAGCATTAGTTAGTGCGGTCTTGAGCTGTTGGAATGCCTGCTCACACTCTGGGGCCCAGACAACCAGTCGGGGAAGGTTCTTTTTGGTCAGGTCCGTCAGGGGTTTGGCCAGGGTACTGTAGTCGGGTACAAATTTCCTATAATACCCTGCGGTCCCTAGAAACGCTAGCACCTGGGTTTTGGTCCTGGGGGTAGGCCACTTGGCCACGGCCTCAATTTTGGCTGGCTCGGGTCTCTGCTGCCCACACCCTACTCGGTGTCCTAGGTACTGTACCTCGGCCATCCCGATGTGGCACTTACTCGGTTTCAGCGTTAACCCTGCTCCCCCAATACGATCTAGGATCGCCCCTATATGTTGGAGGTGATCTTCCCAAGTCTGGCTGAAGATGGCTATGTCGTTCAGGTAGGCACAGGCATAGTCCTGGAAGCCGTCCAGTAGTCGATCTACCATCCGCTGAAAAGTAGCCGGAGCGTTTTTCATCCCGAAGGGCATGACCTTGAACTGGTACAGGCCAAACGGGGTGACAAACGCCGACTTGGGGATGGCATCATCGGCTAAAGGAATCTGCCAGTATCCCTTACATAAGTCAATTGTAGTGAGATACTGGCCCCGTGCCATTTTATCTAGCAGTTCGTCTATACGGGGCATCGGGTAGGCGTCAGACACGGTCTTGTCATTCAGCCGCCGGTAGTCAACGCAGAATCGGGTCGTGCCGTCCTTTTTAGGTACCAGGACTACCGGCGATGCCCAGGGGCTATCGGAGGGCTCGATAACCCCTAACTGCAGCATCTCATCCAGCTCGGCCTTCATATGAGTCCGGACTGATTCCGGGACCCTATATGGGGCCTGCCGCATAGGTAGCTGTCCCGGGGTTTCAACCCGGTGGGTGGCCAGCGGAGTGTACCCAGGTACATTAGAGAACGTAGCCCCTTTAGCTACGATCAGCGCCTGTATCTGGGCACGCTCACGAGGGTTTAGCCGCTCCCCCAGTTGAACCCCCCGGGAGGGCTCTACCGGCTCTTCCTGTTCTAGCAGATCAGGTAATGGTAAGTTCTCCTGATCTTCCATGGCTGAGGCACAGATTGCCGTCACATCCTCTATCCGCTCGTGGTAGGGTTTGAGCAGGTTGACGTGAAGCATGCGTCTCTTCCCTACCCCGGAGCAGGGGCCAATCACATAGGTAGTGTCGCATCGCTGCTCCACTACCTGGTATGGGCCTTGCCAGATGGCCTGCAGCTTATCGGCGCGGACAGGTTTTAAAATTAAAACCTTCTGCCCCACTTGAAAGCTGCGGTCTCTGGCTCCCCTATCGTACCATCGCCGCTGACGTTGTTGGGCCGCCTGGAGGTTGGTGTGTACGGCCTGGGTTAGCGCCTCCAGTCGGTCTCGGAACTCCAGTACGTACGATACTATAGGGGTTTCGCTAGCGATACTCTCCCCCTCCCAGTGCTCCCTAATTAAGTTTAAAGGTCCCCGTACTCTCCTCCCGAACAGTAGTTCGAATGGGGAGAACCCGGTCGATTCTTGGGGAACCTCTCTATACGCAAAGAGCAGGTGAGGTAGAAACCTCTCCCAGTCTTTGTGGGTCTCCCCGAACGTCCGAAGCATCTGCTTCAGCGTCCCATTGAAGCGTTCGCATAGTCCATTGGACTGGGGGTGGTAGGCTGAATTGACTATGGGCTTAATGCCACACACTTTCCACATCTGTTGGGTAACCTCAGCAGTAAATTGGGTGCCTCGGTCAGATATTATCTCCTGGGGGAACCCTACTCGGGAAAATACCTTTATGAGAGCTTCCGCCACGGTTTCAGCGTGAATGTTAGAGAGGGCTACCGCTTCGGGATATCGGGTGGCGTAGTCCACCACAGTTAAAATATATTTCTTCCCAGAAGGACTGGGTTTTGGCAGGGGCCCTATTATATCGACTGCGACCCTGCTGAAGGGTTCGGCGATAATGGGAAGGGGACATAACTTGGCCTTGTGGCGATCCCCTCGTTTTCCTACTCTCTGGCAGACGTCGCAGGATGTGCAATATTGTCGCACATCCTGTGAGATTCCGGGCCAGAAAAACGCGTGCGTTAGGCGGTACCGGGTACGGGTCATCCCTAGGTGCCCTGATAAGGGGATATCATGAGCAATTCTGAGCAGCTCCTGCCTATACTTCCGAGGTACCACTAGTTGTTTGTTCGTTAAGGTGACGGACCCCCCCACGTCCTTGGCCGTGACACGGTACAGTAACTCTTTTTCCCACGTGAAATGCTCCCCCTCTAGCCCGGCCTGTACAGCTTGTGCCCGGTCCCTATAGACTTGTAGAGTGGGATCGGTCTGTACTTCGGTGATAAAGGTAGTCGGGGTATCCCAGGATATGTAAGTCGGGTGAGGGTCGTGGTCTCTTACCTGAGCCTCAGAGTGTATCGGTGTAGCCGTGGTGCGTGCCTGTTGCCGTGTGGTTACCGGATGGGCTTCCTGGTAGGGTGCCTGAGGAACAAAGGCAGAGGTCATCTGACCCAAATCATTCCCTAACACAACATCTGCTGGTAAGTTCTGCATTAGTCCCACTTCTATTGTCCCCTCTCCCGCACCCCAGTTCAAATGTACTTTCGCCGTGGGTAGCCGGTATACAGCTCCCCCGGCTACCCGAACGGCCACTGATCCGCCGGTATGCGTGCCCTCTGAAACCAAATGGGGGGCTACCAGGGTTAAGGTAGCTCCCGAATCTCGCAGACCCTGCACTTCGGTCCCCTCCAGAGTTACTAGTTGTCGGTGATGTTGCCGGTTATCAGTGGCTCGGACCGACATGACCTCGTGCAATATGCCCAGAGGTTCCTCCGCCTGCACACTCCATACATCCTGAGTGGCGGAGTCCCTCTGGTAATGGTGAGCAGCCGCCCTGGGTGCTGGGTTTGGACGGCCCTGAGTCCAGGTGGGCCGGCTGCGATTCTGGTTGCACTCTCGGGCCATATGCCCCCATTGTTTGCAGGAATGGCATTGGATGTTTGCCCGCCCGTTGTATCTGGACGGTGGTGGTATCTGTCCTTGTGAGGGACGGAACGGGGCAGCGGTGTGTGCTAGGGGTGTTGTAGCGCTAGGTAGTCCTGGGGGTCGGGAGTAGCTTTTGGCTACGGGTCCCTGGGGTCTCCGGGCATCGAAATGTTGATCGGCCAATCTAGCCGCTTCCGTTAGGGTAAGGGGTTTCCTATCCCGTACCCATTCTTGCGTCTCCGGGGATAGTCCATTAAAAAATTGTTCCAGCAACATCAGCTGGCGTAATTCCTCCATGGTGGTGGCGTTGCTGGCCTGGATCCACCCTTGGGAGGCTTGATCTAATTTGTGTGCCCATTCTGCGTGCGAATCTCGCTCTGGTTTGCGTAAGTGTCGGAACTTGCGCCGGTATGCCTCCGGGGTAATGGCATACCTCTCCAAGATTGCACGCTTTACTTTGGCATAATCTTTGCTGTCCTCACTGGGTACAGCACGGTACGCTTCGGCTGCCCGACCTGCTAGTTTGCTTGCTAGCAGTTGCACCCATACGGACCGTTCTAGCTCATGCAGATCACACAGTCTTTCAAAGTCCTGCAAGTACCCGTCTATCTCGTCCTTTTCCTCGCAAAAAGCCCTGAAGGCCTGGTACGGGATCTTGGGCTTTACTGGGTTGTAGAGTGACCCTGGGTTTGACTCGGTTCGAGCCAGGGTGTGTTGCGGGCTGTGTGCCATAACGTATTCCTGCACATTTGCCATTACCATATTTAACATGGCATCTGATACCGGTTGCGGCAAAAACGCTAGCCTGGTCCTCATCTCTCTTTCATAGAGTGTTTCCTCCATAACTACCGGGGGGGTAGCGCTGCGGGCTTGGTCTCCCTCCATCAGCTCGGCAATGATTGTCGCCTTGTTTTTGCTGCTGGCTACTTTCCCTCTGGCTTCCAGTAGTTCCTTTAACGTCTGTCGCTTCAGTATGGTATAGTCAATCTCCATACGAATTGCCTTTGCTTTCCTCGTTCGGTAGTTCCAGTTACACGAACTCTGTTTTTCGGCTGTAAGGTTCGGATCCCGTCGCTTGCCACCAATTGTAACGGAACGCAGTATATTAGTCCACGATATCCGTTGGTATCCTCAGGAAATCCACAGTCAAGACAGAAAGCACGGCAATATTCCCCATCCTCCCAATAACCGGACGAAACACAGTTTGGGAGTCAACCAACTCGCTTTATTCACAGACTTCCGTATTTATGCAGTTCCCCGTGCAAGGGGTTTCCTTACAGTTATTACAGGGGATTTCTCCCATCAGGCATTGCAATTATCCCAACAGGCATTGCTGCACGAGGGGGATACTCCCACTAAAATGGACGATTAAGTGGATTATCCCCTCGTGGAGCAAAACCGACAATTTATACAGAAATCTGTAGTTTATCCATTACAGCTCGCTTTTAGATGAATGACCGTTCGGTAGATAGCTGGGGTCGGTGGGCACATTTAGTGAGAATACCGCTCCGATCCCAGCTAAACTAACCGAACGCCGCACAAAATACATCCAAACAGGGAATTCGGTCTAAAAGTACCGAATATGTATGGGGCACATAATGTACTAAACGCGGTACTCCCCACCGCTCTGGAAGTCTAGCGGTGTTCGAATCATTGAGTAGCCGTTTTCGGTTCCAGGCTCTCGACGACCGAACACCGCTGCAGAGACAAAGGATCCAAGATGGCCGACCGCCGCATGGTCGGTAGCCGATCGGCGGCCACCAAGGAGAGCCTTTAAATACCGATTGCACCCGGAGTGCAATCGGTTACTTGGTGCCACACGACTGGTGAAAGTGTGGTCTACCTGGGGAGCCCATATTCGTACGGCGAACGGCTGTACATAGCATTATCACAGGTAACAACTTTCAGTATACATTCAGCCTATGGACAACCTACGATACATATAAGTCAGAAGTGGCTGGGTTTGCCACACCCACTCCCTCTAACATGTAAACTCACTGAGCAGGATCCTCAATCCCTCTGTTACTGTCACTATACCCCACTCCCTCTAGCATGTAAGCTCAATGAGCAGGCCCTCAATCCCTCTGTTACTGTCACTATACCCCACTCCCTCTAGCATGTAAGCTCAATGAGCAGGCCCTCAAACCCTCTGTTACTGTCACTATACCCCACTCCCTCTAGCATGTAAGCTCAATGAGCAGGGCCCTCAATCCCTCTGTTACTGTCACTATACCCCACTCCCTCTAACATGTAAACTCACTGAGAAGGCCCTCAATCCCTCTGTTACTGTGTCACTATACCCCACTCCCTCTAACATGTAAGCTCACTGAGCAGGGCCTCAATCCCTCTGTTACTGTGTCACTATACCCCACTCCCTCTAACATGTAAACTCACTGAGCAGGGCCCTCAATCCCTCTGTTACTGTCACTATACCCCACTCCCTCTAGCATGTAAGCTCAGTGAGCAGGCCCTCAATCCCTCTGTTACTGTCACTATACCCCACTCCCTCTAGCATGTAAGCTCATTGAACAGGACCCTCAATCCCTCTGTTACTCTGTGTGACGAAACCAATCTCGCCACATTGTATTGGAGGAGCCTGGTTGCCCGCCTGCTGCCTTTGGACTATGGCCCTGGGAGATTGGGCCCTTTACAAACAGTATTCGGCCCTAACAGAGTGCATGTCACTCATTCTGGCCTTTTAAATACAGTGGGGCCATTCGGTACTTGCCCTGTGTGAGCAGTAATACCCCCCAGATAGCTATGCCATGGAGCCTATTCATATAATGAAAGACTATGGGAAAGACTTTGGCTCCATGGCAATTAAACTTTATTTGTGTGGTCTGCGTGCCATTCACCTAATAATGTGCACGCAGACCTGAGCTATCTGGGGATATGTTAAATGTCTGTGTTTAATGTATAAAATGTGACTTTATGTATTTTAAAGAGTTTTATGTTGTTTTGCAACCATGTGGTTAATGGAGTCTGCCTCTAGTCCTGGATAATTAGATTTCTTCTCCAATTATCTCCAGGGCAGAAGGGAGGAAGCCAGGATGCATTGTGGGGATGTTTTACTTTTACTGTTTGAGCCAGGGGGAATAAAAGATACTTTTACTAACTTTTTAACCCCTGGTCTGATTCATGCCATTTTTTAATATGTTGTTCCCCTGAATGGATTGATTGTGAATATGTATTTTTATGTGAATGTGATGTATGGTTTTAAAGTTATGAAAGTTGTGTAAAAGTATATTTTGAACTGTACACATAATGGGATTAAGTGTCACACTAAGGGGAGGGGATGTGTGGGAGGTAACATCTATGTTATTGGTTATTTTATGCCTCCCCCTGGGTGTGGCCTGTATGTGTACTCATGTAATAAAAACCAGGCTGGGTGCCCAGCACCTCAGACCACTGCTTGACCTTCAACACGGAGCCTTGTCTCGTTCTTGGGGGGATTCACTGTATGCTGTTGGAGATTTGACTGCTAGGAGTGTAAGCTGATGTCTGCTTTTCCTATTCATCTGCTAGCAGCTATTTGTGAGGTTCCAGCTGGAGTGCTACCTTATTCACCTATATCCAGTTCATGAGTTCTGATGTTCTGCAGTAGCTGTGCCTTTCTGAGAAAAGGGGATTATCGCCTAAACGGATTTTAACCCCTCATATGCTGAAACGGTCCGTTACAATTGGTGGCAAGCGGCGGGATCGTTCCTACAGCCAGAAGGACAGCTACAGGAGACACCATTACTCTGGATTGTACAATTTGAGGGCAACGCATGTCCCAGTACAGCGACCCTAAAAGCAACAGCATGGAACCAGCAGTGGAGTACAATAAGGGTGACATGGATGACCGGGATGCAATAAGGAAAGGCATCTGGTACCAGGCCCTGGATAATGTACAATACCAGCGGGGTGAGAGTCTCCCCAGTGAAGAGCAGCGGTTGCAGAAGCAAGTGGCCCTGCGGATGCCCTTCCTGGGAGAGCAGCCCCTGGAGGAATGGGTGAAGGAACTAGAGCACCGGGTATGGCAGGAGCTATGGCTGGAGGATGCCTACCAGGCGCTCTGGTGGTATATGGCACAGTATATACCCTGGACAGCCGAACATGACAAGCCAGAGGGAGAGGAGTTTGATGGTCCTGGCTTGTTATGGGAGTCCTTTGCAGAGCCTGGCTTCGGGAGCCCTGCGCAAACCAGACTGCAGGACATTTTCTATGAGAGGGAGGCTAGGCATGAGTGGGATGACCCCCATGAGGTAGAGCAAGACCTGGCTCACCTAGCAGCCCTGGAGTGGGAACTGGAGCAAAACTACCAAGATCTCTTCCGCTTCATTGGGAAGGCTCAGCAGGACAGTAAGGTGACAGACCCAGATCCCTTCCGCTGGGAAGATATTGTAGAGATTTACTGGGAAGAACCCCAGGTGGCCTGTAGAGATGGGACCGAGGTCTCTCCACCGGTCCTGCAGGGAATTGGGAGCCCAGTCTCCATTCCCCAGCGGCAGGCTGAGTTACAGGGGGCAGAGGTAGTTGGTCCCACCCCCCAGCAGCAGAGTGATATGCCGGGAAGGCAGTGTGAAATGCAGGGAGAGGAGAGCAGCGTCCTCCCTCCCCAGCGGCAGGCTGAGTTACAGGGGGCAGAGGTAGTTGGTCCTACCCCCCAGCAGCAGAGTGATATGCCGGGAAGGCAGTGTGAAGTGCAGGGAGAGGAGAGCAGCGTCCTCCCTCCCCAGCGGCAGGCTGAGTTACAGGGGGCAGAGGTAGTTGGTCCTACCCCCCAGCAGCAGCGTGATTTATTGGGAATTGGGAGCCCAGTCTCCATTCCCCAGCGGCAGTGTAAAGTGCAGGGAGAGGAGAGCAGTGTCCTCCCTCCCCAGCGGCAGGCTGAGTTACAGGGGGCAGAGGTAGTTGGTCCTACCCCCCAGCAGCAGAGTGATATGCCGGGAAGGCAATGTGAAGTGCAGGGAGAGGAGAGCAGCGTCCTCCCTCCCCAGCGGCAGGCTGAGTTACAGGGGGCAGAGGTAGTTGGTCCTACCCCCCAACAGCAGCGTGATGTTTTGGGAATAGAGAGCCCAGTCTCCTTTCCCCAAAGGCAGAATGTCCAGCAGGGAATAGAGAGCCCAGTCTCCTTTCCCCAACAGCAGGACACTGTATTGGGAGGAGAGACAGTCGGTCTCCCTCCACAAAGGTGGAAAGTATGTATGGGAGAGGAGCTTGCTACCACCTCTCCCCAGCTGCGGATCATTGATGTGCAGGGAATAGAGAGCCCAGTCTCCTTTCCCCAGCGGCAGGACACTGCATTGGGAGGAGAGACAGTCGGTCTACCTCCACAAAGGTGGAAAGTATGTATGGGAGAGGAGCTTGCTACCACCTCTCCCCAGCGGCGGATCCGTAATGGGCAGGGAATAGAGAGCCCAGTCTCCTTTCCCCAGCGGCAGAATGTTCTAGTGGGAGAGGAGCCTGTTACCCCCTCTCCCCAGCGGCAGCTTAATATACCAGGGGGAGACAGTAAACCCCCCACCGGTGCAGATGGGACCGTGGTCTCTGCACTCACCACACAGGGGGTAGGGACGGTCGGTCCTAACCCCCCACGAAAGAGCTGTGTATCCAAGGGGGAGACAACCGGTCTCCCCACTCAGCAGCAGAGCTATGCAACTAAGGGGGAGACAGTCCGTCTCCAGCAACCAGGCTCCAACCAGACTACTCCGGTGGTAGTGCTGGCACCAGGACAGAGTACCGCTGGTCTCTGCCCACTCAGCAACCCACCAAGGCAGCCTACCAGTCCCCTACACAGCCGTGGTGAGGCACCTGGACATGGACAAACTTCTCCTCTACCCAGGTGTAGTAACTATTTATTGTGGGTGGGCTGTACTGTTTTTTTTGCTTTATGGGTGGGTTGCTGGACTAACAAGGGCACTGACCGGCAGGAGGTCAGGTACCCTGTTAGTCTTTTTGGAAAGGGGGAGAGATGTGACGAAACCAATCTCGCCACATTGTATTGGAGGAGCCTGGTTGCCCGCCTGCTGCCTTTGGACTATGGCCCTGGGAGATTGGGCCCTTTACAAACAGTATTCGGCCCTAACAGAGTGCATGTCACTCATTCTGGCCCTTTAAATACAGTGGGGCCATTCGGTACTTGCCCTGTGTGAGCAGTGATACCCCCCAGATAGCTATGCCATGGAGCCTATTCATATAATGAAAGACTATGGGAAAGACTAATTGTAACGGACCGTTTCAGCATATGAGGGGTTAAAATCCGTTTAGGCGATAATCCCCTTTTCTCAGAAAGGCACAGCTACTGCAGAACATCAGAACTCACGAACTGGATATAGGTGAATAAGGTAGCACTCCAGCTGGAACCTCACAAATAGCTGCTAGCAGATGAATAGGAAAAGCAGACATCAGCTTACACTCCTAGCAGTCAAATCTCCAACAGCATACAGTGAATCCCCCCAAGAACGAGACAAGGCTCCGTGTTGAAGGTCAAGCAGTGGTCTGAGGTGCTGGGCACCCAGCCTGGTTTTTATTACATGAGTACACATACAGGCCACACCCAGGGGGAGGCATAAAATAACCAATAACATAGATGTTACCTCCCACACATCCCCTCCCCTTAGTGTGACACTTAATCCCATTATGTGTACAGTTCAAAATATACTTTTACACAACTTTCATAACTTTAAAACCATACATCACATTCACATAAAAATACATATTCACAATCAATCCATTCAGGGGAACAACATATTAAAAAAATGGCATGAATCAGACCAGGGGTTAAAAAGTTAGTAAAAGTATCTTTTATTCCCCCTGGCTCAAACAGTAAAAGTAAAACATCCCCACAATGCATCCTGGCTTCCTCCCTTCTGCCCTGGAGATAATTGGAGAAGAAATCTAATTATCCAGGACTAGAGGCAGACTCCATTAACCACATGGTTGCAAAACAACATAAAACTCTTTAAAATACATAAAGTCACATTTTATACATTAAACACAGACATTTAACATATCCTCAGATAGCTCAGGTCTGCGTGCACATTATTAGGTGAATGGCACACAGACCACACAAATACAGTTTAATTGCCATGGAGCCAAAGTCTTTCCCATAGTCTTTCATTATATGAATAGGCTCCATGGCATAGCTATCTGGGGGGTATCACTGCTCACGAAGGGCAAGTACCGAATGGCCCCACTGTATTTAAAGGGCCAGAATGAGTGACATGCACTCTGTTAGGGCCGAATACTGTTTGTAAAGGGCCCAATCTCCCAGGGCCATAGTCCAAAGGCAGCAGGCGGGCAACCAGGCTCCTCCAATACAATGTGGCGAGATTGGTTTCGTCACACTCTGTCACTATACCCCACTCCCTCTAACATGTAAACTCACTGAGCAGGGCCCTCAATCCCTCTGTTACTGTCACTATACCCCACTCCATCTAACATGTAAGGTCAGTGATCAGGGCCCCAATCCCTCTGTTACTGTGTCACTATACCCCACTCCCTCTAACATGTAAGCTCATTGAGCAGGGCCCTCAATCCCTCTGTTACTGTCACTATACCCCACTCCCTCTAGCATGTAAGCTCAATGAGCAGGCTCTCAATCCCTCTGTTACTGTCACTATACCCCACTCCTTCTAGCATGTAAGCTCAATGAGCAGGCCCTCAATCCCTCTGTTACTGTCACTATACCCCACTCCCTCTAGCATGTAAGCTCAATGAGCAGGGCCCTCAATCCCTCTGTTACTGTCACTATACCCCACTCCCTCTAACATGTAAGCTCACTGAGCATGGCCTCAATCCCTCTGTTACTGTGTCACTATACCCCACTCCCTCTAACATGTAAACTCACTGAGCAGGGCCCTCAATCCCTCTGTTACTGTCACTATACCCCACTCCCTCTAGCATGTAAGCTCATTGAGCAGGCCCTCAATCCCTCTGTTACTGTCACTATACCCCACTCCCTCTAGCATGTAAGCTCGTTGAGCAGGACCCTCAATCCCTCTGTTACTGTGTCACTATACCCCACTCCCTCTAACATGTAAGCTCATTGAGCAGGACCCTCAATCCCTCTGTTACTGTCACTATACCCCACTCCCTCAAGCATGTAAGCTCATTGAGCAGAACCATCAATCCCTCTGTTACTGTGTCACTATACCCCACTCCCTCTAACATGTAAACTCACTGAGCAGGGCCCTCAATCCCTCTGTTACTGTCACTATACCCCACTCCATCTAACATGTAAGGTCACTGATCAGGGCCCCAATCCCTCTGTTACTGTGTCACTATACCCCACTCCCTCTAACATGTAAGCTCATTGAGCAGGACCCTCAATCCCTCTGTTACTGTGTCACTATACCCCACTGCTTTTAACATGTAAACTCACTGAGCAGGGCCCTCAATCCCTCTGTTACTGTGTCACTATACCCCACTTCCTCTAACATGTAAACTCACTGAGCAGGATCCTCAATCCCTCTGTTACTGTCACTATACCCCACTCCCTCTAACATGTAAACTCACTGAGCAGGCCCTCAATCCCTCTATTACTGTGTCACTATACCCCACTCCCTCTAACATGTAAACTCACTGAGCAGGGCCCTCAATCCCTCTGTTACTGTGTCACTATATCCCACTCCCTCTAACATGTAAACTCACTGAGCAGGCCCTCAATCCCTCTGTTACAGTGTCACTATACCCCACTCCCTCTAACATGTAAGCTCACTGAGCAGACTCTCAATCCCTCTGTTACTGTGTCACTATACCCCACTCCCTCTAACATGTAAGCTCACTGAGCAGGCCCTCAATCCCTCTGTTACTGTGTCATTTTACCCCACTCCATCTAACATGTAAGGTCACTGATCAGGGCCCCAATCCCTCTGTTACTGTGTCACTATACCCCACTACCTCTAACATGTAAGCTCATTGTGCAGGACCCTCAATCCCTCTGTTACAGTGTCACTATACCCCACTCCCTCTAACATGTAAGCTCACTGAGCAGGCCCTCAATCCCTCTGTTACTGTGTCATTTTACCCCACTCCATCTAACATGTAAGGTCACTGATCAGGGCCCCAATCCCTCTGTTACTGTGTCACTATACCCCACTCCCTCTAACATGTAAGCTCATTGAGCAGGACCCTCAATCCCTCTGTTACTGTGTCACTATACCCCACTCCCTCTAACATGTAAACTCACTGAGCAGGGCCCTCAATCCCTCTGTTACTGTGTCACTATACCCCACTTCCTCTAACATGTAAACTCACTGAGCAGGATCCTCAATCCCTCTGTTACTGTCACTATACCCCACTCCCTCTAGCATGTAAACTCACTGAGCAGGCCCTCAATCCCTCTGTTACTGTGTCACTATACCCTACTCCCTCTAACATGTAAACTCACTGAGCAGGCCCTCAATCCCTCTGTTACAGTGTCACTATACCCCACTCCCTCTAGCATGTAAGCTCAATGAGCAGGGCCCTCAATCCCTCTGTTACTGTCACTATACCCCACTCCCTCTAACATGTAAACTCACTGAGAAGGCCCTCAATCCCTCTGTTACTGTGTCACTATACCCCACTCCCTCTAACATGTAAGCTCACTGAGCATGGCCTCAATCCCTCTGTTACTGTGTCACTATACCCCACTCCCTCTAACATGTAAGCTCAGTGAGCAGGCCCTCAATCCCTCTGTTACTGTCACTATACCCCACTCCCTCTAACATGTAAACTCACTGAGAAGGCCCTCAATCCCTCTGTTACTGTGTCACTATACCCCACTCCCTCTAACATGTAAGCTCACTGAGCATGGCCTCAATCCCTCTGTTACTGTGTCACTATACCCCACTCCCTCTAGCATGTAAGTTCAGTGAGCAGGCCCTCAATCCCTCTGTTACTGTCACTATACCCCACTCCCTCTAACATGTAAACTCACTGAGAAGGCCCTCAATCCCTCTGTTACTGTGTCACTATACCCCACTCCCTCTAACATGTAAGCTCACTGAGCAGGGCCTCAATCCCTCTGTTACTGTGTCACTATACCCCACTCCCTCTAACATGTAAACTCACTGAGCAGGGCCCTCAATCCCTCTGTTACTGTCACTATACCCCACTCCCTCTAGCATGTAAGCTCAGTGAGCAGGCCCTCAATCCCTCTGTTACTGTCACTATACCCCACTCCCTCTAGCATGTAAGCTCATTGAGCAGGACCCTCAATCCCTCTGTTACTGTGTCACTATACCCCACTCCCTCTAACATGTAAACTCACTGAGCAGGGCCCTCAATCCCTCTGTTACTGTCACTATACCCCACTCCATCTAACATGTAAGGTCACTGATCAGGGCCCCAATCCCTCTGTTACTGTGTCACTATACCCCACTCCCTCTAACATGTAAGCTCATTGAGCAGGGCCCTCAATCCCTCTGTTACTGTCACTATACCCCACTCCCTCTAGCATGTAAGCTCAATGAGCAGGCTCTCAATCCCTCTGTTACTGTCACTATACCCCACTCCCTCTAGCATGTAAGCTCAATGAGCAGGCCCTCAATCCCTCTGTTACTGTCACTATACCCCACTCCCTCTAGCATGTAAGCTCAATGAGCAGGGCCCTCAATCCCTCTGTTACTGTCACTATACCCCACTCCCTCTAACATGTAACTCACTGAGCATGGCCTCAATCCCTCTGTTACTGTGTCACTATACCCCACTCCCTCTAGCATGTAAGCTCATTGAGCAGGACCATCAATCCCTCTGTTACTGTGTCACTATACCCCACTCCCTCTAACATGTAAGCTCATTGAGCAGGACCCTCAATCCCTCTGTTAATGTCACTATACCCCACTGTCACTATACCCCACTCCCTCAAGCATGTAAGCTCATTGAGCAGGACCCTCAATCCCTCTGTTACTGTGTCACTATACCCCACTCCCTCTAACATGTAAACTCACTGAGCAGGGCCCTCAATCCCTCTGTTACTGTCACTATACCCCACTCCATCTAACATGTAAGGTCACTGATCAGGGCCCCAATCCCTCTGTTACTGTGTCACTATACCCCACTCCCTCTAACATGTAAGCTCATTGAGCAGGATCCTCAATCCCTCTGTTACTGTGTCACTATACCCCACTCCTTTTAACATGTAAACTCACTGAGCAGGGCCCTCAATCCCTCTGTTACTGTGTCACTATACCCCACTTCCTCTAACATGTAAACTCACTGAGCAGGATCCTCAATCCCTCTGTTACTGTGTCACTATACCCCACTCCCTCTAGCATGTAAGTTCAGTGAGCAGGCCCTCAATCCCTCTGTTACTGTCACTATACCCCACTCCCTCTAACATGTAAACTCACTGAGAAGGCCCTCAATCCCTCTGTTACTGTGTCACTATACCCCACTCCCTCTAACATGTAAACTCACTGAGCAGGGCCCTCAATCCCTCTGTTACTGTGTCACTATACCCCACTCCCTCTAACATGTAAGCTCACTGAGCAGGCCCTCAATCCCTCTGTTACTGTGTCATTTTACCCCACTCCATCTAACATGTAAGGTCACTGATCAGGGCCCCAATCCCTCTGTTACTGTGTCACTATACCCCACTCCCTCTAACATGTAAGCTCATTGAGCAGGACCCTCAATCCCTCTGTTACTGTGTCACTATACCCCACTCCCTCTAACATGTAAACTCACTGAGCAGGGCCCTCAATCCCTCTGTTACTGTGTCACTATACCCCACTTCCTCTAACATGTAAACTCACTGAGCAGGATCCTCAATCCCTCTGTTACTGTCACTATACCCCACTCCCTCTAACATGTAAACTCACTGAGCAGGCCCTCAATCCCTCTGTTACTGTGTCACTATACCCCACTCCCTCTAACATGTAAACTCACTGAGCATGGCCTCAATCCCTCTGTTACTGTGTCACTATACCCCACTCCATCTAACATGTAAGGTCACTGATCAGGGCCCCAATCCCTCTGTTACTGTGTCACTATACCCCACTCCCTCTAACATGTAAGCTCATTGAGCAGGATCCTCAATCCCTCTGTTACTGTGTCACTATACCCCACTCCTTTTAACATGTAAACTCACTGAGCAGGGCCTTCAATCCCTCTGTTACTGTGTCACCATACCCCACTCCCTTTAGCATGTAAACTCACTGAGCAGGGCCCTCAATCCCTCTGTTACTGTGTCACCATACCCCACTCCCTCTAGCATGTAAACTCACTGAGCAGGGCCCTCAATCCCTCTGTTACTGTGTCACTATACCCTTCTTCCTCTAACATGTAAACTCACTGAGCAGGATCCTCAATCCCTCTGTTACTGTCACTATACCCCACTCCCTCTAACATGTAAACTCACTGAGCAGGCCCTCAATCCCTCTGTTACTGTGTCACTATACCCCACTCCCTCTAACATGTAAACTCACTGAGCAGGGCCCTCAATCCCTCTGTTACTGTGTCACTATATCCCACTCCCTCTAACATGTAAACTCACTGAGCAGGCCCTCAATCCCTCTGTTACAGTGTCACTATACCCCACTCCCTCTAACATGTAAGCTCACTGAGCAGACCCTCAATCCCTCTGTTACTGTGTCACTATACCCCACCCCCTCTAACATGTAAGCTCACTGAGCAGGCCCTCAATACCTCTTGAACCCGGGCCGCACCAGGGGCCCCCGAGGGTGGACCGGAATAACACCCTCCGGTCGATAGGGGGGGAACGAGGGTCTGGTCTCCGCTTGTCAGCCGCCAGTGCCAGCGGGGGAGCGACCGTCTCCCTCACGCCAACCACGCGTTTAGGCTTTATTGGAAGAGTAGGAGCGGAAAGCCGGAGTCCTATCTTGCGTGGCATCATTGTGTGCCCCCGGGTTTCGCCTGTTTTGACCCTGACCCTGACCCTGTTTTGGCTTTCAAAATGTGTTTGTTTGGTGCCGCTGAGCAGGAGCTGTACGAGTTTGCTTCCTCTGCTCTCAGTGGTCAGGCCCCGCCCCCGTTTCATGTTCTTATGTCCCGTTATTCTGACATTAAGCGGACTTTGTAATAATTACCACGGACAATGATTTTCTATTTGTGTTTGTTTTCTATGTAATGTATTTATAAAATACTGAAAATTTTAAATAAAGAATATACATATTCCCATGATGCCAGCACTCTAGTTCCCGGTCTTTAATGATGCTCCGGTGCCAACTCCAGCCATATATATATATAGAAGAGAAGATAAGTGCACTCTGGAGACCGTGGTAGCAAAGTAGAAATGCTTTTATTTAGCACTGTTAGCACAGATAAACATCACTGTTTCAGTCCTCCTGGACTTTTCTCCAGACAAGTGCTAAGTGCCAGATAACGGTATTAAATACACAAGCTGTGAGATAATTGGAGGGGGAACAGGTGAGAGCAAGACTGGTGATGTCAGAGATGACCTCCTCATACCAAATTAAATCATGTGAGTGAAGGTAAGAAACAATTAGCTCTATAACGTATGATAGGTGGAGACCGGATATAAAGAAGACTGGATCGACAGAGAGAAGTGGGGTGATAGTTATGTGAGAACAGAAATGATCAAAGAACATAATTCAGTGATTGTTCCAGTCATTAAAGGGAATCTCCAGTGCCAGGAAAACGATCCGTTTTTCTGGCACTGGAGGGTCCCTCTCCCTCCCACCCCTCAATCCCCGGTTACTGAAGGGGTGAAAACCCCTTCAGTGACTTACCTGAGGCAGCGGCGATGTCCCTCGCCGCTGTCTCCTCCTCCGCGACGCTCCTCCTGTCCATTGCGTCGGCCCGTGGTCGAGACTGATCCTGCCCACCGGCCGAGGAGACCTAATGCGCATGCGCGGCAATGCCGCGCATGCGCATTACGTCTCCCCATAGGAAAGCATTGAAAAATCATTTCAATGCTTTCCTATGGGGTTTTGAGCGACGCTGGAAGTCCTTACACAGCGTGAGGACGTCCAGCAACGCTCTAGCACAGGTTTCCTGTGCTAGGAACCAGGAAGTGCCCTCTAGTGGCTGTCTAGTAGACAGCCACTAGAGGTGGAGTTAACCCTGCAAGGTAATTATTGCAGTTTATGAAAATCTGCAATAATTACACTTGCAAGGTTAAGAGTAGTGGGAGTTGGCACCCAGGCCACTCCAATGGGCATAAGTGGTCTGGGTGCCTGGAGTGTCCCTTTAAAAGAAGGAGGAATCTCACATTAACAGGCATAATTAATTGCAATGTAAATTATACGAGAATTGCATATTGATGTTATGTAACATTACATTATTTATCTTCTTTCCTATATATATGAATATATAAAATGATTTATGATCAGTAGAGAAAATATATCATTGGACATTAATGGATCCAGTTACAAAGCACTCAAAGTTTAGCCAGACGTAAAAACAAAACAGCAAACGTTTATTTACTAAGCAGTGAATTGGGATATAGCCTGAATATTTAAATGAAATGTCAGTTCACCATAAATTACCATTTAGTGAATAAAGTTTGTTGAGCTTTATTTTTAAAACAGTGAATTGTGGGGAATAGCCACAAATACTGGCAAAACTAACAGGATGGGAAAAATGAATTGTCATCTGATTCCAGGTGGATTTTTTCTAAACTCAGTTATTTCTCGTCTATATTTCGCAAGTCGATAGCTGTCTCATCATAACTTGTGGTTCAGAAGAAAATCTCCTTTTGATCATGGCCATTCTGAGAATGGTAAATCTGTCTAACTTTAATGCTGCTTTGGTTTGGTTTTTAATGAAATATTTCTATTTGTTACACATGTGATAGCGATCTCGTTTCCACTTATTTTGTGATTCAGCATTGTAGGTAGCACAGATGTCGGACACACTCTTCCTTTCATTCTGACCAGCCGTACAATGTGAAAAACATACAAAGAGGATGGATCTAATTGTTTTACCATTGTATATAAATACGCTTTACTGGCACAAAGACTTCACAGGAAATAGATTTCATACTTAGTAAAAAAACAAAAAAAAAAATGTTGAAAAAGCTATACTTCAGTATTTTGGGTTGAAATTTGTTGAAATAGTTTTGCAGTTTTTAAGATGATTTTACGAATTAAGTGCCCGCTTTTGAGTCCATCTGTGTATAGGGACACTATAGGCACACAGGCCACCTCATGTTATTAAAGTGGTCTGGGTGCAGTGTCCATGCCCCGTTAGTCCTGCAATGTTAAGCATTGTAGTTTTATAGAAACGGTCAGTACTGAGACTGCCTCTAATGGCTGTCAATCTGGAGTTTCACAGAGCTAGAATCAGTGTCTGCGATAGAGAAAACCCCATAAGAAGGTTTTGAGACAATGCTTTCCTATAGTGGAGGGCTAATGAGCTCACCGTGCATGCGCCTTAGGTCCCTCCATCAGATGACTTCAGTGTAAGCGGACTGCGACCCAGTGAATCGGGTTAGAGAATAAAGGGTTATTTAACTATGTTTGTTCTCTTAACACTAAAGTGTTCCTTTAAGTAAAGTATTACTAAACGGGTGGTCACTCCTTTGTTTCAGAATTGATAGTGATTAGGAAATAAGACCGTAGCCTGCTTGGCTGCAGGTCTTTTGGCTCCATAGATTCTACTAGGAAATCCCCCAAGAACCAGTTTGGACAAACGCTCAATGGGTAAGGTGAACGTAACTCCTGTGGGTAATGTGCAGAGGATTTACGCACAAAGAGAAGAAGGACAGGAAACATGGAAACTTTTGACTAATATGAAAAAATCCAGAGCCTGCACATTCTGTAGCTTCTGATTCTGGGAAAGGGCAATTACGTTTCATCACATTAAAGAAAGTTGAAGAATTCATGTGTACTGCAATACTACGAAAGATGTGCACAAGACATGGACAAGGGGTAGAATACTGATTTACTAATAAGTCTACAAAATGTTGAAGTTATCAGCCTGTCATCCTGATAAGGGAATCTTTTAAGCAAACAAAGAAGTTTGAATGACTATCTGTTCCTGTCCAAATTAGAGATGTTTAAATTGTGTATACGCAGAATTAAATTCACACTGACACACAAGGTACAGGTTAAATGAAAGAACTTCAGGAAATTTATTGGCATCTGTTAAAAAGTGGGCTCGCAGACCCTTTTAAAGGCAAAATTACATCATTGTAAGAAATCAAGATAGAAGCAAGAAAACATTGTCAATTGGCTAAGGTGTAAAGTGGTTAATTAAATGCCCTCCCTGTTGGGTGTTACATCTTATGTCATAGCTGACATCATGACAAGCTCCTACAGGTTTCAGCACCATCTTGCTGGCACGAGGGAGCTCACTCGATGGGAGGGGGGCTTTGGCAGTTGTCCATAATGAGCAACTGGTACGTTAGTCGTTCAAGGTTAGCATCCTCAAGGCCTTTTTAGCAATTATACATTCTATTAAGACTATCTGCAACAGTGTTTCATTTAACAGGATTCTAGCATTTTCCTGCTGACATGTTATTTCTATGAACAAAGCAATCTTGTAAGATTTAAACTATGAGGCCTGAGAACTGAATATAAGAGTATAGTATTAAAGGGGCCCAGTAAGGGTTATAGTTTATAAGGGGCCTAATAATTCTACAACAGTCCCCCCTATAGAGTGTTAATTACTAAAAAGGATAAACTTTATTTGTTAATATCAGAAGATTTGTTAGCCCAAAGACACATAAAACCCCCATGTCCGCTAATTTGGTGTTAGTGCAAAGTGCAAGTCTATCCCTAATCTGACCATAGTAGGCTTCAGCTCATCCGTCAGTACGGCTCTCGAACACTTCACTTCCATGGGTATCCCACGGTGGCTTGTCCACCACTTCTCCACACGGTAGGCTAACCAATACAGACGGAAGCTGTCCCTTAGCTGTCCCTCCCTAGAATTTCTGCACTTCGTCATCATAGGGAAGAGTTTGTAGCGGAATGCAGGGCGATGTGAGATCTTGATCACCAATTTCCAGATGAGTAAAGGTTGGTGTCGTTTGGTCTACAGTCTTCTGTAGGAATTTTCTGAGGCATGGGAGGACACAACAAACGAGAAGAGCGAGAATAAAAAGAAAAATTAGTAGAGCCATACCAATATGAACTAAAGCTTTTTGCCAACCAGTCATCCAACCAAACCATTTTTCCCAGGGATCTGTCACCCCAGAATTCCTTTTCAACTCCTCTGAAAGTTTATTTAACTTTTCTATGGCCAGGGTGACCTTACCATTAGGGCCTGTGTTTTCTGGAATGAAGTTGCAACAAGTCATGGTGTCGGGTAGTATTTTACATACACCCCTCTTCTCGGCTAGAATCATGTCTAAGGCCAGTGTGTTCTGGAAGGTCATCTGGGATGTGGCTTGTAGTTGTTCGGCTAAACCCTGGAGGGCATCCCTGGTATAATTAACAAAGCGCTGTTGGTTGTAATAGATATAATTTATCCAGTTAAGGTTCTTATTGGCAGTGACTATAGTGAACAGTGATTCAAAACCCACTGCAACTTCATCTCTAGCTTTAAATTCATTAGGTACCCCCCCCCCCCCCTAGGTACCCCAATGGCATCTATGTAAACATGTGGGTCAAAACTGCCTTTTACTGGGGTTTCTCGTTTGGCTCTGGCTGGTGTATGTGGTGGGCCGGGTGTGTCAGTATGGTTATCGGAAATAATGTGTATAGGCATAATGACTTTAGCTAGGGCACACTCACCCCACCATTCAATCTCCAGTCTAGATCTTATCAGTAGATCCCCACATAACCAGTAAATATCCCCCAGTGACCTGGTATGATGCTGTAGCAGTTGTTTAGGGACAGTTCTTTAGGTGGCACAATAACCTTTTGAAAAGTTACCCACAAATTTACCAGTTCCATCATAGTTGGTATAGCAAGTATAATTTGTAAATTGTAACTCCGTCAGGGGGTTTGACATTTCCAACTAAGAGAGGGTATTCTGCTGTCCATGCTTTGCAGAGGGACTGGTTGGAACCATAATTAAAGGCAAAAAGACTTAGAAAACAGGTTTCTATTTCTAAAGGGATAGTTAAAGGGACGGTGCCAAGATGGGGTCGGGCACCTCCACATACATAACAGGCAGTTTTATTGTGCTTATTGGCATTATATCTCATCCATTCTAACCACAAATTTATATCATTAAAGCCTGTTTCAGCAGCCATAGTATCTTCAAAAGTAGGGTTAACAATGGCCATCATGTCCCTAAAGGACTGGATATGAGGTTTTAGCGGATTTGGGACCATATGTTCAGCCCCTTGCCACCCTGGAGAGTGACACATGTCTTTGAGGTAGAAATGGCCTAGTTTATTATAGGAACCTCTTCTCCAATACATTCCCATCACATATTGATCAGCATCCTCTGGGCCAGGATGTTCAATATTTAACATTAGTTTCATAGGTGTACCTCCTCCAGGCTTTCTTAAAGTCATTCTTTGAAAGAGGGATCGACCATGGTCATCTATTTTTGCTAAAGCACTTTTAGGTTTATAACCCCAAGCAGGCCCGGCATTCCATCCCGCCGCCCCCCAATGGTTACAGTTGTGCCCCCACTGTTTGTCAACTACACAAACATAGGGGTCTTTTGCTTGTGGTATATCTTTATAAATGGCTTGAATCTGTGATTTAGGGAATGGGCAATCTACAATGTCACAGTAATCAAAAGTAAAGGTGGCTACACGGGTACATGATGAGTTATACCAGAAGGTGTACCCACTAGCATCTTTGGTAATGGCCACCTGCTGGGCTTTAAGAAGGCCAATCAAGGGGATTAGGTACCAGAAGTACATGGTTGTGCGGAATTAGCTTCCTCTGGGGCGGGTGTCTTCTTGCAATGGGAGGCGTGAATCCAATGTGGCCTACCAGCCAACTTGACAGAGGTAGCGGTGATCAGGAGAACCTGGAATGGTCCCTCAAATCTTGGTTCCAGAGTGTGTTTTCGCACAAATTTCTTGACTAGGATCCAATCACCAGGAAGCAGACTGTGGTTGCCTGTGTCAGAATCAGGATCTGGAATTGAAGAGAAAACTTGGGCATGGATTTTGTTTAAGGCACTTGCAAGTTCAGTCACATAATCTACTAAAACATCAGTCTGAAGCTGCAGTTGTTGGGGAAAATAGCAACCTAGTCTGGGTGCAGTCCCAAATAGAATCTCATACGGGGACAATGAGGGCTTTCCTCTGGGTGTATGTCTGACACTGTACAGGGCTATTGACAAGCTTTCAGGCCAGGGCATTTTTGTTTCTTGTGACATTTTTAACATTCTAGTTTTCAGGGTACCATTCATACGCTCGACCTTACCACTACTCTGTGGGTGGTAAGGGGTGTGAAAAGCAAGGGTCACTCCTAGAGCAGTCCAAATTTCTTTGGTAACTGATGCTGTGAAGGCCGGACCTTGGTCACTTTCAATGACTTCCGGCAATCCAAATCTACATACAATTTCTGTAAGCAGACGTCGTGCTGTTGTTTTGGCGGTAATGTTAATCACTGGGTAGGCTTCTGGCCAGCCTGAGAACATGTCCACTATCACTAGTGCATATTCATAATTGCCGCTCTTTTGCATCTGGATATGATCTATCTGGATTCTTTGGAATGGATACATGGGCTTAGCCAGGTGCTTCAAGGGGACTTTAGCTGTTTTCCCAGGATTACACTTAGCACAGATGACACACGCTTTGCAGTAGTTATTGATTAGCGTGGTAATTCCAGGAGCTTCATAGTACTTCTGTACGAGGGCATTCATCAGATCTTTTGATAAGTGTGCAGGGCCATGTGCCCATTGAACAACTGCTGGGTACAAACTCTTAGGGAGACAGAATCTGAGGTTGTTGTAATACACTCCATCTTTTAGAACAGCCCCTTTCTGTTTCCATTTTTGTTTTTCCTCAGGGGCTACTGTAGCCTGTTGTTCTCGTAAGATCTTTAGGTCGGTTGGAAGAGTCTGCAGAGTGAATATTGGAGTTTCTTCATTTCTTGGAATTTCTTTATTTCTTGGAATTTCTTCATTTCTTGGAATTTCATCATTTCTTGGAATTTCTTCATCTCTTGGAATTTCTTCGTTTCCGGACACTCTTCTTTCCACTTCCTGTGGTCCTCTTGCAGCTTGCTTTGCAGCTTGATCAGCTAGATGGTTGCCTTTTTGCTTCATCCGAGTCCAACTTCCCATGTGCTTTTATCTTCAAAACAGCCACTTCTTCTGGAAGTAGGAGGGCATCCATCAGCTCCTTGATTGCAAAACTGTGCTTGACTGGTGTACCGGCAGTGGTAAGAAATCCTCTTGTTTTCCAAATCAGTCCGAAGTCATGAGCCACGCCCAGTGCATATCTTGAGTCTGTATAGATATTGGCGCGCTTTCCTTCAGAAATCTTGCATGCTGAAGTTAGGGCTTGTAATTCAGCTTCTTGTGCAGACTTTGTTGATGGTAGAGATGATGACTCAATAATTTCATCTGTTGTGGTCATGGCATATCCTGTATGATATTTTCCTTCTTCATCAGCATACCTGGAGCCGTCCACAAACAGGGTGATGTCAGGATCTGTTAGTGGATCCTCATGCACGGTTGGTAGGTGTGTTGTTTCCATTTTCATCTGTTCAAAGCAGTCATGGGGGGTTTCTGGATCATAGTCATGCTGTATGACCAGGTCTTCAAATTCTTCTTCCAGAAAGTAACGTGGCCATGCTCTTACAGGTTCACGTTCAGTTAATGCATACTTGGCAACACCTATTTCTTGAAGTTGTGAATCATCCATGGTGGCCCATAGTTTTGCCATGGGCCCAAGATCACCCCATGACTTGGTCTTTGACTTGGTTACAGGGGCATGTGGAATGGCTGTGTCCCAATGATGGTACAGATGTTTAAGTTCATGTGGCAGTTGGACTAAGGTAGGGAGTGGCAGAAGAGTGGACGGGTTTAAAACCTGGCATCTGTGGAGGGTGACATTGTCAGGCAATAGGAGGCGACACTGGAGTCGAAGGTGTCTGGCAGCTGTGACATGTTTAATTTGGACCTGGTTAATTATTGCAGAAATGTCATGAGGTGCCAAAACAGTAAGAGGGTGACCAAGAACTAGGTCCCCAGTACATTCAATAAGTTCTTGGGCTGCAAAGACAGCACGGAGGCAGGAGGGGGTGCCTCTGGCTACGATATCCAGTTGACAGGAGAAGAATCCAATAGGCCTCTGACGTCCGCCAGGACCATGTGGTTGAGTGAGGACGCCTGTAGCATGGCCTTGTCTTTCAGACACAAACAATTTGAAAGGCTTGTCATAATTTGGTAGGCCAAGAGCAGGGGCAGAGGCAATTGCTCGCTGAAGAGTATAGAAGTTGTCAAGTGCCTCTGGTGACAGGCAGAAGGGGTCTGATTTGAGAGCGTCATACAAGGGTTGCATGAGCAGAGAAGCCTCAGGGATCCAGGCTCTGCAGTATGAGATGAGGCCTAGGAAAGCATGTAGGGACTTTGTGCTCTTTGGAGGTGGAATGGCCAACACTGCTCTGACACGATCACGCGTGAGGTGTCTGGTGCCATGTGACAGGCAGTGGCCTAGGAAGATTACAGTAGGCTGGCAGAATTGAAGTTTGATGAGAGACGCCTTACATCCTTGATCTACAAGATAACAGAGTAGATCCAGAGAGCACTTTTCTGTTGTGGGAACATCATCTCCACATAGGAGCAAGTCATCTACATATTGAAGTAGGACAACCTCCGGATGGTCAGACTGCCAGGGGTCAAGGATGGTACTCATTGCTTTTGCAAATTGGCTCGGGGAATTCTGTGCCCCCTGGGGCATAACAGTCCATGTATATTGTTGTTTTTCATGTGTGAAGGCAAACAGGTATTGACAGCTTGGTTCCAGTGGAACACTGAAGAATGCATTGGCCAGGTCAATCACTGTGAAGTATCTGGCAGAAGGTGGAACGCCAGAGAGGAGTGTGTGCGGATTTGGCACAATTGGGGTGTCCAGGACTGTTGCCTCATTTACTGCTCTGAGGTCCTGGACCATTCGGTACTTTTCTGGTTTACCCTTGGGTGTCTTCTTTATCACAGGAAACAAAGGAGTATTACATGGAGATTCACATTTAACAAGAGCCCCTTTCTCCAGTAGTGCTTGGACTTGCTTGGTAATGGCTGCCACTTGGGCAGGTTTCAATGGGTATTGGGACTTTCTTGGTAGCTTTGCCCCTGGAATGAGTTTAACCACCACTGGTGGGACTTTAAGATGGCCTATGTCCTCTGGGCCTGAGGACCACAAAGTCTTAGGGACATTGTTCATTAGAGATTCAGGAAAATTGTCCCTCATGTCCTCTGCATAACCATGGGGAGTTTCTAGATGAAGCATCAGAGGTAAGGAACACAAGGCTGAGGTATCTGAATCAGACAGGGCCGAAGATAATTCCACTTGGCCATCAGGTGTGAAAGTGATTGATGCCTGCAGGCGGGAAAGTACATCAGCACCTAACAGGTTAATGGGACATGTGGATGACACCACAAAACGGGCAAGCAGACTAGGACAGCTGCCAACCCGCAAAGGAGTAGTTAATGGGCTTTGTCTTGGAAGACCATCCACTCCCACACAGGAGACATCAATATTGGACAGAAATGAAGAATCAGGCAGGTCTTGTTCTCGCAGAACACTACGGGCTGCACCTGTATCAACAAGGAATGTGGTGGGGTGGCCTTCAATGGGTAAAGTAACAGTGGCTAATGGCCCCCCTTGTTCCCCTGCAGATACTGCCATAACAGGGGTTAATGATACAGGCTTGCCAATATCCTAGTCTTCTTGGGCTGAATCAGGTGAAGGAGGTGCTGGGGCCTTTGTGGCAGATTTAGGCCTGTTTGATCTTTGGGGTTTAAGGGGTGCAGGGCAATCACTCCTAAAATGGCCCTTTTCCCCACAGTTGAAGCAGATTCCATCTGCAGGCTTAGTGCCTTTGGGGATTGGTGGACGTGATACCATAAGGGGAGTGGGATGGGGTCTCCTTGGAACCTGTGCGGCTTCTAAGCCCCTGGCAACTAGGAGCAGCTTATCAAGGGGAACCACTCTATACTCAGGGCGGGCAGCAATAATACCCTTACGTATAGAGTCCTTGATGCCTAGGACAAAGGCACCGGAAAGCATCTGAGCGTGTATTTTGTTACTGAGTTCAAATCCTAGGTCAGTGAACACTTGGAAAAGTCTAGCATGAAATCTTTCTACAGATTCACCTTTTTCCTGGACAATGTCAGTAAGGCCTGCTGCTAAATCTGCAAGCTTATCTTTGGCCCAGGCTCTCAGTTGGTCACAGAACTCAATACCGGACAAATAATCTGTGTCACTGACTAACCAATTAGTACAGAGGTGGCGGGCAATGCTAGGCCAGTAGGCATCCCCAGCTTTAATAGCACAGAGGCTCAGTAAGTCTCGCCAAGCGGCGGAATAAGTTTGCTGGATCTGAACTATTGCTCTGTAAAAGGGCATGGGCTGCTTTTCGGGGTCAGGGAGCGATTTCATCAGTGTACTGGCTTGTGTTGGGTTAAAGGTGACATACATTACAGGGGCCTCGCCTCCCTGAAGCCTGCGGCCAAAAGGGTCATTTAAAGAACGCCGGGATAATTGGGGCGAAGCTTCCCTGGCGTCCTGTGGCACCTGGTAGCCATGGGTGCTAACCGAGTCAGATTCATCTGCTTGTGTCACCCGGATGCCCGGGGGATGCACTACTTGGGGTGTCAAGGCTGGGGGCAGAAGTGGCACTCCTCCGGCTGGGGCTGCCGGTGTACTAAGAGTTGGTGGAAGCAGATCATCTGGAAGGACCGGCATAAGAGGTGCTGTGTTACTGGGGGACGCCATATTGGAGGCGTGGAAGGAAGTGACGTTTGGGTTCAGTGAGGAAGTGGCGGCCATGTTGGATGTGGGCATAACAAGGGCAGATGTAAGAGGGGCTGGTTGCGTGACTACGGGAGGCACAGGGGAAGTGGGTGTATAGGGCGGAAGTGACGGATAAGGATATGAGAGTGGCCAAGACAGTTGGGTAGAGTAGGCATAGGGCGGTGGTGACGAGTAGGGGCTAGGAAGGGCGGAAGGATACAGAGGATACGGACATGAGGACGCGGAAGGGGAGGGATGAGAAGCGGGTGGAGTAGGAGGGGGAGAGGATGGAGTAGGCGGGGCCGGAGGAGTAGGAGGAGGAGAAGGTGGGACAGGGGAAGTAGGGGAGGAGACAGGCAAAGGGGATGGGTCAGTGGGAGGAGGAGTGGAAAATGGACAGGCACGAGGGCGTGTAGGTGGGGACGGGCGGAGGGACGTCATGTTGGAGGGGTGGAATGGGCTGGAGGGAGATGGACGGGGTGAAGGGTTGGATGAGGATGATGGGAGTTGCGGGACTGATGGTGGGGAAAATATGGATCCATCAGCATTCAGGACTGGGTAAACGGGGGCAGTGGCAGAGAGGGGACTAGGAGCGGGAGCTATGGTCAGTTGCTTTTCAATCATGGCTGAAGTGATGCTGGGAGGGGTCACCTCGTGTGCGCCATAACTGAGCGCCGGCTGGGAGAGCCTCTCTGTAACAAAGTTTTTATAGTACACAAACAGTTTTACACCTTTATGATCAACCTCTTCCTCAATCCATCCCTCTTGCTGAATAGCCTTTGCCACCCGGTACCAAGCCTCAGCTGTCCGGACTAAATCATGATCTGAAAGCTTTCCTTTCTTTTCTGTCAGTAACTTACGCCAGCTCTCTGGCTGCAATCTACCGCACGGAGGTACGGTAATTCCACACACTCTACCACACAACTAAGCAATCTTATCAACCTTCTTAACCATCTCTTCCCCTTCTCTATCCTCTACCAAATCACACGCGAACCACCCCTTACTGGGTTTTCCTAATTTCTGTCCCATACCCTCTATATAAGGCGTCCCAGATACAGAGAGAGAGAGAGAGAGAGAGAGATAAATGGAAGAGAATGTCTACAATGCTCGACTGCTACGCAAGAATAAATTCCAACGTACGTCTTCCCAAAACGTAGACTAGTCACTGATTCCGCCTACCCAGGGTAACCGCGGATTGGAGCGTGGCGAGAAGTGTGTGACCAATCACTTCTCTCATCAGAAAAAGAGAAATAGGAGGGGAAAGTGCAAATAGTACAGAGAGTAAGATAAAAGTAAACACAGGAATCTGTGTGACAGACAATTAGGACAACATTTCAGTGTAAATACAGTGCATGCATCACAGTTCAAATAAGTTCAACAGTTCAAACAGGGTTAACAAAAATCCCTTTCCTTACACGTGTGGCAAAAGCCACCTACCTCAATCCCATAGTACACCTGCAGACCCACCCGCAAGTACCACTACCACGTGGTGATGGAGACAGCAATACCAGCCTGAATCCACCTGCCACAAAAGTTAAACTGGAACACCCAGCGTCAGCGCTCGAGGCTGCAGTGTTCCACCTCCCTGCACACAACAAGCAGAGTAAAGTGGTGTCCAATGAGGCTAGCAGTCAAAGTGACACTTATGGGAAACCCCCAGGAGGCAGTGAGTCTACACCTCTCCACAGATTCCCCCCCTCTTTTTCCTTACTGCCGTAGCTACTCCTAAAAGAGGAAAACAGGCAAACAGAAGATCCCCAGGAAAACTTCCACAGATCCACCCCCCTTTTTCCTTACTACCACAGCCACGTGGTACCTAAAA
Source organism: Pelobates fuscus (assembly GCF_036172605.1). Taxonomy (NCBI): domain Eukaryota; kingdom Metazoa; phylum Chordata; class Amphibia; order Anura; family Pelobatidae; genus Pelobates; species Pelobates fuscus. Next base: position 481,909,433 of record NC_086317.1, read on the forward strand.
GGGGTAAACAGGCAAATGAACAAATAAACTACCCGGGCACTAAAATAAGGACAAACCAATAAGAGCACACCCAGGCAACAGATAGTCAGTATGTGCAGGTAAAATAGGTATCAACAAATAAGGTGTGGGGTCTCTGGGCAAGATATTACCTGTCTTTGATGACCTCTTGGCAGCCAATCACAGACGCTGGGGCAGGTCAATCACAGGGGCTGGAACATACCGGACAGGTGCTGCAGACTCTACCGTGTATTCAGAGGTGATCAGTCTCCTTCCTTCCCCCAGGATTCATCCACCCCACGTCTTTCTCGGACGGCTGCCCTAGCAGGGCATAACCCAGGCCCCACGTTGGGCGCCAGCTGATAAGGGAATCTTTTAAGCAAACAAAGAAGTTTGAATGACTATCTGTTCCTGTCCAAATTAGAGATGTTTAAATTGCGTATACGCAGAAGTAAATTCACACTGACACACAAGGAAATTCACACTGAAACTTCAGGAAATGTATTGGCATCTGATAAAAAGCGGGCTCGCAGACCCTTTTAAAGGCAAAATTACATCATTGTAAGAAATCAAGATAGAAGCAAGAAAACATTGTCAATTGGCTAAGGTGTAAAGTGGTTAATTAAATGCCCTCCCTGTTGGGTGTTACATCTTATGTCATAGCTGACATCATGGCGAGCTCCTACAGGTTTCAGAACCATCTTGCTGGCACGAGGGAGCTCACTCGATGGGAGGGGGGCTTTGGCAGTTGTCCATAATGAGCAACTGGTACGTTAGTCGTTCAAGGTTAGCATCCTCAAGGCCTTTTTAGCAATTATACATTCTATTAAGACTATCTGCTACAGTGTTTCATTTAACAGGATTCTAGCATTTTCCTGCTGACATGTTATTTCTATGAACAAAGCAATCTTGTAAGATTTAAACTATGAGGCCTGAGAACTGAATATAAGAGTATAGTATTAAAGGGGCCCAGTAAGGGTTATAGTTTATAAGGGGCCTAATAATTCTACAACAATCCCACATAGTCCTGACTGAAACAACTTAGTCAGTGCCTTGACATGGCAGGTAAACTTAAAACGTAAATGGCCATTGGAATGATACTCCAGTTATTTAAATGTGCGTAGGGATTTGGGATAGCACGCAAGTAGCTTTTTCTTTGTTTTTTATTTTATGTATTGGGTCTGATGTGTACTATAGTTATTGCTGCCCAGGAGTAGTTGGTGTTTTAGCACAGGGCTTAATTTGTAAAGCACGCTGTATTGGTGTGGTGCAGGACAATAGAATTTGACATCATGCTTACTTAATACGTAAACCATGTGTTTCCTGCTCATACACGCATTATGTTGTGCTCAGACATTTTCTCTACTTTAAACTTTATTTACTGTAAAACTGGTAAAAGATAATGCATCTTTTTCAGATTCTTTTTCTAAAATGAACTGTTTTTCCTTCTGTCTTTCGTGTCTCACCATGTTTATATTATACACGGGTGCTCTTCCTTATCTCCATCTCATTTTATCTCCATGTCTCTTCTCTCCCTCTGCGTGCCCATTTTCACTCTTCTCCACTCTACAGAGCTCTTAATTCCACTTTACCACATGGTGGTGGCCTTTTCTGAATCACTGTGCAAATAACGTAATCACATTTTTTTCCTACCATTTCCCAAACACCATCAAATGAAATAAAAGCTTTGCGAGTCACCCAGATCTACTCACTGCATTTAGCAGGACGTTGGTAACTTACATAAACCGTACCGAGTCTCTGACAGATACTGAGTACATAATTTGTTTTCCTTCACCGCGAGGAAACATAAAAATTTCAGCAAATTCTAAAATAGCTGATGAAGTAAGGCTGGAGAATCCTGTGTCTATTTCCTGCATACCACCTACAGGAAACAAACAAGCATTATACTTCCTGGTTGGCGTTTGCCCAGATGGCAGGATGACACGAGATAGAAAAGCAAAGAGCAACTCATCCTTCAGGGAAGTCATGTTTTCATAGACTCCCCGATATCACTATTACCTCTTCCTGTGCAGAGTGATGGGTAACAATAGCTGCAGTTCAAACCAAACTGCGTTTTCTGATGACATAGAAGTTACACTGTTACATTTTTGCAACTCATATTCCACCAACCAATGAAACTATAATAAAATATTTAGCAGTTTACAAGGGATCACATATTATTTTTATTCCTAAAAATTTTCAGGGGAAAAAAATATAGAGTAAAAAAAAAAAAAAATCACCTTTAACATTCTTGCGGTTGCAGATACACTGTACGTCCTACATGCGCACCACCAGCTTAAATATATTCCTTTGAATGTTGTTTTTTTTTCATTGCTAATTCATGTTTTATTTCTTAAAAAACAGGTATGCTTGAGGACATTATATAGAGTAATAGGTCATTTTGAATGATTACTCTTCAATTACTTGGTCTCTGTGACTCTGTCCTCTCGTGGTTTTCTTCTTAGCTCTCCCAATGCTCATTCAGTGTCTCCTTTTCTAATGACACCTCCTCCCTTTGTCCTTTGTCTTGGTTGGAGTCCCCCATGGTTCTGCCCTTGGTCCCCTTCTATTTTCTCTTTATACTGCCTCTCTTGGCAAACTTATTACCTCATTTGGATTCCACTACCACCTGTACGCTGATGACACCAAGATATATTTCTCCTCCCCGGACCTCTCCCCTGCCGTCCTGCAACGTGTCACTGCATGCCTTTCTTCCATATCTGACTGGATGTCCTCCCACTTTCTGAAACAAAATCTCTCTAAAACTGAACTCCTTGTCTTTCCTCATCCTAATACTGATCCTCCTCTTTCGCTTTCCATTCAAGTTAGTGGTATCCACATCAGTCCATCCTTGTAAGTGCGCTGTCTTGGCGTCATACTTGACTCTGGCCTCACCTTTGAGCCTCACATCCAGCATGTTAACAAGTCCTGTAGATTCCGTCTTAAAAACATAGCCCGTCCAATATACGGCTGCTTAACTTGAGTGCCCTTGTTTGCCCCTATTCACTACCATTGTGGCTCTCATGACTCTCTACACTTGTTTATATTGATGCCCCGGTCAGTAGTTTGCATGTCTACAGTTTATAGCAGGTACACTTACTGTAAAGTTGAACTTAGTCTCAGATTAGAGCACTAGCTCTCCACCAGGCATGGCCTCAGGGGCCGCAGCATGGCATATACTGTTGAATGAGGGGTCTTGGTTTAGTTTATCGTATTTTCGTTTATGCTTAAAAATTTAAACGTATGCCAATAGCTTCTGTTTATGCTTTAATGATGACACAACTACACTCCACACTTCTAGCAGCAACGTTTACTCAACCAACATACATACTGACATTAAGGCATTAGCTCATTATTTTCAATGCACCTGAATATAACTGAGCCTGTCCCTAGTTGAAAACCCGCATCTCACCTACCAGACGCAACAACTCAGCGTACAAAGGTGACAGGCGTAACAGTTAACTGCAGTGAACGCTTGGTAGCATTATTTCTCGCCCTTTATATTACCTTATGTCTATAGCATGTCCTCATCCCCCTATTACCAAGCGTGTGACAAAGGACACTGCTTAGCAGGTTCATATTACCCGCGATTTACGGCAGTACCTGCTCAACCATAAATGCGTTAAGCCCACGCTGCCATCAGTACAAATCCTAGACTAATCAAACATTAACAATCACAGACAGACACAACTCATATATTGTTATTCTTTAAAGTACATAATCTGTGTAAAGTTTCTTGCAAGCATGTTTAATATAAAAACTGTGCAGTACTAACTCATGCCATGTATTGTTTGACCTCGAATTGCTGGTATCTGCTGTTGTGGCAATATCGGCACGCATGTACCTTCTATGCACAAAAAAAATAAAGAATAAAAATAAAAATAAAAAAACATAGCCCGCATCCGCCCCTTTCTTACGCAAGATGCTACTAAGCTTGTCCATGCTCTAGTAATTTCTCGCATGGATTATTGTAATTCTCTCCTAATTGGTCTTCCCAATAGCCGTATTGCCCCGCAACAGACTGTAATGAATGCAGCCATCAGACTGATTTTCCTCTCTAGTCGGTCCTCTCACACCTCACCCCTATGTCAGTCTTTACATTGGCTTCCTGTATCCTATAGGAGTCAATTCAAAGTGCTAACCCATACATATAAAGCATTGACCAATTCTAGCCCCTCTTATATCTCTTCACAGATCCATAGGTATGTCCGTTCTCGGTCTCTCCGCTTTGCCCGTGACTTTCTCCTGTCCATTTCTCGCACCCGTACGGCCAACTCACGCTTGCAGGACTTCTCGGGGACGGCTCCCTTCCTATGGAATAGCCTGCCTACCACCATCATACTCTCCCCTAATCTTCAATCGTTTAAGAAGTGGCTTAAAACCCATCTCTTTAGAAAAGCGTATGGCCTCCCAGAGTAACCTCTGCCTTACACACCTGTCTCTTGCTCTCTCCTAAATGGCAGCACTCTACTCTCTCCTCCAGCTCTGCTTCACTCCCACCTTATTTGATTGCAAATTCCTGTCCTCTACACCTTTACACCTCACCTCCTATAGACTGTAAGCTCTTTTGAGCAGGGTCCTCTTCAACCTATCGTTCCTGTAAATTTTCTTGTAATTGTCCTATTTATAGTTAAATCCCCACCTCTTATAATATTGTAAAGTGCTACTGAATCTGTTGGCGCTATATAAAGGCAATAAAAATAATAATTATTAGAACTTAAGTCTAAATTTTTTTTTTCTCTTTTGTAATATGTCTCGCTTGATATTGTATTTTATAACGTAAGGACTATTCTATTTTTCTTATTATCTTTGTGGCATCAATTTTAAAAGAAGATGAATACTTAACAACTCAGCTATCAATTAGTGAATGCTAAAGAAAAAAAAAAGAAATGAAAGCTAATCAGAATTCTGATATTACCACTGGGTAGAAAAGATCATCAGTTAACATATCATATATATTTCCGCAATATTAACCCTTTAATGATGTTCGGATGTTCCATGCCGTACAATAAGTAGTGGGCTTTAACAACGTCAGGACGGCATGGAACGTCTTATGCTTTTGGTGTGATTGGGGTAAATCCTGGCTTGCACCCGGAGAACCCAGGCAACAGTCGGAACCTGGAACTCTCCTCATTCAGCTGGGGCTATACTGAGAGTACCCAGACTGGCTGATGAGCTGTATGCATTGCTCTGAGTGTTTCCTTTTAAATCCATTTAAATCACCACAGATGAGCGAGATCGCAAAAGGGCCTCAATGACGGCAGTGATCAGCACTGGACAGTCCCAGCTGAAAAGCACCAATCACTATTTGATCGGCAGGGACAACAGGCAGTAGTTGCAGCATAAACGGAAGATCTCTACCTCTTGCTGTAGTTGCACAGTAGAGAGTAAACGTACGCATTACATTTTGGACAAATCACCATTTGTCCAATTTTGAGTCATAAACGATTCGCCTGAAATTAGCAAGTTAAATTGAGCATACATGCTCATATCTAATAAACCATAATATGATGTTAGTGTTCATGTGGAGATGTATTCCAGCTATCAGGGACAAGCTACGGTATAACATGCATTTAATGGTATAAACTAATGTATTGTTTTTCAATTTTAAAATGTATTTTAGATACATGGCATAAAATCACTTACAGTTGTGCTCAAAAGTTTGCATACCCTTGGAGAATTGCTAATACATGTAGTGAGCAGGCAGAGCACATTTCTTTTATTTCTTATTGGATTCATATTCAGATGTAGGTTATAACAGAATGGCACAATCCTAAAACAAAACATGGCAACAAAGAAAAAAATGAAATGACCCCTGTTCAAAGTCTGCATACCCTTATTATTATTATTATTATTATTATTATTATTATTGCCATTTATATGGCGCCAACAGATTCAGTAGCGCTTTACAATATTTTGAGAGGGGGATTTAACTCTAAATAGGACAATTACAAGAAACCTTACAGGAACGATAGGTTGATGAGGACCCAGCTCAAACAAGCTTACAGCCTATAAGAGTTAATACTGTGTATTTCTCCCTTTAGCATCAATGACAGTGTGCAGTCTTTTGTAATATTTGTCTATGTGGCTTCTAATTCTTGCAGGTGGTAGAGCTGCCCATTTGTCTCGGCAAAATGCCTCCAGGTCATGCAAAGTCTTTGGTCGTCTTGCATGAACCGCATGTTTGAGATCTCCCCAGAGTGGCTCGATGATATTAAGGTCAGGAGACTCTGATGGCCACTCCAGAACCTTCACTTTTTTCTGCTGTAACCACTAGAGGGTCAACTTGTGCTTAGGGTCATTGTCATGCTGGAAAGTCCAAAAGCGTCCGATTCGCAGCCTTCGTGTAGAAGAATGCATATTGTCTGCCATTATTTTCTGATAACATGCTGCGTTCATCTTGCCATCAATTTTCACAAGATTCCTTGTGCTTTTAGAAAATTGGAACATAGAATGTGACGGCAGATAAGAACCATTTGGCCCATCTAGTCTGCCCAATATTTTGAAATACTTTCATTAGTCCCTGGCCTCATCTTATAGTTAGTATAGCCTTATGCATATCCCACGCATGCTTAAACTCCTTTACTGTGTTAACCTCTACCACTTCAGCTGGAAGGCTATTCCATGCATCCACTACCCTCTCAGTAAAGTAATACTTCCTGATATTATGTTTAAACCTTTGTCCCTCTAATTTAAGACTATGTCCTCTTGTTGTGGTAGTTTTTCTTCTTTTAAATATAGTCTCCTCCTTTACTGTGTTACATAGCTACATAGTTACATAGCTGAAAAAGAGACTTGCGGTGGCGGGGCCTAACTGTCATGGAGGACAGACGTGATCCACTGAAGCTCCTCCATAATCTTGCTTAAAATAGCAACAAGAAGCATTACAAAGCCTGATTCCGGGTCCACCTGGAGCCCAACCTGACGCCTGACACTGCTGGGCTCGGTTGTAGGGGTCGGTGACCCGGAAAAAACAGATAGCCACGCACGAAACGACATGCGGCCTAGTGTACAACGGGTGGGAGAGGCGGCCGCTCTCCCACTTCGAGGATACACAGTGACCGCTACGGAGAAGCCCCGTTACCCCCCCCTGGGACCGTTGGGGTGAACACGGTCCAACACGGGAGAACTGTACGCCACAGTGGCGAGGGGGAGGTGAAAGCCAGCAGACAAGCGACTCACCTAACTGCAGACTCACCTCTAATGGCGGACACCTCGTGCCTCCCTCGCACTAAGACCACGCTCCAGACCAAACTAGAGGCTATCATGGCCGCATTCTGGGTGAAGCTGGAGAACAGGGCACTGCAACATGCTGCACAGCGGGCGAGTAGTCTGTTACCTAACCAGCAACCACCACGCAAACGGGACATACCCACGGCTCCGGCAGGGAAGAGGATCACGCGGAGAAGGCTGCGCAGGCCCCAAACCTCGCCTCAGCACAAGCTAAAGCAAAGCCAGTCACACCAGAGCCCGACTTTTGCCCACCACAGAAGACTCCCAATACTTACCACAACCACTATCCATGGGACTGACCGGCCCCGCAGAACGAGTCCAAAAACCAGGGGCACGAAACACCACATCGACCTGCACAGCCGTGAGCTACGCCACCACAAGCCGGAGGCCTGGAACTCAACCACGCAAAAGCATCAGACACTGCAGGCTGAGAGAGCCCAAGAGGACAGCGTCTGGCACCCAGCTGGAATCGGATGAGTGCAAGTAGCAGACCAGAGTCAGCCAGACACAGACTGATCAATCTGGACGTTACTAACATTCCCCTTAATGCAAGAACTGCCTTATGTCAACTACCTAACCGTAAAGTTACAGTTTATGTGCTGTCATTATCTCACCCAATTTTTAACTGCTTACGTATACATATGTTTATCTTAAAAGCTTACACATAGAATGAATAGCTAACCCTATCTAAAATGACAAGTTAAGTGAGTTGTACACTAGCAGTGAAAACAAAACTCAGTTTCTCTATTATTGTTTACTTTAATCTTTTATTTTTTTTGCTGATTATGCGCTACGAACACAAGCCTGTCTAGCCTAACATTTGTAATCTTACTTAATAATGTTAAACAGCCTGTTATTTTCATTTTAAAACAAAAATGTGCAGACCTCTCATGCCACTGCTGATCCTATGTTTAACCATTCATGCACGCTGTTGTGGCGTACGTTTATGCTTTGTAATCACCTGCACGACAAAAATAAAGAATTAAAAAAAAAAAAAAAAAAAAAAAAAAAGAGACTTGCGTCCATCAAGTTCAGCCTTCCTTGCTGTTGATCCAAAAGAAGGCAAAAAAAAACAGTTTGAATCACTTCCAATTTTGCAACAAGCTAAGAAAAACAATTCCTTCTTGACCCCAGAATGGCAGTCATAGTTATCCTTGGATCAAGCAGTTATTACCCTACATTGTAAGATTATATCCTTGAATATTCTGTTTTTGCAAGTATGCATCTAGTAGCTGTTTGAACATCTGTATGGACTCTGATAAAACCACTTCTTCAGGCAGAGAATTCCACATCCTGATTGTTCTTACAGTAAAAAAAACTTTCCTTTGCCTTAGACGAAATCTTGTGATTCCCTTTATGTATTTAAATGTTTCTATCATATTCCCCCTGTCTCGTCTTTCCTCCACGCTATACATGTTAAGTTCCTTTAACCTTTCCTGGTAATTAGAGCTCACATCCACCCAAAACATCAGTGAGCCACCACCATACTTTACAGTGGGGATGGTATTCTTTTCACTATAGGCCTTGTTGACCCCTCTCCAAACATAGCGCTTATGGTTGTGACCATAAAGCTCTATTTTGGTCTTGTCACCCCAAATTGCAGTGTGCCCGAAGCTGTGAGGTGTGTCAAAGTGTTTTGGGGCATATTGTATCTGGGCTTTTTTGAGGCATTGGCGCAGTAAAGGCTTTTTTCTGGTAACTCGACCATGCAGCTAAGTTTTGTTCAAATATCACCGTATTGTGCGCATTGAAACAACCACACTATCTTTTTTCCAGACCTGTATTTCTCCTGAGGTTACCTGTAGGTTTTTCTTTGTATCCTGAACAATTCGTCTGGCAGTTGTGACTGAAATCTTTCTTGGTATACCTGACCGTGGCTTATCAAGAGATCCCCGAATTTTCCACTTCTCATTAAGGGATTGAACAGTGCTGACTGGCATTTTTAAGGCTTTGGATATCTTTTTATATTTTTTTTCCATCTTTATAAAGTTTCGTTACCTTGTTACGCTGGTCTTTTGACAGTTCTTTTTGGCTCCACATGGCCCAGTATCTAGCCTGCTCAGTGCATCCACGTGAGAGATAACAAACTCATTGACTATTTATACGCAGACACTGATTACAATTACAAAGCCACATGTGAGGGATATTAACCTTTAATTGCCATATTTTTGAAATCAGTGCCAAAATTTCCACATTTCTGCCGGGGTATGCAAACTTTTGAGCACAACTATATACCATATAAAATGGAAAAAACCCTAAATACTTTCAACGCCTTTATCTTGAAAAGCAGGCTTAAGTTGTATGTAATAAAATTACAAAAAATATTATCGGCTTTTTTTCATTGATAAGACGCAGTGTTTTATCTACTGTGTGACCTTTTATGACGGATATGGTGGGGAATGCTTATTTCTTTAGAATAAATTACTCTTACGATCAGGATGCTTCAAAAAGCTCAGTTTTATTGTTTTGGAAAAGGACACGCCTCATAAATTAATTTTCACACATACAAGTTTTGTATTAATAGATTCCATCTGCTCTTCAGTAAACCAAACTGAATGTCTGTTTATAACATGGCTTGATTTGTATCAACGCAAAGTCTAATTTCAACCCTATTTTTTCCATCTTACTGAAGAGATATTACGAAATCAGTGGAACAGTTTTCTTGTAGACTGTACTGCTTGTCGCCAACGCGTTTGGTGTATTTCAATAATGTAAAAAAAAAAAAATATATTATAATGCAGACGTTTGTTTAATTAACTTTGGTTCAGTGAAGAGGAACCAAAAATCTCTGTGATTTGAATATGTCATCGCAGTAGTTGCTGGCATAGCATTCACAGGAAATCATTCTCGTTCAGTGTCCTTAAAACCATAAGACAAATGCATGTTCACCTTACCCAGATGGGAATTGCTATCATTAGAAAGAACCTAGAACGTATAGTTGGCCTCCATAAGCAACAACTACGTTTCGAGTAAAAATATTAGTCAAAAGTTCGTAAGAGGTGTGCATCTCTGAATTGTAGATGTATTGAACCCATATGTCACTGTACTAGGTCCAGATATTTAGTAACATCTTCGTTGGCCTCCACAGTGACCTGAAATACACATGGAGCTGATCCAACAAGATTGCGGGATCATTTCTTAGGGTTTTTGATCCATGGTGATATTGTTGCCACATATATAGTTTACTACTTTAATATTTTGTACTTGATGTTACATGTAGATATTAATAAACTGGCTGATATAATTTTGGTTGGCAATTACTTTAATTTATAACAAATGGCTAGCCTGCCTCATCCCCTCCCCCCCCTTCCTTGCCACTCCCAGCTGTAATTTATTTTAGGTAACCGTAATGTATCTCTCTTCCTTAGCCCCAAATCCTCATCCATCCCTGCATGAAGGCCTTTTAATGTTACTTGGCTCTTCCCGCCCACCCTCCCCTCCTCCTGCCCACCCTGGTTCTTTCTAACTATATAGCATGCTCTTCCAGCTGTTTGGAACCACAGCCAATCACCTCCTTATTCCCTTCACGTGCTATCAGCTGCTGCAGTTGTAGTATTAACTCTCTGTCATCACATACAAATTCCTCTTCCACCTCTTGTCTCATCTCCCCATTTTAACCTTTAGATCAGGGCTGTCCAACCTGCGGCCCCCCAGATGTTGCTGAACTACAACTCCCATGATTCCCTGTCTATCTGTTTCATTGAAAGAATCATGGGAGTTGTAGTTCGGCAACATCTGGGGGGCCGCAGGTTGGACAGGCCTGCTTTAGATTGTCAGCTCACAGGCAGGGCCCTCTATCTGTTGTATCGGTCTGTTCTTATTGTATTGTCTTTTTCCCAATTGTACAGCGCTGCGGAACATGTTGGTGCTTTATAAATGGCAGTAATACGTTCTGAACCTTGTGTTCTATCTCATACCTAAGCTGCTTGTTGGATGAGCATTTGAAGATGATGCCTGTGGAATAAACCAAAGTCAGTGTTATTTTTGGGGAACTGACCATATGTTTTTGGACCGGTGGGTTATACTGCTGAGTCCATAAAGTCATGCCAATGGTCAGCAGTAGTAGAGAGCTTGCAATATGGGTTTCAAAAAATACCTGTTTGTCCCAACCTTTCACCATTTCATAGCCTGCACTGTACACAGTACTACAAATTCAGGCAATTGCATAATTATAGCTTATTGAAATGTTAATCTTGGCCCAACAAACATTCCACATGGCATGTCACCCACAGAGCTCTCAGTGATAATTTGGCTGTCGATTCTAAGTGTGGTTTCGGTGAGGGTTAGCTGTCATGTTTCAATGTGTTCTGTCTGCCGAGGGTTGATATGGGAGAGCTGGATTTAGATGGCTTTCCTGAAGTTAGCCTCAATACTTCTGTGGCTACTGTGCTGGTTGGAGTTGGTCATGAATGCGCTCATTGATATTAAATTCTGTCTTATTAGTGTTGACGTTTAGGTTAAAACAAAGCAAGTGGTTTGTGGTTTTTGACAGTTCTTGTCGAATCGAGTGATTGTGTGGAATAATTCCTTAGCTGTTAATACCGATAAGTAAATACTCAGAATGTTGGGACCAACGGTAAGAAACGTATGTTTTATGATTACCGCCTGGGATGTGTGGAACTTATTTATTGGATTTAAGGGAATTCTAACTGGTTCATCTCTGAGGTTTAATGCAGTGTATTTGGTAAAGTCTGATTAACTGCTTAAAGGGGAGCTGTATACACCTTAATCACAACAGCCTGTGCATAATTAGCGCCTGCTATATTATTACAGCTCATTGTATTACTACAGCTCATTGTATTATTACAGAGCTATGTATATTATTCCACCTCATTGTATTATTACACCTCGTTGTATTATTACACCTCATTGTATTATTACAGCTCGATGTATTAACACAGAGCTATATATATTATTACAGCTCATTGTATTATTACACCTCATTGTATTATTACAGCTTATCACAGAGCTATGTATATTATTACAGCTCATTGTATTACACCTCATTGTATTATTACAGCTCATTGTATTATTACAGAGCTATGTATATTATTACACCTCATTGTATTATTACACCTCATTGTATTATTACAGCTCGATGTATTATCACAGAGCTATATATATTATTACAGCTCATTGTATTATTACAGAGCTATGTATATTATTACACCTCACTGTATTATTACACCTCACTGTATTATTACACCTCACTGTATTATTACACCTCATTGTATTATTACAGCTCGATGTATTATCACAGAGCTATATATATTATTACACCTCATTGTATTATTACACCTCATTATTACAGCTCCATGTATTATCACAGAGCTATATATATTATTACAGCTCATTGTATTATTACAGAGCTATGTATATTATTACACCTCATTGTATTATTACACCTCATTGCATTATTACAGCTCGATGTATTATCACAGAGCTATATATATTATTACAGCTCGATGTATTATTACAGCTCGATGTATTATTACAGCTCAATGTATTATCACAGAGCTATATATATTATTACAGCTCGATGTATTATTACAGCTCGATGTATTAACACAGAGCTATATATATTATTACAACTCATTGTATTACTACAGCTCATTGTATTATTACAGAGCTATGTATATTATTACACCTCATTGTATTATTACACCTCATTGTATTACTACAGCTCATTGTATTATTACAGAGCTATGTATATTATTACACCTCATTGTATTATTAAACCTCATTGTATTATTATAGCTCGATGTATTATCACAGAGCTATATATATATTATTACACCTCATTGTATTATTGCACCTCATTATATTATTACAGTTCCATGTATTATCACAGAGCTATGTATATTATTAAAACTCATTGTATTATTACAGCTCGATGTATTATCACAGAGCTATATATATTATTACAGCTCATTGTATTATTACAGCTCGTTGTATTATCACAGAGCTATATATATTATTACAGCTCATTGTATTATTACAGCTCATTGTATTATTACAGCTCGATGTATTAACACAGAGCGATATACATTATTACAGCTCATTGTATTACTACAGCTTGATGTATTATCACAGTGCTATGTATATTATTACAGCTCATTGTATTATTACAGCTCGATGTATTATCACAGAGCTATATATATTATTACAGCTCATTATATTATTACAGCTTGATGTAGTAACACAGAGCTATATATAATTACAGCTCATTGTATTATTACAGCTCGATGTATTATCACAGAGCTATATATATTATTACAGCTCATTGTATTATTACAGCTCAATGTATTAACACAGAGCTATATATATTATTACAGCTCATTGTATTATTACAGCTCCATGTATTATCACAGAGCTATATATATTATTACAGCTTATTGTATTATTACAGCTCCATGTATTATCACAGAGCTATATATATTATTACAGCTCATTGTATTATTGCACCTCATTATATTATTACAGCTCCATGTATTAACACAGAGCTATATATATTATTACAGCTCATTGTATTATTACAGCTCAATGTATTATCACAGAGCTATATATATTATTACAACTCATTGTATTATTACAGCTCATTGTATTATTACAGCTCGATGTATTATTACAGCTCATTGTATTATAACAGCTCGATGTATTAACACAAAGCTATATATATTATTACAGCTCATTGTATTATTACAGCTCGATGTATTATCACAGAGCTATGTACGGTATATTATTACACCTCATTGTATTATTACAGCTCATTGTAATATTACAGCTCTGGGTATTATTATAGCTCTGTATATTACTAGAGTATTATCACAGCTGATTGTAATATTACAGCTCAGTGTTTTAGAGTATTATCACAGCTGATTGTAATATTACAGCTCTGGGTATTATTATAGCTCGGTGTATTATCACAGAGCTATATATATTATTACAACTCATTGTATTATTACAGCTCATTGTATTACAGCTCGATGTATTATTACAGCTCATTGTATTATAACAGCTCGATGTATTAACACAAAGCTATATATATTATTACAGCTCATTGTATTATTACAGCTCATTGTAATATTACAGCTCTGGGTATTATTATAGCTCTGTATATTATTAGAGTATTATCACAGCTGATTGTAATATTACAGCTCAGTGTTTTAGAGTATTATCACAGCTGATTGTATAATTACAGCTCTGGGTATTATTACAGCTCTGGGTATTATTACAGCTCGGTGTATTATTAAGTATTATCACAGCTGATTGTATAATTACCGCTCTGGGTATTATTACAGCTCGGTGTATTATTAAGTATTATCACAGCTGATCGTATTATCACAGCTGATTGTATTATTACAGCTCGGTGTATTATTAAGTATTATCACAGCTGATCGTATTATTACAGCTCTGGGTATTATTATAGCTCGGTGTATTATCACAGCTCGATTTACTGTCAGAGCTAAGTATATTATTGCATCACAGTGTACTGATTACAGCGCATAAGTATTGGCACCATCCCACTTTTTATATCAAATCATTTTGGAGTAATGTGACAAAACTCACACCACCCACACCTGGGACACACAGGTTTAAATCGCAGTCGGACCACAGAGCAAGACAACTAATGACATTACATGCAAAGCAAGATAGTTCCAGCCATGTCATAAGTGTGATGATTATGGCTTACAGCTCATGAAAACCCCAAATCCACAATCTCGGTAAATTAGAATATTACATGCAATCAATAAAACAAGGAGTGTACATAAAACAATATCAGACTTCTGAAAAGTATAAGCATGCATATGGACTCAGTACTTGGTTTGGGCCCCTTTTGCAGCAATTACTGCCTCAATGCGGCGTTGCATGGAAGCTATCAGCCTGTGGCACTGCTGAGGTGTTATGGAAGACCAGGATGCTTCAATAGCGGCCTTCAGCTCTTCTGCATTATTCGGTCTCATGTCTCTCATTTTTCTCTTGGCAATGCCCCATAGATTATCTATGGGGTTCAGGTCAGGCGAGTTTCCTGGCCAATCAAGCACAGTAATCCCACGGTCATTGGACCAGACTTTGGTGGTTTTGGCAGTGTGGGCAGGTGCCAAGTCCTGCTGGAAAATGAGGTCAGCATCCCCATAAAGCTCGTCTGCGGAAGGAAGCATGAAGTGCTCCAAAATATCTTGGTAGACGGCTGCATTGACTTAATGAAGCACAGTGGACCAACAACAGCAGATGACATGGCTCCCCAAATCAACACAGACTGTGTAAACTTCACACTGGACTTCAAGCATCTTGCAGTGTGTGTCTCTTCATTCTTCCTCCAGACTCTGGGTCCTTGGTTTCCAAATGAGATGCAAAAGTTGCTCTCATCAGAAAAGAGGACTTTGGGCCACTGAGCAACAGACCAGGTCTGTTCTTCTTTAGCCCAGGTAAGATGCTTCTGACGTTGTTTGTTGTTCAGTAGCGGCCTGGCAAGAGGAATACGACATCTGAAGCCCATGCCCAGGATCCGTCTGTGTGTGGTGACTCTTGATGCACTGACTCCAGCCTCAGTCTACTTCTTGTGAAAGTCCCCAACACTTTTGAATGGCATTTTCCTGACAATCCTCTCCATGCTGCGGTCATCCCTGCTGCTTGTGCACCTTTTTCTTCTACACTTTTCCTTCCACATAACTTTCTATTAATGTGCTTTGATGCAGCACTTTGGGAACATCCAACTTCCTTCGCAATTACCTTTTGAGGCTTTCCCTCCTTATGGAGGGTGTCAATGATGGTTTTCTGCACAACTTTTAGGTCAGCAGTCTTCCCCATGATTGTGATTCCTACTGAACCAGACTGAGAGACCATTTAAAGGCTCAGAAACCCTTTGCAGGTGTTATGGCTTACTTAGCTGATTAGAGTGGGACACTGTGAGCCTAGAATATTGCACCTTTTCACAATATTCTAATTTACTGAGATTCTGGATTTGGGGTTTTCATGAGCTGCAAGCCATAATCATCGCACTTATGACAAATCACGGCTTGAACTATCTTGCTTTGCATGTAATGCGTCTATCTCATATATTAGTTTCCCCTTTTACGTTGCATTACTGAAATAAATTAACTTTTGCACCATATTCTAATTTTTCGAGTATTACCTGTATATAAAGTTGCCACCTGGCCGGTATTTTTCCGGCACAGCTAGTATTCAAGGTTTCCTGGCAGGTGCCGGTATTGCAAATATACTGGCAATACAAATGTCAGTCAATGTTCTCTAGTGAGATTAGACTGCAGTAGGCGCCAGTCAGTAGGTGGCGCTGTGCATGGAGATAGGAGGCTACAGGAAGTTACATCTCAGCCCGGTCTCTCTCTCTCTCTCTACTGACTGAATCCGCAAGGGAGCAACTTCAACCAGCAGCGCCCAGCCTGCAGGACAGGTAACGGGGGAGAGACGTGGAGGGATAGACTTCAAGCAGACACACTGGGAGACAGAGAGAGAGGCAGGTGGGGGTAATCAGGAGGAAAGACAAAGATCATAGGGGTTAACAGGAGGAAAGAGACACAAATGGCGGTAAACAGGTAGAGAGAAACAGAGAGGGGGTAACAGTAGGAGAGAGATGAAGAGGGGGTAAATAGGAGGAGAGACAGAGGGGGTAACAGGTGGAAATAAACAGAGAGGGGGTAAACAGGAGGAGAAAAACAGAGAGGGGTGGTAAACAGGTGGAGAGAAACAGAGGGGGTAAACAGGAGGAGAAACACAGAGAGGGGTGGTAAACAGGTGGAGAGAAACAGAGGGGGTAAACAGGTGGAGAGAAACAGAGAGGGGGTAAACAGGAGTAGAGAGAGACAGATGGGGGTAAACAGGTGGAGAGAAACAGAGGGGGTAAACAGGTGGAGAGAAACAGAGGGGTTAAACAGCAGGAGAGAGACAGAGAGAGGGGTAAACAGGAGGAGAGAGACAGAGAATAGGGTAAACAGGAGGAGAGAGACACAAATGGGAGTAAACAGGAGAGAGACAGAGAGGGGGTAAACAGGAGGAGAGAGACATAGAGGGGGTAAACAGGAGATGGGAGACAGAGAGAGGGTAACAGGTGGAGAGAGACAGAGAGGGTAAACAGAAGGAGAGAGACACAAATGGGGTAAACAGGTGGAGAGAGGCAGAGAGGGGGTTAACAGGAAAAGAGAGACAGAGAGGGGTAAACAGGAAGGGAAAGACAGAGAGGGGGCTGAACAGGAGGAGAGAGATAGAGAGGGGGTAACAGGTGGAGAGAAACAGAGGGGGTAAATAGGAAGAGAGAGACAGAGAGGAGGTAAACAGGAGAAGAGAGAGACAAATGGAGGTAAACAGGAGGAGAGAGACAGAGATGGGGTAAACGGGAAGAGAGACAGAAAGGGGTAAACAGGAGATGAGAGACAGAGAGGGGGTAACAGGTGGAGAGAGACAGAGAGAAGGTAACAGGAGGAGAGAGACAGAGGGAAGTAAACAGGAGGAGAGAGACAGAGGGAAGTAAACAGGAGGAGAGAGAGAGAGACATAGAGGGGTTAACAGAAGGAGAGAGACAGAGGGGGTAAACAAGAGGAGAGAGAGACAGGAGGAGACAGACAGAGAGGGGGTAAACAGGAGGAGAGAGACAGATATGGGGTAAACAGGAGGAGAGAGAGAGAGAGACAGAGAGGGGTTAACAGGATGAGAGACAGGGGGGGTAAACAGGAGGAGAGAGACAGAGAGAGGGGTAAACAGGAGGAGAGAGAGACAGAGAAAAGTCTGTTTATCCTTGCCCCCCTAAATATAGCAAAATCTTACTTCTACTCCAGTCTGCTGCTACTGGTTATGTCCCTGATCTGCCTTCTTGGCTGACATAATCAGAAGTTGTGTGTTGAGCCAATCACAATGCTTTGGATTGGCTGAGACTGTCAAGGAAGCAGATCAATGGCAGAGCCAGCAAAAATCAAACACAGTGTTGCCCAATCAGTATCTCCTTATAGATATACATTGAATCAACGTATCTCTATTAGGAAAGTTCTGTGTCTGCATGCATAGGGTGGAGACACTGAATGTCAGTCACACTGTGCAGCACTGCCCCAGGCAGCACATCTAGCTGCCATCTGAGGAGTGGCCAGTGGAGGTACCCCTAGACTGTAATGCAAACACTGCATTTTCTCTGAAAACACATTGTTTACTGCAAAAAGCCTGAAGGGAATGGTTCTACTCACCAGAACAAATACAATAAGCTGTAGTTGTTCTGTTGACTATAGTGACCCTTTAATCTTGTTTGTTGTCTTGTCCTATTAAGTGTTTACACAAAATATCTTTAAAAAAAACTTGAACTACAATGGTTTGCTGTCTTATCTGTGTCCCCCCCAGGATCCAAGTCTTCTCTGATGCTGGGTGATGCGCATCTGGCTTCCGCTAGTGACGCTGCAGGAGGTGGAATTACACCTCTGACAACAATATAAAACATCTCAGTGTGTGCCAAGTTCCATATTGAAAAGCTCCACATACAGACTCCGAGCACCAAGACCTCTTCAAATAACTGAAAGTGGTTATGGTGCTGGAATAATCCCTGAAAGTAAAGTGTATCACATGTTGCTTTGAGTAAGTGCATGTTATCTCTGCAGACACAAATTCAATTAACTTGGATTAATGGAATGAATTTACCAAAACTGCTGCATGCACACGTAACTAACTCCTAGTTCAGGCATAGGCAACCTTTGCATTATAATGTATCTTAAATAAAATATGTTTTATTTTTATCTTTAGGGGGGTTTCTCCTCCAGAAGCATTGTATTAAAATAACTACAATTTTAATCATAAAAAAAAAAAATCTGATTTAAATAAAAAATAATCGGATTATTTAATAGAAAATCATCCATTTGTATCCACCCTGCTTATAATGGTATGTATTTAGGTTTTCTTATTCTGCTCTTGTATTTCAACAAACCAAGTTGGCCAAATATCACATGAGAGCACTGTTTGTGATTACTCGGTGTGGCCAGCTAATGGCTAGACATGGGTGGGACAGACAGACACAAGCACAGAGACATTGTGTAAGAACCAATTCTTGGAATCCACTCTCACTGAGACCCTCGGGGACTGATTTAAATCATCGGGATGGTGTCCCAGCTCCTCAATAACAAATCACATATTGTTCCTATATAACGTGTCTAAATGCCTGAGACCTAGGAGGACAGTTTGGTCTTTAAGGAATAACTCACTTTCTGATACTGTCATATAAAGAAAAAGTAAAATTAGATATATGAATCATTTCTTGCGAATCTAAGAATTCTGTGCTACAGGAAGGCAATAAATCAAGCAATCAACTTGGGATACCGACAGAGTGAAACTAACAAAATCCATATGACATTAAACTAATTCAGGACGGAGGACAGAAGTTTGGAAGGAAGAATTCATTCTCGATGGAAATGATGGTAAAAAGAAAAGGTCATGTAGTTTACAAAGCAAAACTTCAGAATGTAGTTTTGAAGTCCAAGAAAAAGCTAGTTATTTCTATCTGTGGTCAATAAGAGACTGATAAACAAGTTTTATTTAACTGGGATGCAGTTTGTCAGGAATGAGACACATCGAGCAGCTGGACTGCAGACACGCAGTGCTGGCGATAATGAGGGCCCTTGACATATCATTGGAGAAAGTCTCGAACCTGATAAGGGTTGGCCTGTCATTCTACGTGATTCATGGCTGCATGGGAAACAAGACTGTCCATAGTTTCAGAGTTGCGTAAAAAATGAACGGTGAACAAGACCACCCACAGGCGAGGTGGTACTCATACGTGAACTTAAAGGGCGATCTGCATCATGGAACAAAAAAGGATATGAAACATAAAATAATTATTGGCTTACGTAATCACGTTTGGTGGTTGGATGTTCTTTTTACAAAGCTAAAAGCAAGCAACACAATTTATCAGTTTAGGAAGTAAAGAAAATCTGTGGGGTGAGGGCGGCAGTCTATAGTTTTTTACATTCAAAATAATATATTATAACTGGGGAGATTATTAGCAGAATGGGATAACCAACTCTGTTAACATATGTTTTGTTCTTATATTTATTAAACAGTGAAACATGATCTTAATAGCTACACCAGATACCTCTCCTCCCCTGCCCCCTCCGAATGAATCTTAAATACAAACCTAATACCATATCCGATATGACATTTCCACTTTTAACATTTAAACATGTTCTCCTCCTAAAGTAACAATTTGCCAAGTTGGTTGTCATGATTCAGGTAAATTGTAAGAAAGATTAGAGCATTAATTATTAAGGTATGCTATTAGCCAGGCTTTATAAGTAACTCATCCTTGCAAGCCATAGTAGGCTCACCAGGTGCGAATTGTTACTAGCCAAGGCTAGCTATATCAAAGCAAAATTTTCACTTGCCAATGACCAGTGGGATCTTTGAGACTTTATGTAAATTATTCAGTTATTAAAAGGCACAGGCACATTGGGTTCAACTATTCCAAACCTGGATACGTGCTGGTCCAGAAGCTTGTCCCCCCAAATAGAATGAGTGCTTTATCATAATTTCAATAGGAATAATTCCTTACATTATTGCTTGACTCCACTAGCAATAAAAGTGACTATTTGAGGGGAAACTGTCACTTCTCTGTAATTGTTTATTTTCTTTGTTATACCGTGTTTCTTTTATCAAACAATAGAAATTAGTCCAGGCACAGCCACAAACTGATTGAAAGTAAAATGAAATGGAAACATGTATTTTATTTCTCCCTTTCTCTGTCTGCTCTCTCTATGCTGACTGCGTGTAACAATGACTGGCAGGGAGCTAAGATGGAGGTCCCCAGTTGCCAGATAAAAAGGTGTAGATTTCTACATGTCATTTTATTTCCCACACCTCACAAATGCATATTTATTAAATATAAGAATAAACAAATCTAATATTAGAAATGATGTCTAAAATGATATCTTTGTAATGTACTCAAAGTGTGTAGAGGTAACAAAGCCACTTGATATCACACTGAGTGTTTGCAATGACACAGATCACTGCCACATATTGATTTTTAGTAAAGCGCTACGGAACTTGCTGGCGCTATATAAATAATAAAATAATAATAATAATAAAGGACACACACCATAATCAATAGTATTATACACAAGCAACCCTGCAGTTAAAGGACCACTCTAGGCACCCAGACCACTTCAGCTTAATGAAGTGGTCTGGGTGCCAGGTCCTTCTAGGGTTAACCCATTTTTTCATAAACATAGCAGTTTCAGAGAAACTGCTATGTTTGTGAATGGGTTAAGCCTTCCCCTATTTCCTCTAGTGGCTGTCTCACTGACAGCCGCTAGAGGCGCTTGCGTGATTCTCACTGTGAAAATCACAGTGAGAGCACGCAAGCGTCCATAGGAAAGCATTTTGAATGCTTTCCTATGTGACCGGCTGAATGCGCGCGCGCATTCAGCCGACGGGGAGGAGAAGAGGAGGATCGGAGGAGGAGACCTCTCCGCCCACCGCTGGAAAAAGGTAAGTTTTTACCCCTTTCCCCTTTCCAGAGCCGGGCGGGAGTGGGACCCTGAGGGTGGGGGCACCCTCAGGGCACTCTAGTGCCAGGAAAACGAGTATGTTTTCCTGGCACTAGAGTGGTCCTTTAAGAGTGTGTAAACATAGGAGAAAATCTATAATGATAACAGCACCACACAGTGGTCAGAAGTGAGTTTGCAGCCTGTTTAGTGAGATTTGTTTTTTTGGGATTTATTTTTTATTTTTTTTTCTTTATGTAAAACTATCATTTTTATATTATTACTTTGCGCTTGAATATAAAATGAAGGTACAACAAATTGTCATATGAACACTAAAAGTAGTTTTAG
The DNA here is from genome assembly GCF_036172605.1 of Pelobates fuscus. NCBI lineage: Eukaryota > Metazoa > Chordata > Amphibia > Anura > Pelobatidae > Pelobates > Pelobates fuscus. The sequence goes on from NC_086317.1 coordinate 481,931,479, forward strand.
CAGATATTTTTACAGGTACAGGCCTAAAGTGTGCATCAATAAATGTCTCCCTAAAACGAATGTTTCTGACCATAGTAACTGAATGCAACAAAAGATGTTCAGTGTAAATTTTGTTTAACAATATACTATATGTTTATCATTAGCTAGATGCATAATTTCCATGCTTTCTGTTTTAAAACATAACACCCAACATTAATAGACTTCTTCCAACCTGATTAAATGTGTAACTATCATGGAATCATGCATTATCTCTTTATTTTTGTATATCTTTTTTTATTGTCTCACATCACAAAGAATGATAGGTACAGAGCGCACAAAATAGTACAGCTAAGGTAACGGTATAAACATAGAACATAAAGTATTCAATCGTGTATCCAACTGGCAAAAACCACCCAGGAAGCTCCTTAAATGGTCATAATGTAAGCGTTTCCCCATCAAAAGTGAGAAATAACAAGACATAGAGTACCACAAACAATAAGGATAAAATAAAGAATATAATAATTGCTCTACAATAATTATGCTCTACATAATTGCTCTACAGGTCTCATGGGAGTTCTGCAGGTCCCATAGGGAGTCCTCCAGGTGTAGACCGAAATCACCCCCACTGGTCCAAATAGGGGGAACTCCAACCAGCAACTTAGATTATATCAGGAGGCAGATTGGCCACCTCCCCTCTACCCTCTCCCATCTCAGAGTGCACTAGGAGACTAGGCCCTTAAAACAAGCAAGTAGTTTGGTAGTTCACCCACAGAAATTAGTCAGGAACCACTAAACGTGAGCCCTGCATTGGGTAGGTCCGCCAGAAGGTACTTACTTAGAATTAATATGTAAAATTGAACACAGATGGTATCTGGTTCCCACCAGACTGTCCCACATTTTTCAAAACTGTTGTAACACACGTTGGAGATGTCATTTATGGGGGACATATCTGTTAATCCAAACCTACTGGACTATGGAAGGGAATTTGGTATTATGAATGATCAACATAAACATTTACCCCTCACTATAAAGTTGCTTACTATTCATGTGGACTCTAGACCTACCCAAATCAGACCTTAAAAATTGATGTCAGGTCTTAATCAAAGTAAATACTGTAATATCATGCATGTGGAAATCAACTCGCAGTGAACTTATCACCCAAATTTCTCTTAATCAGACTTACTAAAAAAATGACAATTAAACAGCTCAATACAGGAACATCCTTTGTGAGAGCCAGTGAGACTGGACACATTCTTGGAAACAAAGAGGAGACAACACGTGGATTGACACCTCTAGAAGTATGAACCTTAGAACATGCATCAATGATGTAAAAGGGCCACTAAAGGGAAGATGCTGGGAAGTGTTGGGGAGTTAGCCTGCCTTCCTTATCAACAACCTTTACCCCCCTCCCTCCCAAACATACTCTTCCCCCCTCCGCAGCTAGTTACCCACGTTAATTCTAGTTTTATGATTTCATTTTTAGTGTTTGTTCTCACTCAGGCCTACTTCTCCTATATTCAGTAATCTCTATTTTGAGATGGTTTATTGGTATGAACTTGGATTAGTGACAATTCATTAATTCTATGGTGAAACACTGTGATTAGTCTTACAGCTAAGCAATGATTTAATATCCAAATGCAAAGACCACCTTTTAGATATAATTACAGTGCAATCAAAACGATATGTTAGCACATTCATTGTTATTCGTGGTCTTACATGAATGTATTGTGAAACTTACAAAAACTCAATAAAAAACTGTCAAAGTCAAAAAAGAAAAAGTTAAAATGTTAAATTCAGTGAGAAAAACATCATAATCCAAGCATAGTCAGGTGTTTTGTTTGTTTCTCGAACGCCAGAGACTAGACCAGAAGCAGATCATTTGATTAAAGAAACATTCAAATATCTTTGTAAAAAGATTGGTAGAGACGAGACGGGGAAAACTTATTTTAACAAAACTAAAGAGATTTGAACCGGGATAAAACATACATTACAAATATGAGGCCAAAACAAAAATACCAAGAGCACTTAACCCACGATATATAGTTATTTCTTTAATTATCCCGATATTATATATATATTACTGTTATGCATTGCCTTTTATGCAGCACCTGCATAACTCAAGTTGGATTGTGAGAAGACCTTCTGGGGCACAGAAACTCGAGACCTAATATTCCCATAGCTATCCTTTTTGTTTCTAATTACATGTCAAGCAGGAAACTCTGGGATCTGGGGTTTCTCGAGTTTCTGTGCCCAAGAAAGACTTCTCAAAGTCCAACTTGAGATATGCAGCTGATAGATAACAGTATTTTTGTATTGCACTGGGAGAGGTTGTATCTTGCCTCACCACAAACCTTTTGGCACCTAGCCTTATATGAGATTGTAGCCTGTTAGTCCGTGGTGCATATGCAAAATAACAGATAATATTATATATATATCGATACATCAAATTAAATGTAGAAATCCACACCTCAATATCCTGTGACTGGGCACCTCCATCTTAGCTCCCTGTCAATCATTGATATTAGCTCTGTCCTTTACACCTGCCATTCAGCATTGAGAGAGCAGGCAGAGAAAGGGAGACCTGAAACAATGTTTCCTATTACACCTCTTCATTTGCAATGTTTACCATGCCTGAATGGATTTTGATCTAATTTGCTAGATCTGTAGCACGCTTACATTTGATAGAAAACAGAGCATCTCGTAAAAAAGTTTAATACAAATTATAGATGAGTGTTTTATTCAATAATGTAAATCTGACAGTTTTGCTTTAAATCTTGTTGATGACCAGAGTGTTTCTGGAATGTCCTTTTAAAGTGACACACTCACGTATATGGTTGCTGCATTTTTACAAGGACCCCTCAGGTGAGACCCCTAGCATCATGACACCTGCGGTAGAAGTGAGACTACTTGAAGCTCTCCATTCTTGACGTCACCATCTTCCCCTTTTCAACTATTGGAAGCGGAAGCTATGAGAGATTTGTCCAAGCACATACAGAGTGCAGAGATCTGTTATCCTGCAGGATCTAATATGATCTCAATGAAAGGTTTTTACTGCTCAGTCACTACGAGAGGTTTTAAGCACAGTTTGCCTATTTTATCCTACATTTTGCCATATGATTTCCAGTTCACTTCGCTTCACTGTTTAGTGAACAGACTGTAATGTGTAAGAAATACGGAGAAAGCATTTTGCTAAATAGTGAATCTCCAACCCAGCTAAGTTGTATTCAGCCAAAATACTGCCTTATTGTCCTGGACTCTCCACAAGTTGCTGTTTAGTAAATAAACCCCCCAATCTATTTATCAGGAAATCCTATTGTGTTCCCCGTCCTGGCCTTTAAACTGACATGCACGGTGTGTTTGCATGTTTGGCCTTTCTTTCTGACAACACAGAAAAACAATATTTGTCAATCATCCCCCTAAGCCGTCATCTTCCGCTAGTTTTTCATTTCCGTTGTCAATATAAAGGTCATAGCCCTGTCTGATAGCTGTGAGAGAAAGTTAGAGAAATACTGCATATTACTTTGAATTATTGTTATTATATATGATAGTGTTATAAAGATAACATATCATGTCAATGCCACAGGATCACTCCGTCATTCCAAGGATCAATTAAATTAAAACAATATTATTGAGCTTGGCAACAATATCTAAATCTATGGAACATACCTGAAAATCTGAATAATCTAAGTGCATTTTAACTGCTAAACAAGTCTGATATTATTATTATGTTGTTGTTGTTGTTGTTAGTGTGGCGTACATCACCACTTTAGTATCTCTCTTTATATGTATGGACTCCCCTAACCATGCCTGCTTTATAAGGTTGCTGTTGGTGACACTATCAGGGTTATTTACTAACGTGAGAATTCAAGGTGAATTTCAAATTTAAGGTCAAACTGAAAGCATGGGGGACTTAGAGAATAATTTCAGTTCAGATAGTTTTACCTTAAATATATGAATCTATATATATAGCTCCTGTATATATCTTTCTAAAGACAGTTTTGTGTTTGATTTCAGGGCTAATCCTGCTGTGTCGCTGGCAGATAGCTGTCACCCTTTACTTAAACTAGGAGTCCAGTGGCTGTTGCATGTCAGTAAAACATGTTGGTTAGGGTAGTGAGACCACTCTGATTCACTAGAATTACGCTAAATATTAGCATAGTGTATGGTGACATTTTAGGGCATATAAAGGGTCACTATATTCACCAGAACAGCTACAGCTTATTGCATTTGTTCTGGTGAGTTGAATCATTCCCTTCAGGCTTTTTGCTGTAAACACTGTCTTTTCAGAGAAAATGCAGTGTTAACATTATAGCGTAGGGACACTGGCCACTCCTCAGATGGCTACTAGAGGTGCTTCCTGGGGCAGTGCTGCACAGTGTGACTGACATTCAGTGTCTCCACCCTCTGCATGCAGACACTGAACTGTCCTCATAGAGATGCATTGATTTCATGTATCTCTATGAGGAGATGGTGATTGGCCAGGGCTGTGTTTGACTTGCGCTGGCTCTGTCCCTGATCTGCCTCCTTGACAGTCTCAGCCAATCCTATGGGAAATCACTGTGATTGGCTCAGACCACCACTTCTGATGATGACCGCAGACAGAAGCATGTCTGAGGCGAACAGGGGCAGAGGTAGCAGCTGCAGACTTGAATACAAGTAAGATTTTACTATATTTATGGTGGCAAGAGGGGGGCTAGATTGTGGTTTTAACACTATAGGGTCAGAAATATATGTTTTTGTTCCTGACCTTATAGTGTCCTTTAACTATTGTTGCATCAAACACAAACGTGAAAGGAAATATAGCTGCAAACAGCAATGGAGGTGGAGAAATATAAGAGCCGGTATATAGCCACAAACGGGTCAATGTCAAGTCCAAGTGAGCAGTCAGTATTAACAAACTGAAAGTAGCCAAATAAGTTAGATCTGATGAACAAGCAACCGATCAGTACATGTGATCCATCCAATAGAAAGGGCTGAAATAATAAGAGTATCTGAAGTAGTTCTGGGATCCAAGAAATCAGTCACAATTTGCAATCCCTTTATTAATTACCCACAACATTTTTTGTTTAAAAAAAATTATTAAAATAAAAAATTAAAGTTTCAACGTCCTCCACTGAATAATCCACAAAAAAGAATAATAGAAGGTTAAATGAATACCCACCAGAAATGAAGCTCCTGCATTAATTACAGGATTACCCACCAGAAAAGAAGCTCCTGCATCAATTAAAATAATACCCACCAGAAAAGAAGCTCCTGTATCAATTACAAGAATACCCACCAGAAAAGAAGCTCATGCATCAATTACAAGAATACCCACCAGAAAAGAAGCTCATGCATCAATTAAAAGAATACCCACCAGAAAAGAAGCTCCTTCATCAATTAAAAGAATACCCACCAGAAAAGAAGCTCCTTCATCAATTACAAGAATACCCACCAGAAAAGAAGCTCCTGCATCAATTACAAGAATACCCACCAGAAAAGAAGCTCCTTCATCAATTACAAGAATACCCACCAGAAAAGAAGCTCCTGCATCAATTAAAGAATACCCACCAGAAAAGAAGCTCCTTCATTAATTAAAGAATACCCACCAGAAATGAAGCTCCTGCATCAATTAAAGAATACCCACCAGAAAAGAAGCTCCTTCATCAATTAAAGAATACCCACCAGAAAAGAAGATCCTGCATCAATTAAAGAATACCCACCAGAAAAGAAGCTCCTGCATCAATTAAAGAATACCCACCAGAAAAGAAGATCCTGCATCAATTAAAGAATACCCACCAGAAAAGAAGCTCCTGTATCAATTACAAGAATACTCACCAGAAAAGAAGCTCTTGCACCAATTACAAGAATACACACCAGAAAAGAAGCTCCTGCATCAATTACAAGAATACCCACCAGAAAAGAAGCTACTGCATCAATTACAAGAATAGCCACCAGAAAAGAAGCTACTGCATCAATTACAAGAATACCCACCAGAAAAGAAGCTCCTGCATCAATTACAAGAATACCCACCAGAAAAGAAGCTCCTGCATCAATTAAAGAATACCCACCAGAAAAGAAGCTCCTGCATCAATTACAAGAATACCCACCAGAAATGAAGCTCCTGCATCAATTACAATAATAACCACCAGAAAAGAAGCTCCTGCATCAATTACAAGAATACCCACCAGAAATGAAGCTCCTGCATCAATTACAATAATAACCACCAGAAAAGAAGCTCCTGCATCAATTAAAGAATACCCACCAGAAAAGAAGCTCCTGCATCAATTACAATAATAACCACCAGAAAAGAAGCTCATGCATCAATTACAAGAATACCCACCAGAAAAGAAGCTCCTGCATCAATTAAAAGAATACCCACCAGAAAAGAAGCTCCTTCATCAATTACAATAATAACCACCAGAAAAGAAGCTCCTGCATCAATTAAAGAATACCCACCAGAAAAGAAGCTCCTGCACCAATTACAAGATTACCCACCAGAAAAGAAGCTCCTTCATCAATTACAATAATACCCACCAGAAAAGAAGCTCCTGCATCAATTACAATAATAACCACCAGAAATGAAGCTCCTGCATCAATTACAATAATACCCACCAGAAAAGAAGCTCCTGCATCAATTACAAGAATACCCACCAGAAAAGAAGCTCCTGCATCAATTAAAGAATACCCACCAGAAAAGAAGCTCCTTCATCTATTAAAGAATACCCACCAGAAAAGAAGCTCCTTCATCAATTAAAGAATACCCACCAGAAAAGAAGCTCCTGCATCAATTACAAGAATACCCACCAGAAAAGAAGCTCCTGCATCAATTAAAGAATACCCACCAGAAAAGAAGATCCTGCATCAATTAAAGAATACCCACCAGAAAAGAAGCTCCTGCATCAATTAAAAGAATACCCACCAGAAAAGAAGCTCCTGCACCAATTACAAGAATACCCACCAGAAAAGAAGCTCCTGCATCAATTACAAGAATACCCACCAGAAAAGAAGCTACTGCATCAATTAAAGAATACCCACCAGAAAAGAAGCTCCTTCATCAATTACAATAATACCCACCAGAAAAGAAGCTCCTGCATCAATTACAATAATAACCACCAGAAATGAAGCTCCTGCATCAATTACAATAATACCCACCAGAAAAGAAGCTCCTGCATCAATTACAAGAATACCCACCAGAAAAGAAGCTCCTGCATCAATTAAAGAATACCTACCAGAAAAGAAGCTCCTTCATCAATTAAAGAATACCCACCAGAAAAGAAGCTCCTTCATCAATTAAAGAATACCCACCAGAAAAGAAGCTCCTGCATCAATTACAAGAATACCCACCAGAAAAGAAGCTACTGCATCAATTAAAGAATACCCACCAGAAAAAAAGCTCCTGCATCAATTAAAGAATACCCACCAGAAAAGAAGATCCTGCATCAATTAAAGAATACCCACCAGAAAAGAAGCTCCTGCATCAATTAAAAGAATACCCACCAGAAAAGAAGCTCCTGCACCAATTACAAGAATACCCACCAGAAAAGAAGCTCCTGCATCAATTACAAGAATACCCACCAGAAAAGAAGCTCCTGCATCAATTAAAAGAATACCCACCAGAAAAGAAGCTCCTTCATCAATTACAATAATAACCACCAGAAAAGAAGCTCCTGCATCAATTAAAGAATACCCACCAGAAAAGAAGCTACTGCATCAATTAAAGAATACCCACCAGAAAAGAAGCTCCTGCACCAATTACAAGAATACCCACCAGAAAAGAAGCTCCTGCATCAATTACAATAATACCCACCAGAAAAGAAGCTCCTTCATCAATTACAAGAATACCCACCAGAAAAGAAGCTCCTGCACCAATTACAAGAATACCCACCAGAAAAGAAGCTCCTGCATCAATTACAATAATACCCACCAGAAAAGAAGCTACTGCACCAATTACAAGAATACCCACCAGAAAAGAAGCTACTGCATCAATTAAAGAATACCCACCAGAAAAGAAGCTCCTTCATCAATTAAAGAATACCCACCAGAAAAGAAGCTCCTGCATCAATTACAAGAATACCCACCAGAAAAGAAGCTACTGCATCAATTAAAGAATACCCACCAGAAAAAAAGCTCCTGCATCAATTAAAGAATACCCACCAGAAAAGAAGATCCTGCATCAATTAAAGAATACCCACCAGAAAAGAAGCTCCTGCATCAATTAAAAGAATACCCACCAGAAAAGAAGCTCCTGCACCAATTACAAGAATACCCACCAGAAAAGAAGCTCCTGCATCAATTACAAGAATACCCACCAGAAAAGAAGCTCCTGCATCAATTAAAAGAATACCCACCAGAAAAGAAGCTCCTTCATCAATTACAATAATAACCACCAGAAAAGAAGCTCCTGCATCAATTAAAGAATACCCACCAGAAAAGAAGCTACTGCATCAATTAAAGAATACCCACCAGAAAAGAAGCTCCTGCACCAATTACAAGAATACCCACCAGAAAAGAAGCTCCTGCATCAATTACAATAATACCCACCAGAAAAGAAGCTCCTTCATCAATTACAAGAATACCCACCAGAAAAGAAGCTCCTGCACCAATTACAAGAATACCCACCAGAAAAGAAGCTCCTGCATCAATTACAATAATACCCACCAGAAAAGAAGCTACTGCACCAATTACAAGAATACCCACCAGAAAAGAAGCTCCTGCATCAATTACAAGAATACCCACCAGAAAAGAAGCTCCTGCATCAATTAAAGAATACCCACCAGAAATGAAGCTCCTGCATCAATTAAAGAATACCCACCAGAAAAGAAGCTCCTGCATCAATTAAAGAATACCCACCAGAAAAGAAGCTCCTGCATCAATTAAAAGAATACCCACCAGAAAAGAAGCTCATGCATCAATTACAAGAATACCCACCAGAAAAGAAGCTCCTTCATCAATTAAAGAATACCCACCAGAAAAGAAGCTCCTGTATCAATTACAAGAATACCCACCAGAAAAGAAGCTCCTGCATCAATTAAAAGAATACCCACCAGAAAAGAAGCTCCTGCATCAATTAAAAGAATACCCACCAGAAAAGAAGCTACTGCATCAATTACAAGAATACCCACCAGAAATGAAGCTCCTGCATCCATTTTGCCCAGCTCAAGTCATACTTTGTGGTCTCGTGTCTTTAAACATCATTATAGTTCTGGCCACTCTGAAAACTGACGAGAATGTGACTTTGGATTTTCTATGCCTTATTTCATATTTTTCATGCACAACCGATACAGGTTTATTATCCCATCAGGATCCCATTTAAACTCGGTATACGCTTGGATCAGCTCCCTTTCCTGGTACAAGACCCGAAGACCCATGGTACCAGGCTCAGTGTTTTTTTTAATTTATTTTTTGGTTTTGACTAATCCTTGACATTGGATTTTGTCCTACTGGTATCCCTGACCCAGCTAGTCTTGACCCTGATTTATTTTTTAATTTTTTCTGATTTTGTGTTTGTCTTTGCCTAGTATATCTGTCCTTGGAGTTAGTAGTTTAAGTTCTGCTACTTCCTATTTCTACACTAAGCGTTAAGCCCGGCCACTCTAAGGTCCGGTAAAACGCCTTCGCTATTGCTCTCGCTGTGCTTTTTGTTAGCTGTTCGCTAATATCTTGCTGAAGATCCACTTCATTCCTGACAAAGGTACTATCTTCATTCTTCAACTGTTGCCATTTGTCCTGGGCACCATGGATTCAGGACGCTATGGATGTAGTTCAGTAAAATAAATGATAAATATTAAGGAAAGCGATATTTAAGAAATATGTAACAAATAAAAAGGAATACTAGCCTTAATATATCTCATATATAGTAATTAGTGATGTCGCAAACATAACATTTTCCGTTCGCGAACGGCGAACGCGAACTTCCGCAAATGTTCGTGAACAGGCGAACCCGGCGAACCGCCATAGACTTCAATAGGCAGGCGAATTTTAAAACCCACAGGGACTCTTTCTGGCCACAATAATGATGGAAAAGTTGTTTCAAGGGGATTAACACCTGGACTGTGGCATGCCGGAGGGGGATCCATGGCAAAACTCCCATGGAAAATTGCATAGTTGATGCAGAGTCTGGTTTTAATCCATAAAGGGCATAAATCACCTAACATTCCTAAATTGTTTGGAATAACGTGCTTTAAAACATCAGGTATGATGTTGTATTGGTCAGGTAGTGTAAGGGTTACGCCCGCTTCACAGTGACAGACCAAACTCCCCGTTTAACGCAACGCAAACAATCGCAAACAGTCCATTTGCACAACCGCAAACTCCCCATTTGCACAAGGTTGGATACCAAGCTAGACATGTCCCGTTCCTTGTCCTCACTGATGTCATTGAAGGTCTCTTCCTCCACCCAGCCATGTACAACACCAAGGGTCCCCGAAAGGTGACAACAAGCCCCCTGTATTTTTTTTTTTTAACTGTACACTACTGTTACACCAGATATGAGTTGCACTGGTGTGACACTGTGCCCTGGCAGTCCCTGAAACGCACACGTGTGAAGGAAACTGACTGCTATTATATTACAGTCAAAAAAGTTTGTTTGTTTTTTTAAATGCAAGCTATTGTGCCCCCAAAACATTCGTGTGTGGGGGTGCTGGAATGACGTGGGCCAATGGGAGCCTGAATCAACTTTCGGCTCCCACTGCCCCTTTAAGAGCGAGCTTGTGACTCGAGCCGTGCTCCTAGTGCCAGGCGGGCCACGTGACCGATCACTGCGGTCAGTGCACGCGGCTAAGTCAGAAGAGGAGATCAAGCCGCATGCGGCTTGTGTGGAGGCAGGAGGGATCCAGCCACGAGCTGCTCAAGCTTAGGAGCCAGGTCGGTCCCAGGATAAGGTAAATACAGTCACAACCACTTATCCCAATCACACATCTTTCCTAACGTTCTATCCCATTAAAAGCATATTACCGCGTATTTAATAAAACAGATAGACCCCCTACTTCATCCAGGTTACTGATTGATGGTTCGATATTCTGAGCCCTCTCTGATTTACTGTATACGACTATTCGATATTCCCACAAATTTTATATAGCATTTTATGTTTGTTTGAGACAACCTTAAAAATATTGGATATCGCTAAAAATCATGATCACTATATACTTTCTCTACAAACCTCTAAAACGAACCAAACTACTCATCCATTCGCTATACCACTTTATCCCACCTAGAACTAGTGCCCAGTTAAAATACTTACTTACTCTTACTTACCCACACTCAGTCATGCCCACATATTTCACCACTACTCTCACTGAATCCCTCTGACTACGGCTAAATTCATCTTCTACATCAGAACACTACTCCTAAGATTGGGTTGTATCCATGTCTCAGGTCTTTCATTTAGAATAGGGGCAGCTTCGGTCTCCTTCAACACTGACACTCCAGTGCATATTATTAAAAGATTGGGCAGATGGAAATCCTCAGTCTACAACCGATATATTCCTCATCCCGAGAAAGAAATGAAGAAAGCTTTTAAAAGTTTGGCTTTGTAAATTTGATGCAATAGGTGTGTATTTCTTTAATACCTTTTCACCCTCTTTGCATGAACCCGATTTACATATATTACTAATATGTTTCTGAACATATATATTATATTATTCACTCACTCACTCACTCTCTGGGCCGGCGTAAGACATCATGCTGCCTAGGTCCAACGATAAATGACTATGGGGGATAATGTATAATAAACACAGGTTACTGGCTATGGGGGGGATAATGTATAATAAACACAGGTTACTGGCTATGGGAGGGATAATGTATAATAAACACAGGTTACTGGCTATGGGGGGATAATGTATAATAAGCACAGTTTACTGGCTATGGGAGGGATAATGTATAATAAACACAGGTTACTGGCTATGGGAGGGGTAATGTATAATAAACACAGGTTATTGGCTATGGGAGGATAATGTATAATAAACACAATGTTACTGGCTATGGGAGGATAATGTATAATAAACACAGGTTACTGGCTATGGGGAGGATAATGTATAATAAACACAGGTTACTGGCTATGGGGGGATAATGTATAATAAACACAGGTTACTGGCTATGGGGGATAATGTATAATAAACACAGGTTACTGGCTATGGGGAGGATAATGTATAATAAACACAGGTTACTGGCTATGGGGGGGATAATGTATAATAAACACAGGTTACTGGCTATGGGGGGATAATGTATATAAACACAGGTTACTGGCTATGTGGGGATAATGTATAATAAGCACAGTTTACTGGCTATGGGAGGGATAATGTATAATAAACACAGGTTACTGGCTATGGGAGGGGTAATGTATAATAAACACAGGTTATTGGCTATGGGAGGATAATGTATAATAAACACAATGTTACTGGCTATGGGAGGATAATGTATAATAAACACAGGTTACTGGCTATGGGGAGGATAATGTATAATAAACACAGGTTACTGGCTATGGGGGGATAATGTATAATAAACACAGGTTACTGGCTATGGGGGATAATGTATAATAAACACAGGTTACTGGCTATGGGGAGGATAATGTATAATAAACACAGGTTACTGGCTATGGGGGGATAATGTATAATAAACACAGGTTACTGGCTATGGGGGGATAATGTATATAAACACAGGTTACTGGCTATGGGGGGATAATGTATAATAAGCACAGTTTACTGGCTATGGGAGGGATAATGTATAATAAACACAGGTTACTGGCTATGGGAGGGGTTATGTATAATAAACACAGGTTATTGGCTATGGGAGGATAATGTATAATAAACACAATGTTACTGGCTATGGGAGGATAATGTATAATAAACACAGGTTACTGGCTATGGGGAGGATAATGTATAATAAACACAGGTTACTGGCTATGGGGGGATAATGTATAATAAACACAGGTTACTGGCTATGGGGGATAATGTATAATAAACACAGGTTACTGGCTATGGGGAGGATAATGTATAATAAACACAGGTTACTGGCTATGGGGGGATAATGTATAATAAACACAGGTTACTTTCTATGGGGGGATAATGTATATAAACACAGGTTACTGGCTATGGGGGATAATGTATAATAAACACAGGTTACTGGCTATGGAGGGGATAATGTATAATAAGCACAGTTTACTGGCTATGGGAGGGATAATGTATAATAAACACAGGTTACTGGCTATGGGAGGATAATGTATAATAAACACAGGTTACTGGCCATGGGAGGCATAATGTATAATAAAAACGGGTTACTGGCTATGGGAGGATAATGTATAATAAACACAGGTTACTGGCTATGGGGGATAATGTATAATAAACACAGGTTACTGACTATGGGGGGATAATGTATAATAAACACAGGTTACTGGCTATGGGGGGATAATGTATAATAAGCACAGTTTACTGGCTATGGGAGGGATAATGTATAATAAACACAGGTTACTGGCTATGGGAGGGGTAATGTATAATAAACACAGGTTATTGGCTATGGGAGGATAATGTATAATAAACACAATGTTACTGGCTATGGGAGGATAATGTATAATAAACACAGGTTACTGGCTATGGGGAGGATAATGTATAATAAACACAGGTTACTGGCTATGGGGGGATAATGTATAATAAACACAGGTTACTGGCTATGGGGGATAATGTATAATAAACACAGGTTACTGGCTATGGGGAGGATAATGTATAATAAACACAGGTTACTGGCTATGGGGGGGATAATGTATAATAAACACAGGTTACTTTCTATGGGGGGATAATGTATATAAACACAGGTTACTGGCTATGGGGGATAATGTATAATAAACACAGGTTACTGGCTATGGAGGGGATAATGTATAATAAGCACAGTTTACTGGCTATGGGAGGGATAATGTATAATAATCACATGTTACTTACTATGGGGGGGGGGGGTAATGTATAATAAACACAGGTTACTGGCTATGGGAGGATAATGTATAATAAACACAGGTTACTGGCCATGGGAGGCATAATGTATAATAAAAACGGGTTACTGGCTATGGGAGGATAATGTATAATAAACACAGGTTACTGGCTATGGGGGATAATGTATAATAAACACAGGTTACTGGCTATGGGGGGATAATGTATAATAAACACAGGTTACTGGCTATGGGGGGGATACTGTATAATAAACACAGGTTACTGGCTATAGGGGATAATGTATAATAAACACAGGTTACTGGCTATGGAGGATCATGTATAATAAACACAGGTTACTGGCTATGGAGGATAATGTATAATAAACACAAACACACAAATACAAGAAAAAAAAGAATGCAGCTGCAGAATTAATCTAAATTGTATGCTGTCTAGGAGGTGGGAGGGTCTGGGAGGGAGGGTCTGCTGCTGATTGGCTGGAATGTGTCTGCTGACTGTGAGGTACAGGGTCAAAGTTTACTCAATGATGACGAATAGGGGGCGGACTGAACATCGCATATGTTCGCCATCTGTGGCGAACGCGAACATGCTATGTTCGCCAGGAACTATTCGCCAGCGAACCGTTTGGGACATCACTAATAGTAATTGTTATAGATCAAGAGTCTCTGTCTGTGAGCAAGGTCATCTAGTTTCCCAGACTATTTAAATAGATATTGGACTAAAATATATGTTTCCCCACATAAAAAGATTCCATGTCATTATCTTGAATCTTGTCATTGTGCCAAAAATAAGTAATTTTCTTTATAAGATGGACGTGGAAAATAATACTGATCACGAGAAGTATCTGTGGATTATGGGTTAGTTAATGCTGAAATATTACCCTTTACACACTTTGGGGGCCTCACGCTTAAAATCGAACACAGCTTTATGATGTAGGAAAATAAGAAACTGGTGAATGTATTGCTCACTAAATTACTTACAGAGCCGTTTAATTGGGGATCTGTCAATGGTTGTTGCATTCAATTTAAAAGGCTTTAAAGTGTTTTAGCTGGAAGTCCCCTTCAAGTTAAAGCATGTTTACCTTGGAAAATATTGAGATAATAATTCTAAGACTTTTCTAGACCCCTGTCTGGTGCAGTAGTTAATCCTACCCAGAGACAACTCTACATAAGGCCACTAGGGGCAGCCTTAGCACGACCCATCCATGTTGTTGGCAGCATTCCCCACCTTACTGCATCGTTTCATTGATCAAGGTATGGTTGGTGAAAGTATGATTCATCTCCTATAACTGTCAAATATTCTACTATTCTACCAGCCTACTTCTCTACCCTTACCTTTTCCGTCACTTTACCTCACTCCCTCTAGCATGTAAACTCATTGAGCAGGGCCCTCAATTCCTCTGTTTCTGCGCGTCCAACTCGTCTCGTTACAATGACGTGTTTGTTAGTCCACACATTGTACAGTGCTGCGGAATTTGTTGGCGTTATATAAATAATAATAATAAATAAAATGTGGCAGTGTGGATGGTGGTTTTACAACCTTGGGCTGCTTAGGCATTTCTCAAGGTATTATCCTGTATTCTACTGTAAGACACATTATCATGACAATAATTTAAATCTTATTGAGTTTTATTGGTTGTCAAATTATGCTTTCAGTAAAAAAAACTATACTGTGCTGTAGAAGTAAAAAAAAATCTTATTGTTTTTGGACATTTGTAAATTTAAGAAAACTTGCATTTATGAAAGTGGACAATATGTAAGCCATCACAAAAAGTAGAGCTGGTTTTTGTTGTAGCTCTTTAGTGGCCCTTATCCCTTGTGTATTTAAACATCTCATAAAAAGTCACTGCTGGTCACATTTCATATGGGTCCAACAGGGACATTAGTACATGGAGGGATATTCCTGGTGGAACAATAACCAGATTCATTCCTAATATCTGGCTTCCCAGAATTCAGACTGATCAGGAGCTTTATCAACACCTACTACGGTACGACATAAAATAAGCATTAAAAAAACTGTTAACTCAAGTGTCTGTGAGGCAGTGGCTGAATATGAACGTTTCAGACCATAGAGCAGATAGCAAATATCTCTTTTTGATTTATTTATCCTGAGTAAAAATCTAAAGATGCCAGCATTGTCGTAGAGTTGTGTGCGTTCCTAAAATCTGTCTTATCAAATATCAACTCTCATCAGACTTCTCCCCCTTTTTCATTTACCCACTATAGCCACTGATGATATCTCCACTAAGCCTCTCATATCTATCAGAACAGTGAACAGCTATGGTTTAGCTGCATTTGCTGTTTATAAAGAGTTCCCACATATTTCTAAATTAGTTTTCAAAATGTTTATGGGAAGAATATAGTGTTATTTATGTACATGGAGAATATGGAGCAATGCCAAATATATTTGGGAAAACGTGTCCTGAAATAGGCTCTAGGGAGAGATGGTTGAACATAAATAAAACCTCTCCAGGGAATTAAGATTATATTTTCACATAGAAAATGCAGTCAACTTTGATTTAAATGTTGGTCTGATCCCATGATGTGGGCCTTCCAAGAGATCTGATGGTTCATGCTCAGGCTTGTTCCAATGCAAACTTGTAGATTTAATTCTATAATCTAAAAGAGATGTGAATTTCCAAAACAATTTAATGTATCACTTGCTCATTCATTAAACAGTCTGGATCCTTGGCCAGCGCTGGCCTTTCCTGGTTCTCATCTTATCTCTCCCAACACACATTTAACATCGCATTTCCTAGCACCACCTCATCCCCACTATCCATCTCAGCTGAAGGCTCCCAAAGCTCTGTTCTTGACCCTCTGCTCTGTTGTTTTCTATTTATACTGCCCCACATGGTAAACTTATTAGCTCTTTTGGATTTCATTACCATATGTATGCTGACAACACTCATATGTACTGTTGGATGTGGAAACATATATTGGGGTGGTAGAGGTGTACTGCTGAATATGGAGACATACATTGGGAATGGGAAGATGTGTAGTTGGCTGTGGAGACATGCATTATGAATGGGTAGATGTACTGTTGGACCTAAAGACATTGTGCCTGTTTGGTTTCGGAGATATCAAGCATTATATTTGATCAAACCCCTCCCACTTTACAATCTGTGTTATTAAAAGCAAATAATTTAAAAGCAGCTCTACTATTTGTTTGTGCTGTATTTGTGATGATTGTCTGTGGCCGCATTATTTTGAAAAGATGGCTCATTATATATGATCAACCTCTGCCTGCCTTGCACCCCACATTATTACATTTTAAAACAAATAAACTATTCATTTGTGCCGTTAAAATATTTATTTGTGCTGATTTGTTTTTTTAGCTCTAACAGTCAGTTTTTTTCAGGGGAAATCATGTAACCCGGCACACAAGTTGATTCCAATTTTGCCTAAACCTTACTGATTTGCCTAATCAGTAAATGCATGAAGCACCAATATCCAAAAAGTAATAATCAATACCTAATAAGGTTTATAGTGATATTGGCGGGCACACAACCCAGCTCGGATAGAGTACATTGAGTTATAGGAAAGAGAAATCACACAGAGACCAAGTTGAATATAAGAATTCACACTACACTTTATTATCCACAAAGGGATCTAAGCAAAGTAAGTTTTACTCTCATTTAAGTAGTTGCATGCATTTACTTCAAACATCTTAGTATCTAGATATATCAGCTTAAGTATACATCACCATTAGTAAGCTTGGTTGTCTCCTTGCCACATATGACTGGGGAGAACTCAGGTAGTCACTCGGAGAGACCCTCTCTTCTGGGAACAGCAGAAACCAGTAACAAGCGTCCGCATAACAGGTGGATAGTTCTCCAAGTGAGCGCAAGATTCCCTTAATCTTATATACCTGTCTTCAAAGACAGTCAGTAGTTCCTTATCAGTGCAGCCCATCAAAAGACCTTGATAAAAGCAGCTGGATGGACCTGGCAGTTGGTCAGACTGTTCAGGACCACCAGAACTCATGCCAAGTTTTGTGCGGTTAACTATCGCTTATCTACAAGCTTTCTTTGTACTGTTCTAGAGATGGCAACATAAGTTTTTTGATGGCAACATAAGTTTCTCAAAGTGCTGAATTGCTGTGTCGGCTTATAGTGCTGTGTCAGCTTAGTAAACAGCTGTAGTGCTGTGTCAGCTCTTAATAACTGTGGCATAAAGCCTTCAAGCCTGCATCTAGTAATATGTGATATGTGTGCTTATATGCTTACCGGTGTCATCTTAACTATCTATAAATGTGTGAGTTGCTCAATAGTGATCAATCAATCATACTTAATTAATATGAAATATTATTATCACATAGGGTTGTGTATGCACCTGTTTCTCACATTTAAAAAAAAAAGTCACTCTATCTATTATAGGTACTGAAATAGTAATGATGTAAAGATCACAAAAGATCACCCAGCCCAAAAATCAGCCCAGGGAATTAAAACCAGGTTGGTTGATTATTGCCACGTTTGTGCCGTTTAACTATCCGTTCTGTCTCTTTCAGTTTTTTAGATATTAACGCTTATTTATTAACTTTATTTTAAGTGTTGGCTTATATGCTATAGTTTCCCCCCATGTTTTTGTAAAATGTGTTTGCAATATAAGCGACTTTTGCTATTCATTACGAATGTAACTTTAAATTACGGACACTGTATACCGGTATATTACGTGTTATCACGGGTTATTTTTTTCAGACCTTTCATTTGTGCAATCAGCATTGTAAGTTTGTTCAGCTGTCTGTTACAAAATGTTGTTTTCAGGTGGACTGTATTGATTGGTTGAGAAAAAGTGTCACTATAGTCTCCCTCTTAATATACAGGGCTAACCGCACAACTGCTGCAATGGAACTGGTGTTAAGACATGTTTTTTGTTGTCTTACATCACATTTTCATTTTCTCAACATTAGATTAATATCTATTTTTTTCATTCTTATCTAGTGGTACAACCAGAGAATGAGAGTGAATTATATGAATTCCACTAACAGGGTTCAATCATACCCACAGTACAGAGACAGCAGATAGGGTAATATAGACTGACTTATAGGGTGTCCACCTTTTCTTCAAGTGTGTCGTCCGAATATGAATGCACAGTCTATTGGGTTGGTTATGTGTTATTGTACTCTGCTGCCTTATACTTATGAAACAGTCATTGTGAACTACAAGCTGCTAACTCATGTCTATAGAACAACATGAAGGCAGATCTTAGTATGAAAATTCACCACTGCCATGTCATTTGCACAGTAGATTTGTCATAGACTTCCCAGGAGAAACCAGACCTTTAACAGTAGACAATGTAATGGCCCAAAGAGCTTCTGATAGCTGGCAAAATGCAATAACCCCTCCTAAAGAGAAGTTGTTCCCCATAGAAAATCTCTGGCAAATTGTTGGTTATTTTGGTGGCACAGCAAGTCCTCTCCAATTTTCCACAACATCTGTTGGGTAAATTAACTCATGACTTTCTGGACCAGTCTCAGCTTTGACAGTATCATCAAAGACTGGGGGTGGGGATATCTGGGATACATTGTATGTTGCAGTTCATATTCTCATTCGTCCTTCTATAAATGTTAAGTGGGGGATCAGAAACTTGTCAGCAACGATTGGCAGGGTTTCAGACTCTTAAACTTAGCCTCAACACCAGCAGAACTTACAATGACAAATATACGTTTTAAATAAAGGAACCAGTAGTCCTGTCCAGAGTGGCAGATAACAAAGCCATGTGATATGAAGAACAATTTCAGGTAAAAAATATAAATTTTCTTTGTCACCATTGTCAGCAGCAAACAACTTGCATTCATCACGTAAGGGATCTACTGTTCGTCAAGTTTGTCTTTGGATTCTAGAATGTCCGTTTCCTTTTTAGATTATTCAGTGGGCAAAGGCACACATTCTTCAGCAATTAATTTCTTGAAGAAGATTTTGCATGACGCTGACATTTGTGACTTTCCCCTTCATCCCAGCCTTCGGCTTCAATTAAAGCGACTACAAGAATCGCCTTGATGAGATCTACGGCATCCGCAAGGGACGGAGATATAATGATCTGTGCTACAGCCCTTATGTAATATTCTTTGACATGCCTGCGTTGACACAATGAGCGACATCAACTCTGACAAAGGATGGGGGTCGTTTGTAAGACTCCTTTTCCATTAACACTCCAAAGCAATGGTTAATGTATGTCATGGTGTTTGGGTATGGTTAAAAGCCTGACCTATGGCACCAAGTAAAGCCAGGGAAAATAACAAACTGTTTCTTTTTGCAGAGAAGTACCTGCATGTCTCCATTATTTTGGCCAACATTTTATTGCATAGATCTCTTGCTTATCGGGGAGCATTTGAACTACTTAGATCTTCGTGATTTCCTCTGTACTTCCAGGTATTAGTAAGCCTTCATAATTGAAAAATATAACAATGATAACCTAAAACGCCACCAACACACCGGCTAACTCCAAAAAACGTAATAACACAAGTAATATAAAACAAAAACTGTGTGGTGTACACGTATGTGCTTAAAAAAAAAAATCACAATCCAGAGTGACAGTAAAAACAGCAATATATTAGAGTTTTAAAATTATCCTCAAAATCCAATCAGGATAATACAATTTGCAAAACCGGGGTAAAAAAACAAAATATGGTGTAGTACTTTCAGATAGTTGGTGAGGTAAATAAAAGGAAAAGCACTTACACTTTTTTGGAGTTAGTAATTAGCTCCAAATATATGCGCTCTGAGGTATAATCCCCGATTATGGATCTGTGGAATATCTTGATCTTGCGTGCGGTAGTCTTTCCGGTTGATAGTTGTTTCGTAGCTGGTGTGGTATGCGCTCCCTATTTCGAGGTATTCAGCATTTGCGCTTGTCAGTGCACAGGAGTATAGCAGCAAAGGGTCACCAGGATATTCAACATATATAAAATACTAAAATTATATACAGTGCTCTCTGTAGTAAAATAAATATAGGTGATAAAAGGAGATATACTCACTAGTGGAGGGCAAACAATGGGTTTTGCTCATTCCTTATAGCTTGGGTGGTATGTTCCCCGCCAAGGAATATGATGTCAGGATCTTCTGAGTACAATATTCTGGATAAAATCAGGAAGGCCCAGATATGGTTAAAAATAACTAAATGTATTGAAAATAAAGATGAAAACTGTAACGGACCGTTTCAGCATAAAAGGGAATAAAATCCGTTTAGGCGATAATCCCCTTTTTGAGAGACAGGCACAGCTACTGCAGAACACCAAACTCCCGAACTGGATACAAGATAACACTCCGAACTGGAACAGCTGAACAAGAAAAGCATACAATCCGCTTACACTCCTGGCAGTCAGCATACAATCCAATCCCCCCCAAGATCGAGACGACACTTCATTTTGAGGGTTAAACAGGAACTCAGGACTGGCTCATCCAGCCTGGCTTTTATTTCCAACTCACACATACAGGCCACACCCAGGGGGAGGCATAAAAGAACCAATGACATAGATGTTACATCCCACACATATCCCCTCCCCTTAGTGTGACACATAATCCCATTATGCATACAGTTTAAAATATACTTTTACACAACTTTCATAACTTTGAAACCATACATCGCATCCACATAAAAATCACATATTCAGACTCAGCATACTTTAAACACTCATAAACACACATAAACACTCTCAAAAATCATACCAATCCCTTCAGTAAATAAAAAGTTACACGGAAGTCCTTTTATGACCGACCGCAAGCACCTTTTCTTGCCCAAAATAGTTCCATGGATTTGGGCTGTGCGGTCGGTCCCTTCCTGGTATAAAAACTACTAAGTCCCGTTCGAAGTGTGTTCGGTACTTCGACTTTAGTCGAAGTGTCGAAGTGCAGTCGATGGAACGGGTCGGCGGTGTTCGAGTTAAAATGGCCGCCGCCACGTGGTCCTTTGTCCGATGCCGGTCACTTCGACAACTTCGACAACTTCGGTAACTTCGACACTTTGGCAACTTCGGCACTTCGGCTGCATCCGAAGTGCCCTCTAGTAAGTGCCAATCCTTCTCCCATAATAATTAAAGGGGCGAACACTGTGTTTAAAGGGCCCAATCTCCCAGGGCCATAATCACTGGGCAGGAGGCTAGCAACCAGGCTTCTCCAGTTCACAGTGGCGAAGTTGGTTTCGCCACAAAAACCATAAAAGAAATGGACACTGATGCATTTCACCAAATATTTCAGGCTTTCTCAAAGTGTTACAGAGTATAGACCAGTCCTGATTATATAGCAGACACATTTAAATGCCATTAATTAATTTTTTTTTAAATGTTTAATGCTTAAAACATATTAAAAAAAAACAGGCATAGGTAAAACCATCAAACATGTAAATAAAATAAAGAATGCACTTACAAATATATATGCCACTAAAAGTGGCATAAAAAGCACTACACTTACAAACGTATCCACTTTATGGCTTCCTCTGTACTTACAGGTATTTGTACGCCTTCAAACAAATAAATGTGACCTTATGAATGTTTCCGTTTTTTGACAAGGAAATCAGTGACATCAAAAGGATCAAAACTGGAATGATGTCTAGACGGGTTTTTGTATATATACATTTGTGATGTTGACCAACAGTGGAGAAATCATTTGTCAAGTCCAATGTCACACACACTGCCATAATAGGGAGGTAGGTATTTTATGTAAAGGACAGATGTTAGGAGGTCTTTATCACAAACTTCCCGAATTCTTTGTTCTTGTTTAACTTTAATAAGCCATAGAAATTCAGAGGCAAGCCATGTATTTGTCTGTTTCTTGCTCTCACACAGTCACACATACATTTCCTGACTTTCTGATTTGCCTGACGTGATATTCACGTTTATATACTTCACAATTCAGTTTTGCTGTTTGGTCTTTGTTTGTTTTTAGGAGCTTTGAATTTTCCTGTACTTTGCCCCTCTTAAAAACCCATGTACATAGATATTCTTTTGAAACCTAGATGGTTTCATGGATTATATGAGTCCATGAACCTTGTCTCAAGACCTCATAGTTATGGCCTTCAATATATCTGATGTCTTTACTGGTGAGGTACCTACAACAAATGTTTGTCTCACAGTTCGCTGTTACTGTTCAGTCATTGTTTTTTCTTTTTTTGTCATAGTGAATAAAGAGCCCTGCTTTACATTCTTTACAGGAGCTGTGGGTTTTTCAATAATTCCATGTGACTCACTGCAGGGCTGCCACCAGAAATTTTGGGGCCCCTAACTGAGCTCAGGGTCTGGGTCCCTGGGGCCCCGCCTCCAAAACCGCCCACGGAGACCGCCTCCAAATCCCGCCCATAGGAATACACACACAGACACAAACACATTCACTGATACAAAAGGACACAGATACACACACACACACAGACAATGATACATACTAACAGACACACATACTGATACGCATATAGGCATACATACTGACACACACATACTGAGACATACAGGCGTACATAGTGACAGACAAATACTAACATACATACAGACACACATGCATAAGAACATACAGACACAGACACATTCATAATGACATACAGACAGAAATTCATATTGACATACACACATTCATACTGACATGCAGACATACATACACTGACATTCATACACACATAATGCCATGCATACAGATAGACATACATGCATACAGACATGCATACAGACATACATTCATACTGGCATACATACATTCATACAGACACTGACATCCATACATACACACATTCATAATGACATACAGACATACATTCATGCTGGCATACATACATTCATACAGACAGATAGACAGACATACATACACCCATTCATAATGACATGCAGACATACATACACTGACATTCATACACACATAATGACATGCATACAGATAGACATACATGCATACAGACATACATTCATACAGACAGACATACACACATTCATAATGACATGCATACATACATACATACACTGACATTCATACACACATAATGACATGCATACGGACATACAGACGTACATACAGATATACATACAGACATACATAGTAACATACATACATTCATACTGGCATACATACATCCATACAGACACTGACATCCATACATACACACATTCATAATGACATACAGACATACATACACTGACATTCATACATACACACATTCATAATGACATACAGACATACATACACTGACATTCATACACACATAATGACATGCATACAGATAGACATACATGCATACAGACATACATTCATACAGACAGACAGACATACACACATTCATAATGACATGCATACATACATACATACACTGATATTCATACACACATAATGACATGCATACAGACATATATACACACATACAGACAGACATACAGACAGACATACACAGACAGACATACATACACACAGACATACAGACATACACACAGACAGACATACATACACAAACAGACATACATACATACACAAACAGACATACATACACACAAACAGACATACACACACAGACATACATACACACAAACAGACAGACAGACATACACACAGACATACATACACACAGACAGACATACAGACATACAGACAGACAGACATACACACAGACAGACATACAGACAGACAGACAGACATACACACAGACAGACATACAGACAGACAGACAGACATACACACAGACATACATACACACAGACAGACATACAGACATACAGACAGACAGACATACACACAGACAGACATACACACAGACAGATATACATTCAAACACACACAGAGCTCATTTTCCAGCCACCCTCCTGTTTCTTACATTGTCTTTGCAGGAGGGTGGCTGGCTGGGGCTGATGGGACTGGCAGTCGGCTGACTCTCCACTTCCTCCCAGCAGCACTTGCGCTGCGGCGGCATTTTTTTATTTTTTTTAAAGGGGCCCGGTCACGCTATACCACAGCCACAGCGCTGACCGGGCCCTGTAGATATGGGGTCATCGGGTGGCCCTAAGTGCATGGGCCACCCGATGGGCCCCATCAGCATGCGGGCGCCGCTACACGTTATGGTTGTCACCCCCTGATGGCAGGGCCGGTGCTTGGATTTTTAGGTACATAGGCAAAGATGCATTTTTCCGCCCCCCCCCCCAAAAAAAATATCTTCACCTATGTGCCTCTTAACCAGCCCCTCTCCCCGACCTGACCATTAGTTGTCCCTTCCATGTCCCTTAGTGTTCTTCTCCCCTCCCCCCTCTTTTCCCTGTCTCTTGGTGTTTCTCTCCCATTCCCTCCCTGTCCCTTGGTGCACCCCACACTCCCATTCCTGGTGTGCCTCCTACCTCTATTGTTGCATTGCCGAGCGGAGCAGATCCCCTTCAGTTTTCTGTACCCGGCCGGACTGACAGAGAGTGCTCTCTCTGTGAGCACCTCCTGTCAGTCTGGCCAGGTACAGGAAACAGAAGCTCCTGTACCGCGCTCCGCTACACTCTGTACACACTGACAGTCACACACAATGACAAACACACAGACGTCACTGACAGACACAGACTCATTGATCTGACACACACTCATTCATTGACACTGACAGACCCACACTGATTGACACTCATTGACAGGCACACTGATAGTCACACACAGACTTAATGACAAACATACTCTCACTGATTTGACAGACACACACTCATCATACACTGACAGACACACTCATACACTCATATGCACACACACTCATCCAATCACTCACAGACACACGCTGTCACTCACAGACACACACTGTCACTCACAGACACACACGCTGTCACTCACAGACACACACGCTTTCACTCACAGACAAACGATGTCACTCACAGACACACACTGTCACTCACGGACACACACACTGTCACTCACAGACACACACTCTGTCACTCACAGACACACACGCTGTCACTCACAGACACACACGCTGTCACTCACAGACACACGCTGTCACTCACAGACACACACGCTGTCACTCACAGACACACACGCTGTCACTCACAGACACACACTCTGTCACTCACAGACACACACACACGCTGTCACTCACAGACACACACGCTGTCACTCACAGACACACACACACGCTGTCACTCAGAGACACACGCGCTGTCACTCACAGACACACACGCTGTCACTCACAGACACACACACTCGGTCACTCACAGACACACACATCACATACACTCACTAATTATTTAAATAAATAAATATTTTCCACCCAGCCTCCCTACCTGGAATGCTGGTGTGGATGATAAGCTCAGGGGTAGGATACCATTGTAGTCTGCTGCATTAACATCGACATTAGTGGCAAGAAGCAGATCTACCAGCTTGTGCTCAGCCCCTCGACAAGCATGGTGTAGAGGTCTCCTCTCTTGCTGGTCTTGTGTCTCTGGGTCAGCTCCATAATCATTCCCTGGGGTCTAGTGGGGCTGCTGGGCGGCGCGGCTGTGCTGTGCTGAGATAATGCCTGGCGAGGGAGCTCTAACCTCTCTGCTGACGTCATATTCCAGCTCCCGCGGTATCAGCAGACAGGCAGCGCGCGAGGGAGCAGAGCGGTGAGATTAGAGCTCCCTCGCCGCGCCTTATCTCAGCACAGCACAGCCGCGCCGGGGGTCGAGATGGTGGCTGGCAGGAGGGAGAGCTTACCTCCTGCCGGCCACTGAAATATTGCGCCCCCAGAGCCCATGCGCCCTAAGGCGGCCGCCCGTGCCGCCTTATGGACACGCCGGCCCTGCCTGATGGCGGCCCTGACTCACTGTGCTCAGAGTTGGAGGTGCTCTTATCAGTTTCATCTTTTACTGTCTGGTCAGGGTCCTGTTTCGTCTGCACATTCCAAACTAAGGTCCTGGTCACAATTAAGATTTAATCTCTTCCCATACCTTTGCTGATGGCAAAGCAATTTTACTAACTTTTTCAAAATGTTTTCCCTACAATAAGTCTAAGAATTTCTTCCTTAGGAACCTTTGGTACCCTGGGCATTTGTAAAGCAATATGGATATGAAATTATTTGATGTCACTTGGATGAATGTAATATGTTCAAATATAACTTTTATTGATACCGTTTTTTTTCTCTACAATTTAGCAATTTGCACTTTTTTGCAATTAGAACTCTTCTGATCTCCTTTTGATAGTGTTTGCGTAACCGGATCGGCCAAGGTTGAGCAAGTGCGGTATGCACTCTCCCTTTACCTGATAAGACTGTAAACATCTAGGGGGTGTGGAAATTGGGGGATGATGACAGGTAAGTATTATAAATGTATGTTTTTTATTTTATGTAAAAATTAAACTAGAGTCCATACAGATGTTCAAAAAGCAACTAGATGCATACTTGCAAAAATTGAATATTCAAGGACATAATATTTCAATGTAGGGTAATAGCTTCTTGATCCAAGCATAAATCTGACTGCCATTCTGGGGTCAAGAAGACATTTTTTTCCTAGTTTGTTGCAAGATTGGAAGTGCTTCAAACTAGGCCTTTTTTGCCTTCTTTTGGATCAACCGCAAAAAACAAATGTGAGGAAAGCTGAACTTGATGGGCGCAAGTCTCTTTTCAGCTATGTAACTATGAAACAACCATCTCATTCCATTATAATGCTACTGAATGAAACAGTTTTTTGCTAGTGCCTAAAACTATTGGTCTACCTGAGGGTTCCAACAACTTTCTGTGGACCTTAAGTAGACAATGGATAGAAGATATCTTTTTATTATTATAAGTTGTTTTATTTTGAGTTATGTTTTTTTTCCTTCATCCCACCTTCCAAAGACTGGATTGCACCAATCCTAGTTCTTTTTATATGGTGTATTGCTCTTTCACACTAATACTGTTCAAAAAGCCACAAGTAATGCAAATAATCATCTTTATTGTATTCAATGTTCAGTGGTCACACTAGTCAGTTGGTATGTACACTTGTGTATCTATGTCACGGGAGATCTACTGAACTCGGTGGGGGGGGGAGAATCATCACATCTGGTCTCTGAACTAGTGGACATCATGATGATGAGTTGGAGAAAGAGGACGAACAGGAATTTGGGGATTAATATGATAAAGATGGGAGGGATGATCATGAAAATGGGGATGAGGATGATGCCGTTGAGGAAGATGATGAAGAAGATGATATTGAGGACATTGAAGTTGGCAATAATCAATGGGAAGATGGTGATGAAGACTAGGATAATCTGAAGGGAATCTGTAGTCAGTATATACTGGTTTTCTTTTTGCATCGTCTTCTAAGCATGGCTTTTCATATTGAGGCACAGAGGACGTGACACACGTTGCATTGTCATGGCTACTGTAACTTGACTGATTATGAGCGAGGCTCTCAGTCTTCCCACTTCCACAAGAATCCTTGATCACTTTATCTATGTACTTGGTGGTGGGCGCCTTTCTTATCAGGAAGCCAGGATCAATCATGGGGAGATGATGAGAATATTGAGGATCCAGAAGAGAGACATGTGGTGTTGGCCTTTTATACTTTTTATCCTCATTCTCGTAGCTGAGATTAGACTCTGTCAATTCCTTTCTTCCAAATGACTTTAGTTGCATACAGACTCCTGCAGGAAACAGACAATATATTTGATCTGTTTCTGTAATCTTTGTCCAGACAAGAGCAACATTACACATAGTCTGTACTTACCTGTTTCTATGTCATCACCAGAGTCTCTTCTTTTCCTGTAAATAATGAAAATTCACATTTAAATTATCAGCAACAATCAATGCACCTAGTCAACTGCCCTTACTCTGAAGCATGGTACATTTCCAAAGCATTGTGTACATAGTATTACCTTATAAACACAATAGTCCACATGTGATAAAATACATATGCCCTGATCAATATCTATGAAGGATCTGTTGGCTTTCAACAGGAAAGGAAAGAAAACGTGATTTCTGCCACCTATGTTTATAAACATAAAAAATGGATCTATTTGTGTCAGGGCTGTGAGCCAAGGACCATCTGGTGGTTTATAAATCAAATTTAGTGATTGAGTGTTATTCACTAGTCTGGGAATTGACCCAAGAATCGTACTTTCAAGCACAATACAGCCGAGCTGGACAAATAGCTGAGTGGGATACATGTTCCAATTCAGCTATTATTTCCCCCAATTTTGCAATTCCCAGTTTAGTTTCTTGTCTGCTGATCAACCCTAACACAGAGCCAACTTGTTTTATGTTTCTGAGCTCTTAGTCAGTCTGGATTGATAATCAAAGACTAAAAGTGGTAAACGATGTAAGTGCCAAAAAAATTAAAACACCGATTTCCACGTTTAAGTGTCAGAGGAGCAATGCTTTATAATGTGGTAAACGTGAAAAGTGCCTGGTAGTCCTCCAAGTAGTTCAAAAGAGCGTGTAAAATCGTAAACGTTGTAATTGCCAGATATGTGCAAAAAATGTTTTTTTGCGATTTCCCAACATATTCGCTTTTGGCACTTACTACCTTTACCACTTTTAGTCCTCATTTAAAATAAAGATAATGAAAAGTAATAATATTTGAATATTTCTGGCTATCACTATATCAGTTATGCCTGAACCATAACTGATAACGTAAAGCCTTTAAATTAAAGCTGCTAACAGATCCATTGCTGTTTGTAGCTATAATTGTGGCAAAACAGTTTAAAAAAATACAAGTCTTTGAGAGCTGACAGGGGAGCTGACCGGACTGGCGCGGAGGAGAAGGGAGCTGACAGTAGCTGCAGGAGAGGTAAGTTACAGCTCTCTGCCAGCCCCCCTCCTACACAGCCACCAGTCTGTATTATGGCAATGTAAATTGCCATAATACAGACATTGACTCGAGTATAAGTCGAGTTGGGGTTTTTAAGCACAAAAAATGTGCTGAAAACCTCGACTTATATTCGAGTATATACGGTAATTTTGCAATGTGTAAATTTCCCAACTGATTTACTTTGTTTCTTATCAGATCTCTCTCCCCTTCTCTTGTACCTTCCTTAACACACATCTGAAACTGCTCTCTCTCTCTTCTGGCGTTGTCCCTGCTGACCTTAAACATGCCACTGTAGTTCCTATCATAAAAAAAAAAAATCTCTTGACCCGTCCTCCCACTCTAACTATCGTCCGATATCCCTGCTCCCTTTTTCCTCAAAGCTTCTGGAAAGACTTGTCTTTACCCATATGTCTCACTTCCTCAATTCCAACTCTCTCCTTGACCCACTTCAATCTGGCTTCCGCCCTCTCCACTCTACTGAGACTGCTCTTATCAAAGTTACTAACGACCTAATTGCAGCTAAATCCAAAGGCCCCTATTCCATACTAATTCTTCTTGACCTCTTGGCTGCCTTTGACACAGTTGTTTATGCTCTCCTTCTTCTCTTCAATCACTCTGTC
The DNA here is from genome assembly GCF_036172605.1 of Pelobates fuscus. NCBI lineage: Eukaryota > Metazoa > Chordata > Amphibia > Anura > Pelobatidae > Pelobates > Pelobates fuscus. Next base: position 481,961,687 of record NC_086317.1, read on the forward strand.
TCTGTGACTCTGTCCTCTCGTGGTTTTCCTCTTATCTCTCCCAACGCTCATTCAGTGTCTCCTTTTTTAATGATACTTCCTCCCTTTGTCCTGTCTCTGTTGGAGTCCCCCAGGGCTCTGTACTTTGTCCCTTTCTAATTTCTCGTTATACTGCCTCTCTTGGCACACTTATAACTCATTTGGATTCCACTACTACCTGTATGCTGATGACACGCAGATATATCTCTCCTCCCTGGACCTTTCCCCTGCCGTCCTACAATGGGGAATGCTTGCCTTTCTTCCATCCCTGACTAGATGTCCACCCGCTTTCTGAAACTCAATCGCTCTAAACTGAGCTCCTTGTCTTTCCTCCTCTCCCTTCAAGTTAGTGGTATCCACATAAGTCCATCATTGCAAGCGCGCTGTCATGGCATCATACTTGATTCTGGCCTCACCTTGAGACTCACATCCAGTATGTTGCCAAATCCTGTAGATTCCATCCTAAAAACATAGTTCTTACGCAAGATACTACCAAGGAGCTTGTCCATGCTCTAGTAATTTCCCGCATGGATTATTGTAACTCTCTCCTAATTGGTCTTCCCAATAGCCGTATTGCCCCGCTACAGTCTGTAATGAATGCTGCTGCCAGACTGATTTTACTCTCTAGTCGGTTCTCTCACACCTCACACCTCTGTCAGTCCTTACATTGGCTTATTGTATCCTATAGGAGTCAATTCAAAGTGCTAACCCATATATATAAAGCACTGAACAATTCTCCTTTTATATCTCTTCACAGATCCATAGGTATGCCCCTTCTCGGTCTCTCCGCTCTGCCCATGACCTTCTCCTGTCCGCTGCTCACACCCGTACGGCCAACTCACGCTTGCAGGACTTCTCGCGGGCGGCTCCCTTCCTATGAAATAGCCTGCCTACCGCCATCAGACTCTCCCCTAGTCTTCAATCGTTTAAGAAATGCCTTAAAATCCATCTCTTTAGGAAAGCTTATGGCCTCCCAGGAAATCAGCCATTACTAGTAACCAAGTACAGGAAAATGGAGTAGTGACTACAAATGGGTGCTAAATACACCAATAAAAAGAGGACAAACATTAGGTTGCCTTAAAGCAATATAATGTGTGAGATACAGTGAAACAAAGTGTGCTTTAGTGTATATACAATGTGACTAATTAGGTGTCTGGAGAATGGATACAAGATATCTTTTTATTATTATAAGTTGTTTTATTTTGAGTTATGTTTTTTTTTTCCTTCATCCCACCTTCCAAAGACTGGATTGCACCAATCCTAGTTCTTTTTATATAGTGTTTTGCTCTTTCACACTAATACTGTTCAAAAAGCCACAAGTAATGCAAATAATCATCTTTATTGTATTCAATGTTCAGTGGTCACACTAGTCAGTTGGTATGTACACTTGTGTATCTATGTCACGGGAGATCTACTGAACTCGGTGGGGGGGGGGGGAATCATCACATCTGGTCTCTGAACTAGTGGACATCATGATGATGAGTTGGAGAAAGAGGACGAACAGGAATTTGGGGATAAAAATTATAAAGTTGGGAGGGATGATCATGAAAATGGGGATGAGGATGATGCCGTTGAGGAAGATGATGAAGAAGATGATATTGAGGACATTGAAGTTGGCAATAATCAATGGGAAGATAGTAATGACGACTAGGATAATCTGAAGGGAATCTGTAGTCAGTATATACTGGTTTTCTTTTTGCATCGTCTTCTAAGCATGGCTTTTCATATTGAGGCACAGAGGACGTGACGCACTTTGCATTGTCATGACTATTGTGACTTGACTGATTATGAGCGAGGCTCTCAGTCTTCCAGCTTCCACAAGAATCCTTGATCACTTTATCTATGTACTTGGTGGTGGGCGCCTTTCTTATCAGGAAGCCAGGATCAATCATTGGGAGATGATGAGAATATTGAGGATCCAGAAGAGAGACATGTGGTGTTGGCCTTTTATACTTTTTATCCTCATTCTCGTAGCTGAGATTAGATTCTGTCAATTCCTTTCTTCCAAATGACTTTAGTTGCATCCAGACTCCTGCAGGAAACAGACAATATATTTGATCTTTTTCTGTAATCTTTGTCCAGACGAGCAACATTACACATAGTCTGTACTTACCTGTTTCTATGTCATCACCAGAGTCTCTTCTTTTCCTATAAATAATGAAAATTCACATTTAAATTATCAGCATCCATCAATGCACCTAGTCAACTGCCCTTACTCTGAAGCATGGTACATTTCCAAAGCATTGTGTACATAGTATTACCTTATAAACACAATAGTCCACATGTGATAAAATAGATATGCACTGATCAATATCTACGAAGGATCTGTTGGCTTTCAACAGGAAAGGAAAGAATATGTGCTTTCTGCCACCTATGTTTATAAACATAAAAAATTGATCTATTTGTGTCAGTGATTGAGTGTTATTCACTAGTCTGGGAATTGACCCAAGAATCGTACTTTCAAGCACAATACAGCCGAGCTGGACAAATAGCTGAGTGGGATACATGTTCCAATTCAGCTATTTTGTCCCCCAATTTTGCAATTCCCAGTTTAGTTTCTTGTCTGCTGATCAACCCTAACACAGAGCCAACTTGTTTTATGTTTCTGAGCTCTTAGTCAGTCTGGATTGATAATCAAAGACTAAAAGTGGTAAACGATGTAAGTGCCAAAAAAATTAAAACACCGATTTCCACGTTTAAGTGTCAAATGAGCAATGCTTTATAATGTGGTAAACGTGAAAAGTGCCTGGTAGTCCTCCAAGTAGTTCAAAAGAGCGTGTAAAATCGTAAACGTTGTAATTTCCAGATATGTGCAAAAAATGTTTTTTGGCGATTTCCCAACATATTCGCTTTTGGCACTTACTACCTTTACCACTTTTAGTCCTCATTTAAAATAAAGATAATGAAAAGTAATGATATTTGAATATTTCTGGCTATCACTATATTAGTTATGCCTGAACCATAACTGATAACGTAAAGCCTTTAAATTAAAGCTGCTAACAGCTCCATTGCTGTTTGTAGCTATAATTGTGGCAAAACAGTTTAAATAGAATACAAGTCTTTGAGAACCCACCATTGACCCATTCAGTTTTACAGTTTGTAGCAGCTCGATGCATTGCCGTCCTCATTGGCACAAAATGTGAACAAACCCCAGAATTATTATTTATTAAACTACTTGATGACAACTCAGAGACGTGACTGGCTATCTCAATGTGTGGTAGCCTATGGGATCTGTTTTATAACCTCTTATAAAACTGTTAAAACTGTTTTATATCACTTTCAGTGCCGCAGAGGAGAGAGGTGTATTTCCCATATCTCCACTCTGGCACAGAAAGATTAAAGGATCACTATAGTGTCAGGAAAACATAGCAGTTTTCCTGACACTATAGTGCCCTGAGGGTGCCCCCACCCTCAGGGTGCCCTCACCCCCTCAACCCCTTTAGCTGCTTACCTTATTCCAGCGGCGGGCACCCTCGGCGCTGGTGACCTCTCCTCCCCCGCCGACGTCAGCTCCCTCTGCCAACGTCAGCAGAGCCGAATGCACATGCGCGCGCATTCAAACTGTCAATAGAAAGTATTTATCAATGCTTTCCTATAGACGCTCTGCGCAATGGAGGCATAATATGCCTCCAGCGTTGCAGATGCGCCTCTACTGGCTGTCCAGAAGACAGCCACTAGAGGCTGGATTAACCCCAAATGTAAACATAGCAGTTTCTCAACAACTAGAGTTATTAGCATTTCCACAATAAACAAAAAGGTTGTCTCAAATCTATGATAGCACAACACCAATTAGTAAATACCAAATGGCATTGCATTTCCTGTTTATTTCAGTATTTCAGCTTGAAACATTTACTATTTGGCGTCAGGGCAAAAGTTACTACAGTCAGAAAATTTCACTTCAATTGTAAACACGTCAAACTGGTAAACTTAAACCTCCATCTCTTTATTTAACACTGTAATGCAGTGATTTATACATATATTTTTATATATGGTGAAACACATACCTTAGCAACATACACATGGTAATCACACCTCCAATTAGAAACACAATTGGTGTAACTGCCATGACAAGAACAAAGACTGGAAATCCTAGAATTAAACAAACATGATGTTAGAAATTCACTTATTATTACTGTGACAGATCCATCTGTATAGACTAGTATTGCTGGTTCGTCTGTTTGCCTTTATGTTCGCTGGATTTCCTGTCCGTATGCCCCTGTTCGTGTGATTCTGGAATACCAATTGAAACTACCGAAGACACGGCCACCCAGGAGAGGAGTGTGCTGCTGGTTAACCTCTTGGCCCCAATTAGAACGTTGTGGTAAACCGCAGACACCTCTCCATTCCTTTCGTACGGGTGGTCGTCGTTCGTATGCCAACCATGAGGCGGCGGCCATTTTGGGACACGAGGAAGATCAGCGGTGTTCGGTGTAAATTCTATGGAACTAAAAATGGACACTTTATCTACCGAACACCGCTGGAAGCTGCCGCCCGCCTTCTATTTCGTCGAGGTGTACGAACACCGGTCAGTTCGGGAGTTTTATATCATTCCCATGGAGTCATTTGTATACCGAAGGACTTGTGAAAGACTTTGACTCCATGGCGATTGAACTAGGTACATCGGATCTGAGCGCTATTCGGTAGAAATATGCACTCAGATCCAGGCTATCTGGGGATACGTTACACGAACCATATTTATTCGGTATTTCTTCATTTATGTATTTTACTGTATTTTTCTTACTGTATTTTAAAATGGCGATTGTCTCTATCCTGGGAGATAAATAGGTTTCTTCCCAATTATCTCCGGGATAGAGAAGAAGGATTTATGGGTAAGATGGGAAGGGCTTATGTTGAAGCCATTGCGATTGGCTACTGTCCAATATGTTTTACAGTCTTCCACAAGGTCCCCTAGGGGAGTGTCCACCTTGTGGAGACCTGCATAAATACCGGGCAGGTAGCCCCCATTAAACACATTCCTGTTTGACCCTCAAGACGGAGCTTGGTCTCGTTTGTGGGGGAATTATTATTGGGACAGCGCTTTCGTTATTTTTAGCTGTGGAAGGAGTCAGACTGATTTGCTGATCGGGAGTTGCCGCGTTCGTATTCTCCGTTCGGGAGTTTGACGATCGGCTGGATGAAATCTGCATTTCTGGAGAAGGGGATTATTTACTAAACGGCGGCTTCATCTACCTGGCGGTGAGTGTCGTAACAATTACAAAGTTTACAATCAGTGAAAAATTTTACAAAAAGCAAATCATCGATTTTCATTCTAACAAGAAGCGTAATTTCTTGTTTTACTGTCTGGGACCTCTGCTGGTAGGACACTACAGAAACATAGAACTTTGTGTACAGGCATACCCCACTTTGCGGACCCTCACTTTGCGTACACTCGTGAGTACGGACATACCCACGAGTGTGCGTTAAAGTGCCTCGCGAGAACGGACATTCAGCCGCCGCACAGCCGCAGTATGGCCGAAGAGGCGGAGCTGATGCACGGAGTTCCCGTGCAAGCTTTGCATCGAGCCTCTATGTTAATACAGGCTGAAATTGTCTAAATACAGTTCAGTATTTAAATACACAGCACCATCTGTTGTTACAGCTGAAAAAATAGTTGCAGGAGTAGTCTCATACAGAGCGCCATCTGTTGGTTGAGCAATGTTTAACCAGTTATGGGTCTGTTGACAGCAATTACAAGCCGTTCTTACTCTTATGAAATAAAGGTAAGTATACTGTACAGTTCTTTCCGTAGTCATTCTCAACTTGAGTCACAGCTCATTACAAACTTTCCAAGCTTTCAAATCAGAGACATGTGGAATAAAACTGTGGCGAAACCAGCTTCGCCACTGTGAACTGGAGAGGCCTGGCTGCTGGCCTCCTGCCCGCTGACTATGGCCCCTGGACGTGTTGCACTTTAGAAACTATATTTGGGCAGGTAATAATTTGTATTGCTGCTGCTGGCCCTTTAAAAGCAGCGATGGACATATTGGAACTTTTGGGACTACTGTACCTTTAAGACTGTGGAGCGTAGTACAGTAATCCTGCCTTTAATACTTTAATGTCATGTATGTATTGTTGTATGCAGTTACCTGGGTTATATATATGTACAGCATTCATCTGATTGTTCGGTAGAATCACTCCATTCATTGTATTGAGTGAAACTACCGAACAACCAGACCACCCAGGAATAAGTGTGCCTCCAATTACAGTTTGCAACAATGTTGCAAACGGGTAATTGGCAATCAGTGTAATGTATCCTTTGTCCTCTGGGTGGCCGCCATTCGGGAAACAAACACGTGGCGGCGGCCATCTTAAACTACCTAACAGCTGTGTTTTGCCGTCGAGTGTCTGGAACTAAAATCGGACACTTGACTAGGCAAACACCGCTGAGACCTCCATACTTCCAGAAATTCGTATGGAAACTACCGAATGACCCGCCGTTCGGTAGAAAGAACCCCACAAACAAGGGAATTCATTCAAACCCTCTCCAGGCTCTATAACACAGGCAATTCGCCTGTTTTCATTCCCTTGTTTGTGACCGACCGCAGGGCCAAAATGCATGGAACTGTTTTCGGATACTTTACCCATGCGGTCGGTCAAATCTTTGGAACCCCATATCTCCCGAACCATTCATCCGAATTACTTGAACTTTGGATATGTTGTCCCCCTGAATAAGGGCTATCCAGCGATGCTGGATTTAAAGGTGTACCCCCTGTTTTTGGGGTACATCCAGGAATTGGGGAAAAGGGTGTACGGTATAATTATGTTAAGTGCTAATCTAAGGGGAGGAAATGTGTGGGAGGTACATCCATGTGATTGGTTAAATTCATCCTCCCCCTGGGAGTGTCCTGTATGTACTTGTTTGTAATAAAAGCCAGACTGGGTGTCCCAGTCTTGAGTTCCTGCTTAACCCTCAAAATGAAGTGTCGTCTCGTTCTTGGGGGGGATTGGATTGTAAGCTGACTGCCAAGAGTGTAAGCCGATTGTATGCTTTTCTTGTTCAGCTGTTCCAGTTCGGAGTGTTATTTCGTATCCAGATCGGGAGTGTGGTGTTCTGCAGTAGCTGTGCCTGTATCCAGAAAAGGGGATTATCGCCTAAACGCATTTTTCCCCTTTTATGCTGAAACGGTCCGTTACAAAAACAATGTACAGTATAAGGCTTTTTGATTTCTACAAACAGTGTACATTCACTTCTGAATACATTTTGGATATCCCTGAAGGACACAGAAATTTACAATATTTTTGAATGCAAAAGCTTTCAACATGACCCTAACACGTTACAGCATTACTGTACAGTACTAATGGTTCCCTGAGGAACTTGAGATTGATCATTGAAATGTATTTTAGTTATCAATGCATTATTTATATCAGTTATGCCTGTAAATGACTATCGCAATGCAGTGCATGCATTGGGAAGTGAAAAAAGGTATTGCTTCACTTTAAGTACATTTTCGTTTTACATACATGCTCTAGTCCCATTGTGTACTTAGAAGTGGGGTATGCCTGTATTAAGTCCTCCTGAACATCTGGCTTCTTGGAACTAAGTTTTGGAATGAACAAGTCCACGTGCTCTTTATGAAATCTTTTGTTCTTTTATAAAGCCAGGCCTGTGGCTGGTAACGATTATTTGTCGTGCTCATTTAAAAGGAAAACTGTGATATCCGAACACTAATGTGAGATCCTCACCTGCTTTGATTTTATCAGTAGCTATCTGGTCTTTGGTGAACTCTCCCATTGTTGTATCTGTCCATGTGGGACGCGTAGATGAAATGTATCCTGCAGAGGAGAAGATCAAGTAAATAACTGTTTGCACACATGGAACTTTTGCCTGCTTTCTCTACTTCCCAGTTAAATCATCAATGCAGGCTGAAAACAGATATTATCAGACTCTCTCATTTAAATGAGTTACCTTTATTGACACACTCTGTGAGAGAACCCGAGCCATTGCTGATAGCATGCACACAATGGAGCGATCCAAGTATATAACTCCATGTGTAGAACTTCCCGTGGATGCTATCAACTTGATCAGTAGTTCCATCAATGTGGCCCAATTAATGGAACTGCTGCCAAGAGCTAAACTACATTGTAGCGGAGCTCCCTGTACCCTGACTGGGTATCTCTGCCAAGGACCGCTTCCTAGCTGGAACAAGGTAAAACCCCAGCGCTTCTGCCCCAGTCACTGTGGCTTGACTGGGGTCCTCCTGGAGCAGGATAGGAGACTAGCTCTATTCCCTCCCAAGGACTGGACGACACATGGTCCTGGGAGCTCTAGTCCTTATAAGGACTTTCACCGCCGAATCCTCCAGGAGCTGGAACAAGGTGCTAAGCAGTGATTATAGCCCTTCACCTCCCAGTAACTAGACGACACATAGTTCTGGGAGTCAACTTGTTTAATGCATCCAAACACAGCCAATCTCTAGGCCTGGGAGATAATTGCGTTAAAGATCGGTAAGCTAATTATCTCCCAGGAACAGAGAGGCAAAACCTAAACATTTAAACCATAAAAATACCCCAAAACATAATAAAAACATGCAGTGTAGGGTAAACGCCACCATGTTAAAGTTCTGACCGGCCGCACACATGGTCCTATGCCCCAAATAGTTTCAGGGCATTTGGTGCTTTTGCCAGTCAGCTCCTGAGCTCCTGAGGCCGCAATATGGGATGGTCCGTCTGGCTCTTAGGTAGCATTTGTTCCCTTTAGTCTGAGGCACCTTCCCTCCAAAAAGCGCTCTCTTGGTGGATTTCAAAGTGGTTCAAAACTGCGATCCAAGTTGTCTGGGAACCGCACGGTCACCTCATGTCGAAAACCATTCCATAACATTCGTGGCTAAGTCACCCTGAGGTGATCGAGAACCCACGAAGTTCCCACTGTGCAGTTATAATCAGATTGTCTAAGAGAAACCCTCTGATTGGTGCAGCGTAGCGTTTTGCTGCACATTTGCACTAGCCCCCCATTGCTTTCCTACGGAAATTAGAGCTCCATTGAGGAAAGCAGAGCTACGAGGGAGAAATTATAAATAAAAAGCCTTTGTTTACCCTGGCAGTGCTGCCCTGGCCACCTAAGCTGTGACTGGGACAATATACTGCTAGGAATACATACTGTATACATATAGTTATATATATTCCTAGCGTTACCGTGTTTCTTTAAGATCAGTATCTTATTTTTTATTGTACATTTTGTAATGCAGTATTTATATAAAGATTAAACATTGTCCACATGCAGCTTAGAGTGTCTCTTTAAGCACATTTTACGGGCATTAACAAGGTATTTTTCTTACCCGGATTGTTGAACATAAACTGGACATTTGAATCGGAGACACTGCAAAAACATAAATCAAATTAAAAAAGCTCCTTTTAGAATTGAGGTAGGTAACGAATCCTTTATTATAGCAGGACAGGTCTGGCACAAGCATCAAAATAAACTACAGGGAGTGCTTTGCTGTTATTTTCAGGTATTTAAAAGCATTGTCCAGCAGTAATAAGTTCAATTAAATAAATAAACTCAATCCTCACGTGTGTCATCATACAAACCCGTATATTTAAACCTCTCTTTTTAAGGGGTTAATATAAATGAACTTGATTTGACAGCCCTCTAGTTATGCAATATATATGGATTGTGTCCCTGTAGCATGAACATATGGGCTATGATGAACATGGAGGATTCTATAGCCCACATTAGGTCTCTTAGGGTAGCCGGGCCGGCTTCTCTGGCTAATCAATCACACACAACCAATCAGTGAGAAGCTAGCATCATCTGTCCAATAGGAATTTTACAATCTGCTCTAAATAAGGATATTGTGTATAAATAATCATTTATTTAATAGCACAATAATTCCAACTTACCCTTTTGGCAAAATCTGACTGGTCACCATCCCTTTGAATTGGAATGTGCGTTGTAATCGAGTTATAAGAACCTGACCGCCCAGATTGTCTGCGATAACGCCAGCATGGACAGCCGATTTGCAAACGAAGGACGACTGCAAAGAAATGAAAAGAGAAAGCTTAATATCTGTCAAATGTATTAACGTCTGTAATATTAACACAGATTGGTAGTAAACAAGCACTTAGATGCCTTGAAATGAAGTCAGTTTATTGGTACGTATTGATACTTGGATCCCTCCTGTAATCTGTGTGATGTGTTAGTTTGGGTAATTAAAGTAACTAATCCCTCACATAACTGGCATTTTATAGGAACGATCATATTTTGAAATTCTAGATCGCACAGTGTAATATCACACCGCGTAGTATGCGATAGCTGTAATTCCCACTGAGATACTGTGAATGACACTGCTGGGCTGCCTGGAGTGATGAGAGTTAGATCAGCTGATGACAATAATTCTTTCTTATTACTACGCGAGGTAAAACTGATGTAGATCATTTGTTTCTGTTGACTATTTATCAGTTTTCAGGAAAATAATAATAATGTCTGGAACAGCCTACATTTTCTAAAACAGATATTTGTTCCATGGCCTGCGTGCGGAGAGCTGCTTTCTCTCATTGGGAAGAGGGTAATGAAGCTCCTCTACCGCGGTCCACAATCCCACTTAACGCAGAGTGACAGGTGGAAGAAGGAAGGTCTGTGACCCAGGACGGACCCCCCCCCCCCCACACCACTGCTTATTAGTGACTGCTCTGCACCTGGGGTTCTATACTATTCACAGATATATTACAGCTAAAGCAGGGTCACCTTCCTCTTTACAAATATCAATGGTGTCCCTATCTAGACTTAATTCATTGACCGAGTGTGCCAGCTGACATTTTCAAAAAAGCACCGCGTTGAGATCACTATTAATAGAAATGTCCACTTTATTGATATCTGTGTAGACCTGGGTGTCTATCTAACCATGTGAAAATAATCTAAATCGTAACGATGGCACAGCACAAGGAGACTCCCAACATAAGGACTATAATGGGCTGTGGTGGTTATGGTGTTAGAGTGCCCTTGTAGAAATGTTTAGTGCTATTCTATTGGTGATGTTTTTTCTCATGATAGTCCCCAAAGGTTAGTCAAGCTCCCCACCAACTTCTATCGTACACCAACTCCACAAGCGAGGGGACTTTACACAGGACCCAGTCACTGTCAGATGGAACTATGGGCAGGAATTACCACGAATGCTTTGATTTAATACTTTGCCCAATAGAAAATGTGCACTAGGAAGAAATGTTCGCACAGCTCAGTTTACACACCTCTTGGTATCCATCAGTCACATCTCCAAATACGTTTCCAGCTACATCCCAGCAGCCGGCTGGACAATAGTTACTGAAATTGTAGAAATAATGTTATTGTTTATAAAATGCTAACTTACTCCGCAGTGCTGTACAAAGGGTAATCAAAACACAGAAGAAGAGATTACATTTAATACTCGTACTATACACCGGTATATTATCACACTGACATATTGAATTCTAATTCAGATTCCCCAATTCACATACACTCTCCTCTCAGCTGATTTACTGCCTGAATTTTAAAGGTTGATTGACGATTCACCTCAGTTCAATGTTGGTGAATAATTCCCGGCATTTACCATCATTTTCTCATAAAACAAATTCTTGTAAAGCAGGCTTGCCCAACAGGTAGATCCCCAGATGTTGTAGAACTACAACTACCATGATGCTTTGTCATTCGAAATGCATTCTAAAGGCATGCAACGAATCATGGGAGTTGTAGTTTTACAACAGCTGGGGATCTGGGTTGGGTAGCCCTGTTGTAAAGTATTAGATAAGCATCGTGTTTTTATTGGACATTTTTGGAGTGTCAAGCTTTCAGGAGATCCCCTCTTTGGCAAGCATAAAGTCTAAAGACAGGGATCTCAGAACGCTTGTTGCAGACCAATAGAAAGGTATTACAATATTCTATGATCACACGTTATTTAACATCAACATGTTCTATGAAGGTATAATTAGCCAAATCAAGCGTACCTGAACTCTGGGTCTTCTTTATAGTCACAGCGAGTCAAGCAGGTAATGAAATCTATCAATAAAAAACAGGAGCAGGGTGAGATTCCTGCACACGTATTTTAACACCTTAAGAGCCGTATTTATTTAAAACGAATTAACTTGCAGCATTCTATAGCAGTAAGAGCTATAGCCGAGAGATCAAACACGGGTCACATTTCTCCGCAGGTAATGTAGCAGTAGTGTTCATGCCTGCAGAGTATGGTCAATCTTGAAGCTACTGTCAAAGAATTATGAATTTAATGCTCTCACTGTCAGTGACGGACAATATTGACATGACATGTACAAAGGAGCCCCGAGACACAAACTGAATCCTTCGTAACACACATTCACAGTTTAGTAGACACAGTACCTGGATGATCACTGCTGGCATAATTAATCAGAAATCCTCGGCCAGACACGTGGAGGCCACTTTCAAAACGAATGGTGGCAGTATTATCATCTAAGAAAATGTCCGTCTTTGCCTTGCTCAGATCTCCACTGTAACTCACTGAAATAATATATGGAAGTGTCAGTAGCTTAGAGATGCAGAATATCATTTGTATTTTATATGTATGGATAGCGTCTGTAATAAACTGTATTCTATAATGCTGCTGATCACGTCTGGTACTTAATCCTAATCTGAAAAAATGATTTCCAATGAACTGTGACAATTTTATAAAACCAGTACATGTTCCAAATCCCCAGCATTTGCTTTCCATCCCACCATACTGTAGAATTTATAGAGACTCACCATATTCCTCAGTGGATGAACCCTTGTAGATTTTCAGAGATGCAGAGTCAATATCCAGGTCCAAATCAGCCACTTTGATGTACAGCTGTTTACCACTCTGCACTCTGATGGTAATCTGGCAAACTGAGTGGTCGGGGTATGTTTCAGGGTAGTTCTTTGATGTAAGAGTTCCACCCTCATCATTCATGACCACGTGGCCACATCCATCCACTGTAGGAAACAGAGAAATGTCCCTTGTGAAAAAAATAATGAATATCCGAGGTGTCACCCTGTAATGGACAAGGTGTATACTGCGCACTTATAAATAATACAGACTCACATAACAATATTGTCCATGTATGGTGTATTTTTTTAACCAGCAACGTGGGACACTGAGAGGGTTATTCACTAACCAAACTGTAGCCAAATTAAATCCAAATGGCATAATTCAGCCTAAAATGCCTGATCTGGAAATTGTTACATATTGTGACCAATGTCCAGATTTAGGAATGGCCTCGTACTGGATGGTTATGCCCCGTTCGTTACGCGATTCGGATGTTAGTAAGTAGACCAGATAACATTATCCCAACACCAGTCAAATCAGATAGTAGCACAGGTATCACACAATCTGTATGTTCGCTGCCCGCATACTCAGCATAAAGGCCATAGGAGAAGCCCAATTCCAGATAAATCGGTGCTGGTTAAATCATGTTCTCTCTCAGCATTGAGCTGAACAGCATAGCAAAGCGACCAGTACTCACCCAACGTTTCTGCCAGTAGTGATAGAGGGGCACATAGCAGGAGCCCAATGAAAGACAATAATCCAGCCATTAGGCTGTACTGTGCTGTCTCAGTCCTTAGTCCTGTGAATAACAGTGCTTCCTAATTATTATTATAAGTAATTATCGCTAATATCTTAGCAATGCCTGAATGTTCACCAGCAGTTCGATATATGTCTTAATATCAAAAAGCTCCTTCAGAATGGCGAGTAATTATAGTGATGAGATAGATATTACATCATCACAGTAATGTCATAATGCACTGGTCAGGGCACTGTAACCTTAAGTCATTAACACACAAAATACCCCTAACCATTGTTATTAATATTCTAGCCTGATGTAGACACTGGAGAGGCTATAGAATGCAACTCCCATCACTCTCCAGCCAATATGGGCATATAAGTTATCACAGTGTATGAATAACAATAAATACATGGTTTAAAGGCAAATGACAAAATATAGTCTGGGTAGATCTCTAAAAAAGAAACAGTATGAGATATAAATTAGTTAAAAGACACAAAGTAAATATTTTACCAATAGGACACCTATCTAGGGGGAGCATATAAGTCAACGCGGTATAGCTAATTTTCTTTTCCTCAGTTTCTCAGGACATTTGAAATCATTTTTGAAAATTTTTCTCCTATAACATTTTTTATTATGTATGTTGTACTAGTTATAGTACTTGTAGTGTCCCTTTAAATGTTACAATTCTTGGGGGCTGACAAATACCCCAGGTACGCACCTACTTGGTAACAGAAACAACTTGATATAAAGCTACGGGTAAATGAAATCAGGTACACTGTACTCCCTCCTACAGCCCAATGCACTGACCACTGCTTCGCTCCAGTAAACGTCCTGCTACATTTACAGTCCATTGTACATCGCTACACTACATTCAGAGACATTTACACTTTTTCTCCAAATTGCATACCTTACTAACTATTGAAACAAGCTGAAACTATGTCATTAATTTAGACATATAACATTATCCTAATGGCAGTCAAACTAGATAATAGTACAAGTATCACACAATCTGCACACGTACTCCACAAGCACTTACCCAGTGTTTCTGCCAGCAGTAATACTGGGGTACATAGCAGGAGCCCAACGAAAGGCAATAATACAGCCATCAGGCTGCCCTGTGCTGCCTCGGTACTTAGTCCTGCGAAAAGTAGCGCCCTCTAATGTCCAATTTCAGGTAAAGATTAGGTATGAAAACAAGAACGTTCTCGAGCAATTTGATATATATCTTAATATCAAAACAGCTCTTTCACAATGGTGAGTAATTCTAGTGATGAGATATGGTTATTACATCATCACAGTGATGTCATAATGCAGTGGTCAGCACAGCACACAATATAGAGGTGTATATCCTGCACTGTAACCTTGACTTATTCCCACAAAGAATACCTCTAACCATCATGGTTAGTCTCCTAATTTAATGTTTACACTAGAGATACTACAGAATGCAACTTCCATCACTCCCCAGTCATTATGGAGCATATATGTTATCATACTATATTATAGACTCTTAAAATATCAGGCCACCTACTAACTCTGAACTCAATGAGTGATTTCCTATTTTAGGGCCCTGTCCATGTGTAAAATTCCAACCAGGAAAATACAATACAATATGGAAAACAGGGGACAAAAACGAAGTATGAAGTAGTATTTTCAGATAGTTGGTGAGGTAAATAAAAGTAAAAGCACTTACACTTTTTTGGAGCTAGTAATTAGCTCCAAATATATGCGCTCGGAGGTATAATCCCCGATTATGGATCTGTGGAATATCTTGATCTTGCGTGCGGTAGTCTTTCCGGTTGATAGTTGTGTCGTAGCTGGTGTGGTATGAGCTCCCTATCTCGAGATATTCAGCATTTGCACTTGTCAGTGCCCAGGAGTATAGCAGTAAAGGGTCACCAGGATATTCAACATATATAAAATACTAAAATTATATACAGCGCTCTCTGTAGTAAAATAAATAAAGGTGATAAAAGGAGATATACTCACTAGTGGAGAGCATAAATGGGTTTTGACGAATCCTTATAGCTTGGGTGGTATGTTCCCCACCAAGGAATCGGATGTCAGAATCTTCTGGATACAATCTTCTGGATAAAATCCGGAAGGTCCAGATATGGTTAAAAATAACTAAATGTATTGAAAATAAAGATGAAAACCATAAAAAGAATAAACACTGATGCATTTCGCCAAAGATAACAGGCTTTATCTAAGTGTTACAGAGTATGGACCAGTCCTGATTAAATAGCAGACATTTAAATGCCATCACAAAAATTCTGAATGCTTAAAACACATATAAGAAACAGGCAAAGTGTAAAACCATCAAATATGTAAATAAAAGAAATAATGCTATGCACTTACAAATATATATGCCACTAAAAGTGGCATAAAAAGCACTTCACTTACAAACGTAGCCACTTTATGGCTTCCTCTGTACTTACAGGTATTTGTACGCCTTCAAACAAATAAATGTGACCTTGACATTATTGCACAGTCGTTATTCAGCATGTGCTAACCATAACTTTAATAACACACGGACACCAAAGTTTCTGTTGGAGTATAACGTCCACAGCTTTATTAATTAATATCAATATATAAATTAACAATTTAGGGTCATTGTCAACAGTACTCCTTTCGTTATGCTCACTCCTGTATCATACCCCCGACAATGACCCTACCAAAATAAACATTAACATAACCAATAATATATACACGTAACTCAACGGCCTACCAAGAGGCCCCACCTCCATTTGCCTAACTGCAGGGGTGTACCCAGACACCCCTACACCCCTTGGTTCGTAGCCACCGATGGGCTCGAACCTACCTCCATACTTTTAACTTCCGGCCTACTTCAGCCTAGACCTTGGCCTACCAATTTATTAACCCCCCAAACTTCCAGTTTAACCAAGACCTTTTCCCGCCGCTGTGACCAAATGGGAACTACTTCCAACACATAGGGTGGGTGGGAGGGACAATTTACAGGTAAGAAAGGCTCAAGTTAGAATGAACTTACCCCAAAATGGCCACTATTTAACTTCCCCTCTAACCCACGCCCCCTTAGCACAATCCTTAGGACAGCCCCTTGACCTAAACTTCACCTGCCTACTCCTGGCTCTGTCAAGGCCCACTTCTCCC
Source organism: Pelobates fuscus (assembly GCF_036172605.1). Classification (NCBI taxonomy): domain Eukaryota; kingdom Metazoa; phylum Chordata; class Amphibia; order Anura; family Pelobatidae; genus Pelobates; species Pelobates fuscus. The sequence continues at coordinate 481,978,301 of NC_086317.1, forward strand.
TGCGTTGCTCCGTGGTTTCATGACATTATTGCACAGTCGTTATTCGGCGTGTGCTAACCATAACTTTAATAACACACGGACACCAAAGTTTCTGTTGGAGTATAACGTCCACAGCTTTATTAATTAATATCAATATATAAATTAACAATTTAGGGTCATTGTCAACAGTACTCCTTTTGTCATGCTCACTCCTGTATCATACCCACGACAATGACCCTACCAAAATAAACATTAACATAACCAATAATATATACACGTAACTCAACGGTCTACCAAGAGGCCCCACCTCCATTTGCCTAACTGCAGGGGTGTACCCAGACACCCCTACACCCCTTGGTTCGTAGCCACCGATGGGCTCGAACCTACCTCCATACTTTTAACTTCCGGCCTACTTCAGCCTAGACCTTGGCCTACCAATTTATTAACCCCCCAAACTTCCAGTTTAACCAAGACCTTTTCCGCCACAGCACTTGCCTTGACCCCTTAAGGACACGTGCGACCCCCACCACACAAAAACAGGGCTTGTGCTATCCCGTCTTGCAAACCTAGATTAAAAAGATCATAACCAACCTCCGATAAGTGCACTCCGTCTGCCCTAAAATAACCGGGTAACCTTTCCTCCAATTCCCGATGCCGCACCACCACTCCTCCTAGCCTACGAATGAACACCGACATGGTCCTGTTCACCTTACCCCGGCATCGAGAAACTGCCTTCGCATCCCTGGCGTATCTCAAGCACAAACGAGGTACCATCTCTGACCATACCACTTTCACACCACGGATAAGCCCCCTTAGTTTATCCACATCCTGTTTCATACGCTTAACCAGTTCACGCTGGGGGACCGAGCCTAAATCGTTCCCACCCCCGTGAACTACCACCACATTCGGTAAGGCCCACTCTGCTACCTTCCGAAACAGTGCCGTACTAATGTGCTGCCAATCAAACCCCCGATAACCAAACCAGAATAATGCCACCCGGTCCACAGGAAAGCCCAGTTGTGTTCCGTTTCTTCTAACTGCGGCCCTCCTCCTTGCCCAGTGAATATACGAATGGCCAATTATCCACACCGTCCAACCTAAAAGAAAACATAACATTGATGAAGCAGCACATATACCCCCCACAACACATCCACTTCCAACCCCAACATCAGACCAACCTATCCGGCCGCACATAAGAGCGAAGTCGAAGAGATTCCGATCTCCCGATCCGTTTAATCCGCTCATCTCCTAAGCCCAAGCGAGCCGCTTCGGTCGCTGCACCAATGCGGAACGAATGTGTACCAAACTGCATGGGCTCCAGACCCAACCTCTGTAAGCCCAAATGAAAAACCCGCACAAATTGGAACCGCGACAGCGCCGTACCGTTGGCATGTATGAAGAAACACCCGCTCCCTGCCGGGCGGAGTACCAAAAACCTGTTCCCGCTTGCCACCGGACACAACCCTGACCCCGGCAATTCAAATAACGTCACCGTGTAACCTTTACCGAAAACGTCCGTCTTCGATCGAACCAGTCGAATCATCACCCTGTCCCCTCCAACCGACACATCGTCCAACCTAAGCCCGCCAACCCCTTTCTTGGGGGCACTAAGCAATTCACCAATCCTGAAACGCCCCAAAAAAGGCCCACGAAAAGGCCACCGTAAATAACGCCACCTCGAACCCGGAAAAACATATCTCAGGCAGAGTGCCTAACAACCCCTGCAACACTGTCTTCTTACCCTTCCTGAATCGCCGAACCGCTTGCCTCACTATAAAATATTTTGTCATATCCACCCATCCATTAAACTTAAACATGAACGCCAATGCTGACAAGTGTCTATCCACCATCGATGGCGATGTTTGCTTTGCGAACAACCGGCATAGTATCCACAACAGTACGTCCAGACGATTATCCCCAGAGCCCTCTCCCCCTACTTGCTGCATTGTAACCTCCCAAACCTGCCAAACCTTAACATAGGAAAACCACGTCCCAGGCGCCAGAGACTTCTTTACGTATTCCCCAAGCAGGACGTCCCGAGCTCCCACATCTCCGCAGGACAGGCTAGGCCCTCTTCCTCCGCCTCCGGCGCCGCCTCCCGAAAGCGCTCCCACTGCAAGCGAGACAGTGAGTCAGCGACTACATTGTTAAGTCCCGGAATATGCCGAGCGCGAAACACAATATTACATGACATGCACAAGAGGACCAATTGCCTCAACAGTTGCACCACTGGCCATGAGGAAGCAGATAAACCATTGATAGCCTGTACCACTGCCATATTATCCGAATTGAACACCACCCTTTTATTGGCTAACTCCGAACCCCATAACGCCACCGCCACCACAACTGGGAAAAATTCCAAAAAGGCTAAGTTCCTAATCAATGGGCTCACTTTCCACGCCTCAGGCCACTCCTCCGCGCACCATTTACCAGCCAGGTACGCCCCAAATCCGACGCTACCCGATGCATCCGTAAATAAACCCACGTCTGCGGAGGATCCGACCGGATCCCGAAAAAACACTTTCCCATTAAACTCCCTCAAAAACCTCGCCCATATCCTTAAATCATCCCTCATGTCCACCAAAACTCTGACATAATGCAACGGCTTCCTCACCCCGCTCGTCGCCGTGCCAACCGTCTGCAGAAAACTCTCCCCATTGGAATGACTCGGCACGCAAAATTCAGGCTACCTATCAACGATTGAAGCTCGCGTAAGGTCACCTTCCTTGCCTTCCCCACCGTGTCCACCAGCCGCTGAAGGGCGTGTAGCTTGTCCTCCGGCAACCTGCACTCCCTCCGTTCGGCCGCACACTGCTTCCAGCCGAGCTCTTCCTCTGTCGCGCCGCCGGACCTGCTCCTGGACTAAGACGCTGAGGCGGCCTGGCTCTCCTCTCCGGTCTCCGCTCCGGAACCACATGGGGGGGAGCAGACGTGCTCGGAACCCCCAACTGCTCCTGCAGCCACGCTATACCCTTCTCCTTCACCACGGACCGCACACCCGACAAAATTTCTTCCAAGGAAGCCATGCTGCACCTGAAAAAGAAGAAAAGAAGAGCCTAGCCGACCTGCAACAATTTACAGGTAAGAAAGGCTCAAGTTAGAATGAACTTACCCCAAAATGGCCGCTATTTAACTTCCCCTCTAACACACGCCCCCTTAGCACAATCCTTAGGACAGCCCCTTGACCTAAACTTCACCTGCCTACTCCTGGCTCTGTCAAGGCCCACTTCTCCCTGCGTTGCTCCGTGGTTTCATATGAATGTTTCCGTTTTTTGACAAGGAAATCAGTGACATCAAAAGGAGCAACACTGGAATGATGTCTAGACGGGGTTTTGTATATATACATTTTTGATGTTGACCAACAGTGGAGAAATCATTTGTCAAGTCCAATGTCATACACACTGCCATAATAGGGAGGTAGGTATTTTATGTAAAGGACAGATGTTAGGAGGTCTTTATCACAAACTTCCCGAATTCTTTGTTCTTGTTTAACTTTAATAAGCCATCGAAATTCAGAGGCAAGCCATGTATTTGTCTGTTTCTTGCTCTCACACAGTCACACATACATTTCCTGACTTTCTGATTTGCCTGACGTGATATTCACGTTTATATACTTCACAATTCAGTGTTGCTGTTTGGTCTTTGTTTGTTTTTAGGAGCTTTGAATTTTCCTGTACTTTGCCCCTCTTAGAAACCCATGTACATAGATATTCTTTTGAAACCTAGATGGTTTCATGGATTATATGAGTCCATGAACCTTGTCTCAAGACCTCATAGTTGTGGCCTTCAATATATCTGATGTCTTTACTGGTGAGGTACCTACAACAAATGTTTGTCTCACAGTTCGCTGTTACTGTTCAGTCATTGTTTTTTCTTTTTTTGTCATAGTGAATAAAGAGCCCTGCTTTACATTCTTTACAGGAGCTGTGGGTTTTTCAATAATTCCATGTGACTCACTGCAGGGCTGCCACCAGACATTTTGGGGCCCCTAACTGAGATCAGGGCCTGGCTCCCTGGGGCCCCGCCTCCAAAACCGCCCACGGAGACCGCCTCCAAATCCCGCCCATAGGAATACACACACAGACACAAACACATTCACTGATACAAAAGGACACAGATACACACACACACACAGACAATGATACATACTAACAGACACACATACTGATACGCATATAGGCATACATACTGACACACACATACTGAGACATACAGGCGTACATAGTGACAGACAAATACTAACATACATACAGACACACATGCATAAGAACATACAGACACAGACACATTCATAATGACATACAGACAGAAATTCATATTGACATACACACATTCATACTGACATGCAGACATACATACACTGACATTCATACACACATAATGCCATGCATACAGATAGACATACATGCATACAGACATGCATACAGACATACATTCATACTGGCATACATACATTCATACAGACACTGACATCCATACATACACACATTCATAATGACATACAGACATACATTCATGCTGGCATACATACATTCATACAGACAGATAGACAGACATACATACACCCATTCATAATGACATGCAGACATACATACACTGACATTCATACACACATAATGACATGCATACAGATAGACATACATGCATACAGACATACATTCATACAGACATACATACACACATTCATAATGACATGCATACATACATACATACACTGACATTCATACACACATAATGACATGCATACGGACATACAGACGTACATACAGATATACATACAGACATACATAGTAACATACATACATTCATACTGGCATACATACATCCATACAGACACTGACATCCATACATACACACATTCATAATGACATACAGACATACATACACTGACATTCATACATACACACATTCATAATGACATACAGACATACATACACTGACATTCATACACACATAATGACATGCATACAGATAGACATACATGCATACAGACATACATTCATACAGACAGACAGACATACACACATTCATAATGACATGCATACATACATACACTGATATTCATACACACATAATGACATGCATACAGACATATATACACACATACAGACAGACATACAGACAGACATACACAGACAGACATACATACACACAGACATACAGACATACACACAGACAGACATACATACACAAACAGACATACATACATACACAAACAGACATACATACACACAAACAGACATACACACACAGACATACATACACACAAACAGACAGACAGACATACACACAGACATACATACACACAGACAGACATACAGACATACAGACAGACAGACATACACACAGACAGACATACAGACATACAGACAGACAGACAGACATACACACAGACAGACATACAGACAGACAGACAGACATACACACAGACATACATACACACAGACAGACATACAGACAGACAGACATACACACAGACAGACATACACACAGACAGACATACATTCAAACACACACAGAGCTCATTTTCCAGCCACCCTCCTGTTTCTTACATTGTCTTTGCAGGAGGGTGGCTGGCTGGGGCTGATGGGACTGGCAGTCGGCTGACTCTCCACTTCCTCCCAGCAGCACTTGCGCTGCGGCGGCATTTTTTTATTTTTTTTAAATGGCCCGGTCGCGCTATACCACAGCCACAGCGCTGACCGGGCCCTGAAGATATGGGGTCATCGGGTGGCCCTAAGTGCATGGGCCACCCGATGGGCCCCATCAGCATGCGGGCGCCGCTACACGTTATGGTTGTCACCCCCTGATGGCAGGGCCGGTGCTTGGATTTTTAGGTACATAGGCAAAGATGCATTTTTCCGCCCCCCCCCCCCCCCCCCAAAAAAAACATCTTCACCTATGTGCCTCTTAACCAGCCCCTCTCCCCGACCTGACCATTAGTTGTCCCTTCCATGTCCCTTAGTGTTCTTCTCCCCTCCCCCCTCTTTTCCCTGTCTCTTGGTGTTTCTCTCCCATTCCCTCCCTGTCCCTTGGTGCACCCCACACTCCCCTTCCTGGTGTGCCTCCTACCTCTATTGTTGCATTGCCGAGCGGAGCAGATCCCCTTCAGTTTTCTGTACCCGGCCGGACTGACAGAGAGTGCTCTCTCTGTGAGCACCTCCTGTCAGTCTGGCCAGGTACAGGAAACAGAAGCTCCTGTACCGCGCTCCGCTACACTCTGTACACACTGACAGTCACACACAATGACAAACACACAGACGTCACTGACAGACACAGACTCATTGATCTGACACACACTCATTCATTGACACTGACAGACCCACACTGATTGACACTCATTGACAGGCACACTGATAGTCACACACAGACTTAATGACAAACATACTCTCACTGATTTGACAGACACACACTCATCATACACTGACAGACACACTCATACACTCACATGCACACACACTCATCCAATCACTCACAGACACACGCTGTCACTCACAGACACACACTGTCACTCACAGACACACACGCTGTCACTCACAGACACACACGCTTTCACTCACAGACACACGATGTCACTCACAGACACACACTGTCACTCACGGACACACACACTGTCACTCACAGACACACACTCTGTCACTCACAGACACACACTCTGTCACTCACAGACACACACGCTGTCACTCACAGACACACACGCTGTCACTCACAGACACACGCTGTCACTCACAGACACACACGCTGTCACTCACAGACACACACGCTGTCACTCACAGACACACACACACGCTGTCACTCACAGACACACACACTGTCACTCACAGACACACACACACACTGTCACTCACAGACACACGCGCTGTCACTCACAGACACACACGCTGTCACTCACAGACACACACACTCGGTCACTCACAGACACACACATCACATACACTCACTAATTATTTAAATAAATAAATATTTTCCACCCAGCCTCCCTACCTGGAATGCTGGTGTGGATGATAAGCTCAGGGGTAGGATACCATTGTAGTCTGCTGCATTAACATCGACATTAGTGGCAAGAAGCAGATCTACCAGCTTGTGCTCAGCCCCTCGACAAGCATGGTGTAGAGGTCTCCTCTCTTGCTGGTCTTGTGTCTCTGGGTCAGCTCCATAATCATTCCCTGGGGTCTAGTGGGGCTGCTGGGCGGCGCGGCTGTGCTGTGCTGAGATAAGGCGTGGCGAGGGAGCTCTAACCTCTCTGCTGACGTCATATTCCAGCTCCCGCGGTATCAGCAGACAGGCAGCGCGCGAGGGAGCAGAGCGGTGAGATTAGAGCTCCCTCGCCGCGCCTTATCTCAGCACAGCACAGCCGCGCCGGGGGTCGAGATGGTGGCTGGCAGGAGGGAGAGCTTCCCTCCTGCCGGCCACTGAAATATTGCGCCCCCAGAGCCCATGCGCCCTAAGGCGGCCGCCTGTGCCGCCTTATGGACACGCCGGCCCTGCCTGATGGCGGCCCTGACTCACTGTGCTCAGAGTTGGAGGTGCTCTTATCAGTTTCATCTTTTACTGTCTGGTCAGGGTCCTGTTTCGTCTGCACATTGTAAACTAAGGTCCTGGTCACAATTAAGATTTAATCTCTTCCCATACCTTTGCTGTTGGCAAAGCAATTTTACTAACTTTTTCAAAATGTTTTCCCTACAATAAGTCTAAGAATTTCTTCCTTAGGAACCTTTGGTACCCTGGGCATTTGTAAAGCAATATGGATATGAAATTATTTGATGTCACTTGGATGAATGTAATATGTTCAAATAGAACTTTTATTGATACCGTTTTTTTTCTCTACAATTTAGCAATTTGCACTTTTTTGCAATTAGAACTCTTCTGATCTCCTTTTGATAGTGTTTGCGTAACCGGATCGGCCAAGGTTGAGCAAGTGCGGTATGCACTCTCCCTTTACCTGATAAGACTGTAAACATCTAGGGGGTGTGGAAATTGGGGGATGATGACAGGTAAGTATTATAAATGTATGTTTTTTATTTTATGTAAAAATTAAACTAGAGTCCATACAGATGTTCAAAAAGCAACTAGATGCATACTTGCAAAAATTAATTATTCAAGGACATAATATTTCAATGTAGGGTAATAGCTTCTTGATCCAAGCATAAATCTGACTGCCATTCTGGGGTCAAGAAGAATTTTTTTTCCTAGTTTGTTGCAAGATTGGAAGTGCTTCAAACTAGGCCTTTTTTGCCTTCTTTTGGATCAACCGCAAAAAACAAATGTGAGGAAAGCTGAACTTGATGGGCGCAAGTCTCTTTTCAGCTATGTAACTATGATACAACCATCTCATTCCATTATAATGCTACTGAATGAAACAGTTTTTTGCTAGTGCCTAAAACTATTGGTCTACCTGAGGGTTCCAACAACTTTCTGTGGACCTTAAGTAGACAATGGATAGAAGATATCTTTTTATTATTATAAGTTGTTTTATTTTGAGTTATGTTTTTTTTCCTTCATCCCACCTTCCAAAGACTGGATTGCACCAATCCTAGTTCTTTTTATATGGTGTATTGCTCTTTCACACTAATACTGTTCAAAAAGCCACAAGTAATGCAAATAATCATCTTTATTGTATTCAATGTTCAGTGGTCACACTAGTCAGTTGGTATGTACACTTGTGTATCTATGTCATGGGAGATCTACTGAACTCGGTGGGGGGGGGGGGAGAATCATCACATCTGGTCTCTGAACTAGTGGACATCATGATGATGAGTTGGAGAAAGAGGACGAACAGGAATTTGGGGATTAATATGATAAAGATGGGAGGGATGATCATGAAAATGGGGATGAGGATGATGCCGTTGAGGAAGATGATGAAGAAGATGATATTGAGGACATTGAAGTTGGCAATAATCAATGGGAAGATGGTGATGACGACTAGGATAATCTGAAGGGAATCTGTAGTCAGTATATACTGGTTTTCTTTTTGCATCGTCTTCTAAGCATGGCTTTTCATATTGAGGCACAGAGGACGTGACACACGTTGCATTGTCATGGCTACTGTAACTTGACTGATTATGAGCGAGGCTCTCAGTCTTCCCACTTCCACAAGGATCCTTGATCACTTTATCTATGTACTTGGTGGTGGGCGTCTTTCTTATCAGGAAGCCAGGATCAATCATGGGGAGATGATGAGAATATTGAGGATCCAGAAGAGAGACATGTGGTGTTGGCCTTTTATACTTTTTATCCTCATTCTCGTAGCTGAGATTAGACTCTGTCAATTCCTTTCTTCCAAATGACTTTAGTTGCATACAGACTCCTGCAGGAAACAGACAATATATTTGATCTGTTTCTGTAATCTTTGTCCAGACAAGAGCAACATTACACATAGTCTGTACTTACCTGTTTCTATGTCATCACCAGAGTCTCTTCTTTTCCTGTAAATAATGAAAATTCACATTTAAATTATCAGCAACAATCAATGCACCTAGTCAACTGCCCTTACTCTGAAGCATGGTACATTTCCAAAGCATTGTGTACATAGTATTACCTTATAAACACAATAGTCCACATGTGATAAAATACATATGCCCTGATCAATATCTATGAAGGATCTGTTGGCTTTCAACAGGAAAGGAAAGAAAACGTGATTTCTGCCACCTATGTTTATAAACATAAAAAATGGATCTATTTGTGTCAGGGCTGTGAGCCAAGGACCATCTGGTGGTTTATAAATCAAATTTAGTGATTGAGTGTTATTCACTAGTCTGGGAATTGACCCAAGAATCGTACTTTCAAGCACAATACAGCCGAGCTGGACAAATAGCTGAGTGGGATACATGTTCCAATTCAGCTATTTTTTCCCCCAATTTTGCAATTCCCAGTTTAGTTTCTTGTCTGCTGATCAACCCTAACACAGAGCCAACTTGTTTTATGTTTCTGAGCTCTTAGTCAGTCTGGATTGATAATCAAAGACTAAAAGTGGTAAACGATGTAAGTGCCAAAAAAATTAAAACACCGATTTCCACGTTTAAGTGTCAAATGAGCAATGCTTTATAATGTGGTAAACGTGAAAAGTGCCTGGTAGTCCTCCAAGTAGTTCAAAAGAGCGTGTAAAATCGTAAACGTTGTAATTGCCAGATATGTGCAAAAAATGTTTTTTTGCGATTTCCCAACATATTCGCTTTTGGCACTTACTACCTTTACCACTTTTAGTCCTCATTTAAAATAAAGATAATGAAAAGTAATAATATTTGAATATTTCTGGCTATCACTATATCAGTTATGCCTGAACCATAACTGATAACGTAAAGCCTTTAAATTAAAGCTGCTAACAGCTCCATTGCTGTTTGTAGCTATAATTGTGGCAAAACAGTTTAAAAAAATACAAGTCTTTGAGAGCTGACAGGGGAGCTGACCGGACTGGCGCGGAGGAGAAGGGAGCTGACAGTAGCTGCAGGAGAGGTAAGTTACAGCTCTCTGCCAGCCCCCCTCCTACACAGCCACCAGTCTGTATTATGGCAATGTAAATTGCCATAATACAGACATTGACTCGAGTATAAGTCGAGTTGGGGTTTTTAAGCACAAAAAATGTGCTGAAAACCTCGACTTATATTCGAGTATATACGGTAATTTTGCAATGTGTAAATTTCCCAACTGATTTACTTTGTTTCTTATCAGATCTCTCTCCCCTTCTCTTGTACCTTCCTTAACACACATCTGAAACTGCTCTCTCTCTCTTCTGGCGTTGTCCCTGCTGACCTTAAACATGCCACTGTAGTACCTATCATAAAAAAAAAAAAATCTCTTGACCCGTCCTCCCACTCTAACTATCGTCCGATATCCCTGCTCCCTTTTTCCTCAAAGCTTCTGGAAAGACTTGTCTTTACCCATATGTCTCACTTCCTCAATTCCAACTCTCTCCTTGACCCACTTCAATCTGGCTTCCGCCCTCTCCACTCTACTGAGACTGCTCTTATCAAAGTTACTAACGACCTAATTGCAGCTAAATCCAAAGGCCCCTATTCCATACTAATTTTTCTTGACCTCTTGGCTGCCTTTGACACAGTTGATTATGCTCTCCTTCTTCTCTTCAATCACTCTGTCTCTGTGACTCTGTCCTCTCGTGGTTTTCCTCTTATCTCTCCCAACGCTCATTCAGTGTCTCCTTTTCTAATGATACTTCCTCCCTTTGTCCTGTCTCTGTTGGAGTCCCCCAGGGCTCTGTACTTTGTCCCTTTCTAATTTCTCGTTATACTGCCTCTCTTGGCACACTTATAACTCATTTGGATTCCACTACTACCTGTATGCTGATGACACGCAGATATATCTCTCCTCCCTGGACCTTTCCCCTGCCGTCCTACAATGGGGAATGCTTGCCTTTCTTCCATCCCTGACTAGATGTCCACCCGCTTTCTGAAACTCAATCGCTCTAAACTGAGCTCCTAGTCTTTCCTCCTCTCCCTTCAAGTTAGTGGTATCCACATAAGTCCATCATTGCAAGCGCGCTGTCATGGCATCATACTTGATTCTGGCCTTACCTTTGAGACTCACATCCAGTATGTTGCCAAATCCTGTAGATTCCATCCTAAAAACATAGTTCTTACGCAAGATACTACCAAGGAGCTTGTCCATTCTCTAGTAATTTCCCGCATGGATTATTGTAACTCTCTCCTAATTGCTCTTCCCAATAGCCGTATTGCCCCGCTACAGTCTATAATGAATGCTGCTGCCAGACTGATTTTCCTCTCTAGTCGGTTCTCTCACACCTCACACCTCTGTCAGTCCTTACATTGGCTTCTTGTATGCTATAGGAGTCAATTCAAAGTGCTAACCCATATATATAAAGCACTGAACAATTCTCCTTTTATATCTCTTCACAGATCCATAGGTATGCCCCTTCTCGGTCTCTCCGCTCTGCCCGTGACCTTCTCCTGTCCACTGCTCACACCCGTACGGCCAACTCACGCTTGCAGGACTTCTCGCGGGCGTCTCCCTTCCTATGAAATAGCCTGCCTACCGCCATCAGACTCTCTCCTAGTCTTCAATCGTTTAAGAAATGCCTTAAAATCCATCTCTTTATGAAAGCTTATGGCCTCCCAGGAAATCAGCCATTACTAGTAACCAAGAGAAATATAATTTGGGGTGGAATAGCGCTACAGTACTGATCACAGAGGTGAAGGGAGCTGCACACCTGAGGGGAAGGGCAACCCTCAAACCCTTCAATAAATCTGGGAACAGGAAACAACAAAAATACAGGGTGCGCTAGGTGGATGGGAGGTAGTAAAAGGACAAGTCTCTTAAAATACACAAGGGGGTCTTGGGTAGGTCTTCATTGGTTCTTGATGAGGTCCTCAGTGGTTGATATGAAAAACAAAATTAGACAAAAAGGAAGACCAATAGTGCACAACCATAAAGGATAATGTCAACGGACAACACAGAAGAGAAAAATGCCAACTCACAATCAGTAGAGCGGTGCCCAGCTCTAGGTAAAACAGCATACAGTGGTATTTGAAACTCCCCACATGTAGGATATAGCTGGACAATAGGTGATTCTTCAATACTTTGTACAACGACTCAAATGTGTGTCAGCATATAAAAAACATAAGGGAAAAGGACGGACCAATGGTACAATAACGTATGGCACCTGCAGCTACAGACAAACACTGAAAGTCCTGAGAGTGCTAACTTACAATAATAAGAGCTATAACCAGCTCTGAGTAAAACAGCATACAGTGGTATTTAAACTCCCCACATGTAGGATATCCTTCTGGTGATGTATGGAGTGCAGGATTTATGAAAGACAAAAGCACAAAAAAGGGCCCATAGTGTTCTCAGTGAATAAAATAGTGCAAAAGGTAAAAATGAAACGTACTTACAATAAAAAGAGCAGCCACACTGCTCTATGAACCAGGCGTGAGTGGAATAATCCCCACCTAAGGATTTCTTTGTAGTACTGGATCTTTAAAACAGTAGGAAACAGCCAGGATAAAAGTAGCAAAAAAATAAATAAAAATAAAAAAGACTGACCATAAGAGTATAGGTAGTCTAAAAATACTTTAATAATAACAAATTTATAAAAACACAACGCGTTTCGCCCAAAATAGGCTTTTTATAGTGTAGACAGATACTCCTGGCTGGTTACATTATATAGGCAGCAGTAATGGCTTGAATTTGAAAATTGGCGCCATAATGACGTCATTAGCATGTGATCTCGATCAAATGACATGTACACATATGTAAAATAAACATAAAAGTACAAAAATGATCGTTTTACATAAAAGAATACTTAAAATGGTTGCAAACACTTGTATAATGTATGTAGGCTGTTAAAAATTATGTTTTATTTGGTAGAAAAAGAGAAAGCTATAAAAGAAATCAGAGGTGAAAGGTTGCAAAAATGCGGCCGTGGGTGGGGTCAGATGTAAGAAGTGACCGAGGTGCAGTATGGGGAGTGAAGTTGTGATCACATCCCACATAAAGGGCGTGATCTAAACAAAGGGGGGTGGACCTCACGGCCGAAATAGGGGAATATAGGTGTGATTGTGGCGGCCATCTTAGTTGTGGGCAAAGTGAGGGAAAGTGTATTTGGTGCTATTTTTAGCAATGTGGATGAGTATAATAGGTATTATTATAATTACTAGTAACCAAGTACAGGAAAATGGAGTAGTGACTACAAATGGGTGCTAAATACACCAATAAAAAGAGGACAAACATTAGGTGGCCTTAAAGCAATATAATGTGTGAGATAAAAATTACAAAAATAAGTGCTCTCTATCTGTGAATAAGCTGCAGTTCACCAACAAGGTGTTCCCTCAACCTTGTGCAAAACAAGACAAATATATAGAAAAAGGTGAACAGCGCTAGCAGTATACAGAGATATATATATTACATACGTAATTGGAGATATTTCTCGGTGGTGTAGCTTAAAAGAAAAAAAAAATACAATAATAGTGCAATATATTTTGATGGTATAGTGGATGATGGAGGAATATATAATTCTCACTCACACTTTGGGGAGCTTTATAAGCTCAATGTCAAGGGCCTGGACGGAATAATCCCCGTCTGTGGATTTCTTGGTGTGCAGTCTTCTAGGTGAACTTATAGGTATGGATTTTCATGGTATATAGAACGAAAAAATACAAAGAAACCAATGGTATAGAAAGTAGGTATATGTACAATGCAAATAAAAGAGAACCTACTTACATATACTAGAGCAATGGACCTGCTCTAGTTTAAACAGCTTCAGGTGGAACAATCCCCACCTAGGGATGTAGTGGACCCAAATGTAGCAGCAGCAAGATGGAGTGGGAAGTAGGACTAAGATAGACTGGGTAGTATAAAAATGTATATACTTTATTTTAACAAATATTTAAAAGTGAAATAACAAATATATAAAATACCAGTCAGAATAAAAAAAGTCCGTGGTTCTTCCTCACTTAACGCGTTTTGCCGTGGCTTTTTCAAAATTGAATGCTTGCTGCAGGGGGTCCTCTCGGTTATAAATCTTCTGTAATTGTGGAAATGAATTCCGGTGTGAAAATTGCGTCACTTCCGGTTTTGTCGTGATGACGCGGATGGAAGTTCTTCAGGCGCCATTTTGGATATGGGCAAAGAGTCCGTGGGTGCCCACAAGACGGCACAGTAATATACAAATGAAAGTAATATGTTAAATAGATATTTTCACATAGAAAATCTTGAATATTTTGCCAGTATAGGTGTTTAAACATAAAGTATTCAAAGAAGGGCATTGAAATATTCCATGCAGGTGATTACTGTTAAGTAAATGTCTGGACATTGGTCTATATATACTAGTATATGTAATCTGGATAAAATTAGGGAACTTGGGACACAATTATGAAAATGTAATCATTGTTAACAACACTAAATGCATATTTGAGGATAATAGTGTGACAGAATACAAAGATAAAAACATTAAAATACTTGGTAAATTATAAAAAGTGAATCAAATCGAATTCTATATTCAGCCCATTAGGATGGAGGGTATCTAAACGGTAAACCCATTCCATCTCTAGTCTTCCAATATTTCTGATAACATCACCTCCTCTCCAATGTGGCTTGTATTTCGCAATCCCTAGAAATTTTAAAAGGCTAGGGTCTTTATTATGTTGTAAAAAATGTGCAGACACTGAGTGATTTTTATAGCCCTTTTCAATATTGCGGCAATGTTCACTGATGCGTATCTTTAGTGGGCGTATGGTTCTTCCAATGTATTGTAGTCCACAAGGGCACTCTATTAGGTAAACCACAATATTGCTATTGCACGTAATGATTTCATTTATGTTAAAACTTTTTCCATTTCTGTGGGATTTAACATTTAAAGTGCACTTGTCCATTTTGTGTGTTTTTTTACAGGCTATGCATGTATTGCACCTATAGAAGCCTTTGTTAATAGTTAGAAAATTATTGTTACATGTATTTTGATTTTTTGTAAAGTTTTTTGTAAGCTGTAGTTTTAGATTGGGGGCACCTCTGAATATTATGGTGGGTTTCTCTGGTAGGGATTTTTTTTAAAATTGGATCTTCTTTGAGTAGGTGCCAATTTTTATTAATAATTTTTTTAATATGTTTATGTTTGTTATTATAATCGAAAATGAAGGGGAGGGTGAACTTAGTCTGAGGATCCTGAAGGGGTTTTTTGCTTAGTAATATTTATCTTTGTGTTTTTTCAATTAACGTTATTGTTTTGTCGATTTTTTCAATATTATAGCCTCTTTGTACAAACTTTTGCTTCATATCTACGGCCTGTGTTTGAAATACCGAAGGTTCTGAGCAATTTCTCTTTAATCTAAGCATTTGGCTTTTAGGTATTCCATCCAACCATGTTGGATTATGACAACTATCATAACTGATGAAGGTATTAGCATGTACTTCCTTGAAGTGGGTTTTTGTATATAATATGTTTTCTTTAATGTAAATCTCCAAATCTAGGAAGGTAACTGTCTGTTTGCTTAGATGGGAGGTTAAGATGATCCCCTCATCGTTTTGATTAAGGTGATCTATGAATAACTGTGCTGAGGACATAGGGCCTTCCCATATAAATAGGAGGTCATCTATGTATCAATGATATGAGACCAGGTTTGCGCACCAGTCATGCCCTTCCCATATTGCCCTGTCTTCCCATTCTCTCATGAACAGGTTGGCATAGCTGGGCGCAAACCTGGTCCCCATTGCTGTACCTTTAGTTTGGAGGTAGAAAGTATCTGCAAACCAAAAATAGTTATTTTGCAGGATTAAGTCTATTCCTTTTATAATAAACTCTATTTGAGTTTGGTCCATATCTTTATATTTGTCTAAAATTGACTTGACCGCTAGAATCCCTTTTTCATGGGGAATTATCGTATAAAGGGATTTTACATCGCAGGTGATTAGGATATAGTTGTCTTTCCATGTGATATCTTTTAGCTTATTTAAGAGATCTATGGTGTCTTTGAGGTAGGATCTGCTTAATTTTACATATGGCTGGAGCATAATGTCTATGTATTCGGACAAATTTGCCAGAATAGCACCTATACCGGAGACAATAGGTCTCCCGGGTGGATTGATAGGGTCTTTATGAATCTTTGGGAGAAAATATATGACGGGGATCTTTGGGTGGGTTGTGTTAATATAATTGAATTCTTTTGGGGTCAAAATTCCTTTTTCTTTGCCGTCATTTAGGAGGTTTGTTAATAATATTTTTATATCTCCTGTGGGATATTTTTTCAGTTTGGCATATGTTTGTGGGTCGTTTAGTTGTTTATAGGCCTCAGTCTCATACATCTCTTTGGATAGGATAACTAACCCTCCCCCCTTATCGGACGGTTTGATGACAATTGAGTTATCATTATTTAAGGTTTTGATAGCCTCTCTTTCTTTTCTATTTAGATTAAATGTGTCGTATTTGTAGTTGGTCTCTATTTTTGCAAGGTCTCTGTTTACCTTTTTCTCAAAGATTTCGAGTGCTCCGGATTTATAATAAGATGGATAAAAAGTAGATTTGTTCTTTAAAAAGCTATTTTTAAAAACATCAGTATTGGAGCAAGTGTTGGTTATATTATTAGTTTCTGAGTTTTTAGAGGTGTAAAACCTTTTTAATGTTGCATTTCTAATACATTTCTTCACATGAAGGCTTGAAAACTATTGAAGGTTTTTGTTGGTGCATATTTGAATCCTTTTTTTAGGACATTTGTATGCTACTTAGTGCTTTCCCAGATAGGTTAAAAATGCCATGGTTTTCTATATTGTCGCTTTGGTTTAGAATCGGTCTGATCTGACTTTCTTTTTTGCGGTGATGTTTCCTTCCTGCCCTTCTTCCTCTAGGGATCTTTTCTGTCCTATAATGGGGGTTAATGGTAGACGGTTCGAATGGAGTTCTTGATTTATAGGGATCTCTAAAAAAGATGTTTCATCTAGATGTTCTGAGAAAGATAGGGTATGGTATCTGTTGGTTCTCAGTAGATCTGTGGGTGATCTAGATCGGGCTCTATCAGATTCTCTATGTGACTTGGTGTTTACTTTCTCCCATCTATAGTTTTAATTTTCCATTTTTCTTTTTGGTGATGTTGGTCTATATAAGTGTATCTGTGTGTTTTTGGTCTCACTATCAATGGGGTCTTTTCTCTAGATTTTGATCTGTATCTTTTGTTTTCGGTTTTATTGGTTATAGTTTTTGTATATGATTTTTTCTTGGAATCTGTCTTGTTTTAGAGTATTTCCAATCTTTACCTTGTTGGCATATGTGTCGAAGATTTTAGGTGATCTTCTACGTTGGTGTGCGGGGGAATGTTCTTTAGGTCTGTATTGTTGTTTGTTATACGTAGGTTCGTGGTTTGGTTGGGGTTTGTGTCTATAGGAATTACCTTTGTAAGGTGAGTGTATAGATCTATATGTGTTTCGTTGGTGATAATTTTTTGTGTGTGTTGTTGTCATTGTTAAATCTTTTCCTTGTATTGTAAGTTCTTACTTGGTTGTGCGTATAGTCATATATGTCTCTATTATATTTACTTATTTTAATTTTTTTGTGTCAGTTTCTGTTTTTTCAACATTTTTATTTTTTATTTTTAGTGACGAATCATAGAATTCTTGTGTGTCACTGAAGGGAGTGAGTTGTTCCTTTAGTGAATTTATTTTTTTATCTAAATGTGTGAGTTTCTAATTTTTAACCTGGATAAGGGATTTCATTAATCCAAAAGTGCATGTTTCTAAGTGTTTAAATCAATCTGCCATAAATATTTTATTATCAGTGTCTGAGGTTGGCATTTTGAAAGTCTCAGGCCTCTTGGGGTAATATTTTCTTGTATGTATTTACTTAATGTGGCTACTTCCCATTTTAGTTTCATTTCTTTTATAAGGGAATTTTCTAATTCTTTTAAAAGTTCTTCTATGTTGTCAAATCTGATTAGGGGTTATTCTATGGTTTGTTCGTGATTTACATTACAATTGTTGAATATATCATTAATATCTATGTTGTAGTTCTCTCTGTATTCAAAGAGAGACATGTTGTGTACAGATGGAGCTACCTTATAAAGGAAACTTTAACAAGAATAGATAAAAATTACAAAAATAAGTGCTCTCTAGTGCTCGCTCTCAACCTTGTGCAAAACAAGACAAATATATAGAAAAAGGTGAACAGCGCTAGCAGTATACAGAGATATATATATTACATACGTAATTGGAGATATTTCTCGGTGGTGTAGCTTAAAAGAAAAAACAAAATACAATAATAGTGCAATATATTTTGATGGTATAGTGGATGATGGAGGAATATATAATTCTCACTCACACTTTGGGGAGCTTTATAAGCTCAATGTCAAGGGCCTGGACGGAATAATCCCCGTCTGTGGATTTCTTGGTGTGCAGTCTTCTAGGTGAACTTATAGGTATGGATTTTCATGGTATATAGAACGAAAAAATACAAAGAAACCAATGGTATAGAAAGTAGGTATATGTACAATGCAAATAAAAGAGAACCTACTTACATATACTAGAGCAATGGATATAAATAAATAAAGCAATAAATAGAATATATCTATTTAGCATATTACTTTCATTTGTATATTACTGTGCCGTCTTGTGGGCACCCACGGACTCTTTGCCCATATCCATAATGTGTGAGAAAAAATGAAACAAAGTGTGCTTTAGTGTATATACAATGTGACTAATTAGGTGTCTGGGGAATGGATACAAGATATCTTTTTATTATTATAAGTTTTTACTTTGAGTTATGTTTTTTTTTCCCTTCATCCCACCTTCCAAAGACTGGATTGCACCAATCCTAGTTCTTTTTATATAGTGTTTTGCTCTTTCACACTAATACTGTTCAAAAAGCCACAAGTAATGCAAATAATCATCTTTATTGTATTCAATGTTCAGTGGTCACACTAGTCAGTTGGTATGTACACTTGTGTATCTATGTCACGGGAGGTCTACTGAACTCAGTGGGGGGGGGGGGGAATCATCACATCTGGTCTCTGAACTAGTGGACATCATGATGATGAGTTGGAGAAAGAGGACGAACAGGAATTTGGGGATAAAAATGATAAAGATGGGAGGGATGATCATGAAAATGGGGATGAGGATGATGCCGTTGAGGAAGATGATGAAGAAGATGATATTGAGGACATTGAAGTTGGCAATAATCAATGGGAAGATGGTGATGACGACTAGGATAATCTGAAGGGAATCTGTAGTCAGTATATACTGGTTTTCTTTTTGCATCGTCTTCTAAGCATGGCTTTTCATATTGAGGCACAGAGGACGTGACGCACGTGGCATTGTCATGGCTACTGTGACTTGACTGATTATGAGCGAGGCTCTCAGTCTTCCAGCTTCCACAAGAATCCTTGATCACTTTATCTATGTACTTGGTGGTGGGCGCCTTTCTTATCAGGAAGCCAGGATCAATCATGGGGAGATGATGAGAATATTGAGGATCCAGAAGAGAGACATGTAGTGTTGGCTTTTTATACTTTTTATCCTCATTCTCGTAGCTGAGATTAGATTCTGTCAATTCCTTTCTTCCAAATGACTTTAGTTGCATACAGACTCCTGCAGGAAACAGACAATATATTTGATCTTTTTCTGTAATCTTTGTCCAGACGAGCAGCATTACACATAGTCTGTACTTACCTGTTTCTATGTCATCACCAAAGTCTCTTCTTTTCCTGTAAATAATGAAAATCCACATTTAAATTATCAGCATCCATCAATGCACCTAGTCAACTGCCCTTACTCTGAAGCATGGTACATTTCCAAAGCATTGTGTACATAGTATTACCTTAGAAACACAATAGTCCACATGTGATAAAATAGATATGCCCTGATCGATATCTACGACGGATCTGTTGGCTTTCAACAGGAAAGGAAAGAAAATGTGCTTTCTGCCACCTATGTTTATAAACATAAAAAATGGATCTGTTTGTGTCAGGGCTGTGAGCCAAGGACCATCTGGTGGTTTATAAATCAAATTTAGTGATTGAGTGTTATTCACTAGTCTGGGAATTGACCCAAGAATCGTACTTTCAAGCACAATACAGCCGAGCTGGACAAATAGCTGAGTGGGATACATGTTCTAATTCAGCTATTTTTTCCCCCAATTTTGCAATTCTCAGTTTAGTTTCTTGTCTGCTGATCAACCCTAACACAGAGCCAACTTGTTTTATGTTTCTGAGCTCTTAGTCAGTCTGGATTGATAATCAAAGACTAAAAGTGGTAAACGATGTAAGTGCCAAAAAAATTAAAACACCGATTTCCACGTTTAAGTGTCAAGGGAGCAATGCTTTATAGTGTGGTAAACGTGAAAAGTGCCTGGTAGTCCTCCAAGTAGTTCAAAAGAGCGTGTAAAATCGTAAACGTTGTAATTGCCAGATATGTGCAAACCTTTTTTTTTTTGCGATTTCCCAACATATTCGCTTTTGGCACTTACTACCTTTACCACTTTTAGTCCTCATTTAAAATAAAGATAATGAAAAGTAATGATATGTGAATATTTCTGGCTATCACTATATCAGTTATGCCTGAACCATAACTGATAACGTAAAGCCTTTAAATTAAAGCTGCTAACAGATCCATTGCTGTTTGTAGCTATAATTGTGGCAAAACAGTTTTAAAAAAATACAATTCTTTGAGAGCTGACAAGGGAGCTGACCGGACTGGCGTGGAGGAGAAGGGAGCTGACAGGAGCTGCAGGAGAGGTAAGTTACAGCTCTCTGCCAGCCCCCCTCCTACACAGCCCCCAGTCTATATTATGGCAATGTAAATTATAATACATTACATAATATAATAATACAGACATTGACTCGAGTATAAGTCGAGTTGGGGTTTTTCAGCACAAAAAATGTTCTGAAAACCTCGAATTATACTCGAGTATATACGGTAATTTTGCAATGTGTAATCTGAAACTGCTCTCTCTCTTCTGGCGTTGTCCCTGCTGACCTTAAACATGCCACTGTAGTACCTATCATAAAAAAAAAACATCTCTTGACTCGTCCTCCCACTCAAACTATCGTCCGATATCCCTGCTCCCTTTTACCTCAAAGCTTCTGGAAAGACTTGTCTTTACCCATATGTCTCACTTCCTCAATTCCAACTCTCTCCTTGACCCACTTCAATCTGGCTTCCGCCCTCTCCACTCTACTGAGACTGCTCTTATCAAAGTTACTAACGACCTAATTGCAGCTAAATCCAAAGGCCCCTATTCCATACTAATTTTTCTTGACCTCTTGGCTGCCTTTGACACAGTTGATCATGCTCTCCTTCTTCTCTTCAATCACTCTGTCTCTGTGACTCTGTCCTCTCGTGGTTTTCCTCTTATCTCTCCCAACGCTCATTCAGTGTCTCCTTTTCTAATGATACTTCCTCCCTTTGTCCTGTCCCTGTTGGAGTCCCCCAGGGCTCTGTACTTTGTCCCCTTCTAATTTCTCGTTATACTGCCTCTCTTGGCACACTTATTACCTCATTTGGATTCCACTACTACCTGTATGCTGATGACACCCAGATATCTCTCTCCTCCCTGGACCTTTCCCCTGCCGTCCTGCAATGGGGAATGCTTGCCTTTCTTCCATCTCTGACTAGATGTCCACCCGCTTTCTGAAACTCAATCACTCTAAACTGAGCTCCTAGTCTTTCCTCCTCTCCCTTCAAGTTAGTGGTATGCACATAAGTCCATCATTGCAAGCACGCTGTCATGGCATCATACTTGATTCTGGCCTCACCTTTGAGACTCACATCCAGTATGTTGCCAAATCCTGTAGATTCCATCCTAAAAACATAGTTCTTACGCAAGATACTACCATGGAGCTTGTCCATGCTCTAGTAATTTCCCGCATGGATTATTGTAACTCTCTCCTAATTGGTCTTCCCAATAGCCGTATTGCCCCGCTACAGTCTGTAATGAATGCTGCTGCCAGACTGATTTTCCTCTCTAGTCGGTTCTCCCACACCTCACACCTCTGTCAGTCCTTACATTGGCTTCTTGTATCCTATAGGAGTCAATTCAAAGTGCCAACCCATATATATAAAGCACTGAACAATTATCCTTTTATATCTCTTCACAGATCCAAAGGTATGCCCCTTCTCGGTCTCTCTGCTCTGAGCTTAAGGTATAAATTTACCACCCGGACAGTTTCTGCTCACTGCTGATACCCCTGAGGACGGCGTGTGGTCACGCCGAAACGTACGTCGGGTTCTTCTGTGTTTTTAATACTCTTTGAGCACTTTGCTCTGAGCACCTTTTTCACTTATGTTTTCCTAGCACGTGTGTGTAACCTGGGGCTTCAGATGTTATGACAGCATTTAGATTAGAACACCCACGAAGGTTTTTTATAGGAGATAGGGTATTGGCATAGCACTACTGTTCGGTTGGGAGTGTGTGTTTCTCCCTTTCCTTGTTCTCTCCTACTGCTTTGTTACCTGAGTTATGTATGGGGGTACATATTGCCTTCTATCCCCTCTCCGTTTTTTGTGAGGGTTCCTTTTGGCTATTAGGCTCTTGACTAGCCCTGTTCCTACCATACATATTTCTCCCTATATTATTCTGTCCATCACTGATAACCAAGGCTTTTAATAGATTTCAATAAAGGCTTTTTTATTTTTTGGCAACTACACTACTGTTGAGATTGGACTGGGTACTTACCCTCTGGGCGGTCTTTATATAAGACATCCCTTTTTGGGTTTTTTTCTTCCTTTTTTCTACAATTTCCAGGGTTACCCCCTTTTAACCAGTCCAGGTGACCTCTATACTCTGGAGGCTCGGCAGTGGGATACGGGAGTGTCTTTTCCTTCCCCCCACTTTCCAGCCTTTTGAGTTTCCTTTTTCTTGTTATTTAATTAAATTGGTGTTATTCACCGTGTGGTCACCACCATTACTATTATCAGTTTTTATAACCGTTTTCCAAACTGCAATGGCAGGCTTTCTGTCTAACAAGTACGTGGTGTGCGGACGCTGATTCTGTGTTCAGTACTGAAAGTACACTAGATACGCTGTCTCCCCCTAATATTCACACCAGCTTTAATAAGCTTACTAAACTCTTTAAACAACAAATTAAGATAAGCTGGAAAGTCTCCACTCTCGAGAAATACATCTCTAAAAATATCATCCCTAGAGGGTTAAGAGTTCAGACCTCTCCATCAAGACAAGTCGAGATGGAAGATTTCTATAAAGAATGGGATGAGGCAGCTACTAAATGCTCAAATACGTTCATGAGTATTATTTGTAAATATGAGTCTATTAAACTATCCAATGTCCAACTAGAACTGGATAAAGAGATTGAGGTGGTCCAGGGTTTTAAAGTAGAACCACAATTTGAATCACTAGAGATAAAACTCAAATCCAATCTGGACAAATTCTCTCACATTATAAAAGTGAGGAAACACCAGAAGTATATGAGAGATACAAAGGTAGAATTTACCGTTCTTTTAAAAAGAGGTCCAAAGTAGACTCTGACCAATTCAGTACATCTGAATACGAATCAACCGATACTGAAACTGAAAAACCTCAAACCCCTACTCCTAGGAATCCAACTGAAAGTATTCTTAAAAAGGGGGTGGATTTTTTAGGATTAAGACAAGCGGATCTAACTCAGGGTCCGCACACCAGATACAGGGGCAGAAGTCAGAGACGACGCAGGGAATGAGAGCATGCTCTCTGCGTATCATTAATCTCTCTGATACCATCCTTGGTCAGACCGAACTCAGCGTATTGGAGAAGGGTCTTTCATTCGTACCCATTCCAACATTCAGCAAGTTCAACTGGACTAAGGATGTAAACCTTTTTGTGAGAAAGCTTGCCTTGTATAAATACCATGCAGTACGTAAAGAAACTAAGGCCCAAAGCTTGGGTCTATCACCAAACGACTTGGAGTGCTTAGACACTCTGGTGGAATTACTTAACTCTGGGGATGGTACTATACAATCTGATATACCACATACTAATTTGAAACCCAAGAGTAAGTTTACCCCTCATTTTCAGGATTATAAAAATTTGGAGGTATTTTTGGAAATGGTTACCAGGGAAATAGATAAGATAAAAATGGATGACTTTGATCTATCCCCTAATGGCAACCTTAATACTCAGGAACTAATAGCCCTGAAAAAACTACAGAGCTATACAAATTTGATTTTCAAACCCTCTGATAAAGGGGGCAATGTGGTGATACTTGACAGAGACCACTACATTCGTATAGCTGAAAGACTTCTATCCGATAAAAATACTTACCGTATACTAGCAAAAGATCCTACAAAAGCGTTCCAAGCTGAGTTAAAAACTATGCTTACTAAGGCTGTGAATCATCAACTCATTAATCAGGATGAGTTTGAATTTATGTGCACCAAACAACCATGTCTATCTACTTTTTATTGTTTGCCTAAAGTGCACAAATCCCTAACCGATCCGACCGGTAGGCCGATAGTTTCTGGTTGTGATAACCTAACTCAGAATGTAAGCATTTATGTGGATAAAATTCTGTCCCCAGTAGTACAGAAGCTACCATCTTTCCTTAGAGATACTAAACAAATGTTGCATTTATTGACCAACCTTATTTTACCCCCAAACGCTATCCTGTGCAGCCTTGACGTGGAGGCCCTTTACAGCTCAATTCCTCATAACCTAGGTATTAAACATACCCGTGAACTATTAAATCTTGAAACTGACCTACCTGAACATTATGTGAATTTTGTGATGGAATTACTTGAATTCATTTTGACTCGTAATATCTTTCTGTTCAATGGCAAAATCTTCCACCAGACCACTGGTACAGCTATGGGGACGTCTTGTGCGCCCTCATTTGCCAATCTCCATCTAGGCTGGTGGGAGAGGTCTTATTAGGGCAGATCCCAAGCTGAAATCATACACTAATCAGATCTTCTATTGGAAAAGATACATCGATGATGTGTTTTTGATTTGGCTTGATACATCAGAGAGATTCAAAGAATTTGTATGTCTGCTGAACAGCAACGATTTTAACTTACGATTCACTAGTGAAGTAGGGGGTCAAAACCTTTTCTTTCTAGATCTAGCACTACAGGTATCTAAAGAAGGCAAAATTGAAACAACCTTGTACAGAAAGAAGACAGCCTCAAATAACCTGCTATGCTGGTCTAGTCATCACCCCATATCACTCAAATCCGGTATCCCAATAGGCCAATATTTGAGACTTCGACGAAACTGCTCCACGATGGAGGAGTTCAAATTAAAAGCAAATGAGCTGCGTCACATGTTTAAGGCCAAAGGTTACCCAAATAGGGTTCTGAAAAGAGCCTATCTGAGGGCAATCCACACTGAACGGGAAACCCTAATTACAGATGGGGGTCGTAAGACTGAGGAAAATAAAATACGCGGCATCGGAACATATGATGCAGGATGGGACACTATGCTGAATGTCTTTCAAAAATTTTGGCCTATCCTCCAATCAGATAAGCATCTGAAGGAAATTCTGCCATCACTCCCTTCAATTACAGCACGGAGGGGCAAAAACGTGAGAGATATCCTAGCACCTAGTCACCTCTCAACTACGTCCCCGTCAGGTTACTTTCAAAAATACCTACCAATGGGTTCTTTCCAATGTGGTCACTGCAGTGCATGCCCGTTTATTACCAAGAGGGCCACTGACAGCAAGGGCTTAATGAATTTCAAACCACGTTCCTTCTTTAATTGTAACACCAGGGCCGGCGCGTCCATAAGGCGGCACAGGCGGCCGCCTTAGGGCGCACCGGCTCCGGGGGCGCAAGATTTCAGTGACCGGCAGGAGGGAAGCTATCCCTCCTGCTGGCCACCATCTCCACCCCCGGCGCGGCAGTGCTGCGATCAGGCGCGGCGAGGGAGCTCTAACCTCTCTGCTCTGCTCCCTCGCGCGCTGTCTAGTGATGCCGCGGGAGCCGGAATATGACGTCAGCAGACAGCCCGCGAGGGAGCAGAGCAGAGAGGTTAGAGCTCCCTCGCCGCGCCTGATCGCAGCACTGCCGCAAGCCGCCCAGCAGCCCCACTGGACCCCAGGGAATGATCCACACCAGCTCTCCAGGTAGGGAGGCTGGGTGGATATTATTTATTTATTAAAATAATTTGTGAATGTATGTGATGTGTCTGTGTGTGAGAGTGTATGTCTGTGTGTGTGAGAGTGTGTGTGTGTGAGTGTCTGCGTGTCTGTGAGTGAGTGTGTGAGTGTCTGTGTGTGTGTGAGTGAGTGTCTGTGTGTGTGTATGTGTCTGTGTGTCCGTGAGTCTGTGAGTGAGTGTGTCTGTGTGTCTGTGAGTGAGTGTCTGTGTGTGTGAGTATCTGTGTGTGAGTGTGTGTGTGTCTGTGAGTGAGTGTGTGAGTGTCTGTATGTATCTGTGTGTGAGTGTGTGTGAGTGAGTGTGTGTGTCTGTGAGTGTGTATGTGTCTCAGTGTGTGAGTGTCTGTGTGTCTGTGAGTGTGTATGTGTCTGTGAGTATGTATCTCTGTGTGAGTGAGTGTGTGCGTGAGTGAGTGTATGTGTGTCTGTGAGTGACTGTGTGTGAGTGTGTGAGTGTGTGAGTGAGTGTATGTGTGTCTGTGAGTGACTGTGAGTGTGTGCGTGAGTGAGTGTATGTGTGTCTGTGAGTGACTGAGTGTCTGCGTGAGTGAGTATGTGTGTCTGTGAGTGATTGTATGAGTGTTGCATGTGAGTGTGTCAGTGTATGTGTGTGTCTGTCAGTGTGTGTTTGTGAGTGTCTGTCAAATCAGTGAGAGTATCTTTGTCATTGAGTCTGTGTGTGACTATCAGTGTGTCTGTCAATGAGTGTCAATCGGTGTGTGTGTGTGTCAGATCAGTGAGTCTCTGTGTTTGTCATTGAGTGTGTGTGACTGTCAGAAGAACACTAAGGGACAGGGAAGGGAGGGGACCAATAATGGACTGGGAGAGGGGCAGGTTAAGAGGCACATAGGTGAAGATGTTATTTTTGAATGGGGGGGGGGGTGGAGTGGAAAAATACATCTTCGCCTATGTACCCAAAAATCCTTGCACCGGCCCTGTGTAACACAACAGGAGTAGTTTACCTACTGTCTTGCTCCTGTGGCCTAAAATATGTAGGCAAGACTTTTCGCCACTTTAGGCTAAGGATACGTGAACATGTAAATTCTGTCAAGAGACGTTTGGAAACACCCGTCTCAAGGCATTTACATCTACATCACAATCACTCCTCGGCAGGCATCCGGTTCATGGGTCTTGAACATGTACCACAGCCTCCTAGGAAAGGAAACTGGGACCTAAAACTAAGACAAAGAGAGGCGTTTTGGATTTACCATCTCAAAACGCTATCTCCCCTGGGGTTAAATGAAGGGTTTTCATATTCCCCGTTTATTTAAAGTACTGCAATAATTCTGATAATAAATGGTATCTTAAGTTATGCCTGTATATATGTATATATTCTTTATTTATTTCTATTAATATTTGGTGTTCATATGTCCATTCACTTTTCTTGTATTATAGGTCTAAGAGTTTAGGGGTCTGTTTTGTGTTTGCAAAACTAATGGGTTACTATTTACAGTGGCAATAAAATAATTGTCGGCTTCTGTGTATGATTGCCCATATAGCCATTGTACTTATCCCTTACTGGTTTACAACGGTTATAAGTTGTTTCTTTAATTGTACTAAAGCTACACAATACAGCCATAAGAATCAATCCACATACTTGACCTATATGACACAATTTGGACATTCCAAGGGTTAACTGTTAAGCTATGGATACTGCCCTTTAGACATAGTAAGTATCCATTTATATCTGTTCCGGGCGGGGCACTCAACGGGTTAATTCCCTTCCACCTGATTATGTTCAGCTTTCTGTTCTGGCCACCTCTGACATAGAAATGTGGGCTGACACTATGGTGTGTTACACCACACCCCCACAGCCCCATTCGCAGGAGGACCAGAGCAGCTTAGACACAATCACAGGTGATTACAATAAAGCTTATGAGCTTAAGGTATAAATTTACCACCCGGTTAGTTTCTGCTCACTGCTGATACCCCTGAGGACGGCGTGTGGTCACGCCGAAACGTACGTCGGGTTCTTCTGTGTTTTTAATACTCTTTGAGCACTTTGCTCTGAGCACCTTTTTCATTTATGTTTTCCTAGCATGTGTGTGTAACCTGGGGCTTCAGATGTTATGACAGCATTTAGATTAGAACACCCACGAAGGTGTTTTATAGGAGATAGGGTATTAGCATAGCACTACTGTTTGGTTGGGAGTGTGTGTTTCTCCCTTTCCTTATTCTCTCCTACTGCTTTGTTACCTGAGTTATGTATGGGGGTACATATTGCCTTCTATCCCCTCTCCGTTTTTTGTGAGGGTTCCTTTTGGCTATTAGGCTCTTGACTAGCCCTGTTCCTACCATACATATTTCTCCCTATATTATTCTGTCCATCACTGATAACCAAGGCTTTTAATAGATTTCAATAAAGGCTTTTTTATTTTTTGGCAACTACACTACTGTTGAGATTGGACTGGGTACTTACCCTCTGGGCGGTCTTTATATAAGACATCCCTTTTTGGGTTTTTTTCTTCCTTTTTTCTACAATTTCCAGGGTTACCCCCTTTTAACTAGTCCAGGTGACCTCTATACTCTGGAGGCTCGGCAGTGGGATACGGGAGTGTCTTTTCCTCCCCCCCACTTTCCAGCCTTTTGAGTTTCCTTTTTCTTGTTATTTATCTCTTTAGGAAAGCTTATGGCCTCCCAGGAAATCAGCCATTACTCGTAACCAAGTACAGGAAAATGGAGTAGTGACTACAAATGGGTGCTAAATACACCAATAAAAAGAGGACAAACATTAGGTTGCCTTAAAGCAATATAATATGTGAGATAAAGTGAAACAAAGTGTGCTTTAGTGTATATACAATGTGATTAATTAGGTGTCTGGGGGATGGATACAAGATATTGTTTTATTATTATAAGTTGTTTTATTTTGAGTTATGTTTTTTTTTTCCTTCATCCCACCTTCCAAAGACTGGATTGCACCAATAATAGTTCTTTTTATATAGTGTTTTGCTCTTTCACACTAATACTGTTCAAAAAGCCACAAGTTATACAAATAATAATCTTTATTGTATTCAATGTTCAGTGGTCACACTAGTCAGTTGGTATGTACACTTGTGTATCTATGTCACTGGAGATCTACTGAACTCGGTGGGGGTGGGGGGGAATCATCACATCTGGTCTCTGAACTAGTGGACATCATGATGATGAGTTGGAGAAAGAGGACGAACAGGAATTTGGGGATAAAAATGATAAAGATGGGAGGGATGATCATGAAAATGGGGATGAGGATGATGCCGTTGAGGAAGATGATGAAGAAGATGATATTGAGGACATTGAAGTTGGCAATAATCAATGGGAAGATGGTGATGACGACTAGGATAATCTGAAGGGAATCTGTAGTCAGTATATACTGGTTTTCTTTTTGCATCGTCTTCTAAGCATGGCTTTTCACATTGAGGAACAGAGGACGTAACGCACGTTGCATTGTCATGGCTACTGTGACTTGACTGATTATGAGCGAGGCTCTCAGTCTTCCCACTTCCACAAGAATCCTTGATCACTTTATCTATGTACTTGGTGGTGGGCGCCTTTCTTATCAGGAAGCCAGGATCAATCATGGGGAGATGATGAGAATATTGAGGATCCAGAAGAGAGACATGTGGTGTTGGCCTTTTATACTTTTTATCCTCATTCTCGTAGCTGAGATTAGATTCTGTCAATTCCTTTCTTCCAAATGACTTTAGTTGCATACAGACTCCTGCAGGAAACAGACAATATATTTGATCTTTTTCTGTAATCTTTGTCCAGACGAGCAGCATTACACATAGTCTGTACTTACCTGTTTCTATGTCATCACCAGAGTCTCTTCTTTTCCTGTAAATAATGAAAATTCACATTTAAATTATCAGCATCCATCAATGCACCTAGTCAACTGCCCTTACTCTGAAGCATGGTACATTTCCAAAGCATTGTGTACAAAGTATTACCTTATAAACACAATAGTCCACATGTGATAAAATAGATATGCCCTGATCGATATCTACGAAGGATCTGTTGGCTTTCAACAGGAAAGGAAAGAAGGAACTGTGCTTTCTGCCACCTATGTGTCTATTTGTGTCAGGGCTGTGAGCCAAGGATCATTTGGTGGTTTATAAATCAAATTTAGTGATTGAGTGTTATTCACTAGTCTGGGAATTGACCCAAGAATCGTACTTTCAAGCACAATACAGCCGAGCTGGATGGACAAATAGCTGAGTGGGATACATGTTCCAATTCATCTATTTTTTCCCCCAATTTTGCAATTCCCAGTTTAGTTTCTTGTCTGCTGATCAACCTGAACACAGAGCCAACTTGTTTTATGTTTCTGAGCTCTTAGTCAGTCTGGATTGATAATCAAAGACTAAAAGTGGTAAACGATGTAAGTGCCAAAAAAATTAAAACACCATTTTCCACGTTTAAGTGTCAAATGAGCAATGCTTTATAATGTGGTAAACGTAAAAAGTGCCTGGTAGTCCTCCAAGTAGTTCAAAAGAGCGTGTAAAATCGTAAACGTTGTAATTGCCAGATATGTGCAAAAAATGTTTTTTTGCGATTTCCCAACATATTCGCTTTTGGCACTTACTACCTTTACCACTTTTAGTCCTCATTTAAAATAAAGATAATGAAAAGTAATGATATTTGAATATTTCTGGCTATCACTATATCAGTTATGCCTGAACCATAACTGATAACGTAGAGCCTTTAAATTAAAGCTGCTAACAGCTCCATTGCTGTTTGTAGCTATAATTGTTGCAAAACAGTTTAAAAAAAATACAAGTCTTTGAGAACCCACCATTGACCCATTCAGTTTTACAGTTTGTAGCAGTTCGATGCATTGCCGTCCTCATTGGCACAAAATGTGAACAAACCCCAGAATTATTATTTATTAAACTACTTGATGACAACTCAGAGACGTGACTGGCTATCTCAATGTGTGGTAGCCTATGGGATCTGTTTTATAACCTCTTATAAAACTGTTTAAACTGTTTTATATCACTTTCAGTGCCGCAGAGGAGAGAGGTGTATTTCCCATATCTCCACTCTGGCACAGAAAGATTAAAGGATCACTATAGTGTCAGGAAAACATAGCAGTTTTCCTGACACTATAGTGCCCTGAGGGTGCCCCCACCCTCAGGGTGCCCCCACCCCGTGGCGCTGAAGGAGTTAAAACCCCTTTAGCTGCTTACCTTATTCCAGCGGCGGGCACCCTCGGCGCTGGTGACCTCTCCTCCCCCGCCGACGTCAGCTCCCTCTGCCAACGTCAGCAGAGCCGAATGCACATGTGCCGCGCGCGCATTCAAACTGTCAATAGGAAAGTATTTCTCAATGCTTTCCTATGGACGCTCTGCGCGATGGAGGCATAATATGCCTCCAGCGTCGCAGATGCGCCTCTAGTGGCTGTCCAGAAGACAGCCACTAGAGGCTGGATTAACCCCAAATGTAAACATAGCAGTTTCTCTGAAACTGCTCTGTTTGCATCTGAAGGGTTAAATCCTGAGGGACATTGCACCCAGACCACTTCATTGAGCTGAAGGGGTCTGGGTGACTATAGTGTCCCTTTAAAATGCCACTTGCTTAGTGGGACCATACAACTAGAGTCATTAGCGTTTCCACAATAAACAAAAAGGTTGTCTCAAATCTATGATAGCACAACGCCAATTAGTAAATACCAAATGGCATTGCATTTCCTGTTTATTTCAGTATTTCAGCTTGAAACATTTACTATTTGGGGTCAGGTCAAAAGTTACTACAGTCAGAAAATGTCACTTCAATTGTAAACACGTCAAACTGGTAAACTAAAACCTCCATCTCTTTATTTAACACTGTAATGCAGTGATTTCTACATATATTGTTATATATGGTGAAACACATACCTTAGCAACATACACATGGTAATCACACCTCCAATTAGAAACACAATCGGTGTAACTGCCATGACAAGAACAAAGACTGGAAATCCTAGAATTAAACAAACATGATGTTAGAAATTCACTTATTATTACAAAGTTTACAATCAGTGACAAATGTTACAAAAAGCAAATCATCGATTTTCATTCTAACAAGAAGCGTAATTTCTTGTTTTACTGTCTGGGACCTCTGCTGGTAGGACACTACAGAAACATCGAACTTTGTGTACAGGCATACCCCGCTTTGCGGACCCTCACTTTGCGTACACTCGTGAGTACGGACATACCCACGAGTGTGCGTTAAAGTGCCTCGCGAGAACGGACATTCAGCCGCCGCACAGCCGCAGTATGGCCGAAGAGGCGGAGCTGATGCACGGAGTTCCCGTGCAAGCTTTGCAGCGAGCCTCTATGTTAATACAGGCTGAAATTGTCTAAATACAGTTCAGTATTTAAATACACAGCACCATCTGTTGTTACAGCTGAAAAAATAGTTGCAGGAGTAGTCTCATACACAGCGCCATCTGTTGGTTGAGCAATGTTTAACCAGTTATGGGTCTGTTGACAGCATTACAAGCAGTTCTTACTCTTATGAAATAAAGGTAAGTATACTGTACAGTTCTTTCCGTAGTCATTCTCAACTTGAGTCACAGCTCATTGCAAACTTTCCCAAGCTTTCGAATGAGAGACATGTGGAATAAAACAATGTACAGTATAAGGCTTTTTGATTTATACAAACAGTGTACATTCACTTCTGAATACATTTTGGATATCCCTGAAGGACACAGAAATTGACAATATTTTTGAATGCAAAAGCTTTCAACATGACCCTAACACGTTACAGCATTACTGTACAGTACTGATGGTTCCCTGAGGAACTTGAGATTGATCATTGAAATGTATTTTAGTTATCAATGCATTATGTATATCAGTTATGCCTGTAAATGACTATCGCAATGCAGTACATGCATTGGGAAGTGAAAAAAGGTATTGCTTCACTTTAAGTACATTTTCGTTTTACATACATGCTCTGGTCCCATTGTGTACTTAGAAGTGGGGTATGCCTGTATTAAGTCCTCCTGAACATCTGGCTTCTTGGAACTAAGTTTTGGAATGAACAAGTCCACGTGCTCTTTATGAAATCTTTTGTTCTTTTATAAAGCCAGGCCTGTGCCTGGTAACGATTATTTGTCGTGCTCATTTAAAAGGAAAACTGTGATATCCGAACACTAATGTGAGATCCTCACCTGCTTTGTTTTTATCAGTAGCTATCTGGTCTTTGGTGAACTCTCCCATTTTTGTATCTGTCCATGTGGGACGCGTAGATGAAATGTATCCTGCAGAGGAGAAGATCAAGTAAATAACTGTTTGCACACATGGAACTTTTGCCTGCTTTCTCTACTTCCCAGTTAAATAATCAATGCAGGCTGAAAACAGATATTATCAGACTCTCTCATTTAAATGAGTTACCTTTATTGACACACTCTGTGAGAGAACCCGAGCCATTGCTGATAGCATGCACACAATGGAGCGATCCAAGTATATAACTCCATGTGTAGAACTTCCCGTGGATGCTATCAACTTGTTCAGTAGTTCCATCAATGTGGCCCAATTAATGGAACTGCTGCCAAGAGCTAAACTACATTGTAGCGGAGCTCCCTGTACCCTGACTGGGTATCTCTGCCAAGGACCGCTTCCTAGCTGGAACAAGGTAAAACCCCAGCGCTTCTGCCCCAGTCGCTGTGGCTTGACTGGGGTCCTCCTGGAGCAGGATAGGAGACTAGCTCTATTCCTTCCCAATGACTGGACGACACATGGTCCTGGGAGCTCTAGTCCTTATAAGGACTTTCACTGCCGAATCCTGCAAGAGCTGGAACAAGGTGCTAAGCAGTGATTATATCCCTTCAACTCCCAGTAACTAGACAACACATAGTTCTGGGAGTCAACTTGTTTAATGCATCCAAATACAGCCAATCTCTAGGCCTGGGAGATAATTGCGTTAAAGATCGGTAAGCTATTTATCTCCCAGGAACAGAGAGGCAAACCTAAACATTTAAACCATAAAAACACCCCAAAACATAATAAAAACATAAAATAACCCCACAAATAATACATTGTTAAATATCCCATGCAGTGTAGGGGAAACGCCACCGTGTTAAAGTTCTGACCGGCCGCACACGTGGTCCTATGCCCCAAATAGTTTCAGGGCATTTGGTGCTTTTGCCAGTCAGCTCCTGAGCTCCTGAGGCCGCAATACGGGATGGTCCATCTGGTTCTTAGGTAGCATTTGCTCCCTTTAGTCTGAGGCACCTTCCCTCCAAAAAGCGCTCTCTTGGCGGATTTCAAAGTGGTTCAAAACTGCGATCCAAGTTGTCTGGGAACCGCACGGTCACCTCATGCCGAAAACCATTCCATAACATTCGTGGCTAAGTCACCCTGAGGTGATCGAGAACCCACGAAGTTCCCACTGTGCAGTTATAATCAGATTGTCTAAGAGAAACCATCTGATTGGTGCAGCGTATCGTTTTGCTGCACATTTGCACTAGCCCCCCATTGCTTTCCTACGGAAATTAGAGCTCCATTTAGTAAAGCAGAGCTACGAGGGAGAAATTATAAATAAAAAGCCTTTGTTTACCCTGACAGTGCTGCCCTGGCCACCTAAGCTGTGACTGGGACAATATACTGCTAGGAATACATACTGTATACATATAGTTATATATATTCCTAACGTTACCGTGTTTCTTTAAGATCACTATCTTATTTTTTATTGTACATTTTGTAATGCAGTATTTATATAAAGATCAAACATTGTCCACATGCAGTTTAGAGTGTCTCTTTAAGAACATTTTACGGGCATTAACAAGGTATTTTTCTTACCCGGATTGTTGAACATAAACTGGACATTTGAATCGGAGACACTGCAAAAACATAAATCAAATTAAAAAAGCTCCTTTTAGAATTGAGGTAGGTAACTAATCCTTTATTATAGCAGGACAGGTCTGGCACAAGCATCAAAATAAACTACAGGGAGTGCTTTGCTGTTATTTTCAGATATTTAAAAGCATTGTCCAGCAGTAATAAGTTCAATTAAATAAATAAACTCAATCCTCACGTGTGTCATCATATGAACCCGTATATTTAATCCTCTCTTTTTAAGGAGTTAATATAAATGAACTTGATTTGACAGCCCTCTAGTTATGAAATATATATGGATTGTGTCCCTGTAGCATGAACATATGGGCTATGATGAACATGGAGGATTATATAGCCCACATTAGGTCTCTTAGGGTAGCCGGGCCGGCTTCTCCGGCTAATCAATCACACACAACCAATCAGTGAGAAGCTAGCATCACCTGTCCAATAGGAATTTTACAATCTGCTCTAAATAAGGATATTGTGTATAAATAATCATTTATTTAATAGCACAATAATTCCAACTTACC
Organism: Pelobates fuscus; assembly: GCF_036172605.1. Lineage (NCBI taxonomy): Eukaryota > Metazoa > Chordata > Amphibia > Anura > Pelobatidae > Pelobates > Pelobates fuscus. The sequence continues at coordinate 482,014,142 of NC_086317.1, forward strand.
CTTTTGGCAAAATCTGACTGGTCACCATCCCTTTGAATTGGAATGTGCGTTGTAATCGAGTTATAAGAACCTGCCCACCCAGATTGTCTGCGATAACGCCGGCATGGACAGCCGATTTGCAAACGAAGGACGACTGCAAAGAAATAAAAAGAGAAAGCTTAATATCTGTCAAATGTATTAACGTCTGTAATATTAACACAGATTGGTAGTAAACAAGCACTTAGATGTCTTGAAATGAAGTCAGTTTATTAGTACGTATTGATACTTGGATCCCTCCTGTAATCTGTGTGATGTGTTAGTTTGGGTAATTAAAGTAACTAATCCCTCACATAACTGGCATTTTATAGGAAAGATCATATTTTGAAATTCTATATCACACAGTGTAATATCACACCGCGTAGTATGCGATAGCTGTAATTCCCACTGAGATACTGTGAATGACACTGCTGGGCTGCCTGGAGTGCTGAGAGTTAGATCAGCTGATGACAATAATTCTTTCTTATTACTACGCGAGGTAAAACTGATGTAGATCATTTGTTTCTGTTGACTATTTATCAGTTTTCAGGAAAATAATAATAATGTCTGGAACAGCCTACATTTTCTAAAACAGATATTTGTTCCATGACCTGCATGCGGAGAGCTGCTTTCTCTCATTGGGAAGAGGGTAATGAAGCTCCTCTACCGCGGTCCACAATCCCACTTAACGCAGAGTGACAGGTGGAAGAAGGAAGGTCTGTGACCCAGGACGGACCCCCCCCCCCCCCCCACTGCTTATTAGTGACTGCTCCGCACCCGGGGTTCTATTCTATTCACAGATATATTACAGCTAAAGCAGGGTCACCTTCCTCTTTACAAATATCAATGGTGTCCCTATCTAGACTTAATTCATTGACCGAGTGTGCCAGCTGACATTTTCAGCCAATGAATTCCATTTAAAAAAGCACCGCGTTGAGATCACTATTAATAGAAATGTCCACTTTATTGATATCTGTGTAGACCTGGGTGTCTATCTAACCATGTGAAAATAATCTAAATCTTAACGATGGCACAGCACAAGGAGACTCCCAACATAAGGACTATAATGGGCTGTGGTGGTTATGGTGTTAGAGTGCCCTTGTAGAAATGTTTAGTGCTATTCTATTGGTGATGTTTTTTCTCATGATAGTCCCCAAAGGTTAGTCAAGCTCCCCACCAACTTCTATCGTACACCAACTCCACAAGCGAGGGGACTTTACACAGGACCCAGTCACTGTCAGATGGAACTATGGGCAGGAATTACCACGAATGCTTTGATTTAATACTTTGCCCAATAGAAAATGTGCACTAGGAAGAAATGTTCACACAGCTCAGTTTACACACCTCTTGGTATCCATTAGTCACATCTCCAAATACGTTTCCAGCTACATCCCAGCAGCCGGCTGGACAATAGTTACTGAAATTGTAGAAATAATGTTATTGTTTCTAAAATGCTAACTTACTCCGCAGTGCTGTACAAAGGGTAATCAAAACACAGAAGAAGAGATTACGTTTAATACTCGTACTATACACCGGTATATTATCACACTGACATATTGAATTCTAATTCAGATTCCCCAATTCACATACACTCTCCGCTCAGCTGATTTACTGCCTGAATTTTAAAGGTTGATTGACGATTCACCTCAGTTTAATGTTGGTGAATAATTCCCGGCATTTACCATAATTTTCTCATAAAACAAATTCTTGTAAAGCAAGCTTGCCCAACAGGTAGAACCCCAGATGTTGTAGAACTACAACTACCATGATGCTTTGTCATTCGAAAAGCATTCTAAAGGCATGCAACGCATCATGGGAGTTGTAGTTTTACAACATCTGGGGATCTGGGTTGGGTAGCCCTGTTGTAAAGTATTAGATAAGCGTTGTTTTTTTATTGGACATATTTGGAGTGTCAAGCTTTCAGGAGATCCCCTCTTTGTCAAGCATAAAGTCTAAAGACAGGGATCTCAGAACGCTTGTTGCAGACCAATAGAAAGGTATTACAATATTCTATGATCACATTTTATTTAACATCAACATGTTCTATGAAGGTATAATTAGCCAAATCAAGCGTACCTGAACTCTGGGTCTTCTTTATAGTCACAGCGAGTCAAGCAGGTAATGAAATCTATCAATAAAAAACAGGAGCAGGGTGAGATTCCTGCAAACGTATTTTAACACCTTAAGAGCCGTATTTATTTAAAACGAATTAACTTGCAGCATTCTATAGCAGTAAGAGCCATAGCCGAGAGATCAAACACGGGTCACATTTCTCCGCAGGTAATGTAGCAGTAGTGTTCATGCCTGCAGAGTATGGTCAATCTTGAAGCTACTGTCAAAGAATTATGAATTTAATGCTCTCACTGTCAGTGACGGACAATATTGACATGACATGTACAAAGGAGCCCCGAGACACAAACTGAATCCTTCGTAACACACATTCACAGTTTAGTAGACACAGTACCTGGATGATCACTGCTGGCATAATTAATCAGAAATCCTCGGCCAGACACGTGGAGGCCACTTTCAAAACGAATGGTGGCAGTATTATCATCTAAGAAAATGTCCGTCTTTGCCTTGCTCAGATCTCCACTGTAACTCACTGAAATAATATATGGAAGTGTCAGTAGCTTAGAGATGCAGAATATCATTTGTATTTTATATGTATGGATAGCGTCTGTAATAAACTGTATTCTATAATGCTGCTGATCACGTCTGGTACTTAATCCTAATCTGAAAAAATGATTTCCAATGAACTGGGACAATTTTATAAAACCAGTACATGTTCCAAATCCCCAGCATTTGCTTTCCATCCCACCATACTGTAGAATTTATAGAGACTCACCATATTCCTCAGTGGATGAACCCTTGTAGATTTTCAGAGATGCAGAGTCAATATCCAGGTCCAAATCAGCCACTTTGATGTACAGCTGTTTACCGCTCTGCACTCTGATGGTAATCTGGCAAACTGAGTGGTCGGGGTATGTTTCAGGGTAGTTCTTTGATGTAAGAGTTCCACCCTCATCATTCATGACCACGTGGCCACATCCATCCACTGTAGGAAACAGAGAAATGTCCCTTGTGAAAAAAATAATGAATATCCGAGGTGTCACCCTGTAATGGACAAGGTGTATACTGCGCACTTATAAATAATACAGACTCACATAACAATATTGTCCATGTATGGTGTATTTTTTTACAGGATCCTGGGAATAACCATAAACCATCACCAAGGTCTACTAGACACATCATTTTTTAACCAGCAACGTGGGACACTGAGAGGGTTATTCACTAACCAAACTGTAGCCAAATTAAATCCAAATGGCATAATTCAGCCTAAAATGTCTGATCTGGAAATTGTTACATACTGTGACCAATGTCCAGATTTAGGAATGGCCTCGTACTGGATGGTTATGCCCCGTTCGTTACGCGATTCGGATGTTAGTAAGTAGACCAGATAACATTATCCCAACACCAGTCAAATCAGATAGTAGCACAGGTATCACACAATCTGTATGTTCGCTGCCCGCATACTCAGCATAAAGGCCATAGGAGAAGCCCAATTCCAGATAAATCGGTGCTGGTTAAATCATGTTCTCTCTCAGCATTGAGCTGAACAGCATAGCAAAGCGACCAGTACTCACCCAACGTTTCTGCCAGTAGTGATAGAGGGGCACATAGCAGGAGCCCAATGAAAGACAATAATCCAGCCATTAGGCTGTACTGTGCTGTCTCAGTCCTTAGTCCTGTGAATAACAGTGCTTCCTAATTATTATTATAAGTAATTATCGCTAATATCTTAGCAATGCCTGAATGTTCACCAGCAGTTCGATATAAGTCTTAATATCAAAAAGCTCCTTCAGAATGGCGAGTAATTATAGTGATGAGATAGATATTACATCATCACAGTAATGTCATAATGCACTGGTCAGGGCACTGTAACCTTAAGTCAATAACACACAAAATACCCCTAACCATTGTTATTAATATTCTAGCCTAATGTAGACACTGGAGAGACTATAGAATGCAACTCCCATCACTCTCCAGCCAATATGGGGCATATAAGTTATCACAGTGTATGAATAACAATAAATACATGGTTTAAAGGCAAATGACAAAATATAGTCCGGGTAGATCTCTAAAAAAGAAACAGTATGAGATATAAATGAGTTAAAAGACACAAAGTAAATATTTTACCAATAGGACACCTATCTAGGGGGAGCATATAAGTCAACGCAGTATAGTTAATTTTCTTTTCCTCAGTTTCTCAGGACATTTGAAACCATTTTTGAACATTTTTCTCCTATAACATTTTTTATTATGTATGTTGTAGTAGTTATAGTACTTGTAGTGTCCCTTTAAATGTTACGATTCTTGGGGGCTGACAAATACCCCAGGTACGCACCTACTTGGTAACAGAAACAACTTGATATAAAGCTACGGGTAAATGAAATCAGGTACACTGTACTCCCTCCTACAGCCCAATGCATTGACCACTGCTTCGCTCCAGTAAACGTCCTGCTACATTTACAGTCCATTGTACATCGCTACACTACATTCAGAGACATTTACACTTTTTCTCCAAATTGTATACCTTACTAACTATTGAAACAAGCTGAAACTATGTCATTAATTTAGACATATAACATTATCCTAATGGCAGTCAAACTAGATAATAGTACAAGTATCACACAATCTGCACACGTACTCCACAAGCACTTACCCAGTGTTTCTGCCAGCAGTAATACTGGGGTACATAGCAGGAGCCCAACGAAAGGCAATAATCCAGCCATCAGGCTGCCCTGTGCTGCCTCGGTACTTAGTCCTGCGAAAAGTAGCGCCCTATAATGTCCAATTTCAGGTAAAGATTAGGTATGAAAACAAGAACGTTCTCGAGCAATTTGATATATATCTTAATATCAAAACAGCTCTTTCACAATGGCGAGTAATTCTAGTGATGAGATATGGTTATTACATCATCACAGTGATGCCATAATGCAGTGGTCAGCACAGCACACAATATAGAGGTGTATATCCTGCACTGTAACCTTGACTTATTCCCACAAAGAATACCTCTAACCATCATGGTTAGTCTCCTAATTTAATGTTTACACTAGAGATACTACAGAATGCAACTTCCATCACTCTCCAGTCATTATGGAGCATATATGTTATCACACTATATTATAGACTCTTAAAATATCAGGCCACCTACTAACTCTGAACTCAATGAGTGATTTCCTATTTTAGGGCCCTGTCCATGTGTAAAATTCCAACCAGGAAAATACAATACAATATGGAAAACAGAGGACAAAAACGAAGTATGAAGTAGTATTTTTAGATAGTTGGTGAGGTAAATAAAAGGAAAAGCACTTACACTTTTTTGGAGCTAGTAATTAGCTCCAAATATATGCGCTCGGAGGTATAATCCCTGATTATGGATCTGTGGAATATCTTGATCTTGCGTGCGGTAGTCTTTCCGGTTGATAGTTGTTTCGTACCTGGTGTGGTATGAGCTCCCTATCTCGAGGTATTCAGCATTTGCACTTGTCAGTGCCCAGGAGTATAGCAGCAAAGGGTCACCAGGATATTCAACATATATAAAAGAATAAAATATATACAGTGATCTCTGTAGTAAAATAAATAAAGGCGATAAAAGGAGATATACTCACTAGTGGAGAGCATCAATGGGTTTTGCCGAATCCTTATAGCTTGGATGGTATGTTCCCCCCCAAGGAATCGGATGTCAGAATCTTCTGGATACAATCATCTGGATAAAATCAGGAAGGTCCAGATATGGTTAAAAATAACTAAATGTATTGAAAATAAAGATGAAAACCATAAAAAGAATAAACACTGATGCATTTCGCCAAAGATAACAGGCTTTCTCTAAGTGTTACAGAGTATGGACCAGTCCTGATTAAATAGCAGACATTTAAATGCTATCACAAAAATTCTGATTGCTTAAAACACATATAAGAAACAGGCATAGTGTAAAACCCTCAAATATGTAAATAAAAGAAATAATGCTATGCACTTACAAATATATATGCCACTAAAAGTGGCATAAAAAGCACTTCACTTACAAACGTAGCCACTTTATGGTTTCCTCTGTACTTACAGGTATTTGTACGCCTTCAAACAAATAAATGTGACCTTGACATTATTGCACAGTCGTTATTCGGCATGTGCTAACCATAACTTTAATAACACACGGACACCAAAGTTTCTGTTGGCGTATAACGTCCACAGCTTTATTAATTAATATCAATATATAAATTAACAATTTAGGGTCATTGTCAACAGTACTCCTTTCGTTATGCTCACTCCTGTATCATACCCCCGACAATGACCCTACCAAAATAAACATTAACATAACCAATAATATATACACGTAACTCAACGGCCTACCAAGAGGCCCCACCTCCATTTTCCTAACTGCAGGGGTGTACCCAGACACCCCTACACCCCTTGGTTCGTAGCCACCGATGGGCTCGAACCTACCTCCATACTTTTAACTTCCGGCCTACTTCAGCCTATACCTTGGCCTTCCAATTTATTAACCCCCCAAACTTCCAGTTTAACCAAGACCTTTTCCCGCCGCTGTGACCAAACGGGAACTACTTCCAACACATAGGGTGGGTGGGAGGGACAATTTACAGGTAAGAAAGGCTCAAGTTAGAATGAACTTACCCCAAAATGGCCGCTATTTAACTTCCCCTCTAACCCACGCCCCCTTAGCACAATCCTTTGGACAGCCCCTTGACCTAAACTTCACCTGCCTACTCCTGGCTCTGTCAAGGCCCTCTTCTCCCTGCATTGCTCCGTGGTTTCATGACATTATTGCACAGTCGTTATTCGGCATGTGCTAATCATAACTTTAATAACACACGGACACCAAAGTTTCTGTTGGCGTATAACGTCCACAGCTTTATTAATTAATATCAATATATAAATTAACAATTTAGGGTCATTGTCAACAGTACTCCTTTCGTTATGCTCACTCCTGTATCATACCCCCGACAATGACCCTACCAAAATAAACATTAACATAACCAATAATATATACACGTAACTCAACGGCCTACCAAGAGGCCCCACCTCCATTTGCCTAACTGCAGGGGTGTACCCAGACACCCCTACACCCCTTGGTTCGTAGCCACCGATGGGCTCGAACCTACCTCCATACTTTTAACTTCCGGCCTACTTCAGCCTAGACCTTGGCCTACCAATTTATTAACCCCCCAAACTTCCAGTTTAACCAAGATCTTTTCCGCCACAGCACTTGCCTTGACCCCTTAAGGACACGTGCGACCCCCACCACACAAAAACAGGGCTTGTGCTATCCCCTCTTGCAAACCTAGATTAAAAAGATCATAACCAACCTCCGATAAGTGCACTCCGTCTGCCCTAAAATAACCGGATAACCTTTCCTCCAATTCCCGATGCCGCACCACCACTCCTCCTAGCCTACGAATGAACACCGACATGGTCCTGTTCACCTTACCCCGGCATCGAGAAACTGCCAAAGGTACCATCTCTGACCATACCACTTTCACACCAGGGATAAGCCCCCTTAGTTTATCCACATCCTGTTTCATACGCTTAACCAGTTCACGCTGGGGGACCGAGCCTAAATCGTTCCCACCCCCTTGAACTACCACCACATTCGGTAAGGCCCCCTCTGCTACTTTCCGAAACAGTGCCGTACTAATGTGCTGCCAATCAAACCCCCGATAACCAAACCAGAATAATGCCACCCGGTCCACAGGAAAGCCCAGTTGTGTTCCGTTTCTTCTAACTGCGGCCCTCCTCCGTGCCCAGTGAATATACGAATGGCCAATTATCCACACCGTCCAACCTAAAAGAAAACATAACATTGATGAAGCAGCACATATACCCCCCCACAACACATCCACTTCCAACCCCCACATCAGACCAACCTATCCGGCCGCACATAAGAGCGAAATCGAAGAGATTCCCATCTCCCGATCCGTTTAATCCGCTCATCTCCTAAGCCCAAGCGAGCCGCTTCGGTCGCTGCACCAATGCGGAACGAATGTGTACCAAACTGCATGGGCTCCAGACCCAACCTCTGTAAGCCCAAACGAAAAACCCGCACAAATTGGAACCGCGACAGCGCCGCACCATCGGCATGTATGAAGAAACACCCGCTCCCTGCCGGGCGGAGTACCAAAAACCCGTTCCCGCTTGCCACCGGACACAACCCTGACCCCGGCAATTCAAATAACGTCACCGTGTAACCTTTACCGAAAATGTCCGTCTTCGATCGAACCAGTCGAATCATCACCCTGTCCCCTCCAACCGACACATCGTCCAACCTAAGCCCGCCAACCCCTTTCTTGTTGGCACTAAGCAATTCACCAATCCGAAACGCCCCAAAAAAGGCCAACAAAAAGGCCACCGTAAATAACGCCACGTCGAACCCGGAAAAACATATCTCAGGCAGAGTGCCTAACAACCCCTGCAAAACTGCAAACGAGACTGGCCGTCTCGTATCTTTCGTCTTCTTACCCTTCCTGAATCCCCGAACCGCTTGCCTCACTATAAAATGTTTCATCATATCCACCCATCCATTAAACTTAAACATGAACGCCAATGCTGACAAGTGTCTATCCACTATCAATGGCGATGCTTGCTTTGCGAACAACCGGCATAGTATCCACAACAGTACGTCCAGCCGATTATCGCCACAGCCCTCTCCCCCTACTTGCTGCATTGTATCCTCCCAAACCTGCCAAACCTTAACATAGGAAAACCACGTCCCAGGCGCCAGAGACTTCTTTACGTATTCCCCAAGCAGGACGTCCCGAGCTCCCACATCTCCGCAGGACAGGCTAGGCCCTCTTCCTCCGCCTCCGGTGCCGCCTCCCGAAAGCGCTCCCACTGCAAGCGAGACAGTGAGTCAGCGACTACATTGTTAAGTCCCGGAATATGCCGAGCGCGAAACACAATATTACATGACATGCACAAGAGGACCAATTGCCTCAACAGTTGCACCACTGGCCATGAGGAAGCAGATAAACCATTGATAGCCTGTACCACTGCCATATTATCCGAATTGAACACCACCCTTTTATTGGCTAACTCCGAACCCCATAACGCCACCGCCACCACAACTGGGAAAAATTCCAAAAAGGCTAAGTTCCTAATCAATGGGCTCGCTTTCCACGCCTCAGGCCACTCCTCCGCGCACCATTTACCAGCCAGGTACGCCCCAAATCCGACGCTACCCGATGCATCCGTAAATAAACCCACGTCTGCGGAGGATCCGACCGGATCCCGAAAAAACACTTTCCCATTAAACTCCCTCAAAAACCTTGCCCATATCCTTAAATCATCCCTCATGTCCACCGAAACTCTGACATAATGCGACGGCTTCCTCACCCCGCTCGTCGCCCGTGCCAACCGTCTGCAGAAAACCCTCCCCATTGGAATGACTCGGCACGCAAAATTCAGGCTACCTATCAACGATTGAAGCTCGCGTAAGGTCACCTTCCTTGCCTTCCCCACCGTGTCCACCAGCCGCTGAAGGGCGTGTAGCTTGTCCTCCGGCAACCTGCACTCCCTCCGCACCGAGTCAATCTCCAACCCCAGGAAGCTGAGGCACGTAGTGGGCCCCACCGTCTTGTCCTCAGCTAACGGCACCCCAAACGTGTGCGCCACCCACTGAAAGGTCTGTAACACCTGGCTACATCGCTCCGTGTGTGGCGGGCCAACGCATAAGAAATCGTCAAGGTAGTGCACCACTGCACCCCCCGCCGACTCCCGCCGTACGACCCACTCCAAAAAGGTGCTAAACTTTTCAAAGTAAGCACACGATATGGCACAACCCATAGGCAAGCATAAGTCCACAAAATACCCCCCGTCGAAATAGCACCCCAATAAGTGATGACAATCCGGGTGTATGGGAAGCAGCCTAAAAGCTGCTTCTACATCTAATTTCACCATCAGTGCCCCCTGCCCTGCCTTCCTGACCAACTCGACCGCCTTGTCGAATGACGTGTAGGAAACAGAACACAGGGCCTCGTCAATATCATCATTAACCGACGCCCCATGCGGGTACGATAAATGATGTATCATACGGAATTTCCCCACCTCCTTCTTGGGGACTACCCCGAGCGGGGACACTCGCAAACCAACTAACGGCGGGGAAAGGGAACGTCCCCGCCATCCTCCCCAATTGCACTTCCTTCCATAACTTATCCCGAGCTACCACTGGATGTTCCCCCACGGACCGAAGATTTTTACACAACTCACCCGAAGCCCTTTCTTGAAACGGAATCCTGAAACCTTCTGTAAAACCGCGCTGTAAAAACCTCGCCATCTCCTGGTTATCGTATATTCTTAACCAAGGCAGCATCGCGCCTACCTTCACCGGTGACACCCCCAGCTGCAGATGCAGCGGCTGATGCGCCGGCGCCCCCCCCTCCAAGGTTCGGCTTACCCTTCATAAAACACCTGGAGACTCCATGATTACCCCCGCAACCGGAGCACTCATGCTTGAATCTGCATGACGCACCCCACTTGCACTGGCTCTCATTGTAGAGCCAGCAAAAACCCCTTTTCCGTCCTGCCGACGCGGTACCTGAGCCCGCGCCGGCCGCTCCGAGAAAGGGGGCACTCTTCTGTGCCATCATCAGCCTCATCCACAACGGTAGGTCCATCTGGTCCCACCACATGGACGGATTAGCCGCTAGACGCTGACGAAATTGTTTGTCATACTTCCACCACGCTAAACCCCAGTAGGTCCGATACGCGTCTAAATAACAAAAAAGCTGCGAACAGCGATCAGGATATTTCTCCCCGATCACGCTCGCCAGGATACAAAAAGCACTCAACCAGTTCCCAAAGGACTTGGGTATCTTCCGATACCTCCGCCTCTTTTCCTCCTCCTCCTTTTTCGCATCCTTCTTATCCTCCTCTTTCAAATCTAAAAACTCCTCCATGGGAAGTAGGGAAAATATTTCCACAAACTCCCCTTTCCAGATCTTATCCTTAATCTCTACCTTCAAGTGGCACCCCAGCGGCCCCGCAAAAGACACATGGACATTCTGCCGCGCCGCATCCGTTACTTCCCCGCAGAGATCGATGTGCTCCCTTTCCCCAACCGTCGCTCCATGACCCATTCTTGTGGTGCCCTCACCCCCCTTAGGCGCTGCAGACGCTGCGGCCTTCGACCCCGACTCCCGACCGCCCTCCGCAACCCACACCTTTTCAAACTGCGTCGGTGACCCCCCGTCCCCCGGCCATGATTCTAACAGTGATCTTAGACACCCCAGTAAACTTCCCGAGTGTGGTGCAGTTGGAGACTCACCGTTCGAGCCCCCGGCCGCTGCTGGCCACGGGGGTGCCATATCGTCCACAGCATCAACCGACCCCGACGGAACCAGGGGACGCCGACTCCGGCCCGCCCGTTCGTGCTTTGATCTCGTGGGCGTCCTACTCATCGACCTGCAAGGAGAATACAGCCTGGGTGATCTGTCCGACTGCAGCCTCACCCGCCCATCATCCCCGTGATCAGACCTGTCATCCCCACTCCCACGCCTGCAACGTCCCTCCCGCTCGGTTCTCCTCCTCCTCTGCGTGGCGTAGCTCCTCCCTGATGATCCTGACTCACTGCGCTGGCGCCTCGGCCACCTGTCCCTGGAAGTGGACCTCCTCTCCTCGCTCCGATTCCCCACTGGGCTCCTGTCCCCCATCCTCCTTCTGTCTGCAGATCCCCGCCTGCTGGCCCGCCAATCCGCTCCTCCCTGCTGACGTCCTCCGCTGCTCCCACTGCTGGTGCTCCTCCTATCCCGCTGATCCTGGGAGCGACCCCTAATGGCCTCCCGCACACTGCCGCCCTGGGGGCCACCGTCCTCCCGGCCAGCCACCCGCCGCCCGTTGTCTGCTGCGCCCGTCTGTCTCCCCACCTGCACACCTGCACGCCTGTCTCCACTGCGCTCCACACTGCCACTCCTCCTTCCTCTAGTGACCCCTGATACACCGCTGCTGCGACCGTCTCCCCTCCTTTCTGCGCTTCTGGCCATGCTCCTCTGGTCCCCCAAATCTGCAGCGCCATCCTTCTTGCCCTTAGCACCAGCCGCTTCCTGCTGTGCCCTGCTGACCTGGTCCCCTGCCATGCTGTGTGAGACCTCTGACCTGTCACTGCTAGCACCTCTTACGCCCCCCTGCCCCTCAGTGCTGCCCCCAGGGGGCGACTCACTGGGACGTCTTGGGCTGCTCCTGGACCCCACAGCCGAGTCCGCTCCGTCCTGCTCCACTCCGGCAACGGCCTGCCCACCCGCCGCCATCCGGCAGGGGGCGCTCTTCAAGGGAGGCCTCCTCCCGGCCTGTACCTCACCGCCCCGGCGTTGCGCCTAGCTGGCAGTCCCGGCCGACGGCCGGCTACCCGTCCTTGCTTTCCGGCTGTCTCCACATTCGGCCGCACACTGCTTCCAGCCGAGCTCTTCCTCCGTCGCGCCGCCGGACCCGCTCCTGGACTAAGCCGCTGAGGCGGCCTGGCTCTCCTCTCTGGTCTCCGCTCCGGAACCGCATGGGGGGGAGCAGACGTGCTCGGAACCCCCAACTGCTCCTGCAGCCACGCTATACCCTTCTCCTTCACCACGGACCGCACACCCGACAAAATTTCTTCCAAGGAAGCCATGCTGCACCTGAAAAAGAAGAAAAGAAGAGCCTAGCCGACCTGCAACAATTTACAGGTAAGAAAGGCTCAAGTTAGAATGAACTTACCCCAAAATGGCCGCTATTTAACTTCCCCTCTAACCCACGCCCCCTTAGCACAATACTTAGGACAGCTCCTTGACCTAAACTTCACCTGCCTACTCCTGGCTCTGTCAAGGCCCACTTCTCCCTGCGTTGCTCCGTGGTTTCATATGAATGTTTCCGTTTTTTGACAAGGAAATCAGTGACATCAAAAGGAGCAACACTGGAATGATGTCTAGACAGGGTTTTGTATATATACATTTGTGATGTTGACCAACAGTGGAGAAATCATTTGTCAAGTCCAATGTCATACACACTGCCATAATAGGGAGGTAGGTATTTTATGTAAAGGACAGATGTTAGGAGGTCTTTATCACAAACTTCCCGAATTCTTTGTTCTTGTTTAACTTTAATAAGCCATAGAAATTCAGAGGCAAGCCATGTATTTGGCTGTTTCTTGCTCTCACACAGTCACACATACATTTCCTGACTTTCTGATTTGCCTGACGTGATATTCACGTTTATATACTTCACAATTCAGTGTTGCTGTTTGGTCTTTGTTTGTTTTTAGGAGCTTTGAATTTTCCTGTACTTTGCCCCTCTTAAAAACCCATGTACATAAATATTCTTTTGAAACCTAGATGGTTTCATGGATTATATGAGTCCATGAACCTTGTCTCAAGACCTCATAGTTGTGGCCTTCAATATATCTGATGTCTTTACTGGTGAGATACCTACAACAAATGTTTGTCTCACAGTTCGCTGTTACTGTTCAGTCATTGTTTTTTCTTTTTTTGTCATAGTGAATAAAGAGCCCTGCTTTACATTCTTTACAGGAGCTGTGGGTTTTTCAATAATTCCATGTGACTCACTGCAGGGCTGCCACCAGAAATTTTGGGGCCCCTAACTGAGCTCAGGGTCTGGGCCCCTCGGGGCCCGCCTCCAAAACCGCCCGCAGAGACCGCCTCCTAATCCCGCCCATAGGAATACACACACAGACACAGACACATTCACTGATACAAAAGGACACAGATACACACACACAGACATTCATACAGACAGACATACACACATTCATAATGACATGCATACATACATACACTGACATTCATACACACATAATGACATGCATACAGACATACATACAGATATACATACAGACATACATAGTTACATACATACATTCATACTGGCATACATACATCCATACAGACACTGACATCCATACATACACACATTCATAATGACATACAGACATACATACACTGACATTCATACATACACACATAATGACATGCATACAGATAGACATACATGCATACAGACATACATTCATACAGACAGACAGACATACACACATTCATAATGACATGCATACATACATACACTGACATTCATACACACATAATGACATGCATACAGACATATATACACACATACAGACAGACATACATACAGATATACATACAGACATACATAGTTACATACATACATTCATACTGGCATACATACATCCATACAGACACTGACATCCATACACACACACATTCATAATGACAAACAGACATACATACACTGACATTCATACACACATAATGACATGCATACAGATAGACATACATGCATACATACATACATTCATACAGACAGACAGACATACACACATTCATAATGACATGCATACATACATACACTGACATTCATACACACATAATGACATGCATACAGACATATATACACACATACAGACAGACATACAGACAGACATACACAGACAGACATATATACACACAGACATACACACAGACATACAGGCATACACACAGACAGACATACATACACAAACAGACATACATACACACAAACAGACATACACACACAGACATACATACACACAAACAGACAGACAGACATACATACATACACACACACACACACAAACAGACAGATATACACACACACAGACATACACACACACACACACAGACAGACAGACATACACACAGACATACATACACACAGACAGACATACAGACAGACATACACACAGACAGACATACAGACATACAGACATACAGACAGACAGACAGACAGACATACACACAGACAGACATACAGACAGACAGACAGACACACAGACATACACACAGACATACATTCAAACACACACAGAGCTCATTTTCCAGCCACCCTCCTGTTTCTTACCTTGTCTTTGCAGGAGGGTGGCTGGCTGGGGCTGATGGGACTGGCAGGCAGCTGGCTCTCCCTCTTCATTGTCGGGGGGGCGGGCGCTCCTCCCGCGTGGAGTGAGCTGGGAGGAAGTGAGCACTTCCTCCCAGTAGCGGCATTTTTTTTTTTTAAAGGGGCCCGGTCGCTCTATACCACAGCCACAGCGCTGACCGGGCCCTGAAGATATGGGGTCATCGGGTGGCCCTAAGTGCATGGGCCACCCGATGGGCCCCATCAGCGTGACAACGGTTATGGTTGTCACCCCCTGATGGCGGCCCTGACTCACTGTGCTCAGAGTTGGAGGTGTTCTTATCAGTTTCATCTTTTACTGTCTGGTCAGGGTCCTGTTTCGTCTGCACATTCCAAACTAAGGTCCTGGTCACAATTAAGATTTAATCTCTTCCCATACCTTTGCTGATGGCAAAGCAATTTTACTAACTTTTTCAAAATGTTTTCCCTACAATAAGTCTAAGAATTTCTTCCTTAGGAACCTTTGGTACCCTGGGCATTTGAAAAACAATATGGATATGAAATTATGTGATGTCACTTGGATGAATGTAATATGTTCAAATAGAACTTTTATTGATACCGTTTTTTTTTCTCTACAATTTAGCAATTTGCACTTTTTTGCAATTAGAACTCTTCTGATCTCCTTTTGATAGTGTTTGCGTAACTGGATCGGCCAAGGTTGAGCAAGTGCGGTATGCACTCTCCCTTTACCTGATAAGACTGTAAACATCTAGGGGGTGTGGAAATTGGGGGATGATGACAGGTAAGTATTATAAATTTATGTTTTTTATTTTATGTAAAAATGAAACTAGAGTCCATACAGATGTTCAAACAGCAACTAGATGCATACTTGCAAAAATTGAATATTCAAGGATATAATCTTTCAATGTAGGGTAATAGCTTCTTGATCCAAGGATAAATCTGATTGCCATTCTGGGGTCAAGAAGAATTTTTTTTCCTAGTTTGTTGCAAGATTGGAAGTGCTTCAAACTAGGCCTTTTTTGCCTTCTTTTGGATCAACCACAAAAACCAAATGTGAGGAAAGCTGAACTTGATGGGCGCAAGTCTCTTTTCAGCTATGTAACTATGAAACAACCGTCTCATTCCATTATAATGCTACTGAATGAAACAGTTTTTTGCTAGTGCCTAAAACTATTGGTCTACCTGAGGGTTCCAACAACTTTCTGTGGACCTTAAGTAGACAATAGAAAATTTAGTTGATGGGTCTCTGGTTCAGAAAAAAAAAAGTTTGTCCCTGTTAACCAGTTTATCATCAAAGGCACCAGACAGCAGAACATTCAACTCATACAGATTTTGAACGGTAGGCTCTTGTTTCAATATGTGATATGTAAATGGGTGATTAATTTTTTGGCCATATCAATATATTTCTTCTGATCCATAACCATGATGTAGACCCCTCAGAAGGTTTAGTGACAATATCAGAGTTATCCTAAATTTCCCTCAAAGCAGAGAACTCTCCATGTGTCAGATTCCCTTTAATGCTTAGTAATCAATTTTGTTAGGCCACAACGATTCATTTCTCATAACAGATTCACAAAGACTTTAATGTTGTGGAAATCTTTGGGGTCTGGTGCAAAGGGACTACGGGTGCATAAACTGATGTTGGGTAGATTGGGGCTGATTGTGCCTCTGCTGAGATCCATAAGATCCAGCAGAGTTTGTAAGCAGTCATAGTCTCATACTGTTAGGCCCATAGTTTTGGCCTTATTTTCATTACATGTGAAATTATATTTGTGAAGAGCTAGTGTGTGGAAAATAAGTGAATATCTTATGTCAACTCAAACATGGGATAGTGTTAGTGGGGACAGATTGATAGCTCTAACACTGGATGGTTTAGAGCCTAAAATGTCCGCCTTCTCCCTATTCTGGACCTCTGTCTTGTTTGCAGTCCCTGGAACTCCTCTGGTTGTATCAACCCTAAAAAATAAAACCTTTTTTTCAGGATGCTTTTGGGTGGGGCGATCGGTGTGGGGAGTTCTTGTGACTGTGGTAGGTCTTAGTCCATGTCTGACGTGTCATATTACGATGTAGCGTAATGATCAGAGTTTAGTCTGGTGGTATGTTTAAACCTATGGTAGACACATACTGACTTATAGTCTTAGTTATGTCGTAAGAACTTCTGATGTTTTTTGTTCTTAACTAGTAAATCTATCCAAAAATGTTTTTAATCTTATCCAAATGATTTTTAATCTCACCTTATTTGTATTAAATGAAGGGTCACTCCTAAATATTTGCACTTTATCTAGCACTTGTTGCAAAGTCGTAGGTTTCAGAGCTCATATTTACAAATTATATTCATTAATTTTTTTAGAGCACGCGGTCTCAGCCTCCTTCAATTCCTTCTGTCTGTTCAATTTGACTGGCTGATGCTACTCTCGGTATTAGATCTTTTTTGAGATACCATATATACTCGAGTATTAGCCGACCCGAATATAAGCCGAGGCCCCTAATTTTACCCCAAAAAACATAAGTCTAGGGTGGGAAATGCAGCAGCTACTGGTAAATTTCTAAATAAAATTAGATCCTAAAAAAATTATATTAATTGAATATTTATTTACAGTGTGTATATAATGAATGCAGTGTGTGTGTATAGGTGCAGTGTGTGTGTATGAATGCAGTGTGTGTGTGTATGAGTGCAGTGTGTGTGTATGAGTGCAGTTTGTGTATGAGTGCAGTGTGTGTGTTTGAGTGCAGTGTGTGTATGAATGCAGTGTGTGTATGTATGAGTGCAGTGTGTGTATGAGTGCAGTTTGTGTATGAGTGCAGTGTGTGTGTATGAGTGCAGTGTGTGTGTGTGTGTGATGCAGTGTTCGTGTATGTGTTGCAGAGCCTTGGTGGGGGGGTGGGCATTTTTATTATTATTATTTTTGTTAATTATTATTTTAATACATTTTTTTATTATTATTTTTTAAGTATTATTATTTTATTATTATTTTATTTTTTTTCGTCCCCCCTCCCTGCTTGATACATGGCAGCGAGGGGGGCTCTCACTTCCTGGTGGTCCAGTGGCATTTGCAGTTCAGTGGAGGGGGGCTGGCAGGAAGCTCTTACTTACCTCTCCTGCAGCTCCTGTCAGCTCCCTTCTCCTCCGCGCCGGTCTGGTCAGCTCCCCTGTCAGCTCACAGTGTAAGTCTCGCGGCCGCGCTATGACCCCGCGGCTCTCGCGTGACTTACACTGGGAGCTGACAGGGGAGCTGACCGGACTGGCGTGGAGGAGAAGGGAGCTGACAGGAGCTGCAGGAGAGGTAAGTTACAGCTCTCTGCCAGCCCCCTCCTACACAGCCCCCAGTCTGTATTATGGCAATATAAATTGCCATAATACAGACATTGACTCGAGTATAAGTCGAGTTGGGGTTTTTCAGCACAAAAAATGTGCTGAAAACCTCGACTTATACTCGAGTATATACGGTAATTTTGCAATGTGTAAATTTCCCAACTGATTTACTTTGTTTCTCATCAGGTCTCTCTCCCCTTGTCTTGTACCTTCCTTAACACACATCTGAAACTGCACTCTCTCTTCTGGCGTTGTCCCTGCTAAACATGCCACTGTAGTACCTATCATAAAAAAAAAAATCTCTTGACCCGTCCTCCCACTCTAACTATCGTCCGATATCCCTGCTCCCTTTTTCCTCAAAGCTTCTGGAAAGACTTGTCTTTACCCATATGTCTCACTTCCTCAATTCCAACACTCTCCTTGACCCTCTTCAATCTGGCTTCCGCCCTCTCTACTCTACTGAGACTGCTCTTATCAAAGTTACTAACGACCTAATTACAGCTAAATCCAAAGGCCCCTATTCCATACTAATTCTTCTTGACCTCTTGGCTGCCTTTGACACAGTTGATCGTGCTCTCCTTCTTCAAACTCTTCAATCACTCTGTCTCTTCAATCACTCTGTCTCTTTCCTAGTTTGTTGCAAAATTGGAAGTGCTTCAAACTAGGCTTTTTTTTTTGCCTTCTTTTGCATCAACAGCAAAAAACAAATGTGAGGAAAGCTAAACTTGATGGGCGCAAGTCTCTTTTCAGCTATGTAACTATGAAACAGCCATCTCATTTCATTATAATGCTACTGAATGAAACAGTTTTTTGCTAGTGCCTGAAACTATTGGTCTACCTGAGGGTTCCAACAACTTTCTGTAGACCTTAAGTAGACAATAGAAAATTGAGTTGATGGGTCTCTGGTTCAGAAAAAAATAAGTTTGTCCCTGTTAACCCTTTTATCATCAAAGCCACCAGACAGCAGAACATTCAACTGATAAAGATATTGAACGGTAGGCTCTTGTTTCAATATGTGATATGTAAATGGGTGATTTAATAATTTTTTGGCCATATCAATATATTTCTTCTGATCCATAACCATGATGTAGACCCCTCAGAAGGTTTAGTGACAATATCAGAGTTATCCTAAATTTCCCTCAAAGCAGAGAACTCTCCATGTGTCAGATTCCCTTTAATGCTTAGTAATCAATTTTGTTAGGCCACAACGATTCATTTCTCATAACAGATTCACAAAGACTTTAATGTTGTGGAAATCTTTGGGGTCTGGTGCAAAGGCACTACGGGTGCATAAACTGATGTTGGGTAGATTGGGGCTGATTGTGCCTTTGCTGAGATCCATAAGCCCAGCAGAGTTTGTAAGCAGTCATAGTCTCATACTGTTAGGCCCAGAGTTTTGGCCTTATTTTCATTACATGTGAAATTATATTTGTGAAGAGCTAGTGTGTGGAAAATAAGTGGATATCTTATGTCAACTCAAACATAGGATAGTGTTAGTGGGGACAGATTGATAGCTCTAAAACTGCATGGTTTAGAGCCTAAAATGTCCCCTTCTCCCTATTCTGGACCCCTGTCTTGTTTGCGGTCCCTGGAACTCCTCTGGTTGTATCAGCCCTAAAAAATAAAACCTTTTTTTCAAGATGCTTTTGGGTGGGGTGATCGGTGTGGGGAGTTCTTGTGACTGTGGTAGGTCTTAGTCCGTGTCTGACGTGTCATATTCCGATGTAGCGTAATGATCAGAGTTTAGTCTGCTGGTATGTTTAAACCTATGGTAGACACATACTGACTTATAGTCTTAGTTATGTCGTAAGAACTTCTGATGTTTTTTGTTCTTAATTGGTAAATCTATCCAAATATTTTTTTAATCTTATCCAAATGAATTTTTAATCTCACCTTATTTGTATTAAATGAAGGGTCACTCCTAAATATTTGCACTTTATCTAGCACTTGTTGCAAAGTCGTAGGTTTCAGAGCTCATATTTACAAATTATATTCATTAATTTTTTTAGAGCACGCGGTCTCAGCCTCCTTCAATTCCTTCTGTCTGTTCAATTTGACTGGCTGATGCTACTCTCGGTATTAGATCTTTTTTGAGATCATTTTGCAATGTGTAAATTTCCCAACTGATTTACTTTGTTTCTTATCAGAGCTCTCTCCCTTGTCTTGTACCTTCCTTAACACACATCTGAAACTGCACTCTCTCTTCTGGCGTTGTCCCTGCTGACCTTAAACATGCCACTGTAGTACCTATCATAAAAAAAAACATCTCTTGACCCATCCTCCCACTCTAACTATCGTCCGATATCCCTGCTCCCTTTTTCCTCAAAGCTTCTGGAAAGACTTGTCTTTACCCATATGTCTCACTTCCTCAATTCCAACTCTCTCCTTGACCAACTTCAATCTGGCTTCCGCCCTCTCCACTCTACTGAGACTGCTCTTATCAAAGTTACTAACGACCTAATTGCAGCTAAATCCAAAGGCCCCTATTCCATACTAATTTTTCTTGACCTCTTGGCTGCCTTTGACACAGTTGATCATGCTCTCCTTCTTCTCTTCAATCACTCTGTCTCTGTGACTCTGTCCTCTCGTGGTTTTCCTCTTATCTCTCCCAACACTCATTCAGTGTCTCCTTTTCTAATGATACTTCCTCCCTTTGTCCTGTCTCTGTTGGAGTGCCCCAGGGCTCTGTACTTTGTCCCCTTCTAATTTCTTGTTATACTGCCTCTCTTGGCACACTTATTACCTCATTTGGATTCCACTACTACCTGTATGCTGATGACATCCAGAAAAGGCTCTCCTACCTGGACCTTTCCCCTGCTGTCCTGCAATGGGGAATGCTTGCCTTTCTTCCATCTCTGACTAGATGTCCACCCGCTTTCTGAAACTCAATCGCTCTAAACTGGGCTCCTTGTCTTTCCTCCTCTCCCTTCAAGTTAGTGGTATCCACATAAGTCCATCATTGCAAGCGCGCTGTCATGGCATCATACTTGATTCTGGCCTTACCTTTGAGACTCACATCCAGTATGTTGCCAAATCCTGTAGATTCCATCCTAAAAACATAGTTCTTACGCAAGATACTACCATGGAGCTTGTCCATGCTCTAGTAATTTCCTGCATGGATTATTGTAACTCTCTCCTAATTGGTCTTCCCAATAGCCGTATTGCCCCGCTACAGTCTGTAATGAATGCTGCTGCCAGACTGATTTTCCTCTCTAGTCGGTTCTCTCACACCTCACACCTCTGTCAGTCCTTACATTGGCTTCTTGTATGCTATAGGAGTCAATTCAAAGTGCTAACCCATATATATAAAGCACTGAACAATTCTCCTTTTATATCTCTTCACAGATCCATAGGTATGCCCCTTCTCGGTCTCTCCGCTCTGCCCGTGACCTTCTCCTGTCCGCTGCTCACACCCGTACGGCCAACTCACGCTTGCAGGACTTCTCGCGGGCTTCTCCCTTCCTATGAAATAGCCTGCCTACCGCCATCAGACTCTCTCCTAGTCTTCAATCGTTTAAGAAATGCCTTAAAATCCATCTCTTTATGAAAGCTTATGGCCTCCCAGGAAATCAGCCATTACTAGTAACCAAGAGAAATAGAATTTGGGGTGGAATAGCGCTACAGTACTGATCACAGAGGTGAAGGGAGCTGCACACCTGAGGGGAAGGGCAACCCTCAAACCCTTCAATAAATCTGGGAACAGGAAACAACAAAAATACAGGGTGCGCTAGGTGGATGGGAGGTAGTAAAAGGACAAGTCTCTGAAAATACACAAGGGGGTCTTGGGTAGGTCTTCATTGGTTCTTGATGAGGTCCTCAGTGGTTGATATGAAAAACAAAATTAGACAAAAAGGAAGACCAATAGTGCACAACCATAAAGGATAATGTCACGGACAACACAGAAGAGAAAAATGCCAACTCACAATCAGTAGAGCGATGCCCAGCTCTAGGTAAAACAGCATACAGTAGTATTTGAAACTCCCCACATGTAGGATATAGCTGGACAATAGGTGATTCTTCAATACTTTGTACAACGACTCAAATGTGTGTCAGCATATAAAAAACATAAGGGAAAAGGACGGACCAATGGTACAATAACGTATGGCACCTGCAGCTACAGACAAACACTGAAAGTCCTGAGAGTGCTAACTTACAATAATAAGAGCTATAACCAGCTCTGAGTAAAACAGCATACAGTGGTATTTAAACTCCCCACATGTTGGATATCCTTCTGGTGATGTATGGAGTGCAGGATTTATGAAAGACAAAAGCACAAAAAAGGGCCCATAGTGTTCTCAGTGAATAAAATAGTGCAAAAGGTAAAAATGAAATGTACTTACAATAAATAGAGCAGCCACACTGCTCTATGAACCAGGCGTCAGTGGAATAATCCCCACCTAAGGATTTCTTTGTAGTACTGGATCTTTAAAACAGTAGGAAACAGCCAGGATAAAAGTAGCAAAAAAATAAATAAAAATAAAAAAGACTGACCATAAGAGTATAGGTAGTCTAAAAATACTTTAATAATAACAAATTTATAAAAACACAACGCGTTTCGCCCAAAATAGGCTTTTTATAGTGTAGACAGATACTCCTGGCTGGTTACATTATATAGGCAGCAGTAATGGCTTGAATTTGAAAATTGGCGCCATAATGACGTCATTAGCATGTGATCTCGATCACATGACATGTACACATATGTAAAATAAACATAAAAGTACAAAAATGATCGTTTTACATAAAAGAATACTTAAAATGGTTGCAAACCCTTGTATAATGTATGTAGGCTGTTAAAAATTATGTTTTATTTGGTAGAAAAAGAGAAAGCTATAAAAGAAATCAGAGGTGAAAGGTTGCAAAAATCCGGCCGTGGGTGGGGTCAGATGTAAGAAGTGACCGAGGTGCAGTATGGGGAGTGAAGTTGTGATCACATCCCACATAAAGGGCGTGATCTAAACAAAGGGGGGTGGACCTCACGGCCGAAATAGGGGAATATAGGTGTGATTGTGGCGGCCATCTTAGTTGTGGGCAAAGTGAGGGAAAGTGTATTTGGTGCTATTTTTAGCAATGTGGATGAGTATAATAGGTATTATTATAATTACTAGTAACCAAGTACAGGAAAATGGAGTAGTGACTACAAATGGGTGCTAAATACACCAATAAAAAGAGGACAAACATTAGGTGGCCTTAACCCCTTAAGACCGCAGCCAAATGTACAAGTTGTGATCCAAAAAAACGTAAACAAAACCTGGCATTTGCGCTACATGTCTGTCCAACCATAATTCACCTCTTTCATATTAAATGCACCCCCCATTATTATATATCATTTTATTCAGGGGAAACGGGGCTTTCGTTTAACATCAAATATTTAGGTATGGAACATAATTTAATATGAAAAAAATATTTTAAAAATGGGAGAAAATAAGAATTTTTTAAATTTTTTTAGTTCTACGTGACATTCTAACTGTGAATGTCATAATACTGTTTGCTTTTACTGCAATACAATACACATATTTGTATTCAGTGATGTCTCGCGTGTAAAACAGTACCCCCTATGTACAGGTTTTATGGTGTTTTGGGAAGTTACAGGGTCAAATATAGCGTGTTACATATTTCAGTTTTTTTACATTGAAATTCGCCAAATTGGTTACGTTGCCTTTGAGACCATATGGTAGCCCAGAAATAAGAATTACCCCCATGATGGCATACCATTTGCAAAAGTAGACAACCTAAGGTATTGCAAATTGAGTATGTCCAGTCTTTTTTAGTAGCCACTTGGTCACAAACACTGGCCAAAGTTAGTGTTAATATTTGAAAATGCAAAAAACTAATTTGAACGCAAATTTTGGCCAGTGTTTGTGACTAAGTGGCTACTAAAAAAACTGAACATACCCTATTTGCAATACCCTGGGTTGTCTACTATTGCAAATGGTATGCCATCATGGGGCTAATTTTCATTCCTGGGCTACCATACGGTCTCAAAGGCAACCTGGCGAATTTTAATGTGAAAAAACTGAAACGCAAACCTTATATTTGACTCTGTAACTTTTGAAAACACCATAAAACCTGTACATGAGGGGTACTGTTATACTCAGGAGACTTCGCTGAACACAAATATTAGTGTTTCAAAACAGTAAAACGTATCACAACAATTATATCGTCAGTGTAAGTGCCATTTGTGTGTGAAAAATGCAAAAAATGTCACTGTCACTGACGATATCGTCGTTGTAATATATTTTACTGTTTTGAAACACTAATATTTGTGTTCAGCGAAGTCTTCCGAGTAAAACAGTACCCCCCATGTACAGGTTTCATGGTGTCTTGGAAAGTTACAGAGTTAAATATAGTGCTAGACAATGTAATTCCCTGAACTTTTGGCCTGGGTTGGCAGGCAGGTCCTGCAAATTGTAATTAATAAAATGACCTAATTATGTAAAATTATTACATAAATATATGCGTAGAATTATTATATATATATGTGTGTATATATATATGTGTGTATATATATGTATATAATTTTTTTTTAATTATTTTTATTTATATATAGGTATACAGGGAGTGCAGAATTATTAGGCAAATGAGTATTTTGACCACATCATCCTCTTTATGCATGTTGTCTTACTCCAAGCTGTATAGGCTTGAAAGCCTACTACCAATTAAGCATATTAGGTGATGTGCATCTCTGTAATGAGAAGGGGTGTGGTCTAATGACATCAACACCCTATATCAGGTGTGAATAATTATTAGGCAACTTCCTTTCCTTTGGCAAAATGGGTCAAAAGAAGGACTTGACAGGCTCAGAAAAGTCAAAAATAGTGAGATATATTGCAGAGGGATGCAGCAATCTTAAAATTGCAAAGCTTCTGAAGCGTGATCATCGAACAATCAAGCGTTTCATTCAAAATAGTCAACAGGGTCGCAAGAAGCGTTTGGAGAAACCAAGGCACAAAATAACTGCCCATGAACTGAGAAAAGTCAAGCGTGCAGCTGCCAAGATGCCACTTGCCACCAGTTTGGCCATATTTCAGAGCTGCAACATCACTGGAGTGCCCAAAAGCACAAGGTGTGCAATACTCAGAGACATGGCCAAGGTAAGAAAGGCTGAAAGATGACCACCACTGAACAAGACACACAAGCTGAAACGTCAAGACTGGGCCAAGAAATATCTCAAGACTGATTTTTCTAAGGTTTTATGGACTGATGAAATGAGAGTGAGTCTTGATGGGCCAGATGGATGGATTGGTAAAGGGCAGAGAGCTCCAGTCCGACTCAGACGCCAGCAAGGTGGAGGTGGAGTACTGGTTTGGGCTGGTATCATCAAAGATGAGCTTGTGGGGCCTTTTCGGGTTGAGGATGGAGTCAAGCTCAACTCCCAGTCCTACTGCCAGTTTCTGGAAGACACCTTCTTCAAGCAGTGGTACAGGAAGAAGTCTGCATCCTTCAAGAAAACATGATTTTCATGCTGGACAATGCTCCATCACACGCGTCCAAGTACTCCACAGCGTGGCTGGCAAGAAAGGGTATAAAAGAAGAAAATCTAATGACATGGCCTCCTTGTTCACCTGATCTGAACCCCATTGAGAACCTGTGGTCCATCATCAAATGTGAGATTTACAAGGAGGGAAAACAGTACACCTCTCTGAACAGTGTCTGGGAGGCTGTGGTTGCTGCTGCACGCAATGTTGATGGTGAACAGATCAAAACACTGACAGAATCCATGGATGGCAGGCTTTTGAGTGTCCTTGCAAAGAAAGGTGGCTATATTGGTCACTGATTTGTTTTTGTTATGTTTTTGAATGTCAGAAATGTATATTTGTGAATGTTGAGATGTTATATTGGTTTCACTGGTAAAAATAAATAATCGAAATGGGTATATATTTGTTTTTTGTTAAGTTGCCTAATAATTATGCACAGTAATAGTCACCTGCACACACAGATATCCCCCTAAAATAGCTATAACTAAAAACAAACTGAAAACTACTTCCAAAAATATTCAGCTTTGATATTAATGAGTTTTTTCGGTTCATTGAGAACATGGTTGTTGTTCAATAATAAAATTAATCCTCAAAAATACAACTTGCCTAATAATTCTGCACTCCCTGTATACATAGTGATATATACGTATATACTTATGTATATAGATATATATATTATTTCGTTCTACATGTATTTTGATATCAATATATATATATTAATTTTAAAATACAGTTAGAACGAAATTACGCATGTTTATATATTTTTTATCTATTTTTTTTAATTATTTTTTAATTATTTTTGTATTTATTTTTTTAACGTATTTATATATTTATTTATTTTTTATTATATATAAATATATATATAATGAAAATTATATATATATTTAATCAATATCATTGTACGTGTATTTTTAATATTTTTAAAATACACGTAGACAGTGTATGCATATTTATGTGTATGTGTGTATATGTGTGTATATATATACTTAGATCATATATATAATAAATATATATATGATCTAAGTATATATAATTTATTTTTACACTGTTTTAACATTTTTTTTTTTTTTTTTCAGACAGCAGGGGGAGTACCTGTCATTACAGGCACTCCCCCTGCTGGCAATGCCTTGGACGGCTATGCCGTCCATGTGATCGCGGGGTCCTCGCAAGGACCTCGCGATCACATGGCCCTGGGCGGCTGAAGAGGACGCAGGGGGACTCCCTGGGCTCCCAGGTAAGTCCCCCATACCGCGATCGCCGGCGTGGGATCGCCGGCGACCGGGTAAGTACATAAGATCGCAGGACGTACTATGCCGCCCTGCGGCTTTTAGAGCCACCAAAATAAGGACGGCATAGTACGTCCTGCGGTCTTAAGGGGTTAAAGCAATATAATGTGTGAGATAAAAATTACAAAAATAAGTGCTCTCTATCTGTGAATAAGCTGCAGTTCACCAACAAGGTGTTCCCTCAACCTTGTGCAAAACAAGACAAATATATAGAAAAAGGTGAACAGCGCTAGCAGTATACAGAGATATATATATTACATACGTAATTGGAGATATTTCTCGGTGGTGTAGCTTAAAAGAAAAAAAAATACAATAATAGTGCAATATATTTTGATGGTATAGTGGATGATGGAGGAATATATAATTCTCACTCACACTTTGGGGAGCTTTATAAGCTCAATGTCAAGGGCCTGGACGGAATAATCCCCGTCTGTGGATTTCTTGGTGTGCAGTCTTCTAGGTGAACTTATAGGTATGGATTTTCATGGTATATAGAACGAAAAAATACAAAGAAACCAATGGTATAGAAAGTAGGTATATGTACAATGCAAATAAAAGAGAACCTACTTACATACAGGGCCGTCTTTAATATTGATTGGTCCCTGGGCAAGCATTTGCTTGGGCCCCCTGGGCATGCAATCACTCCCTCCACCGCAACCCAGCAGCAAAACTAATGTAGAGAGTGCCCTGGTGCAAAAAAAAAATGTAGGCCTCCCCTGTAGCACAGGAGTAAAGAAAAGATAGATCCCCATCTGTCATACAACTCCTGCGATGCTATGCCAGCTGGGGATCTACCATCCTTGCAGGGTTGTATTTGTGAGCTGTGTTTGTGCAATTGAATGTAAGCATGTTTTTTTATACAGTGTATGTGTGCATTTAGGTGTGTATTTGTATGTACTATAACCATTGCAATGCAGTGGTGTACTTGTGTGTAGTGTTTCCGTTTGAATGCAGGGGTGTGTGATTGTCTGTAGTGTTGGCTTTTAAATGCAGGTGTACTTTTGTGTGTAGAGTTGGTGTTTGTATATAATTTTAACGTTTTAATACAGGGATGTGTTTGTATGTAAGGAGGTGTTTGGATGTAGTGTTGTTTTATAAATGTGTTATTCAATTTGTGTGTAGTATTGCTGTTTCAGCAAACTGGTGTGTCTGTATGTAATGTTTGTGTTTGCAGGGGTCTGTTTGCATGTTGTGTGATTTCTGGGATGTATGCACATACATATTAACACATAAACACGTACACATTAACACGCAGATACACACATAAACACAATGACACATGCTCACACCTTGACACATGCAAGCACTGGCATATACACACACACACAGACACTCAGATACACACCCTTTGACAAACAGATACAAGCACTTTCACACACACACACACATATACACATTGGCACATCCACACACAGAGATACATATACACACACACACAGGTATAAATGCAGGGGTGTATATGTGTACAGTGTTAGCAATGGAATGTTGGAGTGTATTTGTGTGCAGTGTTGGCATTAAAATGCTGGGATGTATGCATTATCATACACCAATATATACATACACACACACACAGGTACACACTGACACACAAGTACAAATAAACGCAGACCACTGACACACAGACAAACACAGCCAAATACACACACCGACACAAACACAGCCAGATACACACACACATATATGTGTGTACATTTACATATATTAATCTCTGCCCTCTAGCAGCTCCTGGACAGCAACTCCCAGCAACCTTGGCCAATATAATGTCTCAACTCTGTTCTTACATACCCTGGTCCATAATTTGGCAAAAGTGACATTTGGAAATGGTGTACAGCCTTTGATAACACTTTATGCAATAATATTTAAAAATAAATATTTTTTTTATTTATATTTAATAGGGAACTGTCAGGTTCTTCTAGGATTTTTAACATGTAGTTATCCCCAGTGTGTTACATTACAAACACCAACACATGGGTGTTTGTAATGTCTGATGAATACAAGTGAAATCAGAAATTAGCTAAACAAACAAAAAACAATATTTAGCCACCCTCCTGTCTCCTTACCTTTTGGGTTGAGAAGGATGGCTTCCCTGGGGTCCATTGGGAGCTTGCTGGCCCAGGCTGATAGGAGCATGCATTCAGCTGCCCCAGTCCCTCGTCCCCAGAATGCTTGCATCCTCTGTGTGAAGTGTGCCTCCTCCCCAGCGGCACTGAGAAGGAAGTGATCTGTTCTTACAGGGTCTGACCTCACTTCCTCCCAGCATGCCACGGGGAAGAAAGAGACTCACAGGGCAGTGTGTAAGGGGGCTAGTTGTGAGTATGTAGTCAGCCAGCCCCATATTACAGAGCAGTATTAAAGGGTCGTGTCTCCTGATTACCTCAGGTGCTGCAGGGGGCCCATGGGGCAGCTGCCTTAGGGCCCCCAGGAGTAACTGGGCCCGGGGCAGCTGCCCCTTTTGCCCCTCCTTAAAGACGGCCCTGCTTACATATACTAGAGCAATGGACCTGCTCTAGTTTAAACAGCTTCAGGTGGAACAATCCCCACCTAGGGATGTAGTGGACCCAAATGTAGCAGCAGCAAGATGGAGTGGGAAGTAGGACTAAGATAGACTGGGTAGTATAAAAATGTATATACTTTATTTTAACAAATATTTAAAAGTGAAATAACAAATATATAAAATACCAGTCAGAATAAAAAAAGTCCGTGGTTCTTCCTCACTTAACGCGTTTTGCCGTGGCTTTTTCAAAATTGAATGCTTGCTGCAGGGGTTCCTCTCGGTTATAAATCTTCTGTAATTGTGGAAATGAATTCCGGTGTGCAAATTGCGTCACTTCCGGTTTTGTCGTGATGACGCGGACGGAAGTTCTTCAGGCGCCATTTTGGATATGGGCAAAGAGTCCGTGGGTGCCCACAAGACGGCACAGTAATATACAAATGAAAGTAATATGTTAAATAGATATTTTCACATAGAAAATCTTGAATATTTTGCCAGTATAGGTGTTTAAACATAAAGTATTCAAAGAAGGGCATTGAAATATTCCATGCAGGTGATTACTGTTAAGTAAATGTCTGGACATTGGTCTATATATACTAGTATATGTCATCTGGATAAAATTAGGGAAATTGGGACACAATTATGAAAATGTAATCATTGTTAACAACACTAAATGCATATTTGAGGATAATAGTGTGACAGAATACAAAGATAAAAACATTAAAATACTTGGTAAATTATAAAAAGTGAATCAAATCGAATTCTATATTCAGCCCATTAGGATGGAGGGTATCTAAACGGTAAACCCATTCCATCTCTAGTCTTCCAATATTTCTGATAACATCACCTCCTCTCCAATGTGGCTTGTATTTCGCAATCCCTAGAAATTTTAAAAGGCTAGGGTCTTTATTATGTTGTAAAAAATGTGCAGACACTGAGTGATTTTTATAGCCCTTTTCAATATTGCGGCAATGTTCACTGATGCGTATCTTTAGTGGGCGTATGGTTCTTCCAATGTATTGTAGTCCACAAGGGCACTCTATTAGGTAAACCACATTATTGCTATTGCACGTAATGATTTCATTTATGTTAAAACTTTTTCCATTTCTGTGGGATTTAAAATTTAAAGTGCACTTGTCCATTTTGTGTGTTTTTTTACAGGCTATGCATGTATTGCACCTATAGAAGCCTTTGTTAATAGTTAGAAAATTATTGTTACATGTATTTTGATTTTTTGTAAAGTTTTTTGTAAGCTGTAGTTTTAGATTGGGGGCACCTCTGAATATTATGGTGGGTTTCTCTGGTAGGGATTTTTTTTAAATTGGATCTTCTTTGAGTAGGTGCCAATTTTTATTAATATTTTTTTTAATATGTTTATGTTTGTTATTATAATCGAAAATGAAGGGGAGGGTGAACTTAGTCTGAGGATCCTGAAGGGGTTTTTTGCTTAGTAATATTTATCTTTGTGTTTTTTCAATTAACGTTATTGTTTTGTCGATTTTTTCAATATTATAGCCTCTTTGTACAAACTTTTGCTTCATATCTACGGCCTGTGTTTGAAATATCGAAGGTTCTGAGCAATTTCTCTTTAATCTAAGCATTTGGCTTTTAGGTATTCCATCCAACCATGTTGGATTATGACAACTATCATAACTGATGAAGGTATTAGCATGTACTTCCTTGAAGTGGGTTTTTGTATATAATATGTTTTCTTTAATGTAAATCTCCAAATCTAGGAAGGTAACTGTCTGTTTGCTTAGATGGGAGGTTAAGATGATCCCCTCATCGTTTTGATTACGGTGATCTATGAATAACTGTGCTGAGGACATAGGGCCTTCCCATATAAATAGGAGGTCATCTATGTATCAATGATATGAGACCAGGTTTGCGCACCAGTCATGCCCTTCCCATATTGCCCTGTCTTCCCATTCTCTCATGAACAGGTTGGCATAGCTGGGCGCAAACCTGTTCCCCATTGCTGTACCTTTAGTTTGGAGGTAGAAAGTATCTGCAAACCAAAAATAGTTATTTTGCAGGATTAAGTCTATTCCTTTTATAATAAACTCTATTTGAGTGGGGTCCATATCTTTATATTTGTCTAAAATTGACTTGACCGCTAGAATCCCTTTTTCATGGGGAATTATCGTATAAAGGGATTTTACATCGCAGGTGATTAGGATATAGTTGTCTTTCCATGTGATATCTTTTAGCTTATTTAAGAGATCTATGGTGTCTTTGAGGTAGGATCTGCTTAATTTTACATATGGCTGGAGCATAATGTCTATGTATTCGGACAAATTTGCCAGAATAGCACCTATACCGGAGACAATAGGTCTCCCGGGTGGATTGATAGGGTCTTTATGAATCTTTGGGAGAAAATATATGACGGGGATCTTTGGGTGGGTTGTGTTAATATAATTGAATTCTTTTGGGGTCAAAATTCCTTTTTCTTTGCCGTCATTTAGGAGGTTTGTTAATAATATTTTTATATCTCCTGTGGGATATTTTTTCAGTTTGGCATATGTTTGTGGGTCGTTTAGTTGTTTATAGGCCTCAGTCTCATACATCTCTTTGGATAGGATAACTAACCCTCCCCCCTTATCGGACGGTTTGATGACAATTGAGTTATCATTATTTAAGGTTTTGATAGCCTCTCTTTCTTTTCTATTTAGATTAAATGTGTCGTATTTGTAGTTGGTCTCTATTTTTGCAAGGTCTCTGTTTACCTTTTTCTCAAAGATTTCGAGTGCTCCGGATTTATAATAAGATGGATAAAAAGTAGATTTGTTCTTTAAAAAGCTATTTTTAAAAACATCAGTATTGGAGCAAGTGTTGGTTATATTATTAGTTTCTGAGTTTTTAGAGGTGTAAAACCTTTTTAATGTTGCATTTCTAATACATTTCTTCACATGAAGGCTTGAAAACTATTGAAGGTTTTTGTTGGTGCATATTTTAATCCTTTTTTTAGGACATTTGTATGCTACTTAGTGCTTTCCCAGATAGGTTAAAAATGCCATGGTTTTCTATATTGTCGCTTTGGTTTAGAATCGGTCTGATCTGACTTTCTTTTTTGCGGTGATGTTTCCTTCCTGCCCTTCTTCCTCTAGGGATCTTTTCTGTCCTATAATGGGGGTTAATGGTAGACGGTTCGAATGGAGTTCTTGATTTATAGGGATCTCTAAAAAAGATGTTTCATCTAGATGTTCTGAGAAAGATAGGGTATGGTATCTGTTGGTTCTCAGTAGATCTGTGGGTGATCTAGATCGGGCTCTATCAGATTCTCTATGTGACTTGGTGTTTACTTTCTCCCATCTATAGTTTTAATTTTCCATTTTTCTTTTTGGTGATGTTGGTCTATATAAGTGTATCTGTGTGTTTTTGGTCTCACTATCAATGGGGTCTTTTCTCTAGATTTTGATCTGTATCTTTTGTTTTCGGTTTTATTGGTTATAGTTTTTGTATATGATTTTTTCTTGGAATCTGTCTTGTTTTAGAGTATTTCCAATCTTTACCTTGTTGGCATATGTGTCGAAGATTTTAGGTGATCTTCTACGTTGGTGTGCGGGGGAATGTTCTTTAGGTCTGTATTGTTGTTTGTTATACGTAGGTTCGTGGTTTGGTTGGGGTTTGTGTCTATAGGAATTACCTTTGTAAGGTGAGTGTATAGATCTATATGTGTTTCGTTGGTGATAATTTTTTTGTGTGTGTTGTTGTCATTGTTAAATCTTGTCCTTGTATTGTAAGTTCTTACTTGGTTGTGCGTATAGTCATATATGTCTCTATTATATTTACTTATTTTAATTTTTTTGTGTCAGTTTCTGTTTTTTCAACATTTTTATTTTTATTTTTAGTGACGAATCATAGAATTCTTGTGTGTCGCTGAAGGGAGTGAGTTGTTCCTTTAGTGAATTTATTTTTTTATCTAAATGTGTGAGTTTCTAATTTTTTACCTGGATAAGGGATTTCATTAATCCAAAAGTGCATGTTTCTAAGTGTTTAAATCAATCTGCCATAAATATTTTATTATCAGTGTCTGAGGTTGGCATTTTGAAAGTCTCAGGCCTCTTGGGGTAATATTTTCTTGTATGTATTTACTTAATGTGGCTACTTCCCATTTTAGTTTCATTTCTTTTATAAGGGAATTTTCTAATTCTTTTAAAAGTTCTTCTATGTTGTCAAATCTGATTAGGGGTTATTCTATGGTTTGTTCGTGATTTACATTACAATTGTTGAATATATCATTAATATCTATGTTGTAGTTCTCTCTGAATTCAAAGAGAGACATGTTGTGTACAGATGGAGCTACCTTATAAAGGAAACTTTAACAAGAATAGATAAAAATTACAAAAATAAGTGCTCTCTATCTGAATAAGCTGCAGTTCACCAACAAGGTGTTCCCTCAACCTTGTGCAAAACAAGACAAATATATAGAAAAAAGTGAACAGCGCTAGCAGTATACAGAGATATATATATTACATACGTAATTGGAGATATTTCTCGGTGGTGTAGCTTAAAAGAAAAAACAAAATACAATAATAGTGCAATATATTTTGATGGTATAGTGGATGATGGAGGAATATATAATTCTCACTCACACTTTGGGGAGCTTTATAATCTCAATGTCAAGGGCCTGGACGGAATAATCCCCGTCTGTGGATTTCTTGGTGTGCAGTCTTCTAGGTGAACTTATAGGTATGGATTTTCATGGTATATAGAACGAAAAAATACAAAGAAACCAATGGTATAGAAAGTAGGTATATGTACAATGCAAATAAAAGAGAACCTACTTACATATACTAGAGCAATGGATATAAATAAATAAAGCAATAAATAGAAAATATCTATTTAGCATATTACTTTCATTTGTATATTACTGTGCCGTCTTGTGGGCACCCACGGACTCTTTGCCCATATCCATAATGTGTGAGATAAAATGAAACAAAGTGTGCTTTAGTGTATATACAATGTGACTAATTAGGTGTCTGGGGAATGGATACAAGATATCTTTTTATTATTATAAGTTTTTACTTTGAGTTATGTTTTTTTTTTCCTTCATCCCACCTTCCAAAGACTGGATTGCACCAATCCTAGTTCTTTTTATATAGTGTTTTGCTCTTTCACACTAATACTGTTCAAAAAGCCACAAGTAATGCAAATAATCATCTTTATTGTATTCAATGTTCAGTGGTCACACTAGTCAGTTGGTATGTACACTTGTGTATCTATGTCACGGGAGGTCTACTGAACTCAGTGGGGGGGGGGTGAATCATCACATCTGGTCTCTGAACTAGTGGACATCATGATGATGAGTTGGAGAAAGAGGACGAACAGGAATTTGGGGATAAAAATGATAAAGATGGGAGGGATGATCATGAAAATGGGGATGAGGATGATGCCGTTGAGGAAGATGATGAAGAAGATGATATTGAGGACATTGAAGTTGGCAATAATCAATGGAAAGATGGTGATGACGACTAGGATAATCTGAAGGGAATCTGTAGTCAGTATATACTGGTTTTCTTTTTGCATCGTCTTCTAAGCATGGCTTTTCATATTGAGGCACAGAGGACGTGACGCACGTGGCATTGTCATGGCTACTGTGACTTGACTGATTATAAGCGAGGCTCTCAGTCTTCCAGCTTCCACAAGAATCCTTGATCACTTTATCTATGTACTTGGTGGTGGGCGCCTTTCTTATCAGGAAGCCAGGACCAATCATGGGGAGATGATGAGAATATTGAGGATCCAGAAGAGAGACATGTAGTGTTGGCTTTTTATACTTTTTATCCTCATTCTCGTAGCTGAGATTAAATTCTGTCAATTCCTTTCTTCCAAATGACTTTAGTTGCATACAGACTCCTGCAGGAAACAGACAATATATTTGATCTTTTTCTGTAATCTTTGTCCAGACGAGCAGCATTACACATAGTCTGTACTTACCTGTTTCTATGTCATCACCAAAGTCTCTTCTTTTCCTGTAAATAATGAAAATTCACATTTAAATTATCAGCATCCATCAATGCACCTAGTCAACTGCCCTTACTCTGAAGCATGGTACATTTCCAAAGCATTGTGTACATAGTATTACCTTAGAAACACAATAGTCCACATGTGATAAAATAGATATGCCCTGATCGATATCTACGAAGGATCTGTTGGCTTTCAACAGGAAAGGAAAGAAAATGTGCTTTCTGCCACCTATGTTTATAAACATAAAAAATGGATCTGTTTGTGTCAGGGCTGTGAGCCAAGGACCATCTGGTGGTTTATAAATCAAATTTAGTGATTGAGTGTTATTCACTAGTCTGGGAATTGACCCAAGAATCATACTTTCAAGCACAATACAGCCGAGCTGGACAAATAGCTGAGTGGGATACATGTTCCAATTCAGCTATTTTTTCCCCCAATTTTGCAATTCCCAGTTTAGTTTCTTGTCTGCTGATCAACCCTAACACAGAGCCAACTTGTTTTATGTTTCTGAGCTCTTAGTCAGTCTGGATTGATAATCAAAGACTAAAAGTGGTAAACGATGTAAGTGCCAAAAAAATTAAAACACAGATTTCCACGTTTAAGTGTCAAGGGAGCAATGCTTTATAGTGTGGTAAACGTGAAACGTGCCTGGTAGTCCTCCAAGTAGTTCAAAAGAGCGTGTAAAATCGTAAACGTTGTAATTGCCAGATATGTGCAAACATTTTTTTTTTTGCGATTTCCTAACATA
Organism: Pelobates fuscus; assembly: GCF_036172605.1. NCBI lineage: Eukaryota > Metazoa > Chordata > Amphibia > Anura > Pelobatidae > Pelobates > Pelobates fuscus. The sequence continues at coordinate 482,050,389 of NC_086317.1, forward strand.
TTCGCTTTTGGCACTTACTACCTTTACCACTTTTAGTCCTCATTTAAAATAAAGATAATGAAAAGTAATGATATTTGAATATTTCTGGCTATCACTCTATCAGTTATGCCTGAACCATAACTGATAACGTAAAGCCTTTAAATTAAAGCTGCTAACAGATCCATTGCTGTTTGTAGCTATAATTGTGGCAAAACAGTTTTAAAAAAATTTGAGAGCTGACAGGGGAGCTGACCGGACTGGCGTGGAGGAGAAGGGAGCTGACAGGAGCTGCAGGAGAGGTAAGTTACAGCTCTCTGACAGCCCCCCTCCTACACAGCCCCCAGTCTATATTATGGCAATGTAAATTGCCATAATACAGACATTGACTCGAGTATAAGTCGAGTTGGGGTTTTTCAGCACAAAAAATGTGCTGAAAACCTCAAATTATACTCGAGTATATAGGGTAATTTTGCAATGTGTAATCTGAAACTGCTCTCTCTCTTCTGGCGTTGTCCCTGCTGACCTTAAACATGCCACTGTAGTACCTATCATAAAAAAAAAAACATCTCTTGACTCGTCCTCCCACTCAAACTATCGTCCGATATCCCTGCTCCCTTTTTTCCTCAAAGCTTCTGGAAAGACTTGTCTTTACCCATATGTCTCACTTCCTCAATTCCAACTCTCTCCTTGACCTACTTCAATCTGGCTTCCGCCCTCTCCACTCTACTGAGACTGCTCTTATCAAAGTTACTAACGACCTAATTGCAGCTAAATCCAAAGGCCCCTATTCCATACTAATTTTTCTTGACCTCTTGGCTGCCTTTGACACAGTTGATCATGCTCTCCTTCTTCTCTTCAATCACTCTGTCTCTGTGACTCTGTCCTCTCGTGGTTTTCCTCTTACCTCTCCCAACGCTCATTCAGTGTCTCCTTTTCTAATGATACTTCCTCCCTTTGTCCTGTCCCTGTTGGAGTCCCCCAGGGCTCTGTACTTTGTCCCCTTCTAATTTCTCGTTATACTGCCTCTCTTGGCACACTTATTACCTCATTTGGATTCCACTACTACCTGTATGCTGATGACACCCAGATATCTCTCTCCTCCCTGGACCTTTCCCCTGCCTTTCTTCCATCTCTGACTAGATGTCCACCCGCTTTCTGAAACTCAATCACTCTAAACTGAGCTCCTTGTCTTTCCTCCTCTCCCTTCAAGTTAGTGGTATCCACATAAGTCCATCATTGCAAGCACGCTGTCATGGCATCATACTTGATTCTGGCCTCACCTTTGAGACTCACATCCAGTATGTTGCCAAATCCTGTAGATTCCATCCTAAAAACATAGTTCTTACGCAAGATACTACCATGGAGCTTGTCCATGCTCTAGTAATTTCCTGCATGGATTATTGTAACTCTCTCCTAATTGGTCTTCCCAATAGCCGTATTGCCCCGCTACAGTCTGTAATGAATGCTGCTGCCAGACTGATTTTCCTCTCTAGTCGGTTCTCCCACACCTCACACCTCTGTCAGTCCTTACATTGGCTTCTTGTATCCTATAGGAGTCAATTCAAAGTGCCAACCCATATATATAAAGCACTGAACAATTATCCTTTTATATCTCTTCAAAGATCCATAGGTATGCCCCTTCTCGGTCTCTCTGCTCTGAGCTTAAGGTATAAATTTACCACCCGGACAGTTTCTGCTCACTGCTGATACCCCTGATGACGGCGTGTGGTCACGCCGAAACGTACGTCGGGTTCTTCTGTGTTTTTAATACTCTTTGAGCACTTTGCTCTGAGCACCTTTTTCACTTATGTTTTCCTAGCACGTGTGTGTAACCTGGGGCTTCAGATGTTATGACAGCATTTAGATTAGAACACCCACGAAGGTGTTTTATAGGAGATAGGGTATTAGCATAGCACTACTGTTCGGTTGGGAGTGTGTGTTTCTCCCTTTCCTTGTTCTCTCCTACTGCTTTGTTACCTGAGTTATGTATGGGGGTACATATTGCCTTCTATCCCCTCTCCGTTTTTTGTGAGGGTTCCTTTTGGCTATTAGGCTCTTGACTAGCCCTGTTCCTACCATACATATTTCTCCCTATATTATTCTGTCCATCACTGATAACCAAGGCTTTTAATAGATTTCAATAAAGGCTTTTTTATTTTTTGGCAACTACACTACTGTTGAGATTGGACTGGGTACTTACCCTCTGGGCGGTCTTTATATAAGACATCCCTTTTTGGGTTTTTTTCTTCCTTTTTTCTACAATTTCCAGGGTTACCCCCTTTTAACCAGTCCAGGTGACCTCTATACTCTGGAGGCTCGGCAGTGGGATACGGGAGTGTCTTTTCCTTCCCCCCACTTTCCAGCCTTTTGAGTTTCCTTTTTCTTGTTATTTAATTAAATTGGTGTTATTCACCGTGTGGTCACCACCATTACTATTATCAGTTTTTATAACCGTTTTCCAAACTGCAATGGCAGGCTTTCTGTCTAATAAGCCCAGCGCAAGTACGTGGTGTGCGGACGCTGATTCTGTGTTCAGTACTGAAAGTACACTAGATACGCTGTCTCCCCCTAATATTCACACCAGCTTTAATAAGCTTACTAAACTCTTTAAACAACAAATTAAGATAAGCTGGGAAGTCTCCACTCTCGAGAAATACATCTCTAAAAATATCATCCCTAGAGGGTTAAGAGTTCAGACCTCTCCATCAAGACAAGTCGAGATGGAAGATTTCTATAAAGAATGGGATGAGGCAGCTACTAAATGCTCAAATACGTTCATGAGTATTATTTGTAAATATGAGTCTATTAAACTATCCAATGTTCAACTAGAACTGGATAAAGAGATTGAGGTGGTCCAGGGTTTTAAAGTAGAACCACAATTTGAATCACTAGAGATAAAACTCAAATCCAATCTGGACAAATTCTCTCACATTATAAAAGTGAGGAAACACCAGAAGTATATGAGAGATACAAAGGTAGAATTTACCGTTCTTTTAAAAAGAGGTCCAAAGTAGACTCTGACCAATTCAGTACATCTGAATACGAATCAACCGATACTGAAACTGAAAAACCTCAAACCCCTACTCCTAGGAATCCAACTGAAAGTATTCTTAAAAAGGGGGTGGATTTTTTAGGATTAAGACAAGCGGATCTAACTCAGGGTCCGCACACCAGATACAGGGGCAGAAGTCAGAGACGACGCAGGGAATGAGAGCATGCTCTCTGCGTATCATTAATCTCTCTGATACCATCCTTGGTCAGACCGAACTTAGCGTATTGGAGAAGGGTCTTTCATTCGTACCCATTCCAACATTCAGCAAGTTCAACTGGACTAAGGATGTAAACCTTTTTGTGAGAAAGCTTGCCTTGTATAAATACCATGCAGTACGTAAAGAAACTAAGGCCCAAAGCTTGGGTCTATCACCAAACGACTTGGAGTGCTTAGACACTCTGGTGGAATTACTTAACTCTGGGGATGGTACTATACAATCTGATATACCACATACTAATTTGAAACCCAAGAGTAAGTTTATCCCTCATTTTCAGGATTATAAAAATTTGGAGGTATTTTTGGAAATGGTTACCAGGGAAATAGATAAGATAAAAATGGATGACTTTGATCTATCCCCTAATGGCAACCTTAATACTCAGGAACTAATAGCCCTGAAAAAACTACAGAGCTATACAAATTTGATTTTCAAACCCTCTGATAAAGGGGGCAATGTGGTGATACTTGACAGAGACCACTACATTCGTATAGCTGAAAGACTTCTATCCGATAAAAATACTTACCGTGTACTAGCAAAAGATCCTACAAAAGCGTTCCAAGCTGAGTTAAAAACTATGCTTACTAAGGCTGTGAATCATCAACTCATTAATCAGGATGAGTTTGAATTTATGTGCACCAAACAACCATGTCTATCTACTTTTTATTGTTTGCCTAAAGTGCACAAATCCCTAACCGATCCGACCGGTAGGCCGATAGTTTCTGGTTGTGATAACCTAACTCAGAATGTAAGCATTTATGTGGATAAAATTCTGTCCCCAGTAGTACAGAAGCTACCATCTTTCCTTAGAGATACTAAACAAATGTTGCATTTATTGACCAACCTTATTTTACCCCCAAACGCTATCCTGTGCAGCCTTGACGTGGAGGCCCTTTACAGCTCAATTCCTCATAACCTAGGTATTAAACATACCCGTGAACTATTAAATCTTGAAACTGACCTACCTGAACATTATGTGAATTTTGTGATGGAATTACTTGAATTCATTTTGACTCGTAATATCTTTCTGTTCAATGGCAAAATCTTCCACCAGACCACTGGTACAGCTATGGGGATGTCTTGTGCGCCCTCATTTGCCAATCTCCATCTAGGCTGGTGGGAGAGGTCTTATTAGGGCAGATCCCAAGCTGAAATCATACACTAATCAGATCTTCTATTGGAAAAGATACATCGATGATGTGTTTTTGATTTGGCTTGATACATCAGAGAGATTCAAAGAATTTGTATGTCTGCTGAACAGCAACGATTTTAACTTACGATTCACTAGTGAAGTAGGGGGTCAAAACCTTTGCTTTCTAGATCTAGCACTACAGGTATCTAAAGAAGGCAAAATTGAAACAACCTTGTACAGAAAGAAGACAGCCTCAAATAACCTGCTATGCTGGTCTAGTCATCACCCCATATCACTCAAATCCGGTATCCCAATAGGCCAATATTTGAGACTTCGACGATTAAAAGCAAATGAGCTGCGTCACATGTTTAAGGCCAAAGGTTACCCAAATAGGGTTCTGAAAAGAGCCTATCTGAGGGCAATCCACACTGAACGGGAAACCCTAATTACAGATGGGGGTCGTAAGACTGAGGAAAAAAAAAAACACGGTGCATCGAAACATATGATGCAGGATGGGACACTATGCTGAATGTCTTTCAAAAATGTTGGCCTATCCTCCAATCAGATAAGCATCTGAAGGAAATTCTGCCATCACTCCCTTCAATTACAGCACGGAGGGGCAAAAACGTGAGAGATATCCTAGCACCTAGTCACCTCTCAACTACGTCCCCGTCAGGTTACTTTCAAAAATACCTACCAATGGGTTCTTTCCAATGTGGTCACTGCAGTGCATGCCCGTTTATTACCAAGAGGGCCACTGACAGCAAGGGCTTAATGAATTTCAAACCACGTTCCTTCTTTAATTGTAACACAACAGGAGTAGTTTACCTACTGTCTTGCTCCTGTGGCCTAAAATATGTAGGCAAGACTTTTCGCCACTTTAGGCTAAGGATACGTGAACATGTAAATTCTGTCAAGAGACGTTTGGAAACACCCGTCTCAAGGCATTTACATCTACATCACAATCACTCCTCGGCAGGCATCCGGTTCATGGGTCTTGAACATGTACCACAGCCTCCTAGGAAAGGAAACTGGGACCTAAAACTAAGACAAAGAGAGGCGTTTTGGATTTACCATCTCAAAACGCTATCTCCCCTGGGGTTAAATGAAGGGTTTTCATATTCCCCGTTTATTTAAAGTACTGCAATAATTCTGATAATAAATGGTATCTTAAGTTATGCCTGTATATATGTATATATTCTTTATTTATTTCTATTAATATTTGGTGTTCATATGTCCATTCACTTTTCTTGTATTATAGGTCTAAGAGTTTAGGGGTCTGTTTTGTGTTTGCAAAACTAATGGGTTACTATTTACAGTGGCAATAAAATAATTGTCGGCTTCTGTGTATGATTGCCCATATAGCCATTGTACTTATCCCTTACTGGTTTACAACGGTTATAAGTTGTTTCTTTAATTGTACTAAAGCTACACAATACAGCCATAAGAATCAATCCACATACTTGACCTATATGACACAATTTGGACATTCCAAGGGTTAACTGTTAAGCTATGGATACTGCCCTTTAGACATAGTAAGTATCCATTTATATCTGTTCCGGGCGGGGCACTCAACGGGTTAATTCCCTTCCACCTGATTATGTTCAGCTTTCTGTTCTGGCCACCTCTGACATAGAAATGTGGGCTGACACTATGGTGTGTTACACCACACCCCCACAGCCCCATTCGCAGGAGGACCAGAGCAGCTTAGACACAATCACAGGTGATTACAATAAAGCTTATGAGCTTAAGGTATAAATTTACCACCCGGTTAGTTTCTGCTCACTGCTGATACCCCTGAGGACGGCGTGTGGTCACGCCGAAACGTACGTCGGGTTCTTCTGTGTTTTTAATACTCTTTGAGCACTTTGCTCTGAGCACCTTTTTCATTTATGTTTTCCTAGCATCTGTGTGTAACCTGGGGCTTCAGATGTTATGACAGCATTTAGATTAGAACACCGACGAAGGTGTTTTATAGGAGATAGGGTATTAGCATAGCACTACTGTTCGGTTGGGAGTGTGTGTTTCTCCCTTTCCTATTTCTCTCCTACTGCTTTGTTACCTGAGTTATGTATGGGGGTACATATTGCCTTCTATCCCCTCTCCGTTTTTTGTGAGGGTTCCTTTTGGCTATTAGGCTCTTGACTAGCCCTGTTCCTACCATACATATTTCTCCCTATAGTATTCTGTCCATCACTGATAACCCAGGCTTTTAATAGATTTCAATAAAGGCTTTTTTATTTTTTGGCAACTACACTACTGTTGAGATTGGACTGGGTACTTACCCTCTGAGCGGTCTTTATATAAGACATCCTTTTTGGGTTTTTTTCTTCCTTTTTTCTACAATTTCCAGGGTTACCCCCTTTTAACTAGTCCAGGTGACCTCTATACTCTGGAGGCTCGGCAGTGGGATACGGGAGTGTCTTTTCCTCCCCCCCACTTTCCAGCCTTTTGAGTTTCCTTTTTCTTGTTATTTATCTCTTTAGGAAAGCTTATGGCCTCCCAGGAAATCGGCCATTACTAGTAACCAAGTACAGGAAAATGGAGTAGTGACTACAAATGGGTGCTAAATACACCAATAAAAAGAGGACAAACATTAGGTTGCCTTAAAGCAATATAATATGTGAGATAAAGTGAAACAAAGTGTGCTTTAGTGTATATACAATGTAATTAATTAGGTGTCTGGGGAATGAATACAAGATATTGTTTTATTATTATAAGTTGTTTTATTTTGAGTTATGTTTTTTTTTTTCCTTCATCCCACCTTCCAAAGACTGGATTGCACCAATCCTAGTTCTTTTTATATAGTGTTTTGCTCTTTCACACTAATACTGTTCAAAAAGCCACAAGTTATACAAATAATCATCTTTATTGTATTCAATGTTCAGTGGTCACACTAGTCAGTTGGTATGTACACTTGTGTATCTATGTCACTGGAGATCTACTGAACTTGGTGGGGGGGGGGAATCATCACATCTGGTCTCTGAACTAGTGGACATCATGATGATGAGTTGGAGAAAGAGGACGAACAGGAATTTGGGGATAAAAATCATAAAGATGGGAGGGATGATCATGAAAATGGGGATGAGGATGATGCCGTTGAGGAAGATGATGAAGAAGATGATATTGAGGACATTGAAGTTGGCAATAATCAATGGGAAGATGGTGATGACGACTAGGATAATCTGAAGGGAATCTGTAGTCAGTATATACTGGTTTTCTTTTTGCATCGTCTTCTAAGCATGGCTTTTCACATTGAGGAACAAAGGACGTAACGCACGTTGCATTGTCATGGCTACTGTGACTTGACTGATTATGAGCGAGGCTCTCAGTCTTCCCACTTCCACAAGAATCCTTGATCACTTTATCTATGTACTTGGTGGTGGGCGCCTTTCTTATCAGGAAGCCAGGATCAATCATGGGGAGATGATGAGAATATTGAGGATCCAGAAGAGAGACATGTGGTGTTGGCCTTTTATACTTTTTATCCTCATTCTCGTAGCTGAGATTAGATTCTGTCAATTCCTTTCTTCCAAATGACTTTAGTTGCATACAGACTCCTGCAGGAAACAGACAATATATTTGATCTTTTTCTGTAATCTTTGTCCAGACGAGCAGCATTACACATAGTCTGTACTTACCTGTTTCTATGTCATCACCAGAGTCTCTTCTTTTCCTGTAAATAATGAAAATTCACATTTAAATTATCAGCATCCATCAATGCACCTAGTCAACTGCCCTTACTCTGAAGCATGGTACATTTCCAAAGCATTGTGTACAAAGTATTACCTTATAAACACAATAGTCCACATGTGATAAAATAGATATGCCCTGATCGATATCTACGAAGGATCTGTTGGCTTTCAACAGGAAAGGAAAGAAGGAAATGTGCTTTCTGCCACCTATGTGTCTATTTGTGTCAGGGCTGTGAGCCAAGGATCATTTGGTGGTTTATAAATCAAATTTAGTGATTGAGTGTTATTCACTAGTCTGGGAATTGACCCAAGAATCGTACTTTCAAGCACAATACAGCCGAGCTGGACAAATAGCTGAGTGGGATACATGTTCCAATTCATCTATTTTTTTCCCCCAATTTTGCAATTCCCAGTTTAGTTTCTTGTCTGCTGATCAACCTGAACACAGAGCCAACTTGTTTTATGTTTCTGAGCTCTTAGTCAGTCTGGATTGATAATCAAAGACTAAAAGTGGTAAACGATGTAAGTGCCAAAAAAATTAAAACACCATTTTCCACGTTTAAGTGTCAAATGAGCAATGCTTTATAATGTGGTAAACGTAAAAAGTGCCTGGTAGTCCTCCAAGTAGTTCAAAAGAGCGTGTAAAATCGTAAACGTTGTAATTTCCAGATATGTGCAAAAAATGTTTTTTTGCGATTTCCCAACATATTCGCTTTTGGCACTTACTACCTTTACCACTTTTAGTCCTCATTTAAAATAAAGATAATGAAAAGTAATGAAAAGTAATATTTGAATATTTCTGGCTATCACTATATCAGTTATGCCTGAACCATAACTGATAACGTAGAGCCTTTAAATTAAAGCTGCTAACAGCTCCATTGCTGTTTGTAGCTATAATTGTTGCAAAACAGTTTAAAAAAAACCCATTCAGTTTTACAGTTTGTAGCAGTTCGATGCATTGCCGTCCTCATTGGCACAAAATGTGAACAAACCCCAGAATTATTATTTATTAAACTACTTGATGACAACTCAGAGACGTGACTGGCTATCTCAATGTGTGGTAGCCTATGGGATCTGTTTTATAACCTCTTATAAAACTGTTTAAACTGTTTTATATCACTTTCAGTGCCGCAGAGGAGAGAGGTGTATTTCCCATATCTCCACTCTGGCACAGAAAGATTAAAGGATCACTATAGTGTCAGGAAAACATAGCAGTTTTCCTGACACTATAGTGCCCTGAGGGTGCCCCCACCCTCAGGGTGCCCCCACCCCGTGGCGCTGAAGGAGTTAAAACCCCTTTAGCTGCTTACCTTATTCCAGCGGCGGGCACCCTCGGCGCTGGTGACCTCTCCTCCCCAGCCGACGTCAGCTCCCTCTGCCAACGTCAGCAGAGCCGAATGCACATGTGCCGCGCGCGCATTCAAACTGTCAATAGGAAAGTATTTATCAATGCTTTCCTATGGACGCTCTGCGCGATGGAGGCATAATATGCCTCCAGCGTCGCAGATGCGCCTCTAGTGGCTGTCCAGAAGACAGCCACTAGAGGCTGGATTAACCCCAAATGTAAACATAGCAGTTTCTCTGAAACTGCTCTGTTTGCATCTGAAGGGTTAAATCCTGAGGGACATTGCACCCTTACCACTTCATTGAGCTGAAGTGGTCTGGGTGACTATAGTGTCCCTTTAAAATGCCACTTGCTTAGTGGGACCATACAACTAGAGTCATTAGCGTTTCCACAATAAACAAAAAGGTTGTCTCAAATCTATGATAGCACAACGCCAATTAGTAAATACCAAATGGCATTGCATTTCCTGTTTATTTCAGTATTTCAGCTTGAAACATTTACTATTTGGCATCAGGTCAAAAGTTACTACAGTCAGAAAATGTCACTTCAATTGTAAACACGTCAAACTGGTAAACTAAAACCTCCATCTCTTTATTTAACACTGTAATGCAGTGATTTCTACATATATTGTTATATATGGTGAAACACATACCTTAGCAACATACACATGGTAATCACACCTCCAATTAGAAACACAATCGGTGTAACTGCCATGACAAGAACAAAGACTGGAAATCCTAGAATTAAACAAACATGATGTTAGAAATTCACTTATTATTACAAAGTTTACAATCAGTGAAAAATGTTACAAAAAGCAAATCATCGATTTTCATTCTAACAAGAAGCGTCATTTCTTGTTTTACTGTCTGGGACCTCTGCTGGTAGGACACTACAGAAACATAGAACTTTGTGTACAGGCATACCCCGCTTTGCGGACCCTCACTTTGCGTACACTCGTGAGTACGGACATACCCACGAGTGTGCGTTAAAGTGCCTCGCGAGAACGGACATTCAGCAGCCGCACAGCCGCAGTATGGCCGAAGAGGCGGAGCTGATGCACGGAGTCCCCGTGCAAGCTTTGCAGCGAGCCTCTATGTTAATACAGGCTGAAATTGTCTAAATACAGTTCAGTATTTAAATACACAGCACCATCTGTTGTTACAGCTGAAAAAATAGTTGCAGGAGTAGTCTCATACACAGCGCCATCTGTTGGTTGAGCAATGTTTAACCAGTTATGGGTCTGTTGACAGCATTACAAGCAGTTCTTACTCTTATGAAATAAAGGTAAGTATACTGTACAGTTCTTTCCGTAGTCATTCTCAACTTGAGTCACAGCTCATTACAAACTTTCCCAAGCTTTCGAATGAGAGACATGTGGAATAAAACAATGTACAGTATAAGGCTTTTTGATTTCTACAAACAGTGTACATTCACTTCTGAACACTAATGTGAGATCCTCACCTGCTTTGTTTTTATCAGTAGCTATCTGGTCTTTGGTGAACTCTCCCATTTTTGTATCTGTCCATGTGGGACGCGTAGATGAAATGTATCCTGCAGAGGAGAAGATCAAGTAAATAACTGTTTGCACACATGGAACTTTTGCCTGCTTTCTCTACTTCCCAGTTAAATCATCAATGCAGGCTGAAAACAGATATTATCAGACTCTCTCATTTAAATGAGTTCCCTTTATTGACACACTCTGTGAGAGAGCCCGAGCCATTGCTGATAGCATGTGTAGAACTTCCCGTGGATGCTATCAACTTGTTCAGTAGTTCCATCAATGTGGCCCAATTAATGGAACTGCTGCCAAGAGCTAAACTACATTGTACCGGAGCTCCCTGTACCCTGACTGGGTATCTCTGCCAAGGACCGCTTCCTAGCTGGAACAAGGTAAAACCCCAGCGCTTCTGCTCCAGTCGCTGTGGCTTGACTGGGGTCCTCCTGGAGCAGGATAGGAGACCAGCTCTATTCCCTCCCAAGGACTGGACGACACACGGTCCTGGGAGCTCTAGTCCTAATAAGGACTTTCACTGCTGAATCCTCCAAGAGCTGGAACAAGGTGCTAAGCAGTGATTATATCCCTTCACCTCCCAGTAACTAGACGACACATAGTTCTGGGAGTCAACTTGTTTAATGCATCCAAACACAGCCAATCTCTAGGCCTGGGAGATAATTGCGTTAAAGATCGGTAAGCTAATTATCTCCCAGGAACAGAGAGGCAAACCTAAACATTTAAACCATAAAAATACCCCAAAACAAAATAGCTGAGCTCCTGAGGCCGCAATACGGGTTGGTCCGTCTGGCTCTTAGGTAGCATTTGTTCCCTTTAGTCTGAGGCACCTTCCCTCCAAAAGGCGCTCTCTTGGCGGATTTCAAAGTGGTTCAAAACTGCGATCCAAGTTGTCTGGGAAACCATTCCATAACATTCGTGGCTAAGTCCCCCTGAGGTGATCGAGAACCCACGAAGTTCCCACTGTGCAGTTATAATCAGATTGTCTAAGAGAAACCATCTGATTGGTGCAGCGTAGCGTTTTGCTGCGCATTTGCACTAGCCCCCCATTGCTTTCCTACGGAAATTAGAGCTCCATTGAGTAAAGCAGAGCTACGAGGGAGAAATTATAAATAAAAAGCCTTTGTTTACCCTGGCAGTGCTGCCCTGGCCACCTAAGCTGTGACTGGGACAATATACTGCTAGGAATACATACTGTATACATATAGTTATATATATTCCTAACGTTACCGTGTTTCTTTAAGATCAGTATCTTATTTTTTATTGTACATTTTGTAATCCAGTATTTATATAAAGATTAAACATTGTCCACATGCAGCTTAGAGTGTCTCTTTAAGCACATTTTACGGGCATTAACAAGGTATTTTTCTTACCCGGATTGTTGAACATAAACTGGACATTTGAATCGGAGACACTGCAAAAACATAAATCAAGTTAAAAAAGCTCCTTTTAGAATTGAGGTAGGTAACGAATGCTTTATTATAGCAGGACAGGTCTGGCACAAGCATCAAAATAAACTACAGGGAGTGCTTTGCTGTTATTTTCAGATATTTAAAAGCATTGTCCAGCAGTAATAAGTTCAATTAAATAAATAAACTCAATCCTCACGTGTGTCATCATACAAACCCGTATATTTAAACCTCTCTTTTTAAGGGGTTAATATAAATGAACTTGATTTGACAGCCCTCTAGTTATGCAATATATATGGATTGTGTCCCTGTAGCATGAACATATGGGCTATGATGAACATGGAGGATTCTATAGCCCACATTAGGTCTCTTAGGGTAGCCGGGCCGGCTTCTCTGGCTAATCAATTACACACAACCAATCAGTGAGAAGCTAGCATCACCTGTCCAATAGGAATTTTACAATCTGCTCTAAATAAGGATATTGTGTATAAATAATCATTTTTTTAATAGCACAATAATTCCAACTTACCCTTTTGGCAAAATCTGACTGGTCACCATCCCTTTGAATTGGAATGTGCGTTGTAATCGAGTTATAAGAACCTGACCGCCCAGATTGTCTACGATAGCGCCGGCATGGACAGCCGATTTGCAAATGAAGGACGACTGCAAAGAAATAAAAAGAGAAAGCTTAATATCTGTCAAATGTATTAACGTCTGTAATATTAACACAGATTGGTAGTAAACAAGCACTTAGATGCCTTGAAATTAAGTCAGTTTATTGGTACGTGTTGATACTTGGATCCCTCCTGTAATCTGTGTGATGTGTTAGTTTGGGTAATTAAAGTAACTAATCCCTCACATAACTGGCATTTTATGGGAAAGATCATATTTTGAAATTCTAGATCGCACAGTGTAATATCACACCGCGTAGTATGCGATAGCTGTAATTCCAACTGAGATACTGTGAATGACACTGCTGGGGTGCCTGGAGTGATGAGAGTTAGATCAGCTGATGACAATAATTCTTTCTTATTACTACGCAAGGTAAAACTGATGTAGATCATTTGTTTCTGTTGACAATTTATCAGTTTTCAGGAAAATAATAATAATGTCTGGAACAGCCTACATTTTCTAAAACAGATATTTGTTCCATGGCCTGCGTGCGGAGAGCTGCTTTCTCTCATTGGGAAGAGGGTAATGAAGCTCCTCTACCGCGGTCCACAATCCCACTTAACGCAGAGTGACAGGTGGAAGAAGGAAGGTCTGTGACCCAGGACGGACTCCCCCCCCCCCCCCCCCTGCTTATTAGTGACTAATCCGCGCCCGGGGTTCTATACTCTTCACAGATATATTACAGCTAAAGCAGGGTCACCTTCCTCTTTACAAATATCAATGGTGTCCCTATCTAGACTTAATTCATTGACCGAGTGTGCCAGCTGACATTTTCAGCCAATGAATTCCATTCAAAAAAGCACCGCGTTGAGATCACTATTAATAGAAATGTCCACTTTATTGATATCTGTGTAGACCTGGGTGTCTATCTAACCATGTGAAAATAATCTAAATCTTAACGATGGCACAGCACATGGAGACTCCCAACATAAGGACTATAATGGGCTGTGGTGGTTATGGTGTTAGAGTGCCCTTGTAGAAATGTTTAGTGCTATTCTATTGGTGATGTTTTTTCTCATGATAGTCCCCAAAGGTTAGTCAAGCTCCCCACCAACTTCCATCGTACACCAACTCCACAAGCGAGGGGACTTTACACAGGACCCAGTCACTGTCAGATGGAACTATGGGCAGGGATTACCACGAATGCTTTGATTTAATACTTTGCCCAATAGAAAATGTGCACTAGGAAGAAATGTTCGCACAGCTCAGTTTACACACCTCTTGGTATCCATTAGTCACATCTCCAAATACGTTTCCAGCTACATCCCAGCATCCGGCTGGACAATAGTTACTGAAATTGTAGAAATAATGTTATTGTTTATAAAATGCTAACTTACTCCGCAGTGCTGTACAAAGGGTAATCAAAACACAGAAGAAGAGATTACGTTTAATACTCGTACTGTACACCGGTATATTATCACACTGACATATTGAATTCTAATTCAGATTCCCCAATTCACATACACTCTCCGCTCAGCTGATTTACTGCCTGAATTTTAAAGGTTGATTGACGATTCACCTCAGTTCAATGTTGGTGAATAATTCCCTGCATTTACCATAATTTTCTCATAAAACAAATTCTTGTAAAGCAGGCTTGCCCAACAGGTAGATCCCCAGATGTTGTAGAACTACAACTACCATGATGCTTTGTCATTGTAAATGCCTTCTAAAGGCATGCAACGCATCATGGGAGTTGTAGTTTTACAACATCTGGGGATCTGGGTTGGGTAGCCCTGTTGTAAGTATTAGATAAGCGTAGTTTTTTTTATTGGACATTTTTGGAGTGTCAAGCTTTCAGGAGATCCCCTCTTTGTCAAGCATAAAGTCTAAAGACAGGGATCTCAGAACGCTTGTTGCAGACCAATAGAAAGGTATTACAATATTCTATGATCACATTTTATTTAACATAAACATGTTCTATGAAGGTATAATTAGCCAAATCAAGCGTACCTGAACTCTGGGTCTTCTTTATAGTCACAGCGAGTCAAGCAGGTAATGAAATCTATCAATAAAAAAAAGGAGCAGGGTGAGATTCCTGCACACGTATTTTAACACCTTAAGAGCCGTATTTATTTAAAACGAATTAACTGGCAGCATTCTATAGCAGTAAGAGCCATAGCCGAGAGCTCAAACACGGGTCACATTTCTCCGCAGGTAATGTAGCAGTAGTGTTCATGCCTGCAGAGTATGGTCAATCTTGAAGCTACTGTCAAAGAATTATGAATTTAATGCTCTCACTGTCAGTGACGGACAATATTGACATGACATGTACAAAGGAGCCCCGAGACACAAACTGAATCCTTCGTAACACACATTCACAGTTTAGTAGACACAGTACCTGGATGATCACTGCTGGCATAATTAATCAGAAATCCTCGGCCAGACACATGGAGGCCACTTTCAAAACGAATGGTGGCAGTATTATCATCTAAGAAAATGTCCGTCTTTGCCTTGCTCAGATCTCCACTGTAACTCACTGAAATAATATATGGAAGTGTCAGTAGCTTAGAGATGCAGAATATCATTTGTATTTTATATGTATGGATAGCGTCTATAATAAACTGTATTCTATAATGCTGCTGATCACGTCTGGTACTTAATCCTAATCTGAAAAAATGATTTCCAATGAACTGTGACAATTTTATGAAACCAGTACATGTTCCAAATATCCAGCATTTGCTTTCCATCCCACCATACTGTAGAATTTATAGAGACTCACCATATTCCTCAGTAGATGAACCCTTGTAGATTTTCAGAGATGCAGAGTCAATATCCAGGTCCAAATCAGCCACTTTGATGTACAGCTGTTTACCGCTCTGCACTCTGATGGTAATCTGGCAAACTGAGTGGTCGGGGTATGTTTCAGGGTAGTTCTTTGATGTAAGAGTTCCACCCTCATCATTCATGACCACGTGGCCACATCCATCCACTGTAGGAAACAGAGAAATGTCCCTTGTGAAAAAAATAATGAATATCCGAGGTGTCACCCTGTAATGGACAAGGTGTATACTGCGCACTTATAAATAATACAGACTCACATAACAATATTGTCCATGTATGGTGTATTTTTTTAACCAGCAACGTGGGACACTGAGAGGGTTATTCACTAACCAAACTGTAGCCAAATTAAATCCAAATGGCATAATTCGGCCTAAAATGCCTGATCTGGAAATTGTTACATACTGTGACCAATGTCCAGATTTAGGAATGGCCTCGTACTGGATGGTTATGCCCCGTTCGTTACGCGATTCGGATGTTAGTAAGTAGACCAGATAACATTATCCCAACACCAGTCAAATCAGATAGTAGCACAGGTATCACACAATCTGTATGTTCGCTGCCCGCATACTCAGCATAAAGGCCATAGGAGAAGCCCGATTCCAGATAAATCGGTGCTGGTTAAATCATGTTCTCTCTCAGCATTGAGCTGAACAGCATAGCAAAGCGACCAGTACTCACCCAACGTTTCTGCCAGTAGTGATAGAGGGGCACATAGCAGGAGCCCAATGAAAGACAATAATCCAGCCATTAGGCTGTACTGTGCTGTCTCAGTCCTTAGTCCTGTGAATAACAGTGCTTCCTAATTATTATTATAAGTAATTATCGCTAATATCTTAGCAATGCCATGAATGTTCACCAGCAGTTCGATATATGTCTTAATATCAAAAAGCTCCTTCAGAATGGCGAGTAATTATAGTGATGAGATAGATATTACATCATCACAGTAATGTCATAATGCACTGGTCAGGGCACTGTAACCTTAAGTCATTAACACACAAAATACCCCTAACCATTGTTATTAATATTCTAGCCTAATGTAGACACTGGAGAGGCTATAGAATGCAACTCCCATCACTCTCCAGCCAACATGGGGCATATAAGTTATCACAGAGTATAAATAACAATAAATACATGGTTTAAAGGCAAATGACAAAATATAGTCTGGGTAGATCTCTAAAAAAGAAACAGTATGCGATATAAATTAGTAAATATAAGACACAAAGTAAATATTTTACCAATAGGACACCTATCTAGGGGGAGCATATAAGTCAACGCAGTATAGTTAATTTTCTTTTCCTCAGTTTCTCAGGACATTTGAAACCATTTTTGAACATTTTTCTCCTATAACATTTTTTATTATGTATGTTGTAGTAGTTATAGTACTTGTAGTGTCCCTTTAAATGTTACGATTCTTGGGGGCTGACAAATACCCCAGGTACGCACCTACTTGGTAACAGAAACAACTTGATATAAAGCTACGGGTAAATGAAATCAGGTACACTGTACTCCCTCCTACAGCCCAATGCACTGACCACTGCTTCGCTCCAGTAAACGTCCTGCTACATTTACAGTCCATTGTACATCGCTACACTACATTCAGAGACATTTACACTTTTTCTCCAAATTGTATACCTTACTAACTATTGAAACAAGCTGAAACTATGTCATTAATTTAGACATATAACATTATCCTAATGGCAGTCAAACTAGATAATAGTACAAGTATCACACAATCTGCACACGTACTCCACAAGCACTTACCCAGTGTTTCTGCCAGCAGTAATACTGGGGTACATAGCAGGAGCCCAACGAAAGGCAATAATCCAGCCATCAGGCTGCCCTGTGCTGCCTCGGTACTTAGTCCTGCGAAAAGTAGCGCCCTCTAATGTCCAATTTCAGGTAAAGATTAGGTATGAAAACAAGAGCGTTCTCGAGCAATTTGATATATATCTTAATATCAAAACAACTCTTTCACAATGGTGAGTAATTCTAGTGATGAGATATGGTTATTACATCATCGCAGTGATGCCATAATGCAGTGGTCAGCACAGCACACAATATAGAGGTGTATATCCTGCACTGTAACCTTGACTTATTCCCACAAAGAATACCTCTAACCATCATGGTTAGTCTCCTAATTTAATGTTTACACTAGAGATACTACAGAATGCAACTTCCATCACTCCCCAGTCATTATGGAGCATATATGTTATCACACTATATTATAGACTCTTAAAATATCAGGCCACCTACTAACTCTAAACTCAATGAGTGATTTCCTATTTTAGGGCCCTGTCCATGTGTAAAATTCCAAACAGGAAAATGCAATACAATATGGAAAACAGGAGACAAAAACGAAGTATGAAGTAGTATTTTCAGATAGTTGGTGAGGTAAATAAAAGGAAAAGCACTTACACTTTTTGGGAGCTAGTAATTAGCTCCAAATATATGCGCTCGGAGGTATAATCCCCGATTATGGATCTGTGGAATATCTTGATCTTGCGTGCGGTAGTCTTTCCGGTTGATAGTTGTGTCGTAGCTGGTGTGGTATGAGCTCCCTATCTCGAGATATTCAGCATTTGCGCTTGTCAGTGCCCAGGAGTATAGCAGCAAAGGGTCACCAGGATATTCAACATATATAAAAGAATAAAATATATACAGTGATCTCTGTAGTAAAATAAATAAAGGTGATAAAAGGAGATATACTCACTAGTGGAGAGCATCAATGGGTTTTGCCGAATCCTTATAGCTTGGGTGGTATGTTCCCCTCCAAGGAATCGGATGTCAGAATCTTCTGGATACAATCTTCTGGATAAAATCAGGAAGGTCCCGATATGGTTAAAAATAACTAAATGTATTGAAAATAAAGATGAAAACCATAAAAAGAATAAACACTGATGCATTTCGCCAAAGATAACAGGCTTTCTCTAAGTGTTACAGAGTATGGACCAGTCCTGATTAAATAGCAGACATTTAAATGCCATCACAAAAATTCTGAATGCTTAAAACACATATAAGAAACAGGCATAGTGTAAAACCATCAAATATGTAAATAAAAGAAATAATGCTATGCACGTGCAAATATATATGCCACTAAAAGTGGCATAAAAAGCACTTCACTTACAAACGTAGCCACTTTATGGCTTCCTCTGTACTTACAGGTATTTGTACGCCTTCAAACAAATAAATGTGACCTTATGAATGTTTCAGTTTTTTGACAAGGAAATCAGTGACATCAAAAGGAGCAACACTGTAATGATGTCTAGACAGGGTTTTGTATATATACATTTGTGATGTTGACCAACAGTGGAGAAATCATTTGTCAAGTCCAATGTCACACACACTGCCATAATAGGGAGGTAGGTCCCCCAGGCAGTCCCCCTGGGGTCAGGGACAAGCTGTCACTGCGATCTCAGAGCGCTCTGATCGCAGTGACAGCCTGTCACTGCGATCAGTGTTACATGTGTCAGCCTATAGGCTGACACATGTAACTGGCACAATGATCCCCCTGCAGATTGGAAGGGGGGTGTGCTTGTACCACCCAGGCACTCCCCCCTGTGGTCAATTACCCAATCTGCAGGAGGTGATCACAGTGACAGGCAGTCACTGTGATCACTGATCCTGTGTGTCAGCCAGTGATGTGAAATCACTGGCTGACACTGTCTCTGCCCCTCTCCTGTGAAAAAAAAAAAAATATTAGTTAAAAAATAAATAAAAAAAATTACAGTTACAAATAAAATATACTTAGATCATATATATTATATATATATGATCTAAGTATATATATATATATATACACATACACACACACACACACACACACATTTACACATACACGAAGTGTATTTAAATATTAATATATATATATATAAATATATATATATTAATATCAAAATACATGTAGAACGAAATAATATATATATATCTATATACATAAATATATACGTATATATCACTATATATATACCTATATATAAATAAAAATATTTTTTAAAAAAATATATATATATATATATACGTATTCTATACATATATTTATGTAATAATTTTACATAATTAGGTATCCTAATTAATTACAATTAGCGGGACCTGCCTGACAACCCATGCCGAAAGTATAGGGAATTTAATTTGCGAGCACTATATTTAACCCTATAACTTTCCAAGACACCATAAAACCTGTACATGGGGGGTACTGTTTTACTCGGGAGACTTCGCTGAACACAAATAATAGTGTTTCAAAACAGTAAAATGTATTACAACGATGATATCGCCAGTAAAAGTGACGTTTTCTGCATTTTTCACGCACAAACAGCACTTACACGGACGATATTATTGCTGCAATACTTTTTACTGTTTTGAAACACAAATATTTGTGTTGAGCGAAGTCTCCCGAGTACAACAGTACCCCACATGTACAGGTTTTATGGTGTTTTCAAAAGTTACAGCGTCAAATATAAGACTTGTGTTTCATTTTTTTCACATTAAGATTCGCCAGATTTCTTACGTTGCCTTTGTGACCCTATGGTAGCCCAAGAATGAAAATTACCCCTATGATGGCATACCATTTGCAATAGTAGACAACCCAAGGTATTGCAAATGGGGTATGTCCAGACTTTTTTAGTAGCCACTTAGTCACAAACACTGGCCAAAATTGGCGTTTTTTGCATTTTTCACACACAAACAAATACTAACGCTAACTTTGGCCAGTGTTTGTGACCAAATGGCTACTAAAAAAGACTGGACATACCCCATTTGCAATACCTTGGGTTGTCTACTATTGCAAATGGTATGCCATTATGGGTGTAAATTTAATTCCTGGGCTACTATACAGTTTTAAAGGCAACGAAACCAATCTGGCGAATTTCAATTTCAAATGTAACACGCTATATTTGACCCTGTAACTTCCCAAAACACCATAAAACCTGTACATAGGGGTACTGTTTTACACGTGAGACATCGTGAATACAAATATGTGTATTGTATATAAACAAAGTAAGTGCACACTCCACCAGAAAGGTAAAATTAGGCTCTACACTTAAGTGAAGTATTCCCTTAATCTTCACAAATAACAAACAAAAAAATACAAAAATAAGTGGAGCACTAAAATACCTGTACAACTGTAGATACGGTGTGTATAGATAATACTGTATTATAGCCTGTAAACAACAGACAACCACATCATAGTGCAGACAAATATGTAACACATATATGTAAAAATAGAGAACAATGTGCATATAAAATGTCCACTCACAAATATAGAGCCACAGGGTCACCTGGCTCTAGTGTTAAACGCCTTGGGATCTTTATAAGGGGATCCACTGCCCTCTTCTTGTATCCTCCTGTTTTCTTCAACTTCCAAATAGGAGATAAAGATGCAAATGGATCAATTTTCCATAAATCAGGAAGAAATGTATTGAACAAAATAAACTCAAATAAATCTTGACAGATAAAAAACAAAGATTCAACTGAATCAAAATAATATATATAAAATAGTCTATAAAACCAAAACGCGTTTCGCCAGGAGCTGGCTTCCTCAGTTGGTGTAAGTTTTCAAATGGCACTTTTCCTGCTTTTATACGGGGTTGATTGCTTGATTGTCGGCATCTGTGTAATCGGGCGTGGGACGTGTGTTATGTTGATGTATCCATACCGGCATCCGTAAACCCGGAAGTTCTGTTCGTGGGACGCACACGTGATCAGTTTGTGGAACGCACACGTGACCGGATACCCAGTGTGATTTGCTACTTGTCCTCCTATTCGTTCTTCGTGGAACGCAAGTATTGTGTTCCTACTAGTTCATTTGCATAGATATTCACAGAACGTCTTTGTATCTAATAAGTCCACAAAACTCGTGATTCGAAATTCATTAAAAAACGAGTGAGAAAAGGGAAAAAAAAATACTCCCCTTTTTTTTCCCCTTTTCTCACTCGTTTTTCAATGAATTTCGAATCACGAGTTTTGTGGACTTATTAGATACAAAGACGTTCTGTGAATATCTATGCAAATGAACTAGTAGGAACACAATACTTGCGTTCCACGAAGAACGAATAGGAGGACAAGTAGCAAATCACACTGGGTATCCGGTCACGTGTGCGTTCCACAAACCGATCACGTGTGCGTCCCACGAACAGAACTTCCGGGTTTACGGATGCCGGTATTGATACATCAACATAACACACGTCCCACGCCCGATTACACAGATGCCGACAATCAAGCAATCAACCCCGTATAAAAGCAGGAAAAGTGCCATTTGAAAACTTACACCAACTGAGGAAGCCAGCTCCTGGCGAAACGCGTTTTGGTTTTATAGACTATTTTATATATATTATTTTGATTCAGTTGAATCTTTGTTTTTTATCTGTCAAGATTTATTTGAGTTTATTTTGTTCAATAAATTTCTTCCTGATTTATGGAAAATTGATCCATTTGCATCTTTATCTCCTATTTGGAAGTTGAAGAAAACAGGAGGATACAAGAAGAGGGCAGTGGATCCCCTTATAAAGATCCCAAGGCGTTTAACACTAGCGCCAGGTGACCCTGTGGCTCTATATTTGTGAGTGGACATTTTATATGCACATTGTTCTCTATTTTTACATATATGTGTTACATATTTGTCTGCACTATGATGTGGTTGTCTGTTGTTTACAGGCTATAATACAGTATTATCTATACACACCGTATCTACAGTTGTACAGGTATTTTAGTGCTCCACTTATTTTTGTATTTTTTTTAAATATGTGTATTGTATTGCAGTAAAAGCAAACAGTATTTTGACATCCACAGTTAAAATGTCACGTAGAACTAAAAAAATTTAAAAAATTATTTTTTTCTCCCATTTTTTATATTTTTTTTATATTAAATTATGTTCCATACCTAAATATTTGATGTTAAATGAAAGCCCTGTTTCCCCTGAATAAAATGATATATAATAAGGGGGGATGCATTTAATATGAAAGAGGTGAATTACGGTTGGACAGACATATAGCGCAAATGCCAGGTTTTGTTTACGTTTTGTTCTGTTCACAACTTGTACATTTGGCTGCGGTCTTAAGGGGTTAAATACTTCACAATTCAGTGTTGCTGTTTGGTCTTTGTTTGTTTTTAGGAGCTGTGAATTTTCCTGTACTTTGCCCCTGATTGCCCTCTTAAAAACCCATGTACATAGATATTCTTTTGAAACCTAGATGGTTTCATGGATTATATGAGTCCATGAACCTTGTCTCAAGACCTCATAGTTATGGCCTTCAATATATCTGATGTCTTTACTGGTGAGATACCTACAACAAATGTTTGTCTCACAGTTCGCTGTTACTGTTCAGTCATTGTTTTTTCTTTTTTTGTCATAGTGAATAAAGAGCCCTGCTTTACATTCTTTACAGGAGCTGTGGATTTTTCAATAATTCCATGTGACTCACTGTGCTCAGAGTTGGAGGTGCTCTTATCAGTTTCATCTTCTACTATCTGGTCAGGGTCCTGTTTCGTCTGCACATTCTAAACTAAGGTCCTGGTCACAATTAAGATTTAATCTCTTAAACTTTTTCAAAATGTTTTCCCTACAATAAGTCTAAGAATTTCTTCCTTAGGAACCTTTGGTACCCTGGGCATTTATAAAACAATATGGATATGAAATTATTTGATGTCACTTGGATGAATGTAATATGTTCAAATAGAACTTTTATTGATACCGTTTTTTTCTCTACAATTTAGCAATTTGCACTTTTTTGCAATTAGAACTCTTCTGATCTCCTTTTGATAGTGTTTGCGTAACTGGATCGGCCAAGGTTGAGCAAGTGCGGTATGCACTCTCCCTTTACCTGAGAAGACTGTATACATCTAGGGGGTGTGGAAATTGGGGGATGATGACAGGTAAGTATTATAAATGTATGTTTTTTATTTTATGTAAAAATGAAACTAGAGTCCATAGAGATGTTCAAACAGCAACTAGATGCATACTTGATAAAATTGAATATTCAAGGATATAATATTTCAATGTAGGGTAATAGCTTCTTGATCCAAGGATAAATCCGACTGCCATTCTGGGGTCAAGAAGAATTTTTTTTCCTAGTTTGTTGCAAGATTGGAAGTGCTTCAAACTAGGCCTTTTTTGCCTTCTTTTGGATCAACCGCAAAAAACAAATGTGAGGAATAGTGATGTCGCAGCCCCAAAATGTTCGGTTTGCGAACGGCGAACGCGAACCGCCATTGACTTCAATGGGCAGGCGAATTTTAAAACCAACAGGGACTCTTTCTGGCCACAAAAGTGATGGAAAAGTTGTTTCAAGGGGACTAACACCTGGACTGTGGCATGCCGGAGGGGGATCCATGGCAAAACTCCCATGGAAAATTACACAGTTGATGCAGAGTCTGCTTTTAATCCATAAAGGGCAGAAATCACCTAACATTCCTAAATCACAATGGATATGGATTGACACCTGACATATGACATATTGACACCTTGACATATGGATTGACACCTTGACATATGGATTGACACCTGTCCTCAGAGACCCTGATGCACACGGACACAGAGCAGAATTAGGACTGTTCCCCCTACATAGGGTCACTTGGCAGATATGGCGTGGTCGTGGGAGGAGGATCACTTTCACCTCTTCCCCTGTTAGATTCCCGTTGTGCTGTGACATCACCCTTATACGCTGTGTAAACCATACTTTTTAATTTATTTTGCAAATGCTGCATCCTTTCCGACTTGTAATTCGGTAACATTTCTGCCACTGTCTGCTTATACCGGGGGTCTAGTAGCGTGGACACCCGGAACAGGTTGTTCTCCTTCAGCCTTTTTATACGAGTGTCCCTCAACAGGCACAACAGCATGAAAGACCCCATTTGCACAAGGTTGGATGCCGAGCTACTCATTTCCCGTTCCTCCTCCTCACACAGAGCAGAATAGAGACTGTTCCCCCTACATAGGGTCACTTGGCAGATATGGATTGACACCTGTCCTCAAAACCCCTGATACACACTGACACAGAGCAGAATAGGGACTGTTCCCCCTACAAAGGGTCACTTGGCAGATATGGATTGACACCTATCCTAATGATCCCTGATACACACTGACACAGAGCAGAATAGAGACTGTTCCCCATCCTCAAAGCCCCTGATACACACTGACAGAGAGCAGAATAGAGACTGTTACCCCTACATAGGGTCACTTGGCAGATATGGATTGACACCTGTCCTCAAAGCCCCTGATACACACTGACACAGAGCAGAATAGAGACTGTTCCCCGTCCACAGAGACCATGATACACACTGACACAGAGCAGAATAGAGACCGGGGGTCTAGTAGCGTGGACACCCAGCACAGGTTGTTCTCCTTCAGCCTTTTTATACGAGGGTCCCTCAACAGGCACGACAGCATGAAAGACCCCATTTGCACAAGGTTGGAGGCCGGGCTACTCATTTCCCGTTCCTCCTCCTCACACAGAGCAGAATAGAGACTGTTCCCCGTCCACAGAGACCATGATACACACTGACACAGAGCAGAATAGAGACTGTTACCCCTACATAGGGTCACTTGGCAGATATGGATTGACACCTGTCCTCAAAGCCCCTGATACACACTGACACAGAGCAGAATAGAGACTGTTCCCCGTCCTCAAAGCCCCTGATACACACTGACACAGAGCAGAATAGAGACTGTTCCCCCTACATAGGGTCACTTGGCAGGTATGGATTGACACCTGTCCTCAAAGTCCATGATACACACTGACACAGAGCAGAATAGAGACTGCTCCCCGTCCTCAAAGCCCCTGATACACACTGGCACAGAGCAGAATAGGGACTGTTCCCCCTACATAGGGTCACTTGGCAGGTATGGATTGACACCTGTCCTCAGGGACCCTGATACACACTGGGGGGAGCTACTGTCCTCCCCCACCCCTGCGCGGTGGGTAGGGGCCATAAATCACAATGGGGGGACCTACTTTCCTCCCCCCCGGCCCCCACCCCTGCGCGGTGGGTGGGGGGCATAAATCACAATGGGGGGGACCTACTGATAGGAGTGGAGTATTGTTCATATCAGTTTAATACCTTCCGCGTCTCCTATCAGTGGACGTGTATATGGCAGCCATTTTAGGAACCGCACACCTGGGACCCGAGCAAGGTCACCTCGTTCAAGCTGCTCTGGTTCCTTGATGAGCCAGCTGCCCGTGAGCTAACATGTCCCGTGGAGAAGCACTCTGTCCTGTAAAGCCTCACCACAAAAAAAGTAAATAAATAACAGCACTCGGAGTGGTGAGTTGAGTTTAGTAAATGTTCATATCAGTTTAATACCTTCCGCGTCTCCTATCAGTGGACGTGTATATGGCAGCCATTTTAGGAACCGCACACCTGGGACCCGAGCAAGGTCACCTCTTTCAACAGGTGACAAGATTTGGCCCTGTAAAACTCTCCTGGATATTATGTACAATTTCTATGGATATGGCAGTGATTTCTGTAACAGGGAGATGGAAGAAGATGCTTGGTCGGTCCTCTTACTTGAAATTTGGGGCACTGCACGGGCAAGCTAATGTGCCACCAGATAGGAGTGGTGAGTTTAGTATTGTTCTGATCAGTTTAATACCTTCCGAGTCTCCTATCAGTGGATGTGTATATGGCAGCGATTTTTAATTGTGGAATCACCTCCCCTTTTTAGGCCAAGGTTGGAAGATGCTTAGACCACTGGTATATTGGTGCCATCTTGGAGGATTTTTTGGGGGTTTGGTTTTTGAAGCCACAGTGCAGCACCAGTGGGCCTAAAAATTAGGCATGTACACATGCCTGAAAAATTTGGTATTGTTGCAGCCGCTGCTGTAGCAGCGGCCAGAAAAATTGTTGTTTGTTTCACAGGCAGAAAGTGCCCTAAAACATGGCGGCTTGAACCCTAGTTGGTGGCAGATAAGTCACGCAAGTCAACCGGCATTCAGAGCTAAAATACAGCAGCGTGTGGACCATTTTTAGCCCAAGGCAGCTCATCTCATCAGGCCTTTTTTAAATGAATGTATCGCCCAGTGTCAGTCCCTTCGGGATCCATCCCTCATTCATCTTAATAAAGGTGAGGTAATCTAGACTTTTTGCACTCATTGTGCATGAGCGTCCAGTAATGTGGAAAAAAAATTCCCAGCTCCCCAGAGGCTGTCCTAGCACCCCGGTCATACAAATATTCATTAACAGCTTTTTCTTGTTGGAGCAGGCGGTCAAACATTAGGAGTGTTGAATTCCAACGTGTAGGGCTGTCGCAAATCAAGCACCTCACTGGCATGTTGTTTCACCGCTGGATATCGGCAAAGTGAGCCATGGCCGTGTAGGAACGCCTGAAATGGCCACACACCTTCCCGGCCTGCTTCAGGACGTCCTGTAAGCCTGTGTACTTATGCACAAAGCTTTGTACGATCAGATTACACACATGTGCCATGCACGGCACATGTGTCAACTTGCCCGACTTCAATGCCGCTATCAAATTTTTTCCGTTGTCACACACCACTTTGCCGATATCCAGTTGCTGCGGAGTCAGCCACTTTTCCACCTGTGCGTTCAGGGCGGACAGGAGTGCTTGTCCGGTGTGACTCTCTGCTTTCAAGCAAGTCAAACCCAAGACGGCGTGACACTGCCGTATCCGGGATGTGGAATAGTACCTGGGAGCTGGGGGGGTGCCGTTGATGTGGAGCAAGACGCAGCAGCACAAGAGGACTCAGCCGAGGAGGTTATGGAAGAGGATGGAGTAGGAGGAGTAGAGGAGGTGGCAGCAGGACTGCCTGCAAGTCGTGGCGGTGTCACCAACTCCTCTGCAATGCCACGCATTCCATGCTTGTCAGCCGTCAGCAGGTTTACCCAATGCGCAGTGTAGGTGATATACCTGCCCTGACCATGCTTTGCAGACCAGGTATCAGTGGTCAGATGGACCCTTGCCCCAACACTGTGTGCCAGACATGCCATGACTTCCTTTTGCACAATCGAGTACAGGTTGGGGATTGCCTTTTGTGAAAAGAAATTCCGGCCGGGTACCTTCCACTGCGGTGTCCCAATAGCTACAAATTTTTTGAACGCCTCAGACTCAACCAGATTGTATGGTAAAAGCTGGCGGGCTAATAGTTCGGACAAGCCAGCTGTCAGACGCTGGGCAAGGGGGTGACTTGGTGACATTGGCTTCTTACGCTCAAACATGTCCTTGACAGACACATGACTGTGGGCAGATGAGCGGGAACTGCTCAAGGCGGGAGACGGAGTGGCGGATGGTTGAGAGGGGGCAAGGAGGACAGCAGTGGTTGACGTGGCTGAAGATGCTGGACCAGGAGGAGGATGGTGGCTTAGAGTAGGCGTGCTGCTTGTACTCATGTGTTGATCCCATAGGCGTTTGTGATGTGAGATCATGTGCCTACGCAAAGCAGTTGTACCTAGGTGGGTGTTGGACCTCCCACGACTCAGTTTCCTTTGGCACAGGTTGCAAATGGCATCGCTGTTGTCAGAGGCAGACACACAAAAAAAATTCCACACTGCTGAGCTCTGCAATGACGGCATTCTGGTGGTGGACACAGCATGCGTTGATTGGCGTGCTGTCGGGCTGACCCCGGGTGCCGATGCATGCTGTCTGACTGTGCCACTAGCTCCTTGCGACGACCCACCCCTGCTTCCAACTCGTCTCCTCCTCCTCTCTGTCTCCCCATCTGAACTTTTGCCCTGTTCTTCTTCTTGCCGAGCGGGCACCCACGTGACATCCATGGACGCATCGTCATCATCAACCGCTTCGCTTCTATCTGACAACTCAGAAAAGGAAGCAGCAGCGGGTACAACATCATCATCATCACACCGTACCTCCATGTGTTTAATGCTGCCTGCCTGAGACATATCCCTGTTATCTACATCCTCTGGCAATAATGGTTGCGCATCACTCATTTCTTCAAATGGGTGTGTGAATAACTCCTCTGACATACCAAGTAAAGCGGCTGTGGTGCTAGTTTTGGTGGTGGCGGCAGGCGGGTGAGTGGTATCTTGAGAGGTGCCTGAAGCTAAGCTGGAGGAGGATGGTGCGTCAAGGTTCCGAGCGGAGGCTGTAGAAGATTGGGTGTCCTGTGTTAGCCAGTCAACTATGTCCTCAGATCTTTTCAAGTTTAGGGTACGTGGCTTCTGAAAACTGGGCATTATTCTAGGGCAAAAGGGTATCACAGCACCACGACCACGACGGCCCCAGCGGGGTGGCCTGCCTCTGCCTGTCATTTATTGGGGGATTAGTGGTACTATGCGTGCAAGCTACTGTGAGACCAGATATGAGTGGCAATGTGCACTGGCACCGGTCTGCAGAGCACACACTGTAGGCCTGACAGAGCCGCTTGAAGGACACTGACTGGCTGCTATTAGGTTAAACTGGAAACCTTTTTTCTTTGTAAAAGCACGCTATAGAGACACCAGATATGAGTGGCAATGTGCACTGTAACAGTTCTGGAGAGCACACACTGTAGGCCTGACAGAGCCGCTTGAAGGACACTGACTGGCTGCTATTAGCTTACACTGGAAACCTTTTTTCTTTGTAAAAGCACGCTATAGAGACACCAGATATGAGTGGCAATGTGCACTGGAACAGTTCTGCAGAGCACACACTGTAAGCCTGACAGAGCCGCTTGAAGGACACTGACTGGCTACTATTAGCTTACACTGGAAAACTTTTTTCTTTGTAAAAGCACGCTATAGAGATACCAGATATGATTGGCAATGTGCACTGGAACAGTTCTGGAGAGCACACACTGTAGGCCTGACAGAGCCGCTTGAAGGACACTGACTGGCTGCTATTAGCTTAAACTGGAAACCTTTTTTCTTTGTAAAAGCACGCTATAGAGACACCAGATATGAGTGGCAATGTGCACTGTAACAGTTCTGGAGAGCACACACTGTAGGCCTGACAGAGCCGCTTGAAGGACACTGACTGGATGCTATTAGCTTAAACTGGAAACCTTTTTTCTTTGTAAAAGCATGCTATAGAGACACCAGATATGAGTGGCAATGTGCACTGTAACAATTCTGGAGAGCACACACTGTAGACCTGACAGAGCCGCTTGAAGGACACTGACTGGCTGCTATTAGCTTACACTGGAAACCTTTTTTCTTTGTAAAAGCACACTATAGAGACACCAGATATGAGTGGCAATGTGCACTTGAACAGTTCTGCAGAGCACACACTGTAGGCCTGACAGAGCCGCTTGAAGGACACTGACTGGCTGCTATTAGCTTACACTGGAAACCATTTTTCTTTGTAAAAGCACGCTATAGAGATACTGATGTAGAATTATTTAAATAATCTTTATTGCACCTGTATTGAATTATTGTATACCTGTTAAGATCCTTTAACCTTTCCTGGTGAATTTTATCCTGCAATCCATGAACCAGTTTAGTAGCCCTTCTTTGAACTCTCTCTAAGGTATCCATATCCTTCTGAAGATATGGTCTCCAGTACTGTATCCAGTACTCTAAGTGAGGTCTCACCAGTGTTCTGTACAATGGCATGAGCATTTCCCTCTTCCTACTGCTAATACCTCTCCCTATGCAACCAAGCATTCTGCTAGCATTTTCTGCTGCTCTATTACATTGTACATTGTCATTAACAGCCAGAAACTGGAGAACAAGAAATGTGAATTAATGTATAGCTATTTATAAGCTTAACAGAATCCCCATTATCTTATTCATTTATTTTGCAGAAGACACTGTTATTTGTCTATTTTGTATGTTTTAAAAATACATTATCAGTGAAGAGTAGAATAAATTTTATCCCATTTGCGAGACATAAAATTGTGATAATGTATATTTGTGATATAAGTAGGAATTACATTTTGAGATGTTAGATATAAATTAATAAAATAAAGAACGAGAGTCAGGTATAGCGTCTGTCTCCACGGGCACAAGTCTGGTGTGGGAGAAGTGGTGGGCTAGCCACTGCGGGACACCCACGGAGTGAAACGTTCGAGGCCTGTGCAGACAAGATGAGCATGTTAGCCTTTTATTATTTTTCTCTAGGGAAAGCATAGGGCCAGTTAATAGTTGTTGTACATGGGCTATTCGCAGCCTCCATTGCATTTCTACCTAGTCTTGATTTCTGATGTATCCTCCATTGCTACATCACCTGTCTGCTCCCTTACCTGCCCACCCCCGCTTACTCCTTCCACCGATCCCTCCCCTTCATCTACAGTCTTCCACTTTCTCCTCCTACTCCTCCCTCTACTCCACCTTCTCCTCTTTCCTCCTACTTCTCCTCTACTCCTACTCCTTCCTCCTGCTCTTACTCCTCCCTCCTCTTCCTACTCCTCCCTCCTCTTCCTACTCCTCCCTCTACTCCACTTTCTCCTCCTACTCCTCCCTCTACTCCACCTTCTCCTCTCTCCTCCTACTTCTCCTCCACTTTCTCCTCCTACTCCTCCCTCTACTCCACCTTCTCCTCTCTCCTCCTACCTCTCCTCTACTCCTCCTCCTACTCCTCCCTCTACTCCACCTTCTCCTCTCTCCTCTTCCTACTCCTCCCTCTATTCCTCCCACTTTCTCCTCCTACTCCTCCCTCTACTCCACCTTCTCCTATCTCCTCCTACTTCTCCTCTACTCCTCCTACTCCTTCCTCCTGCTCTTACTCCTCCCTCCTCTTCCTACTCCTCCCTCTATTCCTCCTTCTCCTCCTCCTACTCCTCCCTCTACTCCACTTTCTCCTTCTACTCCACCATCTCCTCTCTCCTCCTACTTCTCCTCTATTCCTCCTTCTCCTCCTCCTACTCCTCCCTCTACTCCACCTTCTCCTCCTCCTACTCCTTCTTCCTGCTCTTACTCCTCCCTCCTCTTCCTACTCCTCCCTCTACTCCACTTTCTCCTCCTACTCCTCCCTCTACTCCACCTTCTCCTCTCTCCTCCTACTTCTCCACTTTCTCCTCCTACTCCTCCCTCTACTCCACCTTCTCCTCTCTCCTCCTACTTCTCCTCCACTTTCTCCTCCTACTCCTCCCTCTACTCCACCTTCTCCTCTCTCCTCCTACCTCTCCTCTACTCCTCCTCCTACTCCTCCCTCTACTCCACCTTCTCCTCTCTCCTCTTCCTACTCCTCCCTCTATTCCTCCCACTTTCTCCTCCTACTCCTCCCTCTACTCCACCTTCTCCTCTCTCCTCCTACTTCTCCTCTACTCCTCCTCCTACTCCTCCCTCTACTCCACCTTCTCCTCTTTCCTCCTACTTCTCCTCTACTCCTCCTACTCCTTCCTCCTGCTCTTACTCCTCCCTCCTCTTCCTACTCCTCCCTCTATTCCTCCTTCTCCTCCTCCTACTCCTCCCTCTACTCCACTTTCTCCTTCTACTCCACCTTCTCCTCTCTCCTCCTACTTCTCCTCTATTCCTCCTTCTCCTCCTCCTACTCCTCCCTCTACTCCACCTTCTCCTCCTCCTACTCCTTCTTCCTGCTCTTACTCCTCTCTCCTCTTTCGACTCCTCCCTCTACTCCACCTTCTCCTCCTCCTACTCCACCTTCTTCCCCTCTCGCTCTATCCACTACTCATTCTTCCATCTCCCCACTACCATATCTATATCCTTTATATGCTTCCTCCCTTCTTATTCCTTACCAATTTCCTCCGCTCATAGACAACTCTGCCTCTACCTGACAACATTATATTTTGAAGAAAAGTTGCTCTGGCCACTCTTCCGCCACTTCCCAGGGGGGAATACCACACATTATTCAGACTGGTGGAGGTGCACTTCATCATGAAAGAACTGTTTTGGGCACTCTCAAGGAAATAGTGCGGTCCTGACCCAGATTCCCATGGAAGTAAGACACCTGTAAGGGAGGTGGCTGACCCTCATGTTTTTTCTTCACTAAGTCCCCAGAAATCTCATGAAAGGAACCTGACTCATTAGAACAAAACATGAACATTCAATTTACAACTCTCTACAGAGGGGGGTCAGCAAGAGAACTGTAAATAGAAAGACAAATACCCCCCAATCTCACACAGAAATAGGTGAGGAAACCTCTTCTACTGCTCCTCATGGTTGCTTTGAACAGATGAAAGAAGAAACAAGACACCTTTCAACAGAGCATGCAGTAGCTTTACCAGATCCTGACTCCACTCTGTTTGCGGATAAAGAGGAAAGGTACCATACTGGATTTGCTGTTGCTACAGAAGATCAGGTACGTCAAGCATCTTCACTTTCCTCACCCACATCTGCTCGAGACGCTGAATTGACAGCCTTCTCAGTGGCATACAAAATGCCTGAAGGAAGACATGCCAATACCTACACTGACTCAAGATATGCCCT
The DNA here is from genome assembly GCF_036172605.1 of Pelobates fuscus. Lineage (NCBI taxonomy): Eukaryota > Metazoa > Chordata > Amphibia > Anura > Pelobatidae > Pelobates > Pelobates fuscus. The sequence goes on from NC_086317.1 coordinate 482,083,446, forward strand.
GGGTGCAGCACATTATTTTGGATCAATCTGGAAGATAAGAAGCACCACTCAGCTGACCAAGCTGCCAACCAAGCCACAAGTGCACCAAGGGAAGTGGACAGAAGGGTGTCCGCTGAAGAAACTTCTATACTCACCATGTAGATCCTACCCACAGATCTCAAGCTTCTGAAAGAATGACAAGCAGCTGCTGACCCTGAAGAAATACAAAGCTGGAAAAACAGAAAGGGGCAACCCTTGAAGACGGGCTGTACTCCAACACTCTCAAGTTCTGTTTACCCAAAAACATGTACTGGGCAGTGGGCCCATGGAACTTTATACCTATCCAAGACCCTCATGAACTCTTTGATCTCTAAATACTCTAAAGCACCTAGAATTACTCCTCTAATCATCAGTTACTGCCGATCCTGTGTTATTTGTGCCAAGGACAGCTCAGGCAGAAGAGGAGGAGAATCCTAAGCACCTAGCTAACTCTCACTATCCCTTTCAAGAATCCAAGTGACTATATCCAGGTGCCAAAGAGCTGCTGGGTCAAATATGCACTAGCCGGTCATCAATGTGACAACCAAGACCATATACCCAATAGTGCATTGTGAAAGTTGCAGAGATCACTCAGTGGATTCATTGTTCCAGATTCAAGACTCTCTCTCTGTCAGGGCTCCGCGGGCAGCGGTGAGGGGAGGCTGCAATCCTCTCGCAGCACTCACCCTCGGTCCGTCGCCGCCCGCGGTCCCCTCTCCCCTTACCGTTAAGCGAGCGGCGTCCTCTCCTCCTGACACGCCGCTCGCGTCCTCCTCTCCTCCTCCCAGCGGCAGCATGTCTAACGCTGCACGCTGGGAGCCGGCACTATTATCTAAGCGCCGGGGTCACTCACGTGACCCGGCGTTAAAGCTACAGTGCAACAAACACAGTGGGGGGTATAGATATCCCCCACGTGTGTTTGTTAATACTGATTGGTGGTTAGCCAATCAGGATTCAGGCTAGGATTTAAATACTTACCTTTCCTGTCTATCTGTGCCCTGTTGTGGTCTTTGCTTTATAGTATCGATTGTGAACGTGTGCTTTCTGGTTACGTACCCTCTGGCTTGTTATACTGACTTTGTGACTTTCTCCTACCCTTTGACCTCGGCTTGTTTCTCGTTATTCTGTTTTCTGGTTCCCCTTACTCGGCTTGTCTCCTGACTATTCTTTGTGTGCTTAGCCCGGCCACTCTAAGGACCGGTACAGCACACTTTCTGTGTGTGTGTCTGTGTGTGTGTTAGCGTGTTGGGTTCCCCGGGATCGTGACATTACAACAGGGCCATAATGGAACCTGCTGACATACCACAGCTCCTAGTTAATCAGGAGGCTAGAATGGATGGCTTGGACCACCGTATGGATCAGTTTGCTCAAGCTTTGCAGACCATACTGGCTCGTACTGCACACCTGCAGCCTGCCGTCCAGGAGGCGGTTGCTGCTGTGCCCGAACCCATTGCCACTCCAGTACCCGTTCCTGCCCATGTAGTCCATATGACACCGCCACAGCGCTATAGTGGTGACCCAGCATTGTGTCGTGGTTTCCTCAATCAAATTGACATCCATCTGGTGATGAATCCACGTTCCTATCCCACCGACAGATCCAAAATTGCCTTTTTGATAAACCACCTGTCTGGGAGAGCTTTAGCATGGGCAAACCCCATGTGGGAAAATATGTCTCCGATGTCCTTTGCGGATTTTTTGTCCGCATTCAAACGCACGTTTGATCAACCCGGTAGGGTTGCCTCTGCTGGCAAAGCTCTGCTTAGGGTTCGACAGGGTAACAGATCTGTAGCGGATTATACTATCGAATTCCGCACTCTAGCAGCTGAAGTGGTTTGGAATAACGACGCCCTCGTAACAGCCTTTCAGGAGGGTTTGGCCGCTTACATACTGGATGAAATAGCATCCAGGGAACTGCCTGTCCTTCTAGATGATATTATAGACTATGTAATCCTTATTGATAACCGCATTAGAGAGAGACGTAGTCAAAGACGGCTGGATACACGGGTGTTACCTGCTCTACCCAGTACTGCATTACTAGCGTTACCCGCTCCTAGGCAACCATCCCCCGAACCCATGCAATTGGGTGCTACGGGGTTAACTGAGGCTGAAAGAACGTATCGTAGAAGGGAGGGGTTATGTCTCTATTGTGGAAAGAGGGGTCACCACTGTAATACATGCCCTAAATTACAGGGAAACTCCAGCACCTAAGGCCTAGAGAGGGGTCGGCCTCGGGTGTTATGACTTTGTCCCCTCATGTGTCCATCTCCAGACCATTTATTACGGTCTCTCTTTTGGTCAATAAAACCACCATAACAACTAAAGCCTTGATCGATTCAGGTGCGGCTGACAACCTTATGGATGAGACCTTTGCCAGAACCGCAGCCTTGACTTTGATCCTAAAGGCCACACCCTTGGCCGTTGAGGCCATAGATGGTAGACCCCTTGAGAGACCTCTGGTGACCCATGAGACCCAAGATATAGAGATGTGTGTGGGTGCTTTACACAAGGAAAGGTTAACCTTCCAAATAATTGACTCCCCTACTGCTTCCATAGTTCTGGGTTTTCCCTGGTTAGTGAAACACAACCCAGTACTTGATTGGGGTTGTTTAGACATACTCTCCTGGGGGGAATCTTGTCAACGAGACTGTATGGCCCAAGTACGTCCCATTTGTTTACTTAACGTGCCCACGGCTAAACCGCTTTCTGTTTCTGTCCCTTCTGTGTATGCAGACCTTGCTTTGGTTTTCGAAAAAAGGGAGGCAGATAAGCTACCCCCACACCGTGAGTATGACTGTGCCATAAACCTATTACCGGGTACTATGCCTCCTAGGGGTAAGGTCTACCCTCTTTCTGAGAAAGAAAACCAGGTCATGGAGGAGTACATACGAGAGGCCTTAAGTAAAGGTTTTATTAGAAGGTCCTCCTCTCCTGCTGGTGCTGGTTTCTTTTTTGTGGCAAAAAAGGAGGGCGATTTGAGACCGTGTATAGACTACAGAGCCCTAAACAATATAACGATTAAAAATGCCTATCCGATTCCCCTCATTACCGAATTGTTTGATCGTGTCAAAGGTTCTAGATATTTTACTAAACTAGACCTCAGGGGGGCTTATAACCTTGTTCGTATTAAGGAGAATGATGAATGGAAAACGGCGTTCAATACGCGTAGTGGGCATTACGAGTATCTGGTCATGCCTTTTGGATTGTGTAATGCTCCTGCCGTTTTTCAGGACCTCATAAACGATGTCCTTAGAGATCTACTGCATGTCTGTGCTGTAGTCTACCTAGATGACATACTTGTATATTCTCCAGATTTGAAGACACATCATACTCATGTTAGGATGGTGCTTAAAAGGTTGTTGCAGAATGGTCTTTATTGTAAATTAGAGAAATGCTTATTCGACCAAACCTCTGTACAATTCCTGGGTTATGTTATTTCTGAACAAGGATTCAGCATGGATCCTTCAAAATTGGAAGCTATACTGTCCTGGCCCCTTCCCCAAGGACTTAAGGCAATACAGCGATTTATAGGGTTTGCCAATTATTATAGAAAGTTTGTTAAAAACTTCTCATCCATTATTTCCCCTATCACTAAACTGACAAAAAAGGGTTTACACCCCAGGGTTTGGAATCCTAATGCTATTGTGGCCTTCGAGACTCTAAAAAAGGCATTTGCCACTGCCCCTGTGTTACACCATCCTGATCCTTCCCTTCCCTTTGTACTGGAGGTAGACGCCTCTGAATCAGGTATAGGAGCAGTGTTGTCACAAAGACAATCGTATGACGAACCCCTCCTTCCCTGTGGTTACTTTTCAAAACGCTTGTCAGAGTCTGAAAAGAATTACGACGTTGGGAACAGGGAATTATTAGCTATAGTGATGGCATTTAAAGAATGGAGGTACTTGTTAGAGGGAGCTAGACACAAGATTTTGGTTATAACCGATCATAAAAATCTATCCTATATCGCAGATGCTAAGAGGTTATCCTCTCGTCAGGCTAGATGGTCTTTATTTCTCTCACGTTTTCAGTACATAATCACATACAGGCCTGGTTATCGAAATGTCAAGGCTGATGCCATCTCCCGCCAGTACGAACCTGTAGATTCTATTACCTCCACTCCTGAGCCCATTGTACCCACAACTAAAATAATAGCTACTACCCGTTTGGTTATCTCGTCTCTTTTTCTTGATGGTATCAAGTCATACCAACCCCAAGCACCCTCTGAGACACCTACTGGTAAGCTGTACGTGAAAGTAAAAGACAGAAAGAAGTTGTTGACTTTATTTCACACAGCCAAAACGGCTGGTCATCCAGGGGTTACCAAGACTTACAAGGGTCTTCTCCAACAGTTTTGGTGGCCCTCACTCAAAAGAGACGTGGTAGATTACGTGCAGGCTTGCCGTGTCTGTACACAGTGTAAGTCCCCTAATGTTAAACCCCTGGGACTCCTTATGCCCCTATCTGTACCCAAGAAACCGTGGACACACTTATCCATGGACTTTATTGTGGATCTTCCTTCATCTGATGGGCAGACAGTAATTTTGACTGTAACGGATAGGTTCTCCAAAATGGCGCACTTCATTCCGCTTAAGAAGCTACCTTCTGCGGTTCAGTTGGCTCAGGTGTTTGCCAAAGAAGTGTTCCGCTTGCATGGTATACCACAAGATATCGTATCTGACAGGGGCCCTCAGTTTGTCTCTCGGTTTTGGAGAGGCTTTTGTGCTGAGATGGGGGTCTCCTTATCGTTTACTTCCTCCTATCATCCGCAATCTAATGGAGCTGCCGAACGAGCAAATCAGTCTGTGGAGTTGTATTTACGCTGTTTCACGAATGCACACCAGGACAACTGGTCCCGTCTCCTTCCCTGGGCTGAGTTTGCCAGGAACACTGTGTCTCATTCTTCTACTGGCGCAAGTCCTTTTATGGTGGCTTATGGGTTCCAACCCGCTGTCCTTCCCGGTGTATTCTCCGACAAGGGAATGCCCGCTTTGGACGAGCACCTCGCCTCCTTACGGAAGATGTGGGATCAGGTCCATGCTGCTCTTTGTCGTGCTGCTGCTACTCAAAAGAGGTTTGCTGATCGTCGTAGGTGTGCGGCTCCTTCTTATGCTCCGGGTGATAGGGTTTGGTTGTCCTCTAGGAATCTCCGCCTTAGGGTTCCCTCGATGAAGTTCGCGCCCAAGTTCCTTGGTCCCTATAAGGTGTTGCGTAGGGTGAATCCTGTATCCTACTCCCTGGCCTTGCCCCCTTCCATGCGCATACCTAACACCTTTCACACCTCCCTTTTGAAGCCCTTGCTCTGTAATCGGTTCTCTGGCTCTCTCAGGCGTTCCGATGCCCTCCGCGCGGTCTCTAGTGACGTATATGAGGTGGCTGCTCTCCTTGATTCTCGTTTCTCTCGAGGTCGGTTGCAGTATCTAGTTGATTGGAAGGGTTATGGCCCGGAGGAGCGGTCGTGGGTTTCTGTCTCTGACTTGGACGCCCCCTCCTTGATCCGCTCCTTTCATGCGCGGTTTCCTTTGAAGCCTTCGGCTTCCCGCCCCCTGGGCGGTCTTCGAGGGGGGGGTTATGTCAGGGCTCCGCGGGCAGCGGTGAGGGGAGGCTGCAATCCTCTCGCAGCACTCACCCTCGGTCCGTCGCCGCCCGCGGTCCCCTCTCCCCTTACCGTTAAGCGAGCGGCGTCCTCTCCTCCTGACACGCCGCTCGCGTCCTCCTCTCCTCCTCCCAGCGGCAGCATGTCTAACGCTGCACGCTGGGAGCCGGCACTATTATCTAAGCGCCGGGGTCACTCACGTGACCCGGCGTTAAAGCTACAGTGCAACAAACACAGTGGGGGGTATAGATATCCCCCACGTGTGTTTGTTAATACTGATTGGTGGTTAGCCAATCAGGATTCAGGCTAGGATTTAAATACTTACCTTTCCTGTCTATCTGTGCCCTGTTGTGGTCTTTGCTTTATAGTATCGATTGTGAACGTGTGCTTTCTGGTTACGTACCCTCTGGCTTGTTATACTGACTTTGTGACTTTCTCCTACCCTTTGACCTCGGCTTGTTTCTCGTTATTCTGTTTTCTGGTTCCCCTTACTCGGCTTGTCTCCTGACTATTCTTTGTGTGCTTAGCCCGGCCACTCTAAGGACCGGTACAGCACACTTTCTGTGTGTGTGTCTGTGTGTGTGTTAGCGTGTTGGGTTCCCCGGGATCGTGACACTCTCTCTGCAACATGAGAAGTAACATTTGTTGATTTTGACACACTTTTGACTCTAAAGAAAAAATGACTTGTTAAAAAAAATAAAAAGATACCAACAAGTAGGTGTTTGATGGCCATAATAATGCCTGACCACCTGCCATCGATGGAAAGCCGAGGACCCCAAAAGGAGACCTCGTGAAGCTAAAGAGATCCAAACGCCAAGCTTCCTCAGGATTATTTGCCCATCCTGAGTTTGTGGTGATATTAATATTGACTAAATGATCCGAGTCCACCTACGCTGATGTAGCGTGGGACAGGTTTAATACTACAATGCATAAGCAAATGTGCCCTAGCCAAGGTTATTATGTCCATACACATAATACATGACAAGGTACTCTTGACACACCACATTCATGCTTCAGAACACAAAGAGGAGCACCCCTCTAAAGGGAAAGTTTGACACATATATATATATTGATGCCCTAGGTGTGCCAAGGGGGGTACCAGATGATTTTGCAGTAAAAGGAAAGTTTGAGTCCATTTTCCCAACCGTCACTGCTAATAATAATATTTTGATTTGCATTTATTATATCTATTGCAACCAACAACGTTTACCTGTCACCATGACTTGTTGTGCCTATACTCCAGATAACACAGGTCCATATGGTAATGTAAGCTTGTCTATTTTATGATGTCCCTCTGAAGAACTAAGAAGACTTTAAGAACCATTACTTCATAGGGTTTTGTGCCTTTGGGCTAACCTGTCTTCTGAAACTAACCAATAAAGTTTATCTTTTTTAGAATCTAACATTTCATAGGGGGGACTGATGTAGAATTATTTAAATAATCTTTATTGCACCTGTATTGAATTATTGTACTAACTCCATTTTAACCTCACACTGTGACAGACCCTCCATTTTGTCCTCATTACCTGACTTCTCCATTTTAAACTACATTACATGACAGAATTTCCCAGCTACATTTAATACAATGAACAGAGACTGTATTTTCTATAAAGACATGACTAACTCAGGAATTGCTGAATCTCCTGTAATTTGCAACATAGTATAATTTGAAGGCCATGAGAACACTGTACTAATGAAATGTTCTATTCATAAAAGAACCTTGCACCTGATCATGAGACTGACATCACTAACTACGTCAAATGACGCCCAAGCCCCCCTTTCCACCGAGTAAACCTCATGCTGGGAAAGATGGCTCTTGAGTCCAGAACAATACCACCGCCCGGTGGGAGGACACCTAGCTAGTCACTCAAATCCCTGAGCCAATTAATAATATTGATGGGTGGACACTGATATAGCCACTTAACATTTAATCCAATTAATGATGTTTATTTGTTATTATCTGATATTCAATGATGATGTCATTTTGCCTTTAAAAGGGTCTGCATACCCGTTTTCTAACCAGATGCCATTAAATTTTCTGAAGTGCTTTTAACCTGAACTCCATGTGTCAGTGTGAACTTACTTCTGCGTATATGCAATTTAATCATCTCAGATTTGGACAGGAACAGATAGACATTTAAACATATTTGTTTATTTCTAAATTAATCTACATCAATACCAGATATGATTGGCAATGTGCACTGGAACAGTTCTGGAGAGCACACACTGTAGGCCTGACAGAGCCGCTTGAAGGACACTGACTGGCTGCTATTAGCTTACACTGTAAACCTTTTTTCTTTGTAAAAGCACACTATAGAGATACCAGATATGATTGGCAATGTGCACTGGAACAGTTCTGGAGAGCACACACTGTAGGCCTGACAGAGCCGCTTGAAGGACACTGACTGGCTGCTATTAGCTTAAACTGGAAACCTTTTTTCTTTGTAAAAGCACGCTATAGAGACACCAGATATGAGTGGCAATGTGCACTGTAACAGTTCTGGAGAGCACATACTGTAGGCCTGACAGAGCCGCTTGAAGGACACTGACTGGCTGCTATTAGCTTAAACTGGAAACCTTTTTTCTTTGTAAAAGCACGCTATAGAGACAACAGATATGAGTGGCAATGTGCACTGTAACAGTTCTGGAGAGCACACACTGTAGGCCTGACAGAGCCGCTTGAAGGACACTGACTGGCTGCTATTAGCTTAAACTGGAAACCTTTTTTCTTTGTAAAAGCACGCTATAGAGACACCAGATATGAGTGGCAATGTGCACTGTAACAGTTCTGGAGAGCACACACTGTAGGTCTGACAGAGCCGCTTGAAGGACACTGACTGGCTGCTATTAGCTTACACTGGAAACCTTTTTTCTTTGTAAAAGCACGCTGTAGAGACACCAGATATGAGTGGCAATGTGCACTGTAACAGTTCTGGAGAGCACACACTGTAGGCCTGACAGAGCCGCTTGAAGGACACTGACTGGCTGCTATTAGCTTAAACTGGAAACCTTTTTTCTTTGTAAAAGCACGCTATAGAGACACCAGATATGATTGGCAATGTGCACTGGAACAGTTCTGGAGAGCACACACTGTAGGCCTGACAGAGCCGCTTGAAGGACACTGACTGGCTGCTATTAGCTTACACTGGAAACCTTTTTTCTTTGTAAAAGCACGCTACAGAGACACCAGATATGAGTGGCAACTGTCAAAGTACGCTGGCACAGGTCTGCAAAGCACACGCTGAAGGAGGCCTGACACCCAGACGCTTGCAGACAACTAACTGTTTTTTTTAAATCTAAAGCTTAAGCTATTGTCACAACAGATATGAGTGGTGGCACTGACTGTGCAAATGGGCACAGCATCCAGCCTGACACAGAAGATGGCAGGCAGGCAACTGCTCTTCTATTACAGTGATTTTTTTTTTTTTAAATCTAAAGCTTAAGCTATTGTCACAACAGATATGAGTGGTGGCACTGACTGTGCAAATGGGCACAGCATCCAGCCTGACACAGAAGATGGCAGGCAGGCAACTGCTCTTCTATTACAGTGAAAAAATATATATTTTTTAAATCTAAAGCTTAAGCTATTGTCACAACAGATATGAGTGGTGGCACTGACTGTGCAAATGGGCACAGCATCCAGCCTGAGACAGAAGATGGCAGGCAGGCAACTGCTCTTCTATTACAGTGAAAAAAAATATTTTTTTTTAAATCTAAAGCTTAAGCTATTGTCACAACAGATATGAGTGGTGGCACTGACTGTGCAAATGGGCACAGCATCCAGCCTGACACAGAAGATGGCAGGCAGTCAACTGCTCTTCTATTACAGTGAAAAAAAATATATTTTTTTAAATCTAAAGCTTAAGCTATTGTCACAACAGATATGAGTGGTGGCACTGGGCAAGTGGGCACAGTATCCACTGTGAACCTCACACAGAAGCTGGCAGGCAGGCACCTGCAATTACATTACACAAAAAAAAAAAAGCAGCCTGATGTTCTAGCCCTAAAAAGGGCTTTTTTTTAATCTTATCCAAATGATTTTTTAATCTCACCTTATTTGTATTAAATAAAGGGTCACTCCTAAATATTTGCACTTTATCTAGCACTTGTTGCAAAGTCGTAGGTTTCAGAGCTCATATTTACAAATTATATTCATTAATTTTTTTAGAGCACGCGGTCTCAGCCTTCTTCAATTCCTTCTGTCTGTTCAATTTGACTGGCTGATGCTACTCTCGGTATTAGATCTTTTTTGAGATACCGTATATACTCGAGTATAAGCCGACCCGAATATAAGCCGAGGCCCCTAATTTTACAAATATAAGCCGAGGCCCCTAAAAAACATAAGTCTAGGGTAGGAAATGCAGCAGCTACTGGTAAATTTCTAAATAAAATTAGATCCTAAAAAAATTATATTAATTGAATATTTATTTACAGTGTGTGTATATAATGAATGCAGTGTGTGTGTATGAGTGCAGTGTGTGTATGTATGAGTGCAGTGCGTGTGTATGAGTGCAGTTTGTGTATGAGTGCAGTGTGTGTGTATGAGTGCAGTGTGTGTATGAATGCAGTGTGTGTATGTATGAGTGCAGTGTGTGTGTATGAGTGCAGTTTGTGTATGAGTGCAGTGTGTGTGTATGAGTGCAGTGTGTGTATATGAGTGCAGTGTGTATATATAAGTGCAGTGTGTGTATGAGTGCAGTGTGTGTGTATGAGTGCAGTGTGTGTGTGTGTGATGCAGTGTTTGTGTATGTGTTGCAGAGCCTTGGTGGGGGGGTGGGCATTTTAATTATTATTACTTTTTTAATTATTATTTTAATATGTTTTTATTATTATTTTTTAAGTATTATTATTTTATTGCTATTTTTTTTTTCGTCCCCCCTCCCTGCTTGATACATGGCAGGGAGGGGGGCTCTCACTCCCTGGTGGTCCAGTGGCATTTGCAGTTCAGTGGAGGGGGGCTGGCAGGAAGCTCTTACTTACCTCTCCTGCAGCTCCTGTCAGCTCCCTTCTCCTCCGCGCCGGTCTGGTCAGCTCCCCTGTCAGCTCACAGTGTAAGTCTCGCGGCCGCACTATGACCCCGCGGCTCTCACGTGACTTACACTGGGAGCTGACAGGGGAGCTGACCGGACTGGCGTGGAGGAGAAGGGAGCTGACAGGAGCTGCGGGAGAGGTAAGTTACAGCTCTCTGCCAGCCCCCTCCTACACAGCCCCCAGTCAGGGCCGGCGCGTCCATAAGGCGGCACAGGCGGCCGCCTTAGGGCGCCAGAGGAGGGGGGCGCAAAAATCCGAATCCCCTGCCTCTGGCTGGAGACTCGGATTTTTAAACTCACCTCTCTCCCTGCAGCCAGCACACAGCAGGAGCCTGGCAGTGAAGTCAGCCGTCCTCCTCTTGATACCGGAGAAACTGACGGAAGCCAAGCACAGAGAGATGGACACAGGTTTCTTCAGGAAGGAAGAGATTCTTTATTGGATCACCGATCGGGACTCAGAGGGACTAGTGTCACCAAAATACAGCAAGTTCTGAGCCCCGGACAATAGTGCAGGTTCCTTATATAGGCACATAACTCCTCCCATATTAAGCTCCACCCGCACATTCTCTTGACCAATCAATACAAATAAGAATTAACTTCCTGCTTGACCGCATGGCCTGTCCAGCACAATGGAGGAGGGGAATACTACATCCTGTATTCTTGCACATGCTCCGTACACTACTGATCGTATCTTGCCTCGTGCAACCAACTGATCGATACGTCAGCATATGCACGTACACATGCCACGTGGTAATCTCGGCCTACTAAATTTATTTTCACCGAGATTCCACCACATTCCCCCCTTTGATGCCTCTTGATATTTCACAATTACTTGAGGCATCACTTAACCTTGGTTTGCATACACCGCAAGTTACCTTGAACCAGACCAGACTTATCTTATGATGTGAATCTTCAACACTCATCTTCCTGCATTGGTTCTCCCTGATCTAGAGCCTTATATTTATATATAGCCATTATCTGTGCAGCAGCCTTCCTTTCTGCTATATTTTCTATCAGGCTTTGCACAGACCTTACTACTAAGGGTATAAGACACGGCAGGAGTAGACACAACATTAAAATCAGTAGGACTCCACCTACCACTGCTTTAAGCCCTCCAAACCACTCATACCAGCTACCAAACCAACTACTTGGATTATACCCTTTCCATACCTGAGTAGGCACATGCGCTAGTTTAACCATATGGCTAGTAAGCTCAGCTATTGCTTGCCCTTCGTCATCTATTTGAAGACAGCAATTGCTCAGGTTAAACTTCCCACATACACCTCCCTCTACTGCCAAAAGGTAATCCAAGGCTAATCTATTTTGGTAGACTGCTGTCCTCATCCTGGTATTGTGCTTCGCTAGAAGATTGAGCGCTTGTGATGTCTCGTTAGTAATAATCTCAACCACTGCCTGTAATCTTATAATACGGTTGAGCATATAAATTGGGGTTCTATAACCAAAGGTACCATCCTCTGCCCACGTGGCTGGCCCATAATAATCTATAATACGCTGGGGAGGCCATTCATTATCTTCCCAGGTACCTATCTCTATGGGTCCCCTTTTCTTCCTATGATTCACATCATACACTTTAACACCTAAAGTCTCACCTGTTTCGATAGGTAACAAGAAGAAGGATGGTTTGAGCATACCCAACACACATGCCCCTTCCCAGTCCTGTGGCAACTCCGAATAGGCTTTCTTACCACAGATCCAGTACAAATTTGCTGGGGCTCTCCAGTTAGATGTGATGGATAAATCAAACCACACATCCTTTAAATTGGCGTATCTAGCAAACGGGTTAGATGGCTCTGAGACATTTGAAGCCGACCACCAAGTTGTATTCTTTGTATCATCATCATAAGCTTTTTGCCCTAGACAAGTTAATTCTCCTACAGAAGTATTATACATCATTCCTTTCCTCGCTATGCAAACATAACCTATGATGGAGGTCTTTAATCTCCACTCAGATTTACCTCTAACACTCATATGATAATCGGCTTGTTTAGATATTAATTGGTCAACTGCCTCAGAACCGGACATTACCTCCTTTGCTTCCCAAGGCCATTGGTCTCCAATGTTAGTACCTCCACACACATAGCAGTTGGTAACATTAAGACTACCGGCAATACTTTCGGCTAAATCTATGAACAGGTTTTTAGCATTATGGGGGATCTTATTATCTATGCTCATCTCTTCATAAAAGGAATGGTATACTTGATGAGTCTGGGAGGATACCGTATCAGTCTCTATCCCTATAAACAATACTGTCCCAGGATCTAAACCCGTCCCATATATTTGAAGCCCAAATAAATTACCATATTTATCTAAGAACTTGTCGGGGTTATTTATAAGTATATGGACTGGATTGCATTCCATAGACTTACAATATGGACTGGTAGGCAACTTAGTCACAATCATATCCTTGTCTACTGTCTGTCCCCAAGTCGCCCACCCCACACAAGACCAATATGGGCAAAAGTTATAATCTCTATTTGGGCATCTAGGACTCACGTACTTATTTTTACTACTGGGACAAATATATTTATCGTTAGACCCATACGTCCTCTCCCATCTAAGATCCCCACATACATTCCACGGCTTTCTACCACTTGATATCGCCTTACACGCATCAAATAGCAGAACACCCGAAGAATGTACGGATTCTAATACCGTCTTATTAATTAGGGTCCCCTGAGGATCTCCATTCCTGAGAGTCAACCAAATTGTACGGGGTTGATACTCTGGACTGAAGCACTTAGGTTCTCCTACTCCTAAATGGCACAAGGTTCCTCGTCACTCCGACTGAGTCGTGCGTTTTAACCGGATCTTGCAGGGATTCTCTGGATCTGCTGTAACTTGCCAAGAATCGACTGCTGCTGGTTTAACCCTGGAGTGATGTATCCACGGAGTCACTTCGGCTACTTTTATCGCTGTAGGGGTAGACAAAAGAACAACATAAGGACCTCTCCACTTGGGCCCTAACGGTACATTATTCCACTCTTTAATCCACACTTGGTCTCCTGGGTGGTAACTATGAACTGGGGGATAAATATTCACAGGTAATCTATCTTGTACCCATTTCTGTACCTCCTCCATAGTCTTACCCAACTCTACAACCTGCTGCCGGGTAATTCCTTCTCCCAACTGACTCAAATCCCCCCTTAAGTTACCAAGTACGGGAGGTGGTCGCCGATACATGATTTCAAAAGGAGAGAGGCCCATCCTTCTGGTAGGTGTACTGCGGATTCGCAATAAAGCTATGGGCAAGAGAACGTTCCACTTAAGTTGGGTTTCCTGACACATTTTAGCCAACTGATTCTTAATAGTTCTATTCATTCTCTCTACCTTACCAGAACTCTGGGGTCTATATGCCGTATGAAGCCTCCACTTTATACCAGGCATATGAGTCAGTTGTTGTAGGCATTGGTGCACAAAAGCTGGACCATTGTCCGATCCTATAGAACATGGTAGTCCATATCAGGGTATTATTTCTCGTAGCAGGAATCTCACAACTTCTCCTGCTTTCTCTGTACGAGTAGGACATGCTTCTGCCCAGCCTGAATAGGTACACACAACTACCAGCAGGTAGCGATGTCCACCAGATTTAGGCATCACTGTATAGTCAATTTGTAAATCGGACATGGGGAGTCCCCCCGTAAACTGGACTCCTGGTGGCTTTACTGGTCCTTGCCTTGCATTATTTTTAGCACACGTTTCACATCTTCGTACAATGGCCTGAGTCAAGTTGGACAATCTTGGTATGTAGAAATGTTTTCTGAGAGATTCTTCTGTACTGTCCCAGAATGTGTCCCGTTGTGATAGTTTTGGACAATTTCTACCGCTAGTGATGCTGGAATAACTATTCTTCCATCTTCTAACTGATACCATTTGTTCTCCAAGTACTTTCCAGGTTCAGTCTTTAACCACTCCTCTTCTTGAGTTGTATAAACTGGAGTCCATTGAGACAGTGGAGTTGGTATAAGAGCAGCTATATGCTCCACATATTCCTGTCTTCCTGATTCAGCGGCAGGCTTAGCCGCACTGTCTGCCATCCGATTTCCTTTGGTTACATCACCATCTCCTCTCAGATGCGCTCGACAATGTATAATACCGACTTCTTTCGGCTCCCACACTGCTTCCAATAGTTGTAGGATTTCAGCTGCGTACTTGATTTCTTTGCCTTCTGAATTCAATAGTCCTCTTTCTTTATACAAAGCTCCGTGGGCATGAGTGGTTAAAAACGCATACTTGGAGTCCGTGTAGATGTTCACTCTTAAACCTTCAGCCAATTGTAACACTCGTGTCAGTGCTATCAATTCTGCCTTTTGTGCTGATGTTCCTTTTGCCAGTGGCCGAGCTTCTATCACCTTGTCTATCGTTGTTACTGCATATCCTGCATAGCGGATCCCTTCTTTCACATAACTACTGCCGTCGGTGTAATATTGAACATCAGGGTTCTGGATGGGAAAATCACGAAGATCTGGTCTACTTGAAAATACTTCATCCATCACTTCCAAACAATCATGTTGACTTTCAGTAGGTTGTGGCAAAAGGGTAGCTGGATTTAAGGTGTTTACAGTCTCTAAATGCACTCTTGGGTTTTCACACAACATTGCTTGATACTTGGTCATACGGCTGTTACTAAACCAATGATTTCCTTTGTAATCCAACAACGTCTGTACTGCATGTGGAACTCGTACATAAAGTTCTTCACCCAGAGTGAGTTTATCGGCTTCAGCTACTAGCAGGGCGGCTGCAGCTACGGCTCTTAGACAAGGTGGAAGTCCGCTGGTCACTGCATCCAGTTGCTTAGACATGTAGGCAACAGGTCTTTGCCATGATCCCAAGTACTGTGTCAATACTCCCACAGCCATTCTTCTTTGTTCATGTACATACAGGTAGAATGGTCGTGTGTGATCAGGTAGACCTAATGCTGGGGCACTCATCAAAGCCTTCTTCACATCTTCAAATGCCATTTGCTGTTCTTGAGTCCATAAGAAGGGGTCGTGCTCTGTACCTTTGATAGCTGCATACAGAGGTTTTGCCAGTATCGCGTAGCTGGGAATCCATATCCTACAGAAGCCTGCTGCCCCCAAGAATTCTCGCACTTGTCTTCTATTCTTGGGTATCGGTATTTGGCACACAGCTTCTTTTCTCTCTGGCCCCATAATTCTTTGGCCTTCAGAGATATGGAATCCCAGATATTTGACAGTTGGCAAACACAACTGAGCCTTCTTTCTAGACACCTTGTATCCTGCCTTCCAGAGAATGTGTAGTAGATCGTGCGTTGCTTGCTGACATATTTCCTTTGTAACTGCTGCTATCAACAAGTCATCTACATATTGTAACAATACACACTCTCCTGGGATGGACTCGAAATCCAGTAGATCTTGACTTAGAGCTGAACCAAATAGGGTAGGTGAATTTTTAAACCCTTGGGGCAGTCTTGTCCAGGTCATTTGGCGTTTTGAGCCCGTCACAGCGTTTTCCCATTGGAAAGCGAAGATACATTGGCTTTCTGTGGCAATTCGGAGGCAAAAGAAGGCATCTTTGAGGTCTAAGACTGTAAAGTAAGTAGCCCTGCCCGGAATAAAAGCAAGCAGGTTATATGGATTGGGCACAACTGGATGTATACTAACAACCGCATCATTGACTGCTCTCAAGTCCTGCACAGGTCGATACTCATCTGTACCGGGCTTTTGAACAGGCAGCAATGGGGTGTTCCAGGGGGAAGTACAGAATTTTAGGATACCATACCGTATGAACTTATCCAGATAAGATTGGATGTTCTTCTTAGCCTTCTGCGGGATGTGATATTGTCTTAGGCTCACTGGATAAACCCCAAGTTTTAGTTCGATTTTAATAGGTGGAATATTGCGGGCCAGTCCTGGTGGGTTGTTCTCTGCCCAAACTCCTGGTATGTTGAATAGGGATTCATCACTCCTAGGGTTTTGGCTAGTCAACGCTGTATAAAGTCGCCACTCTTCTTCCTTTGGTACGGATAATGTCATAATACCTGAAGGTCCATTAAACTTTAAGGATGTTGTTCCATTTGGTAGGAACGTAATCTGCGCTTGTAACTTGGATAGCATATCACGTCCCAGCAATTGGACTGGACATTCAGGCATATAAAGGAATTGATGTTTTACTACGTGGCCTCCCAATGTACAGAGTCGACTTTTAAGAACCGGTTTTGCAGCACTTCTCCCAGTTGCTCCTATTACAGTAATAGTTTTTCCAGATGGAGGAGCAACTAGGTCAGTCACCACCGAATGTTCAGCACCAGTGTCGATCATGAACGCACTCCTTTTTCCCCCTATTGATACATCGACCATAGGCTCCGCTCGACCAAGGGGGATGGAGCCCGGTCGGTATCAATAGTCCTCCATGACCGTGTCAGCCAATCCTACAAAGTCCCTACCTTCTCTATCGCGGGACCTTTGCGCTGCTGGATAGTACCTATCTTCCCTTACACTTCCTCTGTTCCCATTACTTCCTCTATTACCATTACTCCCTCCGGGGCCTCCTCTACCTCTCGCTCTGCCTCTAAAGTTTCCGTAACCTGCCCTAGGTAGGTCTCTCTCGTACTGCTCTCTTTGCGGACACTCGTTTCTCCAATGCCCTTCTTCCTTGCAATACGCGCACAGATTCCTACTCAAAGGCTCCCTATTCCATCTACTATCGCCTCTATCTGGACCCCGTCTATCTACGCCTGCGATCGCTACCGCTAGCATATCAGCCTTTTTACGCATCTTGCGCTCTTCCTCTTTCTTTGTCTCTGTTTCCCTGTTCATGTATACTTTATTTGCTACCTCCATTAGTGGGGTAATAGACATTCCTGCAAACCCTTCTAACTTCTGTAGCTTGCGCTTAATATCTCCGTAAGCTTGGCTGACAAAGGCGGAGTTTACCATTCGGGAATTATCAGCGTCTTCCGGATTAAAGGGGGTATACAAGCGGTATGCCTCCAATAATCGGTCATAAAAGACACTGGGCACTTCATCACTTTTCTGAATCACCTCAACTGTCTTCGACATATTTATGGCTTTCTTCCCTCCGGCTTTCATGCCAGCAATTATAGCGTCTCTATAGGCTTTCAGTTGAACCATATCAGCGCCATTAACATTCCAATCGGGATCGGTGTTAGGGTAATGTGTTGCAGCCCATGCTGCCGGATTGGCTTGATTTAAAGCACGGGCTCTATCCTCTAGCGCTTTAATGGCCGCTTGATTAATCCTTGTCCTTTCCTCATTATTAAACAATGTCATTAATAACTGCTGGCAATCAGCCCATGTCGGGTTATGTGTCTGAACTATCGAGGTGAACAGATCGGTCATAGCTTGTGGTTTCTCAGTGTACGAGGAGTTGTGGGCCTTCCAATTCAAGAGATCGGTAGTCGTGAACGGGACATATACGAAGACTGGGTCAGCATGTGCCATTTGACCTGCGGCATCGATATAGGCTGACCCAGGATTCAGACGAAGAGGCATCTGATAATGTTTTAATTGTTGGGTACCGGTCAGTTGTCGGGTTAGTATGGGACTACGTGGAGGGGCGTCAGTTAGAGGTTCCGGTCGGGGGGTAATAGAGCATGAGGATGTGGGAGCTTGATTTTGGGAAAAGTTAGTGAATAGAACACTCCGAGCCGAGCTAGAAGAAGCTTGACCGGAAGTTTGAAGTGCCGCCAAATCAGGATATTCAGATCTAATGGGGGTTGGTCCTGGTTCCGGAAGGGGAGGTTAAGTACGAGGGGGGGTGGATTCTGTACTGGAGGAGGAAGCGGAAGTGGATGAAGGCAATGAGGGGAGGGGTATAGAATTTCCTGCACTCGCGTCACCTCTTCCTGTAGGGAAGTAAGGGGGCGGCAAAGGGATCTCGGACTCAGGGGGCGTGTCCAAAATGGGCCTAACCACAGTCCTAGTGGACAAACAAGTCCTGGCCACCATGAGGTGACATTGCTCCTCGTGGCATATCTGAATCCATTTTGGCGAGTCGTTTACGGCCTGTCTCCAGCAATCAATATATGGAAACTGCCCGTAAAGTTCAGGCCTACCTGATACAGCCACGTGTACACTCTGTACCAGAGTTGGATCCAAACTGCCACGTGGCGGCCATGCCGCAACCAAAGTGGGCCACTCCCTAGTGCACAAAGTGACCAAACGTACAGGAGACATTTTAACCCCAAAATCACATGTTTTGAATCCCTTTTTAAAATTCTTTACCATACAACCTAAGGGATCCGGAATCGTTGACTCCGACGCACCCATTCTTATCAATGGAACGTCGTTGACAACGAATACTATACACGCGTTCTATTCAACAGTCACACCCGTTTCCTCTGGCAACAGCACCACGTGGTACGGTTACCAAGTGAAACGTACACAATAACACAATAAACACTCAGGGAATTCCCGTACACACACAGCTGTTACACCAGTCACTAAATAATCAATATTATGCCCTTTGGCGAAACTATACAGTCACCCACGCTATAATTCTCTATATATGAATTACCCGTCTATAACACACCCCAGTAACATCGTCTTTTACAAATAGCGGTTACAGTACGGTTAGCATAGGTCAAAGCACAATTTAAGGTCACAATACAATTATTAGTGGTTATGGTGTTAAACATGCAATAGACGACAATGATTAGTACTTATATACAGTGTCAGTAAATATACAGGGTTATGGTACCGTGCACTATGATACAGCAACACACTATTAACACTCTCGCTAGACGGCTGAGCTCGCGCTATCTAACAAGATATACACTTTACTAACAATCTTTAACACATTTACAATCCCAACTAAACTATTGGCCAGTACCTTGAATGGACTACCTAAAACTATATACACCCGTTTTGGTTAGCCACACTGCCCAAGCACCACATATAGTGAACTAGAGGACCGAATTTACACAGACGCCTCTTAGTCTATTACTCTATCAAAAATCTAGTGGGTTCCAAATTTACACGCCTTCCCAGTTAGCCAAGATAGGTTGAGAGCTAGCGAACCGAATTTACACAGGCGCCGCTTAGTCTCCCGGTCCCTCCGACCTAGCGAACAAAATATACACCCTAGAACGCTAGTCTAGACAAGACACCGGTGTCCGGCTAGGGCTATTTACACAGGACCCCGCCTGACTCCAAACCAAATCAAACGGTCTTACTAAAGAGCGTTCGATTGAGCGGTGCGCCTTCGCTCCTTCCCTCCGACAGAGGGGGCAGATTCCATACACAGATTTAAACCCCTTTTGGGCCTACCGCACAATCGGTATACCCCTAGTGGGTCTGCCGTCTAAAACAGCAGTTGTCTTACCTCCTCGTTCCTGAACCTGAGTTCACACTCATCGACGGGGACACCCCAGCACTTCTTACGTAGAGGCCGATGATCTCCTGGACAACAGACCAGTGGCGCCGAGATGAAGGGAGGTCCACGCAGAAGTTCAGGGGTGCAGCCGTAGAGAACGTGGGCAAAGATAGACCGTCTCACGCCTCTGCCTCTCACCTACCGTTGAACGATGAGCTTCCCGGCCAATGCACCAAATGATACCGGAGAAACTGACGGAAGCCAAGCACAGAGAGATGGACACAGGTTTCTTCAGGAAGGAAGAGATTCTTTATTGGATCACCGATCGGGACTCAGAGGGACTCGTGCCACCAAAATACAGCAAGTTCTGAGCCCCGGACAATAGTGCAGGTTCCTTATATAGGCACATAACTCCTCCCATATTAAGCTCCACCCGCACATTCTCTTGACCAATCAATACAAATAAGAATTAACTTCCTGCTTGACCGCATGGCCTGTCCAGCACAATGGAGGAGGGGAATACTACATCCTGTATTCTTGCACATGCGCCGTACACTACTGATCGTATCTTGCCTCGCACAACCAACTGATCGATACGTCAGCATATGCACGTACACATGCCACGTGGTAATCTCGGCCTACTAAATTTATTTTTACCGAGATTCCACCACACTCTGAAGATGTCAGAAGGGGGCGGGACTTCTACTGCTCCCAGACTCCCCAGCGGTCCTGATTGCAGCTCCAGCCTCCAGTGCAGCCCGTCCCAGCCGACCAGCAGGGGCACGGCTCTCCCCTCCCTGGCCCAAGGTAAGCTTCTGGGAGGGGAAGGGGGTGGGGGAACTTTTAGCATTTTTTTTTTTTAAATCAAAACGTTTTTTTTACTCCCCCTGCCCCCACTATACTCCACCTGCCCCCACTATACTCCCCCTGCCCCCACTATACTATCCCTGCCCCCACCATACTATCCCTGCCCCCACCATACTATCCCTGCCCCCACTATACTCCCCCTGCCCCCACTATACTCCACCTGCCCCCACCATACTATCCCTGCCCCCACCATACTCCCCCTGCCCCCACTATACTCCCCCTGCCCCCACTATACTCCACCTGCCCCACTATACTCCACCTGCCCCCACTATACTCCACCTACCCCCACTATACTCCACCTGCCCCACTATACTCCACCTGCCCCCACTATACTCCACCTGCACCCACCATACTATCCCTGCCCCACCATACTATCCCTGCCCCCACTATACTCCCCCTGCCCCCACTATACTCCACCTGCCCCCACTATACTACACCTGCCCCACTATACTCCACCTGCCCCCACTATACTACACCTGCCCCCACCATACTATCCCTGCCCCACTATACTATCCCTGCCCCCACTATACTCCCCCTGCCCCCACTATACTCCCCCTGCCCCACTATACTCCACCTGCCCCCACTATACTCCACCTGCCCCACCATACTATCCCTGCCTCCACTATACTATCCCTGCCCCCACTATACTATCCCTGCCCCCACTATACTATCCCTGCCCCACTATACTATCCCTGCCCCCACCATAATCCCCTTGCCCCCACTATACAGCCCCTGCCCCCACCATACGGCCCCTGCCCCCACCATACTATCCCTGCCCCCACCATACTACCCCTGCCACCTCTATAGCCCCTGCCCCCTCTACAGCCTCTGCCCCTCCAAACTGCCCCACCATACTACCCCTGCCCCCTTTACAGCCCCTCTATAGCCCCTGCCCCACCATAGTGCCCCTGCCCCCTCTACTGCCCCATGTGCCCCTCTACAGCACTTCTATTTCCCTCTATAGCCCCTGCCCCCACTATACTCCCCCTGCCCCCACTATGCTCCCCCTGCCCCCACCATGCTCCCCCTGCCCCCACCATGCTCCCCCTGCCCCCACCATACTCCCCCTGCCCCACCATACTCCCCCTGCCCCACCATACTCCCCCTGCCCCACCATACTCCCCCTGCCCCCACCATACTCCCCCTGCCCCCACCATACTCCCCCTGCCCCCACCATACTCCCCCTGCCCCCACCATACTCTCCCTGCCCCCACCATACTCTCCCTGCCCCCACCATACTCTCCCTGACCCCACCATACTCCCCTGCCCCCACCATAGCCCCTGCCACCTCTATAGCCCCTGCCCCCACCATACATACTGCTCCTGCCCCCTCTACAGCCCCTGCCCCTCCAAACTGCCCCACCATACTACCCCTGCCCCCTTTACAGCCCCTCAATAGCCCCTGCCCCACCATAGTGCCCCTGCCCCCTGTACTGCTCCATGTGCCCCTCTACAGCACTTCTATTTCCCTCTATAGCCCCTGCCCCCACTATACTCCCCCTGCCCCCACTATGCTCCCCCTGCCCCCACCATGCTCCCCCTGCCCCCACCATGCTCCCCCTGCCCCCACCATACTCCCCCTGCCCCACCATACTCCCCCTGCCCCCACCATACTCCCCCTGCCCCACCATACTCCCCCTGCCCCCACCATACTCCCCCTGCCCCCACCATACTCCCCCTGCCCCCACCATACTCTCCCTGCCCCCACCATACTCTCCCTGCCCCCACCATACTCTCCCTGATCCCACCATACTCCCCTGCCCCACCATAGTCCCTGCCACCTCTATAGCCCCTGCCCCCACCGTACATACTGCTCCTGCCCCCTCTACAGCCCCTGCCCCTCCAAACTGCCCCACCATACTACCCCTGCCCCCTTTACAGCCCCTCAATAGCCCCTGCCCCACCATACTGCCCCCTTTAAAGCCCCTGCCCCCACTATACTACCCCTGCCCCCACTATATTGCCCCTGCCCCCGCTATACTGCCCCTGCCCCCGCTATTCTGCCCCCACCATACTACCCCTGCCCCACCATACTACCCCTGCCCCCACCATACTACCCCTGCCCCCACCATACTCCCCCCTGCCCCCACCATACTCCCCCTGCCCCCACCATACTCTCCCTGCCACCACCATACTCCCCTGCCACCTCTATAGCCCCTGCCCCACCATACTACCCCTGCCCCCACCATACTGCCCCTGCCCCCTCTACAGCCCCTGCCCCTTCAAACTGCCCCACCATACTACCCCTGCCCCCTTTACAGCCCCTCAATAGCCCCTGCCCCACCATAGTGCCCCTGCCCCCTCTACTGCCCCATGTGCCCCTCTACAGCACTTCTATTTCCCTCTATAGCCCCTGCCCCCACCATACTGCCCCCTCTATGTCCCTCTATAGCCCCTGCCCCACCATACTGCCCCTGCCCCCTCTACAGCCCCTCTATGCTCCTGCCCCACTATACTGCCCCTGCCCCCTCTATAGCCCCTGCCCCCTCTACAGCCCCTGCCCCACCAAACTGCCCCACCATACTACCCCTGCCCCTTAACAGCCCCTCTATAGCCCCTGCCCCACCATACTACCCCTGCCCCTTAACAGCCCCTCTATAGCCTCTGTCCCCACTCTACTGCCCCATGTGCCCCTCTCCAGCACTTCTATTTCCCTCTATAGACCCTGCCCCCACCATACTGCCCATGTTCCCTCTACGTCCCTCTATAGCCCCTGCCCCACCATACTGCCCCATGTGCCCCTCTACAGCACCTCTATAGCCCCTGCCCCCACCATACTGACCCTGTCCTCCTCTACTGCTCCCTGTGCCACCCTACAGCACCTCTATTTCCCTCCATAACCCCTGCCCCACCATACTGCCCCTCTACAGCTCCTCTATTTCCCTCTACAGCCCCTGCCCTGTCTACAGCCCCTCTTTCCCTCTAAAGCCTCTGCCCCACCATACTGCCCATGCGCCCCTATACAGCCCATGCCCCCCTCTACAGCCCCTGTCCCCACTATACTGCCCATGCCCCCTATTGCTTTTGTGCCCCCCTCTTTATCCCCTGTGCCTCCTCTATTTCCCTCTACAGCCCCTGCCTCTGCCCCCCTTTCACACGCCTCTACTGCCCCTGTCTCCCCCCTCTACTTCCTCTACCCGCCTCAACAGCCCCTGTCCCCCCTCTACTTCCCATTTACCCCTACTATACTGTCCCTGTGACACCACTTTATTGCCTCAGTGTCCCTCGTTACACCCTGTGCCCACACCATACTGCCCCTGTGTCCCCCTCTACTGCCCCTGTTTCCCACCATGCTGCCCGTTTCCAACCACATTGCCCCTTTGCTCCCACCACAGCCCCTATACTCCCTTCTACAGCCTCTAACTCCCTTACTTCACATCCCTTCCACTCCCTTTTACCCCATAACTCCAGTACAGCCCCTATTCCCTTACTACAGTCCTTACCCCCACTACAGCCCCTCTCCCCCAATTGCTGCCCATATCCCCCACACTACAGCCCCTGTTCCCACTTGCAGCCATCAACCTACTTCAGTCCCTAACCCCCTACTACAGCCCCAATTCCCCACTACATTTCCTAAGCTCCCAATTACAGCCCCTAACTCTCAACTACAGCCCCTGTCCCCCTACTACAGCCCGTAACTCCTTAATTAGAGCCCCTATTACCCCACTAAAACTCACTACCACCCCCCCCCCCACCCAAGATTAGGCTCTGGATCTGCCCCTGCTCTGTATACCTGTCTGCATGTCTCTGTATGACTATGTCTGTCTGTGTATGAAAGTGTATGTATGTTTGTGTCTGTATGTCTCTATATGACTGTGTCCGTGTGTTTCTGAATGTCACTGTATGCCTGTGTCTGTATGTCTCTGTATGCCTGCATCTTCATGTCTCTGTATGTCTGTGTTTGTATAACTGTGTCTTTATTTATCTATATGCCAGTGTCTGCATGTATCTGTGTGTGTGTCTGTATGACTGTATGTCTGTGTACCTGTATGTGTTGATTGTATGACTGTGTGCCTGTATGGCTGTGTTTGTGTCAGGGTACCTGAAGTCTCTACCTCCGAGAGAGGTAGAGACTTAGACGTTCATCCGTCCGGACGCCATGTTTCCTCTGTTCCTCGCGGTCGACCCGGTCACACAAACGCCGGCCGCGAGGGAGTCTCTTCCTTTTGTAGCATGGTGCCCGGAGGCCGACGTCATCACGCCAATCCGGAACGACCTGTCACTCAGTCCGAGACAGACTAATCAGGTTTCGTCGGAGGCGTGTCTATCCTCTCTAGCCAGGGTATTTAAACATACTTCGCCCTGTTGCTCATTGCCCTGTCGTGGTTCTAGCCTGTCTAGTCACACAGTGCTCTGGTGTTTCTCAGTTATCCTTTTGGTTTCTACCCGGCTTGTTTCCTTACTCTGTTTACCTCCGTTATCCTTGACCCGGCTTGTTCCTCGCTTACCTGTCTTCTCGTTCCCTCGACCTCGGCTTGTCTCTGACCATTCTCTATACTCTCTGTACGTTAGCCCGGCCATTCTAAGGACCGGTATACGTACCCTGTACCTGTTTGTACTTTGCGTGTTGGATCCCTGTCCCGATCCTGACATTACGACAGGGCCAATGGATCCTGCAGGTACAAACAGTCAGGTTGGTTCCTCTGATTCCAGGTTTGACGCCATGGAACACAGAATGGACCAAATGGCCTTAGCACTACAGGCATTGTTGTCTCGTGCTAATAATCCTCCAGAGGAGACGCGTCCTACTCCTATTTCCTCTGTAGGTTCAGGCCTAGAGGTAGCTACTGTAGGTGCCTCTTCCCGTGTTACTCCACCTGTACGTTATGGTGGGTCACCTGAGAAGTGTCGTGGTTTTTTAAACCAGATCAGCATTCACTTTGAATTGCAACCTCGCTCCTATCCTACCGATAGGGCAAAGGTTGGGTTTATTATCACCTTACTCATTGAGAAAGCTCTGAGATGGGCTAACCCATTATGGGAGAACGATAACCCGTTGGTATACAATTATACTGCCTTTGTAGCTGCTTTTAGAAGAACTTTTGACCCCCCTGGTAGAAAGGTCAATGCAGCCAGATTACTGTTGCGCCTGAGACAGGAGAACCGAACATTAGTGGATTATGCACTAGAGTTCAGGTCTCTGGCGTCAGAAGTTAAGTGGAATGAACAGGCTTATATGGATGTATTCTTGAACGGGTTATCAGATGTTATCCTTGACGAAATTGCTACTAGGGAGCTACCAGAGAATTTAGAGGACTTAATTTCGTTCATTTCTCGTATTGATGAACGTATAAGAGAAAGACAGAACACTCGAGAGAGGAACCTAAGACCTGCCTTTAAATTAGCACCTGCATTTCTAAGTCCTGAGTCCAATACCTCACTAATTCCTGAACCTATGCAGATAGGCAATACTCATCTCTCAGAAGAGGAGAGACTGTACAGGAGAAGGGAGGGATTGTGTATGTATTGTGGTGTCAGAGGTCATTTACGCCTGAATTGTCCTGTTCGCTCGGGAAACGCCCGCACCTAAGTTTCTCTAGAGGACAGGCCTTGGGTGTTTCTATTTTGTCCTCTACGCATAATTACAAAAATCACAGGCTTTTACTACCAGTTTCTTTAACATGGAAGAAGGAAGTACTTAAGACCGTGGCATTGATAGATTCCGGCGCTGCTGAGAATTTTATCGATCAAGCCTTTGCCACTAAGCACACTATTCCTTCCCAGTTAAGAGAGACCCCCTTGGCCGTTGAGGCCATCGATGGTAGACCACTACTCGAGCCTGTTATTACTCGTGAGACTATATCCATGAGCCTGTCTGTTGGTATCTTACACGAGGAGAGTATATCTCTTATGCTTATTTCGTCCCCTTCCGTTCCCATAGTCCTGGGGTATCCATGGTTAAAGAGACATAACCCTACTATCGATTGGGAGTTAGGGGAGATACTCTCGTGGGGTCAGGGTTGTCAGGAGAGGTGTTTACGGAAGGTATCCCCTTTGGCTGTAATTTACACACCTGACACTACTACCCAGCCTAAAGAGAGACAGATACCTCCTTTGTACATGGACTTAAAGGCAGTATTCGATAAAAAGAACGCTGATACTCTACCTCCACACAGGTCCTTTGATTGTAAAATTAACCTATTACCTGGTACCATGCCTCCTAGGGGCAATGTATATCCTCTATCCACTAAAGAGAATGCTGTTTTAGAGGAGTATATTCAGGAGAATTTAGACAAGGGATTTATCAGGAGATCCTCATCTCCTGCCGGGGCTGGGTTCTTTTTTGTTAAGAAGAAGGATGGGTCACTCAGACCTTGTATCGATTATCGAGGGTTGAATAAAATAACCATCAGGAATGCCTATCCTATCCCCTTGATTACAGAACTCTTTGATCGGTTAAAGGGCTCTAAGATTTTCACCAAGTTGGACCTCAGAGGGGCGTACAACTTGGTGAGAATTCAGCAAGGCCATGAGTGGAAGACAGCGTTTAATACCCGCTATGGTCATTATGAGTATACGGTCATGCCTTTTGGTCTCTGTAACGCACCTGCAGTTTTCCAAGATTTGATTAACGAAGTTCTTAGGGAATTTCAACATGATTGTGTTATTGTCTACCTGGATGACATACTCATACACTCTAAAGAGATTGAGACCCACCATCGACAAGTCAGACAGGTATTACACAAACTTTTACAACACGGTTTGTACTGTAAACTTGAGAAATGCAGTTTTGACCAGACCCAGATAGACTTTCTTGGATACGTGATTTCTGGGGAGGGCTTTAAGATGGATCCTGACAAACTCCAGTCTATTTTAGATTGGCCATTGCCTCAGGGACTCAAAGCTATTCAGAGATTTATTGGCTTCTCTAATTATTATAGACGCTTCATTAAGGGCTACTCGTCTATTATTGCGCCCATCACCAATATGACCAAACAAGGGGCGGATACTAAGACATGGTCTACTGATGCTCTAGCTGCTTTCAAGAGTCTCAAAGAACTTTTTGCTTCTGCTCCAATACTAGTCCATCCGGATACGACCTTACCGTTCCTGCTCGAGGTCGATGCCTCTGAGACAGGAGTAGGGGCGGTTCTGTCACAAAGATTGGGGGTAGATAAACCATTGCACCCATGTGGTTTTTTTTCTAAGAAACTTTCGGGCCCTGAGAGCAGATATGACATCGGCGACAGAGAACTCTTAGCAGTCATTAAAGCCTTAAAGGAATGGAGACATTTATTAGAGGGAACCTTACACCCTATTACTATCCTGACGGACCACAAGAACTTGTCCTACATTGGGGAGGCTAAGCGCCTGTCCTCTAGGCAGGCTCGTTGGTCCTTATTCCTGACTCACTTCAACTATGTGCTGACTTATAGACCTGGTTCAAAAAATTCTAAAGCCGATGCCTTATCTCGCCAGTATGAACCTTCTACTGTACCTGAGCCGGTCCTTTCCTCTATAGTTCCGAAATGCAATATTGTTGCTAATACGAATCTCAGGATTCATTCTCCGTTACTGGCCGAGATCGTTAAGCTACAACATTTAGCACCTAGACAGACTCCTGTGGGTCGACATTTCGTTCCTCCTGCTCTTCAACTGGAACTGTTGCAGTGTTTCCATAACAGCAAGATGGCGGGACATCCTGGTATTCGCAAGACTTTTGCGTTGATCTCTAAGGATTTCTGGTGGCCTGCTTTACGTAGGGATACTAAAGATTTCATCGCTGCATGTGAGGTTTGTACTAAGACCAAACAACCTCATACGCTTCCTTGTGGATTCCTGCACCCCTTAGAAGTTCCAGAGAAGCCGTGGTCCTGCTTGGCCATGGACTTTATTGTCGATCTACCTATCTCTAAAAAACAGACTGTTATCCTCACCGTGGTTGACAGATTCACTAAGATGGCACACTTCATTCCTCTGCCTAAACTTCCATCTTCTCCCGAATTGGCCGAGATATTCGCTAGGGAGATTTTTCGCCTACATGGGATACCCTCTCAAATTGTGTCTGACAGAGGTTCCCAATTTATTTCCCGTTTTTGGAGGTCCTTCTGTTCGCAACTTGGTATCAAATTGAACTTTTCTTCTGCCTATCACCCTCAGTCTAATGGAGCTGCTGAACGTACCAACCAGAAAATTGAACAATATTTGCGATGTTTTGTTTCCGAACACCAGGATGATTGGGTCGGTTTGATTCCTTGGGCAGAGTTTGCACACAACAATCTCGTTTGCGATTCTACTCATTCAAGCCCCTTCTTCATGAATTATGGCTTTCACCCGTCTATTCTTCCTTCGGCTTCTCCTTCCCAGGGGGTGCCGTCGGTTGATGTTCATGTTGCTAATTTGAGGAAGTTGTGGGATCAAACTCGGCAAATCCTTACGCACAATTCTATGCTGGTTAAGAAACATGCTGATAAACGTAGAAGGGCGGCTCCGCTCTTTGTTCCGGGTGATAGGGTATGGTTGAGCACGAGGAACATCCGTTTAAAGGTGCCCTCCATGAAGTTCGCTCCCCGTTATATTGGACCTTACAGGGTGTTGTCTCGTATCAATCCAGTTGCGTATCGTCTAGCTCTTCCTGATACCTTACGCATCCCTAACTCGTTTCATGTGTCGTTGCTGAAACCTCTTATTTGTAACAGGTTCTCCTCCACAACAGCCCCTCCTTGTCCTGTTCAGGTGGAGGGTCAGGAGGAGTATGAGGTTAACTCTATTATTGATTCTCGTATCTCCCGGGGGAATGTACAATATCTGGTCGATTGGAAGGGATACGGTCCTGAGGAGAGGAGTTGGGTACCTCAGGAGGATGTTCATGCTCCTCGTCTCCGCAGGGCGTATCACTCTCGCTTTCCATCTCGTCCCGGTTCTTTCCGCCCGGTGGGCGTATCTGAGGGGGGGGGTACTGTCAGGGTACCTGAAGTCTCTACCTCCGAGAGAGGTAGAGACTTAGACGTTCATCCGTCCGGACGCCATGTTTCCTCTGTTCCTCGCGGTCGACCCGGTCACACAAACGCCGGCCGCGAGGGAGTCTCTTCCTTTTGTAGCATGGTGCCCGGAGGCCGACGTCATCACGCCAATCCGGAACGACCTGTCACTCAGTCCGAGACAGACTAATCAGGTTTCGTCGGAGGCGTGTCTATCCTCTCTAGCCAGGGTATTTAAACATACTTCGCCCTGTTGCTCATTGCCCTGTCGTGGTTCTAGCCTGTCTAGTCACACAGTGCTCTGGTGTTTCTCAGTTATCCTTTTGGTTTCTACCCGGCTTGTTTCCTTACTCTGTTTACCTCCGTTATCCTTGACCCGGCTTGTTCCTCGCTTACCTGTCTTCTCGTTCCCTCGACCTCGGCTTGTCTCTGACCATTCTCTATACTCTCTGTACGTTAGCCCGGCCATTCTAAGGACCGGTATACGTACCCTGTACCTGTTTGTACTTTGCGTGTTGGATCCCTGTCCCGATCCTGACAGTTTGTTTGATTGTGTGCCTGCATATTTCTGTGACTATGTGCCTGTATGTGTGTGTAGCTATATATCTATGTCTATATGGCTTGGGAGGGAAAAGTTACACAAAGGAGCCTGATGGGAAGAGGGACACACAAAATACAGGCTGAGGGGAGAGACCCACAGAAAAGGGCTGTGGGAAAGAAAGACACACAAATGGGCTGGGGGGGAAGGAGATACACATGGGGGTTGTAAGAGACATACAAGGGGGTGTAAGACACACTAAAGGGGGGTACAATACACTACATGGGGATTTCAAAAGGCTGGATATGAGACACCGCTAAAGATACATCTTATTCAAGTGTGGGGGGGCGGCAAAATTAATCTTCGCCTGTGTAGCCAAAAATCCTTGCACCGGCCCTGCCCCCAGTCTGTATTATGGCAATGTAAATTGCCATAATACAGACATTGACTCGAGTATAAGTCGAGCTGGGGTTTTTCAGCACAAGAAATGTGCTGAAAACCTCGACTTATACTCGAGTATATACGGTAATTTTGCAATGTGTAAATTTCCCAACTGATTTACTTTGTTTCTTATCAGATCTCTCTCCCCTTGTCTTGTACCTTCCTTAACACACATCTGAAACTGCTCTCTCTCTCTTCTGGCGTTGTCCCTGCTGACCTTAAACATGCCACTGTAGTACCTATCATAAAAAACATCTCCTGACCCGTCCTCCCACTCTAACTATCGTCCGATATCCCTGCTCCCTTTTTCCTCAAAGCTTCTGGAAAGACTTGTCTTTACCCATATGTCTCACTTCCTCAATTCCAACTCTCTCCTTGACTTACTTCAATCTGGCTTCCGCCCTCTCCACTCTACTGAGACTGCTCTTATCAAAGTTACTAACGACCTAATTGCAGCTAAATCCAAAGGCCCCTATGTCATACTAATTTTTTTTGACCTCTTGGCTGCCTTTGACACAGTTGATCATGCTCTCCTTCTTCTCTTCAATCACTCTGTCTCTGTGACTCTGTCCTCTCGTGGTTTTCCTCTTATCTCTCCCAACGCTCATTCAGTGTCTCCTTTTCTAATGATACTTCCTCCCTTTGTCCTGTCTCTGTTGGAGTCCCCCAGGGCTCTGTACTTTGTCCCCTTCTAATTTCTCATTATACTGTCTCTCTTGGCACACTTATTACCTCATTTGGATTCCACTACTACCTGTATGCTGATGACACCCAGATATATCTCTCCTCCCTGGACCTTTCCCCTGCCGTCCTGCAATGGGGAATGCTTGCCTTTCTTCCATCTCTGGCTAGATGTCCACCCGCTTTCTGAAACTCATTCGCTCTAAACTGATCTCCTTGTCTTTCCTCCTCTCCCTTCAAGTTAGTGGTATCCACATAAGTCCATCATTGCAAGCGCGCTGTCATGGCATCATACTTGATTCTGGCCTCACCTTTGAGACTCACATCCAGTATGTTGCCAAATCCTGTAGATTCCATCCTAAAAACATAGTTCTTATGCAAGATACTACCAAGGAGCTTGTCCATGCTCTAGTAATTACCCGCATGGATTATTGTAACTCTCTCCTAATTGGTCTTCCCAATAGCCGTATTGCCCCGCTACAGTCTGTAATGAATGCTGCTGCCAGACTGATTTTCCTCTCTAGTCGGTTCTCTCACACCTCACACCTCTGTCAGTCCTTACATTGGCTTCTTATATCCTATAGGAGTCAATTCAAAGTGCTAACCCATATATATAAAGCACTGAACAATTCTCCTTTTATATCTCTTCACAGATCCATAGGTATGCCCCTTCTCGGTCTCTCCGCTCTGCCCGTGACCTTCTCCTGTCCGCTGCTCACACCCGTACGGCCAACTCACGCTTGCAGGACTTCTCGCGGGCGGCTCCCTTTCTATGAAATAGCCTGCCTACCGCCATCAGACTCTCCCCTAGTCTTCAATCATTTAAGAAATGCCTTAAAATCAATCTCTTTAGAAAGCTTATAGCCTCCCAGGACATCAGCTATTACTAGTAACCAAGTACAGGAAAATGGAGTAGTGACTACAAATGGGTGCTAAATACACCAATAAAAAGAGGACAAACATTAGGTTGCCTTAAAGCAATATAATGTGTGAGATAAAGTGAAACAAAGTGTGCTTTAGTGTATATACAATGTGACTAATTAGGTGTCTGGGGAATGGATACAAGATATCTTTTTATTATTATAAGTTGTTTTATTTTGAGTTATGTTTTTTTTTTTCCTTCATCCCACCTTCCAAAGACTGGATTGCACCAATCCTAGTTCTTTTTATATAGTGTTTTGCTCTTTCACACTAATACTGTTCAAAACGCCACAAGTAATGCAAATATTCATCTTTATTGTATTCAATGTTCAGTGGTCACACTAGTCAGTTGGTATGTACACTTGTGTATCTATGTCACGGGAGATCTACTGAACTCGTGGGGGGGGGGGGGAATTATCACATCTGGTCTCTGAACTAGTGGACATCATGATGATGAGTTGGAGAAAGAGGACGAACAGGAATTTGGGGATAAAAATCATAAAGATGGGAGGGATGATCATGAAAATGGGGATGAGGATGATGCCATTGAGGAAGATGATGAAGAAGATGATATTGAGGACATTGAAGTTGGCAATAATCAATGGGAAGATGGTGATGACGACTAGGATAATCTGAAGGGAATCTGTAGTCAGTATATACTGGTTTTCTTTTTGCATCGTCTTCTAAGCATGGCTTTTCATATTGAGGCACAGAGGACGTGACACACGTTGCATTGTCATGGCTACTGTAACTTGACTGATTATGAGCGAGGCTCTCAGTCTTCCCACTTCCACAAGAATCCTTGATCACTTTGTCTATGTACTTGGTGGTGGGCGCCTTTCTTATCAGGAAGCCAGGATCAATCATGGGGAGATGATGAGAATATTGAGGATCCAGAAGAGAGACATGTGGTGTTGGCCTTTTATACTTTTTATCCTCATTCTCGTAGCTGAGATTAGATTCTGTCAATTCCTTTCTTCCAAATGACTTTAGTTGCATACAGACTCCTGCAGGAAACAGACAATATATTTGATCTTTTTCTGTAATCTTTGTCCAGACAAGAGCAACATTACACATAATCTGTACTTACCTGTTTCTATGTCATCACCAGAGTCTCTTCTTTTCCTATAAATAATGAAAATTCACATTTAAATTATCAGCATTCATCAATGCAGCTAGTCAACTGCCCTTACTCTGAAGCATGGTACATTTCCAAAGCATTGTGTACATAGTATTACCTTATAAACACAATAGTCCACATGTGATAAAATAGATATGCACTGATCAATATCTACGAAGGATCTGTTGGCTTTCAACAGGAAAGGAAAGAAAATGTGCTTTCTGCCACCTATGTTTATAAACATAAAAAATGGATCTATTTGTGTCAGGGCTGTGAGCCAAGGACCATCTGGTGGTTTATAAATCAAATTTAGTGATTGAGTGTTATTCACTAGTCTGGGAATTGACCCAAGAATCGTACTTTCAAGCACAATACAGCCGAGCTGGACAAATAGCTGAGTGGGATACATGTTCCAATTCAGCTATTTTTTCCCCCAATTTTGCAATTCCCAGTTTAGTTTCTTGTCTGCTGATCAACCCTAACACAGATCCAACTTGTTTTATGTTTCTGAGCTCTTAGTCAGTCTGGATTGATAATCAAAGACTAAAAGTGGTAAACGATGTAAGTGCCAAAAAAATTAAAACACCGATTTCCACGTTTAAGTGTCAAAGGAGCAATGCTTTATAATGTGGTAAACGTGAAAAGTGTCTGGTAGTCCTCCAAGTAGTTCAAAAGAGCCTGTAAAATCGTAAACGTTGTAATTTCCAGATATGTGCAAAAAATGTTTTTTTGCGATTTCCCAACATATTCGCTTTAGGCACTTACTACCTTTACCACTTTTAGTCCTCATTTAAAATAAAGATAATGAAAAGTAATGATATTTGAATATTTCTGGCTATCACTATATTAGTTATGCCTGAACCATAACTGATAACGTAAAGCCTTTAAATTAAAGCTGCTAACAGATCCATTGCTGTTTGTAGCTATAATTGTGGCAAAATAGTTTAAATAAAATACAAGTCTTTGAGAACCCACCATTGACCCATTCAGTTTTACAGTTTGTAGCAGCTCGATGCATTGCCGTCCTCATTGGCACAAAATGTGAACAAACCCCAGAATTATTATTTATTAAACTAATTGATGACAACTCAGAGACGTGACTGGCTATCTCAATGTGTGGTAGCATATGGGATCTGTTTTATAACCTCTTATAAAACTGTTTAAACTGTTTTATATCACTTTCAGTGCTGCAGAGGAGAGAGGTGTATTTCCCATATCTCCACTCTGGCACAGAAAGATTAAAGGATCACTATAGTGTCAGGAAAACATAGCAGTTTTCCTGACACTATAGTGCCCTGAGGGTGCCCCCACCCCGTGGCGCTGAAGGGGTTAAAACCCCTTTAGCTGCTTACCTTATTCCAGCGGCGGGCACCCTCGGCGCTGGTGACCTCTCCTCCCCCGCCGACGTCAGCTCCCTCTGCCAACGTCAGCAGAGCCGAATGCACATGCGCTGCAAGTGCCGCGCGCGCATTCAAACTGTCAATAGGAAAGTATTTATCAATGCTTTCCTATGGACGCTCTGCGCGATGGAGGCATAATATGCCTCCAGCATCGCAGATGCGCCTCTAGTGGCTGTCCAGAAGACAGCCACTAGAGGCTGGATTAACCCCAAATGTAAACATAGCAGTTTATCTGAAACTGCTCTGTTTGCATCTGAAGGGTTAAATCCTGAGGGACATTGCACCATGACCACTTCATTGAGCTGAAGTGGTCTGGGTGACTATAGTGTCCCTTTAATATGCCACTTGCTTAGTGGGACCATACAACTAGAGTCATTAGCGTTTCCACAATAAACAAAAAGGTTGTCTCAAATCTATGATAGCACAACACCAATTAGTAAATACCAAATGACATTGCATTTCCTGTTTATTTCAGTATTTCAGCTTGAAACATTTACTATTTGGCGTCAGGGCAAAAGTTACTACAGTCAGAAAATGTCACTTCAATTGTAAACACGTCAAACTGGTAAACTAAAACCTCCATCTCTTTATTTAACACTGTAATGCAGTGATTTCTACATATATTGTTATATATGGTGAAACACATACCTTAGCAACATACACATGGTAATCACTCCTCCAATTAGAAACACAATCGGTGTAACTGCCATGACAAGAACAAAGACTGGAAATCCTAGAATTAAACAAACATGATGTTAGAAATTCACTTATTATTACAAAGTTTACAATCAGTGAAAAATGTTACAAAAAGCAAATCATCGATTTTCATTCTAACAAGAAGCGTCATTTCTTGTTTTACTGTCTGGGACCTCTGCTGGTAGGACACTACAGAAACATCGAACTTTGTGTACAGGCATACCCCGCTTTGCGGACCCTCACTTTGCGTACACTCGTGAGTACGGACATACCCACGAGTGTGCGTTAAAGTGCCTCGCGAGAACGGACATTCAGCCGCCGCACAGCCGCAGTATGGCCGAAGAGGCGGAGCTGATGCACGGAGTCCCCGTGCAAGCTTTGCAGCGAGCCTCTATGTTAATACAGGCTGAAATTGTCTAAATACAGTTCAGTATTTAAATACACAGCACAATCTGTTGTTAACGCTGAAAAAATAGTTGCAGGAGTAGTCTCATACACAGCGCCATCTGTTGGTTGAGCAATGTTTAACCAGTTATGGGTCTGTTGACAGCATTACAAGCAGTTCTTACTCTTATGAAATAAAGGTAAGTATACTGTACAGTTCTTTCCGTAGTCATTCTCAACTTGAGTCACAGCTCATTACAAACTTTCCCAAGCTTTCGAATGAGAGACATGTGGAATAAAACAATGTACATTATAAGGCTTTTTGATTTATACAAACAGTGTACATTCACTTCTGAATACATTTTGGATATCCCTGAAGGACACAGAAATTGACAATATTTTTGAATGCAAAAGCTTTCAACATGACCCTAACACGTTACAGCATTACTGTACAGTACTGATGGTTCCCTGAGGAACTTGAGATTGATCATTGAAATGTATTTTAGTTATCAATGCATTATGTATATCAGTTATTCCTGTAAATGACTATCGCAATGCAGTACATGCATTGGGAAGTGAAAAAAGGTATTGCTTCACTTTAAGTACATTTTCGTTTTACATACATGCTCTGGTCCCATTGTGTACTTAGAAGTGGGGTATGCCTGTATTAAGTCCTCCTGAACATCTGGCTTCTTGGAACTAAGTTTTGGAATGAACAAGTCCACGTGCTCTTTATGAAATCTTTTGTTCTTTTATAAAGCCAGGCCTGTGGCTGGTAACTATTATTTGTCGTGCTCATTTAAAAGGAAAACTGTGATATCCCAACACTAATGTGAGATCCTCACCTGCTTTGTTTTTATCAGTAGCTATCTGGTCTTTGGTGAACTCTCCCATTTTTGTATCTGTCCATGTGGGACTCGTAGATGAAATGTATCCTGCAGAGGAGAAGATCAAGTAAATAACTGTTTGCACACATGGAACTTTTGCCTGCTTTCTCTACTTCCCAGTTAAATCATTTAAATGAGTTACCTTTATTGACATACTCTGTGAGAGAACCCGAGCCATTGCTGATAGCATGCACAGAATGGAGCGATCCAAGTATATAACTCCATGTGTAGAACTTCCCGTGGATGCTATCAACTTGTTCAGTAGTTCCATCAATGTGGCCCAATTAATGGAACTGCTGCCAAGAGCTAAACTACATTGTAGCGGAGCTCCCTGTACCCTGACTGGGTATCTCTGCCAAGGACCGCTTCCTAGCTGGAACAAGGTAAAACCCCAGCGCTTCTGCCCCAGTCGCTGTGGCTTGACTGGGGTCCTCCTGGAGCAGGATAGGAGACTAGCTCTATTCCCTCCCAAGGACTGGACGACACACGGTCCTGGGAGCTCTAGTCCTTATAAGGACTTTCACCGCCGAATCCTCCAAGAGCTGGAACAAGGTGCTAAGCAGTGATTATATCCCTTCAACTCCCAGTAACTAGACGACACATAGTTCTGGGAGTCAACTTGTTTAATGCATCCAAACACAGCCAATCTCTAGGCCTGGGAGATAATTGCGTTAAAGATCGGTAAGCTATTTATCTCCCAGGAACAGAGAGGCAAACCTAAACATTTAAACCATAAAAATACCCCAAAACATAATAAAAACATAAAATAACCCCACAAATAATACATTGTTAAATAACCCATGCAGTGTAGGGGAAACGCCACCGTGTTAAAGTTCTGACCGGCCGCACACATGGTCCTATGCCCCAAATAGTTTCAGGGCATTTGGTGCTTTTGCCAGTCAGCTCCTGAGCTCCTGAGGCCGCAATACGGGATGGTCCATCTGGTTCTTAGGTAGCATTTGCTCCCTTTAGTCTGAGGCACCTTCCCTCCAAAAAGCGCTCTCTTGGCAGATTTCAAAGTGGTTCAAAACTGCGATCCAAGTTGTCTGGGAACCGCACGGTCACCTCATGCCGAAAACCATTCCATAACATTCGTGGCTAAGTCCCCCTGAGGTGATCGAGAACCCACAAAGTTCCCACTGTGCAGTTATAATCAGATTGTCTAAGAGAAACCATCTGATTGGTGCAGCGTATCGTTTTGTTGCACATTTGCACTAGCGCCCCATTGCTTTCCTACGGAAATTAGAGCTACATTGAGTAAAGCAGAGCTACGAGGGAGAAATTATAAATAAAAAGCCTTTGTTTACCCTGGCAGTGCTGCCCTGGCCACCTAAGCTGTGACTGGGACAATATACTGCTAGGAATACATACTGTATACATATAGTTATATATATTCCTAACGTTACCGTGTTTCTTTAAGATCAGTATCTTATCTTTTATTGTACATTTTGTAATGCAGTATTTATATAAAGATTAAACATTGTCCACATGCAGTTTAGAGTGTCTCTTTAAGCCCATTTTACGGGCATTAACAAGGTATTTTTCTTACCCGGATTGTTGAACATAAACTGGACATTTGAATCGGAGACACTGCAAAAACATAAATCAAATTAAAAAAGCTCCTTTTAGAATTGAGGTAGGTAACGCATCCTTTATTATAGCAGGACAGGTCTGGCACAAGCATCAAAATAAACTACAGGGAGTGCTTTGCTGTTATTTTCAGATATTTAAAAGCATTGTCCAGCAGTAATAAGTTCAATTAAATAAATAAACTCAATCCTCACGTGTGTCATCATATAAACCCGTATATTTAAACCTCTCTTTTTAAGGGGTTAATATAAATGAACTTGATTTGACAGCCCTCTAGTTATGAAATATATATGGATTGTGTCCCTGTAGCATGAACATATGGGCTATGATGAACATGGAGGATTCTATAGCCCACATTAGGTCTCTTAGGGTAGCCGGGCCGGCTTCTCCGGCTAATCAATCACACACAACCAATCAGTGAGAAGCTAGCATCACCTGTCCAATAGGAATTTTACAATCTGCTCTAAATAAGGATATTGTGTATAAATAATCATTTATTTAATAGCACAATAATTCCAACTTACCCTTTTGGCAAAATCTGACTGGTCACCATCCCTTTGAATTGGAATGTGCGTTGTAATCGAGTTATAAGAACCTGACCGCCCAGATTGTCTGCGATAACGCCGGCATGGACAGCCGATTTGCAAACGAAGGACGACTGCAAAGAAATAAAAAGAGAAAGCTTAATATCTGTCAAATGTATTAACGTCTGTAATATTAACACAGATTGGTAGTAAACAAGCACTTAGATGCCTTGAAATTAAAGGACCACTCTAGGCACCCAGACCACTTCAGCTTAATGAAGTGGTCTGGGTGCCAGGTCCAGCTAGGGTTAACTAATTGTTTTATAAACATAGCAGTTTCAGAGAAACTGCTATGTTTATCAATTAGTTAAGCCTTCCCCTATTTCCTCTAGTGGCTGTCTCACTGACAGCCGCTAGAGGCGCTTGCGTGATTCTCACTGTGAAAATCACAGTGAGAGCACGCAAGCGTCCATAGGAAAGCATTATGAATGCTTTCCTATGTGACCGGCTGAATGCGCGCGCAGCTCTTGCCGCGCGTGCGCATTCAGCCGACGGGGAGGAACGGAGGCGGAGAGGAGGAGGAGAGCTCCCCGCCCAGCGCTGGAAAAAGGTAAGTTTTTACCCCTTTCCCCTTTCCAGAGCCGGGCGGGAGGGGGTCCCTGAGGGTGGGGGCACCCTCAGGGCACTCTAGTGCCAGGAAAACGAGTATGCTTTCCTGGCACTAGAGTGGTCCTTTAAGTCAGTTTATTAGTACGTATTGATACTTGGATCCCTCCTGTTATCTGTGTGATGTGTTAGTTTGGGTAATTAAAGTAACTAATCCCTCACATAACTGGCATTTTATGGGAAAGATCATATTTTGAAATTCTATATCGCACAGTGTAATATCACACCGCGTAGTATGCGATAGCTGTAATTCCCACTGAGATACTGTGAATGACACTGCTGGGCTGCCTGGAGTGATGAGAGTTAGATCAGCTGATGACAATAATTCTTTCTTATTACTACGCGAGGTAAAACTGATGTAGATCATTTGTTTCTGTTGACAATTTATCAGTTTTCAGGAAAATAATAATAATGTCTGGAACAGCCTACATTTTCTAAAACAGATATTTGTTCCATGGCCTGCGTGCGGAGAGCTGCTTTCTCTCATTGGGAAGAGGGTAATGAAGCTCCTCTACCGCGGTCCACAATCCCACTTAACGCAGAGTGACAGGTGGAAGAAGGAAGGTCTGTGACCCAGGACGGACTCCCCCCCCCCCCCCTGCTTATTAGTGACTGCTCCGCGCCCGGGGTTCTATACTCTTCACAGATATATTACAGCTAAAGCAGGGTCACCTTCCTCTTTACAAATATCAATGGTGTCCCTATCTAGACTTAATTCATTGACCGAGTGTGCCAGCTGACATTTTCAGCCAATGAATTCCATTCAAAAAAGCACCACGTTGAGATCACTATTAATAGAAATGTCCACTTTATTGATATCTGTGTAGACCTGGGTGTCTATCTAACCATGTGAAAATAATCTAAATCGTAACGATGGCACAGCACAAGGAGACTCCCAACATAAGGACTATAATGGGCTGTGGTGGTTATGGTGTTAGAGTGCCCTTGTAGAAATGTTTAGTGCTATTCTATTGGTGATGTTTTTTCTCATGATAGTCCCCAAAGGTTAGTCAAGCTCCCCACCAACTTCTATCATACACCAACTCCACAAGCGAGGGGACTTTACACAGGACCCAGTCACTGTCAGATGGAACTATGGGCAGGAATTACCACGAATGCTTTGATTTAATACTTTGCCCAAAAGAAAATGTGCACTAGGAAGAAATGTTCACACAGCTCAGTTTACACACCTCTTGGTATCCATCAGTCACATCTCCAAATACGTTTCCAGCTACATCCCAGCAGCCGGCTGGACAATAGTTACTGAAATTGTAGAAATAATGTTATTGTTTATAAAATGCTAACTTACTCCGCAGTGCTGTACAAAGGGTAATCAAAACACAGAAGAAGAGATTACATTTAATACTCGTACTATACACCGGTATATTATCACACTGACATATTGAATTCTAATTCAGATTCCCCAATTCACATACACTCTCCGCTCAGCTGATTTACTGCCTGAATTTTAAAGGTTGATTGACGATTCACCTCAGTTCAATGTTGGTGAATAATTCCCTGCATTTACCATAATTTTCTCATAAAACAAATTCTTGTAAAGCAGGCTTGCCCAACAGGTAGATCCCCAGATGTTGTAGAACTACAACTACCATGATGCTTTGTCATTGTAAATGCATTCTAAAGGCATGCAACGCATCATGGGAGTTGTAGTTTTACAACATCTGGGGATCTGGGTTGGGTAGCCCTGTTGTAAAGTATTAGATAAGCGTTGTGTTTTTATTGGACATTTTTGGAGTGTCAAGCTTTCAGGAGATCCCCTCTTTGTCAAGCATAAAGTCTAAAGACAGGGATCTCAGAACGCTTGTTGCAGACCAATAGAAAGGTATTACAATATTCTATGATCACATTTTATTTAACATCAACATGTTCTATGAAGGTATAATTAGCCAAATCAAGCGTACCTGAACTCTGGGTCTTCTTTATAGTCACAGCGAGTCAAGCAGGTAATGAAATCTATCAATAAAAAACAGGAGCAGGGTGAGATTCCTGCACACGTATTTTAACACCTTAAGAGCCGTATTTCTTTAAAACGAATTAACTTGCAGCATTCTATAGCAGTAAGAGCCATAGCCGAGAGCTCAAACACGGGTCACATTTCTCCGCAGGTAATGTAGCAGTAGTGTTCATGCCTGCAGAGTATGGTCAATCTTGAAGCTACTGTCAAAGAATTATGAATTTAATGCTCTCACTGTCAGTGACGGACAATATTGACATGACATGTACAAAGGAGCCCCGAGACACAAACTGAATCCTTCGTAACACACATTCACAGTTTAGTAGACACAGTACCTGGATGATCACTGCTGGCATAATTAATCAGAAATCCTCGGCCAGACACGTGGAGGCCACTTTCAAAACGAATGGTGGCAGTATTATCATCTAAGAAAATGTCCGTCTTTGCCTTGCTCAGATCTCCACTGTAACTCACTGAAATAATATATGGAAGTGTCAGTAGCTTAGAGATGCAGAATGTAATTTGTATTTTATATGTATGTATAGCGTCTGTAATAAACTGTATTCTATAATGCTGCTGATCACGTCTGGTACTTAATCCTAATCTGAAAAAATGATTTCCAATGAACTGTGACAATTTTATAAAACCAGTACATGTTCCAAATCCCCAGCATTTGCTTTCCATCCCACCATACTGTAGAATTAATAGAGACTCACCATATTCCTCAGTGGATGAACCCTTGTAGATTTTCAGAGATGCAGAGTCAATATCCAGGTCCAAATCAGCCACTTTGATGTACAGCTGTTTACCGCTCTGCACTCTGATGGTAATCTGGCAAACTGAGTGGTCAGGGTATGTTTCAGGGTAGTTCTTTGATGTAAGAGTTCCACCCTCATCATTCATGACCACGTGGCCACATCCATCCACTGTAGGAAACAGAGAAAAGTCCCTTGTGAAAAAAATAATGAATATCCGAGGTGTCACCCTGTAATGGACAAGGTGTATACTGCGCACTTATAAATAATACAGACTCACATAACAATATTGTCCATGTATGGTGTATTTTTTTACAGGATCCTGGGAATAACCATAAACCATCACCAAGGTCTACTAGACACATCATTTTTTAACCAGCAACGTGGGACACTGAGAGGGTTATTCACTAACCAAACTGTAGCCAAATTAAATCCAAATGGCATAATTCAGCCTAAAATGCCTGATCTGGAAATTGTTACATACTGTGACCAATGTCCAGATTTAGGAATGGCCTCGTACTGGATGGTTATGCCCCGTTCGTTACGCGATTCGGATGTTAGTAAGTAGACCAG
Organism: Pelobates fuscus; assembly: GCF_036172605.1. Taxonomy (NCBI): domain Eukaryota; kingdom Metazoa; phylum Chordata; class Amphibia; order Anura; family Pelobatidae; genus Pelobates; species Pelobates fuscus. The sequence goes on from NC_086317.1 coordinate 482,126,338, forward strand.
ATAACATTATCCCAACACCAGTCAAATCAGATAGTAGCACAGGTATCACACAATCTGTATGTTCGCTGCCCGCATACTCAGCATAAAGGCCATAGGAGAAGCCCGATTCCAGATAAATCGGTGCTGGTTAAATCATGTTCTCTCTCAGCATTGAGCTGAACAGCATAGCAAAGCGACCAGTACTCACCCAACGTTTCTGCCAGTAGTGATAGAGGGGCACATAGCAGGAGCCCAATGAAAGACAATAATCCAGCCATTAGGCTGTACTGTGCTGTCTCAGTCCTTAGTCCTGTGAATAACAGTGCTTCCTAATTATTATTATAAGTAATTATCGCTAATATCTTAGCAATGCCTGAATGTTCACCAGCAGTTCGATATATGTCTTAATATCAAAAAGCTCCTTCAGAATGGCGAGTAATTATAGTGATGAGATAGATATTACATCATCACAGTAATGTCATAATGCACTGGTCAGGGCACTGTAACCTTAAGTCATTAACACACAAAATACCCCTAACCATTGTTATTAATATTCTAGCCTAATGTAGACACTGGAGAGGCTATAGAATGCAACTCCCATCACTCTCCAGCCAACATGGGGCATATAAGTTATCACAGAGTATAAATAACAATAAATACATGGTTTAAAGGCAAATGACAAAATATAGTCTGGGTAGATCTCTAAAAAAGAAACAGTATGCGATATAAATTAGTAAATATAAGACACAAAGTAAATATTTTACCAATAGGACACCTATCTAGGGGGAGCATACAAGTCAACGCAGTATAGTTAATTTTCTTTTCCTCAGTTTCTCAGGACATTTGAAACCATTTTTGAACATTTTTCTCCTATAACATTTTTTATTATGTATGTTGTAGTAGTTATAGTACTTGTAGTGTCCCTTTAAATGTTACGATTCTTGGGGGCTGACAAATACCCCAGGTACGCACCTACTTGGTAACAGAAACAACTTGATATAAAGCTACGGGTAAATGAAATCAGGTACACTGTACTCCCTCCTACAGCCCAATGCACTGACCACTGCTTCGCTCCAGTAAACGTCCTGCTATATTTACAGTCCATTGTACATCGCTACACTACATTCAGAGACATTTACACTTTTTCTCCAAATTGTATACCTTACTAACTATTGAAACAAGCTGAAACTATGTCATTAATTTAGACATATAACATTATCCTAATGGCAGTCAAACTAGATAATAGTACAAGTATCACACAATCTGCACACGTACTCCACAAGCACTTACCCAGTGTTTCTGCCAGCAGTAATACTGGGGTACATAGCAGGAGCCCAACGAAAGGCAATAATCCAGCCATCAGGCTGCCCTGTGCTGCCTCGGTACTTAGTCCTGCGAAAAGTAGCGCCCTCTAATGTCCAATTTCAGGTAAAGATTAGGTATGAAAACAAGAGCGTTCTCGAGCAATTTGATATATATCTTAATATCAAAACAACTCTTTCACAATGGTGAGTAATTCTAGTGATGAGATATGGTTATTACATCATCGCAGTGATGCCATAATGCAGTGGTCAGCACAGCACACAATATAGAGGTGTATATCCTGCACTGTAACCTTGACTTATTCCCACAAAGAATACCTCTAACCATCATGGTTAGTCTCCTAATTTAATGTTTACACTAGAGATACTACAGAATGCAACTTCCATCACTCTCCAGCCATTATGGAGCATATATGTTATCATACTATATTATAGACTCTTAAAATATCAGGCCACCTACTAACTCTGAACTCAATGAGTGATTTCCTATTTTAGGGCCCTGTCCATGTGTAAAATTCCAACCAGGAAAATACAATACAATATGGAAAACAGGGGACAAAAACGAAGTATGAAGTAGTATTTTCAGATAGTTGGTGAGGTAAATAAAAGGAAAAGCACTTACACTTTTTTGGAGCTAGTAATTAGCTCCAAATATATGCGCTCGGAGGTATAATCCCCGATTATGGATCTGTGGAATATCTTGATCTTGCGTGCGGTAGTCTTTACGGTTGATAGTTGTTTCGTAGCTGGTGTGGTATGAGCTCCCTATCTCGAGGTATTCAGCATTTGCGCTTGTCAGTGCCCAGGTGTATAGCAGCAAAGGGTCACCAGGATATTCAACATATATAAAATACTAAAATATATACAGTGATCTCTGTAGTAAAATAAATAAAGGTGATAAAAGGAGATATACTCAATAGTGGAGAGCATCAATGGGTTTTGCCGAATCCTTATAGCTTGGGTGGTATGTTCCCCCCCAAGGAATCGGATGTCAGAATCTTCTGGATACAATCTTCTGGATAAAATCAGGAAGGTCCCGATATGGTTAAAAATAACTCAATGCATTGAAAATAAAGATGAAAACCATAAAAAGAATAAACACTGATGCATTTCACCAAAGATAACAGGCTTTCTCTAAGTGTTACAGAGTATGGACTAGTCCTCATTAAATAGCAGACAAATTTAAATGCCATCAAAAAATTCTGAATGCTTAAAACACATATAAGAAACAGGCATAGTGTAAAACCATCAAATATGTAAATAAAAGAAATAATGCTATGCACTTACAAATATATATGCCACTAAAAGTGGCATAAAAAGCACTTCACTTACAAACATAGCCACTTTATGGCTTCCACTGTGTTTCCAGGTATTGGAACGCCCATCCCAGATAACTAGCCAGGTATTAGAACGCCTTTATACAAAAAAATGTGTCCTGATACACCTCATGGACGTTTCAGTTTTTTGACAAGGAAATCCGTGGAATTAAAGGCAGCAACACTGGAATGATGTTTAGACGGGGTTTTGTATATACACATTTGTGATGTTGACCAATAGTGGACAAAGAATTTGTAAAGGGGAAAAGAGAACACCATGTAATATAGTGCAAATATCCAGGAGCTAAAAACCTTACTGAGTGATAAAATGCAATACAATGAAAAAAATATATACATATATATCTGGGAATGCCCAATTTTATATCCAACAAGTCCAATAGTATCCTGTGTAAGTCCAATATATATGTAGTATATGTGTCCTTAACCCAGCTTGCGAAAACAACACAGGGCTGTTGGCACCAATGGCAGTTAATATACTCTAATATATAAAATATAAAAGATGGGTTGTTCTCGTTTCCCCTATTTCTCTAAAAATGTGGTGATCCTTTTCATTCCAGTTTTAGAGCTATCTATTCTTACTTGTCCTACTCCCTCTTTATAGTCTATGTATTTGAATATCAGACTATCCCAATTTGAAAGAATTTGTAAAGTTCAGTGTCATGCATACTAGACATGTGCAATTGGTTTCGTTCCGAATGTTACGGCAATTCGGACATTCGGATGCTTCCGAATTGCTGAATTATGGAAGTGCTTTGGAATTCTGAAAAGTGGCAAAACAAGAGAGGGAGGGAAAATTAGGGGAATCATGACAGGAATCTATCCCTAACCCTACATGTATAAGTGGTTGTGGTGGTTAGGGTTAGGGTTGGGGGTTGGGGATAGGGAAGGGCCAAAATTTCGAATTGCCGAAGTCTTGAACCAAACCAAATTTTTGGCCCATACTCACCCCTAATGCATACTGCTGTAATAGGGAGATAAATATTTCATGTGAAGGACTGAAGTTAGGGGGTCTGTGTAAAAAAACTTACCAACTTCTTTGTTCTTGTTTAACTCTCCGTAAAACTGATAAGTTAGTAAATGGTTTGGTTCAGGGTCTCCTACATCCTTAAGCCATAGAGCGTCAGAATCATGCTATGTATTTGGCTTTTTCTTGCTCTCACACACTTACTGGAAATTTGAACACATAAATTCCCTGACAGCTTACTTGACAGGCGCATAGTCGTACGCTTGGGCATTAAGAATAAAAACCCTGGGGGGCGGAGCCAACGGCGTTCAGGAGCAGACGCCATTTCACCCAGCTCCTCGATCATTGCTCGAAAAATCGACAAGAAACGGCGCATTAGTGAGCAACCAGAGCCGGAACAGAGACCCTCGCATAGGGGTTTACATTCCGGACCCGTGGATGCCTTTTTTATGCCCGTCGGGCACGAAACCCGGCACAAGGCGCCTCGGGCCTACCGAGCGGGACTCCCGCGACAGCCACGCATCACCTCCTGGGACAGAGACTACTGGGACACGATCCCTCAGGCAGCGGACGTTACAGGGGCCATACCAGAACTCCCGATGGGCCGCAAATCACAAAAACCGGCTCCGGCCGCTGCAGCCTCCAACCATGATATCAGCCAGATGCTGACCTCAACAACCCGCACGCGGGAGCCGCCATCACCCAGGCGGGAAATTACACCTGACCCAGTGGTGGACATTGTGCCCGGGAAAGGAACTCAGGCTACGCCTGAAACAGAACCACCTGTAACAAAGCGGGACATCCACGACCTCTTGGCACACTTCCAGGACATGTTCTTTGCAGAACTCAACCTAGTCAAAGCCGAAATGCAAGCTATAACAGAACGCCTCAGAGCATCCGAGGAGGACTCTGCTGATACAAAGCGATACATGGCCACCCAGGGGGAAGCCTTAAAGCAGCTACAAACCTCTCACTCCCAAATCGCAGCCAGATTGGATGCATTGGAAGACAAAAGCAGACAAAACAACGTCAAGATAAGAGGAATTGAGGACACCGTACCAGCAGAAGAACTGCCTCACCTCATCAGGCGACTCATAGCAGCTATTCTCCCAACCAAGCACGCTAAACTGTTTGCCCACGACGGACTTTACAGCATCGCAACACCCCTACAAACGCCAAACTCCCAACCTAGGGATGTTATACTCTGCTGTCGATCCTTTGCGGATAAACAACGACTGTTGCAGGCACTACGGGGGAACACCCCATTCCAGTTCGAGACTCACTCACTTACATTCTATCAAGATCTCAGTAAAGCCACACTCCTGTGGCGAAAAACAATGCGCCCAATCACGCAGCCACTACAAAAGGCCCTCCCTTATCGATGGACTAACTCAAGAGCACTGATGTGCACTAAAGGAGGAAAAACCTACAAAGCTACCAAGATCTGGGCCTGCCTGTGCCGGATCCAGCGACGCAGCCCCAAAGAGTATGGGACGTTGACAACATACCTCCTTTCATTCCTGGAGGGGAACGGGACACTGTCACTTGAACGTGACCTCGACTGCACCAGGTTTCCTGAATAAGAAGCCTCAATGTTTTGAACTGTTACACCATTTGCAGATACGTCTACCAACGTTTTCAGTAGTATCCACATAGTTCAATGTTCTAATGTTCCTTTGTTATACACGATGACCACTCTCACATTGCAATACACAAATGCTCCTGAAGCTACCATACACACGACCTCAGCGGCCCTTACATCTGTTCAGCCACTACACACATCCACCCCTGCGGGTCCGCTGATACCGACACGCACTTGTCCTCCCCCATATACCACCCAGCGAAGCGAGGGAATCTTAGTCACCAGGGCTTTCTTTACTAATGCTCTGCTGCCCTCATAGCAATCATGACCCAGTTACACCACTATCAGGCACACTGACAAAGCCGGCAGACCATCAATGTGTAGAGCTCGTAACATACACAGCATGAACACCTACCTCCTATAGGTCCATACTCCACGTCCACTCACGGTACGATTCAGTACACATTCCAAGCTACACGTGAATTATAGAAGTTTCTGTCTATACACTATGTCAGTGTTTCCAAGGAATGATCAAGCTTGTTTATTTGTTACTAGTGTTACTGGTATATATCTTGTATTTCCTCAGGTCGCAACTGCAGGCCTATGTTCCAGCTTGTTTATTTAACTTATAAAAATGTGCAAATCCTAACTTGCCGTGACGCTGTATAAACCTATGATACTGTACTGCGCTTGTCAATGCTGTCGTGGCATCACAAGCTTATATGTCATAACATGCACTAATAAAATAAAGAATTAAAAAAAAAAAAGAATAAAAACCCTATACATACCCAATAATGCACGGACACCACTATGTTGGGTAAAATTATGTCCACAGCTTTTAATATATTATAATATCAATTTTAATATAAAAAGTCATTGTCAAACAGACCCTATGAAACAGTATATAACTAACCCCCCACAACATTACAATGACAATTACCCTAAAATTAACAACTTAACACCGTAACAATATAACATAAATAACATCATGAAACATAATAAAGTGATCCAATTCTGAGATATCCCTACACCCCCAGATTCTGGCCACAAGCCAGCTTGAAACCTACCATACCAACTTGTCCGAATTATCCAATGTAGGGGGTGGTAATGCGCGGCAACGCTCCACACAGCTTGCTCGCGGGAGGACAGGGGAGCTGCTGCAAAGATCCCTCCCCTGCCTCCCGACCCGGAAGCAGAGTAGGCGCCTGCCGTTTCGGGCAGGCAGGCGCCTACTCTGCATTATTGGCGAACCTATGGCCGCGTGCCCACAGAAAGGGCCCGGCGTGCCACCTGTGGCACGCGTGCCATAGGTTCGCCATCACTGCCCTATACACTTCCTTTTCCCTTCTATCTACGCCTGCGATAGCTACCGCTAGCATATCTGCTTTTCTACGCATCTTACGCTCTTCCTCCTTCTTTGTCTCTGTTTCCCTATTCATGTATACCTTATTTGCTACCTCCATTAGTTGGGTTATGGACATCACTACAAACCCTTCTAACTTTTGTAGCTTGCGCTTTATATCTCCGTAGGCTTGGCTGACAAAGGCAGAGTTAACCATCCGGGAATTCTCAGGAGCCTCCGGATTAAAGGGGGTATACAAAAGGTATGCCTCCAATAATCGGTCATAAAAGACACTGGGCGATTCATCACATTTCTGTAATACCTCAGCCATCTTAGACATGTTAATCGCCTTCTTTCCTCCAGCTTTCATGCCAGCAATAATAGCGTCCCTGTAAGCTTTTAAATGGACCATGACTGCGCCATTGGCATTCCAATTTGGATCGGTGTTTTGATAATGGGCTGCGGCCCATGCTGCCGGGTTGGCCTGATTTTGTGTACGGGCCACTTCTTCCAGCGCTTTAATTGCCGCTTGATTTATCCTTGTCCTTTCCTCATTATTAAACAATGTCATCAACAATTGCTGGCAATCAGCCCAAGTGGGATTGTGTGTCTGGACTATTGAGGTAAACAAATCCGTCATGGCTTGAGGCTTTTCGGTGTAAGAGGAGTTATGGGTTTCCAATTAAATAGATCGGTGGTTGTAAAAGGGACAAAGACGAAGACTGGATCAGCATATTGTATCTGGCCATCACCGTTAATGTGTGTCGGGCCAGGAGTCAGTCGAAGAGGCATTTGATAATGTCGGGGTTGTAGGGTACCAGTCATTTGTCGGGTTAGTATGGGGCTTCGTTGAGATGCGTCAGTTAGGGGTTCCGGTCGAGGGGTAGTAAGACAAGGGGATGGGGACGCTTTACTAAGGGGAAGGTTGGTAAGTAAAATATTCCGGGCCGGGCTAGGAGGAGCCTGACCGTAAACTAGATATGGTGCCAAATCTGGGTAGGTGGAGTTAACGGAAGTAGGTATCGGAAGGGGAGGGTTTGAAACAAGAGGGCTGGGCTCAGAGCTAGAGGAGGGAGTAGGTGGGGACAACGGGGTAAGGGGGGAGCGTTTCCAACAGCACCTCCTCTTCCTCTTCCGGTGGAGGAGGAGTAAGGGGGCGGCATGGGGATCTCAGACTAAGGGGGCGTGTCCAAAATGGGCGTAATTACGGCCTTAGTGGACAAACGAGTCCTGGCCACCATGAGGTGACATTGTTCCTCGTGGCATACTCGGATCCATTTTGGCGAGTCATTTACGGCCTGCCTCCAACAGTCAATATATGGAAACTGGCCGTAAAGTTCAGGCCTACCTGATACAGCCACGTGTACACGCTGTACCAGATTAGGATCCAAACTGCCACATGGTGGCCATGCGGCAACCAAAGTAGGCCATTCCCTACTACATAAAGTAGTCAGGCGTGCTGGAGACATCTTTACCCCAAAATCACATACAGTATATCCCTTTTTAAAGTTTTTTAACATACATCCTAATGGATCCAAAACCGTTGAATCTGACGCGCCCATACTTAACAATGAAGCTTCGTCTCCAACAGAAACTAAACAAACACTCTTCCAACGGTCACACCCGTTCCCTCGGCAACAGCACCACGTGGTACAGTTACTAAGCGAAACGCACACAACAAAACACTCAGGGAATTCCCGTACACACACAGCTGTTACACCAGTCACTAAATAACTAATACTGTGCCCTTTGGCAAAACTATACGGTCACCCACGCTATAATTCCCTATATCTGAATTACCCGTCTATAACATACCCCAGTAACATCGTCTTTACAAACAGTAGTTATAGTACGGTTAGCATTGGTTAGAGTACAATTTAAAGTCACAGTTCAATTAGTAGTGGTTATGGTGTTAAACATACAACATAGACGACAGTTATTAGTACTTATTTACAGTATCAGTAATTATACATGGTTATGGTACCGTGCGCTATAATACAGTTACACACTATTTACACTCTCGCTAGACGGCAGAGCTCACGCTATCTAGCAAGATATACACACTATTACAACAATCATTAGCACATTTACAATTCCCAGCTAATCTATTGGCCAGTACCTTGATGGACTACCTAAAACTATCTACATCCGTTTTGGTTAGCCACACTGCCCAAGCACCACATATAGCGAACTAGAGGGCGGAATTTACAACAGTACCCTCTTAGTCTATCTACTCTATCAATAGTCTAGTGGGTTCCAAATTTACACGCCTTCCCACTTAGCCAAGATAGGTTGAGATCTAGCGAACCGAATTTACACAGGCGCCGCTTACTCTCCCGGTCCCTCCGACCTAGCAAACGAAATATACACCCTAGGACGCTAGTCTAGACAAGACACCGGTGTCCGGCTAGGGCTATTTACACCAGAACCCCGCCTGACTCCAAACCAAAATTAAACGGGCTGACTACAGGGCGTTTAATTGAGCGGTGCGCCTTCGCTCCTTCCCTCCACTGGAGGGGGCAGATTCCAAATAACCCCTTATGGGCCTACCGCACAATCGGTATCCAATACCCCTAGTGGGTCCGCCGTCTAAAACAGCGGTCGTCTTACCTCCTCGTTCCTGAACCTGAGTTCACACTCATCGACGGGGACACCCCAGCACTTACTACGTAGAGGCCGATGATCTCCTGGACAACAGACCAGTGGCGCCGAGACGAAGGGAGGTCCACGCAGAAGTTCAGGGGTGCAGCCGTAGAGAACGTGGGCAAAGATAGACCGTCTCACGCCTCTGCTTCTCAGCTACCGTTGAACGATGAGCTTCCCGGCCAATGCACCAAATGATACCGGAGAAACTGACGGAAGCCAAGCACAGAGAGATGGACACAGGTTTCTTCAGGAAGGAAGAGATTCTTTATTCGATTCACCGAACGGGACTCAGAGGGACTAATGTCACTAAAATACAACAAGATCTGAGCCCCGGACAATAGTGTAGGTTCCTTATATAGGCATGTAACTCCACCCATAATTAGCTCCACCAACACATACTCTTACCCAAGCAATCGAACAAGAACTAACTTCCTGTTTGACCACATGGCTTGTCCAGCACAATGGAGGAGGGGAATACTACATCCTGTATTCTCGCACATGCTCCGTACACTACTGATTGTATCTTTGCCACGTGCAACCAACCGACCGATACACCAGCATATGCACGTACACATGCCACATGGTAATTTCAGCCTACTAAATTTATTTTTACCGAGATTCCACCACATTATCAATATATTTCTTCTGATCCATAACCAGAGATCCCTCAGAAGGTTTAGTGACAATATCAGAGTTATCCTAAATTTCCCTCAAAGCAGAGAACTCTCCATGTGTCAGATTCCCTTTAATGCTTAGTAATCAGTTTTGTTAGACTGTTGTAGAATTATTAGGCCCCTTTAAATCTATACTCTTATATTTCTTTCTCAGGCCTCAGAGTCTTACAAGAATGCTTTGTTCATAGAAATTGTGTGTCAGCAGGAAATGTTAGGTTCCTGCTGAGTGAAACATTGTAGCAGCTAGTCTTAATAAAATGTGAAGTTACTAAAAGCCTTGAGAAACTAACCTTGAGACTAACGTGCCAACTACTCAAAATGGCTGCTAAAGCCCCCCTCCCATCGAATGAACTCCTCGTGCTAACAAGATGGTGCTGGAATCTGGAGGAGAAGTTCATGACGACAGTAGTGACCTAAGATGGTACACCCAGTAGGGAGGGCATTTAACTAACCACTTAACACCTAAACCAATTAATAATGTTTACTTGTTGTTATCTTAAATTTCTTTAGTGATGTAATTATGCCTTTATAAGGGTCTGCGCACCCACTTTTTAACAGATGCCATTAAATTTCCTGAAGTTCTTTCATTTAACCTGAACCTCGTGTCTCAGTGTGAATTTACTTCTGCGTGCACGCAACTTTATTATTTCTAATTTGGACAGGAACAGATAGTCATTCAAACGTATTGGTTTGCTTAAAAGAATGCTTAACATTTTGGCGCCCAACCGTGGGGCTCTGGGTTATGCCTTGCTAGGGCAGCCGTCCAAGAAGACGCGGGGTGGATGAATCCTGGGGGAAGGAAGGAGATTGATCACCTCTGAATACACGGTAGAGCTTGCTGCAGCACCTGGCCGGTATGTTCCAGCCCCTGTGATTGACCTGCCCCAGCGTCTGAGATTGGCTGCCGAGTGGACATCAAAGTCAGGTAATAGCTTGCCCAGAGACCCTACACCTTACTTGTTAATACTTATTTTACCTGCACCTGTTGACTATCTGTTACCTGGGTGTGTCTGATTTGGTTTGTCCTTAGCTTAGTGCCCGGGTAGAGTGTTTGCCTGTTTACCCCTTTTAGGAGCCACGTGGCTGTGGCTGTAAGGAAAGAGGGGGGTGGACCTGTGGAGGTTTTTCTGGGGGTCCTCTATTACCTGTTTACCTCTTTTAGGTGCCGAGTAGCTACGGCAGTAAGGAAAAAGAGGGGGGATCTGTGGAGGTCGGTGTAGACTCACTGCTTCCTGGGGGTTCCCCATAGTGTCGCTCTGACAGCTTAGCTAGCCTCATTGGACACTTCTTTTCTCTGCTTGCAGAGAGGTGGTACATTCCAGCCTCGAGCGCTGAGGCTGGTAACATTCCAATTCTTTTCTTTTGTGGCGTGTGGATTCGGGCAGGCATTGCTGTCTCCATCACCACGTGGTAGTGTGACTTGCGGGTGGGTCCGCAACAGGGACACTATGGGAGTGAGGGAAGAGGTGGTTACGGGTCCGAACCACTGTAACGAGGGAGGTGGACGGAACTCGGGCCGGTGTTTGCTGTGTTCCGTCGCCGTCAGGTAGTGCGGCTAATCTGCAGTCATTCCCCGAGCGGGGACACTACGAGGTTGAGGGAGGTGGCTTCGGCCACACGAGTAAAGGAAAGGGATTACTGTTGAACTTATTTGAACTGTGATGCATGCACTGTATTTACACTGAAATGTTGTCTTAATTGTCTGTCACACAGATTCCTGTGCTTACTTTTATCTTACTCTCTGTACTATTTACACTTTCCCCTCCTATTTCTCTTTGTTGAGAGAAGTGATTGGTCACACACTTCTTGCCACGCTCCAATCCGCGGCTACCTCGGGTAGGCGGAATCAGTGACTAGTCTACGTTTTGGGAAGACGTACGTAGGAACCCACTCTTGAGTAGCAGTCGAGCACTGTAGACATTCTGTTCCTTTTTCTTTCTCTATATCTGGGACGCCTTGTATAGGGAGGATGGGACAGAAGTTAGATAAACCCAATAAGGGTTGGTTAGCATGTGATTTGGTAGAAGATAGAGAAGGAGAAGAGATGGTTAAGAAAGTTGATAAAATTGCTAAAGTGTGTGGAATTGCCGTACCTCCGTGCGGTAGATTGCAGCCAGAGAGCTGGCCTAAGTTACTGACAGAAAAGAAAGGGAAGCTGTCGGACCATAATTTAGTCCGTACAGCGGAAGCCTGGTATCGAGTAGCGAAAGCTATTCAGCAAGAGGGATGGATTGAGGAAGAGGTTGATCATAAAGGTTTAAGATTGTTTGTGTATTATAAAAACTTTGTTGCTGGGAAGTTCTCCCAGCCGGCGCCCGGTTATGGCGCACATGAGGTGGCCACTCCTAGCATCACATCAGCAATGACTGAAATGCAACTGACCACGGCTCCCACCTCTGGTCCCTTCCCTATCACTGCCCCCGTTTGCCCAGTCCTGAATGCTGATGGCTCCACCTACTCCACCAGTCCCTCCTACTCCACCAGTCCCTCCTACTCCACCCTCGACTCCTCCCACTCCACCCACGTCCCATCCTTCCTCTTCCCCGCCGTCATATCCGTACCCTCTATATCCCTCCGCCTATCCTCATCCTTACCCATCACCACCGCCCTACACCTACTCTGCCCAAATGCCTTGGCCTCTCACCTATCCATACCCCGCACTCCCGCCCTATTCAGCCATCTCCCCTGTACCTCCTGTAGTCACACAGCCGACCCCGATCACACCTACCCACACCGTGCCCACATCCAGCATGGCCGCCACTTCCCCACTTAACCCAAACGCCACTTCCTTTCACGCCTCCAATATGGTGTGTCCCAGTAATACGGCACCTATCATGCCAGTCCTTCCGAATGATCTGCTGCCTCCAACTCATGATTCACCAGCAGCCCCGGCTGGTGGAGTACCTCTCCTACCTCCGCCCCTGACACCACAGGTAGTACACCCTCCGGGAGTCCGGGTAACCCGTGCAGACGAGTCTGACACAGTTAGTTCTCATGGTTACCAGATCCCACCAGAATCCAGGGAGGTATCGCCCCAACCACCGGGAGACAAGGCCCCTATAATGTATGTCACCTTTAACCCAACACAGGCCAGTACCCTGATGAAATCACTTCCTGACCCTGAAAAGCAGCCCATGCCCTTCTATAGGGCAGTCGTTCAGATCCAACAAACCTATTCCGCCGCTTGGCGAGATCTATTGAGTCTCTGTGCCATTAAGGCTGGGGATGCCTATTGGCCTAATATTGCCCGCCACCTATGCACTAACTGGCTGGTTAGTGATACTGATTATATGTCCGGAGTTGAATTCTGTGATCAACTGAGAGCCTGGGCTAAGGATAAACTTGCGGATCTAGCAGCTGGCCTTAATGACATTATCCAGGAAAAAGGCGAATCAGTAGAGAGGTTTCATGCTAGACTTTTCCAGTTGTTCACAGACTTAGGGTTTGAACTCAGTAACAAAATACACACTCAAATGCCTTTGTCCAGGGCATCAAGGACCCTATACGCAAGGGTATTATTGCTGCGCGCCCTGAGTATAGAGTTGTTCCCCTTGATAAGCTGCTTCTGATTGCCAGAGGACTAGAGGCAGCACAAGTCCCAAGAAGATCTAACCCTACCCCTCTTATGGTGTCACGACCACCGATCCCAAGAGGCACCAGGCCTGAAGATGGAATCTGCTTTAACTGTGGGGAAAAGGGCCATTTTAAGAGTGACTGCCCTGCACCCCTTAAATACCAAAGACCATATGCTGGCAGGCAAGTGTCCAGACCTGCAATTACTGCAAAGGCCCCAAACCCTCCTTCACCTGATTCAACACAAGAAGAATAGGACATCGGCAAGCCTGTGTCATTAACCCCTGTTATGGCAGTGTCTTCAGGGGAACAAGGGGGGCCTCTAGCTACTGTAACTTTACCCATCGAAGGCCACCCCACCACTTTTCTTGTTGACACAGGTGCAGCCCGTAGTGTTCTAAGAGAACAAGACCTGCCTGACATCTCTTTCCTTTCCAATATTGATGTTTCCTGTGTAGGAGTGGATGGCCTTCCAAGGCAGAGTCCCCTGTCTACTCCTCTACGGGTTGGCAGCTGCCCAAGTCTGCTTGCTCGTTTTGTGGTAACCACCTGTCCCATAAACCTGTTAGGTGCTGATGTTCTCTCTCGCCTGCAAGCATCTATCACCTTCACTCCAGACGGCCAAGTGGAATTATCCTCTGCCCTGTCTGACTCAGACACCTCAGCACTGTGTTCCTTACCTTTAATGCTTCATCTCGAAAAACCCTGTGATAACGCAAAGGCCCTGAGGGACAATTTCCCAGAATCTCTGATGAACAGCGTTCCCAAGACACTATGGTCTTCAGGCCCAGAGGACATAGGCCATCTTAAAGTCCCACCTGTAGTAATCAAGCTCCTTCCAGGAGCCAAACTACCGAGAAAGTCCCAATATCCATTGAAGCCTGCTCAAGCTGCAGCTATCACTAAACAAGTCCAGGCCCTACTGGAGAAAGGAGCTCTTGTCAAGTGTGAATCACCGTGCAACACCCCACTATTTCCTGTTAAGAAGAAAACGCCAAAGGGTGAACCAGAGAAATATCGAATGGTCCAGGATCTCAGAGCAGTAAATGAAGCCACAGTTCTGGACACCCCAATTGTGCCAAATCCACACACACTCCTCTCTGGCGTTCCACCATCTGCTAGATACTTCACGGTGATTTACCTGGCCAATGCATTCTTCAGTGTTCCCCTGGATCCAGTCTGTCAGTATCTGTTTGCCTTCACACATGAAAAACAACAATATACATGGACTGTTATGCCCCAGGGGGCACAAAATTCTCCAAGCCAGTTTGCAAGAGCGATGTGTTCCATCCTTGACCCCTGGCAATCTGACCACCCTGAGGTTGTCCTACTCCAATACGTGGATGACCTACTCCTTTGTGGAGACGACGTCCCCACAACAGAAAAATGTTCTCTGGACCTCCTTTGTTATCTTGCAGATCAGGGATGTAAGGCGTCTCTTGTCAAACTTCAATTCTGCCAGCCTACTGTAATCTTCTTAGGCCACTGCCTGTCCCATGGAACCAGACATCTTACCCGTGATCGGGTCAGAGCAGTTTTGGCCATCCCACCTCCGAAGACTACAAAATCCCTTCATGCTTTCCTAGGCCTCATCTCCTATTGCAGAGCCTGGATCCCTGAGGCCTCTCTGCTCATGCAACCCTTGTATGATGCTCTCAAATCAGACCCATTCTGTCTGTCGTCAGAAGCATATGCCAACTTCTATATTCTCCAACGTGCTATTGCCTCTGCCCCTGCTCTTGGCCTACCAAACTACGACAAACTTTTCAAATTATTTGTGTCTGAAAGACAAGGCCATGCTACAGGTGTCCTCACACAACCACATGGTCCTGGCGGACGCCAGAGGCCTATTGGTTTCTTCTCCTGCCAACTAGACATCGTGGCTAGAGGAACTCCCTCTTGCCTTCGCGCTGTCTTTGCTGCTCAAGAACTTTTTGAATGTACTGGTGACCTGGTTCTTGGCCACTCTCCCACTGTATTGGCTCCCCATGATATCTCGGCCATCATTAACCAGGTCCAAATCAAACACGTCACAGCTGCTAGACACCTTCGTCTCCAATGTCGTCTCTTGTTACCTGACAATGTCACCCTTCAGCGATGTCAGGTTTTAAATCCGTCCACTCTTCTGCCACTCCCTGAGGGGGGTAGCTATTATGGATTCATCATGGACGAAGGATATGTCCTACTCCTTACACACACCATTGGCAAAATGCACTCCAATTTGCCCCCCTGCGACGGGCCAGAATATGCCTTCTGCACAATGTGGTACAAACCAACCATCAACCCAGAACCTCGTTACGAAGATGAACTTTATCAATTGGTTGAGGTAATGCTCATCTTACAAGATTTCTACTGCGATACTGAAGGCAACAGTATGGCTTTAGTCCAATTACCACATGAACTTGACCATCTGTATCATCATTGGGACACATCCATTCCACATGTCCCTGTAACCAAGTCAAAGACTAAGTCATGGGGTGATCTTGGGCCTATGGCGAAACTATGGGCCACCATGAACGATTCACAGCTGCAGGAAATAGGCGTTGTCAAATATCCATCAACTGAACCTGAACATGTGAAGGCATGGCCACGCTACTTTCTGGAGGGAGAATTTGAAAATCTGGTCATAAAGCACGACTATGATCCAGAGACTCCCCATGACTGCTTTGAACAGATGAAAATGGAAACAACACATCTACCAACCGTGCATGAGGATCCACTAATAGATCCCGACATCACCCTGTTTGTGGACGGCTCAAGGTATGCTGATGAAGAAGGAAGATACCATACAGGCTATGCCGTCACCACAACAGAAGAAATTATTGAATCATCATCATTACCATCAACAAAGTCTGCGCAAGAAGCTGAATTACAAGCCCTAACTTCAGCATGCAAGATCTCTGAAGGAAAGCGCGCCAATATCTACACAGATTCAAGATATGCACTGGGCATGGCTCATGACTTCGGACTGATTTGGAAAACAAGAGGATTTCTTACCACTGCTGGTACACCAATCAAGCACAGTTCTGCAATCAAGGAGCTGATGGACGCCCTCCTACTTCCGGAAGAAGTGGCTGTTTTGAAGATAAAAGCACATGGGAAGTTGGACTCGGATGAAGCAAAGGGCAACCATCTGGCGGATCTGGCTGCAAAACAAGCTGCAAGAGAACCACAGGAAGTGGAAAGAAGAGTGTCCGGAAATGAAGAAACTCCCATATGTCACGTTCACAGTAAATGATGTGGAACACAACTGCAGATTTCTTAGGACTTTGATCTTTTATAAGACACTTAGATGGAACTGAGATTTCAGTTCCAGAATTACAGTTACTGTTTCTTTAAATAATAAACGGTTTGTTTCATTTAGCATTGACAAGGTTCAGAATTCATTAGAGTCCGTTATTCTTGTTAACAGTTCAAATTATAAGAGATTATATACATTGGAATTATCAGTAGCAAGAATGGTGCAGCAAAACTTAAATAGTACTTGTTTTGAGGGATGCTGTAGCAGGCTTGCTGGACAACTTGATAGCAGATTTTAGTATGAAGAAATAAGATTATCTGTAGCAAGACAGGTACAGCTGAACTTGAATAATACTTGATTTGAGGAAAGCTGTAGCAGGCTTGCTGGAGAACTTGATAGCAGACTTTAGTAAGTTGAAATAAAGCTTTAGCATTATTAGCTCTTAACTCAGAGACTGTAAGTTACTTAACTTCTAGAAGTAGAGGGATTGTGTCCCCAGCTCTCCTCCGAGGCGGTTGCTTCAGTGAATGGTTGCCGAGAGTGCTGGTATCTGTCTGTGATGAGGAGAGATGTTGGGGACTTGAATATTCCTCCAGTCCGGTCTAGTAGCGAGTGGTCGTCTCAGCGAGGTCTGTGAGCCGGTGAGTTTGGCGCGGTACGCGTTTCAATAATCCAGCGTCTATCAGCTGGTGCGGTCGCATTAAATAGCAGACCGCGGCAATGGGGGTGTGGCTAAGCTCCGTCAAACCCGGAAGCATGAGGAGACATCGGGAGGCTTAAGGCATGACACATATTTACTCTGCAGACTCTTCCAACCGATCTAAAAATCCTACGGGAACAGCAGGCTACAGTTGCCCCTGAGGAAATACAAAAATGGAAACAGAAAGGGGCAGTTCTAAAGGATGGAGTGTATTACAACAACCTCAGGTTCTGCCTCCCCAAGAATTTGTACCCAGCAGTTGTTCAATGGGCACATGGTCCTGCACACTTATCAAAAGAACTGATGAATGCTCTTATACAGAAGTACTATGAAGCTCCTGGGATTACTACACTAACCAACAACTATTGCAAGGCTTGTGTCATCTGTGCAAAATGTAATCCTGGGAAAACAGTCAAAGTCCCTTTGAAACACTTGGCTAAACCCATGTATCCATTCCAAAGAATTCAGATAGACCACATCCAGATGCCAAAGAGTGGCATCTATGAGTATGCGCTAGTAATAGTGGACATGTTCTCAGGCTGGCCAGAAGCCTACCCAGTGGTTAACATTACCGCTAAAACAACAGCACGGCGTCTACTCACAGAAATTGTATGCAGATTTGGATTGCCGGAAGTTATTGAAAGTGACCAAGGTCCGGCCTTCACAGCATCAGTAACCAAAGAGATTTGGGCTGCTCTAGGAGTGACCCTTGCTTTCCATACACCTTATCACCCACAAAGTAGTGGTAAAGTGGAGCGTATGAATGGTACCCTGAAAACCAGAATGCTAAAAATGTCACAGGAAACAAAAATGCCCTGGCCAGAAAGCTTGTCAATAGCCCTGTTCAGTGTCAGACATACACCCAGAGGAAAGCCCTCATTATCCCCTTATGACATTCTGTTTGGAACTGCACCCAGGCTAGGTTGCTATTTTCCTCAACAACTACAACTGCAAACTGATGTTTTGGTAGATTATGTAACTGAACTTGCAGGTGCCTTAAACAAAATCCATGCCCAATTCCAGATCCTGATACTGATACAGGCAACCACAGTTTGCTCCATGGTGATTGGGTCCTAGTCAAGAAATTTGTGCGGAAATACACCCTGGAACCCAGGTTTGACGGACCATTCCAAGTTCTGCTGATCACCTCCACTTCTGTCAAGTTGGCCGGGAAAGGCAACTGGATCCACGCCTCCCACTGCAAGAAGACACCTGCCCCAGAGGAAACCAACTCTGTACAGCCATGTACTTCTGGTACATTATCCCTTTGATTGGCCTCCTTAAAGCCCAGCAAGTGGCCATTACTAAAGATGCTAATGGGTACACTTTCTGGTATAATTCATCATGTACCCGTGTAGCCACATTTACCTTTGATTACTGTGACATTGTAGATTGCCCATTTCCCAAGTCACAGATCCAAGCCATCTATAAAGATATACCACAAGCAAAAGATCCCTATGTTTGTGTGGTTGACAAGCAATGGGGGCACAATTGTAATCATTGGGGGACTGCAGGATGGAATGCTGGGCCTGCCTGGGGTTATAAACCCAAAAGTGCCTTATCTAAAGTAGATGACCATGGTAGATCCCTCCTTCAGAGAATGACTTTAAGAAAGCCTGGAGGAGGTACACCTATGAAATTGATGTTAAATATTGAGCATCCTGGCCCAGAGGATGCTGACCAATATGTAATGGGAATGTATTGGAAGAGAGGTTCCTATAACAAATTAGGTCATTTCTATCTTAAAGATATGTGGCACTCTCCAGAGTGGCGAGGGGCTGATCATATGGTCCCAAATCCGCTGAAACCACATACCCAGTCCTTTAACCCCTTAAGGACACATGACGTGTGTGACATGTCATGATTCCCTTTTATTCCAGAAGTTTGGTCCTTAAGGGGTTGAGGACATGATGGCCATTGCTAACCCCACCTTCGAAGATACCATGGCCGCTGAAACTGGCTTTAATGACATTAACTTGTGGTTAGAGTGGATGGGATATAATGCCAATAAACATAATAGAACTGCATGCTATGTATGTGGTGGTGCCCGACCCCATCTCGGCACCGTTCCATTAACTATCCCTTTAGAAATAGAGAATTGTTTTCTAGGTCTTTTTGCTAACCATTATGGTTCTAATCAGTCCCTCTGCAAAGCATGGACAGCAGAATACCCTCTCTTAGTTGGAAATGTCAAACCCCCAGATGGAGTTACGATTTACAAAGGTAATTACACTTGTTATACTAATTATGACAGAACTGGCAAATTTGTGGGTAACTTTTCCAAAGGTTATTGTGCCACCTACAGAACTGTTCCTAAACACCTGCTACTCCACCATATCAGGTCACTAGGGGATATTTACTGGTTATGTGGGGACTTACTGATAAGGTCCAAGCTGGAGATTGAATGGTGGGGAGAATGTGCCCTAGCGAAAGTCATCATGCCCATTCACATTATTTCTGATAATCATTCTGACATACCCGGTCCTCCACATATATTTTTACCCGGTCCTATTTTTCCACTCTCATTAGTTCATGTTCCCGCAACCCCAGGCGTCTCTTTCACACCTTTAATTCTCTTCTTCGCCCTGCTGTGGCCACCCCCAAAACTAACCTTACTGCTGATAACTTCGCATGTTACTTCACTGACAAGATTGAACAGCTAAGGAAAGAATTCTCCCCTCCTTGCCTTTCTGTTTCTCAATCACACATAGATCATGCCTTTCCTACCCTTCAGACATTCTCCCCAGCTACTGACCAAGAGGTGGCTGCTCTTCTTTGCTCCTCTCGCCCCACCACTTGCCCGCTCGATCCTGTCCCATCTCACCTTATTAGATCTCTCTCCACTTGTCTCGTGCCTTCTCTAACACACATCTTCAACTGCTCGCTCTCCTCTGGCATCGTCCCTGCTGACCTTAAACATGCCACTGTAGTACCTATACTAAAAAAAACATCCCTCGACCCATCCACCCCCTCTAACTACCATCCCATATCCCTGCTCCCTTTTTCCTCAAAGCTTCTGGAAAGACTTGTCTTTACCCGTGTGTCTCATTTCCTCAATTCCAACTCTCTCCTTGACCCTCTTCAATCTGGCTTCCGCCCTCTCCACTCTACAGAGACTGCCCTTATCAAAGTTACTAACGACCTAATCGCAGCTAAATCCAAAGGCCACTACTCCATACTAATTCTTCTTGACCTCTCAGCGGCCTTTGACACCGTTGATCATGCTCTCCTTCTTCAAACTCTTCAATCGCTTGGTCTCTGTGACTCTGTCCTCTCTTGGTTTTCCTCTTATCTCTCCCAACGCTCATTCAGTGTCTCCTTTTCTAATGATACCTCCTCCCCTTGCCCTGTCTCAGTTGGAGTTCCCCAAGGCTCCGTCCTTGGTCCCCTTCTATTTTCTCTTTATACTGCCTCTCTTGGCAAACTTATTACCTCTTTTGGATTCCACTACCACCTGTACGCTGATGACACCCAGCTATATCTCTCCTCCCCGGACCTCTCCCCTGCCGTCCTGCAACGTGTCACTGCTTGCCTTTCTTCCATCTCTGACTGGATGTCCTCCCGCTTTCTGAAACTCAATCTCTCAAAAACTGAGCTCCTTGTCTTTCCTCCTCCTAATACTGATCCTCCTCTTTCGCTCTCCCTCCAAGTCTGTGGTACCAACATCAGTCCATCCTTGCAAGCGCGCTGTCTTGGCGTCATACTTGACTCTGGTCTCACCTTTGAGCCTCACATCCAGCATGTTGCCAAATCCTGTAGATTCCATCTTAAAAACATAGCCCGCATCCGCCCCTTTCTTGCACCAGATACTACCAAGGAGCTTGTCCATGCTCTAGTAATTTCCCGCATGGATTATTGTAACCCTCTCCTGATTGGTCTCCCCAATAGCCGTACTGCACCCTTACAGTCCGTAATGAATGCTGCTGCTAGATTGATTTTCCTCTCTAGTCGTTTCTCTCACACCTCACCCCTCTGCCAGTCCTTACATTGGCTTCCTGTATGCTATAGGAGTCAATTCAAGGTACTAACTCACACCTATAAAGCACTGAACAACTCTAGCCCCTCTTATATCTCCTCACAGATCCATAGGTATGTCCCTTCTCGGTCTCTCCGTTCTGCCCGTGACCACCTCCTGTCCGTTGTCCGCACTCGTACGGCCAACTCGCGCTTGCAGGACTTCTCGCGGGCGGCTCCCTTCCTATGGAATAGCCTGCCTACCGCCATCAGACTCTCCCCTAGTCTTGCATCTTTTAAGAAGTGCCTTAAAACCCATCTCTTTAGGAAAGCTTATGGCCTCCAAGACTAACCCTTACCTCACATACCTGTCTCTTGCCCTCTCCTAAAGGGCAGCCCACCTTATTTGATTGTAAATTCCTGTCCTAATGTGTTTTACACCCCACCTCCTATAGAATGTAAGCTCGTTTGAGCAGGGTCCTCTTCAACCTATTGTTCCTGTAAGTTTATTTGTAATTGTCCTATTTATAGTTAAATCCCCCTCTCATAATATTGTAAAGCGCTACGGAATCTGTTGGCGCTATATAAATGGCAATAATAAATAAATAAATAAATATACCAGCCAGAGTCAAGCATGAAACCCCAGTAAAGGGCAGTTTTGACCCACACATTTACATAGATGCCATTGGGGTGCCTAGGGGGGTACCTAACAAATTTAAAGCTAGAGATGAAGTTGCGGTGGGGTTTGAATCACTGTTTACTATAGTCACTGCCAACAAAAACCTTAATTGGATCAATTACATTTATTACAACCAACAGCGCTTTGTTAACTATACCAGGGATGCCCTCCAGGGCTTGGCCGAACAATTACAGGCCACATCCCAAATGACCTTCCAGAACAGACTGGCCTTAGACATGATTTTAGCCGAAAAAGGGGGCGTATGCAAAATACTACCCGATACCATGACTTGTTGCACCTACATTCCAGAAAACACAGGTCCCAATGGTAAAGTCACCTTGGCCATAGAAAAATTGAATAAACTCTCAGAAGAGTTGAAAATGAATTCTGGGGTTACAGATCCCTGGGAAAGATGGTTTGGCTGGATGACTGGTTGGCAGAAGGCTTTAGTCCATATTGGTATGGTTCTACTAATTTTCCTTTTTGTTCTCGCTCTTCTCGTTTGTTGTGTCCTCCCATGCCTCAGAAAATTCCTACAGAAGACTGTAGACCAAACGACACCAACCTTTACTCATCTGGAAATTGGTGATCAAGACTTCACCTCACCCTGCATTCCGCTACAAACTCTCCCTTATGACGATGAAGTGCAGAAATTCTAGAAAGGCACAGCTCAGGGACAGCTTCCGTCTGTATGGGTCAGTCTACCGTGTGGAGAAGTGGTGGACAAGCCACCGCGGGATACTCATGGAGTGAAGTGTTCGAGAGCCGTACTGACGGATGAGCTGCAGCCTGTTAGGGTCAGACAAGAGATAGACTTGCACTTTGCACTAACACCAAGCTAGCGGTCATGGGGTTTCTGTGTCTTTGGGCTAACAAGTCTTCCGGTATTAACAAATAAAGTTTTGCCTTTTAGTAATTAACATTTTAAGGGGGGACTGTTGTAGAATTATTAGGCCCCTTTAAATCTATCCTCTTATATTTCTTTCTCAGGCCTCAGAGTCTTACAAGAATGCTTTGTTCATAGAAATTGTGTGTCAGTAGGAAATGTTAGGTTCCTGCTGAGTGAAACATTGTAGCAGCTAGTCTTAATAAAATGTGAAGTTACTAAAAGCCTTGAGAAACTAACCTTGAGACTAACGTGCCAACTACTCAAAATGGCTGCTAAAGCCCCCTCCCATCGAGTGAAATCCTCGTGCTAACAAGATGGTGCTGGAATCTGGAGGAGAAGTTCATGACGACAGTAGTGACCTAAGATGGTACACACAGTAGGGAGGGCATTTAACTAACCACTTAACACCTAAACCAATTAATAATGTTTACTTGTTGTTATCTTAAATTTCTTTAGTGATGTAATTATGCCTTTATAAGGGTCTGCGCACCCACTTTTTAACAGATGCCATTAAATTTCCTGAAGTTCTTTCATTTAACCTGAACCTCGTGTCTCAGTGTGAATTAACTTCTGCGTGCACGCAACTTTATTATTTCTAATGTGGACAGGAACAGATAGTCATTCAAACTTATTGGTTTGCTTAAAAGAATCCTTAACAAGGCCACAACGATTCATTTCTCATAACAGATTCACAAAGACTTTAATGTTGTGGAAATCTTTGGGGTCTGGTGCAAAGGGACTACGGGTGCATAAACTGATGTTGGGTAGATTGGGGCTGATTGTGCCTTTGCTGAGATCCATAAGCCCAGCAGAGTTTGTAAGCAGTCATAGTCTCATACTGTTAGACCCATAGTTTTGGCCTTATTTTCATTACATGTGAAATTATATTTGTGAAGAGCTAGTGTGTGGAAAATAAGTGGATATCTTATGTCAACTCAAACATGGGATAGTGTTAGTGGGGACAGATTGATATCTCTAAAACTGGATGGTTTAGAGCCTAAAATGTCCGCCTTCTCCCTATTCTGGACCCCTGTCTTGTTTGCAGTCCCTGGAACTCCTCTGGTTGTATCAGCCCTAAAAAATAAACTCTTTTTTTCAGGATGCTTTTGGGTGAGGCGATCGGTATGGGGAGTTCTTGTGACTGTGGTAGGTCTTAGTCCGTGTCTGACGTGTCATATTACGATGTAGCGTAATGATCAGAGTTTAGTCTGGTGGTATGTTTAAACCTATGGTAGACACATACTGACTTATAGTCTTAGTTATGTCGTAAGAACTTCTGATGTTTTTTGTTCTTAACTGGTAAATCTATCCAAATAATGTTTTAATCTTATCCAAATGATTTTTAATCTCACCTTATTTGTATTAAATGAAGGGTCACTCCTAAATATTTGCACTTTATCTAGCACTTGTTGCAAAGTCGTAGGTTTCAGAGCTCATATTTACAAATAATATTCATTAATTTTTTTAGAGCACGCGGTCTCAGCCTCCTTCAATTCCTTCTGTCTGTTCAATTTGACTGGCTGATGCTACTCTCGGTATTAGATCTTTTTTGAGATACCGTATATACTCGAGTATAAGCCGACCCGAATATAAGCAGAGGCCCCTAATTTTACCCCCAAAAACATAAGTCTAGGTTGGGAAATGCAGCAGCTACTGGTAAATTTCTAAATAAAATTAGATCCTAAAAAAATTATATTAATTGAATATGTATTCACAGTGTGTGTATATAATGAATGCAGTGTGTGTGTATGAGTGCAGTGTGTGTGTATGAATGCAGTGTGTGTATGTACGAGTGCAGTGTGTGTGTATGAGTGCAGTTTGTGTATGAGTGCAGTGTGTGTGTATGAGTGCAGTGTGTGTATATGAGTGCAGTGTGTGTGTATGAGTGCAGTTTGTGTATGCGTGCAGTGTGTTTGTATGAGTGCAGTGTGTGTATATGAGTGCAGTGTGTATATAATGAATGCAGTGTGTGTGTATGAGTGCAGTGTGTGTATGTATGAGTGCAGTGTGTGTGTATGAGTGCAGTTTGTGTATGAGTGCAGTGTGTGTGTATGAGTGCAGTGTGTGTGTATGAGTGCAGTGTGTGTATATGAGTGCAGTGTGTATATATGAGTGCAGTGTGTGTGTATGAGTGCAGTGTGTGTGTATGAGTGCAGTGTGTGTGTATGAGTGCAGTGTGTGTATGAGTGCAGTGTGTGTGTATGAGTGCAGTGTGTGTATGAGTGCGGTGTGTGTATGAGTGCAGTGTGTGTGTATGAGTGCAGTGTGTGTGTATGAGTGCAGTGTGTGTGTATGATTGCAGTGTGTGTGTGTGTGTGTGTGATGCAGTGTTTGTGTATGTGTTGCAGAGCCTTGGTGGGGGGGTGGGAATTTTTATTATTATTATTTTTTAAGTATTATTATTTTATTATTATTATTATTATTTTTTTCGTCTCACCTCCCTGCTTGATACATGGCAGGGAGGGGGGCTCTCACTCCCTGGTGGTCCAGTGGCATTTGCAGTTCAGTGGAGAGGGGCTGGCAGGAATCTCTTACTTACCTCTCCTGCAGCTCCTGTCAGCTCCCTTCTCCTCCGCGCCGGTCTGGTCAGCTCCCCTGTCAGCTCACAGTGTAAGTCTCGCGGCCGCGCTATGACCCCGCGGCTCTCGCGAGACTTACACTGGGAGCTGACAGGGGAGCTGACCGGACTGGCGCGGAGGAGAAGGGAGCTGACAGGAGCTGCAGGAGAGGTAAGTTACAGCTCTCTGCCAGCCCCCCTCCTACACAGCCCCCAGTCTGTATTATGGCAATGTAAATTGCCATAATACAGACATTGACTCGAGTATAAGTCGAGTTGGGGTTTTTCAGCACAAAAAATGTGCTGAAAAACTCGACTTATACTCGAGCATATACGGTAATTTTGCAATGTGTAAATTTCCCAACTGATTTACTTTGTTTCTTATCAGATCTCTCTCCCCTTGTCTTGTACCTTCCTTAGCACACATCTGAAACTGCTCTCTCTCTTCTGGCGTTGTCCCTGCTGACCTTAACCCCTTAAGGACGGAGCCAAATGTACACGTTGTGAACGAAACAAAATGTAAACAAACCGGGCATTTGCGCTATATGTCTGTCCAACCGTAATTCACCTCTTTCATATTAAATGCACCTCCCCTTATTATATATCATTTTATTCAGGGGAAACAGGTCTGTGATTTAATATCAAATATTTAGCTATGAAACATAATTTAATATGAAAAAAATGGGAGAAAATAAGATTTTTTCTTATTTTTTTAGTTTTACATGACATTTTATCTGTCAATGTCATAATACTGTTTGCTTTTACTGCAATAAAATACACATATTTGTATTCAGCAAAGTCTTACGTGTAAAAAAGTACCCCCTATGTACAGGTTTTATGGTGTTTTGGGAAGTTACAGGGTCAAATATAGCGTGTTACATTTGAAATTGAAATTCGCCAGATTGGTTACGTTGCCTTTGAGACTGTATAGTAGCCCAGGAAATAAATTTACACCCATAATGGCATACCATTTGCAATAGTAGACAACAAAAGGTATTGCAAATTGGGTATGTCTAGTCTTTTTTAGTAGCCATTTGGTCACAAACACTGGCCAAAGTTAGCGTTAGTATTTGTTTGTGTGTGAAAAATTCAAAAAACGCCAATTTTGGCCAGTGTTTGTGACTAAGTGACTACTAAAAAAGACTGGACATACCCCATTTGCAATACCTTGGGTTGTCTACTATTGCAAATAGTATGCCATAATAGGGGTAATTTTCATTCTTGGGCTACCATAGGGTCACAAAGGCAACGTAAGCAATCTGGCGAATTTTAATGTGAAAAAAATGAAACACAAGCCTTATATTTGACGCTGTAATTTTTGAAAACACCATAAAATCTGTACATGAGGGGTACTGTTGTACTCGGGAGACTTCGCTGAACACAAATATTTGTGTTTCAAAACAGTAAAAAGTATTGCAGCAATAATATCGTCCGTGTAAGTCTCCCGAGTAAAACAGTACCCCCCCATGTACAGGTTTTATGGTGTCTTGGAAAGTTATAGGGTTAAATATAGTGCTAGCAAATTAAATTCCCTATACTTTCGGCATGGGTTGTCAGGCAGGTCCCGCTAATTGTATTTTTTTTTAATCTCACCTTATTTGTATTAAATGAAGGGTCACTCCTAAATATTTGCACTTTATCTAGCACTTGTTGCAAAGTCGTAGGTTTCAGAGCTCATATTTACAAATTATATTCATTAATTTTTTTAGAGCACGGTCTCAGCCTCCTTCAATTCCTTCTGTCTGTTCAATTTGACTGGCTGATGCTACTCTCGGTATTAGATCTTTTTTTAGATAATTTTGCAATGTGTAAATTTTCCCAACTGATTTACTTTGTTTCTTATCAGATCTCTCTCCCTTGTCTTGTACCTTCCTTAACACACATCTGAAACTGCTCTCTCTCTTCTGGCGTTGTCCCTGCTGACCTTAAACATGCCACTGTAGTACCTATCATAAAAAAAAAAAAATCTCTTGACCCATCCTCCCACTCTAACTATCGTCCGATATCCCTGCTCCCTTTTTCCTCAAAGCTTCTGGAAAGACTTGTCTTTACCCATATGTCTCACTTCCTCAATTCCAACTCTCTCCTTGACCCACTTCAATCTGGCTTCCGCCCTCTCCACTCTATTGAGACTTCTCTTATCAAAGTTACTAAACGACCTAATTGCAGCTAAATCCAAAGGCCCCTATTCCATACTAATTTTTCTTGACCTCTTGGCTGCCTTTGACACAGTTGATCATGCTCTCCTACTTCTCTTCAATCAATCTGTCTCTGTGACTCTGTCCTCTCGTGGTTTTCCTCTTATCTCTCCCAACGCTCATTCAGTGTCTCCTTTTCTAATGATACTTCCTCCCTTTGTCCTGTCTCTGTTGGAGTCCCCCAGGGCTCTGTACTTTGTCCCCTTCTAATTTCTCATTATATTGCCTCTCTTGGCACACTTATTACCTTATTTGGATTCCACTACTACCTGTATGCTGATGACACCCAGATATATCTCTCCTCCCTGGACCTTTCCCCTGCCGTCCTGCAATGGGGAATGCTTGCCTTTCTTCCATCTCTGACTAGATGTTTACCCGCTTTCTGAAACTCAATCGCTCTAAACTGAGCTCCTTGTCTTTCCTCCTCTCCCTTCAAGTTAGTGGTATCCACATAAGTCCATCATTGCAAGCGCGCTGTCATGGCATCATACTTGATTCTGGCCTCACCTTTGAGACTCACATCCAGTATGTTGCCAAATCCTGTAGATTCCATCCTAAAAACATAGTTCTTACGCAAGATACTACCAAGGAGCTTGTCCATGCTCTAGTAATTTCCCGCATGGATTATTGTAACTCTCTCCTAATTGGTCTTCCCAATAGCCGTATTGCCCCGCTACAGTCTGTAAGGAATGCTGTTGCCAGACTGATTTTCCTCTCTAGTCGGTTCTCTCACACCTCACACCTCTGTCAGTCCTTACATTGGCTTCTTGTATCCTATAGGAGTCAATTCAAAGTGCTAACCCATATATATAAAGCACTGAACAATTCTCCTTTTATATCTCTTCACAGATCCATAGGTATGCCCCTTCTCGGTCTCTCCGCTCTGCCCGTGACCATCTCCTGTCCGCTGCTCACACCCGTACGGCCAACTCACGCTTGCAGGACTTCTCGCGGGCGGCTCCCTTTCTATGAAATAGCCTGCCTACCGCCATCAGACTCTCCCCTAGTCTTCAATCGTTTAAGAAATGCCTTAAAATCCATCTCTTTAGGAAAGCTTATAGCCTCCCAGGAAATCAGCCATTACTAGTAACCAAGTACAGGGAAATGGAGTGCTAAATACACCAATAAAAAGAGGACAAACATTAGGTTGCCGTAAAGCAATATAATGTGTGAGATAAAGTGAAACAAAGTTTGCTTTAGTGTATATACAATGTGACTAATTAGGTGTCTGGGGAATGGATACAAGATATATTTTTATTATTATAAGTTGTTTTATTTTGAGTTATGTTTTTTTTTTTTCCCTTCATCCCACCTTCCAAAGACTGGATTGCACCAATCCTAGTTCTTTTTATATAGTGTTTTGCTCTTTCACACTAATGCTGTTCAAAAAGCTACAAGTAATGCAAATAATCATCTTTATTGTATTCAATGTTCAGTGGTCACACTAGTCAGTTGGTATGTACACTTGTGTATCTATGTCACGGGAGATCTACTGAACTCGGTGGGGGGGGAATCATCACATCTGGTCTCTGAACTAGTGGACATCATGATGATGAGTTGGAGAAAGAGGACGAACAGGAATTTGGGGATAAAAATTATAAAGATGGGAGGGTTGATCATGAAAATGGGGGTGAGGATGATGCCGTTGAGGAAGATGATGAAGAAGGTGATATTGAGGACATTGAAGTTGGCAATAATCAATGGGAAGATGGTGATGACGACTAGGATAATCTGAAGGGAATCTGTAGTCAGTATATACTGGTTTTCTTTTTGCATCGTCTTCTAAGCATGTCTTTTCATATTGATGCACAGAGGACGTGACGCACGTTGCATTGTCATGGCTACTATGACTTGACTGATTATGAGCGAGGATCTCATTCTTCCCACTTCCACAAGAATCCTTGATCACTTTATCTATGTACTTGGTGGTGGGCGCCTTTCTTATCAGGAAGCCAGGATCAATCATGGGGAGATGATGAGAATATTGAGGATCCAGAAGAGAGACATGTGGTGTTGGCCTTTTATACTTTTTATCCTCATTCTCGTAGCTGAGATTAGATTCTGTCAATTCCTTTCTTCCAAATGACTTTAGTTGCATACAGACTCCTGCAGGAAACAGACAATATATTTGATCTTTTTCTGTAATCTTTGTCCAGACGAGCAACATTACACATAGTCTGTACTTACCTGTTTCTATGTCATCACCAAAGTCTCTTCTTTTCCTGTAAATAATGAAAATTCACATTTAAATTATCAGCAACAATCAATACACCTAGTCAACTGCCCTTACTCTGAAGCATGGTACATTTCCAAAGCATTGTGTACATAGTATTACCTTATAAACACAATAGTCCACATGTGATAAAATAGATATGCACTGATCAATATCTACGAAGGATCTGTTGGCTTTCAACAGGAAAGGAAAGAACATGTGCTTCCTGCCACCTATGTGTCTATTTGTGTCAGGGCTGTGAGCCAAGGACCATCTGGTGGTTTATAAATCAAATTTTGTGATTGAGTGTTATTCACTAGTGTGGGAATTGACCCAAGAATCGTACTTTCAAGCACAATACAGCCGAGTTGGACAAATAACTGAGTGGGATACATGTTCCAATTCAGCTATTGTTTCCCCCAATTTTGCAATTCCCAGTTTAGTTTCTTGTCGGCTTATCAACCCTAACACAGAGCCAACTTGTTTTATGTTTCTGAGCTCTTAGTCAGTCTGGATTGATAATCAAAGACTAAAAGTGGTAATCGATGTAAGGGCCTGGTAGTCCTCCAAGTAGTTCAAAAGAGCGTGTAAAATCGTAAACGTTGTAATTGCCAGATATGTGCAAAAAATGTTTTTTTTGCGATTTCCCAACATATTTGCTTTTGGCACTTACTACCTTTACCACTTTTAGTCCTCATTTAAAATAAAGATAATGAAAAGTAATGATATTTGAATATTTCTGGCTATCACTATATTAGTTATGCCTGAACCATAACTGCTAACGTAAAGCCTTTAAATTAAAGCTGCTAACAGATCCATTGCTGTTTGTAGCTATAATTGTGGCAAAACAGTTTAAAAAAAATCTTTGAGAACCCACCATTGACCCATTCAGTTTTACAGTTTGTAGCAGCTCGATGCATTGCCGTCCTCATTGGCACAAAATGTGAACAAACCCCAGAATTATTATTTATTAAACTACTTGATGACAACTCAGAGACGTGACTGGCTATCTCAATGTGTGGTAGCCTATGGGATCTGTTTTATAACCTCTTATAAAACTGTTTAAACTGTTTTATATCACTTTCAGTGCCGCAGAGGAGAGAGGTGTATTTCCCATATCTCCACTCTGGCACAGAAAGATTAAAGGATCACTATAGTGTCAGGAAAACATAGCAGTTTTCCTGACACTATAGTGCCCTGAGGGTGCCCCTACCCTCAGGGTGCCCCCACCCCGTGGCGCTGAAGGGGTTAAAACCCCTTTAGCTGTTAACCTTATTCCAGCGGCGGGCACCCTCGGCGCTGGTGACCTCTCCTCCCCCGCCGACGTCAGCTCCCTCTGCCAACGTCAGCAGAGCCGAATGCACATGCGCGGATTCAAACTGTCAATAGGAAAGTATTTATCAATGCTTTCCTATGGACGCTCTGCACGATGGAGGCATAATATGCCTCCAGCGTCGCAGATGCGCCTCTAGTGGCTGTCCAGAAGACAGCCACTAGAGGCTGGATTAACCCCAAATGTAAACATAGCAGTTTCTCTGAAACTGCTCTGTTTGCATCTGAAGGGTTAAATCCTGAGGGACATTGCACCATGACCACTTCATTGAGCTGAAGTGGTCTGGGTGACTATAGTGTCCCTTTAATATGCCACTTGCTTAGTAGGACCATACAACTAGAGTCATTAGCGTTTCCACAATAAACAAAAAGGTTGTCTCAAATCTATGATAGCACAACACCAATTAGTAAATACCAAATGGCATTGCATTTCCTGTTTATTTCAGTATTTCAGCTTGAAACATTTACTATTTGGCATCAGGGCAAAAGTTACTACAGTCAGAAAATGTCACTTCAATTGTAAACACGTCAAACTGGTAAACTAAAACCTCCATCTCTTTATTTAACACTGTAATGCAGTGATTTATACATATATTGTTATATACGGTGAAACACATACCTTAGCAACATACACATGGTAATCACACCTCCAATTAGAAACACAATCGGTGTAACTGCCATGACAAGAACAAAGACTGGAAATCCTAGAATTAAACAAACATGATGTTAGAAATTCACTTATTATTACAAAGTTTACAATCAGTGACAAATGTTACAAAAAGCAAATCATCGATTTTCATTCTAACAAGAAGCGTCATTTCTTGTTTTACTGTCTGGGACCTCTGCTGGTAGGACACTACAGAAACATCGAACTTTGTGTACAGGCATACCCCGCTTTGCGGACCCTCACTTTGCGTACACTCGTGAGTACGGACATACCCACGAGTGTGCGTTAAAGTGCCTCGCGAGAACGGACATTCAGCCGCCGCACAGCCGCAGTATGGCCGAAGAGGCGGAGCTGATGCACGGAGTTCCCGTGCAAGCTTTGCAGCGAGCCTCTATGTTAATACAGGCTGAAATTGTCTAAATACAGTTCAGTATTTAAATACACAGCACCATCTGTTGTTACAGCTGAAAAAATAGTTGCAGGAGTAGTCTCATACACAGCGCCATCTGTTGGTTGAGCAATGTTTAACCAGTTATGGGTCTGTTGACAGCATTACAAGCAGTTCTTACTATTATGAAATAAAGGTAAGTATACTGTACAGTTCTTTCCGTAGTCATTCTCAACTTGAGTCACAGCTCATTACAAACTTTCCCAAGCTTTCGAATGAGAGACATGTGGAATAAAACAATGTACAGTATAAGGCTTTTTGATTTATACAAACAGTGTACATTCACTTCTGAATACATTTTGGATATCCCTGAAGGACACAGAAATTGACAATATTTTTGAATGCAAAAGCTTTCAACATGACCCTAACACGTTACAGCATTACTGTACAGTACTAATGGTTCCCTGAGGAACTTGAGATTGATCATTGAAATGTATTTTAGTTATCAATGCATTATGTATATCAGTTATTCCTGTAAATGACTATCGCAATGTAGTACATGCTTTGGGAAGTGAAAAAAGGTATTGCTTCACTTTAGGTACATTTTGGTTTTACATACATGCTCTGGTCCCATTGTGTACTTAGAATGTGGCGTACATACCAGGGTCGCAGGGGTCGCGGCTGCGACCGGGCCTGGCCCACCAGGGGGCCCGGCCACCCTGCGACCCAGGTATGTACCCACAGGGCCAGCCTCTTCTGCTGGGGGCCCAGGAGCCGGCCACCTCCGGGCCCCCCGAGGCTGGCCCTGCTGTCACCCGGCTGGCTGTCGGGCGCGCGAGGGAGCACTGTCCCCTGGGTGCTCCCTCTTCAGCTCCCTCGCGCACCGCACTGAAACCGGAGCCGGAAGATGACGTCATCTTCCGGCGCCAGTATCAGTACGCGGCGCGCGAGGGAGCTGAAGAGGGAGCACCCAGGGACAGTGCTCCCTCGCGCGCCCGCAGGACCAGCCAGCCAGCCAGCCAACCGGCCGGCCGGGTGACACCACTGGACCCCAGGGAATCCCCTCAGCTCTCCCACAGGTAAGGAGGCTGGGGGGATTAAATTTAAAAAAAACTTTGAGTGTGTGTGTTAGTGTTAGAGTGTGTGTGTTAGTGAGTGTGTTAGTGTTAGTGAGTGTGTGTGTTAGTGAGTGTGTTAGTGTTAGTGAGTGTGTGTGTTAGTGAGTGTGTGTGTTAGTGTTAGAGTGTGTGTGTGTTAGTGAGTGTGTGTGTTAGTGAGTGTGTTAGTGTTAGTGAGTGTGTGTGTTAGTGAGTGTGTGTGTTAGTGAGTGTGTGTGTTAGTGAGTGTGTCAGTGTTAGTGAGTGTGTGTGTGTGTGTGTTAGTGAGTGTGTGTGTTAGTGAGTGTTAGTGAGTGTGTGTGTTAGTGTTAGTGAGTGTGTGTTAGTGTTAGTGTTAGTGTGTTAGTGTTAGAGTGAGCGTGTTAGTGAGTGTGTTAGTGTTAGTGAGTGTGTGTGTTAGTGAGTGTGTGTGTTAGTGTTAGTGAGTGTGTGTGTTAGTGGTAGTGAGTGTGTGTGTTAGTTAGTGAGTGTGTTAGTGAGTGTGTGTGTTTGTGTTAGAGTGTGTGTTAGTGTGTGTGTTAGTGTGTGTGTTAGTGTGTGTGTTAGTGTTAGAGTGTGTGTGTTAGTGTGTGTGTCTGTTACTGAGTATGTCTGTGTGCGTCTTTCACTGAGTGTGTGTCTGTCAGTAAATGTGTGTGTCTGTTCATGAGAGTGTGTGCGTGTGTGTCTTAAGCACTTACCTTTCTCCAGCGCCGGACTCCCTTAACGCTGGGGATCTCTCCGTCCCCATCCGCCTCTCAGCTCCGAATGCACATGCGTGGCAAGAGCCACGCGCGCATTCAAACCGCCCATAGGAAAGCATTACTCAATGCTTTTCTATGGACGTTCAGCATCTTCTCACCATGATTTTCACAGTGAGAATCGCAGAAAATCCTCTAGCGGCTGTCAATGAGACAGCCACTAGAGGCTGGATTTACCCCTTAGTGAAACATAGCAGTTTCTCTGAAACTGCTATGTTTTCAGCTGCAGGGTTAAAACTAGAGAGACCTGGCACCCAGACCACGTCATTGAGCTGATGTGATCTGGGTGTCTGTAGTGGTCCTTTAAGTGTATGTGTTTATGCATGCACTGGCATACATACCGCAGTCGCACGGGTCGCAGCCCTGCGACCAGGTGCCCGCCGCCATGTGTTGCGGCCCCAGCCTGCGCAGAGTAAGCGCTCGCGCGGGGGGAGGGGGGTGCCCGGATCAGTTTTCGCACCGGGGCCCCATGGGTTGTGTGTACGCCACTGGTGGAGTATGCCTGTATTAAGTCCTCCTGAACATCTGGCTTCTTGGAACTAAGTTTTGGAATGAACAAGTCCACGTGCTCTTTATGAAATCTTTTGTTCTTTTATAAAGCCAGCCTGTGGCTGGTAACTATTATTTGTCGTGCTCATTTAAAAGGAAAACTGTGATATCCGAACACTAATGTGAGATCCTCACCTGCTTTGTTTTTATCAGTAGCTATCTGGTCTTTGGTGAACTCTCCCATTTTTGTATCTGTCCATGTGGGACGCGTAGATGAAATGTATCCTGCAGAGGAGAAGATCAAGTAAATAACTGTTTGCACACATGGAACGTTTGCCTGCTTTCTCTACTTCCCAGTTAAATCATCAATGCAGGCTGAAAACAGATATTATCAGACTCTCTCATTTAAATGAGTTACCTTTATTGACACACTCTGTGAGAGAACCCGAGCCATTGCTGATAGCATGCACAGAATGGAGAGATCCAAGTATATAACTCCATGTGTAGAACTTCCCGTGGATGCTATCAACTTGTTCAGTAGTTCCATCAATGTGGCCCAATTAATGGAACTGCTGCCAAGAGCTAAACTACATTGTAGCGGAGCTCCCTGTACCCTGACTGGGTATCTCTGCCAAGGACCGCTGTGGCTTCACTGGGGTCCTCCTGGAGCAGGATAGGAGACTAGCTCTATTCCCTCACAAGGACTGGATGACACACGGTCCTGGGAGCTCTAGTCCTTATAATTCACCGCCGAATCCTCCAAGAGCTGGAACAAGGTGCTAAGCAGTGATTATAGCCCTTCACCTCCCAGTAACTAGACGACACATCGTTCTGGGAGTCAACTTGTTTAATGCATCCAAACACAGCCAATCTCTAGGCCTGGGAGATAATTGCGTTAAAGATCGGTAAGCTAATTATCTCCCAGGAGAGGCAAACCTAAACATTTAAACCATGAAAATACCCCAAAACATAATAAAAACATAAAATAACCCCACAAATAATACATTGTTAAATAACGCATGCAGTGTAGGGGAAACGCCACCGTGTTAAAGTTCTGACCAGCCGCACACGTGGTCCTATGCCCCAAATAGTTTCAGGGCATTTGGTGCTTTTGCCAGTCAGCTCCTGAGCTCCTGAGGCCGCAATACGGGTTGGTCCATCTGGCTCTTAGGTAGCATTTGTTCCCTTTAGTCTGAGGCACTTTCCCTCCAAAAAGCGCTCTCTTGGCGGATTTCAAAGTGGTTCAAAACTGCGATCCAAGTTGTCTGGGAAACCATTCCATAACATTCGTGGCTAAGTTCACCTGAGGTGATCGAGAACCCACAAAGTTCCCACTGTGCAGTTATAATCAGATTGTCTAATAGAAACCATCTGATTGGTGCAGCGTAGCGTTTTGCTGCACATTTGCACTAGCCCCCCATTGCTTTCCTACGGAAATTAGAGCTACATTGAGGAAAGCAGAGCTACGAGGGAGAAATTATAAATAAAAAGCCTTTGTTTACCCTGGCAGTGCTGCCCTGGCCACCTAAGCTGTGACTGGGACAATATACTGCTAGGAATACATACTGTATACATATAGTTATATATATTCCTAGCGTTACCGTGTTTCTTTAAGATCACTATCTTATTTTTTATTGTACATTTTGTAATGCAGTATTTATATAAAGATTAAACATTGTCCACATGCAGCTTAGAGAGTCTCTTTAAGCACATTTTACGGGCATTAACAAGGTATTTTTCTTACCCGGATTGTTGAACATAAACTGGACATTTGAATCGGAGACACTGCAAAAACATAAATCAAATTAAAAAAGCTCCTTTTAGAATTGAGGTAGGTAACGCATCCTTTATTATAGCAGGACAGGTCTGGCACAAGCATCAAAATAAACTACAGGGAGTGCTGTGCTGTTATTTTCAGGTATTTAAAAGCATTGTCCAGCAGTAATAAGTTCAATTAAATAAATAAACTCAATCCTCACGTGTGTCATCATATAAACCCGTATATTTAAACCTCTCTTTTTAAGGGGTTAATATAAATGAACTTGATTTGACAGCCCTCTAGTTATGAAATATATATGGATTGTGTCCCTGTAGCATGAACATATGGGCTATGATGAACATGGAGGATTCTATAGCCCACATTAGGTCTCTTAGGGTAGCCGGGCCGGCTTCTCTGGCTAATCAATCACACACAACCAATCAGTGAGAAGCTAGCATCACCTGTCCAATAGGAATTTTACAATCTGCTCTAAATAAGGATATTGTGTATAAATAATCATTTTTTTAATAGCACAATAATTCCAACTTACCCTTTTGGCAAAATCTGACTGGTCACCATCCCTTTGAATTGGAATGTGCGTTGTAATCGAGTTATAAGAACCTGACCGCCCAGATTGTCTGCGATAACGCCGGCATGGACAGCCGATTTGCAAACGAAGGACGACTGCAAAGAAATAAAAAGAGAAAGCTTAATATCTGTCAAATGTATTAACGTCTGTAATATTAACACAGATTGGTAGTAAACAAGCACTTAGATGCCTTGAAATGAAGTCAGTTTATTAGTACGTATTGATACTTGGATCCCTCCTGTTATCTGTGTGATGTGTTAGTTTGGGTAATTAAAGTAACTAATCCCTCACATAACTGGCATTTTATGGGAAAGATCATATTTTGAAATTCTAGATCGACAGTGTAATATCACACCGCGTAGTAT
Organism: Pelobates fuscus; assembly: GCF_036172605.1. Lineage (NCBI taxonomy): Eukaryota > Metazoa > Chordata > Amphibia > Anura > Pelobatidae > Pelobates > Pelobates fuscus. The sequence goes on from NC_086317.1 coordinate 482,163,634, forward strand.
GCGATAGCTGTAATTCCCACTGAGATACTGTGAATGACACTGCTGGGCTGCCTGGAGTGATGAGAGTTAGATCAGCTGATGACAATAATTCTTTCTTATTACTACGCGAGGTAAAACTGATGTAGATCATTTGTTTCTGTTGACAATTTATCAGTTTTCAGGAAAATAATAATAATGTCTGGAACAGCCTACATTTTCTAAAACAGATATTTGTTCCATGGCCTGCATGCAGAGAGCTGCTTTCTCTCATTGGGAAGAGGGTAATGAAGCTCCTCTACCGCGGTCCACAATCCCACTTAACGCAGAGTGACAGGTGGAAGAAGGAAGGTCTGTGACACAGGACGGACTCCCCCCCCCCCCCACTGCTTATTAGTGACTGCTCCGCGCCCGGGGTTCTATACTCTTCACAGATATATTACAGCTAAAGCAGGGTCACCTTCCTCTTTACAAATATCAATGGTGTCCTTATCTAGACTTAATTCATTGACCGAGTGTGCCAGCTGACATTTTCAGCCAATGAATTCCATTCAAAAAAGCACCGCGTTGAGATCACTATTAATAGAAATGTCCACTTTATTGATATCTGTGTAGACCTGGGTGTCTATCTAACCATGTGAAAATAATCTAAATCGTAACGATGGCACAGCACAAGGAGACTCCCAACATAAGGACTATAATGGGCTGTGGTGGTTATGGTGTTAGAGTGCCCTTGTAGAAATGTTTAGTGCTATTCTATTGGTGATGTTTTTTCTCATGATAGTCCCCAAAGGTTAGTCAAGCTCCCCACCAACTTCCATCGTACACCAACTCCACAAGCGAGGGGACTTTACACAGGACCCAGTCACTGTCAGATGGAACTATGGGCAGGAATTACCACGAATGCTTTGATTTAATACTTTGCCCAATAGAAAATGTGCACTAGGAAGAAATGTTCACACAGCTCAGTTTACACACCTCTTGGTATCCATTAGTCACATCTCCAAATACGTTTCCAGCTACATCCCAGCAGCCGGCTGGACAATAGTTACTGAAATTGTAGAAATAATGTTATTGCTTATAAAATGCTAACTTACTCCGCAGTGCTGTACAAAGGGTAATCAAAACACAGAAGAAGAGATTACGTTTAATACTCGTACTATACACCGGTATATTATCACACTGACATATTGAATTCTAATTCAGATTCCCCAATTCACATACACTCTCCGCTCAGCTGATTTACTGCCTGAATTTTAAAGGTTGATTGACGATTCACCTCAGTTCAATGTTGGTGAATAATTCCCTGCATTTACCATCATTTTCTCATAAAACAAATTCTTGTAAAGCAGGCTTGCCCAACAGGTAGATCCAGTGGTGTATCCTGGTTTTGTGCTGCCCTAGGCAGGACAAAACTCAGGCACCCCCCTTCCCCCCCCCCCCCCCCGCGCCACCCCCACCCAACCTTTCCCCCCGCCCCGCATTCTAAATACACACACACACATTCACTGACAGATACGCATACACTAGCTAACAGAAACACACACTCGCTAACAGAAACACACACACACTAACAGACACACTCACACTCAGTAACAGACAAACACACTCACTAACAGACACACACTAACAGACACACACTCACTCACTAGCAGACACAAACTAGCAGACACACACACTCACTAACATACACACACACTCACAGGCAAACACACACACTAACAGACACACACAGTCAGACAGACAAACACACACTAACAGACACACACACTAACAGACACACACACACACTAACAGACACAGACAGAAACACTAACAGACACACACACACTAACAGACACACACACTAACAGACACACAAACAGACACAGACACACACACACACACACACAGACACAGACACACACTCACCCACCCACATTAACACATTTTTTTAAATTTATTTTGAACACATTTTTTTTTTATTTCTTTTGAACAGATTTTTTTTTAATTTCTTTTGAACACATTTTTTTTAATTTCTTTTGAACACATTTTTTTTTTAATTTCTTTTTAACACATTTTTTTTAAATTTATTTTTAACACATTTTTTTTTTATTTAACCCCCCCCGCAGCCTCCTTACCTTTGGGAATGCTGGGGGGGGGGGGGGGTGTCTCTTCCTCCCTGGTGGTCCAGTGGCTGCTGGGCGATCAAGCGGCGCTGCCTGGCGGGCGGGCGGCCGGCGAGGGAGCACTTCCCCTGAGCTGTCTGCTCAGCTCCCTCGCCAGCCTCAGAGTGAGGCTGGGAGCCGGAATATGACGTCATATTCCGGCTCCGGCTCCCAGCCTCACTCTGCGGCCGGCGAGGGAGCTGAGCAGACAGCTCAGGGGAAGTGCTCCCTCGCCGGCCGGCCGCCCACCAGCGCCGCCCGACCGCCCAGGAGCCCGCCGGCATGTCAGTTAGCCGCAAGGCTAACAAGACATTTGCCTTGGGCATTTGGGGGCGGCTTTTTTTGCCGCCCCCTGGAAAATGCCGCCCAAGGCAAATGCCTTGTTAGCCTCGCGGCTAATACGCCCCTGGGTAGATCCCCAGATGTTGTAGAACTACAACTACCATGATGCTTTCTTATTGTAAATGCATTCTAAAGGCATCTCAGAACGCTTGTTGCAGAACCATAGGAAAGGTATTACAATATTCTATGATCACATTTTATTTAGCATCAACATGTTCTATGAAGGTATAATTAGCCAAATCAAGCGTACCTGAACTCTGGGTCTTCTTTATAGTCACAGCGAGTCAAGCAGGTAATGAAATCTATCAATAAAAAACAGGAGCAGGGTGAGATTCCTGCACACGTATTTTAACACCTTAAGAGCCGTATTTCTTAAAAACGAATTAACTTGCAGCATTCTATAGCAGTAAGAGCCATAGCCGAGAGCTCAAACACGGGTCACATTTCTCCGCAGGTAATGTAGCAGTAGTGTTCATGCCTGCAGAGTATGGTCAATGTTGAAGCTACTGTCAAAGAATTATGAATTTAATGCTCTCACTGTCAGTGACGGACAATATTGACAGGACATGTACAAAGGAGCCCCGAGACACAAACTGAATCCTTCGTAACACACATTCACAGTTTAGTAGACACAGTACCTGGATGATCACTGCTGGCATAATTAATCAGAAATCCTCGGCCAGACACGTGGAGGCCACTTTCAAAATGAATGGTGGCAGTATTATCATCTAAGAAAATATCCGTCTTTGCCTTGCTCAGATCTCCACTGTAACTCACTGAAATAATATATGGAAGTGTCAGTAGCTTAGAGATGCAGAATATCATTTGTATTTTATATGTATGGATAGCGTCTATAATAAACTGTATTCTATAATGCTGCTGATCACGTCTGGTACTTAATCCTAATCTGAAAAAATGATTTCCAATGAACTGTGACAATTTTATGAAACCAGTACATGTTCCAAATCCCCAGCATTTGCTTTCCATCCCACCATACCGTAGAATTTATAGAGACTCACCATATTCCTCAGTGGATGAACCCTTGTAGATTTTCAGAGATGCAGAGTCAATATCCAGGTCCAAATCAGCCACTTTGATGTACAGCTGTTTACCGCTCTGCACTCTGATGGTAATCTGGCAAACTGAGTGGTCGGGGTATGTTTCAGGGTAGTTCTTTGATGTAAGAGTTCCACCCTCATCATTCATGACCACGTGGCCACATCCATCCACTGTAGGAAACAGAGAAATGTCCCTTGTGAAAAAAATAATGAATATCCGAGGTGTCACCCTGTAATGGACAAGGTGTATACTGCGCACTTATAAATAATACAGACTCACATAACAATATTGTCCATGTATGGTGTATTTTTTTACAGGATCCTGGGAATAATCCTAAACCATCACCAAGGTCTACTAGACACATCATTTTTTAACCAGCAACGTGGGACACTGAGAGGGTTATTCACTAACCAAACTGTAGCCAAATTAAATCCAAATGGCATAATTCAGCCTAAAATGCCTGATCTGGAAATTGTTACATACTGTGACCAATGTCCAGATTTAGGAATGGCCTCGTACTGGATGGTTATGCCCCGTTCGTTACGCGATTCGGATGTTAGTAAGTAGACCAGATAACATTATCCCAACACCAGTCAAATCAGATAGTAGCACAGGTATCACACAATCTGTATGTTCGCTGCCCGCATACTCAGCATAAAGGCCATAGGAGAAGCCCGATTCCAGATAAATCGGTGCTGGTTAAATCATGTTCTCTCTCAGCATTGAGCTGAACAGCATAGCAAAGCGACCAGTACTCACCCAACGTTTCTGCCAGTAGTGATAGAGGGGCACATAGCAGGAGCCCAATGAAAGACAATAATCCAGCCATTAGGCTGTACTGTGCTGTCTCAGTCCTTAGTCCTGTGAATAACAGTGCTTCCTAATTATTATTATAAGTAATTATCGCTAATATCTTAGCAATGCCTGAATGTTCACCAGCAGTTCGATATATGTCTTAATATCAAAAAGCTCCTTCAGAGTGGCGAGTAATTATAGTGATGAGATAGATATTACATCATCACAGTAATGTCATAATGCACTGGTCAGGGCACTGTAACCTTAAGTCATTAACACACAAAATACCCCTAACCATTGTTATTAACCCGTTAACGCCGTTACGGCGTTCCATGCCGTCCCCATTATAATGGGCTTTAAAGCCGTTGCGGCGGCATGGAACGCCGTAACGGCTTTGAGCCCCAGGAGGTAAGTTATACTTACCTCCGCCGCGATCCTCTTCTGGGGGGCTGCCTGACAGCCCAGGCAGCCCTCCCACGGCAAATGAGGCCCCCGGGGGCCATGTGATCGCTCTCAAAGAGCGATCACATGGCCCCCTATAGCTGGCTGTGGATCTGCCTGCAGGGGGACTGTCTAAAATATCAGACAGTCCCCTTGCTGGTAAGAAAGTATAAAAAAAGAAATTAAACATGTTTAAAAATAAATTGAAAATATTTTTATATATATATAATATGTATATATATTATATATATAATATATATACATATTATATATATGTAACGTCATACAAAGTGTATTTTAATACTAATATAAGTATATATATTAGCATTAAAATACACTTAGAATGATGTTACATATATATAATATGTATATATATTATATATATAATAGATGTACATATATATATTATATATATACGTATAATTAAAATAATAAATAAATAAAATAATAAAATAAATAAATAAAATATTGAAACAAAATTTAATATAAATTATATATTCATATGTAATTTCATTCTAACTGTATTTTGTTATTAATATATATATATATATTGGAAACAGAATACACTTAGAATGGCATTCTATATATATCTATCTATATATAAAATACAAATAACCGCAAATATATATATATAGATAAATACATATAATTACATAAAAGATTACATTAGTATACACGTAGAATTTAAATACATATATATGTATATATTAAAATTCTACATGTATATTTAAATAATCTTTTAACATAATTATGTGATTTGATTAATTAAAATTTGATTGACATGCCTGACAACACAGGGAGAAAGTGCAGAGAATTTAATTTGCAAGCACTATATTTGACCCTGTAATACTCCACGACACCATAAAACCTGTACATAGGGGGTACTGTTTTACTCGGGAGACTTCGCTGAACTCAAATATTAGTGTTTCAAACTGGTAAATTGTATTACAACGATGATATTTTAAGTAAAAGTGATGTTTTTTGCATTTTTTACAAACAAACGGCACTTTTATGGACTATATTATTGTTGTAATATGTTTTACTGTTTTAAAACACTAATATTTGTGTTTAGTGAAGTCTCCCGAGAATAACAGTACCCCCCATGTACAGGTTTTATGGTGTTTTGGAAAGTTAGAGAGTCACATATAAGGCTTGCGTTTCATTTTTTTCACATTGAAATTTGCTAGATTGGTTATGTTGCCTTTGAGAGCGTATGGTAGCCCAGGAATGAGAATTACCCCCATGATGGCATACCATTTGCAAAAGTAGACAACCTGAGGTATTGCAAGTGGGGTATGTCCAGTCTTTCTTAGTAGCCACTTAGTCACAAACACTGGCCAAATATTCGTTTTTTGCTTTTTTCACACAAAAAAAAATATGAACGCTAACTTTGGCCAGTGTTTGTGACTAAGTGGCTACTAACAAAGACTAAACATACCCCACTTCCAATACCTTGGCTTGTCTACTTTTTCAAATGGTATGCCATTATGGGGGTAATTCTCATTCCTGGGCTACCACACCGTCTCAAAGGTAACATTACTAATCTGGCAAATTTCAATTTGAAAATGGAACGTTCTATATTTGACCCTGTAACTTTCCAAAACAACATAAAACCTGTTAATGGGGGGTACTGTTGTACTCATGAGACATCGCTGATTACAAATATGTGCATTTTGTTGCAGTAAAACCTAACAGTATTATGACATTTACAGCTAAAATGTGAGGCGGAACTACACATTTTTAAAAAATAAATAAATTTCTCACAGTTTTTTTTATTTTATTCATAATAAATTATATTCCATATATGAATAGTTAATTGTAAATTAAAGCCCTGTTTCTCCTGAACAAAATGATATATAATAAGTGTGGGTGCATATAATATGAAAGAGGGGAACTACGGGTGAACAGACATATAGCGCAAATTACAGTTTTTGTTTACGTTTTGTTTTGATCAGAACGTGCACTATTGACTCCGTCCTGAAGGGGTTAATATTCTAGCCTAATGTATACACTGGAGAGGCTATAGAATGCAACTCCCATCACTCTCCAGCCAATATGGGGCATATAAGTTATCACAGTGTATAAATAACAATAAATACATGGTTGAAAGGCAAATGACAAAATATAGTCCGGGTAGATCTCTAAAAAAGAAACAGTATGAGATATAAATGAGTTAAAAGACACAAAGTAAATATTTTACCAATAGGAAACCTATCTAGGGGGAGCATATAAGTCAACGCAGTATAGCTAATTTTCTTTTCCTCAGTTTCTCAGGACATTTGAAACCATTTTTTGAACATTTTTCTCCTATAACATTTTTTATTATGTATGTTGTACTAGTTATAGTACTTGTAGTGTCCCTTTAAATGTTACAATTCTTGGGGGCTGACAAATACCCCAGGTACGCACCTACTTGGTAACAGAAACAACTTGATATAAAGCTCTGGGTAAATGAAATCAGGTACACTGTACTCCCTCCTACAGCCCAATGCACTGACCACTGCTTCGCTCCAGTAAACGTCCTGCTACATTTACAGTCCATTGTACATCGCTACACTATATTCAGAGACATTTACACTTTTTCTCCAAATTGTATACCTTACTAACTATTGAAACAAGCTGAAACTATGTCATTAATTTAGACATATAACATTATCCTAATGGCAGTCAAACTAGATAATAGTACAAGTATCACACAATCTGCACACGTACTCCACAAGCACTTACCCAGTGTTTCTGCTAGCAGTAATACTGGGGTACATAGCAGGAGCCCAACGAAAGGCAATAATCCAGCCATCAGGCTGCCCTGTGCTGCCTCGGTACTTAGTCCTGCGAAAAGTAGCGCCCTCTAATGTCCAATTTCAGGTAAAGATTAGGTAGGAAAACAAGAACGTTCTCGAGCAATTTGATATATATCTTAATATCAAAACAGCTCTTTCACAATGGTGAGTAATTCTAGTGATGAGATATGGTTATTACATCATCACAGTGATGTCATAATGCACTGGTCAGCACAGCACACAATATAGAGGTGTATATCCTGCACTGTAACCTTGACTTATTCCCACAAAGAATACCTCTAACCATCATGGTTAGTCTCCTAATTTAATGTTTACACTAGAGATACTACAGAATGCAACTTCCATCACTCCCCAGTCATTATGGAGCATATATGTTATCATACTATATTATAGACTCTTAAAATATCAGGCCACCTACTAACTCTGAACTCAATGAGTGATTTCCTATTTTAGGGCCCTGTCCATGTGTAAAATTCCAACCAGGAAAATACAATACAATATGGAAAACAGAGGACAAAAACGAAGTATGAAGTAGTATTTTCAGATAGTTGGTGAGGTAAATAAAAGGAAAAGCACTTACACTTTTTTGGAGCTAGTAATTAGCTCCAAATATATGCGCTCGGAGGTATAATCCCCGATTATGGATCTGTGGAATATCTTGATCTTGCGTGCGGTAGTCTTTCCGGTTGATAGTTGTGTCGTAGCTGGTGTGGTATGAGCTCCCTATCTCGAGATATTCAGCATTTGCACTTGTCAGTGCCCAGGAGTATAGCAGTAAAGGGTCACCAGGATATTCAACATATATAAAAGAATAAAATATATACAGTGATCTCTGTAGTAAAATAAATAAAGGTGATAAAAGGAGATATACTCACTAGTGGAGAGCATCAATGGGTTTTGCCGAATCCTTATAGCTTGGGTGGTATGTTCCCCACCAAGGAATCGGATGTCAGAATCTTCTGGATACAATCTTCTGGATAAAATCAGGAAGGTCCAGATATGGTTAAAAATAACTAAATGTATTGAAAATAAAGATGAAAACCATAAAAAGAATAAACACTGATGCATTTAGCCAAATTTAACAGGCTTTCTCTAAGTGTTACAGAGTATGGACCAGTCCTGATTAAATAGCAGACATTTAAATGCCATCACAAAAATTCTGAATGCTTAAAATACATATAAGAAACAGGCATAGTGTAAAACCATCAAATATGTAAATAAAAGAAATAATGCTATGCACTTACAAATATATATGCCACTAAAAGTGGCATAAAAAGCACTTCACTTACAAACGTAGCCACTTTATGGCTTCCTCTGTACTTACAGGTATTTGTACGCCTTCAAACAAATAAATGTGACCTTGACATTATTGCACAGTCGTTATTCGGCATGTGCTAACCATAACTTTAATAACACACGGACACCAAAGTTTCTGTTGGAGTATAACGTCCACAGCTTTATTAATTAATATCAATATATAAATTAACAATTTAGGGTCATTGTCAACAGTATTCCTTTCGTTATGCTCACTCCTGTATCATACCCCCGACAATGACCCTACCAAAATAAACATTAACAAAACCAACAATATATACACGTAACTCAACGGCCTACCAAGAGGCCCCACCTCCATTTGTCTAACTGCAGGGGTGTACCCAGACACCCCTACACCTCTTGGTTCGTAGCCACCGATGGGCTCGAACCTACCTCCATACTTTTAAGTTCCGGCCTACTTCAGCCTAGACCTTGGCCTACCAATTTATTAACCCCCCAAACTTCCAGTTTAACCAAGACCTTTTCCCGCCGCTGTGACCAAATGGGAACTACTTCCAACACATAGGGTTGGTGGGAGGGACAATTTACAGGTAAGAAAGGCTCAAGTTAGAATGAACTTACCCCAAAATGGCCACTATTTAACTTCCCCTCTAACCCACGCCCCCTTAGCACAATCCTTAGGACAGCCCCTTGACCTAAACTTCACCTGCCTACTCCTGGCTCTGTCAAGGCCCACTTCTCCCTGCGTTGCTCCGTGGTTTCATGACATTATTGCACAGTCGTTATTCGGCGTGTGCTAACCATAACTTTAATAACACACGGACACCAAAGTTTCTGTTGGAGTATAACGTCCACAGCTTTATTAATTAATATCAATATATAAATGAACAATTTAGGGTCATTGTCAACAGTACTCCTTTCGTCATGCTCACTCCTGTATCATACCCACGACAATGACCCTACCAAAATAAACATTAACATAACCAATAATATATACACGTAACTCAACGGTCTACCAAGAGGCCCCACCTCCATTTGCCTAACTGCAGGGGTGTACCCAGACACCCCTACACCCCTTGGTTCGTAGCCACCGATGGGCTCGAACCTACCTCCATACTTTTAACTTCCGGCCTACTTCAGCCTAGACCTTGGCCTACCAATTTATTAACCCCCCAAACTTCCAGTTTAACCAAGACCTTTTCCGCCACAGCACTTGCCTTGACCCCTTAAGGACACGTGCGACCCCCACCACACAAAAACAGGGCTTGTGCTATCCCGTCTTGCAAACCTAGATTAAAAAGATCATAACCAACCTCCGATAAGTGCACTCCGTCTGCCCTAAAATAACCGGGTAACCTTTCCTCCAATTCCCGATGCCGCACCACCACTCCTCCTAGCCTACGAATGAACACCGACATGGTCCTGTTCACCTTACCCCGGCATCGAGAAACTGCCTTCGCATCCCTGGCGTATCTCCAGCACAAACGAGGTACCATCTCTGACCATACCACTTTCACACCAGGGATAAGCCCCCTTAGTTTATCCACATCCTGTTTCATACGCTTAACCAGTTCACGCTGGGGGACCGAGCCTAAATCGTTCCCACCCCAGTGAACTACCACCACATTCGGTAAGGCCCCCTCTGCTACCTTCCGAAACAGTGCCGTACTAATGTGCTGCCAATCAAACCCCTGATAACCAAACCAGAATAATGCCACCCGGTCCACAGGAAAGCCCAGTTGTGTTCCGTTTCTTCTAACTGCGGCCCTCCTCCTTGCCCAGTGAATATACGAATGGCCAATTATCCACACCGTCCAACCTAAAAGAAAACATAACATTGATGAAGCAGCACATATACCCCCCACAACACATCCACTTCCAACCCCAACATCAGACCAACCTATCCGGCCGCACATAAGAGCGAAGTCGAAGAGATTCCCATCTCCCGATCCGTTTAATCCGCTCATCTCCTAAGCCCAAGCGAGCCGCTTCGGTCGCTGCACCAATGCGGAACGAATGTGTACCAAACTGCATGGGCTCCAGACCCAACCTCTGTAAGCCCAAATGAAAAACCCGCACAAATTGGAACCGCGACAGCGCCGTACCGTCGGCATGTATGAAGAAACACCCGCTCCCTGCAGGGCGGAGTACCAAAAACCTGTTCCCGCTTGCCACCGGACACAACCCTGACCCCGGCAATTCAAATAACGTCACCGTGTAACCTTTACCGAAAACGTCCGTCTTCGATCGAACCAGTCGAATCATCACCCTGTCCCCTCCAACCGACACATCGTCCAACCTAAGCCCGCCAACCCCTTTCTTGTTGGCACTAAGCAATTCACCAATCCGAAACGCCCCAAAAAAGGCCCACGAAAAGGCCACCGTAAATAACGCCACCTCGAACCCGGAAAAACATATCTCAGGCAGAGTGCCTAACAACCCCTGCAACACTGTCTTCTTACCCTTCCTGAATCGCCGAACCGCTTGCCTCACTATAAAATGTTTCGTCATATCCACCCATCCATTAAACTTAAACATGAACGCCAATGCTGACAAGTGTCTATCCACCATCGATGGCGATGTTTGCTTTGCGAACAACCGGCATAGTATCCACAACAGTACGTCCAGACGATTATCCCCAGAGCCCTCTCCCCCTACTTGCTGCATTGTAACCTCCCAAACCTGCCAAACCTTAACATAGGAAAACCACGTCCCAGGCGCCAGAGACTTCTTTACGTATTCCCCAAGCAGGACGTCCCGAGCTCCCACATCTCCGCAGGACAGGCTAGGCCCTCTTCCTCCGCCTCCGGCGCCGCCTCCCGAAAGCGCTCCCACTGCAAGCGAGACAGTGAGTCAGCGACTACATTGTTAAGTCCCGGAATATGCCGAGCGCGAAACACAATATTACATGACATGCACAAGAGGACCAATTGCCTCAACAGTTGCACCACTGGCCATGAGGAAGCAGATAAACCATTGATAGCCTGTACCACTGCCATATTATCCGAATTGAACACCACCCTTTTATTGGCTAACTCCGAACCCCATAACGCCACCGCCACCACAACTGGGAAAAATTCCAAAAAGGCTAAGTTCCTAATCAATGGGCTCACTTTCCACGCCTCAGGCCACTCCTCCGTGCACCATTTACCAGCCAGGTACGCCCCAAATCCGACGCTACCCGATGCATCCGTAAATAAACCCACGTCTGCGGAGGATCCGACCGGATCCCGAAAAAACACTTTCCCATTAAACTCCCTCAAAAACCTCGCCCATATCCTTAAATCATCCCTCATGTCCACCAAAACTCTGACATAATGCGACGGCTTCCTCACCCCGCTCGTCGCCGTGCCAACCGTCTGCAGAAAACTCTCCCCATTGGAATGACTCGGCACGCAAAATTCAGGCTACCTATCAACGATTGAAGCTCGCGTAAGGTCACCTTCCTTGCCTTCCCCACCGTGTCCACCAGCCGCTGAAGGGCGTGTAGCTTGTCCTCCGGCAACCTGCACTCCCTCCGTTCGGCCGCACACTGCTTCCAGCCGAGCTCTTCCTCTGTCGCGCCGCCGGACCCGCTCCTGGACTAAGACGCTGAGGCGGCCTGGCTCTCCTCTCCGGTCTCCGCTCCGGAACCACATGGGGGGGAGCAGACGTGCTCGGAACCCCCAACTGCTCCTGCAGCCACGCAATACCCTTCTCCTTCACCACGGACCGCACACCCGACTAAATTTCTTCCGAGGAAGCCATGCTGCACCTGAAAAAGAAGAAAAGAAGAGCCTAGCCGACCTGCAACAATTTACAGGTAAGAAAGGCTCAAGTTAGAATGAACTTACCCCAAAATGGCCGCTATTTAACTTCCCCTCTAACACACGCCCCCTTAGCACAATCCTTAGGACAGCCCCTTGACCTAAACTTCACCTGCCTACTCCTGGCTCTGTCAAGGCCCACTTCTCCCTGCGTTGCTCCGTGGTTTCATATGAATGTTTCCGTTTTTTGACAAGGAAATCAGTGACATCAAAAGGAGCAACACTGGAATGATGTCTAGACGGGGTTTTGTATATATACATTTTTGATGTTGACCAACAGTGGAGAAATAATTTGTCAAGTCCAATGTCATACACACTGCCATAATAGGGAGGTAGGTATTTTATGTAAAGGACAGATGTTAGGAGGTCTTTATCACAAACTTCCCGAATTCTTTGTTCTTGTTTAACTTTAATAAGCCATAGAAATTCAGAGGCAAGCCATGTATTTGGCTGTTTCTTGCTCTCACACAGTCACACATACATTTCCTGACTTTCTGATTTGCCTGACGTGATATTCACGTTTATATACTTCACAATTCAGTGTTGCTGTTTGGTCTTTGTTTGTTTTTAGGAGCTTTGAATTTTCCTGTACTTTGCCCCTCTTAGAAACCCATGTACATAGATATTCTTTTGAAACCTAGATGGTTTCATGGATTATATGAGTCCATGAACCTTGTCTCAAGACCTCATAGTTATGGCCTTCAATATATCTGATGTCTTTACTGGTGAGGTACCTACAACAAATGTTTGTCTCACAGTTCGCTGTTACTGTTCAGTCATTGTTTTTTCTTTTGTTGTCATAGTGAATAAAGAGCCCTGCTTTACATTCTTTACAGGAGCTGTGGGTTTTTCAATAATTCCATGTGACTCACTGCAGGGCTGCCACCAGAAATTTTGGGGCCCCTAACTGAGCTCAGGGTCTGGGTCCCTGGGGCCCCGCCTCCACAACCGCCCACGGAGACCGCCTCCAAATCCCGCCCATAGGAATACACACACAGACACAAACACATTCACTGATACAAAAGGACACAGATACACAGTGGCGGCTCTAGACTTGGCGAGGCCTTAGGCGAAATTCATACATGAGGCCCCCACTAACACCATTATTGGAAAAAAATTGCAGTTGACTTGCGTGTGTGTATATAAGAAGCTGTAGATATATTGAAAGGAAGCTTGCAGTACTGGATATAGAGAACTAGTCTTTGTATACATAGTTGCATTGTGCATTTACCTGTGTGTACCTGAGAGTGTGTGTCTGGCAGTGAGTATCTTTGTATATGTATGTATGTTTCCCTGAGCATGTGTATGTTTGTGTACTGGCCTTTGGCATTAAGTTCATGGCGACGCTATGTTTTATGACAGTGTGTACTGTGTAGAATGATTGCCTTTAGGGGGTGACAGGGTGAGTGTAAAAGAGCAGGAGGGTGCCAGAGTGCGCAGAGTGGTGCCCGTGTGTTTAGAGGGAGCGATAGTGTGTATGGAGGTAGGTGACAGTGTGTATGGAGGTAGGTGACAGTGTGTGTGGAGAGAGGTGACAGAGTGTGTGGGAAAATGACATAGGGGGTGACAGGTGAGGTGGCAGGGTGAGAGGGGGTGGTAGGGTGAGTGACAAGGTCAGATGTGGGGTGAGAGGGGGTGACAGTGTGAGGTGGGGTGACGGTGTGTGGGGAGTGACAGGGTAAGTTGACAGAGTAAGGTGGGTGACATAGTGTGGGGGGGTCACAGGGTGGGTGACAGAGTAAGAGGTGGGGTGACAGGTGAGGTGGCAGAGTGAGAGGGGGTGACAGGTGAGGTGGCAGGGTGAGAGGGGTGACAGGTGGGGTGGCAGGGTAAGTGACAGGGTCAGATGTGGGGTGAGAGGGGAGGCAGGGTGAGGGGGGTGGCAGGTGGGGTGGCAGGGTGAGAGGGGGTAACAGGGTGAGAGGGGGTAACAGGGTGAGAGGGGGCGACAGTATTAGGGGGTGACAGGTGGGGTGGCAGGGTGACAGGTGGGGTGGCAGGGTGACAGATGGGGTGAGAGGGGAGGAAGGGTGAGGGGGTGAGAGGGGGTGATGTGGGGTGAGAGGGGAGGAAGGGTGAGGGGGTGGCAGGGTGAGAGGGGGTGACATGGTGAGAGGGGGTGACATGATGAGAGGGGGTGACAGTATGAGGGGGGTGACAGTGTGTGGGGAGTGCCAGGGTGGGTGACAGAGTGGGGGTCACAGGGTGGGTGACAGAGTAAGAGGTGGGGTGAGAGGGGGTGACAGGTGGGGTGGCAGGGTGAGAGGTGGGGTGAGAGGGGGGTGACAGGTGGGGTGGCAGCGTGAGAGGTGGGGTGAGAGGGGGGTGACAGGTGGGGTGGCAGCGTGAGAGGGGGTGACAGGGTGAGAGGGGGTGACAGGTGAGGTGGCAGAGTGAGAGGGGGTGACAGGTGAGGTGGCAGAGTGAGAGGGGGTGACAGGTGAGGTGGCAGGGTGAGAGGGGGTGGCAGGGTGAGTGACATGGTCAGATGTGGGGTGAGAGGGGAGGCAGGGTGAGGGGGGTGACAGGTGGGGTGGCAGGGTGAGAGGGGGTAACAGGGTGAGAGGGGGCGACAGTAATAGGGGGTGACTGGTGGGGTGGCAGGGTGAGTGACAGGTTCAGATGTGGGGTGAGAGGGGAGGAAGGGTGAGGGGGTGGCAGGGTGAGAGGGGGTGACATGGTGAGAGGGGGTGACAGTATGAGGGGGGGGTGACAGTGTGGGGGGGTGACAGTGTGGGGGGGTGACAGTGTGGGGGTCACAGGGTGGGTGACAGAGTAAGAGGTGGGGTGACAGGGTTACAGGGTGAGAGGTGGGGTGAGAGGGGGTGACAGGTGGGGTGGCAGGGTGAGAGGTGGGGTGGCAGGGTGAGAGGTGGGGTGAGAGGGGGTGACAGGTGGGGTGGCAGGGACTGACATGTGGGGTGGCAGGGACTGACAGGTGGGGTGGCAGCGTGAGAGGGGGGTGACAGGGTGAAAGGGGGTGACAGGTGGGGTGTCAGGGTGAGATGGGGGTGACAGGTGGCATGCAGGGTGACGGGGTGACAGGTGGGGTAGCAGTGTGAGAGAGGGGTGACAGGGTGATGTGGCAGGGTGAGGGGGGGTGACAGGGTGAGGGGGTGACAGGTGGGGTGGCAGGGTGAGAAGGTGGTGAGAAGTGGGGTGGCAGGGTGAGGGGGGGTGACAGGGTGAGATGGGGTGAGGGGGGTGACAGGGTGAGATGGGGTGAGGGGGGGCGACAGGGTGAGATGGGGGGGCGATGGGGTGACAGGGTGAGGGGGGTGACAGGGTGAGATGGGGTGACAGGGTGAGATGGGGTGACAGGGTGAGATGGGGTGAGGGGGGGTGACAGGGTGAGGGGGGTGACAGGGTGAGATGGGGTGAGGGGGTGACAGGGTGAGATGGGGTGACAGGGTGAGATGGGGTGAGGGGGTGACAGGGTGAGATGGGGTGAGGGGGTGACAGGGTGAGATGGGGTGAGGGGGGTGACGGGGTGAGATGGGGTGAGGGGGGTGACGGGGTGAGAGGGGGTGACAGGTGGGGTGGCAGGGTGAGTGACAGGGTCAGATGTGGGGTGAGAGGGGAGGCAGGGTGAGGGGGTGACAGGTGGGGTGGCAGGGTGAGAGGGGGCGACAGTATTAGGGGGTGACAGGTGGGGTGGCAGGGTGACAGGTGGGGTGGCAGGGTGAGTGACAGGGTCAGATGTGGGGTGAGAGGGGAGGAAGGGTGAGGAGGGGCAGGGTGAGAGGGGGTGACAGTATGAGGGGAGTGACATTGTGGGGGTCACAGGGTGGGTGACAGAGTAAGAGGTGGGGTTACAGGGTGACAGGTGGGGTGGCAGGGTGAGAGGTGGGGGGGCAGGGTGAGAGGTGGGGTGAGAGGGGGTGACAGGTGGGGTGGCAGGGACTGGCATGTGGGGTGGCAGTGTGAGAGGGGGTGACAGGTGCGGTGGCAGGGTGAGATGGGGTGACAGGTGGGGTGGCAGGGTGACGGGGTGACAGGTGGGGTAGCAGTGTGAGAGAGGGATGACAGGGTGAAGTGGCAGGGTGGGGGGGTGACAGGGTGAGGTGGCAGGGTGAGGGAGTGACAGGTGGGGTGGCAGGGTGAGAAGGTGGTGAGAAGTGGGGTGGCAGGGTGAGGGGGGGTGACAGGGTGAGATGGGGTGAGGGGGGCGACAGGGTGAGGTGAGGTGGGGTGACAGGGTGAGGGGGGTGACAGGGTGAGATGGGGTGACAGGGTGAGATGGGGTGAGGGGGTGAGATGGGGTGAGGGGGTGAGATGGGGTGAGGGGGGTGAGATGGGTGAGGGGGGTGACACGGTGAGATGGGGTGAGGGGGGGGGGTGACAGGGTGAGATGGGGTGAGGGGTGTGACAGGGTGAGATGGGGTGACAGGGTGAGATGAGGTGACAGGGTGAGATGGGGTGACAGGGTGAGATGGGGTGACAGGGTGAGATGGGGTGACAGGGTGAGATGGTGAGATGGGGGGTGACAGGGTGAGATGGGGTGGGGGGTGACAGTGTGAGATGGGGTGGGGGTGTGACAGGGTGAGATGGGGTGGGGGTGTGACAGGGTGAGATGGGGTGGGGGTGATAGGGTGAGATGGGGTGGGGGTGTGACAGGGTGAGATGGGGTGGGGGTGTGACAGGGTGAGATGGGTTGGGGGTGACAGGGTGAGATGGGGTGGGGGGTGACAGGGTGAGATGGGGTGGGGGTGACAGGGTGAGATGGGGTGGGGGGGGTGACAGTGTGATATGGGGTGGGGGGTGACAGTGTGAGATGGGGTGGGGGTGTGACAGGGTGAGATGGGGTGGGGGTGTGACAGGGTGAGATGGGGTGGGGTGTGACAGGGTGAGATGGGGTGGGGGTGACAGGGTGAGATGGGGTGGGGGTGTGACAGGGTGAGATGGGGTGGGGGTGACAGGGTGAGATGGGGTTGGGGTGACAGGGTGAGATGGGGTTGGGGGTGACAGGGTGAGATGGGGTGAGGGGGTGATATGGGGTGAGGGGGTGAGATGGGGTGAGGGGGGGTGAGATGGGTGAGGGGGGTGACACGGTGAGATGGGGTGAGGGGGGGTGACAGGGTGAGATGGGGTGAGGGGTGTGACATGGTGAGATGGGGTGACAGGGTGAGATGGGGTGACAGGGTGAGATGGGGTGACAGGGTGAGATGGGGTGACAGGGTGAGATGGTGAGATGGGGGAGGGGGGGTGACAGGGTGAGATGGGGTGGGGTGTGACAGGGTGAGATGGGGTGGGGTTGTGACAGGGTGAGATGGGGTGGGGGTGATAGGGTGAGATGGGGTGGGGGTGTGACAGGGTGAGATGGGGTGGGGGTGTGACAGGGTGAGATGGGGTGGGGGTGACAGGGTGAGATGGGGTGGGGGGTGACAGGGTGAGATGGGGTGGGGGTGACAGGGTGAGATGGGGTGGGGGGGTGACAGTGTGATATGGGGTGGGGGGTGACAGTGTGAGATGGGGTGGGGGTGTGACAGGGTGAGATGGGGTGGGGGTGTGACAGGGTGAGATGGGGTGGGGTGTGACAGGGTGAGATGGGGTGGGGGTGTGACAGGGTGAGATGGGGTGGGGGTGACAGGGTGAGATGGGGTGGGGGTGTGACAGGGTGAGATGGGTTGGGGGTGTGACAGGGTGAGATGGGGTGGGGGTGACAGGGTGAGATGGGGTGGGGGTGTGACAGGGTGAGATGGGGTAGGGGTGTGACAGGGTGAGATGGGGTGGGGGTGACAGGGTGAGATGGGGTTGGGGGTGACAGGGTGAGATGGGGTTGGGGGTGACAGTGTGAGATGGGTTGGGGGTGTGACAGGGTGAGCTGGGGTGAGGGGGGTGACATGTGGGATGTACCTCAAAATGTACCTTTTTCCCTGGTGGTCCGGTGGGGTCAATCTGTCCCTGGTGGTCCAGTGTCCTGGATGGCTCCCTGGTGGTCCAGTGGGCTTTCCGGTCTGCAGCTCCGCCGGATGCAGAGCTGCAGACCACATGGGGAAAATCTCGCGATCTCCATTCAGAGCGTTGCCGTGGTAACCCGCGGCAACGTTCTGATTGGCTGGAGATCGCGAGACCTCAGTCTGCAGCTCACACCCGGCGGAGCTGCAGACTGAGGCAGGCTCTCTCCCCAGGCGGCCTGACAGGAGGGGCCTCGCACCCGGCGGCACCATGAGCAAGCCGCCGGGCCCCCTCCTGTGTCGGGTCCTCGGTCATAGACCGAGAACCCGACATGTCAGTCTGCCCTCAGGCGATTTAGGCGGCCGCGAGGCCCCTGACTGCGCGAGGCCTTAGGCGGCCGCCTAAATCGCCTAATTAGAGAGCCGCCTCTGCAGATACACACACACAAACAGGCAATGATACATACTAACAGACACACATACTGATACGCATATAGGCATACATACTGACACACACATACTGAGACATACAGGCGTACATAGTGACAGACAAATACTAACATACATACAGACACACATGCATAAGAACATACAGACACAGACACATTCATAATGACATACAGACAGAAATTCATATTGACATACACACATTCATACTGACATGCAGACATACATACACTGACATTCATACACACATAATGCCATGCATACAGATAGACATACATGCATACAGACATGCATACAGACATACATTCATACTGGCATACATACATTCATACAGACACTGACATCCATACATACACACATTCATAATGACATACAGACATACATTCATGCTGGCATACATACATTCATACAGACAGATAGACAGACATACATACACCCATTCATAATGACATGCAGACATACATACACTGACATTCATACACACATAATGACATGCATACAGATAGACATACATGCATACAGACATACATTCATACAGACAGACATACACACATTCATAATGACATGCATACATACATACATACACTGACATTCATACACACATAATGACATGCATACGGACATACAGACGTACATACAGATATACATACAGACATACATAGTAACATACATACATTCATACTGGCATACATACATCCATACAGACACTGACATTCATACATACACACATTCATAATGACATACAGACATACATACACTGACATTCATACACACATAATGACATGCATACAGATAGACATACATGCATACAGACATACATTCATACAGACAGACAGACATACACACATTCATAATGACATGCATACATACATACACTGATATTCATACACACATAATGACATGCATACAGACATATATACACACATACAGACAGACATACAGACAGACATACACAGACAGACATACATACACACAGACATACAGACATACACACAGACAGACATACATACACAAACAGACATACATACATACACAAACAGACATACATACACACAAACAGACATACACACAGACATACATACACACAAACAGACAGACAGACATACACACAGACATACATACACACAGACAGACATACAGACATACAGACAGACAGACATACACACAGACAGACATACAGACATACAGACAGACAGACAGACATACACACATACAGACAGACATACAGACAGACAGACAGACATACACACAGACATACATACACACAGACAGACATACAGACATACAGACAGACAGACATACACACAGACAGACATACACACAGACAGACATACATTCAAACACACACAGAGCTCATTTTCCAGCCACCCTCCTGTTTCTTACATTGTCTTTGCAGGAGGGTGGCTGGCTGGGGCTGATGGGACTGGCAGTCGGCTGACTCTCCACTTCCTCCCAGCAGCACTTGCGCTGCGGCGGCATTTTTTTATTTTTTTTAAAGGGGCCCGGTCGCGCTATACCACAGCCACAGCGCTGACCGGGCCCTGAAGATATGGGGTCATCGGGTGGCCCTAAGTGCATGGGCCACCCGATGGGCCCCATCAGCATGCGGGCGCCGCTACACGTTCTGGTTGTCACCCCCTGATGGCAGGGCCGGTGCTTGGATTTTTAGGTACATAGGCAAAGATGCATTTTTCCGCCCCCCCCACAAAAAAAACATCTTCACCTATGTGCCTCTTAACCAGCCCCTCTCCCCGACCTGACCATTAGTTGTCCCTTCCATGTCCCTTAGTGTTCTTCTCCCCTCCCCCCTCTTTTCCCTGTCTCTTGGTGTTTCTCTCCCATTCCCTCCCTGTCCCTTGGTGCACCCCACACTCCCCTTCCTGGTGTGCCTCCTACCTCTATTGTTGCATTGCCGAGCGGAGCAGATCCCCTTCAGTTTTCTGTACCCGGCCGGACTGACAGAGAGTGCTCTCTCTGTGAGCACCTCCTGTCAGTCTGGCCAGGTACAGGAAACAGAAGCTCCTGTACCGCGCTCCGCTACACTCTGTACACACTGACAGTCACACACAATGACAAACACACAGACGTCACTGACAGACACAGACTCATTGATCTGACACACACTCATTCATTGACACTGACAGACCCACACTGATTGACACTCATTGACAGGCACACTGATAGTCACACACAGACTTAATGACAAACATACTCTCACTGATTTGACAGACACACACTCATCATACACTGACAGACACACTCATACACTCACATGCACACACACTCATCCAATCACTCACAGACACACGCTGTCACTCACAGACACACACTGTCACTCACAGACACACACGCTGTCACTCACAGACACACACGCTTTCACTCACAGACACACGATGTCACTCACAGACACACACTGTCACTCACGGACACACACACTGTCACTCACAGACACACACTCTGTCACTCACAGACACACACGCTGTCACTCACAGACACACACGCTGTCACTCACAGACACACGCTGTCACTCACAGACACACACGCTGTCACTCACAGACACACACGCTGTCACTCGCAGACACACACTCTGTCACTCACAGACACACACACACGCTGTCACTCACAGACACACACGCTGTCACTCACAGACACACACACACGCTGTCACTCACAGACACACACGCTGTCACTCACAGACACACACACTCGGTCACTCACAGACACACACATCACATACACTCACTAATTATTTAAATAAATAAATATTTTCCACCCAGCCTCCCTACCTGGAATGCTGGTGTGGATGATAAGCTCAGGGGTAGGATACCATTGTAGTCTGCTGCATTAACATCGACATTAGTGGCAAGAAGCAGATCTACCAGCTTGTGCTCAGCCCCTCGACAAGCATGGTGTAGAGGTCTCCTCTCTTGCTGGTCTTGTGTCTCTGGGTCAGCTCCATAATCATTCCCTGGGGTCTAGTGGGGCTGCTGGGCGGCGCGGCGCGGCTGTGCTGAGATAAGGCGTGGCGAGGGAGCTCTAACCTCTCTGCTGACGTCATATTCCAGCTCCCGCGGTATCAGCAGACAGGCAGCGCGCGAGGGAGCAGAGCGGTGAGATTAGAGCTCCCTCGCCGCGCCTTATCTCAGCACAGCACAGCCGCGCCGGGGGTCGAGATGGTGGCTGGCAGGAGGGAGAGCTTCCCTCCTGCCGGCCACTGAAATATTGCGCCCCCAGAGCCCATGCGCCCTAAGGCGGCCGCCTGTGCCGCCTTATGGACACGCCGGCCCTGCCTGATGGCGGCCCTGACTCACTGTGCTCAGAGTTGGAGGTGCTCTTATCAGTTTCATCTTTTACTGTCTGGTCAGGGTCCTGTTTCGTCTGCACATTCCAAACTAAGGTCCTGGTCACAATTAAGATTTAATCTCTTCCCATACCTTTGCTGATGGCAAAGCAATTTTACTAACTTTTTCAAAATGTTTTCCCTACAATAAGTCTAAGAATTTCTTCCTTAGGAACCTTTGGTACCCTGGGCATTTGTAAAGCAATATGGATATGAAATTATTTGATGTCACTTGGATGAATGTAATATGTTCAAATAGAACTTTTATTGATACCGTTTTTTTTCTCTACAATTTAGCAATTTGCACTTTTTTGCAATTAGAACTCTTCTGATCTCCTTTTGATAGTGTTTGCGTAACCGGATCGGCCAAGGTTGAGCAAGTGCGGTATGCACTCTCCCTTTACCTGAGAAGACTGTATACATCTAGGGGGTGTGGAAATTGGGGGATGATGACAGGTAGGTATTATAAATGTATGTTTTTTATTTTATGTAAAAATTAAACTAGAGTCCATACAGATGTTCAAAAAGCAACTAGATGCATACTTGCAAAAATTGAATATTCAAGGATATAATATTTCAATGTAGGGTAATAGCTTCTTGATCCAAGCATAAATCTGACTGCCATTCTGGGGTCAAGAAGAATTTTTTTTCCTAGTTTGTTGCAAGATTGGAAGTGCTTCAAACTAGGCCTTTTTTGCCTTCTTTTGGATCAACCGCAAAAAACAAATGTGAGGAAAGCTGAACTTGATGGGCGCAAGTCTCTTTTCAGCTATGTAACTATGAAACAACCATCTCATTCCATTATAATGCTACTGAATGAAACAGTTTTTTGCTAGTGCCTAAAACTATTGGTCTACCTGAGGGTTCCAACAACTTTCTGTGGACCTTAAGTAGACAATGGATAGAAGATATCTTTTTATTATTATAAGTTGTTTTATTTTGAGTTATGTTTTTTTTCCTTCATCCCACCTTCCAAAGACTGGATTGCACCAATCCTAGTTCTTTTTATATGGTGTATTGCTCTTTCACACTAATACTGTTCAAAAAGCCACAAGTAATGCAAATAATCATCTTTATTGTATTCAATGTTCAGTGGTCACACTAGTCAGTTGGTATGTACACTTGTGTATCTATGTCACGGGAGATCTACTGAACTCGGTGGGGGGGGAGAATCATCACATCTGGTCTCTGAACAAGTGGACATCATGATGATGAGTTGGAGAAAGAGGACGAACAGGAATTTGGGGATTAATATGATAAAGATGGGAGGGATGATCATGAAAATGGGGATGAGGATGATGCCGTTGAGGAAGATGATGAAGAAGATGATATTGAGGACATTGAAGTTGGCAATAATCAATGGGAAGATGGTGATGACTACTAGGATAATCTGAAGGGAATCTGTAGTCAGTATATACTGGTTTTCTTTTTGCATCGTCTTCTAAGCATGGCTTTTCATATTGAGGCACAGAGGACGTGACACACGTTGCATTGTCATGGCTACTGTAACTTGACTGATTATGAGCGAGGCTCTCAGTCTTCCCACTTCCACAAGAATCCTTGATCACTTTATCTATGTACTTGGTGGTGGGCGCCTTTCTTATCAGGAAGCCAGGATCAATCATGGGGAGATGATGAGAATATTGAGGATCCAGAAGAGAGACATGTGGTGTTGGCCTTTTATACTTTTTATCCTCATTCTCGTAGCTGAGATTAGACTCTGTCAATTCCTTTCTTCCAAATGACTTTAGTTGCATACAGACTCCTGCAGGAAACAGACAATATATTTGATCTTTTTCTGTAATATTTGTCCAGACAAGAGCAACATTACACATAGTCTGTACTTACCTGTTTCTATGTCATCACCAGAGTCTCTTCTTTTCCTGTAAATAATGAAAATTCACATTTAAATTATCAGCAACAATCAATGCACCTAGTCAACTGCCCTTACTCTGAAGCATGGTACATTTCCAAAGCATTGTGTACATAGTATTACCTTATAAACACAATAGTCCACATGTGATAAAATACATATGCCCTGATCAATATCTATGAAGGATCTGTTGGCTTTCAACAGGAAAGGAAAGAAAACGTGATTTCTGCCACCTATGTTTATAAACATAAAAAATTGATCTATTTGTGTCAGGGCTGTGAGCCAAGGACCATCTGGTGGTTTATAAATCAAATTTAGTGATTGAGTGTTATTCACTAGTCTGGGAATTGACCCAAGAATCGTACTTTCAAGCACAATACAGCCGAGCTGGACAAATAGCTGAGTGGGATACATGTTCCAATTCAGCTATTTTTTCCCCCAATTTTGCAATTCCCAGTTTAGTTTCTTGTCTGCTGATCAACCCTAACACAGAGCCAACTTGTTTTATGTTTCTGAGCTCTTAGTCAGTCTGGATTGATAATCAAAGACTAAAAGTGGTAAACGATGTAAGTGCCAAAAAAATTAAAACACCGATTTCCACGTTTAAGTGTCAAATGAGCAATGCTTTATAATGTGGTAAACGTGAAAAGTGCCTGGTAGTCCTCCAAGTAGTTCAAAAGAGCGTGTAAAATCGTAAACGTTGTAATTGCCAGATATGTGCAAAAAATGTTTTTTTGCGATTTCCCAACATATTCGCTTTTGGCACTTACTACCTTTACCACTTTTAGTCCTCATTTAAAATAAAGATAATGAAAAGTAATATTTGAATATTTCTGGCTATCACTATATTAGTTATGCCTGAACCATAACTGATAACGTAAAGCCTTTAAATTAAAGCTGCTAACAGCTCCATTGCTGTTTGTAGCTATAATTGTGGCAAAACAGTTTAAAAAAATACAAGTCTTTGAGAGCTGACAGGGGAGCTGACCGGACTGGCGCGGAGGAGAAGGTAGCTGACAGTAGCTGCAGGAGAGGTAAGTTACAGCTCTCTGCCAGCCCCCCTCCTACACAGCCACCAGTCTGTATTATGGCAATGTAAATTGCCATAATACAGACATTGACTCGAGTATAAGTCGAGTTGGGGTTTTTAAGCACAAAAAATGTGCTGAAAACCTCGACTTATATTCGAGTATACGGTAATTTTGCAATGTGTAAATTTCCCAACTGATTTACTTTGTTTCTTATCAGATCTCTCTCCCCTTCTCTTGTACCTTCCTTAACACACATCTGAAACTGCTCTCTCTCTCTTCTGGCGTTGTCCCTGCTGACCTTAAACATGCCACTGTAGTACCTATCATAAAAAAAAAAAATCTCTTGACCCGTCCTCCCACTCTAACTATCGTCCGATATCCCTGCTCCCTTTTTCCTCAAAGCTTCTGGAAAGACTTGTCTTTACCCATATGTCTCACTTCCTCAATTCCAACTCTCTCCTTGACCCACTTCAATCTGGCTTCCGCCCTCTCCACTCTACTGAGACTGCTCTTATCAAAGTTACTAACGACCTAATTGCAGCTAAATCCAAAGGCCCCTATTCCATACTAATTTTTCTTGACCTCTTGGCTGCCTTTGACACAGTTGATTATGCTCTCCTTCTTCTCTTCAATCACTCTGTATCTGTGACTCTGTCCTCTCGTGGTTTTCCTCTTATCTCTCCCAACGCTCATTCAGTGTCTCCTTTTCTAATGATACTTCCTCCCTTTGTCCTGTCTCTGTTGGAGTCCCCCAGGGCTCTGTACTTTGTCCCTTTCTAATTTCTCGTTATACTGCCTCTCTTGGCACACTTATAACTCATTTGGATTCCACTACTACCTGTATGCTGATGACACGCAGATATATCTCTCCTCCCTGGACCTTTCCCCTGCCGTCCTACAATGGGGAATGCTTGCCTTTCTTCCATCCCTGACTAGATGTCCACCCGCTTTCTGAAACTCAATCGCTCTAAACTGAGCTCCTAGTCTTTCCTCCTCTCCCTTCAAGTTAGTGGTATCCACATAAGTCCATCATTGCAAGCACGCTGTGATGGCATCATACTTGATTCTGGCCTCACCTTGAGACTCACATCCAGTATGTTGCCAAATCCTGTAGATTCCATCCTAAAAACATAGTTCTTACGCAAGATACTACCAAGGAGCTTGTCCATGCTCTAGTAATTTCCCGCATGGATTATTGTAACTCTCTCCTAATTGGTCTTCCCAATAGCCGTATTGCCCCGCTACAGTCTGTAATGAATGCTGCTGCCAGACTGATTTTACTCTCTAGTCGGTTCTCTCACACCTCACACCTCTGTCAGTCCTTACATTGGCTTATTGTATCCTATAGGAGTCAATTCAAAGTGCTAACCCATATATATAAAGCACTGAACAATTCTCCTTTTATATCTCTTCACAGATCCATAGGTATGCCCCTTCTCGGTCTCTCCGCTCTGCCCATGACCTTCTCCTGTCCGCTGCTCACACCCGTACGGCCAACTCACGCTTGCAGGACTTCTCGCGGGCGGCTCCCTTCCTATGAAATAGCCTGCCTACCGCCATCAGACTCTCCCCTGGTCTTCAATCGTTTAAGAAATGCCTTAAAATCCATCTCTTTAGGAAAGCTTATGGCCTCCCAGGAAATCAGCCATTACTAGTAACCAAGTACAGGAAAATGGAGTAGTGACTACAAATGGGTGCTAAATACACCAATAAAAAGAGGACAAACATTAGGTTGCCTTAAAGCAATATAATGTGTGAGATACAGTGAACAAAGTGTGCTTTAGTGTATATACAATGTGACTAATTAGGTGTCTGGGGAATGGATACAAGATATCTTTTTATTATTATAAGTTGTTTTATTTTGAGTTATGTATTTTTTTTCCTTCATCCCACCTTCCAAAGACTGGATTGCACCAATCCTAGTTCTTTTTATATAGTGTTTTGCTCTTTCAGACTAATACTGTTCAAAAAGCCACAAGTAATGCAAATAATCATCTTTATTGTATTCAATGTTCAGTGGTCACACTAGTCAGTTGGTATGTACACTTGTGTATCTATGTCACGGGAGATCTACTGAACTCGGTGGGGGGGGGGGGGAATCATCACATCTGGTCTCTGAACTAGTGGACATCATGATGATGAGTTGGAGAAAGAGGACGAACAGGAATTTGGGGATAAAAATTATAAAGATGGGAGGGATGATCATGAAAATGGGGATGAGGATGATGCCGTTGAGGAAGATGATGAAGAAGATGATATTGAGGACATTGAAGTTGGCAATAATCAATGGGAAGATAGTAATGACGACTAGGATAATCTGAAGGGAATCTGTAGTCAGTATATACTGGTTTTCTTTTTGCATCGTCTTCTAAGCATGGATTTTCATATTGAGGCACAGAGGACGTGACGCACTTTGCATTGTCATGACTATTGTGACTTGACTGATTATGAGCGAGGCTCTCAGTCTTCCAGCTTCCACAAGAATCCTTGATCACTTTATCTATGTACTTGGTGGTGGGCGCCTTTCTTATCAGGAAGCCAGGATCAATCATGGGGAGATGATGAGAATATTGAGGATCCAGAAGAGAGACATGTGGCGTTGGCCTTTTATACTTTTTAACCTCATTCTCGTAGCTGAGATTAGATTCTGTCAATTCCTTTCTTCCAAATGACTTTAGTTGCATCCAGACTCCTGCAGGAAACAGACAATATATTTGATCTTTTTCTGTAATCTTTGTCCAGACGAGCAACATTACACATAGTCTGTACTTACCTGTTTCTATGTCATCACCAAAGTCTCTTCTTTTCCTGTAAATAATGAAAATTCACATTTAAATTATCAGCATCCATCAATGCACCTAGTCAACTGCCCTTACTCTGAAGCATGGTACATTTCCAAAGCATTGTGTACATAGTATTACCTTATAAACACAATAGTCCACATGTGATAAAATAGATATGCCCTGATCAATATCTACGAAGGATCTGTTGGCTTTCAACAGGAAAGGAAAGAATATGTGCTTTCTGCCACCTATGTTTATAAACATAAAAAATTTATCTATTTGTGTCAGTGATTGAGTGTTATTCACTAGTCTGGGAATTGACCCAAGAATCGTACTTTCAAGCACAATACAGCCGAGCTGGACAAATAGCTGAGTGGGATACATGTTCCAATTCAGCTATTTTGTCCCCCAATTTTGCAATTCCCAGTTTAGTTTCTTGTCTGCTGATCAACCCTAACACAGAGCCAACTTGTTTTATGTTTCTGAGCTCTTAGTCAGTCTGGATTGATAATCAAAGACTAAAAGTGGTAAACGATGTAAGTGCCAAAAAAATTAAAACACCGATTTCCACGTTTAAGTGTCAAATGAGCAATGCTTTATAATGTGGTAAACGTGAAAAGTGCCTGGTAGTCCTCCAAGTAGTTCAAAAGAGAGTGTAAAATCGTAAACGTTGTAATTGCCAGATATGTGCAAACATTTTTTTTTTGCGATTTCCCAACATATTCGCTTTTGGCACTTACTACCTTTACCACTTTTAGTCCTCATTTAAAATAAAGATAATGAAAAGTAATGATATTTGAATATTTCTGGCTATCACTATATTAGTTATGCCTGAACCATAACTGATAACGTAAAGCCTTTAAATTAAAGCTGCTAACAGCTCCATTGCTGTTTGTAGCTATAATTGTGGCAAAACAGTTTTAAAAAAATACAAGTCTTTGAGAACCCACCATTGACCCATTCAGTTTTACAGTTTGTAGCAGCTCGATGCATTGCCGTCCTCATTGGCACAAAATGTGAACAAACCCCAGAATTATTATTTATTAAACTACTTGATGACAACTCAGAGGCGTGACTGGCTATCTCAATGTGTGGTAGCATATGGGATCTGTTTTATAACCTCTTATAAAACTGTTAAAACTGTTTTATATCACTTTCAGTGCTGCAGAGGAGAGAGGTGTATTTCCCATATCTCCACTCTGGCACAGAAAGATTAAAGGATCACTATGGTGTCAGGAAAACATAGCAGTTTTCCTGACACTATAGTGCCCTGAGGGTGCCCCCACCCTCAGGGTGCCCTCACCCCCTCAACCCCTTTAGCTGCTTAACTTATTCCAGCGGCAGGCACCCTCGGCGCTGGTGACCTCTCCTCTCCCGCCGACGTCAGCTCCCTCTGCCAACGTCAGCAGAGCCGAATGCACATGCGCGCGCATTCAAACTGTCAGAAAGTATTTATCAATGCTTTCCTATGGACGCTCTGCGCAATGGAGGCATAATATGCCTCCAGCGTCGCAGATGCGCCTCTAGTGGCTGTCCAGAAGACAGCCACTAGAGGCTGGATTAACCCCAAATGTGAACATAGCTGTTTCTCAACAACTAGAGTTATTAGCATTTCCACAATAAACAAAAAGGTTGTCTCAAATCTATGATAGCACAACACCAATTAGTAAGTACCAAATGGCATTGCATTTTCTGTTTATTTCAGTATTTCAGCTTAAAACATTTACTATTTGGCGTCAGGGCAAAAGTTACTACAGTCAGAAAATTTCACTTCAATTGTAAACACGTCAAACTGGTAAACTTAAACCTCCATCTCTTTATTTAACACTGTAATGCAGTGATTTATACATATATTGTTATATATGGTGAAACACATACCTTAGCAACATACATATGGTAATCACACCTCCAATTAGAAACACAATCGGTGTAACTGCCATGACAAGAACAAAGACTGGAAATCCTAGAATTAAACAAACATGATGTTAGAAATTCACTTATTAATACTGTGACAGATCCATCTGTATAGACTAGTATTGCTGGTTCGTCTGTTTGCCTTTATGTTCGCTGGATTTCCTGTCTGTATGCCCCTGTTCGTGTGATTCTGGAATACCAATTGAAACTACCGAAGAGACGGCCACCCAGGAGAGGAGTGTGCTGCTGGTTAACCTCTTGGCCCCAATTAGAACGTTGTGGTAAACCGCAGACACCTCTCCATTCTTTTCGTACGGGTGGTCGTCGTTCGTATGCCAACCATGAGGCGGCGGCCATTTTGGGACACGAGGAAGATCAGCGGTGTTCGGTGTAAATTCTATGGAACTAAAAACGGACACTTTATCTACCGAACACCGCTGGAAGCTGCCGCCCGCCTTCTATTTCGTCGAGGCGTACGAACACCGGTCAGTTCGGGAGTTTTATAACATTCCCATGGAGTCATTCGTATACCGAAGGACTTGTGAAAGACTTTGACTCCATGGCGATTGAACTAGGTACATCGGATCTGAGCGCTATTCGGTAGAAATATGCACTCAGATCTAGGCTATCTGGGGATACGTTACACGAACCATATTTATTCGGTATTTCTTCATTTATGTATTTTACTGTATTTTTCTTACTGTATTTTAAAATGGCGATTGTCTCTATCCTGGGAGATAAATAGGTTTCTTCCCAATTATCTCCGGGATAGAGAAGAAGGATTTATGGGTAAGATGGGAAGGGCTTATGTTGAAGCCATTGCGATTGGCTACTGTCCAATATGTTTTACAGTCTTCCACAAGGTCCCCTAGGGGAGTGTCCACCTTGTGGAGACCTGCATAAATACCGGGCAGGTAGCCCCCATTAAACACATTCCTGTTTGACCCTCAAGACGGAGCTTGGTCTCGTTTGTGGGGGAATTATTATTGGGACAGCGCTTTCGTTATTTTTAGCTGTGGAAGGAGTCAGACTGATTTGCTGATCGGGAGTTGCCGCGTTCGTATTCTCCGTTCGGGAGTTTGACGATCGGCTGGATGAAATCTGCATTTCTGGAGAAGGGGATTATTTACTAAACGGCGGCTTCATCTACCTGGCGGTGAGTGTCGTAACAATTACAAAGTTTACAATCAGTGAAAAATGTTACAAAAAGCAAATCATCGATTTTCATTCTAACAAGAAGCGTAATTTCTTGTTTTACTGTCTGGGACCTCTGCTGGTAGGACACTACAGAAACATAGAACTTTGTGTACAGGCATACCCCGCTTTGCGGACCCTCACTTTGCGTACACTCGTGAGTACGGACATACCCACGAGTGTGCGTTAAAGTGCCTCGCGAGAACGGACATTCAGCCGCCGCACAGCCGCAGTATGGCCGAAGAGGCGGAGCTGATGCACGGAGTCCCCGTGCAAGCTTTGCAGCGAGCCTCTATGTTAATACAGGCTGAAATTGTCTAAATACAGTTCAGTATTTAAATACACAGCACCATCTGTTGTTACCGCTGAAAAAATAGTTGCAGGAGTAGTCTCATACAGAGCGCCATCTGTTGGTTGAGCAATGTTTAACCAGTTATGGGTCTGTTGACAGCAATTACAAGCCGTTCTTACTCTTATGAAATAAAGGTAAGTATACTGTACAGTTCTTTCCGTAGTCATTCTCAACTTGAGTCACAGCTCATTACAAACTTTCCAAGCTTTCAAATCAGAGACATGTGGAATAAAACAATGTACAGTATAAGGCTTTTTGATTTCTACAAACAGTGTACATTCACTTCTGAATACATTTTGGATATCCCTGAAGGACACAGAAATTTACAATATTTTTGAATGCAAAAGCTTTCAACATGACCCTAACACGTTACAGCATTACTGTACAGTACTAATGGTTCCCTGAGGAACTTGAGATTGATCATTGAAATGTATTTTAGTTATCAATGCATTATTTATATCAGTTATGCCTGTAAATGACTATCGCAATGCAGTACATGCATTGGGAAGTGAAAAAAGGTATTGCTTCACTTTAAGTACATTTTCGTTTAACATACATGCTCTAGTCCCATTGTGTACTTAGAAGTGGGGTATGCCTGTATTAAGTCCTCCTGAACATCTGGCTTCTTGGAACTAAGTTTTGGAATGAACAAGTCCACGTGCTCTTTATGAAATCTTTTGTTCTTTTATAAAGCCAGGTCTGTGGCTGGTAACTATTATTTGTCGTGCTCATTTAAAAGGAAAACTGTGATATCCGAACACTAATGTGAGATCCTCACCTGCTTTGTTTTTATCAGTAGCTATCTGGTCTTTGGTGAACTCTCCCATTGTTGTATCTGTCCATGTGGGACGCGTAGATGAAATGTATCCTGCAGAGGAGAAGATCAAGTAAATAACTGTTTGCACACATGGAACTTTTGCCTGCTTTCTCTACTTCCCAGTTAAATCATCAATGCAGGCTGAAAACAGATATTATCAGACTCTCTCATTTAAATGAGTTACCTTTATTGACACACTCTGTGAGAGAACCCGAGCCATTGCTGATAGCATGCACACAATGGAGCGATCCAAGTATATAACTCCATGTGTAGAACTTCCCGTGGATGCTATCAACTTGATCAGTAGTTCCATCAATGTGGCCCAATTAATGGAACTGCTGCCAAGAGCTAAACTACATTGTAGCGGAGCTCCCTGTACCCTGACTGGGTATCTCTGCCAAGGACCGCTTCCTAGCTGGAACAAGGTAAAACCCCAGCGCTTCTGCCCCAGTCGCTGTGGCTTGACTGGGGTCCTCCTGGAGCAGGATTGGAGACTAGCTCTATTCCCTCCCAAGGACTGGACGACACACGGTCCTGGGAGCTCTAGTCCTTATAAGGACTTTCACTGCTGAATCCTCCAAGAGCTGGAACAAGGTGCTAAGCAGTGATTATATCCCTTCACCTCCCAGTAACTAGACGACACATAGTTCTGGGAGTCAACTTGTTTAATGCATCCAAACACAGCCAATCTCTAGGCCTGGGAGATAATTGTGTTAAAGATCGGTAAGCTAATTACCTCCCAGGAACAGAGAGGCAAACCTAAACATTTAAACCATAAAAATACCCCAAAACATAATAAAAACATAAAATAACCCCACAAATAATACATTGTTAAATAACCCATGCAGTGTAGGGGAAACGCCACCGTGTTAAAGTTCTGACCAGCCGCACACGTGGTCCTATGCCCCAAATAGTTTCAGGGCATTTGGTGCTTTTGCCAGTCAGCTCCTGAGCTCCTGAGGCCGCAATACGGGTTGGTCCGTCTGGCTCTTAGGTTGCATTTGTTCCCTTTAGTCTGAGGCACCTTCCCTCCAAAAGGCGCTCTCTTGGCGGATTTCAAAGTGGTTAAAAACTGCGATCCAAGTTGTCTGGGAAACCATTCCATAACATTCGTGGCTAAGTCCCCCTGAGGTGATCGAGAACCCACGAAGTTCCCACTGTGCAGTTATAATCAGATTGTCTAAGAGAAACCATCTGATTGGTGCAGCGTAGCGTTTTGCTGCACATTTGCACTAGCCCCCCATTGCTTTCCTACGGAAATTAGAGCTACATTGAGGAAAGCAGAGCTACGAGGGAGAAATTATAAATAAAAAGCCTTTGTTTACCCTGGCAGTGCTGCCCTGGCCACCTAAGCTGTGACTGGGACAATATACTGCTAGGAATACATACTGTATACATATAGTTATATATATTCCTAACGTTACCGTGTTTCTTTAACCCCTTAAGGACAGAGCTTCAGAAGCTTGTCTTTCACTTAATGACAACGGCATTTTTTGCATTTTTTGCTATTTGCGTTCAACTGCAATTTGCATTTTACTAATTTATTGCACCGACACATATTATATACCGTTTTTTAAAGGACAGAAAGGGCTTTAATTTGATGTAACACATGTATATATAAATGCTTATTTATTATAAAAAAAATACAGAAATATGCAAAAAAAATGAATTTTTGTGTGTTTTTTTTACAGTTTTTGCAATAATAATGTGTACATAATTAGTGCAGGTTAAGGAAAGTAATTAAAAATAAATTCATTTAGTTGTTCTGAATTACAGAATATATAATGTGTCTGGGATTTTCAGTTTTTTTTGGTAGTTACAGGTCACAAAAAACAAGGAGTAAAATAAACTTTTTATGTGGAGCGATTTTAGAATTTGGTATGTTTGTCTTGTAAGCCTAATAGCCATAAAAGAAAACAAAATTGCCACACAAAAGTATATATTTATATAAAGTAGACACCACAGGCTATTTACCTAAGGTTGTTTTGACACTTTCTACGTAGCCATTTTACCGCCAACCTCTGCTAAATATTGGAGTAAAATTGTGTTTTTTGGGGGTTTTCGCACACAAACTTATAACAAAGAAATTTTCATGTGTATTTTGTAAATTTGGTGTGTGCTATTCCTGTACAAAGTTTTATTATGTGTTCAGTTACTTCTGCTGAGTACAACGGTACCCCCATTGTATGTCTTTGGCACTATTTCGTGAAGCTACAGTGCCATATAGGAGACCTGTCCTTTTCAGTATTCACAGTAGAATTTTGAGAGACGGATTTAATGAGCCTATGCTTCCATTTGGGGTATTATAGTAGTTTGACTGTTCAAAAAAACCCCACAAAGGCCTACCATTTGTAAAAGTAGACACTCCAGGGTATCTCGTAAGGTGCATATTGTGCCTTAACATGCCCCCATTTTTTTACCATTACATGCCAAAGTATGTGGTAAAAAATAATTTTGTGCATATTTTACATACGGATTGCATTTTTGCTGGGCATTTTGTATATTTCATGTGTGCCACTAAGTTCAAACCCCCCAAATTATGCTCAGCTAAGTCTTCTGAGTAAAAGGACACCCCCATTGTATGTCTATGGCACTATTTCGTGAAGCTACAGTGCCATACAGGAGACCTGTCCTTTTCAGTATTCACAGTAGAATTTTGAGAGACGGATTTAATGAGCCTATGCTTCCATTTGGGGTATTATAACAGTTTTACTGTTCAAAACACCCCACAAAGGCCTACCATTTGTAAAAGAAGACACTCCAGGGTATCTCATAAGGTGCATATTGTGCCTTAACATGCCCCAATTTTTTTACCATTACATGCCAAAGTATGTGGTAAAAAATAATTTTGTGCATTTTTTACATACGGATTGCATTTTTGCTGGGCATTTTGTATATTTCCTGTGTGCCACTAAGTTCAAACCCCCCAAATTATGCTCAGCTAAGTCTTCTGAGTAAAAGGACACCCCCATTGTATGTCTATGGCACTATTTTGTGAAGCTACAGTGCCATATAGGAGACCAAGCCATATCAGTTTTGACCGAACTTTGAATTTTGACGCCGGGCCTATGTGCAATTTCCAAGCATCTTTGCAGGTTTTAAATTCAAACTACCCCACAAAGGCCTACCATTTCTTAAAGTAGACACCCCAGGGTATTTCAAAAGGCATTTTTTGAACCTTAGCGTGGGATCATTTTTCCGCTAGCGTGTACCAGGTGTAGTGGTAATAAGCGTTTTTTCTGCCTTTTTGACACACAAAGTGAGTTTGCACAGTATATTTTGCAAACCTTATGTGTACTACCACTGTATAATACTTCATATGTTGCTCAGCTATGTCTGCTGAGTACAAAAATACCCCCGTATGTACCTTTGCCAGGTATATGTGGACATCGGAGGGGCACATTTGGGACAGAGCCATTCCATTTTTTTTCAAATTTTGAATTTTTACGCTGTGCCCATGTCCCATTTTAGAGTATTTTACCAGGCTATATAATCCAAATACCCCATAAAGCCATACCATTTCTTAAAGAAGACATCCCAGGGTATTTCAAAAGGCATATTTTGAACCTTAGCGTGGGATCATTTTTCCGCTAGCTTGTACCAGGTGTAGTGGTAATAAGCGTTTTTTCTGCCTTTTTGACACACAAAGTGAGTTTGCACAGTATATTTTGCAAACCTTATGTGTACTACCACTGTATAATACTTCATATGTTGCTCAGCTATGTCTGCTGAGTACAAAAATACCCCCGTATGTACCTTTGCCAGGTATATGTGGACATCGGAGGGGCACATTTGGGACACAGCCATTCCATTTTTTTTCAAACTTTAAATTTTTACGCTGTGCCCATGTCCCATTTTAGAGTAGTTTACCAGGCTATATAAACCAAATACCCCATAAAGCCATACCATTTCTTAAAGAAGACATCCCAGGGTATTTCAAAAGGCATATTTTGAACCTTAGCGTGGGATCATTTTTCCGCTAGCTTGTACCAGGTGTAGTGGTAATGAGCGTTATTAAATGTATTTTTTTACTTTTTAAAACTTTTTTTACTTTTTAAAACTATTTTTTAAACTTTTGTTTTGATTATTCATTTTTTTAAAGTTTCCTAAACTTTCGTAAAACTTTTTTTTACAGATTTAACATTTTTCTAAGCTTTTTTTTTACGTTAACCCCTAACTAGCAGTAAGCAGCACTAACAGTAAATTCCCCATTTTCCCATAACTCCCACCCACCCCAGCTAGCAAAATATTTAATTATACAATATTTAAATTAGTTAATTAAATAAATGTAACCCCTGAGGGTTAAAAAATAAATAAAAGTTAATCGTCAGGGGTTAAAAAAAAAATTAGAACAGTATAATACTGTGATCTGTATTTTGATCACTGTAGGCAGTGATCGACTGGCAGGGAAGGGGTTAATTTTTATTTGGACTGGGTAAAGGGTTTATTTTTTTACATTTTTTACTTAAATGTTATTAAAACTTTTTTTTTAACTTAATTTTTTAACTTTTTAAAGCGTATTTTTAAACTTTTTTTTAACGTTAACCCCTAGTTAGCGTAATACTAAATCCCCCAATTCCCCACTAACTTCCACCGTCCCCAGCTAGCTAAATTTATAATTTTAAAATATTTAAATTAATTAATTAAATAAATTGAACCACTGAGGGTTAAAAAAAAAAAGAATTAACCCTCAGGGGTTAAAAAAAAAAATCAGATCTTAGTAAAATGTAATCCCTGCCAATTGATCACTGTAGTCAGTGATCAATTGGCAGGGAAGGGGTTAATTTTTTATTAAAATGGGTAAAGGGGGGGTAAAGGGGGGGGGGATTTTAATTTGACTATATTTTCTTTCCACCAGGGGGCAGGATCACTGAAGATCCGGCTCCCTGCACTTCACACAGAACCAGGAAGTGCAGGGAGTCGGAGGTGAGTATAGAGAGCACATGTGCCCGCTCTGGCATGCTGTCAGAGCGGGCACATGTACTCTGACAGCCCGATCCGGTGCTCCCGGTCTGCCTCTAATGCAGAGGCAGACCGGAGCACCATTAACCCCGCGATCGCCGCGATTGCGGCGATCTGGGGTTAACTTTAACGGGTGACGGACGAGGTCCGTCACTCGTCGTTAAGGCAATCCCCTGAGTGACGGACCTCGTCCGTCACTCGTCGTTAAGGGGTTAAGATCAGTATCTTATTTTTTATTGTACATTTTGTAATGCAGTATTTATATAAAAATTAAACATTGTCCACATGCAGCTTAGAGTGTCTCTTTAAGCACATTTTACGGGCATTAACAAGGTATTTTTCTTACCCGGATTGTTGAACATAAACTGGACATTTGAATCGGAGACACTGCAAAAACATAAATCAAATTAAAAAAGCTCCTTTTAGAATTGAGGTAGGTAACGAATCCTTTATTATAGCAGGACAGGTCTGGCACAAGCATCAAAATAAACTGCAGGGAGTGCTTTGCTGTTATTTTCAGATATTACAAGCATTGTCCAGCAGTAATAAGTTCAATTAAATAAATAAACTCAATCCTCACGTGTGTCATCATACAAACCCGTATATTTAAACCTCTCTTTTTAAGCGGTTAATATAAATGAAATTGATTTGACAGCCCTCTAGTTATGAAATATATATGGATTGTGTCCCTGTAGCATGAACATATGGGCTATGATGAACATGGAGGATTCTATAGCCCACATTAGGTCTCTTAGGGTAGCCGGGCCGGCTTCTCTGGCTAATCAATTACACACAACCAATCAGTGAGAAGCTAGCATCACCTGTCCAATAGGAATTTTACAATCTGCTCTAAATAAGGATATTGTGTATAAATAATCATTTATTTAATAGCACAATAATTCCAACTTACCCTTTTGGCAAAATCTGACTGGTCACCATCCCTTTGAATTGGAATGTGCGTTGTAATCGAGTTATAAGAACCTGACCGCCCAGATTGTCTGCGATAACGCCGGCATGGACAGCCGATTTGCAAACGAAGGACGACTGCAAAGAAATAAAAAGAGAAAGCTTAATATCTGTCAAATGTATTAACGTCTGTAATATTAACACAGATTGGTAGTAAACAAGCACTTAGATGCCTTGAAATTAAGTCAGTTTATTGGTACGTATTGATACTTGGATCCCTCCTGTAATCTGTGTGATGTGTTAGTTTGGGTAATTAAAGTAACTAATCCCTCACATAACTGGCATTTTATAGGAAAGATCATATTTTGAAATTCTATATCGCACAGTGTAATATCACACCGCGTAGTATGCGATAGCTGTAATTCCCACTGAGATACTGTGAATGACACTGCTGGGCTGCCTGGAGTGATGAGAGTTAGATCAGCTGATGACAATAATTCTTTCTTATTACTACGCGAGGTAAAACTGATGTAGATCATTTGTTTCTGTTGACTATTTATCAGTTTTCAGGAAAATAATAATAATGTCTGGAACAGCCTACATTTTCTAAAACAGATATTTGTTCCATGACCTGCATGCGGAGAGCTGCTTTCTCTCATTGGGAAGAGGGTAATGAAGCTCCTCTACCGCGGTCCACAATTCCACTTAACGCAGAGTGACAGGTGGAAGAAGGAAGGTCTGTGACCCAGGACGGACCCCCCACTGCTTATTAGTGACTGCTCCGCACCCGGGGTTCTATTCTATTCACAGATATATTACAGCTAAAGCAGGGTCACCTTCCTCTTTACAAATATCAATGGTGTCCCTATCTAGACTTAATTCATTGACCGAGTGTGCCAGCTGACATTTTCAGCCAATGAATTCCATTCAAAAAAGCACCGCGTTGAGATCACTATTAATAGAAATGGCCACTTTATTGATATCTGTGTAGACCTGGGTGTTTATCTAACCATGTGAAAATAATCTAAATCGTAACGATGGCACAGCACAAGGAGACTCCCAACATAAGGACTATAATGGGCTTTGGTGGTTATGGTGTTAGAGTGCCCTTGTAGAAATGTTTAGTGCTATTCTATTGGTGATGTTTTTTCTCATGATAGTCCCCAAAGGTTAGTCAAGCTCCCCACCAACTTCTATCGTACACCAACTCCACAAGCGAGGGGACTTTACACAGGACCCAGTCACTGTCAGATGGAACTATGGGCAGGAATTACCACGAATGCTTTGATTTAATACTTTGCCCAATAGAAAATGTGCACTAGGAAGAAATGTTCGCACAGCTCAGTTTACACACCTCTTGGTATCCATCAGTCACATCTCCAAATACGTTTCCAGCTACATCCCAGCAGCCGGCTGGACAATAGTTACTGAAATTGTAGAAATAATGTTATTGTTTATAAAATGCTAACTTACTCCGCAGTGCTGTACAAAGGGTAATCAAAACACAGAAGAAGAGATTACGTTTAATACTCGTACTATACACCGGTATATTATCACACTGACATATTGAATTCTAATTCAGATTCCCCAATTCACATACACTCTCCTCTCAGCTGATTTACTGCCTGAATTTTAAAGGTTGATTGACGATTCACCTCAGTTCAATGTTGGTGAATAATTCCCGGCATTTACCATCATTTTCTCATAAAACAAATTCTTGTAAAGCAGGCTTGCCCAACAGGTAGATCCCCAGATGTTGTAGAACTACAACTACCATGATGCTTTGTCATTGTAAATGCATTCTAAAGGCATGCAACGCATCATGGGAGTTGTAGTTTTACAACAGCTGGGGATCTGGGTTGGGTAGCCCTGTTGTAAAGTATTAGATAAGCGTCGTGTTTTTATTGGACATTTTTGGAGTGTCAAGCTTTCAGGAGATCCCCTCTTTGTCAAGCATAAAGTCTAAAGACAGGGATCTCAGAACGCTTGTTGCAGACCAATAGAAAGGTATTACAATATTCTATGATCACATTTTATTTAACATCAACATGTTCTATGAAGGTATAATTAGCCAAATCAAGCGTACCTGAACTCTGGGTCTTCTTTATAGTCACAGCGAGTCAAGCAGGTAATGAAATCTATCAATAAAAAACAGGAGCAGGGTGAGATTCCTGCACACGTATTTTAACACCTTAAGAGCCGTATTTCTTTAAAACGAATTAACTTGCAGCATTCTATAGCAGTAAGAGCCATAGCCGAGAGCTCAAACACGGGTCACATTTCTCCGCAGGTAATGTAGCAGTAGTGTTCATGCCTGCAGAGTATGGTCAATCTTGAAGCTACTGTCAAAGAATTATGAATTTAATGCTCTCACTGTCAGTGACGGACAATATTGACATGACATGTACAAAGGAGCCCCGAGACACAAACTGAATCCTTCGTAACACACATTCACAGTTTAGTAGACACAGTACCTGGATGATCACTGCTGGCATAATTAATCAGAAATCCTCGGCCAGACACGTGGAGGCCACTTTCAAAACGAATGGTGGCAGTATTATCATCTAAGAAAATGTCCGTCTTTGCCTTGCTCAGATCTCCACTGTAACTCACTGAAATAATATATGGAAGTGTCAGTAGCTTAGAGATGCAGAATATCATTTGTATTTTATATGTATGGATAGCGTCTATAATAAACTGTATTCTATAATGCTGCTGATCACGTCTGGTACTTAATCCTAATCTGAAAAAATGATTTCCAATGAACTGTGACAATTTTATGAAACCAGTACATGTTCCAAATCCCCAGCATTTGCTTTCCATCCCACCATACTGTAGAATTTATAGAGACTCACCATATTCCTCAGTAGATGAACCCTTGTAGATTTTCAGAGATGCAGAGTCAATATCCAGGTCCAAATCAGCC
This sequence comes from Pelobates fuscus, assembly GCF_036172605.1. NCBI lineage: Eukaryota > Metazoa > Chordata > Amphibia > Anura > Pelobatidae > Pelobates > Pelobates fuscus. Next base: position 482,204,718 of record NC_086317.1, read on the forward strand.
ACTTTGATGTACAGCTGTTTACCGCTCTGCACTCTGATGGTAATCTGGCAAACTGAGTGGTCGGGGTATGTTTCAGGGTAGTTCTTTGATGTAAGAGTTCCACCCTCATCATTCATGACCACGTGGCCACATCCATCCACTGTAGGAAACAGAGAAATGTCCCTTGTGAAAAAAATAATGAATATCCGAGGTGTCACCCTGTAATGGACAAGGTGTATACTGCGCACCTATAAATAATACAGACTCACATAACAATATTGTCCATGTATGGTGTATTTTTTTACAGGATCCTGGGAATAATCATAAACCATCACCAAGGTCTACTAGACACATCATTTTTTAACCAGCAACGTGGGACACTGAGAGGGTTATTCACTAACCAAACTGTAGCCAAATTAAATCCAAATGGCATAATTCAGCCTAAAATGCCTGATCTGGAAATTGTTACATACTGTGACCAATGTCCAGATTTAGGAATGGCCTCGTACTGGATGGTTATGCCCAGTTCGTTACGCGATTCGGATGTTAGTAAGTAGACCAGATAACATTATCCCAACACCAGTCAAATCAGATAGTAGCACAGGTATCACACAATCTGTATGTTCGCTGCCCGCATACTCAGCATAAAGGCCATAGGAGAAGCCCGATTCCAGATAAATCGGTGCTGGTTAAATCATGTTCTCTCTCAGCATTGAGCTGAACAGCATAGCAAAGCGACCAGTACTCACCCAACGTTTCTGCCAGTAGTGATAGAGGGGCACATAGCAGGAGCCCAATGAAAGACAATAATCCAGCCATTAGGCTGTACTGTGCTGTCTCAGTCCTTAGTCCTGTGAATAACAGTGCTTCCTAATTATTATTATAAGTAATTATCGCTAATATCTTAGCAATGCCTGAATGTTCACCAGCAGTTCGATATATGTCTTAATATCAAAAAGCTCCTTCAGAGTGGCGAGTAATTATAGTGATGAGATAGATATTACATCATCACAGTAATGTCATAATGCACTGGTCAGGGCACTGTAACCTTAAGTCATTAACACACAAAATACCCCTAACCATTGTTATTAATATTCTAGCCTAATGTATACACTGGAGAGGCTATAGAATGCAACTCCCATCACTCTCCAGCCAATATGGGGCATATAAGTTATCACAGTGTATAAATAACAATAAATACATGGTTGAAAGGCAAATGACAAAATATAGTCCGGGTAGATCTCTAAAAAAGAAACAGTATGAGATATAAATGAGTTAAAAGACACAAAGTAAATATTTTACCAATAGGACACCTACCTAGGGGCAGCATATAAGTCAACGCAGTATAGTTAATTTTCTTTTCCTCAGTTTCTCAGGACATTTGAAACCATTTTTGAACATTTTTCTCCTATAACATTTTTTATTATGTATGTTGTAGTAGTTATAGTACTTGTAGTGTCCCTTTAAATGTTACGATTCTTGGGGGCTGACAAATACCCCAGGTACGCACCTACTTGGTAACAGAAACAACTTGATATAAAGCTACGGGTAAATGAAATCAGGTACACTGTACTCCCTCCTACAGCCCAATGCACTGACCACTGCTTCGCTCCAGTAAACGTCCTGCTACATTTACAGTCCATTGTACATCGCTACACTACATTCAGAGACATTTACACTTTTTCTCCAAATTGTATACCTTACTAACTATTGAAACAAGCTGAAACTATGTCATTAATTTAGACATATAACATTATCCTAATGGCAGTCAAACTAGATAATAGTACAAGTATCACACAATCTGCACACGTACTCCACAAGCACTTACCCAGTGTTTCTGCCAGCAGTAATACTGGGGTACATAGCAGGAGCCCAACGAAAGGCAATAATCCAGCCATCAGGCTGCCCTGTGCTGCCTCGGTACTTAGTCCTGCGAAAAGTAGCGCCCTCTAATGTCCAATTTCAGGTAAAGATTAGGTATGAAAACAAGAACGTTCTCGAGCAATTTGATATATATCTTAATATCAAAACAGCTCTTTCACAATGGTGAGTAATTCTAGTGATGAGATATGGTTATTACATCATCACAGTGATGCCATAATGCACTGGTCAGCACAGCACACAATATAGAGGTGTATATCCTGCACTGTAACCTTGACTTATTCCCACAAAGAATACCTCTAACCATCATGGTTAGTCTCCTAATTTAATGGTTACACTAGAGATACTACAGAATGCAACTTCCATCACTCTCCAGTCATTATGGAGCATATATGTTATCACACTATATTATAGACTCTTAAAATATCAGGCCACCTACTAACTCTGAACTCAATGAGTGATTTCCTATTTTAGGGCCCTGTCCATGTGTAAAATTCGAACCAGGAAAATACAATACAATATGGAAAACAGAGGACAAAAACGAAGTATGAAGTAGTATTTTCAGATAGTTGGTGAGGTAAATAAAAGGAAAAGCACTTACACTTTTTTGGAGCTAGTAATTAGCTCCAAATATATGCGCTCGGAGGTATAATCCCCGATTATGGATCTGTGGAATATCTTGATCTTGCGTGCGGTAGTCTTTCCGGTTGATAGTTGTGTCGTAGCTGGTGTGGTATGAGCTCCCTATCTCGAGATATTCAGCATTTGCACTTGTCAGTGCCCAGGAGTATAGCAGTAAAGGGTCACCAGGATATTCAACATATATAAAAGGAAAAAATATATACAGTGATCTCTGTAGTAAAATAAATAAAGGTGATAAAAGGAGATATACTCACTAGTGGAGAGCATCAATGGGCATCAAACCAGTCCTGATTAAATAGCAGACATTTAAATGCCATCACAAAAATTCTGAATGCTTAAAACACATATAAGAAACAGGCATAGTGTAAAACCATCAAATATGTAAATAAAAGAAATAATGCTATGCACTTACAAATATATATGCCACTAAAAGTGGCATAAAAAGCACTTCACTTACAAACGTAGCCACTTTATGGCTTCCTCTGTACTTACAGGTATTTGTACGCCTTCAAACAAATAAATGTGACCTTGACATTATTGCACATTCAGCATGTGCTAACCATAACTTTAATAACACACGTACACCAAAGTTTCTGTTGGAGTATAACGTCCACAGCTTTATTAATTAATATCAATATATAAATTAACAATTTAGGGTCATTGTCAACAGTACTCCTTTCGTTATGCTCACTCCTGTATCATACCCCCGACAATGACCCTACCAAAATAAACATTAATATAACCAATAATATATACACGTAACTCAATGGTCTACCAAGAGGCCCCACCTCCATTTGCCTAACTGCAGGGGTGTACCCAGACACCCCTACACCCCTTGGTTCGTAGCCACCGATGGGTTCGAACCTACCTCCATACTTTTAACTTCCGGCCTACTTCAGCCTAGACCTTGGCCTACCAATTTATTAACCCCCCAAACTTCCAGTTTAACCAAGACCTTTTCCGCCACAGCACTTGCCTTGACCCCTTAAGGACACGTGCGACCCCCACCACACAAAAACAGGGCTTGTGCTATCCCGTCTTGCAAACCTAGATTAAAAAGATCATAACCAACCTATGATAAGTGCACTCCGTCTGCCCTAAAATAACCGGGTAACCTTTCCTCCAATTCCCGCACCACCACTCCTCCTAGCCTACGAATGAACACCGACATGGTCCTGTTCACCTTACCCCGGCATCGAGAAACTGCCTTCGCATCCCTGGCGTATCTCCAGCACAAACGAGGTACCATCTCTGACCATACCACTTTCACACCAGGGATAAGCCCCCTTAGTTTATCCACATCCTGTTTCATACGCTTAACCAGTTCACGCTGGGGGACCGAGCCTAAATCGTTCCCACCCCCGTGAACTACCACCACATTCGGTAAGGCCCCCTCTGCTACCTTCCAAAACAGTGCCGTACTAATGTGCTGCCAATCAAACCCCCGATAACCAAACCAGAATAATGCCACCCGGTCCACAGGAAAGCCCAGTTGTGTTCCGTTTCTTCTAACTGCGGCCCTCCTCCTTGCCCAGTGAATATACGAATGGCCAATTATCCACACCGTCCAACCTAAAAGAAAACATAACATTGATGAAGCAGCACATATACCCCCCACAACACATCCACTTCCAACCCCAACATCAGACCAACCTATCCGGCCGCACATAAGAGCGAAATCGAAGAGATTCCCATCTCCCGATCCGTTTAATCCGCTCATCTCCTAAGCCCAAGCGAGCCGCTTCGGTCGCTGCACCAATGCGGAACGAATGTGTACCAAACTGCATGGGCTCCAGACCCAACCTCTGTAAGCCCAAACGAAAAACCCGCACAAATTGGAACCGCGACAGCGCCGTACCGTCGGCATGTATGAAGAAACACCCGCTCCCTGCCGGGCGGAGTACCAAAAACCTGTTCCCGCTTGCCACCGGACACAACCCTGACCCCGGCAATTCAAATAACGTCACCGTGTAACCTTCACCGAAAACGTCCGTCTTCGATCGAACCAGTCGAATCATCACCCTGTCCCCTCCAACTGACACATCGTCCAACCTAAGCCCGCCAACCCCTTTCTTGTTGGCACTAAGCAATTCACCAATCCGAAACGCCCCAAAAAAGGCCCACGAAAAGGCCACCGTAAATAACGCCACCTCAAACCCGGAAAAACATATCTCAGGCAGAGTGCCTAACAACCCCTGCAACACTGTCTTCTTACCCTTCCTGAATCGCCGAACCGCTTGCCTCACTATAAAATGTTTCGTCATATCCACCCATCCATTAAACTTAAACATGAACGCCAATGCTGACAAGTGTCTATCCACCATCGATGGCGATGTTTGCTTTGCGAACAACCGGCATAGTATCCACAACAGTACGTCCAGACGATTATCCCCAGAGCCCTCTCCCCCTACTTGCTGCATTGTATCCTCCCAAACCTGCCAAACCTTAACATAGGAAAACCACGTCCCAGGCGCCAGAGACTTCTTTACGTATTCCCCAAGCAGGACGTCCCGAGCTCCCACATCTCCGCAGGACAGGCTAGGCCCTCTTCCTCCGCCTCCGGCGCCGCCTCCCGAAAGCACTCCCACTGCAAGCGAGACAGTGCGTCAGCGACTACATTGTTAAGTCCCGGAATATGCCGAGCGCGAAACACAATATTACATGACATGCACAAGAGGACCAATTGCCTCAACAGTTGCACCACTGGCCATGAGGAAGCAGATAAACCATTGATAGCCTGTACCACTGCCATATTATCCGAATTGAACACCACCCTTTTATTGGCTAACTCCGAACCCCATAACGCCACCGCCACCACAACTGGGAAAAATTCCAAAAAGGCTAAGTTCCTAATCAATGGGCTCGCTTTCCACGCCTCAGGCCACTCCTCCGCGCACCATTTACCAGCCAGGTACGCCCCAAATCCGACGCTACCCGATGCATCCGTAAATAAACCCACGTCTGCGGAGGATCCGACCGGATCCCGAAAAAACACTTTCCCATTAAACTCCCTCAAAAACCTTGCCCATATCCTTAAATCATCCCTCATGTCCACCGAAACTCTGACATAATGCGACGGCTTCCTCACCCCGCTCGTCGCCCATGCCAACCGTCTGCAAAAAACCCTCCCCATTGGAATGACTCGGCACGCAAAATTCAGGCTACCTATCAACGATTGAAGCTCGTGTAAGGTCACCTTCCTTGCCTTCCCCACCATGTCCACCAGCCGCTGAAGGGCGTGTAGCTTGTCCTCCGGCAACCTGCACTCCCTCCGTTCGGCCGCACACTGCTTCCAGCCGAGCTCTTCCTCTGTCGCGCCGCCGGACCCGCTCCTGGACTAAGACGCTGAGGCGGCCTGGCTCTCCTCTCCGGTCTCCGCTCCGGAACCGCATGGGGGGGAGCAGACGTGCTCGGAACCCCCAACTGCTCCTGCAGCCACGCTATACCCTTCTCCTTCACCACGGACCACACACCCGACAAAATTTCTTCCAAGGAAGCCATGCTGCACCTGAAAAAGAAGAAAAGAAGAGCCTAGCCAGCCTGCAACAATTTACAGGTAAGAAAGGCTCAAGTTAGAATGAACTTACCCCAAAATGGCCGCTATTTAACTTCCCCTCTTACCCACGCCCCCTTAGCACAATCCTTAGGACAGCCCCTTGACCTAAACTTCACCTGCCTACTCCTGGCTCTGTCAAGGCCCACTTCTCCCTGCGTTGCTCCGTGGTTTCATATTAATGTTTCCGTTTTTTTACAAGGAAATCAGTGACATCAAAAGGAGCAACACTGGAATGATGTCTAGACGGGGTTTTGTATATATACATTTTTGATGTTGACCAACAGTGGAGAAATCATTTGTCAAGTCCAATGTCATACACACTGCCATAATAGTGTCAGGATCGGGACAGGGATCCAACACGCAGAGTACAAACAGTAGCCAGATACGTATACCGGACCTTAGAATGGCCGGACTAACGTAAGTAGTACAGTATAGAATGGTCAAAGACAAGCCGAGGTCGAGGGTAACAGAAGACAGGTAAGCGAGAGACAAGCCTAATCAAGGGTAACAGAGATAAGCAGAGTAAGGTAAACAAGCCGGGTCAAAACCAAAAGGGATAATAGAATACACAAGCACTGAGTGACTAGAACAAGCTAGAACCACGACAGGGCAATGAGCTAATGAAAGAAGCTCTGTTAAATACCCTGTTCAGAGCAGTAACCACGCCTCCAAGGCGTCCTGATTGGTCCTGCAGCCATTGACTGACAGGTTGTTCCGGGGGAGTGTCCTGATGACTACTTCCTGCCTAGATGCTGTAAAAGGCAGTTACTCCGTCGCGGCCGGCCTAGTATGACCGGATAGACCGCGGGGAAGGGAGCCATCAGACCGTCTGGATGGAGGAACAGCTAAGTCTCTACCTCTTTCGGAGGTAGAGACCACAGGTACCCTGACAGTACCCCCCTCCCAGATACCAGGACGAGATGGGAAGCGAAAGTGATACGCCCTGCGGAGACGGGGAGCATGAACATCCTCCTGAGGTACCCAACTCCTCTCCTCAGGACCATATCCCTTCCAATCAACCAGATATTGTACTCTCCCCCGGGAGATTCGAGAATCAATAATAGAGTTAACCTCATACTCCTCCTGACCCTCCACCTGAACGGGGCGAGGAGGGGCTATTGTGGAGGAAAATCTGTTACATATGAGTGGTTTCAGCAATGAAACGTGAAACGAGTTCGGGATGCGTAAGGTATTAGGAAGAGCTAAACGATACGCAACTGGATTGATACGGGTCAGCACCCTGTAGGGTCCAATATAACGAGGAGCGAACTTCATGGAGGGCACTTTTAAACGGATGTTCCTCGTGCTCAGCCTGTCACGTTTAAACATTTGTTATGAAGGAACACAACTGCAGATTTCTTATAGTTCGAATATTTATTAGAAGTAATTGGTATTGACTTTAATTCCAATTTACAGGTACTGTAGCATTAAGTAATAAACGATAACTGAAGTCCACAATTATATGCACTGTAGCTTTAAGGAGTAAACGATAACTGAAGTCCACAATTATATGCACTGTATCTTTAAGGAGTAAACGATAACTGAAGTCCACAATTATATGCACTGTAGCTTTAAGGAGTAAACGATAACTGAAGTCTACAATTATATGCGCTGTAGCTTTAAGGAGTAAACGGTAACTGAAGCAGCAAGAGTCCTTTAGTAGTATTAATTAATTAGATGATAAGAAGTTACAATAGCTGTTCCATAGACTTTAACTGAAGAAAGATAGATGCAGCTAACTGAGACAAGTATGAGTTGAAGTTAGCTGTAGCGGTTGGCTTTAACGAAGGACTTTGGAGACAGGAAATAACAGCTTTAGATGCAACGCTTATCAGAGAAGTTTTACTTAGCTTCCGGCACATAGAACACTGGTTCCCGAGATTCCTCAGAGGCGGATTATCCTGCATGGATAGAGTTCAGCTTTAGCCGTGGATGAGGAAAGGTGAAGGGAACTTGAAGTCTTCCAGTCCGGTCCGGTAACAGCAGGCTTTCACAACGATGTTGCAGCCGGTTCGTGAGTACGGAACGTAGTTCATTAATCCAGCGTCGATCAGCTGGTGCGGTCAGATTAAATAGGGAGACCGGTTCATGAAGAGGTGTGGCTAAGCTCCGTGGAACCAGGAAGTAAGGGGATAATATAATTAAGGCATGACACAGCCATACCCTATCACCTGGAACAAAGACCGGAGCCGACCTTCTACGTTTATCAGCGTGTTTCTTGACCAACATAGAGTTGTGCACAAGGATTTGTCGAGTTTGATCCCACAACTTCCTCAAATTGGCAACATGAACATCAACCGACGGCACCCCCTGGGAAGCGGAATCCGAAGGAAGAATAGACGGATGAAAACCATAATTCATGAAGAAGGGGCTTGAATGTGTAGAATCGCAAACGAGATTGTTGTGTGCAAACTCCGCCCAAGGAATCAAACCGACCCAATCATCCTGGTGTTCAGAAACAAAGCATCGTAAATATTGTTCAATTTTCTGGTTGGTACGTTCAGCAGCTCCGTTAGACTGAGGATGATAGGCAGAAGAAAAGTTTAATTTAATACCAAGTTGAGAGCAGAAGGACCTCCAAAAGCGGGAAACAAATTGGGAGCCTCTGTCCGATACAATTTGAGAGGGTATCCCATGTAGGCGAAAAATCTCCTTAGCGAATATCTCTGCCAATTCGGGAGAAGACGGGAGTTTAGGCAGGGGAATGAAGTGTGCCATCTTAGTAAACCTGTCAACCACGGTGAGGATAACAGTCTGTCTTTTAGAGATAGGTAGATCGACAATAAAGTCCATGGCCAAACAGGACCATGGTTTTTCTGGAACCTCCAAGGGGTGCAGGTTTCCACATGGAAGTGTATGGGGTTGTTTGGTTTTAATACAAACTTCACATGCAGCGATGAACTCCTCAATATCCCTCCGTAAAGCAGGCCACCAGAAGTCCTTAGAGATCAACGCGTAAGTTTTGCGAATACCAGGATGTCCCGCCATCTTGCTATTATGTAAACACTGTAAAAGTTCCAGTTGAAGAGCAGGAGGAACGAAATGACGGCCCGCAGGAGTCTGTTTAGGTGCTAGATGTTGCAACTTAATGATCTCGGCCAGTAATGGAGAATGAATCCTGAGATTCGTATTAGCAATGATATTGCATTTCGGAACTATAGAAGAAAGAACTGGTTCAGGTACAGTAGAAGGTTCATATTGGCGAGATAATGCATCGGCTTTAGAGTTTTTAGAACCAGGTCTGTAAGTCAGTACATAATTGAAGTGAGTCAGGAATAAGGACCAACGAGCTTGTCTAGAGGATAAGCGCTTAGCCTCCCCAATATAGGACAAGTTTTTGTGGTCCGTCAAAATCGTAATAGGGTGTAGGGTCCCCTCCAACAAATGTCTCCACTCCTTTAAGGCTTTAATGACTGCTAACAGTTCCCTTTCCCCGATGTCATATCTGCTCTCAGGCCCAGAAAATTTCTTAGAGAAAAAACCACAAGGGTGTAACGGTTTATCCACCCCTAACCTTTGAGACAGAACAGCCCCAACTGCTGTCTCAGAGGCATCGACCTCGAGCAAGAAAGGCAGAGTCGTATCAGGATGGACTAGAATGGGAGCCGAGGCAAAAAGTTCCTTGAGAGTCTTGAAAGCACCAAGCGCTTCCTTAGACCAGAACTTAGTATCAGCCCCTTGTTTGGTCATATTGGTAATAGGCGCAATGATAGAGGAGTATCCTTTAATGAAGCGCCTATAGTAGTTGGAAAAACCAATAAACCTTTGGATAGCCTTGAGTCCTTTGGGCAAGGGCCAGTCTAAAATAGATTGGAGTTTTACAGGATCCATTTTAAAACCCTCCCCAGAAATCACGTATCCAAGAAAGTCTACCTGAGACTGATCAAAACTGCACTTTTCCAATTTGCAATATAGACCATGTTGCAGCAGCTTGTGTAATACCTTTCTGACCTGTCTATGGTGAGTCTCAATCTCCTTAGAGTGTATTAGTATGTCGTCCAGGTAAACAATAACACAATCATGCTGAAACTCCCTAAGTACCTCATTAATCAAATCTTGAAATACTGCAGGAGCATTGCATAGTCCAAATGGCATAACAGTGTATTCGTAATGGCCATACCGGGTATTGAATGCCGTCATCCACTCGTGACCTTGCTGGATTCTCACCAAATTGTAAGCCCCTCTGAGATCTAACTTGGTGAAGATTTTGGAGCCCTTAAGACGATCAAATAACTCGGTAATCAGTGGGATAGGATAGGCATTTCTGACAGTTATTTTATTCAAGCCTCGGTAATCGATACAAGGTCTCAGTGTGCCATCCTTCTTCTTAATAAAAAAGAACCCAGCCCCGGCCGGAGAAGAAGACCTCCTGATGAATCCCTTTTCTAAATTCTCCCGAATATACTCCTCTAGAACCGAGTTTTCCTGAACAGACAAAGGATATACATGGCCCCTCGGAGGCATAGTGCCGGGTAGAAGCTTAATCTTACAGTCAAATGACCTGTGTGGAGGCAAAGAATCGGCATTCTTCTTGTCAAACACTGCCCTTAAGTCTAGGTAAAGGTCTGGTATTTGTCTTTCTGTGGACTGAGTAGGATTCTCCGGTATGTTAATATTAGCTAATGGAGAAACCTTGCACAAACACCGATCCTGGCAGCCCTGGCCCCACGAGAGTATCTCTCCTAACTCCCAATCGATAAAAGGGTTATGTTTTTTCAACCATGGGTACCCCAGAACTATGGGAACGGAAGGAGACGAAATGAGCAGAAGAGATAAATTCTCCACGTGTAGGATACCAACATTTAAATCAATGGGTACGGTCTCACGAAAGATAACAGGGTCTAGTAGTGGTCTACCATCTATGGCCTCAACGGCCAAAGGTGTCTCCCTTAGCTGGGATGGAAAATTGTTCTTACTAGCAAAGGCTTGGTCGATAAAATTCACAGCAGCACCGGAATCTATCAATGCCATAGCCCTTACTACTTCCTTCCCCCAAGTTAAGGAAACTGGTAGCAGAAGCCTGTGATCCTTATAATTAGGAGTAGAGGACAAAATAGAAACACCCAAGGCCTGTCCTCTAGAGGGACTTAGGTGCGAGCGTTTCCCGGGCGGTTAGAACAGTTCGAGAGTAAATGACCCTTGGCTCCACAATACATACACAAACCCTCTCTTCTCCTGTGCTGTCTTTCCTCCTCAGAGAGGCGGGTATACCCTATCTGCATAGGTTCAGTAAGCAAAGATATCGTGGAGTCAGGACTTGGAAAAGCAGGAGCTAACCTAAAAGAAGGTCTCTGGTTCCTCTTTCGAGTGTTCTGTCTCTCTCTTAGACGTTCATCTATACGAGAGATGAACGAAATTAAATCCTCTAAATTCTCAGGGAGTTCTCTGGTAGCAACCTCATCAAGGATTACATCAGATAGGCCATTCAAAAATACATCCATATACGCCTGCTCATTCCACTTGATTTCTGCCGCCAGAGACCTGAACTCTAGTGCATAATCCACCAGTGTTCGGTTCTCCTGTCTCAGGCGCAACAGTAATCTGGCTGCATTAACCTTTCTACCTGGAGGGTCAAATGTTCTTCTAAAAGCAGCTACAAATGCGTTATAGTTATAAACTAATGGGTTATCGTTCTCCCATAGTGGGTTGGCCCATCTCAGAGCTTTCTCAATGAGTAGGGTGATAATAAATCCTACTTTTGCCCTATCTGTAGGATAAGAGCGAGGTTGCAATTCAAAGTGGATACTAATTTGGTTTAAAAAACCACGACACTTCTCAGGAGCCCCACGATAGCGTACTGGGGGGGTGATGCGAGAATGAGCACCCACTGTGGCTACCTCTAGACCTGAACAGACAGGAGAAACAGGGGTATTACGTATCTCCTCTGGTGGGTTATTGGCACAAGCTAATAGAGCCTGTAGCGCAAGCGCCATCTGATCCATTCTGTGATCCATGGCTTCAAACCTAGGATCAGGAGCAGCCAGCTGACTGTTTGTACTTGCAGGATCCATTGGCCCTGTCGTAATGTCAGGATCGGGACAGGGATCCAACACGCAGAGTACAAACAGTAGCCAGATACGTATACCGGACCTTAGAATGGCCGGACTAACGTAAGTAGTACAGTATAGAATGGTCAAAGACAAGCCGAGGTCGAGGGTAACAGAAGACAGGTAAGCGAGAGACAAGCCTAATCAAGGGTAACAGAGATAAGCAGAGTAAGGTAAACAAGCCGGGTCAAAACCAAAAGGGATAATAGAATACACAAGCACTGAGTGACTAGAACAAGCTAGAACCACGACAGGGCAATGAGCTAATGAAAGAAGCTCTGTTAAATACCCTGTTCAGAGCAGTAACCACGCCTCCAAGGCGTCCTGATTGGTCCTGCAGCCATTGACTGACAGGTTGTTCCGGGGGAGTGTCCTGATGACTACTTCCTGCCTAGATGCTGTAAAAGGCAGTTACTCCGTCGCGGCCGGCCTAGTATGACCGGATAGACCGCGGGGAAGGGAGCCATCAGACCGTCTGGATGGAGGAACAGCTAAGTCTCTACCTCTTTCGGAGGTAGAGACCACAGGTACCCTGACAAATAGGGAGGTAGGTATTTTATGTAAAGGACAGATGTTAGGAGGTCTTTATCACAAACTTCCCGAATTCTTTGTTCTTGTTTAACTTTAATAAGCCATAGAAATTCAGAGGCAAGCCATGTATTTGGCTGTTTCTTGCTCTCACACAGTCACACATACATTTCCTGACTTTCTGATTTGCCTGACGTGATATTCACGTTTATATACTTCACAATTCAGTGTTGCTGTTTGGTCTTTGTTTGTTTTTAGGAGCTTTGAATTTTCCTGTACTTTGCCCCTTTTAAAAACCCATGTACATAGATATTCTTTTGAAACCTAGATGGTTTCATGGATTATATGAGTCCATGAACCTTGTCTCAAGACCTCATAGTTGTGGCCTTCAATATATCTGATGTCTTTACTGGTGAGATACCTACAACAAATGTTTGTCTCACAGTTCGCTGTTACTGTTCAGTCATTGTTTTTTCTTTTTTTGTCATAGTGAATAAAGAGCCCTGCTTTACATTCTTTACAGGAGCTGTGGGTTTTTCAATAATTCCATGTGACTCACTGCAGGGCTGCCACCAGAAATTTTGGGGCCCCTAACTGAGCTCAGGGTCTGGGTCCCTGGGGCCCCGCCTCCAAAACCGCCCACGGAGACCGCCTCCAAATCCCGCCCATAGGAATACACACACAGACACAAACACATTCACTGATACAAAAGGACACAGATACACACACACACACAGACAATGATACATACTAACAGACACACATACTGATACGCATATAGGCATACATACTGACACACACATACTGAGACATACAGGCGTACATAGTGACAGACAAATACTAACATACATACAGACACACATGCATAAGAACATACAGACACAGACACATACATAATGACATACAGACCGACATTCATACTGACATACACACATTCATACTGACATGCAGACATACATACACTGACATTCATACACACATAATGCCATGCATACAGATAGACATACATGCATACAGACATGCATACAGACATACATTCATACTGGCATACATACATTCATACAGACACTGACATCCATACATACACACATTCATAATGACATACAGACATACATTCATGCTGGCATACATACATTCATACAGACAGATAGACAGACATACATACACCCATTCATAATGACATGCAGACATACATACACTGACATTCATACACACATAATGACATGCATACAGATAGACATACATGCATACAGACATACATCCATACAGACAGACATACACACATTCATAATGACATGCATACATACATACATACACTGACATTCATACACACATAATGACATGCATACGGACATACAGACATACATACAGATATACATACAGACATACATAGTAACATACATACATTCATACTGGCATACATACATCCATACAGACACTGACATCCATACATACACACATTCATAATGACATACAGACATACATACACTGACATTCATACATACACACATTCATAATGACATACAGACATACATACACTGACATTCATACACACATAATGACATGCATACAGATAGACATACATGCATACAGACATACATTCATACAGACAGACAGACATACACACATTCATAATGACATGCATACATACATACACTGATATTCATACACACATAATGACATGCATACAGACATATATACACACATACAGACAGACATACAGACAGACATACACAGACAGACATACATACACACAGACATACAGACATACACACAGACATACAGACATACACACAGACAGACATACATACACAAACAGACATACATACATACACAAACAGACATACATACACACAAACAGACATACACACACAGACATACATACACACAAACAGACAGACAGACCTACACACAGACAGACAGACATTCAGACATACAGAAATACAGACATACACACAGACAGACATACAGACAGACAGACAGACATACACACAGACATACATACACACAGACAGACATACAGACATACAGACAGACAGACATACACACAGACAGACATACATTCAAACACACACAGAGCTCATTTTCCAGCCACCCTCCTGTTTCTTACATTGTCTTTGCAGGAGGGTGGCTGGCTGGGGCTGATGGGACTGGCAGTCGGCTGACTCTCCACTTCCTCCCAGCAGCACTTGCGCTGCGGCGGCATTTTTTATTTTTTTTAAAGGGGCCCGGTCGCGCTATACCACAGCCACAGCGCTGACCGGGCCCTGAAGATATGGGGTCATCGGGTGGCCCTAAGTGCATGGGCCACCCGATGGGCCCCATCAGCATGCGGGCGCCGCTACACGTTATGGTTGTCACCCCCTGATGGCAGGGCTGGTGCTTGGATTTTTAGGTACATAGGCAAAGATGCATTTTTCCGCCCCCCCCCCCAAAAAAAACATCTTCACCTATGTGCCTCTTAACCAGCCCCTCTCCCCGACCTGACCATTAGTTGTCCCTTCCATGTCCCTTAGTGTTCTTCTCCCCTCCCCCCTCTTTTCCCTGTCTCTTGGTGTTTCTCTCCCATTCCCTCCCTGTCCCTTGGTGCACCCCACACTCCCCTTCCTGCTGTGCCTCCTACCTCTATTGTTGCATTGCCGAGCGGAGCAGAACTCCTTCAGTTTTCTGTACCCGGCCGGACTGACAGAGAGTGCTCTCTCTGTGAGCACCTCCTGTCAGTCTGGCCAGGTACAGGAAACAGAAGCTCCTGTACCGCGCTCCGCTACACTCTGTACACACTGACAGTCACACACAATGACAAACACACAGACGTCACTGACAGACACAGACTCTTTGATCTGACACACACTCATTCATTGACACTGACAGACCCACACTGATTGACACTCATTGACAGGCACACTGATAGTCACACACAGACTTAATGACAAACATACTCTCACTGATTTGACAGACACACACTCATCATACACTGACAGACACACTCATACACTCACATGCACACACACTCATCCAATCACTCACAGACACACGCTGTCACTCACAGACACACACTGTCACTCACAGACACACACGCTGTCACTCACAGACACACACACTTTCACTCACAGACACACGATGTCACTCACAGACACACACTGTCACTCACGGACACACACACTGTCACTCACAGACACACACTCTGTCACTCACAGACACACACTCTGTCACTCACAGACACACACGCTGTCACTCACAGACACACACGCTGTCACTCACAGACAAACGCTGTCACTCACAGACACACACGCTGTCACTCACAGACACACACGCTGTCACTCACAGACACACACTCTGTCACTCACAGACACACACACACACGCTGTCACTCACAGACACACACGCTGTCACTCACAGACACACGCGCTGTCACTCACAGACACACACGCTGTCACTCACAGACACACACACTCGGTCACTCACAGACACACACATCACATACACTCACTAATTATTTAAATAAATAAATATTTTCCACCCAGCCTCCCTACCTGGAATGCTGGTGTGGATGATAAGCTCAGGGGTAGGATACCATTATAGTCTGCTGCATTAACATCGACATTAGTGGCAAGAAGCAGATCTACCAGCTGGTGCTCAGCCCCTCGACAAGCATGGTGTAGATGTCTCCTCTCTTGCTGGTCTTGTGTCTCTGGGTCAGCTCCATAATCATTCCCTGGGGTCTAGTGGGGCTGCTGGGCGGCGCGGCTGTGCTGAGATAAGGCGTGGCGAGGGAGCTCTAACCTCTCTGCTCTGCTCCCTCGCGCGCTGCCTGTCTGCTGATACCACGGGAGCCGGAATATGACGTCATATTCCAGCTCCCGCGGTATCAGCAGACAGGCAGCGCGCGAGGGAGCAGAGCGGTGAGATTAGAGCTCCCTCGCCGCGCCTTATCTCAGCACAGCACAGCCGCGCCGGGGGTCGAGATGGTGGCTGGCAGGAGGGAGAGCTTCCCTCCTGCCGGCCACTGAAATATTGCGCCCCCAGAGCCCATGCGCCCTAAGGCGGCCGCCCGTGCCGCCTTATGGACACGCCAGCACTGCCTGATGGCGGCCCTGACTCACTGTGCTCGGAGTTGGAGGTGCTCTTATCAGTTTCATCTTTTACTGTCTGGTCAGGGTCCTGTTTCGTCTGCACATTCCAAACTAAGGTCCTGGTCACAATTAAGATTTAATCTCTTCACATACCTTTGCTGATGGCAAAGCAATTTTACTAACTTTTTCAAAATGTTTTCCCTACAATAAGTCTAAGAATTTCTTCCTTAGGAACCTTTGGTACCCTGGGCATTTGTAAAGCAATATGGATATGAAATTATTTGATGTCACTTGGATGAATGTAATATGTTCAAATAGAACTTTTATTGATACCGTTTTTTTTCTCTACAATTTAGCAATTTGCACTTTTTTGCAATTAGAACTCTTCTGATCTCCTTTTGATAGTGTTTGCGTAACCGGATCGGCCAAGGTTGAGCAAGTGCGGTATGCACTCTCCCTTTACCTGATAAGACTGTAAACATCTAGGGGGTGTGGAAATTGGGGGATGATGACAGGTAAGTATTATAAATGTATGTTTTTTATTTTATGTAAAAATTAAACTAGAGTCCATACAGATGTTCAAAAAGCAACTAGATGCATACTTGCAAAAATTGAATATTCAAGGACATAATATTTCAATGTAGGGTAATAGCTTCTTGATCCAAGCATTCTGGGGTCAAGAATAATTTTTTTTCCTAGTTTGTTGCAAGATTGGAAGTGCTTCAAACTAGGCCTTTTTTGCCTTCTTTTGGATCAACCGCAAAAAACAAATGTGAGGAAAGCTGAACTTGATGGGCGCAAGTCTCTTTTCAGCTATGTAACTATGAAACAGCCGTCTCATTCCATTATAATGCTACTGAATGAAACAGTTTTTTGCTAGTGCCTAAAACTATTGGTCTACCTGAGGGTTCCAACAACTTTCTGTGGACCTTAAGTAGACAATGGATAGAAGATATCTTTTTATTATTATAAGTTGTTTTATTTTGAGTTATGTTTTTTTTTTCCTTCATCTCACCTTCCAAAGACTGGATTGCACCAATCCTAGTTCTTTTTATATGGTGTATTGCTCTTTCACACTAATACTGTTCAAAAAGCCACAAGTAATGCAAATAATCATCTTTATTGTATTCAATGTTCAGTGGTCACACTAGTCAGTTGGTATGTACACTTGTGTATCTATGTCACGGGAGATCTACTGAACTCGGTGGGGGGGAGAATCATCACATCTGGTCTCTGAACTAGTGGACATCATGATGATGAGTTGGAGAAAGAGGACGAACAGGAATTTGGGGATAAAAATGATAAAGATGGGAGGGATGATAATGAAAATGGGGATGAGGGGGGGGCGGCGCCTGACTTCCGGTGCGGATGGCTGCTTTCTGCTAGAGCTCCGTACCGGCAGGCTTCTTAAGCACAAATAACCGCGAGTATACCCGACGAAATTCCCCCACACTCGGTCCACAACATCCCCACAACGCCCCTGACCGACCTAACATGGGTGGAGGACGAAAATCGAAACACGGCGCGGAGGTGGCGCCGATATTCCGCGCCCGCAGGGCAGAGAGCTCCACACGCGGGGAAGATGGCCGCGATGAGGACTCTGACTCTGCGGCAAGTGATACAAGCCGCACAGCAGCCGCAAAACCCCTCACAAAGGACGACCTCCGGCACCTGCTACAGGAGATCAAAACTAACATGGCCGCTGAGTTCACCAGGCACCTGGCACCTATCACTGCGAGCCTCAATGACTTGACACACAGAACCACAGCCATTGAAGATCAAATGGACCGCACATCCTCGCGGACCCAGGCGAACGAGACCGCCATTGCTGCACTACAAGAGCAGGTACACCAATTAGAAGAGGCCCAAGAAGACCTTAATAACCGCTCCCGCCGTAATAACATACGGATTAGAGGGGTGCCAGAGTCAGTGGGAATCGACACGCTAGCATCCACGCTACGGGAACTATTTTGCGGCCTACTACCCGAAGCCTCACCAGCCGAACTCCTGCTAGACAGGGCACACAGGGCCCTCAAAGCCCCCCTCCCCAATGCAACCCAGCCCAGGGACATTATTATCCGCATGCATTACTTCCACATCAAGGAAGCACTCATGAGGGCGGCTAGAGACAACCCACTGCAGATAGAGGGGCACCAGATATCCTTCTACCAAGATCTAGCCCCGAGCACTCTACGCAAAAGGCGGGAACTGCGGCCCCTCACCCAGGAACTGGCCAGAAGACATATTAGGTATACCTGGGGACACCCCTTCAAGCTGCAGGTCAGGCGGAATGACAGAACCCACACCTTGCACAACATTTCGGAGGCCGCTGAATTCGCAGAACGTCTGGGCCTACCCGCCATTGACTTCTCTGCGGAACCGACAGACAGGCGACCCTCTGGAAGGCCAGCAGCCAGAGGCCCACACCCAAATCTAGCAGGAAACCCAGCGCCCGGAGGACCTCGTCCCCCAACCACCAACTAACCACGATTATATACGAGAGACATCAAGGACTAGACAACCACTTCCTCCACAAACCTCACCATCAATAAGCCACCAGGACTATAAGGACTTGTGGCAAACCTAGCCACTTCTGGACTATATTCATTGCAGGTTGTCCGTAGGCTGAAGCTATACTATGTAACGTTAACTGTATATGTATTTTCCTATGGCCGTTCGCATGCTGACAGCCGTATGCTGCCAGCATACAAAGCATTCATACGGCGAAACACGGCTATCCTGGCCGTTCGCCGTACGAATGTGGACTCCCCAGGTAGACCACACATTCACAGGTCGTGTGGCACCAATTACCCGGTTGCAACATTGTTGCAATCGGTAATTAAGGGCTCTCCTAGGTGGCCGTCGTTCGACTACCGACCATGCGGCGGTCGGCCATCTTGGATCCTTTGTCTCTGCAGCGGTGTTCGGTCGTCGAGAGCCTGGAACTGAAAACGGCTACTCAATGATCCGAACACCGCTGGACTTCTAGAGCGTTCGGGAGTTCCGCGTTCGGTACATTATGTGTCCCGTACTTATTCGGTACTTTTAAACCCTCTTTAATGTTTAACTGTATTATGTGCGGCGTTCGGTCAAATCAGCTGGGATCGGAGCGGTATTCTCCCAAAGTGTGCGCCCCGACCCCAGCTATCTACCGAACGTTCAGTTATTCCGAAATACCGAATATTGTGTGAATTACAGATTTTAATGTCAATTGTCGGTTTTGCTGCACGAGGGGATAATCCACTTAATCGTCCATTTTAGTGGGAGTATCCTTCTCGTGCAGCAATGCCTGTTGGGAAAGTCACAGTGCATGTTGGGAGAAATCCCCTGGAATTACTGTATGGAAACCCCTTGCATGGGGAACTGTATAAATATGCTGTCTGTGAATAAACCGAGTTAGTTGACTCCCAAACTGTGTTTCGTCCGGTTATTGGGAGGATTGGGGATATTGCCTTGCTTTCTACTCCGACTGTGGATTTCCTAGATGTACCAACGGATATCGTATGCTGATACATTGCATTCCGTTACAATTGGTGGCAAGCGACGGGATCCGAACCTTACAGCCGAAAAAGCAGCGTTCGTGGAAACTGGAACGACCGAACAAGGAAAGCAAGGGCAATTCGTATGGAGATTGATTATACCATACTAAAGCGACAAACTTTAAAAGAGCTACTGGAAGCCAGGGGTAAGATAGCCAGCAACAAGTCTAAAGCTGTGCTGATCGCTGAACTGATGGAGGAAGACCGAGCCCGCAGCGCTACACCCCCACCAGCCAAGGAAGAGACCCCATTCCAAAAAGAGCTGCGAACCAGGTTGGAGTTTTTACCGCAACCAGTACCGCTGGAAATACTGACCGTGATGGTATCAGATGTACAGGATTATCTGATGGCGACCAGCACACCAGCAACCCCGCCTAGGGCAGAGTCTGTTACTGCCTCCACCTACGGACAGGTAAAGCCCAAAGTCCCACATCACGCCTTTAAAGCGTTTTGTGAAGAAAAGGACGAAATTGATGGGTATTTGCAGGACTTTGAGCGGCTGTGCGATCTGCACGATTTGGAGCCCGCAGTATGGGTGCCGCTGCTGGCAGGCAAATTATCGGGTAGGGCAGCTGAAGCCTACCGTGCTGTACCCCGAGAGGACAGTAAGGATTACCCTAAAGTGAAGAGGGCAATCTTGGAGAGGTATGCTATTACCCCAGAGGCATACCGGCGGAAATTCCGGGGCTTGCGCAAGCCTGAGAAAGATTCTCATGCAGAATGGGCGCACAAGCTGGACCAAGCATCGCTAGGCTGGATACAGGCCAGCAACGCCACTAACATGGAGGAGTTGAGGCAGTTAATGCTGCTGGAACAATTTTTTAATGGTTTGTCCCCAGAGGCACAAGAATGGGTGAGAGACCGGAAACCCCTCACCCTACCCGAAGCCGCTAAATTGGCGGATCAACATTTTGATGCCAGGAGACATCACGGGGCCCAAACTAAGGCCCTCCCTCGGATTACAGGGCCACCTAATAATTTTACCCCTACCAGCCCCACCGTACCCCTGCACAGGCCGGCACTGAATACTCCACCAGCCCCCTCCCGATACAACGGCAGGGCTAACATTCAGTGTCACACCTGCAAACAGTGGGGGCACATTTCTCGAGAGTGCACCCAAAACCGGAGCCGACAAGCTTGGAATCAGGTGCGACAAAATTTGGCACCCAGGGCTGCTGCGCACCATTACCAGGTAGCACCCGCCACCCAAGACGTGCTGAGCGCTCAAATTGAGGAGCCTCTGGGGGTACTGCACGAAGTAATGTCAGTCCGAGCCACCGACAACCGACAGCACCATCGGCAGCTAGTGACCCTGGAGGGAAAGGAGGTGCAAGGGCTCCGGGATTCGGGAGCCACTTTAACTTTGGTTGCACCACATTTGGTACCAGGCGCAACCCACACTGGCGGCTCCGTGGCAGTACGGGTGGCCGGGGGAGCAGTATACCGGCTACCTACTGCCAAAGTTCATTTGGATTGGGGTGTGGGAGAGGGGACCGTAGAAGTGGGGCTGATGCAGAATTTACCTGCTGATGTTGTACTGGGGAATGACTTGGGCCAAATGACTTCCGCTTTTATTCCCCAGACTCCGTACCAGGAGGCCCTTCCCGTAACCACCCGGCAACAGGCTCGCACCACGGCTACACCAACGCACTCTGAGGCTCAGGTAAGAGACCATGTTCCCCAACTGACCCCCATGTCCTGGGATACCCCGACTACCTTTGCGACCGAAGTCCAGACCGATCCCACTCTCCAAGTATATAGGGACCGGGCACAAACCGACCAAGCAGGGTTAGAGGGGGAGCGGTTCATCTGGGAAAGAGAGTTGCTCTACCGTGTCACAGCAAAAGATGTGGGGGGGTCTGTCACCTTAACTAATAAACAGCTAGTGGTACCCCAGAAGTATAGACAGGAGCTGCTGCGAATTTCTCATGACATCCCCTTGTCCGGACACCTAGGGATGACCCGTACCCGATACCGTTTGACCCATGCCTTCTTCTGGCCCGGGATCTCTCAGGATGTGCGCCAATATTGCACCTCCTGCGACGTCTGCCAGCGTGTAGGTAAACGAGGAGATCGCCACAAAGCCAGGCTATGCCCCCTGCCCATCATAGCAGAACCCTTCAGCCGAGTAGCAGTGGACATCGTAGGTCCCCTGCCAAAACCCAGTCCCTCCGGCAAAAGGTATATCTTAACTATAGTGGACTACGCCACCCGATACCCCGAAGCCGTGGCCCTCTCTAATATCCACGCTGAGACCGTAGCAGAGGCATTAATGAAGGTATTTTCCCGAGTAGGTTTTCCCCAAGAGATAATCTCGGACCGAGGTACCCAATTTACGGCCGAGGTTACCCAACATATGTGGAAGGTGTGTGGCATTAAGCCAATAGTTAATTCCGCCTACCACCCCCAGTCCAATGGGCTTTGTGAGCGGTTCAACGGGACGCTGAAGCAGATGCTTCGGACGTTCGGGGAGACCCACAAAGACTGGGAGAGGTTTCTACCTCACCTACTCTTTGCCTATAGAGAGGTCCCCCAGGAGTCGACAGGATTCTCCCCGTTTGAACTACTGTTTGGGAGGAGGGTGCGAGGACTCTTGAACTTGATTAGGGAACACTGGGAGGGAGAGAGTACCTCTAACGAGACCCCTATCGTGTCATACGTCCTGGAGTTCAGGGACCGTCTGGAGGCGCTGACTCAGGCTGTGCACACAAACCTACAGGCGGCCCAGCAACGCCAGCGCCGCTGGTACGATAGAGGAGCCAGGGACCGCAGCTTTCAGGTGGGACAGAAGGTCTTGATCTTAAAGCCCGTCCGCACAGATAAGCTGCAGGCCGTCTGGCAAGGCCCATACCAGGTAGTGGAGCAGCGATGCGACACTACCTATGTGATCGGCCCCTGCTCAGGGGTAGGGAAGAGACGCATGCTCCACGTGAACATGCTCAAACCCTACCATGAGAGGATAGAGGATGTAACGGCCATATGTGCCTCCTCCGTAGAGGATCAGGAAAATCTACCTTTACCCGACCTACTAGAACCCGAGGAACAGATAGAGCCCTCCCGGGGAGTTCAACTGGGGGAGCGGCTAAGCCCCCAGGAGCGTGCCCAGGTACAGGCGCTGATTGTAGCCAAGGGGACTACCTTCTCCAATTTACCTGGGTACACTCCGCTAGCCACCCACCGAGTAGAGACCCCAGGACAGCTACCTATGCGCCAGGCTCCATATAGGGTTCCGGAATCCGTCCGGACCCATATGAAAGCCGAACTGGACGAAATGTTGCAGCTAGGGGTTATCGAACCCTCCGATAGCCCCTGGGCATCGCCGGTAGTCCTGGTACCTAAAAAGGATGGCACCACCCGATTCTGTGTTGACTACCGGAGGCTAAATGACAAAACGGTGTCTGATGCCTACCCGATGCCCCGGATAGACGAGCTGTTGGATAAGATGGCACGGGGCCAGTATCTCACTACCATTGATTTGTGTAAGGGGTACTGGCAGATCCCACTAGCCGATGACGCCATCCCCAAGTCGGCGTTTGTCACCCCGTTTGGCCTGTACCAGTTCAAGGTCATGCCTTTCGGGATGAAAAACGCTCCGGCTACCTTTCAGCGGATGGTAGATCGGCTACTGGACGGTTTTCAGGAGTATGCCTGTGCCTATCTAGACGATATAGCCGTGTTTAGCCAGAACTGGGAAGACCACCTACGCCATATAGGGGCGATATTAGATCGCATTGGGGAGGCCGGGTTAACGCTAAAACCTAGCAAGTGCCACATAGGTATGGCCGAGGTGCAGTACCTGGGCCACCGTGTAGGGTGTGGGCAGCAGAGGCCCGAGCCAGCCAAGATTGAGGCCGTAGCCAAGTGGCCTACCCCCAGGACTAAGACCCAGGTGCTGGCGTTCTTAGGGACAGCCGGCTATTACAGAAAGTTTGTCCCTGACTATAGCACCCTGGCCAAACCCCTAACCGACCTGACGAAGAAGAACCTTCCCCGACTGGTTGTCTGGGCCCCAGAGTGCGAGCAGGCATTCCAACAACTCAAGACTGCTCTCACTAATGCTCCTGTGTTAACTGCTCCTGATCCAACTAAAAGATTTCTTGTTCACACAGACGCTTCAATGTTTGGATTGGGGGCAGTACTGAGCCAAGTGGGAGCCGATGGCGGAGAACACCCCGTAGCCTATTTAAGCCGCAAGTTGCTGCCTCGTGAAGTGAGCTACGCCGCCATCGAGAAAGAATGCCTGGCCGTGGTGTGGGCCCTTAAAAAGTTACAGCCATATTTGTACGGACAACCTTTCTCCTTACTCACAGATCACAACCCGTTAGTGTGGCTAAACCGTGTGTCTGGAGACAATGCCAGGCTGCTGCGCTGGAGCTTGGCGCTGCAGCCCTTTGACTTTACTATCCATTACCGGCCAGGAAAACAAAACGGTAACGCTGACGGGTTATCCAGACAGACTGAACTCGAGAAGTGATCTGTGAGTGCTCTCCCGGACATCCCCAAGCCGATCCGTTGGGATCAGACTGTGTATGCCGGCTTGGTTCTGGGGGAGCATTGTGGCAAACCTAGCCACTTCTGGACTATATTCATTGCAGGTTGTCCGTAGGCTGAAGCTATACTATGTAACGTTAACTGTATATGTATTTTCCTATGGCCGTTCGCATGCTGACAGCCGTATGCTGCCAGCATACAAAGCATTCATACGGCGAAACACGGCTATCCTGGCCGTTCGCCGTACGAATGTGGACTCCCCAGGTAGACCACACATTCACAGGTCGTGTGGCACCAATTACCCGGTTGCAACATTGTTGCAATCGGTAATTAAGGGCTCTCCTAGGTGGCCGTCGTTCGACTACCGACCATGCGGCGGTCGGCCATCTTGGATCCTTTGTCTCTGCAGCGGTGTTCGGTCGTCGAGAGCCTGGAACTGAAAACGGCTACTCAATGATCCGAACACCGCTGGACTTCTAGAGCGTTCGGGAGTTCCGCGTTCGGTACATTATGTGTCCCGTACTTATTCGGTACTTTTAAACCCTCTTTAATGTTTAACTGTATTATGTGCGGCGTTCGGTCAAATCAGCTGGGATCGGAGCGGTATTCTCCCAAAGTGTGCGCCCCGACCCCAGCTATCTACCGAACGTTCAGTTATTCCGAAATACCGAATATTGTGTGAATTACAGATTTTAATGTCAATTGTCGGTTTTGCTGCACGAGGGGATAATCCACTTAATCGTCCATTTTAGTGGGAGTATCCTTCTCGTGCAGCAATGCCTGTTGGGAAAGTCACAGTGCATGTTGGGAGAAATCCCCTGGAATTACTGTATGGAAACCCCTTGCATGGGGAACTGTATAAATATGCTGTCTGTGAATAAACCGAGTTAGTTGACTCCCAAACTGTGTTTCGTCCGGTTATTGGGAGGATTGGGGATATTGCCTTGCTTTCTACTCCGACTGTGGATTTCCTAGATGTACCAACGGATATCGTATGCTGATACATTGCATTCCGTTACAGGACTGTATCCGTGAGATTGCCGAACCCATGGACACGCTCACCAGAAGACAACATTTTCCCGGCCAATTGTCGACAAGAACCAGATAAGATATGACTTTGTCCTGAACATGTACACCTAACCCTTGCCCCTATGACAGGCTAGAGGGGCACGATAAAACACCAGCCTAGACCTTAGCCGCTGGCCCTGAGCGCAACCCGCTACACTCCCCCCCCCCTCCCCCCCCCCACACTTAGAAACCAGAAAAAAAAAAAAACACAAAAAAAAAAAAAAAAAAAAAAAAAAACAAAGGGATAAGACACAAAAAAAAAACCAAAAAAAAAAAAACACAACAAAAAAAAAAAATGCAAAAGTACTAATAAGATATAAAAAACAAAACAAAAAAAGTATTCATGATTGCCTAACCCTATAGCTTAGATCCTCACCTATAGCCGCTCGCGCTGACTTTAAACCCCTCCGACAGCACCACAGGGAATAGGTGATGTAGGGGATGCTCAAGAAAGGATAGGCAAGCAACTTTCCAATACCCCTGGGGGGGGACATACGAGCAATCCTAGACCCATAGCCACCCCGCTTTATCCCACGCTCACTGGATGCCACCTCGCCTGACCTCGGAGGCGCGAAATACAGAGAAACCGTCACCAAATGATTGGCATCCCCTCCTCACCATACATGCAACCCCCGCGCAGGGTCTCATAGAGATCAGGACTTAGTGTATATGAAGCTGTACTGCATTAGGGAACATTCAAGCTGTTTATGTTATGCATGCCATGTTTTCAATGTTTTAAATGTTTTAAATGTTTTGAGTGTTATATGTCTTATTCACTGTGACGCTGCCTCCCCTCTAGACTTAGCGTAAGCAACATGGAAGACTGGACCCACCGACGCACAAAGGACGACACGGACAGCTACCTGATCGACAACTCCAAGATACAGTACCAACTTCCCAACGACCTGACAGCACTGACCTACGACACTTACGCCTTGGCATAAGGTAAGACAATACAGACCATACGGAACCACCAGTGACACGGACCGACCACCACACACTAAGGTATACGCATCACCAGCTTACATGCCTGCCGGCGACTCTGTTAGAGAGACCGCCAACCCCAGACGACACAACACCACCAGGGTAAGGATACCCACGGAGCGGCTAGACGCTCACCCCCATTCCCTACTGGCCACACTATAAGCCCAGTAGCTCACCCCCCCCGACTTTTCGCTTACCCTTTACCGTCCCTTCCTCCCCGGCTTCCCCCCCTCTACCTTTTCCCCTTTCGGGAACCGAGAACTAGAGTCCCCCCCCCATCTTTCCCTCTCTCCCTTCCCCTCAGCCCCACAGCCTTGGACCGCCCGGGCGCGGGCCCCACACCCGCTCACACTCCACACCTAGCTATCGTTCACGAGCACCACTAGCACAATGCCCACACACCTACGCTGCGTATCCATTAACGCAAAAGGCCTAAACTCACCCACCAAACGCCACAGCATACTCAGATGGGCACATAAACAAAACATAGACATCCTGCTTATTCAAGAAACTCATTTCACAACCCAACGAGCCTTCCCCTTAACAAATAGATACTACACGAAAAGCTATATGGCTACGTCCCCAGACTCCAAAACAAAAGGAGTTGCCATTTTACTAAAAGCCAATTGCCCCCTCTCTGATATAGTATGCAACAGGGACCCACAGGGACGCTACGTCACGATACAAGGGAGGGTGGGCACCACGGCCTATGCCTTCTCTTCAGTTTATGCACCTACAATACCAGATACATCATTTTGGCAACAATTAACGACACACTTCAACACCTATTCCACTACACGCCTCATCGTGGGAGGAGACTGCAATGCAGTCCATACTCCGGCCATCGACAGGACGCATCCCCATAACACGCGCACCCGCCCATCGCAAAATGACGCTCTATTCCACCAATTCCTAACGTCACAAAACCTGATCGACATATGGAGAGCACAACACCCAACAATCAGGGACTACACATTTTACTCCCACCCACACGGCACGTATTCCCATATAGACCACTTCTTAGTGACCCCTAACCTAGTACCCCAGGTCACTAGATCGGAAATAGGCTCCATATCATGGTCAGACCATGCTGAGATCGCTATTACTTTGACCCTGCCGACCATCCACAAACATTGGACATGGAGGCTAAACCCTCTCCTCTTACACCACGACCTAATCAAAGACAAAATCACAAAGGAGTTAAAGGACTACTTCGACCTCAATACCCGGGCAGACACCACTCCCGCGATGATATGGGCCGCGCACAAAACGGTCATTAGAGGCACCCTTATTAGCTTAGCTTCACATAAGAAAAAACGATCGCAACAACAAATCACCGACGCAATGACGGAGCTCCGTCACCTAGAAACAATACACAAAAAGAACCCACACCCCAACACGCTAACTAAATTAACTGCACTTCGGGACTTACTCAAAAGCCTTACGCAAAAAGACACTGCCAAAGCCTTGATGTGGCTAAAACGCACTTTTTACGAAAAAGGGAACAAGGCGGACACAATGCTGGCCCGCCGCCTTAAGCAACGAATCGAAGCTAAACGGATTTCCGCTATACGCACCGAAAAAGGTGATACAAGCAACTGCCCGACACACATAGGTCGTATCTTCCAGGACTACTACACTGACCTCTATAACCACTCCCGACATTCCCAGAACAACCTAGACTCCTTACACGCCCGTATAGATAAATTCCTGAACGACGTGTCCCTACCCACGATGACCCAGGAGGCAAAGGCCTCAATGGGGCAAGATGTGACGGTGGAAGAGATGGCGTTAGCCCTAGGCTCCTTCAAGCCCAACAAAAGCCCGGGCCCAGATGGCTACTCTGCCTTATATTATAAGGAATTTAGCCCACTACTGCTCCCCCACCTGTGCAGGGTATTTAACGCTACACTTAGAGGTGAAACCCTCCCACCGGATATGACTAGCGCGAACATCTGCCTCCTGCCCAAACCCGGTAAGGACCACCTAGAACCCTCTCACTATAGGCCAATATCTCTACTTAACGTGGACCTCAAACTCATGACTAAGGTCATGGCAAATAGACTGAACCCGTACCTAGAATCCCTGATCCACCCAGATCAAGTGGGATTTATCCCCCACAGACAGGCCGCGGACAACACTCGACGAGCGGTGGACCTTATATGGCTCGCTAACCACAGACAAACTCCAACTGCAGTAATATCACTCGACGCCGAAAAGGCCTTTGACCGCCTGACATGGCCCTTTTTACACCACACCCTAACGCACATAGGACTACCGCCGGAATTCACCTCATTCTTGCAGGCGGTATACCACGATCCTCAAGGGGCACTCCTACTGCCCCACATACCGCCCCCGCGCTTTCCCATCACCAACGGCACACGCCAGGGGTGCCCTCTATCACCCCTGTTGTTTGCCCTCTCCCTGGAACCCTTACTCCAGGCGGTGCGAGCCAGCGGGGAGGTGGAGGGGATCACTGTACGGGGGGAGACATTCAAGATCTCGGCGTACGCCGACGACATTCTCCTGATGCTGACCAACCCGGAACACTCCCTAGGGCACTTTCTAAGCATCGTACAGGAATACTCCGACATCTCGGGCTACAAGCTCAATTTAAACAAATCTGAACTCCTTCCCGTGCAGTTAGACCCCGCGAGCCTAGAAAGGTTACGCCAAACATTCCCACTTAGGATCTGCCACCTGGCTATTTCCTACCTCGGAATCCAATTGCCAGCTGACGTCTCCTCCCTATATGCCAAGAACTACACCCCCATACTCCTTAAAGCACACGAGGACCTCATCAAATGGAGACCCCTGGGGATATCGTGGATAGGGCGCGTGACCTCCATTAAAATGAATCTCCTCCCTAGGTTCCTCTACCTCTTCCAAACCCTACCCATCCCGCTACATAAACCAGACTTCAAAGCCCTCCAATCAGCTATTGACACGTTCATATGGAACGGACGTAGACCAAGGGTGCGAAGGAGCACACTATACGTGCCAAAGAAAACAGGAGGTCTGGGCCTACCTAACTTTTTACACTACCATACGGCAGCACATTTAGCCCAGATCCAGCAATGGCATATCCCGCCTGGAAAGAAAAGATGGGTGGACCTGGAACACCTGATCTTTGGACGCGACCACCCATCCCTATACATGTGGACACCCAGACCTCATAGACCCCTACCACCGCCAACAGCTCCCGCGATTAACCACGCACTGGACCTGTGGGACAAGACGAGGGACAAATATGACCTCTCCTCTTTCCTATCCCCAATGACCCCCATCTGGAGGAACAAACTGTTCCCCCCAGGTCTCACCCCCAAACACTTTGCCAACTTTGAGCAAAGAGATATATCCAGAATAGGACACCTCTATCAGGGCACCGAAACCATCCAATTCGCGGACATCCCAGAATCTTCTTCCCTGACAACATTTGACCACTTCAGGTATATCCAACTGCGAAGCTTCGCGGCTACACCGAGCATCAAGCAAGCGGGAACAGCTCCGCTCACCAAATTCGAACGTGACTGCACAACCCGCCCAAACAGAAAAGGCCAAATATCAGACCTATACATGACCATCGCCAACCACCCCACACAACGCTCCCTCCCATACATTCTAGCATGGGAAAGAGACCTAGGCCCACCAACTGAATCGACGGACTGGCCCGACATCTGGGAGGCAATAGCCTCAGTGTCCATATGCGTAACCCACTCAGAACAAGCATATAAAATGCTATTCCGGTGGTACCTCACACCACAACGCCTAGCCACCATGCACCAGACGCCGACTAACACCTGCTGGAAACAGTGCGGGGAAACGGGGACATTCCTACACTGCTGGTGGACATGCCCGAAACTCCGCCCGCTGTGGCAAAGCGCCACCCAATTAATCACCAAACTGTTACACAAACCGTGCCCGGTGGACCCTTGGGCCCTGTTACTATCCAAACCCATAGAACCATTCACAAGATCAGAAAACAAACTAATTGCCCGTATCGCACTGGCCATCCGCAGATCCATTGCAGAACTCTGGTCCACGCCCCGTATCCCACCACAAGACATGATCACACGAAAAATAGTAGAGTGCTCGCAAATGGACAAATTGACGGCACTAATTCGAGACACCCCTAAACAGTTCCACAAAATATGGGACCCATGGCTGGAGGGGGACACGACTATCCCCTGGTGACTCGCACACACAGACAGGGACAAGATTAACATCATCAGTATAGACTGAACCGCCAACACTCCACCACAACACTGGCTCACCACAAAACTCATACTCCACATTACTCACTCTAGGCCCTCCCGGGGCCCGGGCGGGGGGGACCGACGCCCCGGGCGGTCCACAGGCTGTAACCCCTTCCTATATCCCAACTCACCCATATAAGACCACCTGCAGGGATATCAACCCACCTACCTAAACCCACCGTCATGACGTCCCCTAACACAACACAAACAGACACACAGCACACCCACGCATCAGAGGGACGCACAGACGACCACCCCACCAACATACACGTTACCGAACCCGACAAATACAGACCATTACTTCGACCCTACAGAGGGGACACTGTAGGGACCACGCACAGCCTATAACAAACGACAAGAGATGGACAAACCCGACATCTGGATCTACAGCAGGACTACCCTCAGCACGAGTCCCCAACACCCTCACCACCCAATACCAACTGGGCGATCAACCAGGCAAGCTCCCTGACGCAACCCTAAACGAATCACCCCCGACGGACGCGACAGACAGGAACCAAACAACGTCCCCGACGGGACTAGACACTCTAACCCTGGCTGGACTCACGACCTGACCAGACCCCCACCCCCCCCCCCCCCCTTAACCTAAAGGCAACCCCCCCACCGCGACGATATTGGTATACACAATTACTGGCTCCCAAAAGAGCGAGAATGAACGCATGGATTCCTGACCACCAATCAATACCGATACATCACTGTATACCATTGCTTGCATAATAATATTCTTATGCGTACCCTGCGATGGTACAAATCTGATCGGATGCAAATGTTATACCCCCACCCCAACCCTTTCCCTCTTTTCTTTTCTGTACCCCCTCCCCCGAATATCGATATGTTCACTTAAATTTACAAAAAATCCGACAAATAAAGAATGATTAAAAAAAAAAGAAAATGGGGATGAGGATAATGTTGTTGAGGAAGATGATGAAGAAGATGATATTGAGGACATTGAAGTTGGCAATAATCAATGGGAAGATGGTGATGACGACTAGGATAATCTGAAGGGAATCTGTAGTCAGTATATACTGGTTTTCTTTTTGCATCGTCTTCTAAGCATGGCTTTTCATATTGAGGCACAGAGGACGTGACGCACGTTGCATTGTCATGGCTACTGTGACTTGACTGATTATGAGCGAGGCTCTCAGTCTTCCCACTTCCACAAGAATCCTTGATCACTTTATCTATGTACTTGGTGGTGGGCGCCTTTCTTATCAGGAAGACAGGATCAATCATGGGGAGATGATGAGAATATTGAGGATCCAGAAGAGAGACATGTGGTGTTGGCCTTTTATAATTTTTATACTCATTGTCGTAGCTGAGATTAGATTCTGTCAATTCCTTTCTTCCAAATGACTTTAGTTGCATACAGACTCCTGCAGGAAACAGACAATATATTTGATCTTTTTCTGTAATCTTTGTCCTGACGAGCAACATTACACATAGTCTGTACTTACCTGTTTCTATGTCATCACCAGAGTCTCTTCTTTTCCTGTAAATAATGAGAATTCACATTTAAATTATCAGCATCCATCAATGCACCTAGTCAACTGCCCTTACTCTGAAGCATGGTACATTTCCAAAGCACTGTGTACATAGTATTACCTTATAAACACAATAGTCCACATGTGATAAAATAGATATGCACTGATCAATATCTACGAAGGATCTGTTGGCTTTAAACAGGAAAGGAAAGAAAATGTGCTTTCTGCCACCTATGTTTATAAAGATAAAAAATGGATCTATTTGTGTCAGGGCTGTGAGCCAAGGACCATCTGGTGGTTTATAAATCAAATTTAGTGATTGAGTGTTATTCACTAGTCTGGGAATTGACCCAAGAATCGTACTTTCAAGCACAATACAGCCGAGCTGGACAAATAGCTGAGTGGGATACATGTTCCAATTCAGCTATTTTTCCCCCAATTTTGCAATTCCCAGTTTAGTTTCTTGTCTGCTGATCAACCCTAACACAGAGCCAACTTGTTTTATGTTTCTGAGCTCTTAGTCAGTCTGGATTGATAATCAAAGACTAAAAGTGGTAAACGATGTAAGTGCCAAAAAAATTAAAACACCGATTTCCACGTTTAAGTGTCAAGGGAGCAATGCTTTATAATGTGGTAAACGTGAAAAGTGCCTGGTAGTCCTCCAAGTAGTTCAAAAGAGCGTGTAAAATCGTAAACGTTGTAATTTCCAGATATGTGCAAAAAATTTTTTTTTGCGATTTCCCAACATATTCGCTTTTGGCACTTACTACCTTTACCACTTTTAGTCCTCATTTAAAATAAAGATAATGAAAAGTAATGATATTTGAATATTTCTGGCTATCACTATATCAGTTATGCCTGAACCATAACTGATGACGTAAAGCCTTTAAATTAAAGCTGCTAACAGATCCATTGCTGTTTGTAGCTATAATTGTGGCAAAACAGTTAAAAAAAAATACAAGTCTTTGAGAACCCACCATTGACCCATTCAGTTTTACAGTTTGTAGCAGCTCGATGCATTGCCGTCCTCATTGGCACAAAATGTGAACAAACCCCAGAATTATTATTTATTAAACTACTTGATGACAACTCAGAGACGTGACTGGCTATCTCAATGTGTGGTAGCCTATGGGATCTGTTTTATAACCTCTTATAAAACTGTTTAAACTGTTTTATATCACTTTCAGTGCCGCAGAGGAGAGAGGTGTATTTCCCATATCTCCACTCTGGCACAGAAAGATTAAAGGATCACTATAGTGTCAGGAAAACATAGCAGTTTTCCTGACACTATAGTGCCCTGAGGGTGCCCCCACCCCGTGGCGCTGAAGGGGTTAAAACCCCTTTAGCTGCTTACCTTATTCCAGCGGCGGGCACCCTCGGCGCTGGTGACCTCTCCTCCCCCGCCGACGTCAGCTCCCTCTGCCAACGTCAGCAGAGCCGAATGCACATGCGCGGATTCAAACTGTCAATAGGAAAGTATTTATCAATGCTTTCCTATGGACGCTCTGCGCGATGGAGGCATAATATGCCTCCAGCATCGCAGATGCGCCTCTAGTGGCTGTCCAGAAGACAGCCACTAGAGGCTGGATTAACCCCAAATGTAAACATAACAGTTTATCTGAAACTGCTCTGTTTGCATCTGAAGGGTTAAATCCTGAGGGACATTGCACCATGACCACTTCATTGAGCTGAAGTGGTCTGGGTGACTATAGTGTCTCTTTAATATGCCACTTGCTTAGTGGGACCATACAACTAGAGTCATTAGCATTTCCACAATAAACAAAAAGGTTGTCTCAAATCTATGATAGCACAACGCCAATTAGTAAATACCAAATGGCATTGCATTTCCTATTTATTTCAGTATTTCAGCTTGAAACATTTACTATTTGGCATCAGGGCAAAAGTTGCCAGAAAATGTCACTTCAATTGTAAACACGTCAAACTGGTAAACTAAAACCTCCATCTCTTTATTTAACACTGTAATGCAGTGATTTATACATATATTGTTATATACGGTGAAACACATACCTTAGCAACATACACATGGTAATCACACCTCCAATTAGAAACACAATCGGTGTAACTGCCATGACAAGAACAAAGACTGGAAATCCTAGAATTAAACAAACATGATGTTAGAAATTCACTTATTATTACAAAGTTTACAATCAGTGAAAAATGTTACAAAAAGCAAATCATCGATTTTCATTCTAACAAGAAGCGTGATTTCTTGTTTTACTGTCTGGGACCTCTGCTGGTAGGACACTACAGAAACATCGAACTTTGTGTACAGGCATACCCCACTTTGCGGACCCTCACTTTGCGTACACTCGTGAGTACGGACATACCCACGAGTGTGCGTTAAAGTGCCTCGCGAGAACGGACATTCAGCCGCCGCACAGCCGCAGTATGGCCGAAGAGGCGGAGCTGATGCATGGAGTTCCCGTGCAAGCTTTGCAGCGAGCCTCTATGTTAATACAGGCTGAAATTGTCTAAATACAGTTCAGTATTTAAATACACAGCACCATCTGTTGTTACAGCTGAAAAAATAGTTGCAGGAGTAGTCTCATACACAGCGCCATCTGTTGTTACAGCTGAAAAAATAGTTGCAGGAGTAGTCTCATACACAGCGCCATCTGTTGTTACAGCTGAAAAAATAGTTGCAGGAGTAGTCTCATACACAGCGCCATCTGTTGGTTGAGCAATGTTTAACCAGTTATGGGTCTGTTGACAGCATTACAAGCAGTTCTTACTCTTATGAAATAAAGGTAAGTATACTGTACAGTTCTTTCCGTAGTCATTCTCAACTTGAGTCACAGCTCATTACAAACTTTCCCAAGCTTTCGAATGAGAGACATGTGGAATAAAACAATGTACAGTATAAGGCTTTTTGGTTTATACAAACAGTGTACATTCACTTCTGAACACTAATGTGAGATCCTCACCTGCTTTGTTTTTATCAGTAGCTATCTGGTCTTTGGTGAACTCTCCCATTTTTGTATCTGTCCATGTGGGACGCGTAGATGAAATGTATCCTGCAGAGGAGAAGATCAAGTAAATAACTGTTTGCACACATGGAACTTTTGCCTGCTTTCTCTACTTCCCAGTTAAATCATCAATGCAGGCTGAAAACAGATATTATCAGACTCTCTCATTTAAATGAGTTACCTTTATTGACACACTCTGTGAGAGAACCCGAGCCATTGCTGATAGCATGTGTAGAATTTCCCGTGGATGCTATCAACTTGTTCAGTAGTTCCATCAATGTGGCCCAATTAATGGAACTGCTGCCAAGAGCTAAACTACATTGTAGTGGAGCTCCCTGTACCCTGACTGGGTATCTCTGCCAAGGACCGCTTCCTAGCTGGAACAAGGTAAAACCCCAGCGCTTCTGCCCCAGTCGCTGTGGCTTGACTGGGGTCCTCCTGGAGCAGGATTGGAGACTAGCTCTATTCCCTCCCAAGGACTGGATGACACACGGTCCTGGGAGCTCTAGTCCTTATAAGGACTTTCACCGCCGAATCCTCCAAGAGCTGGAACAAGGTGCTAAGCAGTGATTATATCCCTTCAACTCCCAGTAACTAGACGACACATAGTTCTGGGAGTCAACTTGTTTAATGCATCCAAACACAGCCAATCTCTAGGCCTGGGAGATAATTGTGTTAAAGATCGGTAAGCTAATTATCTCCCAGGAACAGAGAGGCAAACCTAAACATTTAAACCATAAAAATACCCCAAAACATAATAAAAACATAAAATAACCCCACAAATAATACATTGTTAAATAACCCATGCAGTGTAGGGGAAACGCCACCGTGTTAAAGTTCTGACCAGCCGCACACGTGGTCCTATGCCCCAAATAGTTTCAGGGCATTTGGTGCTTTTGCCAGTCAGCTCCTGAGCTCCTGAGGCCGCAATACGGGATGGTCCGTCTGGCTCTTAGGTAGCATTTGTTCCCTTTAGTCTGAGGCACCTTCCCTCCAAAAGGCGCTCTCTTGGCGGATTTCAAAGTGGTTCAAAACTGCGATCCAAGTTGTCTGGGAAACCATTCCATAACATTCGTGGCTAAGTCCCCCTGAGGTGATCGAGAACCCACGAAGTTCCCACTGTGCAGTTATAATCAGATTGTCTAAGAGAAACCATCTGATTGGTGCAGCGTAGCGTTTTGCTGCACATTTGCACTAGCCCCCCATTGCTTTCCTACGGAAATTAGAGCTACATTGAGGAAAGCAGAGCTACGAGGGAGAAATTATAAATAAAAAGCCTTTGTTTACCCTGGCAGTGCTGCCCTGGCCACCTAAGCTGTGACTGGGACAATATACTGCTAGGAATACATACTGTATACATATAGTTATATATATTCCTAACGTTACCATGTTTCTTTAAGATCAGTATCTTATTTTTTATTGTACATTTTGTAATGCAGTATTTATATAAAGATTAAACATTGTCCACATGCAGCTTAGAGTGTCTCTTTAAGCACATTTTACGGGCATTAACAAGGTATTTTTCTTACCCGGATTGTTGAACATAAACTGGACATTTGAATCGGAGACACTGCAAAAACATAAATCAAGTTAAAAAAGCTCCTTTTAGAATTGAGGTAGGTAACGAATCCTTTATTATAGCAGGACAGGTCTGGCACAAGCATCAAAATAAACTACAGGGAGTGCTTTGCTGTTATTTTCAGATATTTAAAAGCATTGTCCAGCAGTAATAAGTTCAATTAAATAAATAAACTCAATCCTCACGTGTGTCATCATACAAACCCGTATATTTAAACCTCTCTTTTTAAGGGGTTAATATAAATGAACTTGATTTGACAGCCCTCTAGTTATGAAATATATATGGATTGTGTCCCTGTAGCATGAACATATGGGCTATGATGAACATGGAGGATTCTATAGCCCACATTAGGTCTCTTAGGGTAGCCGGGCTGGCTTCTCCGGCTAATCAATCACACACAACCAATCAGTGAGAAGCTAGCATCACCTGTCCAATAGGAATTTTACAATCTGCTCTAAATAAGGATATTGTGTATAAATAATCATTTATTTAATAGCACAATAATTCCAACTTACCCTTTTGGCAAAATCTGACTGGTCACCATCCCTTTGAATTGGAATGTGCGTTGTAATCGAGTTATAAGAACCTGACCGCCCAGATTGTCTGCGATAGCGCCAGCATGGACAGCCGATTTGCAAACGAAGGACGACTGCAAAGAAATAAAAAGAGAAAGCTTAATATCTGTCAAATGTATTAACGTCTGTAATATTAACACAGATTGGTAGTAAACAAGCACTTAGATGCCTTGAAATGAAGTCAGTTTATTAGTACGTATTGATACTTGGATCCCTCCTGTAATCTGTGTGAATTGTTAGTTTGGGTAATTAAAGTAACTAATCCCTCACATAACTGGCATTTTATGGGAAAGATCATATTTTGAAATTCTATATTGCACAGTGTAATATCACACCGCGTAGTATGCGATAGCTGTAATTCCAACTGAGATACTGTGAATGACACTGCTGGGCTGCCTGGAGTGATGAGAGTTAGATCAGCTGATGACAATAATTCTTTCTTATTACTACGCAAGGTAAAACTGATGTAGATCATTTGTTTCTGTTGACAATTTATCAGTTTTCAGGAAAATAATAATAATGTCTGGAACAGCCTACATTTTCTAAAACAGATATTTGTTCCATGGCCTGCGTGCGGAGAGCTGCTTTCTCTCATTGGGAAGAGGGTAATGAAGCTCCTCTACCGCGGTCCACAATCCCACTTAACGCAGAGTGACAGGTGGAAGAAGGAAGGTCTGTGACCCAGGACGGACCCCCCACTGCTTATTAGTGACTGCTCCGCGCCCGGGGTTCTATACTCTTCACAGATATATCACAGCTAAAGCAGGGTCACCTTCCTCTTTACAAATATCAATGGTGTCCCTATCTAGACTTAATTCATTGACCGAGTGTGCCAGCTGACATTTTCAGCCAATGAATTCCATTCAAAAAAGCACCGCGTTGAGATCACTATTAATAGAAATGTCCACTTTATTGATATCTGTGTAGACCTGGGTGTCTATCTAACCATGTGAAAATAATCTAAATCTTAACGATGGCACAGCACAAGGAGACTCCCAACATAAGGACTATAATGGGCTGTGGTGGTTATGGTGTTAGAGTGCCCTTGTAGAAATGTTTAGTGCTATTCTATTGGTGATGTTTTTTCTCATGATAGTCCCCAAAGGTTAGTCAAGCTCCCCACCAACTTCCATCGTACACCAACTCCACAAGCGAGGGGACTTTACACAGGACCCAGTCACTGTCAGATGGAACTATGGGCAGGAATTACCACGAATGCTTTGATTTAATACTTTGCCCAATAGAAAATGTGCACTAGGAAGAAATGTTCGCACAGCTCAGTTTACACACCTCTTGGTATCCATTAGTCACATCTCCAAATACGTTTCCAGCTACATCCCAGCAGCCGGCTGGACAATAGTTACTGAAATTGTAGAAATAATGTTATTGTTTATAAAATGCTAACTTACTCCGCAGTGCTGTACAAAGGGTAATCAAAACACAGAAGAAGAGATTACGTTTAATACTCGTACTATACACCGGTATATTATCACACTGACATATTGAATTCTAATTCAGATTCCCCAATTCACATACACTCTCCGCTCAGCTGATTTACTGCCTGAATTTTAAAGGTTGATTGACGATTCACCTCAGTTCAATGTTGGTGAATAATTCCCGGCATTTACCATCATTTTCTCAGAACGCTTGTTGCAGACCAATAGAAAGGTATTACAATATTCTATGATCACATTTTATTTAACATCAACATGTTCTATGAAGGTATAATTAGCCAAATCAAGCGTACCTGAACTCTGGGTCTTCTTTATAGTCACAGCGAGTCAAGCAGGTAATGAAATCTATCAATAAAAAACAGGAGCAGGGTGAGATTCCTGCACACATATTTTAACACCTTAAGAGCCGTATTTATTTAAAACGAATTAACTTGCAGCATTCTATAGCAGTAAGAGCCATAGCCGAGA
The DNA here is from genome assembly GCF_036172605.1 of Pelobates fuscus. Classification (NCBI taxonomy): domain Eukaryota; kingdom Metazoa; phylum Chordata; class Amphibia; order Anura; family Pelobatidae; genus Pelobates; species Pelobates fuscus. The sequence goes on from NC_086317.1 coordinate 482,244,324, forward strand.
GATCAAACACGGGTCACATTTCTCCGCAGGTAATGTAGCAGTAGTGTTCATGCCTGCAGAGTATGGTCAATCTTGAAGCTACTGTCAAAGAATTATGAATTTGATGCTCTCCCTGTCAGTGACGGACAATATTGACATGACATGTACAAAGGAGCCCCGAGACACAAACTGAATCCTTCGTAACACACATTCACAGTTTAGTAGACACAGTACCTGGATGATCACTGCTGGCATAATTAATCAGAAATCCTCGGCCAGACACGTGGAGGCCACTTTCAAAACGAATGGTGGCAGTATTATCATCTAAGAAAATGTCCGTCTTTGCCTTGCTCAGATCTCCACTGTAACTCACTGAAATAATATATGGAAGTGTCAGTAGCTTAGAGATGCAGAATATCATTTGTATTTTATATGTATGGATAGCGTCTATAATAAACTGTATTCTATAATGCTGCTGATCACGTCTGGTACTTAATCCTAATCTGAAAAAATGATTTCCAATGAACTGTGACAATTTTATGAAACCAGTACATGTTCCAAATCCCCAGCATTTGCTTTCCATCCCACCATACTGTAGAATTAATAGAGACTCACCATATTCCTCAGTGGATGAACCCTTGTAGATTTTCAGAGATGCAGAGTCAATATCCAGGTCCAAATCAGCCACTTTGATGTACAGCTGTTTACCGCTCTGCACTCTGATGGTAATCTGGCAAACTGAGTGGTCAGGGTATGTTTCAGGGTAGTTCTTTGATGTAAGAGTTCCACCCTCATCATTCATGACCACGTGGCCACATCCATCCACTGTAGGAAACAGAGAAATGTCCCTTGTGAAAAAAATAATGAATATCCGAGGTGTCACCCTGTAATGGACAAGGTGTATACTGCGCACTTATAAATAATACAGACTCACATAACAATATTGTCCATGTATGGTGTATTTTTTTAACCAGCAACGTGGGACACTGTGTGGCGAAACCAACCTCGCCACTGGGCCCTGGAGAAGCCTGTTTGCTAGCCTCCTACCTACTGACTATGGCCCCTGGGTTATTTGGGGCATATTGTACTTTATATGGCGGCTACTGGCCCTTTAAGCACAGTGAATGGTATTTTATTGTACTGCTGCTTGCCCTTTAAGAACTGTCTGGGGACATATTGAGACTTTGGGTAACAATACCCTTTAAGACTATGGCCCCTGAAAACGTATGGACTTTTATTTGGTGTGTATGGCCCTTTAAGAACCGGCTGGGGACATCTTGTAACTTTGGTGAACAATGTCCCTTTAAGACTATGTCCCCAGACCTGTAAAATAACTTGTTCCTGGCTTTCCCCCACTTGGTTCAGTAAATAGGGCTTACTGAACCAAGTACCACACAGGCGGACCACCCAGAAGTTAAAGTGTGCAGGCAATTTACCTCCCAGGCTGTGAGGTTACTGCAGGTTAATTGCCGAGCGCTGGGTGGCCGCCATTCGGCAGCCGAACACGTGGCGGCGGCCATTTTGGTCATTCGAATGCGGTCAGCGGTGTATGTTAAAGATTCTGTGGAACTAAGATCGGCTACACATTCTGCCGAACACCGCTGACCCTTACCTTCTCCCATACGGAACTTGCAGCTCCAGAGACTAAGTCCCGTTCGAAATGGGACTTAGTCATTTTTTCGCATGAAATTGACCGACCGCACAGCCCAAATCTATGGAGCTGTTTTGGGCAGGAAATTGTGCTTGCGGTCGGTCATAAAGGACTTCCAGCTAACTTTTGATCCACTGGAGGGATTTGGCTGATTTTTGGAAGTGTTTATGTTTGATGTATGCTGAGTCTGAATATGCAACTTTTATTGAAATTGGATGTATGGTTTTAAAGTTACAGTATGTGTGTAAAAACTGTATTTTTATTGTATGTAATAATTGGTTTAACTGTTTATCTGAGGGGAGGGAATGTGTGGGTTGCACCAGATGTGTGATTGGTGATTTTATGCCTCCCCCTGGGTGTGGCCTGTAAGTGTACAAGTGTAATAAAAGCCAGGCTGGATGAGCCAGTCCAGAGTTCCTGTTTTACCCTCAAAGTGAAGTGTCGTCTCATTATTGGGGGAAGGATTTATTGTATGCTGTTCCAGTTGACTGCTAGGATTGAAAACCTATTCGTATGGTTCCTATTCAATGGTCTACAGCACTCAGAGGCTTGAGAAGATTCATATGTTTCTCGGATTCGGTGATTGTGGTGTCTGCCAGAGTGCTTGGAGTCCTCAGGAAGCACTAGGAGCATCCATTAATGGAGGTACCCAGTCGGGGTGCAAGGCGATCCGTTACATTGGTGGCAGCGGTGGGATGGCGTCCTAGTGTGAGGTAAAGCAGCTCGGAGACACAGTTCGTTTGGATTTACAAATTGAGGGCAACGCTAGCAGTCGTGCAGCGCCCCTGGGAGCAGACAAGTATGGAAGGTTCTGGCTCTGGAGATGATTGGCTGGCCGAGGTGAGGCAGCGAGTGGCCGAGTATGGGGATGATATACCCATGGAGACACGCCGGGTGATCTGGAACCAGGTCATGGCCGAGCGAAACACAAGGCTGGACCGAGAATTCCGGTTAGCAAAAGAGAGGAAGTATGCTCAGCAGCAGGAGCGTTACAGCAGCCGGGTAGAGGCTGCATCCGAGGAGGTTAGCCGTCTTTCCCTGAGGCGGCGGGAGGAACCCGAAGTGGGGGTCCTCATAGACTGGTCCTGTGAGGAACCACAACAGGCAAGTAGAGATGGGACCAAGGTCACTCCACCGGGATGCTGGGCAGCCGGCCCAGATCCCCAGCAGCAGCCAGAGTTGCCACGTGGGGAAGCAGGTGGCCCTTACTCACAAATGTTGAGGGGCCTCACGGATTGGTCCTGGGAAGACCCACAGATGGCAGGTGGAGATGGGACTGCGGTCTCTCTACCGGCCCTACAGGGATGCTGGGCAGTCGGCCCAGATCCCCAGCGGCAGTGTGCGTTACAGGGAGCTGAAGGTGCCGTTCTTGCTCCCCAGCGGCAGTCTACGGTGCAGGGAGAGGAGCCTGTTATCCCCTCTCCCCAGCGGTTGAAGGTGTGTAAGGGAGAGGGGTTTGTTATTCCCTCTCCCCAGCGGCAGCACAGCTCACTAAGGGGAGACAGTAAGCCCCTCACCAGGGCAGATGGGACCGTGGTCTCTGCGCCCTGCCTACAGGGAGTACAGAGGGTCAGCCCTGCTCCCCAGCGGCTGAAAGTGTGTAAGGGAGAGGAGTTTGTTACCCCCTCTCCCCAGCGGCAGCTTAGCACACCAAGGGGAGACAGTAAGCCCCACACCAGCGCAGATGGGACTGTGGTCTCTGCGCCTAAGCTACAGGGAGCTGAGGGGGCCGTCCTCCCTCCCCAGCGGCAGTGTGATTTGTTGGGAATTGGGAGCCCAGTCTCCATTCCCCAGCGGCAGTGTGAATTGCAGGGAATTGGGAGCCCAGTCTCCATTCCCCAGCGGCAGGCTGAGTTACAGGGGGCAGAGGTAGTTGGTCCTACCCCCCAGCAGCAGCGTGATTTTTTGGGAATAGAGAGCCCAGTCTCCGTTCCCCAGCAGCAGGACACTGCATTGGGAGGAGAGACAGTCGGTCTCCCTCCACAAAGACTGAAAGTATGCCTGGGAGAGGAGATTGTTACCTCCTCTCCCCAGCGGCAGAGTGTTCTAATGGGAGAGGAGCTGGCTACCACCTCTCCCCAGCGGCAGCTTAATGTACCAGGGGGAGACTGTAAGCCCCACAACTGTGCAGATGGGACTGTGGTCTCTGCACCTACAGCACAGGGTGTAAGGACAGTCAGTCCTGTCCCCCAGCAACAAGGCTGCTTAGCCAAAGGGGAGACATTCGGTCTCCCCCACCAACAGCAGAGCTGCGCAGCTAAAGGGGAGACAGTCGGTCTCCAGCAACCAGGCTCCAACCAGACTACTCCCGTGGTAGTGCTGGCATCAGGGCAGAGTACCGCTGGTCTCTGCCCACTCAGCAACCCACCAAAACGGCCTACCAGTCCCCCACACAGCCGTGGTGAGGCACCTGGACCTGGACAAGTTATTCCCTTACTCAGGTGTAGTAACCATTTATTGTGGGTGGGCTGTACTGCTGTTTCTGTTTTGTGGGTGGGCTGCTGGACTAACAAGGGCACTGACCGGCAAGAGGTCAGGTACCCTGTTAGTCTGTTTGGAAAAGGGGAGAAATGTGGCGAAACCAACCTCGCCACTGGGCCCTGGAGAAGCCTGTTTGCTAGCCTCCTACCTACTGACTATGGCCCCTGGGTTATTTGGGGCATATTGTACTTTATATGGCGGCTACTGGCCCTTTAAGCACAGTGAATGGTATTTTATTGTACTGCTGCTGGCCCTTTAAGAACTGTCTGGGGACATATTGAGACTTTGGGTAACAATACCCTTTAAGACTATGGCCCCTGAAAACGTATGGACTTTTATTTGGTGTGTATGGCCCTTTAAGAACCGGCTGGGGACATCTTGTAACTTTGGTGAACAATGTCCCTTTAAGACTATGTCCCCAGACCTGTAAAATAACTTGTTCCTGGCTTTCCCCCACTTGGTTCAGTAAATAGGGCTTACTGAACCAAGTACCACACAGGCGGACCACCCAGAAGTTAAAGTGTGCAGGCAATTTACCTCCCAGGCTGTGAGGTTACTGCAGGTTAATTGCCGAGCGCTGGGTGGCCGCCATTCGGCAGCCGAACACGTGGCGGCGGCCATTTTGGTCATTCGAATGCGGTCAGCGGTGTATGTTAAAGATTCTGTGGAACTAAAATCGGCTACACATTCTGCCGAACACCGCTGACCCTTACCTTCTCCCATACGGAACTTGCAGCTCCAGAGACTAAGTCCCGTTCGAAATGGGACTTAGTCATTTTTTCGCATGAAATTGACCGACCGCACAGCCCAAATCTATGGAACTGTTTTGGGCAGGAAATTGTGCTTGCGGTCGGTCATAAAGGACTTCCAGCTAACTTTTGATCCACTGGAGGGATTTGGCTGATTTTTGGAAGTGTTTATGTTTGATGTATGCTGAGTCTGAATATGCATATATATAACTTTTATTGAAATTGGATGTATGGTTTTAAAGTTACAGTATGTGTGTAAAAACTGTATTTTTATTGTATGTAATAATTGGTTTAACTGTTTATCTGAGGGGAGGGAATGTGTGGGTTGCACCAGATGTGTGATTGGTGATTTTATGCCTCCCCCTGGGTGTGGCCTGTAAGTGTACAAGTGTAATAAAAGCCAGGCTGGATGAGCCAGTCCAGAGTTCCTGTTTTACCCTCAAAGTGAAGTGTCGTCTCATTATTGGGGGAAGGATTTATTGTATGCTGTTCCAGTTGACTGCTAGGATTGAAAACCTATTCGTATGGTTCCTATTCAATGGTCTACAGCATTCAGAGGCTTGAGAAGATTCATATGTTTCTCGGATTCGGTGATTGTGGTGTCTGCCAGAGTGCTTGGAGTCCTCAGGAAGCACTAGGAGCATCCATTAACGGAGGTACCCAGTCGGGGTGCCAGGCGATCCGTTACACACTGAGAGGGTTATTCACTAACCAAACTGTAGCCAAATTAAATCCAAATGGCATAATTCAGCCTAAAATGCCTGATCTGGAAATTGTTACATACTGTGACCAATGTCCAGATTTAGGAATGGCCTCGTACTGGATGGTTATGCCCCGTTCGTTACGCGATTCGGATGTTAGTAAGTAGACCAGATAAAATTATCCCAACACCAGTCAAATCAGATAGTAGCACAGGTATCACACAATCTGTATGTTCGCTGCCCGCATACTCAGCATAAAGGCCATAGGAGAAGCCCGATTCCAGATAAATCGGTGCTGGTTAAATCATGTTCTCTCTCAGCATTGAGCTGAACAGCATAGCAAAGCGACCAGTACTCACCCAACGTTTCTGCCAGTAGTGATAGAGGGGCACATAGCAGGAGCCCAATGAAAGACAATAATCCAGCCATTAGGCTGTACTGTGCTGTCTCAGTCCTTAGTCCTGTGAATAACAGTGCTTCCTAATTATTATTATAAGTAATTATCGCTAATATCTTAGCAATGCCTGAATGTTCACCAGCAGTTCGATATATGTCTTAATATCAAAAAGCTCCTTCAGAATGGCGAGTAATTATAGTGATGAGATAGATATTACATCATCACAGTAATGTCATAATGCACTGGTCAGGGCACTGTAACCTTAAGTCATTAACACACAAAATACCCCTAACCATTGTTATTAATATTCTAGCCTAATGTAGACACTGGAGAGGCTATAGAATGCAACTCCCATCACTCTCCAGCCAATATGGGCATATAAGTTATCACAGAGTATGAATAACAATAAATACATGGTTGAAAGGCAAATGACAAAATATAGTCCGGGTAGATCTCTAAAAAAGAAACAGCATGCAATATAAATGAGTTAAAAGACACAAAGTAAATATTTTACCAATAGGACACCTATCTAGGGGGAGCATATAAGTCAACGCGGTATAGCTAATTTTCTTTTCCTCAGTTTCTCAGGACATTTGAAACCATTTTTGAACATGTTTCTCCTATAACATTTTTTATTATGTATGTTGTACTAGTTATAGTACTTGTAGTGTCCCTTTAAATGTTACAATTCTTGGGGGGCTGACAAATACCCCAGGTACGCACCTACTTGGTAACAGAAACAACTTGATATAAAGCTACGGGTAAATGAAATCAGGTACACTGTACTCCCTCCTACAGCCCAATGCACTGACCACTGCTTCGCTCCAGTAAACGTCCTGCTACATTTACAGTCCATTGTACATCGCTACACTACATTCAGAGACATTTACACTTTTTCTCCAAATTGTATACCTTACTAACTATTGAAACAAGCTGAAACTATGTCATTAATTTAGACATATAACATTATCCTAATGGCAGTCAAACTAGATAATAGTACAAGTATCACACAATCTGCACACGTACTCCACAAGCACTTACCCAGTGTTTCTGCCAGCAGTAATACTGGGGTACATAGCAGGAGCCCAACGAAAGGCAATAATCCAGCCATCAGGCTGCCCTGTGCTGCCTCGGTACTTAGTCCTGCGAAAAGTAGCGCCCTCTAATGTCCAATTTCAGGTAAAGATTAGGTATGAAAACAAGAACGTTCTCGAGCAATTTGATATATATCTTAATATCAAAACAGCTCTTTCACAATGGTGAGTAATTCTAGTGATGAGATATGGTTATTACATCATCACAATGATGTCATAATGCACTGGTCAGCACAGCACACAATATAGAGGTGTATATCCTGCACTGTAACCTTGACTTATTCCCACAAAGAATACCTCTAACCATCATGGTTAGTCTCCTAATTTAATGTTTACACTAGAGATACTACAGAATGCAACTTCCATCACTCTCCAGTCATTATGGAGCATATATGTTATCACACTATATTATAGACTCTTAAAATATCAGGCCACCTACTAACTCTGAACTCAATGAGTGATTTCCTATTTTAGGGCCCTGTCCATGTGTAAAATTCGAACCAGGAAAATACAATACAATAAGGAAAACAGAGGACAAAAACGAAGTATGAAGTAGTATTTTCAGATAGTTGGTGAGGTAAATAAAAGGAAAAGCACTTACACTTTTTTGGAGCTAGTAATTAGCTCCAAATATATGCGCTCGGGAGGTATAATCCCCGACTATGGATCTGTGGAATATCTTGATCTTGCGTGCGGTAGTCTTTCCGGTTGATAGTTGTGTCGTAGCTGGTGTGGTATGAGCTCCCTATCTCGAGGTATTCAGCATTTGCGCTTGTCAGTGCCCAGGAGTATAGCAGCAAAGGGTCACCAGGATATTCAACATATAAAAAAGAATAAAATATATACAGTGATCTCTGTAGTAAAATAAATAAAGGCGATAAAAGGAGATATACTCACTAGTGGAGAGCAACAATGGGTTTTGCCAAATCCTTATAGCTTGGGTGGCATGTTCCCCCCCAAGGAATCGGATGTCAGAATCTTCTGGATACAATCTTCTGGATAAAATCAGGAAGGTCCAGATATGGTTAAAAATAACTAAATGTATTGAAAATAAAGATGAAACCATAAAAAGAATAAACACTGATGCATTTAGCCAAAGATAACAGGCTTTATCTAAGTGTTACAGAGTATGGACCAGTCCTGATTAAATAGCAGACATTTAAATGCCATAAAAAAATTCTGAATGCTTAAAACACATATAAGAAACAGGCATAGTGTAAAACCATCAAATATGTAAATAAAAGAAATAATGCTATGCACGTGCAAATATATATGCCACTAAAAGTGGCATAAAAAGCACTTCACTTACAAACGTAGCCACTTTATGGCTTCCTCTGTACTTACAGGTATTTGTACGCCTTCAAACAAATAAATGTGACCTTATGAATGTTTCCGTTTTTTGACAAGGAAATCAGTGACATCAAAAGGAGCAACACTGGAATGATGTCTAGACGGGGTTTTGTATATATACATTTGTGATGTTGACCAACAGTGGAGAAATCATTTGTCAAGTCCAATGTCATACACACTGCCATAATAGGGAGGTAGGTATTTTATGTAAAGGACAGATGTTAGGAGGTCTTTTTCACAAACTTCCCGAATTCTTTGTTCTTGTTTAACTTTAATAAGCCATAGAAATTCAGAGGCAAGCCATGTATTTGGCTGTTTCTTGCTCTCACACACTCACACATACATTTCCTGACTTTCTGATTTGCCTGACGTGATATTCACGTTTATATACTTCACAATTCAGTGTTGCTGTTTGGTCTTTGTTTGTTTTTAGGAGCTTTGAATTTTCCTGTACTTTGCCCCTGATTGCCCTCTTAAAAACCCATGTACATAGATATTCTTTGTGAAACCTAGATGGTTTCATGGATTATATGAGTCCATGAACCTTGTCTCAAGACCTCATAGTTGTGGCCTAAAGAAGTGGTTTTATCAGAGTCCATACAGATGTTCAAACAGCAACTAGATGCATACTTGCAAAAATGGAATATTCAAGGATATAATATTTCAATGTAGGGTAATAGCTTCTTGATCCAAGGATAAATCTGACTGCCATTCTGGGGTCAAGAAGAATTTTTTTTCCTAGTTTGTTGCAAGATTGGAAGTGCTTCAAACTAGGCCTTTTTTGCCTTCTTTTGGATCAACCGCAAAAACCAAATGTGAGGAAAGCTGAACTTGATGGGCGCCGGTCTCTTTTCAGCTATGTAACTATGAAACAGCCGTCTCATTCCATTATAATGCTACTGAATTAAACAGTTTTTTGCTAGTGCCTGAAACTATTGGTCTACCTGAGGGTTCCAAGAACTTTCTGTGGACCTTAAGTAGACAATAGAAAATTGAGTTGATGGTGTAACCGCAGGCGGTTCCCTTATTTACCACTATAATGTCTTAAAGCATAGAACTTAGTAGGGCTAACCATACAGATATCTTAGCCATAATTTTATATAGTTAGTAAGAGATCCTCTATTTACATACAAAAATAATTGAGAATACAATATAAAATAAGGTTTGTCTTGTATTGACTTACAAGCCGTTCGGGAGCCCCAGTCTTTCGGTAATGTGGTCTCCTAAGCTCAATCGGTAGTTTGAAGCAAGTATAAGTATAATATGTATTTCGTGCGGCGTTCGGTCATTAAGCTGGGATCAGAGCGGAAATTCACGAAATGACCCCAGCTATCTACCGAACGTCCAACCATGTTAATGTACCGAATATTACCCAAGTTATGGATTTTAAATGTAAATTGTCGGTTCTGCTGCAGAACGCTTGGTTCTTTTAAAGGGGTATACACATACATTAACAGTGTTTATACATACAGGACAATATGTAGTGGCTGTATTTGCCACAATGCTCCCCCAGAGCCAAGCCGGCATACACAGTCTGATCCTAACAGATCGGCTTGGGGATGTCTGGGAGAGTACTCACGGATCACTTGTCAATGTCTGTTTGTCTAGATAACCCATCGGCGTTGCCATTTTGTTTCCCAGGGTGGTAGTGGATGGTAAAGTCAAAAGGCTGCAGCACCAAACTCCAGCGCAGCAGCCTGGCATTGTCTCCGGACACCCTGTTTAGCCACACCAACGGGTTGTGATCCGTGAGTAAAGAAAAAGCTTGTCCATACAAATAGGGTTGTAACTTTTTGAGGGCCCACACCACAGCCAGGCACTCCTTTTCAATGGCAGCGTAGCTCACTTCCCGGGGTAAAAGTTTCCTGCTTAGGTAAGCCACTGGGTGCTCGCCGCCATCCGCTCCGACTTGGCTCAGTACTGCTCCCAATCCGAACATAGAAGCGTCTGTATGAACGAGAAATCGTTTAGTTGGATCGGGAGCAGAAAGTACAGGGGAGTTCACAAGTGCCGTTTTCAGCTGCTGAAATGCCTGTTCGCACTCTGGGGCCCAGGTTACTATCTTAGGTAGGTTCTTGCGGGTAAGATGAGTGAGGGGTTTGGCGAGGGCGCTGTAATTGGGCACAAATTTACGATAGTACCCTGCGGTACCTAAAAACGCTAAAACCTGGGTCTTGGTGCGGGGGGTTGGCCACTTGGCAACGGCTTCTATCTTAGCCGGCTCTGGTTTCTGCAGACCGCTGCCTACCCGGTGTCCCAAATACTGGACCTCGGCCATCCCTATGTGGCATTTGCTGGGCTTGAGGGTCAGTCCTGCTTCCCTAATTCGGTCTAGTACGGCTCCTATGTGGGTCAGATGTTCAGGCCTGGAGCAGCTAAAAATGGCGATATCGTCTAAATATGCACAAGCATACTCCTGAAACCCATCCAGTAGCCGATCCACCATCCTCTGGAAGGTAGCCGGGGCATTTTTCATCCCGAATGGCATGACTCTGAACTGGTACAAGCCAAACGGGGTGACAAACGCCGACTTAGGGATGGCGTCCTCGGCTAGTGGAATTTGCCAGTACCCTTTGCACAGATCTATTGTGGTGAGGTACTGGCCTCTGGCCATTTTATCTAGGAGCTCGTCTATCCGGGGCATCGGGTAAGCATCGGAGGTGGTTTTGTCGTTGAGCCTCCGGTAGTCTACGCAGAAACGGGTCGTTCCATCCCGTTTCGGCACTAGCACTACTGGGGAGGCCCAAGGGCTATCAGAGGGCTCTATCACTCCTAGCTGGAGCATCTCCCCAACCTCCCTATGCATACTCCCTTTTATGGATTCTGGGATACGATAGGGAGGTTGGCGAAGGGGGTTTGGTCCAAAGTTTCTACTTTGTGGGTGGCTAAGGGGGTGTATCCGGGTAAGTTAGAGAAGGTGGCCCTTTTCTCCCGAATTAAGTTTTGGACTTGAGTCCGTTCTTGGGCGGTTAACCGCTCCCCCAGCTGTATCTCTCCCAAATCTCCGGTCTGGCCCTCCTGGTCTAAGAGATCGGGGAGAGGTAAGTTGTCAAAATTCTCGGCCGCGGACGCGCAGATCACAGTGACCTCCTCTGTCCGCTCTTGGTAGGGCTTGAGCATGTTCACGTGGAGCATGCGTCTAACCCCTGTGCCTGTGACTGGGCCGATCACATAGGTGGTATCGCATATTTGCTCTACCACCTTGTATGGGCCTTGCCAGGAGGCCTGCAGCTTGTCTTTGTGGACGGGTCTCAATATGAGTACCTTTTGTCCCACCTGAAAGCTGCGGTCTCTGGCTCCCCTATCGTACCATCGGCGCTGTCGCTGTTGTGCCGCCTGGAGGTGTGGTGGAATCTCGGTAAAAATAAATTTAGTAGGCCGAGATTACCACGTGGCATGTGTACGTGCATATACTAGTGTATCGGTCGGTTGGTTGCACGTCGCAAAGATACGATCAGTAGTGTACGGAGCATGTGCAAGAATACCGGATATAGCATTCCCCTCCTCCATTGTGCTGGACAAGCCATGCGGTCAAGCAGGAAGTTAGTTCTTGTTTGTTTTGATTGGTTAAGAGAATGTGCGGGTGGAGCTTAATATGGGAGGAGTTATGTGCCTATATAAGGAGCCTGCACTATTGTCCGGGGCTCAGAACTTGTATGTATTTTGGTGACATTAGTCCCTCTGAGTCCTGATCGGTGAACCGAATAAAGAATCTCTTCCTTCCTGAAGAAACCTGTGTCCATCTCTCTGTGCTTGGCTTCCGTCAGTTTCTCCGGTATCATTTGGTGCATTGGCCAGGAAACTCCTCTTTCAACGGTAGCTGAGAAGCAGAGGCGTGAGACGGTCTATCTTTGCCCACGTTCTCTACGGCTGCACCCCTGAACTTCTGCGTGGACCTCCCTTCGTCTTGGCGCCACTGGTCTGTTGTCCAGGAGATCATCGGCCTCTACGTAGTAAGTGCTGGGGTGTCCCCGTCGATTAGTGTGAACTCAGGTTCAGGAACGAGGAAGTAAGACGACCGCTGTTTTAGACGGCGGACCCACTAGGGGTATACCGATTGTGCGGTAGGCCCATAAGGGGTTTGAATTGTGTACGGAATCTGCCCCCTCCAGTGGAGGGAAGGAGCGAAGGCGCACCGCTCAATTGAACGCTCTTTAGTAAGACCGTTTAATTTGGTATGGAGTCAGGCGGGGTTCTGTGTAAATAGCCCTAGCCGGACACCGGTGTCTTGTCTAGACTAGCGTTCTAGGGTGTACATTTTTGTTCGCTAGGTCGGAGGGACAGGGAGACTAAGCGGCGTCTGTGTAAATTCGGTCCCCTAGATCTCAACCTATCTTGGCTAAGTGGGAAGGCGTGTAAATTTGGAACCCACTAGACTTTTGATAGAGTAGATAGACTAAGAGGGTGCTGTTGTAAATTCCGCCCTCTAGTTCGCTATATGTGGTGCTTGGGCAGTGTGGCTAACCAAAACGGATGTAGATAGTTTTAGGTAGTCCATCAAGGTACTGGCCAATAGATTAGTTGGTAATTGTATATGTGTTAAAGATTGTTTAGTAGCGTGTATATCTTGCTAGATAGCGTGAGCTCTGCCGTCTAGCGAGAGTGTTAATAGTGTGTAACTGTATTATAGCGCACGGTACCATAACCCTGTATATTTACTGACACTGTATATAAGTACTAATAATTGTCATCTATTGCATGTCTAACACCATAACCACTATTAATTGTACTGTGACCTTAAATTGTACTTTGACCTATGCTAACCGTACTGTAACTGCTGTTTGTAAAGACGATGTTACTGGGGTATGTTATAGACGGGTAATTCATATATAGGGAATTATAGCGTGGGTGACTGTATAGTTTCGCCAAAGGGCATAGTGTCTATTATTTAGTGACTGGTGTTACAGCTGTGTGTGTACGGGAATTCCCTGAGTGTTTTTATTGTGTACGTTTCACTTAGTAACTGTACCACGTAGTGCTGTTGCCGAGGGAACGGGTGTGACCGTTGAATAGAGTGCGTGTATAGTATTCGTTGGAAACGACGCTCCATTGTTAAGTATGGGCGCGTCGGACTCGACGATTTTGGATCCCTTAGGATGCAAAATGTGATTTTGGGGTTAAAACGTCTCCTGCACGCTTGATTACTTTGTGTAGTAGGGAATGGCCTACTTTGGTTGCCGCATGGCCGCCACGTGGCAGTTTAGATCCTAATCTGGTACAGCGTGTACACGTGGCTGTATCAGGTAGGCCTGAACTTTACGGACAGTTTCCATACATTGATTGTTGGAGGCAGGCCGTAAACGACTCGCCAAGATGGATCCGAGTATGCCACGAGGAGCAATGTCGCCTCATGGTGGCCAGGACTCGTTTGTCCACTAGGGCCATGATTACGCCCATTTTGGACACGCCCCCTGAGTCAGAGATCCCTATGCCTCCCCCTTACTCCTCCTCCACAGGAAGAGGAAGGGGAAGTGATACAGGAAGCTCTACACAGGGCCGGACTGGGAACTAAAAGCAGCCCTGGAAAAAATTCTATACCAGCCCAACAATGTGCCGCGGCAGCACAGGCGAAAATGCATCACCCCCAAACACACACACAAAAAATGCATCACCGCCAAACACACACACAAAAAATGCATCTTCGCTTGTTTTCTTGTGTTTCTTATTCCCTCTTTTGATTTTTTTTTAACTCGTTTAGTGTATCTTGTCTCTAATTTTTCTCCTGTCTCTTAGAACCCCCCTTATGTGTCTTTTAACTCCCTCGTGTATCTTTTACTTCATCCCAGCCTGTGTGTCTCTTTTTACCCTTCTCCAGCCCTCTGTATGTCTCTTCCCCATCGCCTTTTGTGTGTGTCTATGTCCCCCCCAGCAAACCTTCTGTGTGTCTCTTTGTTTTCCCCAGTCCCTGTGTGTGCATATTTTTCCCCAGCCCAGCTTTGTCCCCCACAAACCATTTGTATGTCTCTTTGTCCCCCAGCAAACCTTCTGTGTGTCTCTTTGCCTTCCCCCAGTCCCTTTGTGTGCCTCTTTCTTCCCGCAGACCCCCTGTGTGCCTCTTTCACCCTCTGTCTCTTTCTCCCCCTCCGCCTGTTTCTCTCTCTTCCTCCTCTGTCTCTTTCTCCTCCTCCATCTCTTTCTCCCCCCCCTGCCTCTTTCTTCCTCCTCTGTCTCTTTCTCTCCCTTCCTCCTGTGTCTCTCTCTTACCCCTCTTTCTCCCCCACTACCCCTCTGTCTCATTCTCCCCTGTGTCTCTTTACCCCCCTCCCCCTGTGTCTCTCTCTTACCCCTCTTTCTAACTCTCCCTCCTCTGTCTCTTTCCCTCCCTTCCTCTTGTGTCTCTCTCTTTCCCCTCTTTCTCCCTCACTCCCCTTCTGTCTCTCTCTTCCCCCTCTTTCTCCCCTACTAGCTCTCTGTATCACTCTCCCCTGTGTCTCTCTTCTCCACCTCCCACTATTTCTCTCCTTCACCCACTGAGACTGACCTTGTCTGAAATCGGATCTAGAACGGCAGGGACAGCAATGTGATGTTGTCTCTCTCTCTCCATCATGCTCCCATGCGGTTCCCACAATTCCCTGCATGGACACATCATAGAGTAATTACTACTCTATGGTGTGGCTGTGCTGGGAATTGTGGGAACCGCATGGGAGCATGGTAGTTAGCTCCGCCCTATCCTCATTCCTCCAATGCTTACTGACAGCTGCACGCCTGTCAGTATCCGTGAGTGTGCCGCCAGACCCAGTGGCGGATCCAGAGCCTGATCTCGGGAGGGGCACTTATAGATTATTTTAAAAAAAAAATAATCCTGGCACAATAACCACTACAGCTCAGTGTAGTAGTTATGGTGCCAGTAGTGCCAGGATCCCACCCCAGAGTAAGTAGTCATACTGTTTAAGAACAGTTTGACAACTTACCTGGGGTCTGCTGGGATATAGGGCATAGGAGAAGTGGTGTGTGTTAGGGGTGAAGTGTGTGTGTGAAAGGTGCAGTGTGTGTGTGAGCGGTGAAGTGAGTGTGAGTGCGTAAGGGCGGCAGTGTGTGTGTTAGGGGGCAGTGTGTGTGTGAGGGTGGCAGTGTGTGTATGGGGGCACTGTATGTCTGTGTGGAGCAGTGTGTGTATGGGGGGGCACTGTGTGTATAGGGGGGTCGTGTGTGTGTGTGAGGCAATGTGTGTATGGGGGGGCAGCAGTGTGTGGGGGGCAATGTGTGTATGGGGGGGCAGCAGTGTGTGTAGGGCACTGTATGTGTCTGTGTGTGTATGGGTGTGCAGTGTGTGCAGGGCAGTGTGTGTAGTGTGTGTATGGGGGCAGTGTTTGTGGGGCGGTGTGTATAGGGACAGTGTGTGTATGGGGGCAGTGTTTGTGGGGCAGTGTGTGTATGGGGACAGTGTGTGTATGGGGACAGTGTGTGTATGTGGGGGCAGTGTGTGTATGTGGGGGCAGTGTGACCCCCCCTCACCTCCCCTAATACACAGTTGACCTACCCCTCCCCAATACACATTTGACCTCCCCCAATACACAGTTGACCTACCCCTCCCGCAATACACATTTGACCTCCCCTCCCCTAATACACAGTTGACCCCCCTCCCCCAATACACATTTGACCTCCCCTAATACACAGTTGACCCCCCTCCCCTAATACACAGTTGACCCCCCCTCCTCTCATACACATTTTACCTCCCCCCTCCCACACAGTTGACCCCCCTCCTCTCCCCTAATACACATTTGACCTCCCCCCAATACACATTTGACCTCCCCTAATACACAGTTGACCCCCCTCCCCTAATACACAGTTGACCCCCCTCCCCTAATACACAGTTGACCCCCCTCCCCTAATACACAGTTGACCCCCCTCCCCTCATACACATTTTACCTCCCCCCCTCCCCTCATACACATTTTACCCCCCCCTCCCCTCCCCTGATACACAGTTGAACCCCCTTCCCCCGATACACATTTGACCTCCCCTAATACACAGTTGACCCCCCTCCCCTCATACACATTTTACCTCCCCCCTCCCCTCCCCTCCCCTCATACACAGTTGACCCCACTCCCCTAATACACAGTTGTCCCCCCTCCCCTCCCCTAATACACAGTTGACCCCCCTCCCCTCCTCTCCCCTAATACACATTTGAACGCCCCTGATACACAGTTGACCACTCTAATGCATTACTGACCCCACCATCCCCCAAATGCAAAACACAATAGGTCCCCCAAGCCATTCTTACCTGCTGTACTACACGATGCAGCTCAATGGTGCAGTCAGTGACTGTAGAACCGCCGCCGCGCAGCCGCCGGATGTGACGTCATGTCGTCATATGCCGCTCACATCCGGCGGCTGACAGGAAAAATCTGTGCGCCCCCTCAGTTCCAGCCTCCTCTTACAGCAAGCCGCATTAGCGGCCAGCGGCGCGGTTGCGGCCGCGGCTGAGTCCGCGGCCGCATAGACCAACAGGCTAAATATAATTTTTTTCTCTTGTGGCTGAAAGTGCAGCCATATCTCAAAGCGGCCCCAGGGCCGGCGGCCTACCGGGAAATATCCCGGTATCCCGGTAGGCCAGTCCGGCCCTGGCTCTACACCCCTTTCCCCGTTGTCCCCATCTACTTCCTCTTCTAGTTCAGAGTCCATCCCCCTTATTACTAAACCTCCCCTTCCGGTACCAACCCCCGTTAAACCCAAATATCCTGATTTGGCACCATATCAAGCTTCCGGTCAGGCTTCCTCTAGCCCAGCCCGGAATATTCTATTCACCGATCTTCCCCACAATAAAGCTTCCCCATCCCCATGCCTTACTACCCCTCAACTGGAACCCCTAACCAACGCACCTCAACGAAGCCCTATACTAACCCGACAACTGACCGGTACCCTAAAGCCTAGACATTATCAAATGCCACTTAGTTTGGCTCCCGGCTCAGCACACCTTAATGATGAAGGTCAATTAATATATGCTGACCCAGTCTTCGTATACGTCCCGTTTACAACTACCGATCTCTTAAATTGGAAAACCCATAATTCCTCGTACACCGACAAACCTCAAGCCATGACCGACCTGTTCACCTCAATAGTCCAGACGCACAATCCTACTTGGGCTGATTGCCAGCAATTACTAATGACATTATTTAATAACGAGGAGAGGACTAGGATAAACCAAGCGGCCATTAAAGCGCTGGAAGAAGAAGCCCGTACATTAAATCAAGCTAATCCAGCAGCATGGGCCACAGCCAGGGCCGGATTAAGAGCACACTGGGCCTGGTGCTGACAATTATGATGGGCCTAATTACGGAATCTTATCGACCAAAAACACTAAAACAGTCATACCTCCCAAGCGTCATGCATCTGATGGAGATGGTGCTGGAGGGAAACGCATAGGGTTCAGCTATAAGAAAACACATACTCTATGCTAATCTCTCTCTAACTTATGCTTTTATCTTTCAAGTAAATCCATACCCCCTAACAGCAGTGTCCAGTGAAGCAGGAAGTCAATGGGCTGGGTAAAAGGGTGGGCCACTGGTGCGAATCACGTAACCAGAACTGCCAAAAGGGGAGAACATGCCCAAAAGGGGGGCATGTCTGTCCAAAGAATTTGAAGGACAGCCTGGCATGAATGCATGTCAGGCTGCCCGCCAATAATGCAGGCTGTCCAATTAAGGGCATACTATGCAGGCAGCACCCTGAGCTTGACATAAATGTGTCTAATGATGCGCTCAATCCATGCTTTCTAAGGACTGTCCCCTAGCACTCGCTGGTCCACTTGTCTCCTTACCTTCTTACTAGCAGGCAGAAGTTCCTGGTATATAGTCTGGGACAGAGAAAAGGTGTATGTAGTAAGTGTAAAAGAAAGGGGACATGCCACAGTGTTAGAGAGACCAATGTCTGCATTACCTAAACTAATTTTATTGTCAGCCAGTCCACACAAGTTTTGACCCCATACATCCCTCTTAAGCTTCCAAACTTAAAGGGACACTATAGTCACCAGAACAACTACCACTTATTGTATTTGTTCTGGTAAGTAGAATCATTCCATTCAGGCCATTTGCAATATACACTGTCTTTTCAGAGAAAATAACTCCACTGGCCACTCCTTAGGTGGCTGCTAGAGGTGCTTCCTGTGGCAGTACTGCCTAGTGTACAGCACTGCCATTCAGTGTCTCCACCCTCTGCATGCAGACACTGAACTTCCCTCAAAGAGATGCATTGATTCAATGCATCTCTATGAGGAGATGCTGATTGGCCAGGGCTATGTTGGACTTGTGCTGGCTCTGCCCCTGATCTGCCTAGTTGACAGTATCAGCCAATCCTATGGGGAAGTGTTGTAATTTGCTCAGACCACCACTTATGATGATGTCAGCAGACAGTCAGTTCAGAGGCAGATCCAGCAGCATATTTTACTATATTTAGGGAGTCAAGAAGGGGCCAGGGTGGTTGTTTTAACATAATAGGGTCATAAATACATGATTGTGTTCCTGACCCTATAGTGCTCCTTTAAGCAAGAGTATGTGAAGAGTAGTTAGGGTTGCCACCTTTTTTGAAAATAAATACCAGCCTTAATCATTTGTATAATCACGAGGAGTGACATCAGAGAAAATTCTGTAAAATCACCAACAAACTTCTCACAGTTTGATTCTGCTGTATAGATGGATTGCTCCCAGTGTCTCAATCTCGCAAGTCACCAAGTGTCTCAGTGTCCCTATGTATCACAGTGTCAGTGTCCCCATGTCACCCAGACCCCTAGTCTCCCAGTGTCCCCATGTCTCAGTGTGTCCCCATGCCACTAGGATACTGGGGACACAGTGAGACATGGGGACACAGTGAGACATGGGGACACTGAGAGACCCAGGGACACTAAGACATGGGGACACTGAAAGACCCGGGGACACAAAGACATGGGGACACTGAGACATTTAGGGAAACTGGGAGAAATGGGGACACTGAGACACTAGGGACACTGAGACACTAGGGACACAGAGACATGGGAACACAGACACTGGGAGACTAGGGGACACTGGGAGATTAGGGGACACTGGGAGATTAGGGGACACTGGGGACACTGGCTGGGAGACAGACACTTGGGGATACTGGGAGACATGGGGACAGTTGTGGACATAGACATGGGGACACTGGGACATATAGGGACACTGGGAGACATGGGGACACTAGGCACACTGAGACACTAAGAACACAGACACTGGGAGACATGGGGACACTGAAACATTTGGGGACACTAAGACACTAGGGACACAGACATGGGAACACAAACACTGGGAGACTAGGGGACACTGGCTGGGAGACAGACACTTGGGGACACTGGGAGACAAAGGGACACCAAGACACTAGCGACACTGGATGGGGGACATGGGGACACTGGGAGAAATGGGGACATAGTGTCTCCGTGTCCCAATGTCTCAGTGCCTCCCAATGTCCCTATGTCTCACAGCATCCCCATGTGTCTGTGTCCCCATGTTTTCCAGTGTCCCCAAGTGTCTCAGTGTTTCCAGGTCTCCCAGTGTCCCCAAGTGTCTCAGTGTTTCCAGGTCTCCCAGTGTCTGTGTCCCCATGTGTCCTAGTGTCTCAGTGTGTCCTAGTGTCTGTGTCCCCTAGTGTCTTAGTGTCCCCATATGTCCCCTAGTGTCTCAGTGTCCCCTAGTGTCTCAGTGTCCCCATGTGTCTCAGTGTCCCCATGTGTCTCAGTGTCCCCATGTGTCCCTGCTGCCTTTACCCCCATCCCTCACTTACCTGAGCTGTAGAGCTGCTGTCTGGACTCTGTGCTGTGTAGCTGCTCCCCCACAGATCAGTAAGTAGTAGAGAGAGGCAGGGATATGCTGTAACTTCCTATCCCTGCCTCTCTCCACACACAGTGACCCCTACTGGCCGGTGCTGGTATTGTAGAGTAATCTCCATTTATTCTGAGAAAAATACCTGCATTTGTATTGTAGGTATTACTGCAATATTGGCACGGTCAGGCAGCCTCAAATACCGGCTGTGCCAGTAAAATACCAGTGAGGTGGCAAACCTAAGAATAATGTGTAAAAAAAAAAAAAAAAAAAAAATTTTTTTTTTTTTTTTTTTTTTAAATGGGCCTATTCCATGGGCCTGGGCCTGGAGCTGCAGCTCCATCAGCCCCTATGTTAATCCGGCCCTGGCCACAGCCCATTATCCGAACACTGATCCTGAGTGGAATATTAATGGCGCAGATATGATTCATTTAAAAGCCTATAGAGACGCTATAATTGCTGGCATGAAAGCCGGAGGAAAGAAAGCTATAAATATGTCTAAGACGGCTGAGGTGTTACAGAAAAGTGATGAATCGCC
Source organism: Pelobates fuscus (assembly GCF_036172605.1). Lineage (NCBI taxonomy): Eukaryota > Metazoa > Chordata > Amphibia > Anura > Pelobatidae > Pelobates > Pelobates fuscus. The sequence continues at coordinate 482,265,030 of NC_086317.1, forward strand.
CAGTGTCTTTTATGACCGATTATTGGAGGCATACCGCTTGTATACCCCCTTTAATCCGGAAGCCCCTGAGAATTCCTGAATGGTAAACTCTGCCTTTGTCAGCCAAGCCTACGGAGATATTAAGCGCAAGCTACAAAAGTTAGAAGGGTTTGTAGGGATGTCCATAACCCAACTAATGGAGGTAGCTAATAAAGTTTATATGAACAGGGAATCGGAGAATAAGAAAGAGGAAGAGCGCAAGATGCGTAAAAAGGCGGATATGCTAGCGGTAGCGATCGCAGGCGTAGACAGACGAGGACCGGATAGAGGCGATAGCAAGTGGAATAGGGAACCCCTGAGTAGGAATCAGTGCGCATACTGTAGAGAAGAAGGGCATTGGAGAAGCGAGTGTCCGCGAAGAGAGCAGTATGAGAGAGACCAACCCAGGGCAGGATATAGTAATTATAGAGGCAGAGCGAGAGGTAGAGGAGGTCCCGGAGGGAGTAATGGTAATAGAGGAAGTGTGAGAGAAGATAGATATTATCCCGCAGCGCAGAGATCCCGCGATAGAGAAGACAGGGACTTTGTAGGATTGGCTGACACGGTCATGGAGGACTATTGATACCGACCGGGCTCCATTCCCCTTGGCCGAGCGGAGCCTATGGTCGAAGTATCAATAGGGGTAAAAAGGAGTGCATTCATGATTGATACTGGTGCTGAACATTCTGTGGTGACTGACCTAGTTGCTCCTCCATCTGGAAGAACCATCACCGTAATAGGAGCAACTGGAAGGAATGCTGCAAAACCGGTTCTTAAAAGTCGACTCTGTACATTGGGAGGCCACATAGTGAAACATCAATTCCTTTATATGCCTGAGTGTCCAGTCCAGTTGCTAGGACGTGATTTGCTGTCAAAACTACAAGCGCAGATAACGTTCCTACCAAATGGAACAACATGTTTAAAGTTTAATGGACCTTAAGGTATTATGACATTATCAGTACCAAAGGAAGAAGAGTGGCGACTTTATACAGCATTGACTAGCCAAAACCCTAAGAGTGATGAATCCTTATTCAATATGCCAGGAGTTTGGGCAGAGAACAACCCACCAGGACTGGCCCGCAATATTCCACCCATTCAAATCGAACTAAAACTTGGGGTTTATCCAGTGAGCCTACGGCAATATCATATCCCGCAGAAGGCTAAGAAGAATATTCAATCATATCTGGATAAGTTCATACGGTATGGTATCCTAAAATTCTGTACTTCCCCCTGGAACACCCCATTGCTGCCTGTTCAGGACTTGAGAGCAGTCAATGATGCAGTTGTAAGTATACACCCAGTTGTGCCCAATCCGTATAACCTGCTTGCTTTAATTCCGGGCGGGGCTACCTATTTTACAGTCTTAGATCTCAAAGATGCCTTCTTTTGCCTCCGAATTGCTGCAGAAAGCCAATGTATCTTCGCTTTCCAATGGGAAAACGCTGTAACGGGCTCGAAACGCCAGATGACTTGGACAAGACTGCCCCAAGGGTTTAAAAATTCACCTACCCTATTTGGTTCAGCTTTAAGTCAAGACTTACTGGATTTCAAGTCCATCCCAGGAGAGTGTGTACTATTACAATATGTAGATGATTTGTTGATAGCCGCAGTAACAAGAGAAATATGTCAGCAAGCAACACACGATCTACTACACATTCTCTGGAAGGCAGGATACAAGGTGTCTAGGAAGAAGGCTCAGTTGTGTCTGCCAACTGTCAAATATCTGGGATTCCATATCTTTGAAGGTCAAAGAATAATGGGGCCAGAGAGAAAAGAAGCTGTATGCCAAATACCAATACCCAAGAATAGAAGACAAGTGCGAGAATTCTTGGGGGCAGCAGGCTTCTGCAGGATATGGATTCCCAGTTATGCGATATTGGCGAAACCTCTGTATGCAGCTATCAAGGGTACAGAACACGATCCCTTCCTATGGACCCCAGAACAGCAAAAGGCATTCGAAGATGTGAAGAAGGCTTTGATGAGTGCCCCAGCATTAGGAGTAAGCAAGTGAATATACAGTAGTAAAATACGTGTGGTAGCCAAGAAATGGCTACAGACCACCAAGTGGGAACCCCTTATACCACTTATACAGAAAATATTAGAAATACATACAATTGGTGGAACACACGTCTGATGATTCTAGAAAATAAGACAGAATGGCATAGTATAAAGACGGCGGTGGAACGCAGTATGCGTTCCAAATGCGGATAAGTAATGCAAACCCGGAAGTAGAACACAGAAGTGCTATAAAAGAATGCCGAGGAAGCCTACCCAGAGGATACTGACTGACACCAACTGAGGAAGCCCCCACCACAGGGCGAAACGCGTTTTGGATCAGACTGTATATACAGGACTTTTATTTATATCACCTTTTAATTGTCAATTGGAATTTTTATCCTTTATCTTTGTACAACTTTTTATTCATCAAATAAAGACACATCTGCAATTTGAAAGACATCTGAATATTGCATCCTTCACCAACTACTATTTAAGGAACAACAAGAAGAAGGATGGGGACATCCTATTAAGCGTCCCATCACGCTTCCCATGAGAGCCATATGCTAATTTGGCTCTGGGCTTGTGAGTAATATTGCTTTATTTTTTCCATATATATCTATACTAAACAGTATTATACTATGCCATTCTGTCTTATTTTCTAGAATCATCAGACGTCTGCCCCAGCATTAGGTCTACCTGATCACACACGACCATTCTACCTATATGTACACGAGCAAAGAAGAATGGCTGTGGGAGTATTGACACAGTACTTGGGATCATGGCAAAGACCTGTTGCCTATATGTCTAAGCAACTGCATGCAGTGGCCAGTGGTCTTCCACCTTGTCTAAGAGCCATAGCTGCAGCCGCCCTGCTGGTAGCTGAAGCCGATAAACTTACTCTGGGTCAAGAACTTTATGTGCGAGTCCCGCACGCAGTACAGACGTTGCTAGATTACAAAGGCAATCATTGGTTCAGTAACAGCCGCATGACTAAGTATCAAGCAATGTTGTGTGAAAACCCAAGAGTGCATTTAGAGACTGTCAATACCTTAAATCCAGCTACCCTTTTGCCACAACCTACTGAAAGTCAACATGATTGTTTGGAGGTGATGGATGAAGTATTTTCAAGTAGACCAGATCTTCGTGATTTTCCCATCCAGAACCCTGATGTCCAATATTATACAGACGGCAGTAGTTATGTAAAAGAAGGGATTCGCTATGCAGGATATGCAGTAACAACGATAGACAAGGTGATAGAAGCTCGGCCACTGTCAAAACGAACATCAGCACAAAAGGCAGAATTGATAGCACTAACACAAGCGTTACAATTGGCTGAAGGTTTAAGAGTGAACATCTACACGGATTCCAAGTATGCGTTTTTAACCACTCATGCCCACGGAGCTTTGTATAAAGAAAGAGGACTATTGAATTCAGAGGGTAAAGAAATCAAGTACGCAGCTGAAATACTACAACTATTGGAAGCAGTATGGGAACCGAAAGAAGTTGGTATTATACATTGTCGAGCGCATCTGAGAGGAGATGGTGATGTAACCAAAGGAAATCAGATGGCAGATAATGCAGCTAAGCGTGCCGCTGAATCAGGAAGACAGGAATATGTGGAACATATAGCTGCTCTTATACCGACTCCACTGTCTCAATGGACTCCAGTTTATACAGCTCAAGAAGAAGAGTGGTTAAAGACTGAACCTGGAAAGTACCTGGAGAACAAATGGTATCAGTTAGAAGATGGGAGAATAGTTATTCCAGCATCACTAGCGGTAGAAATTGTCCAGAACTATCACAACGGGACACATTCTGGAAGAGATAGTACAGAAGAATCTCTCAGAAAACATTTCTACATACCAAGATTGTCCAACTTAACTCAAGCCATTGTACGAAGATGTGTAACATGTGCTAAAAATAATGCAAGGCAAGGACCAGTAAAGCCACCAGGAGTTCAGTATATGGGGGGACTCCCTATGTCCGATCTACAAATTGACTATACAGTTATGCCTAAATCCGGTGGACATCGCTACCTACTAGTAGTTGTGTGCACCTATTCAGGCTGGGTAGAAGCATGTCCTACTCGTACAGAGAAAGCAGGAGAAGTTGTGCGATTCCTGCTACGAGAAATAATACCCCGATATGGACTACCCTGCTCTATAGGATCGGATAATGGTCCAGCTTTTGTTCACCAGTGCCTACAACAACTGACTCATATGCTTGGTATTAAGTGGAGACTTCATACGGCATATAGACCTCAGAGTTCTGGTAAAGTAGAAAGAATGAATAGAACTATTAAGAACCAGTTGGCAAAGATGTGTCAGGAAACCCAACTTAAGTGGAATGTACTCTTGCCTATAGCACTGTTGCGTATTCGAAGTACACCTACCAGAAGGATGGGTCTCTCACCTTTTGAAATCATGTATGGGCGTCCACCTCCCGTACTTGGTAACTTAAGGGGGGATTTGAGTCAGTTGGGAGAAGGAATTACCCGGCAGCAGGTTGTAGAGTTGGGTAAAACTATGGAGGAGGTACAGAAATGGGTACAAGATAGATTACCTGTGAATATTTATCCCCCTGTTCATAGTTACCATCCAGGAGATCAAGTGTGGATTAAAGAGTGGAATAATACACCGTTAGGGCCTAAGTGGAGGGGTCCTTATGTTGTTCTTTTGTCTACCCCTACAGCAATAAAAGTGGCCGAAGTGACTCCGTGGATTCATCACTCCAGGGTTAAACCAGCAGCAGTAGATTCTTGGCAAGCTACACCAGATCCAGAGAATCCCTGCAAGATCCGGTTAAAGCGCACGACTCAGTCAGAGTGACGAGGAAACATTGTGGATTACAAATATTGTTTTTACAGAGATTGGTAAGTGAGTGTTTTTGACGGCCATAATAACGTCTGTCCACTCACCAACGTATTATTAAAAGCCAGGAAAGTCTCAAAGGGACCCCTGTGAAGACGAGCAGAACTCCATTCCCTGCAGCCCTTCCACCTGGAAGCTGAGGTGCCATCGCACGGACGAAGACTGAGGATGCAGCCGACGAAAGAAGTGTTAATGATAATGTTTATTTATATGTCTTTTTATATTCAGGAAGGTAGAGGTACCGACACTCCTAGCTGTGAGGTTTGCATTAAGACTACTAAAACAGGTAATCATATTTCCCAGACCCTAATTTGGCATTCTCAATATGAGTGTAAAGGATATGTGTCTAGGTGTAGATATCTAGGCATAGAATATAGTGTATGCCATTTAGGAGTAGGAGAACCTAAGTGCTTCAAGCCAGAGTATCAACCCCGTACGATTTGGTTGACCCTCAGGAATGGAGATCCACAGGGGACCCTAATAAATAAAACTGTGTTAGAATCCGTACATTCTTCTGGTGTTCTGCTATTTGATGTATGTAAAGCGATATCAAGTGGTAGAAAGCCGTGGAATGTATGTGGGGATCTTAAGTGGGAGAGAACGTATGGGTCTAACGATAAATATATTTGTCCCAGTAGTAAAAACAAGTAAGTAAGTCCAAGATGCCCAGATAAGGAATATAATGATTGCCCATATTGGTCTTGTGTGGGGTGGGCAACTTGGGGACAGACAGCAGACAAGGATATGATTGTTACTAAGTTGCCTACCAAACCATACTGTAAGTCTATGGAATGCAATCCAGTCCATATTCTTATAAATAATCCTGACCAATTCTTAGACAGATATGGTAACTTATTTGGGTTTCAGATATATGGGACGGGTTTAGATCCTGGGACAATATTGTTTATAGGGATAGAGACCGATACCGTAGCATCCCAAACTCATCAGGTATTCCATTCCTTTTATGAAGAGATGAGTGTAGATAATAAGATCCCCCATAACGCTAAGAACCTGTTTATAGATTTAGCTGAAAGTATTGCTGGTAGTCTTAATGTAACCAACTGCTATGTGTGTGGAGGTACTAACATGGGAGACCAATGGCCTTGGGAAGCAAAGGAGGTAATGTCCGGTTCTGAGGCAGTTGAACAATTAATATCTACACAAGCCGATTATCAGATGAGTGTTAGAGGTAAATCAGAGTGGAGATTAAAAACCTCCATCATAGGTTATGTTTGCATAGCAAGGAAAGGAATGATGTTTAATACTTCTGTAGGAGAATTAACTTGTCTAGGGCAAAAAGCTTATGATGATGATACAAAGAATACAACTTGGTGGTCGGCTTCAAATGTCTCAGAACCATCTAACCCGTTTGCAAGATATGCCAATTTAAAGGACGTATGGTTTGACTTATCCATCACATCTAGTTGGAGAGCCCCAGCAAATTTGTACTGGATCTGTGGTAAGAAGGCCTATTCGGAGTTGCCACAGGACTGGGAAGGGGCATGTGTGTTAGGTATGCTCAAACCATCCTTCTTCTTGTTGCCTATTGAAACAGGTGAGACTTTGGGAGTTAAAGTGTATGATGTGAATCATAGGAAGAAAAGAGGACCCATAGAGATAGGCGCCTGGGAAGATGATGAATGGCCTCCCCAGCGTATTATAGATTATTATGGGCCAGCCACTTGGGCAGAGGATGGTACTTTCGGATATAGAACCCCAATATATATGCTCAACCGCATTATAAGGTTACAGGCGGTGGTTGAGATAATTACTAATGAGACCTCACAAGCGCTCAATCTTCTAGCGAAGCATAATACCAGGATGAGGACAGCAGTTTACCAAAATAGATTAGCCTTGGATTACCTATTGGCAGTAGAGGGAGGTGTATGTGGGAAGTTTAACCTGAGCAATTGCTGTCTTCAAATAGATGACGAAGGGCAAGCAATAGCTGAGCTTACTAGCCATATGGTTAAACTAGCGCATGTGCCTACTCAGGTATGGAAAGGGTATAATCCAAGCAGTTGGTTTGGTAACTGGTATGAGCAGTTTGGAGGGCTTAAGGCATTGGTAGGCGGAGTCATGCTGATTTTAATGTTGTGTCTACTCATGCCATGTCTTATTCCTTTAGTAGTTAGGTCTGTGCAGAGCGTGATAGAAAATATAGCAGAGAGAAAGGCTGCTGCACAGATAATGGCCATATATAAATACGAGGCTCTAAATCAGGGAGAACCAATGCAGGAAGAGGAGTGTTGAGGGATTCACATCATCGAAAAGTCTGGTCTGGTTCATAGCAACCTGAGGTATATGCAAACCAAGGTTAAGTGATGCCTCAAGTAATTGTGAAATACGTGGCATGTGTACATGCATATACTGGTGTATCGGTCGGTTGGTTGCACGTGGCAAAGATACGATCAGTAGTGTACGGAGCATGTGCAAGAATACCGGATATAGTATTCCCCTCCTCCATTGTGCTGGACAAGCCATGCGGTCAAGCAGGAAGTTAGTTCTTGTTCGTTTTTAATGGTTAAGAGAATGCTTAATATGGGAGGAGTTATGTGCCTATATAAGGAGCCTGCACTATTGTCCGGGGCTCAGAACTTGTTGTATTTTGGTGACATTAGTCCCTCTGAGTCCCGATCGGTGAACCGAATAAAGAATCTCTTCCTTCCTGAAGAAACCTGTGTCCATCTCTCTGTGCTTGGCTTCCGTCAGTTTCTCCGGTATCAGAGGTTGTCGCGCACAGTCTGAGTCAGGGCCTCCAAGCGTTCCCTAAACTCCAGCACATATGGTACGATAGGTGTACCATTACTGGTCCCTTCTCCCTCCCAATGTTCCCGGATTAAATCAAGGGGGCCCCTCACTCTCCTCCCGAACAGAAGTTCGAAAGGGGAGAATCCGGTGGACTCTTGGGGTACCTACCTATAGGCGAACAATAAGTGGGGAAGGAACCTTTCCCAGTCTTTCTGGGTATCCATGAATGTCCGGATCATCTGTTTGAGAGTGCAGTTGAAACGTTCACAGAGCCCGTTGGACTGGGGGTGGTATGCGGAGTTCAAAATTTGTTGCACCCCACATAGTTTCCAGAGCTGGTGCATCACTTCGGCGGTAAACTGAGTACCCCTATCCGAAATAATCTCCCGAGGAAATCCCACGCGGGAGAAGATTTGCATTAGGGCATCAGCTACCGTTTCCGCGTGCACATTGGTCAGGGCCACTGCCTCAGGGTATCTGGTGGCGTAGTCTACCTGTCAGGAACCAGGAACCAGACAGAGACAGAAGTAGATGCAAACACACCTTTATTAATAAATAACAAAAGCAAAGTCCAGGAATCAAGCAGGGGTCAGTCACCAGAGCGGGTAGTCAGACAAGCCAGGATCAGGAGCACGGAGAGCAGCGGAGTCAGGAACAAGGCCGGAGTCAGGAACCAGGAGCAAACAGGAAACACAGGAACAAGGAGACTTCTGGGAAACAGGAAACCACGCAAGGGCAAGGAGGTTCTGGGCTTAGCTGCTTAAATAGGCAGAACTGATTAGCAGCAGGGTTGATTACTACTCACAGGTGAGTAACCGTGGCAACAAGCAGAAGCAGCTCATAGTAATTGCAGCTGAAAACTCAATCACTGAAACAGAAAGGGTTGCTGTTTAAAACAGCAAAGAAACCCTGACAGTACCTCCCCCTCAACGACTCCCCCCATCTCTGTTGGTGGGTCCGGGCTTCATGGGGAAGCGGGCGTAATAGGAACGAAGGAGGGATGGTGCATGGACATCAGAGGCTGGAACCCAGGAGCGTTCCTCTGGACCGTATCCTTTCCAGTGCACCAAGTATTGGATCTGTCCTCTGAAGACCCGTGAATCAATGATGCTGCGTATTTCATATTCCTCATGATTGTCAATCAGAACAGGACGTGGACGTGGCACTGAGGTGGTGTAGCGATTACAAACCAACGGTTTCAAGAGGGAAACATGGAAAACATTTGAGATGCGCATGTTAGCAGGAAGGTCAAGTGCGTAAGCTACAGGGTTAACCCTTCGAAGTATACGAAATGGCCCAACGTATCTCTCTCCGACCTGATAGGTAGGTGCAGGAAGGCGTCTGCGGTCGGCCTGGAGTTTGTAGTTCTGCATTGCGCATTGCAAAGAACTCTGAACCTGCACCCAAGTGGAACGGAGTTCCCTGAGATGTTCCTCCAATGCCGGTATCTCCTGTGGCAAGAACGTATCAGGCAACATGGACGGTTGAAACCCATAGTTTGCCAGGAACGGGGATAGCCGGGAGGAGGCATTAATCGCACTATTGTGGGCAAACTCCGCCCAGGGTAGCAGATCAGACCAGTTGTTCTGGTGGTCAGAAATGTAGCAACGCAGAAACTGTTCCAGTGTTTGGTTAGCTCGTTCCGCTGCACCATTGGATTGCGGGTGGTAGGCCGAGGAGAAGGAAAGCTGAATTCCCATTTGCGTACAAAAAGCTCTCCAAAATCTGGACACGAACTGGCTACCCCTATCTGAGACTATCACTTTGGGTAACCCCATGCAAACGAAAGATCTCCCGACCAAAAATTGTTGCAAGTTCCTGGGAAGTTGGTAGTTTTTTCAAGGGAATGCAATGCGACATCTTCGAGAATCGGTTAACAACCATGAGAACGACTGTATTGCCACGGGAGACCGGAAGATCTACGATAAAATCCATGGACAAGTGGGTCCAGGGTCGTTCACCATTAGGTATGGTTTGCAGGAGACCCACTGGAGGGCGTCGTGGGGTTTTGTTTTGAGCGCACACAGGACAGGCAGCTACAAAAGCGGTGACATCCGAACGGAGACTAGGCCACCACAATTGCCGGGATACGGACCAGATTAACTGGTTTTTGCCTGGATGTCCAGCTGCTTTGGGGTCGTGGTATGTACTCAATAGTTTCGTACGGAGGTTAATAGGTACAAAACAACGGCCATTAGGTTTCTCTGGAGGAGCATTACTTTGTGCAGCCAGAATCTCCTCGCCTAGGGGTGAGGTGAGGTTAGTACGGATGGTTGCCAGTATATGGTCCGGAGGAATCACAGGAGTAGGGGTTATCTCCTCTCTAGATGGAGGGGAGAACTGTCGAGACAAGGCATCAGCCCGAATGTTTTTTGTACCGGGCAAGTAAGAAACCACATAATTGAATCTTGATAGGAAGAGAGCCCATCTAGCTTGCCGGGGGGAAAGTCGCTTAGCTTCAGGAAGATATGTTAGATTCTTGTGGTCTGTGAGTATGAGGATTGGCACTGAAGTACCCTCAAGAAGGTGCCTCCATTCTTTGAGAGCTAAAATTATGGCTAGAAGTTCTCTATCACCAATCTGATAGTTGCATTCCGCCGGGTTCAATTTCCTCGAGAAATACCCGCAAGGATGCCTGGAGTTCTCTGGGTTAGGACGTTGAGACAGGAGGGCGCCCACTCCTGTCTCAGACGCATCGACCTCAAGAATGAATGGTAAGGCAGGGTTAGGGTGTGCCAGTATAGGAGCAGGCGACTTTGAGAGACTCAAAGGCAGTAATGGCTTCCTGTGACCAATGCTGTGGATCAGCATCTCTCCTGGTCATGTCCGTGAGAGGTTTAACCAAGGAAGAAAAGTTGCGTATGAACTTCCGATAATAATTGGCGAAGCCCAGAAACCGTTGTATAGAGCGAAGACCCGTAGGTCGAGGCCATTTTAGTACAGCCGAAAGTTTCTCCGGATCCATAGAGAATCCAGTATCTGAGATAACATATCCCAAGAATGTAACCTGTTTGCAGTGAAACTCACATTTCTCCAATTTGCAGAACAGACTATTTTCTCTAAGTCTCTGTAGAACACGAGAAACGTCTGCGTGATGGTTCTCGAGAGATGTGGAATGGATCAGAATATCATCAAGATAAACCACCACACATTGCTGCAGCATATCTCGCAGGACGTCATTTATAAATTCTTGGAAAACCGCCGGAGCATTGCAAAGACCAAAGGGCATTACTAGGTATTCGTAATGGCCGCTCCTGGTGTTAAATGCGGTTTTCCATTCGTGGTCCTCTTTTATCCGGACGAGATTATATGCCCCTCTCAGATCAAGTTTGGTGAAGACCGTTGCTCCCTTGAGGCGGTCAAATAATTCCGTGATTAATGGAATGGGGTAGGCATTCTTAATAGTAATGCGATTGAGACCCCTATAGTTGATACAGGGTCTCAACTCGCCATCTTTTTTCTTTACAAAGAAAAAGCCGGCCCCGGCAGGAGAAGATGACTTCCGAATAAAACCCTTAGACAGTGCATCGGTAACATACTCCTCCATGGCTCGATTCTCTGCTACAGACAGTGGGTAAATCCGGCCCCGGGGAGGATTGGTACCCGGTTGGAGTTCGATACCACAGTCATACGGACGGTGTGGTGGCAGAACGCTGGCTTGACCCTTGTCAAATACATCTTGGAATTCTTGGTACTCAGCGGGTAAGGAAGAGGCAGAACATGCGCCCAAAACTTTGACCGGTTTCTGGAGACAGGACAATGTGCATTGCTGGGACCATGATAATATCTCAGCTTTGCGCCAATCAATTGTGGGGTTATGCTTCTGTAACCAAGGGTATCCCAAAACAACCTGGTAATATGGAGAGGAAATGACCTGGAATTGGGTCGTCTCATGATGTAGAGCCCCTACAGCCAGAGATATGGGCACGGTTTCTTGGGTCACGTGGGTTGGCTGTATTGGTCTGCCATCGATGGCTTCGAAGGCTAGTGGGGAGTTGCGAGACTGTAAGGGTATAGAGTGCTTTGCTGCAAATGCACAATCTATAAACAAGCCTGCGGCCCCAGAATCAAGTAACGCCCGGGTTTCAATGGATGAATCAGGCCAGGAGAGGATAACAGGCACCAAGGGTTTGCGCACACATATCTCTGGATCTGCAGAAAGACCACCCAAGATCTGCCCCTGACAGTATCTTGGGTGCGGGCCCTTTGCCGGACGAATCGGGCAAAATTTTAACAAGTGACCATGGTGTCCGCAGTATAGGCACAGACCCTCCCTCCTCCTAAAGGCTCTCTCCTCGACCGAGAAGCCTAACTGCTTTGGCTCCACACAGACAGAGGACTCAGGACCAGGAGGCATGGGAGGTGAGGGAGGTTCGGGTGGGCAAGAAAAGCTCGGTGCCAAATTTACAAGAGGCCTCCGCAGGCGCTCCTTGGATGAGGATCTCTCTCGGAGTCTGATGTCAATGAGGGTGACAAATGATATCAGTTCCTCGAGATCTTTAGGTAATTCTCTGGCTGCAATCTCATTTTTAAACACATCGGAGAGACCTTGTGCAAAGGCAGCCACGAGAGTCTCGTTGTTCCAGCCACCCTCTGCTGCCATGGTACGGAATTCACTGGCATACTCGACAATAGTTTTTGTGCCCTGAGAATTAGACATGAGTAGTTCGGCAGTAGGGGTGGAGCGAGCTGGAATATCAAAAACCCTATTGAAGGATGCAACAAATTCAGGGTAATTGTAAATAATGGGCTTCTCTGCCTCCCAGAGAGGTTTTGCCCAAGCTAGGGCCTTTTCAGACAGCAAAGAAATCATGAAGTGAACTTTGTCACTGTCTGTAGGAAATGCCTGGGGCAGGGTTTCAAGGTATCCTTTAACCTGATTTATAAATTCTCTGCACTGTGCTGGGTCGCCCCCAAAATACTGAGGGAGCGGGACAGACCCAGTCATTTCTCTAGCCGCTACAGGTTTGGAGGCTACAACCGGTGCTAGAACAGGAAGTGAGGCAGAGGCGGCCGCAATCGCAGGCTGGCCGGGTACTGGATCCAGATGGGCATACTGGTCCAAAAGGTGGTTCTGCTGGTCCCACCGGGTAATTAGGTTAGGTATAGGTGTCTTGCCTGTACCATCTGTATTCATGGCCCTTGCGTAATGTCAGGAACCAGGAACCAGACAGAGACAGAAGTAGATGCAAACACACCTTTATTAATAAATAACTAATAAATAACAAAAGCAAAGTCCAGGAATCAAGCAGGGGTCAGTCACCAGAGCGGGTAGTCAGACAAGCCAGGATCAGGAGCACGGAGAGCAGCGGAGTCAGGAACAAGGCCGGAGTCAGGAACCAGGAGCAAACAGGAAACACAGGAACAAGGAGACTTCTGGGAAACAGGAAACCACGCAAGGGCAAGGAGGTTCTGGGCTTAGCTGCTTAAATAGGCAGAACTGATTAGCAGCAGGGTTGATTACTACTCACAGGTGAGTAACCGTGGCAACAAGCAGAAGCAGCTCATAGTAATTGCAGCTGAAAACTCAATCACTGAAACAGAAAGGGTTGCTGTTTAAAATAGCAAAGAAACCCTGACACTACCACCGTTAGCACATATCTCTTACCGGAGGGGCTAGGTTTAGCTAGGGGCCCTATTATATCGACTGCGACCCTGCTAAAGGGTTCTTCAATTATGGGGAGGGATCGTAGCCGGGCCTTGTAACGGTCACCCCTCTTCCCTACCCTTTGGCAGGTATCACAGGTCTGGCAATACCGCCGTACATCCTGGGAGATACCTGGCCAAAATAAATTCTGGGTTAACCTGTGTTTGGTCCTGCTAATCCCTAAGTGACCGGACAGGGGTATATCGTGCAGCAGATCTATATTTCCGTGGGACAATTAATTGCTTAATGGGTATGGGAATCGCTCCGGCTATCACTTTCTCGGCTTGGCGATATAGGAGTCCCTTATCCCAGATGTACCTTTCTCCCTCGAACCCTGCCTGATTTTTGTCTATCTGGTCTTTGTACACTTTTAAAGAGGGATCTAGAGCCACTTCTGACCCGAATTCTAAGGGGGACGCCCAGGGGGTGACATTAGGCAACATTGCTTACCTGAGCCTCAGAGTGGTTAGGTGGTGCTGTGGTGCGAGCCTGTTGTCGAGTTACAACCGGATAAGCTTCTCGTATATTGGATTGGGGAACAAAAGCTGAAGTCAGCTCCCCCAGATCGTTGCCCAAAATAACATCCGCTGGTAAATTCTGCATTAGGCCCACCTCCACATTTCCATTCCCCTCTCCCCAATTCAGGTGTACCTTGGCAGTGGGAATCTTGTAGATTGCTCCCACTGCTACACGTACTGCCACACATTCCCCGGTGAGGTGATTTTTAGGTACCAGGTGGTTGCGGACTAGCGTTATAGTGGCTCCAGAGTCTCGCAACCCCTGTACCTTTCTGCCCTCCATCTGTACCTCTTGCCTGTGCCCTTGCCGGTTGTCAGAGGCGGCTTGGACCGGGTTTACCTCGTGCAACGTACCCAGAGGTTCCTCGGTGGAAGCTAGGACCTCGGGCACTTGGTAGGGCTCGGCTTGGGCACAGTGCACCGCTGCTCGTTGATTGGGTGCCGGGTTATTCCAGCTGGGACGTGGTCGGTTACGGGGGCAATCCCGCTGCATATGTCCCTGTTGGTTGCAGGTGTGGCATCGTATCGGAGGTCGAGCTGGATACCTTGGGGTGTAAATGTTATTATTTACCCCTGGGCGTGCACGTACGGCTGTGGGTACGGCTGGTGCTGGTGTGGTAGGCCCATATGTGTTTTTTATTTGGGCCTGCTGCTCCCTCCTGACATCCTGGGCTGCGTCTTGTAGGGTGCGTGGCTTCCGATCTCGCACCCAAACTTGCAATTGTGGAGATAGTCCCCCAAAGACCTGTTCTATCACCATAAGTTGGAACAGTTCGTCTAGGGTGGTTACTTGGGTGGCTTCCAACCACCCCTTGGCTGCCCGTTGTAAGCGATGTGCCCATTCTGTGTGAGTGTCCCTGGGCAGTTTTTTAAGTTCTCGGAACTTGAGCCGGTAGGCCTCTGAGGTAATTGCATACCTGGCTAGAATGGCCTGTTTTACCTTGGCATAGTTTGTGCTGTCCTCATCTGGTACGGCACGATATGCCTCTGCAGCGCGACCAGATAGTTAACCTGCCAGTAGAGGTACCTGATCCTCCGCGCTGATATTGTGCAAATGACATAGTCTCTCAAAGTCCTGCAGGTAGTCGTCTACCTCTCCATCAGCTTCTGTATAACTTTTGAAAGCTTGGTAGGGGATTTTTGGTTTCCCTGGTAGGATCTGAACAGGCGATGTGGCTCCCGTTTGGGGGGTCATCTGCGACCTTCGAAGCATGATGTAGTCCTGCACATCGTTATAAATCCTGTCAGCCATCTGGTCAGCTAGTGCTGGGGAGAACAAAGCCATCCTGCGCCTGTACTCCCTTTCAAATTCCGTTTGCTCCTCCTCCCTTGGAGGTACTGCAGCAGCTGTGGCTCTGTCCCCTTCCATTGGCTCTGCTTTGATTGTAGCCTTTGTCTTGCTGCTGGCTGTTGCTCCTCTTGCCTCCAGCAACTCTTTCAGAGTATTTCTCTTTAAGAGCGTGTAATCCGTGTCATTTAACGGCTGTTCGTGAGTTTCCCCGTGTTCCCGGGTTCCGGTTTCCACCGAATTAATAAACTCACAAATTGTTGCTTTCGTTTCGGATTCCGCCGAACGCTGCTTTGCTGGGTAGTTGAAATCCCGTTGCTTGCCACCAATTGTAGCGGAGAGGCAGTACAATCCGCAAGATCTCCGCTGGTAGACAGGAACACATGCAATAATCAGCATAGGCAGGTACAGCATACAATATTCCAGGTAGCGTAATAGGAATCCCTTCCCTCCCAAGAACTAGACGAGACATAGGCTGGGAGTCAACTGAGTGCTTTATTCCAAGTTCCAGCATTTATGCAGGTCCCCATGCAAGGGGTTTCCATTATGACATAGCAGGGGCATTCCCCACATTTCTCCCATCATGCATTACATTTCTCCCATCAGGCACTGCTGGACGAGAGGGATACTCCCACTAGAATATCCAGTTAAGTGGATTATCCCCTCGTGCAGCAGAATCGACAATTTACATTTAAAATCCATAACTTGGGTAATATTTGGTGCATTAACATGGTTGGACGTTCGGTAGATAGCTGGGGTCTGAGCGCACATTTCGTGAAAGTACCGCTCTGATCCCAGCTTAAATGACCAAACGTCGCACGAAATACATATTATACTTATACTTGCTTCAAACTACCGATTGAGCTTAGGAGACCACATTACCGAAAGACCGGGGCTCCCGAACGGCTTGTAAGTCCAGCGGTATTCGTGTCATCGAGTAGCCGATTTTAGTTCCAGGCACTCGACGACCAAATACCGCTGGACGAACAAAGGATCCAAAATGGCCGACCGCCGCATGGTCGGTAGTCGAACGACGGCCACCCTGAATCCTCTTAAATACCGATTGCAACATTGTTGCAATCCTTAATAGGGGCCACACGACCTCCTGTGTGTGGTCTCCATTCGGTAGTTTGTTTGTTTCACGAATGGTGTTGAAATTCACCGTTCGTGAAACGATTACTTGAAGGCTGGCGATTTACATGCCACCATCATATGAATGCTAGCATTCCCCTGAACCATAATACACAGAATATATACACGCTTGGTTCTTTTAAAGGGGCATACACATACATTAACAGTGTTTATACATACAGGACAATATGTAGTGGCTGTATTTGCCACACTTAGTAATCAATTTTGTTAGGCCACAACGATTCATTTCTTATAACAGATTCACAAAGACTTTAATGTTGTGGAAATCTTTGGGGTCTGGTGCAAAGGCACTACGGGTGCATAAACTGATGTTGGGTAGATTGGGACTGATTGTGCCTTTGCTGAGATCCATAAGATCCAGCAGAGTTTGTAAGCAGTCATAGTCTCATACTGTTAGGCCTATAGTTTTGGCCTTATTTTCATTACATGTGAAATTATATTTGTGAAGAGCTAGTGTGTGGAAAATAAGTGGATATCTTATGTCAACTCAAACATGGGATAGTGTTAGTGGGGACAGATTGATAGCTCTAAAACTGCATGGTTTAGAGCCTAAAATGTCCCCTTCTCCCTATTCTGGACCCCTGTCTTGTTTGCAGTCCCGGGAACTCCTCGGGTTGAATCAGCTCTAAAAAATAAACCCTTTTTTTCAGGATGCTTTTGGGTGGGGCGATCGGTGTGGGGAGTTCTTGTGACTGTGGTAGGTCTTAGTCCGTGTCTGACGTATAATATTCCGATGTAGCGTAATGATCAGAGTTTAGTCTGCTGGTATGTTTAAACCTATGGTAGACACATACTGACTTATAGTCTTAGTTATGTCGTAAGAACTTCTGATGTTTTTTGTTCTTAACTGGTAAATCTATCCAAATAATTTTTTAATCTTATCCAAATGATTTTTTAATCTCACCTTATTTGTATTAAATGAAGGGTCACTCCTAAATATTTGCACTTTATCTAGCACTTGTTGCAAAGTCGTAGGTTTCAGAGCTCATATTTACAAATTATATTCATTAATTTTTTTAGAGCACGCGGTCTCAGCCTCCTTCAATTCCTTCTGTCTGTTCAATTTGACTGGCTGATGCTACTCTCGGTATTAGATCTTTTTTGAGATACCATATATACTCGAGTATTAGCCGACCCGAATATAAGCCAAGGCCCCTAATTTTACCCCCAAAAACATAAGTCTAGGGTGGGAAATGCAGCAGCTACTGGTAAATTTCAAAAAAAAATTAGATCCTAAAAAAATTATATTAATTGAATATTTATTTACAGTGTGTGTATATAATGAATGCAGTGTGTGTGTATGAGTGCAGTCTGTGTGTGTATGAATGCAGTGTGTGTATGTATGAGTGCAGTGTGTGTATGTATGAGTGCAGTGTATGTATGAGTGCAGTGTGTGTGTATGAGTGCAGTGTGTGTGTATGAGTGCAGTGTGTGTATGAGTGCAGTGTGTGTATATGAGTGCAGTGTGTGTATATGAGTGCAGTGTGTGTGTGTGTGTGTGTGATGCAGTGTTTGTGTATGTGTTGCAGAGCCTTGGTGGGGGGGTGGGCATTTTTTTGTAATTATTTTTTTAATTATTATTTTAATAATTTTTTTTCATTATTATTTTTTAAGTATTATTATTTTATTATTATTTTTTTTTTTCGTCCCCCCTCCCTGCTTGATACATGGCAGGGAGGGGGGCTCTCACTCCCTGGTGGTCCAGTGGCATTTGCAGTTTAGTGGAGGGGGGCTGGCAGGAAGCTCTTACTTACCTCTCCTGCAGCTCCTGTCAGCTCCCTTCTCCTCCGCACCGGTCTGGTCAGCTCCCCTGTCAGCTCACAGTGTAAGTCTCGCGGCCGCACTATGACCCCGCGGCTCTCGCGAGACTTACCCTGGGAGCTGACAGGGGAGCTGACCGGACTGGCGTGGAGGAGAAGGGAACTGACAGGAGCTGCAGGAGAGGTAAGTTACAGCTCTCTGCCAGCCCCCCTCCTACACAGCCCCCAGTCTGTATTATGGCAATGTAAATTGCCATAATACAGACATTGACTCGAGTATAAGTCGAGTTGGGGTTTTTAAGCACAAAAAATGTGCTGAAAACCTCGACTTATACTCGAGTATATACGGTAATTTTGCAATGTGTAAATTTCCCAACTGATTTACTTTGTTTCTTATCAGATCTCTCTCCCCTTGTCTTGTACCTTCCTTAACACACATCTGAAACTGCTCTCTCTCTTCTGGCGTTGTCCCTGCTGACCTTAAACATGCCACTGTAGTACCTATCATGAAAAAAAAAAACATCTCTTGACCCGTCCTCCCACTCTAACTATCGTCCGATATCCCTGCTCCCTTTTTCCTCAAAGCTTCTGGAAAGACATGTCTTTACCCATATGTCTCACTTCCTCAATTCCAACTCTCTCCTTGACTTACTTCAATCTGGCTTCCGCCCTCTCCACTCTACTGAGACTGCTCTTACCAAAGTTACTAACGACCTAATTGCAGCTAAATCCAAAGGCCCCTATGTCATACTAATTTTTCTTGACCTCTTGGCTGCCTTTGACACAGTTGATCATGCTCTCCTTCTTCTCTTCAATCACTCTGTCTCTGTGACTCTGTCCTCTCGTGGTTTTCCTCTTATCTCTCCCAACGCTCATTCAGTGTCTCCTTTTCTAATGATACTTCCTCCCTTTGTCCTGTCTCTGTTGGAGTCCCCCAGGGCTCTGTACTTTGTCCCCTTCTAATTTCTCGTTATACTGCCTCTCTTGGCACACTTATTACCTCATTTGGATTCCACTACTACCTGTATGCTGATGACACCCAGATATATCTCTCCTCCCTGGACCTTTCCCCTGCCGTCCTGCAATGGGGAATGCTTGCCTTTCTTCCATCTCTGGCTAGATGTCCACCCGCTTTCTGAAACTCATTAGCTCTAAACTGAGCTCCTTGTCTTTCCTCCTCTCCCTTCAAGTTAGTGGTATCCACATAAGTCCATCATTGCAAGCGCGCTGTCATGGCATCATACTTGATTCTGGCCTCACCTTTGAGACACATCCAGTATGTTGCCAAATCCTGTAGATTCCATCCTAAAAACATAGTTCTTACGCAAGATACTACCAAGGAGCTTGTCCATGCTCTAGTAATTTCCCGCATGGATTATTGTAACTCTCTCCTAATTGGTCTTCCCAATAGCCGTATTTCCCCGCTACAGTCTGCAATGAATGCTGCTGCCAGACTGATTTTCCTCTCTAGTCGGTTCTCTCACACCTCACACCTCTGTCAGTCCTTACATTGGCTTCTTGTATCCTATAGGAGTCAATTCAAAGTGCTAACCCATATATATAAAGCACTGAACAATTCTCCTTTTATATCTCTTCACAGATCCATAGGTATGCCCCTTCTCGGTCTCTCCGCTCTGCCCATGACCTTCTCCTGTCCGCTGCTCACACCCGTACGGCCAACTCACGCTTGCAGGACTTCTCACGGGCGGCTCCCTTCCTATGAAATAGCCTGCCTACCGCCATCAGACTCTCTCCTAGTCTTCAATAGTTTAAGAAATGCCTTAAAATCCATCTCTTTAGGAAAGCTTATGGCCTCCCAGGAAATCAGCCATTACTAGTAACCAAGTACAGGAAAAGCACCAATCCTAGTTCTTTTTATATAGTGTTTTGCTCTTTCACACTAATACTGTTCAAAAAGCCACAAGTAATGCAAATAATCATCTTTATTGTATTCAATGTTCAGTGGTCACACTAGTCAGTTGGTATGTACACTTGTGTATCTATGTCACGGGAGATCTACTGAACTCGGTGGGGGGGAATCATCACATCTGGTCTCTGAACTAGTGGACATCATGATGATGAGTTGGAGAAAGAGGACGAACAGGAATTTGGGGATAAAAATGATAAAGATGGGAGGGATGATCATGAAAATGGGGGTGAGGATGATGCCGTTGAGGAAGATGATGAAGAAGGTGATATTGAGGACATTGAAGTTGGCAATAATCAATGGGAAGATGGTGATGACGACTAGGATAATCTGAAGGGAATCTGTAGTCAGTATATACTGGTTTTCTTTTTGCATCGTCTTCTAAGCATGGCTTTTCATATTGAGGCACAGAGGACGTGACACACGTTGCATTGTCATGGCTACTGTGACTTGACTGATTATGAGCGAGGCTCTCAGTCTTCCCACTTCCACAAGAATCCTTGATCACTTTGTCTATGTACTTGGTGGTGGGCGCCTTTCTTATCAGGAAGCCAGGATCAATCATGGGGAGATGATGAGAATATTGAGGATCCAGAAGAGAGACATGTGGTGTTGGCCTTTTATACTTTTTATCCTCATTCTCGTAGCTGAGATTAGATTCTGTCAATTCCTTTCTTCCAAATGACTTTAGTTGCAAACAGACTCCTGCAGGAAACAGACGATATATTTGATCTTTTTCTGTAATCTTTGTCCAGACAAGAGCAACATTACACATAGTCTGTACTTACCTGTTTCTATGTCATCACCAAAGTCTCTTCTTTTCCTGTAAATAATGAAAATTCACATTTAAATTATCAGCATCCATCAATGCACCTAGTCAACTGCCCTTACTCTGAAGCATGGTACATTTCCAAAGCATTGTGTACATAGTATTACCTTAGAAACACAATAGTCCACATGTGATAAAATAGATATGCACTGATCAATATCTACGAAGGATCTGTTGGCTTTCAACAGGAAAGGAAAGAAAATGTGCTTTCTGCCACCTATGTTTATAAACATAAAAAATTGATCTGTTTGTGTCAGGGCTGTGAGCCAAGAACCATCTGGTGGTTTATAAATCAAATTTAGTGATTGAGTGTTATTCACTAGTCTGGGAATTGACCCAAGAATCGTACTTTCAAGCACAATACAGCCGAGCTGGACAAACAGCTGAGTGGGATACATGTTCCAATTCAGCTATTTTTTCCCCCAATTTTGCAATTCCCAGTTTAGTTTCTTGTCTGCTGATCAACCCTAACACAGAGCCAACTTGTTTTATGTTTCTGAGCTCTTAGTCAGTCTGGATTGATAATCAAAGACTAAAAGTGGTAAATGATGTAAGTGCCAAAAAAATTAAAACACCGATTTCCACGTTTAAGTGTCAGAGGAGCAATGCTTTATAATGTGGTAAACGTGAAAAGTGCCTGGTAGTCCACCAAGTAGTTCAAAAGAGCCTGTAAAATCGAAAAGTAATAATATTTGAATATTTCTGGCTATCACTATATCAGTTATGCCTGAACCATAACTGATAACGTACAGCCTTTAAATTAAAGCTGATAACAGCTCCATTGCTGTTTGTAGCTATAATTGTGGCAAAACAGTTTTAAAAAAATACAAGTCTTTGAGAACCCACCATTGACCCATTCAGTTTTACAGTTTGTAGCAGCTCGATGCATTGCCGTCCTCATTGGCACAAAATGTGAACAAACCCCAGAATTATTATTTATTAAACTACTTGATGACAACTCAGAGACGTGACTGGCTATCTCAATGTGTGGTAGCCTATGGGATCTGTTTTATAACCTCTTATAAAACTGTTTAAACTGTTTTATATCACTTTCAGTGCCGCAGAGGAGAGAGGTGTATTTCCCATATCTCCACTCTGGCACAGAAAGATTAAAGGATCACTATAGTGTCAGGAAAACATAGCAGTTTTCCTGACACTATAGTGCCCTGAGGGTGCCCCTACCCTCAGGGTGCCCCCACCCCGTGGCGCTGAAGGGGTTAAAATCCCTTTAGCTGCTTACCTTATTCCAGCGGCGGGCACCCTCGGCGCTGGTGACCTCTCCTCCCCCGCCGACGTCAGCTCCCTCTGCCAACGTCAGCAGAGCCGAATGCACATGCGCGGCAAGTGCCGCGCGCGCATTCAAACTGTCAATAGGAAAGTATTTATCAATGCTTTCCTATGGACGCTCTGCGCGATGGAGGCATAATATGCCTCCAGCATCGCAGATGCGCCTCTAGTGGCTGTCCAGAAGACAGCCACTAGAGGCTGGATTAACCCCAAATGTAAACATAGCAGTTTATCTGAAACTGCTCTGTTTGCATCTGAAGGGTTAAATCCTGAGGGACATTGCACCATGACCACTTCATTGAGCTGAAGTGGTCTGGGTGACTATAGTGTCCCTTTAATATGCCACTTGCTTAGTGGGACCATACAACTAGAGTCATTAGCGTGTCCACAATAAACAAAAAGGTTGTCTCAAATCTATGATAGCACAACGCCAATTAGTAAATACCAAATGGCATTGCATTTCCTGTTTATTTCAGTATTTCAGCTTGAAACATTTACTATTTGGCATCAGGGCAAAAGTTACTACAGTCAGAATATTTCACTTCAATTGTAAACACGTCAAACTGGTAAACTAAAACCTCCATCTCTTTATTTAACACTGTAATGCAGTGATTTCTACATATATTGTTATATATGGTGAAACACATACCTTAGCAACATACACATGGTAATCACACCTCCAATTAGAAACACAATCGGTGTAACTGCCATGACAAGAACAAAGACTGGAAATCCTAGAATTAAACAAACATGATGTTAGAAATTCACTTATTATTACAAAGTTTACAATCAGTGAAAAATGTTACAAAAAGCAAATCATCGATTTTCATTCTAACAAGAAGCGTCATTTCTTGTTTTACTGTCTGGGACCTCTGCTGGTAGGACACTACAGAAACATCGAACTTTGTGTACAGGCATACCCCGCTTTGCGGACCCTCACTTTGCGTACACTCGTGAGTACGGACATACCCACGAGTGTGCGTTAAAGTGCCTCGCGAGAACGGACATTCAGCCGCCGCACAGCCGCAGTATGGCCGAAGAGGCGGAGCTGATGCACGGAGTCCCCGTGCAAGCTTTGCAGCGAGCCTCTATGTTAATACAGGCTGAAATTGTCTAAATACAGTTCAGTATTTAAATACACAGCACCATCTGTTGTTACAGCTGAAAAAATAGTTGCAGGAGTAGTCTCATACACAGCGCCATCTGTTGGTTGAGCAATGTTTAACCAGTTATGGGTCTGTTGACAGCATTACAAGCCGTTCTTACTCTTATGAAATAAAGGTAAGTATACTGTACAGTTCTTTCCGTAGTCATTCTCAACTTGAGTCACAGCTCATTACAAACTTTCCCAAGCTTTCGAATGAGAGACATGTGGAATAAAACAATGTACAGTATAAGGCTTTTTGATTTATACAAACAGTGTACATTCACTTCTGAATACATTTTGGATATCCCTGAAGGACACAGAAATTGACAATATTTTTGAATGCAAAAGCTTTCAACATGACCCTAACACGTTACAGCATTACTGTACAGTACTGATGGTTCCCTGAGGAACTTGAGATTGATCATTGAAATGTATTTTAGTTATCAATGCATTATGTATATCAGTTATGCCTGTAAATGACTATCGCAATGCAGTACATGCATTGGGAAGTGAAAAAAGGTATTGCTTCACTTTAAGTACATTTTCGTTTTACATACATGCTCTGGTCCCATTGTGTACTTAGAAGTGGGGTATGCCTGTATTAAGTCCTCCTGAACATCTGGCTTCTTGGAACTAAGTTTTGGAATGAACAAGTCCACGTGCTCTTTATGAAATCTTTTGTTCTTTTATAAAGCCAGGCCTGTGCCTGGTAACGATTATTTGTCGTGCTCATTTAAAAGGAAAACTGTGATATCCGAACACTAATGTGAGATCCTCACCTGCTTTGTTTTTATCAGTAGCTATCTGGTCTTTGGTGAACTCTCCCATTTTTGTATCTGTCCATGTGGGACGCGTAGATGAAATGTATCCTGCAGAGGAGAAGATCAAGTAAATAACTGTTTGCACACATGGAACTTTTGCCTGCTTTCTCTACTTCCCAGTTAAATCATCAATGCAGGCTGAAAACAGATATTATCAGACTCTCTCATTTAAATGAGTTACCTTTATTGACACACTCTGTGAGAGAACCCGAGCCATTGCTGATAGCATGCACACAATGGAGCGATCCAAGTATATAACTCCATGTGTAGAACTTCCCGTGGATGCTATCAACTTGTTCAGTAGTTCCATCAATGTGGCCCAATTAATGGAACTGCTGCCAAGAGCTAAACTACATTGTAGCGGAGCTCCCTGTACCCTGACTGGGTATCTCTGCCAAGGACCGCTTCCTAGCTGGAACAAGGTAAAACCCCAGCGCTTCTGCCCCAGTCGCTGTGGCTTGACTGGGGTCCTCCTGGAGCAGGATAGGAGACTAGCTCTATTCCTTCCCAATGACTGGACGACACATGGTCCTGGGAGCTCTAGTCCTTATAAGGACTTTCACTGCCGAATCCTGCAAGAGCTGGAACAAGGTGCTAAGCAGTGATTATATCCCTTCAACTCCCAGTAACTAGACAACACATAGTTCTGGGAGTCAACTTGTTTAATGCATCCAAATACAGCCAATCTCTAGGCCTGGGAGATAATTGCGTTAAAGATCGGTAAGCTATTTATCTCCCAGGAACAGAGAGGCAAACCTAAACATTTAAACCATAAAAACACCCCAAAACATAATAAAAACATAAAATAACCCCACAAATAATACATTGTTAAATATCCCATGCAGTGTAGGGGAAACGCCACCGTGTTAAAGTTCTGACCGGCCGCACACGTGGTCCTATGCCCCAAATAGTTTCAGGGCATTTGGTGCTTTTGCCAGTCAGCTCCTGAGCTCCTGAGGCCGCAATACGGGATGGTCCATCTGGTTCTTAGGTAGCATTTGCTCCCTTTAGTCTGAGGCACCTTCCCTCCAAAAAGCGCTCTCTTGGCGGATTTCAAAGTGGTTCAAAACTGCGATCCAAGTTGTCTGGGAACCGCACGGTCACCTCATGCCGAAAACCATTCCATAACATTCGTGGCTAAGTCACCCTGAGGTGATCGAGAACCCACGAAGTTCCCACTGTGCAGTTATAATCAGATTGTCTAAGAGAAACCATCTGATTGGTGCAGCGTATCGTTTTGCTGCACATTTGCACTAGCCCCCCATTGCTTTCCTACGGAAATTAGAGCTCCATTTAGTAAAGCAGAGCTACGAGGGAGAAATTATAAATAAAAAGCCTTTGTTTACCCTGACAGTGCTGCCCTGGCCACCTAAGCTGTGACTGGGACAATATACTGCTAGGAATACATACTGTATACATATAGTTATATATATTCCTAACGTTACCGTGTTTCTTTAAGATCACTATCTTATTTTTTATTGTACATTTTGTAATGCAGTATTTATATAAAGATCAAACATTGTCCACATGCAGTTTAGAGTGTCTCTTTAAGAACATTTTACGGGCATTAACAAGGTATTTTTCTTACCCGGATTGTTGAACATAAACTGGACATTTGAATCGGAGACACTGCAAAAACATAAATCAAATTAAAAAAGCTCCTTTTAGAATTGAGGTAGGTAACTAATCCTTTATTATAGCAGGACAGGTCTGGCACAAGCATCAAAATAAACTACAGGGAGTGCTTTGCTGTTATTTTCAGATATTTAAAAGCATTGTCCAGCAGTAATAAGTTCAATTAAATAAATAAACTCAATCCTCACGTGTGTCATCATATGAACCCGTATATTTAATCCTCTCTTTTTAAGGAGTTAATATAAATGAACTTGATTTGACAGCCCTCTAGTTATGAAATATATATGGATTGTGTCCCTGTAGCATGAACATATGGGCTATGATGAACATGGAGGATTATATAGCCCACATTAGGTCTCTTAGGGTAGCCGGGCCGGCTTCTCCGGCTAATCAATCACACACAACCAATCAGTGAGAAGCTAGCATCACCTGTCCAATAGGAATTTTACAATCTGCTCTAAATAAGGATATTGTGTATAAATAATCATTTATTTAATAGCACAATAATTCCAACTTACCCTTTTGGCAAAATCTGACTGGTCACCATCCCTTTGAATTGGAATGTGCGTTGTAATCGAGTTATAAGAACCTGCCCACCCAGATTGTCTGCGATAACGCCGGCATGGACAGCCGATTTGCAAACGAAGGACGACTGCAAAGAAATAAAAAGAGAAAGCTTAATATCTGTCAAATGTATTAACGTCTGTAATATTAACACAGATTGGTAGTAAACAAGCACTTAGATGTCTTGAAATGAAGTCAGTTTATTAGTACGTATTGATACTTGGATCCCTCCTGTAATCTGTGTGATGTGTTAGTTTGGGTAATTAAAGTAACTAATCCCTCACATAACTGGCATTTTATAGGAAAGATCATATTTTGAAATTCTATATCACACAGTGTAATATCACACCGCGTAGTATGCGATAGCTGTAATTCCCACTGAGATACTGTGAATGACACTGCTGGGCTGCCTGGAGTGCTGAGAGTTAGATCAGCTGATGACAATAATTCTTTCTTATTACTACGCGAGGTAAAACTGATGTAGATCATTTGTTTCTGTTGACTATTTATCAGTTTTCAGGAAAATAATAATAATGTCTGGAACAGCCTACATTTTCTAAAACAGATATTTGTTCCATGACCTGCATGCGGAGAGCTGCTTTCTCTCATTGGGAAGAGGGTAATGAAGCTCCTCTACCGCGGTCCACAATCCCACTTAACGCAGAGTGACAGGTGGAAGAAGGAAGGTCTGTGACCCAGGACGGACCCCCCCCCCCCCCACTGCTTATTAGTGACTGCTCCGCACCCGGGGTTCTATTCTATTCACAGATATATTACAGCTAAAGCAGGGTCACCTTCCTCTTTACAAATATCAATGGTGTCCCTATCTAGACTTAATTCATTGACCGAGTGTGCCAGCTGACATTTTCAGCCAATGAATTCCATTTAAAAAAGCACCGCGTTGAGATCACTATTAATAGAAATGTCCACTTTATTGATATCTGTGTAGACCTGGGTGTCTATCTAACCATGTGAAAATAATCTAAATCGTAACGATGGCACAGCACAAGGAGACTCCCAACATAAGGACTATAATGGGCTGTGGTGGTTATGGTGTTAGAGTGCCCTTGTAGAAATGTTTAGTGCTATTCTATTGGTGATGTTTTTTCTCATGATAGTCCCCAAAGGTTAGTCAAGCTCCCCACCAACTTCTATCGTACACCAACTCCACAAGCGAGGGGACTTTACACAGGACCCAGTCACTGTCAGATGGAACTATGGGCAGGAATTACCACTAATGCTTTGATTTAATACTTTGCCCAATAGAAAATGTGCACTAGGAAGAAATGTTCGCACAGCTCAGTTTACACACCTCTTGGTATCCATTAGTCACATCTCCAAATACGTTTCCAGCTACATCCCAGCAGCCGGCTGGACAATAGTTACTGAAATTGTAGAAATAATGTTATTGTTTCTAAAATGCTAACTTACTCCGCAGTGCTGTACAAAGGGTAATCAAAACACAGAAGAAGAGATTACGTTTAATACTCGTACTATACACCGGTATATTATCACACTGACATATTGAATTCTAATTCAGAT
This sequence comes from Pelobates fuscus, assembly GCF_036172605.1. Classification (NCBI taxonomy): domain Eukaryota; kingdom Metazoa; phylum Chordata; class Amphibia; order Anura; family Pelobatidae; genus Pelobates; species Pelobates fuscus. Next base: position 482,292,784 of record NC_086317.1, read on the forward strand.
TCCCCAATTCACATACACTCTCCGCTCAGCTGATTTACTGCCTGAATTTTAAAGGTTGATTGACGATTCACCTCAGTTTAATGTTGGTGAATAATTCCCGGCATTTACCATAATTTTCTCATAAAACAAATTCTTGTAAAGCAAGCTTGCCCAACAGGTAGAACCCCAGATGTTGTAGAACTACAACTACCATGATGCTTTGTCATTCGAAAAGCATTCTAAAGGCATGCAACGCATCATGGGAGTTGTAGTTTTACAACATCTGGGGATCTGGGTTGGGTAGCCCTGTTGTAAAGTATTAGATAAGCGTTGTTTTTTTATTGGACATATTTGGAGTGTCAAGCTTTCAGGAGATCCCCTCTTTGTCAAGCATAAAGTCTAAAGACAGGGATCTCAGAACGCTTGTTGCAGACCAATAGAAAGGTATTACAATATTCTATGATCACATTTTATTTAACATCAACATGTTCTATGAAGGTATAATTAGCCAAATCAAGCGTACCTGAACTCTGGGTCTTCTTTATAGTCACAGCGAGTCAAGCAGGTAATGAAATCTATCAATAAAAAACAGGAGCAGGGTGAGATTCCTGCACACGTATTTTAACACCTTAAGAGCCGTATTTATTTAAAACGAATTAACTTGCAGCATTCTATAGCAGTAAGAGCCATAGCCGAGAGATCAAACACGGGTCACATTTCTCCGCAGGTAATGTAGCAGTAGTGTTCATGCCTGCAGAGTATGGTCAATCTTGAAGCTACTGTCAAAGAATTATGAATTTAATGCTCTCACTGTCAGTGACGGACAATATTGACATGACATGTACAAAGGAGCCCCGAGACACAAACTGAATCCTTCGTAACACACATTCACAGTTTAGTAGACACAGTACCTGGATGATCACTGCTGGCATAATTAATCAGAAATCCTCGGCCAGACACGTGGAGGCCACTTTCAAAACGAATGGTGGCAGTATTATCATCTAAGAAAATGTCCGTCTTTGCCTTGCTCAGATCTCCACTGTAACTCACTGAAATAATATATGGAAGTGTCAGTAGCTTAGAGATGCAGAATATCATTTGTATTTTATATGTATGGATAGCGTCTGTAATAAACTGTATTCTATAATGCTGCTGATCACGTCTGGTACTTAATCCTAATCTGAAAAAATGATTTCCAATGAACTGGGACAATTTTATAAAACCAGTACATGTTCCAAATCCCCAGCATTTGCTTTCCATCCCACCATACTGTAGAATTTATAGAGACTCACCATATTCCTCAGTGGATGAACCCTTGTAGATTTTCAGAGATGCAGAGTCAATATCCAGGTCCAAATCAGCCACTTTGATGTACAGCTGTTTACCGCTCTGCACTCTGATGGTAATCTGGCAAACTGAGTGGTCGGGGTATGTTTCAGGGTAGTTCTTTGATGTAAGAGTTCCACCCTCATCATTCATGACCACGTGGCCACATCCATCCACTGTAGGAAACAGAGAAATGTCCCTTGTGAAAAAAATAATGAATATCCGAGGTGTCACCCTGTAATGGACAAGGTGTATACTGCGCACTTATAAATAATACAGACTCACATAACAATATTGTCCATGTATGGTGTATTTTTTTACAGGATCCTGGGAATAACCATAAACCATCACCAAGGTCTACTAGACACATCATTTTTTAACCAGCAACGTGGGACACTGAGAGGGTTATTCACTAACCAAACTGTAGCCAAATTAAATCCAAATGGCATAATTCAGCCTAAAATGTCTGATCTGGAAATTGTTACATACTGTGACCAATGTCCAGATTTAGGAATGGCCTCGTACTGGATGGTTATGCCCCGTTCGTTACGCGATTCGGATGTTAGTAAGTAGACCAGATAACATTATCCCAACACCAGTCAAATCAGATAGTAGCACAGGTATCACACAATCTGTATGTTCGCTGCCCGCATACTCAGCATAAAGGCCATAGGAGAAGCCCAATTCCAGATAAATCGGTGCTGGTTAAATCATGTTCTCTCTCAGCATTGAGCTGAACAGCATAGCAAAGCGACCAGTACTCACCCAACGTTTCTGCCAGTAGTGATAGAGGGGCACATAGCAGGAGCCCAATGAAAGACAATAATCCAGCCATTAGGCTGTACTGTGCTGTCTCAGTCCTTAGTCCTGTGAATAACAGTGCTTCCTAATTATTATTATAAGTAATTATCGCTAATATCTTAGCAATGCCTGAATGTTCACCAGCAGTTCGATATAAGTCTTAATATCAAAAAGCTCCTTCAGAATGGCGAGTAATTATAGTGATGAGATAGATATTACATCATCACAGTAATGTCATAATGCACTGGTCAGGGCACTGTAACCTTAAGTCAATAACACACAAAATACCCCTAACCATTGTTATTAATATTCTAGCCTAATGTAGACACTGGAGAGACTATAGAATGCAACTCCCATCACTCTCCAGCCAATATGGGGCATATAAGTTATCACAGTGTATGAATAACAATAAATACATGGTTTAAAGGCAAATGACAAAATATAGTCCGGGTAGATCTCTAAAAAAGAAACAGTATGAGATATAAATGAGTTAAAAGACACAAAGTAAATATTTTACCAATAGGACACCTATCTAGGGGGAGCATATAAGTCAACGCAGTATAGTTAATTTTCTTTTCCTCAGTTTCTCAGGACATTTGAAACCATTTTTGAACATTTTTCTCCTATAACATTTTTTATTATGTATGTTGTAGTAGTTATAGTACTTGTAGTGTCCCTTTAAATGTTACGATTCTTGGGGGCTGACAAATACCCCAGGTACGCACCTACTTGGTAACAGAAACAACTTGATATAAAGCTACGGGTAAATGAAATCAGGTACACTGTACTCCCTCCTACAGCCCAATGCATTGACCACTGCTTCGCTCCAGTAAACGTCCTGCTACATTTACAGTCCATTGTACATCGCTACACTACATTCAGAGACATTTACACTTTTTCTCCAAATTGTATACCTTACTAACTATTGAAACAAGCTGAAACTATGTCATTAATTTAGACATATAACATTATCCTAATGGCAGTCAAACTAGATAATAGTACAAGTATCACACAATCTGCACACGTACTCCACAAGCACTTACCCAGTGTTTCTGCCAGCAGTAATACTGGGGTACATAGCAGGAGCCCAACGAAAGGCAATAATCCAGCCATCAGGCTGCCCTGTGCTGCCTCGGTACTTAGTCCTGCGAAAAGTAGCGCCCTATAATGTCCAATTTCAGGTAAAGATTAGGTATGAAAACAAGAACGTTCTCGAGCAATTTGATATATATCTTAATATCAAAACAGCTCTTTCACAATGGCGAGTAATTCTAGTGATGAGATATGGTTATTACATCATCACAGTGATGCCATAATGCAGTGGTCAGCACAGCACACAATATAGAGGTGTATATCCTGCACTGTAACCTTGACTTATTCCCACAAAGAATACCTCTAACCATCATGGTTAGTCTCCTAATTTAATGTTTACACTAGAGATACTACAGAATGCAACTTCCATCACTCTCCAGTCATTATGGAGCATATATGTTATCACACTATATTATAGACTCTTAAAATATCAGGCCACCTACTAACTCTGAACTCAATGAGTGATTTCCTATTTTAGGGCCCTGTCCATGTGTAAAATTCCAACCAGGAAAATACAATACAATATGGAAAACAGAGGACAAAAACGAAGTATGAAGTAGTATTTTTAGATAGTTGGTGAGGTAAATAAAAGGAAAAGCACTTACACTTTTTTGGAGCTAGTAATTAGCTCCAAATATATGCGCTCGGAGGTATAATCCCTGATTATGGATCTGTGGAATATCTTGATCTTGCGTGCGGTAGTCTTTCCGGTTGATAGTTGTTTCGTACCTGGTGTGGTATGAGCTCCCTATCTCGAGGTATTCAGCATTTGCACTTGTCAGTGCCCAGGAGTATAGCAGCAAAGGGTCACCAGGATATTCAACATATATAAAAGAATAAAATATATACAGTGATCTCTGTAGTAAAATAAATAAAGGCGATAAAAGGAGATATACTCACTAGTGGAGAGCATCAATGGGTTTTGCCGAATCCTTATAGCTTGGATGGTATGTTCCCCCCCAAGGAATCGGATGTCAGAATCTTCTGGATACAATCATCTGGATAAAATCAGGAAGGTCCAGATATGGTTAAAAATAACTAAATGTATTGAAAATAAAGATGAAAACCATAAAAAGAATAAACACTGATGCATTTCGCCAAAGATAACAGGCTTTCTCTAAGTGTTACAGAGTATGGACCAGTCCTGATTAAATAGCAGACATTTAAATGCTATCACAAAAATTCTGATTGCTTAAAACACATATAAGAAACAGGCATAGTGTAAAACCCTCAAATATGTAAATAAAAGAAATAATGCTATGCACTTACAAATATATATGCCACTAAAAGTGGCATAAAAAGCACTTCACTTACAAACGTAGCCACTTTATGGTTTCCTCTGTACTTACAGGTATTTGTACGCCTTCAAACAAATAAATGTGACCTTGACATTATTGCACAGTCGTTATTCGGCATGTGCTAACCATAACTTTAATAACACACGGACACCAAAGTTTCTGTTGGCGTATAACGTCCACAGCTTTATTAATTAATATCAATATATAAATTAACAATTTAGGGTCATTGTCAACAGTACTCCTTTCGTTATGCTCACTCCTGTATCATACCCCCGACAATGACCCTACCAAAATAAACATTAACATAACCAATAATATATACACGTAACTCAACGGCCTACCAAGAGGCCCCACCTCCATTTTCCTAACTGCAGGGGTGTACCCAGACACCCCTACACCCCTTGGTTCGTAGCCACCGATGGGCTCGAACCTACCTCCATACTTTTAACTTCCGGCCTACTTCAGCCTATACCTTGGCCTTCCAATTTATTAACCCCCCAAACTTCCAGTTTAACCAAGACCTTTTCCCGCCGCTGTGACCAAACGGGAACTACTTCCAACACATAGGGTGGGTGGGAGGGACAATTTACAGGTAAGAAAGGCTCAAGTTAGAATGAACTTACCCCAAAATGGCCGCTATTTAACTTCCCCTCTAACCCACGCCCCCTTAGCACAATCCTTTGGACAGCCCCTTGACCTAAACTTCACCTGCCTACTCCTGGCTCTGTCAAGGCCCTCTTCTCCCTGCATTGCTCCGTGGTTTCATGACATTATTGCACAGTCGTTATTCGGCATGTGCTAATCATAACTTTAATAACACACGGACACCAAAGTTTCTGTTGGCGTATAACGTCCACAGCTTTATTAATTAATATCAATATATAAATTAACAATTTAGGGTCATTGTCAACAGTACTCCTTTCGTTATGCTCACTCCTGTATCATACCCCCGACAATGACCCTACCAAAATAAACATTAACATAACCAATAATATATACACGTAACTCAACGGCCTACCAAGAGGCCCCACCTCCATTTGCCTAACTGCAGGGGTGTACCCAGACACCCCTACACCCCTTGGTTCGTAGCCACCGATGGGCTCGAACCTACCTCCATACTTTTAACTTCCGGCCTACTTCAGCCTAGACCTTGGCCTACCAATTTATTAACCCCCCAAACTTCCAGTTTAACCAAGATCTTTTCCGCCACAGCACTTGCCTTGACCCCTTAAGGACACGTGCGACCCCCACCACACAAAAACAGGGCTTGTGCTATCCCCTCTTGCAAACCTAGATTAAAAAGATCATAACCAACCTCCGATAAGTGCACTCCGTCTGCCCTAAAATAACCGGATAACCTTTCCTCCAATTCCCGATGCCGCACCACCACTCCTCCTAGCCTACGAATGAACACCGACATGGTCCTGTTCACCTTACCCCGGCATCGAGAAACTGCCAAAGGTACCATCTCTGACCATACCACTTTCACACCAGGGATAAGCCCCCTTAGTTTATCCACATCCTGTTTCATACGCTTAACCAGTTCACGCTGGGGGACCGAGCCTAAATCGTTCCCACCCCCTTGAACTACCACCACATTCGGTAAGGCCCCCTCTGCTACTTTCCGAAACAGTGCCGTACTAATGTGCTGCCAATCAAACCCCCGATAACCAAACCAGAATAATGCCACCCGGTCCACAGGAAAGCCCAGTTGTGTTCCGTTTCTTCTAACTGCGGCCCTCCTCCGTGCCCAGTGAATATACGAATGGCCAATTATCCACACCGTCCAACCTAAAAGAAAACATAACATTGATGAAGCAGCACATATACCCCCCCACAACACATCCACTTCCAACCCCCACATCAGACCAACCTATCCGGCCGCACATAAGAGCGAAATCGAAGAGATTCCCATCTCCCGATCCGTTTAATCCGCTCATCTCCTAAGCCCAAGCGAGCCGCTTCGGTCGCTGCACCAATGCGGAACGAATGTGTACCAAACTGCATGGGCTCCAGACCCAACCTCTGTAAGCCCAAACGAAAAACCCGCACAAATTGGAACCGCGACAGCGCCGCACCATCGGCATGTATGAAGAAACACCCGCTCCCTGCCGGGCGGAGTACCAAAAACCCGTTCCCGCTTGCCACCGGACACAACCCTGACCCCGGCAATTCAAATAACGTCACCGTGTAACCTTTACCGAAAATGTCCGTCTTCGATCGAACCAGTCGAATCATCACCCTGTCCCCTCCAACCGACACATCGTCCAACCTAAGCCCGCCAACCCCTTTCTTGTTGGCACTAAGCAATTCACCAATCCGAAACGCCCCAAAAAAGGCCAACAAAAAGGCCACCGTAAATAACGCCACGTCGAACCCGGAAAAACATATCTCAGGCAGAGTGCCTAACAACCCCTGCAAAACTGCAAACGAGACTGGCCGTCTCGTATCTTTCGTCTTCTTACCCTTCCTGAATCCCCGAACCGCTTGCCTCACTATAAAATGTTTCATCATATCCACCCATCCATTAAACTTAAACATGAACGCCAATGCTGACAAGTGTCTATCCACTATCAATGGCGATGCTTGCTTTGCGAACAACCGGCATAGTATCCACAACAGTACGTCCAGCCGATTATCGCCACAGCCCTCTCCCCCTACTTGCTGCATTGTATCCTCCCAAACCTGCCAAACCTTAACATAGGAAAACCACGTCCCAGGCGCCAGAGACTTCTTTACGTATTCCCCAAGCAGGACGTCCCGAGCTCCCACATCTCCGCAGGACAGGCTAGGCCCTCTTCCTCCGCCTCCGGTGCCGCCTCCCGAAAGCGCTCCCACTGCAAGCGAGACAGTGAGTCAGCGACTACATTGTTAAGTCCCGGAATATGCCGAGCGCGAAACACAATATTACATGACATGCACAAGAGGACCAATTGCCTCAACAGTTGCACCACTGGCCATGAGGAAGCAGATAAACCATTGATAGCCTGTACCACTGCCATATTATCCGAATTGAACACCACCCTTTTATTGGCTAACTCCGAACCCCATAACGCCACCGCCACCACAACTGGGAAAAATTCCAAAAAGGCTAAGTTCCTAATCAATGGGCTCGCTTTCCACGCCTCAGGCCACTCCTCCGCGCACCATTTACCAGCCAGGTACGCCCCAAATCCGACGCTACCCGATGCATCCGTAAATAAACCCACGTCTGCGGAGGATCCGACCGGATCCCGAAAAAACACTTTCCCATTAAACTCCCTCAAAAACCTTGCCCATATCCTTAAATCATCCCTCATGTCCACCGAAACTCTGACATAATGCGACGGCTTCCTCACCCCGCTCGTCGCCCGTGCCAACCGTCTGCAGAAAACCCTCCCCATTGGAATGACTCGGCACGCAAAATTCAGGCTACCTATCAACGATTGAAGCTCGCGTAAGGTCACCTTCCTTGCCTTCCCCACCGTGTCCACCAGCCGCTGAAGGGCGTGTAGCTTGTCCTCCGGCAACCTGCACTCCCTCCGCACCGAGTCAATCTCCAACCCCAGGAAGCTGAGGCACGTAGTGGGCCCCACCGTCTTGTCCTCAGCTAACGGCACCCCAAACGTGTGCGCCACCCACTGAAAGGTCTGTAACACCTGGCTACATCGCTCCGTGTGTGGCGGGCCAACGCATAAGAAATCGTCAAGGTAGTGCACCACTGCACCCCCCGCCGACTCCCGCCGTACGACCCACTCCAAAAAGGTGCTAAACTTTTCAAAGTAAGCACACGATATGGCACAACCCATAGGCAAGCATAAGTCCACAAAATACCCCCCGTCGAAATAGCACCCCAATAAGTGATGACAATCCGGGTGTATGGGAAGCAGCCTAAAAGCTGCTTCTACATCTAATTTCACCATCAGTGCCCCCTGCCCTGCCTTCCTGACCAACTCGACCGCCTTGTCGAATGACGTGTAGGAAACAGAACACAGGGCCTCGTCAATATCATCATTAACCGACGCCCCATGCGGGTACGATAAATGATGTATCATACGGAATTTCCCCACCTCCTTCTTGGGGACTACCCCGAGCGGGGACACTCGCAAACCAACTAACGGCGGGGAAAGGGAACGTCCCCGCCATCCTCCCCAATTGCACTTCCTTCCATAACTTATCCCGAGCTACCACTGGATGTTCCCCCACGGACCGAAGATTTTTACACAACTCACCCGAAGCCCTTTCTTGAAACGGAATCCTGAAACCTTCTGTAAAACCGCGCTGTAAAAACCTCGCCATCTCCTGGTTATCGTATATTCTTAACCAAGGCAGCATCGCGCCTACCTTCACCGGTGACACCCCCAGCTGCAGATGCAGCGGCTGATGCGCCGGCGCCCCCCCCTCCAAGGTTCGGCTTACCCTTCATAAAACACCTGGAGACTCCATGATTACCCCCGCAACCGGATCACTCATGCTTGAATCTGCATGACGCACCCCACTTGCACTGGCTCTCATTGTAGAGCCAGCAAAAACCCCTTTTCCGTCCTGCCGACGCGGTACCTGAGCCCGCGCCGGCCGCTCCGAGAAAGGGGGCACTCTTCTGTGCCATCATCAGCCTCATCCACAACGGTAGGTCCATCTGGTCCCACCACATGGACGGATTAGCCGCTAGACGCTGACGAAATTGTTTGTCATACTTCCACCACGCTAAACCCCAGTAGGTCCGATACGCGTCTAAATAACAAAAAAGCTGCGAACAGCGATCAGGATATTTCTCCCCGATCACGCTCGCCAGGATACAAAAAGCACTCAACCAGTTCCCAAAGGACTTGGGTATCTTCCGATACCTCCGCCTCTTTTCCTCCTCCTCCTTTTTCGCATCCTTCTTATCCTCCTCTTTCAAATCTAAAAACTCCTCCATGGGAAGTAGGGAAAATATTTCCACAAACTCCCCTTTCCAGATCTTATCCTTAATCTCTACCTTCAAGTGGCACCCCAGCGGCCCCGCAAAAGACACATGGACATTCTGCCGCGCCGCATCCGTTACTTCCCCGCAGAGATCGATGTGCTCCCTTTCCCCAACCGTCGCTCCATGACCCATTCTTGTGGTGCCCTCACCCCCCTTAGGCGCTGCAGACGCTGCGGCCTTCGACCCCGACTCCCGACCGCCCTCCGCAACCCACACCTTTTCAAACTGCGTCGGTGACCCCCCGTCCCCCGGCCATGATTCTAACAGTGATCTTAGACACCCCAGTAAACTTCCCGAGTGTGGTGCAGTTGGAGACTCACCGTTCGAGCCCCCGGCCGCTGCTGGCCACGGGGGTGCCATATCGTCCACAGCATCAACCGACCCCGACGGAACCAGGGGACGCCGACTCCGGCCCGCCCGTTCGTGCTTTGATCTCGTGGGCGTCCTACTCATCGACCTGCAAGGAGAATACAGCCTGGGTGATCTGTCCGACTGCAGCCTCACCCGCCCATCATCCCCGTGATCAGACCTGTCATCCCCACTCCCACGCCTGCAACGTCCCTCCCGCTCGGTTCTCCTCCTCCTCTGCGTGGCGTAGCTCCTCCCTGATGATCCTGACTCACTGCGCTGGCGCCTCGGCCACCTGTCCCTGGAAGTGGACCTCCTCCCCTCGCTCCGATTCCCCACTGGGCTCCTGTCCCCCATCCTCCTTCTGTCTGCAGATCCCCGCCTGCTGGCCCGCCAATCCGCTCCTCCCTGCTGACGTCCTCCGCTGCTCCCACTGCTGGTGCTCCTCCTATCCCGCTGATCCTGGGAGCGACCCCTAATGGCCTCCCGCACACTGCCGCCCTGGGGGCCACCGTCCTCCCGGCCAGCCACCCGCCGCCCGTTGTCTGCTGCGCCCGTCTGTCTCCCCACCTGCACACCTGCACGCCTGTCTCCACTGCGCTCCACACTGCCACTCCTCCTTCCTCTAGTGACCCCTGATACACCGCTGCTGCGACCGTCTCCCCTCCTTTCTGCGCTTCTGGCCATGCTCCTCTGGTCCCCCAAATCTGCAGCGCCATCCTTCTTGCCCTTAGCACCAGCCGCTTCCTGCTGTGCCCTGCTGTGCCCTGCTGACCTGGTCCCCTGCCATGCTGTGTGAGACCTCTGACCTGTCACTGCTAGCACCTCTTACGCCCCCCTGCCCCTCAGTGCTGCCCCCAGGGGGCGACTCACTGGGACGTCTTGGGCTGCTCCTGGACCCCACAGCCGAGTCCGCTCCGTCCTGCTCCACTCCGGCAACGGCCTGCCCACCCGCCGCCATCCGGCAGGGGGCGCTCTTCAAGGGAGGCCTCCTCCCGGCCTGTACCTCACCGCCCCGGCGTTGCGCCTAGCTGGCAGTCCCGGCCGACGGCCGGCTACCCGTCCTTGCTTTCCGGCTGTCTCCACATTCGGCCGCACACTGCTTCCAGCCGAGCTCTTCCTCCGTCGCGCCGCCGGACCCGCTCCTGGACTAAGCCGCTGAGGCGGCCTGGCTCTCCTCTCTGGTCTCCGCTCCGGAACCGCATGGGGGGGAGCAGACGTGCTCGGAACCCCCAACTGCTCCTGCAGCCACGCTATACCCTTCTCCTTCACCACGGACCGCACACCCGACAAAATTTCTTCCAAGGAAGCCATGCTGCACCTGAAAAAGAAGAAAAGAAGAGCCTAGCCGACCTGCAACAATTTACAGGTAAGAAAGGCTCAAGTTAGAATGAACTTACCCCAAAATGGCCGCTATTTAACTTCCCCTCTAACCCACGCCCCCTTAGCACAATACTTAGGACAGCTCCTTGACCTAAACTTCACCTGCCTACTCCTGGCTCTGTCAAGGCCCACTTCTCCCTGCGTTGCTCCGTGGTTTCATATGAATGTTTCCGTTTTTTGACAAGGAAATCAGTGACATCAAAAGGAGCAACACTGGAATGATGTCTAGACAGGGTTTTGTATATATACATTTGTGATGTTGACCAACAGTGGAGAAATCATTTGTCAAGTCCAATGTCATACACACTGCCATAATAGGGAGGTAGGTATTTTATGTAAAGGACAGATGTTAGGAGGTCTTTATCACAAACTTCCCGAATTCTTTGTTCTTGTTTAACTTTAATAAGCCATAGAAATTCAGAGGCAAGCCATGTATTTGGCTGTTTCTTGCTCTCACACAGTCACACATACATTTCCTGACTTTCTGATTTGCCTGACGTGATATTCACGTTTATATACTTCACAATTCAGTGTTGCTGTTTGGTCTTTGTTTGTTTTTAGGAGCTTTGAATTTTCCTGTACTTTGCCCCTCTTAAAAACCCATGTACATAAATATTCTTTTGAAACCTAGATGGTTTCATGGATTATATGAGTCCATGAACCTTGTCTCAAGACCTCATAGTTGTGGCCTTCAATATATCTGATGTCTTTACTGGTGAGATACCTACAACAAATGTTTGTCTCACAGTTCGCTGTTACTGTTCAGTCATTGTTTTTTCTTTTTTTGTCATAGTGAATAAAGAGCCCTGCTTTACATTCTTTACAGGAGCTGTGGGTTTTTCAATAATTCCATGTGACTCACTGCAGGGCTGCCACCAGAAATTTTGGGGCCCCTAACTGAGCTCAGGGTCTGGGCCCCTCGGGGCCCGCCTCCAAAACCGCCCGCAGAGACCGCCTCCTAATCCCGCCCATAGGAATACACACACAGACACAAACACATTCACTGATACAAAAGGACACAGATACACACACACAGACATTCATACAGACAGACATACACACATTCATAATGACATGCATACATACATACACTGACATTCATACACACATAATGACATGCATACAGACATACATACAGATATACATACAGACATACATAGTTACATACATACATTCATACTGGCATACATACATCCATACAGACACTGACATCCATACATACACACATTCATAATGACATACAGACATACATACACTGACATTCATACATACACACATAATGACATGCATACAGATAGACATACATGCATACAGACATACATTCATACAGACAGACAGACATACACACATTCATAATGACATGCATACATACATACACTGACATTCATACACACATAATGACATGCATACAGACATATATACACACATACAGACAGACATACATACAGATATACATACAGACATACATAGTTACATACATACATTCATACTGGCATACATACATCCATACAGACACTGACATCCATACACACACACATTCATAATGACAAACAGACATACATACACTGACATTCATACACACATAATGACATGCATACAGATAGACATACATGCATACATACATACATTCATACAGACAGACAGACATACACACATTCATAATGACATGCATACATACATACACTGACATTCATACACACATAATGACATGCATACAGACATATATACACACATACAGACAGACATACAGACAGACATACACAGACAGACATATATACACACAGACATACACACAGACATACAGGCATACACACAGACAGACATACATACACAAACAGACATACATACACACAAACAGACATACACACACAGACATACATACACACAAACAGACAGACAGACATACATACATACACACACACACACACAAACAGACAGATATACACACACACAGACATACACACACACACACACAGACAGACAGACATACACACAGACATACATACACACAGACAGACATACAGACAGACATACACACAGACAGACATACAGACATACAGACATACAGACAGACAGACAGACAGACATACACACAGACAGACATACAGACAGACAGACAGACACACAGACATACACACAGACATACATTCAAACACACACAGAGCTCATTTTCCAGCCACCCTCCTGTTTCTTACCTTGTCTTTGCAGGAGGGTGGCTGGCTGGGGCTGATGGGACTGGCAGGCAGCTGGCTCTCCCTCTTCATTGTCGGGGGGGCGGGCGCTCCTCCCGCGTGGAGTGAGCTGGGAGGAAGTGAGCACTTCCTCCCAGTAGCGGCATTTTTTTTTTTTAAAGGGGCCCGGTCGCTCTATACCACAGCCACAGCGCTGACCGGGCCCTGAAGATATGGGGTCATCGGGTGGCCCTAAGTGCATGGGCCACCCGATGGGCCCCATCAGCGTGACAACGGTTATGGTTGTCACCCCCTGATGGCGGCCCTGACTCACTGTGCTCAGAGTTGGAGGTGTTCTTATCAGTTTCATCTTTTACTGTCTGGTCAGGGTCCTGTTTCGTCTGCACATTCCAAACTAAGGTCCTGGTCACAATTAAGATTTAATCTCTTCCCATACCTTTGCTGATGGCAAAGCAATTTTACTAACTTTTTCAAAATGTTTTCCCTACAATAAGTCTAAGAATTTCTTCCTTAGGAACCTTTGGTACCCTGGGCATTTGAAAAACAATATGGATATGAAATTATGTGATGTCACTTGGATGAATGTAATATGTTCAAATAGAACTTTTATTGATACCGTTTTTTTTTCTCTACAATTTCGGCCAAGGTTGAGCAAGTGCCAAGGATCGGCCAAGGTTGAGCAAGTGCGGTATGCACTCTCCCTTTACCTGATAAGACTGTAAACATCTAGGGGGTGTGGAAATTGGGGGATGATGACAGGTAAGTATTATAAATTTATGTTTTTTATTTTATGTAAAAATGAAACTAGAGTCCATACAGATGTTCAAACAGCAACTAGATGCATACTTGCAAAAATTGAATATTCAAGGATATAATCTTTCAATGTAGGGTAATAGCTTCTTGATCCAAGGATAAATCTGATTGCCATTCTGGGGTCAAGAAGAATTTTTTTTCCTAGTTTGTTGCAAGATTGGAAGTGCTTCAAACTAGGCCTTTTTTGCCTTCTTTTGGATCAACCACAAAAACCAAATGTGAGGAAAGCTGAACTTGATGGGCGCAAGTCTCTTTTCAGCTATGTAACTATGAAACAACCGTCTCATTCCATTATAATGCTACTGAATGAAACAGTTTTTTGCTAGTGCCTAAAACTATTGGTCTACCTGAGGGTTCCAACAACTTTCTGTGGACCTTAAGTAGACAATAGAAAATTTAGTTGATGGGTCTCTGGTTCAGAAAAAAAAAAGTTTGTCCCTGTTAACCAGTTTATCATCAAAGGCACCAGACAGCAGAACATTCAACTCATACAGATTTTGAACGGTAGGCTCTTGTTTCAATATGTGATATGTAAATGGGTGATTAATTTTTTGGCCATATCAATATATTTCTTCTGATCCATAACCATGATGTAGACCCCTCAGAAGGTTTAGTGACAATATCAGAGTTATCCTAAATTTCCCTCAAAGCAGAGAACTCTCCATGTGTCAGATTCCCTTTAATGCTTAGTAATCAATTTTGTTAGGCCACAACGATTCATTTCTCATAACAGATTCACAAAGACTTTAATGTTGTGGAAATCTTTGGGGTCTGGTGCAAAGGGACTACGGGTGCATAAACTGATGTTGGGTAGATTGGGGCTGATTGTGCCTCTGCTGAGATCCATAAGATCCAGCAGAGTTTGTAAGCAGTCATAGTCTCATACTGTTAGGCCCATAGTTTTGGCCTTATTTTCATTACATGTGAAATTATATTTGTGAAGAGCTAGTGTGTGGAAAATAAGTGAATATCTTATGTCAACTCAAACATGGGATAGTGTTAGTGGGGACAGATTGATAGCTCTAACACTGGATGGTTTAGAGCCTAAAATGTCCGCCTTCTCCCTATTCTGGACCTCTGTCTTGTTTGCAGTCCCTGGAACTCCTCTGGTTGTATCAACCCTAAAAAATAAAACCTTTTTTTCAGGATGCTTTTGGGTGGGGCGATCGGTGTGGGGAGTTCTTGTGACTGTGGTAGGTCTTAGTCCATGTCTGACGTGTCATATTACGATGTAGCGTAATGATCAGAGTTTAGTCTGGTGGTATGTTTAAACCTATGGTAGACACATACTGACTTATAGTCTTAGTTATGTCGTAAGAACTTCTGATGTTTTTTGTTCTTAACTAGTAAATCTATCCAAAAATGTTTTTAATCTTATCCAAATGATTTTTAATCTCACCTTATTTGTATTAAATGAAGGGTCACTCCTAAATATTTGCACTTTATCTAGCACTTGTTGCAAAGTCGTAGGTTTCAGAGCTCATATTTACAAATTATATTCATTAATTTTTTTAGAGCACGCGGTCTCAGCCTCCTTCAATTCCTTCTGTCTGTTCAATTTGACTGGCTGATGCTACTCTCGGTATTAGATCTTTTTTGAGATACCATATATACTCGAGTATTAGCCGACCCGAATATAAGCCGAGGCCCCTAATTTTACCCCAAAAAACATAAGTCTAGGGTGGGAAATGCAGCAGCTACTGGTAAATTTCTAAATAAAATTAGATCCTAAAAAAATTATATTAATTGAATATTTATTTACAGTGTGTATATAATGAATGCAGTGTGTGTGTATAGGTGCAGTGTGTGTGTATGAATGCAGTGTGTGTGTGTATGAGTGCAGTGTGTGTGTATGAGTGCAGTTTGTGTATGAGTGCAGTGTGTGTGTTTGAGTGCAGTGTGTGTATGAATGCAGTGTGTGTATGTATGAGTGCAGTGTGTGTATGAGTGCAGTTTGTGTATGAGTGCAGTGTGTGTGTATGAGTGCAGTGTGTGTGTGTGTGTGATGCAGTGTTCGTGTATGTGTTGCAGAGCCTTGGTGGGGGGGTGGGCATTTTTATTATTATTATTTTTGTTAATTATTATTTTAATACATTTTTTTATTATTATTTTTTAAGTATTATTATTTTATTATTATTTTATTTTTTTTCGTCCCCCCTCCCTGCTTGATACATGGCAGCGAGGGGGGCTCTCACTTCCTGGTGGTCCAGTGGCATTTGCAGTTCAGTGGAGGGGGGCTGGCAGGAAGCTCTTACTTACCTCTCCTGCAGCTCCTGTCAGCTCCCTTCTCCTCCGCGCCGGTCTGGTCAGCTCCCCTGTCAGCTCACAGTGTAAGTCTCGCGGCCGCGCTATGACCCCGCGGCTCTCGCGTGACTTACACTGGGAGCTGACAGGGGAGCTGACCGGACTGGCGTGGAGGAGAAGGGAGCTGACAGGAGCTGCAGGAGAGGTAAGTTACAGCTCTCTGCCAGCCCCCTCCTACACAGCCCCCAGTCTGTATTATGGCAATATAAATTGCCATAATACAGACATTGACTCGAGTATAAGTCGAGTTGGGGTTTTTCAGCACAAAAAATGTGCTGAAAACCTCGACTTATACTCGAGTATATACGGTAATTTTGCAATGTGTAAATTTCCCAACTGATTTACTTTGTTTCTCATCAGGTCTCTCTCCCCTTGTCTTGTACCTTCCTTAACACACATCTGAAACTGCACTCTCTCTTCTGGCGTTGTCCCTGCTAAACATGCCACTGTAGTACCTATCATAAAAAAAAAAATCTCTTGACCCGTCCTCCCACTCTAACTATCGTCCGATATCCCTGCTCCCTTTTTCCTCAAAGCTTCTGGAAAGACTTGTCTTTACCCATATGTCTCACTTCCTCAATTCCAACACTCTCCTTGACCCTCTTCAATCTGGCTTCCGCCCTCTCTACTCTACTGAGACTGCTCTTATCAAAGTTACTAACGACCTAATTACAGCTAAATCCAAAGGCCCCTATTCCATACTAATTCTTCTTGACCTCTTGGCTGCCTTTGACACAGTTGATCGTGCTCTCCTTCTTCAAACTCTTCAATCACTCTGTCTCTTCAATCACTCTGTCTCTTTCCTAGTTTGTTGCAAAATTGGAAGTGCTTCAAACTAGGCTTTTTTTTTTGCCTTCTTTTGCATCAACAGCAAAAAACAAATGTGAGGAAAGCTAAACTTGATGGGCGCAAGTCTCTTTTCAGCTATGTAACTATGAAACAGCCATCTCATTTCATTATAATGCTACTGAATGAAACAGTTTTTTGCTAGTGCCTGAAACTATTGGTCTACCTGAGGGTTCCAACAACTTTCTGTAGACCTTAAGTAGACAATAGAAAATTGAGTTGATGGGTCTCTGGTTCAGAAAAAAATAAGTTTGTCCCTGTTAACCCTTTTATCATCAAAGCCACCAGACAGCAGAACATTCAACTGATAAAGATATTGAACGGTAGGCTCTTGTTTCAATATGTGATATGTAAATGGGTGATTTAATAATTTTTTGGCCATATCAATATATTTCTTCTGATCCATAACCATGATGTAGACCCCTCAGAAGGTTTAGTGACAATATCAGAGTTATCCTAAATTTCCCTCAAAGCAGAGAACTCTCCATGTGTCAGATTCCCTTTAATGCTTAGTAATCAATTTTGTTAGGCCACAACGATTCATTTCTCATAACAGATTCACAAAGACTTTAATGTTGTGGAAATCTTTGGGGTCTGGTGCAAAGGCACTACGGGTGCATAAACTGATGTTGGGTAGATTGGGGCTGATTGTGCCTTTGCTGAGATCCATAAGCCCAGCAGAGTTTGTAAGCAGTCATAGTCTCATACTGTTAGGCCCAGAGTTTTGGCCTTATTTTCATTACATGTGAAATTATATTTGTGAAGAGCTAGTGTGTGGAAAATAAGTGGATATCTTATGTCAACTCAAACATAGGATAGTGTTAGTGGGGACAGATTGATAGCTCTAAAACTGCATGGTTTAGAGCCTAAAATGTCCCCTTCTCCCTATTCTGGACCCCTGTCTTGTTTGCGGTCCCTGGAACTCCTCTGGTTGTATCAGCCCTAAAAAATAAAACCTTTTTTTCAAGATGCTTTTGGGTGGGGTGATCGGTGTGGGGAGTTCTTGTGACTGTGGTAGGTCTTAGTCCGTGTCTGACGTGTCATATTCCGATGTAGCGTAATGATCAGAGTTTAGTCTGCTGGTATGTTTAAACCTATGGTAGACACATACTGACTTATAGTCTTAGTTATGTCGTAAGAACTTCTGATGTTTTTTGTTCTTAATTGGTAAATCTATCCAAATATTTTTTTAATCTTATCCAAATGAATTTTTAATCTCACCTTATTTGTATTAAATGAAGGGTCACTCCTAAATATTTGCACTTTATCTAGCACTTGTTGCAAAGTCGTAGGTTTCAGAGCTCATATTTACAAATTATATTCATTAATTTTTTTAGAGCACGCGGTCTCAGCCTCCTTCAATTCCTTCTGTCTGTTCAATTTGACTGGCTGATGCTACTCTCGGTATTAGATCTTTTTTGAGATCATTTTGCAATGTGTAAATTTCCCAACTGATTTACTTTGTTTCTTATCAGAGCTCTCTCCCTTGTCTTGTACCTTCCTTAACACACATCTGAAACTGCACTCTCTCTTCTGGCGTTGTCCCTGCTGACCTTAAACATGCCACTGTAGTACCTATCATAAAAAAAAACATCTCTTGACCCATCCTCCCACTCTAACTATCGTCCGATATCCCTGCTCCCTTTTTCCTCAAAGCTTCTGGAAAGACTTGTCTTTACCCATATGTCTCACTTCCTCAATTCCAACTCTCTCCTTGACCAACTTCAATCTGGCTTCCGCCCTCTCCACTCTACTGAGACTGCTCTTATCAAAGTTACTAACGACCTAATTGCAGCTAAATCCAAAGGCCCCTATTCCATACTAATTTTTCTTGACCTCTTGGCTGCCTTTGACACAGTTGATCATGCTCTCCTTCTTCTCTTCAATCACTCTGTCTCTGTGACTCTGTCCTCTCGTGGTTTTCCTCTTATCTCTCCCAACACTCATTCAGTGTCTCCTTTTCTAATGATACTTCCTCCCTTTGTCCTGTCTCTGTTGGAGTGCCCCAGGGCTCTGTACTTTGTCCCCTTCTAATTTCTTGTTATACTGCCTCTCTTGGCACACTTATTACCTCATTTGGATTCCACTACTACCTGTATGCTGATGACATCCAGAAAAGGCTCTCCTCCCTGGACCTTTCCCCTGCTGTCCTGCAATGGGGAATGCTTGCCTTTCTTCCATCTCTGACTAGATGTCCACCCGCTTTCTGAAACTCAATCGCTCTAAACTGGGCTCCTTGTCTTTCCTCCTCTCCCTTCAAGTTAGTGGTATCCACATAAGTCCATCATTGCAAGCGCGCTGTCATGGCATCATACTTGATTCTGGCCTTACCTTTGAGACTCACATCCAGTATGTTGCCAAATCCTGTAGATTCCATCCTAAAAACATAGTTCTTACGCAAGATACTACCATGGAGCTTGTCCATGCTCTAGTAATTTCCTGCATGGATTATTGTAACTCTCTCCTAATTGGTCTTCCCAATAGCCGTATTGCCCCGCTACAGTCTGTAATGAATGCTGCTGCCAGACTGATTTTCCTCTCTAGTCGGTTCTCTCACACCTCACACCTCTGTCAGTCCTTACATTGGCTTCTTGTATGCTATAGGAGTCAATTCAAAGTGCTAACCCATATATATAAAGCACTGAACAATTCTCCTTTTATATCTCTTCACAGATCCATAGGTATGCCCCTTCTCGGTCTCTCCGCTCTGCCCGTGACCTTCTCCTGTCCGCTGCTCACACCCGTACGGCCAACTCACGCTTGCAGGACTTCTCGCGGGCTTCTCCCTTCCTATGAAATAGCCTGCCTACCGCCATCAGACTCTCTCCTAGTCTTCAATCGTTTAAGAAATGCCTTAAAATCCATCTCTTTATGAAAGCTTATGGCCTCCCAGGAAATCAGCCATTACTAGTAACCAAGAGAAATAGAATTTGGGGTGGAATAGCGCTACAGTACTGATCACAGAGGTGAAGGGAGCTGCACACCTGAGGGGAAGGGCAACCCTCAAACCCTTCAATAAATCTGGGAACAGGAAACAACAAAAATACAGGGTGCGCTAGGTGGATGGGAGGTAGTAAAAGGACAAGTCTCTGAAAATACACAAGGGGGTCTTGGGTAGGTCTTCATTGGTTCTTGATGAGGTCCTCAGTGGTTGATATGAAAAACAAAATTAGACAAAAAGGAAGACCAATAGTGCACAACCATAAAGGATAATGTCACGGACAACACAGAAGAGAAAAATGCCAACTCACAATCAGTAGAGCGATGCCCAGCTCTAGGTAAAACAGCATACAGTAGTATTTGAAACTCCCCACATATAGGATATAGCTGGACAATAGGTGATTCTTCAATACTTTGTACAACGACTCAAATGTGTGTCAGCATATAAAAAACATAAGGGAAAAGGACGGACCAATGGTACAATAACGTATGGCACCTGCAGCTACAGACAAACACTGAAAGTCCTGAGAGTGCTAACTTACAATAATAAGAGCTATAACCAGCTCTGAGTAAAACAGCATACAGTGGTATTTAAACTCCCCACATGTTGGATATCCTTCTGGTGATGTATGGAGTGCAGGATTTATGAAAGACAAAAGCACAAAAAAGGGCCCATAGTGTTCTCAGTGAATAAAATAGTGCAAAAGGTAAAAATGAAATGTACTTACAATAAATAGAGCAGCCACACTGCTCTATGAACCAGGCGTCAGTGGAATAATCCCCACCTAAGGATTTCTTTGTAGTACTGGATCTTTAAAACAGTAGGAAACAGCCAGGATAAAAGTAGCAAAAAAATAAATAAAAATAAAAAAGACTGACCATAAGAGTATAGGTAGTCTAAAAATACTTTAATAATAACAAATTTATAAAAACACAACGCGTTTCGCCCAAAATAGGCTTTTTATAGTGTAGACAGATACTCCTGGCTGGTTACATTATATAGGCAGCAGTAATGGCTTGAATTTGAAAATTGGCGCCATAATGACGTCATTAGCATGTGATCTCGATCACATGACATGTACACATATGTAAAATAAACATAAAAGTACAAAAATGATCGTTTTACATAAAAGAATACTTAAAATGGTTGCAAACCCTTGTATAATGTATGTAGGCTGTTAAAAATTATGTTTTATTTGGTAGAAAAAGAGAAAGCTATAAAAGAAATCAGAGGTGAAAGGTTGCAAAAATCCGGCCGTGGGTGGGGTCAGATGTAAGAAGTGACCGAGGTGCAGTATGGGGAGTGAAGTTGTGATCACATCCCACATAAAGGGCGTGATCTAAACAAAGGGGGGTGGACCTCACGGCCGAAATAGGGGAATATAGGTGTGATTGTGGCGGCCATCTTAGTTGTGGGCAAAGTGAGGGAAAGTGTATTTGGTGCTATTTTTAGCAATGTGGATGAGTATAATAGGTATTATTATAATTACTAGTAACCAAGTACAGGAAAATGGAGTAGTGACTACAAATGGGTGCTAAATACACCAATAAAAAGAGGACAAACATTAGGTGGCCTTAACCCCTTAAGACCGCAGCCAAATGTACAAGTTGTGATCCAAAAAAACGTAAACAAAACCTGGCATTTGCGCTACATGTCTGTCCAACCATAATTCACCTCTTTCATATTAAATGCACCCCCCATTATTATATATCATTTTATTCAGGGGAAACGGGGCTTTCGTTTAACATCAAATATTTAGGTATGGAACATAATTTAATATGAAAAAAATATTTTAAAAATGGGAGAAAATAAGAATTTTTTAAATTTTTTTAGTTCTACGTGACATTCTAACTGTGAATGTCATAATACTGTTTGCTTTTACTGCAATACAATACACATATTTGTATTCAGCGAAGTCTCGCGTGTAAAACAGTACCCCCTATGTACAGGTTTTATGGTGTTTTGGGAAGTTACAGGGTCAAATATAGCGTGTTACATATTTCAGTTTTTTTACATTGAAATTCGCCAAATTGGTTACGTTGCCTTTGAGACCATATGGTAGCCCAGAAATAAGAATTACCCCCATGATGGCATACCATTTGCAAAAGTAGACAACCTAAGGTATTGCAAATTGAGTATGTCCAGTCTTTTTTAGTAGCCACTTGGTCACAAACACTGGCCAAAGTTAGTGTTAATATTTGAAAATGCAAAAAACTAATTTGAACGCAAATTTTGGCCAGTGTTTGTGACTAAGTGGCTACTAAAAAAACTGAACATACCCTATTTGCAATACCCTGGGTTGTCTACTATTGCAAATGGTATGCCATCATGGGGCTAATTTTCATTCCTGGGCTACCATACGGTCTCAAAGGCAACCTGGCGAATTTTAATGTGAAAAAACTGAAACGCAAACCTTATATTTGACTCTGTAACTTTTGAAAACACCATAAAACCTGTACATGAGGGGTACTGTTATACTCAGGAGACTTCGCTGAACACAAATATTAGTGTTTCAAAACAGTAAAACGTATCACAACAATTATATCGTCAGTGTAAGTGCCATTTGTGTGTGAAAAATGCAAAAAATGTCACTGTCACTGACGATATCGTCGTTGTAATATATTTTACTGTTTTGAAACACTAATATTTGTGTTCAGCGAAGTCTTCCGAGTAAAACAGTACCCCCCATGTACAGGTTTCATGGTGTCTTGGAAAGTTACAGAGTTAAATATAGTGCTAGACAATGTAATTCCCTGAACTTTTGGCCTGGGTTGGCAGGCAGGTCCTGCAAATTGTAATTAATAAAATGACCTAATTATGTAAAATTATTACATAAATATATGCGTAGAATTATTATATATATATGTGTGTATATATATATGTGTGTATATATATGTATATAATTTTTTTTTAATTATTTTTATTTATATATAGGTATACAGGGAGTGCAGAATTATTAGGCAAATGAGTATTTTGACCACATCATCCTCTTTATGCATGTTGTCTTACTCCAAGCTGTATAGGCTTGAAAGCCTACTACCAATTAAGCATATTAGGTGATGTGCATCTCTGTAATGAGAAGGGGTGTGGTCTAATGACATCAACACCCTATATCAGGTGTGAATAATTATTAGGCAACTTCCTTTCCTTTGGCAAAATGGGTCAAAAGAAGGACTTGACAGGCTCAGAAAAGTCAAAAATAGTGAGATATATTGCAGAGGGATGCAGCAATCTTAAAATTGCAAAGCTTCTGAAGCGTGATCATCGAACAATCAAGCGTTTCATTCAAAATAGTCAACAGGGTCGCAAGAAGCGTTTGGAGAAACCAAGGCACAAAATAACTGCCCATGAACTGAGAAAAGTCAAGCGTGCAGCTGCCAAGATGCCACTTGCCACCAGTTTGGCCATATTTCAGAGCTGCAACATCACTGGAGTGCCCAAAAGCACAAGGTGTGCAATACTCAGAGACATGGCCAAGGTAAGAAAGGCTGAAAGATGACCACCACTGAACAAGACACACAAGCTGAAACGTCAAGACTGGGCCAAGAAATATCTCAAGACTGATTTTTCTAAGGTTTTATGGACTGATGAAATGAGAGTGAGTCTTGATGGGCCAGATGGATGGATTGGTAAAGGGCAGAGAGCTCCAGTCCGACTCAGACGCCAGCAAGGTGGAGGTGGAGTACTGGTTTGGGCTGGTATCATCAAAGATGAGCTTGTGGGGCCTTTTCGGGTTGAGGATGGAGTCAAGCTCAACTCCCAGTCCTACTGCCAGTTTCTGGAAGACACCTTCTTCAAGCAGTGGTACAGGAAGAAGTCTGCATCCTTCAAGAAAACATGATTTTCATGCTGGACAATGCTCCATCACACGCGTCCAAGTACTCCACAGCGTGGCTGGCAAGAAAGGGTATAAAAGAAGAAAATCTAATGACATGGCCTCCTTGTTCACCTGATCTGAACCCCATTGAGAACCTGTGGTCCATCATCAAATGTGAGATTTACAAGGAGGGAAAACAGTACACCTCTCTGAACAGTGTCTGGGAGGCTGTGGTTGCTGCTGCACGCAATGTTGATGGTGAACAGATCAAAACACTGACAGAATCCATGGATGGCAGGCTTTTGAGTGTCCTTGCAAAGAAAGGTGGCTATATTGGTCACTGATTTGTTTTTGTTATGTTTTTGAATGTCAGAAATGTATATTTGTGAATGTTGAGATGTTATATTGGTTTCACTGGTAAAAATAAATAATCGAAATGGGTATATATTTGTTTTTTGTTAAGTTGCCTAATAATTATGCACAGTAATAGTCACTTGCACACACAGATATCCCCCTAAAATAGCTAAAACTAAAAACAAACTGAAAACTACTTCCAAAAATATTCAGCTTTGATATTAATGAGTTTTTTCGGTTCATTGAGAACATGGTTGTTGTTCAATAATAAAATTAATCCTCAAAAATACAACTTGCCTAATAATTCTGCACTCCCTGTATACATAGTGATATATACGTATATACTTATGTATATAGATATATATATTATTTCGTTCTACATGTATTTTGATATCAATATATATATATTAATTTTAAAATACAGTTAGAACGAAATTACGCATGTTTATATATTTTTTATCTATTTTTTTTTAATTATTTTTTAATTATTTTTGTATTTATTTTTTTAACGTATTTATATATTTATTTATTTTTTATTATATATAAATATATATATAATGAAAATTATATATATATTTAATCAATATCATTGTACGTGTATTTTTAATATTTTTAAAATACACGTAGACAGTGTATGCATATTTATGTGTATGTGTGTATATGTGTGTATATATATACTTAGATCATATATATAATAAATATATATATGATCTAAGTATATATAATTTATTTTTACACTGTTTTAACATTTTTTTTTTTTTTTTCAGACAGCAGGGGGAGTACCTGTCATTACAGGCACTCCCCCTGCTGGCAATGCCTTGGACGGCTATGCCGTCCATGTGATCGCGGGGTCCTCGCAAGGACCTCGCGATCACATGGCCCTGGGCGGCTGAAGAGGACGCAGGGGGACTCCCTGGGCTCCCAGGTAAGTCCCCCATACCGCGATCGCCGGCGTGGGATCGCCGGCGACCGGGTAAGTACATAAGATCGCAGGACGTACTATGCCGCCCTGCGGCTTTTAGAGCCACCAAAATAAGGACGGCATAGTACGTCCTGCGGTCTTAAGGGGTTAAAGCAATATAATGTGTGAGATAAAAATTACAAAAATAAGTGCTCTCTATCTGTGAATAAGCTGCAGTTCACCAACAAGGTGTTCCCTCAACCTTGTGCAAAACAAGACAAATATATAGAAAAAGGTGAACAGCGCTAGCAGTATACAGAGATATATATATTACATACGTAATTGGAGATATTTCTCGGTGGTGTAGCTTAAAAGAAAAAAAAATACAATAATAGTGCAATATATTTTGATGGTATAGTGGATGATGGAGGAATATATAATTCTCACTCACACTTTGGGGAGCTTTATAAGCTCAATGTCAAGGGCCTGGACGGAATAATCCCCGTCTGTGGATTTCTTGGTGTGCAGTCTTCTAGGTGAACTTATAGGTATGGATTTTCATGGTATATAGAACGAAAAAATACAAAGAAACCAATGGTATAGAAAGTAGGTATATGTACAATGCAAATAAAAGAGAACCTACTTACATACAGGGCCGTCTTTAATATTGATTGGTCCCTGGGCAAGCATTTGCTTGGGCCCCCTGGGCATGCAATCACTCCCTCCACCGCAACCCAGCAGCAAAACTAATGTAGAGAGTGCCCTGGTGCAAAAAAAAAATGTAGGCCTCCCCTGTAGCACAGGAGTAAAGAAAAGATAGATCCCCATCTGTCATACAACTCCTGCGATGCTATGCCAGCTGGGGATCTACCATCCTTGCAGGGTTGTATTTGTGAGCTGTGTTTGTGCAATTGAATGTAAGCATGTTTTTTTATACAGTGTATGTGTGCATTTAGGTGTGTATTTGTATGTACTATAACCATTGCAATGCAGTGGTGTACTTGTGTGTAGTGTTTCCGTTTGAATGCAGGGGTGTGTGATTGTCTGTAGTGTTGGCTTTTAAATGCAGGTGTACTTTTGTGTGTAGAGTTGGTGTTTGTATATAATTTTAACGTTTTAATACAGGGATGTGTTTGTATGTAAGGAGGTGTTTGGATGTAGTGTTGTTTTATAAATGTGTTATTCAATTTGTGTGTAGTATTGCTGTTTCAGCAAACTGGTGTGTCTGTATGTAATGTTTGTGTTTGCAGGGGTCTGTTTGCATGCTGTGTGATTTCTGGGATGTATGCACATACATATTAACACATAAACACGTACACATTAACACGCAGATACACACATAAACACAATGACACATGCTCACACCTTGACACATGCAAGCACTGGCATATACACACACACACAGACACTCAGATACACACCCTTTGACAAACAGATACAAGCACTTTCACACACACACACACATATACACATTGGCACATCCACACACAGAGATACATATACACACACACACAGGTATAAATGCAGGGGTGTATATGTGTACAGTGTTAGCAATGGAATGTTGGAGTGTATTTGTGTGCAGTGTTGGCATTAAAATGCTGGGATGTATGCATTATCATACACCAATATATACATACACACACACACAGGTACACACTGACACACAAGTACAAATAAACGCAGACCACTGACACACAGACAAACACAGCCAAATACACACACCGACACAAACACAGCCAGATACACACACACATATATGTGTGTACATTTACATATATTAATCTCTGCCCTCTAGCAGCTCCTGGACAGCAACTCCCAGCAACCTTGGCCAATATAATGTCTCAACTCTGTTCTTACATACCCTGGTCCATAATTTGGCAAAAGTGACATTTGGAAATGGTGTACAGCCTTTGATAACACTTTATGCAATAATATTTAAAAATAAATATTTTTTTTATTTATATTTAATAGGGAACTGTCAGGTTCTTCTAGGATTTTTAACATGTAGTTATCCCCAGTGTGTTACATTACAAACACCAACACATGGGTGTTTGTAATGTCTGATGAATATAAGTGAAATCAGAAATTAGCTAAACAAACAAAAAACAATATTTAGCCACCCTCCTGTCTCCTTACCTTTTGGGTTGAGAAGGATGGCTTCCCTGGGGTCCATTGGGAGCTTGCTGGCCCAGGCTGATAGGAGCATGCATTCAGCTGCCCCAGTCCCTCGTCCCCAGAATGCTTGCATCCTCTGTGTGAAGTGTGCCTCCTCCCCAGCGGCACTGAGAAGGAAGTGATCTGTTCTTACAGGGTCTGACCTCACTTCCTCCCAGCATGCCACGGGGAAGAAAGAGACTCACAGGGCAGTGTGTAAGGGGGCTAGTTGTGAGTATGTAGTCAGCCAGCCCCATATTACAGAGCAGTATTAAAGGGTCGTGTCTCCTGATTACCTCAGGTGCTGCAGGGGGCCCATGGGGCAGCTGCCTTAGGGCCCCCAGGAGTAACTGGGCCCGGGGCAGCTGCCCCTTTTGCCCCTCCTTAAAGACGGCCCTGCTTACATATACTAGAGCAATGGACCTGCTCTAGTTTAAACAGCTTCAGGTGGAACAATCCCCACCTAGGGATGTAGTGGACCCAAATGTAGCAGCAGCAAGATGGAGTGGGAAGTAGGACTAAGATAGACTGGGTAGTATAAAAATGTATATACTTTATTTTAACAAATATTTAAAAGTGAAATAACAAATATATAAAATACCAGTCAGAATAAAAAAAGTCTGTGGTTCTTCCTCACTTAACGCGTTTTGCCGTGGCTTTTTCAAAATTGAATGCTTGCTGCAGGGGTTCC
The DNA here is from genome assembly GCF_036172605.1 of Pelobates fuscus. Classification (NCBI taxonomy): domain Eukaryota; kingdom Metazoa; phylum Chordata; class Amphibia; order Anura; family Pelobatidae; genus Pelobates; species Pelobates fuscus. Next base: position 482,320,972 of record NC_086317.1, read on the forward strand.
TCTCGGTTATAAATCTTCTGTAATTGTGGAAATGAATTCCGGTGTGCAAATTGCGTCACTTCCGGTTTTGTCGTGATGACGCGGACGGAAGTTCTTCAGGCGCCATTTTGGATATGGGCAAAGAGTCCGTGGGTGCCCACAAGACGGCACAGTAATATACAAATGAAAGTAATATGTTAAATAGATATTTTCACATAGAAAATCTTGAATATTTTGCCAGTATAGGTGTTTAAACATAAAGTATTCAAAGAAGGGCATTGAAATATTCCATGCAGGTGATTACTGTTAAGTAAATGTCTGGACATTGGTCTATATATACTAGTATATGTCATCTGGATAAAGTTAGGGAAATTGGGACACAATTATGAAAATGTAATCATTGTTAACAACACTAAATGCATATTTGAGGATAATAGTGTGACAGAATACAAAGATAAAAACATTAAAATACTTGGTAAATTATAAAAAGTGAATCAAATCGAATTCTATATTCAGCCCATTAGGATGGAGGGTATCTAAACGGTAAACCCATTCCATCTCTAGTCTTCCAATATTTCTGATAACATCACCTCCTCTCCAATGTGGCTTGTATTTCGCAATCCCTAGAAATTTTAAAAGGCTAGGGTCTTTATTATGTTGTAAAAAATGTGCAGACACTGAGTGATTTTTATAGCCCTTTTCAATATTGCGGCAATGTTCACTGATGCGTATCTTTAGTGGGCGTATGGTTCTTCCAATGTATTGTAGTCCACAAGGGCACTCTATTAGGTAAACCACATTATTGCTATTGCACGTAATGATTTCATTTATGTTAAAACTTTTTCCATTTCTGTGGGATTTAAAATTTAAAGTGCACTTGTCCATTTTGTGTGTTTTTTTACAGGCTATGCATGTATTGCACCTATAGAAGCCTTTGTTAATAGTTAGAAAATTATTGTTACATGTATTTTGATTTTTTGTAAAGTTTTTTGTAAGCTGTAGTGTTAGATTGGGGGCACCTCTGAATATTATGGTGGGTTTCTCTGGTAGGGATTTTTTTTAAATTGGATCTTCTTTGAGTAGGTGCCAATTTTTATTAATATTTTTTTTAATATGTTTATGTTTGTTATTATAATCGAAAATGAAGGGGAGGGTGAACTTAGTCTGAGGATCCTGAAGGGGTTTTTTGCTTAGTAATATTTATCTTTGTGTTTTTTCAATTAACGTTATTGTTTTGTCGATTTTTTCAATATTATAGCCTCTTTGTACAAACTTTTGCTTCATATCTACGGCCTGTGTTTGAAATATCGAAGGTTCTGAGCAATTTCTCTTTAATCTAAGCATTTGGCTTTTAGGTATTCCATCCAACCATGTTGGATTATGACAACTATCATAACTGATGAAGGTATTAGCATGTACTTCCTTGAAGTGGGTTTTTGTATATAATATGTTTTCTTTAATGTAAATCTCCAAATCTAGGAAGGTAACTGTCTGTTTGCTTAGATGGGAGGTTAAGATGATCCCCTCATCGTTTTGATTACGGTGATCTATGAATAACTGTGCTGAGGACATAGGGCCTTCCCATATAAATAGGAGGTCATCTATGTATCAATGATATGAGACCAGGTTTGCGCACCAGTCATGCCCTTCCCATATTGCCCTGTCTTCCCATTCTCTCATGAACAGGTTGGCATAGCTGGGCGCAAACCTGTTCCCCATTGCTGTACCTTTAGTTTGGAGGTAGAAAGTATCTGCAAACCAAAAATAGTTATTTTGCAGGATTAAGTCTATTCCTTTTATAATAAACTCTATTTGAGTGGGGTCCATATCTTTATATTTGTCTAAAATTGACTTGACCGCTAGAATCCCTTTTTCATGGGGAATTATCGTATAAAGGGATTTTACATCGCAGGTGATTAGGATATAGTTGTCTTTCCATGTGATATCTTTTAGCTTATTTAAGAGATCTATGGTGTCTTTGAGGTAGGATCTGCTTAATTTTACATATGGCTGGAGCATAATGTCTATGTATTCGGACAAATTTGCCAGAATAGCACCTATACCGGAGACAATAGGTCTCCCGGGTGGATTGATAGAATGTTGGAGTGTATTTGTGTGCAGTGTTGGCATTAAAATGCTGGGATGTATGCATTATCATACACCAATATATACATACACACACACACAGGTACACACTGACACACAAGTACAAATAAACGCAGACCACTGACACACAGACAAACACAGCCAAATACACACACCGACACAAACACAGCCAGATACACACACACATATATGTGTGTACATTTACATATATTAATCTCTGCCCTCTAGCAGCTCCTGGACAGCAACTCCCAGCAACCTTGGCCAATATAATGTCTCAACTCTGTTCTTACATACCCTTGTCCATAATTTGGCAAAAGTGACATTTGGAAATGGTGTACAGCCTTTGATAACACTTTATGCAATAATATTTAAAAATAAATATTTTTTTTATTTATATTTAATAGGGAACTGTCAGGTTCTTCTAGGATTTTTAACATGTAGTTATCCCCAGTGTGTTACATTACAAACACCAACACATGGGTGTTTGTAATGTCTGATGAATATAAGTGAAATCAGAAATTAGCTAAACAAACAAAAAACAATATTTAGCCACCCTCCTGTCTCCTTACCTTTTGGGTTGAGAAGGATGGCTTCCCTGGGGTCCATTGGGAGCTTGCTGGCCCAGGCTGATAGGAGCATGCATTCAGCTGCCCCAGTCCCTCGTCCCCAGAATGCTTGCATCCTCTGTGTGAAGTGTGCCTCCTCCCCAGCGGCACTGAGAAGGAAGTGATCTGTTCTTACAGGGTCTGACCTCACTTCCTCCCAGCATGCCACGGGGAAGAAAGAGACTCACAGGGCAGTGTGTAAGGGGGCTAGTTGTGAGTATGTAGTCAGCCAGCCCCATATTACAGAGCAGTATTAAAGGGTCGTGTCTCCTGATTACCTCAGGTGCTGCAGGGGGCCCATGGGGCAGCTGCCTTAGGGCCCCCAGGAGTAACTGGGCCCGGGGCAGCTGCCCCTTTTGCCCCTCCTTAAAGACGGCCCTGCTTACATATACTAGAGCAATGGACCTGCTCTAGTTTAAACAGCTTCAGGTGGAACAATCCCCACCTAGGGATGTAGTGGACCCAAATGTAGCAGCAGCAAGATGGAGTGGGAAGTAGGACTAAGATAGACTGGGTAGTATAAAAATGTATATACTTTATTTTAACAAATATTTAAAAGTGAAATAACAAATATATAAAATACCAGTCAGAATAAAAAAAGTCCGTGGTTCTTCCTCACTTAACGCGTTTTGCCGTGGCTTTTTCAAAATTGAATGCTTGCTGCAGGGGTTCCTCTCGGTTATAAATCTTCTGTAATTGTGGAAATGAATTCCGGTGTGCAAATTGCGTCACTTCCGGTTTTGTCGTGATGACGCGGACGGAAGTTCTTCAGGCGCCATTTTGGATATGGGCAAAGAGTCCGTGGGTGCCCACAAGACGGCACAGTAATATACAAATGAAAGTAATATGTTAAATAGATATTTTCACATAGAAAATCTTGAATATTTTGCCAGTATAGGTGTTTAAACATAAAGTATTCAAAGAAGGGCATTGAAATATTCCATGCAGGTGATTACTGTTAAGTAAATGTCTGGACATTGGTCTATATATACTAGTATATGTCATCTGGATAAAATTAGGGAAATTGGGACACAATTATGAAAATGTAATCATTGTTAACAACACTAAATGCATATTTGAGGATAATAGTGTGACAGAATACAAAGATAAAAACATTAAAATACTTGGTAAATTATAAAAAGTGAATCAAATCGAATTCTATATTCAGCCCATTAGGATGGAGGGTATCTAAACGGTAAACCCATTCCATCTCTAGTCTTCCAATATTTCTGATAACATCACCTCCTCTCCAATGTGGCTTGTATTTCGCAATCCCTAGAAATTTTAAAAGGCTAGGGTCTTTATTATGTTGTAAAAAATGTGCAGACACTGAGTGATTTTTATAGCCCTTTTCAATATTGCGGCAATGTTCACTGATGCGTATCTTTAGTGGGCGTATGGTTCTTCCAATGTATTGTAGTCCACAAGGGCACTCTATTAGGTAAACCACATTATTGCTATTGCACGTAATGATTTCATTTATGTTAAAACTTTTTCCATTTCTGTGGGATTTAAAATTTAAAGTGCACTTGTCCATTTTGTGTGTTTTTTTACAGGCTATGCATGTATTGCACCTATAGAAGCCTTTGTTAATAGTTAGAAAATTATTGTTACATGTATTTTGATTTTTTGTAAAGTTTTTTGTAAGCTGTAGTGTTAGATTGGGGGCACCTCTGAATATTATGGTGGGTTTCTCTGGTAGGGATTTTTTTTAAATTGGATCTTCTTTGAGTAGGTGCCAATTTTTATTAATATTTTTTTTAATATGTTTATGTTTGTTATTATAATCGAAAATGAAGGGGAGGGTGAACTTAGTCTGAGGATCCTGAAGGGGTTTTTTGCTTAGTAATATTTATCTTTGTGTTTTTTCAATTAACGTTATTGTTTTGTCGATTTTTTCAATATTATAGCCTCTTTGTACAAACTTTTGCTTCATATCTACGGCCTGTGTTTGAAATATCGAAGGTTCTGAGCAATTTCTCTTTAATCTAAGCATTTGGCTTTTAGGTATTCCATCCAACCATGTTGGATTATGACAACTATCATAACTGATGAAGGTATTAGCATGTACTTCCTTGAAGTGGGTTTTTGTATATAATATGTTTTCTTTAATGTAAATCTCCAAATCTAGGAAGGTAACTGTCTGTTTGCTTAGATGGGAGGTTAAGATGATCCCCTCATCGTTTTGATTACGGTGATCTATGAATAACTGTGCTGAGGACATAGGGCCTTCCCATATAAATAGGAGGTCATCTATGTATCAATGATATGAGACCAGGTTTGCGCACCAGTCATGCCCTTCCCATATTGCCCTGTCTTCCCATTCTCTCATGAACAGGTTGGCATAGCTGGGCGCAAACCTGTTCCCCATTGCTGTACCTTTAGTTTGGAGGTAGAAAGTATCTGCAAACCAAAAATAGTTATTTTGCAGGATTAAGTCTATTCCTTTTATAATAAACTCTATTTGAGTGGGGTCCATATCTTTATATTTGTCTAAAATTGACTTGACCGCTAGAATCCCTTTTTCATGGGGAATTATCGTATAAAGGGATTTTACATCGCAGGTGATTAGGATATAGTTGTCTTTCCATGTGATATCTTTTAGCTTATTTAAGAGATCTATGGTGTCTTTGAGGTAGGATCTGCTTAATTTTACATATGGCTGGAGCATAATGTCTATGTATTCGGACAAATTTGCCAGAATAGCACCTATACCGGAGACAATAGGTCTCCCGGGTGGATTGATAGAATGTTGGAGTGTATTTGTGTGCAGTGTTGGCATTAAAATGCTGGGATGTATGCATTATCATACACCAATATATACATACACACACACACAGGTACACACTGACACACAAGTACAAATAAACGCAGACCACTGACACACAGACAAACACAGCCAAATACACACACCGACACAAACACAGCCAGATACACACACACATATATGTGTGTACATTTACATATATTAATCTCTGCCCTCTAGCAGCTCCTGGACAGCAACTCCCAGCAACCTTGGCCAATATAATGTCTCAACTCTGTTCTTACATACCCTGGTCCATAATTTGGCAAAAGTGACATTTGGAAATGGTGTACAGCCTTTGATAACACTTTATGCAATAATATTTAAAAATAAATATTTTTTTTATTTATATTTAATAGGGAACTGTCAGGTTCTTCTAGGATTTTTAACATGTAGTTATCCCCAGTGTGTTACATTACAAACACCAACACATGGGTGTTTGTAATGTCTGATGAATATAAGTGAAATCAGAAATTAGCTAAACAAACAAAAAACAATATTTAGCCACCCTCCTGTCTCCTTACCTTTTGGGTTGAGAAGGATGGCTTCCCTGGGGTCCATTGGGAGCTTGCTGGCCCAGGCTGATAGGAGCATGCATTCAGCTGCCCCAGTCCCTCGTCCCCAGAATGCTTGCATCCTCTGTGTGAAGTGTGCCTCCTCCCCAGCGGCACTGAGAAGGAAGTGATCTGTTCTTACAGGGTCTGACCTCACTTCCTCCCAGCATGCCACGGGGAAGAAAGAGACTCACAGGGCAGTGTGTAAGGGGGCTAGTTGTGAGTATGTAGTCAGCCAGCCCCATATTACAGAGCAGTATTAAAGGGTCGTGTCTCCTGATTACCTCAGGTGCTGCAGGGGGCCCATGGGGCAGCTGCCTTAGGGCCCCCAGGAGTAACTGGGCCCGGGGCAGCTGCCCCTTTTGCCCCTCCTTAAAGACGGCCCTGCTTACATATACTAGAGCAATGGACCTGCTCTAGTTTAAACAGCTTCAGGTGGAACAATCCCCACCTAGGGATGTAGTGGACCCAAATGTAGCAGCAGCAAGATGGAGTGGGAAGTAGGACTAAGATAGACTGGGTAGTATAAAAATGTATATACTTTATTTTAACAAATATTTAAAAGTGAAATAACAAATATATAAAATACCAGTCAGAATAAAAAAAGTCCGTGGTTCTTCCTCACTTAACGCGTTTTGCCGTGGCTTTTTCAAAATTGAATGCTTGCTGCAGGGGTTCCTCTCGGTTATAAATCTTCTGTAATTGTGGAAATGAATTCCGGTGTGCAAATTGCGTCACTTCCGGTTTTGTCGTGATGACGCGGACGGAAGTTCTTCAGGCGCCATTTTGGATATGGGCAAAGAGTCCGTGGGTGCCCACAAGACGGCACAGTAATATACAAATGAAAGTAATATGTTAAATAGATATTTTCACATAGAAAATCTTGAATATTTTGCCAGTATAGGTGTTTAAACATAAAGTATTCAAAGAAGGGCATTGAAATATTCCATGCAGGTGATTACTGTTAAGTAAATGTCTGGACATTGGTCTATATATACTAGTATATGTCATCTGGATAAAATTAGGGAAATTGGGACACAATTATGAAAATGTAATCATTGTTAACAACACTAAATGCATATTTGAGGATAATAGTGTGACAGAATACAAAGATAAAAACATTAAAATACTTGGTAAATTATAAAAAGTGAATCAAATCGAATTCTATATTCAGCCCATTAGGATGGAGGGTATCTAAACGGTAAACCCATTCCATCTCTAGTCTTCCAATATTTCTGATAACATCACCTCCTCTCCAATGTGGCTTGTATTTCGCAATCCCTAGAAATTTTAAAAGGCTAGGGTCTTTATTATGTTGTAAAAAATGTGCAGACACTGAGTGATTTTTATAGCCCTTTTCAATATTGCGGCAATGTTCACTGATGCGTATCTTTAGTGGGCGTATGGTTCTTCCAATGTATTGTAGTCCACAAGGGCACTCTATTAGGTAAACCACATTATTGCTATTGCACGTAATGATTTCATTTATGTTAAAACTTTTTCCATTTCTGTGGGATTTAAAATTTAAAGTGCACTTGTCCATTTTGTGTGTTTTTTTACAGGCTATGCATGTATTGCACCTATAGAAGCCTTTGTTAATAGTTAGAAAATTATTGTTACATGTATTTTGATTTTTTGTAAAGTTTTTTGTAAGCTGTAGTGTTAGATTGGGGGCACCTCTGAATATTATGGTGGGTTTCTCTGGTAGGGATTTTTTTTAAATTGGATCTTCTTTGAGTAGGTGCCAATTTTTATTAATATTTTTTTTAATATGTTTATGTTTGTTATTATAATCGAAAATGAAGGGGAGGGTGAACTTAGTCTGAGGATCCTGAAGGGGTTTTTTGCTTAGTAATATTTATCTTTGTGTTTTTTCAATTAACGTTATTGTTTTGTCGATTTTTTCAATATTATAGCCTCTTTGTACAAACTTTTGCTTCATATCTACGGCCTGTGTTTGAAATATCGAAGGTTCTGAGCAATTTCTCTTTAATCTAAGCATTTGGCTTTTAGGTATTCCATCCAACCATGTTGGATTATGACAACTATCATAACTGATGAAGGTATTAGCATGTACTTCCTTGAAGTGGGTTTTTGTATATAATATGTTTTCTTTAATGTAAATCTCCAAATCTAGGAAGGTAACTGTCTGTTTGCTTAGATGGGAGGTTAAGATGATCCCCTCATCGTTTTGATTACGGTGATCTATGAATAACTGTGCTGAGGACATAGGGCCTTCCCATATAAATAGGAGGTCATCTATGTATCAATGATATGAGACCAGGTTTGCGCACCAGTCATGCCCTTCCCATATTGCCCTGTCTTCCCATTCTCTCATGAACAGGTTGGCATAGCTGGGCGCAAACCTGTTCCCCATTGCTGTACCTTTAGTTTGGAGGTAGAAAGTATCTGCAAACCAAAAATAGTTATTTTGCAGGATTAAGTCTATTCCTTTTATAATAAACTCTATTTGAGTGGGGTCCATATCTTTATATTTGTCTAAAATTGACTTGACCGCTAGAATCCCTTTTTCATGGGGAATTATCGTATAAAGGGATTTTACATCGCAGGTGATTAGGATATAGTTGTCTTTCCATGTGATATCTTTTAGCTTATTTAAGAGATCTATGGTGTCTTTGAGGTAGGATCTGCTTAATTTTACATATGGCTGGAGCATAATGTCTATGTATTCGGACAAATTTGCCAGAATAGCACCTATACCGGAGACAATAGGTCTCCCGGGTGGATTGATAGGGTCTTTATGAATCTTTGGGAGAAAATATATGACGGGGATCTTTGGGTGGGTTGTGTTAATATAATTGAATTCTTTTGGGGTCAAAATTCCTTTTTCTTTGCCGTCATTTAGGAGGTTTGTTAATAATATTTTTATATCTCCTGTGGGATATTTTTTCAGTTTGGCATATGTTTGTGGGTCGTTTAGTTGTTTATAGGCCTCAGTCTCATACATCTCTTTGGATAGGATAACTAACCCTCCCCCCTTATCGGACGGTTTGATGACAATTGAGTTATCATTATTTAAGGTTTTGATAGCCTCTCTTTCTTTTCTATTTAGATTAAATGTGTCGTATTTGTAGTTGGTCTCTATTTTTGCAAGGTCTCTGTTTACCTTTTTCTCAAAGATTTCGAGTGCTCCGGATTTATAATAAGATGGATAAAAAGTAGATTTGTTCTTTAAAAAGCTATTTTTAAAAACATCAGTATTGGAGCAAGTGTTGGTTATATTATTAGTTTCTGAGTTTTTAGAGGTGTAAAACCTTTTTAATGTTGCATTTCTAATACATTTCTTCACATGAAGGCTTGAAAACTATTGAAGGTTTTTGTTGGTGCATATTTTAATCCTTTTTTTAGGACATTTGTATGCTACTTAGTGCTTTCCCAGATAGGTTAAAAATGCCATGGTTTTCTATATTGTCGCTTTGGTTTAGAATCGGTCTGATCTGACTTTCTTTTTTGCGGTGATGTTTCCTTCCTGCCCTTCTTCCTCTAGGGATCTTTTCTGTCCTATAATGGGGGTTAATGGTAGACGGTTCGAATGGAGTTCTTGATTTATAGGGATCTCTAAAAAAGATGTTTCATCTAGATGTTCTGAGAAAGATAGGGTATGGTATCTGTTGGTTCTCAGTAGATCTGTGGGTGATCTAGATCGGGCTCTATCAGATTCTCTATGTGACTTGGTGTTTACTTTCTCCCATCTATAGTTTTAATTTTCCATTTTTCTTTTTGGTGATGTTGGTCTATATAAGTGTATCTGTGTGTTTTTGGTCTCACTATCAATGGGGTCTTTTCTCTAGATTTTGATCTGTATCTTTTGTTTTCGGTTTTATTGGTTATAGTTTTTGTATATGATTTTTTCTTGGAATCTGTCTTGTTTTAGAGTATTTCCAATCTTTACCTTGTTGGCATATGTGTCGAAGATTTTAGGTGATCTTCTACGTTGGTGTGCGGGGGAATGTTCTTTAGGTCTGTATTGTTGTTTGTTATACGTAGGTTCGTGGTTTGGTTGGGGTTTGTGTCTATAGGAATTACCTTTGTAAGGTGAGTGTATAGATCTATATGTGTTTCGTTGGTGATAATTTTTTTGTGTGTGTTGTTGTCATTGTTAAATCTTGTCCTTGTATTGTAAGTTCTTACTTGGTTGTGCGTATAGTCATATATGTCTCTATTATATTTACTTATTTTAATTTTTTTGTGTCAGTTTCTGTTTTTTCAACATTTTTATTTTTATTTTTAGTGACGAATCATAGAATTCTTGTGTGTCGCTGAAGGGAGTGAGTTGTTCCTTTAGTGAATTTATTTTTTTATCTAAATGTGTGAGTTTCTAATTTTTTACCTGGATAAGGGATTTCATTAATCCAAAAGTGCATGTTTCTAAGTGTTTAAATCAATCTGCCATAAATATTTTATTATCAGTGTCTGAGGTTGGCATTTTGAAAGTCTCAGGCCTCTTGGGGTAATATTTTCTTGTATGTATTTACTTAATGTGGCTACTTCCCATTTTAGTTTCATTTCTTTTATAAGGGAATTTTCTAATTCTTTTAAAAGTTCTTCTATGTTGTCAAATCTGATTAGGGGTTATTCTATGGTTTGTTCGTGATTTACATTACAATTGTTGAATATATCATTAATATCTATGTTGTAGTTCTCTCTGAATTCAAAGAGAGACATGTTGTGTACAGATGGAGCTACCTTATAAAGGAAACTTTAACAAGAATAGATAAAAATTACAAAAATAAGTGCTCTCTATCTGAATAAGCTGCAGTTCACCAACAAGGTGTTCCCTCAACCTTGTGCAAAACAAGACAAATATATAGAAAAAAGTGAACAGCGCTAGCAGTATACAGAGATATATATATTACATACGTAATTGGAGATATTTCTCGGTGGTGTAGCTTAAAAGAAAAAACAAAATACAATAATAGTGCAATATATTTTGATGGTATAGTGGATGATGGAGGAATATATAATTCTCACTCACACTTTGGGGAGCTTTATAATCTCAATGTCAAGGGCCTGGACGGAATAATCCCCGTCTGTGGATTTCTTGGTGTGCAGTCTTCTAGGTGAACTTATAGGTATGGATTTTCATGGTATATAGAACGAAAAAATACAAAGAAACCAATGGTATAGAAAGTAGGTATATGTACAATGCAAATAAAAGAGAACCTACTTACATATACTAGAGCAATGGATATAAATAAATAAAGCAATAAATAGAAAATATCTATTTAGCATATTACTTTCATTTGTATATTACTGTGCCGTCTTGTGGGCACCCACGGACTCTTTGCCCATATCCATAATGTGTGAGATAAAATGAAACAAAGTGTGCTTTAGTGTATATACAATGTGACTAATTAGGTGTCTGGGGAATGGATACAAGATATCTTTTTATTATTATAAGTTTTTACTTTGAGTTATGTTTTTTTTTTCCTTCATCCCACCTTCCAAAGACTGGATTGCACCAATCCTAGTTCTTTTTATATAGTGTTTTGCTCTTTCACACTAATACTGTTCAAAAAGCCACAAGTAATGCAAATAATCATCTTTATTGTATTCAATGTTCAGTGGTCACACTAGTCAGTTGGTATGTACACTTGTGTATCTATGTCACGGGAGGTCTACTGAACTCAGTGGGGGGGGGGGTGAATCATCACATCTGGTCTCTGAACTAGTGGACATCATGATGATGAGTTGGAGAAAGAGGACGAACAGGAATTTGGGGATAAAAATGATAAAGATGGGAGGGATGATCATGAAAATGGGGATGAGGATGATGCCGTTGAGGAAGATGATGAAGAAGATGATATTGAGGACATTGAAGTTGGCAATAATCAATGGAAAGATGGTGATGACGACTAGGATAATCTGAAGGGAATCTGTAGTCAGTATATACTGGTTTTCTTTTTGCATCGTCTTCTAAGCATGGCTTTTCATATTGAGGCACAGAGGACATGACGCACGTGGCATTGTCATGGCTACTGTGACTTGACTGATTATAAGCGAGGCTCTCAGTCTTCCAGCTTCCACAAGAATCCTTGATCACTTTATCTATGTACTTGGTGGTGGGCGCCTTTCTTATCAGGAAGCCAGGACCAATCATGGGGAGATGATGAGAATATTGAGGATCCAGAAGAGAGACATGTAGTGTTGGCTTTTTATACTTTTTATCCTCATTCTCGTAGCTGAGATTAAATTCTGTCAATTCCTTTCTTCCAAATGACTTTAGTTGCATACAGACTCCTGCAGGAAACAGACAATATATTTGATCTTTTTCTGTAATCTTTGTCCAGACGAGCAGCATTACACATAGTCTGTACTTACCTGTTTCTATGTCATCACCAAAGTCTCTTCTTTTCCTGTAAATAATGAAAATTCACATTTAAATTATCAGCATCCATCAATGCACCTAGTCAACTGCCCTTACTCTGAAGCATGGTACATTTCCAAAGCATTGTGTACATAGTATTACCTTAGAAACACAATAGTCCACATGTGATAAAATAGATATGCCCTGATCGATATCTACGAAGGATCTGTTGGCTTTCAACAGGAAAGGAAAGAAAATGTGCTTTCTGCCACCTATGTTTATAAACATAAAAAATGGATCTGTTTGTGTCAGGGCTGTGAGCCAAGGACCATCTGGTGGTTTATAAATCAAATTTAGTGATTGAGTGTTATTCACTAGTCTGGGAATTGACCCAAGAATCATACTTTCAAGCACAATACAGCCGAGCTGGACAAATAGCTGAGTGGGATACATGTTCCAATTCAGCTATTTTTTCCCCCAATTTTGCAATTCCCAGTTTAGTTTCTTGTCTGCTGATCAACCCTAACACAGAGCCAACTTGTTTTATGTTTCTGAGCTCTTAGTCAGTCTGGATTGATAATCAAAGACTAAAAGTGGTAAACGATGTAAGTGCCAAAAAAATTAAAACACAGATTTCCACGTTTAAGTGTCAAGGGAGCAATGCTTTATAGTGTGGTAAACGTGAAACGTGCCTGGTAGTCCTCCAAGTAGTTCAAAAGAGCGTGTAAAATCGTAAACGTTGTAATTGCCAGATATGTGCAAACATTTTTTTTTTTGCGATTTCCTAACATATTCGCTTTTGGCACTTACTACCTTTACCACTTTTAGTCCTCATTTAAAATAAAGATAATGAAAAGTAATGATATTTGAATATTTCTGGCTATCACTCTATCAGTTATGCCTGAACCATAACTGATAACGTAAAGCCTTTAAATTAAAGCTGCTAACAGATCCATTGCTGTTTGTAGCTATAATTGTGGCAAAACAGTTTTAAAAAAATTTGAGAGCTGACAGGGGAGCTGACCGGACTGGCGTGGAGGAGAAGGGAGCTGACAGGAGCTGCAGGAGAGGTAAGTTACAGCTCTCTGACAGCCCCCCTCCTACACAGCCCCCAGTCTATATTATGGCAATGTAAATTGCCATAATACAGACATTGACTCGAGTATAAGTCGAGTTGGGGTTTTTCAGCACAAAAAATGTGCTGAAAACCTCAAATTATACTCGAGTATATAGGGTAATTTTGCAATGTGTAATCTGAAACTGCTCTCTCTCTTCTGGCGTTGTCCCTGCTGACCTTAAACATGCCACTGTAGTACCTATCATAAAAAAAAAAACATCTCTTGACTCGTCCTCCCACTCAAACTATCGTCCGATATCCCTGCTCCCTTTTTTCCTCAAAGCTTCTGGAAAGACTTGTCTTTACCCATATGTCTCACTTCCTCAATTCCAACTCTCTCCTTGACCTACTTCAATCTGGCTTCCGCCCTCTCCACTCTACTGAGACTGCTCTTATCAAAGTTACTAACGACCTAATTGCAGCTAAATCCAAAGGCCCCTATTCCATACTAATTTTTCTTGACCTCTTGGCTGCCTTTGACACAGTTGATCATGCTCTCCTTCTTCTCTTCAATCACTCTGTCTCTGTGACTCTGTCCTCTCGTGGTTTTCCTCTTACCTCTCCCAACGCTCATTCAGTGTCTCCTTTTCTAATGATACTTCCTCCCTTTGTCCTGTCCCTGTTGGAGTCCCCCAGGGCTCTGTACTTTGTCCCCTTCTAATTTCTCGTTATACTGCCTCTCTTGGCACACTTATTACCTCATTTGGATTCCACTACTACCTGTATGCTGATGACACCCAGATATCTCTCTCCTCCCTGGACCTTTCCCCTGCCGTCCTGCAATGGGGAATGCTTGCCTTTCTTCCATCTCTGACTAGATGTCCACCCGCTTTCTGAAACTCAATCACTCTAAACTGAGCTCCTTGTCTTTCCTCCTCTCCCTTCAAGTTAGTGGTATCCACATAAGTCCATCATTGCAAGCACGCTGTCATGGCATCATACTTGATTCTGGCCTCACCTTTGAGACTCACATCCAGTATGTTGCCAAATCCTGTAGATTCCATCCTAAAAACATAGTTCTTACGCAAGATACTACCATGGAGCTTGTCCATGCTCTAGTAATTTCCTGCATGGATTATTGTAACTCTCTCCTAATTGGTCTTCCCAATAGCCGTATTGCCCCGCTACAGTCTGTAATGAATGCTGCTGCCAGACTGATTTTCCTCTCTAGTCGGTTCTCCCACACCTCACACCTCTGTCAGTCCTTACATTGGCTTCTTGTATCCTATAGGAGTCAATTCAAAGTGCCAACCCATATATATAAAGCACTGAACAATTATCCTTTTATATCTCTTCAAAGATCCATAGGTATGCCCCTTCTCGGTCTCTCTGCTCTGAGCTTAAGGTATAAATTTACCACCCGGACAGTTTCTGCTCACTGCTGATACCCCTGATGACGGCGTGTGGTCACGCCGAAACGTACGTCGGGTTCTTCTGTGTTTTTAATACTCTTTGAGCACTTTGCTCTGAGCACCTTTTTCACTTATGTTTTCCTAGCACGTGTGTGTAACCTGGGGCTTCAGATGTTATGACAGCATTTAGATTAGAACACCCACGAAGGTGTTTTATAGGAGATAGGGTATTAGCATAGCACTACTGTTCGGTTGGGAGTGTGTGTTTCTCCCTTTCCTTGTTCTCTCCTACTGCTTTGTTACCTGAGTTATGTATGGGGGTACATATTGCCTTCTATCCCCTCTCCGTTTTTTGTGAGGGTTCCTTTTGGCTATTAGGCTCTTGACTAGCCCTGTTCCTACCATACATATTTCTCCCTATATTATTCTGTCCATCACTGATAACCAAGGCTTTTAATAGATTTCAATAAAGGCTTTTTTATTTTTTGGCAACTACACTACTGTTGAGATTGGACTGGGTACTTACCCTCTGGGCGGTCTTTATATAAGACATCCCTTTTTGGGTTTTTTTCTTCCTTTTTTCTACAATTTCCAGGGTTACCCCCTTTTAACCAGTCCAGGTGACCTCTATACTCTGGAGGCTCGGCAGTGGGATACGGGAGTGTCTTTTCCTTCCCCCCACTTTCCAGCCTTTTGAGTTTCCTTTTTCTTGTTATTTAATTAAATTGGTGTTATTCACCGTGTGGTCACCACCATTACTATTATCAGTTTTTATAACCGTTTTCCAAACTGCAATGGCAGGCTTTCTGTCTAATAAGCCCAGCGCAAGTACGTGGTGTGCGGACGCTGATTCTGTGTTCAGTACTGAAAGTACACTAGATACGCTGTCTCCCCCTAATATTCACACCAGCTTTAATAAGCTTACTAAACTCTTTAAACAACAAATTAAGATAAGCTGGGAAGTCTCCACTCTCGAGAAATACATCTCTAAAAATATCATCCCTAGAGGGTTAAGAGTTCAGACCTCTCCATCAAGACAAGTCGAGATGGAAGATTTCTATAAAGAATGGGATGAGGCAGCTACTAAATGCTCAAATACGTTCATGAGTATTATTTGTAAATATGAGTCTATTAAACTATCCAATGTTCAACTAGAACTGGATAAAGAGATTGAGGTGGTCCAGGGTTTTAAAGTAGAACCACAATTTGAATCACTAGAGATAAAACTCAAATCCAATCTGGACAAATTCTCTCACATTATAAAAGTGAGGAAACACCAGAAGTATATGAGAGATACAAAGGTAGAATTTACCGTTCTTTTAAAAAGAGGTCCAAAGTAGACTCTGACCAATTCAGTACATCTGAATACGAATCAACCGATACTGAAACTGAAAAACCTCAAACCCCTACTCCTAGGAATCCAACTGAAAGTATTCTTAAAAAGGGGGTGGATTTTTTAGGATTAAGACAAGCGGATCTAACTCAGGGTCCGCACACCAGATACAGGGGCAGAAGTCAGAGACGACGCAGGGAATGAGAGCATGCTCTCTGCGTATCATTAATCTCTCTGATACCATCCTTGGTCAGACCGAACTTAGCGTATTGGAGAAGGGTCTTTCATTCGTACCCATTCCAACATTCAGCAAGTTCAACTGGACTAAGGATGTAAACCTTTTTGTGAGAAAGCTTGCCTTGTATAAATACCATGCAGTACGTAAAGAAACTAAGGCCCAAAGCTTGGGTCTATCACCAAACGACTTGGAGTGCTTAGACACTCTGGTGGAATTACTTAACTCTGGGGATGGTACTATACAATCTGATATACCACATACTAATTTGAAACCCAAGAGTAAGTTTATCCCTCATTTTCAGGATTATAAAAATTTGGAGGTATTTTTGGAAATGGTTACCAGGGAAATAGATAAGATAAAAATGGATGACTTTGATCTATCCCCTAATGGCAACCTTAATACTCAGGAACTAATAGCCCTGAAAAAACTACAGAGCTATACAAATTTGATTTTCAAACCCTCTGATAAAGGGGGCAATGTGGTGATACTTGACAGAGACCACTACATTCGTATAGCTGAAAGACTTCTATCCGATAAAAATACTTACCGTGTACTAGCAAAAGATCCTACAAAAGCGTTCCAAGTTGAGTTAAAAACTATGCTTACTAAGGCTGTGAATCATCAACTCATTAATCAGGATGAGTTTGAATTTATGTGCACCAAACAACCATGTCTATCTACTTTTTATTGTTTGCCTAAAGTGCACAAATCCCTAACCGATCCGACCGGTAGGCCGATAGTTTCTGGTTGTGATAACCTAACTCAGAATGTAAGCATTTATGTGGATAAAATTCTGTCCCCAGTAGTACAGAAGCTACCATCTTTCCTTAGAGATACTAAACAAATGTTGCATTTATTGACCAACCTTATTTTACCCCCAAACGCTATCCTGTGCAGCCTTGACGTGGAGGCCCTTTACATCTCAATTCCTCATAACCTAGGTATTAAACATACCCGTGAACTATTAAATCTTGAAACTGACCTACCTGAACATTATGTGAATTTTGTGATGGAATTACTTGAATTCATTTTGACTCGTAATATCTTTCTGTTCAATGGCAAAATCTTCCACCAGACCACTGGTACAGCTATGGGGATGTCTTGTGCGCCCTCATTTGCCAATCTCCATCTAGGCTGGTGGGAGAGGTCTTATTAGGGCAGATCCCAAGCTGAAATCATACACTAATCAGATCTTCTATTGGAAAAGATACATCGATGATGTGTTTTTGATTTGGCTTGATACATCAGAGAGATTCAAAGAATTTGTATGTCTGCTGAACAGCAACGATTTTAACTTACGATTCACTAGTGAAGTAGGGGGTCAAAACCTTTGCTTTCTAGATCTAGCACTACAGGTATCTAAAGAAGGCAAAATTGAAACAACCTTGTACAGAAAGAAGACAGCCTCAAATAACCTGCTATGCTGGTCTAGTCATCACCCCATATCACTCAAATCCGGTATCCCAATAGGCCAATATTTGAGACTTCGACGATTAAAAGCAAATGAGCTGCGTCACATGTTTAAGGCCAAAGGTTACCCAAATAGGGTTCTGAAAAGAGCCTATCTGAGGGCAATCCACACTGAACGGGAAACCCTAATTACAGATGGGGGTCGTAAGACTGAGGAAAAAAAAAAACACGGTGCATCGAAACATATGATGCAGGATGGGACACTATGCTGAATGTCTTTCAAAAATGTTGGCCTATCCTCCAATCAGATAAGCATCTGAAGGAAATTCTGCCATCACTCCCTTCAATTACAGCACGGAGGGGCAAAAACGTGAGAGATATCCTAGCACCTAGTCACCTCTCAACTACGTCCCCGTCAGGTTACTTTCAAAAATACCTACCAATGGGTTCTTTCCAATGTGGTCACTGCAGTGCATGCCCGTTTATTACCAAGAGGGCCACTGACAGCAAGGGCTTAATGAATTTCAAACCACGTTCCTTCTTTAATTGTAACACAACAGGAGTAGTTTACCTACTGTCTTGCTCCTGTGGCCTAAAATATGTAGGCAAGACTTTTCGCCACTTTAGGCTAAGGATACGTGAACATGTAAATTCTGTCAAGAGACGTTTGGAAACACCCGTCTCAAGGCATTTACATCTACATCACAATCACTCCTCGGCAGGCATCCGGTTCATGGGTCTTGAACATGTACCACAGCCTCCTAGGAAAGGAAACTGGGACCTAAAACTAAGACAAAGAGAGGCGTTTTGGATTTACCATCTCAAAACGCTATCTCCCCTGGGGTTAAATGAAGGGTTTTCATATTCCCCGTTTATTTAAAGTACTGCAATAATTCTGATAATAAATGGTATCTTAAGTTATGCCTGTATATATGTATATATTCTTTATTTATTTCTATTAATATTTGGTGTTCATATGTCCATTCACTTTTCTTGTATTATAGGTCTAAGAGTTTAGGGGTCTGTTTTGTGTTTGCAAAACTAATGGGTTACTATTTACAGTGGCAATAAAATAATTGTCGGCTTCTGTGTATGATTGCCCATATAGCCATTGTACTTATCCCTTACTGGTTTACAACGGTTATAAGTTGTTTCTTTAATTGTACTAAAGCTACACAATACAGCCATAAGAATCAATCCACATACTTGACCTATATGACACAATTTGGACATTCCAAGGGTTAACTGTTAAGCTATGGATACTGCCCTTTAGACATAGTAAGTATCCATTTATATCTGTTCCGGGCGGGGCACTCAACGGGTTAATTCCCTTCCACCTGATTATGTTCAGCTTTCTGTTCTGGCCACCTCTGACATAGAAATGTGGGCTGACACTATGGTGTGTTACACCACACCCCCACAGCCCCATTCGCAGGAGGACCAGAGCAGCTTAGACACAATCACAGGTGATTACAATAAAGCTTATGAGCTTAAGGTATAAATTTACCACCCGGTTAGTTTCTGCTCACTGCTGATACCCCTGAGGACGGCGTGTGGTCACGCCGAAACGTACGTCGGGTTCTTCTGTGTTTTTAATACTCTTTGAGCACTTTGCTCTGAGCACCTTTTTCATTTATGTTTTCCTAGCATCTGTGTGTAACCTGGGGCTTCAGATGTTATGACAGCATTTAGATTAGAACACCGACGAAGGTGTTTTATAGGAGATAGGGTATTAGCATAGCACTACTGTTCGGTTGGGAGTGTGTGTTTCTCCCTTTCCTATTTCTCTCCTACTGCTTTGTTACCTGAGTTATGTATGGGGGTACATATTGCCTTCTATCCCCTCTCCGTTTTTTGTGAGGGTTCCTTTTGGCTATTAGGCTCTTGACTAGCCCTGTTCCTACCATACATATTTCTCCCTATAGTATTCTGTCCATCACTGATAACCCAGGCTTTTAATAGATTTCAATAAAGGCTTTTTTATTTTTTGGCAACTACACTACTGTTGAGATTGGACTGGGTACTTACCCTCTGAGCGGTCTTTATATAAGACATCCTTTTTGGGTTTTTTTCTTCCTTTTTTCTACAATTTCCAGGGTTACCCCCTTTTAACTAGTCCAGGTGACCTCTATACTCTGGAGGCTCGGCAGTGGGATACGGGAGTGTCTTTTCCTCCCCCCCACTTTCCAGCCTTTTGAGTTTCCTTTTTCTTGTTATTTATCTCTTTAGGAAAGCTTATGGCCTCCCAGGAAATCGGCCATTACTAGTAACCAAGTACAGGAAAATGGAGTAGTGACTACAAATGGGTGCTAAATACACCAATAAAAAGAGGACAAACATTAGGTTGCCTTAAAGCAATATAATATGTGAGATAAAGTGAAACAAAGTGTGCTTTAGTGTATATACAATGTAATTAATTAGGTGTCTGGGGAATGAATACAAGATATTGTTTTATTATTATAAGTTGTTTTATTTTGAGTTATGTTTTTTTTTTTCCTTCATCCCACCTTCCAAAGACTGGATTGCACCAATCCTAGTTCTTTTTATATAGTGTTTTGCTCTTTCACACTAATACTGTTCAAAAAGCCACAAGTTATACAAATAATCATCTTTATTGTATTCAATGTTCAGTGGTCACACTAGTCAGTTGGTATGTACACTTGTGTATCTATGTCACTGGAGATCTACTGAACTTGGTGGGGGGGGGGAATCATCACATCTGGTCTCTGAACTAGTGGACATCATGATGATGAGTTGGAGAAAGAGGACGAACAGGAATTTGGGGATAAAAATCATAAAGATGGGAGGGATGATCATGAAAATGGGGATGAGGATGATGCCGTTGAGGAAGATGATGAAGAAGATGATATTGAGGACATTGAAGTTGGCAATAATCAATGGGAAGATGGTGATGACGACTAGGATAATCTGAAGGGAATCTGTAGTCAGTATATACTGGTTTTCTTTTTGCATCGTCTTCTAAGCATGGCTTTTCACATTGAGGAACAAAGGACGTAACGCACGTTGCATTGTCATGGCTACTGTGACTTGACTGATTATGAGCGAGGCTCTCAGTCTTCCCACTTCCACAAGAATCCTTGATCACTTTATCTATGTACTTGGTGGTGGGCGCCTTTCTTATCAGGAAGCCAGGATCAATCATGGGGAGATGATGAGAATATTGAGGATCCAGAAGAGAGACATGTGGTGTTGGCCTTTTATACTTTTTATCCTCATTCTCGTAGCTGAGATTAGATTCTGTCAATTCCTTTCTTCCAAATGACTTTAGTTGCATACAGACTCCTGCAGGAAACAGACAATATATTTGATCTTTTTCTGTAATCTTTGTCCAGACGAGCAGCATTACACATAGTCTGTACTTACCTGTTTCTATGTCATCACCAGAGTCTCTTCTTTTCCTGTAAATAATGAAAATTCACATTTAAATTATCAGCATCCATCAATGCACCTAGTCAACTGCCCTTACTCTGAAGCATGGTACATTTCCAAAGCATTGTGTACAAAGTATTACCTTATAAACACAATAGTCCACATGTGATAAAATAGATATGCCCTGATCGATATCTACGAAGGATCTGTTGGCTTTCAACAGGAAAGGAAAGAAGGAAATGTGCTTTCTGCCACCTATGTGTCTATTTGTGTCAGGGCTGTGAGCCAAGGATCATTTGGTGGTTTATAAATCAAATTTAGTGATTGAGTGTTATTCACTAGTCTGGGAATTGACCCAAGAATCGTACTTTCAAGCACAATACAGCCGAGCTGGACAAATAGCTGAGTGGGATACATGTTCCAATTCATCTATTTTTTCCCCCAATTTTGCAATTCCCAGTTTAGTTTCTTGTCTGCTGATCAACCTGAACACAGAGCCAACTTGTTTTATGTTTCTGAGCTCTTAGTCAGTCTGGATTGATAATCAAAGACTAAAAGTGGTAAACGATGTAAGTGCCAAAAAAATTAAAACACCATTTTCCACGTTTAAGTGTCAAATGAGCAATGCTTTATAATGTGGTAAACGTAAAAAGTGCCTGGTAGTCCTCCAAGTAGTTCAAAAGAGCGTGTAAAATCGTAAACGTTGTAATTTCCAGATATGTGCAAAAAATGTTTTTTTGCGATTTCCCAACATATTCGCTTTTGGCACTTACTACCTTTACCACTTTTAGTCCTCATTTAAAATAAAGATAATGAAAAGTAATGAAAAGTAATATTTGAATATTTCTGGCTATCACTATATCAGTTATGCCTGAACCATAACTGATAACGTAGAGCCTTTAAATTAAAGCTGCTAACAGCTCCATTGCTGTTTGTAGCTATAATTGTTGCAAAACAGTTTAAAAAAAACCCATTCAGTTTTACAGTTTGTAGCAGTTCGATGCATTGCCGTCCTCATTGGCACAAAATGTGAACAAACCCCAGAATTATTATTTATTAAACTACTTGATGACAACTCAGAGACGTGACTGGCTATCTCAATGTGTGGTAGCCTATGGGATCTGTTTTATAACCTCTTATAAAACTGTTTAAACTGTTTTATATCACTTTCAGTGCCGCAGAGGAGAGAGGTGTATTTCCCATATCTCCACTCTGGCACAGAAAGATTAAAGGATCACTATAGTGTCAGGAAAACATAGCAGTTTTCCTGACACTATAGTGCCCTGAGGGTGCCCCCACCCTCAGGGTGCCCCCACCCCGTGGCGCTGAAGGAGTTAAAACCCCTTTAGCTGCTTACCTTATTCCAGCGGCGGGCACCCTCGGCGCTGGTGACCTCTCCTCCCCAGCCGACGTCAGCTCCCTCTGCCAACGTCAGCAGAGCCGAATGCACATGTGCCGCGCGCGCATTCAAACTGTCAATAGGAAAGTATTTATCAATGCTTTCCTATGGACGCTCTGCGCGATGGAGGCATAATATGCCTCCAGCGTCGCAGATGCGCCTCTAGTGGCTGTCCAGAAGACAGCCACTAGAGGCTGGATTAACCCCAAATGTAAACATAGCAGTTTCTCTGAAACTGCTCTGTTTGCATCTGAAGGGTTAAATCCTGAGGGACATTGCACCCTTACCACTTCATTGAGCTGAAGTGGTCTGGGTGACTATAGTGTCCCTTTAATATGCCACTTGCTTAGTGGGACCATACAACTAGAGTCATTAGCGTTTCCACAATAAACAAAAAGGTTGTCTCAAATCTATGATAGCACAACGCCAATTAGTAAATACCAAATGGCATTGCATTTCCTGTTTATTTCAGTATTTCAGCTTGAAACATTTACTATTTGGGGTCAGGTCAAAAGTTACTACAGTCAGAAAATTTCACTTCAATTGTAAACACGTCAAACTGGTAAACTAAAACCTCCATCTCTTTATTTAACACTGTAATGCAGTGATTTCTACATATATTGTTATATATGGTGAAACACATACCTTAGCAACATACACATGGTAATCACACCTCCAATTAGAAACACAATCGGTGTAACTGCCATGACAAGAACAAAGACTGGAAATCCTAGAATTAAACAAACATGATGTTAGAAATTCACTTATTATTACAAAGTTTACAATCAGTGAAAAATGTTACAAAAAGCAAATCATCGATTTTCATTCTAACAAGAAGCGTCATTTCTTGTTTTACTGTCTGGGACCTCTGCTGGTAGGACACTACAGAAACATAGAACTTTGTGTACAGGCATACCCCGCTTTGCGGACCCTCACTTTGCGTACACTCGTGAGTACGGACATACCCACGAGTGTGCGTTAAAGTGCCTCGCGAGAACGGACATTCAGCAGCCGCACAGCCGCAGTATGGCCGAAGAGGCGGAGCTGATGCACGGAGTCCCCGTGCAAGCTTTGCAGCGAGCCTCTATGTTAATACAGGCTGAAATTGTCTAAATACAGTTCAGTATTTAAATACACAGCACCATCTGTTGTTACAGCTGAAAAAATAGTTGCAGGAGTAGTCTCATACACAGCGCCATCTGTTGGTTGAGCAATGTTTAACCAGTTATGGGTCTGTTGACAGCATTACAAGCAGTTCTTACTCTTATGAAATAAAGGTAAGTATACTGTACAGTTCTTTCCGTAGTCATTCTCAACTTGAGTCACAGCTCATTACAAACTTTCCCAAGCTTTCGAATGAGAGACATGTGGAATAAAACAATGTACAGTATAAGGCTTTTTGATTTCTACAAACAGTGTACATTCACTTCTGAACACTAATGTGAGATCCTCACCTGCTTTGTTTTTATCAGTAGCTATCTGGTCTTTGGTGAACTCTCCCATTTTTGTATCTGTCCATGTGGGACGCGTAGATGAAATGTATCCTGCAGAGGAGAAGATCAAGTAAATAACTGTTTGCACACATGGAACTTTTGCCTGCTTTCTCTACTTCCCAGTTAAATCATCAATGCAGGCTGAAAACAGATATTATCAGACTCTCTCATTTAAATGAGTTCCCTTTATTGACACACTCTGTGAGAGAACCCGAGCCATTGCTGATAGCATGCACACAATGGAGCGATCCAAGTATATAACTCCATGTGTAGAACTTCCCGTGGATGCTATCAACTTGTTCAGTAGTTCCATCAATGTGGCCCAATTAATGGAACTGCTGCCAAGAGCTAAACTACATTGTAGCGGAGCTCCCTGTACCCTGACTGGGTATCTCTGCCAAGGACCGCTTCCTAGCTGGAACAAGGTAAAACCCCAGCGCTTCTGCCCCAGTCGCTGTGGCTTGACTGGGGTCCTCCTGGAGCAGGATTGGAGACTAGCTCTATTCCCTCCCAAGGACTGGACGACACACGGTCCTGGGAGCTCTAGTCCTTATAAGGACTTTCACTGCTGAATCCTCCAAGAGCTGGAACAAGGTGCTAAGCAGTGATTATATCCCTTCACCTCCCAGTAACTAGACGACACATAGTTCTGGGAGTCAACTTGTTTAATGCATCCAAACACAGCCAATCTCTAGGCCTGGGAGATAATTGCGTTAAAGATCGGTAAGCTAATTATCTCCCAGGAACAGAGAGGCAAACCTAAACATTTAAACCATAAAAATACCCCAAAACAAAATAGCTGAGCTCCTGAGGCCGCAATACGGGTTGGTCCGTCTGGCTCTTAGGTAGCATTTGTTCCCTTTAGTCTGAGGCACCTTCCCTCCAAAAGGCGCTCTCTTGGCGGATTTCAAAGTGGTTCAAAACTGCGATCCAAGTTGTCTGGGAAACCATTCCATAACATTCGTGGCTAAGTCCCCCTGAGGTGATCGAGAACCCACGAAGTTCCCACTGTGCAGTTATAATCAGATTGTCTAAGAGAAACCATCTGATTGGTGCAGCGTAGCGTTTTGCTGCGCATTTGCACTAGCCCCCCATTGCTTTCCTACGGAAATTAGAGCTCCATTGAGTAAAGCAGAGCTACGAGGGAGAAATTATAAATAAAAAGCCTTTGTTTACCCTGGCAGTGCTGCCCTGGCCACCTAAGCTGTGACTGGGACAATATACTGCTAGGAATACATACTGTATACATATAGTTATATATATTCCTAACGTTACCGTGTTTCTTTAAGATCAGTATCTTATTTTTTATTGTACATTTTGTAATCCAGTATTTATATAAAGATTAAACATTGTCCACATGCAGCTTAGAGTGTCTCTTTAAGCACATTTTACGGGCATTAACAAGGTATTTTTCTTACCCGGATTGTTGAACATAAACTGGACATTTGAATCGGAGACACTGCAAAAACATAAATCAAGTTAAAAAAGCTCCTTTTAGAATTGAGGTAGGTAACGAATGCTTTATTATAGCAGGACAGGTCTGGCACAAGCATCAAAATAAACTACAGGGAGTGCTTTGCTGTTATTTTCAGATATTTAAAAGCATTGTCCAGCAGTAATAAGTTCAATTAAATAAATAAACTCAATCCTCACGTGTGTCATCATACAAACCCGTATATTTAAACCTCTCTTTTTAAGGGGTTAATATAAATGAACTTGATTTGACAGCCCTCTAGTTATGCAATATATATGGATTGTGTCCCTGTAGCATGAACATATGGGCTATGATGAACATGGAGGATTCTATAGCCCACATTAGGTCTCTTAGGGTAGCCGGGCCGGCTTCTCTGGCTAATCAATTACACACAACCAATCAGTGAGAAGCTAGCATCACCTGTCCAATAGGAATTTTACAATCTGCTCTAAATAAGGATATTGTGTATAAATAATCATTTTTTTAATAGCACAATAATTCCAACTTACCCTTTTGGCAAAATCTGACTGGTCACCATCCCTTTGAATTGGAATGTGCGTTGTAATCGAGTTATAAGAACCTGACCGCCCAGATTGTCTACGATAGCGCCGGCATGGACAGCCGATTTGCAAACGAAGGACGACTGCAAAGAAATAAAAAGAGAAAGCTTAATATCTGTCAAATGTATTAACGTCTGTAATATTAACACAGATTGGTAGTAAACAAGCACTTAGATGCCTTGAAATTAAGTCAGTTTATTGGTACGTGTTGATACTTGGATCCCTCCTGTAATCTGTGTGATGTGTTAGTTTGGGTAATTAAAGTAACTAATCCCTCACATAACTGGCATTTTATGGGAAAGATCATATTTTGAAATTCTAGATCGCACAGTGTAATATCACACCGCGTAGTATGCGATAGCTGTAATTCCAACTGAGATACTGTGAATGACACTGCTGGGGTGCCTGGAGTGATGAGAGTTAGATCAGCTGATGACAATAATTCTTTCTTATTACTACGCAAGGTAAAACTGATGTAGATCATTTGTTTCTGTTGACAATTTATCAGTTTTCAGGAAAATAATAATAATGTCTGGAACAGCCTACATTTTCTAAAACAGATATTTGTTCCATGGCCTGCGTGCGGAGAGCTGCTTTCTCTCATTGGGAAGAGGGTAATGAAGCTCCTCTACCGCGGTCCACAATCCCACTTAACGCAGAGTGACAGGTGGAAGAAGGAAGGTCTGTGACCCAGGACGGACTCCCCCCCCCCCCCCCTGCTTATTAGTGACTGCTCCGTACCCGGGGTTCTATACTCTTCACAGATATATTACAGCTAAAGCAGGGTCACCTTCCTCTTTACAAATATCAATGGTGTCCCTATCTAGACTTAATTCATTGACCGAGTGTGCCAGCTGACATTTTCAGCCAATGAATTCCATTCAAAAAAGCACCGCGTTGAGATCACTATTAATAGAAATGTCCACTTTATTGATATCTGTGTAGACCTGGGTGTCTATCTAACCATGTGAAAATAATCTAAATCTTAACGATGGCACAGCACATGGAGACTCCCAACATAAGGACTATAATGGGCTGTGGTGGTTATGGTGTTAGAGTGCCCTTGTAGAAATGTTTAGTGCTATTCTATTGGTGATGTTTTTTCTCATGATAGTCCCCAAAGGTTAGTCAAGCTCCCCACCAACTTCCATCGTACACCAACTCCACAAGCGAGGGGACTTTACACAGGACCCAGTCACTGTCAGATGGAACTATGGGCAGGGATTACCACGAATGCTTTGATTTAATACTTTGCCCAATAGAAAATGTGCACTAGGAAGAAATGTTCGCACAGCTCAGTTTACACACCTCTTGGTATCCATTAGTCACATCTCCAAATACGTTTCCAGCTACATCCCAGCATCCGGCTGGACAATAGTTACTGAAATTGTAGAAATAATGTTATTGTTTATAAAATGCTAACTTACTCCGCAGTGCTGTACAAAGGGTAATCAAAACACAGAAGAAGAGATTACGTTTAATACTCGTACTGTACACCGGTATATTATCACACTGACATATTGAATTCTAATTCAGATTCCCCAATTCACATACACTCTCCGCTCAGCTGATTTACTGCCTGAATTTTAAAGGTTGATTGACGATTCACCTCAGTTCAATGTTGGTGAATAATTCCCTGCATTTACCATAATTTTCTCATAAAACAAATTCTTGTAAAGCAGGCTTGCCCAACAGGTAGATCCCCAGATGTTGTAGAACTACAACTACCATGATGCTTTGTCATTGTAAATGCCTTCTAAAGGCATGCAACGCATCATGGGAGTTGTAGTTTTACAACATCTGGGGATCTGGGTTGGGTAGCCCTGTTGTAAGTATTAGATAAGCGTAGTTTTTTTTATTGGACATTTTTGGAGTGTCAAGCTTTCAGGAGATCCCCTCTTTGTCAAGCATAAAGTCTAAAGACAGGGATCTCAGAACGCTTGTTGCAGACCAATAGAAAGGTATTACAATATTCTATGATCACATTTTATTTAACATAAACATGTTCTATGAAGGTATAATTAGCCAAATCAAGCGTACCTGAACTCTGGGTCTTCTTTATAGTCACAGCGAGTCAAGCAGGTAATGAAATCTATCAATAAAAAAAAGGAGCAGGGTGAGATTCCTGCACACGTATTTTAACACCTTAAGAGCCGTATTTATTTAAAACGAATTAACTGGCAGCATTCTATAGCAGTAAGAGCCATAGCCGAGAGCTCAAACACGGGTCACATTTCTCCGCAGGTAATGTAGCAGTAGTGTTCATGCCTGCAGAGTATGGTCAATCTTGAAGCTACTGTCAAAGAATTATGAATTTAATGCTCTCACTGTCAGTGACGGACAATATTGACATGACATGTACAAAGGAGCCCCGAGACACAAACTGAATCCTTCGTAACACACATTCACAGTTTAGTAGACACAGTACCTGGATGATCACTGCTGGCATAATTAATCAGAAATCCTCGGCCAGACACATGGAGGCCACTTTCAAAACGAATGGTGGCAGTATTATCATCTAAGAAAATGTCCGTCTTTGCCTTGCTCAGATCTCCACTGTAACTCACTGAAATAATATATGGAAGTGTCAGTAGCTTAGAGATGCAGAATATCATTTGTATTTTATATGTATGGATAGCGTCTATAATAAACTGTATTCTATAATGCTGCTGATCACGTCTGGTACTTAATCCTAATCTGAAAAAATGATTTCCAATGAACTGTGACAATTTTATGAAACCAGTACATGTTCCAAATATCCAGCATTTGCTTTCCATCCCACCATACTGTAGAATTTATAGAGACTCACCATATTCCTCAGTAGATGAACCCTTGTAGATTTTCAGAGATGCAGAGTCAATATCCAGGTCCAAATCAGCCACTTTGATGTACAGCTGTTTACCGCTCTGCACTCTGATGGTAATCTGGCAAACTGAGTGGTCGGGGTATGTTTCAGGGTAGTTCTTTGATGTAAGAGTTCCACCCTCATCATTCATGACCACGTGGCCACATCCATCCACTGTAGGAAACAGAGAAATGTCCCTTGTGAAAAAAATAATGAATATCCGAGGTGTCACCCTGTAATGGACAAGGTGTATACTGCGCACTTATAAATAATACAGACTCACATAACAATATTGTCCATGTATGGTGTATTTTTTTAACCAGCAACGTGGGACACTGAGAGGGTTATTCACTAACCAAACTGTAGCCAAATTAAATCCAAATGGCATAATTCGGCCTAAAATGCCTGATCTGGAAATTGTTACATACTGTGACCAATGTCCAGATTTAGGAATGGCCTCGTACTGGATGGTTATGCCCCGTTCGTTACGCGATTCGGATGTTAGTAAGTAGACCAGATAACATTATCCCAACACCAGTCAAATCAGATAGTAGCACAGGTATCACACAATCTGTATGTTCGCTGCCCGCATACTCAGCATAAAGGCCATAGGAGAAGCCCGATTCCAGATAAATCGGTGCTGGTTAAATCATGTTCTCTCTCAGCATTGAGCTGAACAGCATAGCAAAGCGACCAGTACTCACCCAACGTTTCTGCCAGTAGTGATAGAGGGGCACATAGCAGGAGCCCAATGAAAGACAATAATCCAGCCATTAGGCTGTACTGTGCTGTCTCAGTCCTTAGTCCTGTGAATAACAGTGCTTCCTAATTATTATTATAAGTAATTATCGCTAATATCTTAGCAATGCCATGAATGTTCACCAGCAGTTCGATATATGTCTTAATATCAAAAAGCTCCTTCAGAATGGCGAGTAATTATAGTGATGAGATAGATATTACATCATCACAGTAATGTCATAATGCACTGGTCAGGGCACTGTAACCTTAAGTCATTAACACACAAAATACCCCTAACCATTGTTATTAATATTCTAGCCTAATGTAGACACTGGAGAGGCTATAGAATGCAACTCCCATCACTCTCCAGCCAACATGGGGCATATAAGTTATCACAGAGTATAAATAACAATAAATACATGGTTTAAAGGCAAATGACAAAATATAGTCTGGGTAGATCTCTAAAAAAGAAACAGTATGCGATATAAATTAGTAAATATAAGACACAAAGTAAATATTTTACCAATAGGACACCTATCTAGGGGGAGCATATAAGTCAACGCAGTATAGTTAATTTTCTTTTCCTCAGTTTCTCAGGACATTTGAAACCATTTTTGAACATTTTTCTCCTATAACATTTTTTATTATGTATGTTGTAGTAGTTATAGTACTTGTAGTGTCCCTTTAAATGTTACGATTCTTGGGGGCTGACAAATACCCCAGGTACGCACCTACTTGGTAACAGAAACAACTTGATATAAAGCTACGGGTAAATGAAATCAGGTACACTGTACTCCCTCCTACAGCCCAATGCACTGACCACTGCTTCGCTCCAGTAAACGTCCTGCTACATTTACAGTCCATTGTACATCGCTACACTACATTCAGAGACATTTACACTTTTTCTCCAAATTGTATACCTTACTAACTATTGAAACAAGCTGAAACTATGTCATTAATTTAGACATATAACATTATCCTAATGGCAGTCAAACTAGATAATAGTACAAGTATCACACAATCTGCACACGTACTCCACAAGCACTTACCCAGTGTTTCTGCCAGCAGTAATACTGGGGTACATAGCAGGAGCCCAACGAAAGGCAATAATCCAGCCATCAGGCTGCCCTGTGCTGCCTCGGTACTTAGTCCTGCGAAAAGTAGCGCCCTCTAATGTCCAATTTCAGGTAAAGATTAGGTATGAAAACAAGAGCGTTCTCAAGCAATTTGATATATATCTTAATATCAAAACAACTCTTTCACAATGGTGAGTAATTCTAGTGATGAGATATGGTTATTACATCATCACAGTGATGCCATAATGCAGTGGTCAGCACAGCACACAATATAGAGGTGTATATCCTGCACTGTAACCTTGACTTATTCCCACAAAGAATACCTCTAACCATCATGGTTAGTCTCCTAATTTAATGTTTACACTAGAGATACTACAGAATGCAACTTCCATCACTCCCCAGTCATTATGGAGCATATATGTTATCACACTATATTATAGACTCTTAAAATATCAGGCCACCTACTAACTCTAAACTCAATGAGTGATTTCCTATTTTAGGGCCCTGTCCATGTGTAAAATTCCAACCAGGAAAATACAATACAATATGGAAAACAGGAGACAAAAACGAAGTATGAAGTAGTATTTTCAGATAGTTGGTGAGGTAAATAAAAGGAAAAGCACTTACACTTTTTGGGAGCTAGTAATTAGCTCCAAATATATGCGCTCGGAGGTATAATCCCCGATTATGGATCTGTGGAATATCTTGATCTTGCGTGCGGTAGTCTTTCCGGTTGATAGTTGTGTCGTAGCTGGTGTGGTATGAGCTCCCTATCTCGAGATATTCAGCATTTGCGCTTGTCAGTGCCCAGGAGTATAGCAGCAAAGGGTCACCAGGATATTCAACATATATAAAAGAATAAAATATATACAGTGATCTCTGTAGTAAAATAAATAAAGGTGATAAAAGGAGATATACTCACTAGTGGAGAGCATCAATGGGTTTTGCCGAATCCTTATAGCTTGGGTGGTATGTTCCCCCCCAAGGAATCGGATGTCAGAATCTTCTGGATACAATCTTCTGGATAAAATCAGGAAGGTCCCGATATGGTTAAAAATAACTAAATGTATTGAAAATAAAGATGAAAACCATAAAAAGAATAAACACTGATGCATTTCGCCAAAGATAACAGGCTTTCTCTAAGTGTTACAGAGTATGGACCAGTCCTGATTAAATAGCAGACATTTAAATGCCATCACAAAAATTCTGAATGCTTAAAACACATATAAGAAACAGGCATAGTGTAAAACCATCAAATATGTAAATAAAAGAAATAATGCTATGCACGTGCAAATATATATGCCACTAAAAGTGGCATAAAAAGCACTTCACTTACAAACGTAGCCACTTTATGGCTTCCTCTGTACTTACAGGTATTTGTACGCCTTCAAACAAATAAATGTGACCTTATGAATGTTTCAGTTTTTTGACAAGGAAATCAGTGACATCAAAAGGAGCAACACTGTAATGATGTCTAGACAGGGTTTTGTATATATACATTTGTGATGTTGACCAACAGTGGAGAAATCATTTGTCAAGTCCAATGTCACACACACTGCCATAATAGGGAGGTAGGTATTTTATGTAAAGGACAGATGTTAGGAGGTCTTTATCACAAACTTCCCGAATTCTTTGTTCTTGTTTAACTTTAAGAAGCCATAGAAATTCAGAGGCAAGCCATGTATTTGGCTGTTTCTTGCTCTCACACACTCACACATACATTTCCTGACTTTCTGATTTGCCTGACGTGATATTCACGTTTAACCCCTTAAATCCGGAGGACGTACTATTACGCCCTGCAGGAGCCGGCTCTAAACGCCGGCGGGCGTAATTGTACGTCCTCGCTATAATGGCCGCCCACGTGGCCGGCGCTAATCGCCCGCTGCAGATCGCGGTCGGGGGGGATGCCTGGCCCCCCAGGCAACCCCCCCTGTGGCCGGTGACCGCGATCTGCAGTCTCTGATCGCAGTGACATGCTGTCACTGCGATCAGTATTCAGCGTGTGTCAGCCGATTTGAAAATGGGCTGACACACGTGGCCGGCGGCTTTCATCCTTGTGCAGATCGCGGTCGGGGGACTTACCTGGCCCCCCAGGCAGTCCCCCTGGGGTCAGGGACAAGCTGTCACTGCGATCTCAGAGCGCTCTGATCGCAGTGACAGCCTGTCACTGCGATCAGTGTTACATGTGTCAGCCTATAGGCTGACACATGTAACTGGCACAATGATCCCCCTGCAGATTGGAAGGGGGGTGTGCTTGTACCACCCAGGCACTCCCCCCTGTGGTCAATTACCCAATCTGCAGGAGGTGATCACAGTGACAGGCAGTCACTGTGATCACTGATCCTGTGTGTCAGCCAGTGATGTGAAATCACTGGCTGACACTGTCTCTGCCCCTCTCCTGTGAAAAAAAAAAAAAATATTAGTTAAAAAATAAATAAAAAAAATTACAGTTACAAATAAAATATACTTAGATCATATATATTATATATATATGATCTAAGTATATATATATATATATACACATACACACACACACACACACACACACATTTACACATACACGAAGTGTATTTAAATATTAATATATATATATATAAATATATATATATTAATATCAAAATACATGTAGAACGAAATAATATATATATATCTATATACATAAATATATACGTATATATCACTATATATATACCTATATATAAATAAAAATATTTTTAAAAAATTATATATATATATATATATACGTATTCTATACATATATTTATGTAATAATTTTACATAATTAGGTATCCTAATTAATTACAATTAGCGGGACCTGCCTGACAACCCATGCCGAAAGTATAGGGAATTTAATTTGCGAGCACTATATTTAACCCTATAACTTTCCAAGACACCATAAAACCTGTACATGGGGGGTACTGTTTTACTCGGGAGACTTCGCTGAACACAAATAATAGTGTTTCAAAACAGTAAAATGTATTACAACGATGATATCGCCAGTAAAAGTGACGTTTTCTGCATTTTTCACGCACAAACAGCACTTACACGGACGATATTATTGCTGCAATACTTTTTACTGTTTTGAAACACAAATATTTGTGTTGAGCGAAGTCTCCCGAGTACAACAGTACCCCACATGTACAGGTTTTATGGTGTTTTCAAAAGTTACAGCGTCAAATATAAGACTTGTGTTTCATTTTTTTCACATTAAGATTCGCCAGATTTCTTACGTTGCCTTTGTGACCCTATGGTAGCCCAAGAATGAAAATTACCCCTATGATGGCATACCATTTGCAATAGTAGACAACCCAAGGTATTGCAAATGGGGTATGTCCAGACTTTTTTAGTAGCCACTTAGTCACAAACACTGGCCAAAATTGGCGTTTTTTGCATTTTTCACACACAAACAAATACTAACGCTAACTTTGGCCAGTGTTTGTGACCAAATGGCTACTAAAAAAGACTGGACATACCCCATTTGCAATACCTTGGGTTGTCTACTTTTGCAAATGGTATGCCATTATGGGTGTAAATTTAATTCCTGGGCTACTATACAGTCTCAAAGGCAACGAAACCAATCTGGCGAATTTCAATTTCAAATGTAACACGCTATATTTGACCCTGTAACTTCCCAAAACACCATAAAACCTGTACATAGGGGTACTGTTTTACACGTGAGACATCGTGAATACAAATATGTGTATTGTATTGCAGTAAAAGCAAACAGTATTTTGACATCCACAGTTAAAATGTCACGTAGAACTAAAAAAAATTAAAAAATTATTTTTTTCTCCCATTTTTTATATTTTTTTTATATTAAATTATGTTCCATACCTAAATATTTGATGTTAAATGAAAGCCCTGTTTCCCCTGAATAAAATGATATATAATAAGGGGGGATGCATTTAATATGAAAGAGGTGAATTACGGTTGGACAGACATATAGCGCAAATGCCAGGTTTTGTTTACGTTTTGTTCTGTTCACAACTTGTACATTTGGCTGCGGTCTTAAGGGGTTAAATACTTCACAATTCAGTGTTGCTGTTTGGTCTTTGTTTGTTTTTAGGAGCTTTGAATTTTCCTGTACTTTGCCCCTCTTAAAAACCCATGTACATAGATATTCTTTTGAAACCTAGATGGTTTCATGGATTATATGAGTCCATGAACCTTGTCTCAAGACCTCATAGTTGTGGCCTTCAATATATCTGATGTCTTTACTGGTGAGGTACCTACAACAAATGTTTGTCTCACAGTTCGCTGTTACTGTTCAGTCATTGTTTTTTCTTTTTTTGTCATAGTGAATAAAGAGCCCTGCTTTACATTCTTTACAGGAGCTGTGGATTTTTCAATAATTCCATGTGACTCACTGTGCTCAGAGTTGGAGGTGCTCTTATCAGTTTCATCTTCTACTATCTGGTCAGGGTCCTGTTTCGTCTGCACATTCTAAACTAAGGTCCTGGTCACTATTAAGATTTAATCTCTTAAACTTTTTCAAAATGTTTTCCCTACAATAAGTCTAAGAATTTCTTCCTTAGGAACCTTTGGTACCCTGGGCATTTGTAAAGCAATATGGATATGAAATTATGTGATGTCACTTGGATTAATGTAATATGTTCAAATAGAACTTTTATTGATACCGTTTTTTTTCTCTACAATTTAGCAATTTGCACTTTTTTGCAATTAGAACTCTTCTGATCTCCTTTTGATAGTGTTTGCGTAACCGGATCGGCCAAGGTTGAGCAAGTGCGGTATGCACTCTCCCTTTACCTGATAAGACTGTATACATCTAGGGGGTGTGGAAATTGGGGGATGATGACAGGTAAGTATTATAAATGTATGTTTTTTATTTTATATAAAAATGAAACTAGAGTCCATAGAGATGTTCAAACAGCAACTAGATGCATACTTGATAAAATTGAATATTCAAGGATATAATATTTCAATGTAGGGTAATAGCTTCTTGATCCAAGCATAAATCTGACTGCCATTCTGGGGTCAAGAAGAATTTTTTTTCCTAGTTTGTTGCAAGATTGGAAGTGCTTCAAACTAGGCCTTTTTTGCCTTCTTTTGGATCAACCGCAAAAAACAAATGTGAGGAATAGTGATGTCGCAGCCCCAAAATTTTCGGTTTGCGAACGGCGAACGCGAACCGCCATTGACTTCAATGGGCAGGCGAATTTTAAAACCCACAGGGACTCTTTCTGGCCACAAAAGTGATGGAAAAGTTGTTTCAAGAGGACTAACACCTGGACTGTGGCATGCCGGAGGGGGATCCATGGCAAAACTCCCATGGAAAATTACACAGTTGATGCAGAGTCTGCTTTTAATCCATAAAGGGCAGAAATCACCTAACATTCCTAAATCCCAATGGATATGGATTGACACCTGACATATGACATATTGACACCTTGACATATGGATTGACACCTTGACATATGGATTGACACCTGTCCTCAGAGACCCTGATGCACACGGACACAGAGCAGAATTAGGACTGTTCCCCCTACATAGGGTCACTTGGCAGATATGGCGTGGTCGTGGGAGGAGGATCACTTTCACCTCTTCCCCTGTTAGATTCCCGTTGTGCTGTGACATCACCCTTATACGCTGTGTAAACCATACTTTTTAATTTATTTTGCAAATGCTGCATCCTTTCCGACTTGTAATTCGGTAACATTTCTGCCACTGTCTGCTTATACCGGGGGTCTAGTAGCGTGGACACCCGGAACAGGTTGTTCTCCTTCAGCCTTTTTATACGAGTGTCCCTCAACAGGCACAACAGCATGAAAGACCCCATTTGCACAAGGTTGGATGCCGAGCTACTCATTTCCCGTTCCTCCTCCTCACACAGAGCAGAATAGAGACTGTTCCCCCTACATAGGGTCACTTGGCAGATATGGATTGACACCTGTCCTCAAAACCCCTGATACACACTGACACAGAGCAGAATAGGGACTGTTCCCCCTACATAGGGTCACTTGGCAGATATGGATTGACACCTATCCTAATGATCCCTGATACACACTGACACAGAGCAGAATAGAGACTGTTCCCCATCCTCAAAGCCCCTGATACACACTGACAGAGAGCAGAATAGAGACTGTTACCCCTACATAGGGTCACTTGGCAGATATGGATTGACACCTGTCCTCAAAGCCCCTGATACACACTGACACAGAGCAGAATAGAGACTGTTCCCCGTCCACAGAGACCATGATACACACTGACACAGAGCAGAATAGAGACCGGGGGTCTAGTAGCGTGGACACCCAGCACATGTTGTTCTCCTTCAGCCTTTTTATACGAGGGTCCCTCAACAGGCACGACAGCATGAAAGACCCCATTTGCACAAGGTTGGAGGCCGGGCTACTCATTTCCCGTTCCTCCTCCTCACACAGAGCAGAATAGAGACTGTTCCCCGTCCACAGAGACCATGATACACACTGACACAGAGCAGAATAGAGACTGTTACCCCTACATAGGGTCACTTGGCAGATATGGATTGACACCTGTCCTCAAAGCCCCTGATACACACTGACACAGAGCAGAATAGAGACTGTTCCCCGTCCTCAAAGCCCCTGATACACACTGACACAGAGCAGAATAGAGACTGTTCCCCTTACATAGGGTCACTTGGCAGGTATGGATTGACACCTGTCCTCAAAGTCCATGATACACACTGACACAGAGCAGAATAGAGACTGTTCCCCGTCCTCAAAGCCCCTGATACACACTGACACAGAGCAGAATAGGGACTGTTCCCCCTACATAGGGTCACTTGGCAGGTATGGATTGACACCTGTCCTCAGGGACCCTGATACACACTGGGGGGAGCTACTGTCCTCCCCCACCCCTGCGCGGTGGGTAGGGGCCATAAATCACAATGGGGGGACCTACTTTCCTCCCCCCCGGCCCCCACCCCTGTGCGGTGGGTGGGGGGCATAAATCACAATGGTGTGGACCTACTGATAGGAGTGGAGTATTGTTCATATCAGTTTAATACCTTCCGCGTCTCCTATCAGTGGACGTGTATATGGCAGCCATTTTAGGAACCGCACACCTGGGACCCGAGCAAGGTCACCTCATTCAAGCTGCTCTGGTTCCTTGATGATCCAGCTGCCCGTGAGCTAACATGTCCCGTGGAGAAGCACTCTGTCCTGTAAAGCCTCACCACAAAAAATGTAAATAAATAACAGCACTCGGAGTGGTGAGTTGAGTTTAGTAAATGTTCATATCAGTTTAATACCTTCCGCGTCTCCTATCAGTGGACGTGTATATGGCAGCCATTTTAGGAACCGCACACCTGGGACCCGAGCAAGGTCACCTCTTTCAACAGGTGACAAGATTTGGCCCTGTAAAACTCTCCTGGATATTATGTACAATTTCTATGGATATGGCAGTGATTTCTGTAACAGGGAGATGGAAGAAGATGCTTGGTCGGTCCTCTTACTTGAAATTTGGGGCACTGCACGGGCAAGCTAATGTGCCACCAGATAGGAGTGGTGAGTTTAGTATTGTTCTGATCAGTTTAATACCTTCCGAGTCTCCTATCAGTGGACGTGTATATGGCAGCGATTTTTAATTGTGGAATCACCTCCCCTTTTTAGGCCAAGGTTGGAAGATGCTTAGACCACTGGTATATTGGTGCCATCTTGGAGGATTTTTTGGGGGTTTGGTTTTTGAAGCCACAGTGCAGCACCAGTGGGCCTAAAAATTAGGCATGTACACATGCCTGAAAAATTTGGTATTGTTGCAGCCGCTGCTGTAGCAGCGGCCAGAAAAATTGTTGTTTGTTTCACAGGCAGAACCCTAGTTGGTGGCAGATAAGTCACGCAAGTCAACCGGCATTCAGAGCTAAAATACAGCAGCGTGTGGACCATTTTTAGCCCAAGGCAGCTCATCTCATCAGGCCTTTTTTAAATGAATGTATCGCCCAGTGTCAGTCCCTTCGGGATCCATCCCTCATTCATCTTAATAAAGGTGAGGTAATCTAGACTTTTTGCACTCATTGTGCATGAGCGTCCAGTAATGTGGAAAAAAAATTCCCAGCTCCCCAGAGGCTGTCCTAGCACCCCGGTCATACAAATATTCATTAACAGCTTTTTCTTGTTGGAGCAGGCGGTCAAACATTAGGAGTGTTGAATTCCAACGTGTAGGGCTGTCGCAAATCAAGCACCTCACTGGCATGTTATTTCACCGCTGGATATCGGCAAAGTGAGCCATGGCCGTGTAGGAACGCCTGAAATGGCCACACACCTTCCCGACCTGCTTCAGGACCGGCCTGCTTCTGTAAGCCTGTGTACTTATGCACAAAGCTTTGTACGATCAGATTACACACATGTGCCATGCACGGCACATGTGTCAACTTGCCCGACTTCAATGCCGCTATCAAATTTTTTCCGTTGTCACACACCACTTTGCCGATATCCAGTTGCTGCGGAGTCAGCCACTTTTACACCTGTGCGTTCAGGGCGGACAGGAGTGCTTGTCCGGTGTGACTCTCTGCTTTCAAGCAAGTCAAACCCAAGACGGCGTGACACTGCCGTATCCGGGATGTGGAATAGTACCTGGGAGCTGGGGGGGTGCCGTTGATGTGGAGCAAGACGCAGCAGCACAAGAGGACTCAGCCGAGGAGGTTATGGAAGAGGATGGAGTAGGAGGAGTAGAGGAGGTGGCAGCAGGACTGCCTGCAAGTCGTGGCGGTGTCACCAACTCCTCTGCAATGCCACGCATTCCATGCTTGTCAGCCGTCAGCAGGTTTACCCAATGCGCAGTGTAGGTGATATACCTGCCCTGACCATGCTTTGCAGACCAGGTATCAGTGGTCAGATGGACCCTTGCCCCAACACTGTGTGCCAGACATGCCATGACTTCCTTTTGCACAATCGAGTACAGGTTGGGGATTGCCTTTTGTGAAAAGAAATTCCGGCCGGGTACCTTCCACTGCGGTGTCCCAATAGCTACAAATTTTTTGAACGCCTCAGACTCAACCAGATTGTATGGTAAAAGCTGGCGGGCTAATAGTTCGGACAAGCCAGCTGTCAGACGCTGGGCAAGGGGGTGACTTGGTGACATTGGCTTCTTACGCTCAAACATGTCCTTGACAGACACATGACTGTGGGCAGATGAGCGGGAACTGCTCAAGGCGGGAGACGGAGTGGCGGATGGTTGAGAGGGGGCAAGGAGGACAGCAGTGGTTGACGTGGCTGAAGATGCTGGACCAGGAGGAGGATGGTGGCTTAGAGTAGGCGTGCTGCTTGTACTCATGTGTTGATCCCATAGGCGTTTGTGATGTGAGATCATGTGCCTACGCAAAGCAGTTGTACCTAGGTGGGTGTTGGACCTCCCACGACTCAGTTTCCTTTGGCACAGGTTGCAAATGGCATCGCTGTTGTCAGAGGCAGACACACAAAAAAAATTCCACACTGCTGAGCTCTGCAATTACGGCATTCTGGTGGTGGACACAGCATGCGTTGATTGGCGTGCTGTCGGGCTGACCCCGGGTGCCGATGCATGCTGTCTGACTGTGCCACTAGCTCCTTGCGACGACCCACCCCTGTTTCCAACTCGTCTCCTCCTCCTCTCTGTCTCCCCATCTGAACTTTTGCCCTGTTCTTCTTCTTGCCGAGCGGGCACCCACGTGACATCCATGGACGCATCGTCATCATCAACCGCTTCGCTTCTATCTGACAACTCAGAAAAGGAAGCAGCAGCGGGTACAACATCATCATCATCACACCGTACCTCCATGTGTTTAATGCTGCCTGCCTGAGACATATCCCTGTTATCTACATCCTCTGGCAATAATGGTTGCGCATCACTCATTTCTTCAAACGGGTGTGTGAATAACTCCTCTGACATACCAAGTAAAGCGGTTGTGGTGCTAGTTTTGGTGGTGGCGGCAGGCGGGTGAGTGGTATCTTGAGAGGTGCCTGAAGCTAAGCTGGAGGAGGATGGTGCGTCAAGGTTCCGAGCGGAGGCTGTAGAAGATTGGGTGTCCTGTGTTAGCCAGTCAACTATGTCCTCAGAACTTTTCAAGTTTAGGGTACGTGGCTTCTGAAAACTGGGCATTATTCTAGGGCAAAAGGGTATCACAGCACCACGACCACGACGGCCCCAGCGGGGTGGCCTGCCTCTGCCTGTCATTTATTGGGGGATTAGTGGTACTATGCGTGCAAGCTACTGTGAGACCAGATATGAGTGGCAATGTGCACTGGCACCGGTCTGCAGAGCACACACTGTAGGCCTGACAGAGCCGCTTGAAGGACACTGACTGGCTGCTATTAGCTTAAACTGGAAACCTTTTTTCTTTGTAAAAGCACGCTATAGAGACACCAGATATGAGTGGCAATGTGCACTGTAACAGTTCTGGAGAGCACACACTGTAGGCCTGACAGAGCCGCTTGAAGGACACTGACTGGCTGCTATTAGGTTAAACTGGAAACCTTTTTTCTTTGTAAAAGCACGCTATAGAGACACCAGATATGAGTGGCAATGTGCACTGTAACAGTTCTGGAGAGCACACACTGTAGGCCTGACAGAGCCGCTTGAAGGACACTGACTGGCTGCTATTAGCTTACACTGGAAACCTTTTTTCTTTGTAAAAGCACGCTATAGAGACACCAGATATGAGTGGCAATGTGCACTGGAACAGTTCTGCAGAGCACACACTGTAAGCCTGACAGAGCCGCTTGAAGGACACTGACTGGCTACTATTAGCTTACACTGGAAAACTTTTTTCTTTGTAAAAGCACGCTATAGAGATACCAGATATGATTGGCAATATGCACTGGAACAGTTCTGGAGAGCACACACTGTAGGCCTGACAGAGCCGCTTGAAGGACACTGACTGGCTGCTATTAGCTTACACTGGAAACCTTTTTTCTTTGTAAAAGCACGCTATAGAGATACCAGATATGATTGGCAATGTGCACTGGAACAGTTCTGGAGAGCACACACTGTAGGCCTGACAGAGCCGCTTGAAGGACACTGACTGGCTGCTATTAGCTTAAACTGGAAACCTTTTTTCTTTGTAAAAGCACGCTATAGAGACACCAGATATGAGTGGCAATGTGCACTGTAACAGTTCTGGAGAGCACACACTGTAGGCCTGACAGAGCCGCTTGAAGGACACTGACTGGATGCTATTAGCTTAAACTGGAAACCCTTTTTCTTTGTAAAAGCATGCTATAGAGACACGAGATATGAGTGGCAATGTGCACTGTAACAATTCTGGAGAGCACACACTGTAGACCTGACAGAGCCGCTTGAAGGACACTGACTGGCTGCTATTAGCTTACACTGGAAACCTTTTTTCTTTGTAAAAGCACACTATAGAGACACCAGATATGAGTGGCAATGTGCACTGGAACAGTTCTGCAGAGCACACACTGTAGGCCTGACAGAGCCGCTTGAAGGACACTGACTGGCTGCTATTAGCTTACACTGGAAACCATTTTTCTTTGTAAAAGCACGCTATAGAGATACTGATGTAGAATTATTTAAATAATCTTTATTGCACCTGTATTGAATTATTGTATACCTGTTAAGATCCTT
The DNA here is from genome assembly GCF_036172605.1 of Pelobates fuscus. Classification (NCBI taxonomy): domain Eukaryota; kingdom Metazoa; phylum Chordata; class Amphibia; order Anura; family Pelobatidae; genus Pelobates; species Pelobates fuscus. Next base: position 482,363,328 of record NC_086317.1, read on the forward strand.
TAACCTTTCCTGGTGAATTTTATCCTGCAATCCATGAACCAGTTTAGTAGCCCTTCTTTGAACTCTCTCTAAGGTATCCATATCCTTCTGAAGATATGGTCTCCAGTACTGTATCCAGTACTCTAAGTGAGGTCTCACCAGTGTTCTGTACAATGGCATGAGCATTTCCCTCTTCCTACTGCTAATACCTCTCCCTATGCAACCAAGCATTCTGCTAGCATTTTCTGCTGCTCTATTACATTGTACATTGTCATTAACAGCCAGAAACTGGAGAACAAGAAATGTGAATTAATGTATAGCTATTTATAAGCTTAACAGAATCCCCATTATCTTTTTCATTTATTTTGCAGAAGACAATGTTATTTGTCTATTTTGTATGTTTTAAAAATACATTATCAGTGAAGAGTAGAATAAATTTTATCCCATTTGCGAGACATAAAATTGTGATAATGTATATTTGTGATATAAGTAGGAATTACATTTTGAGATGTTAGATATAAATTAATAAAATAAAGAACGAGAGTCAGGTATAGCGTCTGTCTCCACGGGCACAAGTCTGGTGTGGGAGAAGTGGTGGGCTAGCCACTGCGGGACACCCACGGAGTGAAACGTTCGAGGCCTGTGCAGACAAGATGAGCATGTTAGCCTTTTATTATTTTTCTCTAGGGAAAGCATAGGGCCAGTTAATAGTTGTTGTACATGGGCTATTCGCAGCCTCCATTGCATTTCTACCTAGTCTTGATTTCTGATGTATCCTCCATTGCTACATCACCTGTCTGCTCCCTTACCTGCCCACCCCCGCTTACTCCTTCCACCGATCCCTCCCCTTCATCTACAGTCTTCCACTTTCTCCTCCTACTCCTCCCTCTACTCCACCTTCTCCTCTTTCCTCCTACTTCTCCTCTACTCCTACTCCTTCCTCCTGCTCTTACTCCTCCCTCCTCTTCCTACTCCTCCCTCTACTCCACTTTCTCCTCCTACTCCTCCCTCTACTCCACCTTCTCCTCTCTCCTCCTACTTCTCCACTTTCTCCTCCTACTCCTCCCTCTACTCCACCTTCTCCTCTCTCCTCCTACTTCTCCTCCACTTTCTCCTCCTACTCCTCCCTCTACTCCACCTTTTCCTCTCTCCTCCTACCTCTCCTCTACTCCTCCTCCTACTCCTCCCTCTACTCCACCTTCTCCTCTCTCCTCTTCCTACTCCTCCCTCTATTCCTCCCACTTTCTCCTCCTACTCCTCCCTCTACTCCACCTTCTCCTCTCTCCTCCTACTTCTCCTCTACTCCTCCTACTCCTTCCTCCTGCTCTTACTCCTCCCTCCTCTTCCTACTCCTCCCTCTATTCCTCCTTCTCCTCCTCCTACTCCTCCCTCTACTCCACTTTCTCCTTCTACTCCACCTTCTCCTCTCTCCTCCTACTTCTCCTCTATTCCTCCTTCTCCTCCTCCTACTCCTCCCTCTACTCCACCTTCTCCTCCTCCTACTCCTTCTTCCTGCTCTTACTCCTCCCTCCTCTTCCTACTCCTCCCTCTACTCCACTTTCTCCTCCTACTCCTCCCTCTACTCCACCTTCTCCTCTCTGCTCCTACTTCTCCACTTTCTCCTCCTACTCCTCCCTCTACTCCACCTTCTCCTCTCTCCTCCTACTTCTCCTCCACTTTCTCCTCCTACTCCTCCCTCTACTCCACCTTCTCCTCTCTCCTCCTACCTCTCCTCTACTCCTCCTCCTACTCCTCCCTCTACTCCACCTTCTCCTCTCTCCTCTTCCTACTCCTCCCTCTATTCCTCCCACTTTCTCCTCCTACTCCTCCCTCTACTCCACCTTCTCCTCTCTCCTCCTACTTCTCCTCTACTCCTCCTCCTACTCCTCCCTCTACTCCACCTTCTCCTCTTTCCTCCTACTTCTCCTCTACTCCTCCTACTCCTTCCTCCTGCTCTTACTCCTCCCTCCTCTTCCTACTCCTCCCTCTATTCCTCCTTCTCCTCCTCCTACTCCTCCCTCTACTCCACTTTCTCCTTCTACTCCACCTTCTCCTCTCTCCTCCTACTTCTCCTCTATTCCTCCTTCTCCTCCTCCTACTCCTTCTTCCTGCTCTTACTCCTCTCTCCTCTTTCGACTGCTCCCTCTACTCCACCTTCTCCTCCTCCTACTCCACCTTCTTCCCCTCTCGCTCTATCCACTACTCATTCTTCCATCTCCCCACTACCATATCTATATCCTTTATATGCTTCCTCCCTTCTTATTCCTTACCAATTTCCTCCGCTCATAGACAACTCTGCCTCTACCTGACAACATTATATTTTGAAGAAAAGTTGCTCTGGCCACTCTTCCGCCACTTCCCAGGGGGGAATACCACACATTATTCAGACTGGTGGAGGTGCACTTCATCATGAAAGAACTGTTTTGGGCACTCTCAAGGAAATAGTGCGGTCCTGACCCAGATTCCCATGGAAGTAAGACACCTGTAAGGGAGGTGGCTGTCCCTCATGTTTTTTCTTCACTAAGTCCCCAGAAATCTCATGAAAGGAACCTGACTCATTAGAACAAAACATGAACATTCAATTTACAACTCTCTACAGAGGGGGGTCAGCAAGAGAACTGTAAATAGAAAGACAAATACCCCCCAACTCACACAGAAATAGGTGAGGAAACCTCTTCTACTGCTCCTCATGGTTGCTTTGAACAGATGAAAGAAGAAACAAGACACCTTTCAACAGAGCATGCAGTAGCTTTACCAGATCCTGACTCCACTCTGTTTGCGGATAAAGAGGAAAGGTACCATACTGGATTTGCTGTTGCTACAGAAGATCAGGTACGTCAAGCATCTTCACTTTCCTCACCCACATCTGCTCGAGACGCTGAATTGACAGCCTTCTCAGTGGCATACAAAATGCCTGAAGGAAGACATGCCAATACCTACACTGACTCAAGATATGCCCTGGGTGCAGCACATTATTTTGGATCAATCTGGAAGATAAGAAGCACCACTCAGCTGACCAAGCTGCCAACCAAGCCACAAGTGCACCAAGGGAAGTGGACAGAAGGGTGTCCGCTGAAGAAACTTCTATACTCACCATGTAGATCCTACCCACAGATCTCAAGCTTCTGAAAGAATGACAAGCAGCTGCTGACCCTGAAGAAATACAAAGCTGGAAAAACAGAAAGGGGCAACCCTTGAAGACGGGCTGTACTCCAACACTCTCAAGTTCTGTTTACCCAAAAACATGTACTGGGCAGTGGGCCCATGGAACTTTATACCTATCCAAGACCCTCATGAACTTTTTGATCTCTAAATACTCTAAAGCACCTAGAATTACTCCTCTAATCATCAGTTACTGCCGATCCTGTGTTATTTGTGCCAAGGACAGCTCAGGCAGAAGAGGAGGAGAATCCTAAGCACCTAGCTAACTCTCACTATCCCTTTCAAGAATCCAAGTGACTATATCCAGGTGCCAAAGAGCTGCTGGGTCAAATATGCACTAGCCGGTCATCAATGTGACAACCAAGACCATATACCCAATAGTGCATTGTGAAAGTTGCAGAGATCACTCAGTGGATTCATTGTTCCAGATTCAAGACTCTCTCTCTCTGCAACATGAGAAGTAACATTTGTTGATTTTGACACACTTTTGACTCTAAAGAAAAAATGACTTGTTAAAAAAAATAAAAAGATACCAACAAGTAGGTGTTTGATGGCCATAATAATGCCTGACCACCTGCCATCGATGGAAAGCCGAGGACCCCAAAAGGAGACCTCGTGAAGCTAAAGAGATCCAAACGCCAAGCTTCCTCAGGATTATTTGCCCATCCTGAGTTTGTGGTGATATTAATATTGACTAAATGATCCGAGTCCACCTACGCTGATGTAGCGTGGGACAGGTTTAATACTACAATGCATAAGCAAATGTGCCCTAGCCAAGGTTATTATGTCCATACACATAATACATGACAAGGTACTCTTGACACACCACATTCATGCTTCAGAACACAAAGAGGAGCACCCCTCTAAAGGGAAAGTTTGACACACATATATATATATTGATGCCATAGGTGTGCCAAGGGGGGTACCAGATGATTTTGCAGTAAAAGGAAAGTTTGAGTCCATTTTCCCAACCGTCACCGCTAATAATAATATTTTGATTTGCATTTATTATATCTATTGCAACCAACAACGTTTACCTGTCACCATGACTTGTTGTGCATATACTCCAGATAACACAGGTCCATATGGTAATGTAAGCTTGTCTATTTATGATGTCCCTCTGAAGAACTAAGAAGACTTTAAGAACCATTACTTCATAGGGTTTTGTGCCTTTGGGCTAACCTGTCTTCTGAAACTAACCAATAAAGTTTATCTTTTTTAGAATCTAACATTTCATAGGGGGGACTGATGTAGAATTATTTAAATAATCTTTATTGCACCTGTATTGAATTATTGTACTAACTCCATTTTAACCTCACACTGTGACAGACCCTCCATTTTGTCCTCATTACCTGACTTCTCCATTTTAAACTACATTACATGACAGAATTTCCCAGCTACATTTAATACAATGAACAGAGACTGTATTTTCTATAAAGACATGACTAACTCAGGAATTGCTGAATCTCCTGTAATTTGCAACATAGTATAATTTGAAGGCCATGAGAACACTGTACTAATGAAATGTTCTATTCATAAAAGAACCTTGCACCTGATCATGAGACTGACATCACTAACTACGTAAAATGACGCCCAAGCCCCCCTTTCCACCGAGTAAACCTCATGCTGGGAAAGATGGCTCTTGAGCCATCCGTCCACACCCGTGTCCAGAACAATACCACCTCCCGGTGGGAGGACACCTAGCTAGTCACTCAAATCCCTGAGCCAATTAATAATATTGATGGGTGGACACTGATATAGCCACTTAACATTTAATCCAATTAATGATGTTTATTTGTTATTATCTGATATTCAATGATGATGTCATTTTGCCTTTAAAAGGGTCTGCATACCCGTTTTCTAACCAGATGCCATTAAATTTTCTGAAGTGCTTTTAACCTGAACTCCATGTGTCAGTGTGAACTTACTTCTGCGTATACGCAATTTAATCATCTCAGATTTGGACAGGAACAGATAGACATTTAAACATATTTGTTTATTTCTAAATTAATCTACATCAATACCAGATATGATTGGCAATGTGCACTGGAACAGTTCTGGAGAGCACACACTGTAGGCCTGACAGAGCCGCTTGAAGGACACTGACTGGCTGCTATTAGCTTACACTGTAAACCTTTTTTCTTTGTAAAAGCACGCAATAGAGATACCAGATATGATTGGCAATGTGCACTGGAACAGTTCTGGAGCGCACACACTGTAGGCCTGACAGAGCCGCTTGAAGGACACTGACTGGCTGCTATTAGCTTAAACTGGAAACCTTTTTTCTTTGTAAAAGCACGCTATAGAGACACCAGATATGAGTGGCAATGTGCACTGTAACAGTTCTGGAGAGCACATACTGTAGGCCTGACAGAGCCGCTTGAAGGACACTGACTGGCTGCTATTAGCTTAAACTGGAAACCTTTTTTCTTTGTAAAAGCACGCTATAGAGACAACAGATATGAGTGGCAATGTGCACTGTAACAGTTCTGGAGAGCACACACTGTAGGCCTGACAGAGCCGCTTGAAGGACACTGACTGGCTGCTATTAGCTTAAACTGGAAACCTTTTTTCTTTGTAAAAGCACGCTATAGAGACACCAGATATGAGTGGCAATGTGCACTGTAACAGTTCTGGAGAGCACACACTGTAGGTCTGACAGAGCCGCTTGAAGGACACTGACTGGCTGCTATTAGCTTACACTGGAAACCTTTTTTCTTTGTAAAAGCACGCTGTAGAGACACCAGATATGAGTGGCAATGTGCACTGTAACAGTTCTGGAGAGCACACACTGTAGGCCTGACAGAGCCGCTTGAAGGACACTGACTGGCTGCTATTAGCTTAAACTGGAAACCTTTTTTCTTTGTAAAAGCACGCTATAGAGACACCAGATATGATTGGCAATGTGCACTGGAACAGTTCTGGAGAGCACACACTGTAGGCCTGACAGAGCCGCTTGAAGGACACTGACTGGCTGCTATTAGCTTACACTGGAAACCTTTTTTCTTTGTAAAAGCACGCTACAGAGACACCAGATATGAGTGGCAACTGTCAAAGTACGCTGGCACAGGTCTGCAAAGCACACGCTGAAGGAGGCCTGACACCCAGACGCTTGCAGACAACTAACTGTTTTTTTTAAATCTAAAGCTTAAGCTATTGTCACAACAGATATGAGTGGTGGCACTGACTGTGCAAATGGGCACAGCATCCAGCCTGACACAGAAGATGGCAGGCAGGCAACTGCTCTTCTATTACAGTGAAAAAAAATATTTTTTTTAAATCTAAAGCTTAAGCTATTGTCACAAAAGATATGAGTGGTGGCACTGACTGTGCAAATGGGCACAGCATCCAGCCTGAGACAGAAGATGGCAGGCAGGCAACTGCTCTTCTATTACAGTGAAAAAAAATATTTTTTTTTAAATCTAAAGCTTAAGCTATTGTCACAACAGATATGAGTGGTGGCACTGACTGTGCAAATGGGCACAGCATCCAGCCTGACACAGAAGATGGCAGGCAGGCAACTGCTCTTCTATTACAGTGAAAAAAAATATTTTTTTTTAAATCTAAAGCTTAAGCTATTGTCACAACAGATATGAGTGGTGGCACTGACTGTGCAAATGGGCACAGCATCCAGCCTGACACAGAAGATGGCAGGCAGGCAACTGCTCTTCTATTACAGTGAAATTTTTATTTTTATTTTTAATCTAAAGCTTAAGCTATTGTCACAACAGATATGAGTGGTGGCACTGACTGTGCAAATGGGCACAGCATCCAGCCTGACACAGAAGATGGCAGGCAGGCAACTGCTCTTCTATTACAGTGAAAAAAAATATATTTTTTTAAATCTAAAGCTTAAGCTATTGTCACAACAGATATGAGTGGTGGCACTGGGCAAGTGGGCACAGTATCCACTGTGAGCCTCACACAGAAGCTGGCAGGCAGGCACCTGCAATTACATTACACAAAAAAAAAAAAGCAGCCTGATGTTCTAGCCCTAAAAAGGGCTTTTTTTAATCTTATCCAAATGATTTTTTAATCTCACCTTATTTGTATTAAATGAAGGGTCACTCCTAAATATTTTCACTTTATCTAGCACTTGTTGCAAAGTCGTAGGTTTCAGAGCTCATATTTACAAATTATATTCATTAATTTTTTTAGAGCACGCGGTCTCAGCCTTCTTCAATTCCTTCTGTCTGTTCAATTTGACTGGCTGATGCTACTCTCGGTATTAGATCTTTTTTGAGATACCGTATATACTCGAGTATAAGCCGACCCGAATATAAGCCGAGGCCCCTAATTTTACGAATATAAGCCGAGGCCCCTAAAAAACATAAGTCTAGGGTAGGAAATGCAGCAGCTACTGGTAAATTTCTAAATAAAATTAGATCCTAAAAAAATTATATTAATTGAATATTTATTTACAGTGTGTGTATATAATGAATGCAGTGTGTGTGTATGAGTGCAGTGTGTGTATGTATGAGTGCAGTGTGTGTGTATGAGTGCAGTTTGTGTATGAGTGCAGTGTGTGTGTATGAATGCAGTGTGTGTGTATGAGTGCTGTGTGTGTATGTATGAGTGCAGTGTGTGTGTATGAGTGCAGTTTGTGTATGAGTGCAGTGTGTGTGTATGAGTGCAGTGTGTGTATGAATGCAGTGTGTGTATGTATGAGTGCAGTGTGTGTGTATGAGTGCAGTTTGTGTATGAGTGCAGTGTGTGTGTATGAGTGCAGTGTGTGTATATGAGTGCAGTGTGTATATATAAGTGCAGTGTGTGTATGAGTGCAGTGTGTGTGTATGAGTGCAGTGTGTGTGTGTGTGATGCAGTGTTTGTGTATGTGTTGCAGAGCCTTGGTGGGGGGGTGGGCATTTTAATTATTATTACTTTTTTAATTATTATTTTAATATTTTTTTTATTATTATTTTTTAAGTATTATTATTTTATTGCTATTTTTTTTCCCGTCCCCCCAGTTCAGTGGAGGGGGGCTGGCAGGAAGCTCTTACTTACCTCTCCTGCAGCTCCTGTCAGCTCCCTTCTCCTCCGCGCCGGTCTGGTCAGCTCCCCTGTCAGCTCACAGTGTAAGTCTCGCGGCCGCGCTATGACCCCGCGGCTCTCACGTGACTTACACTGGGAGCTGACAGGGGAGCTGACCGGACTGGCGTGGAGGAGAAGGGAGCTGACAGGAGCTGCGGGAGAGGTAAGTTACAGCTCTCTGCCAGCCCCCTCCTACACAGCCCCCAGTCAGGGCCGGCGCGTCCATAAGGCGGCACAGGCGGCCGCCTTAGGGCGCCAGAGGAGGGGGGCGCAAAAATCCGAATCCCCTGCCTCTGGCTGGATACTCGGATTTTTAAACTCACCTCTCTCCCTGCAGCCAGCACACAGCAGGAGCCTGGCAGTGAAGTCAGCCGTCCTCCTCTTGATACCGGAGAAACTGACGGAAGCCAAGCACAGAGAGATGGACACAGGTTTCTTCAGGAAGGAAGAGATTCTTTATTGGATCACCGATCGGGACTCAGAGGGACTAGTGTCACCAAAATACAGCAAGTTCTGAGCCCCGGACAATAGTGCAGGTTCCTTATATAGGCACATAACTCCTCCCATATTAAGCTCCACCCGCACATTCTCTTGACCAATCAATACAAATAAGAATTAACTTCCTGCTTGACCGCATGGCCTGTCCAGCACAATGGAGGAGGGGAATACTACATCCTGTATTCTTGCACATGCTCCGTACACTACTGATCGTATCTTGCCTCGTGCAACCAACTGATCGATACGTCAGCATATGCACGTACACATGCCACGTGGTAATCTCGGCCTACTAAATTTATTTTTACCGAGATTCCACCACATTCCCCCCTTTGATGCCTCTTGATATTTCACAATTACTTGAGGCATCACTTAACCTTGGTTTGCATACACCGCAAGTTACCTTGAACCAGACCAGACTTATCTTATGATGTGAATCTTCAACACTCATCTTCCTGCATTGGTTCTCCCTGATCTAGAGCCTTATATTTATATATAGCCATTATCTGTGCAGCAGCCTTCCTTTCTGCTATATTTTCTATCAGGCTTTGCACAGACCTTACTACTAAGGGTATAAGACACGGCAGGAGTAGACACAACATTAAAATCAGTAGGACTCCACCTACCACTGCCTTAAGCCCTCCAAACCACTCATACCAGCTACCAAACCAACTACTTGGATTATACCCTTTCCATACCTGAGTAGGCACATGCGCTAGTTTAACCATATGGCTAGTAAGCTCAGCTATTGCTTGCCCTTCGTCATCTATTTGAAGACAGCAATTGCTCAGGTTAAACTTCCCACATACACCTCCCTCTACTGCCAAAAGGTAATCCAAGGCTAATCTATTTTGGTAGACTGCTGTCCTCATCCTGGTATTGTGCTTCGCTAGAAGATTGAGCGCTTGTGATGTCTCGTTAGTAATAATCTCAACCACTGCCTGTAATCTTATAATACGGTTGAGCATATAAATTGGGGTTCTATAACCAAAGGTACCATCCTCTGCCCACGTGGCTGGCCCATAATAATCTATAATACGCTGGGGAGGCCATTCATTATCTTCCCAGGTACCTATCTCTATGGGTCCCCTTTTCTTCCTATGATTCACATCATACACTTTAACACCTAAAGTCTCACCTGTTTCGATAGGTAACAAGAAGAAGGATGGTTTGAGCATACCCAACACACATGCCCCTTCCCAGTCCTGTGGCAACTCCGAATAGGCTTTCTTACCACAGATCCAGTACAAATTTGCTGGGGCTCTCCAGTTAGATGTGATGGATAAATCAAACCACACATCCTTTAAATTGGCGTATCTAGCAAACGGGTTAGATGGTTCTGAGACATTTGAAGCCGACCACCAAGTTGTATTCTTTGTATCATCATCATAAGCTTTTTGCCCTAGACAAGTTAATTCTCCTACAGAAGTATTATACATCATTCCTTTCCTCGCTATGCAAACATAACCTATGATGGAGGTCTTTAATCTCCACTCAGATTTACCTCTAACACTCATATGATAATCGGCTTGTGTAGATATTAATTGGTCAACTGCCTCAGAACCGGACATTACCTCCTTTGCTTCCCAAGGCCATTGGTCTCCCATGTTAGTACCTCCACACACATAGCAGTTGGTAACATTAAGACTACCGGCAATACTTTCGGCTAAATCTATGAACAGGTTTTTAGCATTATGGGGGATCTTATTATCTATGCTCATCTCTTCATAAAAGGAATGGTATACTTGATGAGTCTGGGAGGATACCGTATCAGTCTCTATCCCTATAAACAATACTGTCCCAGGATCTAAACCCGTCCCATATATTTGAAACCCAAATAAATTACCATATTTATCTAAGAACTTGTCGGGGTTATTTATAAGTAAATGGACTGGATTGCATTCCATAGACTTACAATATGGACTGGTAGGCAACTTAGTCACAATCATATCCTTGTCTACTGTCTGTCCCCAAGTCGCCCACCCCACACAAGACCAATATGGGCAAAAGTTATAATCTCTATTTGGGCATCTAGGACTCACGTACTTATTTTTACTACTGGGACAAATATATTTATCGTTAGACCCATACGTCCTCTCCCATCTAAGATCCCCACATACATTCCACGGCTTTCTACCACTTGATATCGCCTTACACGCATCAAATAGCAGAACACCCAAAGAATGTACGGATTCTAATACCGTCTTATTAATTAGGGTCCCCTGAGGATCTCCATTCCTGAGAGTCAACCAAATTGTACGGGGTTGATACTCTGGACTGAAGCACTTAGGTTCTCCTACTCCTAAATGGCACACACTATATTCTATATTTAGGTATCTACATCTTGATACATCTCCTTTACACTCGTATTGCGAATGCCAAATTAGGTTCTGGGATATATGGTTACCTGTTCTTGTAGTCTTAATGCATACCTCACAGCTAGGAGTGTCGGTACCTCTACCTTCCTGAATATAAAAATACACATATAAAAACATTATTAAGAATACATCTTTCGTCGTCATCCTCAGTCTTCGTCCGTGCGAAGGCACCTCAGCTTCCAGGATGTAAGGGCTGCAGGGAATGGAGTTCTGCTCGTCTTCACAGGGTTCCCTTCGAGACTTTTCCTGTCTTATATACTACACGTCGGTGAGCGGACAGGCTTTATTATGGCCTTCTAACTCACTTACCAAATCTCTGAAACAATAAAATTTGTAATCCACAAGGTTCCTCGTCACTCCGACTGAGTCGTGCGTTTTAACCGGATCTTGCAGGGATTCTCTGGATCTGCTGTAACTTGCCAAGAATCGACTGCTGCTGGTTTAACCCTGGAGTGATGTATCCACGGAGTCACTTCGGCTACTTTTATCGCTGTAGGGGTAGACAAAAGAACAACATAAGGACCTCTCCACTTGGGCCCTAACGGTATATTATTCCACTCTTTAATCCACACTTGGTCTCCTGGGTGGTAACTATGAACTGGGGGATAAATATTCACAGGTAATCTATCTTGTACCCATTTCTGTACCTCCTCCATAGTCTTACCCAACTCTACAACCTGCTGCCGGGTAATTCCTTCTCCCAACTGACTCAAATCCCCCCTTAAGTTACCAAGTACGGGAGGTGGTCGCCCATACATGATTTCAAAAGGAGAGAGGCCCATCCTTCTGGTAGGTGTACTGCGGATTCGCAATAAAGCTATGGGCAAGAGAACGTTCCACTTAAGTTGGGTTTCCTGACACCTTTTAGCCAACTGATTCTTAATAGTTCTATTCATTCTCTCTACCTTACCAGAACTCTGGGGTCTATATGCCGTATGAAGCCTCCACTTTATACCAAGCATATGAGTCAGTTGTTGTAGGCATTGGTGCACAAAAGCTGGACCATTGTCCGATCCTATAGAACATGGTAGTCCATATCGGGGTATTATTTCTCGTAGCAGGAATCTCACAACTTCTCCTGCTTTCTCTGTACGAGTAGGACATGCTTCTGCCCAGCCTGAATAGGTACACACAACTACCAGCAGGTAGCGATGTCCACCAGATTTAGGCATCACTGTATAGTCAATTTGTAAATCGGACATGGGGAGTCCCCCCGTAAACTGGACTCCTGGTGGCTTTACTGGTCCTTGCCTTGCATTATTTTTAGCACACGTTACACATCTTCGTACAATGGCCTGAGTCAAGTTGGACAATCTTGGTATGTAGAAATGTTTTCTGAGAGATTCTTCTGTACTGTCTCTCCCAGAATGTGTCCCGTTGTGATAGTTTTGGACAATTTCTACCGCTAGTGATGCTGGAATAACTATTCTTCCATCTTCTAACTGATACCATTTGTTCTCCAAGTACTTTCCAGGTTCAGTCTTTAACCACTCCTCTTCTTGAGTTGTATAAACTGGAGTCCATTGAGACAGTGGAGTTGGTATAAGAGCAGCTATATGCTCCACATATTCCTGTCTTCCTGATTCAGCGGCAGGCTTAGCCGCACTGTCTGCCATCCGATTTCCTTTGGTTACATCACCATCTCCTCTCAGATGCGCTCGACAATGTATAATACCGACTTCTTTCGGCTCCCACACTGCTTCCAATAGTTGTAGGATTTCAGCTGCGTACTTGATTTCTTTGCCTTCTGAATTCAATAGTCCTCTTTCTTTATACAAAGCTCCGTGGGCATGAGTGGTTAAAAACGCATACTTGGAGTCCGTGTAGATGTTCACTCTTAAACCTTCAGCCAATTGTAACGCTCGTGTCAGTGCTATCAATTCTGCCTTTTGTGCTGATGTTCCTTTTGCCAGTGGCCGAGCTTCTATCACCTTGTCTATCGTTGTTACTGCATATCCTGCATAGCGGATCCCTTCTTTCACATAACTACTGCCGTCGGTGTAAAATTGAACATCAAGGTTCTGGATGGGAAAATCACGAAGATCTGGTCTACTTGAAAATACTTCATCCATCACTTCCAAACAATCATGTTGACTTTCAGTAGGTTGTGGCAAAAGGGTAGCTGGATTTAAGGTGTTTACAGTCTCTAAATGCACTCTTGGGTTTTCACACAACATTGCTTGATACTTGGTCATACGGCTGTTACTAAACCAATGATTTCCTTTGTAATCCAACAACGTCTGTACTGCATGTGGAACTCGTACATAAAGTTCTTGACCCAGAGTGAGTTTATCGGCTTCAGCTACTAGCAGGGCGGCTGCAGCTACGGCTCTTAGACAAGGTGGAAGTCCGCTGGCCACTGCATCCAGTTGCTTAGACATGTAGGCAACAGGTCTTTGCCATGATCCCAAGTACTGTGTCAATACTCCCACAGCCATTCTTCTTTGTTCATGTACATACAGGTAGAATGGTCGTGTGTGATCAGGTAGACCTAATGCTGGGGCACTCATCAAAGCCTTCTTCACATCTTCAAATGCCGTTTGCTGTTCTTGAGTCCATAAGAAGGGGTCGTGCTCTGTACCTTTGATAGCTGCATACAGAGGTTTTGCCAGTATCGCGTAGCTGGGAATCCATATCCTACAGAAGCCTGCTGCCCCCAAGAATTCTCGCACTTGTCTTCTATTCTTGGGTATCGGTATTTGGCACACAGCTACTTTTCTCTCTGGCCCCATAATTCTTTGGCCTTCAGAGATATGGAATCCCAGATATTTGACAGTTGGCAAACACAACTGAGCCTTCATTCTAGACACCTTGTATCCTGCCTTCCAGAGAATGTGTAGTAGATCGTGCGTTGCTTGCTGACATATTTCCTTTGTAACTGCTGCTATCAACAAGTCATCTACATATTGTAACAATACACACTCTCCTGGGATGGACTCGAAATCCAGTAGATCTTGACTTAGAGCTGAACCAAATAGGGTAGGTGAATTTTTAAACCCTTGGGGCAGTCTTGTCCAGGTCATTTGGCGTTTTGAGCCCGTCACAGCGTTTTCCCATTGGAAAGCGAAGATACATTGGCTTTCTGCGGCAATTCGGAGGCAACAGAAGGCATCTTTGAGGTCTAAGACTGTAAAGTAAGTAGCCCCGCCCGGAATTAAAGCAAGCAGGTTATATGGATTGGGCACAACTGGATGTATACTAACAACCGCATCATTGACTGCTCTCAAGTCCTGCACAGGTCGATACTCATCTGTACCGGGCTTTTGAACAGGCAGCAATGGGGTGTTCCAGGGGGAAGTACAGAATTTTAGGATACCATACCGTATGAACTTATCCAGATAAGATTGGATGTTCTTCTTAGCCTTCTGCGGGATGTGATATTGTCTTAGGCTCACTGGATAAACCCCAAGTTTTAGTTCGATTTTAATAGGTGGAATATTGCGGGCCAGTCCTGGTGGGTTGTTCTCTGCCCAAACTCCTGGTATGTTGAATAATGTCTCATCACTCCTAGGGTTTTGGCTAGTCAACGCTGTATAAAGTCGCCACTCTTCTTCCTTTGGTACGGATAATGTCATAATACCTGAAGGTCCATTAAACTTTAAGGATGTTGTTCCATTTGGTAGGAACGTAATCTGCGCTTGTAACTTGGATAGCATATCACGTCCCAGCAATTGGACTGGACATTCAGGCATATAAAGGAATTGATGTTTTACTACGTGGCCTCCCAATGTACAGAGTCGACTTTTAAGAACCGGTTTTGCAGCACTTCTCCCAGTTGCTCCTATTACAGTAATAGTTCTTCCAGATGGAGGAGCAACTAAGTCAGTCACCACCGAATGTTCAGCACCAGTGTCGATCATGAACGCACTCCTTTTTCCCCCTATTGATACATCGACCATAGGCTCCGCTCGACCAAGGGGGATGGAGCCCGGTCGGTATCAATAGTCCTCCATGACCGTGTCAGCCAATCCTACAAAGTCCCTACCTTCTCTATCGCGGGACCTTTGCGCTGCTGGATAGTACCTATCTTCCCTTACACTTCCTCTGTTCCCATTACTTCCTCTATTACCATTACTCCCTCCGGGGCCTCCTCTACCTCTCGCTCTGCCTCTAAAGTTTCCGTAACCTGCCCTAGGTAGGTCTCTCTCGTACTGCTCTCTTTGCGGACACTCGTTTCTCCAATGCCCTTCTTCCTTGCAATACGCGCACTGATTCCTACTCAAAGGCTCCCTATTCCATCTACTATCGCCTCTATCTGGACCCCGTCTATCTACGCCTGCGATCGCTACCGCTAGCATATCAGCCTTTTTACGCATCTTGCGCTCTTCCTCTTTCTTTGTCTCTGTTTCCCTGTTCATGTATACTTTATTTGCTACCTCCATTAGTTGGGTAATAGACATTCCTGCAAACCCTTCTAACTTCTGTAGCTTGCGCTTAGTATCTCCGTAAGCTTGGCTGACAAAGGCGGAGTTTACCATTCGGGAATTATCAGCGTCTTCCGGATTAAAGGGGGTATACAAGCGGTATGCCTCCAATAATCGGTCATAAAAGACACTGGGCACTTCATCACTTTTCTGAATCACCTCAACTGTCTTCGACATATTTATGGCTTTCTTCCCTCCGGCTTTCATGCCAGCAATTATAGCGTCTCTATAGGCTTTCAGTTGAACCATATCAGCGCCATTAACATTCCAATCGGGATCGGTGTTAGGGTAATGTGTTGCAGCCCATGCTGCCGGATTGGCTTGATTTAAAGCACGGGCTCTATCCTCTAGCGCTTTAATGGCCGCTTGATTAATCCTTGTCCTTTCCTCATTATTAAACAATGTCATTAATAACTGCTGGCAATCAGCCCATGTCGGGTTATGTGTCTGAACTATCGAGGTGAACAGATCGGTCATAGCTTGTGGTTTCTCAGTGTACGAGGAGTTGTGGGTCTTCCAATTCAAGAGATCGGTAGTCGTGAACGGGACATATACGAAGACTGGGTCAGCATGTGCCATTTGACCTGCGGCATCGATATAGGCTGACCCAGGATTCAGACGAAGAGGCATCTGATAATGTTTTAATTGTTGGGTACCGGTCAGTTGTCGGGTTAGTATGGGACTACATGGAGGGGCATCAGTTAGAGGTTCAGGTCGGGGGGTAATAGAGCATGAGGATGTGGGAGCTTGATTTTGGGAAAAGTTAGTGAATAGAACACTCCGAGCCGAGCTAAAAGAAGCTTGACCGGAAGTTTGAAGTGGCGCCAAATCAGGATATTCAGATCTAATGGGGGTTGGTCCTGGTTCCGGAAGGGGAGGTTTAGTACGAGGGGGGGTGGATTCTGTACTGGAGGAGGAAGCGGAAGTGGATGAAGGCAATGAGGGGAGGGGTATAGAATTTCCTGCACTCGCGTCACCTCTTCCTGTAGGGAAGTAAGGGGGCGGCAAAGGGATCTCGGACTCAGGGGGCGTGTCCAAAATGGGCCTAACCACAGTCCTAGTGGACAAACAAGTCCTGGCCACCATGAGGCGACATTGCTCCTCGTGGCATATCTGAATCCATTTTGGCGAGTCGTTTACGGCCTGTCTCCAACAATCAATATATGGAAACTGCCCGTAAAGTTCAGGCCTACCTGATACAGCCACGTGTACACTCTGTACCAGAGTTGGATCCAAACTGCCACGTGGCGGCCATGCCGCAACCAAAGTGGGCCACTCCCTAGTGCACAAAGTGACCAAACGTACAGGAGACATTTTAACCCCAAAATCACATGTTTTGAATCCCTTTTTAAAATTCTTTACCATACAACCTAAGGGATCCGGAATCGTTGACTCCGACGCACCCATACTTATCAATGGAACGTCGTTGACAACGAATACTATACACGTGTTCTATTCAACAGTCACACCCGTTTCCTCTGGCAACAGCACCACGTGGTACGGTTACCAAGTGAAACGTACACAATAACACAATAAACACTCAGGGAATTCCCGTACACACACAGCTGTTACACCAGTCACTAAATAATCAATATTATGCCCTTTGGCGAAACTATACAGTCACCCACGCTATAATTCTCTATATATGAATTACCCGTCTATAACACACCCCAGTAACATCGTCTTTTACAAATAGCGGTTACAGTACGGTTAGCATAGGTCAAAGCACAATTTAAGGTCACAATACAATTATTAGTGGTTATGGTGTTAAACATGCAATAGACGACAATGATTAGTACTTATATACAGTGTCAGTAAATATACAGGGTTATGGTACCGTGCACTATGATACAGCAACACACTATTAACACTCTCGCTAGACGGCTGAGCTCGCGCTATCTAACAAGATATACACTTTACTAATAATCTTTAACACATTTACAATCCCAACTAAACTATTGGCCAGTACCTTGAATGGACTACCTAAAACTATATACACCCGTTTTGGTTAGCCACACTGCCCAAGCACCACATATAGTGAACTAGAGGACCGAATTTACACAGACGCCTCTTAGTCTATTACTCTATCAAAAATCTAGTGGGTTCCAAATTTACACGCCTTCCCACTTAGCCAAGATAGGTTGAGAGCTAGCGAACCGAATTTACACAGGCGCCGCTTAGTCTCCCGGTCCCTCCGACCTAGCGAACAAAATATACACCCTAGAACGCTAGTCTAGACAAGACACCGGTGTCCGGCTAGGGCTATTTACACAGGAGTCTTACTAAAGAGCGTTCGATTGAGCGGTGCGCCTTCGCTCCTTCCCTCTGACAGAGGGGGCAGATTCCATACACAGATTTAAACCCCTTTTGGGCCTACCGCACAATCGGTATACCCCTAGTGGGTCTGCCGTCTAAAACAGCAGTTGTCTTACCTCCTCGTTCCTGAACCTGAGTTCACACTCATCGACGGGGACACCCCAGCACTTCTTACGTAGAGGCCGATGATCTCCTGGACAACAGACCAGTGGCGCCGAGACGAAGGGAGGTCCACGCAGAAGTTCAGGGGTGCAGCCGTAGAGAACGTGGGCAAAGATAGACCGTCTCACGCCTCTGCCTCTCAGCTACCGTTGAACGATGAGCTTCCCGGCCAATGCACCAAATGATACCGGAGAAACTGACGGAAGCCAAGCACAGAGAGATGGACACAGGTTTCTTCAGGAAGGAAGAGATTCTTTATTGGATCACCGATCGGGACTCAGAGGGACTAGTGTCACCAAAATACAGCAAGTTCTGAGCCCCGGACAATAGTGCAGGTTCCTTATATAGGCACATAACTCCTCCCATATTAAGCTCCACCCGCACATTCTCTTGACCAATCAATACAAATAAGAATTAACTTCCTGCTTGACCGCATGGCCTGTCCAGCACAATGGAGGAGGGGAATACTACATCCTGTATTCTTGCACATGCTCCGTACACTACTGATCGTATCTTGCCTCGTGCAACCAACTGATCGATACGTCAGCATATGCACGTACACATGCCACGTGGTAATCTCGGCCTACTAAATTTATTTTTACCGAGATTCCACCACACTCTGAAGATGTCAGAAGGGGGCGGGACTTCTACTGCTCCCAGACTCCCCAGCGGTCCTGATTGCAGCTCCAGCCTCCAGTGCAGCCCGTCCCAGCCGACCAGCAGGGGCACGGCTCTCCCCTCCCTGGCCCAAGGTAAGCTTCTGGGAGGGGAAGGGGGTGGGGGAACTTTTAGCATTTTTTTTTTTTAAATCAAAACGTTTTTTTTTCAGCCCCTTTCTACAGCCCCTGCCCCCAAAATACTCCCCCTGCCCCCACTATACTCCACCTGCCCCACTATACTCCCCCTGCCCCCACTATACTATCCCTGCCCCCACCATACTATCCCTGCCCCCACCATACTATCCCTGCCCCCACTATACTCCCCCTGCCCCCACTATACTCCACCTGCCCCCACCATACTATCCCTGCCCCCACCATACTCCCCCTGCCCCCACTATACTCCCCCTGCCCCACTATACTCCACCTGCCCCCACTATACTCCACCTGCCCCCACTATACTCCACCTGCCCCCACTATACTCCACCTGCCCCACTATACTCCACCTGCCCCCACTATACTCCACCTGCCCCCACTATACTCCACCTGCCCCCACCATACTATCCCTGCCCCACCATACTATCCCTGCCCCCACTATACTCCCCCTGCCCCCACTATACTCCACCTGCCCCACTATACTCCACCTGCCCCACTATACTCCACCTGCCCCCACTATACTCCACCTGCCCCCACCATACTATCCCTGCCCCACTATACTATCCCTGCCCCCACTATACTCCCCCTGCCCCCACTATACTCCCCCTGCCCCACTATACTCCACCTGCCCCCACTATACTCCACCTGCCCCACCATACTATCCCTGCCCCCACAATACTATCCCTGCCCCCACTATACTATCCCTGCCCCCACTATACTATCCCTGCCCCCACCATAATCCCCTTGCCCCCACTATACAGCCCCTGCCCCCACCATACGGCCCCTGCCCCCACCATACTATCCCTGCCCCCACCATACTACCCCTGCCACCTCTATAGCCCCTGCCCCCTCTACAGCCTCTGCCCCTCCAAACTGCCCCACCATACTACCCCTGCCCCCTTTACAGCCCCTCTATAGCCCCTGCCCCACCATAGTGCCCCTGCCCCCTCTACTGCCCCATGTGCCCCTCTACAGCACTTCTATTTCCCTCTATAGCCCCTGCCCCCACTATACTCCCCCTGCCCCCACTATGCTTCCCCTGCCCCCACCATGCTCCCCCTGCCCCCACCATGCTCCCCCTGCCCCCACCATACTCCCCCTGCCCCACCATACTCCCCCTGCCCCCACCATACTCCCCCTGCCCCACCATACTCCCCCTGCCCCCACCATACTCCCCCTGCCCCCACCATACTCCCCCTGCCCCCACCATACTCTCCCTGCCCCCACCATACTCTCCCTGCCCCCACCATACTCTCCCTGACCCCACCATACTCCCCTGCCCCCACCATAGCCCCTGCCACCTCTATAGCCCCTGCCCCCACCATACATACTGCTCCTGCCCCCTCTACAGCCCCTGCCCCTCCAAACTGCCCCACCATACTACCCCTGCCCCCTCTACTGCCCCATGTGCCCCTCTACAGCACTTCTATTTCCCTCTATAGCCCCTGCCCCACCATACTGCCCCCTTTAAAGCCCCTGCCCCCACTATACTACCCCTGCCCCCACTATATTGCCCCTGCCCCCGCTATACTGCCCCTGCCCCCGCTATACTGCCCCCACCATACTACCCCTGCCCCACCATACTACCCCTGCCCCCACCATACTACCCCTGCCCCCACCATACTCCCCCCTGCCCCCACCATATTCCCCCTGCCCCCACCATACTCTCCCTGCCACCACCATACTCCCCTGCCACCTCTATAGCCCCTGCCCCACCATACTACCCCTGCCCCCACCATACTGCCCCTGCCCCCTCTACAGCCCCTGCCCCTTCAAACTGCCCCACCATACTACCCCTGCCCCCTTTACAGCCCCTCAATAGCCCCTGCCCCACCATAGTGCCCCTGCCCCCTCTACTGCCCCATGTGCCCCTCTACAGCACTTCTATTTCCCTCTATAGCCCCTGCCCCCACCATACTGCCCCCTCTATGTCCCTCTATAGCCCCTGCCCCACCATACTGCCCCTGCCCCCTCTACAGCCCCTCTATGCTCCTGCCCCACTATACTGCCCCTGCCCCCTCTATAGCCCCTGCCCCCTCTACAGCCCCTGCCCCACCAAACTGCCCCACCATACTACCCCTGCCCCTTAACAGCCCCTCTATAGCCCCTGCCCCACCATACTACCCCTGCCCCTTAACAGCCCCTCTATAGCCTCTGTCCCCACTCTACTGCCCCATGTGCCCCTCTCCAGCACTTCTATTTCCCTCTATAGACCCTGCCCCCACCATACTGCCCATGTTCCCTCTACGTCCCTCTATAGCCCCTGCGACACCATACTGACCCATGTGACCCTCTACAGCACCTCTATAGCCCCTGCCCCCACCATACTGACCCTGTCCTCCTCTACTGCTCCCTGTGCCACCCTACAGCACCTCTATTTCCCTCCATAACCCCTGCCCCACCATACTGCCCCTCTACAGCTCCTCTATTTCCCTCTACAGCCCCTGCCCTGTCTACAGCCCCTCTTTCCCTCTAAAGCCTCTGCCCCACCATACTGCCCATGCGCCCCTATACAGCCCATGCCCCCCTCTACAGCCCCTGTCCCCACTATACTGCCCATGCCCCCTATTGCTTTTGTGCCCCCCTCTTTATCCCCTGTGCCTCCTCTATTTCCCTCTACAGCCCCTGCCTCTGCCCCCCTTTCACACGCCTCTACTGCCCCTGTCTCCCCCCTCTACTTCCTCTACCCGCCTCAACAGCCCCTGTCCCCCCCTCTACTTCCCATTTACCCCTACTATACTGTCCCTGTGACACCACTTTATTGCCTCAGTGTCCCTCGTTACACCCTGTGCCCACACCATACTGCCCCTGTGTCCCCCTCTACTGCCCCTGTTTCCCACCATGCTGCCCGTTTCCAACCACATTGCCCCTTTGCTCCCACCACAGCCCCTATACTCCCTTCTACAGCCTCTAACTCCCTTACTTCACATCCCTTCCACTCCCTTTTACCCCATAACTCCAGTACAGCCCCTATTCCCTTACTACAGTCCTAACCCCCACTACAGCCCCTCTCCCCCAATTGCTGCCCATATCCCCCACACTACAGCCCCTGTTCCCACTTGCAGCCATCAACCTACTTCAGTCCCTAACCCCCTACTACAGCCCCAATTCCCCACTACAT
The DNA here is from genome assembly GCF_036172605.1 of Pelobates fuscus. Lineage (NCBI taxonomy): Eukaryota > Metazoa > Chordata > Amphibia > Anura > Pelobatidae > Pelobates > Pelobates fuscus. Next base: position 482,385,208 of record NC_086317.1, read on the forward strand.
TTCCTAAGCTCCCAATTACAGCCCCTAACTCTCAACTACAGCCCCTGTCCCCCTACTACAGCCCTTAACTCCTTAATTAGAGCCCCTATGACCCCACTAAAACTCACTAGCACCCCCCCCCCCCCCCCACCCAAGATTAGGCTCTGGATCTGCCCCTGCTCTGTATACCTGTCTGCATGTCTCTGTATGACTATGTCTGTCTGTGTATGAAAGTGTATGTATGTTTGTGTCTGTATGTCTCTATATGACTGTGTCCGTGTGTTTCTGAATGTCACTGTATGCCTGTGTCTGTATGTCTCTGTATGCCTGCATCTTCATGTCTCTGTATGTCTGTGTTTGTATAACTGTGTCTTTATTTATCTATATGCCAGTGTCTGCATGTATCTGTGTGTGTGTCTGTATGACTGTATGTCTGTGTACCTGTATGTGTTGATTGTATGACTGTGTGCCTGTATGGCTGTGTTTGTTTGATTGTGTGCCTGCATATTTCTGTGACTATGTGCCTGTATGTGTGTGTAGCTATATATCTATGTCTATATGGCTTGGGAGGGAAAAGTTACACAAAGGAGCCTGAGGGGAAGAGGGACACACAAAATACAGGCTGAGGGGAGAGACCCACAGAAAAGGGCTGTGGGAAAGAAAGACACACAAATGGGCTGGGGGGGAAGGAGATACACATGGGGGTTGTAAGAGACATACAAGGGGGTGTAAGACACACTAAAGGGGGGTACAATACACTACATGGGGATTTCAAAAGGCTGGATATGAGACACCGCTAAAGATACATCTTATTCAAGTGTGGGGGGGCGGCAAAATTAATCTTCGCCTGTGTAGCCAAAAATCCTTGCACCGGCCCTGCCCCCAGTCTGTATTATGGCAATGTAAATTGCCATAATACAGACATTGACTCGAGTATAAGTCGAGCTGGGGTTTTTCAGCACAAGAAATGTGCTGAAAACCTCGACTTATACTCGAGTATATACGGTAATTTTGCAATGTGTAAATTTCCCAACTGATTTACTTTGTTTCTTATCAGATCTCTCTCCCCTTGTCTTGTACCTTCCTTAACACACATCTGAAACTGCTCTCTCTCTCTTCTGGCGTTGTCCCTGCTGACCTTAAACATGCCACTGTAGTACCTATCATAAAAAAAAAAAATCTCTTGACCCGTCCTCCCACTCTAACTATCGTCCGATATCCCTGCTCCCTTTTTCCTCAAAGCTCCTGGAAAGACTTGTCTTTACCCATATGTCTCACTTCCTCAATTCCAACTCTCTGCTTGACCCTCTTCAATCTGGCTTCCGCCTTCTCCACTCTACTGAGACTGCTCTTATCAAAGTTACTAACGACCTAATTGCAGCTAAATCCAAAGGCCCCTATTCCATACTAATTCTTCTTGACCTCTTGGCTGCCTTTGACACAGTTGAGCGCGCTCTCCTTCTTCAAACTCTTCAATCACTCTGTCTCTTCAATCACTCTGTCTCTTTCCTAGTTTGTTGCAAAATTGGAAGTGCTTCAAACTAGGCTTTTTTTTTTTTTTGCCTTCTTTTGGATCAACAGCAAAAAACAAATGTGAGGAAAGCTGAACTTGATGGGCGCAAGTCTCTTTTCAGCTATGTAACTATGTAACTATGAAACAGCCATCTCATTCCATTAAATGCTACTGAATGAAACAGTTTTTTGCTAGTGCCTGAAACTATTGGTCTACCTGAGGGTTCCAACAACTTTCTGTAGACCTTAAGTAGACAATAGAAAATTGAGTTGATGGGTCTCTGGTTCAGAAAAAAATAAGTTTGTCCCTGTTAACCAGTTTATCATCAAAGGCACCAGACAGCAGAGTATTCAACTCATAAAGATTTTGAACGGTAGGCTCTTGTTTCAATATGTGATATGTAAATGGGTGATTTAATAATTTTTTGGCCATATCAATATATTTCTTCTGATCCATAACCATGATGTAGACCCCTCAGAAGGTTTAGTGGCAATATCAGAGTTATCCTAAATTTCTCTCAAAGCAGAGAACTCTCCATGTGTCAGATTCCCTTTAATGCTTAGTAATCAATTTTGTTAGGCCACAACGATTCATTTCTCATAACAGATTCACAAAGACTTTAATGTTGTGGAAATCTTTGGGGTCTGGTGCAAAGGCACTATGGGTGCATAAACTGATGTTGGGTAGATTGGGGCTGATTGTGCCTTTGCTGAGATCCATAAGATCCAGCAGAGTTTGTAAGCAGTCATAGTCTCATACTGTTAGGCCCATAGTTTTGGCCTTATTTTCATTACATGTGAAATGATATTTGTGAAGACCTAGTGTGTTGAAAATAAGTGGATATCTTGTGTCAACTCAAACATGGGATAGTGTTAGTGGGGACAGATTGATAGCTCTAAAACTGGATGGTTTAGAGCCTAAAATGTCCGCCTTCTGCCTATTCTGGACCCCTGTCTTGTTTGTGGTCCCTGGAACTCCTCTGGTTGTATCAGCCCTAAAAAATAAACCCTTTTTTCAGGATGCTTTTGGGTGGGGCGATCGGTGTGGGGAGTTCTTGTGACTGTGGTAGGTCTTAGTCCGTGTCTGACGTGTCATATTACGATGTAGCGTAATGATCAGAGTTTAGTCTGCTGGTATGTTTAAACCTATGGTAGACAATATAGTCTTAGTTATGTCGTAAGAACTTCTGATGTTTTTTGTTCTTAACTGGTAAATCTATCCAAATGATTTTTTTATCTCACCTTATTTGTATTAAATGAAGGGTCACTCCTAAATATTTGCACTTTATCTAGCACTTGTTGCAAAGTCGTAGGTTTCAGAGCTCATATTTACAAATTATATTCATTAATTTTTTTAGAGCACGCGGTCTCAGCCTCCTTCAATTCCTTCTGTCTGTTCAATTTGACTGGCTGATGCTACTCTCGGTATTAGATCTTTTTTGAGATACCATATATACTTGAGTATTAGCCGACCCGAATATAAGCCAAGGCCCCTAATTTTACCCAAAAAAACACAAGTCTAGGGTGGGAAATGCAGCAGCTACTGGTAAATTTCTAAATAAAATTAGATCCTAAAAAAATTATATTAATTGAATATTTATTTACAGTGTGTGTATATAATGAATGCAGTGTGTGTATGTATGAGTGCAGTGTGTGTATGTATGAGTGCAGTGTGTGTGTATGAGTGCAGTTTGTGTATGAGTGCAGTGTGTGTATGAGTGCAGTGTGTGTATGAATGCAGTTTGTGTATGAGTGCAGTGTGTGTGTATGAGTGCAGTGTGTATATATAAGTGCAGTGTGTGTATGAGTGCAGTGTGTGTGTATGAGTGCAGTGTGTGTGATGCAGTGTTTGTGTATGTGTTGCAGAGCCTTGGTGGGGGGGTGGGCATTTTTATTATTATTTTTTTTTAATTATTATTTTAATAATTTTTTTTATTATTATTTTTTAAGTATTATTATTTTATTATTATTTTATTTATTTTCGTCCCCCCTCCCTGCTTGATACATGCAGGTGGTCTAGTGGCATTTGCAGTTTAGTGGAGGGGGGCTGGCAGGAAGCTCTTACTTACCTCTCCTGCAGCTCCTGTCAGCTCCCTTCTCCTCCGCACCGGTCTGGTCAGCTCCCCTGTCAGCTCACAGTGTAAGTTTCGCGGCCGCGCTATGACCCCGCGGCTCTCGCAAGACTTACACTGGGAGCTGACAGGGGAGCTGACCGGACTGGCGTGGAGGAGAAGGGAACTGACAGGAGCTGCAGGAGAGGTAAGTTACAGCTCTCTGCCAGCCCCCTCCTACACAGCCCCCAGTCTGTATTATGGCAATGTAAATTGCCATAATACAGACATTGACTCGAATATAAGTCGAGTTGGGGTTTTTAAGCACAAAAAATGTGCTGAAAACCTCGACTTATACTCGAGTATATACAGTAATTTTGCAATGTGTAAATTTCCCAACTGATTTACTTTGTTTCTTTTTAGATCTCTCTCCCCTTGTCTTGTACCTTCCTTAACACACATCTGAAACTGCTCTCTCTCTTCTGGCGTTGTCCCTGCTGACCTTAAACATGCCACTGTAGTACCTATCATAAAAAACATCTCTTGACCCGTCCTCCCACTCTAACTATCGTCCGATATCCCTACTCCCTTTTTCCTCAAAGCTTCTGGAAAGACTTGTCTTTACCTATATGTCTCACTTCCTCAATTCCAACTCTCTCCTTGACTTACTTCAATCTGGCTTCCGCCCTCTCCACTCTACTGAGACTGCTCTTATCAAAGTTACTAACGACCTAATTGCAGCTAAATCCAAAGGCCCCTATGTCATACTAATTTTTCTTGACCTCTTGGCTGCCTTTGACACAGTTGATCATGCTCTCCTTCTTCTCTTCAATCACTCTGTCTCTGTGACTCTGTCCTCTCGTGGTTTTCCTCTTATCTCTCCCAACGCTCATTCAGTGTCTCCTTTTCTAATGATACTTCCTCCCTTTGTCCTGTCTCTGTTGGAGTCCCCCAGGGCTCTGTACTTTGTCCCCTTCTAATTTCTCGTTATACTGTCTCTCTTGGCACACTTATTACCTCATTTGGATTCCACTACTACCTGTATGCTGATGACACCCAGATATATCTCTCCTCCCTGGACCTTTCCCCTGCCGTCCTGCAATGGGGAATGCTTGCCTTTCTTCCATCTCTGGCTAGATGTCCACCCGCTTTCTGAAACTCATTCGCTCTAAACTGAGCTCCTTGTCTTTCCTCCTCTCCCTTCAAGTTAGTGGTATCCACATAAGTCCATCATTGCAAGCGCGCTGTCATGGCATCATACTTGATTCTGGCCTCACCTTTGAGACTCACATCCAGTATGTTGCCAAATCCTGTAGATTCCATCCTAAAAACATAGTTCTTACGCAAGATACTACCAAGGAGCTTGTCCATGCTCTAGTAATTTCCCGCATGGATTATTGTAACTCTCTCCTAATTGGTCTTCCCAATAGCCGTATTGCCCCGCTACAGTCTGTAATGAATGCTGCTGCCAGACTGATTTTCCTCTCTAGTCGGTTCTCTCACACCTCTGTCAGTCCTTACATTGGCTTCTTATATCCTATAGGAGTCAATTCAAAGTGCTAACCCATATATATAAAGCACTGAACAATTCTCCTTTTATATCTCTTCACAGATCCATAGGTATGCCCCTTCTCGGTCTCTCCGCTCTGCCCGTGACCTTCTCCTGTCCGCTGCTCACACCCGTACGGCCAACTCACGCTTGCAGGACTTCTCGCGGGCGGCTCCCTTTCTATGAAATAGCCTGCCTACCGCCATCAGACTCTCCCCTAGTCTTCAATCATTTAAGAAATGCCTTAAAATCAATCTCTTTAGAAAGCTTATAGCCTCCCAGGACATCAGCCATTACTAGTAACCAAGTACAGGAAAATGGAGTAGTGACTACAAATGGGTGCTAAATACACCAATAAAAAGAGGACAAACATTAGGTTGCCTTAAAGCAATATAATGTGTGAGATAAAGTGAAACAAAGTGTGCTTTAGTGTATATACAATGTGACTAATTAGGTGTCTGGGGAATGGATACAAGATATCTTTTTATTATTATAAGTTGTTTTATTTTGAGTTATGTTTTTTTTTTCCTTCATCCCACCTTCCAAAGACTGGATTGCACCAATCCTAGTTCTTTTTATATAGTGTTTTGCTCTTTCACACTAATACTGTTCAAAACGCCACAAGTATAGCAAATAATCATCTTTATTGTATTCAATGTTCAGTGGTCACACTAGTCAGTTGGTATGTACACTTGTGTATCTATGTCACGGGAGATCTACTGAACTCGGTGGGGGGGGGGGAATCATCACATCTGGTCTCTGAACTAGTGGACATCATGATGATGAGTTGGAGAAAGAGGACGAACAGGAATTTGGGGATAAAAATTATAAAGATGGGAGGGATGATCATGAAAATGGGGATGAGGATGATGCCGTTGAGGAAGATGATGAAGAAGATGATATTGAGGACATTGAAGTTGGCAATAATCAATGGGAAGATGGTGATGACGACTAGGATAATCTGAAGGGAATCTGTAGTCAGTATATACTGGTTTTCTTTTTGCATCGTCTTCTAAGCATGGCTTTTCATATTGAGGCACAGAGGACGTGACACACGTTGCATTGTCATGGCTACTGTGACTTGACTGATTATGAGCGAGGCTCTCAGTCTTCCCACTTCCACAAGAATCCTTGATCACTTTGTCTATGTACTTGGTGGTGGGCGCCTTTCTTATCAGGAAGCCAGGATCAATCATGGGGAGATGATGAGAATATTGAGGATCCAGAAGAGAGACATGTGGTGTTGGCCTTTTATACTTTTTATCCTCATTCTCGTAGCTGAGATTAGATTCTGTCAATTCCTTTCTTCCAAATGACTTTAGTTGCATACAGACTCCTGCAGGAAACAGACAATATATTTGATCTTTTTCTGTAATCTTTGTCCAGACAAGAGCAACATTACACATAGTCTGTACTTACCTGTTTCTATGTCATCACCAGAGTCTCTTCTTTTCCTGTAAATAATGAAAATTCACATTTAAATTATCAGCAACAATCAATGCACCTAGTCAACTGCCCTTACTCTGAAGCATGGTACATTTCCAAAGCATTGTGTACATAGTATTACCTTATAAACACAATAGTCCACATGTGATAAAATACATATGCCCTGATCAATATCTATGAAGGATCTGTTGGCTTTCAACAGGAAAGGAAAGAAAACGTGATTTCTGCCACCTATGTTTATAAACATAAAAAATTGATCTATTTGTGTCAGGGCTGTGAGCCAAGGACCATCTGGTGGTTTATAAATCAAATTTAGTGATTGAGTGTTATTCACTAGTCTGGGAATTGACCCAAGAATCGTACTTTCAAGCACAATACAGCCGAGCTGGACAAATAGCTGAGTGGGATACATGTTCCAATTCAGCTATTTTTTCCCCCAATTTTGCAATTCCCAGTTTAGTTTCTTGTCTGCTGATCAACCCTAACACAGAGCCAACTTGTTTTATGTTTCTGAGCTCTTAGTCAGTCTGGATTGATAATCAAAGACTAAAAGTGGTAAACGATGTAAGTGCCAAAAAAATTAAAACACCGATTTCCACGTTTAAGTGTCAAATGAGCAATGCTTTATAATGTGGTAAACGTGAAAAGTGCCTGGTAGTCCTCCAAGTAGTTCAAAAGAGCGTGTAAAATCGTAAACGTTGTAATTGCCAGATATGTGCAAAAAATGTTTTTTTGCGATTTCCCAACATATTCGCTTTTGGCACTTACTACCTTTACCACTTTTAGTCCTCATTTAAAATAAAGATAATGAAAAGTAATGATATTTGAATATTTCTGGCTATCACTATATCAGTTATGCCTGAACCATAACTGATAACGTACAGCCTTTAAATTAAAGCTGCTAACAGCTCCATTGCTGTTTGTAGCTATAATTGTGGCAAAACAGTTTAAATAAAATACAAGTCTTTGAGAACCCACCATTGACCCATTCAGTTTTACAGTTTGTAGCAGCTCGATGCATTGCCGTCCTCATTGGCACAAAATGTGAACAAACCCCAGAATTATTATTTATTAAACTAATTGATGACAACTCAGAGACGTGACTGGCTACCTCAATGTGTGGTAGCATATGGGATCTGTTTTATAACCTCTTATAAAACTGTTTAAACTGTTTTATATCACTTTCAGTGCCGCAGAGGAGAGAGGTGTATTTCCCATATCTCCACTCTGGCACAGAAAGATTAAAGGATCACTATAGTGTCAGGAAAACATAGCAGTTTTCCTGACACTATAGTGCCCTGAGGGTGCCCCCACCCCGTGGCGCTGAAGGGGTTAAAACCCCTTTAGCTGCTTACCTTATTCCAGCGGCGGGCACCCTCGGCGCTGGTGACCTCTCCTCCCCCGCCGACGTCAGCTCCCTCTGCCAACGTCAGCAGAGCCGAATGCACATGCGCGGATTCAAACTGTCAATAGGAAAGTATTTATCAATGCTTTCCTATGGACGCTCTGCGCGATGGAGGCATAATATGCCTCCAGCATCGCAGATGCGCCTCTAGTGGCTGTCCAGAAGACAGCCACTAGAGGCTGGATTAACCCCAAATGTAAACATAGCAGTTTATCTGAAACTGCTCTGTTTGCATCTGAAGGGTTAAATCCTGAGGGACATTGCACCATGACCACTTCATTGAGCTGAAGTGGTCTGGGTGACTATAGTGTCCCTTTAATATGCCACTTGCTTAGTGGGACCATACAACTAGAGTCATTAGCGTGTCCACAATAAACAAAAAGGTTGTCTCAAATCTATGATAGCACAACGCCAATTAGTAAATACCAAATGGCATTGCATTTCCTGTTTATTTCAGTATTTCAGCTTGAAACATTTACTATTTGGCATCAGGGCAAAAGTTACTACAGTCAGAAAATGTCACTTCAATTGTAAACACGTCAAACTGGTAAACTAAAACCTCCATCTCTTTATTTAACACTGTAATGCAGTGATTTCTACATATATTGTTATATATGGTGAAACACATACCTTAGCAACATACACATGGTAATCACACCTCCAATTAGAAACACAATCGGTGTAACTGCCATGACAAGAACAAAGACTGGAAATCCTAGAATTAAACAAACATGATGTTAGAAATTCACTTATTATTACAAAGTTTACAATCAGTGAAAAATGTTACAAAAAGCAAATCATCGATTTTCATTCTAACAAGAAGCGTCATTTCTTGTTTTACTGTCTGGGACCTCTGCTGGTAGGACACTACAGAAACATAGAACTTTGTGTACAGGCATACCCCGCTTTGCGGACCCTCACTTTGCGTACACTCGTGAGTACGGACATACCCACGAGTGTGCGTTAAAGTGCCTTGCGAGAACGGACATTCAGCCGCCGCACAGCCGCAGTATGGCCGAAGAGACGGAGCTGATGCACGGAGTCCCCGTGCAAGCTTTGCAGCGAGCCTCTATGTTAATACAGGCTGAAATTGTCTAAATACAGTTCAGTATTTAAATACACAGCACCATCTGTTGTTACAGCTTAAAAAATAGTTGCAGGAGTAGTCTCATACACAGCGCCATCTGTTGGTTGAGCAATGTTTAACCAGTTATGGGTCTGTTGACAGCATTACAAGCAGTTCTTACTCTTATGAAATAAAGGTAAGTATACTGTACAGTTCTTTCCGTAGTCATTCTCAACTTGAGTCACAGCTCATTACAAACTTTCCCAAGCTTTCGAATGAGAGACATGTGGAATAAAACAATGTACATTATAAGGCTTTTTGATTTATACAAACAGTGTACATTCACTTCTGAATACATTTTGGATATCCCTGAAGGACACAGAAATTGACAATATTTTTGAATGCAAAAGCTTTCAACATGACCCTAACACGTTACAGCATTACTGTACAGTACTAATGGTTCCCTGAGGAACTTGAGATTGATCATTGAAATGTATTTTAGTTATCAATGCATTATTTATATCAGTTATGCCTGTAAATGACTATCGCAATGCAGTACATGCATTGGGAAGTGAATAAAGGTATTGCTTCACTTTAAGTACATTTTCGTTTTACATACATGCTCTGGTCCCATTGTGTACTTAGAAGTTGGGTATGCCTGTATTAAGTCCTCCTGAACATCTGGCTTCTTGGAACTAAGTTTTGGAATGAACAAGTCCACGTGCTCTTTATGAAATCTTTTGTTCTTTTATAAAGCCAGGCCTGTGGCTGGTAACTATTATTTGTCGTGCTCATTTAAAAGGAAAACTGTGATATCCGAACACTAATGTGAGATCCTCACCTGCTTTGTTTTTATCAGTAGCTATCTGGTCTTTGGTGAACTCTCCCATTTTTGTATCTGTCCATGTGGGACGCGTAGATGAAATGTATCCTGCAGAGGAGAAGATCAAGTAAATAACTGTTTGCACACATGGAACTTTTGCCTGCTTTCTCTACTTCCCAGTTAAATCATCAATGCAGGCTGAAAACAGATATTATCAGACTCTCTCATTTAAATGAGTTACCTTTATTGACACACTCTGTGAGAGAACCCGAGCCATTGCTGATAGCATGCACACAATGGAGCGATCCAAGTATATAACTCCATGTGTAGAACTTCCCGTGGATGCTATCAACTTGATCAGTAGTTCCATCAATGTGGCCCAATTAATGGAACTGCTGCCAAGAGCTAAACTACATTGTAGCGGAGCTCCCTGTACCCTGACTGGGTATCTCTGCCAAGGACCGCTTCCTAGCTGGAACAAGGTAAAACCCCAGCGCTTCTGCCCCAGTCGCTGTGGCTTGACTGGGGTCCTCCTGGAGCAGGATAGGAGACTAGCTCTATTCCCTCCCAAGGACTGGACGACACACGGTCCTGGGAGCTCTAGTCCTTTCAAGGGTCTGGGAACCGCACGGTCACCTCATGCCGAAAACCATTCCATAACATTCGTGGCTAAGTCCCCCTGAGGTGATCAAGAACCCACGAAGTTCCCACTGTGCCGTTATAATCAGATTGTCTAAGAGAAACCATCTGATTGGTGCAGCGTAGCGTTTTGCTGCACATTTGCACTAGCCCTCCATTGCTTTCCTATGGAAATTAGAGCTCCATTGAGGAAAGCAGAGCTACGAGAGAGAAATTATAAATAAAAAGCCTTTGTTTACCCTGGCAGTGCTGCCCTGGCCACCTAAGCTGTGACTGGGACAATATACTGCTAGGAATACATACTGTATACATATAGTTATATATATTCCTAACGTTACCGTGTTTCTTTAAGATCAGTATCTTATTTTTTATTGTACATTTTGTAATGCAGTATTTATATAAAGATTAAACATTGTCCACATGCAGCTTAGAGTGTCTCTTTAAGCACATTTTACGGGCATTAACAAGGTATTTTTCTTACCCGGATTGTTGAACATAAACTGGACATTTGAATCGGAGACACTGCAAAAACATAAATCAAATTAAAAAAGCTCCTTTTAGAATTGAGGTAGGTAACGAATCCTTTATTATAGCAGGACAGGTCTGGCACAAGCATCAAAATAAACTACAGGGCGTGCTTTGCTGTTATTTTCAGGTATTTAAAAGCATTGTCCAGCAGTAATAAGTTCAATTAAATAAATAAACTCAATCCTCACGTGTGTCATCATATAAACCCGTATATTTAAACCTCTCTTTTTAAGGGGTTAATATAAATGAACTTGATTTGACAGCCCTCTAGTTATGAAATATATATGGATTGTGTCCCTGTAGCATGAACATATGGGCTATGATGAACATGGAGGATTCTATAGCCCACATTAGGTCTCTTAGGGTAGCCGGGCCGGCTTCTCCGGCTAATCAATCACACACAACCAATCAGTGAGAAGCTGGCATCACCTGCCCAATAGGAATTTTACAATCTGCTCTAAATAAGGATATTGTGTATAAATAATCATTTATTTAATAGCACAATAATTCCAACTTACCCTTTTGGCAAAATCTGACTGGTCACCATCCCTTTGAATTGGAATGTGCGTTGTAATCGAGTTATAAGAACCTGACCGCCCAGATTGTCTGCGATAACGCCGGCATGGACAGCCGATTTGCAAACGAAGGACGACTGCAAAGAAATGAAAAGAGAAAGCTTAATATCTGTCAAATGTATTAACGTCTGTAATATTAACACAGATTGGTAGTAAACAAGCACTTAGATGCCTTGAAATGAAGTCAGTTTATTAGTACGTATTGATACTTGGATCCCTCCTGTAATCTGTGTGATGTGTTAGTTTGGGTAATTAAAGTAACTAATCCCTCACATAACTGTCATTTTATAGGAAAGATCATATTTTGAAATTCTATATCGCACAGTGTAATATCACACCGCGTAGTATGCGATAGCTGTAATTCCCACTGAGATACTGTGAATGACACTGCTGGGCTGCCTGGAGTGATGAGAGTTAGATCAGCTGATGACAATAATTCTTTCTTATTACTACGTAAAACTGATGTAGATCATTTGTTTCTGTTGACTATTTATCAGTTTTCAGGAAAATAATAATAATGTCTGGAACAGCCTACATTTTCTAAAACAGATATTTGTTCCATGGCCTGCGTGCAGAGAGCTGCTTTCTCTCATTGGGAAGAGGGTAATGAAGCTCCTCTACCGCGGTCCACAATCCCACTTAACGCAGAGTGACAGGTGGAAGAAGGAAGGTCTGTGACCCAGGACGGACTCCCCCCCCCCCCCCCCTGCTTATTAGTGACTGCTCCGCGCCCGGGGTTCTATACTCTTCACAGATATATTACAGCTAAAGCAGGGTCACCTTCCTCTTTACAAATATCAATGGTGTCCCTATCTAGACTTAATTCATTGACCGAGTGTGCCAGCTGACATTTTAAGCCAATGAATTCCATGCAAAAAAGCACCGCGTTGAGATCACTATTAATAGAAATGTCCACTTTATTGATATCTGTGTAGACCTGGGTGTCTATCTAACCATGTGAAAATAATCTAAATCGTAACGATGGCACAGCACAAGGAGACTCCCAACATAAGGACTATAATGGGCTGTGGTGGTTATGGTGTTAGAGTGCCCTTGTAGAAATGTTTAGTGCTATTCTATTGGTGATGTTTTTTCTCATGATAGTCCCCAAAGGTTAGTCAAGCTCCCCACCAACTTCTATCGTACACCAACTCCACAAGCGAGGGGACTTTACACAGGACCCAGTCACTGTCAGATGGAACTATGGGCAGGAATTACCACGAATGCTTTGATTTAATACTTTGCCCAATAGAAAATGTGCACTAGGAAGAAATGTTCGCACAGCTCAGTTTACACACCTCTTGGTATCCATCAGTCACATCTCCAAATACGTTTCCAGCTACATCCCAGCAGCCGGCTGGACAATAGTTACTGAAATTGTAGAAATAATGTTATTGTTTATAAAATGCTAACTTACTCCGCAGTGCTGTACAAAGGGTAATCAAAACACAGAAGAAGAGATTACGTTTAATACTCGTACTGTACACCGGTATATTATCACACTGACATATTGAATTCTAATTCAGATTCCCCAATTCACATACACTCTCCTCTCAGCTGATTTACTGCCTGAATTTTAAAGGTTGATTGACGATTCACCTCAGTTCAATGTTGGTGAATAATTCCCGGCATTTACCATAATTTTCTCATAAAACGAATTCTTGTAAAGCAGGCTTGCCCAACAGGTAGATCCCCAGATGTTGTAGAACTACAACTACCATGATGCTTTGTCATTCGAAATGCATTCTAAAGGCATGCAACGCATCATGGGAGTTGTAGTTTTACAACATCTGGGGATCTGGGTTGGGTAGCCCTGTTGTAAAGTATTAGATAAGCGTTGTGTTTTTATTGGACATTTTTGGAGTGTCAAGCTTTCAGGAGATCCCCTCTTTGTCAAGCATAAAGTCTAAAGACAGGGATCTCAGAACGCTTGTTGCAGACCAATAGAAAGGTATTACAATATTCTATGATCACGTGTTATTTAACATCAACATGTTCTATGAAGGTATAATTAGCCAAATCAAGTGTACCTGAACTCTGGGTCTTCTTTATAGTCACAGCGAGTCAAGCAGGTAATGAAATCTATCAATAAAAAACAGGAGCAGGGTGAGATTCCTGCACACGTATTTTAACACCTTAAGAGCCGTATTTCTTTAAAACGAATTAACTTGCAGCATTCTATAGCAGTAAGAGCTATAGCCGAGAGATCAAACACGGGTCACATTTCTCCGCAGGTAATGTAGCAGTAGTGTTCATGCCTGCAGAGTATGGTCAATCTTGAAGCTACTGTCAAAGAATTATGAATTTAATGCTCTCACTGTCAGTGACGGACAATATTGACATGACATGTACAAAGGAGCCCCGAGACACAAACTGAATCCTTCGTAACACACATTCACAGTTTAGTAGACACAGTACCTGGATGATCACTGCTGGCATAATTAATCAGAAATCCTCGGCCAGACACGTGGAGGCCACTTTCAAAACGAATGGTGGCAGTATTATCATCTAAGAAAATGTCCGTCTTTGCCTTGCTCAGATCTCCACTGTAACTCACTGAAATAATATATGGAAGTGTCAGTAGCTTAGAGATGCAGAATATAATTTCTATTTTATATGTATGGATAGCGTCTGTAATAAACTGTATTCTATAATGCTGCTGATCACGTCTGGTACTTAATCCTAATCTGAAAAAAATGATTTCCAATGAACTGTGACAATTTTATAAAACCAGTACATGTTCCAAATCCCCAGCATTTGCTTTCCATCCCACCATACTGTAGAATTTATAGAGACTCACCATATTCCTCAGTGGATGAACCCTTGTAGATTTTTAGAGATGCAGAGTCAATATCCAGGTCCAAATCAGCCACTTTGATGTACAGCTGTTTACCGCTCTGCACTCTGATGGTAATCTGGCAAACTGAGTGGTCGGGGTATGTTTCAGGGTAGTTCTTTGATGTAAGAGTTCCACCCTCATCATTCATGACCACGTGGCCACATCCATCCACTGTAGGAAACAGAGAAATGTCCCTTGTGAAAAAAATAATGAATATCTGAGGTGTCACCCTGTAATGGACAAGGTGTATACTGCGCACTTATAAATAATACAGACTCACATAACAATATTGTCCATGTATGGTGTATTTTTTTACAGGATCCTGGGAATAACCATAAACCATCACCAAGGTCTACTAGACACATCATTTTTTAACCAGCAACGTGGGACACTGAGAGGGTTATTCACTAACCAAACTGTAGCCAAATTAAATCCAAATGGCATAATTCAGCCTAAAATGCCTGATCTGGAAATTGTTACATACTGTGACCAATGTCCAGATTTAGGAATGGCCTCGTACTGGATGGTTATGCCCCGTTCGTTACGCGATTCGGATGTTAGTAAGTAGACCAGATAACATTATCCCAACACCAGTCAAATCAGATAGTAGCACAGGTATCACACAATCTGTATGTTCGCTGCCCGCATACTCAGCATAAAGGCCATAGGAGAAGCCCAATTCCAGATAAATCAGTGCTGGTTAAATCATGTTCTCTCTCAGCATTGAGCTGAACAGCATAGCAAAGCGACCAGTACTCACCCAACGTTTCTGCCAGTAGTGATAGAGGGGCACCTAGCAGGAGCCCAATGAAAGACAATAATCCAGCCATTAGGCTGTACTGTGCTGTCTCATTCCTTAGTCCTGTGAATAACAGTGCTTCCTAATTATTATTATAAGTAATTATCGCTAATATCTTAGCAATGCCTGAATGTTCACCAGCAGTTCGATATATGTCTTAATATCAAAAGCTCCTTCAGAATGGCGAGTAATTATAGTGATGAGATAGATATTACATCATCACAGTAATGTCATAATGCACTGGTCAGGGCACTGTAACCTTAAGTCATTAACACACAAAATACCCCTAACCATTGTTATTAATATTCTAGCCTAATGTATACACTGGAGAGGCTATAGAATGCAACTCCCATCACTCTCCAGCCAATATGGGGCATATAAGTTATCACAGAGTATAAATAACAATAAATACATGGTTTAAAGGCAAATTACAAAATATAGTCTGGGTAGATCTCTAAAAAAGAAACAGTATGAGATATAAATGAGTTAAAAGACACAAAGTAAATATTTTACCAATAGGACACCTATCTAGGGGGAGCATATAAGTCAACGCGGTATAGCTAATTTTCTTTTCCTCAGTTTCTCAGGACATTTGAAACCATTTTTGAACATTTTTCTCCTATAACATTTTTTATTATGTATGTTGTAGTAGTTATAGTACTTGTAGTGTCCCTTTAAATGTTACAATTCTTGGGGGGCTGACAAATACCCCAGGTACGCACCTACTTGGTAACAGAAACAACTTGATATAAAGCTACGGGTAAATGAAATCAGGTACACTGTACTCCCTCCTACAGCCCAATGCACTGACCACTGCTTCGCTCCAGTAAACGTCCTGCTACATTTACAGTCCATTGTACATCGCTACACTACATTCAGAGACATTTACACTTTTTCTCCAAATTGTATACCTTACTAACTATTGAAACAAGCTGAAACTATGTCATTAATTTAGACATATAACATTATCCTAATGGCAGTCAAACTAGATAATAGTACAAGTATCACACAATCTGCACACGTACTCCACAAGCACTTACCCAGTGTTTCTGCCAGCAGTAATACTGGGGTACATAGCAGGAGCCCAACGAAAGGCAATAATCCAGCCATCAGGCTGCCCTGTGCTGCCTCGGTACTTAGTCCTGCGAAAAGTAGCGCCCTCTAATGTCCAATTTCAGGTAAAGATTAGGTATGAAAACAAGAACGTTCTCGAGCAATTTGATATATATCTTAATATCAAAACAACTCTTTCACAATGGTGAGTAATTCTAGTGATGAGATATGGTTATTACATCATCACAGTGATGTCATAATGCACTGGTCAGCACAGCACACAATATAGAGGTGTATATCCTGCACTATAACCTTGACTTATTCCCACAAAGAATACCTCTAACCATCATGGTTAGTCTCCTAATTTAATGTTTACACTAGAGATACTACAGAATGCAACTTCCATCACTCCCCAGTCATTATGGAGCATATATGTTATCACACTATATTATAGACTCTTAAAATATCAGGCCACCTACTAACTCTGAACTCAATGAGTGATTTCCTATTTTAGGGCCCTGTCCATGTGTAAAATTCCAACCACGAAAATACAATACAATATGGAAAACAGGGGACAAAAACGAAGTATGAAGTAGTATTTTCAGATAGTTGGTGAGGTAAATAAAAGGAAAAGCACTTACACTTTTTTGGAGCTAGTAATTAGCTCCAAATATATGCGCTCGGAGGTATAATCCCCGATTATGGATCTGTGGAATATCTTGATCTTGCGTGTGGTAGTCTTTCCGGTTGATAGTTGTTTCGTAGCTGGTGTGGTATGCGCTCCCTATCTCGAGGTATTCAGCATTTGCGCTTGTCAGTGCCCAGGAGTATAGCAGCAAAGGGTCACCAGGATATTCAACATATATAAAAGAATAAAATATATACAGTGATCTCTGTAGTAAAATAAATAAAGGTGATAAAAGGAGATATACTCACTAGTGGAGAGCAACAATGGGTTTTGCCGAATCCTTATAGCTTGGGTGGTATGTTCCCCCCCAAGGAATCGGATGTCAGAATCTTCTGGATACAATCATCTGGATAAAATCAGGAAGGTCCAGATATGGTTAAAATAACTAAATGTATTGAAAATAAAGATGAAAACCATAAAAAGAATAAACACTGATGCATTTCGCCAAAGATAACAGGCTTTCTCTAAGTGTTACAGAGTATGGACCAGTCCTAATTAAATAGCAGACATTTAAATGCCATCTGAATGCTTAAAACACATATAAGAAACAGGCATAGTGTAAAACCATCAAATATGTAAATAAAAGAAATAATGCTATGCACTTACAAATATATATGCCACTAAAAGTGGCATAAAAAGCACTTCACTTACAAACGTAGCCACTTTATGGCTTCCTCTGTACTTACAGGTATTTGTACGCCTTCAAACAAATAAATGTGACCTTATGAATGTTTCCGTTTTTTGACAAGGAAATCAGTGACATCAAAAGGAGCAACACTGGAATGATGTCTAGACGGGGTTTTGTATATATACATTTGTGATGCTGACCAACAGTGGAGATATAATTTGTCAAGTCCAATGTCATACACACTGCCATAATAGGGAGGTATGTATTTTTTTTTTTTATTCTTTATTTGTCAGATCATGCACAAACTGGGTACAAAAGTGAGCACATTGCTCATGTTAACATATACATAGGGAAACATATTCAATCGGTTTTGCTTAGTCTCTGAGAAGGTCTAGTAAAGATGCCGAGTTAGCCATGCACATTTTACAAATCGGTTACATATATACAGAGGGGCGGCCACACAGTGATGCCAAGATGGTCACATGTTCATTGTAAGCTGTCTATTTACATTCAATAGGGTGGTTACAGAAAGCCTTCACAGTGGTTATATACAGGTATCATTACGTTTATGCACCAGAGCCACAGCCTCCATGTGCGGACATCCAGGCGGCCACACAGAGACACCAAAGATGGCCCTGCACAGCCGCCAAGACGGCCACACACAGCCGGCCACTCGTTCCCACCCCGACACTCGCCAGGGGCACCCCACATGATATACACATTCAGTTCTTCAGTTTGCTGTTGGTGGTGCTTTCGCCAGTACCTGGCCATTGTATCTCAACGTTGCGTATTAGTATCGTTCCCTATCCGTAGTTTGTACTTTTAGTACTAATGCCGCGATCTAGAGTGCTGAGGTTGAGGCATGAGTTTTCCTTTATTTTAGTAGAGGTGAAATGCAGTATGAGGTAGTGAAAGATAAGGAGAGAGAAAGAAAGAGAGGTGGGGGGTGGGGAGAAGCTTAAGGGGGAGGAGCGGGACGGACTTACACTTTGCCGTTGGAGCCTGAGCTATCTGTCTGTAAATGCGTGTAATGTTCTTGCATGTGTGTGCGAGTCGGTGTTATGTTGTCTAATGGTCAGTGTAGTCTTCCCAGGGTTCCCATGTTTTGAGAAAGGAGGGGTACGTGTCTCTGAGTTGAGCTGTGAGTTTGTCCATGATTTGTGCTTCTTTTATGTTGCTAGTAACTCTGTCCATTGGGGGCAAGTCGGCATGCAACCACGTCTGTGCCATGGCTCGTCTGGCAGCCAAGTTTATTTTATTGAAGAGTTTTTGTTCCCTGTGTGTCAGAGCATCTAGTGGTTTTGCGATTAAGAACGCACCGGGGGGGGGGGGGGGGGGGGGAGGTAGGTATTTTATGTAAAGGACAGATGTTAGGAGGTCTTTATCACAAACTTCCCGAATTCTTTGTTCTTGTTTAACTTTAATAAGCCATAGAAATTCAGAGGCAAGCCATGTATTTGGCTGTTTCTTGCTCTCACACACTCACACATACATTTCCTGACTTTCTGATTTGCCTGACGTGATATTCACGTTTATATACTTCACAATTCAGTGTTGCTGTTTGGTCTTTGTTTGTTTTTAGGAGCTTTGAATTTTCCTGTACTTTGCCCCTTTTAAAAACCCATGTACATAGATATTCTTTTGAAACCTAGATGGTTTCATGGATTATATGAGTCCATGAACCTTGTCTCAAGACCTCATAGTTGTGGCCTTCAATATATCTGATGTCTTTACTGGTGAGATACCTACAACAAATGTTTGTCTCACAGTTCGCTGTTACTGTTCAGTCATTGTTTTTTCTTTTTTTGTCATAGTGAATAAAGAGCCCTGCTTTACATTCTTTACAGGAGCTGTGGGTTTTTCAATAATTCCATGTGACTCACTGCAGGGCTGCCACCAGAAATTTTTGGGCCCCTAACTGAGCTCAGGGTCTGGGCCCCTGGGGGCCCGCCTCCAAAACCGCCCACAGAGACCGCCTCCAAATCCCGCCCATAGGAATACACACTCAGACACAAACACATTCACTGATACAAAAGGACACAGATACACACACACACACAGACAATAGTACATACTAACAGACACACATACTGATACGCATATAGGCATACATACTGACACACACATACTGAGACATACAGGCGTACATAGTGACAGACAAATACTAACATACATACAGACACACATGCATAAGGACATAGAGACACAGACACATTCATAATGACATACAGACAGACATTAATACTGACATACACACATTCATACTGACATGCAGACATACATACACTGACATTCATACACACATAATGACATGCATACAGATAGACATACATGCATACAGACATGCATACAGACACTGACATCCATACATACACACATTCATAATGACATACAGACATACATTCATACTGGCATACATACATTCATACAGACAGTTAGACAGACATACATACACACATTCATAATGACATACAGACATACATACACTGACATTCGTACACACATAATGACATGCATACAGATAGACATACATGCATACAGACTGAAGTATATTCTTTTATGCAAACAAATAAGTTTGAATGACTATCTGTTCCTGTCCAAATTAAAAATAATAAAGTTGCGTGCACACAGAAGTAAATTCACACTGAGACACAGGGTTCAGGTTAATGAAAGAACTTCGGAAAATTTAATGGCTTGGCTTAAAAAGTGGGTGCGCAGACCCTTATAAAGGCATTATTACATCACTAAAGAATTCAAGATAACAACAAGTAAACATTATTAATTGGTTTAGGTGTTAAGTGGTTAGTTAAATGCCCTCCCATCAAGAGGTGGTGACATCCTTGACACGGGAGTGGACACAAGATGTAGGCGCCATCTTGTTAACATGAGGTGCTCACTCTATGGGAGGGGGGCTTTGGCAGCCATTTTGAGTAGTTGGCACTGTTAGTTTCAAGGTTAGTTTTCAAGGTTTTTAGTAAATACACATTTTATTATTCAGCTGACACATACTTTCTCAGGGCCTACATGTTGCTCAGTGGCCACAATGTTTCATTCAACAGGAACTCATTACTCTGTTGACGCACATTTCCTCCTGACAAAGCATTCTCTTAAGATAATTTCATGAATTCTAATAATTCTACAACAGTCCCCCCTTAAAATGTTAGTTACTAAAAACAAAAACTATATTTGTTAATACCAGAAGACTTGTTAGCCCAAGACACAGAAACCCCTTGGCCGCTAGCTTGGTGTTATTGCAAAGTGCATGTCTATCCCTATCCGACCCTAATAGGCTGCAGCTCATCCGTTAGTACGGCCCTCGAACACTTCACTCTGTGGGTATCCCGCCGTGGCTAGCCCACTACATCTCCCACAGCAGACTAACCCATACAAACGGACGCTGTCCCTGCGCTGGTTCCCTTCCTAAAACTTCTGCACTTTATCAATATAAGGAAAAGTTTGTAGCGGAATACAGGGTGAGGTGAGATCTTTTTTTTTTTTTTTTTTTTTTTAAATTCTTTATTTTAGGTGTGCACAGAATTAACAGATCGCAGATATTCGCCACAACAGCGATATTCAGTAAGATAGGTAAACATAGTGCAAGTCATGGCATATTTTATACAGGCACATTTTTATAGTTTTTATAGTAGAACAATAGTTTAGGTTGACGCTTAGTTTTCAATATGTTAACATAATGCACATGCCATGTAGAAATAGGTAGAGGAGGGACAAAGGAGGAAAAAACATGGCTCGTGCAGAGATTTTTCCGTGCAGAGAAAATACAATACGGTCTACAATGCCACGACAGCAGAGCCAACCAAGATATACATGCAATTTTACAGAGTCATGTCACATAAAAGAAATGCACATTTTTACGTTTTTTTTTTTTACAATTCGCTCTTACATTGTAATTACATGGCTATTCTGCACATTGATCAGCTTATTTTCATGAGAAACTTGAAACAACAGGCTAATGTTTCAGGACGTTTCATTATAGGTTCGCTTAAGACCTAGGTTTCATCAGGCAAGGTAATAAATTGCAGTTATACAGGCTTATGCTTATATGGAACAATAGCTTAACTTAAGGTGAGTATTCAAATATGGAGATATTATACCACCAGGCAGGTTGTGGCTTGCTAAGTTGTTGTCTACATTAGGGCATCAATACTATCTCTAACTGGAGCCTCAGTTATAGTACCAGTGGTGGACATGTCTGTTTGGTTGTATCCATAGCCAGGGTCCCTGTTGTCACGGCTTTCAGCAATTGGTCCAGTAGCTTCTGCTTTAGTTGCCTTCTGTCGGAAGGAGCTGGGGTACCTGTCAGTTTGGCGTCAGGGATGATGGTAGGCAGTGTCCTTTTTTCCAGGATTAAATTTAGTCCTCGTTTAACACCTCTGTGTACTTAACGTTTTTGGGACCCACTGCAGGTCAGAGTGTCTGCGGATCTCTGTGGGTTTTCCTTCTCTGCTGGTATGCAGGCGTGAGTATGATGCTTTGCTGTGCCCCACTGTACTGGGGTAATCGTTTGGGCACTGCCTCCGTGTTGGTCCTCGGTGTGCAGTATAGGGAGCTCTGGTGAGGCGCGTTCGGTTTACATAGGCGCTGGGTGGGCCTGCTTGCAGTGTGGGTGGTCGGCTGAGCCGCAGGTCCCCACTGCTGCCCCGACTTGTATATGAGTACCCTGGGTGGTCGTGGCTCGGGCCAAGTGCCGCTGGTGCTTTTTCAGCACGCCTTCTTCTTTGGTCGGCAAGTGCTTCTCTGTCGGCCATTTCTCCGGGCCGCGTGGTGGCTGTCAGCGCTGAGTCACCTAAAAAGCTCTGCCAGGATGTTGCCTGCTCGGTGGGGGCCGGGATAACCCCCACCGGCCCAGAGGGGGGGGTGAACGAGGCCGGGGACCCCGCAGCCGGCACCATTTCCAGACAATACCGGGATGGAGAGCGAGGCAGCGGCCGTCCGCCCCACTCCCCTCCCGGGTAGGCCCCAGCCCCGGAGCATCTCACCAGGACCCGGTCCACCCGTTCTCAGGTGCTCCAGCTGCACCGGGACACTCCAGGACCAGGTATCACTCACTCTCAGGGGGTTCCAGGCTGGTTTTAGTGGGTTTTTTGCCCATTAGTCGTCGAGTTCCCCTGGAGCTATTGTGGCTAGCAGCCTGCCGGCATGGCCGCCCGGCTCCGCCCCCCGGTGAGGTGAGATCTTGGTCATCGATCGCCAGATGTGTGAAGGTTGGCGTTGCTTGGTCTGCAGTCTTCTGTAAGAATTTTCTAAGGCATGGGAGGACACAACAAACGAGAAGAGCGAGAACAAAAAGGAAAATTAGTAGAGCCGTACCAATATGAACTAAAGCTTTCTGCCAACCTGCCATCCAACCAAACCACCTTTCCCAGTAATCTGTTACCCCAGAATTCCTTTTCAACTCTTCTGATAGTTTATTTAACTTCTCTATGGCCATAGTGACTTTACCATTTGGACCTGTGTTTTCTGGAATGTGCAAGTCATGGTGTCGGGTAGTATTTTACATACACCCCCCCTTTCAGCTAAAATCATGTCTAAGGCCATTCTGTTCTGGAAGGTCATCTGGGATGTGGCCTGTAACTGCTCGGCCAGGCCCTGGAGGGCATCCCTGGTGTAGTTGACAAAACGCTGTTGGTTGTAATAAATGTAATTAATCCAATTAAGATTTTTGTTGGCAGTGACTATGGTGAAAAGTGATTCAAACCCTGCAGCAACTTCATCTCTAGCTTTAAATTCATTAGGTACCCCCCTAGGCACCCCAACGGCATCTATGTAAATGTGGGGGTCAAAACTGCCTTTTACTGGGGTTTCGCGCTTGACTCTGGCTGGTGTATGTGGAGGTTCATGTGTGTCAGGGTGATTATCAGAAATAGTATGAATGGGCATGATAACTTTGGCTAGGGCACATTCACCCAACCATTCAGTTTCTACCCTGGATCTTAACTGCAAATCCCCACATAACCAGTAAATATCCCCTAATGACCTGGTATGGTGTTGTAACAGGCATATAGGAACAGTTCTGTAGGTGGCACAATAACCATTGGAAAAGTTACCCATGAATTTACCAATCCCGTCATAATTAGTATAACAAGTGTAATTACCCTTGTAAATCGTGATTCCATCTGGGGGTTTGACATTCCCAACTAAGAGGGGATACTCTGCCGTCCATGCTTCGCAGAGGGACCTGTTGAAATCATAGCGGTAGGCAAAAAGACTTAGGAAGCAATTCTCTATCTCCAAAGGGAGAGTTAGAGGAACGGTGCCAAGATGAGGTCGGGCACCACCGCACACATAGCATGCAGTTCTATTATGTTTATTAGCATTATATTTCATCCACTCTAACCATAGATTGATATCATTGAAACCAGTTTCAGTGGCCATGGTATCTTTGAAGGTGGGGTTAGCAATGGCCATCATGTCCTTAAAGGACTGGATATGTGGTTTCAGTGGATTCGGGACCATATGAACAGCCCCTTGCCACTCTGGAGAGTGGCACATATCTTTAAGATAGAAATGACCTAATTTGCTATAGGAACCACTTTTCCAATACATTCCCATTACATATTGGTCAGCATCCTCTGGGCCAGGATGTTCAATGTTTAACATTAATTTCATAGGTGTACCTCCCCCAGGCTTCCTTAAGGTCATCCTCTTGTGGAAGTAGAAAATAAATATTACCAGGTTCAATAAAAGCGTTTTAATTGACCATTACAATACACAGAGATATCTCATGGAGATTGGCAAGAAGCAATCTAACATCATGTTACAATTCCTCATATTTTATACTAATGACCCGGAACTGGCCTTTCGCTTAGCTTGAATCAGAACTCCAAATATGGTCTTATTTCCTATTGGCTAAATTCTAGCATAACTGACAAATTTAAGGTTCAAAGGTTCAAGCATCCCATGATCTTTCTAACAGATAACTTGACCACAGTCATGCCTCTTACTTCCCTAAAATATCACCTGTCTATGATAAGAGTTAACACATATAAGCCTGACTTCCTCTTACACAACTTAAGCACACATTTCAACTCCCCCCCCCCCCCCTGGCAACATCTTACAAGACACGCTTTCAAAATAGCCTTTCCTTTTGCAATCCAAAAAAACAGTCCAGACATCCATTAGTTTCTTCTTATTTCTTAGAGTAAATATTCTTCTTTGATTATATTTTAAGATGATGAATAAACAGCAAAATGGCTGACAGCATGTCAGTAGCAGGTTACATATGTTCACACTCTGAAGGAGAGATCTGCCATGGTCATCTACTTTAGATAAGGCACTTTTGGGTTTGTAACCCCAGGCAGGCCCAGCATTCCATCCTGCAGCCCCCCGATGGTTACAGTTATGCCCCCATTGCTTGTCAACTACACAAACATAGGGGTATTTTACATGTGGTATATCTTTATAAATTGTTTGAATCTGTGACTTGGGAAATGGGCAATCTACAATGTCACAGTAATCAAAGGTGAATGTGGCTACGCGGGTACAGGATGCATTATACCAGAAAGTATACCCACTAGCATCTTTAGTAATGGCCACTTGTTGGGCCTCAAGGAAACTAATCAAGGGGATGATGTACCAGAGGTACATGGTTGTGAGGAGTCTGCTTCCTCTGGAGCAGGAACCTTCTTGCAATGGGAGGCGTGGATCCAGTGGCCTTTTCCAGCCAACTTGACGGAGGTGGAGTTGATCAGTAGAACTTGGAATGGTCCGTCAAATCTTGGTTCCAGGGTGTGTTTCCACACAAATTTCTTGACTAGGACCCAATCACCGGGGAGCAGACTGTGGTTGCCTGTGTCAGAATCAGGATCTGGAATTGAAAAGAAAACTTGGGCATGGATTTTGTTTAAATCACCTGCAAGTTCAGTTACATAATCTACTAAAACATCAGTTTGAAGTTGTAGTTGTTGGGGAAAATAGCAACCTAGCCTGGGTGCAGTCCCAAATAGAATCTCATATGGGGACAATGAGGGCTTTCCTCTGGGTGTATTTCTGACACTGAATAGAGCTATTGACAAGCTTTCTGGCCAGGGCATCTTTGTTTCTTGTGACATTTTTAACATTCTAGCTTTTAGGGTACCATTCATATGTTCCACTTTGCCACTGCTTTGTGGGTGATAAGGTGTGTGGAAAGCAAGGGTCACTCCTAAGGCAGTCCAAATTTCTTTGGTCACTGATGCTGTAAAGGCTGGGCCTTGGTCGCTTTCAATAACTTCTGGGAGTCCAAATCTACATACAATTTCCGTGAGTAGACGCCTTGCTGTTGTCTTGGCGGTAATGTTAACTACTGGATAGGCTTCTGGCCAGCCGGAGAACATGTCCACTATCACTAGTGCATATTCGTAGTGGCCACTCTTTGGCATCTGGATGTGGTCGATCTGAATTCTCTGGAATGGATACATGGGCTTAGCCAGATGTTTTGGAGGAACTTTAGCTGTTCTTCCTGGATTGCATTTAGCACAAATGACACAGGCCTTGCAATAGTTATTGGTTAGTGTAGTAATTCC
This sequence comes from Pelobates fuscus, assembly GCF_036172605.1. Lineage (NCBI taxonomy): Eukaryota > Metazoa > Chordata > Amphibia > Anura > Pelobatidae > Pelobates > Pelobates fuscus. Next base: position 482,411,310 of record NC_086317.1, read on the forward strand.
AGGTGCTTCGTAGTACTTTTGTACAAGAGCATTCATTAGATCTTTTGATAAATGTGCAGGTCCATGTGCCCATTGAACGACTGCTGGGTACAAATTCTTAGGGAGGCAGAACCTGAGGTTGTTGGAGTACACTCCATCCTTTAGAACTGCCCCTTTCCGTTTTCATTTTTGTATTTCCTCAGGGGCAACTGCAGCCTGTTGTTCCCGTAGGATTTTTAGGTTAGTTGGAAGAGTCTGCAAGGCAAATATGGGAGTTTCTTCGTTTCCGGACACTCTTCTGTCCACTTCCTGTGGTTCTCTTGCAGCTTGTTTTGCAGCTTGATCAGCCAGATGGTTGCCCCTTGCTTCATCCGAATCCAACTTCCCATGTGCCTTTATCTTCAAAATGACCACTTCTTCTGGGAGTAGGAAGGCATCCATCAGCTCCTTGATTGCAGAACTGTGCTTGACTGGTGTACCGGCAGTGGTAAGAAATCCTCTTGTTTTCCAAATTAGTCCGAAGTCATGAGCCACGCCCAGTGCATATCTTGAATCTGTGTAGATATTGGCGTGCTTCCCTTCAGAGATCTTACATGCTGAAGTTAGGGCTTGTAATTCAGCTTCTTGTGCAGACATTGTTGATGGTAAAGATGATGACTTGATAATTTCACCTGTTGTGGTGACGGCATATCCTGTGTGGTATTTTCCTTCTTCATCAGCATACCTTGAGCCGTCCACAAACAGGGTGAGGTCAGTATCTATTAGTGGATCCTCATGCATGGTTGGTAGATGTGTTGTTTACATTTTCATCTGTTCAAAACAGTCATGGGGCGCTTCTGGATCATAGTCGTGCTTTATGACCAGATCTTCAAATTCTTCTTCCAGAAAGTAACGTGGCCATGCTTTTACATGTTCAGTTGTTGAGTATTTGACGACACCTCTTTCTTGGAGCTGTAATTCATCCATGGTGGCCCATAGTTTTGCCATGGGCCCGGGATCACCCCATGACTTAGTCTTTGATTTGGTGACAGGGACATGTGGAATGGCTGTGTCCCAATGGTGATACAGGTGTTCAAGTCCAAGTGGTAATTGGACCAAAATCCTACTGTTGCTTTCAGTATCACAGTAAAAATCTTGCAGAGTGAGCTTTACCTCAACTAATTGATAGAGTTCATCTTCGTAATGAGAGTCAGGGTTAATGGTTGGTTTGTACCACATGGTGCAGAAAGCATATTCTGGCCCGTCACCAGAGGGTAAATTGGGGTGCATTTTTTTAGTAGTGTGGGTAAGAAGTAGGACATAGGCTTCATCCATAATAAATCCATAGTAGCTACCCCCCTCAGGGAGTGGCAGAAGAGTGGACGGATTCAGAACCTGACATCTTTGAAGGGTAACATTGTCAGGTAACAGGAGATGACATTGGAGACAAAGGTGTCTGGCAGGGAGTTAGCAAAAAACTCCAAAGCATTGGCATTGATGTTGGAATTGTAGGGGAGCTGTATGAGTCACTGATCCAGTTTGTTCGAGAAACCAGAGATATATTCCCGACTTTCGAAGCTGCTGCAATAGAAAAATCAGTTGTGAAGGATTATGAGACTATGAGAAGAAAATCAGCATATGACTCTTTCTTTGGAAAGTCTAAATTTATTACTGATTTATCAAAAACTGAGCCATCAGCAATATTACAGTATGCAAACAACCTTTGTTCTTGTTACAGCAAAGACTTGGAACAGGAGTGTTTTTTTGATGAGTGCCTCCACTTTCGTTCATACCTAATGAGTTCTTCTGCAGAAGATACCTCTGTTCTGGCAATGTCCCGAATGATAAGGGAGAGAGGATTGCAAAGCATTTATTTAAATGTGGACATTGCTCTCAGAATGTTTTTGTGTACTGCAGCAACGAACTGCTCAGCTGAGCGTTCTCTCTCGACTTTAAAGCGAGTTAAGAACTACTTACGATCCAGAATGGGAGAGGAAAGATTGAACTCCCTGGCAGTGTTGGCAATAGAGTCTGAACTCACAAAATCGTTGGACTATGAAGAGCTCATCAACAGCTTTGCCACACAGGCGAAAGCCACTTTAGTTTAGTTTACAAGTATGATTTAGATCTAATAGTCTAATATTCAACAGTTTGCACTTATTTAAGTCAGAAATGTTTACAGTTTTATTTGTTGTATTTCAGTTTAATATATTTATATATTTAATTAAAGTTATTAAAAACCTCATCGTGTCAGTTTCAGGATGGATTGATGTAAGTAAATGGTGTGTGAAAGTCTGTGCTATGGCTAAAGTAGTGTAATGGACTGGATGTGTTGATATGTACAGTGGCATTGTCTTGTATGAATGACACAAATTGTGTATGCATGTCCAGTAACAGCTGTTGAAGCCTTGGTGCTGTTACTGCTATTATATGTAAAGATTCTCTTAAAATAATACATGCAATATTTGAAATGGTACAGAAAACACAAAATATTGGCCTTCGTTATTCACTTTTAAATACAGAAAGGAAGATGTGAAGCTCTAACCGGAGAGGGTGGAGCCTAAAGAGGAAGGGGTGGGGTTTACACAGGAAGGGGTGGCTCGTAAACAGAGGGGTTTGGCATTGACAGGAAGGGGTGGGTCAAATTTATATTAGGGGGGTGCCTGAGTTTAGTCTCGCCTAGGGCAGCACAAAACCAAGATACACCACTGGGCACACCCCCAGCTCCCCAGGTACTATTCCACATCCCGGATACGGCAGTGTCACGCCGTCTTGGGTTTGACTTGCTTGAAAGCAGAGAGTCACACCAGACAAGCACTCCTGTCCGCCCTGAACGCACAGGTGGAAAAGTGGCTGACTCCGCAGCAACTGAATATCGGCAAAGTGGTTTATGACAACGGAACAAATTTGTTGGCGGCATTGAAGTTGGGCAAGTTGACACATGTGCCGTGCATGGTACATGTGTGTAAGCTGATCGTACAACACTTTGTGCATAAGGACATCCTGAAGCAGGCCAGGTAGGTGTGTGGCCATTTCAGGCGTTCCTACACAGCCATGGCGCACTTTGCAGATATCCAGCGGTGAAACAACATGCCAGTGAGGCGCTTGATTTGCGACAGCCCGACGCGTTGGAATTCAACACTCCTAATGTTCGACGCGTTGGAATTCAACACTCCTAATGTTTGACCGCCTGCTCCAACAAGAAAAAGCCGTTAATGAATATTTGTATGACGTGGGTGCTAGGACAGCCTCTGGGGAGCTGGGAATTTTTTTGCCACATTACTGGACGCTCATGCACAATGCCTGTAGGCTCATGCATCCTTTTGAGGAGGTGACAAACCTAGTCAGTTGATGCATGGTACATGTGTGTAATCTGATCGTACAACGCTTTGTGCATAAGTACACAGGCTTACAGGACGTCCTGAAGCAGGCCAGGAAGGTGTGTGGCCATTTCAGGCGTTCCTACACAGCCATGGCGCACTTTGCAGATATCCAGCGGTGAAACAACATGCCAGTGAGGCGCTTGATTTGCGACAGCCCGACGCGTTGGAATTCAACACTCCTAATGTTCGACGCGTTGGAATTAAACACTCCTAATGTTCGACCGCCTGCTCCAACAAGAAAAAGACGTTAATGAATATTTGTATAACAGGGGTGCTAGGACAGCCTCTGGGGAGCTGAGAATTTTTTTGCCACATTACTGGACGCTCATGCGCAATGCCTGTAGGCTCATGCATCCTTTTGAGGAGGTGACAAACCTAGTCAGTTGAACCGAAGGCACCATCAGCGACATCATACCATTTGTTTTCTTCCTGGAGCGTGCCCTGCGAAGAGTGCTGGATCAGGCCGTAGATCAGCGTGAAGAGGAAGAGGAAGAGTTGTGGTCACTATCACCTCCAGAAACAGCCTTATCAGCATCGCTTGCTGGACCTGCGGCAACGCTGGAAGAGGATTGTGAGGAAGAGGAGTCAGAGGAGGAATGTGGCTTTGAGGAGGAGGAGGAAGACCAACCACAACATGCATCCCAGGGTGTTCATTGTCACCTATCTGGTACCCGTGGTGTTGTACGTGGCTGGGGGGAAGAACATACCTTCATTGAGATCACTGAGGAGGAGGAAAGGGAAATGAGTAGCTCGGCATCCAACCTTGTGCAAATGGGGTCTTTCATGCTGTCGTGCCTGTTGAGGGACCCTTGTATAAAAAGGCTGAAGGAGAACAACCTGTACTGGGTGTCCACTCTACTAGACCCCCGGTATAAGCAGAAAGTGGCGGAAATGTTACCAAATTACAACAAGTCGGAAAGGATGCAGCATTTGAAAAATAAATTAAAAAGTATGCTTTACACAGCGTATAAGGGTGATGTCACAGCACAACGGGAATCTAACAGTGGAAGAGGTGAAAGTCATCCTCCTCCTCCCACGACCACACTGGCAAGGACAGGACACTTTAAAGACGTGTTGTTGATGAAGGACATGCAGAGCTTTTTAAGTCCTACGCATCGCCACAGCCCTTCGGGATCCACCCTCAGAGAACGACTCGACCGACAGGTAACAGACTACCTCGCCTTAACTGCAGATATCGACACTCTGAGGAGCGATGAACCCCTTGACTACTGGGTGTGCAGGCTTGACTTGTGGTCTGAGCTATCCCAATTTGCGATAGAACTACTGGCCTGCCCCACTTCAAGTGTCCTGTCAGAAAGGACCTTCAGTGCAGCAGGAGGTATTGTCACTGAGAAGAGAAGTCGCCTAGGTCAAAAAAGTCTAGATTACCTCACCTTTATTAAGATGAATGAGGGATGGATCCTGAAGGGACTAACAGTGGGCGATACATTCGACTAAAAAAGGCCTGATGAGACGAGCTGCCTTGGGCTAAAAATGGTCCACACGCTGCTGTATTTTAGCTTTGAATGCCGGTTGACTTGCGTGACTTATCCGCCACCAATTAGGATTCAAGCCGCAATGTTTTAGGGCACTTTCTGCCTGGGAAACAAACATCAATTTTTATGGACGCTGCTACAGCAGCGGCTCCAACAATACCTAATTTTTCAGGCATGTGTACATGCCTAATTTTTCGGCCCTCTGCACTGTGGCTTCAAAAACCAAACAAAAAAAAAAGGCACATAACAGGGATTAAACTGATAGGAATAGTACTACTTAACACAACACTCCTATCTGGTGGCACATTAGATTGCACGCGCAGTGCCCCAAATTTGAAGTAGGAGGACCAACCAAGCATCTTTTTCCATCTCCCGGTTCCTAAAATCGATGCCATATACACGTCCCCTTATAGGGCGCCAGCTCGGTATTCTCTTGGGCGCCAGCTCGTTATTCTCTTTTTCACTTCATTAGGGACACTTTTCTGCACTATGGGCGCTTAGACCCACTCTTTGTCTTGCACACTTTTATTCCTAGCCAGCATCTGTGATGGGAAATCAGGCAGTCATCTAAACGTTTAGATTGAGCTTTAGCTTAGAACACACTTGAAGGTGTTTAAGGAGATTAGGGCTAGTTTAGAGGATTCTTCTTAGACCTCTCTGAGTCTTTATAGCCCTTCTACCTATCCATCATTTCTGGAAACTAGCTAAGAGAAAGGGTGGCTGTGTGTCTGTGATACATTTAACTTTATATCACCTTATTGACACTTTATCACTCCGGTCTCCATACTCTCTGCCTATACCCATCTATTTAGAGGGAATTTCCTTGCCCCTGCCAATATTATATAATAGGTTACCATTAGGTAACCAATAGGTAGTACCATTATTACACAATTAAGTCTCTGAGGACAGGTGTCAATCCATATCTGCCAAGTGACCCTATGTAGGGGGAACAGTCCCTATTCTGCTCTGTGTCAGTGTGTATCAGGGATCATTAGGATAGGTGTCAATCCATATCTGCCAAGTGACCATATGTAGGGGGAACAGTCCCTATTCTGCTCTGTGTCAGTGTGTATCAGGGATCCTTAGGACAGGTGTCAATCCATATCTGCCAAGTGACCCTATGTAGGGGGAACAGTCTCTATTCTGCTCTGTGTCAGTGTGTATCAGGGATCATTAGGATAGGTGTCAATCCATATCTGCCAAGTGAGCCTATGTAGGGGGAACAGTCCCTATTCTGCTCTGTCAGTGTGTATCAGGGATCATTAGGATAGGTGTCAATCCATATCTGCCAAGTGAGCCTATGTAGGGGGAACAGTCCCTATTCTGCTCTGTGTCAGTGTCTGGGGGGAGTATCTGCAGTAATACAGAGTGTCTGGAGGGAGTATCTACAGTAACACAGGGTGTCTGGAGGGAGTATCTGCAGTAACACAGGGTGTCTGGAGGGAGTATCTGCAGTAACACAGAGTGTCTGGAGGGAGTATCTGCAGTAACACAGAGTGTCTGGATGGAGTATCTGCAGTAACACAGAGTGTCTGGAGGGAGTATCTGCAGTAACACAGGGTGTCTGGAGGGAGTATCTGCAGTAACACAGGGTGTCTGGAGGGAGTATCTGCAGTAACACAGGGTGTCTGGAGGGAGTATCTGCAGTAACACAGAGTGTCTGGGGGGAGTATCTGCAGTAATACAGAGTGTCTGGAGGGAGTATCTACAGTAACACATGGTGTCTGGAGGGAGTATCTGCAGTAACACAGGGTGTCTGGAGGGAGTATCTGCAGTAACACAGAGTGTCTGGAGGGAGTATCTGCAGTAACACAGAGTGTCTGGGGGGAGTATCTGCAGTAACACAGAGTGTCTGGGGGGAGTATCTGCAGTAACACAGAGTGTCTGGAGGGAGTATCTGCAGTAACACAGGGTGTCTGGAGGGAGTATCTGCAGTAACACAGGGTGTCTGGAGGGAGTATCTGCAGTAACACAGGGTGTCTGGAGGGAGTATCTGCAGTAACACAGAGTGTCTGGGGGGAGTATCTGCAGTAATACAGAGTGTCTGGAGGGAGTATCTACAGTAACACAGGGTGTCTGGAGGGAGTATCTGCAGTAACACAGGGTGTCTGGAGGGAGTATCTGCAGTAACACAGAGTGTCTGGAGGGAGTATCTGCAGTAACACAGAGTGTCTGGGGGGAGTATCTGCAGTAACACAGAGTGTCTGGAGGGAGTATCTGCAGTAACACAGGGTGTCTGGAGGGAGTATCTGCAGTAACACAGAGTGTCTGGAGGGAGTATCTGCAGTAACACAGAGTGTCTGGGGGGAGTATCTGCAGTAACACAGAGTGTCTGGAGGGAGTATCTGCAGTAACACAGGGTGTCTGGAGGGAGTATCTGCAGTAACACAGAGTGTCTGGAGGGAGTATCTGCAGTAACACAGAGTGTCTGGGGGGAGTATCCGCAGTAACACAGAGTGTCTGGAGGGAGTATCTGCAGTAACACAGGGTGTCTGGAGGGAGTATCTGCAGTAACACAGGGTGTCTGGAGGGAGTATCTGCAGTAACACAGGGTGTCTGGAGGGAGTATCTGCAGTAACACAGAGTGTCTGGAGGGAGTATCTGCAGTAACACAGGGTGTCTGGGGGGAGTATCTGCAGTAACACAGAGTGTCTGGAGGGAGTATCTGCAGTAACACAGAGTGTCTGGGGGGAGTATCTGCAGTAACACAGAGTGTCTGGAGGGAGTATCTGCAGTAACACAGAGTGTCTGGGGGGAGTATCTGCAGTAACACAGAGTGTCTGGAGGGAGTATCTGCAGTAACACAGGGTGTCTGGAGGGAGTATCTGCAGTAACACAGGGTGTCTGGAGGGAGTATCTGCAGTAACACAGGGTGTCTGGAGGGAGTATCTGCAGTAACACAGAGTGTCTGGAGGGAGTATCTGCAGTAACACAGGGTGTCTGGGGGGAGTATCTGCAGTAACACAGAGTGTCTGGAGGGAGTATCTGCAGTAACACAGAGTGTCTGGAGGGAGTATCTGCAGTAACACAGAGTGTCTGGAGGGAGTATCTGCAGTAACACAGAGTGTCTGGGGGGAGTATCTGCAGTAACACAGAGTGTCTGGAGGGAGTATCTGCAGTAACACAGGGTGTCTGGAGGGAGTATCTGCAGTAACACAGGGTGTCTGGAGGGAGTATCTGCAGTAACACAGGGTGTCTGGAGGGAGTATCTGCAGTAACACAGAGTGTCTGGGGGGAGTATCTGCAGTAATACAGAGTGTCTGGAGGGAGTATCTACAGTAACACAGGGTGTCTGGAGGGAGTATCTGCAGTAACACATGGTGTCTGGAGGGAGTATCTGCAGTAACACAGAGTGTCTGGAGGGAGTATCTGCAGTAACACAGAGTGTCTGGGGGGAGTATCTGCAGTAACACAGAGTGTCTGGAGGGAGTATCTGCAGTAACACAGGGTGTCTGGAGGGAGTATCTGCAGTAACACAGAGTGTCTGGAGGGAGTATCTGCAGTAACACAGAGTGTCTGGGGGGAGTATCTGCAGTAACACAGAGTGTCTGGAGGGAGTATCTGCAGTAACACAGGGTGTCTGGAGGGAGTATCTGCAGTAACACAGAGTGTCTGGAGGGAGTATCTGCAGTAACACAGAGTGTCTGGGGGGAGTATCCGCAGTAACACAGAGTGTCTGGAGGGAGTATCTGCAGTAACACAGGGTGTCTGGAGGGAGTATCTGCAGTAACACAGGGTGTCTGGAGGGAGTATCTGCAGTAACACAGGGTGTCTGGAGGGAGTATCTGCAGTAACACAGAGTGTCTGGAGGGAGTATCTGCAGTAACACAGGGTGTCTGGAGGGAGTATCTGCAGTAACACAGGGTGTCTGGAGGGAGTATCTGCAGTAACACAGGGTGTCTGGAGGGAGTATCTGCAGTAACACAGAGTGTCTGGAGGGAGTATCTGCAGTAACACAGGGTGTCTGGAGGGAGTATCTGCAGTAACACAGAGTGTCTGGAGGGAGTATCTGCAGTAACACAGGGTGTCTGGAGGGAGTATCTGCAGTAACACAGAGTGTCTGGAGGGAGTATCTGCAGTAACACAGGGTGTCTGGAGGGAGTATGTGCAGTAACACAGGGTGTCTGGAGGGAGTATCTGCAGTGACACAGAGTGTCTGGAGGGAGTATCTGCAGTAACACAGAGTGTCTGGAGGGAGTATCTGCAGTAATACAGAGTGTCTGGAGGGAGTATCTGCAGTAACACAGAGTGTCTGGAGGGAGTATCTGCAGTAACACAGAGTGTCTGGAGGGAGTATCTGCAGTAACACAGAGTGTCTGGAGGGAGTATCTGCAGTAACACAGAGTGTCTGGAGCGAGTATCTGCAGTAACACATAGTGTCTGGAGGGAGTATCTGCAGTAACACAGAGTGTCTGGAGGGAGTATCTGCAGTAACACAGAGTGTCTGGAGGGAGTATCTGCAGTAACACAGGGTGTCTGGAGGGAGTATCTGCAGTAACACAGGGTGTCTGGGGGGAGTATCTGCAGTAATACAGAGTGTCTGGAGGGAGTATCTGCAGTAACACAGAGTGTCTGGAGGGAGTATCTGCAGTAACACAGGGTGTCTGGGGGGAGTATCTGCAGTAATACAGAGTGTCTGGAGGGAGTATCTGCAGTAACACAGGGTGTCTGGGGGGAGTATCTGCAGTAACACAGAGTGTCTGGAGGGAGTATCTGCAGTAACACAGAGTGTCTGGAGGGAGTATCTGCAGTAACACAGGGTGTCTGGGGGGAGTATCTGCAGTAATACAGAGTGTCTGGAGGGAGTATCTGCAGTAACACAGGGTGTCTGGAGGGAGTATCTGCAGTAACACAGAGTGTCTGGAGGGAGTATCTGCAGTAACACAGAGTGTCTGGAGCGAGTATCTGCAGTAACACATAGTGTCTGGAGGGAGTATCTGCAGTAACACAGAGTGTCTGGAGGGAGTATCTGCAGTAACACAGAGTGTCTGGAGGGAGTATCTGCAGTAACACAGGGTGTCTGGAGGGAGTATCTGCAGTAACACAGGGTGTCTGGGGGGAGTATCTGCAGTAACACAGAGTGTCTGGAGCGAGTATCTGCAGTAACACAGAGTGTCTGGAGGGAGTATCTGCAGTAACACATAGTGTCTGGAGGGAGTATCTGCAGTAATACAGAGTGTCTGGAGGGAGTATCTGCAGTAACACAGAGTGTCTGGAGGGAGTATCTACAGTAACACAGAGTGTCTGGAGGGATTATGTGCAGTAACACAGAGTGTCTGGGGGGAGTATCTGCAGTAATACAGAGTGTCTGGGGGGGAGTATCTGCTTGTAACATTTATATGCACAGAAAAAAAAATTGAAAAAATAAAATAAAATGGTTGCAGCTTCCGAATGAATCTAAAATGGATGATGTCCAGTAGGTGGGAGGGTCTGCTAGGGAGGGTCTGCTGCTGATTGGCTGGAATGTGTCTGCTGACTGTGAGGTACAGGGTCAAAGTTTACTCAATGATAAAGAATAGGGGGCGGACCGAACATCGCATGTGTTCGCCCGCGGTGGCGGACGTGAACATGCTATGTTCGCCAGGAACTATTCGCCAAGTGAACCGTTCGGGACATCACTAGTGATTGTTCTTGGCTCTATATATATCCCATTTATAAAAGTGCTGATTTCTGTTGAAATCAGCACTATTATAAATTGTCACAAACATGACAGGCTATAAAAACAGACTAAGTTGACAAGCGTTATGTGTCTGGAGAGTGCCCTTAAAATAGAGATTACAATGACTTATTTCATTAGCTATCAAACATATAGTTTATCTATACAATGAGAGAAAGAAAAAAAATAGAGCAAGAAAAAGATAAAATAAAAAACGTAATAATGATCAGTTTGCTGTCTTTGCATTCATAAGGCATGTTGAAAATGAGATAACTAAAAAATAACACCCAATATGACTTTACCTGTGCTTCAGCCTTTGTCGTTAATGGACTCATGAAAGGTCTGTTAGTTCACTATATATAATCTTTATATCATAATGTTTTCCCTTGAGTTTTCACTCAAGTAAAATCTCAGAAGAGATCAATGCATTAAAATGTATTTACAAACAAATTCACTGAATTACCAGAAATTAAACTTGGCAAACCTTGTTATCGAAATAATTTTCATATAAAAAAATGTATTCCCTTATGCTAGATGTGGTACGTTTCATCATTATTATTATTATTATTATTATTATTATTATTATTATTATTTTCTTTTTTTTTTATAGAAACATAGAAGGTGACGGCAGATAAGGACCATTCGGCCCATCTAGTCTACCCAATTTTCTAAATACTCTCATTAGTCCTTGGCCTTATCTTATAGGATAGCCTTATGCCTATCTCATGCATGCTTAAACTGTGTTAACCTCCATGCATCCACTACCCTCTCAGTAAAGTAATATTTCCTGAAATTATTTTTAAACCTCTGCCCTTCTAATTTAATGTCCTCTTGTTGTGGTAATTTTATTCTTTTAAATAGAGTCTCCTCCTTTACTGTGTTGAATCTCTTTATGTATTTCAATGTTTCTGTCATATCCCCCCTGTCTCGTCTTTCCTCCAATCTATACATGTTAAGATCCTTTAACCTTTCCTTGTAAGTTATATCCTGCAATCCATGAACCAGTCCAGTAGCCCTTCTCTAAACTCTTTCCAAAGTATTAATGTCCTTCTGGAGATACGGTCTCTAGTACTGCGTACTATACTACAAGTGAGGTCTCACTAGTGTTCTGTACAATGGCATGAGCACTTCCCTCTTTCTACTGCTAATACCTCTCCCTATACAACCAAGCATTCTGCTAGTATTTCCTGCTGCTCTATTACATTGTCTGCCTACCTTTAAGTCATAGGAAATATTTACCCCAAAATCCCTTTCTTCAGATGTTGAGGTTAGGACTCCTATCAAATTATCACATCCTGCTCTGTTCTGCGGAGATGTCTAGCCTAGGCTTCTGGTATCCTGTACTCTTTTTGCTATTCTTGTTTAGTTTTTCTTGTTTTTTCTGGTTTTCTATTCCATGTCTGGTTTTCTTTATGCTGGGTTTTCTGGGTTCATTCCTTTATTCCGTTCCTGCAATTCCCAGTCTCCTGGATTCCTTTATATGTTTGTTTTATGTTGCCACACCCTTTCCTTTTCCATTTATCCTTTTGTTTCAGTTGTTTCCTGCAGGCAGTTGTTCCAAGTCCTCTGCCCCTTTCTTGCAGGTAAGTGCTGTGTGTGTTTAATTACTGTTTATTTAGTCATGCATATCTAGGGAGTCTAGGAACCCACCGTAATTGGAGTACTTTGGCGTAGTGGTGGGCTGCATACATCTTGGCCATTTATGTATGTCTCAATCTCCAATGTTTTACATAGATAGTACTTAGTTGCGTCTCCTCTTGTTTTGCCTTGTATCTCTTGTCTTGTTTTATTTTGTCTTGTATTCCCAGTCCATGTACAGTCCTGTCCTGCCCTGTTCATGTTTCCCTCATGTCTTGTGTGCATGTTCTGGGTTCTGCTTTTTCGGTCCTGCTCCGGTTCTGGGTTCTCCTAGTTTTGTCTTGTTTTCTTGTTTGGTGTCTATTCTAGTCTTGCCTTGTTTCTGTACTGGATACATATCTCCTGCAGAGCCTCCCTATTCAGATCCTGGGAGGTCTGCTTATTGTCATCTGGCACCTGGGATCCGCAAAAGCTGCATCAGGGCCCTGGTATGTGGCCGCACAAACGCTTGTGCTCAACACCAGGGGGCGTGCGGTTACCCTGCACCAGGCCCTGATAATTCATTTACACACAGTGACTCCTACTATCAAGATCAGGCATACTGGGTCCCGGTCATCGGACCGCCACCCCTGACACAAATATTCTGTACTCTGTCCTTGGGTTTTTATGTCCAAGATGCATTATCTTGCATTTATCTACATTAAATGTCAGTCACCATAACTCTGACCATTTTTCTAGTTCACCTAAATCATTTGCCATTTGGCTTATCCCTCCTGGAACATCAACCCTGTTACATATGTTAGTATCATCAGCAAAAATGCATACCTTACCATCAAGACCTTCTGCAATATCACTAATAAAAATATTAGAGAGAATGGGTGCAAGCACAGATCCCTAAGGTACCCCACTGGTGACAAGCCCATGCTTTGAATATACTCTATTGACCACAAGCCTCTGTTGCCTGTCACTCAGCCACTGCCTCACCCATTCAACAATATTGGAATCCAAACTTAAAGATTGCAGTTTATTGATAAGCCTTCTATGTGCAACAGTGTCAAAAGCCTTACTGAAATCTAGGTAAGCAATGTCTACTGCACCACCCTGATCTATTATTTTAGTTACCCAATCAAAAAAATCAATCCGATTAGTTTGGCATGATCTCCCTTCCTTTTTTATTTTATTTGATATATATCTTTGGATTGTTACAGTATCCGAGTACCAGAGTTTTTCTGCTATTTTTGGAGTCAGTACTCTATCTATTTAACCTTTTACACATTAGTGTCATGTTCATGTTTTTTGTAATAAACCTGTAACAGCAAGGAATTGTACCCTGTATTTCTTTACTGCTCCATTTAGTAAATCTATGATTTGCCCAGTCAGTTGTAATTCAGCTATTTTTAGTTTAGTGAGTAACTCTGTATGTGTTTGCATATAGAACAATTTTTACGGTATTTAAACATATTCAAATTTTATTTTCATGTGTTTGGAATGGGAGGATTGGAGGTACTTTAGAATTCTGTGCCTAGAGGTGTTCATGATGTAGATCTGGCTCTGGACAGGGCACTTGTTTGGTAATTATGGAAATCTGCCTAAAGATACCTTGAAACTAATTATTCTCTATAAGAAGCACTCACTTCCACATTGAAGTACAGTTCAAAACACTATACAGGAAGTCCTTCCTGTTCTCTGCTTAATAACTGGGAGTTATAACTAAGGGTATTTATAAAAAGAAATTCTCGTTATTTCTCTGTCTTTATAAAATAGATGTTGCCAATATTGATAAAATGTCATTTAAATATTTCAAATTTTCACCCACTTGAAATTTGCATTGTAACTTGATTTAAATTTTCATGTAAAAGTTAAAAAAATGTTTTTTGGAATAACAAAGTTTGAAAGGTGTACAAATTGAAAATGACATAATTTTCCAATTTATGAAACATTGCATAAAAAAATTCATTGATAATAATGTTTTCTTTAACTAAGTGTATGAGATCATGTATTTCCATGGGACATGATCTAATTAATAAGAAATGTCAGGTTTCATTATTGTATGTTCAGTGAACTTGTTTGTAAAATGAATTTAATGGATTGATCTCTGCTGGGGTTTTACCACAGCAGAGACTCAGAGGAATAAGCAATCAATGGAATAATATTTATACTGAGCGCACAGACAATTCTTCAATCCATTTGTAACAGACGGTGGATCATAGGTACAGTGTTTCCAAGTATCCTTCACTGAAAAAAAAAGAGTAAGTGATTTTAATATGCTTGTTCTGGTATTTGGACTGGGGGACTGATACATAAATCTATGGAGTTTATTCCCAAGGGTTTAATTTGTCTCTATTCTTTTCTGAGATTCATTTTACTCACTATCAACAAAATTTAAACTACATCGAGGTGAACAGATCACTGCTATTTTCCAATGGATATCAGGGACAGCAGTTACAATAATCAGAAAATAGCTTGGCTGAATTGCAAATAAATTGCAACCAAACAATAGACACATTTACCTGTTATTAGAGAAAGAAAGGACTCTAAGATAAGAGTAGGTCTTGAAGAAAATGTATTGTTGTGGTATATTTGCTAGAGCAGTGAATTGATTTAATAGCATTTAACTGTTTTGTCATTTAGGGAATGACCCTACTGTCTTTCGCTCTTTCTTTGTTACACTGACCTATTTTGCATGTTATTTAAAACGACTTAGGAGTGAAGGCAACTATACCTTTTAACTAATTTCATTCAATAAACCATTTTATCTTTTATGTATATCCACTATAACGTTATGCTACACTCATGCAGTTTGCCTCCAAGATCTTCTTCCATTAAAACATTGGTCTATAAGTTTGTGCTCTTTTCTGGTTCTCCCATCACTCTTTTATTATCTCCTTTGCTCTACTCTTTTTTATAGCTCTTCTTTGTTGGTGTTCTTAAAGCGGCACTGTCATGCCGAATTCCGTTTTTTTTTTAACCCCCCTCCCGCCTCAACTACATCCAATCGACCCCCTAGTCACCCCCAAATGCCCCTATGCCCCCCACATTACCTATTTTTTATTCTTTATTTTCTGCCCGATCTTTATTCAGGGCGCCGCCATCTTTGTGTGGGTAGGTGAAGTCCCTATGGGACACGTCATCTACCCACACTACACAGACTGTGAGATTCCCGCACATGCCCAGTGAAACACCTGGACATGCGAACGGGAATTTCACCTATTCATTCATTCATCAGACAGACGAATGAATGAATAGAAAAAATCAGACGAACAAACTAACACTGTGTATCAGTGTTAGTTTGTTCGTTCAGTTTATTACAAGGAGGGAGCTACCGGCGTGCAGCTCCCTCCTTGTAATATGTAACTATAGAAGCGGCAGGGAGCAGAGCTCCCCACCACTTCATAAGCCCCCCAGGTCCCCCCCTCACTCTATGGGGGTCAATATGACCCCCATAATAGCACAAGGGAGATTAAAATCTCCCCAATGCCCCTACTCGCTATATCGCGAGTAGGGGCATGTCCACTAAACAGTGAGCAGCCTGTGGCTGCTCACTGTAAAAAAAAAAAAAAAAAAAGGGTAATAAGGGGGGGACGGGGGGCCTACTGTCCTCCCCCGCCGGCCCCCACCCCTGGACGGCGGGTGGGGGCCATAATGGGAATGAGGGGGGACCTACTGTCCTCCCCTCAGGCCCCCACCCCTGGGCGGCGGGTGGGGGCCATAATAGTAATAAGGGGGGGGGACCTACTGTCCTCCACCCCCCGGCCCCCACCCCTGGGCGGCGGGTGGGGGCCATAATAGTAATAGGGGGGGGGGGGGGGACCTACTGTCCTCCACCCCCCGGCCCCCACCCCTGGGCGGCGGGTGGGGGCCATAATAGTAATAAGGGGGGGGGACCTACTGTCCTCCAGCCCCCGGCCCCCACCCCTGGGCGGCGGGTGGGGGCCATAATAGTAATAAGGGGGGGGACCTACTGTCCTCCAGCCCCCGGCCCCCACCCCTGGGCGGCGGGTGGGGGCCCTAATGGAAAAAAGGGGGGGGGGACCTACTGTCCTCCCCCCGGCCCCCACCCCTGGGCGGCGGGTGGGGGCCATAATAGTAATAAGGGGGGGGGGGGGTGTCTACTGTCCTTCCCCCCCCCGGCCCCCACCCCTGGGCGGCGGGTGGGGGCCATAACGATAATGGGGGGGGACCTACTGTCCTCCCCCCGCCCCCACCCCTGGGCGGCGGGTGGGGGCACTAAGTAAATTTCCCCCCCCCCCCCCATCAAGGTGACTAGGGGTGCCCAAGCCCCTAGTCACCCACCCCCCACCCAAATAAAAAATGCCCCTTCCTACCCCCCTCACCCTAAAAAATAGTGAGGGGGGAATAAAATTGCTAACCTGTAAAGTAAAATTAAACTTACCATTCGACGTCTTCTTTTTTCTAAAATCTTCATTTTTCAGCCCCAAAAAAGGCCAAATAAAAAACCATCATAGCCGTCGAACTAAAAATAAAATAAAAAACCCGTGCGCAAAAAAAAAACCCGACGAAAAAGAAAAAACCCGAGCGCACACAAAAATAATCCATCTTCACCCATGGAGGGCTCCGCGCAGACTGAGCTCCGCAGGGCGGGGCAAGGCTTATAAAGCCTTGCCCCGCCCTGCAATTAGCCTAAGAACACTCTGATTGGTGGGTTTAAGCCAATCAGAGTGCTCTTTGTCATTTTACAAGCGTGGGAAAGTTCTTTGGAATTTTCCCACGCTTGTAAAGTGTCACAGAGCACTGTGATTGGATGGCTTGAAATCCATCCAATCACAGTGCTCTGTGTCATTTTACAAGCGTGGGAAAGTTCTTTGGACTTTTCCCACGCTTGTAAAATGACACAGAGCACTGTGATTGGATGGATTTCAAGCCATCCAATCACAGTGCTCTGTGTCATTTTACAAGCTTGGGAAAGTTCTTTGGAATTTTCCCACGCTTGTAAAATGACAAAGAGCACTCTGATTGGCTTAAACCCACCAATCAGAGTGTTCTTAGGCTAATTGCAGGGCGGGGCAAGGCTTTATAAGCCTTGCCCCGCCCTGCGGAGCTCAGTCTGCGCGGAGCCCTCCATGGGTGAAGATGGATTATTTTTTTGTGCGCTCGGGTTTTTTCTTTTCGTCGGGTTTTTTTTTTTGCGCTCGGGTTTTTTATTTTATTTTTAGTTCGACGGCTATGATGGTTTTTTATTTGGCCTTTTTTGGGGCTGAAAAATGAAGATTTTAGAAAAAAGAAGACGTCGAATGGTAAGTTTAATTTTACTTTACAGGTTAGCAATTTTATTCCCCCCTCACTATTTTTTAGGGTGAGGGGGGTAGGTAGGGGCATTTTTTATTTGGGTGGGGGTGGGTGACTAGGGGCTTGGGCACCCCTAGTCACCTTGATGGGGGGGGGGGGGAATTTACTTAGTGCCCCCACCCGCCGCCCAGGGGTGGGGGCGGGGGGGAGGACAGTAGGTCCCCCCCCATTATCGTTATGGCCCCCACCCGCCGCCCAGGGGTGGGGGCCGGGGGGGGGAGGACAGTAGATCCCCCCCCCCCTTATTACTATTATGGCCCCCACCCGCCGCCCAGGGGTGGGGGCCGGGGGGTGGAGGACAGTAGGTCCCCCCCCCCCCTTATTACTATTATGGCCCCCACCCGCCGCCCAGGGGTGGGGGCCGGGGGGGAGGACAGTAGGTCCCCCCCCCCTTTTTTCCATTAGGGCCCCCACCCGCCGCCCAGGGGTGGGGGCCGGGGGCTGGAGGACAGTAGGTCCCCCCCCCTTATTACTATTATGGCCCCCACCCGCCGCCCAGGGGTGGGGGCCGGGGGGGGAGGACAGTAGGTCCCCCCCCCCCCTATTACTATTATGGCCCCCACCCGCCGCCCAGGGGTGGGGGCCGGGGGGTGGAGGACAGTAGGTCCCCCCCCCCCTTATTACTATTATGGCCCCCACCCGCCGCCCAGGGGTGGGGGCCGGGGGGGAGGACAGTAGGTCCCCCCCCCCTTTATTACTATTATGGCCCCCACCCGCCGGCCAGGGGTGGGGGCCGGGGGGGAGGACAGTAGGTCCCCCCCCCCCTACTACTATTATGGCCCCCATCCGCCGCCCAGGGGTGGGGGCCGGGGGGGAGGACAGTAGGTCCCCCCCCCCTTATTACTATTATGGCCCCCACCCGCCGCCCAGGGGTGGGGGCCGGGGGGGAGGACAGTAGGTCCCCCCCCCCTTTATTACTATTATGGCCCCCACCCGCCGGCCAGGGGTGGGGGCCGGGGGGGGGGGACAGTAGGTCCCCCCCCTACTACTATTATGGCCCCCACCCGCCGCCCAGGGGTGGGGGCCGGGGGGGAGGACAGTAGGTCCCCCCCCCTCATTATCTTTATGGCCCCCACCCACCGCTCAGGGGTGGGGGCCGGGGGGGGGGACAATAGGTCTCCCTCCCTTATTTTACTTTACGGCCCCCACCCGTCATTTAGGGGTGGGGGGCAATATTTTTTTTATTTTTTTTCTACAGTGAGCAGCCACAGGCTGCTCACTGCTTACTAGACATGCCCCTACTCGCGGTATAGCGAGTAGGGGCATATTATTTACTAATACCAAGTCATTTTTACTTGGTGTTAGTAAATTTGGCTGAAAGACCAATTTAGGTCTTTCAGCCTTTTAGTAGATAGCTCCCTGATACCGTGGGAATTAGGGAGTTATCTACTAAGCGGCTGCAAGATGCAGCCACAGCAATGAATAGGATCGGAGTTTCATTCATTTGAATGAAATTCCGATCCGAACAAAGTACCGAATTGCATCCTAACACCAATGGAGAAACGGTGCTCATTCTGTTAGGATGCAATTCGGCAGTTTTGCCGGCGTTCTGTCTAAGTGACAGGACTTTCGGCAATACTGACAGGAAGTATTGTGGGAACTGGGAGGAAAGCTAGGGATCATGGGAAAATTGCTCTGACCAGCGGAAATGAAGCACACTTTGCTCCTCCGCTGGTCAGAGCTGGTCAAGCGGAGGAATCCCATAAGACAAAGAGTCCCTACTTTGTCTTATGGTTTTAAAGAAAACTAAAGAAGACAGGAAGAAAAGAATAACAGATCCTGAGAGAGGGGGAGAAGAGGAAGAGATTGAGGAAAGGTAAGTTCGGCATGACAGTGCCGCTTTAAGGTTCTGTTCTTGGTCTACTACATTTCTTAATCTACTTTACCTCGATTGGTAAAGAAAGCAGGTTCTGCGGCTTCAAATATCACGGTATGATGATAACGCACAATCTACTTGTCTGCTATGGATATTTCTCCATAAATCCTGAATCATGTCTCATCATGATTCAAGTATGTTCCTTCATGGCCCCTCCAATTTGTCAAAGCCACGTTTGTCTTATGGTCATACTTGCACCTCTGAATCTCACCTTCAAGTCTTCTTTAGGGCTGCACCATTCCTATAAATCTTTGTTATACTCTTTTACAGTCTCCATCCTTCAAATATCACTGTAACTCTCTTTCCTTAAGAAGACATCTCAATTAAACACATTTCCCTCCCTTTTTGCTCAAATCCCTCACTAGCTTATTTAGTTTCCTCGCCTCCAATTTTGTCACATAACAATTAAGATTTTACTGCAAACTTGTAATACATCTTACCCTTACTTCTCGTGTTAGTTTACCCTGCCCCCTTAAACAGGGCCTTAAGCCCAACTTGTCTTGAAACTACTTGTTTGTTAGTCTACCTATTTCACTGCTCTGCAGAATATGTTAGCACTCTATAAATAATGATAATATATGAATGCACAGTATTAAAGATTCATTAGTGGACTTTTTTGTAATAAGTCATTTAAAGTGTTTTGCTCTCATTAAACAGGATCCTCAACATCTGGTTTGAACAGACTGCTCTAAGATGGAAAATATATCTAATATTGCATCCAACCTTGAGCTTCTTGGAATCGTGGAGATGGAAGGATTGCAGTATCTCTACAGTGCACTTTCCCTTGCTGTATATTTATTTATAACACTATTAAGTGTCATGATTGTGTATGCAATTCTGAAGGAGGAAAGCCTCCATAAGCCCATGTACATTCTCATTTGCAACTTGGCTCTCAATGGGATATTTGGAAGCAGCTTATTTTTCCCAAAGCTAATTGCTGATCTCTTAACTTCATCGAAAACGGTGTCGCGTGCTGGCTGTCTCGTCCAAGCTCTTTGTCTTCTTACTTTCATTTATTTTGAAATATCAACTTTTACAATCATGGCATATGACCAATACTTTGCAGCGTCCTCTCCCCTTCAATATGTTGCTTTTATGACCATAGAGAATACAGTAAAGCTCATTTTGAGTTTGTCAGCCTTCTCTTTCATGTCTGTATTGATTGGCATAATTCTGTCTGCCAGAGTTCCTCTTTGTGGAACACAAATAAAGAATATATTTTGTGATAACATGTCCATTTTTATACTGTCATGTGTAGATACTTCTGTCAATAATCTCTATGGTAGCATTGTTACTATAACATTCTTAATGTTCACTATGGGAATAATCGCCTTTTCATATATCAAGATATGTATTACATGTGTTAAAGTGACCAACTATTCATATAAAAAAGCAATATACACATTAGTGACACATTTACTTAATTTCTCAATATTTATGGTGGGTGCTCTTTTCATTTTCGTTAGGTTTAGACTCAATAGCAGCAAACTCCCACTTTTTGCCCACATTCTACTCTCTGTTAGTGTTGTTATTTTTCCTCCACTTCTCAACCCTCTAATATATGGGTTAAGGACAAATGCATTAAAGATTAAAATGATTAGTTGTCTACAGAAAATGTGGTCTTTTGTATGAATGTAAAAAGTTAATTTTATGTAAAAAAAACTTTATATTAACCCCTTCAGGACGGAGTCAATAGTGCACGTTCTGATCAAAACAAAACGTAAACAAAAACTGGAATTTGCGCTATATGTCTGTTCAACCGTAGTTCCCCTCTTTCAAATTATATGCACCCCCACTTATTATATATCATTTTGTTCAGGAGAAACAGGGCTTTAATCTATCATTAACTATTCATATATGGAACATAATTTATTATGAATAAAATAAAAAAAAAGGTGAGAAAATAAGATTTTTTTTTAAATTTGTATTTCCGTCTGCCATTTTAGCTGTGAATGTCATAATACTGTTAGGTTTTACTGCAAAAAAATGCACATATTTGTAATCAGCGATGTCTCACGAGTACAACAGTACCCCCCATTAACAGGTTTTATGGTGTTTTGGAAAGTTACAGGGTCAAATATAGAACGTTCCATTTTCAAATTGAAATTTTCCAGATTAGTAATGTTACCTTTGAGACGGTGTGGTAGCCCAGGAAAGAGAATTACCCCCATAATGGCATACCATTTGAAAAATTAGACAAGCCAAGGTATTGAAAGTGGGGTATGTTTAGTCTTTTTTAGTAGCCACTTAGTCACAAACACTGGCCAAAATTTGCGTTCATATTTGTTTTTGTGTGAAAAAAGCAAAAACTAATATTTGGCCAGTGTTTGTGACTAAGTGGCTACTAAGAAAGACTGGACATACCCCACTTGCAATACCTCGGGTTGTCTACTTTTGCAAATGGTATGCCATCATGGGGGTAATTCTCATTCCTGGGCTACCATACGCTCTCAAAGGCAACATAACCAATCTGGCAAATTTCAATGTGAAAAAAATGAAATGCAAGCCTTATATGTGACTCTCTAACTTTCCAAAACACCATAAAACCTGTACATGGGGGTACTGTTATTCTCGGGAGACTTCACTAAACACAAATATTAGTGTTTTAAAACCGTAAAACATATTACAACAATAATATAGACCATAAAAGTGCCGTTCGCTTGTAAAAAATGCGAAAAACATCACTTTTACTTAAAATATCATTGTTGTAATACAATTTACCAGTTTGAAACACTAATATTTAAATTCAGTGAAGTCTCCCGAGTAAAACAGTACCCCCTATGTACAGGTTTTATGGTGTCTTGGAGAGTTACAGGGTCAAATATAGTGCTTGCGAATTAAATTCTCTGCACTTTCTCCCTGTGTTGTCAGGCATGTCAATCAAATTTTAATTAATCAAATCACATAATTACATTAAAAGATTATTTAAATATACACGTAGAATTTTAATATATATGCATTTATAGGTATTTAAATTCTACGTGTATACTAATGTAATCTTTTATGTAATTATATGTATTTATCTATATATATATATTTGCGGTTATTTGTATTTTATACATAGATAGATATATATAGAATGTCATTCTAAGTGTATTTTGTTACCGATATATATATATATTAATAACAAAATACAGTTAGAATGAAATTACATATGCATATATAATTTATATTAAATTTTGTTTCAATATTTTATTTATTTATTTTATTATTTTATTTATTTATTATTTTAATTATACGTATTTATATATAATATATATATGTACATCTATTATATATATAATATATATACATATTATATATATGTAACGTCATGCTAAGTGTATTTTAATATTAATTTATATACTTATATTAATATTAAAATACACTTTGCATGACGTTACATATATATAATATGTATATATATTATATATATAATATATATACATATTATATATATATATTAAAATATATTTAATTTATTTTTAAACATGTTTATTTATTTTTTTTTACACCTCCTACCAGCAGGGGGACTGTCTGATATTTCAAACAGTCCCCCTGCTGGCAGATCCATAGCCAGCTATAGGGGGCCATGTGATCGCTCTTTGAGAGCGATCACATGGCCCCCGGGGGCCTCATTTGCCGGAGTGGGGCTGCCTGGGCTCTCAGGCAGCCCCCCAGAAGAGGATCGCGGCGGAGGTGAGTAGTTGCTGGCTCCTGGGGGCTTAAACCGTTACGGCGTTCCATGCCGCCGCAACGGCTTTAAAGCCCATTTAAAGCGCGACGGCATGGAACGCCGTAACGGCGTTAAGGGGTTAAAGAATAATGTTAATTTTAATACGATCTAAAGTATATGTATATTTATGTAAATAGATACATTAATAGTATCTATCTGTACATACAGTTCTAATCAAAACTCTGCAACCCTTATTTAAAAGCATGCGCATTGTCAAAATGTTATGGACTTTTAAGCTGTTTGCATGCAATTAAAAAAATCAAACAAAAGCAATTGGAATAGCTCGACAAAGCAAATGCTTTAAGCTATTTACCCAAATTCAACTGAACATGAAACGTGACTTATTCAGTCTCAAAATTATTCAACCCCCTGAATAGAACCCCTTCACAACAGCACAAATATGCAAAACAGGTGTTGTCTCAAGCACACCTGATGTAACTATTCAAGGTCTTCATTAGTTGAACCAGGTGTGCTTGAGCTGGAATACTTGAAATACCTGAACTGACTAGGGGTTTGTTGAGTGTCACGTTTGACTGCATGTTAGAAATAAGTCAAAAGAATTGTTCATAACGTTAAGAGAACAGATCATCGCCCTTCACAAACAAGGAACAGCATACAAAAACACATCAAAGGCACTGAATGTTCCTATAGTCACCTTGTTGGGGCAGAAAAAGGAAGCTATCAATGGCTGCAACCAGATTTCTTAGAAGGCAGGTTGAGAAAAACCCTAGAGTGACTGCTAAAGACCTTCAGCAAGACTTGGTGGCAACAGGCACTAAGGTTTCAGTGAGCATAGTAAGCCGCGTACAAAATGCAAAAGGTTTCCATGCCAGAACTTCAAGACATACACCACTACTAACCCAAAAGCACAACGTTGGCTCCAATATGCTCAAAATCTTGTAAATAAGCTAGACAGGTTTTGGGATGCTGTTCTGTGGTGTGATGAAACAAAACTGGAACTTTTCAGTCCAATGGATCAGTGATATGTCTGGAGGAAGAAGAATGAAGCATATGCTGAAAAGAACACTTTGTCTACAGTATAGTGGTGGCTAAGTGATGCTTCTGGCATTGGTACGCTGCAGCATGTGGAAGGAAAGATGGATTAATTTAAGTATCAGCAAATACAAGGATAAATTATCATGCAGTCTGTGAGGAAACTGAAGCTTGGGCATCATTGGACCTTCCAACAAGACAATGATCCAAATCATACCTCAAATTCCACAAAGGCTTGGTTGCAGAAAAAGTCCTCTAAAATTCTACAGTAGCCCAGTAGCCAACACAGTCACCTGACTTGACCCCATAGAAATCTGTGGTGAAATTTGAAGAAGGCTGTTGCAGCACGCATCCCTAAAATATTACTGAAATAAAGACCATTGCTCTTGAGCAATGGGTTAAGATTCCTCAGAAATGGTGCCAGAAGCTGGTGTCTGGTTATGCATCTCATTTGCAGCAGGTCATAACAGCAAACGGGTGATCTACTAATACTAAAGATGCTTGACATGAAGGGGTTGAATAGTTTTTGGGACTGGAAGCCATTATAAGTTACATTTTCAGTTGAATTTTGGGAAACCACTTGCAGCAATTGTTGTGTTGAGCTATTTCAGTTGCTCTTATTTGATTTGTTCATTGCATCAGAGCTGAAAGTCTGTAAAGTTTGACTATTAGCCTGACATTCAATGGGGATTGAATAATTTTGATTACAACTTTATGTCTGTCTATCTCTATCTATCTATCTATTTATCTATCTATCTATCTATCTATCTATCTATCTATCTATCTATCTGTCTGTCTGTCTGTCTGTCTGTCTGTCTGTCTGTCTGTCTGTCTGTCTGTCTATCTGTCTGTCTGTCTGTCTGTCTGTCTGTCTGTCTGTCTATCTATCTATCTATCTGTCTGTCTGTCTGTCTATCTATCTATTATGGTTGTGTACTGGAGTGACGGAACTAGGAACTGTCACAGCCCGGTTGCAGTTTGGATTTCCACAAATAACTGGTACACACACATACGATACACACATACCTACACATAGTGTTAACCAAACACACACACACTAACATACAAACACACACACGCTACACGTGCTGCTACACGGGGTGTATAAACACACGCTGCTCCCACATTGTTACACACATGCAGTCACACACACACACACTCACACACTCACATATGTTTACATTGCTGTCCACGCATACTGCTACCCACACTGAATAAAATAGGCTTTGTGTATGATATGGAAGAGGTGACTGCCAGACTTCACAATATTCTATAGTCACATAATAGAATCTTGTGCTCCTGGTAGGCTTTTCTTGTTTTTCAGACCAAGTCTTAGATACTTGAGAGTTGATCATGCTATAACAAGTTTTTTGTCCCTTTCTGAGCCATGTTGATAAGAATTTTAGCTCTTTTCATTCTGTTCTGGTTCCTTGGTTTTTCCTGTCTGTCCTCTCATCTTCCTTCCTTCCCCCTTTCTCTTCTTTTTTTTTTTTATTTGCCTCATTTGTTTCTCTCTATGACTTTGGTTGCTGAAGTATATTTTTAGTTCCTTTTCTCTTGACATTTGTTTGTTCTTTCTTGTTTTGTTTTTGGTCTGTAGACTGTATTGATCACCAATCTTTGACCATTATTTTCTTCATAACACTTAAATAAATATTCATTTGGAGAGATATTACTGGCTGATAGCTATTACAGCAGCCAGCATTGATTCAGGCTCATACTTCCTGTTATTCTGAAGAGGACCCCATGGAGACCTTTTAAATTTATGAATTACATTTTTTGTTTTAAATACAATGCTAAACTATACATACTGATATTTGATCTCCTATTGAATAACAGGGATCTGGCATCTACATCCTGAAATATCATGTGTAATTTAGTGCCAGAGAAAAGTTGGCAGTGGGTGGTGGATAATAGCCTCTTATATTACTAACATATAATGCTTTTGCCTTCAGCCTCATATCCATTCTTTTTGCATATTAAAATATCAAAATATGTGTTGGGCACAATATTTCAGGATGAAGGCAACATCTGTGTAGTGCATTTTCTAGAGCATTTTGTGGATGGGTGCTTGGACTGGTGGCCCACAATCTCAGTTTTCTCGAAGCCGGTACTGGTCCTCCGGATTATTTCCTGGGAGAATGCAGTAAGTAGTGATTACAAGGCTGCCATGTTGATATAATTAACATATATTATATGTTATATTATATTATATGATATTATAGTTATGGTGTTGAGATATTGTTTGCAGCTGTAGGGTTAGATAACTCATTGCTGAAGACTTTTATAACATGCATAGGTCACTGTTCGGTAACAGGAAACTCCTACTTTCTGCCCACATTCTGCTCTCTGTTAGTTTTGTCCTATTTCCTTCACTTCTCATATATGGGTTAAGAACAAAGGCATTAAAGATTACAATGATTAGTTATCTATAGAAAACATGGGCTACTGTATTAAAGCCAAAAATTACACTGTCTGTTAATCCGTCTGTCTGTAGTGTCTATGTATCTTTCCATGTAGTATAACGTAATAATGTAATATTGTTCGTAAATATATATATATTTTTTTTAAGGTTGCAAAACATACATTTTGGGATTCTGTCAGGATTGCTTTAAAAATATTACTTAATATACATATAATAATTGATCTTGATTTCTAATTGACTTGAAGAAAAACAATGACGTTTGAAGAATTTCTTTCTCACAAAATATTGCACGTAATTTTATCAACTGTGTTATGTAGTCCTTAGTATAAAGAACATGTTAGAGTATGTGTTTGTTGTATTACCTCTTCCACTGTTCCCCATTTTATTATTGTTATTTTCACTTCCTTTTTTCCAATCTAGCTTTATGTTTGAAATGTTGTTGTTTGTAATTTGTAAAACACTGCAAATAAAAAAAAAAAAATCACAAATCAGTAAAACATTTCTAATTCAGTGAACCAAAGTGGGTGTAAATGGCACTGATAGTAGCAATCAAGCAAGAGGGACATTATTTTAGATTCACAAGATGATGAGGGGGTCCAACTGATTCTAAAGCAGGTAGAGATTAACTTTGACGAGGTAGATAAGATGCAGGAAGCAAGTGCACACTATTTGCCATAGAAAATACTGGACCGAGGACTGTGTGCCACTCTTCTTTTCTAATTATTCTGACTCATCATACTCATTAAACTTGGAGATTAATTTTGGACCAAACTACAATTCCGCTAAAGTCAGTCTGATTGCATGATCGGAAGAAAAGACAATTTCAGAGCCAACACGTGACAATATAAGGTGAACCAACTGGCAAATGTCTGGACATGTTTAGTTGACTTCTTGATTTGCAGTGCACTTCCTGGCACCAGTAAAAAGGGGGATGGTAAAAATAAGAGGCTTTTTGTGTGGCAGCTTAGTTTACGATGGTTGACAAGATATATGTCTAATCAAGAGTAGCAAAAAAAAATAAAGATGATTGGTGGTTAGGGGATAGTAGCTAAATGTTCATTTTATTTACAGACCAAGTGAAGTAATAGAGGGGGAAAAAGCAGGACAAATAAAACAACAATATTTTCAAGAAGGATTCTTCTAGACTCGTTAACTTCAGCTACTAAGAGATGGTTCAGCAGTATTACAGTGTATTTACGGAGGCTGTGCATGTGTGGGAGGGGGAGAATGAGAAAGCCAATGTCATTGATTCTAGTGTGAGACTAGGTTTAGGTTTATGTTGTATTTGGCTAGCAGCTACTGACAGGAGCACTTAAAAAACAACAACTTTTAGTTGTAAATTTTAGATTAGCAGGCATGTTGTTATTGATCCTAGTGTGAGACTAGTATTCCATTATATCAGTGCTCCTCAACCCTCTCTAAGGTGTTTAACCCCTTAAGGACACATGACGTGTGTGACACGTCATGATTCCCTTTTATTCCAGAAGTTTGGTCCTTAAGGGGTTAAAGGACCACTATAGTGCCAGGAAAACACTAATTTTCCTGGCTCTGTAGGGTCATTTGGTCCCCCTCCTGCCGGGCTCTGGGGTGAGGAAGGGGTTAATCCCTTACCTTTTTTCCAGCGCCGGGCTCCCTCGGCGCTGGGGACTCTCCTCCTCCTTTTCCGTCATTGGTTGAATGCGCATGCGCGGCACGAGCAGCGCGTGCTTTCAGCCAGTCCACAGGAAAGCATTCTCAATGCTTTCCTATGGACGCTGGCGTCTTCTCATTGTGAGAAGCGCAGAAGCGCCTCTAGCAGCTGTCAACACCACCACCTCAAAGATAAAAAATCCAACCTCATCTTTATCAGCCACAAGGACAAGGTTTGAGGCTAATATATTGTGCCAAAGCAACATTTGGCATTACTTTGAAAGCCTTCCAAATGAGCAGATTACAAAGTGCAAATTGTACAGCAAGGAACTGAGTATGGGTCATCTGAACCAACATATACAAAGATGAAGTGTAATGACAAACAATACATTGGCTTTAGGTGTGTGTTTACCTTGTTTGGAGCCTTTTGAAACGGTCTCCAAATCTACAGATATTGTGTCAACTTTTGGGGTGACACCACCCCCAGGCACCAGAATACAAAGTGAAAATGCAAAGGAAAAGAGATAAATTGAAGAAACAAATATATTTATTACACAGATTTAGAAACAATAAAAACAATAAAAAATTATACTTAAACAGCTTAATTAGAGTTCTCTTTCTTTACCAAGACGAGTTCCACCTTTTTAGGGCTTTCTCAATTGGTGTATTTACCCTTTCCCAGTTCCTTGTTCAAAATACATAATAGATCTGCCCCTTTTCCCCATTGATCCAATCCAATACCTCCTCTCACAGGTGTGTTGAGTCAAAGACGGGCCATGGTTAAAATCACAAGTTGGATCATAAACCTGGTGTAAGGTGCCTCGGTCCCACCCATTGCATGATTTCTTGCCTCGCTTCTTGACTCCAAAGTCCATGATGCTTCAGGTCATTGATTGACGAAAAGGGGAAGGGATACATATTGGCTATTTTCAGTCGCATCACTTCTGCCTATTTGCCACAACTACAAGGTCTATCAAGTATTGTGGTTCACAAAATCTATTAAAATTACCCTTTTTTAAAACAAGGAATCCTGTAATAAAAAGCAAGAAAGCACCCAATCTCAAAAAAAAAAAAAAAAAAAAAAAAAAGAGAGAGAGAGAGAGAGAGAGAAAGTGCTACCTGGTAATAAAGAAAGTAAAAATGCCTTATCCCCAAAATAGAAATGATTCTATATACAATTAGATAAGTAAATTATCAGAAATCTGAATCCTATAAAATAGGGTAAACGTATTGTACTGGTTGTATAGTACCACCAGGTGGAGCAAGATCAAAAGGCTTTAGTCAAACAGGCCAATGTTCCATCAGGAAAACAATAGAAAGAATAGGATACAATTGTTACAAATGTATCCAAATACAATCTAAGCCATATAAATCTAAGTCAGTACATTAAAGGTTACAACTATACTATAATCTAATGTATTCTCTGCCTAAATCCTCACAGACACCTGAACATGCACTATTAGTAAGCTGGTGGTGTGTATATAAAGCAGCACCCAGCCCTTAATAGACAGACCTATTAAACAATTCTACATCCAAAGGCCAATACGTGGTATATGCACTAAACAGTTAAACCAACCATACGATGGCAGAATGTGCGAGGCAATCACAGACTAAAAGTGTCACATTCATACCCTCTAAAAATAGAAATCCAGCGCACTCACTTATCAACTAAACAGCTACTTTGATGCTGACAGATTTGACTAGTTTTATTAAAAACACCTAATCTAGGCAAAAAATAGTGAGGGTTTAGTTACACTATATGATCATACATTGCATAAGCCTGCCACAAACGTCAATGTACCCCATCTTTGGCAGGTCCTACTCTCACTGCCAACTGTCTACTAAATGAGCTACTCACTCTGGGAAATCCTTCCATCTCGAGTTCTCTGCAGTACAAGACTTTAATAGGGTCCTGAGACCTGCAGGGAACTCGAGATGGAAGGATTTCCCAGAGTGAGTAGCTCATTTAGTAGACAGTTGGCAGTGAGAGTAGGACCTGCCAAAGATGGGGTACATTGACGTTTGTGGCAGGCTTATGCAATGTATGATCAGATAGTGTAACTAAACCCCCATTATTTTTTGCCTAGATTAGGTGTTTTTAATAAAACTAGTCAAATCTGTCAGCATCAAAGTAGCTGTTTAGTTGATAAGTGAGTGCGCTGGATTTCTATTTTTACTGTACTTATTGGCCCCCATCAGCACCCCATTTAACCATGTTTAGGTGAGTGCAGCCAGCCCCTTGTTTTCCCACATTCATACCCTCTAACATCATTAATGTATGGTGCCCAGAGTCATGTCCAGTTCACATGCACAAAGCATGTATAACTCCCAACGTTTCAAATGGACTACGAGGGATGGTTTCATTTTAAGGGTGAGATTGGGGATGTGACCACAGCCAGGGCTATTCTGAGAAATTTTAGGTGATTTACTAACAACACGCAACTAAAATGTAATCAGGAACAATGTATCTTATATACACAGACTGATTTCTAAACACATATATTGCAGTTTAACACTTTCGTTACCGAAGCCAAAGATGCATAGCTAGCATAAAAAAGGTTTATTGTCAAAATGTACAGACTTTCAGCCAATTGTGATGAACAAATAAAACGAAAGAAATGGAAATAGTGCAACACAACGAATGTTTCAAGTGGTTTCCCCAAATTGAACAAAAAAAGCAATTTAAAATATTTTACATTATTACAGAAGCCTGGTTTCACCATTAAAGCACCGTAGCGCACAACCGGGCCCCTGAAGCAGTGTTGACTCTAGGAACAATATATAAGGGAGGCGCAAAAACGGGGGAAGAGGGGTAGCATTAATAATTTTCACTAGGGAATGGGTGCTGCCATTGGCTGTCTGATGACAGCATGTGCTGGCATCACACAACACATTTGCATAGAATTCACATTAGCCAACCAGATTTCTGGGATGGCTGACACCTCTTAACTTTGATCTTTGTTTAGCGGATAACTAACCTATTTGCTATCCTTATGTGGGATTGCCATATTTAAGGACACCAAATAAGGGAACTATGTGCTAAACAGCACCCTAATGGGGTATCTTTACACATGGAATCTCACATAAGGGCACCAATTTAGGGAATTCTCTACTAAACAGCTAAAAGATAAAAAAATATCTTAATTTTAATCTTTAGGTTGTTTAGTAGATAACTTACTTATGTGTTATCTTAATGTGGGATTGACATATTTAAGGACATCACATTAGTTAGCTATCTACTAAACACATACACATTTATATACACACACAACCACAGATATACACACATTTAGTTATTAAGAGATCCAACCAACCTCCCTACCTTGCTCTGGGAGGGCTGGAGTGGATCCTCCCTCTGGTGACTAGCGGTTGCTGCTGGGCTGGGATCTCTGTGTTCTTCCTGCACAGCTCACTCGCACGACCAGCAGTGATGCCGATGCCAGGATGACTTCAAATTCCCGCTGCCGGCTCACTGCAGGGCACGCTCAAACTCCTATATGATCCATAAAAAATGTTTACTCTCACTGCTTCCCAGTATATATCTGTCCTAGCCCCTTGTGTGAAAATGTGTGTTTGTGACAGTCAATGTACATGCAATGTGTGTGGCTGCATATGTAATCTTGCAAAGATGATTATAGGAACCACACTCAATCCCAGCAGCCACCGCAACACAGTGGCGTCAGGGACAAAAGTAGGGGGGTACATTCATCCCCGCCCTCGCCGCAGTTTGACCCCGCCCCTGCCGCATATTAAGCCCCGCCCCCGACACGATGTGTTGTTTTTTGTTTTTTTTATAATCCCTGGTGGAGGATTCATTATTTTCCACCAGGGATTATTTAAAAACCAAACACATTTCCTTTGATACAGTGCCATAGTTGCCAACATTTGAAAAAAAAATCCAAGAACATTTTGCAGCACAGCTATCAATTACTGTCTGTATATAATATCCCTGGACAGTCAGTGCTCTCTGTATAATACAGGGTTTGTGTATAATAAATTGGGACAGTCAGTGCTCCCTGTATATTGCTGCTCTCTGTATAATACAGGGTTGTGTGTATAATATCCCAGGACAGTCAGTGCTCCCTGTATAATGCTGCTCTCTGTATAATACAGGTCTGTTTGTGTATAATATCCCAAGACAGAGAGCAGCACTATACAGGAACACTGACTATCCAGGGATATTATACACACACAGACCTGTATTATACAGAGAACAGCACTATAGTATTATACAGATAGCTGAGCATATACCCCATGTCCCAATCTCTAGACTACTAGTACCTGTCAACAGCAGCTCCCAGATGCGTGTAACAGGGCTAAAGTGTGCGGCAGCTCACACAGATGATTCAGCGGTAAGGCGCACTCGCTGGCAGAGCCAAACTGAGAATCCAAAGCAGCCCTGGAAAAAAATGTATGCCATTTCTATAAGTCAATATGTATATATTGTACAGTAAGCACACAAGCTCACTGACATGCGGAAATAGGCTTACTGACAGACAAAACTCTCTGACTCACACACAAGCTTACTACAGACAAACTCACTTGTAAAAACACAAGGCTCACTACAAAGAAGTTCAGGGACACACACAAGCTCACTAAAGACAAGCTCGCTGACACACACAAGCAGTACCATCTTAACAGCGTTAAGGGCCCCTGGTCAAATCGGTGCACTGGGGCCCTTCCTACACAACAACTCACAGGAATAAAAATGTGAATTATTGATAGACTGCTGAGTACATACACACAGTACACTGAATACATACACACACACACACACACACACACACACAGATTTCTGAATGCACACAGGCGTTTCTGAATGCACACAGGCTGATTTATACACGTACACACAGACTGCTGAGTCCATACACACACACACACAGACAGACATACAGACTGCTGAGTCCATACACACACACAGACACACACACAGACTGCTGAGTCCATACACACACACAGACATACAGACTGCTGAGTCCATACACACACACACAGACATACAGACTGCTGAGTCAATACACACACACAGACACAGACTGCTGAGTCCATATACACACACAGACTGCTGAGTCCATACACAGACACACACACACACACACAGACTGCTGAGTCCATACACACACAGACACACACACATACTGCTGATTCCATACACACATACAGACTGCTGAGTTCATCCACACACATAGACTGCTGAGTTCATACACACACACATACACACTGCTGAGTTCATACACACACACATACACACTGCTGAGTCCATACACACACACACACATACACATACACAGACTGCTGAGTCCATACACCCACAGACTGCTGAGTCCATACACCCACAGACTGCTGAGTCCATACACACGCACAGACTGCTGATTCCATACACACATACAGACTGCTGAGTTCATACACACACATAGACTGCTGAGTTCATACACACACACATACACACTGCTGAGTCCATACACACACATACACAGACTGCTGAGTCCATACACCCACAGACTGCTGAGTCCATACACCCACAGACTGCTGAGTACATACACACGCACAGACTGCTGAGTCCATACACCTACAGACACACAGACTGCTGAGTCCATACACACACACAGACATACAGACTGCTGAGTCCATACACACACACAGACATACAGACTTCTGAGTCCATACACACACACAGACACAGACTGCTGAGTCCATATACACACACAGACTGCTGAGTCCATACACAGACACACACACACACAGACTGCTGAGTCCATACACACACACACACACACACACACATACTGCTGATTCCATACACACATACAGACTGCTGAGTTCATACACACACATAGACTGCTGAGTTCATACACACACACATACACACTGCTGAGTCCATACACACACACACATACACAGACTGCTGAGTCCATACACACACAGACACACACACATACTGCTGATTCCATACACACATACAGACTGCTGAGTTCATACACACACATAGACTGCTGAGTTCATACACACACACATACACACTGCTGAGTCCATACACACACACACATACACAGACTGCTGAGTCCATACACCCACAGACTGCTGAGTCCATACACCCACAGACTGCTGAGTCCATACACACGCACAGACTGCTGATTCCATACACACATACAGACTGCTGAGTTCATACACACACATAGACTGCTGAGTTCATACACACACACATACACAGACTGCTGAGTCCATACACACACATACACAGACTGCTGAGTCCATACACCCACAGACTGCTGAGTCCATACACCCACAGACTGCTGAGTCCATACACACGCACAGACTGCTGAGTCCATACACCTACAGACACACAGACTGCTGAGTCCATACACACACAGAGACTGCTGAGTACATAAACACACACACACACACACAGATTGCTGAGTCCTTACACACATACAGACTGCTGAGTTCATACACACACACACAGACTGCTGAGTCCATATACACACACACACACACACAGACTGCTGAGTCCTTACACACACACATACTGCTGAGTAGGGCTGCCATCAGAAATTTTAGGGCCCCTGACACAGATCAAAATCTGGGCCCCCGGGGCCAGCACCGAGTCCGCCCACAAGGATGAAGTGTGTGTGTGTATAGTGGATGTAGAATGTGTGTCATGGATGCAGTGTGTATAGTGGATGTAGAATGTGTGTAGTGGATGTGGTATTTGTGTCATGGATGCAGTGTGTATAGTGGATGCAGTATGTGTGTCATGGATGCAGTGTGTATAGTGGATTCAGACTGTACATTTTGTGTAATGTATGTAATGTTTGTATGCATGCATTAGATGCAGAGTGAGTGTGTAGTGAATGTAGGTGTGTATAGTGAATGCAGAGTGTGTGTTTTTGTAGTGGATGTAGTGTGTATAGTGAATGTAGTGTGTATAGAGCATGTAGTGTGTTTGTAGTGAATGTAGTGTGTTTGTAGTGAGTGCAAAGTTTGTTTAGTGAATGTAGTGTGTTTGTAGTGAGTGCAAAGTGTGTTTAGTGAATGTAGTGTGTTTGTAGTGAGTGCAAAGTGTGTTTAGTAAATGTAGTGTATTTGTAGTGAGTGCAACGTGTGTATAGTGAATGCAGTGTGTGTGTTTGTGTGTAGTGCAAAGCGTGTTTAATGAATGTAGTGTGTGTGTGTAGTGCACAGTGTGTTTAGTAAATGTAGTGTGTAGTGAGTGAAATGTGTGTATAGTGCATGTAGTGTGTGTGTGTGTGTGTAGTGCAAAGTGTGTTTAGTGAATGTAGTGTGTAATAAGTGAACCTCTGTATTTAATTTTTCAAGATTCTTTTGTTTCAGGTATTGTACTGGAGGACTGGAGGAAGACTTGCCTGGAAATTATAGACCTGTGAGCTTAACTTCTGTGACTGGGAAATTATTTGAATGGCTATTAAGGGATAATATTCAGGAATTCATTGGGAAGAACTGTGTTATTAGCAATAATCAGCATGGTTTTATGAAACATAGGTCATGTCAAACTAACCTAATTGCATTCTACAAAGAAGTAAGTAGAAATATAGATCAGGGTGTTGCAGTGGATGTGATCTACTTGGATTTTGCCAAGGCATTTGATACGGTTCCTCACAATAGGTTAGTCTTCAAACTAAAAGAAATTGGTCTAGATGAATACTCTTGTTCTTGGGTAGAACATTGGCTTAAGGATAGAGTACAGCGAGTTGTCATAAATGGTAAATTTTCAAGCTGGACGAAAGTGGTAAGTGGTGTCCCTCAGGGTTCTGTTTTGGGACCGCTTCTATTTAACATATTTATAAATGATCTTGAAATGGGCATTGAAAGCCATGTATCAGTGTTTGCAGATGACACAAAACTTTGTAAAGTAATAAAATGTGAGCAGGATATTGCCTTGCTGCCGAGGGATTTGGATAGATTGGGGGACTGGGCACTAAAATGGCAGATGAAATTTAACGTAGAAAAATGCAAAGTTATGCACTTCGGGGTTAAGAATGCACAAGCAATTTACACCCTAAATGGTAGTGAACTAGGGATAACCACACACGAGAAGGATTTGGGAATTGTTATAGACAACAAATTAGGTAGCAATATGCAATGTCAATCTGCCCTTGCTAAGGCCAGTAAGGTTTTGTCATGTATAAATAGGGGCATAAATTCTCGAGATGAAAATATAATTTTGCCTCTTTATAAATCGCTGGTAAGACCACACCTTGAATATGCTGTGCAATTTTGGGCACCTGTTCTAAAGAAAGATATCATGGCACTAGAAAAAGTGCAGAGACGAGCTACAAAATTGATCAAAGGAATGGAGCATTTTAGTTATGAAGAAAGGTTAAAAAATTTAAATCTCTTCAGTTTGGCGCCAGGGAGGGGATATGATAACATTATACAAATATATTCGGGGCCAGTACAAACCATTATCTGGAAATCTATTCATAAACAGGGCTATACATAGGACACGACGTCACACATTTAGGCTTGAAGAAAGGAGATTTCATCTAAGGTAAAGAAAAGGTTTTTTACAGTAAGAGCAATAAGGATATGGAATTCATTGCCTGAAGAGGTGGTTTTGTCAGAGTCTGTACAGATGTTTAAACTGCAATTGGATAAATACTTGCAAAAACATAACATAGAGGGATATAATTTCTAATTAGTGGGGTAATAGCTGCTTGATCCAATGAGACATCTGACTGCTGTTTTGGGGTCAAGAAGGAATTTTTTCCTAGTTTGTTGCAAAATTGGAAGCGCTTCAGACTGGATTTTTTGCCTTCTTTTGGATCAACAGCAAAAGCATATGTGAGGAAGGCTGAACTTGATGGACGCAAGTCTCTTTTCAGCTATGTAACTATGTAACTATGTAACTATGTATGGGGGGCAGTGTTTGTGGGGCAGTGTGTGTATGGGGGGAAGGAGGGTAGGGAGGCTTTTTATTTATTTAATAAAATAAATATTCTTTATGTCCCCCCTCCTTTTTTACCTTTACTGGGCGGAGGGGGGACATATATGGATCCCTGGTGGTCCGGTGGGGATTCCCTGGTGGTCCAGTGGTGAGAGTGAACTCTAGCCCGAGCTCCAGAGCTAGAGTTCACTCTCGCGAGATTTGGAGCGTTGCCGTGAGGACCCAGAGGAGCTGTAGGTAAGAGCTCCCGGGTCCTCTCTCATCCCTGTCTCCCTCCCCTTCCGGCTGCCAGCACAGTGCCTGCTGACTCCCTCCCCGGTCCGCAGGCACATTGCAGGGCTGGCGCTTGGGCAATTGCCCTGTTGCCCCCCCATGGACCCACCACTGCTGAGGGAGCGGGTGACAAAGTGACTGGGGGAGGAAGTGACTTAGGGAGGGGGTAACAGGGTGACTGAGGGAGTGACTGGTGATAGAGTGACTGAGGGAGGGGGTGACTGAAGGATGGAGTGACTGGTGATAGATTGACTGAGCGGGGGGGTGAAGGTATATTGGCAGGTAGGGTATTATGATTAGGTGTGGGTAAATTTACAATAATATTATCTTACCATTCAGGGGGTGCAGGAGGGGCTGTCTCTCTCCATTTCAGCACAGGGTCAGGCAGTGCAGCAGGTGCAGGGGATCTAGACTGGCTGACTCTGATTCCCTTCATGTTCAGAGTGGCCAGGGATGAAACCTGGCAGAATACACGCTCTGCGCCCCCTACTGGTACACTCCATAATAACCTCTGTGGTGCTCAGTGATCACTCAGGACACAGGCTGGGAATCCCCTCCCTGTGCTCTGACTCACTGACTGAGCGCCGGAGCGGCGAGGGAAAGATTATTATGGCTGAACCAGCAGGAGGTACAGAGTGTGGCACAATCCTACTGAGTGGCATCTGGGGCGGACTGCCACCCCCCCCCACCCTTTTCTGCCCCCCCTTAGTACACCACTGGTTATGAAATGTAGAAATTCACACATCTCATCCTGAAACTGGACATCTCCATCTTAGCTCCCTCTCAGTCATTGTTAGAAGCTCCATCCTTTGCACCTGGCAGTCAGCTAGAGAAGGATTATGGAAAACAGGAGACATTAAACAGTGTTTTATCCAATAGTGTAATTTCAAGAGAAGTGGCAGTTTATTACTGCCCCGATACAAAAAAATACTTCTTGTATTTGAAGCTGCCTTGGGCTATAAATTAAATGTAAAGAAGTGCACCGTGATAGTCTTTATACATAGAATGTGACGGCAGATAAGAACCATCCGGCCCATCTAGTCTGCCCAATTTTCTAAATACTTTCATTAGTCCCTGGCCTTATCTTATAGCTAGGATAGCCGTATTCCTATCCCACGCATGTTCCTTCACTATGTTACTTATACATATAATATAATTATTGGCCTATCTTAAAAAACTTGCATGATCTTTTGAACTGTTGGACTCTCTACAAAATGTCTCTGTTGGCACTCGCCAAAAAATAGGCTTTTCTAAAAATATTGTATTTCTAATAAGGGCTTTATTAATAAGACTCAATATGACTGATTTATAAAATGTCCAGAGACACATCACATCAAGCTTTCAAAGAAATAAAGAGCTTCCTTAAAAACTGTGTACGAATCAAAACTAGAGGTTGTGGAGGACTGCCTGGCACCCCGACTGGCTGCCTCCGCCAATTGATGCTTCCAAGTGCTCACCGAGAACTCCAAGCACTCCACCAGACACCATAACCATGTAATCCCCGCAGCCAGCTTTACAGCTTGGTTGGGGTCTTGCTGTCCTCCACTCACCCTGGACCCAAGACCAGGATCCAGCTTCCAGTGGGTTGATCTCTCCCAATCCAGATAGTAAAGCAGGATAGCTCTTACAAGAGGTAGTGATTATAATCCAAGGGAGTGTAGTGAGTATAGCAATCCACAGAGTGAATATTGCTGTTCCCGCCACACATGAGACAAGGCTGTATTTTAAGGATAAAGAGGAACTAGTTTAATGGGAGCCACATGCAGCCTTATATGCAACTCCCCATGCAAGGGGTTTCCAGATACATATTCCAGGGGCATTCCCCTCTGGACCTGAGAGGAGACTACAGTAAAACGTATATATACTTACATTGGCTCTCAGGTCCAGACCACTCCCACTCCCAAAACAAGGTAATCCCTCCCCTGTGACTGAGAGATAATTGAGTCAGGAACTGTACTAAACACAATTATCTCCAGGCACAGAAAACATAACAATATGTAAACATAACAATATCCAGAAAGTATCCCCAAAACACATGGAAACCCCACAAAAGTCACATCCCCTGATAGCTCCGATCTGGGGAATCAACATATCCAAAAATCACCCAGATCGGTTAAGGGGTTTGGGATTTCCAAGAAAGTCATAATTTTGACCAACCGTGCACATGGTCTTATGCCCAAAACAGTTCCAGGGA
This sequence comes from Pelobates fuscus, assembly GCF_036172605.1. Lineage (NCBI taxonomy): Eukaryota > Metazoa > Chordata > Amphibia > Anura > Pelobatidae > Pelobates > Pelobates fuscus. The sequence continues at coordinate 482,450,698 of NC_086317.1, forward strand.
ATCAGGGCTTTCTGGAGTAAAAAAGTACATAAATCACATGAAAGGAGCCTTTAAGGTGCATTGGGCAAGATATATTGCAGGGCCCATAGTTCTGAGGCTAGAGGCTGGCAAGCAGGCTCGTCCAGGAGCCTGTGGTGTGGGTTTGTTCGCCACAGAGGTAAACTTGGTGCACCAGAGTTGAACCTGTATTACAGGGTCACACAGTTGGCCTTGTTAATGAAGTAGAATGCACTAAATGTGTCTGTTTCTGGGCAAAATGGGGATCACTGGAAAACCTATTACCCATATCCTCTGGTGTAGACGGTCCAGACCACCTGGTCACCTAGGACTAGTACATGTCTGTCAGCTGCCACCTTCTCTAAAAAGAACTATATCACTACCATTTTCCCCATCCAGTCCATGCTCTCTTTTCCCAGCCTGGGAGCATGCAGAAGCTGACCAAGGAGCTGCTTTGGCATGGTGCACCTGACCATGAACTACCCCCAAATGGTCTGAAACCACTGATTGGATCAAAGAGTTACTACAGTCCAGTAAAACTTTGACTAAGGTGCTCTTGGTCCTAGAACTACCAGTGCTTTTTGGAAGGATGACAGAGGAGGTGGCAAGGCATCCAATGATACCAAGGACTCAAAGGAGCTCCATGTACCAACTGAAAGCACCATCATTTAAGGTGAAATTATCTGCTCATGTACAGACACCAAGAGATGTGGCAACTGTTGAGGTCCCATGTATAAGAGTGTTGCCATGATGGGGTTAATTCTCATTCCTGGGCTGCCATACAGTCTCAAAGGCAACATATGCCCAACAAACCAATTTGACAAATTTCAATATGCAAAAATGGAAAAGGGGAAACCCTTATATTTGACCTTGTAAGTTTACAAAACACCATAAAACCTGTACATCGGGGATACTGCTGTACTCATGACATGTCAAGCAGAACTAGGAAAAGAAAAGGAAGTGATTTAATTTCTCATTTTCTATTCATATAAAATTAAGTTTTATATGCAAATATTAGATGTGAAATGAAAGCCCTGTTTCTCCTGAACAAAATTATATATAATAAGTGTGTGCATTTAATATGAAAGCAGTAAATTATGGTTGAACAGACGTATAGCTCAAATTCCAGGTTTTGTTTTGATTTTGGTTTTTATCACAACTTGTAAAATTGCCTCCATCCTTAAGAAAGGTATCAGTGCCCATATTGTTGTACTGTATTTTATCTTGTTTTTTCGGAATAAACCCTCGGGAGCAGAAGTGCACCATCATATTAACCCTATTCATAAGCTACAGGTTATGAAAGAGTCATCCCAATTGCAATTTTACATGGAAAACATAAAACTAATTTATCAAATTAAATGTCTGGGGAAAAAAACTTGTAGACAAAGGTAGTGAAAACAAATTGCAAACAACCTTTGAATTTGCCAGACTTCAGATTTAATTGATATAAATTGTTTTGAGTAATGTATTTTTTTCTCAATGCTCATCCACTAAGCCCACAAGATTAGATAATGTTCTTTATAACATAGAAACATAGAAACATAATTTATACTGAAAATTGGTGGATGGCCTTTTTGTAAGCAAATGTGGTTCTCTGGGGATTAATCTGACAAAACCCTAACTGTTCCTTCTCCAAAACTTTATCCAGGCCTTATATTGGGTTTATTGTGCTTTATGTTAATAATCCTCTTTAAGAAACTAAAAGACCTTCCATATTCAAAATGATATAATGTCAAACCATATGACATACAGTGGCAGCTTTTATACAACCATAATCTGTTTTGTGATGTCACAGCAATTTATTAATTTAATAGATTTATAGAATCATGATTTTATTTATTTATTTTATATATATATATATATATATATATATATATATATATATATATGTATATAATTTGCAGACTTTTTTGTATATCTAATCGTTTAAGTATTTTGTGATGATCAGTAGAGAAAAGCTCAATTAAGGCCTCAATTAAATATTTTTTAATAAGCTTTTTCAAATGAATTAATATATTTGGATACACTTTTTAAATTATTTTTTTCTAAATATTAAAATATAAAAAATATTATTTTTCAAATATTTTATTATATTTTAAATAAATATCAGTATATCAAAATAATCAAAATATTAAAGTAGTTATAAAAAAAATGTAAAAAAACACATAATTTTAAAAGCTTATGGAAAAACATTCAGTTGAGGCCTAAATACACAATAACAGAAGAAATCTGCAACAATAATATATACAATTATCTAGGGTCTGAAAGCTTGTATGCGGCATTGTACATGTAGAAACATTGGTTATAATTAGAGGTTCAATATAACACACATTTCTGCTTACTGTGCACGTTTTGTGGCATGCTAGTTTCCTATTTATATGTGTAAGTTTAGGCATGGAGATTAGTATATGTAAATCCTTTGTGATATCACTTTACAGAATTCTCTAGGGTGGCAACACATTTCTGCTAAGAGTATTTATAATGATCTTCCCCTACAGGTGAGAGTCACCTGTAAGCTGGGCGACATTGTAAGTGTTACCAGATAGCTCTAGCCCAAACATCTTCCGTTATCCAAGTTTATTAGTTAGGAGTTTAAAGAATGTCCTCTCAATGCCTTAGGATACAAGTTTAGATATCTCTTTCGTGAAGAGCAGATGCACGTCTGAAATTTGAATTTCACTTACTATAATAAATTAACGTTCTGTCTAAGAAGCAAGAAAGAGAAATGGAAAATTCATCCATGGTTGTTACAAGCTTTGAGCTTCTTTGGATCAAGGAGATAGAAATGTTTCAATATCTTTACTGCACATTATTTCTTGTGGTGTATTTATCTATCCTACTGATGAGTTCACTGGTTGTTTTTGTGGTTTGTACTGAAGAAAGCCTCCAGGAGCCCATGTATATTCTTGTATGTACCCTCGCTCTCAATGGAATGTTTGGGAGCTGTTCTTTTTTCCCAAAACTCATTTTTGATTTATTAACTTCATCAAACACAATCTCATATTTGAGCTGTCTCTCTCAGATTTACTTTCTGTTAAATTTTACTTGTTTTGAAATTTGTATATTTACACTCATGGCTGTCGATAGATACTTGGCTGTGTGCTATCCCCTCCAATATGTCATAATTATGACTAATGAGAAAACGTTAAAAATAATCACTGGACTTCTGGTTGCCACTTTTATGGGAGTGTTGGTAGCTGTACTTCTGTCTGCAAAACTCCGTCTTTGTGGAAGACAAATCCAAAATGTATTTTGTGATAATCCATCAATTGTCCTCCTTTCCTGTACTGATTCAACAGCAAATAATCTCTATGGAACAACTGTTACTGTTGTTTTCTTAACAATCACTTCCATAATTATTGGTTATACATACCTAAGAATATTTATTGTCTGCATTAAGCTCTCCAAAATGGTTCGTAACAAAGCAATGCACACTTTGATGACTCATTTGCTAAATTTCTGTATTTTTCTAACAGGCTTCATCTTTTCTTTTATTCGGTATAAACTAAATACTATTGACTTACCGCTTTCAGTACACTTTCTATTCACGATAAGTAGATTTGTCTTTCCTCCTTTTCTCAATCCACTAATCTATGGTTTAAGAACCAAAGCACTAAAAATAAAAATAGCTCATCACTTTTCAAAGACAAACGTGGAAAACAAATTTTTGGCATTTAAATAATTCCTACAGAATTTACGTTATGTTGCTAAATTATGTTTCAATTTAATAAAAGCTAATATTAAATGTTATCTTCCATATGTTTTCTGTCTATTGTATTTTAGGTCAGTAACATGACTTTGTGTATGTAGGTGTGGTGTGTATTAAAATGTCTGGTTTTAAAAAGTCTAGACCAGGGGTCAGCAACATATGGCACGTGTGCCATGCATGGCACTTGAGGTGCTTTTGCACGACACTCAAGGCTGCTAGTGACACACAGGCTCTGGCCTATCAGGAGTACCAGTGGTACTTCACTGTTAGATATACACAGAGCTGCAGAAGATGCCCCCACATAGCAATAGTACAAACAGCGCATCCACAAACACACACTTAATCCCCATAAACACAACACCAATCCACATACACGCACACAACTCTACAAGCAGTCTCTAACATGCAATGCCACAAGCAGCCCCACACATACAAACCACCAAACACACTATGTAACATATCATCCACATACGCAATTCCACAAGCAGCCCTCAGACAGCCTACATTCATATGTATCCTACACAATAGGACAATGCTAAGATTTTTGGAGATGAGGGTATGTAGATGCAATGTTTATTTTAGTCAAGAGACTCTAGATTTGAATCTCTGTAGCAATGTATGAATTTTTATTATAACTATTTTCTACAGTTTGATGACCATATTGCATGTATGTTCAAAATGACCTAACTTCATATACATATACTGTATACAGTCAAGGGAAAAAGAAAGTAGACCTTCTTTGAATTCTATGGTTTTATATATCAAGATATACTGACAATCATCTGTTCGAAGAAGACAAGTGCTTCCCAGGTATGGACATCTCAGCAAATTCACCCCAACATAAGACCGTGCAATGCTCAGAGAAATAGCAAAAAACCCAAGAGTTACATCTCAGATTCTACAGGCCTCAATCAACATGTTAGCAACAAAATTGTTAAGAAATTAGAAAAGACTAAATCAAAATCACTGTATGATCAAGAGGGAAAGTTGCTGAAAAGCAGGTAGTAACAACGCATGCTTTACCCAGCTGAAATTTTCCAGCTAAGCACTCCTGAGGATGCCGGTAATTTGGGCCAGGTGAAGCGCATTCACAACTACCTGCTTTTTTATCAACTTTCCCTCTTGAACTTACAGCAATTTTGATTTAGTCTTTTTTCATTTCAAGTTTCCTCTGGTCCCAATTTCCAGGATCTCCAGCAGTGGTTAGCTGGGAAATTTGAGCGTGAAGCATGTGTCGTTACTACCTACTTTTTAGAAACTTCCCCTCTTGATCATAGAGCGATTTTGATTTGGTCTTTTCTCGTTTCTTAACAATTTTAATTTCTTTGAAGGTTCTGGAAAACAAGAGGAACATGGGTTGGCTAACAAATATGTAGGTGTTAGCAACTAACAATTTAATGTAAACAGGCAACTGATGCACCCCTCTGTTGATGAACCACTGGGCTCTGATTTTTTCCCTACTTGGGGGACCTTACCCCCATCTTAGCTTTATTTTCATTTCATTCATTGTTTGTTTTCAGATTAGTACTTTGATTAATTATTTTACAAATCACTGTTATTGGAAACAGTTTCCATATGACTTTGTTGGTATGTATGTGCTTGCTAGAACAGCTACACCTGGTGGATGTTTATTTGCGCAGCTGGAGATACTTTGCAATACTGAATGAGATGAACCAAATGGATTCGTATTGCTGCAATTTGTGAACAAATGCTGCCAACGTAGCTTTTCTGCATCTTTTGTTTCTTGACTTCAATTAACAATTTGCTGCTGTTCCTATTGACTACATCGGGATAACTGAGCGAGGTTCTAGTGATACTTTCTATAAAAATTGGCAATGCTCATATTATGAAAAACTGTGTTCCTAATTTACTATTTAGGCACCAAATATTTATTTATGAATTCCTGGAATGGTTGGAAACAAACTGATAGCAAACTGAACAGATTATATGAAAAAAATAAAATAAAAAATAATATATATGTATATAGTATTTATTTTGTTTCCTTTTACAGTTCTTTTTCCATTATTATTATTTATGTTTGATTGGCTTTTTGCCTTATTGAATGTAGTTTCGTGCATTTTAATGTACCAAGCAATAATAAATGCTACATTATATCTTTACAATCAGGACACTGGAGGTTGCTGTTTATGTTCTTTTGTACATTGAGTTCCTAAAACACATTGTTCTTTCCATTTATGTAGGGGGTTTACACCTGTTATTATTTAGTAAGATGAGTGTGAATTCCCTCCTTCTTGGCTTTATGGATAGGCGATATCAGTCATTTTTCCCATGCCAATTCTAAATTGTCAAATTGTCAGAATAATATTATTATGATTCTATTAAAAAATGAAGGGAGGAATGTTATAAGGATGATTGGTTTATTTATTTATTTTTGTCGCAATTTCCTTTTAATAAAAAATGGAAGCAGCTGCATCAGTCTTTTTAAGTTGAAGTTTTAAGTCAGTGGGAAATTTATGGCCCACTCAAACCTCCCACCCTTAGAACAAAGCTTTACCACATATCCAGTCTATGGTGTCTGTGATTGTCCTTCACATTGGTTTCAAAAAACACAGTGCCCTAACAGTAACAGGAGTAATTTAGTTAAAAAAATAATAATTGTTTGCTAATATTATTAATTTATTATTTATTTATAACATATTTTACCAGGAAGGATACATTGAGATCTCTCTCGTTTTCAAGTCTGTCCCGGGTCCACAAAACTTTGCATTGATACAATAGGGTACAATAAAATACAAAAAAACAATATTAATACAAAATATATACAACATTTAACATAGAATAGGTAGGAAATATATAATCAACCATAACACGTGCATTCTGTTTTGAGGTATCTAGAGAGGGACCTACATACATAATATATATGTATATCTGTGTAGGTGTGTATGTGCAAACACCCCAGCAATCAAACACCAACACAACATGCAAATACACCCATGTAAACACAAACATGACATACAAAGACACTCCTGAAATCAAACTCTAAAATTATTTACAAAACCTAAAAAACCTAAAAAACCACTCCTCACTCAAACACCAATAATACACACAAATGTACATCCGCATTTAAAATCCAACACTACATCTAAACACACCATTGCACAAAAATCCAAGTATATAAATCCAAGTATACCATTCAAACACAACCCTCAATGAGAATTCTAAAATTATATACAAACTCCAGATTTACACAAAGAAGAACTCCTGCTGCTAAGTACGACAATCTGTTTACTATCTGTAGAAATTTGCCAAAAAAGAAAACCTGACTCTGTTAATTAAAAGGTTTGTCCTCCTTGCACATAAATAGGAGGCAGGGAGTCGGGAATAAACTTAATTAAAGTAAGAAAAAAAACACTGCTCTCTCCTCACACACACACTCAATACTACAATCAAACACTACATGCACTCCATCCACTACACAAACACTGCACCCACTACACACACAGGATCCACTACACAAACACACACTCTGCATTCACTATGCATACACTACACATCCGAATGCAATTGCTTACAGTACACAAACACACACTCTGCATCCACTATACACACACAATGCATTCAGTACACAAACTGTCAGATCACTACACACAGACACTAAATCCACTACACAGTCTGCATACACACATTAATAATTCACTATACACACTGCATCCAGTATATACACACTGGGTCACCTACACAAACACTGTGTTCACTACACACACTGCATTACATAATAGATTTAGGTGTGTTTCAGTCAGCATTGTTTTGGTGAGGGGGGAGGAGGGGGCATTTCATTCTTGGACCCAGGTACAATGTCTAATGCAATACTTCCATTTGCCAGAAAAACTGTAGATATGAGAGGGATATTGAGGTAGTTTCAATTTGATGCCACCTCCTATTTTTAATCAAATGGTGTCTGGATCTATAGTGTCTAAAGAAACAATATCAGTATGAATAAAAAATGTACATAAATAAAACGATGTGAAAATAGTGATATAAAGTATTCAGACACTTCACATAGAGGAGAGTGCAAATGGTTGACAAACTGAGCGGGCTGTTCCCTAGTCTAATTATCTCTAATTATTAGAGAGATGTCTATCTTTGTCTTATGTATTTTCCAGTCCGGCAGTCTAGCCAAAAGTTGCATCAAGTTGTATAAATGAAGAAAAGAGGGAAAATGAAGTCAAGTTTGATGTCCAGTGCTCAGTGTTAGCATGCACCTAACACGCGTTTCACGCTTAAGTATCGGGAGTTTAATAGATATTACAATTGGTATAAACCACAACACTTCACTCATTTGTTTTTTTAAGCTATTTTTTATTAAAAGTTATGTTTTAAACAATACCACAATATTTATTTTTCTAATGAAAATTGGCAGATCACTCTCCACCCCCATGCTCTCTCTCTAAAGCTCTGAATTAAAAAAAATAATAATAATAAAGCTACGGAACATAATCTCCTCCCCCATGGCACCCCTATATCCAGTAGATATGTGTGCAGCTATTGTTTCACCAGCCCCCACCCATGGTTAGGGTCAAATTAAATATAGATAGGTTGACATGCCGTTATCAACCCCCCAAATTTTCCTAAAGTTTTCCCCGAGTGACTAGGGATCCCCACTCCTTTAAGTCCCGCCACAAGAAATTAAAAATTGGATTTCAAAAAAAGAGGTGAAGAATTGTGGCACAGCAAATGAGAGCAAGGCTCATACAGACTGAGGCTGCATGATAGGAAAAGCTACCGTAAGTGCTTTCATACGCTATGTAATTTCAGTCAGGGTGTTCTTATTAGTTTTTTGACAGGCACGTCTTATCTTGCGTGACTAGTTTATTTTTTTCCTCAGTCTTTCTTCAGCTACTAAGATGGGCACAAAAATATATTTGAGCAGTTTTTTAGTTCAGTGTGTTGGCATTTTATCTTATTTTGTTTGTTTGTTTTTTACATTTTGAAAGCCAAAGAAAGATCAAAAAAAGTAGATCTTAAATCAAGACTTTTAGGCCTTGATTTAATATGTTTTCCAAGTGATTAAACACTGTGAGAAAAAACCATTCCAAATGATTCATCTACTTTAGTTACCACTAAAGTAAATGGAAATCTTTGCAAATAAGCCATTTGGTAAGTTTTTCTAACCTGTATCGAATCATTAAATGGAAAGCTTAAATCAAGACCATAGAAAGCTAAGTATCATTTTTTTTCTACAGATGTTTTAAAAATTCTATTTAGAAAATTTGGGCCTCCATTCACTATTAAATAATGGTTGGTGGTATGTTAGGGTTAAGGGGTATTTGATATGGGGCCAGAAGACTGGTGCTCTCCTGACCCCATTGGGATTTTAGGGGCCAGCAGGCTGGACATTTCTTTTCTTCAGTTTCTATCATTTCCTACAGTTATTACTATTTGGACACTACAGATGTCTGTACCACAGAACTAAGTGCCTTCATCGTGACTCCCTGTCAATCATTGTTCTAAGCTTTGTCCATTTCTCTTGTTAAACATAGTGAGTGTAGATGGAGGGATATAATCTAATAATAATGCTTCTGTGTCTCTGTTTCCAGTGCACTGTGTGGTCCGGCTATATAAGAACTAATGAACAAATTAAAGGGGATATTCAAAAGGTGTATTCAGAGGACATGAGCATTGATACATCTGTGTGAGGTCTAGGGTGATGACGTAGCGGGCGGAAGTAAAGAAGGTGTTGTGCGTGGCTGAGGCGCAAGGGGAGTCTGAACTCGATGGAGAGTGGCTGCTTCAAGATTGGAGTTCTCTGTTCAATTAGTGACGGGTGAGAAGCAAGCAGAACATGGAGGAGACTTACCGCAAGTGGTGAGCCCTGAAAGTAGAGTGGCGAGGTCGTCGTATATCGCGGTTGAGTACGCAATTCGCAGTCTGCAGTTTCAAGGTGGACCAGCTGAACGGTCCTTGATGTTCTTTGGAGTCGGACTGGTGACAGAACACCAAAGCTAAGTGCAAATTAAAATCTGAAATAACTAAACGCAGTGATAACAGAACTGGAGGTAGTTTAAAGTGCCCTAGGGAAATAAAGTGTTTCCCTAGGAGGAGATAAAACAAGGGAGGATGAAGGAGGGGTCTGTCGAAAGGACAGATAATAGACAGGTAATAATTAAAGAAAAATAAGAAACGAGTAATCGAGGAGGACCTTAAATAATATTCAAGATTCAAAATAAAGGAGAAGGTGAAATAATATAATAAAAAGGAAAAATGCGAAGGAGAAAAAAAAAGGAAGGCAAAAATGAAAAGAAAGGGGAGGAGGAAAAAAAGAAGGGGAAAAAAGAAAGTTGATAAAAAAGGAGGGGAAAAATGGAAAATGGCTCCCAAGAAGCTGAATCCTTCAAAACTAGAAAAAGGAAAGACGCTAAACACATTTTATTCACCAAAATCTTCTAATGTACCAGTAAAACACTCAATAACATCTATCTCTCCAGAAGATTCTATACCTCTAGTCAATACAGAAACTATAACAGCACAAAAACATTTCTCACAAGAAAGCATAATGGTAGCTTTAGATAATTTATACGTAAAAATTAAACAAGATCTTAAAAAGACATCAACTGAATTAAGAAACGAAATAATGCAAAAATTAGAAACACAAAATCAAAACTTGCTTTGCTGGGCAGGATAATTTTTTAAATCAGACTGTTGCAAATGGCAAATTCTGGATAAGTTATTCTGGGTAACTCTGATTGGTTGATTGAAAGCAACCAATAAGACTGTTGTTATGAGTCAAATTACAGAGCATGGAATGAGGGCCATGAGGAGGCAGGACAATAGGTCACTCCCATTTTCATTTAGGGCCCCCACCTGCTGCTCAAAGGTGGGGGCCGGGGGAGCATGATAGGTCACCCCCCATTGTCATTTAGTGCCCCCACCCGCTGCTCAGGGGTGGGGGCCTGGAGAGCAATAGGTCCCCTGTTCAGTTTAATAGCCCTCAATTGCGCGGCATTGGTGGGGGCTCAGGAGGGGGGTACTAGGTTTGTTTTTTTAAAACAGGGAGCAGCCATAGGCCGCTCACTGTTTACTAGACATACCCCTACCCACATATAACATGTATACCCCACTGTATTGTAAGAAACAAAACAATTAAAATATATAATTGGTAAGAAACAAAAACATTCAAATGTAAACTTTATTAGTATTTAAAGGGCATATCTACATAATAGTGAAAATGAAAAAAGGACAAAGGGAAAAATCACAAAAGTGATTTGTGAAAGTGTAATATTAAAAAGGAGAAACCTGCTATTTAATTGGCTACATTTTAGCCTTCCACTTGAAATAACAGTTTATTACTAAACATCTGTCTTTCTTGATACTTGATCTTTATACTTGGGTTGATCAAGAATTTGTATATTTTCTCACGCTTGCTGTGATTGATATATAGAAGCCAGATCGGCAGACCCCATAGGTTTCTCCTTTTTAATATTACACTTTCACAAGTCATTTTTTTTCACTATTATGTAGATATGCCCTTTAAATACTAATAAAGTTTACATTTGAATGTTTTTGTTTATTACCAATTATAGTGGATTATACATGTTATATGTGGGTAATCTAACCTTTTTTCAAGAATCGTTACCCATAGTCTCTTGACTTGGGACCCCTTTTTTCAAAGGAAGATTTGTTATTTTTTTTACATTTTTTTGTCTTTTCTCGGTTAAGCCCATATTACCCATTTTACCCAGAGAATTGTGGGAAAGTTGCTCTGACCACTGGAAATGAAGCACACTTTGCTCCTCCGCTGGTCATAGCTGGTCAGGCGTAGGAAACCTCCATAAGACAAATAGTCCCTACTTTGTCTTATGATTTTAAAGAAAACTAGAGCAGACAGGAAGAAATGAAGAACAGATCCTGACAGAGAGAGATGAGAGGAATCGATTGGGGAAAGGTAAGTTCGGCATGACAGTGACGCTTTAAGATAAAACAAAAGCTGGCCGAACAAGGCAGGACATCCTGGAGGATGAATGATACCATTCTAGAATCAGAATATGATTTAAAATACTTCAAAGAACAAGCAGAAGAATTTTTAAGAATTAATGATAACAACAAAGTATCTAATAGTACTCTTTGGTGTACATACAAATGCTTTATGCGTGTGAATCTTGTTAAAACAGGCTCAAAATTAAAAAAAGAACGGTCGAAAAATCTAATGGATCTTTATATAGACTAGCCAGACTAGAAGATCTTAACAAAAGAGATTTTAACATATTAAGACTGAATAGAATTAAATACATTCAAACAGAAACTAAAATAAAATTATCAAATAAAGTAAATAACGCAATTATAAGATTAAAACAACAATGGTATTTTGGAGAAAATAGAACTGAGCTAAAATTTTAAAAAAGACAACTAAAGGTTAAAATGATTAAAAACAATGATAAGGAATACCTATCTCCAACAGATATAGGGAAAGCATTTGGCCATTATTGTAAAACATCGTATAACCTCCCAAAGACCACAATTACAACCGAAGACATAGATACATTTTTAGCAAACTGTAAACTACCAAAATAAATGCAGAACAGACTAGGGAATTCAAAGTCTTGATTTAGACCATATGGAATGAGTGTCTTGTACAGCGCTACGGAATTTGTTGGCGCTATATACATAATAAAATAATAATAATAATAATAATAAATACATTTCATTTCTTCTTCCCCCATTTTTTTTTATTGAAATCCCCTCCTCTCCAATCGTTTTGAACCCATTTAATAGCACAAAAGAAGGTTTTTCTTGGATCATTATTGTGATAGGTCTTAAAGTGGTTTGAGACACTGTGCGTTTCTATGTCTTTTTTTATGTTTCTTACATGCTCTGCAATTCTAATATGCAGGCACCTAGTTGTTCTTCCCACATAGATTATATCACGGGGGCATTTCAAAATGGAAATTACGTTTTTGGAGAAGCATGTCAACTGGTCTTTAATGTTGAATTATTTGTCTTTTTGATAGATAAAAGAAGTAATGTGTATTTTTGTCTTGTTTGTCTCTCTGCATGCCGGACATGATCCACATCCATAAAAGCCTTTGCCTCTATTCAGAAAGTGATCTGTTTGTTTAGTTTTGAAGCTACCATTTACTAGTATTTGTTTAATATTTCTACATCCACTGTATACTATTTTCGGTTCGGGGAGGTAAAATCTGTTTTAGAATGGGATCTTCTTGTAAAATAGGCCAATATTTTTTTATTTTTTTTTTTACTTTTGTATTATTCCCACTATAATTATATATAAAGGGAATCATACAGGTATTTTCATGTTTCAATTTTTTCTTTGATGTACCTCCTTTGTAGCATACAATGTATTTTCTTTAAAAGAGGAGGGGATTTCAATAAAATAAAATAGGGGAAGAAGAAATAAAATATATTTATAATTTTAAATTATACTCATTCCATATGGTCTTAACAAAGACTTTGAATTATGACACTTTTTAACATAAGTCAAATATATATAAAATCAAATAAAAAAAGTTAAAAGAATAATTCATTTAAATTCATTGTCACTTTTTAAAATTCTTAATTGATTTATTTTATATTTAAAATCTATTTTTTACATTACACTAAGTGGTGATACACTCCCTATTTATGTGTGTATATGTATGAACATACCTTTTTTTTTTAATGAAAAAGCTCTATCTCTTTATTTATGGGTATAAGCACCAATGTATCTTTCTATGTGACACTGTCTCTTTAAAAATATCCACACTATACATGTGATCGAAATCAAGGTTATTATCTGTATTAAGACTAACATTCATCTCTTTCTTTTATGTTAATAGCAATTATTATATTGATGTTTTGGGCAATTGCAATATGCAAGACCACTATTTTAGTTAGTTAGTATTTTTAAGGTGTCACATACAAATAAGAAGTGTTATTATGAGTGGAACGCATATGCGGTCCACTAAGAGACTTCCTCTTCATGCGAGGTGCATCCCACATATGCCAACCAAATACACATGACCGGATTTGACGCACACAGCCGAAACCGGAAATTAGGTTCCCCCCCTTATTAGTATTTAGGGCCCCCACCCACCACTCAGGGGTCGGGGCCAGGGGGGAGGACATTAGGTCCCCCCTATTCTAATTTAGGGCCAGACTGGGGATAGAAAGCAGCCCTGGAAAAAAAATCTATGCCAGCCCTATAAGTCATTGTGCCATATATTGTCGCATGTAATATGTAAGGCTATGTCTTGCCACTCCAGATGATTGAGTAATATATATATATATATATATATATATATATATATATACATATACATATATATATATATATATATATATATATACATATAATGTAAATTGCTTTTTCGAATATAAAATATCGGTCCTTTCAGAGTAAAACATTTAATTATACAGTAAGCATACTCACATGCAGACACAGACCATCTCACTGACACACACAAGCTCATTGATACACAGACTCATAGACAAACAATTTCACTAATATACATAAGCTCATTGACATAAAAACACAAGCTCACTCACTAGCAGGCACACACACACATCCAAGCAAGCTCACTCGCTAGCAGGCGCACACACACAGCTTAATGTAGTGGTTCTGGTGTCTATAGCCTGTCCCTGCAGGCTTTTGAATGTAAACACTGACTTTTCAGAGAAAATGCAGTGTTTACATTGCTTCCTAGTGACACCTCTAGTGACAGACACTCAGACGGTCACTAGAGGCGCTTCTTGTGTCAGTGCGGATTGGCTGAGATAATCAAGCTTGATGATCTCAGTCATAGAGGCAGAGACCAGCACGACGTTGGAAAAAAGGTGAGTAAAACACTATTTTTAAAAACACACACAGACACCATGACTGACACACACACACACAGCATGACAGACATACACACACACCATGACAGACACACCATGACATAGACCATGACACAGACAGACACACACACCATGACAGACACACACACACACACACACCATGACAGAGACAGACACACACACCATGACAGAGACACACACACACACACAGCATGACACAGACAGACACACACAGCATGACACAGACAGACACACACACACACACACACATAGCATGACACAGACAGACACACACACACACACACAGCATGACACAGACAGACACACACAGCATGACACAGACACACACACAGCATGACACAGACAGACACACACACAGCATGACACAGACACACACACACACACACACACACTCCCACTGACATACATACTTGTTGCTACCTGCGTGGGTGGGCAGACTGATAGGTGTGCTGGCAGCCGCAGGGAGAACTTGAATGGTGGCCGCAGGGGAAGCTCTTCTGGCGGCCGCTGGGGGAGCAGGCTGTTCTGTCTCTGCTCCCCCGCCCTCTCGCGCAGCTTAATCAGACTGGGGCCGGAATATGACGTCATATTCCGGCCCCAGTCTGAGTAAGATGCGCGCGAGGGCGGGGGAGCAGAGACAGAACAGCCTGCCCCCCCAGCGGCCGCCAAAAGAGCTTCCCCTGCGGCTGCCATTCAAGTTCTCCCTGCAGCCGCAGGTCACCGAAATGTCTCCCCGGCCCCAGGTGCCGACGGCCCACAGGGAAATTTCCCGGTATCCCGGTGGGCCAGCCGGCCCTGTTCTAATTTAGGGCCCCCACCCACCACTCAGGGGTGGGGGCCAGCGGGGGAGGACATTAGGTCCCCCCTTATTAGTATTTAGGGCCCCCACCCACCGCTCAGGGGTGGGGGCCATTGGGGACGACATTAGGTCCCCCACTTATTCTAATTTAGGGCCCCCACCCACCGCTCAGGGGTGGGGGCCAGGGGGGAGGACATTAGGTCCCCCCCGGTATTCTAATTTAGGGCCCCCACGCACCACTCAGGGGTGGGGGCCAGGGGGAAGGACATTAGGTCCCCCCCTTATTAAACGCGGAAGGTATTAAACTGATATGAACAATACTAAACTCACCACTCCTATCTGGTGGCACATTAGCTTGCCCGCGCAGTGCCCCAAATTTCAAGTAAGAGGACCGACCAAGCATCTTCTTCCATCTCCCTGTTACATAAATCAATGCCATATCCATAGAAATTGTAGAGAATATCCAGGATAGTTTTACAGGGCCAAACCATGTCGCCTGTTGAAAGAGGTGACCTTGCTCGGGTCCCAGGTGTGCGGTTCCTAAAATGGCTGCCATATACATGTCCACTGATAGGAGACGCGGAAGGTATTAAACTGATATGAACATTTACTAAACTCACCACTCCGAGTGCTGTTATTTATTTAATTTTTTTGTGGTGAGGCTTTACAGGACAGAGTGCTTCTCCACGGGACATGTTAACTCACAGGCAGCTGGCTCATCAAGGAACCAGAGCAGCTTGAACGAGGTGACCTTGCTCGGGTCCCAGGTGTGCGGTTCCTAAAATGGCTGCCATATACACGTCCACTGATAGGAGACGCGGAAGGTATTAAACTGATATGAACAATACTCCACTCCTATCAGTAGGTCCGTCCCATTGTGATTTATGCCCCCCACCCACCGCGCAGGGATGGGGGCCGGGGGGGAGGAAAGTAGGCCCCCCATTGTGATTTATGGCCCCCACCCACCGCGCAGGGGTGGAGGCCGAGGGGGGGAGGACAGTAGGTCCCCCCATTGTGATTTATGGCCCCCACCCACCGCGCAGGGGTTGGGGAGGACAGTAGCTCCCCCCAGTGTGTATCATGGGCTTTGAGGACAGGTCTCAATCCATACCTGCCAAGTGACCCTATGTAGGGGTAACAGTCCCTATTCTGCTCTGTGTCAGTGTGTATCATGGTCTCTGTGGACGGGGAACAGTCTCTATTCTGCTCTGTGTCAGTGTGTATCAGGGGCTTTGAGGACAGGTGTCAATCCATACCTGCCAAGTGACCCTATGTAGGGGGAACAGTCCCTATTCTGCTCTGTGTCAGTGTGTATCATGGTCTCTGCCAGTGGCGTACACATGACCCATGGGGCCCCGGTGCGAAAATTGATCCGTGGGCCCCCCCCCAACCCCCCGCGCTTACTCTGGCGGACCGGGGCCGCAACACATTGCGGCGGGCACCTGGTCGCAGGGGTTGCAGGGCTGCGAACCCTGCGACCGCGGTATGTACGCCAGTGCATACAGATGCACACACTTAAAAGAACCACTACAGACACCCAGATCACATCAGCTCAATGAAGTGGTCTGGGTGTCAGGTCCCTCTGGTTTTAACCCTGCAGCTGAAAACATAGCAGTTTCAGAGAAACTGCTATGTTTCACTGAGGGTTAATCCAGCCTCTAGTGGCTGTCTCACTGACAGCCGCTAGAGGCGCTTCCGCGATTCTAAGACACTGAACGTCCATAGAAAAGCATTGAGTAATGCTTTCCTATGGGCGGTTTGAATGCTTGCGCGGCTCTTGCCGCGCATGCGCATTCGGAGCTGAGAGGCGGAGGGTTCCCCTGCGCCAAGGGAGTCCGGCGCTGGAGAAAGGTAAGTGCTGAAGACACACACACACACTCTCACGAACAGACGCATACACACTAGCTAACAGACACACACATTTACTGACAGAGACACACTCAGCGACAGACATACATACACACTCACTTACAAAACATACACTCTCACTGACAAACACACACTCACTAACAGACATCAAACAGACTCACTAACACACACACAAACACACTCAGTAACAGACACACACAGTAACACAATCACTGACACTCACTAGCAGACACACACTCACTCACTGACACTAGCAGACACACACACTCTAACACACACACACAAACACACACAGTAACAGACACACTCACTGACACAAACACTAACACACACACTCACACTAACACACACTAACACACACACTCACACTAACACACACTAACACTCACACACACACACACACACACACTAAAACTAACACTCACACTCACACTAACACACACACACTCACACTAACACTAACACACACTCACACTCACACACTAACACTCACACTAACACACTAACACTTACACACACACACTCACACTAACACTAACACACACTAACACTCACACACTAACACTCACACTAACACACACTAACACACACTCACACACACTCACACACACTCACACACACACTAACGTTTTTTTGTATTTAATCCCCCCAGCCTCCTTACCTTTTGGAGTGCTGAGGGGATTCCCTGGGGTCCAGTGGTGCTGCTGGGCTCCTGGGGGTCCGGTCACCCGGCGGGCAGTCAGGCTGGCGGGCGCGCGAGGGAGCACTCTCCCCTGAGTGCTTCCTCTTCAGCTCCCTCGCGCGCCGCGTACTGATACCGGCGCCGGAAGATAACGTCATCTTCCGGCGCCGGCATCCCTACGCGGTGCGCGAGGGAGCTGAAGAGGAAGCACTCAGGGGAGAGTGCTCCCTCGCGCGCCCGCAGGACCGGCCAGCCGAGTGGCAGCAGGGCCAGCCTCGGGGGGGCCCGGAGGTGGCCGGCTCTAGGGCCCCCCAGGAGAAGAGGCTGGCCCAGTGGCTACATACCGGGTCGACCCTGGTATGTACGCCACTGGTCTCTGTGGACGGGGAACAGTCTCTATTCTGCTCTGTGTCAGTGTGTATCATGGTCTCTGTGGACGGTGAACAGTCTCTATTCTGCTCTGTGTCAGTGTGTATCATGGTCTCTGTGGACGGGGAACAGTCTCTATTCTGCTCTGTGTCAGTGTGTATCATGGACTCTGTGGACAGGGAACAGTCTCTATTCTGCTCTGTGTCAGTGTGTATCATGGTCTCTGTGGACGGGGAACAGTCTCTATTCTGCTCTGTGTCAGTGTGTATCATGGACTCTGTGGACAGGGAACAGTCTCTATTCTGCTCTGTGTCAGTGTGTATCAGGGGCTTTGAGGACAGGTGTCAATCCATACCTGCCAAGTGACCCTATGTAGGGGGAACAGTCCCTATTCTGCTCTGTGTCAGTGTGTATCATGGTCTCTGTGGACGGGGAACAGTCTCTATTCTGCTCTGTGTCAGTGTGTATCATGGTCTCTGTGGACGGTGAACAGTCTCTATTCTGCTCTGTGTCAGTGTGTATCATGGTCTCTGTGGACAGGGAACAGTCTCTATGCTGCTCTGTGTCAGTGTGTATCATGGTCTCTGTGGACGGGGAACAGTCTCTATTCTGCTCTGTGTCAGTGTGTATCATGGACTCTGTGGACAGGGAACAGTCTCTATTCTGCTCTGTGTCAGTGTGTATCAGGGGCTTTGAGGACAGGTGTCAATCCATACCTGCCAAGTGACCCTATGTAGGGGGAACAGTCCCTATTCTGCTCTGTGTCAGTGTGTATCATGGTCTCTGTGGACGGGGAACAGTCTCTATTCTGCTCTGTGTCAGTGTGTATCATGGTCTCTGTGGACGGTGAACAGTCTCTATTCTGCTCTGTGTCAGTGTGTATCATGGTCTCTATGGACAGGGAACAGTCTCTATGCTGCTCTGTGTCAGTGTGTATCAGGGGTTTTGAGGACAGGTGTCAATCCATATCTGCCAAGTGACCCTATGTAGGGGGAACAGTCCCTATTCTGCTCTGTGTCAGTGTGTATCAGGGGTTTTGAGGACAGGTGTCAATCCATATCTGCCAAGTGACCCTATGTAGGAGGAACAGTCCCTATTCTGCTCTGTGTCAGTGTGTATCAGGGGTTTTGAGGACAGGTGTCAATCCATATCTGCCAAGTGACCCTATGTAGGGGGAACAGTCCCTATTCTGCTCTGTGTCAGTGTGTATCAGGGGTTTTGAGGATAGGTGTCAATCCATATCTGCCAAGTGACCCTATGTAGGGGGAACAGTCCCTATTCTGCTCTGTGTCAGTGTGTATCAGGGATTTTACTATCTTTATTCAGATTCAAAAATTACAATTCCAGGAAAAATTTAACAAACATTTACAAGAACATGTTATGCACATCATAGAAACAACGTAAACCTCTTTAAAGCCACAAACTTAAGACAAAAAATACGTACACACAATGTGTAAGGGTTTGAAAGAATATTCTGAATCCTTACATGTTTACTTTATCGTTTGTTTGATTTTTGTGAACCATATATAAACTACAAGCAGCGTGAAAACTATAAAAACTCAAGTGGCCATGCTGATCAAATTAAAAAGTATGCTTTACACAGCGTATAAGGGTGATGTCACAGCACAACGGGAATCTAACAGGGGAAGAGGTGAAAGTCATCCTCCCCCTCCCACGACCCCGCCATATCTGCCAAGTGACCCTATGTAGGGGTAACAGTCTCTATTCTGCTCTGTGTCAGTGTGTATCATGGTCTCTGAGGACAGGGAACAGTCTCTATTCTGGTCTGTGTCAGTGTGTATCAGGGGCTTTGAGGACAGGTGTCAATGTTAGGTGATTTCTGCCCTTTATGGATTAAAAGCAGACTCTGCAACAACTGTGCAATTTTCCATGGGAGTTTTGCCATGGATCCCCCTCCGGCATGCCACAGTCCAGGTGTTAGTCCCCTTGAAACAACTTTTCCATCACTTTTGTGGCCAGAAAGAGTCCCTGTTGGTTTTAAAATTCGCCTGCCCATTGAAGTCAATGGCGGTTCGCGCGGTTCGCCGGTTCGCGAACATTTGCGGAAGTTTGCGTTCGCCGTTCGCGAACCGAAAATTTCGGGTTCGCGACAACACTACTTACAGCTGAATCCTGGCTATGTTTGTATACATTTTATTTAAAATTTTATACATTGTAACATTCTTCATTCTTCCACTGGGTAAGTATATTAGTTCTTAGGCAATACTGTGCTTCGGAACTTCGGCACTTCGGAACTTCGGCACTGCGACACTTCCGAAATTTAGTAATTTCGGAACTTCGGGACTTCGACAATTAGGCAATTCAGCAATTCAACTATTCGGACAGCTATTCTAGTAGCAGGCCAGATGCTATAAGAGAGCCAGGCAATCTGTTTTGAGTTTGCTTTCATCAGAAGTATTTGTCATGTCTTGATTCTGTAAGATGCATTATATGGACACGTGTTCTACGAGTCCAGTATTTACTCTTATTTAGGTGCACTATAGAAGTTGCTCAAACAATGTAATAATATTCAGCAAAACTGCAAAAGCTACAGATTATAAAAAAGGCAAGACACTTGCAATTTTGCATGGAAATCATTAAAGGAACACTATAGTCACCTAAATGACTATGTCACCTATAAGC
Organism: Pelobates fuscus; assembly: GCF_036172605.1. Classification (NCBI taxonomy): domain Eukaryota; kingdom Metazoa; phylum Chordata; class Amphibia; order Anura; family Pelobatidae; genus Pelobates; species Pelobates fuscus. The sequence continues at coordinate 482,471,578 of NC_086317.1, forward strand.
TTGAACCTTGGAATCAAGGTAAATTCTTTCACACATGTGCTTAAAGGAACACTATAGTCACCCAAATTTATTTAGCTAAATAAAGCAGTTTTAGTATATAGATCATTCCCCTGCAATTTCACTGCTCAATTCACCGTCATTTAGGAGTTAAATCACTTTGTTTCTGTTTATGCAGCCCTAGCCACCCCCCCCCCTGGCTATGATTGACAGAGCCTGCATGAAAATAAAACTGGTTTCACTTTCAAACAGATGTAATTTACCTTAAATAATTGGATTTCAATCTCTAAATTGAACTTTAATCACATACAGGAGGCTCTTGCAGGGTCTAGTAAGCTATTAACATAGCAGGGGATAAGAACATCTTAATTAAACAGAACTTGCAATAAAGAAAGCCTAAATAGGGCTCTCTTTACAGGAAGTGTTTATGGAAGGCTGTGCAAGTCACATGCAGGGAGGTGTGACTAGAGTTCATAAACAAAAGGATTTAACTCCTAAATGGCAGAGGATTGAGCAGTGACGCTGCAGGGGCATGTTCTATATACCAAAACTGCTTCATTAAGCTAAAGTTTTTCAGGTGACTATAGTGTCCCTTTAACCTAATTTGCTAAATAATTAGCTTAAAAAAACTTGTAGACACAGGTAATGTAACAAAATTGCCCATGGACTTTGGATTTTCCAAAATTAAAATTGATTTGATATAGATTCTTTTTTACCAATGTCTTTTTTTTTCACCGCTAATCCACTAAGCCCATATTTGACCAATGTTCTCATTAACTAACCAATAGAATGTTTTGTAAGCAATTGTGCTATATTCTATGAATTTTGTTTAATTTTTTTTTAAGATTTTTGATCCATGGGGAATTTTCTGACCAAACCCTAAATATTGGGTTTGTGGTTCTTACATCTTCTGTCCGTACTCCCACCTCTGATGCTCACCTTAAAGACTTCTCGAGTCCTGCACCATTCCTGTGGAACTCACTTCCCACCTCCGTTAGATGCTCACCCAGTCTCCACTCCTTCAAAAAATCATTAAAAACCCACTTCTTCATAAAAGCGTAGCAATTAAACTGTTAATAGCTCCCGACTGATTCCTCTCTTGCAACTGTTATTAGTCTAATACTATCCTTACCATTTGTGTCACTTTACCCCACTCCCTCTAGCATGTAAACTCATTGAGCAGGGCCCTCAACCCCTCTGTTCCTGTGTGTCCAACTTGTCTGGTTACAACTACATGTTTGTTCGTCCACCCATTGTAAAGCGCTGCGGAATTTGATGGCGCTCTATAAATATCAACATAATAATAATAATAATAATAATAATAATAATAATAATAATAATAATAATAGTAATGTGTTTAAAAGCCTCTTTCAGAAACTAAAAGCCTTCCATAATTAAGTTCATGTAAAATCAAACTATGTAACACCGCTTGAAGACTTGAATAATTACTTATTTTATGACTTCTAAGGCAGCTTTTTACTACCAGAACCTCTTTGAATATGTCACAGCAATTATGAATATTCATTGAATCATGATTTTTATTTTTTTTTAATAGAATTTGCAGATTTAGGCCTCTAGAGAAAATATTTGGAAAAATCTTTTCAAATGAATTTATAATTTTGGATAAACTTAAAAAAAAAAATGTTTTCAAAACATTAAAATATAAAAAAAAATTGCTTTTTAATATTGAATTAAAGTTAAAAATATGTTAATATATAAAAAAATTTAAATATTCAAATATTTGTAAAAAAAAAAAAAGTTATTTTTTTAATAATTTTAAAAGCGTCTTCAAAAATATTTACTTGAGGCCAAAATTCATCATAGATTACATATGTAACATAAAAATGTAAACATATCTAAGGGTTGAAACTTTGCACACAGCATTGTAAATGTAGAAACATTTGTTATAATAGAAGTTAAATATAGCACACATTTCTGCTTACTATGCAATTTTTCTTGGCATATTAGTTTCCTATATGTGAATCCTTTGTGAATATATTTTACAGAATTCTCTAGGGTGGAAACCCTATCACTAACATTTCCGTGCAGAGCATTTATAATGATCTTCCCCTTCATGAAGCATGAGAATCACCTGTAAGCTGGGCATGACAGTGTTAGTGTTACCAGATAGCTCTAGCCGAAACATCTTCCGTTATCCAAGTTTATTAGTTAGGAGTTTAATGAATGTCCTCTCAATGCCTTAGGATACAAGTTTAGATATCTCTTTCTTGAAGAGCAGATGCACATCCTAAATTTGAATTTCACTTATTATAATAAATTAACGTTCTGTCTAAGAAGCAAGAAAGAGAAATGGAAAATGCATCCATGGTTGTTACCAGCTTTGAGCTTCTTTGGATCAAGGAGATGGAAATATTTCAATATCTTTACTGCACATTATTTCTTGTGGTGTATTTATCTATCCTACTGATGAGTTCACTGGTTGTTTTTGTGGTTTGTACTGAAGAAAGCCTCCAGGAGCCCATGTATATTCTTGTATGTACCCTCGCTCTCAATGGAATGTTTGGGAGCTGTTCTTTTTTCCCAAAACTCATTTTTGATTTATTGACTTCATCAAACACAATCTCATATGTGAGATGCCTCTCTCAGACTTACTGTATTTTAAGTTTTACTTATTTTGAAATTTGTACATTTACACTCATGGCTGTTGATAGATACTTGGCTGTGTGCTATCCCCTCCAATATGTCATAATTATGACAAACGAAAAGACTTTAAAAATAATCACTGGACTTCTGGTTGCCACTTTTATTGGAGTGTTGGTAGCTGTACTTCTGTCTGCAAGACTACGTCTTTGTGGAAGACAAATCCAAAATGTATTTTGTGATAATCCATCAATTGTCCTCCTTTCCTGTACAGATTCATCGGCAAACAATCTCTATGGGACAACTGCTATTGTTGTTTTCTTAACAATCACTTCCATAATTATTGGTTATACATACCTAAGAATATTTATTGTCTGCATTAAGCTCTCCAAAATGGTTCGTAACAAAGCAATGCACACTTTGATGACTCATTTGCTAAATTTCAGTATTTTTCTAATAGGATTAATTTTTTCTTTTATTCGGTATAAACTAAATACTATTGACTTACCACTTTCAGTACACTTTCTATTCACGATAAGTAGATTTGTCTTTCCTCCTTTTCTCAATCCACTAATCTACGGTTTAAGAACCAAAGCACTAAAAATAAAAATTGCTCATCACTTTTCAAAGACAAACTTAGGAAACTAACACACTTAGGAAATAATTCTCACAGAATCCATAATGTTATGTTGCTAAATTATGCATCGATTTAATAAAAGCTGATATGAAATTTGACCTTATACATATGTTTTCTGTCCATTGTATTTTAGGTCAGTAACATGACTTTGTGTATGCAGGTGTGGTGTATGTATTAAAATGTCTGATTTTAGAAGAGTCTCGATTATATGTTGTAAAATAATATTTCTCTTTTTTTTAAAAAAATCTTTACATGGACATTAAGTTTTATATCTAGAAAAAAAAACATTTTCCCTTTATAAATCAAAGCTGTCTAGGGGAGGGGAAGTGATCTTTGGCACTCCGGATGTTGTGGACTACATGTCCCTTGATGCAAGCATTACGGAGTGCTGAAGGGTGCCTACCCATGATCTGTTTGCTTTATAGAAATCTCAAGCATCTGACAAAATCCTGACTCTTTTCTTTATTTACATGTGTTGTGCTTTCTCCCTGAATAGATATGGTATTCAGTCCTCCTCTTTCTGAGTTCCTCACAGTAGGGGGTGGTGGACAGTGGGTGCTGAGCTTTTTAGAGATTAGAGAATGCAAATACAGGACTCTCTTCACTATAATCTTCTAGATTTTAAACTGTTTAGCAATGTATGGATTGTTATTATAACCAATATAACCAAATTCTACAATTTAATGGCCATATTTCATGAATGCTTACAATTTTCTGTTTTCTTAAACATTATATTGTTATTGTTATGGATGAATAAAATGTTACCTTTGTTTCTTTTGTACCCTTTCCCCCGGTTGATTTTCTCAAGTTTTGTCAAAATGTAATTAAAGAAATATTTAAAAATAAAAAAAAATGAAATTGACAATGCATATTAATTTAGTAAATTAAATCATTAAGCGAGATTTACCATGCTCACAACAATACCGATTTGCGTTTAGAACTTTGCATTGTTGTTTCTTCAACATTTTTTCCACATAACATTTTTGATGTTTCAAAGCAATGTGTTATGTCAAAGATAAAACTTTAGATATCATGAAACTTTTTGAAGAACTACAGATACTTATATTTTTAAAGGGACACTATAGTCACCTGAACAACTTTAGCTTAATGAAGCAGTTTTGGTGTATAGAACATGCCCCTGCAGCCTCACTGCTCAATCCTCTGCCATTTAGGAGTTAAATCCCTTTTGTTTATGAACCCTAGTCACACCTCCCTGCATGTGACTTGCACAGCCTTCCATAAACACTTCCTGTAAAGAGAGTCCTATTTAGGCTTTCTTTATTGCAAGTTCTGTTTAATTAAGATTTTCTTATCCCCTGCTATGTTAATAGCTTGCTAGACCCTGCAAGAGCCTCCTGTATGTGATTAAAGTTCAATTTAGAGATTGAGATACAATTATTTAAGGTAAATTACATCTGTTTGAAAGTGAAACCAGTTTTTTTTTTTCATGCAGGCTCTGTCAATCATAGCCAGGGGAGGTGTGGCTAGGGCTGCATAAACAGAAACAAAGTAATTTAACTCCTAAATGACAGTGAATTGAGCAGTGAAATTGCAGGGGAATGATCTATACACTAACACTGCTTTATTTAGCTAAAGTAATTTAGGTGACTATAGTGTTCCTTTAACCCCTTAAGGACCAAACTTCTGGAATAAAAGGGAATCATGACGTGTCACACACGTCATGTGTCCTTAAGGGGTTAAGTCTAATATATTGCCGGAATTAATTTCGAATGGTATTAATTTATTTAATAATTTTAATATTATTCACTAATGTGAGGAAATAGGGGATTTCAAAGTATATCGTTTAGACAGACGTAGGTGAACTGAAAACTGACTCGGATTTGGCAATTAGGTTATTGTAGCCAAAAATGTACTTTGAATTCCTTGTTTTACTGAATAATCTTGTTTTTCCCTCTTTTGAGTGTTTCCTGTCTTTATTTGTGCGGTTTTCTCTCTTGACAGTAAGTTGTAGTGAATACAAATCTGATTTGCAAAATTATTTAACTCGGATACATTCACATCTTTTGTTTTTTTACCTAAATTGTGCAGTTAGGTTTAAATTTTTCCTTAATTCACTATTTTGTTATTAAACGCTGGCACGAGGCTGAGAGCACTACATGCTGACATGCTTACAGGGTTATTTACTAAAGTGAAAATTCTAATTTCAAATTTAAGGTCAATATAGCCAGAATGGACACATTCTCTTAGTGAGCTATGCTGTCAGTTCACCTACTCCAGCCTTACATTTGAAATTCACTTTGAATTCTCACTTTAATGATTAAGCCCTTCGGTCTGTCTCTGGCCACTCTCTGAGAGTAAGTTATCCAGCTTTCTTGGAAACAAAACATACATGCAATAATAACAGGACACAATTTCACTAAATGTTACCTAACATCCCAGGGAGTGACATAACAGAAAAAGAATAAAAAACATTTGGAAGGGGACAATTTCCTAAATCACTAAAAAACTACTTGTACTATATACTCTATTTCTTACTGTAAGTGTGTGTGTGTAGTTGTTCTGAGTGTGTGTATGTAGCAGTGTGTGAATAGTTGTATGTGTAGTATGGTGTTGTGTGTATACTGTATATAGCAGTGTGTGTCATATAAAAGTGCCCCCCATCCACTGACTAGTGGGGACTTTGGGAAGGATACTAGGTCCACCAATGGTTTTTATTATTATTATTATTATTATTATTATTATTATTATTAATGTAGCGTCAACAAATTCCACAGCGCTTTACAATGGGTGGACTAACAAACATGTAAATGTAACCAGACAAGTTGGGAGTGGGCTAAAGTGACACAAAATGGACATGAGGAGTGAAGGAGAGGTCAGAGTCAAAGAGAACACTTAGGCAGCGAGCCTGTGTGGCGGGGCTGATGGTAGTGCCATTAACATGGAGAGAGACAGAAATGGGAGTAGTAGCACTTGAGAGAGGGAGTGTATTAGAGTGGTTGGAGGGGGGCAGTGTATTAATTTGGGGGAGGGAAGACGGGCAGTGTATTAGAGGGGTGGGAGGGGGCAGTGTGTTAAATTGGGGGGATGGCAGTGTACTGAATTGGGGGGAAGGCAATGTATTAAATTGGGGAGGGAGGGCGGCAGTACATTAAATTAGGGAGGGAGAGCAATGTATTAAATTAGAGTGCTGGGAGGAGGGGCAGTATATTCAATTCGAGTGGAGGGAGGAGGGTCAGTTTATTAGATTAAGGGGAAGTGTATTAGGGTGGAGGGTGGGTAGTGTATTGGATTTGGGATCCATGTATTGGCTTTGTGGACATGGTATTAGGGGGAGGGGGCAGTGTATTGAATTTGGAGGCAATGTATTGGATTTATCGGCAGTGTATTAGAAAGGGTGGAGGGAGCAGTGAATTAGATTGAGTCTGCATGGAGGCGCTGAACGCTCCCCATGGAGATGCTGATTTTCCGATGGGAAAGCATTGGATTGGCCAAGATCATCAAGTTTGATGATCTCAGAAAAAGTAAAGCACACACTCATAGGACTTCAAAATCAACAAGTAAACACCATTTGTTGTTTACAGCTGTGCAACAGCATACATTCACCACTTCAGTCCTATTACCAAACTTTTCTTAATATGTCAAGGTAGTTGGACTAAAACATTGGTTATAAGCAAATACACATCTCCTTAAAATAAATTTGCTCTTTTGTTTACTTTGAAGCCCTACAAGTGTGTGGACAACCAGTGTCAGTTGGCAACTTTTTTTCTACTGTACTTTTCAAAATAAACCTATGTTTCTTTGTTTTTTGCGGCCTACATAAAGTTAAACCTTTTTATTAGGCCCTTGTTAGCCTTTGAGTATGACATGCTTGGTGTATATAGAATCAGGAAGGAAAACAGTGATATCTAAGCGAACACATGTGGCTCCTTTGTAAGTACATTTAAACATTATAGTAAAGCATAAGTAGGGACTACTCACTAACAATGTCAAGTAAGAACATTTTTGGATATATTTACATTTTTATATCAAATGTATTTTCAAACTTGCGGCCCGCGGGTCAAATGCGGCCCACAATGTATTTAATTGCGGCCCACCTGCCCTGGGGCCACTTTGTTGTGTGCCTGCGACCAGCTGCAATACAGGAAAAATATTTATTTTCCATCCCTCGGCCTCCCTCCTGCTCGCAGTGCCAGAGGTGCGTCTAGCCTGGTTGAACTGGAAGCTAGATAATTTGCATAAAAGTAATTGTATCTGTGTATCTGGTTCCTGTGGTATCTGTCACCAAGACATAAGCAACAAATTCTTGAAGTCCTGCAAGTTGTGAGGAGTTGCCTCCATGAATCGGACTAGTTGTTCCAGCACATCCTACAGATGCTTAATCGTTTGAGATCTTTGGAATTTGGAGGCCAAGAAAAACCCTTACCCCTGTGTCATGTTCCCTCTAACCATTCCTGAACAATTTTTGAGGTGTGGCAGGATGCATTATCCTGCTGAAAAAGGCCACTGCCATCAAGAAACACCATTGTCAGGAAGGGGTGTACGTGGTCTGCAACAATCTCAAGTTAGTTGGTAAGTGTCAAAGTAACACCCGCATGAATTCCAGGACCCAAGGTTTCCAGCAGAACATTTCTCAGTGCACCACACTGCCTCTGCCAGCCTGCCTTTTTATGGACCTCTTATGTTGACTGAAAAAATACATTGATCTTCACTCAAAATTAACAGTTTTTTTTTTCTTAGCCTGTATTGTCCCTAACATTTATTAAAGAGAGGTGGAAGATAGTGAACTGTTTAATTTTTGTGGAGGGAGTGTAAAGTGCTGGAGATGCGGAAATGGCCCCGAAACATGGAAGCACATCTGGTGGGACTGTGATAAAAAAAAACTGTACTGGGAAAACATTGAACAGGAAATAGGACACATCCTAGGAGACCGTACAGAGCTGACAGTGGGGGCTGCCCTCATACACCACACTGAACGACCCATACCCTCTTACAAAAAGTTAATCCTGAGACACCTGCTAAATGCGGCTAAATCCCTAATCCCATTGCATTGGAGGAAAGAACATATACCCACAATAGAACAATGGAAGAATAAAGTAGAAGACATAAGAAGAGCGGAAGCCAAAATAGCAGAAACAATAGGCAAGGAGGATAGACACACAGAATTATGGACACCCTGGATATTGTATATCGCTTAAGACATGACACAAAAATAGTGCACCCAACCGGGAGAGCCGGAATGAGCGTAGGAGGGGGCTCGGACACGCCTCGGGGAGAGACAGACACCCTCCCTCCCTCCTCCCTCCCCATACCCCCTTCATCCTCCCCCCACCCCCCTCCCTCCCCTCAAGGGGAGAAGATCTCCACACACACATAACATAAAGATAAAGAAGAAAAGGGAGACACTTACACTAGAAGCTGATACGAAACACGACTAGAGCAGAGAGACACGAACTCCAAAGTGGAGGACACATGACAAACACAGCAACCACGGAGCACACAAAGAAGCAACACATGTAAGAAACACACAGTGAGCGACCAAAGACATAGCAGCAAATAAACGAAAAAACAAAAACAAAACAACAACATATATATAACTAGATAGCTCTTACTAAACAACATAACTGGACAAGGGAAAAGGATAAGTAGTAAGGAGACATGAAACAAATGATAAGATATACAGATGGAACAGACATGACACCATACGATAGGACTACGGGCACACGACAAAACGCGAAATCAGGCCCACACACACTAATGCTACCATAAACAGACGGACACCAACAAATGACCACAAGGATTGACGGAAGACTGGGCTAAGGAGACGGAGCCTACAAAAAGCGAAACAGGGAGGAAACCAAATTTAAAAAAAACACAAAAAAAAAACACAGAGGGACAGACTGAGCACACCCATAATGACGAGACCTGGCACACCAGACAAAACGCAGCAACATGCTGAGTAGGCCACTCGAAAATGACTCAAGCCCATTCAGACATCGGCATGACGCTCTCATGCACAGTAGGCTACATGCAAGCTAAGGCCCATAACCAACAGGGGAAAAAAATGCTAACTCGCATGCGACCCACGAGCCTACACCGCACCAAACAAAGGGTAACCGACCGCCCACACACTCTTGAATAACTTTGACACATACACAGCAACAGAGGGACTGAACAGAGACTGGAATGTCTATAGTAGAAATTCCACCTATGAAAACAATCCAAACAGTATGGATGGATTCACTGGTGGAGAAACACCTAATAGGACACTCCAGTGGTGTCCTGGGGCTTAACCCCTATAGCTTTTTGAACAGACGAAATCAGAGACTCAACCGCTGGAGTGATCCAGGCTGGTCGAGTGTACAACTGGATATAGCAAACAAATTGATAATCAATCGACCAATAAAGTAAAGTGAATATAATCTAGTGAAAACACCAGTAAATAGTAGTGAAGAACTAGCCTAAATGGCTCACCTCTATGTACATAATAAGTATAAAACCTATGTGCCTACCGAGCTCCCTAATGCTACCTGGCTAGTGACTTTATTAAGTATAAGCAAATGGTCAAGTCCAGAGCTAGGGGCCCATAAAGTAGGTATAAATCAAATGACTAGCATAGGTCTCTGGGGTGCAGTCATGTGCAGATAACCACGGTACTATGCCGTTAAACTGCAAGGGGGTCTATACTACTTAGTAGACTATAAGTATGCAGTATTGGTTCTGCAGAGTACTAAGTGATAGTCCAACTGGCATAGGGGGTGTCATGTATGGGTAGAAGGATACCTAACATAAATGACATTAGTAATCTAAAGTATAGGGGATAGGCATATCCCTACTATCGTCCCCCTAAATGATACAGAGATGCCAGATAAACTGTAACGCTAAACAAATAATGGTTACAGTAGAGACTTAAAATAACCCCAAAGAAAACGTATCTGTGAGTGTGCTCAACAGGTACTTAAAAGTGACAGTAGGGGGGCGGGGCTTGACAGCCATGGCGGAGAGTCGTGTTTCTAAGGGGCTCCTCCAAAAGCGTGCAATCTAACGAGAAATTTAGCCCCTTACAGCCCACTCAAAGCGACAGCAGGAGCCTACTCCACCTCCTGACCTAGCCTGGACTTGCAGGTAGGATCGGTGACCGGCTGGAAGCCCAACTGCTGCACCGGTGAAAACATGCGGCCTGGTATGCGTCGGGCGGGAGAGGCGGCCGATCTCCCGACTCGGAGCTGCCTGGCAGCGGCTCCCGTGAGGCAAGAGCCACGTTACCCCCCCCCTTGGACCGTCGGGGGTGATCGAGGTCCACCCCAGGAGAACTACTCACACAAGGAGAGTGATGATGGCGGAACCAAGCAGGGCAGCAATCATCCCACAGAACCTCCTGTCATGGCGGACGCCACGTGTCCCTCCAGCCCTCGGGATCCCCACACTGATCTACAGACCAGGTTGGAGGCTGTCCTCAGGGCCTTTTGGCACAAACTGGAAAGCCGGGCATTACAACATGCCACACAGCAGACAAGCAGCCACTTACCTGAGAGACGCCCACACCAGGTAGAGAAAAAGCACAAAGCTCACACCCGAAGGGGGCTCCCGCGGGGAAGACGCAACAGCGCCTGCAAAACGCTCCAGCGCAAGGCTAAACAGCGAAAAGTGATGCGGGGAACTAAGGCTGGACCTCTCCGGCTGTCTGCAGGACTCCTGTGCACTCCGAACCTACGGCACGGACCGCGCCGGCAGCACCAGAAACGACCATCACATGGCACAACACAGAAGCAGGTCAACAACAAACCATGAGCGGTGTTCAGTGTGAGAGCTGCAGAGCAATGGGAAGCACTGCACATTCTGCATGGACTGACCGCTCATTCTACCAATTTGCCACAAGTGATTGAAGCACACAGATGTCTCCATAGCACCATACTGCAGGATGGTAGCTTGCCCAGAACAGGCATCGGCTGAAGTGTGAACAGGGGGCCTTGACGCGGCTCTCTCTGGGCCATAGCGGTTCGCCCTGCGGAGAACTGCTGAAGTACAAGCTACGCCTTTAATTGTACTATTCTTGGCCCGCCAGCAGGACCCCCAGAGCAAGTGTTGGCTGAGCGGACCGAACTGACTCAGAGGCGAAATACGCTCCTGCAAGCCCAAACGCAGTGACAAAACATGAAACCGCTGCATAATACATAGCAATGTTTTATATTTGGTCCTGCGCCTATTTGCTCTGCCACCACTTAATGTTTAGACCACTATCTAGTCATTGCATGCCTATATATTGCGCAGCTGAGGGTAACATGAAGTCTGAAAATCTTCATATGTTCAGCAGACGTGCACCTTAATAACAGGCTAGCACTGCACAGTATAACGATACCTTAACTAGTTCCCTGCCACGTTAATCTAACCACTGTGCTCTTATATATATATTATCCTGCTTATTACCCAATAATGTGCCGCTAACTGGTGCATATACTCAACATGTATCCCTCAAAGCATGCCCTCATTGCGCCGACATGTGTACCTAATATTTTTTTATTTTTTTTCTTATTTTATTTTAATGGCCATGCTGGGCTATAGATAAAAAACTTGTCATGCCAGATAATCTCCCTCCTGATGCCCATTGCAATTTGTAACAAGTCTCCTGTACCTAACCGCATAGTCTAAGCTACCATATTATACTAATTATTTAAATTTTGTGTTACTCGTCATCATTATCTTATGCCTAGCGGGACTTTTCAGCTGCAACTAAATAGTTAAAGCTTGTTTGAATATACATATAAAAAATGTGCATGCTCCTCAAATGTCACTTTCAGTTCTAGACATATTGTACTGAAGCTTGCCCATGTTGCTGTGACTTACAGAATGCTTGTTTGTAATCTTCACAAATGCACAACCAAAATAAAGAATAAAAAAAAAAAAAAGTGACAGTAACCCCAGGTACAATAGGAGGTGAAAAAATAGAGATTAGGGTGACTTCATGTGCATAACCATACTTAGAGTGTTGGTTGCCTGCACATGTTGATAGATTCCCTAAGTGAAATAAAGTGAAAGGAACAAAGAGCCCTTAGAGCCCGACGCGCGTTTCGGTGCTCTCTTAGATGCACCTTCGTCAGGGGCTAATTTGAGACTAGTCAGAAGTCTCTTTTTGTATGTATTCTAGTCCCAGCTTCTAGCTAGCTGACCAATAAAATCGCCTAAATCCGGCGCCAAAAACTCCCACGTGGGCCTATGCAAATGCCCTGGGTAGACGAGCCAATCAAAACAGACTTTCAATCTGACGTCATTTGACGTTTTTTTCCCATTTCTATGGTACCAAAGCGTTAACCCGATATGTGCCTAGTGGAGTTAGTCCTGGCTGTCAATTCTGTAGCAGGACACTTTCAGAACTGTAACAGCGACTCTTAGATACATTTCTCTCGTACGGTGTTATTGCCCTTTGAATACTGTTGCGGATTTCGTTGTATTTGAAACGGAGTGTCCGTCTGGGGTATTGGCATATGTTAGACAACAATCCTGTTTTAAAGCCAACATAGGGCTGTATGCCCCCACATCACTCCGTCCGTGTTTAACCCTTTGAGGTCCGCAAACGGATCGGGTGATTGGGCTCCTAGTGCTATAGGGGCTAGGAAACTACGATGTTCGCAGAGCAGAGAGCGGGTGTACTGCCCCAGAAAGATGTTTGCCGGTTCAGGAGCTGTTTTTGCGGGGGGGGGGGGGCGGGGGGGACAATGGTCGCGTGGACCTTAGGGGTATACTGTCCATCTCTGAGTAGCTATATGTAAATTCTCAAATTACTATTTGAAAGTGAGATGAATATGTCAATAACTCTTCTCATCATGAGTATGAACAGCGTCCCTCAGTTGCAGAATCACTTTGTGTTGCTGCATATCCGCCGAGTCTGTGCCAGAGTACCTGGTTAATACACTCTGCCGTATTGCTGATGGTTCACGGGTGTTTAACCCATTGGGTGCCGTGAGGCATCCATAGGACAGAGCTTTAAGTGTTATGGGTGACAACTACGACTCCTGCTCCCGTTGCTTGTTCAGCCATAGTGCTTATATGTGGTATACATACTGCATGTTCCGCGGTAGGGCTAATGTATATAGCACCATGAAGTTAGCAGATGATCCATTCATATGTCCATATAGGCTGTTAGATTAGTCTATCCGGTCGGTGACCGGCTTAATGTTCTGTCCTTTACTCCGGCTATGTACTGTGTTAGGGATCAAGAGGGGATCAAGTAGTCCCTGTATATGGCACATTGAGGATCACTTTAGGCTGAAACGCCTTTGACTAACCACTAGCTTATGTCGTCATAGTGTGACCTACTGCATAAAAATCCAGACGGTATTTGATACCATGCCTCTTCCTAAAAAGAGTATAAACATAGAGGCTATTGTGTGACCGTCCATAATATGTAGTGTGTAGGTACCAGACTATTAAGCGGCAGGTGTGTGGTCATGGGACCTAGAATACAATACTAATAACCATAAAGGTAATAGGAATTCTTAAATCTAGATATTTACAGTATTTACAGTATATACATATATATTACAATTTAGAAATAATAAATAATAAATATTAGCAAAGCGTGCTTCAAAGCTGGATATGTACAGCCGTTTTAAGGGGGTGGTACGGATAATAATAGTTTTAGTGTTTTGGAATGAACTCTCTTCCCTTAGTTGGTACAGAGACTACTCATATAAAGGGGGTGTAGGAAAAACCCTCATTCAGTCCATTTGGGGATAGGGTTTTTAGGGTAAAAATCCAGAAACTCTCTCTTTGGAGAAGTTTAGTGTCAATGTCTCCTTTTCTGGGACCTAGCTTTATCTTTTCAATTCCATTAAAACGTAGGCCATGTGCTGAGCCTCCGTGTTTTAGTTTAAGGTGTCTAGAGATGACAGTATCCACCTGTCTCGTAGGATTCACAGAGTTCACATGTTCGAGAATCCTGAGTTTGAATGGTCTAAAGGTCTTCCCTACATATTTCAGACCACAGCTACATGTTAGAAGATAAATCAGGCCTGCAGTCTGGCAGTTAAAAAAGGTCTTAACTGCATGTGTCTGGGTGTTCGTAGAGTTCGAGAAAGTCTTAGAATTTCTACGAATGAACTTACAAGCCTTACAACGGCCGCATTGGAAGGTGCCTTCCGCCGGAGTTTTCAGCCATGTGCCCTCCAATTTCGGTGGTGCAAGGTGGCTGGGTACCAAAAGGTCCTTGAGATTGCGTCCTCTTCTGGCTGTAAGTGATGCATGCGGGGTTAGAACCTCTTTGAGGTGTTGGTCTTGGTATATGAGGGGCCAGTATCTCCCTAGAATCTGTTTTACTGGATCCCAGCCAGAGTCAAATGTGCCAATACACCTGATTATGTTACGAGGTTTTTCATTCTTATGCTTATCTACAAGGAGTGTTTCGCGTTCCGTCATTATTGCTCTCTTATAGGCGGATTTAAGACACCTATTCGAATAGCCCTTGGTTTTGAACTGAGATCTTAAAATCTTGGCTTTACATCGTAGTTTCCTAGCCCCTATAGCACTAGGAGCCCAATCGCCCGATCCGTTTGCGGACCTCAAAGGGTTAAACACGGACGGAGTGATGTGGGGGCATACAGCCCTATGTTGGCTTTAAAACAGGATTGTTGTCTAACATATGCCAATACCCCAGACGGACACTCCGTTTCAAATACAACGAAATCCGCAACAGTATTCAAAGGGCAATAACACCGTACGAGAGAAATGTATCTAAGAGTCGCTGTTACAGTTCTGAAAGTGTCCTGCTACAGAATTGACAGCCAGGACTAACTCCACTAGGCACATATCGGGTTAACGCTTTGGTACCATAGAAATGGGAAAAAAACGTCAAATGACGTCAGATTGAAAGTCTGTTTTGATTGGCTCGTCTACCCAGGGCATTTGCATAGGCCCACGTGGGAGTTTTTGGCGCCGGATTTAGGCGATTTTATTGGTCAGCTAGCTAGAAGCTGGGACTAGAATACATACAAAAAGAGACTTCTGACTAGTCTCAAATTAGCCCCTGACGAAGGTGCATCTAAGAGAGCACCGAAACGCGCGTCGGGCTCTAAGGGCTCTTTGTTCCTTTCACTTTATTTCACTTAGGGAATCTATTAACATGTGCAGGCAACCAACACTCTAAGTATGGTTATGCACATGAAGTCACCCTAATCTCTATTTTTTCACCTCCTATTGTACCTGGGGTTACTGTCACTTTTAAGTACCTGTTGAGCACACTCACAGATACGTTTTCTTTGGGGTTATTTTAAGTCTCTACTGTAACCATTATTTGTTTAGCGTTACAGTTTATCTGGCATCTCTGTATCATTTAGGGGGACGATAGTAGGGATATGCCTATCCCCTATACTTTAGATTACTAATGTCATTTATGTTAGGTATCCTTCTACCCATACATGACACCCCCTATGCCAGTTGGACTATCACTTAGTACTCTGCAGAACCAATACTGCATACTTATAGTCTACTAAGTAGTATAGACCCCCTTGCAGTTTAACGGCATAGTACCGTGGTTATCTGCACATGACTGCACCCCAGAGACCTATGCTAGTCATTTGATTTATACCTACTTTATGGGCCCCTAGCTCTGGACTTGACCATTTGCTTATACTTAATAAAGTCACTAGCCAGGTAGCATTAGGGAGCTCGGTAGGCACATAGGTTTTATACTTATTATGTACATAGAGGTGAGCCATTTAGGCTAGTTCTTCACTACTATTTACTGGTGTTTTCACTAGATTATATTCACTTTACTTTATTGGTCGATTGATTATCAATTTGTTTGCTATATCCAGTTGTACACTCGACCAGCCTGGATCACTCCAGCGGTTGAGTCTCTGATGAGACTGGAATGTCTCCCGCTCCAACGCCCACGATTAGGTTAACTCCTAGGTAAACAGTAAGAATTGGTGAAGTTAAAAACCATATATGCAACCCTAGAAATTATAAGGGACCTGCGTGTCCGGCAACATTGTGGGCCTGTGAGCCCGAGAGCATACCCGCACGTCATGCTACCTACGCTAATGAATGGTGCTCATGCTGTTGGAGATCGTGATATGTCTCCTGGGACATGCGAGTCCTATTTTTTCTCAACTTTGACAACACAAATAAAAACAGATTTACAAAAAAAATAAATAAAAGTTAAAATGTTGTTATAAGTTTGATTAAAATAGCTTTTGATTTCAGTAAATATGCTGCAAACACAACAAATGACCATTTTTAGTTCTTTACAACCTATAAAGTGTTTTGAAACTTACTGTGCGTAATAATTTGGAACAGTGCATTGTAAGTGTTTTATGTTTAAATAAAATACTGTTATCATTAGGAGGTTTGTTCAATAAAATTTGAATTGTATTCTTAATAGTTGATAACATGAGAATTATGCTGACTGTTATTTACATCAATTATTTAGGTAAATGAGAAAAATATAATTTGTATAATAATTTGGAACAGGGTGTAATAACAGCTTGATGTATCCCGGGTGCATGATGCACACGGTTACTACCACTCACACTGCTAAGTCCTAGCTAGCCCCAGGTTTGAATCCTAACTTGGTTTATATAATTAAGAATTGTGCTTAATTTCTCATGCATATGTCAACTATGAATGGTACCTCATTGCTTTCATGTAATCTCTATCTTGCTTTTCATGTATCTCCATGGTGCCACACAGACTGGGGAGGCATCGCTTCCATCCAACAGGTAATTAAAGAAATTCATTGGCATGCACAAGTCATCCAAGGCATAGCCACCTTACCCCCTGCCCTGTCACAGCCCCACTTCCCTGTCACAGCTTCCCCACCACACACTAACCGGTCACAGCTCCCCACCACCCCCTACCCTGTCACAGCTCCACATCCCCCCACCACCTTCTACCCTTTCACAGCTCTCTAACCTGTCACATCTCCCCCACTACCCCTACCCTGTCACAACCTTTTTACTCCCTGCCCTGTCACAGCCCCCCACAACCCTTTCCCTGTTACATCTCCCCCATCGCCCTATACCTAGTAACACCCCCTACCCTTTCACAAACCCTCCATCCCCCTTACCCTGTCACATGTCCCCCCTACCCTGGCACAGCTCCCCCACCACCACTACCCTGTCACAGCCCCCCTACCCTATCACAGCTCTCCCCCACCCCCTGCCCTGTCACATCTCCCCCACCACCCCTACAGTCACAGTTCTCTACCCTATCACAGCTCCCCCACCCCTACCCTGTCACAGCTCCCCAACCACCCCTACCCTGACACAGTCCACCCACCCTTTTATAGCTCCCCCTATCCTGTCACTTCCCCCACTATTCTTTCACAGCCCACCACCCTGACCTTACCCTCTCACTACCCCCCACCCTATCACATCCCCCACCCAGTCACGCCCCCCTACCCTGACACAGCCCCCACCCTATCAGAGCTCCATTTCATTCTTATAGTCCCCCCTTCCCTCTCACAGACCCCTACCCTGTCACAGCCTCCACCACACCCTGTCACCCCACACCCACCTTGCCTCCCCACACATACACAACCTGTCACAGTCCCCACACACACCCTGTCACAGCCCCCCCACACACACAATGTCAGAGTCTTTCTCCACACACCATGTCATCTCCCACCCACACTCTATCATTCCCACACACACTGTCACCCCTACACAAACACACTGTCACCCCCGCCCACACATACTGTCACCCTCTACACACACACTATCACCACTCCCAAACACTTTCAGCCCCATATACTGTCACTCTCTTCACCCAGACAAACTCACATTAACCACTCCTAATCCTGTCACTCTCACCCACTCCAACCATATCAAACTTGCCTGCCCTTGCTTTGCCACACTTAACCTATCACATTAACCCCCCAATTCTGTCAGACTCACCATTTCTTGCACTGTCCTACTCACCCCCTTCACCCTGCCACGCTCACCCTACCACATAAACCCTTCCAATCCTGTCCTGCAACTGTGCTACACTCACCCCAAGCCATGTCACACTAAGGTAGACAATGCCAAATAAACGTAGAAATACACACACCGGCACTTATGTATACATGACTGCAAGGCTATGCAACCATACCCCACTGTCTTCATTGCTATTTAAATTGGTTTATTGCAAATGAATTTATGTCATAACTACAGTCGGAGAGTTTAATTAGGAAAATAAAAATAAAAAAAAAAAATACATTTCCACTGTTCTATCTGTGAGAGCACGTGATAGTTAAAACTTAACTTTTATTACTTCAGTAAAATAGGTAATTAATACACCTATGATTCAAATGATTAAAATAAACCTCATATATTGATTTTTTTTGTTTTATTCAATAAAAGGGATACAGAAAGAAAAAAGGGAAAGAGTTAACATACATTCACTTTTTTTTTTTTTACATATTATGTAAATCACCTCTATATAGTGTTCAAATTAGAATAATGTCTATTTGATATTTATCTTATGGTTTAACTTATTATTTTATATTCAGTATATTTATTTTTTTGAACTACTATCTAGTTCTAATATTGAATATATTTAAATCATAAATCCATTTGGGTCCCGAGTAGGGAAAGGGGGAAATAAATAAATAGATAAAAGGGGGGAGAAACAAGGAAAAGGGGAGGAATGAAGTAGGGGTAAAGAAAAATAAAATCTCTGTGCCGAGATACATTTGTTTTGTTAATTATTGGTTAGTTTGATTTTGATTCAGATCCAATATCTTTTCACTTTTCACATTTAATAATTAATA
The DNA here is from genome assembly GCF_036172605.1 of Pelobates fuscus. Taxonomy (NCBI): domain Eukaryota; kingdom Metazoa; phylum Chordata; class Amphibia; order Anura; family Pelobatidae; genus Pelobates; species Pelobates fuscus. Next base: position 482,490,519 of record NC_086317.1, read on the forward strand.
AGGAGGTTATTGAAAATAAGTCTGCCACTTATCAGCTACTTGAGGGCTTAATTTTCCTATTTTTGTCTGATTCCACATGATAAGTTCACTGTAGTGGTCCTTCATTTTTTTATTTCTTGTAAAGATGGCAAGTTTGAAGATTTCCAATTTCTGGCTATTAGTGTTGCTGTTGTTGATAAGAGAAGAAATATGATTTTCTTTGTCTATATTTCCTGGAAGGGCTTTAAGGAGTATCATCTTCGGTGTGTGTTCAATCTTATAAGATGTAACTTCCTGAGCTACTAATTCTATATATTTCCAGAGAGTATTTACCTTCTCACATCATATATTGATGAAGTGATTATAAACAAGGTAGTTTCCACTTATGAGGACAGTTCAATGCTAGTATCCACAAGTAGTACCTGAAGTGGTTGTAGTACTACGTGAGGAAATAGTAGCACCTGATGTGCAAAGAATAGGTATAAGCCACTCTCAATATATATGCCTTCAACTTGTATTACAAAAGATAGCTAAATAGTAACTATAAGGCAATAGAGAGCGTATAGGGAAGGGAGAGAGTATGGGTAGTCCTAATCTGGATAGTTAGAGAAACCTAAAGTGCCTTTGAGGGCACCCCTTACCCAAAATTCTATCCGCTCTCTAATATCCCACCTTGCTCAATCATCAGTGTAAATTAAAGTTGGAGAGCTCACAACGGAGAGGCACATGGAGCCGCGACACTGCAAGCCTCTGAACTATGAAAACAGAGACTAGCTTTCTGTATCCAGGGCTGCAAGCTTGTCCTTCAATGCAACTACAGCACCTTGTACACACAATACAACCACTATTTGTTTTTGTTTGTTTTTTTACTTTGGGTGTTAGTGGGGTCCTCATGTTTGTGTTTCGCCTAAGGCCTCGCAAAGTCTAGAGCCGCCACTTCATGGATGACAGTGAGTGTGGACATTCTGGAGCAATGTGGTGATATATTCACTGTTACTTAATACCGTGAATTGTTTAGCTCTGGAGCTCTTGATTTTTCATATTTACCTTGACCTCCTTGGTATAAAAACGCACAGTAATGGTATTTATTCATTTTATGTGATTTTTTAATTACCTTTGTGGAATTAAATAATATATTGATGGTAATTTCCTTTGGAGACTGGTCTTCTATTCGAGATCACTCTTCATTAGTTGTTTTATTTAGATCTTTGCTGGGTTATGCCCTAATTACTCTACAACCAATTTGAGCATCAGGGCAAAACTTTGTGTTTTGCAACTGGTGCTTGCTATTGTTAAAGAAACTATTGTTCTGCTCTTGAAGGTTTTAAGATCAAAACTTTCCTACTCATTATTCAGGGAAAAAAGGCTATCACAATTAATGTTTAAATATGCTTATTAGATAGCACAAACAGACAGAAAGTCATTACTGGGTAATACTATTCCTTAGACTGTCACAGAACCCCATTCCAACATGGCCTAAAAAGGACTATTATCTCTATGGAAAGTACACAGACTTAATAAGGCTATTATCATTAAGGGAAGGTAGCATGGAGATCCCCTGGACGTGTACTCTGCCTCCCAGCTGTTTTGTTGGACCTCTGGGGGTGCCTGAATCCATCCTGCACATTGAACGCCTGACCGGGAGATACCCTCAAATACTCTGGAGTTGTTTAGCGAATTGGGACTGTACTGTGGCCCGGTACAAGTCAGGGCACTATTTGGCCAACATGCTTTTATAGGAGAGATTTCCATGGACAGATAACTTGTGGGGGTGCCTGCCTCCCTGAAGCCCCAGGAACCTTGCTTCGTAAGACCGGAAAAAGCAACGTTTGGAACTCTGAACCGGATCGGAGAATGGCCGCGAACCAGTCAAATCTTAACATGCTCTAACTTGGGCACAGATTCTCCAAACAGGGTGATATTTGGCCAGCATGGGCACTTAATCAAGAGCTATCCAGAGAAATATAATGGGTGGGGATACTGTCTAGGAAAATGGAGTTTGGGGGGACATTTAGTACATTTTAGCTGTATGTTTCGGAAGGCACAACAGGGAGTCTGGGAATGTGGACATAGTGGCACAGAGGTGGGACTATTGTAAAGGCCCTTGCATTGTATGGAGGACCCCCTGGTGTAGGAATCCACATTCCTGTGTATAACTAGCTGTGTTTTGTTCAATAAAAGTTCATTCTACTACCCTACATTTAGTCTTGACTAATGTGTAGGGAAAAAGTATCTATAATCACTGCATTACAGGAGAAAAAGTCTCCAGAGCTATATCCGCAGAAAGGAGATCTAACCACTGCAGAAAGCTATAACCACTGCAGGGAGCTATAAGTAGGGCTGTCCTATCTATGGCAGCAGTATCCATAGTCCAGCTTTGGTTACTGAGTCTGAAGTGCTCCAGCATCCCCGGCTAATAGGGAAGAAGCTGTCCTAGCAGAGGTCCATTACAGAGACTTTAACTTCTCATCCATTGCTATGCAAATTTTGAAGTAGGCTGCGATGGGTCAAGGCAATCATAGGCAATCAAGGCAATCAAGATATTGTGTTCTTTATAGTCACAAGACAAAACACCCCATGGTTTCACATCCCAGTGGTAGGCACTCACCAATGCAGTAAATGTGCAGTTTATTATTTCATTTAGAATAAAAACCTTGCTGCCTTCAGCTTCAGGAAAAACAAGTCTCTAATTAGACAGATAGGTTTTAGAGATTGTTTTGCCTGACGCTTAAGGAAGTAATGTAAATTGTTAGTGTAGGATCAACCAATAGGTTTGTCTCGATGTGGCAGTAAGGTTTACACATAATGGCCATTGGAGTAGAACTAAAAACCTCCAGTTATCTAAATATGCATGGGGATTTGGGATAATGCACACATTTTTGTACGTATTGGGGCTGGTGTGTGCTATGGTCATTGCTGCCGCCCAGCAGTAGTTGGAGTCTGAGCACAGGACTTATTTTTGTGTCTTTTTACTATTTTATACAGCAGTATTCCAAAACTTCATCAGATATTGAAAACAAAGAAAAGTTTAAAATCAAGCATTTTCAGTTATCTATTTATTCAAATAATCCACAATAATCCCTAAAATCCACAAGTGCCTCACTTCCCCTCCTGGCCGACCTATCATTAGTGGGATTAATTCCCTCACTTGTAATCTTTCGGAGTATGTGGACTCCTTCTTAAAACCATTTGTACCCCTTTGTCCCTCCTATATAAGGGATACAAAGCATCTTCTGCAAGATCTACAGACTTTTGAGTGGAAGTCCTCTTATCTATTGGCCACAATTGATGTCACTTCCCTATATTCAAACATACCCCATTCCAAGGGATTGGAAGTTATCAAAGATATTTTGACCCAGCAGAACAGTCTATGTATTCAACAAATAGATTTTTTAGTTATGTGCATCCAGTTTGTATTGACCAAAAACTTTTTCTGGTTCGATTCGGTTTTCTTTTTACAGCTATGTGGTGTCGCCATGGGGACGAGGTTCGCCCCAAGTTTCGCTAACTTATATGTGGCCCATTGGGAGTCGCATCATATAGTGGTGGGATCTAACCTTGGGGGGAACCTTGTCCTATGGCGACGCTACATAGATGATGTGCTTATTATCTGGGAGGGCGATCACACCAGCCTTACAGATTTTATTGAGGGCATCAATCAAAATGATTATAATTTAAAATTCACTTCTTCAATACACCATGAATCAATGGATTTCTTGGATTTGACTATATATATCGAGGAAAATACATTAAGAACTAAGACATTTTTTAAAAAAACCGACTGTAATACTGCTATTAAAAACAACAGTCTACACCATCCATTATGGTTGGATAATATCCCTAAGGGACAAATAATCCGTATGAGAAGAAATTGTTCCGATATACATTCTTTTGAAGAACAATCTCGAATCATAAAAAACAGATATGTAGAGAAGGGATACAATAGGAAAAAAATCGACATAGATATACAAAGTATAAAAACAAAGAACCGATCTGAATTTTTAATAGATAAACAAAAGGGGAACCATAACCGGGGAAAGTTTGAATTTGCATTTATAACAAAATATAATATCCATGCCAAAAAGATTGAAAATATTTTAAAAAAACACTGGGCAATCCTTAAACAGGACGAAGTATTAGGCCAGATTCTACCAAACAAACCCCAGGTCATATATAGCAAAGCGGACAATCTAAAATCTCAATTGGCCCCTAGCCTTCTAAATACCAACAAACCAAAGAAACATTTTTTGGAGTCCTCAAAAACTCCCGGTTTCCATAAATGTGGAAAGTGTTCCACATGTACACATTTAGAAAGAAAGATTGTCGATTTCAAGGGCACATATACTCAAAAAACATACCAAATTAAAAAATTTTTACATTGTACTGCCACCTATGCCATATATTTGCTCCAATGTGGGTGTGGGGCACAATATGTAGGCAGAACCACCCGTAAACTGCATATTAGGTTCAGAGAACATTTTCTCAATATAAGAAACAAAAAAAGCGACCACAGTGTTCCCAGACACTGCAATACATGCAGTTTGTTTGAATGGTCGACTTTCCGTGCCTTTGGAATCGACAAGATAGATGTACATTGGAGGGGAGGTAATAGAATGCAGGAGCTAATTAAAAAAGAAGCAGAATGGATATATAATTTAAGAACACTAAAAACCGGTTTAAACCAAGATATTGATCTAACTGGTTTAATTTAATAATATACAGAGTAACCTTAAAAACCATCTTTCTTCCATCCTAATGTTCTTTGACTGCTTTCCCCCTTTTCTACATACCCTTATCTTATTTATGGTTGTTTGAAACTTATCTATATCCACCTATATTATCTTGATGTTTGGATATAGTATATTATATATGTTATATGGATACTAATTTTTATTTCTACTTTATAGATGGATGTTGAACCATTTTCACTCCATATTTGTATAACCATATCCATGTATTCTATTGTATATATGTTATATAATTTGCAAAGTTTTCTATGTATGTTTTATAATTCTTATGCATATAATCCTTGAAATATATCTAGTCATTGCTAAATACCTGTCTATGCTGTTCCATTATACATTATAGGTTGGATTTTGAACTGTATGCTTAGCTTTTTTATTTATTTTTTATTTTTATTAGTATTATTTATTTCTTGTTTTATATTTTGGGCTTCATATACAAAAAATCCTTTGAAGCCATGTATTCTGATATTACAGAGTACATAATGCATTGAAAAAAGTATTTTTCATTGGTTCTTCATGATGTTCTGCATGCCAGTTTTTTTCTAAGGACATACAGTTCTCTGTTTTGCCCTATTGATGTGTAATGGGAACCTATTGTCTAAGGGTTGTTTAGGGGGGAAACCTTTTCTGCTGCACCACCTTTTGTGCCAGCAGATAGGGACTCCCCCCTGACCAGTTTGTACCTGAAACCAGAAATGATGTCATGCGTTCCAAGGTGGAACGCAAGAAGTCTCTGCTGCACTACTATTAGTACTATCAGATAAGGGCTCTCCTCGATCAGAATTAACCCGAAACCGGAAGTGATGTCATGCGTTCCAAGGTGGAACACAGGAAGTCAAATGGCCGAAAACCGGAAGTAACATGTGACCGGAGAATTTTCCCCGCGAAATTTGAAAACTGATATGGTATATAAACCATGAAGATTACAGCATATCTACATCCCTGAGGAAGTCACTATAGTGACGAAACGCGTTGGATACTACACTCTGGACATTTTATGCTAATAACCAGCACTGTTATTATAGTCCATTCCATTTTATTTTATTTTATTGTTTTTGTGCATCTCCAATTTTGGATCTCTTTCTATCACCATCTGGAGACCAGACCAAAACTTCATTATGGAGACATGCTGTTTTACCACTGATTTTCTGTAAGTGCAATCTTTGTAATAAATTTTGTAAATTTTATACAATCTGCACTATTTCTATTTTCTTTTATTCCTGAGCCAAAGTGATATTGCCATACAAGCGATTGAATCTGGAACCTCTCCTCTCCATATACTACGAGACAGACACCTGCTTCCACTGCTATCCAGTCTCTATCATATACATCTGATCCTTCATTTGGACAATACCCCTGACAGGGTGACAGGCGTGATTACCATCTCTCTTTTGTAAGTTCTCTACCACGTGCAAAATTTATCTTTGCCTTATTTACTTCACCATATTTTGTATTTTTGCTATTCAATAGATTCCACGTTCACGATCAGCCATAAACAGGTTGTATTGTTTTGTACCACCCTCTACCTGTGTATATCACCCTTGGGGTTTTATACACGCTTTTGTGCATATTTATTCAAATACCCTTGTGGGAAGAAACCTACTGGCAAACAATTTCAAATGACAGAAATATGGAACATGTCCACTCTGCAACAGCCAGTAGGGAAATATGTGTATGCAAGCTTTTACAAGTGTACAATGTACAAAGGTGCAATCTTGAATAAGTGATAAGATAGTAGCGCTGCCTAAAGACCGAACCACTTATTTTGGTTCTAAATGTAATACATGAAAAAATGTTTATACAATATACCATGGATTCATTGAAGTATTAGTAAATCCTAGGAGAAAATGTCATGCTGTTAGTGAGGAAGCTGAAACTTGGGCGTCATTGGACCTTCCAACAAGACAATGACTCAACGCATACCTCGAATTCCACCAAGGCTTGCTTGCAGAAGACGTTCTGGAAAATTCTGCAATGGCCATCACAGTCACCTGACTTAAACCCAATAGAAAATCTCTGGTTGGATTTGAAGAAGGCAGTTTCAGCATGCAAACCTAAGAATATTACAAAATGGAGGCCATTGTTCATGAGAAATGGGCTAAGATTCTTAATGGTTAAACAAAAAAAGAAGAATGCACACCAGAAATCACAAGTAATATATAACTTGGTTTAATAAACCAACAATAGGTTTAAGCATACAAATAACAATAACATATAGTGTGACAGAAAAATAGGCAAAATGTAAATAATGAACAATAATAGTTTACCGGATTTCTCACAAGCCTAATAGGGCAGAAACATCCTTGATAAAGGCAGCCAGGTGGTGCCGAAACGTTGGGGGGTTATTTTGGATTCGTGTTTCTGCCCTATTAGGCTTGTGAGAAATCCGGTAAACTATTATTGTTCATTATTTACATTTTGCCTATTTTTCTGTCACACTATATGTTATTTTTATTTGTATGCTTAAACCTATTGTTGGTTTATAAAACCAAGTTATATATTACTTGTGGTTTCTGGTGTGCATTCTTCTTTTTTTGTTTAACTATTGTTTGTATTGGTATTTGAGGGAGTACCATTGAGGAATAGCACCCAGGTGGTTATAGTCTTCATTTACTGATTGTTTCTCCATACTTAATTCATTATATGACTAAGATTCTTAATGAACACAGCCAGAAGCTGGTATCTGACTATATATATTATTTGCAGCATGTCATAACAGCAAAAGAGTGCACTACTAAGTACCAAAGATGCCTGCCATGAAGGAGCTGAATAATGTTGCGATTGGAGAAGTCATTATAATTTGCATTATCAGTTGAATTTGGAAACCACTTGAACTTTTATTGTGCTGAGCTATTTCTATTGCTTTTGTTGATTTATTAATTGCAAACAGCTGATAGTCTGTACATTTTGACAATAAACCTAATATTCAATGGGTATTAAATAATTTTCATTTGAACGGTATTTTTGTTTGGTGTTTGCACTTGAACGAAGGGTTGTGTTTGTGTGTAGTGTTGACAGTTAAATGCAATGGTGTATCTGTGTTTACTATTTGTGAATGTAGTTGTGTGTTTGTGTGAGTATGTGTATTTGAATGCATGGTGTGCTTGTAGTAATGGCATTTGAATACAGGGCTATTTGCGTGTCGTGTTTGTGAGTCAACATAGGGCATATTTGTGCATAGTATTGCTGTTTCAAGGCAGGGGTGTATTTGTGTGCAGTGTTGTTGGTTGAATGCAGGGTCAAATGTGAATATACACTCAAATACACACAAGCATACTGGGACACATACAGATGCATAGACTGACACACAATGACACATATGCACACACACACACAAATACACACTGACAAGGGTACACGTAAAGACTGACACACACAGGTACACATGCACACAGGTACATATGCCCACAGATAGACAAAAAGTGACAATAAACAGGAGGGTAGCTTCCCCAGAATCCAGTAGGAGTTGGCTGAGGTTCCAGGCTTACTCCGCCATCCTGCATGTCTACTCTGAGAGGAAGTACCTGAACTCAATTGCTCCATGCATGCCATTCGAGGAAACTAATGCTGTCACAGGGGCCCAATAAGGTATGCTACTAAAGTGCTATGGGGTCCTCCTGATTGTCAAATGTATCACTGTCCGTGCATTAATTCCAGAATTTTAGATTCCTTCTTATATGAACAAGCTATCACCCCAAGTATTAGCTATTATATCTATGATTTTGTAATTATTTATTTAATTTAAAATATTTTTTAAACAGAATCTGATAAAATAACACTATGCTTGGTGTATATATTGATCCACCTCACCAACAAGAAGGTCAGGATGAAGGTCAGGGCGCAAACCATTTCTGAAGGGTCCATGGTTCTCTGATAGTTACAAGACAATTTACATTTAGGACAATTAAAAAAAAGCTTTTTACCATATTTTTACATTGATGATCTTACTGATCATAGTTAAACATTACTGAGTCATATAACATCTACGGAGCAAATAAAACAAAGAAAAACCTCAAGTAAATATGATGCAACATTTTTCAATTTCCATTTTATACGTTTGTAAAATTGTCTTCAAATCCTAATATAATTGGTCCAGCCAATCAACTATGCCATTCTTCATCTATATACGTGTTTAGTTCAGAGCAACTTGCCCAATAATGGTCACAAAATGTGACAGGCTCACTCCTAACCTCTAAAATAGTATTGTAGAACCATCTAATAATCTTGCTAGATTGAATTGTTCCGTGTATAGTTACACAAAGCCGCCATTTGATTTAGCTTGCTTGCAATATCTCCAGACCTATTCTAGACTTTCAATATAAATAGATTTCCATATAAACTGTTCTCTTTTAAATTACTTAATGTCTCAACATTTCTAGGAATTAACAAGGGAAACACCTTATTATAAAGTAGGACTGGAATAGTCACAATCAATAAAAGATAAAAACATTTTGTTAACATTCTTTATTTGTAAATTTTCTGATGTTAGTACAATTAGAGTAGATGAAGAAAACACATTTGCAGTCAGTAACAGAGGTTATCTAACAGTATGTAGATAATACATTGCAATCAAAGATGACAGCCAGGCAAAATTAAAATTAACTTTAACAACAATGGATGAACAAGAAAAATAAAGGGTACAGACATGATGCTGATGTGAGGCTTAAAAATATAATTTTTTAAGTGATTATATATTTTCTTTGTTACATTAAAGAGTAGAAGTGTATTATCCTAGTGATCAAATAAACTGTAAAATAAATAAATAATAATTTTATGAGAAATGTTGACCCTTTTACATGTGTAATTCTTTGGGGAAAGTGGACAAATAAAACACACAGTCAGCTGTATATAAACATTAACCACAACATTTAAACCACAGACATATAAAGTGAAAACCATTGATTATATCATTACAAAGGCACCTGTTAAGCGGTGGGATATATTAGGCCGCAAGTGAACAGCCAGTTCTTGAATTTCATGTGTTGGGAGCAGAGAAAAGAAGTGAATGACTTTGACAAGGACCAAATAGTGACGGCTAGATGACTGGGACAGAGCATCTCCAAAATGGCAAGTTTTATGGGGTGTTCACAGTATGCTGTAGTTAGTACCAATCAAAAGTAGTGCAACTGTGTAGTGTATTGCAAGAAGTAGAACTGGTGAGCCATCATCAAGGTCATCAGTGCTCAAGGCTCATTGCTAGTCCATCTGCCCAGATCACACAGAAGAGCTACTGTAGCTCAAATTGCTAAAAAAAAACCTTAATGCTGATCATAATTATAAGGTGTCAGATTACAAAGTGCATCAGAGTTTGATGCATAGCTGCAGACCGGTCAAAGTGCCCATGATGATCCCTGTCTACCACCAAAAGGGCCTTCAATGAGCATTGCTTACCTGGCAGTGATATGCTATGGACAGTGTTTTACTGTGAAACCTTGAGTCCTGTCATTTATGTGGATGTTATTTTGACATGTACCACCTACCCAGAGATTGTTCCAGACCATGTACACCTCTTCATGGCAATGGTGTTCCCTAATGGCAGTGGATTATTTCAGCAGGATAATACAACCTGCCACATTGCAAAAAATTTCAGAAATGGTTTGAGGAACATGATAAAAAGTTCAAATCCGGTCCACGAACGCCCCACCTCAAAACTTGCAGAACTTAAATGATCTTCTTCTCATGTTTTAGCGCCAGATACCACAGGACACATTCAGATATCTTGTTTAGTCCATGTTTCAACTCATCAGAGCAGAGTCAAAAAGGGAGACCTACACAATATTAGGCAGGTGACAGATCAGTGTGTGTGTGTATGTATATATATATATATATATATATATATATATATATATATATATATATATATATATATATATATATATATATATACAAAAATGTCCAACCTCTGGCACTCAACCTCAAATGTTCACAGTCAGTCACTTAACCCGGGTGCTTCCCAGCAATAAATAGACAAAGAAGAGGACAGGAACACTCACTTGGATTTCCAAAAAAATATATTTTCAATAAATCACCTCCACATCAACTTTTCGACCCTTCAGGGTCTTTATCCTGTCCTCTTCTTTGTCTATATATATATATATATATATATATATATATATATATATATATATATATATCTTAGGCTTCTGTTACTGTTTCATCATACATATAAACATTGTATAATCCATAGGTCTTATACACAATATTATACAATACTTTTAGATTTTTACTAGTTGTCTGTATCCAAGTTCATAAACTATACGTACAAAGAAGTCACTACAGGTGGCCAAGTATAGTTATCTGGACCACATGAGTTAATATAGCTCAACCTTTCACACATCTATTTATGCTGCTGTTCTAACAGAAGAAGAAAACCCCTTGGCTTGGCTGTTCCCTCTGTCTTCCATGCTTTAGCCAGAAAACAAAGCTGCCTCCATTTACACGACTTGATGGGAAAAAAAAAATACCTTTACCTAGGTGTGCAATTCCTGTCTGAAATAGCACTTACAAGAAGTCAAATTATAAAGGATGGGTGGTATCCCTGTACAGAGACAGCAATTCTGGAGAATCCAACTCCCACTGTCCTCCTGCAAGGTGATGTTTACATGTTCCCAATTCTCTTTCATAGAATAACCCACCGGAGCCTTTCTAATGGTAAAAACAGTTTGGAGTATGTAAATGACCTTGCATTGTGAAGCAAGATATGTTTATATACACATCAAAACCCATTATAGCGAAATTATGATTTCTGTATTGTAACAATATTTATATATAGATTGTGAATACGGTTAAAATAGTGCACAGAAATTACAAATTGCAATATCTTGCAATGTAAGAGTCATACAGTGGATACATATTATTAATAACATAGTAATCAATGATTAAGTATATTGGTTGAAAATGATGGTCTGGAGTAGCTTAATATCCTGCATATTATGAATTACTTAATTGGTGAAGCTTTAATACAACAGTCTACAAACAAAATCACAAACTGTGGTCTGGGTGCAATTACCCTGTCATTTTGCTCCCGCAATGCAACACATTGTAGTTTTAGAGGTACAGCAATGTTTTCATTGGGGTGCCACTAGATGCTGCTTCCACTGTGAGACCCGAGTCACTCTTGGTTTTTGATGTCTGACATCTTCACGCATGAGTACATTGAACGTTCAATTAATACTCTTCATAGAGAGTCTATGAGAAGCATTTCATTGGTGCATTGCGGCAATTGGTGCACAATTTGATTTGACAAAATGTCATCAAGCGTGGTAACATTAGACAGGCTGATCAGGCTGTTTAGAAGTTATTTTTAATACTAAAATCTAAAGCACCCTGTCTTCCTATTTGAGTGACAATATAAATATTTTTTAATGAGGGTACAATAATGTTCCTTTAAAATGTGTTACAGTCTGTATCTAGATTGGTTTGATTTGCGTTGGGCATAAATTAATTGTGCGAATCCTAGAAAACATTTTAACTCTGAGAATTTCTGTCCTTAACCCATATATCAGTGGATTGGCTGTGACAGATATGGTCAGGCCAAATACAGCAAGAACAAGATGCATTGTGTCGGATACTGCTCCACCATTCACTCTGTATCTAAAAGCAATAAATAAAGTCCCAGTCATAAAAATAGAAAATGAGATCAGATGGGTCACCAATGTATGCATGGCTTTCTGCTGTGCTTCTTTGGAGATCTTCAGGCATATTATAAATGTCCGTATGTAGCTATAAATTACTACAGATTGAGAGAGACTTAGAACAATAAAGGCCATAATGGTTCCAAAGGTATTACTTACTGACGTACTGCTACAGGCCAGTTTGTTGAGGGACATTGTCTCACAATAGATATTGTTGATGTAAATTTCACAAATAGTGAGCCTCGAAGCCAGTGTCATAACCACAGATTCATATATGAAAATACATGTCCAAATAGCAAGCAAGTATGTCATTGCTTTGACGTTTGACATTAACATTGGATACCTCAACGGATTACCAACAGCCAAGTACCTGTCAAATGCCATAATAGCAAATGTAAACATTTCAATGCAGGTACAACTCTGGAGACAGAACGATTGAACCAGACAGCCTTCTAGAGAGATTGTGATTGATCCAGAAAGTAAGTCAATCATGAGTTTGGGGAGGAAAGCTGTGCTTCCAAGCATCCCATTAATAATCAGATTACAGATGAAGATGTACATCGGCTCATGGAGGCTAGGCTCAATCCAGACAGTGAATATAAGAAGAGAGCAAAACATCATCATAGACAGAAATATCCCAAGACTAATTACAAAATACATATATTTCAATCTCTCCATCTCCATGAGACCAATAAGTATAAAGTTAGGTTTAATAAAAGTAACATTTTCCATGTCGATTTGCCTTTTTTAAATTTCCTACAAAAAAATGATCAATTTGAAATCTTGCTTTTGTAGGATTATGTGTTCTGGAATAATTAAACTTCCAATCAAACAGCATATCTGGTACCATGGTACTTCACTGTGAAATGTATTCTTTGAGTCCATCAAATGAATGTACCAGGTTTACCTACACTTTATATACATTATAGTGTAATCAGAGGTGATCTCCCCTATGGTTTGTTTTTCATGGAACATGAAAACACGGGCCCCTAAGGATGATATCTGTGCAATGTAAGCTTTTTTATTAAATGGCAAATTGCTGAATCACAAGCAACTGTGTTCTGGTGTTCTGCTAGTAGGCAAAATGTCTACTGAGTGTAATATGTCCATTGAGTGTAAATTGTAAATTTGTTTAGTGATACATAAAAAAATTTTATGATGGTCTTCTTTATAGGAATCAGAATGCAATCAGATTTTTTTTTTTATGTTGCACATATCTATGTTTGAAACCAGAGGCCTGCACTCACCTGAACATGCATAAATGGGGTGTTGTTGGGGGCCAATTTCTACAATACACAAGATCCAGCGCACTCACCTATCCACTAAACAGCAACTTCAATGTTGACAGATGTAATTAGTTTTTTTTTAAAAAAACACCTAATCTAGGCAAAAATAATGGGAGTTTTGTTCAAATCTGTCAGCATTGAAGATGCTGTTTAGTGGATAGGTGAGTGTGCTGGATATATAACTGTACCTAATGACTAATGCAGGCTGCATGCGGCCCAAAACTTACCCAGCTGGGGAGGATGGCCAGCGAGGGAGCTCAGTGTTCCTGCTTCTCACTGCTCCCTCGCGCACGCTGTCTGTAGTGAAGCCGGGCGTCAGAAGATGACATCATATTCCGGCACCCGGCATCACTAAACTTCGCAAGGGAGCAGTGAGGAGCAGATAGAAGATCCCCACTGGACCCCAGGGAGAGGCCCCACATCAGATCCAAAAGGTAGGGAGCAATAAAGAAAATGTGTGTGCAAGAATGTGTAAATGTGTGTGTCAGTCTGTGTGTGTCAGTCTGTGTGTGTGTGTGTGTGTGTGTCAGTGTGTGTGTGTGTGTGTGTGTGTCTGTCAGTGAGTATGTCTGTGTCTGTCAGTGAGTGTGTCTGTGTCTGTCAGTGAGTGTGTGTGTGTGTCAGTGAGTGTGTGTGTATGTGTGCCTCTCAGTGAGTATGTCTGTGTCTGCCAGTGAGTGTGTGTGTCTGTCAGTGAGTGTGTGTGTGTGTGTGTGTGTGCCTCTGTCAGTAAGTGTGTCTGTCAGTGAGTGAATGTGTGTCTTTGAGTGTGTGTGTGTGTGTATGTGTGTCTGTCAGTGAGTGTGTTTGTGTCTGTCTTTGTGTGTCTGTCAGTGTCTGTGTGTGTCTGTCAGTGAGTGTGTGTGTGTGTGTTGGTCAGTGTTGCATTGGTTGGGACTGGATAGTGGAGTACCTGGAGATGCATGGAGGCACGCAACACCACGTCACATTCCGACATGACATCGACGTGCTCCACCTTCACAGGGTTCCTCAGAATTAGCGGGAGGATCAGATTTGGCTCAGGGTGCGGATGGCGCCGTTTGGGGGATACCAGAGGCCGGACTCCGGAGTCGCAAACTGGCAGTGGGTGGAGTCTGCTTGTTGGCTAGAGGGGGGGACTTGGAATTGGTAGAGGAGGTTGCTGTGGTTTAGTAGAGGGGGAAGCTGTTTTTTTTTTTATATTGTACTTTTCGAAATAAACCTTTGTGGCCCACGTAAACTTAAACCTTGTTTATGTGGCCCGTGTTAGACTTTGAGTTTGACATGCTTGACTTAAACGAACAAGTTGTGGTGTGCTTGAACCAACGGTCGGGTAGACCTGCAAATAAAGAGGGCAAAATCATTTTTGAGAATGCAATTTTATTATGAAATACACAAATCTTGGCATGCCCACCTTAACTTTTCCTTTGCAGGTTGAGGGATATATCTATTATAGGCTGTTGACTTCTTATGGCCTAACTGCTTATTGATATAAATGGGAACATTTGTGCTAGATGCAGCTGACACTAAACTGATTCTAAACAAATGCCTTGAAAAGGAAAAAGGGTCCATACCTAATCTAGTCAATGAAGTCCTTACATAAACAAATAATATAGCAGACGTAAGGGGTTTACCATGTAGAGTTATTAGTGGTGTGTTCCTGGGGAAAATTGCAAAGGAGTGGCAGTACTGATCCAAGACCTTTACAGGGCACCAATCAAGTAGGGAATAGCAGGATTTATTTAGGTACATTTGATTTGTTTTGGAACGCCTAAAAATGAGGACACAGTGATCACCTATTTTACATAGATCTTGAATTTTTATGCGCAGAATCAGATTCTTTTTATCGTAAATTCTTTTGGTAGCAGGGAGCCATAATATGCAATATAATGGAGTTTGTTTGGCACTTGGAAGGGACTTTGTCGACTAGGATAGAGCCTGGAATTCAGGGCCATATATAGGTTGGTGTTTATGATTCTGATGACAATGTAAGCATTAAATGACTTTTAGTACTTTTTTGTATAGGGTATTGTGGTTTTACTAACCCTCACACCGGTAGGGGTTTTCCTAATGGGCTATGTAGACGATAGCTTTTCATGAAGCCGGTGCAGATCAAGAAACTCTGAACGGGCCATGCGCGCTGAATGTAACAACCATTCACTTGGCCCAAATTGTACAGAGAAGATTGCTCCTTGCATCTAGAGCACGTACCTAAAAGAGCAATTGGGGTGTCCTGTCACTTCTGGCTCTAATCAGTCCACGTTAGTTGAACCTCCCTGTACACCAGGGTCAAATTAAGAGCCCATTGGGCCTGGTGCTGACAATTATGATGGCTCTAATTACAGATACTTATCGACAGAAAACCCAGAAACTGTTATACCTTCCAAGCGTCATGTATCTGGTGGAGGTGGTGCTAGAGGGAAATAATCATTATTTATGGCAGCATTTACTCATGGGTTAGCTCCTTCTCTCACAGCAGAAAGGACAGGAAATAGAACTTTGAAACTAGTACAAATAGATCCTTCCCCTTCCCATCAGGCAGTCTTTGTAACTAGCTTCACAACTTATATATGTACATGGGTGGGAACGTAATGCTGCCATGAATAATGATCAGGAAAAGAAAATTACGGTAAGTATGAAAAATTTTCCTTATTCCCGATCAATCATGGCAGCATTTACTCATGGGGAATACCCAAGCAGTATATATAGAGGGAGGGACAGAGTTCAAAAACAGCTAATAGTTATAAAAAACATTATTGAGCTGCATAAACCTTAGAAGACTTTAAAAAAGCCAAACAAGTAATCAATAGGATATTGTCATAAACTCTGCTCAGACAAGTTAAGTTACCCTAGAGTCTCCCGTAAAAACGGGGTCCTTAGTCTCACTACCGCTACCCCCAGTCTTAGTATCAAAGCAGTAAGAACAAAGAAAATAACAAAAACTTTAATAGAACAACTTAAAGAAAAAACTATAATATCAAAAAACACACCACCTATTAGATCACCCCACTCTGTGAGGGTTAAAAACAAGATGATACGATGCGACTGTAGATGTACCACTACTTGCCCTTGAGAAAGGCGGTTAGACCGCCGAAACGCGCGTTGGGCAGTTTGTTCCACATGATTGGACACACTGATATACTTTTGATGCTTACTGCTTTGACAACTTGAGGGAAAACCTCACAGCCCTAGGTACAGACCAGAGGGATCACTCTGAGTTAGGAGCAGCAATGGTAACTGTACTTTTTGCATAACTCTGTTTAGACTCAGTCCCTTTCATTACTTTGTTTTCTCTGTATATACTGTTTGATCTTACTTTCCTTTCGATTTACTTCCTTTTGGTGCACTGGATATACCAGGCATTTTGATATTGGACTAAATTTAAGTACACCTTAGGATTTTCGGAAGCTATTATACAGATTTAACTAGATTTCAGCTGTTCCTAGGAACACTGCAACTGGGGGAATCCCCCGGCTTTGGTGCTGTTTCCTGGCATTAATCAGTGATAGGTAGGCTGAGGTTCCAAGGGAAGCTAGATTAGCAACTATGTATCTTTATAAACTATATTTTGTCTAGAAACTTGATACACTAGTACTTTTTGTGATTGCTGTTGCTACTTGCATTCCAATAGGTACCCAGCCACACTGGTTCGCCAGTTTACATCTACAGTTGCATCGTATCATCTTGTTTTTAACCCTCACAGAGTGGGGTGATCTAATAGGTGGTGTGTTTTTTGATATTATAGTTTTTTCTTTAAGTTGTTCTATTAAAGTTTTTGTTATTTTCTTTGTTCTTACTGCTTTGATACTAAGACTGGGGGTAGCGGTAGTGAGATTAAGGACCCCGTTTTTACGGGGAACTCTTCTCACTCCCTCCGTTTTGATAGTTATATATTCAGGGTTAAGCCCTATACTACCCCTGTAACCCCTTTTGTACTACTGGTCAGAGTTTTGCACTTTGACTGATAGTTTCTATACCCTAGAGTCTGCTAGATTAGCAACCCTCTGGCATTCGGATGTCTAAAATATCCTGGAGAAATATAAAGACAGATAGGAATTAAGGTCATATTAGCCAAACCTAGAGAAGGAACAAGGCTAGATAAACTCTCGTAAGAAATAAGGAACCCATCATGTTATGGATAAAAAAAAAAAAAAAAATAGAGAACCTCCATGAAACCCAGACACGGTCTAGAAATTATAGATTTATTATGTCAACAATAAAGGATAATGTCCTTATCAGATATAGATTAAAAACCAAATGGATGGCATCATTAAATCAGAACCTTGACAAAGGCATAACTTCCAGAGATCATACTGGAACAAGCAGATACTGTTGGATGAGAACTGTCCCACCATGCTATTAAACAGGGGGAGAATTACACTGAGAATCCCACTATTTTCTGGATGGATTTATTAAAGACGATTCACATTGCATCATTGTGCCCAGTGAACTATAGTGATGTACCGAACTGTTCGCCAGCGAATAGTTCCCGGCGAACTTAGCGTGTTCGCGTTCGCCGCGGCGGCCAGACACATGCGCGGTTCGATCCGCCCCCTATTCGTCATCATTGGGCAAACTTTGACCCTGTGCCTCTCGGTCAGCAGACACATTCCAGCCAATCAGCAGCACTTCCTCCCTAGCAGACCCTCCCACCTCCCTCCCAGCATCCATTTTCGATTCATTCTGAAACTGCATGCTTAGTGAGAGGAGGGAAAGTTTAGCTGCTGCTGATTAGATAGGGAAATTGATAGCTAGGCTAGGGTATTCAGTGTCCACTACAATCCTGAAGGACTCATCTGATCTCTGCTGTAAGGACAGCACCCCAAAAAGCCCTTTTTAGGGCTAGAACATCAGGCTGCTTTTTTTTATGTAATTGCCCACTTGCCCAGTGCCACCACTCATATCTGTTGCGACAAAAGCTTAAGCTTTAGATTTAAAAAAAATATTTTTTTTCACTGTAATAGAAGATCAGTTGCCTGCCTGCCAGCTTCTGTGTGAGGCTCACAGTGGATACTGTGACCACTTGCCCAGTGCCACCACTCATATCTGTTGTGACAATAGCTTAAGCTTTAGATTTAAAAATATATATATATTTTTCACTGTAATAGAAGAGCAGTTGCCTGCCTGCCAGCTTCTGTGTGAGGCTCACAGTGGATACTGTGCCCACTTGCCCAGTGCCACCACTCATATCTGTTGTGACAATAGCTTAAGCTTTAGATTTAAAAAAAAATATTTTTTTTCACTGTAATAGAAGAGCAGTTGCCTGCCTGCCAGCTTCTGTGTGAGGCTCACAGTGGATACTGTGACCACTTGCCCAGTGCCACCACTCATATCTGTTGTGACAATAGCTTAAGCTTTAGATTTAAAAAAAAATATTTTTTTTCACTGTAATAGAAGAGCAGTTGCCTGCCTGCCAGCTTCTGTGTGAGGCTCACAGTGGATACTGTGCCCACTTGCCCAGTGCCACCACTCATATCTGTTGTGACAATAGATTAAGCTTTAGATTTAAAAAAATATATTTTTTTCACTGTAATAGAAGAACAGTTGCCTGCCTGACAGCTTCTGTGTGAGGCTCACAGTGGATACTGTGCCCACTTGCCCAGTGCCACCACTCATATCTGTTGTGACAATAGCTTAAGCTTTAGATTTAAAAATATATATATTTTTTTCACTGTAATAGAAGAGCAGTTGCCTGCCTGCCAGCTTCTGTGTGAGGCTCACAGTGGATACTGTGCCCAGTTGCCCAGTGCCACCACTCATATCTGTTGTGACAATAGCTTAAGCTTTAGATTTAAAAAAATATATTTTTTTTCACTGTAATAGAAGAGCAGTTGCCTGCCTGCCAGCTTCTGTGTGAGGCTCACAGTGGATACTGTGCCCACTTGCCCAGTGCCACCACTCATATATGTTGTGACAATAGCTTAAGCCTTAGATTTAAAAAAAATATATATTTTTTCACTGTAATAGAAGAACAGTTGCCTGCCTGGCAGCTTCTGTGTGAGGCTCACAGTGGATACTGTGCCCACTTGCCCAGTGCCACCACTCATATCTGTTGTGACAATAGCTTAAGCTTTAGATTTAAAAATATATATATTTTTTTCACTGTAATAGAAGAGCAGTTGCCTGCCTGCCAGCTTCTGTGTGAGGCTCACAGTGGATACTGTGCCCAGTTGCCCAGTGCCACCACTCATATCTGTTGTGACAATAGCTTAAGCTTTAGATTTAAAAAAATATATTTTTTTTCACTGTAATAGAAGAGCAGTTGCCTGCCTGCCAGCTTCTGTGTGAGGCTCACAGTGGATACTGTGCCCACTTGCCCAGTGCCACCACTCATATATGTTGTGACAATAGCTTAAGCCTTAGATTTAAAAAAAATATATTTTTTTTCACTGTAATAGAAGAGCAGTTGCCTGCCTGCCAGCTTCTGTGTGAGGCTCACAGTGGATACTGTGCCCACTTACCCAGTGCCACCACTTATTTCTGTTGTGACAATAGATTAAGCTTTAGATTTAAAAAAAAAATATTTTTTTCACTGTAATAGAAGAGCAGTTGCATGCCTGCCAGCTTCTGTGTGAGGCTCACAGTGGATACTGTGCCCACTTGCCCAGTGCCACCGCTCATATCTGTTGTGACAATAGCTTAAGCTTTAGATTTAAAAAAAAATATTTTTTTTCACTGTAATAGAAGAGCAGTTGTCTGCCTGCCAGCTTCTGTGTGAGGCTCACAGTGGATACTGTGCCCACTTGCCCAGTGCCACCACTCATATCTGTTGTGACAATAGCTTAAGCTTTAGATTTAAAAAAAAATATTTTTTTCACTGTAATAGAAGAGCAGTTGCCTGCCTGCCAGCTTCTGTGTGAGGCTCACAGTGGATACTGTGCCCACTTGCCCAGTGCCACCACTCATATCTGTTGTGACAAAAGCTTAAGCTTTAGATTAAAAAAAAATGATTTTTTTTTTCACTGTAATAGAAGATCAGTTGCCTGCCTGCCAGCTTCTGTGTTAGGCTCACAGTGGATACTGTGCCCACTTGCCCAGTGCCACCACTCATATCTGTTGTGACAATAGATTAAGCTTTAAATTAAAAAAAAAAAAATTTTTCACTGTAATAGAAGAGCAGTTGCCTGCCTGCCAGCTTCTGTGTGAGGCTCACAGTGGATACTGTGCCCACTTGCCCAGTGCCACCACTCATATCTGTTGTGACAAAAGCTTAAGCTTTAGATTAAAAAAAAATGTTTTTTTTTCACTGTAATAGAAGATCAGTTGCCTGCCTGCCAGCTTCTGTGTGAGGCTCACAGTGGATACTGTGCCCACTTGCCCAGTGCCACCACTCATATCTGTTGTGACAATAGATTAAGCTTTAGATTTAAAAAAAAAAAAAAATTTTCACTGTAATAGAAGAGCAGTTGCCTGCCTGCCAGCTTCTGTGTCAGGCTTGATGCTATGCCCATTTGCACAGTCAGTGCCACCACTAATATCTGTTGTGACAATAGCTTAAGCTTTAGATTTTAAAAAAAATATTTTTTTTTTCACTGTAATAGAAGAGCAGTTAGTTGTCTGCAAGCGTCTGGGTGTCAGGCCTCCTTCAGCGTGTGCTCTGCAGACCTGTGCCAGCGTACTTTGACAGTTGCCACTCATATCTGGTGTCTCTGTAGCGTGCTTTTACAAAGAAAAAAGGTTTCCAGTGTAAGCTAATAGCAGCCAGTCAGTGTCCTTCAAGCGGCTCTGTCAGGCCTACAGTGTGTGCTCTCCAGAACTGTTCCAGTGCACATTGCCAATCCTATCTGGTATCTCTATAGCGTGCTTTTACAAAGAAAAAAGGTTTCCAGTGTAAGCTAATAGCAGCCAGTCAGTGTCCTTCAAGCGGCTCTGTCAGGCCTACAGTGTGTGCTCTCCAGAACTGTTACAGTGCACATTGCCAATCATATCTGGTGTCTCTATAGCGTGCTTTTACAAAGAAAAAAGGTTTCCAGTGTAAGCTAATAGCAGCCAGTCAGTGTTCTTCAAGCGGCTCTGTCAGGCCTACAGTGTGTGCTCTGCAGAACTGTTCCAGTGCACATTGCCACTCATATCTGGTGTCTCTATAGCGTGCATTTAAAACCAAAAAACTTTTTTCACTGTAATAGATTGAAGAGCAGTTAGTTGTCTGCCAGCTTCTGTGTCAGGCTCAGTGGATACTGTGCCCATTTGCCCAGTCAGTGCCACCACTCATATCTGGTGTGACTATAGCGTGCCTTTAAAAACAAAAAAAGGGTTTCACTGTACTTTATGTAAAACAAGATACACCTAGATAAAAAAGCAGAGAACACTCATAGGGAAACACAGTGTATATTTTAAAGTATATTAAGTCATACAATTCACCACCCTCATTTTCTAAAAGGGGAAAAATGACTATGGGTCACTTTACCACCAGTGAAGTTCAGCCCAACCCCGGCTCCAACCAAGTGACTGAAATCCTCCAAGATGGCACCAATATACCAGTGGTCTAAGCATCTTCCCACCTTGGCCTAAAAAGGGGAGATGATTCCACAATTAAAAATCACTGCCATATACACGTCCACTGATAGGAGACGCGGAAGGTATTAAACTGATCAGAACAATACTAAACTCACCACTCCAAGTGCTGTTATTTATTTAATTTTTTTGGGGTGAGGCTTTACAGGACAGAGTGCTTCTCCACGGGACATGTTAACTCACGGGCAGCTGGCTCATCAAGGAACCAGAGCAGCTTGAACGAGCAGCTTGAACGGTGTACCAATAGCTTGCATTTAAAAACAAAAAAACATGTTTCACTGTTATAGATTGAATAGCAGTTAGTTGTCTCCAAGCATCTTTGTGTCAGGCCTGCTCATCTGCCCACAGTCAGGTGTCTGTCAAGGACATGTTTGAGGGTAAGAAGCCAATGTCAGAAAGTCACCCCCCTGCCCGGCGTCTGACAGCTGGCTTGTCTGTACTATTAGCCCGCCAGCTTTTACCAAAGAATCTGGTGGAGTCTGAGGCGTTCAAAAATTTTTTAGCTATTGGGACACTGCAGTGGAAGGTACCCGGCCGAAATTTCTTTTCACAAAAGGCAATCCCCAACCTGTACTCGATTGTGCAAAAGGAAGTAATGGCCTGTCTGGCACACAGTGTTGGGGCAAGGGTCCATCTGACCACTGATACCTGGTCTGCAAAGCATGGTCAGGGCAGGTATATCACCTACACTACGCATTGGGTAAACCTGCTGACGGCTGCCAAGCATGGAATGCGTGGCTCTGCAGAGGAGTTGGTGACACCGCCACGACTTGCAGGCAGGCCTGCTGCCACTTCCGCTACTCCTCCTACTCCATCCTCTTCCATAACCTCCTCGGCTGAGTCCTCTTCTGCTGCTGCGTCTTGCTCCACATCAACGGCACCCCCCCAGCTCCCCAGGTACTATTCCACATCCCGGAAACGGCAGTGTCACGCCGTCTTGTGTTTGACTTGCTTGAAAGCAGAGAGTCACACCGGACAAGCACTCCTGTCCGCCCTGAAGGCACAGGTGGAAAAGTGGCTGACTCCGCAGCAACTGGAGATCGGCAAAGTGGTTTGTGACAACGGAACAAATTTGTTGGCGGCATTGAAGTTGGGCAAGTTGACACATTTGTGCATAAGTACACAGGCTTACAGGACGTCCTTCTTGTCTCTGTACTTAACTGCCAACAGCTCCTCTTGGCGCAGAGCTGAGGTCTCCCCCCTTCGTAGCCGGGTGCGTGCAAGTTGTCCTGGGAAACCTGTGCTGTTCTTTTTAATTGTGCCGCAAGCTACTGTATGAAAACAGTACAGTAGCTTGAACAAAGGGACACTTGTATAAAAATTGTCAGTATACAAGTGGTACCCTTTGTTCATCAGGGGGAATATCAGGTCCCAGACAATCTTGCCACTGGTTCCCATATGTTCTGGGCAACCTGGAGGGTCAAGGTGGCTATCCTTTCCCTCGTACACCCGGAAGGCCTGAGTATACCCAGTCTCGCTATCACAGAGTTATACATCTTTACACCATACCTAGAGTGCTTGGAAGGAACATACTGCTTGAATCCCAGCCTTCCCTTATACTTCATCAGGGATTCATCCACGCATATATTCCTTCCAGGTGTATAAGCCTCTGCAAACCTGGCAGCAAAGTGGGTAATCAGGGGGCGGATTTTATACAGCCTGTCAAACTGGGGATGCTCCCTAGGGGGACACAGGCTGTTGTCGCTGAAGTGCATGAAATGCAGAATCATTTCATACCTCTTCCTCGACATACATTGGGAGTAAATGGGGGTAGAGCAGATGGGGCTACTGCTCCAGTAGGAGCGGATGGAGGGCTTCTTTATGATGCCCATCAGCATAGTCAATGCCCAGAATCTTTTAAATTCTGGCACAGTGTGTATCTTTGCCAAAAAAGAGTCCGGATTTGTAGCTCGGAATTGATGGGCATATAAATTAGTTTGGGCGACAATGTTCCCCAATACAGGGATTCTTAGGACAGGTGTCAATCCATATCTGCCAAGTGACCCTATGTAGGGGTAACAGTCTCTATTCTGCTCTGTGTCAGTGTGTATCAGGGATCCTTAGGACAGGTGTCAATCCATATTTGCCAAGTGACCCTATGTAGGGGAACAGTCTCTATTCTGCTCTGTGTGAGGAGGAGGAAAGGGAAATGAGTAGCTTGGCATCCAACCTTGTGCAAATGGGGTCTTTCATGCTGTCGTGCCTGTTGAGGGACCCTTGTATAAAAAGGCTGAAGGAGAACGACCTGTGCTGGGTGTCCACGCTACTAGACCCCCGGTAAAAGCAGACAGTGGCGGAAATGTTACCGAATTACAAGTCGGAAAGGATGCAGCATTTGCAAAATAAATTAAAAAGTATGCTTTACACAGCGTATAAGGTTGATGTCCCAGCACAACGGGAATCTAACAGGGGAAGAGGTGAAAGTCATCCTCCTCCTCCCACGACCACGCCATATCTGCCAAGTGACCCTATGTAGGGGTAACAGTCTCTATTCTGCTCTGTGTCAGTGTGTATCATGGTCTCTGAGGACAGGTGTCAATCCATATCTGCCAAGTGACCCTATGTAGGGGTAACAGTCTCTATCCTGCTCTGTGTCAGTGTGTATCATGGTCTCTGAGGACGGGGAACAGTCTCTATTCTGCTCTTACATAGTTACATAGTTACATAGCTGAAAAGAGACTTGCGTCCATCAAGTTCAGCCTTCCTCACATTTGTTTTTTGCTGTTGATCCAAAAGAAGGCAAAAGAAAACCCAGTTTGAAGCACAATTTTGCAACAAGCTAGGAAAAAAAATTCCTTCTTGACCCCAGAATGGCAGTCAGATTTATCCTTGGATCAAGCAGTCATTACCCTACATTGAAAGATTATATCCTTGAATATTCTGTCTTTGCAAGTATGCATCTAGTAGCTGTTTGAACATCTGAATGGACTCTGATAAAACCACTTCTTCGGGCAGAGAATTCCACATCCTGATTGTTCTTACAGTAAAAAAACCTTTCCTTTGCCTTAGACGAAATCTTCTTTCTTCCAGTCTAAACGCATGGCCTCGTGTCCTATGTAAAGTCCGGTTTGTGAATAGATTTCCACACAATGGTTTGTATTGGTCCCGAATATATTTGTATAATGTTATCATATCCCCTCTCAGGCGACGTTTTTCTAAACTAAATAGGTTTACATTTGTTAACCTTTCTTCATAGCTGATATGTTCCATTCCTTTTATTAATTTTGTAGCCCGCCTCTGCACTCTTTCCAGTGCCATGATATCCTTCTTTAGAACAGGTGCCCAAAATTGCACAGCATATTCAATATGTGGTCTTACCAGTGATTTATAAAGAGGCAAAATGATATTCTCGTCCCGAAAATGAATGCCCTTTTTCATGCATGACAATACCTTACTGACCTTGGCCACTGCTGATTGACATTGCACATTGTTGCATAGTTTGTTGTCTATAACAATTCCCAAGTCCTTTTCGTGTGTTGTTATCCCTAATTCACTTCCATTAAGGATATACGTTGCTTGTGTATACTTTACGCCGAAGTGCATAACTTTGCATTTTTCAACATTAAATTTAATCTGCCATTTGAGTGCCCAGTCCTCCAGTCTATCCTTCTGCAGCAAAGTAATATCTTGCTCACATTGTATTATTTTACAAAGTTTTGTGTCATCTGCAAACACTGAAACCTGACTTTCAATGCTGTCTTCAAGATCATTTATAAAAATGTTAAATAGAAGGGGTCCCAGAACAGACCCCTGAGGGACACCACTTGCCACCTCTGTCCAGCTTGAAAATTTACCATTAACGACAACTCTTTGTATTCTGTTTTTAAGCCAATGTTCTACCCAAGAACAAGCATTTTCATCGAGACCGATTTCCTTGAGTTTGAACACTAATCTTTTGTGTGGAACTGTATCAAATGCCTTGGCAAAGTCCAAATAGATCACATCCACTGCAACACCCTGATCTATACTTCTACTTACTGCTCTTAAATGCTCTTGCATTTCTAAATGCTCTTGCATTTCTATTTCTTCTTAGATAACAAAAAAATTCTGAGACGACGTTGGCAGGGCTATTCACTTGTGTGATCTGTCATGAATTGTCATTTGAATGTTAATTTGAACTGTGGGGCACAAGAACTTGAATCTGACAATTTTTATTTTATCAGAGAACTTGTTCGGGATACAGAAAGGAAAAAAGGGAGGGTAAGCGGTTAAGGTACATCGATCTTATTCACATCTTATACATTGAAGAGCAAACTGGTTATTCATTCTCGTGGGAGTTTTTCCGCTGCCCTTGTGCCTTCGGTCTAGTACCATGTCAGAGTTGTCTTTCTCTCCTAAACCTGGGTTTGGTCCGGGGTATGGGAAGGGTGAAACCTGGGGACAGGCTACGGTAGGGGAAGAAGAACGGGGGAAATAGACGTCGGAAGACCCTCATCTCCCTTTGTCTCCTTCTTAGTTAGCACACTGTGTGCGGTCACCGGGTCTATTCCCTTATCTAACTACTTAACTATGTACAATGTGGGTGTTTGTTCCGTTATGCCCTGTAGATTGTTTAACCTCAGCTTGGTATACCTCAATGTTGGCTGTTGTACCATGGTATTTGGAGTCGTTGTCTCTCTGCGTCAGAGCAGTTAGGTCTTAGGAGTGGTACTATTCATCCTTCGTGTATGTATATATATATATATATATATATATATATATATATATGTGATATGTTATTGTTCTAATACGACCCCCTCCTCCTCCTTCCTCAGATACGCCTCCCATATGTTCCTGGCTTCCACTATGTGGTGTGGGGGGTGTAGCCGCGGGCAGGTTTTTGTTTCATATGCTAGGTTTAGGGAGATCTGTTGGAGAAGGCTAGATCTCTCCGGTGGCTGTCGTTGTTTCCACCCTCTGGCTATTAATAAGTTGGCAGCAATCAAAATAAGATATGTTAGGTCGGCATGTGCTTTTGGGAATGGGTCAATCAAGATGAAGAGTAGGGTATTTTCTGGTCTCAGGTTGGTTCTCGTGACCAGTGCCCCTTGTATCACCCCCCTCAACTGCCTTCCAGTATCCTCTGATGGCTGAGCAGGCCCACCAGATGTGGAGCATTGTGCCCTACTCTATTAAACATATCCAGCAAAGTCTCGAGGTGTCGGGATATATGGCCGCTAGTATAGTCGGTATATTGTATCTTGCGCATTAGCTCTAGGTGGGATGCGCATCTGGATCTACCTTTATGGGCTATGAAGGCTTGGTTCCATTGTTCTTCTGAGAAGACTGTACTCAAATCCTTATGCCATGCCTCCCAGGTGTGCGGTTCCTAAAATGGCTGCCATATACACGTCCACTGATAGGAGACGCGGAAGGTATTAAACTGATCAGAACAATACTAAACTCACCACTCCTATCTGGTGGCACATTAGCTTGCCCGCGCAGTGCCCCAAATTTCAAGTAAGAGGATCGACCAAGCATCTTCTTCCATCTCCCTGTTACAGAAATCACTGCCATATCCATAGAAATTGTACATAATATCCAGGATAGTTTTACAGGGCCAAATCTTGTCGCCTGTTGAAAGAGGTGACCTTGCTCGGGTCCCAGGTGTGCGGTTCCTAAAATGGCTGCCATATACACGTCCACTGATAGGAGACGCGGAAGGTATTAAACTGATCAGAACAATACTAAACACACCACTCCAAGTGCTGTTATTTATTTAATTTTTTTTGGGTGAGGCTTTACAGGACAGAGTGCTTCTCCACGGGACATGTTAACTCACAGGCAGCTGGCTTATCAAGGAACCTGAGCAGCTTGAACGAGGTGACCTTGCTCGGGTCCCAGGTGTGCGGTTCCTAAAATGGCTGCCATATACACGTCCACTGATAGGACACGCGGAAGGTATTAAACTGATCAGAACAATACTAAACACACCACTCCAAGTGCTGTTATTTATTTAAATTCTTTTGGGTGAGGCTTTACAGGACAGAGTGCTTCTCCACGGGACATGTTAACTCACGGGCAGCTGGCTCATCAAGGAACCAGAGCAGCTTGAACGAGGTGACCTTGCTCGGGTCCCAGGTGTGCGGTTCCTAAAATGGCTGCCATATACACGTCCACTGATAGGAGACGCGGAAGGTATTAAACTGATCAGAACAATACTCCACTCCTATCAGTAGGTCCCCCCATTGTGATTTATGCCCCCCACCCACCGCGCAGGGGTGGGGGCCAGGGGGGAGGACAGTAGGTCCCCCCATTGTGATTTATGGCCCTCACCCACCGCGCAGGGGTGGGGGCCGGGGGGGGAGGACAGTAGGTCCCCCCATTGTGATTTATGGCCCCCACCCACCGTGCAGGGGTGGGGGCCGGGGGGGGGAGGACAGTAGGTCCCCCCATTGTGATTTATGGCCCCCACAAACCGCGCAGGGGTGGGGGCCGGGGGGGGGAGAAAGTAGGTCCCCCCATTGTGATTTATGGCCCCCACCCACCATGCAGGGGTGGGGGAGGACAGTAGGTCCCCCCCAGTGTGTATCAGGGTCCCTGAGGACAGGTGTCAATCCATACCTGCCAAGTGACCGTATTTAGGGGGAACAGTCTCTTTTCCGCTCTTTGTCAGTGTTTATCAGTGGCTTTGAGGACGGGGAACAGACTCTATTCTGCTCTTTGTCAGTGTGTATCATGGTCTCTGAGGACGGGGAACAGTCTCTATTCTACTCTGTGTCAGTGTGTATCAGGGGCTTTGAGCACAGGTGTCAATAAATACCTGCCAAGTGACCCTATGTAGGGGGAACAGTCTCTATTCTGCTCTGTGTCAGTGTGTATCAGGGGCTTTGAGGACCGGTGTCAATCCATACCTGCCAAGTGACCCTATGTCAGGGGAACAGTCCCTATTCTGCTCTGTGTCAGTGTGTATCAGGGTCTCTGAGGACAGGTGTCAATCCATATGTCAAGGTGTCAATATGTCATATGTCAGGTGTCAATCCATATCCATTGTGATTTAGGAATGTTAGGTGATTTCTGCCCTTTATGTATTAAAACCAGACTCTGCATCAACTGTGTAATTTTCCATGGGAGTTTTGCCATGGATCCCCCTCCGGCATGCCACAGTCCAGGTGTTAGTCCCCTTGAAACAACTTTTCCATCACTTTTGTGGCCAGAAACAGTCCCTGTGGGTTTTAAAGTTCGCCTGCCCATTGAAGTCAATGGCGGTTCGCCCGGTTCGCGAACATTTGCGGAAGTTCCCGTTCGCCATTCGCGAACCGAAAATTTCAGGTTCGCGACATCACTAGTGAACTACTTACCTGTAGATACAGGAAACAAATCTGCCTGTCAGAAAGAGGCAGAGCCTAGTAGAGCAATAAGAGAGTCTGTTATTAAAACACTGCAACAATGACTATACATTGCAAAAATCAGACTCACAACCATGCCACACACTGTGAATGAATTGATACAGTAATGATCACTTACAGGAGAGGTAGAAACCAATAGCACAAATAGATATTACTAGGCAAAGGCAAGAAGAATCATATCATACAGATTAGTTTAAAAAAATATTGGTATAAACCATAGAATTTGTGGCACCTACTAAATTATAAGTAGGCAATGTAGGACAATCACGTCAGTACCTACATTCATAGATAAACATATTGTAAACAGTACAGATTATGCCAAACAGTAGAATCAAAATTATTAGAGACTGTTGTGCAATATAAGTAGGAGCTATGTAATAGGCAGGATACTGATGAGAAGGTGGTGTATGTACGTAGTGGGCATTGGATAGCATTCCCTTCATCCCCCATAAAACCACAATTTACCCCTTCAAATAACGACAGACAACTTCTTGGAGAAAACAGGCCACAGCATTTATTAACACAACCAAATACTGTATAACTCCTTTTAACATATAACGAAATAATAATTATCATAAATTAACATAAACAATTTGCATATAGTCATACAGTAACCAAAGAAACCGTCCTTGCCAATCTAACTTCCCCAAGGCTCTCACCTCCCCCCCTCGGCATAATAAAAACATCTTCCTTTTCAGGGCTCCCCACCCACTCGGTGGGGCCCAACCATAATGCTCCCCACCGGTCGACTTACAACCCAGTGGGCGGGAAACTTGTTGCTGGCCCGGCTCCTAAGTGGCACTGAGGTCAGTCTAATCTGTCACCACCCACTTCCTCACATCTCACACTCCCACATGTAGCATATAGCCAATCATGCTTTATCCAACCCACACTCATACATGTGCCCCTGTCCGCTAAGCTGCGCACTCTCCCTGGGGCCTTAACCAGAGGCACATTATACATTGTGACAACAGACACATAATAAGCAGGATAGTAGAAGATATTCAGTTATCCTTATGAGAACAAACAACCGCATACTTACTCTTACCTTATCTTCAGATAGTGATGAAGTACTTATGGCAGAGCCTATGGTGATAATAAAAAGATCATTCTGCAGTTGTTTTATCTGCAAAGATATCAACACCAATCCAAGCATATAATCCACAAGTATTACATCAATGCAATGATAGGAGTGACCATCATTTACACAGATCTCGGTACAGAGACCATGTAAAACATATCACCCAAATGTTTGTCATCAACAAGCTACAATATTATATTATGCAGGATGACTCAACAGCTTAAATACACACATTGGTTGCAAATTCCAGATGTAAGGACACCTAGAGGAATCACATAGAAACATAGAATGTGACGGCAGATAAGAACCATTCGGCCCATCTAGTCTGCCCAATTTTCTAAATACTTTCATTGGCCTTATCTTATAGTTAGGATAGCCTTATGCCTATCCCACGCATGCTTAAACTCCTTTACTGTGTTAACCTCTACCACTTCAGCTGGAAGGCTATTCCATGCATCCACTACCCTCTGAGTAAAGTAATACTTCCTGATATTATTTTTAAACCTTTGTCCCTCTAATTTAAGACTGTCCTCTTGTTGTGGTAGTTTTTAAATATAGTCTCCTCCTTTACTGTGTTGATTCCCTTTATGTATTTAAATGTTTCTATCATATCCCCCATGTCTCGTCTTTCCTCCAAGCTATACATGTTAAGATCCTTTAACCTTTCCTGGTAAGTTTTATCCTGCAATCCATGAACCAGTTTAGTAGCCCTTCTCTGATATCTCTCTAAAGTATCAATATCCTTATGGAGATATGGTCTCCAGTACTGCGTACAATACTCCAAGTGAGGTCTCACCAGTGTTCTGTACAATGGCATGAGCACTTCCCGCTTTCTACTGCTAATACCTCTCCCTATACAACCAAGCATTCTGCTAGCATTTCCTGCTGCTCTATTACATTGTCTGCCTACCTTTAAGTCATCAGAAATAATCACCCCTAAATCCCTTTCCTCAGATGTTGTATCAAATATTCTGTACTCTGCCCTTGGGTTTTTATGTCCAAGATGCATTATCTTGCACTTATCCACATTAAATGTCAGTTGCCACAACTCTGACCATTTTTCTAGTTTACCTAAATCATTAGCCATTAGGCTTATCCCTCCTGGAACATCAACCCTGTTGCATATCTTAGTATCATCAGCAAAAATACACACCTTACCATGATATTCTCCATGAATATCAGAAGAGAGGTCCGTAATGGAACTTTATGTTCATGGATTTCCTTCATTGTTCTGGTAACAGGTGATTTTACCTCAAATAGTAAACCTGGTAGAATGGTCTGGGGACTGGAAAGACCTTCCAATGTCAATTAAAAGACTTGCAATACCCAGCATCAAATTTACATGGAGCATATTAGCCTAAAAGAATACATTTTATTACAGAAAGGAAATTATAATGTTCCCCTTCACAACAGGGGAATATGTGGGAAATTCTAATCCTTAACCCCTTAAGAACCAAAAGCATGCCACCCCTGACATATATTAAAGGGATTGCCAAACTCCAGGTCCCCAAGTGATAAAATAGCAGAATACTGAATTTAACAAATAGCACATTCTCCAACCTATAAAGATTATACTTTAAGGACATTTACTCAGTTCTAAAGAATATTTTAAACCAATTACAGAGCATTGATCTAAAATCTGAATAAAATTATAAACCAGACCAGGGGTTACGAACAGGTGAAAAAAAAAGCCAAATTTAACAGCTTTTAAATCAGTTAAATTAGATTTGCGAACGAAAAACATACCAGTGAAAGCAGTCAGGTAATTGCTTCAGAGTTACCTACTTATGGGAGCAATAAATAGCCCAAGCTGTGCTCCTGCAACCAGCAAGATCTACTAAGCTGTGCTACTGCAACCATCAAGATCTACTAAGCTGTGCATCTGTAGTCAGCATATATATATTACGGTTAAACACTGTCACTAAACTTAAAAATAACATTACAGGGGGGAGAGTCAGCGCTAAATAACAAAATAGGGGGGGCAGCAACCCAAAAAAGGGAATCCCTCTTAGACCCTTTAAAAACAAGATGTAAGAATATAAAAAGAAGGTGAGGGTTGCGCCAAAAGTTTTGTAGCAATAAATATGCAATCAGGCCCGGACTGGCCATCGGGCACACCGGGCAAATGCCCAGTGGGCCGCGATGGCCATGGGGCCGAGGCCGGCAGGGGAGATAACAGGATCTCCCCTGCCAGCCCGTGCAGGGCCAGCGCTACCCGAGTGCCGGCCCCGCTGTGTGCTTCCATGGGCCGGTGGGGAGATCAAAGATCTCCCTCACCGGCCCAGAGACACTGTTAAAGGCGGCCGCCCGGGGCTGAGGAGTGAGGGAAGCAGGAGAGAGGACCGGCGGAGCTCTAACCAGCAGCTCCGCCGGGTCCTCTCGCGAGGTCTGAGCGTTGAGGGAAGGAAGCATGGCTGCTTCAATGGCACCACGGCACCCCCCCCCCCTCCCAGGCTAAAGGTAAGAAGGGAAGGGAAGGGAGGGGAGGGGGGGATATAACTTTTTTTTTTAATTATTAACAAAAAAAATT
Source organism: Pelobates fuscus (assembly GCF_036172605.1). NCBI lineage: Eukaryota > Metazoa > Chordata > Amphibia > Anura > Pelobatidae > Pelobates > Pelobates fuscus. The sequence goes on from NC_086317.1 coordinate 482,523,595, forward strand.
TAAATTTAAATAAAAAATCACACTAACAGCCCCCTCACACACACATCATCCCCTCACACACACATCACCCTCAGACACACACAGCACCCTCAGACACACACAGCACCCAGACACACACAGCACTCAGACACACACAGCACCCAGACACACACAACACCCAGACACACACAGCACCCCCAGACACACAGCACCCACACACACACAGCACCTTCATAGACACACAGCACCCATACACACACATCACCCCCAGACACACAACGCACCCAGACACACACATCACCCCCAGACACACACATCACCCCCAGACACACACAGCACCCAGACACACACATCACCCCCAGACACACACAGTACTCAGACAAACAACACCCAGACACACACAGCATCCAGACACACAGCACCCAGACACACACAGCACCCAGACACACACAGCACCCCCAGACACACACAGCACCCCCAGGCACACAGCACCCAGACACACACAGCACCCTCAGAGACACACAGCACCCAGACACACACAGCACCCCCAGACACACAGCACCCAGACACACACAGCACCCTCAGACACACACAGCACCCCCAGACACACACAACACCCCCAGACACACACAACACCCCCAGACACACACAACACCCCCAGACACACACAACACCCCCAGACACACACAGCACCCAGACACACACAGCACCCTCAGACACACACAGCACCCTCGCTCACACACACACACACACACATATATATATATATATATATATACACATATATATATATATATATATATATATATATATATATATATATAATATAAAATAACCCTCAGTGAGTTAACAGACAAATAAAATTAGAAATCTAGAATGTGACGGCAGATTAAAACACCCTCACACACAGCACCCCTCTTACATACACACACACTGCGCCCCTCACACATACAATACGTCCAAATATATATATATATATATATATACACACACACACACTACAGCACCCCTCACACTGCACCACTACACACATTACGCTCCAGATACACGCTAGATCCCTTACCCTATATGCATTCTTAATCCTCTATACACACACACACACAATCTCCTATACACACTCTGGGTCCTTTATACACTCGATCTCCTACACACACACACACTGCACCACCTACACACACACTACATTCCTTGTCAGCAAACACATACAACATTCTCTAAACACACCCTCTCTACAACCCCTACACACACTACGTCACCTATACACACACACTACAGCCCGTATGCACACACTCGCTACATCCCCTATAACACTATGCCCCCTATACACAAACTCTCTACAGCCCATAGCCACACATATTACACCACAAACACAAATTAAATTGACCTATTTACACAATACCACACCACACTCTACACACACGCAATCCCACAAGCAGGCTCCAAACACATGCACCATACACTTTCCTGGCCCTTTTGTCCTCTGGTATCCCACTTGTGGAGACACCAGAGACAATTTAAAAGCAAACACAGCGCAAGCATGTTATTAAATTTGCTTGCGCTGCGCAGAACAAATACAGGGCCTTTTTCTAATGCTAGAGCTCTTCAGCGGGGCTCTGCGCATTGAACTAACATGCTCACTTTGAGAGGGGGCGTGCTTGTCATTAGTGATGACAAAACACACCCTCTCTGGCCCCGCCCCCGTCTTAGGGGGCCGCTCTGATTGAAAAATGCCCGGGCCTAATTTTTTTCCCAGTCCGGCCCTGTATGCAATAGAAAACAGACCAATTGGTCCAGATGATTATACAACAGATAAAATGGTTAGTCTCAATAAAATAACAGTGTAATCCTCAGGAATTGATCCGTCCGGATGGTTAAAATATTCGTACATGTGGATAGACAAGGGGAGATACGACAAACAACCGATAGTGTAATATGCCAAAATCCAAGAGTAAAACGGATAAAAAGAAGGTAGTAAACTCACATTTTAAAGAGCTTAAACCATGGGATACAATGGAGAGGTGGGTCCCTCAGTCCGGTCTGAATATCCAAAGGTTTATAAAAGATAACAATAGTGCTCTCAATTTGTAAAAGAATAAAAATATAAAATATATAAAATTATACTAACAACTGTAGAGCAGAATATACTGCTCTATTGCAGTAGCATTAGTGGAATGATCCCCACCTAGGATTTCTTTGAGTACAGGATACGTAAAAATGCCAGCAATAAATAGTAAAAATAATGCATATACATTACAATAAAAAGAGAATTGGTACAGCTTTAAGTAATCAAAAAACTTTTATTGCTAAAATACACAACTAAAAACCATTAACGCTTTCGCCTCACAGGGCTTCTTCAAAATGGGATAATACATAATCACTGGCAGTATGGGTTTAAATAGGGGTACAGATAATTCAAATTGGTGTCAAAACTGAGGTCGCCAATCAGAATACATGTAATAAAAAAACGGCTTAAAACAGATTCAAACTTATATTTCTGAAAAGTATGTTGCTTTATAAGCTTTAAACGTATTTTAAATATCAGAAACGAGGGTTGAATAGTGGAATGTGAGTGATTTGGTGTAATCACGTGACTTCCGTGATTGTCAGAAGTTTTGCCGCGATAGCCCCTGGGAAATGTAGTCAGGTATATTCGGCTGGTGTATAACGTCAGCAGACATACAAATCTGAGGGCTGGGAGGGGAAGCATGCGCGTGTCAGAGGGATGGTGCTTGGAAACTGTAGTGTAAGTCTCGATGTGCACGAAGCTGCAGCCGACGTGAGGGTGAGGGGGAGTGGCGGAGGATTGTTAAAAAAAACATTTCCTATCTTGATCAGAGCGGAGATGATACCTGGCAATAGAAAAACCTTTGTAGAATTGTCCCATGTGTAAATACATAGGTGTGCACAAAAAAACAAAAACAAACATTAACTCTGTTGAACGGGGGCGTGGTTTGGCACGTGGGCAAGATGGCTGCTTGAGACCTCGGCTCCTAATACTGGGTCCCATTTAATGCAGCTAACAGCTACCTACCTTGTCCAGAAGGGCCGCACACGCAAGTCCTGTCCCCACCAGCCACCGCGGAGCACTCAGACACCTTTCCGGGCCGGACCGATGGACGAGTTCCTGTCCACGCCAGCGGGGCTCGCAGGAACCTTGGTCACACACCACGCGGAAGTCTCTTTGGAGCCTGACATCCCGGGACCCTCCGAGCTCAGCGAGACGACCTCGCCCTAACCCATGTCGCAGCTGAGGGCTGACCTGCGCGCCATCTCACACATGTTCACCAAGGCGGACGCAGGGGCACTGGAGGCCCATACGTGCAGAACTGGCAGTGATCAGGCAGGATGTCACTTCCCTTCAGGCTAGGGTGACCACACTAGAGGCTTCAGCCACCACTTCCACCGAGCGACACCAAGCTGCTGAACTAGCAGCCACAAGGCAGGGAAACATGCTGCTGGATGTACGGAGCCAGGTAGAAGACCAGAACAATTGGGGCAGGAGAAGCAATATTAGGATCCGTTGCCTACCTGACAGCGTACAGGGGGAGCCGCTTGAGACCACGCTGCAAGCACTCTTCAATTTTATCCTGGGAAATGACGACCCAGAGACCTTCCAATTGGACCGCGCACACAGGGCTCTCCGCCAACCCAGGTGGCACGCCCTGGGATGTAATTTGCTGCCTACACTCGTTCCAACAAAAAGAACGTATAATGCGCCAGGCCAGAGACCGCCAGATATGGCAATTCCGCAATGCAGCGGTCAGTTTGTATCAAGACCTGTCACCGCTCACTCTGGATGCACGGCGGGCACTACGCCCTATTACGAGTCTCCTCCACAACCACAACCTGACGTACTGGTGGGGCTTCCCCTTCTGCCTAAATGCAAGGTCCGGCGAAGCCTGGGCCACCATCAAGGCGCTAGAAGATGTGCCGAGTTTCCTCAGGGCCCTTGAGCTACCCCACACGACAGTTCAAAACTGGATCCTACACCCAACCACCCTGCCACCCGGAGAACAACGAGCACGCCCACGTCAGCCCCATGCACCCCACTCGCCTTCCGCCACAGCTGGCCGGGCCACACCACACAGATTAGAGGAATGAGTTTTGCGTTACTCCATGCACCACCAGGTACTCCACTATCCAGTCCCAACCAATGCAACACTGACCAACACACACACACACTCACTGACAGACACACTCACTGACAGACACACACAGACACTGACAGACACACAAAGACACTGACAGACACACAAAGACAGACACAAACACACTCACTGACAGACACACTCACTGACAGACACACATACACATACACACACACACACACACACACTCACTGAAAGACACACAATCACTCACTGACAGACACACTTACTGACAGAGGCACACACACACACACTCACAGCTAGACACTCACTGGCAGACACAGACACACACTAACAGATCATGAGATGGACCTTGAGGGACAATACCTTTTTGTGAAAGGGCGTATCAACAGCTTTACACCACGATATATGCCCCCAACTCCCGCCAACACATATTCATCACAAAGATGCTGCGGCTGCTGGCAAATTTCTCAGAAGGGCTGTTGAAATTGGGAGGTGACCTCAACGTATCATTAGACCCTTCCTTGGGCACATCAAGGGGAAGGAGTGCAACTACATATCCGCGTATTAGATGTATCAAGAAAGCCTTGCGGACTTTACACTTAGTAGACTGCTGGAGGACTCTCCATCCGGAGACAAGGGACTACTCGTATTATTCGGCGGTGCATGGACCGTACACTAAAATAAACTACCTCTTTCTTCCCCAAACGTACTTGACCTTACTCCAAGACTCGACCATCGGATACATCACATGGTTTGACCATGCACCGGTGTCAGATGAAACCAAGGGAGCGAACATTGCACCTGAATGAGTCATTACTTCTATCACCGCTGATGGCCTCATTTAACTCGCTTTTAAAAGATGACAGACATGGAAAGGAATCGCTCATGGCTCATATCACCATTCTACACAAAGAAGGCAAAGATCCTGAACAATGCGCCAGCTATCGACCGATTTCTTTACTCAACTCCAACTGCAAACTGCTAGCCAAGATACTAGTGACCCGTTTGAAGACAATCCTCCCATCTCTGATACATCCAGATCAAAGTGGGTTCATGCCGGGAAGGGAAGTGAATGCTCCATTAGGCTCCTCGACCTTATGCACTTAGCTACCACTTTGCGCCGTCCCCTGGTCATGCTCTCAACAGACGCAGAAAAGGCATTTGACCGGGTGGACTGGTAAAACATGTTTAGCACACTACAGAACATGGGTTTTGGGGAACCCTTCTGCAAGTGGATCCGGGCTCTTTACTCTGAACCAATGGCTAGAGTGCGTGTGAACGGGGGCCTCTCCATGCCAGTATGAATTACGAATGGGACACGGAAGGGATGCCCACTCTCCCCCGTACTATTTGTCCTCAAGCTGGAGCCTTTTCTATGTGCACTTCGATCCAACCCCTCTATCCATGGAATCCGATTTGCGGGGGTGGAGCATAAAGTCTTGGCCTACGCAGACGACCTTTTGTTCTACATAGAGCAACCGCAAATCTCCCTCCCAAACATTATAGCCGAATTCAAAACTTAAATAAAAAAATATTTGCAATTTCAAACTCAATCTGGACAAGTCAGAGGTGAATAATGTCACGGTTCCAACACGAGATCTAGACAACCTAAAGACACACTTTCCCTTTCACTGGTGCACAGACCGCATCAAAAACCTTGGGATCTGGGTCCCTAAGAACTTACACCAGCTGTACCAACTGAACTTCCAACCCCTGCTCACCTGCCTCTCCACGGACATGAAATCGTGGACTACACCACATTTTTCATGGACGGGAAGCATCAATTCCATCAAGATGAATATTCTCCCTCGAATCCTATACCTTTTCCAGACAATCCCGATTGACCTCCCACACACCTTTTTTCGATCCCTTAATTCGCCTCTGACAAAATTCATATGGAAGCGGCACAGACCACGTATACGACTAGGACACCTGATGTTGCCAAAGGAGGTAGGGGGACTTAGTCTACCAAACATTGTCGTTATTACAAAGCCACACACTTGGTGAGAATTGTAGCCTGGCATGAAACCGACTCACGGAGGATCTGGACAATGCTGGAGAGAGATGCTTCGAAGGGAGGTATCCCAGAAGCGGTGTGGCTCCCGGACGACATGACTAAAAAATGAACACGCGAAGAACCCTTTATTGGGGCGACTCTGAAGGTTTAATACCAGACAAGCTTTCGACTCTCCCTAACAACGCTGACCGGCCCGATGTACCCAGTCACAGGCAACCCGGCGTTTCCAGCTGGACAGGATGTGAGGGCCCTGGGGTTTCTGGGGAAGGGACAACACATACGTCTCTCGGAGCTGTGTAGGGGCCAAGCTCTGATACCCCTGTGGGAATTCTTACAAGACCGCAAACCAAATATAATAGAGCAATTTCGGTACCACCAGCTAAACCACTTTCGAGAGTCGGTTGTCCACCAACTACAGCTTACGAGACCTCTGCTCCCTTTCGAGGAGATTTGCTCGAAAGGGGAAGGCCTCCATCATAGTATATCAGTCCTCTACACACTCCTGCAGCAGGCGGATGCTGCCCCTTCTATGAAGTACCAGGTGCATTGGGAAGAGGCATTACACACCCAGTATTCTCCACCCGAATGGGACAAGATGGGCTTGTGCACGGCCCTCAGCTCATGATGTGCCAAATATCAGGAAATCAACGACAAAATACTTACTCAGGGGTACGACACACCACAGAGGATCCATAAATATCAACCGGAAACCCCTGAACACTGCTGGAGATGCGGGACGGAGGTGGGCACTCTCCTTCACATTTTCTGGGCATGCCCACTCATAAAAACGTACTGGGAACAAATATACGAGGCAATGCGGAACATATCCTACTCAACAGAACAGACCTACCCATATCGAGGTATAAGAAAACGGTGTCCCGACACCTCCTAAAGGCAGCAAAATCGCTGATCCCAGCATTGTGGCGACAGAAACAGTTGCCTACGTTCCAACCCTGACTCCAGAGAGTGGAACAAATCAGACAAGAGGAAGCCAAAATAGCAGCGGTAAGTGGAAGGCTGGAGAAACACGAAGAGATCTGGAGGACATGGACGTACTACCTGTGCAACCGGGAGGAGTCTGGAAACCAACCCGCCAGGTAAGGGGAGGAGTGGAGGACCTGGGTGCGCTTGCGGTGTGATGGGCGGAGGCAGCCCGCGGGACCGGGGCCGGGTGTTCCAACCCAGCCTGTTCCTCACCCCCTTCCCTTCTCTCTATCACTAATTTCACTGTGCCTCTCCCCTCTATCTCTTCCTTCACATACATACAACGGAATATACCTAATGACCCTACCTAATAGGGTACATCCGCCTTTTCGCTATCTCAATCCATGGCTGACACTCTGATAGTGACAATCCGACCAATGGTACCAGCACGGCATCTCAGTCCTCTGTCAGGCGCCTAAAGTACATGGGGCAAGGTACGCCTCGGACACATAGTGGGGACTCTATCTCAGGGTGCGTAAATTGGAGACAAACATACCATGCATGAACGGGTTAGACAGATCCATAACAACCCCCAGGGGCATATGACATAGGACAGACAATAGGTAGAGAGAACAGACGTGTTGATACAGAAGAAGACGTGCTACCCACATGACCAGAACTACACCGGGACACCTGACACATGATACAAACAAACACAGGGAAAAGGCAGGGGGAGCCCTGGGATGTAGGACAGAGACACAGAGGCTGAAATATAGGACTGTAACACCTCCATACCCCCTAGACCCTCCAAAGGAGGTGCAGTAAACCTTAGCGAATTAGACAATAAGGGGTCATACAAAATTAAGTCCAACCAACAACGCACGTAAATACCCAGCCACCTAACCCCTGATGTGTATGCTTAGATGGGGTTAGCAGCCTGAAGGATGTATTCACTCGAACTTAGGTACCTTAATTTGTTGTTTAAATGCTATTCTATTTCTACTATCTGTACCACCTAATACTTTGAAAAATATTCTAATAAACAAAGATTGAAAAAAAAAAACTCTGTTGAACATTACCATGCTCATTTTGGAAATCAAATCTCCTTCTCTCCTGGGAGAGGCACTCAGACAGGTTCAGTAACACCTGCAATCTATCTGAAGTGGTAAAATGTGTTAATTGCTTATCCTGAAACACCTGTGGGAGAAGAAATCTAATGCAAAGCATGTTTCCTTATCTATTTCATTTAAAAAACTGAAATAGAAAATCCACTGTATGTAATAGTTACATACCCAGTACAACAGTGCATTTGGCTATATTACATTTCAAAACACAGACCTTAAATCAGTTGCATGTATTAAATATACTAAGGCTGTGTAGAAATTGGGTTTATATAATAATACCAACCTGCATACAGAATATATGAATCACATACCTTGTGGGCGTTTCTTAAACATGCGCCTTATACACAGAGATATCAGTCACATATACGGAGTCTGTTGAAACAGTAAATCATCCATAGCCTACATCTGCTATATACAGTGACACTGTGCCTGCACACATGTTAAGATTATATAAGTGAGATAAATTGAGGCTGTGTTTTAACAGAACTTCATGCACATATTATACAACTCACATATACTGAGGTTGTGACTAATAGCAATCCACACACATAACTTGTATTAGATTGGACCAGTGGCGTACATACCAGGGTCGCAGGGGTCGCGGCTGCGACCGGGCCCGGCCCACCAGGGGGCCCGGCCGCCCCTGCGACCCGGTATGTACGCTCTGGGCCAGCCTCTTCTCCTGGGGGGCCCAGGAGCCGGCCACCTCCGGGCCCCCCGAGGCTGGCCCTGCTTACACCCGGCGGCCGGTCAGGCTGGCTGGTGCGCGAGGGAGCACTCTCCCCTGCGTGCTTCCTCTTCAGCTCCCTCGCGCACCGCACTGATACCGGAGCCGGAAGATGATGTCATCTTCCGGCGCCGGTATCAGTACGCGGCGCGCGAGGGAGCTGAAGAGGAAGCACTCAGGGGGGAGTGCTCCCTCGCGCACCAGCCAGCCTGACCGGCCGCTGGGTGACCGCCCCCCCAGGAGCCCAGCAGCACCACTGGACCCCAGGGAATCCCCTCAGCACTCCAAAAGGTAGGGAGGCTGGGGGGATTAAATTTAAAAAAAAACGTGTAAGTGTGTGTGAGTGTGAGTGTGAGTGTGTGAGTGTTAGTGAGTGTGTGTGTGTTAGTGAGTGTGTGTGTGTGTTAGTGTGTGTGTGAGTGTTAGTGAGTGTGTGTGAGTGTTAGTGAGTGTGTGTGTTAGTGAGTGTTTGTGTGTGTGTGTTAGTGAGTGTGTGTGTGTGAGTGTTAGTGTGTGTGTGTGTTAGTGTGTGTGTGTGTGTATGTGTTAGTGTGTGTGAGTGTGAGTGTGTGTGTGTGTGTTAGTGTGTGTGTGTATGTGTTAGTGTGTGTGTGAGTGTTAGTGAGTGTGTGTGAGTGTTAGTGTGTGTGTGTGTGAGTGTCAGTGTGTGTGTGTGTGTTAGTGTGTGAGTGTGTGTGTTAGAGTGTGTGTGTCTGCTAGTGAGTGTTAGTGAGTGTGTTACTGTGTGTGTCTGTTACTGAGTGTGTTTGTGTGTGTGTGTTAGTGAGTCTGTTTGATGTCTGTTAGTGAGTGTGTGTTTGTCAGTGAGAGTGTATGTTTTGTAAGTGACTGTGTATGTATGTCTGCCGCTGAGTGTGTCTTTGTCAGTAAATGTGTGTGTCTGTTAGCTAGTGTGTATGCATTTGTTCGTGAGAGTGTGTGTTTGTGTCTTAAGCACTTACCTTTCTCCAGCGCCGGACTCCCATGGCGCTGGGGATCCCTCCGCCTCTCAGCTCCGAATGCGCATGCACGGCAAGAGCCGCGCACGCATTCAAACCGCCCATAAGAAAGCATTACTCAATGCTTTCCTAGGGACGTTCAGTGTCTTAAAATGGCGGAAGCGCCTCTAGCGGCTGTCAGTGAGACAGCCACTAGAGGCTGGATTAACCCTCAGTGAAACATAACAGTTTCTCTGAAACTGCTATGCTTTCAGCTGCAGGGTTAAAACTAGAGGGACCTGACACCTAGACCACTTAATTGAGCTGATGTGATCTGGGTGTCTGTAGTGGTCCTTTAAGTGTGTGTGCATCTGCATGCAGTGGCGTACATACCGCGGTCGCAGCTCTGCAACCCCTGCGACCAGGTGCCCGCCGCCATGTGTTGCTGCCCCGGCCCGCGCAGAGTAAGCGCGAGGGGGGGGGGCCCACGGATCAATTTTCGCACCGGGGCCCCATGGGTCATGTGTACGCCACTGGATTGGACTCATAATATAGAGGCTGTGTCTTATATCATTCACATATATTGTTGTGTTTCCGCTAATACATCACGCATAATATGGACACATATACTGAAGCAATGTCTCCACACCAACTTACATATAGAGCATATCGAGAACACACACTAAGGCAGAGTCTTCAGACCAACTCATACACAGACAATAAAGTGCATACATATACTTTGGCTGTCTGCTCTTAGTAATTCATACATAGAGCATATAGTGCATACATATACTGAGGAGGTGTCCTCATAGTAACCCATATATAGAGCATATAGTTGATAGTTATACTTAGGCTGTGTCCTCATAGTAACTCATATATAGAACATATAGTTGATAGTTATACCGAGGCTGTGTCCTCATAGAAACTCTTACATAGAGCAGATACTGGACACACACACTGAGACTGAGTCTTCAGACCAATTCATACATAGAGCATATAGTGGAAACATACTGATGCAGTAGCACAAACCAGTTAATTTACAGATACTGAGGCCCAGTGGTCTCATATGTGTCCAGGCAGAGATATGCTGTTGCTGGGTCTTCAGGGATAAGAGGCTGAACCCTGGCCTGGCTTCACGTAGGTAGTATATCCCATACATCCCCTGAAGGGGTACCCAATCTGGCCTGTTGCTGGGTCTTCAGGGATAATAGGCTGAACCCTGGCATGCAGTTAACCATTTTCATCCCCTAAAGGAGAGGTTGGGTCCGACCCCCAGTCACTACAGGGGGTACCCAGGCTAGCCATTTTTACAATAGTGCATTGCTGGGTCTTCAGGGCTTAGAGGCTGAACCCTGGCAGGGCTACAAAAATATTGCCTGGTGAGCATAAAAGAAAAATTTAGGTTTGCATAGCAGACTCCTTTCAAACTGCTGTGAAGGGCAGGAAAAAGACTGCCTGATGGGAAGGAGGAGGATCTATTTATTCTAGTTTCAGAGTTCTATTTCCTGTCCTTTCTGCTGGGGAGAAGCTAACCCATGAGTAAGTGCTGCCATGATTGATCAGGAAAGATGGTATTACACACCACTTAAATTGAAAAAGATGTATCCCACGACTTGCACCATGAAAGGGGACGGACTCCAAGATGTCAAAACATCCATGAAAACATGTTTTTTTCTGATTTTCCCAGGCAAACTACCCAAGGCTTACAAACAAATAGGAGCATTGATTATATTAGCCGCTTGTAGCCTGATAGCCCTCCACGTGAATCAACGAGTGTGTCCCACTAGGGCCCAACTCGTGGAGCACATCCACCTGTTTCACACATATGAGCACATGGCCATAGAAGTACCAAGAGAAAAGGACTCATTTCACACAGAATGGCAACCTTGGGTGGAGTGGTATATGAAAGATAATATTGCTGCTTAGTACTCTCAGGAAGGCCTATGTGACCCCATCTGCCCTAGGATTTTCGCCTCTAAGATATGTAAAGAAGATGTTAATGATGATTGTAGCAAGTTGATCCCTACCCCCTTCTTTTTTCTTTTCTGTACCCCTCTCGCTTCCCTAGACAGTATGGTCTGTTCTATCCAGTCCGATGGCTTAATACTATGATACGCAAAGTCACAGAAAGTGGTCAACTCCAAACTACAGGAATGTAGAACGACATATTAGCTAAGAATTAAGAGGGAGAATAGATAGGAGCGCACCCAAGAGACAGGGACAGTATTGCTGCATGATGGGCCAAAATAGAAACCTAGATAAAATGATTTATGTCATTATCTATTGTGTAGCAACTGCATGTCATATAAAGTATGTCGATCAGGAGTTACTGTGTTAAGACATTGCCATGGATTTGAAAATGTAATGACTAATGATTTTTTCTAATATCGCTTCTGTACCTCCAATATACTGTTGGACTGTAAATGCTGGTGTTCCTTTTGATACGAATGTGACTTATGATACTGTCTTCCCCCCATGTTGTTCAAAATCAATAAAATCCTGCAAAAAAAAAAATCCTCAATAAAAATATATTTACGAAACGTACGTACGAAACATACGCATTTAATTTTAAAATAATGTGATGTAAAGTTATAATCCATTTTTGAAATGTGACACAAAGTAACTGCAAATATAGACAACAGATAATAATTTCTTTATTCAGTTCAACTGGGACATCTTTTTAATTGCAGCATTAGTCGAAGTCATTATACAGTTTGAATCCTTTGAGGATTCTCTGTCATGTTAATGTGAAGGACAGTGCTTATGGGATTTAACTTGTCAGCAAAACATTAGTGTTTAAAAGACCAAGATAAAGACATTGAGTTTAATCAACATACCAGGAGACCCTGTCTGTGATTTAATCTTCCAGTATTTTTACCTGTAAATTATCAGTATTACCTTTATTATAATTTTTATTATAGGTTTAATTGTAGAAAAGAAAACGATAAAGGATATGGAAAATGGGTCACTCACCTACACTAATTTTATACTTGTTGGACTTGTAGAGATGGAGAGATTTAAATATCTATATTTTGCCATGTATTGCTGTGCCTATCTTAGTGCTATATCTCTCTACATTCTGATTGCATTTATTATCTGGACTAAGCCAAGCCTCCATAAACCCATGTACATTTTTCTCTGTAATCTGATGATCAATGGGATTTTCGGAAGCACAGCTTTCATACCCAAACTACTGATTGACTTAATTTCTGGTTCTGTAACTATCTCTAAAAATGGATGTCTCTTGCAAGCATTCTGTATCCAGAGCAGTGCATGTATAGACACTTTACTGTTCACCATAATGGCATATGACAGGTATTTGGCAGTTGGCTTTCCTTTGAGATATCCAACTCTAATGACCAATGGAAAAACATACAAATTTATAATTGCAATATGGATTGCTATCTTGATAACACAGGCTCCTTTTGTAGCAGGTGTTGCAAGTCTCCCCATGTGTGATATTGTCATTAACAACGTCTATTGTGATACGATGTCCCTCATGAAATTGTCTTGTGGCACAGCTTCATTATTTAATATCTTTGGAAGTTCTGTGAGCTTTTTTCTTTTTGGGTTCTCATTATCTGTTGTAGCCTATTTTTACATACGGACCTTTGTGATATGTCTGCGTATCTCTGGTGATGCCAGTCATAAAGCGGTCCATACACTGGTGACTCACCTCATAGCCTTCTCCATATTTATGGTGTCAATATTATTTGTTGTTTTTCGTTATAGACTAAACATTGTGTCTCATTCCAACATAGTACACCTTGCTCTTGCAGTGACCGGTCTTTCAATCTCTATGACTGCAAATCCGTTTATATATGGACTGCGAATAGAAGTTCTGAGAATCAAAATAATTAAAAAAATAAAATGTGTTTAATCTGAGTATGACAGGTAAAATATATATTCTTTGGTATTCAATATGGGTATTTATTCCTGATTCAGTAAAAGGTCTTGACGCAGTATTTTAATGGTCAGACTAATTGTATCGACGTAAGTATTTTCCAGTTAGGACTGACTTAAATCTGCAAACAATGGGGCACATAGCATGGAAGGAGGGAGGGCAATTTGATTTGGGGAAAGCGCAAAACTGGAGGAGTGGAGAATATGTATGGGGAAATGAAGCTATAAAAGGGTGTTGTGAGTGGTGGAAGTAGGGGTCGCATAGTCAGTTTGGATGCAGGTATATAAAGAAATTGTTTTCAATCCAGAGTTTAAATGTCAAACATGTATCCATGTTATAAACTTGTCATTACAGTCTTAACAAGCAATATAAAATGCTGGTTTCTAAAACATGTAAAGCTGGTTTGATCAACTTGTATCTACAGTCCTTCTCACATAATATTACTGTACCTATGGTTACCATGTCGATTAACTGACTACGCTGTATTTACGGTCTGAAAGTTAATCACAAACATGTTTTTCCTAAGCTACTATTGTTTATAAGGTAGAACCTCCCACCTAGTATAATCTTTTATTTATTTTTTACTCTCACTATTTAGCAAATGTGTTTGTGATTGAAAAATATTACATGTAGAAATTCAAACTATTGTATTTCCCACTATCCTGAAACTGGCAACCTCCATCTTGGCATCTGTCAGTCATCATTATAAATGTGACCCTTTTCTGTCATTGAATTTTGATAGTCGTAGAGCAAGCATGTCAAACTCAAAGTCTGGCATGGGCCACATAATACCTTACATTTTCATAGAAACGTAGGTTTATTTAAAAAAGTACAGTATTAAAAAAACAGCATTCCCCTCTACTAAATCCCAGCCCCCCTCTACCACCCTGTGCCAAATCTGATCCTCCCGCTGACACACACATATTCCCTGACAGACACACAGGCACACTGACAGACACACACACATACTCACTGACAGACACACACACATACTCACAGACAGACACACACACATTCTCACTGACAAACAAACACACACACATACTCACTGACAAACAGACACACATATACAGACACACTGACAGACACACACACGCACACACACACTAACAGAAATACACACACACACTGACAGACACACACTCTGACAGACACACAAACACACACACATACACTTACACACACACACACACACACACTGACAGACACACACATACTCACTGACACACACACACATACTCACTGACAGACACACATACACACACACACACTCACTGACAGACACAAACACACAGATAGACACAGACACACACTCACTGACAGACACACACTCACTGAAACAGACTGACAGACACACACACTCACACACTTACACATTCTTGCACACACACACACTTTTCTTTATTGCTTCTTACCTTCTTAAAGTTCTGACATCTGCTCTGTTAAAAGGTCTGGTCAAACACTGAAACCTGCACGGGCCCAGATATGCTCTGCAATCTGGTTAGGGATATAGAAACTTCTCCAATCCTGCATTGCTATGCCATAACTATGTCATTGTTAACCCATTCCTATGTATTGCACCCCTGTCTCAACTTGCATAAATATAGTCACCTTATAGTCAGTCAGTGCTACTCAGTAATGAATTCTGTAACTTCACTTTCGTTCAGTCCTTTAGCGTCCTGTTCTTGTTCCGGCTCAAGGACTCTCCAGCTTGCCCCAATGGATGAGTGTACAAAAATATGATAAAAATGCACTCGAGTTAATGAGATGGTCATTTTTTACTTAAGCATTGCCTCAGTAATAAGGCTGGAGGGCTGTTGGTATGTAGTGTATATATTATATAAACATAAATGTTGTGGTTGATTCAAACTTCTGTTTGTAATTTAAAATAAAATAGTACAGTGGATGAACTTCCCTTGCGTAAATATATATGTCATGTCAAAGTGATAATATTGGTAGTAATAATCAATTAATATATTAATACGGATATAAGACTATTACCACCATGTGCAGCAGTGCTAGGAGGATGAACTTTCATATCCCTTCCTCACAGGACATGAAGAAAATCATATTGGATTGGATAAAGGAGCCCGCATTGAGCAGGGTCACCACCAAAGAACCAGGCAAGCCAAGAAGCTGACCGATAACACATATATATATATATATATATATATATTAATATTTGTTGGTGAGTGTGTATTTGTCATTGTGTTTGATTGTGTGTGTGTGTGTGTGTGTGTGTGCAGGGTGAGAGCATGATGTGTGGATGCTGTTTGATTGATTGACATTTTGGTCAGGAAATGTAGATTCTGTGTGATTGATGCATGTTATGTAAATGCTGTGTGATTGATGCATGTAATGGGGATGCCAGGCCTGGACTGGCCATCGGGCAAACCAACTGGCCCCTTTAAGGCTGGTGCTCTCTTACCTCCGGTCCATAGAGGGAGCATTGTGCAGTGGGAAAATCAAGGATCTCTCTCACCAGCCTGCATACTGATGCACAGCGTAGGCCCTGTGCACATGATGTACACCTGTCAAGGTGTGTAGAATAGATATTTCTTCCACTGGACCACAAGGGAAAGAATTACGCCCCAGCATCCTTTCCTGCCAAGTATCACAGCATAGGCCCTGTGCACATGGTGTACACCTGTCAGGGGGTGTAGACCAGATACTTCTTCCACTGGACCACGGTTTAAAGGATATACTCTATTTTATTGAGAGCACTATCTGTTGCCTTTTTTAATTCTTCCTGAGTGTGTGGACGTGGTGGACATTTGTTGCATATCCTTTAAAGCGGGGATTAAACCGCTGTACGCCCATACTACTAGAGCTGGCTATAGCTCTTCTAAATGTAAGTGTTTCATCGTTATCTTGTACTTTTATCTAATTGTATTATACAGTCTGCACTATCACCTGCTCCTGTTTCCTGTCTCTCATATCATCTTGGTGTGAACGTGGTTGACAGTTGACGTTTAACCTTTAAAGCGGGGATTATACCGCCGTATGCCTATACTGCTAGACTAAGCCAAGCTTCCATGAACCTATGTACATTTGTCTCTGTAATCTGATGATCAATGGGATTTTCGGGAGCACAGCTTTCATACCCAAACTACTCATTGACTTAATTTCTGGTTTTGTAACTATCTCTAGATGGATGTCTCTTGCAAGCATTCTGTATCCAGAGCAGTGCATGTGGTTACACTTTACTGTTCCCCTTTATGGCTTATGACAGGTATTTGGCAGTTGGCTTTCCTTTGAGATATTCAACTCTCATGACAAATGTAAAAACATACAAATGTATAGCTACAATATAGATTGTTATCTTACTGATACTGACTCCATTTGTAGCAGGTCTTGCTAATCTCCCCATGTGTGATAAGGCCATCAGCAACACCTATTGTGATACAATGTCCCTCACAAAATTGTCTTGTGGCGCAGCTTCATTATTTAATTTATATTTGGAAGTTCTGTGAGCTTTATTCTTTTTGGTTTCTCCCTATCTGTTGTAACCTATTGTTACATACGGACCTTTGGGATATGTCTGCGTATCTCTAGTGACAAAAGTCATAAATCAGTCCAAACGTTGGTGACTCACCTGATAACCTTCTCCATATTTATGGTATCAACACTATTTATTGTTTTTCGTTATATAATAAACATTGTTTCTGAGTCCCGTATATTACACCTCGCTGTTACATTGTCTAGCGCATCTCTCACTGTGATTACAGCTCCTTTCATACATGGAATTCTAAATGAAACTTTAAGAAGTAAATTGATCTAAAAAATCTGTATATTTATGTTAAGATGAATTATGGATAAGGTTACTTTTATCATAAATAACAACTACTGGTAGACGGGGACCAGACAGGCTACAGTAGGCTCAAATGAATGAACCACTATTTTGAAAGCACCCGTAACCATGGCTGGTTGTTTGTAATGTAGAGACTGACCATTACCAGGTCTTTACTGGTGTATTATAATATAATGTTATTATAAACTATAATGTTGTTATGTAGTCAGCGGAGACATTCTTTTCACTGCTTATGACTCACAGTATCTACAATATTATCTACAATATTCAGTTATGTCCCCTATTCTATTATTATTATTATTATTTTACTATGAGAATCATTAGAATTGAGCTTAAAATTTGTTTGCAATATTCAGTTGTAAGAACAATTACGTGACACTGGAAATTAGTTGGACGTAGGAGAAATAACAATGAGGAAGCACAGCCTCTTGTAGAAGAGGTTCATATTATAATTTATGTTTATTTAATTGTTGTTACATGTGTGTTGTGTTTTTTTCTATCTATTGTATGTTATCTCTATGCACTTCTAATTTTTACCTTTGTTAAATAACTTGTTTTCCTGTCACTATAGTGTTAATAGGTCCCAACCCCCTCATGGCCCCCTCCCACCGGGCTGCGGTATGTTAGATGTGTGGCGTTTATAGAGAAAATAATTGTGCCAGTATTAACAATAATAATGTGAGCGAAAGGTAGCTCATAACTATAATACTAAGCTTATTGGTGGAACATGCATTGATTTTATGCAAACAGGTGACAATATGTTTTGTGCACATCCCTAGCCTAAGTTACCCAGATTTTAACTTTTGCACAATTAGGGGAAGAGGCTTCCTAATTACAGGTGTCCCGAACTGAGCTTGCAAAAGGCAGTCCGGTTTAGGTTCAGGTTGTGGCATAAGTGTTTCCGACGTGGATGGTTTGGGTATAAATTCAGCCGCTGTGCATACGCGATGCTAATCAAAACCAGAGAGAAAGGAGGGTTAAACCTTCCGGACATTGAAACATACCACAAGGCAATCCACTTATGTAGAATATACGAATGGACCAAAACTGAACCAACACAACAATGGGTTCACTTGGAAAACACATTCTCAGATATCCCGTTAGAGGTAAGACCATGGCTACTCAGGAACCAAACAATATCTCACTCCAGCACAAACTCACACCCCACAATAAAAGCCACACTCCAAACATGGTATAAGTTAGCTAAAACTTCTTTAATCTCACCATACCCCTCCCCATTATACCCGCTCACAAACAATCCGGGATTCCAAAGAGGACACTCAGATATAACCTACAACAAATATCATAAGGGCAAAACGTTAGTACTATGAGACGTGACTGTAGATAAACTGAAAACTCTACAACAAATACTGCCCAATGAAACCCCTACAGGGAACCAAAGACTACACTACACTCAGTTAATTCACTTTATCAAAAACCAGGCATTAGTACCCAAAGGAACCCGAGCCCTAACAGTATTCGAACAATTGTGCCTAAATCACCAGCACACAAAAAAGATCTTATCCACTAAGTACAAGGTAATCAGGGACGCACAAGAACTACAACCCCCCAAATGTACCTTAAAATGGGCAGATGAATTACAAGTAGAGATCACACAACAACAATGGCGAGCTATATTCCTAACGATACACAAATCAACCACCTCCACTATAGCCCAAGAAAGTAACTACAAGCGTATAACACGTTGGCACTACACACCGGTAAAACTTAAGCAAATCTATAACTCGTAAAAGGGCGAATGCTGGAAATGCCATCATACAGAGGCGAACCACTCACACATCTGGTGGCTCTGCCCGATTATAGATAAATTCTGGAGCAGGATTCCCACACTCATCCAACTAATAATAGACGCCACTTACACCGCAACACTTCTTCTTCCTAATACCACCACCAGGGTACCACCACTAGGACTATGCAGGGAACAAGCTATTCTCTTCAAACACCTAGTTATGGCGGCCACACAACTAATCCCCAAATATTGGAAGCAAACACAAGCACCAACAATTAGAGAGTGGATCCTCAGAGTAGAGGATATCAAACAAATGGAGGGGGTGACTTACGCTAAATTAAAGAACTACCAATATTTCTCAAAAATCTGGGACCCTTGGATCCGATTCACAAAAACGAGAATAAATTGACAACAATAGAGAATACTTTCTCCTCTCCCCACACACACACACGCAACGTAACTATAAACACATACTCTGCGTAACTATAAATTGTAACAAACCTTACCTGAACCCAATACCATATGAGAACATCAGAATAGATTCAATGTAGGAGCTCACGCGACCCATATTTCTACACGAAAGCTGATACCAATACTACCAGTCCATTATCTTGTTGTACAGCTGTATAATTTAAATGAAAACTTATGTGCTATGTTTAACTACATGTCGAAATGTAACAAGATGTACCAACGCAACTATCATCTTAATGTTCATACACTATTGTTAACACTTTGTTTGTATCTTTTGAACCGTCAAAAAAAATAAATTAATTAATAATAAAAAAATTGGGTATTTTGTATAGAGACGAGTACAGATTTCTCAATAAGGAATGTGCTATCATCCCGGTTATTTATGTTCTTCCTAAGATTCACAAGGACCCAGTACAACCTCCAGGCAGACCTATTGCGGCAGGGGTAGATTCTCTACTATCACCTTTGTCACAATACATTGACACTCTTCTGCAACCCCTGGTCTTGAAAACTAGAGCTCATCTAAAGTATTCCATTAACCTTCTCCAAACATTACATAATGTTGTTTGGTTAGAGGGATACATCCTTGTAACCAGTGATGTAAGTAGCCTATATACAGTTATCAAGCATCATGTGGGTTGCGAGGCAGTGGAGTATTTTTTAAGAGCATCTAATTCTTTCAAGGAAGAACAGATCAGGTTTATTATTGATGGTATTAAGATCATACTACAGTTCATCAACAGGCCATAGCAGTATCCAGCAAAGTAACATCCGCTCAATTAAAAAGTCACTGGGCGACATGAGCTTGGTGGACTGCTGGAGGACCCTCCACCCCGACACAAAAGATTATACCCACTACTCAGCGTTACATGGTCGATACTCCCGTATCAACTATGTGTTTACCAGACAAATTGGGCTCCCACGACTACTCTCGGCCACTATTGAGCCGGCTACATGGTCGGATCATGGGGCGGTCTGTATCACGCTAGAATCCCCACTTTTTAGATCCACAAGATGGACTTGGAGGCTCAATGAAGCATTGCTCCTAGACCCGGGAACATGGGAACAGATCTCACAGGACCTGACTCACTACTTCCAAGATAATGGAACAACAAACACATCACCAATCCCGATATGGGAAGCACATAAGAGCGTAATCCGAGGATCGCTCATTCGTATTGCCTCCCAAAAGAAAAAAAACGCACAAAGAGAAATGGGTGACCTTTATCAACAAATCACCACCCTGGAAACGCAACACAAAAGATCCCAACTAGTGACGACATACGGGGAACTAGTACAAGCTAGAAGGCAACTCAAGAAACTCCTGATGAAGCGCTACCTACGCTCCATTCAACAATCCAAGGTTTTCTTCTACACCCATGCCAACAAGAGAGGGCGATACCTCGCGAGACTGCTAAAAGGAAACACCCCCTGTGCCAAGGTCCGCAAACTACGACTATCCTCGGGCACCACTTTGATTCACCCAACTGAAATTGCCGAGGAGTTCAGGACATACTATAATACGCTATATAACCTACGGACTCAGAACCACAATAACAACGAGGACACCGACAACACCAGGATCCAAGAATACCTACGAAATGCAGGGCTGCAGAAGTTGCAAGAGGAAACAGCGACCGCCCTCGACGAACCGATCACAGAAGAGGAACTTGCGGCGGCATTGAAACTGACAAA
This sequence comes from Pelobates fuscus, assembly GCF_036172605.1. NCBI lineage: Eukaryota > Metazoa > Chordata > Amphibia > Anura > Pelobatidae > Pelobates > Pelobates fuscus. The sequence continues at coordinate 482,545,047 of NC_086317.1, forward strand.
AACTGGAAAGGCACCGGGACCAGATGGATTCCCCATGACATACTATAAAACCTTCACAACAATGCTGCTGCCTTGGCTGACAAAAGCTCTCAATGCGATTACAGATGGAGGGACCTTTGGAGCCGAATCTCTGGCGGCAACGATAACAGTCCTTCCTAAAACTGGCAAGGACCCGATGTGCTGTAGTAGTTACCGCCCGATCTCCCTTCTCAACGTGGATACCAAACTATTCACAAAAGTTCTATCCAATAGGCTCCAGGCCCCACTACCGGGCCTGATACACGTGGACCAAACCGGATTTATTCCTGGACGAGAAGCGACAGATAGTACGCTGCGCCTATTCGCAATACAACACCTGGCGAAGAGGTCGCAGCGACGACTCCTCCTACTCTCTACAGATGCTGAGAAGGCATTTGATCGGGACAATGGCCATACATGATAGCCACACTACAAGAACTGGGTATGGGGCAAAACTTCCTCACGTGGATCAGAGCCCTCTATAACAACCCCCGGGCAGCAGTCAGAGTTAACGGGGCACTCACAGCTGACTTTCAGATATCTAATGGCACGCGACAAGGGTGTCCCTTATCCCCGTTGCTTTTCGCCATGACTATGGAACCCTTGCTACAAACGATTCGCCAAAGTCAGGATGTGCAGGGATTCCCCTGGCAGGGAGGGACGCACAAAGTGGCCGCATACGCGTCCGCAACCCGAGGACCACGCTACCATGCCTATTGGCAGAATTCGAAACATTCTGCCTAATCTCGGGATTTAAACTTAACCTTTCCAAGTGCAAGGTGCTGAATGTAACGATCCCAGAGGAGGAATATAGCGCACTGGAGATGTCGTTCCCTTTTAAATGGTGTAGTAATAAGATGAAGTACCTGGGCATATGGATAACTCCCAACCCGAGAGACCTATACCACCACAACTACACTCCCTTATTAAAGACGTTAATCATGGACCTAGCCAAGTGGTCATACCCGCACATCTCCTGGCATGGACGCGTAACGGTCCTGAAAATGAACGTCCTACCAAGTCTTCTCTACCCCTTTCAGACAATCCCGATCGCTATACCAACCTCATTCTTCACCAAACTGAAGTCAGCGGTCCTCCGATATGTGTGGAGAGGTGAGCGCTCAAGATTCAAACACGAAACGCTTTGCCTACCCAGACATTACGGGGGGGCTAGCCTTACCGACTTTAGGAAATATTACCAGGCCACAATCCTACAGCGTATCCTAAATGGGCACTCGAAAGCCGGGCAAAAACAATGGGTAACTTTGAACACTGAAGGGAGCAGCGCAGCCCTACACTCCACCGTGTGGGATACGCTGGGACACAGCGCACTGGCACGAGGGGAAGACGATGGACCAGTGGCACAGACAATACGCAGCTGGAGACCTCTCGGGGAGCAAAAGCACATATCACCAACACCAAGTCCGTTACTACCAATCACCTATAATCGCAAAATAGGGGGAGGAATCCCCACATGGACAGGGCCATTCTCGGAAGAACAGGGACATGTCCCTATACATACGGTGCTTCAAAATGGGAGGATCCGTTCCCTAAATTCGCTATTGAACAGCAAACCTTGCACCCTACAACTAACACTCAGATATCTTCAAGTGAAACACTTCCACAACACGCTCCGCAATAAAGACCGTTTAAACCGAGATCTCACGTGGTTCGAGGAATGCTGCGCAAAGGCCGTCGAACTCGACAAAACGATCTCCACATTATACCAACACCTCCTAATCGGACACCTCACTGAACATAACACGTTCCGCAGAAAATGGGAGACGCTCCTTGCAAAACCACTCACACAACAACAGTGGGACAAAGCGTTCCTCTGGCACCATAAAAGCACTATTAGTTCACAATTTCAGGAAACGAATTACAAGCTGTTGGCAACATGGTATAGAACCCCTTCACTCCTCCATAGGATATACCCAGCCACATCACCAACGTGCTGTAGATGCCTGACCGAACGGGGCACCACGATCCACATATGGTGGGAATGTAGCATGATTGCTCCTTACTGGGAGATGATCAGAGCAGACATACGAGAGATCCTAGGGGATGTGACTGAATGGACACCAGAACTAGCCCTACTCCATATTTTGCCGATGCCAATATCCCGATATAAAAATCGATCCTACGACATCTATTGAACGCTGCCAAAACGCTCATACCCATATACTGGAAAAAAACGGAAACTCCGCAAAGGGAAGAATGGATACGCAAAGTAGAAGACATTCAGGGAGCAGAAGCGATGCACACATCTCTACTAGGCAGAGCCACCAAACATGCAGAGACGTAGCTGCCATGGTTCATGTTCACCTCTAGGGGCCTCTAGGTGGACGGCAACAGAGATAATCATGGGGGGAGGGGTTTCGACGGGTGGGCTGGCACGCGGGTCCGGGCAACGGCCACTCGACGTAGCGGGGGCGCAAGGTGAAGCGGCTCTGATTATACTCCCCCCCTCCTCCCTTTCTTCCCTTTATTCTCTCTTCTCCTTCTTCTCCTCCCTCTCACCCCGACTCCCATACCCCACCCTCCCTCTCCCTCTCCTTATTAACATAACAGACGAACCGGAAGATCCCGGCCCTATACGGGACAGACATACACCCTAACTCTCCAAAACCTTACAAAACAACATATGTCGCATCCATACGACATACTTATGATCGGACATACTAACACACATTGAGACAGCATACACCATCGGCCAACAAAGGCTGAAAAGTTAAATACAGAACACACACAAGGATCCCACCCGATAAAAGCAGCAACTCAATAAAGGAAAATAAAATATGTTAGTAGCTACATGGACAAAATAGGATCAGTCTCCAAAGAGGGGCCATAAATAACGTCCAACACGGACATGTGGGGGGATTGAAGAAAACCGAAAACATATAGCCTCCACCTAAAGCCCAACAACCGCAATAATGAATAATAAAAGGTTAAATACAAATCAACTATACTAACATGCAAAATGTTACGATTCTTGTTGTATGTAAATTTTGAAACAATTATAAATCAAACGTACCTAAACACAGGACCTGCGTGTCCACAAAGTTGTAATAATGTTGATTACTTGACACTTACTCGACACTTACTCAAACCACAAAATAAAAGATTTTCAAAAAAGATCATACTACAGAATAACTTTTTCTGGTACGAGAATGAGTTCTACATTCAGAGAAGAGGTACTGCCATGGGGACCAAGTTCGCCCACAGTTATGCTAATTTGTTTATAGAATATTGGGAAGAGTCTTTTATATATGCTCAGCATGACTGGGAGGCGAACTTGGTCCTATATAGGCGGTACATAGATGACATATTCTTTATATGGAAGGGAAATAGAGCCTCATTGGATGATTTTTTTTATTTTCCTGAACAGTAATACATGGGGTATTAAACTTACCTCAGAGATTGGCTGTCAGGAAGTGCATTTTTTGGACTTGAGAATATTCGTAGAGAATGGGATAGATAAGACCAAAACTTTTTTCAAAACTGTCGATGTCAATAGTTTTTTTTTGACAGTGACAGCTGCCATTTTAAAGCATGGCTTTTCATCATCCCAAAAGGACAATTCATGCGGTTGAAGCGGAATTGTACTGATGACAACATCTTTGTAGAGCAATCTGATATTCTCAAGAAACTATTTTATCAAAAAGGATATGAAAGGGAATACATAGAAACTCAATTTAAACAAATTTGTATAAAACCAAGAGAGGATCTTCTAAGATACAAAAGAAAGGATAATATTGTACACGAAAACTAAGTTTCTTTTATATGTGATTTCAATTCTCAAAGCCATCTGTTTCATAAAATTCTTATAAAACACTGTAATATTTTGAGACAAAATGAAGACCTCCTCACTTTTGTGGGAGAGAAACCACGAATAGTGTACATAGGAGCCAGTAATCTTAAAAACGTTTTAACTAGCAGTTGTATTTCAAAAAATTTCCAAAAAAATAAAGACGTACAGGGTAATGATTTAAAGGGGTTTTATAATTGTGGAAACTGCAAAGCATGCAGTACTAGTAAAATTATAAATAAGAAAACTGAACAATTCTATTTCAATAAAACTAAAAAAGAATATGCAGTGAATGAATTTATCACATGTAATTCGAATAATGTGATTTATTTATTGACATGCATTTGCGGACTGCAATATGTAGGACGCACGACCAGACCCTTGAAAGTTAGAATTTGCGAACGCCTTAGGAATGCACAAAAGGGAGTTCTTAATCACTCTGTATCAGCACATATTAATCAAATCCATAATGGTGATACAAAAAATCTGCACTTTATGTGGATACAGAGGGTATTAAAGCCATGGAGAGGGGGTGACCATATAAAAATCTTAAATAAAACAGAGATGAAATGGATCTTTGAATTGGAAATCCTCTCTCCTAATGGCTTAAATATAGATTTTGAAATGTATAATTATATTTGATAGTTTTTATGTACTTTTTATATGACATTGGAAGATTAATATGTTTATATTTTTATATATTTTTTTCTTTTATCTTTGGGTATTTTTACTGATTATATTTTTATATGCTTTCCCCCCCTTCTCTTTTCCTTAGCTATTTTGATTATTTATATGTAAGGACCATTTTATGAATAATATAAAGATCTGAAACACTGCTGTAAGCTATTCATAGTGAACACAAAATGTATTGAGGAAAAACGTATTTGAAAGTGATGGAACGCAACAATTCTGTAAGTGGAACGCATGCGAACCCGGAAGTACCAGCGGTGGAACGCATAAATGCGGAAGTGGGGGAATTGGATTGCAACATCGTCAGAGCCCGGAGTGACAGATGAAATGGACTGATGCGATTGGTTTATGGGCGAAGGGGGCGGCTTCCATGTACCCGTTTTCCATGCCAATATTTCCTTTTTAAATGTTCATGGAGCTTGTGTACAATATTGCACCTGAGGAAGACATATTTTAGCGTCGAAACGCGTTGTGCTTGTTGTTGGCATCACAGAATTTTGAATGTAAGATTTTATATGTTTTTTAATAAATTACACTTTTGTTACATTTCTAATTGGTGTTTGCCTATCCTATCCATCTCATATTTTGAGGATCGAGCTCCAGCCTTTTAGAATTCATTGAAAATTTTGTTCCCAAAGTGATACTACCTGAGACAGTTTATCCATTAACAGGCTCCAACACATGTGAGTGGGACCATATAGACTGCTATATTAAACCTACTCACTATTGCAGTATTATGCTATGATTTTTTCTGTCTCTTATGTATAGGATTAATACCTATTGACACTTATTGTTTTGAGGTATTTATCCTTATTTTTATCTATATATTCACTTAAGGTGGATATACCACTGACATATATCTTCGTGTACCTATCACAAGCGCTGCACACTTTCTTGTATTGTTGTGTTATGGTTTCTGTGGGACTTTTGTGATTAAATCCCACTAGTGTGTTCTAGCAGCTGTTCTTTAGCACCACAAACTATACCTTCTGTTAGGGAATGGATTCATCAGTGTTTGTATGAAAACCCCCGAAAGATGACCGGTCATTGCCTTGTTTTCTCTGGAACTGTTTTGGAGCATCACCTTATGGCTGACCGGTCAAAACTTCATTTGAATGGCGTCCCCGAACCACCAAAGGGATCTGAGTGATATTTTGGCAAAGCGTGCGCTCAGATCCAAGCTATTTAGTGATATTACTTACGTGGGGTTCTGAAGTTATTCATTTGGACTCGCGAGAAAGTGCGGTGATGAGTGTTTTGAAATAGTTTTCTTTTGAAGAGGAAAAAGCCAGACTGTAAATGTACAGTGGATGAAGTCAGATGCAGAGTAAGACTTTCTCCATCAGCATTCAGCAGCTCTGGAACATTTTTGGAGGTATCAGGTCAGCATGGTATACCAGGGTTGTAATCGGGGGCACTTAGTGTGTTTAAGTGTAGGAGGTGCTACGATGTCTAGTTGAGAGGAGAGAGTGGTGTTGTAGAGGGAGGTTGCAGTCTTAAGGCAGGTGAGATTTGAGATGGGTAAAAGGAGACTATGGTGGAGAAATGTACCATTGTATTTATATCTGTGCATTATTGATCATACTCATGTGGAATGTTAATACATATCTGTTATGCTTAGCACTACCAGAAATAAATAATAAAAAAAAACAAAGTAAAAAAAAAAAAACTTGATCATAATATCACATATAAGAATTTTTTTTTTCTAGCAACCATTCTCCACTTGGCTGCTTAACCTTATAGGCCGCAACAGCACCCAATCTTGGTTTGCTATTTTGGACTCTATTTAAACTTTAAAGGGAATTGTGTGGGCCATTCTTATTTATTTGAGAAGTTGGACTAAAAATATATTTAGTGATATTTTCTTATCCATCTTATTTCTACATTATTTTTTAAGTATTTTATACAGTCTCTTGTTTTGTATTTTTTTTTACTACATTATCTGTTCTTATATTTTTATTAGAGTGCTTCCCCACTCCACCCCCCTAACTCCTCGCACATTATACTATTTCCCTAAATCCTAAATAGTAGATCCTGGTCACCCCACTATTAACTTAGTGTATCTTTTATACATTTTAACATGCCAATTAGTACATGGAACTTTACTAACACCCCTACCCAGTTGCACTATAATCAGGACAGGGTGACTTCATAATTTATCTCTTTCACTAGTCTATGTATGTTAATGTTAGATTTGCCATACATTGCTTGATTTTTATTCTTTTGTTTTGTTGCATTTTATTTTATCTGATGTATTATTGCTATATGTGATGAAGGCTATGAGGCTTTGTTTGGTTAGGTTTTTACTTTTCAACTCTTTGATTTATCCTAAAAAGAATTGAAAATGTCATCATAGCTTCTTTTGTATCTTGCAATTTGATGTACTTTGACGTTGTGTCTCGTAATTTTGAATTATCGATCTTTCCAAAAAAAAAAATGGTTTGAAACTTAAAAAACGTGTTTCTTTATTATGTCTATAGAGAGCAAATTGCCACTCATAGTGGGCTGATCGGAACACTTTTATTATATGTTAAGCAATGTCTTAATATCTTAAATTATTTTCATTTTCATTGCTTTGGGGGAGGAGGAGCACATTTTGCTATTAATATAGTGCTGTGGAATTGAAAGGGTTAACTGGTTAATTGTTCTGGTGTAGCTCACCAACAGAAACCTTATGCCTAATCTAACTGAAACCATGATGGAATTTAATAAATAGGAAATAGTGTTGTTGTTTCTCCAGTTTCAGTGAAATGCCCATCTCCAGAAAGAAACGTTAACTAACTGCCACCAAAAAAAAAAGCTAATAGGCTCTAGTAAATGGAGGCATTAGTGCTTAGATTGGCGTTCAGGGTTTCCTTAAAACATATTTGTATATTTAAACTGTACAAAACAACTAAGTTAGAGGGTTTAAAGTAATGGTTCAGCACTCCTCCAAGTAGCAGTCCACATTCGGACAGCACATTTATGCTATTTAGCAAAGTGTAGATTTTGCAATTTAGACCCTGAACAAGCCTGAATGAAATATGGATTTAAGTCGGATGTAATTCGGATTTTTAAAAACTCTGAACAATTTGTCATTGGCAGAGGTAGCAGATCACTCTCAAAGACAACTTCCTATACTATATATATTTTGTATTTTTTTTTTAGGGGGTTTTGGGGTACTCATGCTCTACAAGAAACTGGCATCATCATCAGAGGTTTGCCATTTGGTGATTAACATGTTTGGCATACATTTTTTATTTATATGCTAAAATCTTCAATATTAATCAATTTTTGCATGACCGCTGCTTAAAGGACATTAACATTTTCTCTATGTGGATTTATATTGCAGGACAAGTTCAGCTGATTGTAAAAAAAATCAGGAACGATAGACCGAGGACCCTTAGATTTTTATTTTTTTAACTCAACAAAAATATTCAGGCGAATAGATACAAGAAATCTTCACATGTCTAAAAAAAAAGTTCAGTTGATTTGCTGTGTTTTCTACTTAATAGACTTAGAGATTATCATTCTGAATGGCAAGTCCTTCGAGTTTGGGACGATTCTGTGATCAACTGAATTCCCTTGCTATGACCCAATAAAATGCAAAGTCTGTGCAGGTAACATATAAAGTGCAGCAACTGAGAAGCACGGCATAAATAATATTATTTGAAAACCAAACAGCAATCAAACAACGGTGTGCAAATACACTGTGTAATCTGCTAATTATTACTTTAAAGGTTTTTCTCATTCACAACATGTATCACGAATGAACAGTTATGTCTGTAAAATCAGCTTCCAGATACATAGTCTGCACGCCACAATGGATCAAATGCAAGGAACACATAAACCTCTGCTCACCATTTAAATTATTATTTTAGAATGAATATAGTGCCATCAAATTCCGTAGCACTGTACAATAGGTGGACTAAAAGACATGTAATTGTAACCAGACAAGTGGACGTACAGGAACAGAGGGGTTGAGGGCCCTGCTTAATGAGCTTGCATGCTAGAGGGAAAGGGGTATAGTGACCCAAAGGGTAGAAGTAGGGGTATGGAGTAGGTTGTTAGAAAATAATTCACTGATGGCTTAGTAGGTCATTTTTGACAGTTGCAGGGAAGGAGTCATTGGGGACAGGGGATGGAAATCTGCTAACAATTTAAATGATATGCTTTCCAGAAGAAGTGAGTTTTCAATGATTTTTTGAAGCAGTGGAGACTCGGTGAAAGTCTAACGGAGAAGGGAAGAGAGTTCCACAGGAAAGGTCCAGCTGGAGAAGTCTTGAAGGCGAGCACTCATAATTCATCTACTAATAAAGAATGTATTATTCATGCAGAGGACTTTTAGTGCCGCAATACATTAATTAACAAAATGATTTTCACTTGTTCAATCTTTTAATAAAATGCAATATAACATTTTGGGGTCAGTCCACAAAGCTCTGATTTTACAGCTGATTTTGAAACCAAAGTCATTGGATAAAACTCAAGGCCTTGATTTAATATTTTTGAATACACTTAACATGGATTTATTTTCCATATAATAAAAAAAAATCAGAATAAAAAAAAAAAGATATCAATTTTTGTTTTAAAAATATTACATATTTTAACAACGTATCCAAAAATATTAAATTGATACTTACAATATCACTACTATGAATGGAGAATGGGTGATGGTCTCGTGGTCACTCACTCCTTTCCCAGTCTTCTAGGACCAATCATTCCATCACTTTCAAATGCATGTTGTTCAATGACCACTGAGAGCTTATAGAAAGTGTCCTTGGCCTATTGCCATACATTGGAAAACTGTTCCATGTATGAGTGGAGTAGGCTATATAACATTTAAATGCACATTAGTTTTAACAATCTTAACACAATCTTATCTTATAGGCTTAAATTAAATATATTTTATTTTTTTAAATATTTTAATTCTCAGAGCTTCCATTCGCAGTCCAAATATGAACGGATTTGCAGTCAAAAAGATAGAAACACCGGTCATCAGAATAGCAAGGTATACAGTGTTAGAAAGAGAAACATTGTTGACTCTATAACGTAAAGCAATAAATACTATTGACACCGTAAATATAGAGAAGGCTATCAGGTGAGTCACCAGTGTATGGATCGCTTTTAAACTAGCATCACCAGAGATACGCAGACATATCACAAATGTCCGTATGTAACAATAGAATATTATAGATATAGAGAAACTAATCTGAATAAAGGTCATAGAACCTCCAAAGATATTAAATAACGGAGAACCGCCACATGACATTTTCATGAGGGACATCGTATCACAAAAGACGCTGTTAATGGTAATATCACACATGGGGAGACTTGCAACACCTGCTACAAAAGGAGCCTGTGTTATCAAAATAACAATCCATATTGTAGCTATAAATTTGTATGTTTTTCCATTGGTCATTAGAGTTGGATATCTCAAAGGAAAGCCTACAGCCAAATACCTGTCATAAGCCATTATGGTGAACAGCAAATTGTCTATACACGCACTGCTCTGGATACAGAATGCTTGCAAGAGACATCCTTCTTTAGAGATAGTTACAGAACCGGAAATTAAGTAAATGAGTAGTTTAGGTATGAAAGCTGTGATCCCAAAAACCCCATTGATCATCAGATTAAAGATAAAAATGTACATAGGTTCATGGAGGCTTGGCTCAGTCCAGATAATAAATGCAATCAGAATGTACAGGGATATAGAACTAAGATAGGCAAAAAAATATATGGCAACATATAGATATTTAAATCTCTCCATCTCCACATATCCAAGAAGAATAAAATGAGTGTAGTTAAATAACCCATTTTCCATTTGTTTGTCTTTGTCTGGTCCACTATAAAACCTATTGTGAAAATAAAATGAGCAAGAATAGTAGAAACGTAAGGTAATTAAAGTGGAAAATGAAATCTTTCTGAGACATACACAGGGTCTCCTCCTGGTATGTTGATTAAACTCAATGTCTTTATCTTGGTCTTTTAAATACAAATGTTTTGCTGACAAATAGAATTCCATAAGCACTGTCCTTCACATTAACAAGACAGAGAATCCTCAAAGGATTCAAACTGCAATGACTTCAACTAATGATGCAATTAAAAAATGTCCCAGTTGAGCGTGTCGAAAATATCCCAGTTGAAATAGGAAATCTGTTTTTTGACTTTGCAGCTATTTTATGTCACATTTCAGCAATGCTTTATGTTTTTACATCAGCCTTGGTATAAATGATCCTTCTTGAATAACAAGCTTATGTTGGTGGATAACAAAAATCTATACCAAAAAATAAACATACATTTGGATTGTCAAAAACTACAACAGAGCACAAGCATTGTGTGGACAAACTTTAACAAACTTTGGGAATGTTATCTGTGTGGACAACATAGACAAAAAGTAATAGACAGAAAATGTATAAATGACACATGCCCATGGACATCATCCACCTAGAACAGGATGTTGTACAAATGTACAAGAATGGTTAGTAAAAGGAGCCAGGTATCCACATAATGGCAGGTGGATTGCAATGGATGTGTTCAAATCTTTGGCATGTAAGAAAGTGAAGAGGTTTGCATTGACACTGAGATTGTCTACCCCATCCCTCCATGAGGACTGAAAACCTGACAATGAAACAAAACATTTATTAAAGTAAAATCATATCCCTGGCAGGAAAGAACACACTTCAACACCATTGACCGGATACTGCAAAGAACCCCTACTTCATCTGGAATCTACTTAAAAAAAACAACAAAAAACATACACTCAATCCGGCACTCAAATGTAAAATAAAAAAAGGATACTGGTAACTGGGTCAAAAGTGAGCGTAATTTAGCAGAAAAATATACATGAGTGACTCTGCACTCTATCATAAGATGTAATTTTAGTTATTAAGTTGAGTATTTATTTATTTCTGTATACTTACGAAAAATAAATAGATTGAACATTTACAGACCAATAAATAGAATGCCTACGCACATAGTGAATACAGCCCAGATTCCAATGTGAAAACAAATTGTGTAAAAAAAAAAAAAAAAATCTAAAAACAAATAAAACATCCTGTAGACAATGGATAGCCCTCCTATACAATTTTAATGCACAGCTATGCACTGATACAAAAGGATGATATTAAGTGATGTACCGAACTGTTCGCCAGCGAATAGTTCATGGCGAATATAGCGTATTCGCGTTCGCCGCCGCGGCGAACACATGGGCGGTTCGATCCGCCCCCTATTCGTCATCATTGAGCAAACTTTGACCTTGTGCCTCTCGGTCAGCAGACACATTCCAGCCAATCAGCAGCACAACCTCCCTAGCAGACCCTCCCACCTCCCTCCCAGCATCCATTTTAGATTCATTCTGAAGCTGCATGCTTAATGAGAGGAGGGAAAGTTTAGCTGCTGCTCATTAGATAGGGAAATTGATAGCTAGGCTAGGGTATTCAGTGTCCACTACAATCCTGAAGGACTCATCTGATCTCTGCTGTAAGAACAGCACCCCAAAAAGCCCTTTTTAGGGCTAGAACATCAGTTTGCTTTATTTTTTTTTCTGTGTAATGTAATTGCAGTTGCCTGCCTGCCAGCTTCTGTGTCAGGCTGGATGCTGTGCCCATTTGCACAGTCAGTGCCACCACTCATATCTGTTGTCACAATAGCTTAAGCTTTACATTTAAAAAAAAAAATACATTTTTCACTGTAATAGAAGAGCAGTGACCTGCCAGCTTCTGTGTCAGGCTGGATGCTGTGCCCATTTGCACAGTAAGTGCCACCACTCATATCTGTTGTCACAATAGCTTAAGCTTTACATTTAAAAAATAATAAAAAAATTTCACTGTAATAGAAGAACAGTTGCCTGCCTGCCTGCCAGCTTCTGTGTCAGGCTGGATGCTGTGCCCATTTGCACAGTCAGTGTTACCACTCATATCTGTTGTCACAATAGCTTAAGCTTTACATTTAAAAAAAAGAATTTTTTTCACTGTAATAGAAGAGCAGTTAGTTGTCTGCCAGCTTCAGTGTCAGGCTGGATGCTGTGCCCATTTGCACAGTCAGTGCCACCACTCATATCTGTTGTCACAATAGCTTAAGCTTTACATTTAAAAAAAATAATTTTTTTCACTGTAATAGATTGAAGAGCAGTTAGTTGTCTGCAAGCGTCTGTTTGTCAGGCCTCCTTCAGCGTGTGCTCTGCAGACCTGTGCCAGCGTACTTTGACAGTTGCCACTCATATCTGGTGTCTCTGTAGCGTGCTTTTACAAAGAAAAAAAGGTTTCCAGTGTAAGCTAATAGCAGCCAGTCAGTGTCCTTCAAGCGGCTGTGTCAGGCCTTCCTTCAGCGTGTGCCCTGCAGAACCCTGCCAGCGTACTTTGACAGTTGCCACTCATATCTGGTGTCTCTGTAGCGTGCTTTTACAAAGAAAAAAAGGTTTCCAGTGTAAGCTAATAGCAGCCAGTCAGTGTCATTCAAGTGGCTGTTTTAGGCCTACAGCCTGTGATCTGCAGACCTGTGCCAGTGCACATTGCCACTCATATCTGGTGTCTCTAGAGCGTGCTTTTACAAAGAAAAAAAGGTTTCCAGTGTAAGCTAATAGCAGCCAGTCAGTGTCCTTCAAGCGGCTGTGTCAGGCCTTCCTTCAGCGTGTGCCCTGCAGAACCCTGCCAGCGTACTTTGACAGTTGCCACTCATATCTGGTGTCTCTGTAGCGTGCTTTTACAAAGAAAAAAAGGTTTCCAGTGTAAGCTAATAGCAGTCAGTGTCCTTCAAGCGTGTGTCAGGCCTACAGCCTGTGCTCTGCAGACCTCAGCAAGTGTACTTTGCCACTCATATCTGGTGTCTCTATAGCGTGCTTTTACAAAGAAAAAAAGCTTTTCACTGTAAGCTAATAGCAGTCAGTGTCCTTAAAGCGGGTGTCAGGCCTTCAGCGTGCGCTCTGCCAACCTCAGCAAGTGTCCGTGCAGCTCCCAGGTCAGCTCCCTCTGCAAGTCTCGCGTCCACGCGGAGCGTTGCCACGGTAACCCGTGGCAATGCTCTGACCCCGCGGCTCTCACGAGACTTGCAGAGGGAGCTGACCTGGGAGCTGCACGGACCGGAGGAGAGAGAAGGGAGCTGACAGGAGCTGCTGTGAAGGTAAGTTACAGCTTCCTGCCAGCCCCCGGTCCTTGTCTGTATTATGGCAATGTAAATTGCCATAATACAGACAATTGACTCAAGTATAAGACGAGTGGGGGGTTTTCAGCACAAAAAATGTGCTGAAAAACTCGTCTTATACTCGAGTATATACGGTAGGTAAGTTTGACATGCTGATTATTGCTAATAACAAAGTTCTTCCTAATGAATTCCTGAATATTATCCCTTTCCAGGCAAGGATTTTGAACCCTTTTTAAATATAGGAATGACATCTGCCTTCCTCCAATCCTCCAGTACAATACCTGAAACAAAAGAATCTTGAAAGATTAAATACAGAGGTTCACTAATTTTACCACTTAGCTACTTTAGTACTCGTGGGTGAATACCGTCAGGCCCCGGAGCTTTATTTACATAAAACATTTTTAACTGCTGTAGAACCTTGTCTTGAGTCATCCAATCACAAGTTATTTGCTAGTTTTTAGCAGCAATCATTTGCATATCTCTTGCCATAGGATCCTCATTAATATATAATGAAGAAAAAAAGTTATTTAACATTTCTGCCTTTTCCTGGTCTTTCATTAACTAACAGGCCTATCTCTGTTTCCAGCTTACCTACACTTTTATTTTTTATACTTTTTTAGAATTGAGGTACTTGAAAAAAAAAAATTGGGGTGCAGGGAATGGAGACAGCCGGTCTCATTTCCCAGTGGCAGTGCGAAGTGCAGGCAATGGAGATAACCGGTCTGGTTCACCAGCGTCAGTATGAGTCCGGAGGAGTGGAGACGGTCCGTCTCTCTCTCCAGCAGCAGAGTAAGATCCAGGGGGTGATGGAGTATTGCTTCTCTCCCTCCCCAATATCTTGAGCAGCATCAGGGGGAGAGCACAGTCAGCTCTCCTCCCCAGAAGCCAGCTACGTCCCCAGCAAGGCACAGGAAGCGGAGCCACGTCGGATGCCCCAAACAACACCCATCATCCTTAGCCAACTGGCAAAACAGCAGGAACACAGGTGATGGACATGTCGGGGGGCACACATGTTTGGGTGGGGGTTTTAGTGGGCCCAGAGGCCCCTGTTGTACCGGAGCCTGGGCTGGATGGACTTGCTGGCTAAAGACGCTTTATGTCTAAGTCACCCTATACCTAGAAGGTTGCAGGGTGCAAAGCCGGCCAAACCCCAGGACTATAGAGGCTGGTTGAGGACAGTTGCTGTTGCAAGCATGGCACTCACAGACTGTGTCCACTCCAGACAGCTGCGAGCTGATCCGTGTGGATCATGCTGTGGCTGTCAGAGGTGGACATGGGAGATATGTGTGATGGAACGCTGTCACTGAGTGCTATATCCCCATTTGCCCACTTTCTATTTCTATGGGGGAGATATATGTGATGGATGGCCTGATTTGTTTGGCGCTGGCCACAAGCTTGCAGCGCCATTTTTGGGACTGTTTTACATGTGCCTGTATATGCAGCTGTGGGTCAACAAAGGCAGGGGAAGGGGGGAAAGCAGCTCTGTAAAGTAAAGTTCGGTGAAATGTATTGCTTGTCTGTACCTCACCCGCTCCCCTCCCTTTTCCTGTCACAGCAGGAGGTGGTCACAGTGACATTGCCAGCCCAGTTTGAAGGGGCTGCTTTGTCCCTCTTCCATCCCCCCACCAGCTTCTTGGGATTGAAAACTCTGGTGAATTGCGTTGGAGACCCCATGTAGGGGTCTGTGTATGTAAAACCTTGAGTGACAAAATAAACAGGGTTCAGTCAGTGTTGTATCTCCAGGACTGTGTGTCGTCCATTTACTGGGCCTAAATGGGTCTCTTTATGTTCTAAAATGGTTCCTGAGCAGCTGAAGGAAGGCAATAGCAGAGGTAACCAGTCGGGTTACCTGGGGTCCGCTACAGTCACCTTAGCTACGTCTCCTGTTTTCACAAAAGAACCTCCTGATTAGATTTATTCCAAGAGTGTTCTCGTCTCAGCCAATGAGAGATCAGTGTGAGTTATGTTGGTGACCTTCCCCAGACAGCTATTATCCTATTGTTGTCTGCAAATGTTTCATTAACCCCTTAAGGACCAAACTTCTGGAATAAAAGGGAATCATGACATGTCACACACGTCATGTGTCCTTAAGGGGTTAAACATGGCTTTTATATTGTGACGAGAGCAATCTCGCCACATTGCATTGGAGAAGCCTGGTTGCCCGCCTGCTGCCTTTAGACTATGGCCCCATGTTGAAACGCTTGATTTTCCCCTGCAAAGGCACGAAAGTGGGGTCATTCGTGCTTGCCCTGTTTGAGCGGTGGTAACCCAGATAGCTATGCCATGGAGCCCATTCGTATAATGAAAGACTATGGGAAAAACCTTGGCTCCATGGTATTGAACTGTATGTGTGTCATCTGAGCGTCTTCAGTAATAATGTGCCCTCAGATCTGAGCTATCTGGGGATATGTTGAATGTACCTGTTTTATGCAATGACTGCACAGTTATATGTTTTTATGCATTTTTTCTTGTCTTTTGATGCCATGTGTTCAATGGAGTTTTGCCTCTGTCCTTGGAGATAATTGGATTACTTCCCAATTATCTCCAGTATAGAAGACTCTTTGGAACTGGTTTTGGGCAGAAAAGCCATGCTTCATTTGGTCACAAAGGACTACGATCTATCTTTTGAACCCCTGGACCAATTTGTATGATTTTGATGTATGTTTGTATTTGGAGTATGCTGATTCTGAAAATTTAAGTTTGTGAATGTGATGCATACTTTTAAAGTTATGAATAATGTGGAAAAACTGTAATTATATTACCCATTGTGTAAGGTGTAACGGATCCGTTAAAGGATGCTCCTAGCGCTCCTGAGGACTTCAAGCACTGCAGCAGACACCACAACCACCGAATTTGAGAAGCATAGGAATTCTCTCTATCATATGAATGCTGTATACAGCCGAATAGGAAAAACCATGCGAACAGGTTTACACTCCTAGCAGTCAAACTGGAACAGCATACAATAAATCCTTCCCCCAATAATGAGACGACACTTCACTTTGAGGGTAAAACAGGAACTCTGGTCTGGCACATCCAGCCTGGCTTTTATTACAGTTGTACACTTACAGGCCACACCCAGGGGGAGGCATAAAATAACCAGTCAGATACAGGGTACAACCCACACATCTTCTCCCCTTATCCTGAGAGGAAACTCAATTACACATACAGTTAAAACATACTTTCTATCCAACTTTCATAACTCTAAAACCATACATCACATTCACATAAAAATACATATCCACAATCAATCCATTCAGGGGAACATATTAAAAATTGGCATGAATCAGACCAGGGGTTCAAAAGTTAGTAAAAGTATCTTTTGGGCCCTGGCTGGCAGCATGGCAAAATCTGGCTCACACAGGTTTTACAGAGGCCTCTATCCTGGAGACAATGGGGGGAAGTAATCCAATTATCCAGGGATAGAGGCAGACTCCATTGAGCACATGGTTACACAAAGACAGTAAAACACTTTAAAATACATAAAGTTACTTTTTATACATTAAACACAGACATGTAACATATCCCCAGATAGCTCAGGTCTGAGTGCACATTATTAGGTGAATGGCACGCAGACCACACAAATACAGTTTAATTGCCATGGAGCCAAAGTCTTTCCCATAGTCTTTCATTATATGAATAGGCTCCATGGCATAGCTATCTGGGGGTATCACCGCTCACACAGGGCAAGTACCGAATGGCCCCACTGTGTTTAAACGGCCAGAATGAGTGACATGCACTCTGTTAGGGCCGAATACGTTTTTTAAAAGGGCCCAATCTCCCAGGGCCATAGTCCAAAGGCAGCAGGTGGGCAAACAGGCTTCTCCAATGCCCAGTGGCAAGGTTGGTTTCGTCACATAAGGTAATTGTATCACAGGCAGAGGGGGGGATTTTGTGTGGGAGTTTCTGAGTGTATTGTACGTGTTTATTTGTTGTTTTCCAAAACCCTGTACACTCACAAATTATTAATTTTATTATTTAAAATTTTCCATCCAGCCTCCCTACCTTTGGGAAAGCTGGCGTGGACTGTCATTAGGGTCCAGTGGGGCTGCTGTGAGGCAGACAGAGATCACAGTTCCATTCGCCAGGTAGGTCTATGTGACGAAATGCCTTTTGTCACTGGGTTTATTGGTGTCAAGCTGCCCTTTACCCCTGGCTGTTGGAGGAGCCTGATTTCCAGCCTCTTACCTGTTGACTATGGTCCCTGGGAGATTTGGCCCTTCAGGTGCAACATTTGGGCATATTGGATTTGTATGGTGCTGCTGCTGGCCCTTTAAAAACCATCCGTGGACATATTATGACTTTTAGGAACAATGCCCCTTTAGACTGTGTAGCAGATTGCATTCAGGCTGTCTTCAATATTATGTATGCTATTATGTGTTCGGTAAATTGTAAATGTGTAGGTTCTATGTGATAAATGTAACAGCATGTATTTTTATGTCTTTCATTGTCCTTTGTCTGCCATGTGGCTAATGGAGTTTTTCATCTGTCCTTGGAGATAATTGGATTACTTCCCAATTATCTCCAGGATAGAAGACTCTGTGGAACTGGTTTTGGGCAGAAAAGCCATGCTTCATTTGGTCACAAAGGACTTTCCCTTAACTTTTGAACCCCTGGTCTGATTCGTGCCATTTTCTAATATGTTGTTCCCCTGAATGGATTGATTGTGAATATGTAATTTTTATGGAGATTGATTGTATGGTTTTAGAGTTATGAAAGCTGGGTAAAAAGTATATTTTAACTGTATGTGTAATTGGGTTACCTCCCAGGATAAGGGGAGGGAATCTGTGGGTTGTAACTGAGATGTTATTGGTTGTTTTATACCTCCCTGTGGGCGGTCCTGTATTGGCAAAGATTGTAATAAAAACCAGACTGGGTGTGCCAGCACCTCAGATTATCTTGTACCTTCATGAAGTTTCGGCTCATGTTTGGGGGATTGGAGAACTACACTCTGGGGATTGCTATAATCACTATACTCCCCAGGGTATAATCGCTGAGCTCTGCTAAGAGCTTGTTCCTGTTCCTGCTCTCTGGAATTCGGAGAGGTCCACCTACTGTAAGCTGGACCCTGGTCTTGGGTCCAGAGTGGGTGGAGCCGGAGTGACCCCAACCAAGCTGCGGCGGTTCGTGGGGTCAGCAGTGGTTATGGTGCCAGGCAGAGTGCTTGAAGACCTCAGAAAGCACTAGGAGCATCCGTTAGCGGAGGGTACCCGGTCGGGGTGTCAGCGGTTCCGTTGCAGTCTATAAGGTGGCAAGCAGGCCAGCTCTTGGATTCCCCCATGACAAGGGGAACACAGGGGACGTCCAAGTGAACGTTTGGGGGTGGCATTTTTTGCCCCCCCTGGTTAGTGCTGCCCAAGGCAAATGTCTAGTTTGCCAGTTGCTAAATATAGCCCTGGGTATAGGATAATGAGTATGATCTCCCTCTTTCATAAACACTATGAAGAATCCGGCTCCAGTCAAGGATAAGAATATTTGATTAAAACCCTTGTCTAAATTATCTTTTATGTATTCTTCTAATATCATATTCTCTTTGACAGGCAAGGGCTATACTGAACCATTAGTAGGCATTGTCCCAGGGAGTTCCCAGGGAGTAGATCAATAGCACAATCATAGGGATGATGTGGAGGGAGTTTATCTACCTCTTTCTTTTCGAAACCTGCTGTTAGATCCTCATATGGATTGAGTACTTTTGTAGATAAGGGTTTCATAATATGACCATTGATGAGGCACAATGGTCTTAGCACTTTAGAAGCACACCCATTCATACAAGAATCACTCCAGTATTTAATTTCCTTACGTTCCCAGTCAAACATAGAATTATGTTAAGTGAGCCAAAGAAAACCTACAAGAATTTGAAAATGAAAACATATCTGGTGTAGGACAATATCTCTTGAAGTGACACTCCTACAGACAAGACTAAAGGCAAGTTTTATTTTCTGATAACAGGTACCTGGAGGGAACTACCATGTATGGCCAAGGGTGTAATTATTTCCTTTAATGGAAGGGAATAGGTTTTCACAAAAGTAGAATCTGCTAAATGTTATATGTATTACTCTACCCTTCCATTTCAGGGTGGTAGGGAGTAGGAGCCTTACTTCATCTTTTTGTTTAAAGGAGTCAATACACCCAAAACCTTTCCTCCAAAAAGTGTTTTCTTGCCTGTTGGAACATGTTAAGTATAGATGACCCTTTTCCCCAAAGATAAACAAAGTTTCTCCTGTCTTCTGTATTGTGTTTCCGTCTCTGATAATTGTGTAAGCCCTACCTGCATGGGTTTGGGAAGTACTAAAGCAGTGGACTCAGAAGAAGGGAAGGTTAAGGCCGAATGCACAGGATTTCCTCTTTGTTCTAGAGCAACGGCCTCTGGGTATCTAGTGGCATAGTCCACAACAGTTAGGATATATCTTTTGCCTGATGGGCTAACTTTCTGGAGGGGTCCTATTAAATCTACTGCTACTCTGCTAAAAGGTTCATCGATTATGGGTAGGGGGTGTAGTTTTGCTTTTTGTTGGTCGCCCCTTTTTCCTACCCTCTGGCACGTATTTTAAATGTTGCAATATATGCGAACTTCCTGGCTAATTCCTGGCCAAAATAAATTTTGAGTCAGCCGATATCTAGCCCGACTGACCCCCAAATGTCCGGATAGCGGAATATCGTGTGCTATCCGGAGCAACTCAGCTCGGTACCGCTGCGGCACCACTAATTGCCTCATCACTATCGGGTCTAACCCTGCTATCTGTTTGTGAGACTCTCTGTACAGCAGTTGCTTATTCCAGATAAATCTCTCGCCCTCCCCCCGTGGGTTGTCCAGCTGTGACCTTGTCCCTATATATCTGTAACGTAGGGTCAGTGATTACCTCAGCTGCAAATTCGTTAGGGGGGGCCCAGGGGACACAGTCTAATGCAGGGGAGGGATCTCTTACCTGAACCTCCAGCAGTGTGTTGTTAACCTGGGTGCGGGCCTGTTGTCTGGTGACCACGGGATGTGCTTCCCCTGTGGTTGGTGTCTGGGGCTCAAAAGCAGACGTGAGCCTTCCCAGATCATTCCCCAGCAAACTTCCACGGGCAATTGTGGCATTAACCCCACTTCCACTTCCCCTGCCCCGCTCCCCAATGTAGGTGAACCCTTGCTGTAGGTAGCCGGTATACGGCTCCCCCGGCTACCCGGACGGCTACAGTCTTGTTGGTTTTGGCTTTATCCGGGACTAGATGGCTTCAGACCAAAGTTATGGTGGCTCCTGAGTCACGGAGCCCTTGTACTGCTTTACCCTGTAGATATACTGTTTGTCTGTGATGTTGACGGTTATCAGCGTTCGCCTGGACGGGATCTGCCTCATGTAGTACTTCCCACTGTTCCACGGTGGTGATGGGGACTGCTGAGCCATATGGGGTCGGAATCACGTCCAGTTAGTAGTGGGCTACTGCTCTCGGTGGTGGTGGTGGTCCTGGGCGGATACAAGTGGATCGGTCTCGAAGTTGCGGGCATTCGTGTTTGTAGTGTCCTCTGCCGCATGTACTCTGCCGCAAATGTATCTTTTTTTATATGTCCCAATATTTTGGGGGCTTCCCCAATTAAAATATATATATAAAAAACAGTGTTGGCTACCTCCTCCTCCACCGCTTCTTCCACCTACACCGCCACGGTCACCGCCTCCTCAACCTATGGGTCACTTAGTATAAACTATGTATACAATAGCAGAGGCTTTTGAGGCCTTTTCTCCATGCATCAGGAGTTGAACTCAGTTTGAACAATGAAAGAGAATACCCTGCACTCCAACCCTTTCTTAAATGGATAATTCTGGTGATCCTCCTGACAGCCATGCTTTAAATTTTGATTTAAAGCTATTTTATGGTTCAGCTGTATTTCAAATTTTTATGTCATTTTAAGTGATTTCCCTATCCACATTTGTTTGCAGGGCACTTGTCCTACTTTTACCCCCATTTTACTTCCTTTTGCAGCCCTCCAGCCCTTTACAGGACTTTTTAGGGGCATTTTAGTGCCCAAAACTTCGGGTCCTCATTGACTTCAATGGTGTTTGGGTTCGGGGTCAAGTTCGAGCACGAACCCGGATTTTTTTCAAAGTTCGGCCGAACTCGCCTGACCCGAACATCCAGGTGTCCGCTCAACTCTAATTATAATGAATTCCTAATGTTTTATTCCTGAAAAGGTTAATATTAGAAAGTAGATTATCCATGAAATAATGGATTGTAGTATATTTTTATTCCTGGTATATTTTTCCATTTAAAATTTAAGAGAGATCATTCCAGTTTTAAGCATTTTGTGATGCTGTTTACAACAAATTCCTGTTAAAACCATACACTGAACACCAGGTACTTTATTTGTTCCCAAGGATAATGGAAGTAGAAGCTTGGAGAAAACAAGACAGCTTTCCAAAAAGTCCCAGTTTAAGTTAAATCCCACTTAAACACATAAACATTTGGAGAACATAGATAAACAATAATTGTAATATAGAACATAATGATTTACCAATCTTTAATTATATGATATTCACAGCCCTAACTGACCCAAGTATTAGATACAATATATATACTGATTATAACATATGTATGACATCTGTACTGCAAATATATGGACCAGCACAAAACAAGATTGTAATGCTAGAATATATAAAGAGTACATTTCTAAAAAAACACATCCCATGCCAGGCAATACTTAAAGTAGACAAAATAAAATGACTAACAGCATACCCAAATATTTCCAGGATTACAAAAAGTTAGCTAAAGGAGATCAGAGTTTAGGAAGCACTTACAAGTCCCCTCTCCACTTTGCAAATAAAAGGTTAAAGGTTTAAAAAACCCTTTTTTCTTACCTTAATTCCAGCAATGAGGTCCTTCGGCACTGACTTGGTCTCGTCCTCTCCTGTGACTTCCTGTCAATGGGGGAACCTAAGGTGCATGCATGGCGAGCGCTGCATGAGCATTAGTACTTTCCCATACGAAAGTATTGAATCATAGCTTTCCTAAAATCAGTTTAAAGAATCTGGACATCCACATGCAAAGCTTGAGTATGTCTGAGGATGCTCCTTCCCATGTACATTTGCCATGGACTCCTGGAGGAATGTAGAAGCCGTCCTCCTACTCACCAACTATGATCCAGGTCTGGGACACTGTTTGGGAGTTACTCTGCCCAGCCTCCATTAACAGCTTTCTGCCCAGTCGCCATTAACAGCTTTCCCTGGGTGCCCCTGGTTTGGTACTTTCCCTTCATGCAAATGGAACCGAATGCTGGCTTGCTGGAGGCTGTTCGCATGAACCAAACACACGAATAGTCCCAGCTGTACTTAGCCGCAAACTAATTTTGGACTTCTTGGGTTCCTGGTCACCTCAGCGGACTTAGCCGCAAATGTTATTGAACTGATTTTGGCATGAGGTGACCGTGCGGTTCCCGGAAAACTTGGTTTTTGGTTTTGAACTATTTTGAAATCCACCAGGAGAGCACTTTTTAGAGGGAAGGTGCCTGAGAGTAAGGGTAACAAACGCTACCTAGTTGCAAAGTGGAGCCTCAGGAGCTTCCGAAAGTTGAACGGCAAAAGCACTAAACGCCCTGGAACTTTTTTGGGCATAGGACCACATGTGCGACTGGTCAGAATTTTTACACAGTGGCGTTTCCCCTATACTGCATGGATCTTAGCGCTGTTTGGAGAACTTGAGAACTCAGATCAGGGCTATTTAACTGTTTATTATTTGGGTGGTTAGTTTATGTTTTTATTATGTTTTTAGGTATTTTTATGTTTTAAATGTTTATGTTTGCCTCTCTGTTCCTGGGAGATAATTACCGGTCTGTAACACAATTATCGCCCAGGCCCAGAGATTCCTGGGAGGGGCTTGTGGTGAAAACAATGGAGACAGGGGTCTGTGTATAAAAATACTGTTTGTATACATTAAAACAGTTGACTTCCAGGACTATTTTTCATCTAGTTATTGGGGGAATGGATGTATGCTTATTTTAATGGTTCCAGAGTGGCTGAGTGAAGGAATTAGCGGAGGTAACCGGTCTGGTTACCATGGTCCGCTGCAGTGTCCAACATTATTTCACGGAGTTAAATTCCATTAGAAGCCAGGAAGCACCTCTAGTGTCTGTATGGAAAACAACCAGTAGAGTCTTAACCTTGCAATTTAAACATGACAGTTTTTCTGAAAGCGCAGTGTTTTACATTGCTGGGTTAAGATGACAGGGGCACTTACTGCACCCAGACCACTTCAGCTATGCTTACAGTTCAGCTATAGTGATGTACCGAACGGTTCGAGGGCGAATAGTTCCTGGCGAACATAGCGTGTTCGCGTTCGCCACAGCGGGCGAACATATGCGCGGTTCGATCCGCCCCTTATTCATCATCATTGAGTAAACTTTGACTCTGTGCCTCACAGTCAGCAGACACATTCCAGCCAATTAGCAGCAGACCCTCCCTTCCAGACCCTCCCATCTCCTGTACAGCATCCATTTTAGATTCATTCTGAAGCTGCATTCTTAGTGAGAGGAGGGACAGTGTAGCTGCTGCTGATTTGATAGGGAAATGGATAGCTAGGCTAGTGTATTCAGTGTCCACTACAGTCCTGAAGGACTCATCTGATCTCTGCTGTAAGGACAGCACCCCAAAAAGCCCTTTTTAGGGCTAGAACTTCAGTCTGCTTTTTTTCCTGTGTAATCTAATTGCAGTTGCCTGCCTGCCAGCTTCTGTGTCAGGCTCACAGAGGATACTGTGCCCACTTGCCCAGTGCCACCACTCATATCTGTTGTCACAATAGCTTGCATTAAAAAAAACATTTTTTTTTCACTGTAATAGATTGAATAGCAGTTAGTTGTCTGCAAGCATCTGTGTCAGGCCTACAGCGTGTACTCTGCCAACCTCTGCCAGTGCACTTTGCCACTCATATCTGGTGTCACAATAGCGTGCATTTAAAAACAAAAAAAGTTTTTGACTGTAATCTAATAGCAGTCAGTGTCCTTCAAGCGGGTGTCAGGCCTTCAGCATGTACTCTGCCAACCTCTGCCACTGCACTTTGCCACTCATATCTGGTGTCACAATAGCATGCATTTAAAAAGAGAAAAAGCTTTTGACTGTAATCTAACAGCAGTCAGTATCCTTCAAGCGGGTGTGTCAGGCCTACAGCGTGTACTCTGCCAACCTCTGCCACTGCACTTTGCCACTCATATCTGGTGTCACAATAGCGTTCATTTAAAAAGAGAAAAAGTTTTTGACTGTAATCTAATAGCAGTCAGTATCCTTCAAGCGGGTGTGTCAGGCCTTCAGCGTGTACTCTGCCAACCTCTGCCACTGCACTTTGCCACTCATATCTGGTGTCACAATAGTGTGCATTTAAAAAGAAAAAAAGTTTTTGACTGTAATCTAATAGCATTCAGTGTCCTTCAAGCGGGTGTCAGGTCTTCAGCGTGTACTCTGCCAACCTCTGCCACTGCACTTTGACACTCATATCTGGTGTCACAATAGCGTGCATTTAAAAACAAAAACATTTTTTCACTGTTATAGATTGAATAGCAGTTAGTTGTCTTCAAACGGGTGTGTCAGGCCTACAGCGTGTACTCTGCCAACCTCTGCCACTGCACTTTGCCACTCATATCTGGTGTCACAATAGCATGCATTTAAAAAGAGAAAAAGCTTTTGACTGTAATCTAATAGCAGTCAGTATCCTTCAAGCGGGTGTGTCAGGCCTACAGCGTGTACTCTGCCAACCTCTGCCACTGCACTTTGCCACTCATATCTGGTGTCACAATAGCGTTCATTTAAAAAGAGAAAAAGTTTTTGACTGTAATTGTTACATCACTGTTGTCCCCTGTTATGAAAGCTTTATTCTGTCGCATACTTTTGGTACTTTGGACACTGTTCTGACTGATTTACAGTCCTCGTATGGTCCAGCACGAACCCGCTATGTAAGCCTAGAGGTGGCCGCCATTTCGGGACTTTGCACGTGTTCGCGGCCATCTTACCTACAATCAGCGGTGGTCGCCCATAATCATCTGGAACCAAAAACGGAGACCCACACAGGCGAACACCGCTGAGACCTCCAGGATCACATAACTCAGTGTTGGACGTACCGAACTACTCACCGTTCCGTAAAGCACTTGCCCTGCACATGGGGAATACAGCGACCCCAGGGATGACTACGGAAGACAAAGGGTTGTGGAGTTTTACCGTCCGAACGAAGACCGACCGCAAGGCCTAAACGTATGGAACTATTTTCGGCTGAAAAGTCCGTGCGGTCGGTCTAAACTTTAGAAGCCCCTAACTTCCGAACCGCTCATCCGAACGGGCCAGTTTTTGGATATGTTGGCCTCCAGAACAAGATCTATCTTGCGATGCAGGATGTATGGGTGTACCCCCTGGTTTTAGGGTACATCCAGAATATGGACAAAAGTATGTGTAATATAATTGCGTTACTTGGTTATCTGAGGGGAGGGGACATGTGGGTTGAACCCAATATGTGATTGGGTATTTTATGCCTCCCCTTGGGAGTGTCCTCTTTGTGTGTATTTACAATAAAAAGCAGGCTGGGCATCCCAGTCCTCAGTTCTTATTTTGACCCTCAATTCGCAGCCTCGACTCGTTTTGTGTGGGGAAAGGGTATCCTAGCTGCACCATAGCTAGGGGGAGATTCTACACTTACAGGTCTCTACCGAGTATCGCTCCATTCTACTCTTCAAGCCGGGAACCAGGACATCCAAGCGATCAAACCTCCTGCTAGACTGGAGGCAATCGTAACAATTGGTGGCAGCGGCGGGATCATCCTGGAATTCCTAGAAGAGGTACAGAACGGATGGAGAGTAACTACGACAAATTGAAGCGCACCACGCTAAAGGACTTACTTGAGAGCCGAGGGGGACACGCGAACAGCCGCCCAAGGAGAGAGCTAATCGCGGAACAAACCGAAATGGAGTTTTACCATGGCCGAAGCCACTGCCACTTGCACCGATGAGAAAACCCGGTTGGTCCGGGAGAGGCTGCCCCTGTATGGGCCAAACCCCTCCGTGGAACTCATACGGCATTTAATGGCCGAGGCCGAGGCAGATGTTGAAAAGACCAGAGCCCACGAACACAAAATGAGACTCGCCGACCGAACCCCCCCGGAGGCAACGGAAATTCCAAAGATTCCTTTCGCAGCATTTAAGCCGTTTGTGGAGAGTGAAATGGGGATTGACGAGTTCTTGGCCGATTTTGAACGGCAATGTGCACTGCACCAAATCCCCGCAACAGCTTGGCCAAAGATACTAGCCGGGAAACTGGCGGGTCGAGCTATGGAGGCTTTTCGGACTCTCAGCCCCGAGGAAGCGGAGCAATACCAGACGGTAAAGGACACCCTACTTAAGAGATATGCAGTAACTCCCGACACTTATCGCAGACAATTCCGCAACACCAGTAAGAAAGTAAATGACACCCATGCTGAATGGGCTCACCGCATGCGGAGGGCGGCCACCCACTGGATGAATGGGTGCCGTGCCGTTACCGCAGCCGAAGTGTTGGAACTATTTTTATTAGAGCATTTTTATGACGGGTTGGCGCCAAAGGACAGAGAGTGGGTAAAGGATCGGCGTCCGAGCGATCTCAATGCGGCAGCCCGACTAGCTGACGAACATCGGGACGCTCAAGTTCACGAATACCACCACTCTCGAATAGCCACCCGGCCCGAACTCCGAGAAACCCCTAGACCAAACCCCCGACCCGAGTTTCGTACCCCAGTACCGGCCGGACCTACTCGATATGCCGGGCCACCCAGCCAGTACCCCCAAGAGCGTACCCGCCCCACTTGCCACAAATGCAAGCAGCCGGGGCACTTCATTTCCAACTGCCCCCTAAACAACAACCCCCCGGGTAACAACCACACCGCCCGTGCTTTTTGTGTAGACCAAGCAAATACTATGGAAGAGTATCTGGGACCATTGCATGAAGCTAACCCTGTGTATGCCGCTACCGACAACCGACAGCACCATCGACAGGAGGTACTGTTGGAAGGCCGCCCGGCACAAGGATTGAGAGACACCGGGGCCACCATCACTCTGGTCCAGGGGAAGCTCGTACCACCACATAAGCGCTCCACAGACACGGTGGCGGTCCGAGTGGCTGGAGGGGACATATACAAATTACCCACAGCAAAAGTACATCTTGATTGGGGTGCGGGAAAAGGACTTGTGAGGGTGGGGATCATGGACAGTTTACCCGCTGAGGTCTTACTGGGCAACGACCTGGGACCTATGACTTCGGCGTTTGCCCCCTCCTATAACTCCGAACAGGGGAGACTGTACCGACAGACGGAAAAGAAAGGGAACCATAGGAGGCAGTTAGTAATCCCTCACAAATATCGACGAGATATCCTCCGGATAGGTCACGACATTCCCCTAGCCGGACACTTGGCAGTAACCCGGACCCTTAAACGTATCACCCATACCTTCTTTTGGCCAGGGGTACATACCGATGTGCGTGCATATTGTAGTACGTGCGAAGTGTGCCAGAGGGTCGGCAAAAGAGGAGACCACCCCAAGGTACACCTCATAAATATGCCCCTCATCGAAGAACCGTTCAGTAGAGTGGCCATTGACCTGATAGGACCCCTCGCCACTCCCAGCCCCTCCGGGAAACGATATATCCTCACTATTGTGGATTACGCTACCCGCTACCCGGAGGCGGTGGCTCTATCTAATATCCAGGCAGACACGGTAGCCAATGCGCTGGTCCAAGTCTTCTCTCGTGTAGGATTTCCCCGAGAAATCCTGTCCGACCGAGGCACCCAGTTCACGGCGGAACTAACGCAACAGCTGTGGCAGGTCTGTAAAATAAAATCCCTACTCAGTTCCCCATATCACCCCCAAACCAACGGACTATGCGAGAGGTTTAACGGGACCCTTAAACAAATGTTAAAGACGTTTGTGACGGAACCATCCGTCTGTCTAGTACTTTCGTGGATTCGGCTATTTTAGGCCATCCGTCTAAAGGACTGATTTGTGATGTTATAAAGCATGTTTTACCGTTCCAGCCTGTTTTCCAGCCGTTCACCTCATTTCGTACGAACTCCCTGTCTAACACATGGGTGGCCGCCATTTTGGGACTGTGGCACGTGTTCGCGGCCATCTTGCGTACGAACAGCGGTGTTTGCCTGTGTACGCGTGGAACTAAAAACGGATACCCAAACAGGCAAACACCGCTGAGACCTCCATACACCCAGAAGTTCGGGTTGGAACTACCGAACGACGAGCCATTCGGTAGTTACTTGTAATCAGCTATGGGGAATCCAGCGAACTCGGAGACAGTTGTGGATGATGAGGATTTCGTATGATTTTAACCGGCGAACGGAGACCGACTGCAGGGCCAAAACTTGTGGAACTCCTTTCGGCTAGAAGATCCGTGCAGTCGGTCAAAACTTCAATCGTCCATAACTCCCGAACCCCTTAACCGAATGGGCTCAGATTTGGACAGAGTGTTCCCCTAACCAAGACCTTTCAAGCGGTGCTGGACTCAAGGGTGTACCCCCTGGTTTTGGGGTACATCCATAACTGGGGTGAATTATTGTACAGTTTAATTGTGTTATGTGATTATCTGAGGGGAGGAGAGGTGGGGGAGTTACCCTGTGTATAATTGGTTATTTTCATCCTCCCCCTGGGAGTGCCCTGTGTGTGCCTTTTCCTAATAAAAAGCAGGCTGGATGTTCCAGTCCTCAGATCTTGTTTTGACCCTCAACACGGAGCTTCAGTCTCGTTATTGGGGGGATTCTTATTTACGCTCAAGGACTATTATTGGGAACTTATGCCGTTTGGTGGATATCGTTACTCGAGAGATTATTACTTCCCCTGGTTATGGTTCGTGGATTATACAGTATACGAACAAGGACTTGATACGGTGAGAGGGGAAGGTAGACTAAACAGTGACTTACTTATTAAGACAAAAGGTGTCTTAACAATTGGTGGCAAGCGACGGGATGAATCCCACAACACAGAAGGAAAGAAATGCAGTATGAACAGTTAAGACGTGCTACTCTTAAGGACATAATAGAACGCCGAGGTCGATCAGCAAGCAATTTAAAGAAACGAGAAATTATTGCTTTGCTAAGGGAAATGGATGCAACACAGGGAACGGAGAACGCTAATGTGCCCAGCGGTTTGGATTTAACACCCGAGGAGATACAATTTAACCGGGCAGTGCAAATAAGGCTGGCACACTTTGGCCCCAACCCCTCAGCAGACATGTGGAACGTGTGCAAGCTGCAGTAGCAGCACACCAAGCACTCCAAGGAAGAGGAGCTGCAGCAGCAGAGGTACCCAATAACGATTCCGGAAGGAAAAAGGTACCATTTGCCGCATTCAAAAATTTTATTGAAAATGAAGGAGAGATCGATGGGTTCCTGGCCGATTTTGAGAGGCAGTGTGCCCTCCATCAGGTACCCACAGACCAATGGGTCACCATCCTCTCTGGGAAATTATCCGGCCGGGCTAGTGACGCATTTCGGGCCATCCCAGAGGAGGAGATCACCAGCTACCGGGCAGTGAAGGATGCGCTCCTAGCCAGGTATGCGGTGACCCCAGAAGTTTACAGACAGCGCTTCAGGGAAACCAACAAACAAAGTGGCGATTCGTATGTGGAATGGGCCTGCAGAGTTCACCGTACTGCAGCCCACTGGATGGCAGGATGCCAAGCAGTGTCGGGGGAAGAGGTACTACAGGTATTCTTACTGGAACACTGTTTCGAGAAATTGCCTACCGGGGTCCGGGAGTGGGTCAGAGATAGAAAACCCTCTACCCTACCCGAGGCGGCCCGGTTGGCAGACGAATATACTGATGCTCGCAAACTGGACAGTACCGTTGTTAAAGTTCCGACCAGAGTGGAATACCGACCAGCAGCCCCTCCGATTCCAACAACCTACCAACCCCCAGTGCATCGCAGCCCAGTAGTACCACCGTCCAATAATTATGTACAGCCATCCAAATTTAATGCCCGGGATTATTCCCAACCCATCCGGTGCTTTCTGTGCAAACAGTTGGGACACAAGCGCCCGGAGTGTCCGCTGAACCAAGCTAACCAAGCTCAGTCCTGGAGGAGATCAGCCAACCCGAATCAGCGACCACCACAGCCTGCTGCTCACTGTGTAGAACAGGAGGAATTCTGGGGTATCTTGCACGAAGCCGACCCGGTGCAAGCCGCACATCAGGACAATCGCCAGCAACACCGGCAGACTGTGAAACTAAATGGCCGAGTGGTAAATGGACTTAGAGACACAGGAGCCACCATGACACTGCTCCAAAAGAACTTGGTCTCAGAACACCAGCACACCGGAGACACAGTGGCCGTGAGGGTAGCAGGGGGAGCCGTATTCCGGTTACCTGTTGCCCGTGTTCACCTGGACTGGGGAGTGGGCGCTAGACACGTGGATGTTGGGGTTATGAAAGACTTGCCCGCTGATGTGCTTCTTGGTAATGATTTGGCCCCTTTGGTTTCGGCCTATGCTCCAATGGGCCCCTTGGACGTTAACCCAGTGACTACTCGCTCTCAGACCCGTGCCTCTGGAACCAGCCCACCTGCCGAGGAGGCCCAGGTAAGACCCTTTTCCCCGACTGACACCTTAGCTCAGACCCCCTTACGTTGGGATTCCCCAGAGGAGTTTGGGAGGGAAACCCGGGCAGATCCTACCTTACAAAAGTACAGGGACAGAGCAGATGCTGGAGAGGAAGGGATAGACGGAGAGCGGTATAAGTGGGTGGGGGACAGGCTATACAGAATCCCGAAACCTTCCCAGAAAAAGATAGCCCCTCCGCAGAACCACCAGCTGGTGGTACCCGCGAAATACCGGCAGGAGCTTCTGCGGATAGGGCACGATGTCCCTTTAGCAGGACATCTAGGGTCACGTCGCACAGCCTATAGGATCTCCCAGAATTTCTTTTGGCCCAACTTCAAACAGGCTGTACGGATATATTGCAGTACTTGTGACACATGTCAACGGGTAGGAAAACGGGGGGACCACCCTAAGGCTAAACTATCAGCGATGCCTATTATAGGGGAGCCCTTTTCCCGCATAGCTGTTGACATTGTGGGTCCACTGGCCAGGGCTAGTCCATCAGGCAAGAAGTATATTCTTACTGTAGTGGACTATGCCACTCGCTATCCAGAGGCAGTAGCGCTGTCGAACATAGAGGCAGAGACAGTTGCTGATGCCCTGGTTAGGATTTTTACCCGGGTTGGGTTCCCTAAAGAGATCCTCTCCGACCAGGGAACCCAATTTACTGCGGTGCTCACCCAGCAGCTGTGGAAAGTATGTGGCATTAAACCCTTGCTTAGCTCGCCTTACCATCCACAGACTAACGGTCTCTGCGAGCGTTTTAACGGTACCCTCAAGCAGATGCTGAGGACCTTTACGGACACTTGCAGGGACTGGGAGAGATTCTTGCCGCACCTTCTGTTTTCATACCGGGAGGTGCCCCAGGAATCTACTGGGTTCTCCCCTTTTGAGTTACTGTATGGGAGACGGGTCCGCGGACCCCTAGATCTCATCCGGGGACACTGGGAAGGGGAGACTGAGCAAGAAGGGACCCCCATAGTACCATATGTTCTGGAACTTCGGGACCGCATGGAGAAACTGTCCCTGATGGTAAGGGAGAATCTCCGGGCGGCCCAGGGGAAACAGAAGAGGTGGTACGATCAGGGTGCCCGACAGCGAGCCTTCCAGGTGGGGAAAAAAGTATTAGTGCTCAAACCTGTGAAGGCCAACAAGATGCAAGCCTCTTGGCAAGGCCTGTACAGGATAGTGGCGCAGATCTGCGATACTACCTATTTGATAGCCAGCTGTTCAGACGAAAGGGTCCAGAGATCCTTTCATGTGAACATGCTGAAAGAGTATCAAGAACGACCTGAGAACATTGCAGCTGTATGTGCCCCAGCTGCAGATGACCCTGCGAATTTGCCTCTCCCTGATCTATTAGAAAGGGACCCCCAGACTGACCTCACCTCCCTCGTACAGTTAGGAGACAGGTTAAACCCCACAGAAAGGATCCAAGCGAAACAATTGTTATGGGAGAAGCAAGCAACTTTCTCCCAGGAGCCAGGTTACACCCACCTCGCTATACACAAGGTAGAGACCCCCGGACAGACCCCCTTACGACAGCCGCCCTACCGTATCCCTGAAGCAGTCCGAGATGGAATGCGGAAGGAGATACAGGAGATGACCCAGCTTGGGGTCATCGAACCCTCTGACAGCCCTTGGGCTTCGCCTGTAGTCCTAGTACCGAAGAAAGATGGGACCACCCGGTTCTGTGTGGACTACAGGCGACTCAACGAGCGGACTACCACTGACGCCTACCCGATGCCCCGGGTAGACGAATTATTGGATCGTATTGCCAGGGGACGTTATCTGACCACCATAGACCTATGTAAGGGCTACTGGCAGTTTCCCCTGGCCGAGGATGCTATCCCCAAGTCGGCCTTCGTCACCCCATTTGGCCTGTACCAATTTAGGGTCATGCCTTTTGGGATGAAGAATGCCCCGGCTACTTTCCAACGGATGGTGGATAGACTCCTGGATGGCTTCCAAGAATTTGCCTGTGCCTACTTGGACGACATAGCGATCTATAGTGGGTCCTGGGAGGAACACCTGGTACACATAGGGGTAGTGCTGGATAAGATCCGGGCCGCTGGCCTGACATTGAAGCCAGAAAAGTGCCATGTAGGTATGGCAGAGGTACAGTACCTGGGTCACCGAGTGGGATGTGGGAACCAGAGACCAGAGCCCGCCAAAGTAGAAGCGGTGGCTAACTGGCCCACACCCACTACTAAGACCCAGGTATTGGCCTTCTTAGGGACAGCAGGGTACTACCGACGTTTCGTTCCTGACTACAGCTCTATTGCTAAGCCCCTGACAGACCTGACGAAAAAGAATTTGCCTAAGCAGGTCCTGTGGTCCCCGGCTTGTGAAGCTGCGTTCCAGGCACTGAAGCAAGCTCTCGTGAATGCCCCTATCTTGGCTGCCCCAGTCCCTAACAAACGCTTTCTCGTTCACACAGATGCTTCCATGTATGGACTGGGGGCTGTGTTAAGCCAAGTTGGGGAAGATGGAGGAGAGCATCCTGTCGCATACCTCAGCCGAAAATTACTACCCCGAGAAGTGAGTTATGCGGCAGTTGAAAAAGAATGTTTAGCCCTAGTCTGGGCATTGAAAAAGTTAAGTCCCTACTTGTATGGGCAAGAATTTTCCCTTGTAACAGATCATAACCCCCTCGTTTGGCTTAACCGGGTCTCAGGCGACAATGGGAGACTGCTGAGATGGAGCTTGGCATTACAACCGTACAACTTTACGATTAGCTACAGACCCGGTAAGCTGAACGGAAATGCGGATGGCTTATCACGACAGACCGACATATCCACCACCTCGTAAGTCCGGACATCCCCAAGTTGACCCGCCACAGGGTCAAGCCGGGTCTGCCGGAGTGTTCCACAAGGGGGGAGCCGTGTGACGGAACCATCCGTCTGTCTAGTACTTTCGTGGATTCGGCTATTTTAGGCCATCCGTCTAAAGGACTGATTTGTGATGTTATAAAGCATGTTTTACCGTTCCAGCCTGTTTTCCAGCCGTTCACCTCATTTCGTACGAACTCCCTGTCTAACACATGGGTGGCCGCCATTTTGGGACTGTGGCACGTGTTCGCGGCCATCTTGCGTACGAACAGCGGTGTTTGCCTGTGTACGCGTGGAACTAAAAACGGATACCCAAACAGGCAAACACCGCTGAGACCTCCATACACCCAGAAGTTCGGGTTGGAACTACCGAACGACGAGCCATTCGGTAGTTACTTGTAATCAGCTATGGGGAATCCAGCGAACTCGGAGACAGTTGTGGATGATGAGGATTTCGTATGATTTTAACCGGCGAACGGAGACCGACTGCAGGGCCAAAACTTGTGGAACTCCTTTCGGCTAGAAGATCCGTGCAGTCGGTCAAAACTTCAATCGTCCATAACTCCCGAACCCCTTAACCGAATGGGCTCAGATTTGGACAGAGTGTTCCCCTAACCAAGACCTTTCAAGCGGTGCTGGACTCAAGGGTGTACCCCCTGGTTTTGGGGTACATCCATAACTGGGGTGAATTATTGTACAGTTTAATTGTGTTATGTGATTATCTGAGGGGAGGAGAGGTGGGGGAGTTACCCTGTGTATAATTGGTTATTTTCATCCTCCCCCTGGGAGTGCCCTGTGTGTGCCTTTTCCTAATAAAAAGCAGGCTGGATGTTCCAGTCCTCAGATCTTGTTTTGACCCTCAACACGGAGCTTCAGTCTCGTTATTGGGGGGATTCTTATTTACGCTCAAGAACTATTATTGGGAACTTATGCCGTTTGGTGGATATCGTTACTCGAGAGATTATTACTTCCCCTGGTTATGGTTCGTGGATTATACAGTATACGAACAAGGACTTGATACGGTGAGAGGGGAAGGTAGACTAAACAGTGACTTACTTATTAAGACAAAATGTGTCTTAACAACGTTTACCCAGGAATATAGAGACTGGGAACGTTTCTTGCCACACCTCCTATTCGCTTATCGGGAGGTGCCGCAGGAAACTACCGGATTCTCCCCGTTCGAACTGCTGTATGGACGCAAGGTCCGGGGCCCCCTAGACCTGATCCGAGAGCATTGGGAGGGGGAGACGGAGAACACAGGAGTCCCCATCATACCATATGTCCTAGAGCTTAGGGACCGCATGGAGCAGCTAGCCAGGTCGGTCCGGGCTAACCTCCAGGCGGCCCAGAGGCGACAGAAAGTCTGGTATGATAGAGGAGCACGGAAAAGGAGCTTTGAGATAGGGCAAAAAGTAATGGTTCTTAAACCCGTCAAAACAGACAAATTACAGGCAGCCTGGCAGGGCCCCTACCAAATAATAGAGAAAAAAGGAGATACCACGTACGTGATTGCCAGCTGCCACGACCCGAGCTTAAAGAAACTATTCCATATTAACATGTTGAAAGCATATCTCCAACGCCCCGAAGATGTGCTGGCCATCTGTAGTCCCGCAGCCGAAGACCCCGATAACTTGCCCATTCCCGACTTACTTACCCAGGACAACCCGGCCGATATAGTGGGCCAAGTACAGATAGGCGAGCGGCTTAACCCAGTAGAGAGGGAGCAATTGCAGCAATTGCTCCGAGAAAAACAGGCAATGTTCTCCCAAAAGCCAGGATTCACCAATCTAGCCACCCACCAGGTAGATACCCCCGGACAGCAACCCTTGAGGCAGGCCCCCTACCGCATCCCCGAGGCGGTCAGAGCAGGGATGAAACAAGAAATCACGGAAATGCTGAACCTAGGAGTCATTGAGTCCTCCGATAGTCCCTGGGCATCCCCGGTAGTACTGGTACCCAAAAAAGACGGTACTACCAGATTCTGTGTGGACTATCGGAAACTTAATGATAAAACCGTGACAGACGCCTACCCCATGCCCAGGGTAGACGAGTTACTGGATCGCATAGCCCAGGGGAACTACCTAACTACCATTGACCTGTGTAAAGGTTACTGGCAGATTCCCCTGGCCAGGGAGGCTATCCCCAAGTCGGCATTCGTCACCCCGTTTGGCCTTTATCACTTCAAGGTTATGCCATTCGGGATGAAGAATGCCCCGGCCACGTTCCAGCGCTTGGTGGATAGACTCCTTGATGGCTTCCAGGGTTTCGCCTGTGCATACCTGGACGACATAGCGATCCATAGCGCGTCCTGGGAGGAACACCTAACCCATGTAGGGATGGTCTTAGATCAGATTCGGGCCGCCGGCTTGACTCTGAAACCAGAGAAGTGCCATTTTGGCATGGCTGAAGTGCAGTATCTGGGTCATAGGGTGGGGTGCGGGAGACAACGACCAGAACCTGCTAAAGTAGAGGCAGTTGCCAATTGGCCCACCCCCACCACCAAGACACAAGTACTAGCCTTTTTAGGTACCGCAGGGTACTATCGGAAGTTTGTGCCTGACTATAGTGCCATTGCCAAACCCCTGACAGACTTGACAAAGAAAAACCTTCCTCGACAGGTCCTGTGGTCTCCCCACTGTGAACTAGCGTTTCAAACTTTAAAAACTGCTCTTGTGAATGCTCCCGTGTTGGCCGCCCCAGCCCCTAACAAACGTTTTATCGTTCACACAGACGCTTCCATGTTCGGGCTGGGAGCCGTCCTCAGCCAAGTAGGCGAAGACGGAGGGGAACACCCTATTGCCTACAACAGTCGTAAGCTCCTGCCACGCGAAGTTAGCTATGCCGCCGTGGAAAAGGAGTGCTTGGCACTGGTGTGGGCACTAAAGAAACTGACTCCTTATCTGTACGGGCAAGAATTCACTCTGGTTACGGACCACAATCCCTTGGTATGGTTAAACCGGGTCTCTGGAGATAATGGCCGACTGTTACGGTGGAGCTTGGCTCTACAACCCTTTAATTTTACCATCACTTATCGACCCGGGAAACAGAATGGCAATGCCGATGGATTGTCCAGGCAAACCGATATCAGCCCAGCCTAACCAGAAGTCTGGACAGCCTTAGTCTACCCCGAAAAGGGGTCAGACGGTGTCTGCCAGAGTGTTCCACAAGGAGGGAGCACTGTTACATCACTGTTGTCCCCTGTTATGAAAGCTTTATTCTGTCGCATACTTTTGGTACTTTGGACACTGTTCTGACTGATTTACAGTCCTCGTATGGTCCAGCACGAACCCGCTATGTAAGCCTAGAGGTGGCCGCCATTTCGGGACTTTGCACGTGTTCGCGGCCATCTTACCTACAATCAGCGGTGGTCGCCCATAATCATCTGGAACCAAAAACGGAGACCCACACAGGCGAACACCGCTGAGACCTCCAGGATCACATAACTCAGTGTTGGACGTACCGAACTACTCACCGTTCCGTAAAGCACTTGCCCTGCACATGGGGAATACAGCGACCCCAGGGATGACTACGGAAGACAAAGGGTTGTGGAGTTTTACCGTCCGAACGAAGACCGACCGCAAGGCCTAAACGTATGGAACTATTTTCGGCTGAAAAGTCCGTGCGGTCGGTCTAAACTTTAGAAGCCCCTAACTTCCGAACCGCTCATCCGAACGGGCCAGTTTTTGGATATGTTGGCCTCCAGAATGCAGGATGTATGGGTGTACCCCCTGGTTTTAGGGTACATCCAGAATATGGACAAAAGTATGTGTAATATAATTGCGTTACTTGGTTATCTGAGGGGAGGGGACATGTGGGTTGAACCCAATATGTGATTGGGTATTTTATGCCTCCCCTTGGGAGTGTCCTCTTTGTGTGTATTTACAATAAAAAGCAGGCTGGGCATCCCAGTCCTCAGTTCTTATTTTGACCCTCTATTCGCAGCCTCGACTCGTTTTGTGTGGGGAAAGGGTATCCTAGCTGCACCATAGCTAGGGGGAGATTCTACACTTACAGGTCTCTACCGAGTATCGCTCCATTCTACTCTTCAAGCCGGGAACCAGGACATCCAAGCGATCAAACCTCCTGCTAGACTGGAGGCAATCGTAACAGTAATCTAATAGCAGTCAGTATCCTTCAAGCGGGTGTGTCAGGCCTTCAGCGTGTACTCTGCCAACCTCTGCCACTGCACTTTGCCACTCATATCTGGTGTCACAATAGTGTGCATTTAAAAATAAAAAAAGTTTTTGACTGTAATCTAATAGCATTCAGTGTCCTTCAAGTGGGTGTCAGGCCTTCAGCGTGTACTCTGCCAACCTCTGCCACTGCACTTTGACACTCATATCTGGTGTCACAATAGCGTGCATTTAAAAACTAATTTTTTTTTTCACTATTATAGATTGAATAGCAGTTAGTTGTCTTCAAACGGGTGTGTCAGGCCTACAGCGTGTACTCTGCCAACCTCTGCCACTGCACTTTGCCACTCATATCTGGTGTCACAATAGCGTGCATTTAAAAACAAAAAAAGTTTTTGACTGTAATCTAATAGCAGTCAGTGTCCTTCAAGAGGGTGTCAGGCCTTCAGCATGTACTCTGCCAACCTCTGCCACTGCACTTTGCCACTCATATCTGGTGTCACAATAGCAGGGGCCGTCGTGGTCGTGGTGCTGTGATTCCCTTTTGCCCTAGAATAATGCCCAGTTTTCAGAGGCCACGTACCCTGAACTTGAAAAGTTATGAGGACATGGTTGACTGGCTAACACAGAACACCCAATCTTCTACAGCTTCCGCTTGGAACCTTGACGCACCATCCTCCTCCAGCTTAGCTTCGGGCACCTTTCAAGTTACCACTCACCCGCCTGCTGCCACCACCAACACTAGCACCACAGCCGCTTAACTTTATCTGTCAGAGGAGTTATTTACACATCTGTTTGAAGAAATGAGTGATGCGCAACCATTATTACCAGAGGATGCAGATAACAAGGATATGTCTCAGTCAGGCAGCGTTACATACATGGACGTACGGTGTGATGATGATGATGTTGTACCCGCTGCTGCTTCCTTTGCTGAGTTGTCAGATACAAGTGAAGCGGTTGATGATGACGATGCGTCCCTGGATGTCAAGTGTGTGCCCGCTCGGCAAGAAGAAGAGCAGGGCGAAAGTTCAGATGGGGAGACAGAGAGGAGGAGGAGGAGGAGATGAGTTGGAAGCAGGGGGGGAGTCGTCGCAAGGAGCTAGTGGCACAGTCAGACAGCATGCATCGGCACCCGGGGTCAGCCCGACAGCACGCCAATCAATGCATGCTGTTGCCACCACCAGAATGCCGTCATTGCAGAGCTCAGCAGTGTGGAATTTTTTTTGTGTGTCTGCCTCTGACAACAGCGATGCCATTTGCAACCTGTGCCAAAAGAAACTGGGTCGTGGGAAGTCCAACACCCACCTAGGTACAACTGCTTTGCATAGGCACATGATCGCACATCACAAATGCCTATGGGATCAACACATGAATTCAAGCAGCACAAAAAATCAAAGCCGCCATCCTCATCCTTTTCCAGCATCTTCAGCCACGTCATCCACTGCTGTCCTCCCTGCCCCCTCTCAACCATCCGCCACTCCGTCTCTCGCCTTGAGCAGTTCCCGCTCATCTGCCCACAGTCAGGTGTCTGTCAAGGACATGTTTGAGCGTAACAAGCCAATGTCAGAAAGTCACCCCCTTGCCCGGCGTCTGACAGCTGGCTTTTCTGAACTATTAGCCTGCCAGCTTTTACCATACAAGCTGGTGGAGTCTGAGGCGGTCAAAAAATTTGTAGCTATTGGGTCACCGCAGTGGAAGGTACCGGGACGAAATTTCTTTTCACAAAAGGCAATCCCCAACCTGTACTTGATTGTGAAAAATGAAGTAATGGCATGTCTGGCACACAGTTTTGGGGCAAGGATCCATCTGACCAC
Source organism: Pelobates fuscus (assembly GCF_036172605.1). Classification (NCBI taxonomy): domain Eukaryota; kingdom Metazoa; phylum Chordata; class Amphibia; order Anura; family Pelobatidae; genus Pelobates; species Pelobates fuscus. Next base: position 482,585,032 of record NC_086317.1, read on the forward strand.
TGATACCTGGTCTGCAAAGCAGGGCAGGTATATCACCTACACTGCGCATTGGGTAAACCTGCTGACAGCTGCCAAGCATGGAATGTGTGACTCTGCAGAGGAGTTGGTGACACCGCCACGACTTGCAGGCAGGCCTGCTGCCACCTCGTCTACTCCTCCTACTCCATCCTCTTCCATAACCTCCTCGGCTGAGTCTTCTTCTGCTGCTGCGTCTTGCTCCGCATCAACGGCACCCCCCCCCCCAGCTGGATACGGCAGTGTCACGCCGTCTTGGGTTTGACCTGCTTAAAGGCAGAGAGTCACACCGGACCAGTACTCCTGTCCGCCATGAACGCACAGGTGGAAAAGGGGCTGACTCCGCAGCAACTGGAGATCGGCAAAGTGGTTTGTGACAACGGAACAAATTTGTTGGCGGCATTAAAGTTAGGCAAGTTGACACATGTGCCGTGCATGGCATATGTGTGTAATCTGATCGTAAAACGCTTTGTGCATAAGTAAACAGGCTTACAGGACGTCCTGAAGCAGGCCATGAAGGTGTGTGGCCATTTCAGGCATTCCTACACGGTCATGGCGCACTTTGCAGATATCCAGCGGTGAAACAACATGCCAGTGAGGCGCTTGATTTGCGACAGCCCGACACGTTAGAATTCAACACTCCTAATGTTCGACCGCCTATTTCAACAAGAAAAAGCAGTTAATGAATATTTGTATGACCGGGGTGCTAGGACAGCCTCTGGGGAGCTGGGAATTTTTTTGCCACGTTACTGGATGCTCATGCGCAATGCCTGTAGGCTCATGCGTCCTTTAGAGGAGCTGACAAACCTAGTCAGTCGCACCGAAGGCACCATCAGCGACATCATACCATTTGTTTTCTTCCTGGAGCGTGCCCTGCGAAGAGTGCTGGATCAGGCTGTAGATGAGCGTGAAGAGGAAGAGTTGTGGTCACCATCACCACCAGAAACAGCCTTAATAGCACCGCTTGCTGGACCTGTGGCAACGCTGGAAGAGGATTGTGAGGAAGAGGAGTCAGATGTAGCTTTGAGGAGGAGGAGGAGGAAGACCAACCACAACAGGCCTTCCAGGGTGCTGTTTGTCACTTATCTGGTAGCCATGGTGTTGTACGTGGCTGGGGGGGAAGAACATACCTTCAGTGAGATCACTGAGGACAAGGAATGGGACATGAGTAGTTCAGGATCCAACCTTGTGCAGGATCCAACCTTGTCTTTCATGCTGTCATGCCTGTTGAGGGACCCTCGTATAAAAAGGCTGAAGGAGACTGACCTGTACTGGGTGTCCACGCTACTAGACCCCCGGTATAAGCAGAAAGTGGCTGAAATTTTACCAAATTACAACAAGTCGGAAAGGATGCAGCATTTGCAAAATAAATCAAAAAGTATACTTTACACAGCGTATAAGGGTGATGTCACAGCACAACGGGAATCTAACAGGGGAAGAGGTGAAAGTCATCCTCCTCCTCCCACGACCACGCCGGCAAGGACAGGACGCTTTACAGACGTGTTGTTGATGGAGGACATGCAGAGCTTTTTAAGTCCTACGCATCGCCACAGCCCTTCGGGATACACCCTCAGAGAACGACTCGACCGACAGGTAGCAGACTACCTCGCCTTAACTACAGATATCGACACTCTGAGGAGCGATGAACCCCTTCACTTCTGGGTGTGCAGGCTTGATCTGTGGCCTGAGCTATCCCAATTTGCGATAGAACTTCTGGCCTGCCCCGCTTCAAGTGTCCTGTCAGAAAGGACCTTCAGTGCAACAGGAGGTATTGTCACTGAGAAGAGAAGTCGCCTAAGTCAAAAAAGTCTAGATTACCTCACCTTTATTAAGATGAATGAGGGATGGATCCCAAAGGGACTGACAGTGGGTGATACATTTGACTAAAAAAGGCCTGATGAGATGAGCTGCCTTGGGCTAAAAATGGTCCACACGCTGCTGTATTTTAGCTCTGAATGCCGGTTGACTTATCCGCCACCAACTAGGGTTCAAGCCGCAATGTTTTAGGGCACTTTCTGCATGGGAAACAAACATCAATTTTTATGGCCGCTGCTACAGCAGCGGCTGAAACAATACCTAATTTTTCAGGCATGTGTACATGCCTAATTTTTTGGGCCTCTGGTCAGTGGCGTACACATGACCCATGCCCCCCCCCCACCCCCCCTGCGCACTTACTCTGCGTGGGCCAGGGCATGAACACATGGGGGCGGACACCTGGTTGCAGGGCTGCGACCCCTGCGACCGCGGTATGTACGCCAGTGAATGCAGATGCACACACACTTAAAGGACCACTACAGACACCCAGATCACATCAGCTCAATGAAGTGGTCTGGGTGTCAGGTCCCTCTAGTTTTAACCCTGCAGCTGAAAGCATAGCAGTTTCAGAGAAACTGCTATGTTTCACTGAGGGTTAATCCAGCCTCTAGTGGCTGTCTCACTGACAGCCGCTAGAGGCGCTTCCGCGATTCTAAGACACTGAACGTCCATAGGAAAGCATTGTGTAATGCTTTCCTATGGGCGGTTTGAAAGCGTGCGTGGCTCTTGCCGCGCATGCGCATTCGGAGCTGAGAGGCGGAGGGATCCCCAGCGCCATGGGAGTCCGGCGCTGGAGAAAGGTAAGTGCTGAAGACACACACACCCTCACGAACAAACGCATACACACTAGCTAACAGACACACACATTTACTGACAGAGACACTCAGCGGCAGACATACATACACACTCACTTACAAAACATACACTTTCACTGACAAACACACACTCACTAACAGACATCAAACAGACTCACTAACACACACACACACACACACACAAACACACACAGTTACACTCACTGACACTCACTAGCAGACACACACTCAACAGACACACTCACTGACACTCACTAGCAGACACACACACACTCTAACACACACACCAACACTCACACACACACTAACACAAACACACACTCACACACACTAACACTCACTCACACACACTAACACACACACACACTCACACCCAAACTAACACTCACACACACTTACACTAACACACACACTAACACACACACACTAACACTCACTCACACACTAACACACACACACACTAACACTCACTCACACACAAACTAACACTCACACACACTTACACTAACACACACACTAACACACACACCAACACTCACTCACACACACTAACACTCACTCACACACACTAACACACACACTAACACTCACTCACACTAACACTCACTCACACACAAACTAACACTCACACACACTTACACTAACACAAACACTAACACACACACACACTAACACTCACACACACACACACAAACTAACACTCACACACACTTACACTCACACTAACACTCACTCACACTAACACTCACACACTAACACTCACACACACTAACACTCACACACACTAACACACACACTAACACACACTTACACTCACACTCACTCACACACACACTAACACTCACTCACACTAACACTCACACACACACACACACACACTTACACTAACACACACTTACACTCACACACACACACACACACACACTAACACTCACTCACACTAACACTCACACACTAACACTCACACACACTAACACACACTTACACTCACACACACACACTTACACTCACACACACACACTAACACTCACTCACACTAAGACACTAACACACACACTAACACTCACACACACTTACACTCACACTCACACATGTCTCACACATGTTTTTTTTTTTATTTAACCCCCCCAGCCTCCTTACCTTTTGGAGTGCTGAGGGGATTCCCTGGGGTCCAGTGGTGCTGCTGGGCTCCTGGGCGGGCGGCCGGCCGGTCACTGGGCGGGCGGGCAGTCAGGCTGGCCGGTGCGCGAGGGAGCACTCTCCCCTGAGTGCTTCCTCTTCAGCTCCCTCGCGCACCGCGTACTGATACCGGCGCCGGAAGATGACGTCATCTTCCGGCTCCGGTATCAGTGCGGTGCGCGAGGGAGCTGAAGAGGAAGCACTCAGGGGAGAGTGCTCCCTCGCGCACCAGCCAGCCTGATTGCCCGCCGGGTGTAAGCAGGGCCAGCCTCAGGGGGGCCCGGAGGTGGCCGGCTCCTGGGCCCCCCAGGAGAAGAGGCTGGCCCATTGCGTACATACCCTGCGACCCTGGTATGTATGCCACTGCCTCTGGTGCTGCACTATGGCTTCAAAAACTAAACAAAAAAAAAGGCACATAACAGGGATTAAACTCATAGGAATAGTACTACTTAACACACCACTCCTATCTGGTGGCACATTAGATTGCACGCACAGTGCCCCAAGTTTGAAGTAGGAGGACCGACCAAGCATCTTTTTCCATCTCCCGGTTCCTAAAATCGATGCCATATACACGTCCCCTGATAGGGCGCCAGCTCGTTATTCTCTTGGGCGCCAGCTCGTTATTCTCTCTTTCACTTCACTAGGGACACTTTACTGCACTATGGGCACTTAGACCCACTCTTTGTCTTGCACAGTGTTATTCCTAGCCAGCATCTGTGATGGGAAATCAGGCAGTCATCTAAACGTTTAGATTGAGCTTTAGCTTAGAACACACTTGAAGGTGTTTAAGGAGAGTAGGGCTAGTTTAGAGGATTCTTCTTAGACCTCTCTGAGTCTTTATAGCCCTTCTACCTATCCAGCATTTCTGGAAACTAGCTAAGAGAAAGGGTGGCTGTGTGTCTGTGATACATTTAACTTTATATCACCTTATTGACACTTTTTATGACAGCATCACTCCGGTCTCCACACTCTCTGCCTATACCCATCTATTTAGAGGGAATTTCCTTGCCCCTGGCAATATTATAGAATAGGTAATAGTATTACCATTATTACACAATTAGCCACTATAGGGGAATGAGTATAGTATCCCCTTGTTATTTAAAAATGATACAATAAAGACTTTGGTCCATTACTCAATTTACTTTAACAAAGGGTACTAACCACGGTATTAGGAAGCATTACTATGCTATCCCTTTCTCCCTCTATTATACACCTATGCTCACTAGGATTTGTAGGTATCACTTTATTATAGTTGTCTAACCTTTTCCTATGCCAGTTTTAGATCTCTTTCTTGGGAGATTTTTTATTTTTTCAGTTTATTAGCATACCTGGGTACAAGCCCTCGTGGGGTTGGCACCACCACCTGACCACATTTCCTCGTTTCTTCCACTCATACCGCTTTTTCCATCTTTGAAGGGGTTTGGCGAAACAAGGAAATAGTCCTCTACTCGTAACAGTGATTAAACTGATAAGAAGAGTACTACTTAACACACCTTATAATAACGCAGAGAGAGGCAACGCAGAGAGCGGAGTCTGAAGAAGAGGAGTCAGAGGAGGAAGGTGGCTTTGAGGAGGTGGAGGTGGAACACAGCAGGCGTCCCAGGGGGCTTGTTGTCACCTTTCGGGGACCCTTGTTGTACGTGGCTGGGTGGAGGAAGAGACCTTCAATGACATCAGTGAGGACAAGGACCGGGACATGGCTAGCTTGGTATCCAACCTTGTGCAAATGGGGAGTTTGCGGTTGTGCAAATGGACTGTTTGCGGTTGTTTGCGGTGCGTTAACGGGGAGTTTGGTCTGTCACTGTGAAGCGGGCGTAACCCTTACACTACCTGATCGATACAACATCATACAGTAGGTCCCCCCCTCATTATTTTTATGGCCCCCACCCACCGCTCACGGGTGGGGGCGGGGGGGAAGACAGTAGGTCCCCCCATTGTAATTTATGGCTCCCACCCACCGCGCAGGCGTAGTGGTCATGGGGGAGGTCAGTAGGTTCCCCCCCTTATCCTTATTTACTGAATATTCCCCAGTATAACAATGTTTGGCATTTAGTGAATATTCCCTATTCTGCTCTGTGTCAGTGTGTATCAGTGTCCCTGAGGACAGGTGTCAATCCATATCTGCCAAGTGACCCTATGTAGGGGTTACAGTCTCTATTCTGCTCTGTGTCAGTGTGTATAAGGGTCCCTGAGGACAGGTGTCAAACCATATCTGCCAAGTGACCCTATGTAGGGGAAACAGTCCCTATTCTGCTCTGTGTCAGTGTGTATCATGGTCTCTGAGGACAGGTGTCAATCCATACCTGCCAAGTGACTCTATGTAGAAGGAACAGTCCCTATTCTGCTCTGTGTCAGTGTGTATCAGGGATCCTTAGCACAGGTGTCAATCCATATCTGCCAAGTGACCCTATGTGGGGGAACAGTCCCTATTCTGCTCTGTGTCAGTGTGTATCAGGGTCTCTGAGGACAGGTGTCAATCCATATCTGCCAAGTGACCCTATGTAGGGGGAACAGTCCCTATTCTGCTCTGTGTCAGTGTGTATCAGGGTCTCTGAGGACAGGTGTCAATCCATATGTCAAGGTGTCAATATGTCATATGTCAGGTGTCAATCCATATCCATTGTGATTTAGGAAAGTTAGTTGATTTATGCCCTTTATGGATTAAAACCAGACTCTGCATCAACTGTGTAATTTTCCATGGGAGTTTTGCCATGGATCCCCCTCCTGCATGCCACAGTCCAGGTGTTAGTTCCCTTGAAACAACTTTTCCATCACTATTGTGGCCAGAAAGAGTCCCTGTGGGTTTTAAAATTCGCCTGCCCATTTAAGTCTGTGGCGGTTCGCCCGGTTCGCCGGTTTGCGAACGTTTGCGGAAGTTCGCATTCGCCGTTCGTGAACCGAAAATGTTATGTTCGCGACATCACTATTCAGCTACTCTGAAATTTCAATTTAAAATTTATATTGAAATCACTTTAAATTCTTACTTTACTAAATAACCCTTTTACATTTTAACATTATTTAATATTATGAAAAACATTTGAATATTTAAAAAAAAAATTGATGAATTGACATTTTTAATGAGATTTTTTATATTTTAATATTTTGAAAATATAATTGTAAAAGTTTAACCATAAACAGTAAATACTTTTGAAAGCTTCTTAAATTGAGGTCTTAATTAGGTTCAAGGCCATTAGAAAACTTTCATTAACAGTGATTGCATGAGCAGCTGGTCTCAGTGTGCTTGGTCCTTGACATATATATTTTTCAAATTGAGAAAATTAATCATCTTGCTTCTGAGAGCTACTGTCCGTATTCCATATATGATTGGGTTTATAGTAATAGATATTGTGAGTCCAACTACTCCCAGAACAAGGTGTAAATTGTTGGACAAAGCACCAATGTTAAGTCTGTGACGAAATGAAATAAAAATGACTGCACCCATAAATAAGGAAAATGCAATGAGATGAGTCACCAGTGTGTGGATGGCTTTCTGACATTCGTCTTTGGAGATCTTCAGGCAGACAGTAAATGTTTGAATGTAACAATAAATTACTATCATTTCAGATACAATTATAAGAAAAAGAGTAGTAACAGTTCCAAATATATTATTTACAGTTGTATCACCACAGGACAGTTTGAGGAGAGACAGTGTTTCACAATAGACATTGTTGATGTTTGTTCCACATAAAGTGAGTCTTGCAGTCAATATCACAACCACCGCTTCATATGTGAAGGACACAATCCATGTCACAGCTGCGCATCTCAGAGCTTTTCCATTTGTCATTAGAGTTGGATATCTCAAAGGGTAACAAACAGCTAAATATCTGTCATAAGCCATAACAGTAAACGTCAAGATTTCAGTGCAAGCGGAGCATTGTATGCAAAATGCTTGGACAAGGCAGCTGTGGATCGAAATGGTCTTGGATCCAGAAAGCAAATCAATCATTAACTTGGGGAGAAAAGCTGTGCTCCCAAACATCCCGTTACTGATCAGATTAAAGATAAAAATATACATTGGTTCATGGAGACTCGGCTCAGTTCTGATAATACACATAAGGAGAGAGCAAAACAACATATTAGAGATATAAATCCCCAAAATTATCACAAAATATAGATATTTAAATGTCTCCATTTCCTGAATTCCAACAAGAAAAACATTGATACTTATCAAGGAAATATTTTCCATCTTTGTTCTCTAAATCTAAAAAAGTCTGCCCTGTGATAGATATTTTATAAAGAGAAAAAAAAATTCTAATTGCATCCTTCAAAAAAAACAGAACTAACGTAGCAGTTACACTGTGTCTGTGACTAGCAATTCTGTGTCTGTAAAATGAAATGGTTTGCTGAAGCTGTGCTTTTTATAAATGTATTTCAGTGAAAGATAAGATCCTTAAGGATTAGTTCTTCTTCAAAGCATGACAACGGAACCCCAGAGGACCATACACAAAACTAACAATATGAAAATGTCCAATGTATTAACTACTAGTAATAATTTATCTGCATATCTAATTCATGAATATTGCATCATGTTGCTGATATTTTCTTTTTCTTATGGTTTTGAATATAACTAAAAAGTAAGCTGTGATATTTCAGTGCCATTTTGTAAAGCAGATTACCTTTTACATGACTATAGTGTGTGTCTATTTAAAAAAAAAAAAAAAAAAACCAACAATTAACCAACTAAACAAAAGTATTCTTAGGGCATAGAGGAGACATACTGACTAGGAAATAGCAGCTGCAGAGGAAAAGCCACAGTTTCATAGAAAGGGTATGTGTCATGTTAGTAACTTCCAGAGGTCCAGACCAGTATTGGACCAGTATGCAGGCCCTCCACTCTTTGTGGTCTGATTAGTTAGATATTTCCTCAAACTGGTCTGCATTCATGATCGACACTGAACAGAGACCCTGAAAATCTAGACTTAGCTTGTTTTCTCAAAGATTAACAGCTACCCTGTTGCAGTGATCTCCCACTAGCATCAGGCTAGTCACCTTTCACAGCAAAACATTGTAGGGTAGGTAAAATAGGGTCAGTAACAGTTTGATTGTCTGAGTGTGAGTGTTTATGACTGAGTTTGCTACATCTGGTTTTGTGTGTCTGAGTGTGTGGAAATGTGTATCCAAGAGATTGTGAGTATGTGCAGCAATTTGTGTGTGCATCTGTGTATGTGTGTTTTTGTTTTATATTTATGTGTGCCTGTAACAGGATTACATGACTTAATCTGGTTTATTAAATGCAAGGCACACTCAATTTATACACAGATCCACAGCATGGGGTCTCCATACAAAGAAATATAAACCCCTCCCAGACGTCCCTGTGTCTGGGAGATAATTGAGTCCAAGACCGGTAACTCAATTATCTCTCAGTTACAGGGAACCACATAGAAAATACCCAAAAGCCACACTAAATTTCCACAGGAACCCACAAGTCTTATATCCCTGGATAGCCCAGATCTGAGCGTCCAAGTTGTCCAAATAGCCCTCAAATCCATTCGCTGGATGGAATCGCCATCTGGGTAAAGTTTTGACCGGCCAGCTACGAGGTTGTAGCCCAAAACAGTTCCATGGAAAAAGGACAATGAGTTGTCAACTTTCAGGAGTCCCTGTGCACATTAAAACCAAATGCTCCCCATGGCTCTAGGGAGCAAATATTCCTCATGTTCGCATGAGTCTTCTTCCCGAAACGTGCTATCCTGGTTTATCTGTAATGGAAGCAGGCGGCAGTACAAATTCAGCGGTGTTCACGAAGTAGCATGTCGGAATTTAGTTCCATACAGTCAACGTCCAAGTACCGCTGCCTGAGTTCTAGAGACAAAATGGCCGGCATTCACAAAACACGTGTATTCGGTCATACGAATAGCGGCCACTCAGAGTTAATGAGCACTTAAACTAATAGGCTCTTGGAAGTTAATGAGCCAGGGGGTGGTCTGGATTCAGGAGGTAAAGGAAGGTAAAATGGGTCTTCATTCGGTAACAAAAAAACAACCAGGGGTATAATGGGCAGGCAAGAGTTAACCAAGGCAGGATCAGCCAGGCAACATTTAGTTTTTTTGCAATTTGTAAGGTACATATAAAGGACATGCATTTCACAGTAAATACAATATCACAGTGCAGGTGGAGCCAAGTGCATATCCAAGCCATTTACAGTCAAAGTGGTTTTACATTTTGTACTTCAACATTTCACAGGCTTCGTGTACATTTAACAGCATTGTTGACCTGTAGCCTGTCAGGATCTGCTCTGTTCTGATGTCTGACCATGGCTTCTGGTATCCAGTACTCCTTTTGCTATTCTTGTTTTGGTTTTCTGGTTTTCTAGTCTATGCCTGGTTTTCTTTATTGCTGGGTTTCTGGGTTCATTCTTATATTCCGTCCCTGGATTTCCCAGTCTCTTGGTTTCATTTAAATGTTTGTTTTAATTGCCACACCCGTTTGTTTCCCATTATTCCCTCTGGTTTCAGTGTTCCTGCAGGCAGCTGCTCAAGAATTCTGCCCTTTCTTGCAGGTTAGTACTATTGGTCTAGTATGGTTCTTTTAGTGAACATTAGGCAGTGTAGGACCTGCCAAATATGGGGTACATTGGCGTTGTGGCAGGCTTATGCAATATATGATCATATAATGTAACTAAATCCCCATACTTTTCTCATTAGTGCTTAGTTATGTCTCCTCTTGTTTTGCCTATTATATCTTGTGTTGTTTTATTTTGTAATCCCAGTCCATGTACAGTCCTGCCCCTGTTTAGTTAATGTTCCCTTATGTATTGTGTACATGTTCTGGGTTTAGATTTCTGTCCTTCTCTGGTTCTGGGTTCTACTAGTTTTGTCTTGTTTGGTGTCTATCCTAGCTTTATCTTGTTTCTAGTACTGGATACATCTCAGCATATGTCTGCTCTGGCTTCCACTAAGCAGCTACAGGGTCTTGGTTTGTGGCCGCACAACGCTAGTGCTCAACACCAGGGGGCGTGCGGTCACCCTGCACCAGACCCTGCTAATCTACTTCCACACTGTGACTCCTACTCTGATCATCAGGCATATTGGGTCCCGGTCCACGCACCGCCGCCCGGACAGTGTCTGGGTCCCGGTCACCGGACCGCCACCCTGACATAGCCTAGGCCCCTGTTTCGGTGCACCACGTTCGTAGTCTGGTGTCTGTATGTACCTGTTTTTAGTTTAGGTGAGCAAAAACTATTAACTGGGAGAGGTTAGGGGGGGAAGGAGTAAGGGAAGGGGGGTAGTATTTTTTCCCGGGTTCGTTTTGGTAACTTTGTTTAATTCATTTAATCTTATTTTCTTTAAATTTCCTTTCTTTCCTGGTGCATGCTTTTTCTAGTTTTCAGGGGCGCTTGTATTTTCTTATGGGTTTTCCCTCCCACCAAGTTATGTGCGTTTGGAGTTTGTGTTGCACATGTGAGATCTTATGTTGCTTTATTCTATCTCTGTGATGGTAATTCTCTGTGGGCTTAATTTTTTATCTATGGGCTTAATTTTCTATCTCTTTCATATTACCCTCAACCCTTTTTTTGCCACATTCTGCGCGACCTGATTCAGGGGATGTCTGTAGGTGTCCTACATTCCCCACGCTTCTACCTAAAAGTTTTGTGGTGCTCGATATTTTCTGGTTGTACATTCATATAGTTTGATCGTTTCTAGCTGTAAGATACATGTTTCCATTAGTGGTGGGTCTTTTTGTAACCAGGCCTTAGCTATGGCTGTTATTACCACCATAATGATGTGAAAAATTAGATACTTTTGGGGTTTAGGTAGGCGTGGCGGAATGTGTTGTAAGATAATTTTTTCTGGTGTTTGAGGTATATCAATTTTCCCTATTTTCTGTATGAGGGTTCTTGCATCTTTCCATATTTGGGTGATGGCGTGGCACGTCCACCAAATGTGCAGAGTGTCGCCTGGGTCATGCCCATATATCTCCAACATGTACCTGTTTTCTTTGGATCTATGTGTTACAACTTGGTGAGTTCCACATCCCATCTGTATAGCATTTTTCTAGACCTCTCTATCTGTGAGGTGCTAAGTGTTAGTTGTTTATTGGCTACAAAACTCTGTCGCCACTCATCAGGTAGTTGTCTGCCTATGTTTATTCCCCACATTTTTATAAATTTCATATGTCATATCTCTTTGAAGGGATGGTAACTGTTGTATATTTTGGATATGATACCAGGCGGTTTGGGGGGATTTTAGTCCCAGGATCTAAATATAATCCCTGGACCCAAATTCTGGGATTTTATTATGTTTGAAGTGAGTCTCCTGTAGACACATTATGTCAGTATGTTCTCGCTTCATGGACTCCAGGAGTATCCTCCTTTTATGTGGGGTATTAAGTCCCCTTACGTTATGTGTTTGTATTTTCATATTAAGTAATTAGTTGTATAATATCGCTTATGTAAGCCTTGGTCTTTCTACGAGCGTTGTCCCTGCACCTTTCGGATTTCAGCACCTCTAGGTTATCTGCCCAGGTATGTATTTGATTTTGGGTCATTTTGGTTTTTTGGAGTACTTTGGAATTGGATATAGAATCTTTGTCAGGAAAATGCGGATGAATGAGAACAGTGGGCGACAGGGAAGGGCGTAACTTAGGTATTTACCAACTTACCCCTCGCGGGATCATGGCGCCTAATAATGGAGCCATGGGGGGTAGATATCAAGATATATATGTGGGTGGCTAACGGCCTTAGTGACATATTTATGTTGGATAGGACCTGTACATAATATAAACTCTTTAGATGGCAACCCTTGCACGTCATGGTGTAAACCCTAAGAAACAACATCTTTATCAATCACATATTAAGCATATTATATTATAGGACATCTGGTTTCTGTTTTTCCCAACTAATGGTTATGTTATAACAATATATTTGCAACACTTCATTCAAATAAACATGTGAGTCACCGTATATTAAGTGATGTATCGCATAGCCCTAAAACATTTTAGATATACCTATACATTTAGATTTTTTTTTTTTTTACTATATATTAATATAGAAAAACAGTTGTCTACATACAGATATATTTGTCTCAAACAGACATTATCTCTCGCGTATGGTTGGGAGTTGTAATATTTGTTTGCTGGTGAACTGGTTAACTGGTTATCTGGGGCTGTTCACTTGCCCATACTATTATAGATTACAGTTGTTAGCTCTCGATAGCCAATATTATAGCCAGTGTATTTTCTGTTTCTAAAATGTTGTGTGTAATGATGATCTCTCTAGTGTTGCCCAGTGAGTGGAGTGTGATCTAACAGCCCCTGGCTTCATACTACCGCTATCGTAATTGATGTGTATAACCTCTCTGTGAATCCCTGAACAGCCCCTGCTCCACATTAATTTTGTTTTCTTTAAGAGGTATGCAATGGTGTTGCTTTATAAATATGTTGCAAGGAAAGATGGTGTACATGTGTTTAAGTATGTACATAAGCAATACCTGGTCTTTCATTTATCTAGCAGGCAAGACTCTGGAATTTCCAGGTATTCAATCTTCAGTGTGTTGTTTCATTTCCTGTCTTAGTAGTTCTTTCCCTTGGGTATAGAACAGTTATCCATTTATCACTTATCAGAGTGGATTGTAAGTGGTCCTTAGTTTATGTTGCCTTGGGGTTTCTAAACTGCTTGGGGTTTATGTGTATTTCTTCCATGTTCTCGTCTGGGCAGTAGGTGATCGATTATCGGAAGATGGTCTCCAGAAGTGCGAGGCAGTTCGTCTGCCTATGTGGGAAGCTGTTTCTGGCGTGCAGAGTTGTCTCCACTCAGGTTTAGTGTCCGTCTCGCCTGGCAGGTACTGTATTCCATTATACCTTCAGGCGACGTGAAGGTGGTGTCGTTTTTTCTGCTCTGTTGTCTAAAATGCCCCTTGCTTGTAGCTTTCGTATACCTTCTTCTGGGGAGGAGATTATATGCAATGCTCCTTCACGTGAAAGTATCATTTAGGTGGGATATCACCACCTAAATCGCATCCCGTTGGCTCGTAGACTGTCAGCGATGTGTGAGAAATCCTTTCTTCTCCGTAGTGTAGTGGCGGATAGATCTGCAAATATTTTTACTGTGGGGTAATCTTGGTGTGGCGAAGACTTATTCCTGCTTGCTCTTAAGACAATTTCTTTAATATGGAAATAATGAACTCTTGTGAGTATATCTCGTGGGGTGGTGTCTGGTAGGTGTCGCAGTCTCTGTATCCTGTGAACTCGGTCTAGGAGTAGCATCTCTTCTGGTATGTCCGGTGCGTATGCTCTCATTAGGCCCCTAACATACATTTGTAATTCTTCCGACGGGACCGATTCCGGAATCCCTCTAAGCCGCAGGTTGTTTCTCCTGTAGCGATCCTCGAGATCTGCTAATTTTGTTTCATTTGTTATTAATTTTTTTATCAAGTTGCTCCATGTGGGCTGCTAAATCATTGTGCGCTGTAGCAAAGTCGTCCATTTTGGATTCCACTTGTGATGTTATTTTGCTGATCTCTTGTACATCTCTCCTCAGGGAATCCATGGAATACTGTCAGGACATAATGAGTTTCTATGAGAGGTTGTTGAGCGCCATCTGTAAGTGACTTTTGGTGAGTTGATCTGCCGACGTGGATTGTTCCATATCTTGCAGTGAGTCTTGATGGTCAGGGCTGGTGTCGCCATTTTGTGAGGGCCGCTGGTGCTCCGCGGTCTCTGTTTCTTGTTTATTGCCAAATAAATTGTGTTTTTCGTTTTTGGACAAGCCTTTTTTCACTTTGTGAAAAATTGGGATATTTGTTTCTCCTAACCACTCCATCTCCTTTAAATTATTTATTTTTATTTAGATCTTTTACATTTTGGGAGTAGTTAGGTTGGGATGAAGCTTTACCTTTTTTCAATGCTTCCGAAAAAGAGAAATACTTTCTTTAGATTGAGATTTCTGTGATTTTTAAATTGTCTGTCTTTTTTAAGTGGTCTTCTAACATTCCCCAGTTTATAATCTTCTTTATCTCTCACTAGTTTTTTATTTTTGTTGTCAATAATCTGTTCCTCAAATTTCTCTAATTTCTGTTGTATCTTCTGGTTGTTTCCCTCATGATTTGTTTGATCTTCCTCTTTTTCTAATTCACTTTCTATTTCTTGTATTTCTTTTTTTTACTTCAACAATTCTTTCTTTTTTGAAATCAATAAATAATTCCATTAGTGCTGTGGATGATTTTCCAATATATGGTTCCATTTATGCATAAATATTTGATTTTCATGGCCAAATGTTGGGCTTTTTTGTCATCTTAGCCCTCCGAGACTATACCTTCATTTTTGTACTGTTCAAGGTAGGTAATTTCCCACCACTTTTTCGATTCCTTAAATGCCAATCTTTCCAATTTAAGGAACAAAAAGTTAGAAGAAAATATAGGCTGATTTGTTTCTCTGTCAGGGAATAAATTCTCCATCCTTCTATTTCTAGCTTCTCTTCTATTCATAACTTTATAATTACTCTGTGCCATTAAAATCACTATGCATATATGTATACAATTTCAATACATGTATTCAGATAGCTAAGAGGTAACAAGCCTTATACAGCATAGAAAAGTGCAATCCAAATAAGTGATGAACAGTGCAGCCTAGAAGACAGAACCACCTCCGATGGTTCTACAAATATGGTATGTTGGGAAAAACGGTATACAGAGTATAACCTGTGTCTTAGACGCAAATCAGTTATATTACAAAGTGCAGTCACACAACACCAACTAATAGTGACCTGGTGTTAATGATAATAAATATGTTACCTAGAGTAAAAGTGTAGATGGACAATTGCACACATTGTATAGATACTCCGTAGTATGGTAACAATAAAATGGGAAGAGGAAAAAAAAAACACGTATAGTTTAGTATTTATTTTAACAATATAAAATACAAAAAAAAACACACTCACAATTTAAAATGGCACAAAAGAGAGTATTTTGTGCAAAAGAGCCTTGCCCGTACATACCATTTTTGTAGAACCATAAGAGGGGGTTCTGTCTTCTAGGCTGCACTGTTCATCATTTATTTGGATTCCACTTTTTATGCATTACTAACCCCTTAAATACCTACATAATCATAACAATTTGTTTCTTAAAGATCCTAACCCAAATTGGAACAGTCCACTCAATAAACACATTTAGACTCTATAAAAATGATAAAGCTAATTTAATTATAGTGTAAGGTGTTTATGGACGAATTTGGGTTGACATCAAATTGTAACATGTAGTCTTTAAAGGGTTAATTTAAAAAATATAAATATGAAATGTGTTCTATGTTATTTATAAGATATGACTTATTATGTAAATTGGTCAAATTTGAAGGCACTGGATATTTACATTGACTGCATTTCCTTATGTTCATATATAAATTCATTATATTCATAAATAAATACATATAGAAAAATGAGTATGTTATGGATGTTTAACTGGATAAGAAAACATGTTATAATGAAGACCAGAATACAATGGATCAGACCTCAAAAAGTGGACACAAAACTAACAATATTACCAACAAAGGAATAGTAATTCAACAAGAGCTCAAAGAGCAAACATTTATATTAAAAGTATCAAAAGAAAAAACAACAAAAAACATTATAATAAACTAAAAATATAATTACTTTTTTAGGTTTCAAAAACCACAAACAAAACTATGTGAAACTTAAGGGAATAAAGTGTAGACAAAGTGTAGTATTAAAAATTGGATAGCTGGTGGACACTAGTGTATGTACCCTAAATATAGACATAGGGTCAAATAGCCATATAAGTTCCAATGTTTCGGTGCAGTCACACTTGCAACAAGGAAGCTCAATGGTGTATAACTTCTAGTGATTAGTAACTTCTTGGCTTATAAGACCGCTAGATAGATAGTTAGAAGGTTGTAAGAGATCATTGAGGTCAGCTGGTATCCACATATAGATTCTCACTTCACACAAAAGGGAAATTGAGTAAAACTATTCATTTATAATACATGCAACAAGATTTCATAATATATACATCCCAGTGTATATACAGCTATATACAGTCCATGAACACCATGCATGAAGTTGAAAGTTCATGAATATTCAGGTGGATCCACCACTAGGTTATTTTCTTGTTGAGAATAAAAGCAAAAAACAAAAAGACCAGAAAATAAATAAATAAATAAATAAATTATATATATATATATATATATATATATATATATATATATATATATATAAACTGCAGATGTCCCGCACTCAATGTACCGGTCTTGTGCTTGCCTCGGTGCTGCCTCAGCCTTCAATATATTCAAATGGAAAGAGTGCACTCAAAGGTCTTCTTAAGGATATAAACGATTTATTTTGCCAAAATTTCAAAAGACATACAAGTCGACGTTTCAGTCCTCGTGGGACTTTTTTCAAGACCTCTTGAAAAAAGTCCCACGAGGACTGAAACGTCGACTTGTATGTCTTTTGAAATTTTGGCAAAATAAATCGTTTATATCCTTAAGAAGACCTTTGAGTGCACTCTTTCCATTTGAATATATATATATATATATATATATATATATATATATATATATATATATATATATATATATATATATATATATATATAATTTATTTATTTATTTATTTTATATATTATATTATATATATATCTCCAAAAACTGAAGAAACAAAAAAGAAGAAAAATGAAAAAAGTACTGACAAAATAAAAATGAAAAATATAAGTGAAAAATGAAAAAAATGAAAAAAATAAAATAGAACGTTCACTGTATTGATAATGGAAAAAGGGTTGGATCTCACCACATACAATGTATGTTGTATATTTACACCACAGTGCTGGATCTATTCATAAACAGCAAGATGTCCAATAATTGTTGGATGAGTGGTATATCTCAAGAGTATCCCTTAGTCAGTTATAAGGGGAGTGATTCTCATCCAATCTGGTCAGCACTTCCAGTCTCTGGTCTTACTTGCGTTGTGTGTTACTACTGGGCGTGTGTTACTGCTGGGCTGCGCGCTCAGGACGGAATTGTCCCTTCGAAGGCCCCTAGATTCAGAAGTAAAATTACAGCATAATTATAGATATTTTGGGCGGCAGGCACCTTACGGCATAACCTGCCTATCGGCCGACTTCCGTAATGTCGCAATGACGTCACCATGCATCACCACGTCATGCATGATGACATCATTAAAATCAACTTTATTAGAATCTATTACACATAACACAAGACAGTTTCAAATCAATAAGAGTTTGCCTTACTGGGCGATCATTTTTAAGTATTAAAGAAGTTTATATACAAAGTATTCAAAAGAAGAAGTCCACAACAAAGAGGAGATGGACACAATTTGTCCATACATGGGGAAATCTTACCCTAGGGTTTTGGGGATAAAGAATATAACAGTTTAACAAGGAGTAGCAATACTATACTACTATATATGGGACCATACAATTCATCCAAAGTGTGTGTGTATATGTAAATTATTTATATTGGAGCAGTCCCGTTTAGTAAAATTAATAGTTTTTCTATTGCCTCTATGTGCATAGTTATATGTGTGTGGGTGATGTTAGTGTGTGTGTATGTAAGGGTGCTGTTAGTGTGAGGTGCTGTTAGTGTGTGTGTGTGAGGGGGCTGTGTGTGTATGTGTAAGGGTGCTGTGTGTGTGTGTAAGGGTGCTGTTAGTGTGTGCTGTGTGTGTGTATGTGTAAGGGTGTTGTGTGTGTAATGGTGCTGAGATCCTGAGATCTCCCCTGCCGGTCTCAATTCATAGGCTTGCCGCGGGGATTAGGGTGTGCCCAGGCACACCCGGCACACCCCTGTGCGCACGCCTATGATTGGTAGGCTAAGGATATCTAAGAACACATTAAGGAACCAGCTACTTTATATTGATTTAAGAAGCAGTGTATCACTGGTTGGTGATGGGATCTATATGTTTTAGTGCACCTTGCTTATGTTGATAACTCTTATAAAAAAGTACAAAGATTTTTTTTTTTTTACAAAGGAGGATGATGTAACTATCACTATTCATCCATATTTGTCCCATGTGGCTCCACAGTGATATCTACTATAGATATAATATTGATAATGTGTATTTTTGTATGTTATTAAAGTTATCTATAGTTGCTCACCTGCAGCTGGAGTTCAGGGGGTAAATCTGTAGTAATGAACCAAAAAAGTCTGAAAAGTCTAGAAAATGAAAATGATAATAATAATAATACAAAAATAATAATACAAAAAATATAAATGAGATTCAAGAAAGATGGTCTTGTACAACCCAAAAAATTTATATAACTTACCAGTCATGTAGTATCCCAAAGTATCCCGGGATACTCGATGTGAGGGACTCTGTCTAATATCTGCCAGGTTGCAGACCTTCATAGGTCAAGATGTTGCCGAAAAAGAGGATGTGACCAATCTTGGTCTAATGGAAGCACTGTAAGGAGAACAAGGTATAAATCAGCTTACATTGGCCATTTATAATTGAAAAAATTTACCAATAGGACTCATTATTATAAGAAATGCTTCAAATCGTAATCCTCATTGAGCCCAGAGGGTGACAGAGTCTCTAGGATGCTAATCCACTTTTCTTCTTTCTGTAAAAAGAGTCTCTGTCTGTCTCCCCCTCTCCGCAAGTCGATAACTTGAAATCTTAACTGGCTAACTCCATGACCTTGAGATTTAAAATGTCTAGGCACAGGTGCCTCACTAGTTCCTCGTTGTAAAGCTGCCCTGATACTCCTTTTGTACTCCCTATTCCCTCTTTAACAGGTCTGTTGAGAAAAAGAATCGTAATTTTAACTGATGGAAAAATTTATACAGACTAATCTCATATTCGTGCCACTGTACTCTTGGAGTCGGAATAAAGGAAAGTCCTTTATTTAAAGTATCTTCCTCTTCTTTTGTCAATTGCCTACCTGAAATGTTGTATATCAGGGATGGCGCCTGGCCGGGGGTGGTCTCCCTTTCCCCCCCCATCCTGATTGCTCTTTGTACCATGTGCCCCTCTCTAAAAAAGTTGTCCCTGATAAGGAGGAGGAAGAGGAGGAGGATGTAGCCCCTTCCGTATCTGAACACCATCTTTGTGTTTGTACGTCTCTGTTAGGTCTGTATTGTCTGTTATCCGTCCTGTAGTACCAGGTATATACCTGATCCTTCTGGTAATCCACTATGTCTCTATGGATTTTTTTTCTTTTTATATTCCTCTGTTTCTTTCTGATATTCCTTACGTTTTTCTTCAATTAGTTTTTTCAGAGTTTCTAAATCTGTTTGTGCAGTCACAGCTTCCAATTCCTGTTCCACTGCTTCTATCTCCTTAATTCATTTAGCTAGTTCCTTCTGTAAGGACCCAATTGTGTTGAGTCAACTGATATTCATAACAACAAAGAAACAGGTATATTGCTCTTGATAAAGTCAATTAAGACAAAACGCGTTGAGCACTGAACAAACACTGTATGGTCCCAGAAAAGATCTGCCAGCCCTCACCTCGATCAATAGAACATCACTTTGACCTCCCTACAGGGCGATCTATTGGGTATCTAAGGAGGTGGGACTGCCTGTCAATCGAGAGGTACTAAAGGCTGTACCTGGGAACTTAGCCATTTGAGTGGCTTACATGCTTTCTTGCACAATTTAGGAATACTTGTAATTGTACCACTTCCTTTGTGAGTGTGATTTTAACTTTTTAATATTATCCTGTTTGTTAATAAATACTATACTATGATATATTTTTTCTTTTTCTCTCCCATTTACATTGATTCAACTTTTGAGTGGTAAATATGACTACACCTATGTGATTGTGGTGCCCTATCTTGTATATAGATCATTTCTGATTATATATATATTCTGCAACTGATATTCATAGACATAGCGTGGTATAGATGTCACATAGGTGATATCAAAGTGATATAACGCCTATATGTTAGAATTCAATGAGAAATGGACACAGACTTAAGAGATATGCTCCAATGAAGTGTTCTAGTATGATAGAAAATTACAATAAATCCTAGTCTGAGAAATCCACCCCTGCTGCTTCAAGGCAGCCCCTATGTTTCTGTTTTAATCACCAGCATAATAAATCTTCCTGCTCCGAGCAGTCCACTTCCTAGTAAACTACAGTAAAGGAAAGGAGGCTAAGTGTCCATGTAACCCAGACTATCCAAAGCTAGAAGCAAAGATCGAGCACGTTTTGGTGCTTACATGCACCTTTCTTAAGACCAAAGCTCGAAATGAACTTGTGCCACTTTTTACAGGGAAAATAGGTACGTCCCAGTTTTTCGTCATTCATCATATTGACGTATTCTGGCATGCAGGGGCGGAGTACAAATTAGGTAACACTCACTGGTGAATCCAGTGGCAAGGCGGTCGGTGGAGACAGAAAGGGAAAGGGGAGGGAAATGAGAGAGACAGGAGTTCCCATTAACTCTTACATAACCCTATCGAACATCGCCTTATGAGATTTCACATTTTTAACGTAATACACATTCTTAACTGACTATTTAAAGTCATAGTATTTACATCCTATAAATTATAATTGAAAATAGAGAAAACTATGATCACGCTATAGATTGGATTAGATATTTAGAGGTATGTAAAGTACATTATAATATATACATATTGTATTGTATAATTGTTTTAACACAACATATTGTTACTCCCTAATGTGTAGGATGGAAGCTACATAAATCAAATAGTACATATATATATATATATATATAATGTCCTATAGATAGATGAAAATGTATCCATACTTACCGTAATTTTCCTTTCCTGGTCATAGGCCATGGCAGCACAACAATGGGTTAGCTCCTCCCTATCCCTAATTAGACAGGAACAGAATTAAAATGGAGGTATAAATACCCCCTCCCACCACCACTCCCTCAGTCTTGTTAACAGCAATATCCCAGGGCGGGATCTTTGTGCTGCCGTGGCCTATGACCAGGAAAGGAAAATTACGGTAAGTATGGATACATTTTCATCTTTCCTGGCCATATCCATGGCAGCACAACAATGGGTAATACCCAAGCAATAACCAAGGGAGGGAATAAAGAAAAACTCACTCAGTAATTTTAGAGATGCTGGTGTATTAGAAAACCACACGTGAAATTGTAGACAAATCAACTAAGATGAGCTGACTGCGGATAGAACAGATTTGCCAAAAAGGTCTAACTGGCTGGCTTTTACGTCAATCTGGTAATGTTTTATGAATGTCTTCGGAGAGGACCATGTGGCTGCTTTGCAGCTGAGTTCTGGCGACAAATTAGCTGCTGTTGCCCAGGATAAGGAAAGGGACCTTGTAGAGTGAGCTTTGAGTCCTTCAGGAATTTTCACATTCGATACCTTGTAAGCCTGATTGCGGCTACTATCCATCTACTGATGGCTATTTAAGAAGCTTGAAGCCCTCTTATGGGACCGTTGGGGATGATGAATAGTCTTTGAGTATTCAAACACCAACAATACACACATATACAGCCCTGCATTGAAATTTCAACACTACATACAAAAACACCTCTGTGTTAAATACCAAAATTATATACAAACAGACCTCTGCATTCAAAAACAAACACTACACATAAATGCACGCTTGCATTCAAATTCCAAAACTGTCAGGATCGGGACAGGGATCCAACACGCAGAGTACAAAGAGTGGAAAGGTACGTATACCGGGCCTTAGAATGGCCGGACTAACGTACCGAGAGTAAAGAATAGTCAGAGACAAGCCGAGGTCGAGGGAACGAGAAGACAGATAAGCGAGAGACAAGCCGGGTCAAGGGATAACAGAGAAACAGGGTAGTACAACGAGCCGAGTCAAAACCAAAAGAGCAAACTAGAATACCAGAGCACTGAGTGACTAGACAAGCTAGAACCACGACAGGGCAATGAGCTGAAGTAAGGAGTAAGCTTAAATACCCTGGCTCTGGATGGAAATCACGCCTCTGACAAGTACCGATTGGATATCGGACACTTGAGTGACAGATTGCTCGTGCTAGCGTCATGACGTCACGTATTGAGCGTCCTGCTAGAAAAGGACGTGGATTCCTCGCGGCCGGTGTTTAAGTGACTGGATGAACCGCGAGGAACGGAGGAAACAGCTCGCCTGGACGGATACACCACCAAGTCTCTACCTCCCTTAGAGGTAGAGGCCTCAGGTACCCTGACAGTACCCCCCCTCTCAGATACGCCCACCGGGCGGAATGAACCGGGGCGAGATGGGAAGCGGAGGTGAAATGCTCTGCGAAGGCGAGAAGCATGGACGTCCTCCTGAGGTACCCAACTCCTCTCCTCAGGACCATATCCCCTCCAGTTGACCAGATATTGCAATTTTCCCCTTGAAATTCTGGAGTCAATGATGGAGCTGACCTCGTACTCCTCCCGACCCTCCACCTGAACAGGACGAGGCGAGGGGACCTTAGAGGAGAATTTGTTGCAAATGAGGGGTTTCAACAAGGAGACATGAAAAGAGTTAGGAATGCGTAAGGCAGGTGGCAGAGCAAGGCGATACGCAACCGGATTGATACGAGTGAGAACCCTGTAAGGGCCTATGTAGCGAGGAGCAAATTTCATGGACGGAACTTTTAGGCGAATATTCTTAGTACTCAACCATACCCTATCCCCAGGAACAAAAACAGGAGCCGCTCTTCTATGTTTGTCAGCGTGTTTCTTGAACAGCGAGGAACTATGTAATAGAATTTGTCGAGTCTGATCCCATAATTTCTTCAGGTTGGCGACATGATCATCAACCGACGGTATCCCCTGAGAAGAGGAAACCGAAGGAAAAATCGAAGGATGAAAGCCATAGTTCATGAAGAAAGGGCTAGAGCGAGTTGAATCGCAAACAAGGTTATTGTGTGCGAACTCCGCCCAAGGAATCAGACCGACCCAATCGTCCTGGTGTTCGGAAACAAAGCAACGCAGATACTGTTCGATCTTTTGATTAGTACGTTCAGCAGCTCCGTTAGACTGAGGGTGATAGGCAGAGGAAAAGTTCAATTTGATGCCCATTTGAGAACAAAAGGATCTCCAGAAACGTGAGACAAATTGAGAACCTCTATCAGAAACAATCTCTGAAGGAATCCCATGTAGGCGAAAAACTTCTCTCGCAAAAATCTCCGCCAATTCAGGAGAAGTCGGAAGTTTAGGTAATGGCACGAAATGGGCCATCTTAGTAAATCTATCCACCACCGTGAGAATAACAGTCTGTCTTTTGGAAGCAGGCAAATCAACGATAAAGTCTATGGACAAACAGGACCAAGGTTTCTCAGGAATGTCCAGGGGGTGTAACAGGCCACATGGGGATGCATGAGGTAGTTTAGTCTTGGCACAAGTCTCACAAGCTGCGACGAACTCCTCAATATCCTTTCGAAGTGAAGGCCACCAGAAATCCTTGGATATCAGAGAGTATGTCTTGCGAATACCAGGATGACCAGCTATTTTACTTTCATGAAAACATTGTAAGAGCTCCAGTTGAAGTTCAGGAGGAACAAAGTTTCTTCCCTCAGGAGTGTTTCCGGGAGCTAGATGTTGTGACTTCAAGATCTGGTCAAGTAGCGGAGAATGAATTTTGAGACTGGTATTAGCAATAATATTGCATTTGGGTACAATGGAAGACAAAAGTGGTTCAACTGAAGCAGAGGGTTCATATTGGCGAGATAGCGCATCGGCTTTAGAATTCTTTGACCCAGGTCTGTAAGTCAGAACGTAATTGAAATGGGTAAGAAACAACGACCAACGAGCCTGCCTGGAGGACAGACGCTTGGCCTCTCCGATATAGGACAAGTTTTTGTGGTCTGTCAGGATGGTAACAGGATGTAATGTACCTTCCAATAAATGTCTCCATTCTTTCAAAGCCTTGATAACCGCTAGTAATTCTCTGTCACCAATGTCATACCTGCTTTCAGTACCGGTCAATTTTTTAGAGAAAAATCCACATGGATGTAATGGTTTATCAACACCCAACCTTTGAGATAGAACAGCACCTAAACCAGTCTCTGATGCGTCTACCTCGAGCAAAAAAGGCAGAGAAGTGTCAGGGTGAACTAAAATTGGAGCGGAAGCGAAAAGCTCCTTGAGAGTCTTGAACGCAAGGAGAGCTTCAGTAGTCCAATTCTTAGTGTCAGCCCCCTGTTTGGTCATGTTAGTGATAGGTGCAATAATGGAAGAATAGCCCTTAATAAAGCGCCTATAATAATTGGAAAAACCAATAAATCTCTGTATGGCTTTAAGACCCGTGGGTAAAGGCCACTCTAGAATGGATTGGAGCTTATCCGGATCCATCTTAAATCCCTCCCCAGAGATCACATAGCCGAGAAAGGTTACCTGGGTTTGATCAAAGCTACATTTCTCCAACTTGCAGTACAAGCCATGCTGGAGAAGCTTGTGCAAAACCCTCCTGACTTGCTTGTGATGAATCTCAATGTCACTAGAATGAATGAGTATATCATCTAGGTATACAATGACGCACTCTTGCTGAAATTCCCTAAGAACCTCATTAATCAGATCTTGGAATACCGCTGGCGCATTGCATAACCCAAAAGGCATGACAGTATATTCATAGTGGCCATATCGAGTATTGAATGCCGTCATCCACTCATGTCCCTGCTGGATTCTCACCAAGTTATATGCCCCTCTGAGGTCTAACTTGGTGAAAATTGTAGAGCCCTTCAAACGATCGAAGAGTTCGGTGATCAAGGGAATCGGGTAGGCATTTTTAATGGTTATCTTATTCAAGCCTCGATAATCAATACAAGGTCTCAAAGAACCATCTTTCTTTTTAACAAAAAAAAATCCAGCCCCGGCAGGGGAGGAGGACCTCCTGATGAATCCCTTGTCTAAATTCTCGTGAATATATTCCTCTAGGACTGAGTTCTCCTTTATAGATAATGGGTATACATGACCTCTGGGCGGCATGGTACCAGGGAGTAGGTTAATTTTGCAATCAAAGGACCTGTGTGGGGGTAAGGTATCGGCTTTCTTTTTGTCAAATACTGCCTTTAAATCTAGATACTGAGGCGGAATTTGTGTCTCTGTAGGATTGTCAGAGGTATTCGATGTATTAGTTAATCCAAGAGGTAAGACCTTCCGCAAGCATTTTTCTTGACAATTTTCTCCCCACGAAACTATCTCCCCTGATTCCCAATTAATAATAGGGTTGTGTCTCCTCAGCCAGGAGTACCCCAGGACTATGGGAATAGACGGAGAAGAAATGAGCATTAAGGATATATCCTCTTTATGCAGGATGCCAACAGTCAAGTTAATCGGTATGGTCTCATGGAAAATAACAGGCTCAAGTAACGGTCTACCATCGATGGCCTCGACAGCCAGAGGTGTCTTTTTTAACTGGGATGGAATAGCATGCTTGGCAGCAAAACCCTGATCTATAAAGCTCTCAGCAGCTCCAGAATCGATTAGTGCCATAGTCTTAACTACTCCCTTCTCCCACTTTAAAGAAACGGGTAACACAAGCCTGAGCTCCTTGTAGTTGTGAATAGAGGACAAAGTAGAAACACCCAAGGCCTGTCCTCTAGAGGAACTTAGGTGCGAGCGTTTCCCGAACGATTGGGACAATTTAGGCGTAAATGACCCCTGACTCCACAATACATACATAAACCCTCCCTTCTCCTGTACTGTCTCTCCCTTTCAGTGAGATGAGTACTGCCTATCTGCATAGGTTCAGGAATACGTAAGTCTTCGAACTCAGAGATTTGAAAGGTAGGCGCTAGTTTAAAGGAGGGTCTACGGGTCCTATCTCGAGTGTTCTGCCTCTCTCTTAAGCGTTCATCAATACGAGATATAAAAGAAATTAAATCCTCCAAATTTTCAGGGAGTTCTCTAGTAGCGACCTCGTCAAGAATTACATCTGATAACCCATTCAAAAACACATCTATATAAGCCTGTTCGTTCCACTTAACTTCTGCCGCCAAGGATCTGAACTCTAGTGCATAATCCACAAGTGTTCGATTGTCCTGTTTAAGGCGCAACATTAATCTAGCTGCATTGACCTTTCTGCCAGGAGGGTCAAAAGTTCTTCTAAACGCAGCTACAAAGGCATTATAATTATAGACTAGTGGATTATCATTCTCCCATAAAGGATTGGCCCATCTCAAAGCTTTTTCAATGAGCAGAGTAATAATAAATCCAACCTTTGCTCTATCTGTAGGATAAGAGCGGGGTTGTAATTCAAAATGGATGCTAATCTGGTTTAGAAAGCCACGACACTTCTCCGGTGACCCGCCATAACGTACTGGTGGGGTAATACGGGAAGAAGCACCTACAGTGGCTACCTCTAGACCTGAGACTGCAGGAGGGATAGAAGGAGTACGTGTCTCCTCAGGTGGATTACTAGCACGAGACAAAAGTGCCTGTAGTGCCAAAGCCATCTGATCCATCCTATGTTCCATGGCGTCAAACCTGGAATCCGAAGAACCAAGCTGACTGTTTGTACCTGCAGGATCCATTGGCCCTGTCGTAATGTCAGGATCGGGACAGGGATCCAACACGCAGAGTACAAAGAGTGGAAAGGTACGTATACCGGGCCTTAGAATGGCCGGACTAACGTACCGAGAGTAAAGAATAGTCAGAGACAAGCCGAGGTCGAGGGAACGAGAAGACAGATAAGCGAGAGACAAGCCGGGTCAAGGGATAACAGAGAAACAGGGTAGTACAACGAGCCGAGTCAAAACCAAAAGAGCAAACTAGAATACCAGAGCACTGAGTGACTAGACAAGCTAGAACCACGACAGGGCAATGAGCTGAAGTAAGGAGTAAGCTTAAATACCCTGGCTCTGGATGGAAATCACGCCTCTGACAAGTACCGATTGGATATCGGACACTTGAGTGACAGATTGCTCGTGCTAGCGTCATGACGTCACGTATTGAGCGTCCTGCTAGAAAAGGACGTGGATTCCTCGCGGCCGGTGTTTAAGTGACTGGATGAACCGCGAGGAACGGAGGAAACAGCTCGCCTGGACGGATACACCACCAAGTCTCTACCTCCCTTAGAGGTAGAGGCCTCAGGTACCCTGACAAAAACACCCCTACATTCACACAAACATACTTCATACAAAAAACATGCTTACATTCAAACACACAAACACTGCCCCCAGCTGTCAAAGCATTGTCGGAGTTGTATGTTAGATGGGGAACTTCCTTTTATCCACCCTTGCAATAGGGGGGGGTGTGTGGGGGGGGGGGGGGGCTAAAGCAATGATTGTAGCAGGTCCCGTTCTACTTTTGTTCCATCACTGCATTTGAGTGGAGGTCATGATTGCATGCCAAGGAGTATGGTCCAGGGAAGCCCAAGGGTCCAATCAATATTAAAGATGGCCCTGCTGATATGTAGCATAGTTATTGCTGCCACGCAGGCAGGGCCACCATCAGAAATTTTGGGGCCCCTAACAGCTCTGGGTCTGGGCACAGATACATACACAAAGATACACACATACCGACATACACACATATAGGCATACATACTTACACACCCATACTGAAGGAGACATACATACATATACAAACATATATAGTAAAACACAGACACATACGAACATACATACAGATACACACACACACACACACGCACACAAATAAGGACATACTGACATACCTACATATACATACACACACATACAGACATACAGTCATTCATACATTCAGACGTACATACTGACATACATACAGACAGACATACAAACATTCATGACAGACACACATTCATACAGACAGACAGACAGACATGCATACATGCATTCATTAATTCATACAGACAAACATACATACATTCATACATACATTCATATAGAAAGACATACAGCTCATTTTTCAGCCACCATCCTGTTTCTTACATTTTCCTTGCAGGAGGGTGGCTGGAGCTGATGGGAGTCGGCTGCCTCTTCCCTCCTCGCGGTCTCCACTCTGTTGCTTTCCTCCCACATGGAGTGAGCTGAGAGGAAGTGACCAGCCGTCACTTCATCCCAGCACTGCTTGCGGTGCGGCTTGCATTTTTAAAAAGGCCCGGTCACGCTTTTATTTGGCCACAGCGCTGTCCGGGCCCCTGAAGATATAGGGCCTATCATGTGGCCATCAGTGTGCAGGCCCTGGTGCAGCTGCACCGATGGCAGTTAGGCTGCTACAAGTGGGGCCCGGGCATTCGTCATTGTTGTCATGGTTGTCATGGTTGCCATCCCCTGATGGCAGCCCTGCACACTGTTAGCAGGAGTTAGTGTGCAGGGCTTCATTTTGTATGTTTGTATTTGCTTTTGTATTACACAGCCATTTTACAGTACTGCCAGTCACCCCATGTGTTCCCTATTAAGGATTAATAAGTGTGTAAGGGTTTCGAAAAACACCCCTCTCTGTCTCATTAGAGATTTTTTTATCTTTTAAGCTGAAGACTGCTACTTCCTCCTCTTCTCGCATATATTTATTGTGTTGGTCCGTAACAGAAAGACTCTGGTCAGTCTTGCTTGAGATGCCTTCTACATTCAACAAAAAGCACTAGATACCTACCACCTCTTATATATATTTAAAAATTGGAAATTTGACACAGTCATATGTCACATTTGAGGCAGTGTGGCAGCCCAGGAATGAATATAATCCCCATGATGGTATGTCATTTTTAAAAGAAGACACTCCAGGGTATTCTAAATGGCATATTTTTAGTTGTTTATGTAGAATTTAGAATATCCTGCCCACATTTAGTTATTATATTTTCTTTTGTGGGGTTTTTTCATACACATTAATTACATTTTCTGATATGTGTTAGTGCAATAAAGCCTTAACATTGTATCACAAAATGCAAATATCTACAGTCAGATCTATAAATATTGGGACATTGACAAAATTCTAATCAAATGAAATGAAATGAAACAAACACGATGTGCTTTAACTGCAGACGTTCAGCTTTAATTTGAGGGTATTTACATCCAAATCAGGTGAACGGTGTAGGAATTACAACAGTTTGTATATGTGCCTCCCACTTTTTAAGGGACCAAAAGTAATGGGACAGATTAACAGTCATAAATCAAACTTTCACTTTTTAATACATGGTTGCAAATCCTTTGCAGACAATTACAGCCTGAAGTCTGGAATGCATAGACATCACCAGACGCTGGGTTTCATCCCTGGTGATGCTCTGCCTGGCCTCTACTGCAACTGTCTTCAGTTCCTGCTTGTTCTTGGGGCATTTTCCCTTCAGTTTTGTCTTCATCAAGTGAAATGCATGCTCAATCGGATTCAGGTCAGGTGATTGACTTGGCCATTGCATAACATTCCACTTCTTTCCCTTAAAAAACTCTTTGGTTGCTTTTGCAGTATGCTTCGGGTCATTGTACATCTGCACTGTGAAGCGCCGTCCAATGAGTTCTGAAGCATTTGGCTGAATATGAGCAGATAATATTGCCCGAAACACTTCAGAATTCATCCTGCCGCTTTTGTCAGCAGTCACATCATCAATACTTCACATACTTTTTCCACCTGCACTGTGAATGTTTACATGGTGTGTTCAATAAAAACATGGCAACATTTCATTCTTTGTGTGTTATTAGTTTAAGCAGACTGTGATTGCCTATTGTTGTGACTTAGATGATGATCAGATCACATTTTATGACCAATTTGTGCAGAAATCCATATCATTCCAAAGGGTTCACATACTTTTTCTTGCAATGTATATATATAACATTTATACTTTTTTTCAAATTTATTTCACACATTTAAAAAAAAAAAAAGCATTTAAAAAAAAAAAAGAAAAGCATTCATTCCCTTGGAAGATGCAGGGTTATTCACTAATGTCTAAATACTCCAAGTCCAGATTTGCAATAATCACATTTTCAGAAGCCACAAAATATTGTTCGGGAGATTTATCAATGTCCAGATTTTGCAAAGCCGTATCCATATAGACTTGAATGTCCACCTGATATCATTGCAGCAGTTGGAGGATAAAATGATTAGCATCTGGGCCGCTATGGTATGTGGGGAAGAGTATGTGGGGGACAGTGTCTGTGGTGGTTAGTGTAGGGGGCAGTGTATGGGTGGTCAGAGTGGGGGAAGGGTATATGGGGGCAGTGTATGTGGTGGTCAGTGGGGGAAGCGGAGCTGCAGACGGAACAGTCATACCACAGGACCACCAGGGACAGCAACCGCCGGACCACTAGGGAATATTTAAAAATAAGGTATTTAATTGTGTGTAGGCTTGTCACAGCCTCCACACACACTGTCCCCCACATGCCCTGCCCCCTACACTGCCCTCCCACCCCCACTGCCCCAGCCCTCCAATCCCCAGTTCCCCAACACTACCCTCCCATCCACACTGCCCACCCACCCACATTGCCCCAACACTGCCCTCCCATCCACACTGCCCTCCCACCCCCAATACCCCAACACTGCCCTCCCACCCCCTCCGCCCTGCCCCCAACACTGCCCTCCCACCCCCACGGCCCCAACACTGCCCTCCCACCTCACCCCCAGCACTTCCCACCCACACTGCACTCCCACCCCAACACTGCACTCCCACCCCCACTGCCCTGCCCCCAACACTGCTCTCCCACCCTCCACTGCCCTGCCCCCAACACTGCTCTCCCACCCTCCACTGCCCTGGCCCCAACACTGCCCTACCACCCCACTGCCCCGTCCCCAATATGATAAAAAGCAAAACACTTTTTCGAACTTTGACCCTCAAAATCTGTTACGCATCTACAACCGCAAAAAACACCCATGCTAAATAGTTTCTAAATTTTGTCCTGAGTTTAGAAATACAAAATGTTAACATGTTCTTAGCTTTTTGTGAAGTTATAGGGCAATAAGTACAAGTAGCACTTTGCTATTTCCAAACCATTTTTTTTTCTAAATTAACGCAAGTTACATTGTAGCACTAATTATCTGTCAGGAATCCCTGAATAATCCTTCACATGTGTGTATTTTTAAAAAGAAGCGAATCTAAGGTACTAAACTTGGGGAATTTTGACTCTCTGCATGCAACCATTTTACCACCAATCAATACCAAATTAAAAAAAATAATAATAATAATAATTTGTGATTTTTTTTGACACACATAGCAATTTAAGAATACATGTACGGAGAACTTTAAGGATTTCTGCCAAAGAACAGCCCAATATGTGTTCAGCAACATATTCTGAGTACAGTGACACCCCCCATGTACAGACGTGTCAGGTTCCCTGGGGGCTAAAATACCTTATTTGGAGGGTGCGTATTACAGTTCTCCAACTTTGAATTTTCATAGATGGTCATCATGCACCCATGTCCTATTTGGGACATTTTTGAAGCCGGCCAATGTATTTTACCCCCATCAAACCATATATTTTTGAAAAGTAGACACCCAAGGGTATTTCAAATTTTTTTTTTAATTCTTTATTTTTGTTGTGCATTGCAAGTTTCACAGATGTACATAGACATTGATCATGAGAGAGCCTAACGTGTACAATTTAACATATGTCTGTATCACTGCACATTTTGAAATTGAATTAACAGGTTCAATCGGTATCTCAGTGGGGAGAGCTCGTAAGCGTTAGCAAAGCAGGGTATACACACTGTTCTGTCAGAATAGATATTAGTATACTAAAGGTGTTATAGGCATGCAATTGGCAGGCTATGTGTTAATACTTTAGAAGATGTTAATCAGTTTTAAGCTGAGTGTCATGGTAACCTCCAGTACATACCCAACATTATATTGTTAAACATTTAAGTAATTTTACCAACATGAAGTACAATCATCGCTCATTTTAAAGCATACTAGGAGTCTGCTTGGGTCCATAGACTGAGTGTGTGATTATTTACATATATAGAGTACTGATGTGTATATGGACGCTTTTAGGAATCAATAGCTTCGCTAAGATAAACATTTAAGTAATGTTATGTACCACCAGGCAGGTTATGACTTACTGGGTTCTCATCTACAATAATCAGGGTACTAAAACCGACATTTACTGTAACCTCGACTGTGATGTTGGCAGCAGGTATATCCATTTAGTGGTATCCAGAGCGTCTTCTGGTAAGGCCGTTGGTGATAAGTCCTGTGGAGTACGCTTTAGATGCCTTCCGTCATGAAGAGCTGAGGTGGCCATCGGCTGTGGCTTCATGGATGGTGTTAGAAGGCAACCTGTTATCCGGCATAGGAAAAATCCTCACAGGGCACCCCAGACTCCATTGAGTCCCGAGTACCCTTTGCAGGTCAAAGTGTTTGTGGGTCGCCGTGATCTAATTACCCGTTCCTTAGGTGAGTGCGGATATGGAGCTTTACGGGCCTCAGTGTCCAGGTGCGGGTAGCGTTGTGATGGTGTCGTTGTGTGGGTATGACCTTTCCGGGTACTTCCTCCGTGTTAGTCTGCGGTCTGAATTATAGGGAGCTCCGGTGGGGTAGGCACTGAGCCTGCTTTTCGGGATTGCCATTACAATGTAAGTAATCTGTAGAGTTGCAGGCTGTCGTCTTCCCTTCTTGGCTACGTTTGTATTCCAGGAGTGGTCATGGCTCTGGCTGTGTGTTGTGTATGTTATGTTTCAGAGCGCCATGTGGTGTTCTTCTCTAGAGGCCTGTTAGGTGCATCGCTGTCAGCCATTTTGTTGAGGCCGCGTGGTAGCCGCTAGCTGTCAGCGTTGTCGCCCAGGAGCACCGCAAGGATGTTTATTTGCCTGGTGGGAACCGGGATAACCCCCGCCGGCCCAGAAGGGGGTTGAACGGGGCCGGGAGCGCTCCAGCTGCGTTACTCAGTAGCCGGGGTGGAAAGCGAGGCAGCGGTCCTCCGCCCCACTCCCCTCTCGGGTAGGCCTCAGTCACCAGGCCCCGGAGCATCTCACCAGGACCCAGATTCACCTGATTTCAGGTGCTCCAGCTGCACCGGGACACTCCAGGACCATGTACCACGAACCTCCCAGGGTGTTCCAAGCTGAGAGAGGTGGGTATTTCCCCATTTTAGCTGATTTCCTCAGGAGCCATAGTAACTTGCAGCTGCTAGCATGGCCGCCCGGCCACGCCCTCCCCCCCCCCCCACATGGTGATATTTTAACACTTTCCATGCACTAATTCGACCACCAGTCTTTGTCAACCTTTTGAGTAGTAATTTTTGTGTTATTTTTCACACACATTGTAATTTAGGCATGGATTCTCAACATGTTATGTATTACTGCCAAAGAACACCCCAATATGTGTTTAACAACATCTCCTGAGTACAGTGATACCACCCATGTACAGGTGTGTCGGGTTCTCTGTGGGCTAAAATACCTTATTTGGAGGGTGCGCATTCCAGTTTTCCAACTTGCAATTTTCACAGATGGTCATCATGCACCTATGTCCTATTTGGGAAATTTTTTAAGCCCGCCAATGTAATTTACCCCATCAAATCTATTAAAAGAAGACACCCTTGGGTACTTCAAATGGTGGTATTTTAACACTTTACATGCACTAATTCTACCACCAGTCTTTGTCAAACTTTTGGATAGTCATTTTTTTGTTATTTTTCTCTCACATTGTACTTTAGGCATGGATTCTCAGTTCCTGTTATGTGTTACTGAAAAAGAACAACCCAATACATATAGCAATATCTCCAGAGTACAACAGTGCCCCCAATGTACAGGTTTTATGTTTTTTTGCAAACTTACAGGGGTCAAATGTAGGGCTTATGCCTTTTCCATGTTTGAAATGTGCCAGATTGGTTTGCTGGGCCTATGTTGCCTTTGAGACCATATAAAAGACCAGGAATGAAAATGAACCCTATCATAGCATACCATTTGTAAAAGTAGACAACACACAGTAAAATGGGGTCCTTCTAGTCTTTTTTTTAGTAGCCACTTACTCACAAATGCTGACCAAAGTTAGCGTTTTTATTCGTTAGATATATATATATATATATATATAGATAAATGAAGTAAAGCAAGCTGCACTCACGGACTTATGAATTCAAATGGTGTTTATTCCATCGAAGGTAGAAAAAAAGAAGATCGACGTTTCGGTCCACACAGGGACCTTTCTCAAGATCAAGTGATACAAACATTTCATAGAAAACATCTCAGATATATAGGACATTACATTAATTAGAACAACTTACCCCAGGTGATGTGCTTACTCGCCGGCGTTCACCGCTGAACACCGCGCATGCGCGCACTGCCTTGTGACCCTGCGTTAACCCCCGGTCCATGCGTAATGACGCAACGTGTACATCGCTGTCATAGCAACGTATATAGATATATATATATATGGCAAAAGTATCTTGCACTCACGCTTAAATGTCCCTTAATTGCCAGGTGCTAAATAGCCAGGGCTCTGGTATCCACGTATCCAAAGAGATAGCAGCACACACTTAAAAAGTCCAATCTTTATTTTAAATAGTTAAAATCACGATCAACGTTTCAGTCCTGTGATCCTGATGAAAGTCTTGGACATAGGACTGAAACGTTGATCATGATTTTAACTATTTAAAGGATCACTATAGGGTCAGGAACAGAAACATGTATTCCTGACCCTATAGTGTTAAAACCACCATCTAGCCCCCCTGGGCCCCTCTTGCCTCCATAAATATAGCAAAAGGTTACTGTATTCAAGCCTGAAGCTGTAACTCTGCATGCTGTTTGACTCAGAAAAACAAGCAGTCTGCTAACATAATCAGAACTGGTAGCCTGATCCAATCACAATGCTTCCCCATAGGATTGGCTGAGACTGACAAAGGGGCAGAGCCAGCCTGATTCAAACACATCCCTAGCCAATCAGCATCTTCTCATAGACATTCATTGAATCAATGAATCTCTATGAGGAAAGTTCAGTGTCTGCATGCAGAGGGAGGAGACACTGAATGTTTGGATGCATTTTAGGCAGTCACGACCCAGGAGGGATCTCTTACAGCTATCTTAGGAGAGGCCAGTGACGTTATCACTAGGCTGTAATGTAAACACTGCATTTTCTCTGAAAAGACAGTGTTTTCAGCAAAAAGCCTGAAGGTAATGATTCTATGCACCAAACAATTTCAATAAGCTGTAGTTGTTCTGGTAATTAATAAAAAAGAGCAAAAAATGGGGCACAAAAGTATACTGAGAACGTGCAGCAGCAGGGCCGGCGCGTCCATAAGGCGGCACAGGCGGCCGCCTTAGGGCGCACCGGCTCTGGGGGCGCAAGATTTCAGTGACCGGCAGGAGGGAAGCTCTCCCTCCTGCCAGCCACCATCTCCGCCCCCAGTGCGGCAGTGCTGCGATCAGGCGCGGCGAGGGAGCTCTAACCTCTCTGCTCTGCTCCCTCGCACGCTGTCTAGTGATGCCGCGGGAGCTGGAATATGACGTCATATTCCGGCTTCCGCGGCATAAGCAAATAGCGCGCAAGGGAGCAGAGCAGAGAGGTTAGAGCTCCCTCGCTGCTCCTGATCGCAGCACTGCTGCACGCCGCCCAGCAGCCCCACTGGACCCCAGGGCATGATCCACACCAGCTCTCCAGGTAGGGAGGCTGGGTGGATATTATTTATTTATTAAAATAATTTGTGAATATATGTGATGTGTCTGTGTGTGAGAGTGTCTGTCTGTGTGTGTGAGAGTGTGTGTGTGAGTGTCTGTGTGAGTGTCTGTGTGAGTGTCTGTGTGTCTGTGAGTGTGTATGTGTCTGTGAGTGTGTATGTGTCTGTGAGTGTGTATGAGTCTGTGAGTCTGTGTGTCTGTGAGTGACTGTCTGTGAGTGACTGTCTGTGAGTGACTGTCTGTGAGTGACTGTCTGTGAGTGACTGTCTGTGAGTGACTGTCTGTGTATGTGTGTCTGTGAGTGTATGTGTGTCTGTGAGTGTGTGAGTGACTGTGAGTGTGTGCGTGAGTGAGTGAGTGTATGTGTGTCTGTGAGTGATTGTATGAGTGTTGCATGTGAGTGTATGAGTGTTGCATGTGAGTGTATGAGTGTGTCAGTGTATGTGTGTGTATGTCAGTGTATGAGTGTGTCAGTGTATGTGTGTGTATGTCAGTGTGTGTTTGTGAGTGTCTGTCAAATCAGTGAGAGTATCTTTATCATTGAGTCTGTGTGTGACTATCAGTGTGTCTTTCAATGAGTGTCAATCAGTGTGTGTGTCAGATCAGTGAGTCTCTGTGTTTGTCATTGAGTGTGTGTGACTGTCAGAAGAACACTAAGGGACAGGGAAGGGAGGGGACCAATAATGGACGGGGAGAGGGGCTGGTTAAGAGGCACATAGGTGAAGATGTTATTTTTGAATGGGGGGGGGGCGGAAAAATACATCTTCGCCTATGTACCCAAAAATCCTTGCACCGGCCCTGGGCAGCAGCTGAAATAGCCTGCCCTTCGGTGGGTCCCCGCTCAGACCGCAAACTGGTTTTAGTTCATCTTGTGCCATTACAGAGAGAACATCTCTGAAACATATCAGACTGGTCCCACCCATAAGTGTATCAGCTTGTGCTTTGAAAGGAAGGTTTGAAAGTATAATCGAATCTGTCACCAACCCCTGGAGTGGAGCGCTCATATTCTACAATAGTAGAATTAGAAACATTAGACTTCGGAAACATTGTCCTTTGGACAGATGACACCAAAGTGGAGATGTTTAGCCATAGCACCAAATTTGGTGAAAACCAAACACAGCTTTTCAGCACAAACATATCATACCAACTGTCAAGCACAGTGTTGGAGGGGTGATTAGTTGAGCTTGTTTGGCAGCCACAGGACCTGGGAACCTTGCAGTCATCGAGTCGATCATGAACTCTTCTGTTACCAAAGTATTCTAGAGCCAAATGTGAGGCAATTTGTCAAACAGCTGAAGCTTGTCCGAAATTGGATCATGCAACAATAATCCTAAACACATTAGCAAATCTACAACAGAGTGGCTGAAAGAAAATTGAGGAATCAAGGTTCTGCAATGGTCCAGTCAAAGTCCAGATCTCAACCCAATTGAAATGCTGAGGCATGAACTTAAGAGATATGTACAGAAACAAATGTCAGAAAACCTCAATAAACAGAAACAATGTTGTAAAGAGGAGTGGGCCAAATTCCCCCCACAATGAGGAAGCTATTGAAGTAGTACTCAGTTTTTCACACATGGCTTTTCCATTTTGGCTTTATTTTTGTTGAATCAATCATGACACTGTGTATTATAACATATATATATATATAATATTTTCATCCGAGATTGTATTTTAAAACATAAGGAACATATTTTTGTTATTATGGCCTGATGTAAAACCCGAGATATATAACCACGGCGTATTTTATTTTTCACATGAAGGACCCAGATCATAACGAAAAAGGTATGTAGTGGTAGAGTCCAATTTGGGAGGCATTAATGCCCCCTACTTGTCCCTTACATTAATCATGCTTCATAGATTTACTCTTCCATTCTGTGTATTCTCTATTACAGATTCACGAGTAAATCAATTTTGGCACAATTAACCTAAATTACCCTAGATTTAAGATACATTATGGAACTATGGAAACCATTTATTTATATGCTATTTATAATCTGTCAGAAACTAAATAAAATTACAACAAGGAGAAATATATCATACAAATTCAATGCATACTGTGAAAGTTATGTCATAATAGTCCACTACTTATAGCCTATAATTTCCATTCCAGTTTTGCCAGCTTTGGACACATAATTTCAGCACCTTAAAGTAATGGGTGATTGTGAGTGCTTTGTTGAAGTATGTTAAAAGTCCAATTGTTGCACACGACCTAATGTATCTGAATATCAAGATGTTTCTCATT
This sequence comes from Pelobates fuscus, assembly GCF_036172605.1. Taxonomy (NCBI): domain Eukaryota; kingdom Metazoa; phylum Chordata; class Amphibia; order Anura; family Pelobatidae; genus Pelobates; species Pelobates fuscus. The sequence continues at coordinate 482,623,465 of NC_086317.1, forward strand.
TATGATTTTTAAATTCTTTATTCAAATAATGGGTTCTACTTTCCAAAAAAGTAAGATTCAAGAAATTGACAACATTCAGAAGAAGAGGTGTGGATTTTTACATACTTAATAGTAGTTGTAAATAAATTATTACATATAGGATCATGCAATGCACAAGGACATGAGGAACCCAACAATAGGGAGGACGGTAACAACAAGAAAAATAACCCTACCTTTAATAATGCTAAGGGTAAAAAAGAAAGACAATCTAAAAACAGAGAAGGACTGGTCCAAGGTTGTACTGGAATATAAATAAAGTAATCAACTTCCATCCACAAGGAAGCGAAAATATTATCAGTCCCAGTCCTTGAGTGAAATAAGGTTAGGTAGGTTTTGAGTATAGGTAATAATAAAAAGGATCCAGGAAAGGGGGGGAATAGAGGGAGAAAGAGACTCAGTCCCTAAAATAAAGTATAAATATGTTTTGAACCCACTCTCTCTTCCCAGCAAGACCACATATCTAATAAAGTACAAAGGGGGATAATGGGGAGAAAACCAGGAGAAAAGGGATGAAGAAACTCCCCTTAAAAGTAGCCCACTCCAATGCTCCTCATTTACCTCAGCACCATTGTGGAAATAATGGTATCCAAGTAAACACGTAACAGAAAATAAATGTGCTGCCCAAAAAGTAAGAAACTGAAAAAACAAATATCCCTACATTTCGGAGTTATAGCCCGCCGTCGTCAGTGACAGTAATGACTCACTAAGGAGTGATATAACAATGAAACCACCGTAGAATGCCAAGTAGGAAATCCCACTCCCCACTTAGGAATTATTATTCAACTCAAATTGAAGTACTAGATGCCTTAACTTAATGTGCCCTCTATAACAAAAATACTCTGAATGTGCCCTACATAACAAAAAGAGAGAGGTAAAAAGATAATGGCTAATACAATAATAATAATAATAATAATAATACGGAGGAGGAGGGGATAGGGAGAGGAGGGAGGGGGGGTCAGCTTGCTTAAATGGGGCAATAGCGTATAAGAGACAATAGGGAGAACATGCACAGTTAAAATAAAATACTAAATAATCACCTATAACTGGGTTTCCATAATGAGTGATACGTTAAATTCGTCATTGAATTGTGTAAAAGGAAAAAAATATTTGTTTAAACCATTTAGGGAAAGTGTGTTGAACCTATATATCCAATATGATTCCCTCTGTCTGAGTCTCTGTTACCAGCCTCTTTGCATTAAGATTGGGGGATGAATTAAAAATCCATGAATCTGATGTTATTAGCAGAGTTAGCATTCTCAGAGTGTTGAGTTTTAGGTTTTACTTATGAAACTTTGCAAATAGTGAATACATCATTATCATTATTCTGCAAACCATAAAAATTGTGAATAATAAATGAAAAGTGAACAGCACATTTTATAGTATTCAACTAATCAAAGAGTATTCACTGTTATACATTATCAAACTATAAGTCATTGAAATGACATTGCTCTGTTTATCATTTACAAGCTTGATTTTTTAAGAGGTATATTTTAACTTTTACTTAACCAGATTGATGTAGACAAATCATTTTATATGAGATTTAGAGAAATGCAGTGTACACGTCAAAATAAATTGATTCACCCGACTGAATTTATTAATCAGTGAACATTTCCAGCTTTATCATTAATATTATCATATCTCTGGTCACAAGGTAAGTTATTGCAGATTACTAATCCTGCATGCTCAGGTCCCTTGGATGTGTTTTTCTATGGATGTAATGAACAAGCTTGTTTTTGAGAGCTTTTGTTCTTAATCCATATATAACTGGGTTCATAGTGATTATTATAGTAAATCCTAATATAGGGAGAATAAGGTGTACATTGGGAGATACAGCACCAAAATTCAACCTGTGTCGCAAAAGAACAAATAATGCTCCAAACATAAAAAGGGAGAAAGCCATCAGATGGGTTATTAATGTGTGGATGGCTTTCTGACATTCATCTTTGGCAATCTTTAAGCATATTATAAAAGTCCTAATGTAGCTATATATAGCTACAACATTTGTAAAAATGATCACTACTACGGCCAAAGTGCTTCCGACTATATCGTTTAGAGCAGTACTGCCGCAGGCCAGTTTAAGGAACGACATTACTTCACAGTACACATTGTTCATGTTCATGTTACATAAAGTCAGGCGAGCAGCCAACACCACAATTGCTACTTCAATTGTGAATGAAAATATCCAAATACCGGTTAGGCAGGTCAGGGCTTTCCCATTTGTCATATAAGTTGGGTACCTCAAAGGATGACCAACCGCCAAATATCTGTCATAAGCCATTACAGCAAACAAAAGCATTTCAGCACAAGTAAGGCTGTTAATGAAGAACGCTTGAATAAGGCAGCCATGAATTGAGATAGTAGTATATCCAGAAAGCATGTCAATTGTGAGCTTGGGAAGAAAAATTGTGCTTCCAAACATTCCGTTAATAATCACATTACAGATGAAGATATACATCGGCTCGTGGAGAGTTGGCTCAGTCCAGATAATGAACACAAGGATAAAGCCAAATAATATGTTGGCTACGTATACCCCAAAGCTGATCACGGCATATAGATATTTAAATCTCTGCATTTCCTCAAGACCAATAAGTATAATGTTCACAGTTATCAAGGAACCATTTTCCATCTTTTGTTTTGTTTGGAATGAAAATAAACAAAAAAAGTGAACAATGTAATTTAATAAGTATCTGTAACACGCTGTCCAGTACTAATGAAATGGAAACATTTGCTTCAGCTGAGTTTTTTATAAGCAAATTTTAGTGAAAGGTGAGATCCCTTAAGACAGAAACTATACAGATGAACCCAAAGGGACCACAGTTTAGATGACTTTAGATATATTAACACTGTAACTAGGGAACCATAAATTAGTTCCCTTGATGGTAATTACCTTCTCTCCAATGGCAATAATTTGTTCACTAAAATGTATTGACACTTTCATAGATTATACAGTAGTAAGATTGGTTATTATTAAAACTATCACATTCTAGAGAGCTTATTGAGACATTATTAATCATATATATATATATATATATATATATGATTAATAATGTCTCAATAAGCTCTCTAGAATGTGATAGTTTAAAAAAAAGTATGAATGTGTTTATATATATATATATATATAAAACACATTCATACTTTTTTTCAAATTTCTAACACACTTTTTTTTTAAAAGACTCCTTTGGAAGATCAACTGAAATGCAGAGTAAAACAGAACCAAGAAAAATGAGCAGAGTTATTCACTAATGTCTAAATGCTCCAAGTCCAGATTTGCAAAATTCCTATTTTTGGAAGCCCCGAAATAGAAACATTGTTCACGAGATTTATCAGTGTCCAGATTTTGTAAATCAGTATCTGTATGGACTTGAATGTTCACCTGGTGTCATCACAGCAGTTGGAGGATGAAATTATTAGCATCTGGGTATATTAATTTCTAAAGGTCATTTTTCTTTTTCGAAAAAAATGCAGAGAACACAATATAAAAAACAAAAATAGGAAAAGAAAATGTTTAGGTCAAGTTTCAGTTTCCATGTTTTACTATGTAGTGCCCTACTAATGGTAGAAGATCAATCAAAGGGACATTTGATATTTTCCATGCTCTTGATACAGATAAAATGGTCTAAAATATGAGATTCCTAGAACTTGTTTAGTGCAATAAGGCAGCTTTAGCTCCCTAAACCAGAGTCTATTCTGTTTGGCCGTAAGTGGATACTGTATTGTATGGTGCCAGGAAGCAGCGGCTTATAGCTGTGAATTAAATAAAAGAAATACACTTACAGATTTGTGGGGCAAATCAACTCCAGATGTGTGGGCCTGGGTGGTACAATCCCCGCCTATGGATTTCCTTGATGTGCTGGTCTTTTGATGAAGGACTTTTAGGACCTGTGCGGGACTTCTGCTCACAAGTGTCTACATGTGTTGCCCTTGTTTGTAGGCATTAGTGAGTATCTGCTTGAATGTGCAGTAGTGTATCAGCTATAATTTCTCTCTCTCTCCTGATGAAGTCTGAAGAGAGAAACTAAATGCGTTGAGCAGACCCCAAACCCTGAAAGGGTTTCCAGTACCTTGTGGTGTAACTTCAGTTCCATTCTACTGATGGTCAGTGAGGAATACCTGTGGACTTACAAAGAATACCACTGCAGACTGTTATACCTGGGGATCCAGCCTATTTGAGGCAACAGTGTTTGTGCACGTATTGAATGTTTTCAATTGTGCCACAACTTTTGTGTGTCCTATTTTATTTGTTTTAGTACTTTTTGAAATTAAAGTTTGTACTATGATGTTTTCTTTCTTTTTTCTGTGAGTGCTTCATGCTCATCTACCAGATTCTAATTATATTTAGCACTAAGCTTGTGATAGTGGTGCCCTATTTTGTATTTTAACTTAGTTTTCTTCTTTGTTTTGAAGGGATACAGGGAGTGTTTCCCATTTGTAGTGGCTTGCCTGTACAACCCTTTTACTTAGTCATCTCACTATTCTAATCTTGGCATTACATATTAACAAGTACTACAAATGTAGTATTTTGAGTTGTTTGATGTAGCCACTTTAGAATAGTTAACGTAAACAGGGACAGGTCAAGGTCAGGGTAATCCAGAATTTAGAGTAGTCGGTAAAACACGCCAATAGGTTAGTACATGCAGCTAACAAAGCGTAATCAGGACAAGCCGAGTTTAGAAATCCATGAAAATCAATCAAGCAGACTTCCAAGTCCCATGCAGAGTGATTTAGTAGTACAGCCCTGTAAGGTAGACTTTGAAACAGTTTGTTATGCAGAGGGCGGGTAGGGATGGACAGGAGGGGCCGAAATAACTGGAGTCCTTTCGGACTCCTCTCTTCGAGCAAACACAGCATTTTCTTTGTGGTGACCTATTACAGGGTGTATGGGGGATTTGGGAAGGGAAATGCTTGCTGAAAAGATTTTGGACTTTTTCAGATTCCAAAGGGGAAGAATTGGGGGTCTGGGTAAAAAAAAGTTCAGACAAAATTTGGACCATAAACTCTAGAAATGGGTATGGTCCACATATGGCTTCCTTTCTATAAAGCACATATGAGTTGAAGTGCAATTTTCTTGTACCAGGTCCTACTCTTTCGGTTAACCAGAAAGGGCTGTATGCATTGGTCAGCCAAATCTACTCCCCCCATAAACTTTCTGTAGTCTACAATGCACTTCGACTTCTACAGCTGCTCAGTTCCACCTCCCACAGACACTGGCACTGTAGTTTTGTTGTGCATTGTAGACAACATGAATACATCCTTCCTATCTGTGAACCGAAGGGCAAGCAACTTATAGTGGCGGAGTGCTGAAAGGGAGCCTCTACTGCGTCTGCCTCTTGCCAAGGCTTGGGGGAAACCTCTGTGATTCTTCCGCACCGTGCCACAGGCTAGGGTATCAAAGCAATATACATTTTTAAATAATTCAATACTTGTATAATAGTTTTCAACCCATAGCCTGTATCCCTTATTTAACAAGGGAAGGATTAGACCCCATACAATCTTGCCACTTGTACCCACAGAATCAGGGCATCCTGGTGGGTCAAGATGGCAATCCTTCTACTGGTAAATACAAAACTCCCACTTATATCCAGAACTGGACTCACATAATTTGTAAAATTAAAAAGCAATCTACCCTTGAACTTCATTAGGGATTCACCTACACAAATATTTTTTACCAGGGACATAATTTTGGGAAAATTTGCTTGACAGGAGTTGGATTAGGGGCCGAATTTTGTACAGCCTGTCAAACAATGGGTTGTTTCTTGGGGGGCACAGTGCATTATCGTTAAAGTGGCGGAAACACAGCAGCTGCTCATAGCAATCCCTCTTCATAACCTCTGGGAAACCCCAGAATGGGGTGTTTGTACCAGTAGGACCTGATACTCAGCTTTTTTATGATACCATAACATAGAGTTAGGGCCCCCCGATTTGTGCATTTCTGTGAGATCCATGGGGTTCCACATATTTCTCCGATTATAATGTGACCCCAGATTCGCAGTAAGATATTGGTTGGCAAATAAATTGGTTTGCTCCGCCATTAGCTGAAAAATGTCTTCTGACATGAACAGCTCGAAATATTTAATTGACTCACAAGCATACACCATAACAGTGATGCCAGGGCTTGCAGTAAATGGGGGAATATCTGGGGCCATCAGGTTTGGGGGCACTCAGTCTCTGTCTGGACTAATTTATCACTAAAAACATTAAAAGCAAAAGGGGTAATTACTTTATTCACACACCCACTGACAAAAATCCAAACAAACCCAAAAATGAAATGGCTGATCGAAGTTTAGACACCTGTGATCTGTACTTAAGGGGTGAAAGGGTTATTTATTTAATTTTTCTTTAAAATAACCCCCCCAAAAAGTCAGCCTGATCAGAGAGCCCTCTGATCACAGTGATCATTGGTACGGTACTGTACAGCAGCGATACTGTGATCACGGCAGCAGGGAAGGGGTTAAGGGAGATTTTGGTTGCTGCGACTGACAAAAAGGGTAAACAAAAATTAGAAAAAAACATTTTTGACCCTAAAAAAAAAGTAATATTAGTTCAAATGTACTAAAAGCCCTAATCACTTTTTTAAAACTTTTACCAAGTTTTAAAACTTTGTTTTGCACCACAGGTACAATCTGCAATGCTCTCTGCCTCTCTCTCTCAGATCAAAGTGAGGTGAGGAGAGGGGCAGAGACAATGCATCAGCCAGTGATTTAAAATCATTGGCTGACACATTGTAACAGTGATCGCAGTGACTGACAGTCACTGTGATCACAAGCTGCGGATCGCCACTGATTGGCCACAGGGGGCTTGCCTGGGTTGCCATGCAGGCCCAACCAACGTGAGCTGCAGCTTGGGAGGGAGTGAGCACATGTGGGAGGGCTGCCCGTATGGCGTTTAAGCCCATTAACGCAGGGACGACGAGTTAAAGAAGTACTTAATTTAGTTTTGGAAAATAAAAGGTGTGAAATGGCTTTGAGACCAACCATCGCTAATTCTTGATCAGCTTATTATTATTGGTCTATAAGTGGGAAGATGTAATAAAAATATTGTTTATAATTTGAAATGTTATTATGATATCAATACAATATGGTACAATACTTTTATTTATGATGGGCATATTTATTTTTGTATGATAAATATGTTATTGTTTAAAGCATAATTATACTGTGAATTTATATACATTTGGATGGACATTTACACTTCCTATTACTTTTTAATTTTTGTTTCCCTTTCCTCACCTTCCCTTATTTTATTAATGTCTTTATTATTATTAAATTATTTGACAAAGGGAAAAAAAAAACTATTAAAAAAAACAAACAAACAAAAAACGGAATAAAGTGCTCCCTGTTTTGAGCTGATAATAAAAAATAAAAAATAAAAAGGACATATAAGAGAGCTTAGGTGGTATATTTCCCACTAAGTATTTGATGTGAGAATCCTCTAGATAAAATCTTCAGCATAGATCAGGAACATCCAAATATGATTAAAAAAAAAAAAATACTTATTTCAATAATCACTAAATAAAAAAAGAAAACAATAGATAAGGCAATACAATGACATGTTTTGCCAAGGATTACAGGCTATCTCAAAGTGTTCTCGGTTTCCCACAATATATTCTGTCTGTTAGTGTGTGTGTGAAGCTATATGTCTGTCAGTGTGTGTGTGTATGTCTGTCTGTTAGTGTGTCTTTGTGTGTTTGTGTATGTCTATCATTGTGTATGTGTGTATCTGTATGTCTGTCAGTGTGTATCTATGTGTCTGTCAGTGTGTGTTTATCTGTATGTCTGTCAGTGTTTTTGTGTATCTGTATATGTGTGTGTATCTGTGTGTCTGTCTATCTGAATGTGTATCAGTTTGTGTATCTGCATCAGTTTGTGTATCTGCATGTGTGTCAGTGTGTATATCTTTGTGTATGTGTATCACAGTGTGTGCGTGTGCGTGTGTGGTAGTGTATGTGTATATGTATATGTGCATATATCTCAGCATTCAAACACCAACACTACACACAAATAAACACCTGCATTCAAATGTCAACACTACATACAAACACACCTTTGTATCAGACATCAAAATTATATATAAACACACACCTGCATTCAAAAACCAACACTACACATAAATGCATGCTTGCATTCAAACGCAAACACTACATACAAACACACCCCTACAATCATACAAACATACTCCATACAAACACATGCTTACAGTCAAACACACAAATACTGCTCCATGCTAAATACAATCCTGCAAGCATGGGGAATCGGTAGAGCCCCAGCTTTCAAAGCATTGTTGAAGTTGCACGACAGATGGGGATCTATCTTTTAGCCATCCTGTGTACATACACAGACCGTCATACAGAGACATACAGTCTGTATGTCTCTGTATGACTGTATGTGTATGTATTCAAAAGGAATAAACGCAGGCAACACTCCAATAGTAAGGATGGTATATTTATTGATAGGTGAACCACCCCAAAGAAAGTGCGACGTTTCGGCTCAGCAGAGCCTTATTGCATGAGCTGAAACATCACACTTTCTATGGGGTGGTTCACCTACCAATAAATATACCATCCTTACTATTGGAGTGTTGCCTGCGTTTATTCCTTTTGAAGACTTTACTGGTGGATCTAGCGACGTCCGCCTGACACGGAACATCCACCACTGTGGATGGCCAGAGCATTTACACGGTATCAGTGTGCAGGGTTCTTTGTTTGTCTGTGTATGTATGTCTCTGTTTGCCTTGTCTGTATTTCTTTTTATGACTGTCTGTGTATGTATGTCTCTGTACCATTGTGTATGTATGTCTCTATATGCCTATCTCTATGTTTCTTTATGTCTGTGTCTGTATTTTTGTGTGTGCCTGTGTCTGTATGAATGTATGTCTGTGTTTGTACGACAATGTACCTGTATGTGTAGATTGTATGACTGTGTTTGTTTGATTGTGTGCCTTTTATGACTGTGTGTCTGTAAATCTTTGTAACTGTGTGCCTGAATAATTATGTCTGTGTGCTTGTATGGTTGTGTGTCTGTATGTTTGTGTATTTGTGCCTGTATCTATGTCTATGTGGGAGAAAAAGAGATAGATGGGGGGGAAGAAAGAGACAGAAAGGGGCTGGCGGGGAAGTAAGAAATACATAAGAGGGGTTGTAGGAGACACACTAAAGGGGGGTGTAAGGCACAAAGGGGCCAAAGGGGTAAGACATTCAAGAGAGTGGATATGCAACACTAATGGGGGTAAGAAATTCAAAAGGGGGCTACGAGACACAGAGGTGAAGATGCATTGTTTATTTTTTTTGGGGGGGGCAGGAGGGGGCGTCAAAATGCATCTTCGCCTGTGTAGTCAAAAATCCTAGCACCGGCCCTGATGTCAACCATGAGTTAAAGTCAAATCTTAGGCATGCGGAGTGTGACAAGGAAAATGTGGAAGCTTTCTATGCAGATATCTGCTTGAGGCAAACGAAGGGAAATTAATTATTGGTTGGGATATGTTATAAATCACCTAATGTAAATATTAATGAGGAAGAATAGCTGTTAAAGCAAATTGTGAAAGCTGCAAATAACACATTAATTATTGGAGATTTTAATTACCCGGACATAAATTGGGATAGAGTGACTAGTACTTCAGCTAGGGGAATCAGGTTTTTGAATGTGTTAAATGACACCTTTATGTCACAACTGGTACAAGCACCAACTAGAAAGGATGCTTGTCTGGATCTCGTCATAACATACAATGTTGATCTTTTAACCAACATTCAAGTAGGGGAGCATTTGGGAAATAGTGATCACAATATGGTAACTTTTTTTAAATAAACTCAAAAAAGCGAAAGCACGTGGGTTATACTAAAATGTATAATTTAAAAGAAGCTAATTTCAATAGGATTAGGCTCTACAACATATCGACTGGCATAAACTCCTTAGTGAAAAAAAACACTGAGGATAAATGGAAACTATTCAAACAAATATTTCTCAGGATGTATCTTTGGGTTATAAATATAAAAGAAACAAATTGAAACCAATGTGGCTTAGTAGAGAAGTAAAGCAAGAGATTATAAATAAGAAAAAGGCATTTCAAGCATTTAAATCAGACAAATGAGAGGCATCCTATATAAGATAATGCTTGCAAAAAGGCAATTAAAAAAGGCAATTAAAGTGGCTAAACTAGAAAATGAGAAATTGATAGCCAAAGAATGCAAAACCAACCCCAAAAAGTTTTTCAAATACATCAATTCTAAAAACACAAAAAATGAAAGAGTAGGTACACTGGAAACAGAGATGGGCCTGTTAGTTAATGGAGACCAGGAAAAGGCAGAAATTGTAAATAACTATTTTTCTTCAGTATATATTAATAAGGATCCCATGGCAAGAGATATGCAAATGATTGCTGCAAAAAAAAGTTGCAGATAACTTGTGATTGGATAACTCGAGACAAGGTGCTACAGATATTAAAGAAAATTAATGTAAATAAAGCTCTGGGGCTTGATGGTATTCACCCACAAGTACTTAAGGAGCTAAGTAGGGAAATAATTGAACCACTGTATTTAATTTTTCAAGATTCTTTTGTTTCAGGTATTGTACCGGAGGATTGGAGGAAGGCAGATGTCATTCCTATATTTAAAAAGGGTTCAAAATCCTTGCCTGGAAATTATAGACCTGTGAGCTTAACTTATGTGACTGGGAAATTATTTGAAGGGCAATTAAGGGATAATATTCAGGAATTCATTGGGAAGAACTTTGTTATTTGCAATAATCAGCATGGTTTTATGAAACATAGGTTATGTCAAACTTACCTAATTGCATTCTACGAAGAAAAGGATAGGATTGTTGAACATCTAAAAACACATGGATTTCAAGATCAGTGACAACATGGGTTTACTTCAGGGAGATCATGCCAAACTAATATCATTGATTTTTTTGAATGGGTAACTAAAATTATAGATCAGGGTGGTGCAGTAGACATTGCTTAGCTAGATTTCAGTAAGGCTTTTGACTTTTGCTGCACATGGAAGGCTTATCAATAAATTGCAACCTTTAAGTTTGGATTCCAATATTGTTGAATAGGTAAGGCAGTGGCTGAGTGACAGGCAACAGAGGGTTGTAGTCAATGGAGTATATGCGAAGCTTGGGCTTGTCACCAGTGGGGTACCACAGGGATCTGTATTTGGACCCATTCTCTTTAATAATTTTATTAGTGATATTGCAGAAGGACTTGATGGTAGATGGACTTGATGTAACTGGGTTGATGTTCCAGGAGGGATAAGCCAAATGGCTAATGATTTAGGTAAACTAGAAAAATGGTCAGAGTTGTGGCAACTGACATTTAATGTGGATAAGTGCAAGATAATGCATCTTGGACGTAAAAACCCAAGGCAGAGTACAGAATATTTGATAGAGTCCTAAACTCAACATCTGAGGAAACGGATTTAGGGGTGATTATTTCTGATGACTTAAATGTAGGCAGTAGTGATGTCGCGAACACAAAATTTCCGGTTCGCGAACGGCAAGCGGAAACTTCCGCAAACGTTTGCGAACCGGCGAACCGGGCGAACCGCCATTGACTTCAATGGGCAGGCGAATTTTAAAACCCACAGGGACTCTTTCTGGCCACAAAAGTGATGGAAAAGTTGTTTCACGGGGACTAACACCTGGACTGTGGAATGCCAGAGAGGGATCCATGGCAAAACACCCATGGAAAATTACACAGTTGATGCAGAGTCTGGTTTTAATCCATAAAGGGCAGAAATCACCTAACATTCCTAAATCACAATGGATATGGATTGACACCTGACATATGACATATTGACACCTTGACATATGGATTGACACCTGTCCTCAGAGACCCTGATACACACTGACACAGAGCAGAATAGGGACTATTCCCCCTACAAAGGGTCACTTGGCAGATATGGATTGACACCTATCCTAAGGATCCCTGATACACACTGACACAGAGCAGAATAGGGACTGTTCCCCCTACATATGGTCACTTGGCAGATATGGATTGACACCTATCCTAAGGATCCCTGATACACACTGACACAGAGCAGAAAAGGGACTGTTCCCCCTACATAGGGTCACTTGGCAGATATGGATTGACACCTATCCTAAGGATCCCTGATACACACTGACACAGAGCAGAATAGGGACTGTTCCTCCTACATAAGGGTCACTTGGCAGATATGGATTGAAACCTATCCTAAGGATCCCTGATACACACTGACACAGAGCAGAATAGGGACTGTTCCCCCTACATATGGTCACTTGGCAGATATGGATTGACACCTATCCTAAGGATCCCTGATACACACTGACACAGAGCAGAAAAGGGACTGTTCCCCCTACATAGGGTCACTTGGCAGATATGGATTGACACCTATCCTAAGGATCCCTGATACACACTGACACAGAGCAGAATAGGGACTGTTCCTCCTACATAAGGGTCACTTGGCAGATATGGATTGAAACCTATCCTAAGAATGCCTGATACACACTGACACAGAGCAGAATAGGGACTGTTCCCCCTACATAGGTCACTTGGCAGATATGGATTGACACCTATCCTAAGGATCTCTGATACATACTGACACAGAGCAGAATAGGGACTGTTCCCCATACATAGGATCACTTGGCAGATATGGATTGACACATATCCTAAGGATCCCTGATACACACTGACACAGAGCAGAAAAGGGACTGTTCCCCCTACATAGGGTCACTTGGCAGATATGGATTGACACCTATCCTAAGGATCCCTGATACACACTGACACAGAGCAGAATAGGGACTGTTCCTCCTACATAAGGGTCACTTGGCAGATATGGATTGACACCTATCCTAAGGATCCCTGATACACACTGGGGGGGGGACCTACTCTCCTCCCCCCGGCCCCCACCCCTGTGCGGTAGGTGGGGGCCATAAATCACAATGGGGGGAGGACCTACTGTCCTCCCCCTGCCCCCACCCCTGCGCGGTTGGTGGGGGCCATAAAAATAATGAGGGGGGGACCTATTGTCCTCCCCCCGGCCCCAACCCCTTCGCGGTGGGTGGGGGCTATAAAACACAATGGGGGGAGGACCTACTGTCCTCCCCCCGCCATCACCCCTGCGCGGTGGGTGGGGGCCATAAAAATAATGAGGGGGGACCTACTGTCCTCCCCCCCTGCCCCCACCCCTGCGCGGTGGGTGGGGGCCATAAAAATAATGAGGGGGGACCTACTGTCCTCCCCCCGGCCCCCACCCCTGCACAGTGGTTGGGGGCCATAAATCACAATGGGGGGACCTACTGTCCTCCCCCACTGGCCCCCACCCCTGAGCGGTGGGTGGGTGGGAGCCCTAAAAAAAACAATAAGGGGGGGACCTACTGTCCTCACCTGCCCCCACCCGCCCCCACCCCTGAGTGGTGGGTGTGGGCCCTAAATAAAAATTCCCCCCCAATGAAAGGTGACTAGGGGTCCCCAAGCCCCTAGTCACCCACCACCCCACCCCAAAAAAAGTTACCCCCTACCTACCTCCCTCACCCTAAAAATAGTGAAGGGGGAATAAAATAACTAACCTGTAAAGAAAAATTCAGCTTACCATTTGACGTCTTCTTTTTTCAGCCCCAAAAAAAGGGCAAATAAAAAGCCATAAGAACCGACGCAATAAAAAAAAAAAAAAAACTAGCGCAAAAAAAATAATCCATCTTCACCCATGGAGGGCTCCGCGCAGACTGAGCTCTGCAGGGCGGGGGAAGGCTTATAAAGCCTTGCAACGCCCTGCAATTAGGATAAGAACACTCTGATTGGCTGGTTTAAGCCAATCAGAGTGCTCTGTCATTTTACACAGCGTGGGAAAATTCCAAAGAACTTTCCCACGCTGTGTAAAATGACACAGAGCACTCTGATTGGTTAGATTCCAAGCCCACCAATCACAGTGATTTGTGTAATTTTACACAGCGTGGGAAAGTTCTTTGGAATTTTCCCACGCTGTGTAAAATGACAAAGAGCACTCTGATTGGTGGGCTTGGAATCTAACCAATCAGAGTGTTCTGTGTCATTTTACACAGCGTGGAAAAGTTCTTTGGAATTATCGATTTTTTTCTACTACTACTCATCTGGAGTCCTGTGTTCCATTGGCTGCTTGACATTAACAAGGGAAACCAGTATCCCCCCCATATTATCTGGGGAGGCACCTTTGAATGCTCTTCTATTTCTACCATCTTGTGAGTGCATCCATTTAAAGCGCACAATTCATTGTATATACTGTATCACACTATTGTTCTTTCTTTATATGTTCTCTCTATAGACTGTACAGCCGTATCCCATTTCTGTTTGTGGTTCTGTGTAAAATGACACAGAGCACTGTGATTGGTGGGCTTGGAATCTAACCAATCAGAGTGCTCTGTGTCATTTTACACAGCGTGGGAACGTTCTTTGGAATTTTCCCACGCTGTGTAAAATGACAAAGAGCACTCTGATTGGCTTAAACCAGATAATCAGAGTGTTCTTAGCCTAATTGCAGGGCGTGGCAAGGCTTTATAAGCCTTCCCCTGCCCTGCAGAGCTCAGTCTGCGCCTAGCCCTCCATGGGTGAAGATGGATTTTTTTAATTTTATTTTTTTATTGCGTCGGTTCTTATGGCTTTTTATTTGGCCTTTTTTTGGGCTGAAAAAAGAATATTTTAGAAAAAAGAAGACGTCAAATAGTAAGTTGAATTTTTCTTTACAGGTTAGTTATTTTATTCCCCCTTCACTATTTTTTAGTGTGAGGGGGGTAGGTAGGGGGTACCTTTTTTGGGGGTGGGGGGTTGGACAGTAGGTCCTCCCCCCATTGTGATTTATAGCCCCCACCAACCGCGCAGGGAGGAGTCCGGGGGAGGACAGTAGGTCCCCCCTCATTATTTTTATGGCCCCCACCCACTACGTAGGGGTGGGGGCGGGGGGAGGACAGTAGGTCCTCCCCCATTGTGATTTATGGCCCCCATCCACCGCACAGGGGTGGGGGCTGGTGGGGAGGACAGTAGGCCCCCCTCATTATTTTTAAGGCCCCCACCCACCGCGCAGGACTGTAGGTCCTCCCCCATTGTGATTTATGGCCCCCACCCACCGTGCAGGGGTGGGGGCCAGGCAGGAGGACAGTACGTCCCCCCCCTCATTATTTTTATGGCCCCCACCCACCGTGCAGGGGTGGGGGCGGGGGGAGGACAGTAGGTCCCCCCCAGTGTGTATCAGGGTACCTGAGGACAGGTGTCAATCCATATCTGCCAAGTGACCCTATGTAGGGGGAACAGTCCCTATTCTGCTCTGTGTCAGTGTGTATCAGGGATCCTTAGGATAGGTGTCAATCCATATCTGCCAAGTGATCCTATGTAGGGGGAACAGTCCCTATTCTTCTCTGTGTCAGTGTGTATCAGGAATCCTTAGGATAGGTCTCAATCCATATCTGCCAAGTGACCCTATGTTGGGGGAACAGTCCCTAGTCTGCTCTGTGTCAGTGTGTCTCAGGGATCCTTCGGATAGGTGTCAATCCATATCTGCCAAGTGACCCTTTGTAGGGGGAACAGTCCCTATTCTGCTCTGTGTCAATGTGTATCAGGGATCCTTAGGATAGGTGTCAATCCATATCTGCCAAGTGACCCTATGTAGGGGGAACAGTCCCTATTCTGCTCTGTGTCAGTGTGTATCAGGGATCCTTAGGATAGGTGTCAATCCATATCTGCCAAGTGACCCTATGTAGGAAGAACAGTCCCTATTCTGCTCTGTGTCAGTGTGTATCAGGGATCCTTAGGATAGGTGTCAATCCATACCTGCCAAGTGACCCTATGTAGGGGGAACAGTCCCTATTCTGCTCTGTGTCACTGTCTGGGCGGAGTATCTGCAGTAATACAGAGTGTATGGAGGGAGTATCTACAGTAACACAGGGTGTCTGGAGGGAGTATCTGCAGTAACACAGGGTGTCTGGAGGGAGTATCTGCAGTAACACAGGGTGTCTGGAGGGAGTATCTGCAGTAACACAGGGTGTCTGGATGGAGTATGTGCAGTAACACAGAGTGTCTGGGGGGAGTAACTGCAGTAGCACAGAGTGTCTGGGGGGAGTAACTGCAGTAGCACAGAGTGTCTGGGGGGAGTATCTGCAGTAACACAGAGTGTCTGGAGGGAGTATCTGCAGTAATATAGAGTGTCTGGAGGGAGTATCTGCAGTAATATAGAGTGTCTGGAGGGAGTATCTGCAGTAATACAGAGTGTCTGGAGGGAGTATCTGCAGTAACACAGAGTGTCTGGGGGGAGTATCTGCAGTAACACAGGGTGTCTGGGGGGAGTATCTGCAGTAACACAGGGTGTCTGGAGGGAGTATGTGCAGTAACACAGAGTGCCTGGGGGGAGTATCTGCAGTAATACAGAGTGTCTGTGGGGAGTATCTGCTTGTAACATTTATATGCACAAAAAAATAATAATAATAATAATAATAAATTGAAAAAATAAAATAAAATGGTTGCAGCTTCCGAATGAATCTAAAATGGATGCTGTCCAGTAGGTGAGAGGGTCTGCTAGAGAGGGTGTGCTGCTGATTGGCTGGAATGTGTCTGCTGACTGTGAGGTACAGGGTCAAAGTTTACTCAATCATAAAGAATAGGGGGCGGACCGAAGATCGCATGAGTTCGCCCGCGGTGGCGGACGCGAACATGCTATGTTCGTCGGGAACTATTCGCCAGCGAACTGTTCGGGACATCACTAGTAGGCAGACAATGTAATAGAGCAGCAGGAGATGCTAGCAGAATGCTTGGTTGTATAGGGAGAGGTATTAGCAGTGGAAAGAGGGAAGTGCTCATGCCATTGTACAGGACACTTGTGAGACCTTACTTTGAGTATTGTACGCAGTACTGAAGACCGTTTTTTTATCCTTCATATTGATAATTTATTGATAATTTAGAGAGGGTTCAGAGAAGGGCTACTAAACTGGTTCATGGATTGCAGGATAAAACTTACCAGGAAAGGTTAAAGGATCTTAACATGTATAGCTTGGAGGAAAGACGAGACAGGGTGGATATGATAGAAACATTTAAATACATAAAGAGAATCAACACAGTAAAGGAGGAGACCATATTTAAAAAAATAAAAACTACCACAACAAGAGGACATACTTAAATTAGAGGGGCAAAGGTTTAAAAATAATATCAGGAAGTATTACTTAACGTAGTGGATGCATGGAATAGCCTTCCAGCTGAAGTGGTAGAGGTTAACACAGTAAATGAGTTTAAGCATGTGTGGGATAGGCATAAGGCTATCATAACTATAAGATAAGGCCAGGGACAAATTAAAGTATTTAGACAATTGGGCAGACTAGATGGGCCGAATGGTTCTTATCTGCCGTCACATTCTATGTTTCTATGTATAGATCAGGGTGTTGCAGTGGATGTGATCTACTTGGATTTTGCCAAGGCATTTTATATGTTTCCTCACAATAGGTTAGTCTTCAAACTAAAATAAATTGGTCTAGATGATTATTCTTGTTTTTGGGTAGAACATTGTCTTAAAGATAGAGTACAATGAGTTGTCATTAATGGTAAATGTTCAGTCTGGACAAAAGGGGTAAGTGGTGTCCCTCAGGGTTCTGTTTTGGGACTGCTTCTTTCTAACATATTTATAAATTATTTTGAAATGGGCATTGAAAGCCATGTTTTGGTGTTTGCTGATGACACAAAACTTTGTAAAGTAATAAAATGTGAGCAGGATATTGCTTTGCTGCAGAGGGATTTGGATAGAGTGGGGGATTGGCCACTAAAATGGCAGATGTAATTTAACGTAGAGAAATGCAAAGTTATGCACTTTGGGGTCAAGAATGCACAAGCAACTTGCACCCTAAATGGTAGTAAATTAGGGATGACCACACACGAGAAGGAACTGTTATTTGAACTGTCTTTATTGTACAGTGTGTTTACTAAGCTGTAACTCCTGCTCTGTTAATAGTATACTAGAGCAGCAGCCCACTGTGTGTGATTAAAGTTCAATTAACATACCAATATATAACTTCTAAAGTAAACACACTGTGCTATAAGAAGGTGCTGCTAGGTCTACATTAACACAGTTTTTGAACTTCTAATTGGCAGATGATTTAATGTTAGCATTACATGTAATTTAACCTTCCAACAACTCATCATTTTCTTCTTTAGTCTTGGATTACTGTCAGAATGGTGTAGATTACAGGAGATTGAACAATAAGTCTGTGACAGATGTATACCTTATACACTGAATTAAAAATCTTCTAGGTTATCTGGAGGCTACTTCTTTAGTACCCTAGACCAGTACAAAGGCATCTATTCATAGAGGATGCTGCCAAGTCAACATTCATAAACTCTTTTTTCTCCAAGGACGTAATATTAAATGAAGAATGCCCAGAGTATTGTGGAATTCTTATTAGATGGACTGCCATAGTTTACTTTTGCTTATCTATATGACATGACAGTGGACAAACAAAGCCATCTTTATAAGACATTCAGCAGGCTAAAAACTACATGACTAACCCTTAACACAGCTAAATATAATGAAGAGATTGGCGAAGTTAATGTCTGGGACATTTGGTAAATTGTAAGAAAAAACACTCTAAATTGCCCAGAATAGAGGCTTTTCTTGTACAAAAACCTGACTTTCATAAATATTTCAGTGTATTACAAAAAGTTTTACCAGTGAACCACCACAGCCAAATCCCTTATGGACATCCCTTATGGACAAGAAGTGCCGAATGTCCGAAGTGCCGAATTGCTGAAGTGCCGAAATGAACGAATTTCCGATTTGCCGAAGCAGACACATTTTTTTACTTACCTGAATTTCTGAACCAAACCAAAAATTTTTTTTGCCCATGCACATCCCTAGTATGTATGTCTGTGTATGGGATTCAGTGTGTATGTGTACAGTGCATGCAGTGTTTTCATAGGGAATCCACTGTATGTGTGTACACTGGCTGTAGTGTTTGCGTGTGTATATAGAATCTAGTGTGTGTATGTATAATGGCTCTATTGTGTATGGGGCAATTCAACAATCAGACCAACAGGGAAATCAATTCCCCTTGCCAAGGCCAAAGGTAAGGCAGGGGAATAATTAAGAGCAGTTTTTTTTCTGTATGATTATTATTTTTTTTAATAATTTACAGTAAATGTAAGTGTTTTTTTTATTTATTCTTTGCCAGCCCATGCCCCCCTCACTCACCAGACAGCCCATGTACCTCTCTCACATCCTGCAGCCCATGTACCTCTCTCACATCCTGCAGCCCATGTACCCTGTCACATCCTGCAGCCCATGTACCTCTCTCACATCCTGCAGCCCATGTGCCTCTCTCACATCCTGCAGCCCATGTACCTCTCTCACATCCTGCAGCCCATGTGCCCTGTCACATCCTGCAGCCCATGTGCCCGGTCACATCCTGCAGCCCATGTGCCCTGTCACATCCTGCAGCCCATGTGCCCTGTCACATCCTGCAGCCCATGTGCCCTGTCACATCCTGCAGCCCATGTGCCCTGTCACATCCTGCAGCCCATGTACGTCTCTCACATCCTGCAGCCCATGTACGTCTCTCACATCCTGCAGCCCATGTGCCCTGTCACATCATGCAGCCCATGTACCTCTTTCGCATCCTGCAGCCCATGTGCCCTGTCACATCCTGCAGCCCATGTGCCCTGTCACATCCTGCAGCCCATGTGCCCTGTCACATCCTGCAGCCCATGTGCCCCTTTCGCATCCTGCAGCCCATGTGCCCTGTCACATCCTGCAGCCCATGTACCCTGTCACATCCTGCAGCCCATGTGCCCTGTCACATCCTGCAGCCCATGCACCTCTCTCACATCCTGCAGCCCATGTGCCCTGTCACATCCTGCAGCCCATGTACCTCTCTCACATCCTGCAGCCCATGTGCCCTGTCACATCCTGCAGCCCATGTACCTCTCTCACATCCTGCAGCCCATGTGCCCTGTCACATCCTGCAGCCCATGTACCCTGTCACATCCTGCAGCCCATGTACCCTGTCACATCCTGCAGCCCATCTGCCCTGTCACATCCTTCAGCCCATGTACCTCTTTCACATCCTGCAGCCCATGTGCCCTGTCACATCCTGCAGCCCATGTACCCCTGTCACATCCTGCAGCTCAGAAGCATATGCAGAACAAGCCTTTTGTTCAATTTTCCTGTGCTGTGCTAAACAAACACATGCAGAAACTATCCAGGCCTCTGTGCATGGACTGTCCTGAGGGTCATCAAACTGACATACCTTCTTTGGAGAAGCATGCATGTTGCATTGGTTATTACACAACATGCCCTACCTTTGGCCTCGCTTTAGGCCTGCTACGCCTTTTAATGTCTGTGCCAAATTTTTGTACCAGTCTGAACCTGATAGAGAGAGTCAGGTGAGAGTCAGGTGAGAGTCAGGTGAGAGTCAGGTGAGTGAGACAGACATGAGTGACCCAATTTAATGCTTAAACTAGGTAGATGCTTAACCCCTTAACGACCGAGGACGGTTCAGGACCGTCATCGGCATTTTTGCGTTGCCGACCAGTGACGGTCCTGAACCGTTCTAAAGGTCCAATGTACTTACCCGATCGCCGTCGTTCCCCCGGCGGCGATCGGCGGTGCACCCGTTGTAAGGAGACTGCCTGCAGCCCAGACAGTCTTCCCATGGCGAATTAGGACCCCTGTGGCCATGTGATCGCTCAACAGGGCGACCACATGGTCACAATAGGTGTCCATGTGTCTGCCTGCAGGGGGACTGTCTGTGCTGACAGGCAGTCTCCCTGCAAGTGTAAAATCAGAAAAAAAAATAAAGTTAAAGTTAATAAAAAAATAATAATTATATATGTGTATATATATAAATGATATATAGACATATATTATACCTATATAATATATGTCTATATATCATATATATATATATATATATATATATATATATATAATGTCATACTAAGTGTATTGTTATATTAATATGTACATATATTAATATAAAAATACACTTATAATTAAATTACACACGTATACATATAATATATATAATATCTATATATATTGTGTATATATATATTATTATAAAATACAAATAATAAGTAATTTAAATTAAATTAACCCCTTAACACCGCTGCCAAATGTACAAGTTGTGAACGAAACAAAATGTAAACAAAACCTGGCATTTGCGCTATATGTCTGTCAAACCGTAATTCACCTCTTTCATATTAAATGCACCCACACTTATTATATATCATTTTATTCAGGGGAAACAGGGCTTTCATTTAATATCAAATATTTAGCTATGAAACATAATTTTATATGAAAAAAATGGGAGAAAATAAGATTTTTTTTATTTTTTTAGTTCTACATGACATTTTAACTGTCAATGTCATAATACTGTTTGCTTTTACTGCAATAAAATACACATATTTGTATTCAGCAAAGTCTCACGTGTAAAACAGTACCCCCTATGTACAGGTTTTATGGTGTTTTGGAAAGTTACAGGGTCAAATATAGCGTGTTACATTTAAAATTGAAATTTGTCAGATTGGTTACGTTGCCTTTGAGACTGTATAGTAGCCCAGGAAATAAATTTACACCCATAATGGCATACCATTTGCAATAGTAGACGACCCAAGGTATTGCAAATGGGGTATGTACAGTCTTTTTTAGTAGCCATTTGGTCACAAACACTGGCCAAAGTTAGCGTTAGTATTTGTTTGTGTGTGAAAAATGCAAAAAACGCCAATTTTGGCCAGTGTTTGTGACTAAGTGGCTACTAAAAAAGACTGGACATACCCCATTTGCAATACCTTGGGTTGTCTACTATTGCAAATAGTATGTCATCATAGGGGTAATCTTCATTCTTGGGCTACCATAGGGTCATAAAGGCAACGTAAGCAATCTGGCGAATTTTAATGTGAAAAAAATGAAACACAAGCCTTATATTTGACGCTGTAATTTTTGAAAACACCATAAAACCTGTACATGAGGGGTACTGTTGTACTCGGGAGACTTCGCTGAACACAAATATTTGTGTTTCAAAACAGTAAAAAGTATTGCAGCAGTAATATCGTCCGTGTAAGTGCTGTTTGTGCGTGAAAAATGCAAAAAACGTCACTTTTACTGGCGATATCATCGTTGTAATACATTTTACTGTTTTGAAACACTAATATTTGTGTTCAGCGAAGTCTCCCGAGTAAAACAGTACCCCCCATGTACAGGTTTTATGGTGTCTTGGAAAGTTATAGGGTTAAATATAGTGCTAGCAAATTAAATTCCTTATACTTTCGGCATGGGTTGTCAGGCA
Source organism: Pelobates fuscus (assembly GCF_036172605.1). Taxonomy (NCBI): domain Eukaryota; kingdom Metazoa; phylum Chordata; class Amphibia; order Anura; family Pelobatidae; genus Pelobates; species Pelobates fuscus. The sequence goes on from NC_086317.1 coordinate 482,645,760, forward strand.
GGTCCCGCTAATTGTAATTAATTAGGATACCTAATTATGTAAAATTATTACATAAATATATGTGTAGAATTAATATATATATATACATATGTGTATATATACGTATATATATATATTTTTTTTTTAATATTTTTATTTATATATAGGTATATATATAGTGATATATACGTATATATTTATGTATATAGATATATATATATTATTTCGTTCTACGTGTATTTTGATATAAATATATATATATTAATATCACAATACAGTTAGAACGAAATAAAACACATCTATATTTTTTTTAATATTTTATTTTTAATTATTATTTTTTTTTAATTTTTTTACGTATTTACATATTTTTTTTTATATTATTTATAAATATATATAACAATAATTATATATATATTTAATCAGTATCAGTCTACGTGTAATTTGATATTAATATATATATATATATATATAATTATATATATATATATATATTAATATTAAAATACACCTAGACGGTGTATGTGTATGTGTGTATATGTGTGTATATATATACTTAGATCATATATATATAATATATATATATGATCTAAGTATATATATATATATTTTTTTTTACACTTTTAACTTTATTTTATTTTATTTTCAGCCAGCAGGGGGACCAACTGTCATTGCAGTTGGTCCCCCTGCTGGCAATGCCTGAGCCAGCTATACCGGCCATGTGATTGTGAGGTCCTCGCAAGGACCTCACTCTCACATGACCGGGAGGGACCGGAGGAGGCAGATCTGCCACGGGGGGGCTCCCTGGGAGTCCCCCCAACCGCGATCGCCGGCGTGGGACCACCGGCGACCGGGTAAGTTAAAAAAAAAAACGGCGGGCGTATATTTACGTCCTGTGGCGTTTAGAGCCGCTTTTAAAAGGACGTAAATATACGCCCGCCGGACTTAAGGGTTTAAACATGTAAAATAATAATACAATTTAAAAAAAATTATATATCTATACGAAATTTTATTCCCAGCTGTATTTTGATATTAATATATATATATATATATTTATATCAAAATACACTTAGAATTAAATTGTATATATATCTATGTATATATAAATAAATAAAAAAAATGCGAACTATTCATATGTCCATATACAAAATTACATAAATAATTATATAAATATACACGTAGACTTCAAATATATAAATATGCATATATATTTAAATTCTACGTGCGTATTTATGTAATATTTTTACATAATTAAGTTATTTTATTGATTGCAATTTAAGGGACCTGCCTGCCAACCCAGGCCAAAAGTCCATAGAATTTAATTTGCTATCACTGTATTTTACCCTGTAACGTTCTACGACACCCTAAAACCTGTACATGGGGGGTACTGTTTAACTCGGGAGACTTCGCTGAACACAAATATTAGTGATTCAAAACAGTAAAACATATCACAGCGATGATATTGTCAGTGAAAGTGACTTTTTTTGCATTTTTCACACACAAACAGCACTTTTACTGATGATATAATTGTTGTGATACATTTTCCAGTTGTGAAACACTAATATTTGTGTTCAGCAAAGTCTCCTGAGTCTAACAGTACCCCACATGTACAGGTTTTATAGCGTTTTTGAAAGTTGCAGGGTCAAATATATGGGTCAAATATTTTTACATTGAAAATGGCCAGGTTGGTTACGTTGCCTTTGAGAGCATATGGTAGCCCAGGAATGAGAATTACCCCCATGATGGCATACCATTTGCAAAAGAAGACAACCCAAGGTATTGCAAATGGGGTATGTCCAGTCTTTTTTAGTAACCACTTAGTCACAAACACTGGCCAAAATTAGCGTTCAATTTAGTTTTTTACTTTTTTCACACACAAACAAATATGAACGCTAACTTTGGCCAGTGTTTGCGACTAAGTGGCTACTAAAAAAGTCTGGACATACCCCATATTGAATACCCTGGGTTGTCTACTTTAAAAAAAATATGTACATGTGGGGTGTTATTCAGCGATTTATGACAGATATAGTGTTACAATGTCACTATTGATACATTTTAAAAATGTATGTTTTGAAACCGCAATATCTACTTGTACTTATAGCCCTATAACATGCAAATAAAATAGCAAAAAGCATGTAAACACTGGGTATTTTTAAACTCAGGACAAAATTTTGAATCTATTTAGCAGTTTTTTTCATTCGCTTTTGTAGATGAGTAAAAGATTTTTCACATAAAAGTCAAAAAACGTGTATTTTCTTCAATTTTTCATCATATTTTTTCATTTTTTTTTAAATTAAATTACATGAGATTATATAAATAATGGTATGTAAAGAAAGTCCCTTTTGTCCTGAAAAAAACAATATATAATTTGTATGGGAACAGTAAATGAGAGAGCGGAAAATTACAGCTAAACACAAACACCACAAAAGTGTAAAAAGATGCCTGGTCGCAAATGTACAACATCGCAAAAACAGTCCGGTCCTTAAGGGGTTAAAAAAGATTCAGTGAATACAATTAAATAAACTAACTAGTCAGATATTTATGGAGATATATTGACTATTGGTAGACGTTTGCCAAAACCAAAAGAGTCTGTAGGAAGAAAAAGAAGACAAGATACAGAAATGCCACTATTATAAGTTAATTATTAATTAACTTCACTTTTCTTATTTAAATAACCCAGTAACATTCAGAAAAATACTCAGAATCCCAATGCCCCACAAAATAGTCAAAATCATTTTTGTTTTGCAGCTGCCATTTCCCAAACAGTGTAGAGATCTGAATCATTATGTTGTAAATGAATGATGGCAGGACTTGCCAGAACTGGGCATTTTATTATATCAGGTGGGTGAAGAAATATGTAATGCGTTCCATTTCAGGTTTGTTTAAATCAGTGTCTCAACTGTGTCTCTTTATTTATTTTCCCAAGTCCATGACTTAACTTAAAATTTTTGGACCCCCAGTAAAACCCTAAAATTGAAACTCAAATTTGCAAAGACACAAGTTGGTAAAGGTACAATTGTGTAAAATGTTTAATAAAGGAAAATAGACATACAGTCAAATACACAATTACTTTAACCACAGTAAGTTACATTATATATTAATTTCATGTATAGCAAATTTAATTATATTCCACTAATTAATCTGATCTTCCTAATAATAATAATTTACAGGGATTATATATCATTTACACTTTTTAAATTTTTTATCAAAGATTTTGTAATTCTCTTGCTTAACGTGAGATATCAAGTGAGATATCAACATTTGTCAATATAAATTAAGTTACCTATTAATCTGTGATGACTTAACCAACAATGCCAAGATAAATCTGTCCTTTATTTAATCATATTTTTGGTTAGTAAATTCTCAAGATTGAGCTAGAAATATTTATAGAAAAAATAAGGTGATGTGCACACAGGATTATATTTATTTTTTGTTTAAATAATCATAGGTAGGTCTTTTTAGTTCACAAATAGATCCTGTATGGTATAGATGTAGTGTAATTTGTACATACAATTTTGTAGTAACACAATAAATTGTAAAACTTGACCTGACTAGTCTCGACTAATGTGTAATTTATGAATATAATGAGTCATTTTAATTCTGATAACTTTTGTTCGTAATCCATATATGACTGGGTTAATGGTGATGGGAATAGTCAGCCCAACTACAGACAGAATAAGGTGCACAATATTGGACACTTCTCCAAGATTGAGCCGGTGTCTAAAAATAACAAATAATGTCCCAAACATAAAAAGAGAGAACGAGATCAGGTGTGTCACCAACGTGTGGATGGCCTTCTGACATTCATCTTTGGAGATCTTTAAGCATATTACAAATGTTTGAACATAGCCATATGCTGTTACAATGTTAGTAAAAGATGCAACTGAGAGAGCCACAAAAGTTCCAAATATATCATTTAGGGACGTATTACCACAGGCCAATTTAACAAGGGACATTGATTCACAATAGACATTGTTGATTCGTGTGCCACAAATAGAGAGCCGGGCAGTCAATATCACAACGATGGCTTGAATTACGAAAGATATTGTCCAAATCACACATGTGCCTATGAAGGCCTTTTTATTTGTCATTCTACTTGAATACCTCAAAGGATGACCAACAGCCAAAAATCTGTCATAAGCCATAATTGCAAATGTAAACATTTCAACGCAAGACAGACTCTGAATACAGAACGCTTGAATGAGACAGCCATGTACTGAGATGGTTGTATATCCAGAAAACAAGTCAATCATTAGTTTGGGGAGAAAAACTGTACTTCCAAGCATCCCGTTAATAATCAGATTACAGATAAAAATATACATCGGCTCGTGAAGTGTTGGTTCAGTCCAAATAATGAAAACAATCATTAAACAAAATAACATATTGGTTACATATACCCCAAGACTGAACACAGCATATAGATATTTAAATCGTTCCATCTCCACAAGCCCAACAAGTGTAACATTGACATTTATCAGAGACACATTTTCCATTTCTATTTTGTCAGAAAAAAGCTAGAAAGAAGAAATAAAAATATAGCAAATGTCTTTGAATTGTAAAGATAGATTTTGCCGGTTTTGTTTGGTGTAGAATTCCATAGAATGGCAAACAGAAAATAATTTTGCATAAGAAAAATAAAAAAATAAAGTTGAATCCACAACATAAGGCAGTGCAATACTATGCCAATACCGAACTTTCTGTGTCAATTAAATGAACTCATTAGCTCCATCTAGGCTTTATATAGACATGTTCTAAAGAGAAAAGGGATCTCTTAAGATTTGTCCTACGTGTAAAACCCCAAAGGACACTATTTTTTTTTTTTATTCAATCTGACTTACATGTTATAGATAATAATAAAAATAAAAAGTTTTCTGCTTCTGTCCTATCCTTCCTGTCCCATTGATGGTATACAAAAGAAGAAATTACAGAAACGTTTAGAACTTAATATAATATTAATAACAACTGAGTTTCACCAAAACTGAATATGTTCACAAACTGTTGGGCTATGTGTTAAATGCTGGTATTATATTATAAAATATAAGATTCTAAATAAATATATGAAAAATGCAAAACATGCACCCTGTCTATTAAAGCTTACTAGACCCCTCACACACAATACCCCTCACACACAATGTACCCTTACATACACACTGCACGCCTAACACACTGCACCCTGCATACACACTGCACCCTTCACACACTGCACCCTACATACACACTGCACCCTTAACACACTGCACCCTACATACACACTGCACCCTCACACACAATGTACCCTTACATACACACTGCACCCTCACACACAATGTACCCCTACATACACACTGCACCCCTAACACACTGCACCCTGCATACACACTGCACCCTTACACACAATGTACCCTTACATACACACTGCACCCTTACACACAATGTACCCTTACATACACACTGCACCCTTAACACACTGCACCCTACATACACACTGCACCCTTACACACAATGTACCCTTACATAGACACTGCACCCTCACACACAATGTACCCTTACATACACACTGCACCCCTAACACACTGCACCCTGCATACACACTGCACCCTTACACACAATGTACCCTTACATACACACTGCACCCTCACACACAATGTACCCTGAAATACACACTGCACGCCTAACACACTGCACCCTGCATACACACTGCACCCTGCATACACACTGCACCCTACATACACACTGCACCCTGCATACACACTGCACCCTGCATACACACTGCACCCTTACACACAATGTACCCTTACATACACACTGCACCCTACATACACACTGCACCCTGCATACACACTGCACCCTGCATACACACTGCACCCTACATACACACTGCACCCTTACACACAATGTACCCTTACATACACACTGCACCCTTAACACACTGCACCCTACATACACACTACACCCTTACACACAATGTACCCTTACATACACACTGCACCCTCACACACAATGTACCCTTACATACACACTGCACCCCTTACACACTGCACCCTGCATACACACTGCACCCTTACACACAATGTACCCTTACATACACACTGCACCCTCACACACAATGTACCCTGAAATACCACTGCACCCCTAACACACTGCACCCTGCATACACACTGCACCCTTACACACAATGTGCCCTTACACACACACTGCACCCTTACACACAATGTACCCTTACATACACACTGCACCCTCACACACAATGTACCCTTACATACACACTGCACCCTACATACACACTGCACCCTTACACACAATGTACCCTTACATACACACTGCACCCTCACACACAATGTACCCTGAAATACACACTGCACCCCTAACACACTGCGCCCTGCATACACACTGCACCCTTACACACAATGTACCCTTACATACACACTGCACCCTCACACACAATGTACCCTTACATACACACTGCACCCTACATACACACTGCACCCTTACACACACTCAATCCATACACACTCCTTCTCTCACTCCCCTGCATCAAAGTGCCAGTGTGGCGGTAAGTGAGATCTTTACTCTCCTTCATCTCTAGAAGGCAGACAGCAAGGCTGATTCTCGGCTCATGGCCATTGAAACCCACCGGGCATTTTCCAGGTGTGCCCGATGGCCGGATTGGGTCTCGTTATGTATGTGGATATTTTGATATCAAATATAATTAATATTTTCCATATGGGCATTTTTCAGTATGGGCATTTTTCTTGTGCTCATTTATGACAGTGGGTTTTTTCTGTGAACAATTTAATGTGGTTTTTTTTTTCATGTGTGCTCTCTTCATAGATTCCATTAGTATAACTAAGGTAGTAGGCATATATGTGCTCATTTATGACAGTGGGCTTTTTCTGTAGGAAATTTTCATGGGGTTCCATTATCACTATCAAGATAGTAGGCATATATATAGGGTAATAGGTATACCACTAGTGGAACATGCCAGACTATTATAGGAATTGAGGTATGGGAATGTGGTAAATTGACGTTGTGGTAGACTTATGCAATGTATGATCACATACTGTAACTAAACCCACATTATTTTTTGCCTGAATTAGGTGTTTTAAAAAAACCTCAAAAAACTAACTGAATCCGTCAGCACTGAAGTTGCTGTTGAGGGGATAATGGAGTGCACTGGATTTTCTTTTTTTATTGTATAAATTGGCTCCCAGCAGCACCCTATTTATGCATATTCAGGTGAGTGCAGCCAGCCCCCTGTTTTCTCATATTATAGAAATTGGGCATTGACTACATCTCCTGCTGCTCAGTTATCACAGAACCTCATGGCAACCTATAACTTCTAAATACATCTACAAATTGAAGGGGCATCCCACTACCCTTAACCCTGCAAGTGTAATTATTGCAGTTTTCATAAACTGCAATATTTACCTTGCAGGGTTAACTCCTCCTCTAGTGGCTGTCGACTAAAAGTCACGAAAAGTGTGCTATAACGACGCAGGATTTCCTCACGCTATGTGAGGACCTCCAGCGTCGCTGAAATCCCCATAGGAAAGCATTGAAATGCATTAGGTCTCCCCCACCAGCTGCAGTGCATGCCCAATAGGTCTCCCCCGCCGGATGACGTCGGCGGTGGAGGAGCGTGGACGGACCCTAACACAGCGCCGAGGGACATCGGCGCTGGATACAGGTAAGTCACCGAAGGGGTTTTACCCCTTCAGCAACTTGGGATGGGGGGTGGGAGGGAGAGAGGACCTGCAGTGCCAGGAAAACGGTTTGTTTTCCTGGCACTGGAGAGTCCCTTTAATGTTCTGCAATATCCAAGTGATTAGTTGCTACTTGTTGTATTCAAACAGCTCAGTGAGGTTGGAGCTCCTCTACTGATCAAATCAGGCATTTATTGAATCTCACTGCAGCTTCATTCGGTACTTCTAGCCTTTATTTCGGCTAAAGCTCCCTCTGCTGATGACAAAGCATATTGAGTAAGGTGATAGCATCTAGCTAGAAATAGAATAGACAGTAACAAGTGAGGTTGAGAAAAAAAGGCATTTATTGAAAAAGAGTGCAAGATATAAAATAACCTTGTTGAGTTCACTCAACACTGTTATCTTTTATTGGGGCTTGAGCTCCCTCTGCTGGCAGAAAACATATTGAGTAAGGAGTAAGTGATAGACTATTATCTGAGTCTTAATCTCTAGTAAGGTTATAGAAACATAGAAACATAGTATGTGACGGCAGATAAGAACCATTCAGTCCATCTAGTCTGCCTAATTTTCTAAATACTTTCATTAGTCCCTGGCCTTATCTTATAGTTAGGATAGCCTTATGCCTACCCCACGCATGCTTAAACTCCTTTACTGTGTTAACCTCTACCACTTCAGCTGGAAGGCTTTTCCATGCGTCCACTAGCCTCTCAGTAAAGTAATACTTCCTGATATTATTTTTAAACCTTTGCCCCTCTAATTTAAGGCTATGTCCTCTTGTTGTGTTATTTTTTTTTCTTTTAAATATAGTCTCCTCCTTTACTGTGTTGATTCCCTTTATGTATTTAAATGTTTCTATCATATCCCCCCGTTCTCGTCTTTCCTCCAAGCTATACATGTTAAGATCCTTTAACCTTTCCTAGTAAGTTTTATCTTGCAATCCATGAACCAGTTTAGTAGCCCTTCTCTGAACTCTCTCTAAATGATCAATATCCTTCTGAAAGATAAAATACGGTCTGCAGTACTGCGCACAATACTCCAAGTGAGGTCTCACTGGTGTTCTGTACAATGGCATGAGCACTCTTTCTACTGCTAATACCTCTCCCCATACAACCAAGCATTCTGCTAGCATTTCCTGCTGCTCTATTACATTGTCTGCCTACCTTTAAGTCCTCAGAAATAATCACCCCTAAATCCCTTTCCTCAGATGTTGAGGTTAGGACTCTATCAAATATTCTGTACTCTGCCCTTGGGTTTTTACGTCCAAGATGCATTATCTTGCACTTATCCACATCAAATGTCAGCTGCCACAACTCTGACCATTTTTCTAGTTTACCTAAATCATTTGCCATTTGGCTTATCTGTCCTGGAACATCAACCCTGTTACATATCTTAGTATCATCAGCAAAAAGACATACTTTACCATCAAGACCTTCTGCAATATCACTAATAAAAATATTAAAGTGAATGGGTCCAAGTACAGAACCCTGAGGTACCCCACTGGTGACTAGCTACAAGTTATATTATATCTGTGCTTTTTGTTTAATGTGTACATGTTTTTAATTCAAAATAAATAAAGTGTAATAATTTATTTTGTGATTATCTTTTGTATATGGCTGTTTGTAAGTATGTGCATATTTCTACTTGTACTGTATTGGCCTAAATCTGTGAGTGTAGTGAGTATTTGCAGTTTTATAAATGCACGCAGGGAAACTGCTATGGTTACATTTGGGGTTAATCCAGCCTCTAGTGGCTGTCTTCCGACAGCCACTAGAGGCGCATTTGCGACGCTGGCGGCACATTTCGCCTCCATCATGCAGAGTGTCCGTAGGAAAGCATGAAGAAATGCTTTCCTATGGACACTTTCCTATGGACACTTTGAATGCGCGTGGCACTTACCCCGCATGCGCATTCAGCTCCGCTGATGTCGGATGGGGGAGCTGACGTCGGCGGGGGAGGAGCTGACGTCGGCGGGGGAGGAAAGGTCACCAGCGCCGAGGGAGCCCTGTGCTGGTTTAAGGTAAGCTGCTTTGTTTACCTCACACTATAGTGATCCTTTAAATTTCATCTTGGGGTAAATGGGTGTTTATTTTGAAAGCAGAGTTAAACCTAGGATTAAGGTAATTTTTTTCAGCATTTGGCTTTGCGTGTTTACATTTTGGAATTTTGTAAAGGGTTTGTTTAGGGTTTGTGAGGAGTTAAATTTAGGGCTGAGGAAAAGAGATGTTAAGGGCATGTGAAATTGTAACATGTTCTTTGCAACGTTTTCACTCTGTCTCCTTCAGTCTGGTATCCATCCTATGATTGATAGCATGAACTCTTGTATACAGCCCCTGATCCACCTGCAAGGCATTTTTTTGTGATAGTATGTCAGCAGGTATATTGGAAGTAATGCATTCGATTCCTAGTCCAGCCTCACACATAAACAAGGAAATAGTTTTACACCCTCTAAAACTGTTCCAGACCCTGAGGAGGCAGGCCAAGGGCTAGCAAGGAAAAGGGGCATGTGTGAGTGAGGGGAGTGTAGATTCAAGGCAGGGGAGTTTTTGAATAAGTAAAAGGGGTGGGGCCCTGGGTAAAAAGTGGGTTGCACATATATAGGAGCCCATTTTCTGTAAGGGGTTCAGCCATCTAAATAATCACAGCTTGGAACAGCTTACCTGTGCTGATGTTTAATGTGCTTATTTTGCGGCCAGGGCCTCCATGGATATTGATAGTGTCCTGGCACTATCATAGGGCTGAGGCGCTTCAGGGTGGCAGGGCTCAGCTCTTAGGGCTGAGGCCCTTCAGGAAGGCAGGGCTCAGCTGCAATCACAACTGGCTTACCTGCAGGCTGCTGCTGTGACGGCCGCTCCTGCCAATGGCAGTCCGCGGCATCAAGCGCGACCACCTGCCCATTTTAGCCCCTTTCCGGGCGGCCAGGTGTCCACCAAGTGCCAGAGCTTAAGTCCGGCCCTAGGACCCCCACGGTTGGGGCATCCACTCCCTCTTGGGCTGCGGGGAGACTGCAGCCTGAGTTCGGTCGAAGGGCCTGGATTAACCTAGGTGGCCGGTTCAGCCTGATAGTAGTCGCAGTCCCGCCTCACGCAGGAGCGATGGTGGGTGTGGCTCCCAACTTTCCTGCTTCTCCACCACGGGCCGCCAACACGTGTCCCACTCATCAGATAGAGAGTGTGCCAGTCAGGCCTCTGGATGGGAAAGTAGGCCACAGGGATTGTCACAAAAGGCTCTGGGCACCTCCATGTATGCAGGGGGGGTGGGGATTTCTGGGCATGCTGGGGGGTGCCCCCTCATCGGTTTCTAGTAAATCTTCCCCCTCAGTGTCCCCTGGGCCTACAGGGCGATCCACTTCTGTATTGCCCCCCTGGAGTGGGCCTGTTGCTGCTCGGGGGTTGGTGTCTCACCTGTCATCCCTTTACAAGCTGCTCCAGACCGGGTCTTCCTCCAGGCCTCTGTGCTCCTGCACCAGTTGCTGTCCCACTGGATGTTAGTATTGGCCTTGCAGGTTCCTCCTGGCTCTGCTCCGCTGCTCCAGTCCATGCCTGTGCCACCTGGTGGGTACCTGTCCAATACCAGTGTGAGTGGAGTGGTGGGTGGAGGGGGCGCTGGCACTACTTTGCAAATTGGGTGGCATAGTCTAGTGAAAAGCATTAAGGGGTTTCTGGCACAATGGGAGTGCAGCGGGGGGGGAGGGGGGAGTTGCCTTGCTGCAGACCCCTTTTCTGGATGTGCAAATACGGGCCGGATGGGACTGGGGCAGAAGTTTTACTTTCATTAAGGCCGGCTGCTTGCCCATGGGGTGCTTGATCTCATGTTTTTGTTTTGAATGTTTTAATGTTCATGGAGTGGGTAGTGTAGGAGAAGTCCGGGTGTGACACCATCCTCCAATATTTGGATGACTTCCTCTGCATTGGTCCTGCAGAGTATTCTATGTCGGTCTCACTGTGTATTTTGGTTTTGTGCTGCCATAGGCACTCCCTAAACCTGGACACGCCCTAATCTAAATTTGCCCCACCTCTTCCTGATTGAGATCCCACCACTTTCTTTTTAGACTCCACCTTTTCCTACTCCTTTTAAAGGGATACTATAGAGCTATGAAAGATTTCCTGACACTATAGTTACCTACAGTGCCCCACTTCATTGTGCTCCCCTCCCCCCCAAGGGTTAAAACACACACGTCACTGACAGATACAGACTCGCTGATTTGACAAACACACATTCCCCAACAGACAAACACTCATACACTGACAGTCACACACACACTCAATGACAAACACACAGACATCACTGACAGACACAGACTTGCTGATTTGACAAACACACATTCCCCTACAGACAAACACTCATACACTGACAGTCACTCAATGACAAAAACACTGACATCACTGACAGACACAGACTCACTGATCTGACACACACTCATTCATTGACAGATACACACAGCACACTGACAGACACACACTGACACACTCATTGAAAGACACACACTGATAGTCACACACAGACTCAATGACAAACAGACTCTCGCTGATTTGACAGACACACACACACATTCACAGACACACACATACACTCACATGCACACACAGTTACACATACACACAGTCACAGGCACACATACACACACACTAATTATAAATATTATTATAATGCTTAATTATAATAATTATTATAATAAAATTATTCACCCAGCCTTCCTACCTGGGGGTCCAGTGGGGCTGCTGTGAGAGCTGTGCGTGCGGCTGTCTTAGAATCTGTCCCTGGGGTCCAGTGGGGCTGCTGTGAGGTGTGCGGCTGTCTTAGAATCAGAGATGGTGAGGGAGCTGAGATTTCCCTACTCTGCTCCCTCGCACCTCTCGGGCCGTCTACTGATGCGGGAGCCGGAATGACGCCATATTCCGGGTCAAGTGGCATCAGCAAGCGGCTCACAAGGGAGGCAGCAGCTTTGCTGCCTCTGATTCTAAAACAGCTGCACTCCGGGGGGGTGTCCATAAGGTGGCCAGCAGGACCCCCCCATGACAGGGAAAAACACCGGGGAAGTCCGAGTGGGGTATGGTTAATGGTTAATGCGTCCTCGTTTACCTTGGGCTAAATACAGCACTGGGCTAGCTAGGAATAGGGGCATGTGTGATAGGGGGGAGTGTCGGGCAGAGGTGGTCTTAAGTAAGTAAATTGGTGGGGCCCTGGGTAAGGGGTAGGTTTCATATATGTAGGGGTCATTTTCTGTAAGAGGTTTAGCCATCTTCATAATCACAGCTTGGAACAGCTTCCCTCCCTCCCTCTTTCCATTTTTAGTCATCTTTTATGGTTTCTTTGTGTTTATAACTTGTGTTTCTTTTCACAGTGTACGGCAGAAAAGGTACCTTGTCAATCAGGGTTGGTCCAGTGGAAAGGATGATCGGGGCTGATCCCTCACCTAACCTCGGTTATGATTATGGGTAATGTATGTGCCCACTGAGCCAGAGGCCAGCCAGTGGTTAGCATGGAGTTTAACTCTGACAAACAGTCCTTAAGGACCGGGGACATACATGATACGTCCGCGGGGAATAAGAGTGCTGGAAGCGGAGATGCTCTGCCTGGACTGAGTGCCTTGAGGAGTCGACACATTACATAGTTAGACATTTCATGATGAGTAGGACTCCTAAGTTCTAAAAACTAATAGTATCCTCTGGGTTATTTTACTATTCCAAAAGGAGGCAAAACTATCCAACCCGGGGGTAGATATCTTTTCCTGAAAAGCACGATTTACAATTCCTGATTTATATTTGCTAATCTATACCTATAATAAGGGGAAAAACACTTCTTGGCAACAGTCCTGCAAATTTTAGAATCCTTCGGAGAAGCTACCTTCATCCTGGGAGGAGACATTAACACACTGCTGGAACCCAGGGTGGACACCTCTTCGGGCTCCTCTTCCCTCCCGGGTCATGTCCCATGGGGCAATGAGAAAACTCTTACATGAATTCCAACTGTCAGATTGCTACAGACAAAGTTTACACATTCTTCTCCTTACCTCATGCTTCATACTCACACATTGATTATTTCTTCATCCAACACCAACACTTGGATGATTTGCACACGGCTAGGATAGCACCAATGTCATGGTTCAACCAGAATCCTGTTATAATAAGTATAACCTCCCTCTCGCTGTACCAATGACAATGGATAAGGCGACTAAATGAATCGTTACTAGGTGACACCCATATCCAAACAGATGTGCAAACCCACTTGTAACATTTGTTTCCAAACTTTCTCCACTCCACACTCTGTATGGAACGCACATAAGTGTACCACCTGTGGTCTTTTAATTTAAACATGGAGCCCGGTGCAAAAAATACGCTCATGAGAAATATATGAGCTCCTTCTTAAGATCATTAGCCTTTAAACGCAGCCTAAACCCATGCTAGATGAAGTCACTTATTTACAACTTACTACAGCTAGGTCAGACCTCAACTGACGCTTGATGCAACAAATCACATTTCAATTTTGCCTCACCCAGAAAGCATTCTATAAATACAGTAACAAGAGTGTCAAGATGCTTCCCAGGACACTGAGAAAGGTCAGACAGAGATGCTTTGTCCCTAAAATTTCCCAGAGTGGAACCACTCACATCACCCCAAAATCTATCACATAGGGCTTTCAGCAATACTACTAAGCTCTTTACAACTTACCCTATACTAGTCCAGATAGCAAAAAAGTAGAAACAGATAAACTAACTCAACAACAAGAATATTTCACCAAACACCTTTACTTCACGATGGGCATACATTTAATGCACACTCTGGAAGAACCAATTACAATGAATGACCTCACTTTGCCCTGAAATTAGTTAAAAACAGGAAAAGTCCTGGACAGGATGGCCTTACTGCTAAATACTACAGAACATACTTTAAGGAACTAGTCTCACATATGGTCAATATGCTTAACCAAATCAAAGATGGAAGACAGTTGGACCCCAGCACATTGTTGGCCCACATAGTAGAAAAGACTCCACCACATGTTCCAGCTGTAGACCTTTCTCTCAGTTGAATGCTGATCTGAAGCTTTTCGCAAAGATTCTAGGTCTTTTCATCCAACCCTTGCTGCCCGATCAGAAACACCCAGACCAATTTGGATCCATCAGTAATAGAGAGGTTCGAATCAACTCTGCTGGTTCGAATCAACACTGCTAAGGTCCTCAATCTGATTCACACTGCCCAAAAGTGGTCCTCTCCCAAAATACTGGTTATGTGGAGAAGGAATTTGACAGGGTGAATATGTCTTTTCTTTTGCCAACATTACAGCAACCAGGCTTTGGCCCGAATATGATGGCATGGTTCAGGATTCTCTATGCCAACCTATCAGCCAGAGCTTATGTAAATGAAACCTTATCTTATCCATTCTTGATTTGTAACGGCACTTGTCAGGGGTGCCCTTTGTCACCCGTGCTATTTATCCTCAGCCTAGAACCGTTTCTCAACACGATATAATGGGCATATGGGGACAATTGGGAGAGAGCAAGATCTCCACTTATGCTGATGATCTTCTATTTGCAGTACAAGACCCAGAAACGTCCCTCTCTGCTATTATCCAAGAATTTGACTAGTTTGGTTGTCTCTACAATCTAAAGATAAACTTTACGAAATCAGAGATCCACAGTGTCGGCTGCAACCGCACCATGATGGTAACTATCAAAACGTGATTTCCATTCCACGTGAACAAAGAAATACTTAAATATTTTACTGCTGACCTGTTGAGAATTGGTCGTTTCTAATACATATGTGCATTATAGAAGTTTGTCTCCTTCCAATATCAAGAACTCCTTTAAGTTTACCTCCCTTCAATCACTAGAACTTCTTTTTTTAGGATTTGTGCTGTTTGGCAATTGATTTATGACTTTTGTTCTGCATTTGCACATTGTCTATGTCAGGGATCAAAATTTACATTCACCCCCTAACATAAGTGTGAACAACTGTGTGGTTAAACACTTGTGGCTGCAGATACCCTGCAGCTGCCATTTAAAAAAGCATGGCAGTGAAGAGCTGAACATGGGCTAAATCTAAACATGAAAACAAAGAATATGAATACTCTGAGGACAAAAGCATTGATAACCTCAAGAGCTTGCCCTTTGGTAAATCCACGCTCAGGTCTGAAAAATAGCCTTTTGCTCACTTGTGCCATTACAGAGAGTCCATATGCTGACCCTTTGCTCACGGTGCCTTGAGGGGTATCAGCTACTCTTTACTGACGAGGCCTAACAAGGCTGAAACCATCGTCTGGGGTTGCTGTATCTTTTGTGCAGAGAGAGCTGGCCTGTATTTTGGATCTGGACCACCCTTTTGGGTGGGATCAGTCTAATTTGCAAATTGCCTTGGTTCTTTTTGTAGTGGCACATGAGTTAAAACCACCAAAAGGCAGACTATTTGAGCTGTTGTCCATTCTCAGTATTCTCTTGCACCCTATTTTTTTGCTCTCCCTAAGTTTGAAGGGTAATCCAGATGTGAACCCCATGCTCCTGGTGCCTAGAGAGATATCGGCTATACCTCACTGATAATGCCTAACAAGGTTGAAACAATCGTCTGGGGTTGCTGTATCTCTCATGCAGAAGAGAGCCGGCCTGTATTTTTTACCTGTTCTGCCATTTTGCGTGCAATCATTCTGATATGCAAATGGCCTGGTTCTTTTTGTAATGGCACAAGATGAGCTAATACCATTTTGAGAGCTGAGCTGTTGTCCATTCTCAGTGCTCTCTTACACCTTTTTTCTTTTTGTAAATCTAAACAGTCAACTCTATAGTTAGGCAAAATAGGTGGCCGTCTAAGGCCTCAGACTCATTGGGGCATGGTGGCCACCTAACTTACCTAACTGAATAATATTGCAGATAGTCCCAAGGATTAGCATATCACCTGCACTAATTTCTGAAATCCTGGGCAAGGGTTGTAGCTGTGAAGGAGCTGGTCTGTACTTGCCTGCACCAGCCAGCTCCTTCATATTGTAATACACCAGGAAGGTACTTGGGGAGGGAGCAGGCAAGTACAAAGAAACAAGAAGGAGTCCCCACCACTAGACACCATGGACCCTGGGCAGTTAATCAATTTAAGCACATTATTAATTAAAGTGAACAACACAATATATAGTAAAAACAAAACATGAAATCCAATGTATGCAATAAAAATACCCTAAAAGTGTCAGTGGCATACACCATATGTGTAATAAAGTGACTTTAGTAAATGTATAAGTATACCCAATCAATGGACTGGAATGGGTGTCACTGTAGACAAATTAGAAACAGAACACGGTAATTGCGTAGCACAGCTGTAACACAAAGTATTTGGGATAAAAATGGTAAAAGTTGGTGTCACACTCAGTCTTTTCTGTAACTGGATCAGCTAAAGTCAGCTTGAGTGTGATACCTTTGTTTTCAGTCAGGATTAGTAGTAGCTTGTGTCCTCAGATGTCAAACAGGAGAGAGGCAACATTCATTAAAGTGAAATCAAAAGCATGTGTTTACACAGCAAAAAAAAAAAACATTACATTTAAGAATATGAAGTATCTCAGTACAAAGTTCACATGATCAGTATACAATGTGTTTCAGTGTTCTGGACATCTTCTTCAGGTGCCTATCCTGAGGAACAGGCTATACTACTAACTACTAACCATGAGGTATCGAAGTTGTCTCCAGTATTCACATGGCTTTATGAATATTTTACACCTACCAATTTCTCTCAATTTCATTAATATGGGTAAGCATCCTTGAAAACCTTATCATCTTCCATCCGTCTTCAATCCAATCTCATTAAACTGGTAGTTCAGTAGAGCATGCAAATAGAGTTTGCTTTTCTTTAACCATTGTATAGTGCTGTATTATTTTTATTATTTTTATTATTTTTTTATTATTTTTATAAAGAAAATAATAAGAATAATAAGATTTATAATGATGGTTGCTTTCTAGATTTCAGTAATAAATCACTCATGTCATCTATTAAGTTCAGGAGAGTGTACATAGTCATAACAAATTATTTTCCTTTGGGGTTTAATTATCCTGTTTCTGTACAAATCACAAGGGATCAGACAAGACATAGAAATATACTATAAGAAGCAAAGAGAGCAACGGAATATTTTCAAGAGGCGCACTCATTTCCGGAGTCACACGTGGTCTTGTGTTCGTACCAAAAGACATTCTTGCTACTGTACCACTAGCAACTTTCATATTTTTTTGTTTTTTGTTTTTTGATTTTTTTTTAAATAAAAAGGAAATTGGAAGATGGAAAATGCAACTTTTCCAAATTATTTTATACTCAGTGGGCTCTGGGAGATGGAAAAGTTTAAATATTTGTATTTTGTGATAATTCTTGGGATTTATCTAATCATCATGATCTTGTGTTTTGGGCTTCTCTTTACAATCTGGACCGAACCAAGTCTCCATGAGCCGATGTACATCTTCATCTGTAATCTGATTATTAACGGGAAATTTGGATGCACAGCTTCTCTGCCAAAACTAATGAGTGACTTGATATCAGATTCAAAAATCACACCTTATTATGGATGTCTTTGCCAAGCATATATCCTCCAGACTATTGCTTGCATTGAAATCTTTACATTCACTGTTATGGCCTATGATCGATATCTAGCCGTTGGTCATCCTTTAATGTATCCAGTGCTCATGACAAATAGTAAAGCTCTTCATATCACTGGCTTTACCTGGATTATTAGTTTAGTGCTACAGTGTGTACCTGCAATAAGAACCATGACACTTACGATGTGTGGATATGTAATTAATAATGTTTTCTGTGAAACAATGTCTCTTTTTAAACTTGCCTGTGGTGATGCTTTTGCAAATACTGTTTTGGGAACTGTTTTGACCATCATCATAAATCTTCCCAGCGTACTGGTAATAATGTATAGTTACATACAGACATTTCGAATATGTATGAAGATCTCTAAACAGGTATCTCAGAAAGCATTGAATACATTACTGACTCACCTAATAGCATTCTCCATTTTCATGGTTGGATCTTTATTCATCATTTTCCGGTATAGGATAAATATTGGCCCTGTTCCAAGTAATGTGCAAATTCTACTGGCAGTAGCTGCCGGCATTGTTTGTATTGCTGTAAACCCAATTATTTATGGGTTAAGGACAGAAACTCTTAGAAATAAATGTATTAATATTATATGGAAACATTGTACCAAGAGATAAATTCTGAGAGCTATGCATTGAATAGATGCCGAATGAGTCTAAGTACTACTGGACAATATGAGTCACTGACTGACCAATTACTGCAATTTAGAGGAATTCTTTACTTGACAAATCCACGTCCTAAAATTAGAGGGACTATAGACCTCAATTTAATAATATTTTGTAAGCTTTTGTAGGTAAATCATTGAAATTTTTTTCAAGATTGGATTTTTTGAAATGCTCTTTCAAAAATATAAATTTGGCCACCTAACTTATAAAATGTTTTGACCTGTCTTCAATTCCACACACACTCTTAACTTCTTTGTTTAGTTGTATTTGATAATAACATGGCAATTGTTCAAACCAGTGGGGTTTTATATTCTGTCAAAAATAAACATACTATGTAAAACTAATAATGTGATGATAATTCTAGAAGTCAAATAGAATGCTTAGTTCTATAATTCTATAAGTAAAAACCACAATGGGTTGTGAATCCTATAGGATCTAAAACAGAAGCTGGAAAGCAGGTTGAAATTGAAGGTTGTAATGGTCACAATTGCTGTACTATTGAGTACTTTGGGCTGTAACACCAATGTTTGGGAGAGTGGTTTCAGCAGATTCACGATGGGACACTCAAGATCTCGGTCCAGAAGAGTACAGTTAGAGGAACAACTAAAATATTATGCAGAATCCTCTTTCAGGTCAAAAGCGTAGCTTTTATCTCATCTTTCCACACTAACTATACATGTTAAACATAAACAGAGTTCTTAAAATGGCCTTAAATTTGGTGGGAGACGATTCAATGAGTTGGGCTTTCAAAAAATGTTTTTTTTTTAGTGTTAGATAAATATTGATAAGGAAATACAGAACAGCTTCAAAACACGCAGAATGAAATAGTTTATTTTTAGAAACACATGATTTAGGCAAATATAATGGAAATTTAGCTACAGTATATGATAAAACATCACATAAGCCTGCCACAAGGCCAATGTATACTATGTTTGGCAGGTCCTATTCTTATGGCTGTACTCATAAGATTAAGCCATTTATTTTCTAAATCCTTCCTCCTTTGGCTTTCTGAAGTGCAAGGTTATAGGGCCTGGAATCAGGCACAGAGAGGGGTGCAAAAAAAGAGGAAGGTTTTGAAAAGTTAATCTTCTAAAATAAAATATATTAGACTTTTTCGAACAGCAATTCATTTAAATTTGGATAATTTGGGTAATCAGTGGAAATGGATCCAAATCACAAACCAACAGTAACATGCAATGGTCAAGCATGTTCCTTTCAGGTCATGGTTCTAAATTCCAACTGTGGTACCAGGAGGAGCAGTAAAAAAAAGAAATCTATCTTCAAATATTTGATGAATATACAATAAATAAATATAGATTTTATTTTTACTGCCCTCCTGTTTGTTTCTCTCTCTCTCTAATGGTCACTCTTTCTCACTTAAACTGTGAAAATGCTGCTCTTTGTGTAAGAACTGAACTGAAAAGACATTTGTCCACAATTTGAGTGTCCCCAAAAAAATTCATTTTATTTGTAAAAATGTTTGATTTGGGTGATTTTTTTGCCATGCACAAGTATATATCTCCTACTAGAAAATAATAATAATGAGATATATTGTAACAGAAGTGAATAGTTCTTCCATGTCTGAAATTGAAGAAGTTCAACTAACAGCTTAGGTTCACATATCATTTATCCAAAAGGACGTGATTAATTTAGCAGATAGAGCACCATGTTCTTCTTTATATAAATTTGCCAAGAAGCCTCTTAGTCAAATTTTACTGTGTAATGTTAAATTAATAGTTGTTCAGGAAACTTTTGGAAAAGGTGAACCAGTGTAAAAAGTTTGGAGTTAGCCATATACCCAACTCATTAAAGCACTACAACCGTCTGTCTCTAACTAGAGATGTTTCTGCCCCCACTATAGTGGCAACATTCAGCATATGAGGACTTATGGAGTGAGTTAAATTTTATTCATTATTTATCATAACTAATTGACTACAGTCCTCCTGTTTTAGTTGTCACCCTCTTCACAGCATAATTCATAGCCACCTTGAAGTCACCTATAGCACACTCTTGCACCGTTTTTAATCACATTAAAATGTATATGCATCTTTTACGTGTTCCTCATTTTATTTAGATATCTGAATAAAGTTATATCAAACATGTATTGATTTGTTTTCTGTTTTTCTATGCTGTCATGTAGGAGAATGATTTACTGATAAGGTACATGTTTATTAAATAAAAAATATATATTATATATTTTCACTCTCTGTGGTGGTTTGTCCCTAAAACAGACGTCTGAGACCCTCAAACTCCAAGCACCATAAACACTAGAGTGCACTATAGGTGTTATGGTGACAGGATTGTCCTAGTTCTTCCCCCAATTTAATTAGTCAAAACGTTTTAGAATTGGTTTATTTCTTACCAGGGGGCCACCGGGCAAAGCTGAAAGCTCTCTTCCTGATCTGAGTCTCGTAGTGTAGGACTTATATCATTGGCTTTAGACTGTAAGCTCATTTGAGCAGGGACCTCATTTATGTATTGTTCCCGTGTCGCTGTGTAATTGTCTCATTTGTTGTAAAACCCCCCTTTCATAATATTGTAAAGTGCTGCAGAATTAGTTGATGCTATGTAAATACCAATTATATTAATAATAATAATAATTGTCTGAGAGTGATCAGCTGATAATCCTTGCATGGCCTAGCTCCGGAGAATTAATGGGAGCTACCAGTTTTCCAGAGAGGAAAAAGAAAGTGGGGAGGAAAGAACTAAAAAAAAATCCATACAAAGCACGAAAAATTAGAGCTCACATCCATTTTAGGGATATAAAATATATGTGTGGGTCTTGCCTTGATTTTTAATATGCAGAAATCAGAGTGGGTGGCGGGGTTGTATGTGAATAATCTCCTTATTAGATCTTATCCAAGTGGGGGAGTGTTGGGGAAAATATTATGAGTATATATATATATATATGTTTAATATGTGCTGATTAAGTCTGTGTGTATGGGAGGTCAGGAATTATCTTCAAAGGGAGTTTCTGTTTAGATAGTTGGAAAGATACAGCACCTGAAATACACTGCTACAACCTTGGGAAAGTTTATCACATTTACATATTGGTAAGACACATACACTGCACATATCTCACAGCACATACACAATGTAGCAGATATTATTAGATAGATGGAATGTGTGAGTGTTATGAATGTATTGTAACTCTGTAATACTATAACTCTGTAACATTCTTCTTCTGTAATATTTAACTTGGCAGATATTGAGTAAACATGTCTCTCTGGTAAGAACTATGGTGTTGGCTGTTTATTTGTATCAGGTAGAATACCTTAGTATTATTATGTTATTTATATAGCGCAATCAAATTCCGCAGCGCTTTACAATGGGTGGACGAACAGACATGTAGTTGTAACTGGACACGTTGGACACACAGGACCAGAGGGGTTGAGGGCCCTGATCAATGAGCTTACATGCTAGAGGGAGTGGGGTATAGTGACACAGTAACCGAGGGGTTGGTGGCCCTGCTCAATGAGCTTACATGCTAGAGGGAGTGGGGTAAAGTGACACAAAAAGGTAAGTATAGTATTAGACTAATGACAGTTGCAGAAGAGGAATCGGTCTGGAGCTATTAACAGTTTAATTGATACGCTTTTATGAAGAAGTGGGTTTTTAATGATTTTTTGAAGAAGTGGAGACTGGATGAGCATCTAAAGGAGGAGGGAAGCGAGTTCCACAGAAATGGTGCAGCCCTCGAGAAATCTTGAAGGCGAGCATCAGAGGTGGAAGTATGGACAGAAGATAGACGTAGGTTCTCAGCAGATCGTAAGGGCCTAGACGGAACATACTTGTGTATAAGGGAGGATAGATAGGTGGGAGCAGCATTATGTAGAGATTTGAAAGCAAGAACCAGAATTTTAAATTGAGCCCTATATCTTATAGGAAGCCAATGTAGGGGCTGACAGAAGGGTGAGGCGTGGGAGGTGCGGGCGGACAGGAAGATGAGCCTCCCCCCGCATTCATTAAGGACTGTAACGGTGCAAGTTGGGAGCACGTAAGACCACTGAGAAGCGGATTACAGTAGTCAAGGCGAGAAAGGACAGTGGAATGGACCAGCACCTTAGTCGCATCTGGCGTTAAGTAGGGGCGTATGCGCACAATGTTTTTGAGATGGAAACGACAGGATTTGTCAATAGACTGAACATGAGACTTGAAGGAGAGGTCGGGGTCAAAGAGAATACCTAGCGTGGTGGAACTGATGGTAGCACCGTTGACTTGAAGGGAGTCAGACACAGGAGTAACAACACTTGAGGGAGGAAAGACCAGAATTTCAGTTTTGGTCAAGTTTAGTTTAAGGAAATGGGCAGCCATCCAGTTAGAAATAGCAGAGAGGCAGTCAGAGACACTAGTCAAGAGTGGGATGGGGAGAGATCAGAAGAGGACAGGTAGATTTGCGTGTCATCTGCATAGAAATGATATTGGAAGCCAAAGGAGCTAATGAGTTTACCAAGGGAGGCAGTATAGATGGAGAACAGTAGGGGACCAAGGACTGAACCTCGGGGGACACTAACAGAGAGGAGTTGGGGAGAAGAAGCAGAGCCAGAGAAAGAAACACTGAAAGAGCGTTGGGCGAGGTAGGAGGAGCACCAGGAGAGAGCAATATCTTGTAGACTGATATTGCGGAGGATGAGAAGAAGCTGTTGATGACTAGTAGTGCTAGTCATATATTTATCTGGATAAGGGGATAAACATATATGTTAGTTCTTGGAAGAGGTGACACAGGGATATTACATTCACTATTAATACACAACGCAGAGTGGATTTCTCTCAAAAGGAATACCAATTGGATGTATTGGTGGTGAGAGACGAATTATACAACACTATGCCCAAAAGATTCCAAGTAAGACATCAAGCCATTTTAATGTAGTTTTACTAATTACCTTAATTGGGGGTGCAAGGCCATGCTGTGAACTTTAACTACTACAGCACAGAAAAATAGACCTCTCAAAGAGATTTAGCTCTGAAGTAATGTAGCAGATGATAGAATGGGGGAGTGAAGTTCAAGTTAAATAGTATCAGATTATTGTCTTTGAGGAATTTGTGATTAAACTGTGAAATTGAAGAGGAAAAACTGGGCTGCCATAATTTTTTTTATCTATTTTTATTCTGTACATTAACCCCTTAAGGACCGAGGACGGTTCAGGACCGTCATCGGCATTTTTGCATTGCCGACCGAGGACGGTCCTGAACCGTCCTAACGGTCCAATGTACTTACCCGATCGCCGTCGTTCCCCCGGCGGCGATCGGCGGTGCTCCCGGTGTGGGGAGACTGCCTGCAGCCCAGACAGTCTCCCCATGGCGGTTTAGGACCCCTGTGGCCATGTGATCGCCCAACAGGGCGACCACATGGTCACAATAGGTGTCCTAGTCTCTGCCTGCAGGGAGACTGTCTGTGCTGACAGGCAGTCTCCCTGCTTAGTGTAAAATCATAAAAAAAATAAAGTTTAAAGTTAATAAATAAAAATAATAATTATATATGTGTATATATATATGATATATAGACGTATATTATATATATATATATATAATATACGTCTAAATATCATATATATAATGTCATACTAAGTGTATTTTTATATTAATATGTACATATATTAATATAAAAATACACGTATAATTAAATTACACACGTGTATATATATAATATATATAATAACTATATATATTGTATATATATTATTATAAACTACAAATAATAAGTAATTTAAATTAAACTAAAAAAATTAAAAATAATAATAAAAATTTTACAAAAAATTATATATCTATACGAAATTTTATTCTAACTGTATTTTGATATTAATATATATATATTTATATCAAAATACACTTAGAATGAAATTGTATATATATCTATGTATATATAAATAAATAAAAAGAATACGAACTATTCATATGTCCATATACAAAATTACATAAATAATTATATAAATATACACGTAGACTTCAAATATATAAATATGCATATATATTTAAATTCTACGTGCGTATTTATGTAATATTTTTACATAATTAAGTTATTTTATTGATTGCAATTTAAGGGACCTGCCTGCCAACCCAGGCCGAAAGTCCAGAGAATTTAATTTGCTATCACTGTATTTTACCCTGTAACGTTCTACGACACCCTAAAACCTGTACATGGGGGGTACTGTTTTACTCGGGAGACTTCGCTGAACACAAATATTAGTGATTCAAAACAGTAAAACATATCACAGCGATGATATTGTCAGTAAAAGTGACTTTTTTTGCATTTTTCACACACAAACAGCACTTTTACTGATGATATAATTGTTGTGATACATTTTCCAGTTTTGAAACACTAATATTTGTGTTCAGCAAAGTCTCCTGAGTATAACAGTACCCCCCATGTACAGGTTTTATAGCGTTTTTGAAAGTTACAGGGTCAAATATATGGGTCATATTTTTACATTGAAAATGGCCAGGTTGGTTACGTTGCCTTTGAGAGCGTATGGTAGCCCAGGAATGAGAATTACCCCCATGATGGCATACCATTTGCAAAAGTAGACAACCCAAGGTATTGCAAATGGGGTATGTCCAGTCTTTTTTAGTAACCACTTAGTCACAAACACTGGCCAAAATTAGCGTTCAATTTAGTTTTTTACTTTTTTCACACACAAACAAATATGAACAGGGCCGGACTGGGAATAAAAAGCAGCCCTGGAAAAATGTTATACCAGCCCCATCATAAATTGTGCCAGCTGTAACAGATATACAGTTACAATTATTTAACCAACAAGAAGGAGCGCACTCACAGGACTTAAAATAAACAAAAGAGCTGTTTTATTCTAATCAGATGTGCAACATCTTACTTCAACGTCTCATCCTTATAATTTTGAAAGGTCCAGTAATGGGAATGAAACATTGACTGAATGCTGCTGCATGTCTGATTTAAATTAATCTTATTTTGGTTAGTCCTCATTCCTATGAGCGCACTCTTCGTTGTATGTAGTTTGATACCACGGAATGAAAGACTGGGAGTAGGCAGGGTTATCCACTAAACTAATATTTTTGTGAATGAAAATGTAAATTGCTAAATTTAGGCTACAATAGTCAAGCTGTCACTATACCCAAGTTAAAATTTTGTTTCAAATCCGCTATTTTAGTTTAAATTATGAAATTTAGATTTTCACTTTTTAAAATTAAAACTATTAGTAATAACCCTTTGGCAAATGTCAAACCCTTCATACATTATATATGTATGTGTGTGTGTGTGTGTGTAATTTCCAAGTGTATTATGCATGAAAATATTATATATTATAAACATAATAATTATTAAAATGATGCTTGCGATTTATATACATACATATATACATATATAGTGATATAATATCATTTGTGCATATGTATCTATGCAGAATACTTTCACAAATAACATAGATAAAGCAAAGCTATATTTTATTTTTTTAATTCAACATGTCATTTAAAAAACAAAAAACACAAGCATAAACACAGATTTTTGATTAATGGATACTCACTGGCACGTACTGATGCCCACACACTCACATACACTGGCGCACTATGATCCATACTCACACACATACAGTGATCCATACTGACACTAACACAGTAATCCATACTGATACATAAATTGATCCATACTGACACTCACACACAGTAATCCATACTGACACTCTCACACAGTAATCCATACTGACACTCACACACAGTAATCCATACTGACACTCACACACAGTAATCCATACTGACACTCACACATACATTGATCCATACTGACACTCACACATACATTGATCCATACTGACACTCACACATACATTGATCCATACTGACACTCACACAAACATTGATCCATACTGACACTCACACAAACATTGATCCATACTGACACTCACACAAACATTATTCCGTACATTGACCCATACTGACACTCACACAAACATTGATCCATACTGACACTCACACAAACATTGATCCGTACACTGATCCATACTGACACTCACACATACATTGATCCATACATTGACCCATACATTGATCCATACATTGACCCATACTGACACTCACACAAACATTGATCCATACATTGACCCATACTGACACTCACACAAACATTGATCCATACTGACACTCACACAAACATTGATCCATACATTGATCCATACTGACACTCACACATACATTGATCCATACTGACACTCACACAAACATTGATCCATACATTGATCCATACTGACACTCACACATACATTGATCCATACTGACACTCACACAAACATTGACCCATACTGACACTCAAACAAACATTGATCCATACACTGATCCATACTGACACATACATTGACCCATACTGAAACTCACACATACATTGATCCATACATTGACCCATACTGACACTCACACATACATTGATCCATACATTGACCCATACATTGATCCATACATTGACCCATACTGACACTCACACAAACATTGATCCATACTGACACTCACACAAACATTGACCCATACTGACACTCACACAAACATTGACCCATACTGACACTCACACAAACATTGATCCATGCACTGATCCATACTGACACATACATTGACCCATACTGACACTCACACATACATTGATCCATACTGACACTCACACAAACATTGACCCATACTGACACTCACACAAACATTGATCCATGCACTGATCCATACTGACACATACATTGACCCATACATTGACCCATACTGACACTCACACATACATTGATCCATACATTGACCCATACTGACTCACACAAACATTGATCTATACATTGACCCATACTGACACTCACACATACATTGATCCATACATTGACCCATACTGACACTCACACAAACATTGATCCATACATTGACCCATACTGACACTCACACATACATTGATCCATACATTGACCCATACTGACACTCACACATACATTGATCCATACATTGACCCATACATTGATCCATACATTGACCCATACTGACACTCACACAAACATTGATCCATACATTGACCCATACTAACACTCACACAAACATTGATCCATACTGACACTCACACAAACATTGATCCATACATTGATCCATACTGACACTCACACATACATTGATCCATACTGACACTCACACAAACATTGATCCATACATTGATCCATACTGACACTCACACATAAATTGATCCATACTGACACTCACACAAACATTGACCCATACTGACACTCACACAAACATTGATCCATACATTGACCCATACTGACACTCACACAAACATTGATCCATACTGACACTCACACAAACATTGACCCATACTGACACTCACACAAACATTGATCCATGCACTGATCCATACTGACACATACATTGACCCATACATTGACCCATACTGACACTCACACATACAATGATCCATACTGACACTCACACAAACATTGACCCATACTGACACTCACACAAACATTGACCCATACTGACACTCACACAAACATTGATCCATGCACTGATCCATACTGACACATACATTGACCCATACTGACACTCACACATACATTGATCCATACATTGACCCATACTGACTCACACAAACATTGATCTATACATTGACCCATACTGACACTCACACAAACATTGATCCATACATTGACCCATACTGACACTCACACATACATTGATCCATACATTGACCCATACTGACACTCACACATACATTGATCCATACATTGCACATACTGACACTCACACAAACATTGATCCATACACTGGTCCATACTGACACATACATTGACCCATACTGACACTCACACATACATTGATCCATACATCGACCCATACTGACACTCACACATACATTGATCCATACATTGACCCATACTGACACTCACACATACATTGATCCATACATTGACCCATACTGACACTCACACATACATTGATCCATACATTGACCCATACTGACACTCACACAAACATTGATCCATACATTGATCCATACTGACACTCACACATACATTGAT
The DNA here is from genome assembly GCF_036172605.1 of Pelobates fuscus. Taxonomy (NCBI): domain Eukaryota; kingdom Metazoa; phylum Chordata; class Amphibia; order Anura; family Pelobatidae; genus Pelobates; species Pelobates fuscus. The sequence goes on from NC_086317.1 coordinate 482,674,643, forward strand.
CCATACATTGACCCATACTGACACTCACACATACATTGATCCATACATTGACCCATACTGACACTCACACATACATTGATCCATACATTGACCCATACTGACACTCACACATACATTGATCCATACCTTGACCCATACTGACACTCACACATACATTGATCCATACATTGACCCATACTGACACTCACACATACATTGATCCATACATTGACCCATACTGACACTCACACACACATTGATCCATACATTGACCCATACTGACACTCACACATACATTGATCCATACATTGACCCATACTGACACTCACACATACATTGATCCATACATTGACCCATACTGACACTCACACATACAGAACTCCATACTGACACTCACATAATATCTTGAAAAACACCTCCCACACAATATTACACACTCAAATATACAAACACCCTATGAATCCTACCTTGCTCCGTGCTCGCTCAGCTCCTGGCTGAGAAGCAGCCTGCCTGCAGCTCTGTCTGGCCCCACTTCTCTCCCTGCCTGCAGCTGTCTGGCCCCAGTCCTCTCCCTGCCTGCCAGCACTTTACACACAGGAAGCAAAAGGCAGAGGAACCGCGTGGGCTGCCCTGCTCTGCCTGATTACCGGGTCACATGCTTCCTGTGTGTGAAGGCTGACAGGCAGGCACAGGACTGCCTCCCTCCCTGCTCCTTATCCTTCACTCGCGAGCAGCATTGACACTTCACTTTGGAGTGCCTGCTGCTCACTGTGTGTACTGTGTGGGGAGAGGAAGGGCTGCTGCACTCTGTGGCCCCAAGTGCACCGGCCCACCGGGAAATTTCCCGGTATCCCGGTGGGCCAGTCCGGCCCTGAATATGAACACTAACTTTGGCCAGTGTTTGCGACTAAGTGGCTACTAAAAAAGTCTGGACATACCCCATATTGAATACCCTGGGTTGTCTACTTTAAAAAAAATATGTACATGTGGGGTGTTAGTTAGCGATTTATGACAGATAATAGTGTTACAATGTCACTATTGATACATTTTAAAAATATAGGTTTTGAAACCGCAATATCCTACTTGTACCTATAGCCCTATAACATGCAAAAAAAAAGCAAAAAGCATGTAAACACTGGGTATTTTTAAACTCAGGACAAAATTTGGAATCTATTTAGCAGTTTTTTTCATTCGCTTTTGTAGATGAGTAAAAGATTTTTTACGTAAAAGTCAAAAAACATTTATTTTTTTAAATTTTTCATCATATTTTTTCATTTTTTTTTTAATTAAATTACATGAGATTATATAAATAATGGTATGTAAAGAAAGTCCCTTTTGTCCTGAAAAAAACAATATATAATTTGTATGGGAACAGTAAATGAGAGAGCGGAAAATTACAGCTAAACACAACCACCACAAAAGTGTCAAAAAGATGCCTGGTCGCAAATGTACAACATCGCAAAAACAGTCCGGTCCTTAAGGGGTTAAAGAATAAAATAAAAAATAAAAAATAGGAAAAATGTGAGATACGTTGTTCTGTTTGCCCGTGCACCATATAGGAACTGCGCAATTACCATCTGTCACATATGCCATCTTGGATCACTATTCAGCAAATGGCATTTGCGTGTCACAACGTTATCAAAAGCTGAGTTAGAAATTGCAGTTATTTTACAGATAATTAACATAAAGACAGGTGCAGAGTCTTTTAATGTTTTGGGTTGTTTAGAAGACCAGTCACAAAACCAAACTAAAATCTACCAACCATTTCAAAACGTTTATCAAAATATATAAAACAAAACATTTTAAACCCTTTTTTACAGTCATGTACTCTTTCAGATTGAACTTGAATTTTTAATCTTGATTACCTTATTTCTTAGGAACCCAGTGCATATCAATAAATCCTTTATTTTCTATACAACAGATGTATAGATAGAACAAGGATCTAGCACCAATATGTAACCAAGGTCTTTGCGCTATAGCCACAATTTCTTAATCTAAGTGGAAGCAACACTGCTTACAATATTAACACATCAGTGCTCTGAACATTTTATTTAACTGCAATAAACATTACATATAATATGTCCTGATGAAAGTTCTAATTATGAAACTGAAACATTGATCAATATAAGTTATATTTAATTTTTTCTAACTAAATATGCAAGCCACACATTGTTCCAAAGTCACTGAGACAAGAACCTTATACAGGTTCTGTACTGTAAGCCTTACAAGGTGAAATCAGCTTGTGTTACAGTCACACCTTTATTAAAATGAAAAAAGTGAGACAACCTCATCGAGCAGTATCTCTTTTTTATTACAAAATAAAAGATACTGCTCAATTTATCTACAAGATAACAAGATGTAACCCCTGTTTTGAAGAGAACACTCTAAGGCATACAGTACAGAGATGGTATAGTGCTCTTTTTTGAGACAATTTGAGACAATAGGGGGTGAATAGTATATACTATATTGTCTCCTCAACGGTGGAGCTACCACCAAGGCAGCTGCACTGGGGCCCCCACTCTTTGGGGTGCCCATTGGGTGGCCCATGCACTTAGGGTGACCTGGTGGGTATAGCTGAACTGGGCCTAGTTTGGCACTGCAGCCCTTTAACACTGGCAATGCTGGGAAGGAAGTGAGATTAGGTCACTACCTAATAATTACAGTGGGAGTCACATTGCAGACAGAGGAGATGGCGCAGGAGAAACAATAGAAAAAAAGCTAGTTCCAGACCCACATCCCAATCAGTCTCAGCCACAGCAGCGGGACCATAAACAAACCGGCACACAACGTATACGTGCAAATATAAAAATGATAACATGTATGTGTGTTTGTATCTATGAGTGTGTCAGTTTGTGTTTGTGTGTATCTGTGTCAGTGTGTATGTATGTGTATCTGTATGTCAGGGTGTGTATGTGTCAGTGTGTGTATCTGTGTGTCAGATTGTGTGAATGTATCAATGTATCAATATGTGTATCTGAGTGTATGTGTGTATGTTTCAGTGTGTGTATCTATATGTGTGCCAGTGTGTATGTGTCAGTATGTACCTGCATGTGTGTGTATGTGTCAGTGTATTTATATGTGTGTATATGTGTGTTAATGTGTATGTATATCTGTGTAAGTATGTATGCATGTGGAAGTGTATCACACCCTTGTATTCCAACTCCAAAATTATATACAAACACAACCATTCATTCAACCACCAACACTAAACACAAAAGCACACCTGCATGTAAAAGGCAACACTACATACAAACCCCCTCCCCCTCCCTCAACTGCAGTCAAACACAAGCACTACACACAAGAATACCACCCTGCAAGGGTAGGCAAATGGTAGATACCCAGCTGGCATAGCATAGTTACATAGTTACATAGTTACATAGCTGAAAAGAGACTTGCGTCCATCAAGTTCAGCCTTCCTCACATATGTTTTTGCTGTTTATCCAAAAGAAGGCAAAAAACACAGTCTGAAGCGCTTCCAATTTTGCAACAAACTAGGAAAAAATTCCTTCTTGACCCCCAAATAGCAGTCATATGTCTCCCTGGATCAAGCAGCTATTACCCCACTAATTAGAAATTATATCCCTGTATGTTATGTTTTTGAAAGTATTTATCCAATTGCAGTTTAACCATCTGTATAGACTCTGACAAAACCACCTCTTCAGGCAATGAATTCCATATCCTTATTGCTCTTACTGTAAAAAAACTTTTATTTGCCTTAGATGAAATCTCCTTTCTTCAAGCCTAAATGTGTGACCTCGTGTCCTATGTATAGCCCTGTTTCTGAATAGATTTCCAGATAATGGTATGTACTGGCCCCGAATATATTTGTATAATGTTATCATATCCCCTCTCAGGCGCCGTTTTTCCAAACTAAAGAGATTTACATTTTTTAACCTTTCTTCATAACTAAAATGCTCCATTCCTTTTATCAATTTTGCAGCTTGTCTCTGGACTTTTTCTAGTGCCGTGATATCTTTCTTTTGAACAGGTACCCAAAATTGCACAGCATATTCAAGGTGTGGTCTTACCAGCGATTTATAAAGAGGCAAAATTATATTTTCATCTCGAGAATTTATGCCCCTATTTATACATGATAAAACCTTACTGGCCTTAGCAATAGCAGATTGACATTGCATATTGCGGCCTAATTTGTTGTCTATAACAATTCCCAAATGCTTCTCGTGTGTGGTTATCCCCAGTTCACTACCATTTAGGGTGTAAATTGCTTGTGCATTCTTAACCCCAAAGTGCATAACTTTGCATTTATCTACGTTAAATTTCATCTGCCATTTTAGTGCCCAGTCCCCCAATCTATCCAAATCCCTCCGCAGCAAGGCAATATCCTGCTCACATTTTATTACTTTACAAAGTTTTGTGTCATCTGCAAACACTGATACATGGCTTGTAATGCCCATTTCAAGATCATTTATAAATATTGTAACGGACACCTTCCATTAACCCCTTCAGGACGGAGTCAATAGTGCACGTTCTGATCAAAACAAAACGTAAACAAAAACTGGAATTTGCGCTATGTGTCTGTTCACCCGTAGTTCCCCTCTTTCAAATTATATGCACCCACACTTATTATATATCATTTTGTTCAGGAGAAACAGGGCTTTAATCTATCATTAACTATTCATATATGGAACATCATTTATTATGAATAAAAGTAAAAAAAATGTGAGAAAATAAGATTTTTTTTTAAATTTGCATTTCCGTCTGACATTTTAACTGTGAATGTCATAATACTGTTAGGTTTTACTGCAAAAAAAATGCACATATTTGTAATCAGCGATGTCTCACGAGTACAACAGTACCCCCCATTAACAGGTTTTATGTTGTTTTGGAAAGTTACAGGGTCAAATATAGAACATTACATTTTCAAATTGAAATTTGCCAGATTGGTAATGTTACCTTTGAGATGGTGTGGTAGCCCAGGAATGAGAATTACCCCCATAATGGCATACCATTTGAAAAAGTAGACAAGCCAAGGTATTGAAAGTGGGGTATGTTTAGTCTTTTTTAGTAGCCACTTAGTCACAAACACTGGCCAAAGTTAGCGTTCATATTTGTTTTTGTGTGAAAAAAGCAAAAAACGAATATTTGGCCAGTGTTTGTGACTAAGTGGCTACTAAGAAAGACTGGACATACCCCACTTGCAATACCTCGGGTTGTCTACTTTTGCAAATGGTATGCCATCATGGGGGTAATTCTCATTCCTGGGCTACCATACGCTCTCAAAGGCAACATAACCAATCTGGCAAATTTCAATGTGAAAAAAATGAAATGCAAGCCTTATATGTGACTCTCTAACGTTCCAAAACACCATAAAACCTGTACATGGGGGGTACTGTTATTCTCAGGAGACTTCACTAAACACAAATATTAGTGTTTTAAAACAGTAAAACATATTACAACAATAATATAGACCATAAAAGTGCAGTTCGCTTGTAAAAAATGCAAAAAACGTCACTTTTACTTAAAATATCATCGTTGTAATACAATTTACCAGTTTGAAACACGAATATTTGAGTTCAGCGAAGTCTCCCGGGTAAAACAGTACCCCCTATGTACAGGTTTTATGGTGTCTTGGAGAGTTACAGGGTCAAATATAGTGCTTGCTAATTAAATTCTCTGCACTTTCTCCCTGTGTTGTCATGCATGTCAATCAAATTTTAATTAATCAAATCACATAATTATGTTAAAAGATTATTTAAATATACATGTAGAATTTTAATATATATGCATTTATAGGTATTTAAATTCTACGTGTATACTGATGTAATCTTTTATGTAATTGTATGTATTTATCTATATATATATATTTGCGGTTATTTGCATTTTATATATAGATAGTATATATAGAATGTCATTCTAAGTGTATTTTGTTACCGATATATATATATTAATAACAAAATACAGTTAGAATGAAATTACATATGCATATATAATTTATATTAAATTTTGTTTCAATATTTAATTTATTTATTTTATTATTTAATTAATTTATTATTTTAATTATACGTATTTATATATAATATATATATGTACATCTATTATATATATAATATATATACATATTATATATATGTAATGTCATTCTAAGTGTATTTTAATATTAATATATATACTTATATTAATATTAAAATACACTTTGTATGACGTTACATATATATAATATGTATATATATTATATATATAATATATATACATATTATATATATATAAAAATGCATTTATTTTATTTTTACACATGTCTAATTATTTTTTTTAATTCTTCCCACCAGCAGGGGGACTGTCTGATATTTCAAACAGTCCCCCTGCTGGCATATCCACAGCCAGCTATAGGGGGCCATGTGATCGCTCTTTGAGAGCGATCACATGGCCCCCGGGGGCCTCATTTGCCGTGGGAGGGCTGCCTGGGCTGTGAGGCAGTCCTCCCGAAGCGGATCGCGGCGGAGGTAAGTATAACTTACCTCCTGGGGCTGCAAGCCGTTACGGCGTGCTATGCCGTCATAACGGCGTTAAAGCCCACTTAACCCGTGACGGCATAGCACGCCGTAACGGCGTTAAGGGGTTAATGGATGCTTCCTAGCTTGCGCCGAGGACCACAAGCACCGCACTGGACACCACAACCACCGCAGACTCCACAACCGCCGTAGCTTAACTGGAGCCGCGTCGTCTTCCGTCCACCTTGCAATCAGCTTCTGTCCTCCAGGACCGTGTGGGGAAGAACTCTCCTCCAGGAGAGCGTATCAGGAACAAGAGCTAAGTGATTAAAGCTCAAGGGAGTATGCAGAGCATAGCAATCCCCAGTGTGATATAGCAGTTCCCTCCAATAACGAGACAAGGCTACGTATTGAGGGTCAAGAAGATCTCTGTTTAATGGCAGGTACTCTGCTTTTATGCAGTGCTCCCCTGCAAGGGAGACACTCACAACCAATGAGACGTTACCCAATCAAACAATGGTTACAACCCACAAATTCCCTCCCCTCTGCTTGGGAGATAATTGAGTTTCTTACTGTATCTACTCAATTATCTCCAAGCTAAAACTTATACTTTTTATACATTTTTATAACTTTCTCATTTTACATCGTACATGAATAAAACTTTATTTTTTATGAACAACACAACTTGTGGAACAACATATTCAAAATTCGTGAAAATCCGTTCAGCGGTTCCAGAAATATTAAAAAGTCTCTTTGGACCGACCGCACGCCTGTTTGCATGCCCAAAACAGTTCCACAGATTCAGGCTGTGCAGTCGGTCTATTTCTGCCCTGAAAATAACAAAGTCCCATCCGAAGGCGGCGTTCGAATCGTCGGACTCACTTCGACTTCTGTCGAAGTATCGAAGTGGAACCGGGGTCGCGTTTTAGTAGTGTTCAATAGTATAATGGAGGTCTATTTTACGCCAAAATGACAAAGTCCCGTTCAAACGTGTGTTCGAATCTTCGAACGGGACTTAGTCTCCAGCTGCAGTGTCGAAGGGCAGGGAAAGGTACAGGTCAGCGGTATTCGTTCAAATGTGTGTCCGATTTCCGTTCCAGAGATTTGACGGCACACACCGCTGACTGCGTTCGACTGCATTAAAATGGCCACCGCCACGTGTTCGACTGTCTAATGGAGGCCACTTCGACTACTTCGACTACTTCGGCACTTCGACTGCATCCGAAGTGCCAGTTTAAAAGTACAAACCCTTTCTTTGTACAACACAGTTAAAGGGCCAGAAACAGTAGAATAAAAATCCATGATGCCCAAATACAATTCTTAAAGGGCAATACATTCCAGGGCCATAGTCGCAGGGCAGGAGGCTAGCGATCAATCCTCTCCAATGCCCAGTGGCAAAGGGCAGTTTGTCACAAATATGTTAAATAGAAGCTGTCCCAAAACAGAACCCTGAGGGACACCACTTACCACTTTTGTCCAGCTTGAAAATTTACCATTAATGACAACTCGTTGTACTCTATCCTTAAGCCAATGTTCTACCCAAGAACAAGAATATTCATCTAGACCAATTTCTTTTAGTTTGAAGACTAACCTATTGTGAGGAACCATATTAAATACCTTGGCAAAATACAAGTAGATCACATCCACTGCAACACCCTGATCTATACTTCTACTTACTTCTTCGTAGAATGCAATTAGGTTAGTTTGACATGACCTATGTTTCATAAAACCATGCTGATTATTGCTAATAACACAGTTCTTCCCAATGAATTCCTGAATATTATCCCTTAATAGCCGTTCAAATAATTTCCCAGTCACAGAAGTCAAGCTCACAGGTCTATAATTTACAGGCAAGGATTTTGAACCCTTTTTAAATATAGGAACAACATCTGCCTTCCTCCAAAAGAATCTTGAAAAATTAAATACAGAGGTTCACTTATTTCCCCACTTAGCTCCTTAAGTAATCGTGGGTGGATACCGTCAGGCCCCGGAGCTTTATTTACATTAATTTTCATTAATAGCTGTAGCACCTTGTCTCGAGTTATCCAATCACAAGTTATCACGGGAGCATCACGGGAGTTGTACAACAGATGGGGATCTATCCTTTGGCCACCCTTGTGCTATAGGGGGACCAAAAAGGTTTCTTGCACCAGGGCCCGCTCTACATTATTTCTGACACTTGATCTCCTCCTATTGTTTTTATCCTTATTTTTTTGCGTCATTTTTCAACAGGAAGCCTGGAATTGGTATGATGGCAGGCCCAACTGGCCATTGGGCAAATGCCGGTGGACCCCGATGGCCATGGGCAGGCAAGAGAGATCAGAGGATCTCCCCTGCCAGCCTTTGCAGGGTCAGTGCTATACAAGGCCCGATACCAGCCCTGCTGTGTGCTATGATAGAACGGTGGGGAAATCAAAGATCTTCCTCCCTGGTTCTTTGTTATTCAACTTTGGCAGCTGCCAGGGGAGGGAGAGAGGAGAAAGCCAGGAAGCTCTGCTGTTTCCACCAGGTTCCTCTCGCGAGGTTGAATTGTTTCCATGCTCACCAATAGAATGTTAAAAACACAATCTTTTACTCTTAAGCTGGAAAAAAATATTTGATTGAGTTGAGTAAAGTTACTTACTTTGATTGAGTAAAGTTAGTTAGATTAACTCTGTAAAACCTTTACTTTATAACTCTCTATATACACTCACATATGTCCCAGGAAGAACTTTGCAGTAGATTAGTTGTTTGTTTTTCGGTTAAAGTAAAACTGACTAAACTAGGGGTGCCCAAAAGGTACATCCCCAGATGTTGTAGAACTCCCATGATGCTTTCCATACCTTTAGAATGCCTTTAAATAACAAAGCATCATGGAAGGTTTAGTTTTAAAACATCTGGGAATCTACCTTCTGGGCACCCCTGGTCTAAACCGTGACCTCTCTTCCCATAAACTCATAGAACCTCAGTTTTACACATATATGAGAAATCACTTTTTGACCCCCTGTACATATCTTGGAAAAAATTCCATCCAAATTTGGAATTGGGATTAACTGTAAATTAGTTTGAGCAGAATGCCTATCAAAACAATATATATCAGATATTTATGACAGCGGATACCTGTTTGCTTTTTTTAACTATTGTATAATGCGCTATAATGTGTGTGTATTTTTTTATCACGTTGATTAATTTGATATATTATACATTCTTTCCTTACTATCATTACTCGTTTACTCTTAATTTACTAATTAAGTCCACGAGGAACAGAAAGGCAATCAAATTAAAATACATATCCTTTGTGGTTAAACGATCAGGTTTCTGCACAGGACAAGTCTTTAGAGATCTAGTCCATCGGAAATAGGCTATAAAAGAACAGGACGAGGTAGATCATTCTCAGTAGGCAAACTGAATCTCTGTTTCAGAATAAGTATGTGTTAGTTCTAAACCCTGTTGTAAATACTATAATTTGTTTAAGAATCCTCTGATAAACAGAACTTTGGAAAATGGAAAATACCACCACTTCTCCATCCTTTTTTATACTAATTGGGCTGCGGGAGATGGAGGCATTTAAATATCTGTATTTTGTGGTAGGTCTTGGGATTTATGTAACTACAATGCTCCTGTGTCCTCTTCTCTCTTTCACTATATGGACTGAGCCGAGTCTCCACGAGCCGATGTATATCTTTATCTGTAATCTGATTATTAATGCAAATTGTATGAGCACAGCTTTTCTCCCGAAGCTAATGAATGACTTACTTACTGACTCGGAACTTATTTCCTATAATGGATGCCTTGTTCAGGCTTTCGCCATCCAGAGCTTTGCTTGTGTAGATATTTTTATGTTTACCATTATGGCTTATGATAGATATTTAGCCATTGGGAATCCTTTAAGGTACACAACGCTAATGACAAACAAAAAAGCACTTCAAGTCACTGGTGTCATTTGGGTTTTTAGCCTGATTTTTGAATCTGTGCCTGTAGTAAGAATTATGATGCTCTCTATGTGCGGATTTGAAATTTCTAATGTTTACTGTGAAACAATGTCTCTCTATAAACTAGTATGTGGTGATGCTTTTGCAACTATGCTTTGGGGAACCACCATGACTCTTTTCTTAATTCTCCCCAGCTTTCTCATAATAATCTATAGCTATATTAAGACATTTCTAATATGTATGAAGATCTCTAAACAAGCATCTCAGAAAGCAATCAATACTTTGGCCACTCACATCATTGCTTTCTCTATTTTTATGATTGGATCATTATTTATTGTTTTTCGGTATAAAATAAATGGTGGACCCGTTTCAAGTTCTGTGCAGCTCGTCCTTGCATTAGCGGCTGGCATTGTTTGTATGGCTGTAAATCCGGTCATTTATGGGTTAAGATCAGAAACACTAAGATTAAAATGTATTTATATTATATGGAAACACATTACCTAACTCTAACTTATGTAGTCATTAACACCTTAAGCACGCAGCTTCAGAAGCTGGACGTACCCTCAAGGACACAAGCTATTTTTGCCTTTTTTGCTGTTTGTGTTCAACTGCAATTTGCATCTCTCTCATTTATTGCATCAGCACATTATATATAGTTTTTTAAAGGACAAAATGGGCTTTAATTTGATGTGACATACATATATAAAACCTATTTTTTTTATTTACATTTTTTTTTTAAATGACAAAAACATGAAAAACAAATTATTTTCACAGTTTTGGCAATAATAGTTTATCCATTTTAGGAAAAGTAATTCAAAATAAATTAATTTATATCTCTTGATTTACAAAGTGCATAGTATGTCTAGGATTTCAGCTTATTTTAAAAGTTACAGGTCACAAAATACAAGGAGTAATATAAAATGTCAATGTGAAACAATTTTAGAAATTGGTATGTTTGACTTGTAAGTTTATTAGCCATCACAGACAACAAAATAGCTACACACAAGTATATATTTATATAAAGTAGACACTTCTTTTATTGCCATTTCACCACCAATCTCTGCTAAATATTGTAGTACAATTGTTTTTTTTTCTGTTTTTTGACATACACACATATAACAAGGTTTTTGCAATGTGTATTTTGTAAAGCTGCTGTGTGCTATTCCTAGTCAAAATCCCACTTTGTGTTCAGCTACATCTGCTGAGTACAACAATAGCCCCATTGTATGCCTTTGCCACTATTTTGGGAAGCTACAATGACATATAAGAGGCCAGACTATATCAGTTTCTACAGTTAGAAAATTCAAAGATGGATTTGATGGACCTATATCTTATTTTGGGGAATTATAGTAATTTGGTTGTTCAAATGACCACACAAAGGCCTTCCATTCATGAAAGTAGACAATCCAGTGCATCTCATATGGCATATATTGTGCCTTAAGATGTCATCATTTTTTTATCGTGATATGTCAAACTTTGTGGTAAAAAAAACATTTTTCTAATTTTTTACTTAAGTATTACATTTGTGCTGGGCATATTGTATATTTGTTATTTTCCACCATGATAAAACACTCCAAAATATACTCAGTTAACTTTTCTGAGTAAAACAAAATCCCTAATTCTTTTGACACTATTTTGTGATGCTACAGTGCCATATAGGAGACCTGACCATTTCTGGTTTTAATAGTAGAATTTTGAGAAGTGGATTTGAAGGGCCTATGTTTCAATTTGGGGCATTATAGTAGTTTGACTGTTTCAATAACCCCACAAAGGCCTTCCACTCGTGAAAGTATACACTCCATGGTATCTCATATAACATATATTGTGACTTTACATTTAGTAATTTTATTACCGTTATATGTCAAACTTTGTGGTAAAAAAATATTTTTTGCATTTTTTACTTAAGCATTACATTTGTGCTGGGCATTATGTATATTTGATATGTTCCACCATGATCAAACGCCCCAAATTATACTCAGTTTATTCTTCTGAGTAAAACAAAACCCCCAATGTATGCTTTTGACACTATTTTGCGACGCTACCATGCCATATAGGAAACCTGACCATTTCAGTTTTTAGAGTAGAATTTTGAGACACGGATTTGAAGGGCCTATGTTTCAATTTGGGGCATTATAGCAGTTCGACTGTTTCAATAACCACACAAAGACCTACCATTTGTGAAAGAAGACACTTCAGGGTATCTCATATGGCATATATTAAGCCTTAACATGTCACTATTTTTTCACCATTATTTGTCAAAGTTTGTGGTAAAAAGCAATATTTTTTGCATTTTTTTACTTAAGCATTACGTTTGTGCTGGGCATTATGTATATTTGATATGTTCCACTATGATCAACACTCCAAATTATGCTCAGCTAACTCTTCTGAGTAAAACAATATCCCCAATGTATGCCTTTGGCAGTGTTTCGTGAAGCTACAGTGCCATATAGGCGACCTGACTATTTAAATTTTCACAGTAGAATTTTAAGAGATGAATGTGATAGGTTTATCTCTCATTTTGGGGTCTAATAACAGGTTGCTTATTCAAACTTCCCCCACAAAGGCCTACCATTTTTTAAAGAAGACACCCCAGGGTATTTTAAAAGGCCCATTTTGAACCTTAGGGTGGGATCATTTTTTCGCTTTTTTTTTTTTTTTTTTTATTTTATCTGCCTTTTTGACACACACTTTGAGCATTTAGTGCTTAGTGTACAATCCTTAGGTGTGCTACGGCAGTATAACTAGAGATGTCCCGAATAGTTCGCTGGCGAATAGTTCCTGGCGAACATAGCTTGTAGTGTACATTAAAAAAAAAAACTTGAAATTTGATTGTGAAATAATAGCAGTCAGTTTCCTTCACACGTGTGCGTTTCACGGCCTGCCAGGGCACAGTGTCACACCAGTGCAACTCATATCTGGTGTAACAGTAGTGTACATTTAAAAAAAAACAAAAACTTTTTGGACTGTGAAATAATAGCAGTCAGTTTCCTTCACAAGTGTGCGTTTCACGGCCTGCCAGGGCACAGTGTCACACCAGTGCAACTCATATCTGGTGTAACAGTAGTGTACATTTAAAAAAAAAAAAATGTTTTGACTGTGAAATAATAGCAGTCCGTTTCCTTCACGCATGTGCATTTCAGGGCCTGCCAAGGCACAGTGTCACACCAGTGCAACAAATATCTGGTGTAACAGTAGTGTACATTAAAAAAAAAACTAGAAATTTGACTGTGAAATAATAGCGGTCAGTTTCCTTCACAAGTGTGCGTTTCAGGGCCATCCAGGGCACAGTGTCACACCAGTGCAACTCATATCTGGTGTAACAGTAGTGTACATTTAAAAGAAATACATTTTTTTTTACTGTAATAGATTGAAAAGCACTTAGTTGTCTGCAAGCGTGTGTGTCAGGCCTACAGCGTCTACTCTGCCAGCTTCTGCCAGTGCACAGTGCCACTCATATCTGTTGTCACAGTAGCTTGCACGCATAGTACCACTACCACAATCGAAAAAAAAATTACAGGCAGGGGCAGGTCACCCCGCAGGGGCCGTCGTGGTTGTGGTGCTGTGATTCCCTTTGGCCCTAGAATAATGCCCAGTGTTCAGAGGCCACGTACCCTGAACTCGAAAAGTTCTGAGGAAATAGTTGACTTGCTAACACAGGACACCCAATCTTCTACAGCTTCCGCTCTGAACCTTGACGCACCATCCTCCTCCAGCTTAGCTTCAGGCACCTCTCAAGTTACCACTCACCCACCTGCCGCCACCACCAACACTAGCACCACGGCCGCTTCACTTGATCTGTCAGAGGAGTTATTTACACATCAGTTGGAAGAAATGAGTGATGCGCAACCATTATTGCCAGAGGATGTAGATTACAGGGATATGTCTCAGTCAGGCAGCATTACACACATGGACGTACGGTTTGATGATGATGATGTTGTACCCGCTGCTGCTTCCTTTGGTGAGTTGCCAGATACAAGTGAATGCGTCCGTGGATGTCACGTGGGTGCCCGCTAAAAGAGAAGAAGAACAAGGGTAAGGTTCAGATGAGGAGACAGAGAGGAAGAGGAGACGAGTTGGAAGAAGGGGGAGGTCGTCGCAAGGAGCTAGTGGCACAGTCAGACAGCATGCTTTGGCACCAGGGGTCAGCCAGACAGCACGCCAATCAACGCCACCACCAGAATGCCGTCATTGCAGAGCTCAGCAGTGTGGCATTTGTTTTGTGTGTCTGCCTCTGAAAACAGCGATGCCATTTGCAACCTGTGCCAAAAGAAACTGAGTCGTGGGAAGTCCAACACCCACCTAGGTACAACTGTTTTGTGAAGGCACATGATCGCACATCACAAACGCCTATGGGATCAACACATGAGTACAAGCAGCACACAAACTCAAAGCCGCCATCCTCCTCCTGGTCCAGCATCTTCAGCCACGTTAACCACTGCTGTCCTCCTTGCCCCCTCTCAACCATCAGCCCCTCCGTCTCTCGCCTTGAGCAGTTCCTGCTCATCTACCCACAGTCAGGTGTCTGTCAAGTACATGTTTGAGCGTAAGAAGCCAATGTCACAAAGTCAACCCCTTGCCCGGCACTTGGTCACTTGTATCACTTGGTCACTTTGTTAATACATTATATAGTGTATAAAGTTTTCACATTTGCAAAACTTTTTTGTATGAGTATATGCACATCAATGTATGCACAAATCACTTAAAGGCACAGCTCACTTTTTTCTTTTCTATTGATGAACAAATTAAGGTTAATCATACCAAGGTTGTAGAAATAGACTGTGCATTGGATAGTAGTGATGCTCTGGTGTTTGATCTGGTCAACCTGATGTTCAATCTGTCTTTTAATATTTAGTTTTTTAAATTTTTAAATTGTATTATTATTTTTATATTTTTACACTGAGTGATATACTTAAACTTATTATAACTGGGCCATTTCCAAAAGGCAGAAATACAAAATTAAGTTGCGGCGGTAAGCCTACCAAAGGCCATATGAAACATATGTAGTGAAGTCTTAGTGAGGGCCATGTATCATTCCATGGGTGTAGAAGGCCAAGATAGCTCATTGCGATTCATGGGTAGTGGGTGGCCATTTCAGGGCAGTATGAGAAATAGCAGTATGAGAAATAGCGGGTATATGAAATTATATGAGATGGGTTGATTAATGGTTGGGCTGTTGGGCAGCTGCAATTCAGAAACAGTGAACCAAAATGGTGGACCTGCTCCATATCATAACGTGTATATGACCAACTTGGTCATATACAGGTTAGAGATGATAATGTTGAGACATTTGTGCAACATCGTACCATTGATGGAAGAATAAGTGAATGGATGGATGAATAGATGGGTGGGTAGATGGGGGGTCGTTAAATGAGTGAATTGGTCGGTAGGTAGATGGGTGTATGAATGGGTGGTTGGATGGGTGCATAGATAGGTAAATGGATTGATAGGTTGATGGATGGGTGGATGGATTGATGAGTGGGTGGGTGAATGGATGGCTGGATGGGTGGGTGGATGGCTGGATTGGGGGATAGATGGATGGTTGGACAGTACCATAAATGATAACCACATGTATAGGCCCAAGTTTAGACCTTCATTTGCAACGCCTAGCCACATAATTACTAAACAATGTAGGCCCAATAAGTGCCTGGATACCCAGAGGGCAAACATATAGAATACATATAGGTATGGAGGCTGGAAGAGGCCGGGTGAACATAAATGGCAAATGCTGATCTGCTCAAAGCTGTCAAGTATAACCAAGGTCAAATGGGAAAACAATAATAAGCTGCAAATATGAAAAAGTGAATATGGCATAGCACTTATTATACATTAAAATGTAGGGTATCTAACTGAATTGCATATGATAACATCGATATGGCCAATTGAGGGTCGAATGCAGTAAGGAAAATGCATGACTCTAAATGAGTTAGCACTGTGATGCTATGTATGATTGCAATAGGCCGAATTTGCATTGGTAGTGAAAATTGACATATCCAAATGAGGGACGAATATGGACTGAACTGTGAATGCCACCCTAGTTAGTGAAAGGCCATATGTGGGCCGAATACATGTTGAATGTCACTGATAGCATGTTCTAACGTGGGCCAAATGAACAAACTTATGGTTTTGTTGTAAAAATGTTTGAACACTAACAGGAAAAATCATGGGCGGGCCAGATGCATTGCTGGCCCATGAGCTTCGAGGGTGGCGGCTGTTCTTTACTTGAGAGGAGTCAAATTAATACTTGCATAGGCCGCATGAAGTCAAGATCAACTTGTTTGGAGTTTAGGTAGTTTGTGTTGATGAGCTTTAAACTGGAAGTAGATGGTTCTGTACTGAACCAGACAGTATAGGCCCAAAGGAAGGGTCGACCTGTGTATTTATAGGCTGGGTAACACCTCCCACAACTACAGGCTCTAACTACAGGCTCAGCCTTCCTGTATATGTGTAATATATATATAAAACCTGATGAAAGTTTAAGATGTAAGCCGACTATTTTATTTTGTATAAGTTTGAATAAAAGCTAAGTTGTTTTTTTTCCACAACTGTGATGAAAGTCCTTGGAGTGTTATCTCAAAAAAATACTTCATACATGTATTACAGATCAGCACCAGGCAGAGATTCTATCCTGGAGTGCATTTTTTTAAAAAAATTGTTTATTTTTGAGTGCAGAGTTAGGTACAGGCGTAAGCAGTGGTATGTTCGTCATTACATAGCATTTTAAACATTGGGTACATGTAGTCAAGAGGTACTGCACTTTTTTTTTAAACAAACAAAATAAAATAAGATCAGTAGTTCGGTAGATTATGGCAAGGTGTTGCTGTACATAGTTTAAACAGTTAAATTTCTTTCTATGCTGGTTTATTCAGGTTCTAACCGATTTAGCTGCACTAGGCTGTAAGAAACTGTCTATTACAAAAATCATGCTGTAGCTAAATAGTTGTCTTCAACATTGACGCTTAAATGGTTTCATCTGCTTATAACAAAGAAGAATTTATTGCTATAATGGTTCACCAGCTTGTTAGGTGTATTAGATCTTTTTGTTAAATAACATATAAGGGCATAGCATGAGGTAAAGGAAATTTATGTAGAAGTAGTGCATGGTACATTTCGGGTGATATAATTTTCAAAAGGTGGTCATGCTGCTCCGTGGAGCAGGTGGCTGTTCAGTGCCTATGCGATGCGTGCCTTTTTCTACCTCGTCTATGTCTTTAGTGATTCGATCATGTTGGATGTTTCGTGCTAAGGGGGGTAGAGTATAGGGGATGATACGTAGCTCTTATGGCGTGTTATGGTGTGCTAACAGCAATATTAGACATCGTCTCTATGTCTCTGTGATAAGCCTTGTGCGTACGTTAGTTGAGCGGTTAGTGTCTCTGTTTTTAGGGCTCACTTTTGTGTGGCCACTGCTCCCTAAGATGGGTTGTTGCATGCTTGATCGGTCACTAGGTTTGGGGGGGAAGGGAGGGAGGGGTAAGACGAAAAGTAGTACTAGGTCAAGTGGGGTGGTAGGGGGAGGTAGGGGGACCAGGGAGGGATCACCACTGTCCCATGGGGGTTTGCCACAGGTAGTTAGAGTGTTTTACTGTGTGTGTTCTATCCGGTAAAACTCGAGTCTCGATGTGGTGTTCATGGGTCTCAGCGGTTCGTGTAGTCTTCCCATGGCTCCCAAGTTTTTATGAATAGCGGGTAGGTGTCCCTGACTTGCGCCGTGAGCTTTTCCATGAGATGGGCTTCCTTTATGTTCTGTGTTACTCTGTCCATGTGGGGCATATCTGTGTGCAGCCATATCTGTGCCATGGCTCTCCTAGCCGCTAGGTTGATTTTGTTGAGTAGTTTTTGTTCTCTGTGTGTGAGGTCGTCTAATGGTTTTGCTATGAGGAATGTCCCTGGCTCAGGATGTATAGGTTTGTGTAGTACTGCTGCCAGTAATGTGGCGATGTTTTCCCAGAAGCTTTTCGCTTTAGGGCACTCCCACCACATGTGGAGGTAGGTTCCCTTCTCCCCACACCCCCTCCAGCATGTGTCTGTTGTTGTTTTCCCCATTCTGTATTGTTTGACTGGTGTGGTGTACCACCTCATGAGTGTTTTATAGCATTGCTCCTGGTGTAGGACGCAGATGGAGGACTTCGCCGCCGCCTCCCATATGTCCTGCCAGTCCCCGTTTTCTAGTGGGTTTTGCAGTTCCGCTTCCCACTGTGCCACGTACGTGGGTGTCTGTGTGTCAGTTGTTGGTGCACTGAGTTGGGTATACAATTGCGTTATGAGGCCGGTCCGTGGTGCTTCCACGACGCACAGTGTTTCAAAGAAGGTCATTCTGGCCATAGCTGCTTTGCGAATGTGTGGTTTTCTGGCGAAGTCTCTAAGTTGGATATACCTAAAATAGTCTTTGGTGTTTAAGGGGGTCAGCGTTTTTAGGTTGTCAATGGATCGGAATGTGCCCGCCTGGTATAGCTGATGATACCTCTGAATGCCCGTATTCTCAATGTTTCGGAAGTCCCTAGCCGTGAGACCGGGTGGGAAAGCTTTGTTTCTGAGGTATGGGGTGAGGGGAGACGTCGGGTGGGATAGAGCATATTTATGTGTTGTGGCGTCCCATATCCTGATGGAGTTCAGGATGGCTGGGCAGGTTGTGCTTAGTGCAGGTCTGTCTGTGCGGGGTACCCATATCCAGTATTGTGGGAGGTCTGTATTCATGAGCCCGGTTTCTAGGTCTACCCATCTGTGCTTGTCAGGTGGTGAGTGCCATTCTATGACTTGCGCTAACTGGGCGGAGAGGTAATAGAGATAGAGATTGGGCAGGCCTAAGCCGCCCTTGCTTTTGGGGGTGTATAGTGTCTGTCTTGCTATTCTGTGCCGCTTGCGCGCCCAGATGAAGTCGTCTATCCGTTTGCAACGGTTTTAAGTCCCCCTTAGTTACCTTAATCAGGAGTGCTTGGAAGATGAATAGCAGTCGGGGGAGGAGGTTCCTTTTGACACTGTGTAATCTGCCAATCCACGAGATGGGTTTTTCGTGCCACCTGTCGAGATCTCTCATGAGGGTGTTTATTATTCTTTTGGTGGTCATTGGGGTTGGCGGTTAGCTTAACCCCTAGGTATTTAACTGGTCTGGGGCATATGTTTAGGTTCATCGCCTGTTGGAGTCTTGTGATATCCGTCGCTGTCATCCCTAGCGGCATGCCGACCGACTTGTCGAGGTTTATCTTATATCCCGATACCTGGCTGAAGTCGTCCAGTAGTGCGGTCGAGCTGGCTGGGTTAGTGAGGGTGAGGAGTATGTCATCCGCGTCCGCAGACACCTTGAACTCTTCCGTGGCTATTTTGATGCCCGTTATCTGCTGGTGTGTCCTTATGAGGTGTAGCAAGGGTTCTAGGGCCAGTATGAATAGGAGCGGGGAGAGGGGGCATCCCTGACGTGTGCCATTTGTAAGCTTAAATAGTCTCGGTGTTGCGTTTGGTATCACGGTCTGTGCCCTCGGGTTAGTGTATAGGGCTTTCACCGCTGTTATATAGAATTCAGGCATCTGCAACCTGCGCAGAAGCGCAAACATGTAGTGCCATTGGACTCTATCGAACGCCTTCTCCGCATCCAGGGAAAGGACCAGAGAAGGCGTCCGATGTTCCCCTGCCCACCAGATAAGGTCAGTGGCTTGTCTTGTGTTTTCGTATAACTGCCTAGTGGGTACAAAGCCCACTTGGTCCGCGTGTATACAGTTGGTTAGTATGGGGTTTAGTCTATTTGCAAGTATTTTAGCATAGACCTTGATGTCGAAATTGATGAGTGAAATTGGACGATAGTTGGCTACCTGTGTGTCGTCTCTGCCAGGCTTGGGGATCAGTACGATATTTGCCGTTGCTAAGTCTTGATGGGCGCGTCTCCCTCCGTCCACCGCGTGTACATGTTGGCTAGATGGGGTACTAAGTCTTCTTGTATATTTTGTAGTACGCCCCGTCATATCCGTCTGGACCCGGTGCCTTGTTTCCCTTCAGGCCTGTGATCGCCCTTTCTATTTTCTCTTCGTGGATGGGGTCTTGTAGCGGTGCTGTTATGTCTGCCGGTAGGCGTGGGAGCAGGGCTCGGTCTAGGAATGTGTCTACAACGGTAGTGTAGTGTTCGTTATGCGCTGTCAGCATGGGAGAGTGGTTGTATACCGCCGTGAAGAAGTTCGTGAATTCGTCGTTTATGTCTTTGGGGGTAGTGAGTAGTTTACCCTGTTTGTCTTTCAGGGCGGTGATCATGGTGGTTGCGGTCTTAGGCCTGAGGGCTCGAGCTAGGAGTGTGTCCATTTTGTTGGACTTTTCGTAGAAAAGTCGTTTGGTTTTGGTGAGTTCTTTACTGACACTGTCAAGCATCAGTTCCCTAATTAGGTGTCTAGTGTCTTTCAGTTCTTTGGTTGTGGCGTGGGTGATTGTTTGTTTATGGCGCAGTTCTATTTTGCGCAATTGTGTCTGGAGGTCTGCTAGTCGTTTACTTCGTTCTCGTTTTAGTCGGGTGGCTGTTTTTATGAGGAGTCCGCGGATTACTGTCTTGTGGGCTGCCCATAGAGTCGTCGGGAGATGTCTGGTGTAGCGTTGGTCTGGAAGTATTGTGTAATTTCCTTTTGGATTTCGTCCTTGACCTGTGGGTTTCTAAGTAGTGATGCATTCAGTCTCCATCTCCACGACGTGTGGATGCCTGGGGTTTTGAGAGTGAGAGCTATATCTGCGTGGTCTGACCACGATATGGGGTTGATCGCCGTCGATTGAATCCAATGCATGCCTATTTGGTTTGTGAGGAAGAAATCTATTCGGGAGTAGGAGGTGTGTGCCGCCGAGTAGAATGTATATTCCTGTTCCCCTGGGTGCTGGAGTCTCCAGGGGTCCAGCAGCCCATTGTGTCGCATGAAGTTATGCAAGAGTTTGTCCTGTCCCCCCCTGTTCTGGGACCTAGGGAGGCGGGGTCCTCCACTTCTGTCGGAGGCCGGGCAGGGTGTGGCGTTCCAATCCCCCCCAGGATGAGTATCCCCCTCGGGAGCTTCCTAATCAATGTTTCTAGATCTGTCCAGAACTGCGGGGAAGGGGTGTTCGGAGCGTATATATTTATAAGGTGGTAAACATTAGTGTGCATTGTTCCCGAAAGCACCACATACTGGCCCTCCGCGTCTGTTTGTACCTCGTTGATTTGCATGGGACAGCATTTGTGTATGAGTGTTTCTACCCCGTTTTTTTTTGTATGGTGCCCTGGATGCGTAGGCCTTTGTGTAAATGTGATTTGTTAGTTGTATCTTTGCAGCGCGTGGTATGTGCGTTTCTTGGATGAAGGTAATGTCAGCGCGTTGCCTGTTAATTTCCCTTAAAAGGAGCCTGCGCTTGTTAGGGGCGTTCAGCCCGTTAACATTCAAGGATGTTAGTTTGAGTTCCATGTTTTGTTAGTGTCGGGTGCGATTTGCGGCTTACCCGTCTCTTGGTGAGGCAGTTGTGGTTCAGTGGCGTGTTTTTTAGAGATTCACCAACTGTCTGTCCCCAGCGAGTGTCGATCCCTCCGCTGGCTGGTGGGGGAAGGAAGGGGGGGGGGGGATTGGGTACGGGGGTAGGTTGGGTGGAAGGTGTCCAAGATATACAGGGACGGTAGTAGGCTGTAGTCAGTCCACTATCTGGTGAGAGAAAAAGAAAAGAGAGAACTATATACAAAGTAGTACTCTTCAGGTACTTAGTACTGCAAATTTATCAATAATTTGACAATTCTAGATAACAAATCCGGGTCTTACCTATCGCCAGGAGCCAGTGGGGTGTGCTCCCACCGCGCTGAGGTGTGTTCCTCTCGCGGGGTGGAGGCTCAGCTGCCTAGCACCCTGGCGAGACCCATATGAATATTTTTACAACCAATGCTGCTCCATCTGATCGGTCAGCCTCCTGTCGGGGGTGGGGGTGTTGGGGTGTCACAGTGTCCTCGTTATGTGTTGTGCCTCATCGTTCCGGGGTAGGGTGTCAGCCTGTGCAGGGGGGGGGTGCTAGTGGTGGGATGTTAGTTCACAAAGCGGGTCAGCCTCAGTACTGTCACCTGATTTCATCCCTCTCTGAGCACTTGCCCATCTGACCCACAAGGCAGCGGGGCCCCAACCTCCAGGTTATGTCCGTCCCCTTTTTTTTGTTTGTTTGTATTTTTTGGGGGGGGTGGTTTGTGCCCTCTCTGTCTTTCCTTCTGCTGGTGTCATCCCATGGGGTGCGTATGCCTCAACGTCCGGTATGCCCCCTGTCTGTCCAGTCCTCTACAGGGAGCCCAGAAGCCTGTGTGGTAGTTACATCGCTCGGTCTGAGCGCTGGGTCGCCCCTGCTGTATATGGGAGTCTACATAGGTTGCTAGTGCGGGTGTCTGGTGTGGCCTGATATCTGGGTGGTGGGTCATTTAAGGGCCTCAGAGGTGTACCTTCCTCCTGGTCTCTTGCTGCCCCAGTCGGTGTGCCCCACTATGTGGACGTGCCCTCCCACCTTGTCCCCCCTTTCAAACGGCCCATGGCGGGCTTCTCTATCTGCTCACTGGGTGTGTTAGCCATATTTATTGTGCTCCAGGCCGGCACACCAGTGTCCCCGGTGGCAACATGTCCCCCGAGCCTCCTCCCCCTCCCCCTTCGTGTCCCCCTCCCCTGTGAGGCATAATCGGTCTCCGCTTCTACTCACAGTAATAATCAATTCTATTCTATGCTAGCTGAAACAGGTATAACATGCAAACTTTGGACATGAAAGAAGAAAAACATTAAAGATATGGTTAGCTTGCGTGCATATGAGTCCCCTGGAGTGTCTATCTCCCGCCGTCGCGGGATCAAGTGGAACTATTGCTCAGTTCTTCCCAGGATACGGGCAGTAGGGCGATGTCGTCTGCGCCGTGTGTGGGCACCTGCAGGTCGTCTGGAGCTTCAATGTTAAGGTCTCTTAAAAATGCCCTGGCGTCTGCTGTCGGAAGTAGAACCGTCGGTCTGGGGCCGTTGAACGCGATGATCTTGAAGGGGTAGCCCCATGCGAAGCGGACCCCTTTTTCTCTCAGCAAGTCGGTGATCGGCTTCCATTCCTTCCGGCGCTGCAACGTGGACGGGGCGACATCTTGATAGAGTTGGAGTGTCGTACCTTCCCACGTGTAAGGCTGTTGTCGGCTCTGTTTAAGGATCGCCTCTTTCGTTTTGAAATGGTGCCACTTCATTATGACGTCCCTGGGTGGGCTGTTGCTTGGTCCCTTGGCTCTCAGGGCGCGATGTACTCTTTCTACGTGCCAGAGCTGATCAGGGATGTTGGGCAGTCCCTGGCGGAGGCATGCCACCAAGATGGCTTCCAGGTCTGCATCCTCCACCGTTTCAGGCAGGCCCCTAATCCGTAAGTTGTTGCGCCTAGCCCTGTTTGAGAGGTCTTCCAGTTCCAGTTCTAGGTCCGCAATCCGGAGTTGCATGGCGTTGGTAAGTTTCGTTGCTCCGTTGTGGGCAGTGGCTACTTGGGCCATGCGTTTTTCTATGGCCGAGGTGCGGGCCCCAATGGCGGCAATCTCCGCTTTCACTTCCGCCGTGGAGCGGGCTATTTCTGCCGCCAAAAACCCCTTAGTTTCTGCCAGCGATTTTAATATTGCGGTGCTGGAGGCATCTCTGACAGTATCGGGCATTGTTGCAGGGCCGTCCGCCTCCGTGGGAGATGTGCTGGCTTGCGAGCCTCGTGCAGTAGGCCTGTGAGTAGTCAGCATGTCCGCTACAGATATTGCCTCCTTCTGGCCCTTCTTTGCCGATTTGCGGTTGGACATCCGTGTACAGGGAACGGGTCCGGTTCTGTCGTGTGTGAGGCCGCTTTTCAGGTCACCAGCCTTGGTTGTAGCAGGTTACAGTGCTTTTTTATGGGTCTCGGGTGCGGAGCTCTGCGTTTAGGCGGCCATCTCGGTCGGCAGTCAAAACCACGCCCCCTGGAGTGCAGTTTTTTGGGGGGATATTTGTATATATACATATATTTATTTTTTATTCCAAATCAATTTTATGTATTATTTAAATTACTTTATTTTTATTAACTAAATGTTGGGGGCTGTGCCTGAAAGACCAGGCAAGTCCCCCTGTAGGGAACCTGCCAATCAAGCTGATACAGACATGTGTTCGTAGTGTCAGTACGATCATGGGAAAATTTTGCCAGGGGACTGACTTGGTTTTCAGGCAATCGCTATGAAGGGTGAGTATTCGGGCCGGGCCGGGGTTGGGTGCCAATCATTAGAACGTGCTATGTTGCCCAAGTGACACAAAATGGTATAGCATGCCGTCGGCATTACGGAATACACTTTACCCCTTGCCATTTGCTTTTACTTATATTTATTATCTTTTCTTCTCTGTGCCAGATCTCAATATATGGATTTTTTATATTTTGTTCTCCTCTCTCTAGGATGCCTGCAGGTTGCCCTTAAATGGAATTCGTTTGACTAATGGATTGTGGTTAAATTAATTTGAGGCTGAAAATGTATTTTATTGATCTCTGCCACTGCCCCAAATTGTCAAAGATGATGCACACCATAGGACTCTTATGTATACATCTTATGTATAGCTAAAACAATAAGGTGAATTAAAAAGTAAAAAACAATCAGGGAGCAGTAGAGAGACAAAAAAGGATTAATTTAAAATCAAACCTGCAATGGAACGAGCTGCTTTAATTACTTCAGGGACAAGGTTAACTGAAATTCCCAGAGTGGATAATTTAACATGAAAAAATACTATAAAAATCCGGCCTCATATAGAACTCTACTCAGTAGCTGCAACATATTGTAGCAAACTGATAAACATTCTAAAAAAAACAATTTGATACGTCTAAAAACATTACACTAACAAAATTATAGAATAGGAAAACACGAAAAACTTAAAATCCTTGTGGAAAGATGCAAAATGTGTCTAGAACCAGCACTAATTTCATACTTCTTGGACTTGTGGAGATGGAGAAATTGAGATTTGTGTATTTTGTGATTTCTCTTGGAACATACCTGATCACTGTTATCTTGTGCTCTGCTGTTGTGCTCGTTATCTGGGCAGATGCAAGACTACATGAACCAATGCATTTGTTCACCAGTAATCTCCTCCTCAATGGGATGTTCGGAAGCACTATTTTTTTCCCCAAACTAATGATCGACTTGCTTTGTGGATATCAAACCATCTCTTTGGCTGGGTGCCTACTTCAATCATTTTGTATGCACACTTTTGCGGCAGTAGAATTATTTACCTTTACTTTAATGGCACAGGACAGATATTTGGCTATTGGAGAACCCTTGAGATACCCAGTATTAATGACACATGGGAAATCTCTGCAATATATAGCTGTCATTTGGATTGTTGCTGTTATAGCTGTCTTTGTTCCTGTGATAATGACAGCACAACTTCCTTTATGTGGAACAAATATTAACAATGTGTTTTGTGACAATATGTCCCTGATAAGGCTAGCTTGTGGTGATGCTTCTATAAATAATATATTTGGTGCTGTGGAGGCTTTTCTTATAAATATTGTTTCTGTATTGATTGTCATTTATTGCTATATACAGACATTTTGGATCTGTCTGAAGTTCTCCAAAGAAGCGTATCAGAAAGCGGTCCGTACATTAGTAACCCATCTGGTTGCCTTTTCTAATTACATGGTTGCAACTTTATTTCTTCTTCTGCGCTACAGACTTAACAGCGATGCCCTCTCCATTCATGGACACGTCCTTTTCTCTGTTACTGGATTTGTAACCCCTTCCATTGTGAACCCGCTCATTTATGGAATAAGGACAGAATCTCTTAAAATAAAAATTATTCAGAACAGTAGGAAAATGTTTAACCTATAAAATCTGTGAAAACCAAATAAAATAGCTTCAATTTGTTGGAAAGCATCTCGAGAAAAAATAGTGACTGAGATTGTTGGAAGGTGATTTACTAAAGTGAGAATTAGCCTGATATTTGAAATTTACTTTGAATAATCACTTTAGTAAATAATTATGTGAGCACAAAATTGTGCTTTAATTCTGAGCGTAGTTCACTAAAATAGGAATTGTATGAAATTAAAAATGAATTTAAAGTTAATATCACATTTTAGGCTACAATATTTGAAACTGAAAAAGTCAGCTATGTTTTTAGCTTTCTTTATTTGGCCTACAATAGAACTCCCTTCCCCAACTTAAAACTTAAGTTTTAATAATTATCAGATGCTAATCAAAATATTAGTGCTGACACTTATTGAAAAATACATGTTTAAAGGGTTAATCCAAAATGCCCCTCTCTGTCTCATTATAGATGTCTTTGCCTGAAGCTGAAGCAAGCAAGGTGAATGGTTAGTGGGAGTCTGAACGCAGGGCTTCTTTTTGAGTATAATGATTTGTTCAGGCATTGGAGTGGTTTATAACTGGTGTTCATTTGTGAAAGTGTCCCATCAAACTTAGAGTCAATAATTTTACATCAATCCACATAGGATGGTCATCCCCTGTTGGATTTTAGAAAGTTTATGAAGAGTCTCGTGAAGGAAATTATGTTGATTTGTCTTAGGAGTGTAGACATTAGTAACAATATGTTTAAAAATGTATGGCTCCTACTACAAAGACGTATCGCCCCTGATCATCAATTTCTTGGGTGTGTATGGAGATGACACATTCATACTGATTAGTATTGATGCACCTTTAGATTTCTTAAGGGAGGTAGCATTAAATTGTATGGGATATCAGTGAACAGAAACAGGGGATAATATTTTTTCTAAAGTGTGTCTCTTACAGACAAACTATATCTGCTCCTTGGACTATATTATAATGGGACTATAATATTTTAATGGGGATATTCAATTTTTGAACATTAAATAAATAGATTTGCATGTAGGTTTATAGGGGAGTAAGCATCTATTTTATTTTGTGGGATTCATGTTAAAGAGTAATTCTCTAACAATTGGAATGTATGAATTTGGTTCCTGATGAAAGGGAAAAATGAGCCACTCACTAGGCTCTGAAATGAAGTACAATATATACAAATTATACAAAACGCTACTTACAAAGTCACTTACAAAACATGCTGTAAACACAAATTTCAGAATACGGGTGAGAAAAAAAGGTAGAAACAAACAAAAAAAGAAAAAGAAAAACAAACATGTCAACTACTTGGCTAGGCACAGTGGCTTAGTGCCTGGGGGATAAAGCACGTGCCTTCTCCCTGAAGTTGACAACAATCAATATCAATAATCAATATGTATAATTACACACAACAATTCCTATCATACTGAACAGAACCCCCACATTCAACCTATCTCCAGATGGCTTGTATCTGAGAGCTCAATATATCCAAACAGTGCTAAGATCCCACAAACACAGTAAAATCACCATGGGGTTTAAGTTTAGCATGGGCTGATGAGAGGGGGCCATAGTCATGAGGCAGGAGGCTGGCAACCAGGCTTCTCCAGTGCCCAGTGGTGAGGTTGGTTTCGCCACAGTGGTGAATTCCTATGCCTACTGACTGTAGGTATGGGGTTACAACACCTAGATGGGATATATAAGAAGAAATTACATAAAAAACATACCAGGCCCCCCTGGATATTGGATATCATATGAGGTAATGAAAGGGCAAGGTAGCAGTGACACTGTTTTCTAGTGTAACTTTGCATAGGTAAACTCATAAGTGTAGTAAACAATTACAATTACATGTAGATTGAATAAGGTACTTGCAATTAGCGGAAAATAGTGTATTGAAATAAGGCAAGTCCATAGGATAGGGTTTAATGTCTCTTAAATTTTTTCCGGCCTGGAGAAAGTCACCAGTTTCAGAGGAACTTCTGCAGGATGAAGGTAGTTGCAGGCCACAATCATGGAGAACTTGTTCACCTTCCTCCGGAGTGGAGATAGATGTAATTTTTCCTTCTTGGTCCAGTTTAGCAGGGTATGCCTAGGGGTAGGCAAGATGGTATTCTCGCAATTGTGCTGTGCTAGAGTGGAAAGCTCTTCTTCTCTTGAGTGTTGAGGTGGAAATATCAGCAAATACCTGGATATTCTTATATTGGTCATGTAAGTCCTTTTTATTTCTGTTTGCCTTGAGAACAAATATCAGAAAGGTACATTTCTCAGTATGTACCATTGGGTCATAAATATAAAAGGAACAAATTTAAATCAATGTGGCTTCGTATAGGAGCAAAACAATAGAATAAAAAAATGAAGAGGGCATTTAAAACAGTAAAATCGAACAAATCAGAGGCATCCTATATAGGATATAAGGAAGCAAAGAATGCTTGCAAAAAGGCAATTAAAGTGGATAAACTAGAAAATTAGAAATTGATAGCCAAAGAATCCAAAACCAACCCCAAAAATGTTTTCAAGTACATTAATTATAAAAAAAAATAAAAAATAAATGAAAGTGTAGGTGCACTGGAAACAGAGATGGGTCTGTTGGTTAATGAAGACCAGGAAAAGGTAGAAAGTTTAAATAACTATTTTTCTTTAGTATATATTAATGAGGATCCTATGGATATGCAAATTATTGCTGCAAAATACAAATAACTTGTGATTGGATGACTCGAGACAAGGTGCTACAGCGGTTAAAGAAAATTAATGTAAATAAAGCTCAGGGCCTGATGGAATTTACTGACGAGTACTTAAGGAGCTAAGTGGGGAAATAATTGAACCTGTGTATTTAATCTATCAATATTCTTTTGTTTCAGGTATTGTGCCGGAGGATTGGAGGAAGGCAGATGTTGTTCCTATATTTAAAAATGGTTCAAAATCCTTGCCTGGAAATTATAGACCTGTGAGCTTAACTTCTGTGACTGGGAAAATATTTGAAGGGCTATTAAGGGATAATATTCAGGAATTAATTGGGAAGAACTGTGTTATTAGCAATAATCAGCATGGTTGTATGAAACATAGGTCATATCAAACTAACCTAATTGCATTCTACGAAGAAGTAATTAGAAGTATAGATCAGGGTGTTGCAGTGGATGTGATCTACTTGGATTTTGCCAAGGTATTTGATACGGTTCCTCACAATAGGTTATTCTTCAAACTAAAAGAAGTTGGTCTAGATGAATATTCTTGTTCTTGGGTAGAACATTGACTTAAGGATAGAGTACAACGAGTTGTCATTAATGGTACATTTTCAAGCTGGACAAAAGTGGTAAGTGGTGTCCCTCAGGGTTCTGTTTTGGGACCACTTCTTTTTAACATATTTAGAAATGATCTTGAAATAGGTATTGAAAGCAATGTTTTAGTGTTTGAAGATGACAGAAAATGTTGTAAAGTAACAAAATGTGAGCAGGATATTGCTTTGCTGCAGAGGGATTTAGATAGATTGGGGGACTGGGCACTAAAATGGCAGATTAAATTTAATGTAGAGAAATGCAAAGTTATGTACTTCCGGGTCAATAATGCACAAGCAACTTACACCTGAAAGGATATTGAATTAGGGGTAACCACACACAAGAAGGATTTGAGAATTGTTATAGACAACTAATTAGGCAGCAATATGCAATGTCAATCTGCAATTGCTAAGGCCAGTAAGGTTTTGTCCTGTATAAAGAGGGGCATCAATTCTATGGATTAAAATATAATTTTGCCTCTTTGTAAATCCTTGAATATGCTGTGCAATTTTGGGCACCTGTTCTAAAGAAGGATATTATGGCACTAGAAAAAGTGCAAAGACGAGCTACAAAATTGATAAAAAATAATTTAGCATTTTAGTTATAAAGAAAGGTTAAAATATTTAAATCTCTTTAGTTTGAAAAAACAGCGCCTCAGAGGGGATATGATAACATTATACAAATATATTCGGGGCCAGTAAAAAACATTATCTGGAAATCTATTCATAAACAGGGCTATACTTTTTTTTTTGAATTCTTTATTTTTGTTGTGCGAGCTTTACATCATGCTTGAATAGCCATGACAGTCATATCAAGCTCAATTGTAACAGTTGATAACATCGGTATGGCATTTAGAGTTACTGCACATTTTTAAATGGGAATAATAAAAACTTATGGTATAACAACAGCTTATTATCTTATAGGCAGATTAGTTTCCGTATGGACAGTGCCGTTTGTCTAGGGCCAAGGTACAGTGGTTAATGCCATAGGCCAGTAGTAGTGGGCCTAGTGTGTGATTGTTGTGTTCTGTAAGTTGCGGCTTTTGCCTGGCCTGCTCCTTTGGGTTGGGGCAGGTGTACCTTAGCTGTTAAGGTGTGGGGAAACAACGTGAATTGGCCGAGTGGAGTGGTCAGTTTCAGTGTATGTAGTGGGGACGAGAGTACGGCCCAGATTAGCGTAACCTTTAAAAAAAAAAAAAAAAAAGAGAAACATAACGAGCGTGAAAGCCAGCTCCTCTTAGTGAGGCTGAAATATGCTGGGAGCAGTTTGGAGCTGGGGGGGTTAGGTGGTATAATGGAGCCAGTTGCCCAGGTTATTCCCGGTGTCTATAGTGGGTGCCCATGAGCCCTTCAAATAGGTAATCAAAACATATTAAACATGTTAGATAGGTAGGAAAGGTAATCAAAAACATATTAACCCCTTAAGGACACAACTTCTGGAATAAAAGGGAATCATGACGGAAAATATCCGTCATCTGTCCTAAGGGGTTAAGCATGTTGCTGGTAGCCGGTGGTTCATGAGGTCTTTTTCCCTGGTGCACCCTCTATGGCCGGGACAAACGGGACGACATTGGCTGGGTCCCAAGCCGTTGTATTCGGGAGGGTTGCAAGGCCTAGCTTGGCCACCACAATGTCCATCTCTGCTATGTCCATGACTCGCTGTTCAGTGTCCTGATGCTGTATTATAAGCACGTGTGCCGGTTCCCAGCGGTATGTCACCCCTCTGGCCATTAGTAACGTTGTCAGCGGTCGGAGGGTTTGCCGCCATCGCAGGGTAGTGTGTGACAGGTCTGAGTAAAATGTTATGTCCATGCCCTCAAAGCTGAGTGGAGTCTTCCCCTTGATGGCACTCATGAGTGCTGCTTTATCTTGCCCGTTTTGGAGTTTGATCAGGAGATCGCCTGTTGTGGCGCCTGTGAACTGTGGTGGTTTGGGTAGGCAGTACATGCCATCCAACTGGATCCCCTTTGCTTGTCTGGGGGGCAGCAGGGTTGAAAATAGCCTGCGGAGGAGATGGGGCATTTCTCAGTGTCAGATATGCCGCGGATTTTAATATGTTTCCACCTGCGTTTATCCTCCATGGCTGCTATTTGGTGGGACATTGCAGTATGGGCCGTGGTGAGGTCTCTCACCTGTGTCTGGAGGTCGAGCACCTGTGCTGCGTGCGTTTGAGTGAGTTGCTCTATAATGGTGAGGCGGGCTGTGAACTCTCTGACGACCATACTTGGGAGCTCACCGTGGACAGCGACTGGTAGGTCCGAGAGGAGAGCGGTGAGTTTTTCTGTGGTAATCTGGTGACCCATTGGCAGCTGTGCTGGCTTTGCCGGCCCTCAATATCCCAGATTCTCTGAGTAGTGCAGTGCAGTATCTTCCGAGCTGTCGGAGTAGTCTTCGATGTTGGCCAGCATCTTATTCCCCGCCGTGCCATGCGGCCTCCTCAGAAGATCGCCTATGTCGGCTGATTGCCTGGGCCGATCCGGTCACAGTTTTTTGTTTTCTTCCCCATTAGTGTTGGGGTGTCGCTGGGCTTCTTGCCGTGCCATTGGAAGCCGTTCTAGGCAGAATTTAGGGCCTTAAGGTGCATGATTGTCGGAGCGCTGTGGGTATGAGACCGTTCAGGTTGAGCGCTGGCTCCGCCCCCCAACAGGGCTATACTTAGGACACATGTTCACACATTTAGGCTGGGCGAAAGGAGGTTTAATCTAAGGCAAAGAAAAGTTTTTTTTTACAGTAAGAACTATAAGGATATGTAATTCTCTGCCTGAAAAGGTGGTTTTATCAGAGTCCATACAGATGTTTAAACAGCAATTGGATAAATACTTACAAAAACATAACATACAGGGATATAATTTCTAATTAGTAGGCTTAGTGGGGTTATTGTTGCTTGATCCAAGGAGCTATTTGACTGCAATTTTGGGGTGAAGAAGGAATGTTTTCCTAGTTTGTTACAAAATTGGAACCACTTTAGACTGGGTTTTTTGCCTTCTTTTGGATCAACAGCAAAAACATATGTGAGGAAGGCTGAACTTGATGGACGCAAGACTCTTTTCATCTAGGAAACTATGTAACTATGTAACCACCTCTTTTGCATGAAAATAATGCATGCGGACCATCGTGCATCTTAGAGTGCCCGGGTTGAAGAATGTAGGTTTCGCAGTTCTGTGGATGCTGTCAAGAAGGAGGACATCCTGTAGTAAGTTAGGTGCCAGGGTGTTGAAAAAGTTGGTAAATACTGGCAAGTCACTTTGGTCCACATTTTCAGATATTTCACAGATTCTGAGATTATTTTTCTGTGCTCTTCTATATCGGCCAGTTTTATTTCATAGGCCATCCACCTTTCCAGCTCAGTCTTTATTGGCATCCACGTAGTCGCCCATTTTGTAATCATTGTTGAATGTCCATGCACAAAGCTCCTAAAAGGTATTTTTGTAGATCCTGTATAGAGGTTTGTAAAGTAGCTAGAAGCTTGGACAACATATCATTGAGCATTTGTTGCATCACTCCCTGTGTAAAAGGAGGATGAGGTGCTGGAGAGTGTTGGGATTGGTCGGAGTCCTTCTAACCACCGTCTTGGCTCTCGCTACAAAGAAAATTGCCTTCTCCAGTTTGTCTGTATGTTGTTTAGTTTTTGGGTTTGCGACATTGCCTAAAATGTAAAGTTTTCGGGTATCAATGGCTCAATTGTAGGTCTCGTGAGTGTGGAGCTTAGTTCAGCTTGCAAGACAATCCCCCATTTCTTAGTGATCTTAAAATTAGTGTCACATTCTCAAGTGTCAGGGAAAAATACTCTGAGATTTTAGTGACTAAACTCTGAATTGTAAGTAAGTCTGATTTGCCCATTTAAAGGGATACTCTGAGTACCAAAACAACTTTAACTTGATGAACCAGATGGCATATAGATCATGCCCCTGCAACTTCACAGCTCAGTTCTCTTCCATTTAGGAGTTAAATTACTTTTATGTGTGTTTATGCAGACCTAGCCTCAACTCCCCTGGTTGTGACTGACACAGCCTCTATGAAAAATATGTTTATTTTTTCATTTTTAGTCTCTCCTGCTCTGTTAATTGAACTTTAATCAAACATGGGATCTTTCTTCTAAATTAAACAGAATGTGTAATAAAGGAACATGAACATGAGATCTCTTTTTACAGGAATTGTTTAGAATAGTCATATAACTCATACCCAAAGTAAGTGTGGCTAGGGCTCTATAAACAGTGAATTAACTGATTTTACTGTGAACTGTACACCAAAAGCAACTTTGTTAAGATAAAGTTTCTTCCGTGCTTAAAGGTTTCCTGTTTATGAAAATGGTTGTAATTTCTAAATGTTTCATACAATATTTTTGTTTAACCCCGGGAAATAAAGCTGAAAGTCTGCACTTCAATTGCATCTCAGTTATTTCATTTCAAGTCCATTGTGGTGGCATACAGATCTGAAATTATGAAAATTAAATTATGTGTCAGTGTCCAAATATTTACACACCTAACTGTATATATAATATTTCTGGACTTAACTGTATATATATTATATAAGAATTGCAACCATTTTCATAAACAGTCCCCTTGCTATACTGGCAGAAGCTAGGCACGCACTGCAGTAACCTGACCTCAGAATGTTCTCACTGGTATCAATGCCTTTAGCTATCTCCCACTCCCACAAAGGCACAACAATTCCTGCCTGTCTATCTGAATAGTTAATATGTCTGAAACTATCCTGCTTAGAATTTTATTTTTACTTTGACATTCTTTGTTTTTCACATTTCACCATACAAGACCATGGTATGTACATTTCAGGGTAATAGCAGATGGTATCAGCAGTATATCACAGAAATAGTACATATAAATAATAAAGATAAGTGTATAGAACTAAAATAAAAGATTGAACTGGGTTTTATTTTTTGTTACTATGGATGAAATAGTGTTGCTAGGAGCAAAACTGAGCCTCAAACTTGCCCATATGTTACTGTACATTATGTCTGGAATAGGAGCAATCAAACTAGGAGGTACACCTCAAAATAATCACACACTGAGTTGTATATATTGAGAACTTGATGTGGTGGGGGTGTATGGGAGTTATAAGGAAATAAATTAAAGACAAAACAACACATCAAAAGTGTTTGTGTGATCCACAAGGCCAGTAGGTATCCTCTCTTATGTAGGTCTCAGGTTGTTGCGGCAACATTTGGGTTGACATTGGCCCTTCGTGGGACGAATGGTGCAACCGTATATGTATCCCAGTCATGAGTAGATGCTGTAGGAGCAGAGTGAAGTGAAGTTGAGTGAAGCCTCTGGTAGGCCCAAAGTCCCCAGCATGGCTTCCGCAGCAGTGAGGTCCTGAATGGGTAGCTGCGTGCTGCCATGGGACACATAGAGTACACAAAATAGAGTCCATCTGTAACAGAAATTATGTGTCCGAAGGACGTCAGTAAAAGTGCATAGAGATCTGCTCTAAGCAAACGTACCAGCGGAAAGGTCGGCAAAGAAGGTGAGCTTCATAGACTCAAACGACTAAGGTGATCTCTCCCTAACAGCTGCTGTGACTGCAGCTTTATCTCTGCCTGATTTAAACTGTGCAACAACATCACGTGCCACTGCTGTAGGTGCTTTGGTTGGCTTCAGGTGCCTGAAAAAGCCCTGCAGCTGTATTTTCTCGGCCTATTTTGGCTTGAGTAAGGCAGTAAAGAGCCATCTTATGAAATTAGGTAGTTCGGCCTCCCCAATATCTTCAGAAATGCCTGTAATTTTGAGGTTATTTCTGCGGTGGGCATCCTTGAGGGTGGCACCATACCTCTTGGGATGAGTACTCCAGGGTAGTTAGCCCTGGTATATGGTCATTCACTATCTGTTCCACTGCTTGGAGCCGACCGGTTAGCCCTGATAGGTAAGACTGGAGCATCGACACGTCTGCCTGGATTGTGGATTGCAGTTCAGTCAGTAGGGCCTTCAATATGGCTGTAATGAATGGTGACGAGTCCATCTGTTGTAAAGCATTAGCAACTTTAGGCCGTGGTGGAAGAAGAATGTACTCTGCGTCACCTGATAACTCATCTGTAGCATCTAAGCAGCCCAGGAGGGAGTCCAGAGTCCAGAGTAGGAGTAGGCCCAGCCGCACTTCTGGCCTGGTGGAAAAGGTCACCAATATCGCCTCCAAACATGGGTTTGTCCAGTTGGGGTTTCTTAGATATGTGATCCATCTCTGTTAGGGCAAAGCTGGATCCGTTTTTCCTTGATGCGAGGTGTTAGATTGCTGTAAATAATCAGAAATCTCTCTCTTGGTCTCGGAGCTAATGAAGCACATGTCCATCCACTACAAAGGCTGGTCTCCACCCCTCCGCTTAGAAATTTTCTTAGAATTTTAAAAAAAAAATATTTATTTGACAAAATTCCCATAGAATTAAATGGTAATTTCTGTAGATAAATCCGTTGACTATGCTTTTTTCGATAAACTTTTAAAATTACTTTATATATATATATATATATATATATATATATATATATATATATATATATATATATATTTAATATTTCTATATTTTTGATATGTTGATATATTTTTATGTATGATATATGTTTAATATTTTCATGTTGGGAAAATTTTCTAAATATAATATTAAAACTTTATCCAGAAATCTTAAATAATTTGAAGAGCTTATCCAAAAATAGTACATTGAGACCAGTTTGTGATTAATTAAAAAAAAATATTAAATCAAGGCTATAATATGTTACTACAGGTAAATACATCTTTAGAACTAAGTCCAAATACAAATATCGGCCATTCTAAAATGCCTTGCAAGCTGGTGCTGGGATTTTGAATATTAATTAGAGAGCTGGTAGCTCTATGATAACATTCTGATCTTTCAGTATTTGACAGAACTCTGTTGGCATTAAAATCCTACTCAGATTGACCTGGTTTAGGTACATTAATATGATTACACATTGCTGCAACAATTAATATCAATTCTATAATTTTGCCATATGGTTATATAGAAGATACAAACCATTTAAATTGTGCCCAGCATGAATACATGGATAGTACATCCAATAGATCAATCAAAAGTAGCCTACAAATAACATGATGGGTCAGATATTATTGAGCTTAGTTACAGTTTAAGTATTATCAAGGTTCATGTATTACCATAAATACAATGTTTTTGTACATTTTAATATGACTAAATGAATGTGTATAAAACTGTATTGAGTTGCTAATTCATACATTCACGATTGTTAATTAATGTTTTTTTATATCTAAATCTAATATACATTTAAATCTAAGAGCAATATAATTACAGCTATTAAAAGTGTGCACATGGCAATTTCCTATTCTCTAAGTAAAATGCTGTGACATCAGTTTTTCACATTTGGGACAAGTTTTGCAATATATATTATTCCACTAAATGCAAATTGTAATTAGTCATCATTTATGTCTCATTATCTGAGCAGTTAATTCTCTGGATAATTTATGCTCACCTGATACTATTATTTAACAGTCTCATTAACAGCCGACATCAGGGAATCGTTCTGAAAAAAATGTCTTGTGTCAAAATCAGATAATAAATGTTGATGTTTCTAATGCATTCATAATGATATTAAGGAAATAAAATACACTTTAAGTTGCAACATTTAGAAAGGTATACATATTTATTGAATATTATTTAAAACAGATGTGACACAAAACCAGTAGCATTATACAGTACATAAATTACCAATAAATCAATGAATGCATTAAGGTGGACATTTGTTTTTTACTCAAAAGAAAAAAAGTGTTTATAAGCAATACGTGTAATTGAATGACAATTTCCAGTAGATGCTAAAAGGAGAACTGATTTTCAGTTGCCAGAATAAAATTCATTCCTTAATGCCATGTTAATTTGAAATTAAAACCATCTTAAATCATTTTGATACCTAATAACTAGTGATGTACCGAACTGTTCGCTGGCGAATAGTTCCTGGCGAACATAGCGTGTTCGCGTTCGCCACGGCGGTTGAACACATGCGCGGTTCGATCCGCCCCCTATTCGTCATCATTGAGTAAACTTTGACCCTGTGCCTCATGGTCAGCAGACACATTCCAGCAAATTAGCAGCAGACCCTCCCTTCCAGACCCTCCCACCTCCTGTACAGCATCCATTTTAGATTCATTGTGAAGCTGCATTCTTAGATAGAGGAGGGAAAGTGTAGCTGCTGCTCATTTGATAGGGAAATTGATAGCTAGGCTAGGGTATTCAGTGTCCACTACAGTCCTGAAGGACAAATCTGATCTCTGCTGTGAGGACAGCACCCCAAAAAGCCCTTTTTAGGGCTAGAACATCAGTCTGCTTTTTTTTTTCTGTGTAATCTAATTGCAGTTGCCTGCCTGCCAGCATGTGTGTCAGGCTCACATTGGATACTGTAAGCTAATAGCAGTCAGTGTCCTTAAAGCGGGTGCCAGGCCTTCAGCGTGTACTCTGCCAACCTCTGCAAGTGCACTTTGCCACTCATATCTGGTGTCTCTATAGCGTGCCTTTAAAAAGAAAAAATGTTTTTCACTGTAAGCTAATAGCAGTCAGTGTCCTTAAAGCGGGTGTCAGGCCTTCAGCGTGTACTCTGCCAACCTCTGCAAGTGCACTTTGCCACTCATATCTGGTGTCTCTATAGCGTGCCTTTAAAAAGAAAAAATGTTTTTCACTGTAAGCTAATAGCAGTCAGTGTCTTTAAAGCCGGTGTCAGGCCTTCAGCGTGTACTCTGCCAACCTCTGCAAGTGCACTTTGCCACTCATATCTGGTGTCTCTATAGCGTGCCTTTAAAAAGAAAAAAAGTTTTTCACTGTAAGCTAATAGCAGTCAGTGTCCTTAAAGTGGGTGTCAGGCCTTCAGTGTGTACTCTTCCAACCTCTGCAAGTGCACTTTGCCACTCATATCTGGTGTCTCTATAGCGTGCCTTTAAAAAGAAAAAAGTTTTTCACTGTAAGCTAATAGCAGTCAGTGTCCTTAAAGCGGGTGTCAGGCCTTCAGCGTGTACTCTGCCATCCTCTGCAAGTGCACTTTGCCACTCATATCTGGTGTCTCTTTAGCGTGCCTTTAAAAAGAAAAAAAGTTTTTCACTGTAAGCTAATAGCAGTCAGTGTCTTTAAAGCGGGTGTCAGGCCTTCAGCATGTACTCTTTCAACCTCTGCAAGTGCACTTTGCCACTCATATCTGGTGTCACTATAGCGTGCCTTGAAAAAGAAAAAAAGTTTTTCACTGTAAGCTAATAGCAGTCAGTGTCCTTAAAGCGGGTGTCAGGCCTTCAGCGTGTACTCTGCCAACCTCTGCAAGTGCACTTTGCCACTCATATCTGGTGTCTCTATAGCGTGCCTTTAAAAATAAAAAATGTTTTTCACTGTAAGCTAATAGCAGTCAGTGTCCTTAAAGCGGGTGTCAGGCCTTCAGCGTGTACTCTGCCAACCTTCTTCAAGTGCACTTTGCCACTCATATCTGGTGTCTCTATAGCGTGCCTTTAAAAAGAAAAACGTTTTTCACTGTAAGCTAATAGCAGTCAGTGTCCTTAAAGCGGGTGTCAGGCCTTCAGCATGTACTCTTTCAACCTCTGCAAGTGCACTTTGCCACTCATATCTGGTGTCACTATAGCGTGCCTTTAAAAAGAAAAAAAGTTTTTCACTGTAAGCTAATAGCAGTCAGTGTCCTTAAAGCGGGTGTCAGGCCTTCAGCGTGTACTCTGCCAACCTCTGCAAGTGCACATTGCCACTCATATCTGGTGTCACTATAGCGTGCATTTAAAACCAAAAAACTTTTTCCACTGTTATAGATTGAATAGCAGTTAGTTGTCTTCAAGCGGGTGTCAGGCCTACAGTGTGTACGAAAAGATATAACTGGTATGTGAGCGCTCCAATTAATTATGCAGATCTACATAAAAATCAAGATGAAAATATCAATAAACTTAAAAATGACCAATCTCGCCGAGATCACCACAATAACCACCATAAACCACAATTGAATGTACTGGGTGAGTCTTATCTGAATCAGAATACTCTACACATATATATAAGAGTATAACAAAATATCATTTATTGTATAATAAACTAATCATAAAAAATGAAACAACATCTCAAAATGTCCAGTATCAGATGTAATCGTGATGAATAGTAAGGGGCCCCTTATTCATATTCTTGTCGACAAAGGACTGATGTAAAAAATCCGAGATGTGCACATTAGCATAAAAACTATATGTGAACTCAAAAAAGTTCAAGCAGTAGGCTCCAGTCCAGTCCGTGAAAAAAAATATATAAGTGGATAAACGGATAGTGCCCAGACGACCAAGCCGTCTTACGGAGAGGGAGCTCAAACACCAGCCAAACACCCTGGTCAAGACTAAGAGGGAAGCGATAGGGATGGCCCCAAAGGTGAAAAATCACATCCAGATATGGAAAACTATGGGGATATCACTTCAGCAACTTACCCTATCCGTCCGACCATCGGGTGAGAAACTGGGAGCACATAAACTCCAAACCGTGAGGGCTGCAGGAAAAAGGCCGTTCTCGCCAGGTCGCTTGCCGAAAATCAATGGCGGGTCGTAAAGGACGAATCGGCTGGGAAGTTCAAATCCGTCGGCGGTGTGGTGAGGTAGCAGACAGCACGTCTACGCGTTTCGTCCTAGCTGGAGGACTTTTTCTCGTAAGGGACTTATGTACCGAGGGGCAAATTTCATGGACGGGACCTTAAGCTTGATATGTTTTGTGGAGAGCCACACCCTGTCACCTGGAAGATATACAGGATTAGCGCCCCGTTTTTTGTCAGCTTGGGCCTTTGCTCGTAATGAAGCTTTCTGCAGAGCTGAATGGACGGAATCCCAGGTGTCATGAATAGATTCCAAACGGGTGTTCAAGGCAGGAATTTCCGTGTCTGAGAATTCAGAAGGAAAAACAGCGGGGTGATAACCCTGATTTACAAAGAATGGACTGTGATTAGAAGATTCATGAGTGGCGTTGTTCCTGGCGAACTCAGCCATGGGTAAGAGCTCATACCAGTTAGATTGATTGGTATTTATAAAGCAACGTAAATAGGCTTCTAGAGACTGATTCGCCCTCTCTGCTGCTCCATTAGTTTGAGGGTGATATGCCGACGAAAAGGAGAGTTCAATGC
Source organism: Pelobates fuscus (assembly GCF_036172605.1). Classification (NCBI taxonomy): domain Eukaryota; kingdom Metazoa; phylum Chordata; class Amphibia; order Anura; family Pelobatidae; genus Pelobates; species Pelobates fuscus. The sequence goes on from NC_086317.1 coordinate 482,715,151, forward strand.
CTAATTGCTTACAAAAGGAACGCCAAAACCTAGAAACAAACTGGGTACCTCTGTCAGATACTATGCTTTTAGGTACACCGTGCAACCGAAAGATCTCTCTCAAGAATATTTGAACTAGATCTTGAGCAGATGGTAATTTTTTAAGGGGGAAAAAATGTGCCATCTTTGTGAACCTATCGATAACCATAAGGACTGTATTAAACCCGTTTGAACTGGGTAGATCCACAATGAAATCCATGGCTAAGTGGGTCCAAGGAGCACTGGGTATGGGCAGTGGTTGTAAGAGTCCAGGAGGCGATCTAGGAGGAACTTTAGAAACGGCACATATTTGACATGCCCCAACATATTCTTTGATATCATTTCTAAGAGCAGGCCACCAAAACCTCCGGGAGATGGCAGAGAGGGTCTTGTGAACTCCAGGATGGCCTGCTGTGAGGTTGTCATGGAACAAATCTAGTACCTTCTTTCTAAACTGAGGTGACACATACAGTTTGTCCGGAGGTTTTCCCACAGGTGCCTGAGTTTGATCCGCTATTATGGCACAGAAGAGTGGAGAAGACACTTCGGTAACTGTAGTGGCAATGAGGCATTCAGGAGGTATAATAGGATATATCACCTGTTCCGGAGCTTCATCTGTCTCAAACTGCCTAGAAAGTGCATCTGCCTTGGTGTTTTTAGTACCAGGCCTGTACGTAATTATGAAATTGAATCGGGAGAGGAACAATGACCATCTAGCCTGACGAGAGGACAGTCTCTTAGCGTCCCCGATATAAGCCAAATTCTTATGATCCGTAAAGATCAAAAGTGGCTCTTTGGAACCTTCCAAGAGATGCCTCCATTCCTTAAGGGCAAGTACAATGGCCAAAAGTTCCCTATTCCCTATGTCATAATTCTTCTCTGCAGGTGTGAGTTTGCGAGAGTAAAATCCACAAGGATGTAAAGGTGTATCAGGACTTTCTCTTTGAGACAGAATGGCTCCAACTCCTGTCTCTGATGCATCCACCTCTAGGATAAATGGTTTGGTTGGATCAGGATGGGTCAGGACAGGTGCTGAGGAAAATAAAGATTTTAACAATTCAAATGCCTCTCTTGCTTCTTTGGGCCAAGATGTACAATTTGCTCCTTTTTTGGTTAAATTGGTTATAGGGGAAATCACGGAGGAAAAACCCTTTATGAATTTGCGGTAGTAATTCGCAAAACCTATAAAGCGTTGAGTGGCTTTAAGGCCCTTGGGTAATGGCCACTGTAAGACTGCCTCCAGTTTACGGGGATCCATCTGGAAACCAGACGGAGATATAACGTATCCAAGGAATTGTATCTCCGTTTGGTCAAACTGGCATTTTTCCAGTTTACAGTAAAGGCCGTTCTGTAACAGGGTTTTCAGTACAATTCTCACATGTTCGTGATGTGTCTCTAGGTCTGGGGAATAGATGAGAATGTCGTCCAAGTACACTAGAACGAACATGTGAAGGTACTCTCTTAGGACATCGTTAATAAAATCCTGGAATACCGCTGGAGCGTTACATAATCCAAACGGCATAACCAGGTATTCGTAATGTCCCATTCTGGTGTTAAATGCGGTCATCCATTCGTGACCGTCCTTAATCCTGACTAGATTGTATGCGCTTCGGAGATCGAGCTTGGTAAAGACTCGAGCTCCCCTCAATCTGTCAAACAGCTCTGATATAAGGGGAATAGGGTAGGCATTTTTTATGGTAATCCTATTCAAACCCCTATAATCAATACAAGGGCGTAGGTCTCCTTCTTTTTTAGAGACAAAGAAGAATCCAGCCCCGGCTGGTGAGGAGGACCTACGGATATGACCCTTTCTGAGAGCATCTTTAATATATTCCTCCAAACAAAGATTTTCCTGGGGGGACAAGGCATAGACTCCTCCCTTGGGAGGCATAGTCCCTGGTAATAAGTTTATGGTGCAGTCATAAGGTCTATGAGGAGGTAATCCTTCTGACTGGACCTTGTTAAATACCTCTTTCAAATCCATATACTGCGGTGGAATTTGTGTGGTCAAGGGAGGTGCAACAGGAACATTAATGGTACCAATAGGTTGTGGGATTTGCTTAAAGCAAACACTTTTGCATCTCTCACCCCAACTCACAATCTCTCCTTCAATCCAATCCAAACGTGGATTGTGTTTCAGGAGCCAAGGGAAACCGAGTATTATCGGAACTGTAGGTGAAGATATGATTTGAAAGGTCATTTCTTCAGAGTGGAGAATACCCACTGAAACAGTGATTGGCAGAGTTTCGTGTGTGATGAAAGGCTGGGTAAGAGGCCTTCCATCAATGGCCTCGACTGCTATCGGTTTCTCTTTATGTCTTAAGGGCAGGAGATGTTTTGCAGAGAATTCTTTGTCTAGGAAATTCTCCGCTGCCCCAGAGTCAATCATAGCCTCACACTGAACAGTAGTGTTCTTGAAAGATAAGGTTACTTTGACAAGGAAACGGTTCTTAGTCAATTTAGGGGACATATACATCACACCTAAGGTCGGTCCCTGTACGTGCCTTAGGTGTGCAAGTTTTCCGGCCGAACCGGGCATGACGATCTTAGATGTCCCTTCTTGCCACAATACATACATAACCCCTCGTTACATCTGTGTTGTCTCTCTGCCTCAGTGAGTTTAGCGCTACCCAATTGCATGGGTTCAGGTTCTGGAAGAGGCGTTTGGCTACTCACCACTGGGTTAGAGAAACGAGGGGCTATGGACAAATTAGAACGTCTGTTACGTTGTTTGTTTTTCTCTCTCTCTCTGAGCCGGTTATCAATGTCTATCATGTATGCAATAAACTCATTAAGATTAACCGGAAGGTCTCTAGCTGCAGTCTCATCTTGTATACTCTCAGCTAGACCCTCAGAGAAAGCAGCCACCAGACCACTATTGGTCCAATCAACCTCAGATGCTAATGTCCTGAACTCTATTGCATAATCGGCTACAGAACGACTGCCTTGCTTGATTCTCATAAGGGCTTTGGCAGCGTTCTTCTCCCTGCCTTTAGGTTCAAACGTAGCCTTAAAGGCCGTAAGAAAAGTATTGTAATCACGGGCTACTGCGTCACCACTTTCCCATAAGGGGTTAGCCCAGGTCAAAGCTTTTCCAGTTAATTGGTTCATCAGATAGCCTATTTTTGATCTATCTGTTGGGAATGAACCTGGGGAGGCCTCAAAGTGGTATTCAATTTGGTTTAAAAAACCTCTGAATTCCATAGAATCACCTCCATAGCGAGGGGGCGGTGACAAGGTTATGGACGGTGGTTTATGTGGTACGGGAACCACTACAGGTGGCGGAACCACAGGTGGTACCGGAGGGACCTCTAAATAGGCAGTCCTCTGGAGCAAGGTCTGAAATGCCTGGGCAAATTGGTCTAACCTGTGGTCCATATCCTCCACCCTACTCTCACATGCGATCATATGCTTGCATAGTTCTGCAGGATCCATGGCCATGTCGTAATGTCACGACTAGTAATGTGGTCCAGCACGCAGAAACTATGTAAACATATACATAAGTAAGAAAAGGAAAATAATAGGATAGAGCGTAAACCGGACCTTAGAATGGCCGGACTAATACGCTAGAGACAGAGAATGGTCAAAGGGAAAGCCGAGGTCAAGGAAGCCAGAAAATACTCAATACCGATTAAACAAGCCAAGTCAGGGAAACCAGAGATCAGAATAACCAGGGAAACGCCAAGGATCAGGATACCAGGAAATCAGAAACACAGAATTAGCACTTTCAGGAAACCAGGAAACTGAAACCACGACATGGCAAAGTAATGGAGAAAGCTAGGGGTTTAAATACCCCTCTCTAGGCTATGATTGGTCAGAGGGCGACCTCTGACCCCAAAACGTGCGTGTGCGTTGACGTCGTGACGTCACGCACACGTTAGTATAATTTTCGGGGGCGGAGCTACTCTTAGGCGCGACCACGTGGTCGGCGCCATGTTTGATTCGGGCGTGATGCCCGGAAGAACGGAAGGAGCGGTTCCCGGCTCGCCGACGAGCAGGTAAGCTTGTGTTGTCGGCGTGGCCGTGCCAGTCGGGCACGGCCGTGAGGCTCGGCGGGCCGGTAACCGCAACACATACATCTTAACATCAAAGCACTCAAGCCCCTCAGCCACAACAAGGCCAGTGTACATTGGGATGTCATTAATATAATATTTAATATATGAGGTAAAAGCTTTTTTATCCAAAGAGAAATCTCACTGTCATTTTGGAGTCACATGGGCAATTTCCCCATTTTGTGTCAAAATTAGAAAATTGCTCCTAATTAGGTTTTTCACCTTCTTTTGGATTAACAGCAGTAATAGAGATATGTAAAATGCTGTAGTCACCATCGCTGGAACCATATATATGCTGCCCTTCTCTCTGGCAGCTGTTTTAGTAACTGTTGGCCTCCATTTTCCCCAGAGTTGCTCCACCTTTGGCTTGGCTATTATTATGTGTAACTGGGTTTGCTGTTGGGAGTTATAAAACTGCCTGTTTGTGTATGTTTAACACCTTGTATGATTTTCCAAATGTTTCTTATGTCTAGGTCACCCTGTGCCCATTGTAGGCATATTTGCTTTCCTGTCAAGCTGACACTTTCTACAACTTGGTGGATTTGGACGTGGAGCATGTGCAGCATCACCTATTGATTGTTCATGATCTTGCGAGCCTGTACTGTGCCATCTTTTGGGTGTAAAGATCTTGGCACAGTTACATGCACTACCTGAATAGCAAGGCGTATTAATGTAAACATTCAGTTAGATTTTCTTATTATGTTTTATGCAGCCAGGGATGCATTTCCTGTCCGTGTCTGTCTTCTCCGCTCCATTATTAATAGTGTATGTGGTATCTGAGTGCCTGCATAATTCCCCATATTAATATGCTTGTATTGAGTGTGTCACCATAAGTGAAATGTAATGTGCATATGGGGCTAGCCCTAAATGTAAATAAAGTATTGTTTTTTAGTTCCATTGGGAACTGTGTGTCCTGTTTGGTTTATTCAGGGATCCCAGTAACAGAGTTTTCTGACCTGTTGGCTAGGTGCACTGGTTCCTGATTCCTTTGGCAAGTTAAGTAAGAGCAAGGACGGAGATCCACAAGTGACTTTGTAAAGGCAGTAGCTGATCACAGTCTAGGCAGAGCTGTTGGTACCTGCTTGGGAGAGGAACATAAGAGGCAAAGGCAGTGGAAACGATACCTGCCTGGAAGAAGAGAGCTGAAACTCCAGTCAAGGTTGGATCTGAAGTGGGTTCCAGAGAAAGAAACTCTGGCTGACTTATTTAGCCAGAGTACAGGTGCTCTGTCACAGCTGAACCTGAATGACTTAAGATTTTCTTTTCCGTCTCTATTACTATGTTAATATGTAGCCAATGATCGGTTTCTGCCCCTTTTCATGGAGACAGTTTCATGAAGATAATTTATGACCACTTGGATAGCTTTCTACTGGAGTGCTGATTGTTGCACGTTGTGTTAAAATAAAGCTGCAGCGATATACACATCATCAGTGAAGTTCTAGCATTTGACTTCAGAGTGCTAGAATTTGAAAGATTACAGGAAATGTGGAGCTATTAATATTAGCTATTTGACCTGGTGGTCAATCAAGTAGCCTACTTAGGAAGCCCCCAGCAATGGCCGTTATGTGCAAACCTTGCAATTGCACAGGAAAAATAACTACACTCAAAAAGCTGGGCACACTCATAACTGTGAGTTGTGATACTAAACATCATAGATCATTTCAAGGATATCTGGATGAACATCATAGATCATTTCAAGGATCTCTGATTCAATCAGCTACTCAGGTCGCATTGTCATTTACTAACTTGACCTGAAATTCCACAAATCTACAAAATCAATGACAGTTTGGTGCAAATCAGCTCACCATATATTTCACGCTTTGAGTTTCAGAGGCATGCTTCTATATATTGCCTTTATTATTATTATGGTCATTTATATAGCATCAACAGATTCCGTAGTGCTTGCCTTTAAGAGTTTATGATCAATAAGAAACATGCAAGTAATTTTTTGGATGGGTGTGATTCTAAAACTTTGCCATCAATGAAGCACTATCTATGCGTGGACCAACTTGATTTATTCTCAGGTATTAGTTTCAGTAGCAATTCACCAAAAGTTTTACATTTTTACAGCTAAATTAGAATGACAATTTCTTCATGTACCAGCAATAATTATCCCATGTGAAAATGATTTAAGATTCTATATGTTAGGAATGCAAAGTTGTATTCCTAACACAAGAGTGCCCTCTGGTCCCTCTGGGCCCACCCGCACACCCCTCACCCCACCCCGGGGCATGTAAAGGATTGTATTAATGCTTTCTTAAGGGGATTTTACTGATGCTGGATGTCCTCATGCAGAGCGTGATTATGTCCAGCATCATTTAGGCGACCTGGAGTCCATTAACATCCAGGAAGTGCCTCTAGTGGCTGTCTGATTGACAGCACTAGAGGCAGTCTTGATCCTGCAATGTAATCATTGCAGTTTCTCTATAACTGCAATGTTTTCCATTTCAGGACTAAGTGGGACTGGGACACTGCATCCAGACCTCAACAAAGAAATTAAGAAGTCTGGGTGACTATAGTGTCCCTTTAAGGACTGACATTTATTTTGCAACTCTGGCAACCAAAGTGCAGTTCTCCTTTTGGCATCTACAGGAAATTCTCATTCAATTACCAAATATAAACTTATTTCTTATAAAGAAAAACACTATATCAAAATTATATGTATAACTCTACCTTCATTTGTGCATACATTAATTTATTGGTAATTTATATAATGTATAATGTTACTGGTTTTACGTCACATCTGTTTTAAATAATATCTAATAAATATGTATACATTTTTAAATGATGCAATTTAAAGTATTTTGTATTTCCTTAATATCATTATGAATGCCTTACAAACATTGCATTAATTATCTGATTTTGACACAAGACATTTTTTTTAGAACGATTCCCTGATGTCGGCTGTTAATGAGACTGTTAAATAATAGTATCAGGTGAGCATAAATTATCCAGAGAATTAACTGCTCAGATAATGAGACATAAATGATGACTAATTACAATTTACATTTAGTGGAATAATATATATTGCAAAACTTGTCCCAAATGTGAAAAACTGATGTCACAGCATTTTACTTAGAGAATAGGAAATTGCAATGTGCATACTTTTAATAGCTGTAATTATATTGCTCTCAGATTTATATAAAAAATAAATAACACTTAACAATCATGAATGTATGAATTAGCAACTCAATACAGTATTCTACATATTAATTTAATCATATTAAATTTACAAAACATTGTATATATGGTAATACATGAACCTTGATAATATTTAAATTGTAATTATGTACATGAATATCTGACCCATCATTTCATTTACTGTCTGTTTTTGGCTGATCTATTTGATGTACTACCCATGTATTCATGTTGGACACCATCTAAATGGTTTGTATCTGGTTTGTATCTATATTACCATAGGGCAAGCATGTAGACTTTCTATTAAGGGAATTTGATGCAGTAATGTAAGGTAATAAGAAGAAACTGTTCTAAAATGATTTGACCGTTTGCAATGAGGGGTGAACCAGGTCACTGCTGGCATGATACCCACTATACTATGCGGCAGTCATAATGTTGGATTGTTGGCTTAAGTCATAAGCAATTGTTTTTGTAATTCTTTCTAGATTTGGAAGTAGGAATAAATGTACAGTAATAAGGAGAAATCCAAGCTCACAAAGATCTGTTCTCAAAATAATTTTTTGGCCTCATACTATTAATGCTGCAACTCTGACTTATGAAGGTGTATTTATTGCATGGAATTAAGAATATTTCTACATATTCCAGCTCCTGCAGATGCATTTGGTATATGCTGATAGGGCACGTTTTTTTTTTTTCTCACTGAAGGATGGCTATTGATGCTACACACTGGATGTGTGGTAAAGCCTTGTTCTTCTCAAAGTGCATAGGTTGAGTATGAGGCCAATTGCCCACAGACATATCTTTCTTTCATTTTCTGGTAAATCCCTAATTTTAAACTTCATATGACTCCTGCTCCCCATGTTCAATAATATAATAATAATATAATAATAATAATAATAATAATAATAATAATAATAATAATAATAATAAGATAGCGGAAGAAAAAGATTAGTCAATTATTCTAAAAATGATTTGTCTCCCTTCCATTTTCTTTTAATACAGATATGTAGTGATCTTATTTTGACAACTCTGAACTGTCATTGCAAATTATGGCTGACATTGCACTGCCAATAGGCCAGGCAATTGTGTAACCATTTTGCATGTCATCACAAGTCCTCTTTTTATCTACTGTTTTGGCTTGAATTAATATTTCTCGTTATCGAAATTTGGCTGAATCCAACAGCTACATTCTGTTAAAACATAAAAAATTGTCCAAGTAAGTTCTAAAGGCCCTCTTGGTAATTCATAATGCTTTTTATTGTGCCTATGTTTTTATTTCTGAAGAAAGAATAATGAAGAGTTTCAAAGAAAATTATCAACGCGTTAATTTTATTTTGTATCATCTACTTCCACTCTCATTAATAATTATTCATGGGAGGGGGTACCTATGTCAGGTGAGGAGGTAAGTGCCATAGACCCCTAGCTACAGGAGGACTATTATCTTACCCTTTTATAACAGAAACTTGACCTTCAATGTTCCATAGTGGGGGAGGGAAAGGGGGAATTGATCTTATTGATAGGGACTATACCACAGAAGCATGCATGTGTTCTTGGTTCAAGTGGTTATGGTGCCAGGAGTGCCCTGGCATCCCACCAATGTAAGGAGTTAAACCATTTTACAATGGTGTGACTTCTTAACTGGGGTCTGGTGGGCTATGTTCCACACCTCCACTACACCAGGCAGAGAGCTGGAAGCTTTCTGTCTGGTCTAAGACTGTACAAGGCTTGCTCATTGAGTGAGAGATCAGCTAACCTTCACAGCCATTGCCCTAACCCTTCATTGCATGGCTTAGTTCAGGAAAGTTAATTGAAGCTATTGAAGCTCCTGCATAGGACATTCAAGTATAGCACAAAAGAAGTGGAGGTGGGCAGTGACACCCAGTTGGCCTCAAGTTAGAAGTCAATCTGTTTTAAAAAAAAGATTAACTTATTACAATGTGTGGGGGGACCAGGTCATTCATGACACTATAACCACTATAGGGAGCTTTAGTGGTTGTGGTGCTTGTTGTGTTCCATGGTGCCACCCCATGCCATCGTGCTTCGAGTATCTACAACAAACAGTGTTTTTTAAGGGGGAACTCCCTCCTCTACAACCTCCTTCACTAGATAGACAGACAGACAGACAGACAGACAGACAGATAGATAGATAGATAGATAGATAGATAGATAGATGTTTCATTTTTTTTTTTACTTTTCCTCTTGTTTTTTTCTATATTGTTTACTTCTTACTTGATTTGTAAATAAAATATAAAATCAGCATATAGTGACTGTCCCTTAGCCACAAATCATCTATTCTTTCCATCAATCATCTAATTTTTGGTGCCATGATCAGAGTTAGGGGCCTCAGTGGAGCAGAGCCCGCTGCAAGGTCATGGAGCGCCGGCCAGTGATTGTCAGTGACCAGGAACCAGACAGAGACAGAACTAGATGCAAAAACACCTTTATTAATAAATAACAAATAAATAACCAAAAGCAAAGTCCAGGAGGCAAGCAGGGGTCAGTCACCAGAGCGGGTAGTCAGACAAGCCAGGATCAGGAGCATGGAGAACAGCGGAGTCAGGAACAAGGCCGGAGTCAGGAACCAGGAACAAACAGGAAACACAGGAACAAGGAGACTTCTGGGGAACAGGAAACCATGCAAGGGCAAGGAGGTTCTGGGATTTGTTGCTTAAATAGGCTGAACTGATTAGCAGCAGGGTTGATTACTACTCTTAGGTGAGTAACTGTGGCAACATGCTGAAGGAGCTGATAGTAATTACAGCTGAAAACTTAAACAGAAAGGGTTGCTGTTTAAAACAGCAAAGAAACCCTGACAGTGATGCAGCCTGGAAGAGGACCATGGCAGGGAGCAAGAGTGCTTTATGAGCCAGTCGCTGGCTCAGGTGGCAGTCGAGGGCCTGCAACAAGTACCCAGGAGAGGTGGAGGTCCGCTATGTCAGAAGGAACAACAGTAGGACGTGCAGTAGGGTAGACACCGGTGGCTGGGGTCTTCAGCAATGGCTTAGGCAGTGAGGGTGCACAGCTGAGGCCTACAAGGAGGATGTTTGGTGGGACCAGCTTCAAGGCACTACAGGAGGATACTAAAGATGTTCGGGAACTGGCTCTGAGGTTTCTGTGTCCTGGCCAGCGTTTTTGGGGAAAAAGTGCCAGATGAATGTTAGTTGCTTTTTTTGTTATGAGGATGGGATTTAGTACACCTAGAGAATCTGTGGGGAGCTGGCCTTGTGCCACTATGACAAACAATGTAAGCATTACTTGGTGTCAGGATTACTGTATGATCCAGCACGTAGAACTGTATAGCACGGATGACAAATAAGTAACGTATTACCGGTCCTTAGAATGGACGGATTTAACATACATAGAAAAGTCAAAATACTAGCCGAGGTCAGGGAACACAGAAAGGGACGCAGCGATGAGGAAAGCCAGGAGTCAGGATACCAGAATATAGAGAATCAGGATACCAGAATATAGAGAAGTCAATAAACCAAAGTGAAAAAACAGGTAGAAAACTATAAACAGGAACGCGCTCTCGGACAACCACAAGGGAAACCACGACAGGGCACTGAGCAGGATAAGAACTGGGCCTAAATACCCCTCCTCTAGATCTGATAGGCTGTAACCGGCCTTTGACCCCAAAGTCAGTTACCTGGCCCCATTTGCATAATTGCTGCTCAGCATTAACCCTTCTGTGGATTAGGTTGCTGCTCGGCACAACTTTTCCTGTGTGGACAGTAAATGTCATTAACCACATTTTTATAAGCGGATGAATACGTGACACTTGGCAGCTAATGAGGGTATGCAGTGTGATCATTATGGCCCTTTCGAGGAGCAGAGGTGCAGGGGGCAAGTGCTTCCTCACGGGCCTTAGGGAAAAAGGAAAAATGCTGGCTGTTTATCGACAGCCAGTGTAAGTGGATATCCTCGTGCAGATTTAAGCACAAGTGCTTTAGATGTAAGGGAACCCACAGCCTCTGCAAATGTTTTAAGGGGGAAAGGCAGGCGAGTAGGGGTACACAGGGGAGAACACAAGTGAACCGAGAAGAGATGCTGCCGTGGCTAAGCAGCTACAGTAGGTGGGAGGATGCGCAGTTCCTCAACCAGGGCTTTTCACGTGGGGTTCCAGATACCATTTTTTTCAAGGTGTCCTTGAAGAACTTTAGGTCAGTGGCTGTTTTAATGGAAGTAGTGAGCAATAAGTTGAGACAGGAGGTTAGTTTTGGACCAATCGCTTATGTTTTGTTGGAGGTGATGCCAAGGAGGGAGACGGGTAAATTCCGCCTGATCCACCAAGTCAACTTTGAGTTGTAATGGGAGCTATGTTCAGTGTACTACACCTTCTTTGAGTCAGTTTTAACCTGGTCAGGGAGGCTGGGCTTAGGACGCTATATGAATCAGTGGATATTGAGACGGCTTTCGGTGAGGGCCAACATCTCCGAGAGTGCTTGTTTGGGGACAGTTTTATATTGCTGTGTGTTTGCCAGTGGGGTGTTTCATCTCCATTGTCTAATTTAAAAATTTAGTACTTTTCTGGATTGAGTGGTCAGAGTTGGTGCGACTTCCTGGTTCTTTGCCTGGCCAAATTGTGTGTTCGTTCATGTGATGAACTGGACCTCGTCACGGGTTCTTGGAGGAGCATACTTGCCAGCCTCAGTTACCCTGTGGCTATGGTCCCTGTGTTAAACCTTGGTTGAAGAACACTATTTGTGCCTGTGTGGGCTTATACCAGGAACAATTCGAACTTTCAAATCGGCACTTCAAACTCCCGAACTTCGAGGAACTCAAATCGGACACTCAACGGCGCAAACACCGCTAAACCATTACCTTCCATGGATGTTCAGCTATTCGAACGGGAGTCGAACGGCGTTCGGTAAAAAGAAACTCACAAACAAGAGACATATAATGACTTTATCCACAAACGGCTACGTTCGTTAATTCAGCCTGATTCTCTGGAACTGTTTTGGGCATGGGACCATGCATGCAGTCTGTCAAATTATGACTTCCATAGAATTCTTGAACCCTTGAACTGATCTGGGTGATTTTTGGATATGTTGCTCACCCAGATCAGGGCTATCATGGGATGTAACAATTGTGGGGATATCCTGTGTTTTGGGGGGACTTTTGGGGTTTTGCAAAATATGTGTTTTTTCTGCCTGGAGATAATTGAATTGATACTGTATCTGACTCAATTATCTCCCAGGCAGAGGGAGGGGTTGTAAGTTTGTTATGGGAGTGTCGTGCATTTAATCACTGTTCTTATTGATCTGTGTCTTTGTGTTGGAGTCCCCAACAAGGTCCATGTGGGACTACCCCTTGCATGGGGATTGTCATAAAAGGCCAGTGTGGCACCATTAAAATTCATACCTGCTTAACCCTCAACATGTAGCCTCATCTGGTAATTGTAGGGCACCGCTATACAGCTATACCACTAGTTCTTATAAGCGCTTCACAGAGGCCTTCCAACTGAGTCCCTGGATCCTGGAGTTTGGTCCAGGGTGGGAAGGGATGGCAAGACCCCAACCAAGCTGCGGCGGTTCATGGGGTCTATGGTGTCCGGTGCGGTGCTTATGGTCCTCAGCATCAGCTAAGAAGCATTGATTGGCGGAGGTACCCGGTCAGGATGCCAGGTGGTCTGTCACAGTTCACAAATCACAGGACTGCTTGCATGTCTTGTGGACGATGCAAAGAGTGTCTGGATGGCAGCAGAGAAGACTAAAATTCTGACCTCTTGCCTTGTTTTTTTGGGTTTGGAAATGGTTTTGGGGTGCATTATTGCAAGTGGATAAGTTGCAAATGTTGAGAGAGGTGCTGATGGGTGTGTTGAGGGCAAATTAGGTTACGCTTCAGCAGTTATATTCATTGATTGGAAGGCTTAGTTTCACCTCACTGTGGCAAGGAGGGTCTTCCAGCAATCCCTCTCAAAAGGCCGCAGCGGGCATCCGGGAAGGACACCACTTCCTGAGGGAATCGTGGGCCATCAAAAGCGTATCTGCTGGTATGGGACGGCTTTCTGATGTTCAGGGTTGGTCTGCGAGGCCTAGTTGCGAGAAGGGGGTTTGACGTTGCAAAACGTAGGTTGCGAGAAGGGGTGTCTCGTCATTCTGTTACGCTCGTGTGCTGGAATTTGAAGATGGTTCTTTTTTGCAGTTTAGAGAGTTTATTGTTTTAATTGTGTTACATGAGGTTATAATGTGGTGTAGTAAACCAATCTGTTAATATCATAATGTTTAGTGTTCAAGAATGTTGATTCACGGGGGCGGAGCCGGACCGCTGGACAGATCAGACGTGTCCCGTCTGAGCTCTGGCATCTGTGCCAGAAATTTGGAGCCAACTCCGTGCCATCAGCAGCCACCATTTCAAATCGAAGCTCACTATACTCACAGGATGAGGGCGCACACGGTGATACCGCTTCTGACCCGGTACGGCACTGGAGTAACCCGAACAAGGTCTGGGGCCTACACGAGCTTGAGCCGGGGTGAGACGGCCGCTCCCCCGGTTCTCCGAACGGCGTCCTGCTGTCCCCCCCCCCCTTTGGACCGGCGGGGGATATCCCGGTCCCCACGGGCGACCAATGCGGACAAATGCCTGACCCCAGCTCAAACTAACCCGCAAAATAAGACCCAGATGGCGCACACCAAAATGGCGGACACCACGCAGCCACAAGCACAGGCAGAGCGCGAATCACCACGGAACGTCCATGCACCCAAACGGCAGAACAAACACTCAAACTCTGCAAGCCCCCGAGACACGCCAACTACCCTCCCCAAGCGGCTACAAGCATCGGCATTAACACACAGGCGGAGAGACAAAGAGCGGGAAACGCGGAGGTCCCACCCGGGCACTTCAATTGCACAGTGCACACACAGTCACGAATTTAGCCCATTCAAGTGCAAGTCAACCGTGGGATTACCACTAACACACCAGCTACAGGTGCGGAAGATCCGATGCTACAGGAGGAGACCCCATGCCAGGTTCATCGATAATCCCTACACAAGAAAGAAAGCGTCCCTCACCGGCGGTTCGCGGCTGCAGGTCCCCAGGACAGTCCAGGGCCCTGAGGAGGGTTTACCAGAACTTTGCTACTACACCGCTTACGGCCCCCTACGCCCGCCACTACCAAGCGTAGGCATCGGCTAACCCTGGACACTATACCCAGCACTTGTGAGCTGATTCATTTTTGCAGTAGCGGAAACCACAGAATGCACTCGCAGCCCCACACACCCATCGATTTACCTGACAACTGAGCAACACCATTCGCACCCAGAGAGCATCTAACGCACATACCACAACACAGCGTTTGACAGACTCACGACACCACAGACGACCATATTACACACAGGCCATGACAACCCCCACGACTACTGACATGGACCACAGACTTATCTAGGGGAGTACCAGCAGACCAGACACACCACACATTGGCACCCGTGGCAGACTAAGATAAAGGCAAACCGTACAGCCCAAACGACACAATAGAGACCAAACATTCACGCGACCATAGCCTGTAACCATTTACCACTATGAGGTACAAACACTAGTGAAGCTGCATTTAATTCAAACTAAGCTTGTTATACTCTGCTCCTATTGCTAGATCTGCCAATACACTAGGTGAATAATGTTGGAGCACTGCATATCTACTTGTTATAATAATAATAATATAAAAATGTGCAGATCTTCTGTATGCCATGTATGACCATGTATGATGACAATAAGCCTGTGACTGCTATTGTGGCAACACGGCTAGCATGTAATATCTTGCACGCAAAAATAAAGAATTTAAAAAAAAAAAAAAAGAATGTTGATTCAACTGGAGTGAGGACTTATCAGACATGTGTACAGATCCCAGCCCTGAGCATAGATATATTGTGTTGACTTTAAATGATGAAGACCATACGTTTATGAGAAGGAACACCTAGAGTAAAAGTCGATAATTCTGTTTTTTTTTTTTAAATGTAACTCATTAATTAGCTTGTTAGAGCTTGTTTAGTGTAAGAAAGGGAATTGGATACTTATTTAACTTGCTTATGAACTTCATTTGTTTTTTTAAGAATAAACATTTTGGATATTTCTCTCTCATTCTCTTCTTCATTCTCTTCTGTCATGTGGGAGAAATCAGGCAAAGGGACAAAGAGCATTAACCAGAAAATAAGACTTTAAAGAGATTAATGCACTTAATTAGGAGAGCAATTTGCCTTGGGATTTAATTACCTCTTATCAAAGACTAATCCCCAAATGGGTTAGATACGGGTTAAAATGGATATAAAAAAACTAACATAAGTAGGGAATCTTATTCACTTACTACAGACCCTTACAGTGAGCTACAATGACATTCTGAACTGAATGTTAAAGATGAAGAAAGAAAGACACCAATAACATTACAGAGAAGATGGAAAACATATCCACAATTAGCACACGTTTTTTTCTTCTCGGACTTGTGGAAATGGAGAAAGAGAAATATCTCTGTATTATACTCTCATTTGGAATATATCTTATCACTATGCTTTTGTCTATTGTGATTTTGTATAATGTCTGCATCGAAGCAAATCTCCACGAGCCTATGTACCTATTTATATGTAATCTCCTTTTCAATGGGATGTTTGGTAGCACATCATTGTTCCCAAAAATAATAATTGATTTGTTATCTGGATCTAAAATCATCTCTGTTGCTGGGTGCTTCATTCAATCATTTTGTATGCACACATTTGCATCAGTAGAGGTATTCACATTTACTATAATGGCACAGGACAGATATTTGGCTATTGGAGAGCCTTTGAGATACCCAACACTAATGACAAATGGAAAAGCACTGAATTATATAGGTATAATTTGGATAATTGCTATTATCCTTGTCCTTATACCTGTGATAATGACTATGAAACTTCCTCTGTGTGGTAAAAACATAAACAATGTGTTTTGTGATAACATGTCTCTAGTAAATTTGGCTTGCGGTGACAGTTCCTTAAATAACATATTTGGAGCAATTGAGACTTTTATTGTATATATGGTTGCTCTGATGATTATAATTTATTGTTACATAAGGACATTTCTGATCTGTTTGAAGCTCTCGAAAGATGCACATCAGAAAGCTGTCAGTACTTTAGTAAGTCACCTGATTGCGTTTTCATGTTTTACAGTTGCAACTTTGTTTATTGTGTTGCGTTACAGACTGAACAGTGGGTCTATTCCTATGTTCGTCCATATATTACTCAGTTGTATGGGGATTGTTACCACTACCATCGTAAATCCTTTTATTTATGGAATAAGGACAGAAGCTCTTAGAGTGAAAATTCTCCAGAACCTATTAAAAATATATGCTCGGTAGAATATTAAAGAGGGGTTTGAATTCTAAAACAGGGTTGCCAGAAAATGTGTAGTTCTCAGAGTATTTCTGTGCTATGGATACATTGGATATTAAAAAACTCAAGATTGGGTGTCAATGTTTTGGAACCACTTGTCAAGAGTCAGAATTATGTTTCATCGGCCTGTAGGAACAACATTTTCAGAAGTTCTTTTCTCCCTCAAATAAAAAAATAATAATACTATACAAACCAAAGACCTAAATACATATTTTGTTCATGTTACTGCATAAATACTCATGTACGTGGTCATCCCTGGAAAGCTGCCAATTGCCTGGCTCAATGTTTGTCCATCAGTAACTCAATCAGTGTGACTGTGATGATGCAGAGAAACCGTACCACCTCTTCTGATATCTTACCACTTACTTCTGCTATAAAACACATACAAATATGAATTTTCAAGCATTGTGGCGTGCACATGTAAATAAAACCATTTCAGGCAAGGCTCACAATTTAAAGTCCTAATCTAAACTAAGTCGAGGTCTAAACGTTATTCATGACTATTCATGAGTTTTTCATTTAAGGCATGTCGACATGCAGTGACCAAGTCTCCTGTGAGTCATTTGAGGACAAACCACCTTTCAGATTTTGTACAAAAACATGGGGCAAAACAATTAAAAAAACAGATGAAGAAATCCAAATTGCTATATTTAATCCCAAATGACACAATTCATAATTCCTATGCAGAAGAAATGAATTCCAGCCAGTTCATCCAAATCAAAATCCTCTTAATTTACACACAAATTAATTAATGTGGAAAATAAATTATTGGCAGACAAATTGATTTGTTCAGGTGCTATTTAAAAGCAATATGATTCAGATTAACTGGCTGAAACTAATATTTTCACAAGTCTAGAGTGCACTAATCTTGTATGTCTATAGGGTTATCCTCTAATGCAGGGGTTCCCAACCAAGGTCCTCAAGTACCCCCCACCAGTCCAGAATTTAGGGCTAACCCTGTTGTGTCTAAAAAAAATGTTTTCATTCTTTCTAAAAACACCTTAGATACAACTGGGTAATAGGTAAATCCTGGACTGTTAGGGGGTACTTGAGGACTGAGTTGGGAACCACTGCTCTAAAGGAAGAATTGCTGAGAATTTAAAGTAATTTCAAATTAAAGACCAACAAGCAAATTCTTTTTTCAGTTTTTTTATTACATTTGAACATCTCTTTGACTTTGTAGCAAAACCCATGTTAGTGAATAATCCTGACGGACCTTATTTGTGTTTTTTCAAGAGGGTAGAACATTTCAACAATAACTGTAAACTATTTTGCTCCTTCCTTTGAGAAGTCATTTTTCAACTGACTAACGTCTGTCTATTGAACAAAAACTAATATTTTCAGAAAATGTTTTTTTCTTGTTCAGCAATTCCAAATCACAGAAATGGACATTCATAACAAACTAACAAGCTATGCTACTTTCATAGGTTATGGTTATATCAGAAGCATATTGGGATACTAAAGTTAAAGTAAATTCACTTCAGTCTATAAAAATGTGAACATATTCACAACGTTGCCCCTTCTATCATAACTGTGCACATTGTTCTCCCTTTTTCCCTCCAAAAATAAAAAATAAAAGTGTGTTTTACAATCGATCACGCTTTTTTACCACTGTTATAGAATTATACATGTCCAGGAACTGTTTAAACACCACCCTTAAGTCCTGTTTATCTATTTAGTAGTCACCTTTCAAGCTTGGTTCGTCCCACTACCTTTCTCTCACCCCTCCTCTCTTTTGGTTGGTTTATTCTTCATATAACCGTCATTTCAGTAGTTAAAAAAATAAAAATAAAATTAGGATATAGGAATTATAAGCCCCCCAATAAAATCAGTTACACTATGCGGGGTGACTAGGTTATATCATGATGATGAAAAAAAAGAAAAAATCATGCTATGTACAATTTCCATTTAGGTGAAGATACAAACAGCTATATAAATTATACCCAGTTTAAAAAAATTAAAAATACCACCAACTAGGTAAAGTTTCATAGGCTTCTTTGCCTTAGTTGAGTTGTCCTTATTTATTTATTTATTTATTAAAAATTCTTAAGAAACGCAGTCTTATTACCCATAGGGTCTCGATGCGCATACCAGCAATAAAAAACAGACAAAACAATATCCAGCAAACAACAGCATTATAATCACATGCATTTGGACCAGGTTAAAAATTTTCATGTCATCCCGTACGCCTGAGCAAATAAAGCTGTTTTTAAGCTCCAGCGGAACTTCAGTAGATCATTCTCAAGTCTTAATGTCAGAGGCAGGGAGTTCCAAAATTGCGCTCCCTGAACTTCACTCGTTCTCCCTCCGCACTTTTTCTTTTTAAAATTTGGAATCTTCAATAAGGCTAAATCAGCCGATCTCAAGGATCGACTGGGAGCATAGCGTGTGAATTTATCCTTCAGATAGTCTGGTCCCATACCATGGACTGCCTTAAATACCAAACAACCATTTTTAAACAGAGCCCGTTCACGAACGGGCAGCCAATGCAAGGCTCTTAATGATGGAGTGATATGGTCATTGCGGGCCACACCCGTAAGTAGCCTTGCAGCTGCATTCTGTATCAACTGTAGCTTGTGTATGATGTTCTGAGGCAGTCCAAGGTACAGAGCATTGCAGTAGTCCAATCGGCTACCGATGATGGCGTTGACCACCGAGATTTGATCAGAGGAGGCAATGAATCTAAAAATAGACCTCAGAAGCCTCAGGTGGTAGTGGCAAGAGCTTACCACCTGATTAATCTGGGGCTTCATTGTCAACCTGGAGTCGGAAATGACTCCCAGATCTCTGACCTTGGTGGCAGGACTCGGAGGTGGAGAAAACGAGTCCGGCCATGAGGGAAAGATACTATTCACCTCCTGGTTACTGAAGATGATGCATTCAGTTTTGGAGCCATTAAGTTTTAGATAATTGGCTCCCATCCACGACTGGATATCCTGTAGGCAGGAAGAAAGATTGATTTGATCCTCCTTTTTCTTGGCCAGGCGAAAATACAACTGGGTATCGTCGGCATAGATATGATAGGGAAGCGTGTGGCGGTGGATGATATGGGTCAGTGGCCTCATATAGATGTTAAACAGGATTGGAGATAAGGCCGAACCCTGGGGGACTCCACATGTCAGGGAGATGTTAGAGGAGTAAAATGTCCCCAATTTTACCCTTTGAACCCTGTCGTGGAGAAACGAGGTCACCCAAGCCAACGCCGTGTCATCCACACCAGCCACAGTAAATAGCCTCTCTGTCAATCTATCATGATCGATAGTATCGAAGGCCGCCGATAAATCCAGGAGTACCAGGGCAATTTCCTCCCCTCTGTCCAAGGCCCACAGGAGATCGTCGTGGACTTTAACCAGGGCAGTTTCTGTCCCTCTGCCAGGTCGAAATCCCGATTGGAAGTCATCCAGAATGTGATTAGACTCCAGGTGAGGCTGAATTTGCCATACCGCCGCTCTCTCGATGATCTTGGCCAAAAAAGGCAAGGTGGAAATAGGTCGATTGTTGCTCAACTCGGAGCGTGGCACAGTTGGTGTCTTCAGCAGAGGGATAACCACAGCCTGCTTCAGAATGCCAGGCACAACTCCGGTGGCAAATGACATACTAACAATGTCTGCAATATAAGGGGCCAGAACATCAGCGGCATCCTTCACCAGCTGAGCAGTGCAGGGATCCAGCGATGAGGACGATGCCCTGAGAGACTTGAGGATGATCAAAATCTCGGGTGTACTAACGGGTTTAAAATTCGAGAACATCGAACCATCATAGGGTGTAAAAGTTTCTGCATCAGGTTCCACCACTATGTTGCTCCTAATTAGATCTATTTTTTGTTTAAAAAAGTGAGAAAGGGATTCGCAAAACTTTTGAGATGTTTCTTCTTGGGGAAGCGAACAGTTAGGATTTGCTAGGAGGTTTGTTGTGCGAAAAAGCTCTGCCGCTGAGTTTTTCGCTTTTGTAATCTTATCTGTGAAATATTGTTTTTTCGTATTTTTAATACTAGATTTATATAATTTTAAAGATTTTAGATATTCCAGTTTAAGGTCGGCATTGTAATCTTTTCTCCACCGTTTTTCAGCTGCTCGACATCGCCATTTCATCTCTCTGGTCACCTGATTAAACCAGGGAGGGTTTTTATCTACTTGTCTTACTAGACAAGTTTTTTTCATAGGGGCTAGAAGCTCTATTGATTCTTCAATCACTGAATTAAACAGTAAGATTTTCTCTTCTACTGTATGGGAATCATGAAATTTAATGGGGTCCATTTTGCTGGAAAAAGTTGTGCTAAGAAGAGGTCCGGTGACTTTGGAAATATCTCGAGACCATGTGCAGATATTATTTCTTTTTGGGATGTGGGGGATTTTCTTCATTTCAACACCTACTGCCTCAAACTTGATCAAATTATGATCACTCCAGGCCGTGGGTTGAGGAGTAGCAGTCGAGGAAATCAACCCATTGTGAAAAATCCAATCTAGTGTATGTCCGGTTCTATGTGTAGGGCCGGATACTGCTTGATTATACCCTATGGTTTTAGCGTAGAGTATTAAACTCTGGGCATGAGAGTCCGTAGGAGAATCAGCCCATAAGTTAAAGTCTCCCAAAATGATGGAGGAGGTAAACTTGAGACTTATAATAGTTAGCAGTTCAGATATCTCCTCCATAAAGACGGGGGTACTAGTATTGGGCGGATGATAAATAAGAGCTAGACCTGCCGTTTCCCTCTCAGTGCGCTGCCATAGGAGAGAGAGATATTCAAATGTGGTAAAGGATGTCACCTCCATCTCAATTTCCCTGATTTTAAGGTGTTCTTTAAAAATAATCGCAATCCCCCTGCCTCTTCTTGTGGCTCGATTGGTCCTGCAAGGCCAACTCCCATCCTCACGCTCAGCGGTACAAAGCCCAATGGTCCAATGCATAGCTGGAGCCTTGCATCATGGTATAGTCACTTACATCAGTGGCATCAAAGCCCCCATGCGCCAAATCATAGGAAGAGTCTCTCAAGCCATCTGGCATTTAGTTAGGGTCTCACCTGTCACCAAACTAGTTAGAATAATATAATGTTTCCACTTGGCACTAGTAGTAGTTAGCAGACGCACCTATATCTATCACCTTTACATATCATTAATCATCTGTTTCCTTTAAAACTGTAGTATGTCTTATGCCTCGTTACACGGAGATGACCTCTTGCTTACCAGCACCCCATCAAGAGCCAATTCTCCTACGAGACAGATCGTAGTAACCAGTCCAGCATCCAGCTCAAAACAATAACGAAAGGACCGGCCCCAGTAGTGAATGTAATATTCAAAAAAGCATATCAAAATTACACAGCATGGTTTCATCTCTGGTAGCTTCTAGAGCTACAATAAACAATAGGTTGGACAATCTGAAAACCACTATCCGAGCTACTATTCCGGATATCCAGCAACCCATAGCCCTTACAAAACAACGTTTAGGAGGTGATTCTAACCCTTTACCTTCAAAAAACACTAACATTTTTAACCCAGTACATCTGACCCTGCAAAATTTAAATCAAGACATTTTAGAAGGTAAAGACGTTAATTTGGCCTCCCTCATTGCCTCACAGGACGTAATTGGAAACATGTCCTACAACTTTGGCGATCTGTCCATGGTAATGAAGTCTAGAGATCCCAGACTTAACAAGAAATTAAATATTTCAGAATTTGTTTTGGCTTTTGGCTTATTTAGGGATGTGATTTGCTCCTTATATCCTCACCACAGAGAGGAACTGGATTTGTATATGCACCAACTGGACCTTGGTTATAAATATGGCGGCTACGCTTTTTACGATTACCATAAGTCCTTTTCAGAAAAACTGCCGCGACATTGGCCCAGTTCAATATCCATACCGACTGGGGCCAACTGGACACAGTTATTTTGTAGACATTATGCAGGTCTTAAATCACCAGTTTGTGCTTTATGTTCCTCGGCCACCCATGCAGCAAACTTCTGTCCCAACGATGAGGCAACTCCTTCCACTAGTAATGACAGTACTGAGTTCACACCTAACACTGCTCAAAAATGGTTAAAAGATAAATTGGCAGACCAATTGTTTTTCTTGGGAATAATTTTAACGTGGGTGGTTGTGGTTACAGCGCCTGCAGACTTCTTCATGGATGCTTGCTATGTTTCAGAGCTCACACTAAAACAATGTGTCCGAACAAATTGTTTCAAAAGAAATCACTTACATCAATAAATGTACATAATTTGCACAGTTACCTGACTGATTATCCTTCCTCACATCTAGTTGAATTTCTAATCTCTGGTTTCTCTTTGGGGCTTCACATTGGTTTTATGGCTCTACCTTCAGGGATACTAGAATGTCCCAACCTACAATCTTCAAATACAGATACCATTAGCTTAACAAAGAGATTGATAATAGTTTTATGATATGGCCCTTCACTACACCACCCTTCACTTCCTGGGGGACTAACCCCAGAGGAATGGTCACAGATAAATCTAACAACAAAAAGATTGATTATCAATTTCTCAGCCACCCACTCATCCCCTACCCCTTGTCTAAATGCATTAATTTCATTGGAAGACTTTTCCTTAGAACACGAAAAAATAGATGACGCCATTCAAGACATTATTCACATGGGTAAGGGAGTCTTGATTAGCAAAGTGGACAACAAAAATGCTTTAAAACTTCTACCTTTACACCCATCACCTATCACACTTGCATGCCATCAAATGGGAAGACAAACACTACTTCGCCACAAGACTGACTTTTGGTTCCAAAAGCAGCCCGAAACTCTTTGATATTTTCACTGAACCTTAACATGGCTCTTACTTAACAAACGCAGATGTCCAATAATCATACACTATCCAGACAATTTTCTCTTAATTGAGCCTCACTACTCCATACCAACCAGTCTAATATACATACTTTCATTATTTAAGGAGTTAGGTGTTCTGGTAGCCACAGATAAAACAGAAAGCCCTAATATCTAAATTACTTTCCTAGGTATCACACGTAATTCTGTATCCATGCAAGCTAGCCTGCCTCAGGATAAAATAGATAGAATTCTGACATACATTGATTACTGCAGCTCTCGTGGGCCCTGCACTAGAAAGGAATTGCAGCTAAATTGCACTTCTTTTTATACTGCATCCACATTTTAGGGGTTCTGAATAATGCAGCTGATCCACTGTCACGTTCTAATTTACATAACTTTTCCAGACACCACACATCAGCAAATATTAAGCCCAGAGACCCGCCACAGTTCAAAGACCTAATTATGCCTTAAGTTTGTTGTTGAGTCAGAGCATAGCACAGAGCATAACACAGGCAGAGTTGTCTACCAACACTATGAAAACGTACGCTAGAGCTTATGGCATTTTTAAGAAATTTGTGTGTGATTTCAATATAATAAATATATTTTGAATTGAAACTATGGTTCCTTTTACAACTTTTTGCCACATTTCCCTGAAGTTAGCCTACAATACAATTAAACTATACTAAACAGGCATAAAACACTACATTTTGACACTATACCCCAACAACATTCCCATTTTATCTTCATATCTGGTGAAAAGTGTACTGAGAGGTATTCAAAGTCTAAAACTCCAAACACCAACCAAAAGACTCCCTATAGACAGTACCATATTTAGGAGAATCTCTGAGTTAACCGATAAAAGTCCCTTTGATAACTCCCCCAATATAGTAATTAAGTCAGCAGCTTACCTTGATTGATTATTGATATGGCTTATTGTGTCCTGAACACAAGTGGAAGGCGTAAGCCTGAAATTGTGGGAGGGATTTGGCAGCCTATTTAACCCAGGTAACCCTATCTTACCTGTCGTCGACGATTTTGGATGTTCCCCTCCCACCTCACTCATTATTAACATTCCAATAATCCCTAAGGTGAGCCCTCTTTTATTGCATGCCTAACCTTTCGTCGGTTTCGCCACACATTGACCGGCTTATACCATATCGATTCACATACATTAATTATCGATATGGCTTATTGTGTCCAGGATCCAAATATATATATATATATATATATATATATATATATATATATATATATAAAATCCAGAGAACCCCTGCACTCCAACTTCAATAAGAGAAAATTTTTTACCTGGTGCTCTGGTGGCAAAACAATACAGGATACAAAATTACCGGCACTCAAGGATTGAAAGTTGCTTAAATCTTCATTTATTTCGAAGGGAACAAAATCGACGTTTCAGCTCCTCACAGGAGCTTTCATCAGGACACAAAAGTGTCTTGATGAAAGCTCCTGTGAGGAGCTGAAACGTCGATTTTGTTCCCTTCGAAATAAATGAAGATTTAAGCAACTTTCAATCCTTGAGTGCCGGTAATTTTGTATCCTATATATATATATATATATAGTGCACACAAAATAACATGGGCACACTCAAATTATACCAATCAAATAGCAAGGTCTTAGTGTCGTCATAAGCAGATGATATTTAAATTGGCCTCAAAAGGAAAAAACAAACATACAATAGTGTAGATGGGCAAGAGCAAGGCATACAATAAAATAACACATTCCAAACTCCACTCCAGTCAGCTCAGAGAGCGTGCGTTCTGACTCTGCTCCCCATTGGTCTCTAAGATGCCACTTGCGATCCGCCAATATGGAGCACACCTTACTTATTATATCCTCGAAGCTGTATTGGTCCGCAGTCCACTAACCACAATGTCCACATTGTCCACAGTGTAACGTTCAATATTTTTAGTATACATCTGAAATGGATGCGTAGTTATAAAACAATTAAAAGTAATCAAATGAGAATAATTAAGTAAACTGGATGGGGGATATATATCACACATATATCATAAATATTATAATTATATATCTAAAGCTATAAATATAAATGGACAATAAATACACATGCTCTATTTAATACTTCTCAGCAAACTTTCAAAAATTAAAGAAAAATCTAAATAGAAAAGTACAATAAAATATCAGTATCTTTTATCTCAGATTTCTACATTGAGTTCATGCATACAAAAGACCTCTTTGAATATGAAACCTACTCCAATCTATTAAAAGTTAATCATGCGTTATAGATTGAGCAGTGGATCTCTTCCTATCTTTGTACATGTTATTCTGTGCAGTGTCGGTATTGTAACCCCTGCCATCATAAACCCTATCATTTATGGAATAAGGACTGAAGCTCTAAGACAAAAAAATTATCCTGAATCTACAAAAAATAAATATTCATATAAATATTCATAGCAAACACATAAGAAAATGATTTTAACTTTGAAAAATTATTTCATATTTTTATATATTCTGTGCAAAGAGCAAATTTACACTGCACATTTACACTAAAGGGGTTCAGGTCAGGATGTCAAAATATATCTAATGAAAGAAGAAAAGATTTCAGATATTGTTATGATAAATGATGATATGTTAGTTTGTTCTTATTAGCTTCTTAACTTCTTTTGCAAAAATGATGTTTAGCTCAGACTCTCCTCAATCAATGACCATAACATTAAAGCTTATTAAACAGGTACAAGAAGAAAATGTATGTAAATAGAAATTCAGATTGCACTCTGTGCACTAATTAGGACTGGACATGTAATATTGTTTTAGATGTGGTAATCTGTGCCCAAATTGAGATATGTTTTCGATGGTCAGACAGAGAAGGGATAAAATACATTCTTTTGTGTTGATACATCTTAGTTTCATTTTGAAAATGGGTGTAAACTATAATAAAATATTTTATTTTTATGATAGATATGATATCTATTATCAACAGGGATGTATTTAGACGAAGCTTAGGGAGACTTAGGGCAGCACAATGTTGGGGACCGAAATATTTGAAAGGGTAATAACAATAATATTTAATTCCTTGTTGCTGCCATATTCTTCCAATTTTGTCATCATAAATCCTGAGCCCTTTAATCCAGTTTCCAGGCAGCAAATTAACAGCTCTCCATCTAAAACTTCACTACGTGCTGCACTATGCTGCTCTGAGTGGCCTGCAGCATTGCTATAGGCAGCAGGTGTCATGGTGTGCAAACAGGGAAGAGACTGTTCTAGATTAATTACATCTCTCCTGTGTCCCACTACTAGACACCAGGGAATGTCCTTTCCTCCACTCCTATGACATCAGAGGTACAGTGAGGGAAAAAAGTACTTGATCCCCTGCTGATTTTGAATGTTTGCCCATTGACAAAGAAATGATCAATCTATAATTTTAATGGTAGGTGTATTTTAACAGTGAGAGACAGAATAACCAAAATAAAAATCCAGAAAAACACGCCAAAAAAAATTGTAAATTGATTTGCACGTCAATGAGTGAAGTATTTGACCCCTTCGACTTAGTTCTTGGTGGCAAAACCCTTGTTGGCAATAACAGAGGTCAGACGTTTCTTGTAGTTGGCCACTAGGTTTGCACACATCTCAGGAGGGATTTTGTCCCTCGTCTTTGCAGATCCTCTCAAAGTCATTAAGGTTCCAAGGCTGACAACTCGAACCTTTAGCTCCCTCCACATATTTTTATGCCTTCTTCTGCCTCCTTAAACTCTTGCGTGGTCATCTTCCATGAGGGCAGTGGTCAATTCCACCTTGTTACGATGGCCAGGGGTTATCACTCTGGCTTCACACAAATCTTGTAACATTGGTCGTTTTAGGGACGTGTTGCTATCTGTGACCCTGGATAAAAGAGGGCCCGCAAGGAATATGAAACCTATCCTTGAGTAAGTTTTGTTTACTACGGAGTAGTATGAGAATGTTCTTTCGTTCTGGTGACAGGTTCTCCAGGAGTCGTATAGCTCATATTGACCTATTAGTTTGTTTAGAGCTTTGCTCTGTGATTTTACCGCTGAGTGTCTGGGAGCCGTGAGGCTTAAGGTGGTATTCACATGGTGATCCAAAGGGTGGTTGAGATCTCGGCAGAGCACAACCGAGGCCGTATGTAGGGCAGGTACTTTGTGCATAAAATTTCTTTGATTCACATTTTGGCCATAGAAACTAACTATGACATATGGTAAGTCATTAATTAGGCATTGTAATACAACGTATCTTCCCTGTCTATCTTTTTTGAGGTGGAGAAACTCCACGGTTAGGGACGAATGAAGGAGGATCGAGACTCCTTTCAATTTGGAGGTATGAGTGGCGTGATATTGGTAGGGAGTAATCCTGTAAGCCAAAATACGGAACTCTAGTGGTGACAAAGTGTGTTTCCTTTAGGCATATAATGTCGGCTCTAATACGTTTGGCTTCCTCTAGTACCATGCACCTCTTCTGAGGGATATTTAACCCTCTAGTGTTATGGGAGTATATTCTCATATTATGGGTTTATTATAGAGGTAGCTCGTTGTGACAAACTAAACTTCACCACTGACTTTTGGAGGGACATTTTTGCCAGCCTCCTACCCTGTGACAAAAAACCCATTGGGCCTCTTGGACTTATAACAGGCTCTGTTTTTGTAATTGGGGCTATATGGATCATTTACCGAACAGCGCACGAACCAGAGACCACCCTGCAGCTAATTAAGCTTAATTGATACAGGGTTGCAATTTCCACCTCTGTGGTCTAAGTGTTCGTCTGGGTGGCCGCAATTCTTATAGACGACTAGTGATATACCGAACGGTTCGCTGGCGAATAGTTCCTGGCGAACATAGCGTGTTTGCGTTCGCCGCGGTGGGCGAACACATGCGCGGTTCGGTCTGCCCCCTATTCGTCATCATTGAGTAAACTTTGACCCTGTGCCTCACGGTCAGCAGACACATTCCAGTAAATTAGCAGCAGACCCTCCCTTCCAGACCCGCCCACCTCCTGGACAGCATCCATTTTAGATTCATTCTGAAGCTGCATTCTTAGATAGAGGAGGGAAAGTGTAGCTGCTGCTCATATGATAGGGAAATTGATAGCTAGGCTAGGGTATTCAGTGTCCACTACAGTCCTCAAGGACTCATCTGATCTCTGCAGTAAGGACAGAACCCAAAAAAGCCCTTTTTAGGGCTAGAACATCAGTCTTCTTTTTTTTTTCTGTGTAATATAATTGCAGTTGCCTGCCTGCCAGCTTCTGTGTCAGGCTCACAGTGAATACTGTGCCCACTTCCCCAGTGCCACCACCCATATCTGGTGTCACAATAGCTTAAGCTTGACATTTAAAAACTATTTTATTTTTCACTGTAATAGATTGAATAGCAGTTAGTTGTCTGCCAGCTTCTGTGTCAGGCTCACAGTGGATACTGTGCCCACTTGCCCAGTGCCACCACTCATATCTGGTGTCACAATAGCTTAAGCTTGACATTTAAAAAGAAAAAAACATTTTTCACTGTAATAGATTGAATAGCAGTTAGTTGTCTGCCAGCTTCTGTGTCCGGCTCACATTGGATACTGTGCCCACTTGCCCAGGGCCACCACTCATATCTGGTGTCACAATAGCTTGAACTTGCATTTAAAAACAAAAAAATGTTTTTCACTGTAATAGATTGAAAAGCAGTTAGTTGTCTGCAAGCGTCTGGGTATCAGGCCTTCAGCGTGTACTCTGCCAACCTCTGCAAGTGCACTTTGCCACTCATATCTGGTGTGACTATAGCGTGCTTTTAAAAAGAATAAAAAGTTTTTCACTGTAAGCTAATAGCAGTCAGTGTCCTTCAAGCGAGTGTCAGGCCTTCAGCGTGTACTCTGCCAACCTTTGCCAGTCCACTTTGCCACTCATATCTGGTGTGACAATAGCGTGCCTTTAAAAAGAAAAAAAGTTTTCACTGTAAGCTAATAGCAGTCAGTGTCCTTCAAGCTGGTGTGTTAGGCCTTCAGCGTGTACTCTGCCAACCTCTGCCAGTCCACTTTGCCACTCATATCTGGTGTGACAATAGCATGCCTTTAAAAAGAAAAAAAGTTTTTCACTGTAAGCTAATGGCAGTCAGTGTCCTTCAAGCGAGTGTCAGGCCTTCAGCGTGTACTCTGCCAACCTCTGCCAGTCCACTTTGCCACTCATATCTGGTGTTACAATAGCGTGCCTTTAAAAATAAAAAAAAAGTTTTTCACTGTAAGCTAATGGCAGTCAGTGTCCTTCAAGCGAGTGTCAGGCCTTCAGCGTGTACTCTGCCAACCTCTGCCAGTCAACTTTGCCACTAATATCTGGTGTGATAATAGCGTGCCTTTAAAAAGAAAAAAACGTTTTTCACAGTAAGCTAATAGCAGTCAGTGTCCATCAAGCGAGTGTCAGGCCTTCAGCGTGTACTCTGCCAACCTCTGCCAGTCCACTTTGACACTCATATCTGGTGTGACAATAGCGTGCCTTTAAAAAGAAAAAACATTTTTCACTGTAAGCTAATAGCAGTCAGTGTCCTTCAAGCGAGTGTCAGGCCTTCAGCGTGTACTCTGCCAACCTCTGCCAGTCCACTTTGCCACTCATATCTGGTGTGACAATAGCGTGCCTTTAACCCCTTAAGGACACATGACATGTGTGACATGTCATGATTCCCTTTTATTCCAGAAGTTTGGTCCTTAAGGGGTTAAAAAGAAAAAAAAGTTTTTCACTGTAAGCTAATAGCAGTCAGTGTCTTTCAAGCGAGTGTCAGGCCTTCAGCGTGTACTCTGCCAACCTCTGCCAGTCCACTTTGCCACTCATATCTGGTGTGACAATAGCGTGCCTTTAAAAAGAAAAAAAACATTTTTCACTGTAAGCTTATAGCAGTCAGTGTCCTTCAAGCGAGTGTCAGGCCTTCAGCGTGTACTCTGCCAGTCCACTTTGCCACTCATATCTGGTGTGACAATAGCGTGCCTTTAAAAAGAAAAAAACGTTTTTCACTGTAAGCTAATAGCAGTCAGTGTCCTTCAAGCGAGTGTCAGTCCTTCAGCGTGTACTCTGCCAACCTCTGCCAGTCCACTTTGCCACTCATATCTGGTGTGACAATAGCGTGCCTTTAAAAAGAAAAAAGTTTTTCACTGTAAGCTAATGGTAGTCAGTGTTCTTCAAGCGAGTGTCAGGCCTTCAGCGTGTACTCTGCCAACCTCTGCCAGTCCACTTTGCCACTCATATCAGGTGTGACAATAGCGTGCTTTTAAAAAGAAAAAATGTCTGCCAGCTTCTGTGTCAGGCTCACAGTGGATACTGTGCCCTCTTGCCCAGTGCCACCACTCATATCTGGTGTCACAATAGCTTAAACTTGACATGTAAAAACAAAAACATTTTTTTCACTGTAATAGATTGAATAGCAGTTAGTTGTCTGCCAGCTTCTGTGTCCGGCTCACATTGGATACTGTGCCCACTTGCCCAGGGCCACCACTCATATCTGGTGTCACAATAGCTTGAACTTGCATTTAAAAACAAAAAAATGTTTTTCACTGTAATAGATTGAAAAGCAGTTAGTTGTCTGCAAGCGTCTGGGTATCAGGCCTTCAGCGTGTACTCTGCCAACCTCTGCAAGTGCACTTTGCCACTCATATCTGGTGTGACTATAGCGTGCTTTTAAAAAGAATAAAAAGTTTTTCACTGTAAGCTAATAGCAGTCAGTGTCCTTCAAGCGAGTGTCAGGCCTTCAGCGTGTACTCTGCCAACCTTTGCCAGTCCACTTTGCCACTCATATCTGGTGTGACAATAGCGTGCCTTTAAAAAGAAAAAAGTTTTCACTGTAAGCTAATAGCAGTCAGTGTCCTTCAAGCTGGTGTGTTAGGCCTTCAGCGTGTACTCTTCCAACCTCTGCCAGTCCACTTTGCCACTCATATCTGGTGTGACAATAGCATGCCTTTAAAAAGAAAAAAAGTTTTTCACTGTAAGCTAATGGCAGTCAGTGTCCTTCAAGCGAGTGTCAGGCCTTCAGCGTGTACTCTGCCAACCTCTGCCAGTCCACTTTGCCACTCATATCTGGTGTTACAATAGCGTGCCTTTAAAAAGAAAAAAAAGTTTTTCACTGTAAGCTAATGGCAGTCAGTGTCCTTCAAGCGAGTGTCAGGCCTTCAGCGTGTACTCTGCCAACCTCTGCCAGTCCACTTTGCCACTAATATCTGGTGTGATAATAGCGTGCCTTTAAAAAGAAAAAAACGTTTTTCACAGTAAGCTAATAGCAGTCAGTGTCCATCAAGCGAGTGTCAGGCCTTCAGCGTGTACTCTGCCAACCTCTGCCAGTACACTTTGACACTCATATCTGGTGTGACAATAGCGTGCCTTTAAAAAGAAAA
Source organism: Pelobates fuscus (assembly GCF_036172605.1). Classification (NCBI taxonomy): domain Eukaryota; kingdom Metazoa; phylum Chordata; class Amphibia; order Anura; family Pelobatidae; genus Pelobates; species Pelobates fuscus. The sequence goes on from NC_086317.1 coordinate 482,746,838, forward strand.
AAGTTTTCACTGTAAGCTAATAGCAGTCAGTGTCCTTCAAGCTGGTGTGTTAGGCCTTCAGCGTGTACTCTTCCAACCTCTGCCAGTCCACTTTGCCACTCATATCTGGTGTGACAATAGCATGCCTTTAAAAAGAAAAAAAGTTTTTCACTGTAAGCTAATGGCAGTCAGTGTCCTTCAAGCGAGTGTCAGGCCTTCAGCGTGTACTCTGCCAACCTCTGCCAGTCCACTTTGCCACTCATATCTGGTGTTACAATAGCGTGCCTTTAAAAAGAAAAAAAAGTTTTTCACTGTAAGCTAATGGCAGTCAGTGTCCTTCAAGCGAGTGTCAGGCCTTCAGCGTGTACTCTGCCAACCTCTGCCAGTCCACTTTGCCACTAATATCTGGTGTGATAATAGCGTGCCTTTAAAAAGAAAAAAACGTTTTTCACAGTAAGCTAATAGCAGTCAGTGTCCATCAAGCGAGTGTCAGGCCTTCAGCGTGTACTCTGCCAACCTCTGCCAGTACACTTTGACACTCATATCTGGTGTGACAATAGCGTGCCTTTAAAAAGAAAAAACATTTTTCACTGTAAGCTAATAGCAGTCAGTGTCCTTCAAGCGAGTGTCAGGCCTTCAGCGTGTACTCTGCCAACCTCTGCCAGTCCACTTTGCCACTCATATCTGGTGTGACAATAGCGTGCCTTTAAAAAGAAAAAAAAAGTTTTTCACTGTAAGCTAATAGCAGTCAGTGTCTTTCAAGCGAGTGTCAGGCCTTCAGCGTGTACGCTGCCAACCTCTGCCAGTCCACTTTGCCACTTATATCTGGTGTGACAATAGCGTGCCTTTAAAAAGAAAAAAAACATTTTTCACTGTAAGCTTATAGCAGTCAGTGTCCTTCAAGCGAGTGTCAGGCCTTCAGCGTGTACTCTGCCAGTCCACTTTGCCACTCATATCTGGTGTGACAATAGCGTGCCTTTAAAAATAAAAAAACGTTTTTCACTGTAAGCTAATAGCAGTCAGTGTCCTTCATGCGAGTGTCAGTCCTTCAGCGTGTACTCTGCCAACCTCTGCCAGTCCACTTTGCCACTCATATCTGGTGTGACAATAGCGTGCCTTTAAAAAGAAAAAAGTTTTTCACTGTAAGCTAATGGTAGTCAGTGTTCTTCAAGCGAGTGTCAGGCCTTCAGCGTGTACTCTGCCAACCTCTGCCAGTCCACTTTGCCACTCATATCAGGTGTGACAATAGCGTGCTTTTAAAAAGAAAAAATGTCTGCCAGCTTCTGTATCAGGCTCACAGTGGATACTGTGCCCACTTGCCCAGTGCCACCACTCATATCTGGTGTCACAATAGCTTAAGCTTGACATTTAAAAACAAAAACATTTTTTTCACTGTAATAGATTGAATGGCAGTTAGTTGTCTGCCAGCTTCTGTGTCAGGCTCACAGTGGATACTGTGCCCACTGCCCAGTGCCACCACTCATATCTGGTGTCACAATAGCTTAAGCTTGACATTTAAAAGCAAATACATTTTTTTCACTGTAATAGATTGAATAGCAGTTAGTTGTCTGCCAGCTTCTGTGTCCGGCTCACATTGGATACTGTGCCCACTTGCCCAGGGCCACCACTCATATCTGGTGTCACAATAGCTTGAACTTGCATTTAAAAACAAAAAAATGTTTTTCACTGTAATAGATTGAAAAGCAGTTAGTTGTCTGCAAGCGTCTGGGTATCAGGCCTTCAGCGTGTACTCTGCCAACCTCTGCAAGTGCACTTTGCCACTCATATCTGGTGTGACTATAGCGTGCTTTTAAAAAGAATAAAAAGTTTTTCACTGTAAGCTAATAGCAGTCAGTGTCCTTCAAGCGAGTGTCAGGCCTTCAGCGTGTACTCTGCCAACCTTTGCCAGTCCACTTTGCCACTCATATCTGGTGTGACAATAGCGTGCCTTTAAAAAGAAAAAAGTTTTCACTGTAAGCTAATAGCAGTCAGTGTCCTTCAAGCTGGTGTGTTAGGCCTTCAGCGTGTACTCTGCCAACCTCTGCCAGTCCACTTTGCCACTCATATCTGGTGTGACAATAGCATGCCTTTAAAAAGAAAAAAAGTTTTTCACTGTAAGCTAATGGCAGTCAGTGTCCTTCAAGCGAGTGTCAGGCCTTCAGCGTGTACTCTGCCAACCTCTGCCAGTCCACTTTGCCACTCATATCTGGTGTTACAATAACGTGCATTTAAAAAGAAAAAAAAGTTTTTCACTGTAAGCTAATGGCAGTCAGTGTCCTTCAAGCGAGTGTCAGGCCTTCAGCGTGTACTCTGCCAACCTCTGCCAGTCCACTTTGCCACTCATATCTGGTGTGATAATAGCGTGCCTTTAAAAAGAAAAAACGTTTTTCACAGTAAGCTAATAGCAGTCAGTGTCCATCAAGCGAGTGTCAGGCCTTCAGCGTGTACTCTGCCAACCTCTGCCAGTCCACTTTGCCACTCATATCTGGTGTGACAATAGCGTGCCTTTAAAAAGAAAAAAAGTTTTCACTGTAAGCTAATAGCAGTCAGTGTCCTTCAAGCTGGTGTGTTAGGCCTTCAGCGTGTACTCTGCCAACCTCTGCCAGTCCACTTTGCCACTCATATCTGGTGTGACAATAGCATGCCTTTAAAAAGAAAAAACGTTTTTCACTGTAAGCTAATGGCAGTCAGTGTTCTTCAAGCGAGTGTCAGGCCTTCAGCGTGTACTCTGCCAACCTCTGCCAGTCCACTTTGCCACTCATATCTGGTGTTACAATAGCGTGCCTTTAAAAAGAAAAAAAAGTTTTTCACTGTAAGCTAATGGCAGTCAGTGTCCTTCAAGCGAGTGTCAGGCTTTCAGCGTGTACTCTGCCAACCTCTGCCAGTCCACTTTGCCACTCATATCTGGTGTGATAATAGCGTGCCTTTACAAAGAAAAAAACGTTTTTCACAGTAAGCTAATAGCAGTCAGTGTCCATCAAGCAAGTGTCAGGCCTTCAGCGTGTACTCTGCCAACCTCTGCCAGTCCACTTTGCCACTCATATCTGGTGTGACAATAGCGTGCCTTTAAAAAGAAAAAACGTTTTTCACTGTAAGCTAATAGCAGTCAGTGTCCTTCAAGCGAGTGTCAGGCCTTCAGCGTGTACTCTGCCAACCTCTGCCAGTCTACTTTGCCACTCATATCTGGTGTGACAATAGCGTGCCTTTAAAAAGAAAAAAAAAGTTTTTCACTGTAAGCTAATAGCAGTCAGTGTCTTTCAAGCGAGTGTCAGGCCTTCAGCGTGTACTCTGCCAACCTCTGCCAGTCCACTTTGCCACTCATATCTGGTGTGACAATAGCGTGCCTTTAAAAAGAAAAAAACTTTTTTCACAGTAAGCTAATAGCAGTCAGTGTCCTTTAAGCTGGTGTGTTAGGCCTTCAGCGTGTACTCTGCCAACCTCTGCCAGTCCACTTTGCCACTCATATCTGGTGTGACAATAGCATGCCTTTAAAAAGAAAAAACTTTTTCACTGTAAGCTAATGGCAGTCAGTGTTCTTCAAGCGAGTGTCAGGCCTTCAGCGTGTACTCTGCCAACCTCTGCCAGTCCACTTTGCCACTCATATCTGGTGTTACAATAGCGTGCCTTTAAAAAGAAAAAAAAGTTTTTCACTGTAAGCTAATGGCAGTCAGTGTCCTTCAAGCGAGTGTCAGGCCTTCAGCGTGTACTCTGCCAACCTCTGCCAGTCCACTTTGCCACTCATATCTGGTGTGATAATAGCGTGCCTTTAAAAAGAAAAAAACGTTTTTCACAGTAAGCTAATAGCAGTCAGTGTCCATCAAGCGAGTGTCAGGCCTTCAGCGTGTACTCTGCCAACCTCTGCCAGTCCACTTTGCCACTCATATCTGGTGTGACAATAGCGTGCCTTTAAAAAGAAAAAAAAAGTTTTTCACTGTAAGCTAATAGCAGTCAGTGTCTTTCAAGCGAGTGTCAGGCCTTCAGCGTGTACTCTGCCAACCACTGCCAGTCCACTTTGCCACTCATATCTGGTGTGACAATAGCGTGCCTTTAAAAAGAAAAAAAACATTTTTCACTGTAAGCTTATAGCAGTCAGTGTCCTTCAAGCGAGTGTCAGGCCTTCAGCGTGTACTCTGCCAGTCCACTTTGCCACTCATATCTGGTGTGACAATAGCGTGCCTTTAAAAAGAAAAAAACATTTTTCACAGTAAGCTAATAGCAGTCAGTGTCCATCAAGCGAGTGTCAGGCCTTCAGCGTGTACTCTGCCAACCTCTGCCAGTCCACTTTGCCACTCATATCTGGTGTGACAATAGCGTGCCTTTAAAAAGAAAAAAAGTTTTCACTGTAAGCTAATAGCAGTCAGTGTCCTTCAAGCTGGTGTGTTAGGCCTTCAGCGTGTACTCTGCCAACCTCTGCCAGTCCACTTTGCCACTCATATCTGGTGTGACAATAGCATGCCTTTAAAAAGAAAAAACGTTTTTCACTGTAAGCTAATGGCAGTCAGTGTTCTTCAAGCGAGTGTCAGGCCTTTAGCGTGTACTCTGCCAACCTCTGCCAGTCCACTTTGCCACTCATATCTGGTGTTACAATAGCGTGCCTTTAAAAAGAAAAAAAAGTTTTTCACTGTAAGCTAATGGCAGTCAGTGTCCTTCAAGCGAGTGTCAGGCTTTCAGCGTGTACTCTGCCAACCTCTGCCAGTCCACTTTGCCACTCATATCTGGTGTGATAATAGCGTGCCTTTACAAAGAAAAAAACGTTTTTCACAGTAAGCTAATAGCAGTCAGTGTCCATCAAGCAAGTGTCAGGCCTTCAGCGTGTACTCTGCCAACCTCTGCCAGTCCACTTTGCCACTCATATCTGGTGTGACAATAGCGTGCCTTTAAAAAGAAAAAACGTTTTTCACTGTAAGCTAATAGCAGTCAGTGTCCTTCAAGCGAGTGTCAGGCCTTCAGCGTGTACTCTGCCAACCTCTGCCAGTCTACTTTGCCACTCATATCTGGTGTGACAATAGCGTGCCTTTAAAAAGAAAAAAAAAGTTTTTCACTGTAAGCTAATAGCAGTCAGTGTCTTTCAAGCGAGTGTCAGGCCTTCAGCGTGTACTCTGCCAACCTCTGCCAGTCCACTTTGCCACTCATATCTGGTGTGACAATAGCGTGCCTTTAAAAAGAAAAAAACGTTTTTCACAGTAAGCTAATAGCAGTCAGTGTCCTTTAAGCTGGTGTGTTAGGCCTTCAGCGTGTACTCTGCCAACCTCTGCCAGTCCACTTTGCCACTCATATCTGGTGTGACAATAGCATGCCTTTAAAAAGAAAAAACGTTTTTCACTGTAAGCTAATGGCAGTCAGTGTTCTTCAAGCGAGTGTCAGGCCTTCAGCGTGTACTCTGCCAACCTCTGCCAGTCCACTTTGCCACTCATATCTGGTGTTACAATAGCGTGCCTTTAAAAAGAAAAAAAAGTTTTTCACTGTAAGCTAATGGCAGTCAGTGTCCTTCAAGCGAGTGTCAGGCCTTCAGCGTGTACTCTGCCAACCTCTGCCAGTCCACTTTGCCACTCATATCTGGTGTGATAATAGCGTGCCTTTAAAAAGAAAAAAACGTTTTTCACAGTAAGCTAATAGCAGTCAGTGTCCATCAAGCGAGTGTCAGGCCTTCAGCGTGTACTCTGCCAACCTCTGCCAGTCCACTTTGCCACTCATATCTGGTGTGACAATAGCGTGCCTTTAAAAAGAAAAAAAAAGTTTTTCACTGTAAGCTAATAGCAGTCAGTGTCTTTCAAGCGAGTGTCAGGCCTTCAGCGTGTACTCTGCCAACCACTGCCAGTCCACTTTGCCACTCATATCTGGTGTGACAATAGCGTGCCTTTAAAAAGAAAAAAAACATTTTTCACTGTAAGCTTATAGCAGTCAGTGTCCTTCAAGCGAGTGTCAGGCCTTCAGCGTGTACTCTGCCAGTCCACTTTGCCACTCATATCTGGTGTGACAATAGCGTGCCTTTAAAAAGAAAAAAACGTTTTTCACTGTAAGCTAATGGTAGTCAGTGTTCTTCAAGCGAGTGTCAGGCCTTCAGCGTGTACTCTGCCAACCTCTGCCAGTCCACTTTGCCACTCATATCAGGTGTGACAATAGCGTGCTTTTAAAAAGAAAAAATGTCTGCCAGCTTCTGTGTCAGGCTCACAGTGGATACTGTGCCCACTTGCCCAGTGCCACCACTCATAGCTGGTGTCACAATAGCTTAAGCTTGACATTTAAAAACAAAAACATTTTTTTCACTGTAATAGATTGAATAGCAGTTAGTTGTCTGCCAGCTTCTGTGTCAGGCTCACAGTGGATACTGTGCCCACTTGCCCAGTGCCACCACTCATATCTGGTGTCACAATAGCTTAAGCTTGACATTTAAAAGCAAATAATTTTTTTTCACTGTAATAGATTGAATAGCAGTTAGTTGTCTGCCAGCTTCTGTGTCCGGCTCACATTGGATACTGTGCCCACTTGCCCAGGGCCACCACTCATATCTGGTGTCACAATAGCTTGAACTTGGATTAAAAACAAAAAAATGATTTTCACTGTAATAGATTGAAAAGCAGTTAGTTGTCTGCAAGCGTCTGGGTATCAGGCCTTCAGCGTGTACTCTGCCAACCTCTGCAAGTGCACTTTGCCACTCATATCTGGTGTGACTATAGCGTGCTTTTAAAAAGAATAAAAAGTTTTTCACTGTAAGCTAATAGCAGTCAGTGTCCTTCAAGCGAGTGTCAGGCCTTCAGCGTGTACTCTGCCAACCTTTGCCAGTCCACTTTGCCACTCATATCTGGTGTGACAATAGCGTGCCTTTAAAAAGAAAAAAGTTTTCACTGTAAGCTAATAGCAGTCAGTGTCCTTCAAGCTGGTGTGTTAAGCCTTCAGCGTGTACTCTGACAACCTCTGCCAGTCCACTTTGCCACTCATATCTGGTGTGACAATAGCATGCCTTTAAAAAAAAAAAAAACGTTTTTCACTGTAAGCTAATAGCAGTCAGTGTCCTTCAAGCGAGTGTCAGGCCTCCAGCGTGTACTCTGCCAACCTCTGCCAGTCCACTTTGCCACTCATATCTGGTGTGACAATAGCGTGCCTTTAAAAAGAAAAAACGTTTTTCACTGTAAGCTAATAGCAGTCAGTGTCCTTCAAGCGAGTTTCAGGCCTTCAGCGTGTACTCTGCCAACCTCTGCCAGTCCACTTTGCCACTCATATCTGGTGTGACAATAGCGTGCCTTTAAAAAGAAAAAAAAAGTTTTTCACTGTAAGCTAATAGCAGTCAGTGTCTTTCAAGCGAGTGTCAGGCCTTCAGCGTGTACTCTGCCAACCACTGCCAGTCCACTTTGCCACTCATATCTGGTGTGACAATAGCGTGCCTTTAAAAAGAAAAAAAACATTTTTCACTGTAAGCTTATAGCAGTCAGTGTCCTTCAAGCGAGTGTCAGGCCTTCAGCGTGTACTCTGCCAGTCCACTTTGCCACTCATATCTGGTGTGACAATAGCGTGCCTTTAAAAAGAAAAAAAGTTTTTCACTGTAAGCTAATGGTAGTCAGTGTTCTTCAAGCGAGTGTCAGGCCTTCAGCGTGTACTCTGCCAACCTCTGCCAGTCCACTTTGCCACTCATATCAGGTGTGACAATAGCGTGCTTTTAAAAAGAAAAAATGTCTGCCAGCTTCTGTGTCAGGCTCACAGTGGATACTGTGCCCACTTGCCCAGTGCCACCACTCATAGCTGGTGTCACAATAGCTTAAGCTTGACATTTAAAAACAAAAACATTTTTTTCACTGTAATAGATTGAAAAGCAGTTAGTTGTCTGCCAGCTTCTGTGTCCGGCTCACATTGGATACTGTGCCCACTTGCCCAGGGCCACCACTCATATCTGGTGTCACAATAGCTTGAACTTGGATTAAAAACAAAAAAATGATTTTCACTGTAATAGATTGAAAAGCAGTTAGTTGTCTGCAAGCGTCTGGGTATCAGGCCTTCAGCGTGTACTCTGCCAACCTCTGCAAGTGCACTTTGCCACTCATATCTGGTGTGACTATAGCGTGCTTTTAAAAAGAATAAAAAGTTTTTCACTGTAAGCTAATAGCAGTCAGTGTCCTTCAAGCGAGTGTCAGGCCTTCAGCGTGTACTCTGCCAACCTTTGCCAGTCCACTTTGCCACTCATATCTGGTGTGACAATAGCGTGCCTTTAAAAAGAAAAAAGTTTTCACTGTAAGCTAATAGCAGTCAGTGTCCTTCAAGCTGGTGTGTTAAGCCTTCAGCGTGTACTCTGACAACTTCTGCCAGTCCACTTTGCCACTCATATCTGGTGTGACAATAGCATGCCTTTAAAAAAAAAAAAACGTTTTTCACTGTAAGCTAATAGCAGTCAGTGTCCTTCAAGCGAGTGTCAGGCCTTCAGCGTGTACTCTGCCAACCTCTGCCAGTCCACTTTGCCACTCATATCTGGTGTTACAATAGCGTGCCTTTAAAAAGAAAAAAAGTTTTTCACTGTAAGCTAATGGCAGTCAGTGTCCTTCAAGCGAGTGTCAGGCCTTCAGCGTGTACTCTGCCATCCTCTGCCAGTCCACTTTGCCACTCATATCTGGTGTGATAATAGCGTGCCTTTAAAAAGAAAAAAACGTTTTTCACAGTAAGCTAATAGCAGTCAGTGTCCATCAAGCAAGTGTCAGGCCTTCAGCGTGTACTCTGCCAACCTCTGCCAGTCCACTTTGCCACTCATATCTGGTGTGACAATAGCGTGCCTTTAAAAAGAAAAAATGTTTTTCACTGTAAGCTAATAGCAGTCAGTGTCCTTCAAGCGAGTGTCAGGCCTTCAGCGTGTACTCTGCCAACCTCTGCCAGTCCACTTTGCCACTCATATCTGGTGTTACAATAGCGTGCTTTTAAAAAGAAAAAAAAGTTTTTCACTGTAAGCTAATGGCAGTCAGTGTCCTTCAAGCGAGTGTCAGGCCTTCAGCGTGTACTCTGCCAACCTCTGCCAGTCCACTTTGCCACTCATATCTGGTGTGATAATAGCGTGCCTTTAAAAAGAAAAAAACGTTTTTCACAGTAAGCTAATAGCAGTCAGTGTCCATCAAGCGAGTGTCAGGCCTTCAGCGTGTACTCTGCCAACCTCTGCCAGTCCACTTTGCCACTCATATCTGGTGTGACAATAGCGTGCCTTTAAAAAGAAAAAACGTTTTTCACTGTAAGCTAATAGCAGTCAGTGTCCTTCAAGCGAGTGTCAGGCCTTCAGCGTGTACTCTGCCAACCTCTGCCAGTCCACTTTGCCACTCATATCTGGTGTGACAATAGCGTGCCTTTAAAAAGAAAAAAAACATTTTTCACTGTAAGCTTATAGCAGTCAGTGTCCTTCAAGCGAGTGTCAGGCCTTCAGCGTGTACTCTGCCAGTCCACTTTGCCACTCATATCTGGTGTGACAATAGCGTGCCTTTAAAAAGAAAAAAACTTTTTCACTGTAAGCTAATAGCAGTCAGTGTCCTTCAAGCGAGTGTCAGTCCTTCAGCGTGTACTCTGCCAACCTCTGCCAGTCCACTTTGCCACTCATATCTGGTGTGACAATAGCGTGCCTTCAAAAAGAAAAAAGTTTTTCACTGTAAGCTAATGGTAGTCAGTGTTCTTCAAGCGAGTGTCAGGCCTTCAGCGTGTACTCTGCCAACCTCTGCCAGTCCACTTTGCCACTCATATCAGGTGTGACAATAGCGTGCTTTTAAAAAGAAAAAATGTCTGCCAGCTTCTGTGTCAGGCTCACAGTGGATACTGTGCCCACTTGCCCAGTGCCACCACTCATAGCTGGTGTCACAATAGCTTAAGCTTGACATTTAAAAACAAAAACATTTTTTTCACTGTAATAGATTGAATAGCAGTTAGTTGTCTGCCAGCTTCTGTGTCAGGCTCACAGTGGATACTGTGCCCACTTGCCCAGTGCCACCACTCATATCTGGTGTCACAATAGCTTAAGCTTGACATTTAAAAACAAAAACATTTTTTCACTGTAATAGATTGAATGGCAGTTAGTTGTCTGCCAGCTTCTGTGTCAGGCTCACAGTGGATACTGTGCCCACTTGCCCAGTGCCACCACTCATATCTGGTGTCACAATAGCTTAAGCTTGACATTTAAAAGCAAATACATTTTTTTCACTGTAATAGACTGAATAGCAGTTAGTTGTCTGCCAGCTTCTGTGTCCGGCTCACATTGGATACTGTGCCCACTTGCCCAGGGCCACCACTCATATCTGGTGTCACAATAGCTTGAACTTGCATTTAAAAACAAAAAAATGTTTTTCACTGTAATAGATTGAAAAGCAGTTAGTTGTCTGCAAGCGTCTGGGTATCAGGCCTTCAGCGTGTACTCTGCCAAACTCTGCAAGTGCACTTTGCCTCTCATATCTGGTGTGACTATAGCGTGCTTTTAAAAAGAATAAAAAGTTTTTCACTGTAAGCTAATAGCAGTCAGTGTCCTTCAAGCGAGTGTCAGGCCTTCAGCGTGTACTCTGCCAACCTTTGCCAGTCCACTTTGCCACTCATATCTGGTGTGACAATAGCGTGCCTTTAAAAAGAAAAAAGTTTTCACTGTAAGCTAATAGCAGTCAGTGTCCTTCAAGCTGGTGTGTTAGGCCTTCAGCGTGTACTCTGCAAACCTCTGCCAGTCCACTTTGCCACTCATATCTGGTGTGACAATAGCATGCCTTTAAAAAGAAAAAAAGTTTTTCTCTGTAAGCTAATGGCAGTCAGTGTTCTTCAAGCGAGTGTCAGGCCTTCAGCGTGTACTCTGCCAACCTCTGCCAGTCCACTTTGCCACTCATATCTGGTGTTACAATAGCGTGCCTTTAAAAAGAAAAAAAAGTTTTTCACTGTAAGCTAATGGCAGTCAGTGTCCTTCAAGCGAGTGTCAGGCCTTCAGCGTGTACTCTGCCAACCTCTGCCAGTCCACTTTGCCACTCATATCCGGTGTGATAATAGCGTGCCTTTAAAAAGAAAAAAACGTTTTTCACAGTAAGCTAATAGCAGTCAGTGTCCATCAAGCGAGTGTCAGGCCTTCAGCGTGTACTCTGCCAACCTCTGCCAGTCCACTTTGCCACTCATATCTGGTGTGACAATAGCGTGCCTTTAAAAAGAAAAAACATTTTTCACTGTAAGCTAATAGCAGTCAGTGTCCTTCAAGCGAGTGTCAGGCCTTCAGCGTGTACTCTGCCAACCTCTGCCAGTCCACTTTGCCACTCATATCTGGTGTGACAATAGCGTGCCTTTAAAAAGAAAAAAAAAATTTCACTGTAAGCTAATAGCAGTCAGTGTCTTTCAAGCGAGTGTCAGGCCTTCAGCGTGTACTCTGCCAACCTCTGCCAGTCCACTTTGCCACTCATATCTGGTGTGACAATAGCGTGCCTTTAAAAAGAAAAAAAACATTTTTCACTGTAAGCTTATAGCAGTCAGTGTCCTTCAAGCGAGTGTCAGGCCTTCAGCGTGTACTCTGCCAGTCCACTTTGCCACTCATATCTGGTGTGACAATAGCGTGCCTTTAAAAAGAAAAAAACGTTTTTCACTGTAAGCTAATAGCAGTCAGTGTCCTTCAAGCGAGTGTCAGTCCTTCACCGTGTACTCTGCCAACCTCTGCCAGTCCACTTTGCCACTCATATCTGGTGTGACAATAGCGTGCCTTTAAAAAGAAAAAAAGTTTTTCACTGTAAGCTAATGGTAGTCAGTGTTCTTCAAACGAGTGTCAGGCCTTCAGCGTGTACTCTGCCAACCTCTGCCAGTCCACTTTGCCACTCATATCAGGTGTGACAATAGCGTGCTTTTAAAAAGAAAAATGTCTGCCAGCTTCTGTGTCAGGCTCACAGTGGATACTGTGCCCACTTGCCCAGTGCCACCACTCATAGCTGGTGTCACAATAGCTTAAGCTTGACATTTAAAAACAAAAACATTTTTTTCACTGTAATAGATTGAATAGCAGTTAGTTGTCTGCCAGTTTCTGTGTCAGGCTCACAGTGGATACTGTGCCCACTTGCCCAGTGCCACCACTCATATCTGGTGTCACAATAGCTTAAGCTTGACATTTAAAAACAAAAACATTGTTTTCACTTTAATAGATTGAATAGCAGTTAGTTGTCTGCCAGCTTCTGTGTCAGGCTCACAGTGGATACTGTGCCCACTTGCCCAGTGCCACCACTCATATCTGGTGTCACAATAGCTTAAGCTTGACATTTAAAAGCAAATACATTTTTTTCACTGTAATAGATTGAATAGCAGTTAGTTGTCTGCCAGCTTCTGTGTCTGGCTCACAGTGGATACTGTGCCCACTTGCCCAGTGCCACCACTCATATCTGGTGTCACAATAGCTTAGCTTGCATTTAAAAACAAAAACATTTGGATCTACCTAGGATGGCGGGATGACGGGAGGCACGTGAAGACGTGCACGCTCACGCCGTGAGGGGAGGACGCGGCTTCATGGAGGGGAAACAGCCTAGCGCCTAGCGGGAGTCTGAGAGTGAGGGAGAGCAGAGAAAACGGCAGATACAACACAGCGCTGCAGGATCAATAGCCTTGCTTGTACTGTATGCTGGCTCTGCATGTGTACTGTATGCTGGCTCTGCTCGCGCACGGAATACGGAGTTGCAGTGGTGGACGCAGGTCAGTCTAATAACCTGAAGCTCGCCCAAGAGGAAAGTGGGAGTTAGAACCGCTGGGAAAACGCATATTGGCGGGGCTACAGCTGATAGCTGGATGATGATTTGAAAGTGAAATCTATGCAGTCTTTTTCGTGCAGGACACCAAGCAACCACAACGGTCAGTAATTTTTATCACATAAATAATCTAATCTATCTATGGTTCATGGTGATTAAAAGTAAAATAGGCAAAGAAAGTTACAAAATAGAAAAAAGTAAAATAATCTGAGGTGGACAAGTGAGCGGGAAGAGGAGAGAGGGAACACAGAGGAAGGAGGAAAGAAAGGGGTAAGAGGAAAATATGGCGTCAAAAAAAATGCAAGAAAATAAAATTATATTAAAATCGGATAAAAAAGGACAAAAAAATGAAAAAAAGACTATCTAACAGTCAAGAAAGCACAGATAACTCTGTTTTAGAGCTTTCTCTCTCAGCAGCCTCGGTCCCAACTAAAACACCACCAGAAAAAGAGACTGTCTCCCTTTCAGAGGTCAAGGCTTGCTTGGAAGAGGTTTCAAATGATATAAAAAAGGAGCTTAAGGAGAAATTTTCAGATATTAAGACAGACCTTGCTATGCTGGATAATAGAATTCAAAAAATGGAAAATATAGAAGAATCGAGAGAATTGCAAATGAAAGAGCTGAAAGACTCACACAATAAGACATTAATAAAACTCAAAGAAATGGAAGACAAGGTCTGTGCAATAGAAGACAGATCAAGAAGAGCTAACTTGAGAGTTAGAAATATCCCTGAAGAAATTGCGGACAATCAACTAAGGGATTTTTTAGGAGAGTTCCTAGAACATCTAGGAATTCGGAAGGCACAACAAGATTCACAGATTATTAGAGCTCACAGATTGTCCCAAAAGAAACAGGGTCAGAAATACCCCAGAGATGTCATTATTGCGTTCCAGTCATACGAACTAAGAACTCAGATATTTTTCACTGCAAAAAATACACCCATAGCGGAAGAAAAATTTAAATCTCTGAAAGTCCTAAACGATCTGTCAGCTACCACAAGGACAAGAAGACTAGCGTTTGGTCCTATTTTTCCTGTTTTGAAAAACACAATTTGAAGTTTAGATGGAACCCACAATCAACTTTGTCTATCCTCTTTAAGGACACATGGACACCTTTTGGCACATTTGAACAAGCAGCAGAATGGTTAAACACTAACGATCTATCATAAAGATTTTTTTTACTTTTTCTTTATATTTTTTTTTCTCTTTCTCTCTCCTTATGAACAATAGGATTTTCACAAATTTAACTTCACTTATGTTTAAATTAGAGGATAAAGTATATTATTGTAAAAGGTTAAAAAGGTTCTCTGTGCGCAGGTATATTGTCAATAAGCTGGAACACGAGTAATTCCTTGTTAAAATAAGGATTAGAAAATCACAACAGTTTGGAAAGAGGGGGAAAAGGAGATAACAATAGAAGTGATTTATAGGGAAAATTTGATTCTTTACATTCTGTTTTTTTTTTTCTCTTAACACTATACATTATTAGAGAGGAATGGTAGCAACTAGATAGCAATGGAGGGTAAATACTGGTCACGGGAGCAATTATGCTATAGTAACTCACTAAAGGAACAAGGAGACACCACATATGGTTTAAGAATTTATAAGGGCACAAATTAAAGATGAGAAATAATCCAGAATTCCAATGGGGAAATACATTATGTCACTAGATATGAGAGTTTGAAGAAAATTTATAACACTTAATATAGTGATATGAAATAGAGGGAAATTAAATGTAAAGGAAAGGGAAATGAGAAAAAGCTCAAACACATAAATGACACTCAAGTATACAAAGGGGCTATATATTAATCATTTGTTTTATATATATAAACATTGTGTGTATTTTTTTTTTCTTCCCTCCTTACGAATAATAGGACTCTCACAAACTTAACTTTAAAAGAAGAGAGTCAGCTCACTTCTAAATCAGAGGATAAAGTATATTGTTGTAAAAGGATAAAAACTATCTCTGCGCACAGGTATATTGTCACTAAGCTGGAACATGGGTAACTCCATGTTAAAAAAAAAGGATTAGAAAATCACAAAGTTGGGAAAGAGGGGAAAAAGAGATAATAATTGAAGTGGAATAGAGGAAAGAAAATGTGATTCTTTGCATTCTGTTTTCTGAATGTTTAAAAATGGTGTTTATAGAAAATAGAGAAGTAAGGGAAATTTAATATATACAGGGAGTGCAGAATTATTAGGCAAATGAGTATTTTGACCACATCATCCTATTTATGCATGTTGTCTTACTCCAAGCTGTATAGGCTCGAAAGCCTACTACCAATTAAGCATATTAGGTGATTTGCATCTCTGTAATGAGAAGGGGTGTGGTCTAATGACATCAACACCCTATATCAGGTGTGCATAATTATTAGGCAACTTCCTTTCCTTTGGCAAAATGGGTCAAAAGAAGGACTTGACAGGCTCAGAAAAGTCAAAAATAGTCAGATATCTTGCAGAGGGATGCAGCACTCTTAAAATTGCAAAGCTTCTGAAGCGTGATCATCGAACAATCAAGCGTTTCATTCAAAATAGTCAACAGGGTCGCAAGAAGCGTGTGGAAAAACCAAGGAACAAAATAACTGCCCATGAACTGAGAAAAGTCAAGCGTGCAGCTGCCAAGATGCCACTTGCCACCAGTTTGGCCATATTTCAGAGCTGCAACATCACTGGAGTGCCCAAAAGCACGAGGTGTGCAATACTCAGAGACATGGCCAAGGTAAGAAAGGCTGAAAGACGACCACCACTGAACAAGACACACAGGCTGAAACGTCAAGACTGGGCCAAGAAATATCTCAAGACTGATTTTTCTAAGGTTTTATGGACTGATGAAATGAGAGTGAGTCTTGATGGGCCACATGGATGGGCCCGTGGCTGGATTGGTAAAGGGCAGAGAGCTCCAGTCCGACTCAGACGCCAGCAAGGTGGAGGTGGAGTACTGGTTTGGGCTGGTATCATCAAAGATGAGCTTGTGGGGCCTTTTCGGGTTGAGGATGGAGTCAAGCTCAACTCCCAGTCCTACTGCCAGTTTCTGGAAGACACCTTCTTCAAGCAGTGGTACAGGAAGAAGTCTGCATCCTTCAAGAAAAACATGATTTTCATGCAGGACAATGCTCCATCACACGCGTCCAAGTACTCCACAGCGTGGCTGGCAAGAAAGGGTATAAAAGAAGAAAATCTAATGACATGGCCTCCTTGTTCACCTGATCTGAACCCCATTGAGAACCTGTGGTCCATCATCAAATGTGAGATTTACAAGGAGGGAAAACAGTACACCACTCTGAACAGTGTCTGGGAGGCTGTGGTTGCTTCTGCACGCAATGTTGATGGTGAACAGATCAAAACACTGACAGAATCCATGGATGGCAGGCTTTTGAGTGTCCTTGCAAAGAAAGGTGGCTATATTGGTCACTGATTTGTTTTTGTTTTGTTTTTGAATGTCAGAAATGTATATTTGTGAATGTTGAGATGTTATATTGGTTTCACTGGTAAAAATAAATAATTGAAATGGGTATATATTTGTTTTTTGTTAAGTTGCCTAATAATTATGCACAGTAATAGTCACCTGCACACACAGATATCCCCCTAAAATAGCTAAAACTAAAAACAAACTAAAAACTACTTTCAAAAATATTCAGCTTTGATATTAATGAGTTTTTTGGGTTCATTGAGAACATGGTTGTTGTTCAATAATAAAATTAATCCTCAAAAATACAACTTGCCTAATAATTCTGCACTCCCTGTAAGAATGATCAAATACTAACAACACTTATGAAACAGTCAAGACTGGTGATATGGAAAGTTAAAAAATACAAAAAAGGGGCTATATTTATAAGTAATTAATATGTACATATTTTTTTTTCTCTCTCCCTCTCTCTCTTTCTCCATAAAGAGAGATAACGAAGAAACTAAGTGAGGTGATTTGGAGCAGTCCCTACTAAGGGAAGCTGTGTTCCCCCCCTAGGGTCCCTGAAAGGTACCCAGACCTTGGATTACAAGAGGTCATCCAAGAACAGGTTTTAGTATGAATGAGTATGTTGTGAGTGTATGTCTGAAGTTTGTACTATGGATAAGGGTCTTGCTCTCAGAATGGTTAACAAGAAGAAAGGGATATGGTTAGATTGATTTCTATTAACGCGCAAGGTTTAAACTCTCATGTGAAAAGAGGGTTTTTATATGATACTTTGATTAGAGAGAATATTAAGGTGGGATTCGTCCAAGAAACTCACTGGCTACTTAATGATAAACAACTATGGCACTACAAAAAGATCCCGCTTCTATATGCGGCCTCCCTTTCGGGGAAGAAAAAATGTGGTGTAGCAATTATTTTTTCGAAAGAGGTGAACTTTGAGTGCCAATACCAGTTTTTAGACCCTGAGGGAAGATTTATTATTTTGGTCGGTCTGCTAAATGGGACAATATACACATTGGTAAATGTGTATTTGCCAAATGTACGTCCAACTAAGTTGTTGACAAAGATTTTAAGGCTAATAGAACAGGTGAAAAAAGGGAAACTGATAATAGCAGGAGATTTTAACTGCATACTGGATCCTATAATGGATAAACAGCTGGGCCCCAACCAACTAATGGATAAAAAGTTAGTAAAACAGGCTGCAGAAATGAATAGAGTGCTCAAAAAATATGAGGTATATGACTGCTGGAGGCTAGTCCATCCAAATGATAAAGAGGTAACTCATCGATCTATTCCTCATAAATCAGCCGCAAGAATTGATATGATTATGGGAGATATTAACCTCTCTAAGGCCATACATTCAATAATAATTAAAAAGAATACCTGGTCTGATCATGATTTAGTAATCGCTGATATACTAGAAGTGAATAATAAATGCCCACCAATTTGGAGATTGGATGATATGCTCTTAGAAAAAAAGACGAATATAGAATATATAGCTAAACTCATGGACCTATTTTTTAGAGAAAATTCAATGGAGGAAATATCTAAAGAGTGCTTATGGTGCTCTTTTAAAACAGTCATAAGAGGCTATTGGATAAAGCTAGCCAGCCAGCAAAAAAGCAGCAATTCTAAATTATCAGACCTTTACAGTTCTATAACCTATCTAGTTTAAACAAGAATAATATTTCTACGGAAAGAAAAGAGAAAATTAAGATTTGTCAAAATAAAATAAATAACCATATTGAGGATAGAATACAACGGAATTTAAAGAAATTACAAATTACATTTTACTATAAGAATAATAAAGTAGACACCATGTTAACAAACAGACTGAAAAAACAAAACATGGATAGGAAAATTTTTAAACTAATAGAGAACGGTAAAAATATTATAAACCCCGAAGATATTGCGGAGACGTTTAAAGGTTTCTATGAAAAATTATATAACCTAAAATTAAACCCCTCATCAAAGGCTCTGGAAAGATACTTTTCAAAGATAAAGCTGCCAAAAATTTCGCAGGAACAAAGAAATGAACTAAATAAGACCTTCACCACGATAGAAGTAGAACGGGTAATAAATAAACTGGTAAATAAAAAAGCCCCAGGACCGGATGGATATTCCAACCAGTTCTATTAAATTTTTAAAACACAGATTATCCCTGTTCTAACAGATACATTTAATGAAATTTCAATAAAAGGGCATGCATCGATGGATTTCTTAAGAGCGCACATTAGCCCAATTTTAAAACCAGATAAATCTACAACAGATATCGCTAACTATCGTCCAATATCGCTCATAAATGTAGACGTTAAACTATACTCGGCTATATTGGCGGATAGGCTACAAAGGGTGCTTCCATCTATTATTCATATAGATCAGATAGGCTTCGTGAAAGGGAGACACTCAAGTAACAATACCCGGAGAATATTAGAGATACTGGACTGGGCAAAGACAACGGGGACATCCCTGCTAACCCTGTCGGTTGATGCTGAGAAAGCCTTCGACAGGGTTGGCTGGGACTTTCTGAAGAGATCTTTGACGCACTTCGGTTTTTGAAGGCTGGTTCATGGGAGCAATGGGAGCACTCTACTCGAATCCATCTGCGAGAATAGTGGGAAGAGACATTCGATCAGAATGGTTTAATATACAAAATGGAACCCGACAGGGCTGCCCGCTCTCCCCTTTATTATATGTTCTATCCATTGAACCTCTAGCGTGCAAAATAAGACAAAACCCATTAATAAGAGGAGTATGTATTCCCAAGGACGATTTAAAAATATGTCTATATGCAGACGACATACTATTGACCATCACAGAACCTAAATTATCTTTACCCACACTAATGCTAGAGTTTGAACAGTATAGTGATGTCTCTAACTATAAACTAAATATAAGCAAAACAATGTCATTAGCAGTCAATATAAAAGAGTGCGAGCTACAATATTTAAGACAGACATATGCGTTCAACTGGGTAGTTAAAAAACTCTCATATCTGGGCATTTGGCTGACAGCCGATGTGTCCCATATTATGGAAAATAACTTTTTAAAAATGTTGAAAGAAACAAATAAACTTTTAAAAGACTGGAGGCCACTTGAGATATCATGGTGGGGAAGGATCAATACAATCAAAGCGTACATTGTCCCAAAATGGATATATCTATTTCGCATGATCCCCCTCAAAATACCAGTGTACTGGCTGAACATGATACAAAGCAGTTTTACAAACTTTATCTGGAGAGGTAAAAAACCCAGAATAAAATCCACTACGTTAGCCAAAAAAGCCCAGTATGGGGGGATGGGCTATCCCTTGATAACTCAAACATACCAAGCAATTATGATGACCCACGCTTCCAATTTACAAATTGTGTATATCAACGATCAGGCGTGGTAAAAACTAGAAACACATAGAGAGGGGATAGATAATCTAGAAATACTGTTATGGAATAATATCGGAAAAAATAAATGCTTTATAAACCTGAGATCCACGATTCTCTCTCAGACACTGAGCGAATGGTATAGACTAAAGAGAAAACTAGGGTTTAACAACAGGATACCAGACACTGTATCCCTCAAAACATTAGAACTCATAATGATAGATATGAATTTGACAAATTGGCATAAAAATAAAAATATTCAAATTAAAGACCTATATGTAGATAAGTATCTAAAAGAGTATGTGGAATTGTCTGAGATGCTATCTCTACCTTCTAGAGAATTATTCAATTACTTTCGAGTTAAAAGCTTTTTGAAAGAATATGTATTAAGTACCAAAGGTTACACGGGTATTCTGATTGAGAAGGTCCTTTCAATCGAATCTGCTAAAAACAAATACTCTCCAACAATGGAACTACTAAAAGATATAGATGGATCAGATATTCCCACAGCTTTTAAAAAATGGGAAAGAGATTCGGGTATGGAGATTCAATATAAACAATGGTGTCATGCTTACTTAAGAGTAAAAAAATTCATACACTGTTTAAATATATTAGAAAATTTCATCAAAGTAAGCTATAGATGGTACATGGTCCCAAGTAGACTTAATAAAATTTCCCAGAGTAATCCCCCCAACTGTTGGAGATGCTTCCATATGGATGGCTCTATGATGCATATTTGGTGGAACTGTCCTAGAATAAGATCCCTGTGGGACCTCTCATTCAAACTAATATGCAAGGTGGGAGACATCTGCCTGAGTAATAAACCTGAAATAGCATTATTACATCTGTATGGAATGAAATTAGATAAAAAAAAGTAGAGATTATGGTAATTCATTGCCTTTCGGCTACTAAATTATTGATTGCCAAAGCTTGGAAACAAACATTAGTACCAAATGTGCACCAATTGAAAAACCAAGGGGGGCGGGGCCTGGCAGCCATGCTGACCGGTCGCATGCTGCAGAGGCTCCTGCTGAGCTTGGCTTTATCAGCAAAACTTATAGACTTACTACGACTAATTAAGCTGTAAAAGATACCCAAGGGTACAAGAAGCTGTTGGTGAAACTGCGGACTCCAAGATCGGGAGTTTTGGGGGCCCTACAGGTGGTACAAAACTTTGGAGAGTGCGGCCTACATTGGAGAGGAGCGGGGCAGACGGCCGCTGCCCTGCTCGTACGCCTGACAATCACCCAGCGGCGATGTAATGCCCCTCACAGGCCCCGCCCCCCCCCCATGGGCCGGCGGGGGTTATCCCGGCCCCCACTGGCAGAAGCTGAAACCGAGAAGGCTTCGATGCAGGGCCGCGCAGCTTACAGACCTCAGCGCCCGACCATCAAGATGGCGGCCGACCGCGCTACCAGCGCTCACGTGGCAAACTGAAATACACAGCCCCGATTCTCAAACCCTGGACTATCGCTGTAACTCACCCTGCTAAGCAGCAGACCTGCCTCAGCGGACTGGCCCCTTGTTCACAGCATCTCAGCCCGGTCCATACAACCGCCCACCGGTACCTAGAGCACCCTGACGACCATCCCCATACCACTGCCTGGTTACACTTCACCCGGGAATCCCGATATTGATCATCACTGGCAGTGGAACCGGAGGCACAGGTGACGTGCGCTCATAGACCACGGGACTGGCAGCCTCCTAACCTTTCACAGAGCATGACACGGGGAAAGACGGGAACAAGGCAGCAAGATCCGGCAGGACTGCCAACATGCTATCCGCGGCACAGCCGGGAGGTCTGCGCGGCCTGCCTTGAGAGACTCCAGTGGCACATCCCAGCTACAGTTCATTTAAATGCGATGCTTCCTTTACTTAACCTACATTGTTTTTATTTTCTTTGCTTTCCTTCTCTCTTTTGTTTAGTGCATACTCAACATCCCCCACTGTGGTGATAGGCAGCAAATAACGGCACATATTAACAGGTGGGATCTAGTAACAGGCTTACACCCCACACCAGGGCAGCAATGGTGACACTGCACCCCCAAGCATAACCTGCTTAATGTGTCTGATAATTAATTATGATCTCTAGCAGCGCAAAACTAAGTGAATTGTGGCATCGGGGGCTATGCCTCATAAGTCTAACCACTCCATCATATCAGGGCTTGTGTCCTGGACAAAGCCCAACTTAAGCAACCCAAGCTGAGAAACCCTGCTAGTCGAAATCTCTGCGTATGCCTATACTTACCCTTCTGCTCCTAAGGAACGCCACATGTCTTAATGTTCTAAGCCTGTGACTAACCAGCTTGTATTTAGCTTCTATAAACCCCCAAAAAATTGTGCGACACTCAGAATGCCATGTAACTGTTAACTAATAATTGTTTACAAATTGCATGTGATTACTATTGTGGCATTGCAAACATGCATATGTTCTTTCGTGCACAACAAAAATAAAGAATATAAAAAAAAAAAAGAAAAAACAAATAATTACACAAATTGAGATGGAAATGGGTGGGATTTCATCAAATTTGCATTCTAAAAATAAAACTAAGGATCTCTATCTGAGTCTTATCACTGATATTAAAAGGGCTTTAGTTAATTAAAAAAGGGAAAAGAGAGGTAAAACGTAAGAGAAGGATAAAGGAGGAGGGATGACTTGCCCGTAAAGAGTTAACTTGAGCGCATAAATTACCTTTTCTATATGTATGAGACATATGAGGAAACCCAAATCCCACATGAATGCATGGTATGAATGGTATAGATGTAAGAGTAGTAGTGAGAGAGTAAGTGCAAGGTCAGGATGGGATACCAAGACCCAATAAGAATGATACAAGGTTGAGGCATTCTAGAGTCTGTTAGCGGACTAAAGAAATAATTTTTGATGATCTATTGCTGAACAAAAGTAACTGTCTGACAGACTTAGCTAAGCCTGGAATATTATGGAAATATTGTACTGCGATATAGGGCCTAATAATTATTGGTTAAAACTGTCAAACCTCAGTATAGATGTATGATAGGTATTCCACAATAATTGCTGTTTGTTTGTTTGTAAACGGTTCCATTGATGAACCAGTATATGTCTATTTGTATTTAAAGTATAATTTTTTTTTTCAATAAAAATTAAATAAAAAAAAAAAATAAAAAATGTTTTCACTGTAATTGATTGAATAGCAGGTAGTTGTCTGCAAGCGTCTGGGTGTCAGGCCTTCAGCGTGTACTCTGCCAACCTCTGCAAGTGCACTTTGCCACTCATATCTAGTGTGACTATAGCGTGCCTTTAAAAAGAAAAAAAAGTTTTTCACTGTAAGCTAATAGCAGTCAGTGTCCTTAAAGCGGGTGTCAGACCTTCAGCGTGTACTCTGCCATCCTCTGCCAGTCCACTTTGCCACTCATATCTGGTGTCACAATAGCATGCATTTAAAAACAAAAAACTTTTTTCACTGTTATAGATTGAATAGCAGTTAGTTGTCTTCAAGCGGGTGTCAGGCCTTCAGCGTGTACTCTGACAACCTCTGCAAGTGCACTTTGCCACTCATATCTGGTGTGACTTTAGCGTGCCTTTAAAAACAAATAAAGTTTTTCACTGTAAGCTAATAGCAGTCAGTGTCCTTCAAGCTGGTGTGTCAGGCCTTCAGCGTGTACTCTGCCAACCTCTGCCAGTCCACTTTGCCACTAATATCAGGTGTGACAATAGCGTGCCTTTAAAAAGAAAAAAAACGTTTTTCACTGTAAACATAGTACCACTAATCCCAAAAAAATGGTGCTGTGTGCAGTGGTGCAGTGTGTATCAGGGGCTCTGAGGACAGGTGTCATTCCATATGTCAAGGTGTCAATATGTCATATGTCAGGTGTCAATCCATATCCATTGTGATTTAGGAATGTTAGGTGATTTATGTCCTTAATGGATTAAAACCAGACTCTGCATAAACTGTGTAATTTTCCATGGGAGTTTTGCCATGGATCCCCCTCTGGCATGCCACAGTCCAGGTGCTAGTCCCCTTGAAACAACTTTTCCATCACTTTTGTGGCCAGAAAGAGTCCCTGTGGGTTCGCGAACGTTTGCGGAAGTTCCCGTTCGCCGTTCGCGAACCGAAAAATTTGTGTTCGCGACAACAGCATATGTTCGCCCGCCGTGGCGAACGCGAACACGCTATGTTCGCCATGAACTATTCGCCAGCGAACCGTTCGGTACATCACTAACTATAAGATAAGGCCAGGGACTAATGAAAGTATTTTGAAAAATTGGGCAGACTAGATGGGCCGAATGGTTCTTATCTGCCATCACATTCTATGTTTCTATGTTATTTGTTATGTAACATTTTTGCAGTTTGAATTCTTTGGAAAATAGTACAATGGTGAATTGCTTCTGAAACTGAGAAAACCTGAGAATAAATCAAGTTGGTCCACGCATAGATAGTGCTTTATTGATTGCATAAATTTTAGAATTACAGCCATCCAAAATATGACATATGTTTCTTAGCAATCACGAACCAGTTAAGGTATGCCCACTATATCCAAGCATTCCTCTGACATTCAAAGAGTGAAATATATGGTGAGCTGATTTGCATCAGGCTGTCATTGATTTGGTAGATTTGAGAAGTATTAAAGGGACACTCCAGGCACCCAGGCCACTTCTGCCCATTGGAGTGGTTCTGGGTGCCAACTCCCACTACTCTTAACCCTGCAAGTGTAATTATTGCAGTTTTTTTATAAACTGCAATAATTACCTTGCAGGGTTAACTCCACCTCTAGTGGCTGTCTACTAGACAGCCACTAGAGGGCACTTCCTGAATTATAGCACTGTGCTAGAGCGTCGCTGGACGTCCTCACGCTGTGTGAGTACCTCCAGCATCGCTCATTTCCCCATAGGAAAGCATTGAAAAGCATTTTCAATGCTTTCCTATTGGGAGCTCTAATGCGCATGTGCGACATTGCCGCGCATGTGCATTAGGTCTCCCCAGCCTGTGGGTGGTATCAGTCTCGCCCACCGGCCAACACAATCACTGGGAGGAGCGGTGGCGGAGGAAGAAGCAGCGACGTGGGACATCGTCGCTGCCTCTGGTAAGTTACTGAAGGGGTTTTCACCCCTTCAGCAACCGGGGATTGGGGGATGGGAGGGAGAGGGGACCTGCAGTGCCAGGAAAACAGATTGTTTTCCTGGCACTGGAGTTTCCCTTTAACCCCTTAAGGACCAAACTTCTGGAATAAAAGGGAATCATGACGTGTCACACACGTCATGTGTCCTTAAGGGGTTAAGTCAACTTAGTAAATGGGAACGAGACCTGAGTAGCTGATTGAATCTGTACAACCAGAGATCATTGAAATGATCTATGATATTTAGTATCACAGCTCACAGGCTGACTTTTGAGTGTGCCCAGTATTGGTTTTACCACTGTTTCATTAATAGCTTACACATTTTGAGTTGGTGGTGGTATCCCCACATTGCAGGAATGATTTTTATAAGCAGGGGATGGACAATTGGTCAGAATGGGTGGTGAAATTGATGAAAACAGACACAGAACAATTTTAACCCCTTAAGGACCGGACTGTTTTTTCAATGTTGTACATTTGCTACCAGGCATCTTTTTACACTTTTGTGGTGTTTGTGTTTAGCTGTAATTTTCCGCTCTCTCATTTACTGTTCAAATACAAATTATATATTGTTTTTTTCAGGACAAAAAGGGCTTTCTTTACATACCATTATTTATATAATCTCATGTAATTTAATTTTTTTTAAATGAAAAAATATGATGAAAAATTGAAAAAAATACATGTATTTTGACTTTTACTTGAAAAATCTTTTACTCATCTACAATAGCGAATGAAAAAACTGCTAAATAGATTCAAAATGTTGTCCTGAGTTTAAAAATACCCAGTGTTTACATGCTTTTTGGCTGTTTTTTTGCAAGTTATAGGGCAATAAGTACAAGTAGGAAATTGCGGTTTCAAAACATACATTTTTAAAATGTATCAATAGTGACATTTTAACACTATTATCTGTCATAAATCTCTGAATAACACCCCACATGTACATATTTTTTTTAAAGAAGACAACCCAGGGTATTCAATATGGGGTATGTCCAGACTTTTTTAGTAGCCACTTAGTCACAAACACTGGCCAAAGTTAGCGTTCATATTTGTTTGTGTGTGAAAAAAGTAAAAAACAAAATTGAACGCTAATTTTGGCCAGTGTTTGTGACTAAATGGCTACTAAAAAAAACTGGACATACCCCATTTGCAATACCTTGGGTTGTCTTCTTTTGCAAAGGGTATGCCATCATGGCTGTAATTCTCATTCCTGGACTACCATACGCTCTCAAAGGCAACGTAACCAACCTGGCCATTTTCAATGTAAAAATATTTCATCCATATATTTGACCCTGTAACTTTCAAAAGCGCTATAAATCCTGTACATGGGGGGGGGGGGGGATGTTTTACTAAGGAGACTTTGCTGAACACAAATATTAGTGTTTCAAAACAGGAAAGCGTATCACAACAATTATATCATCAGTAAAAGTGCTGTCTGTGTGTGAAAAATGCAAAAAAAATCACTTTCACTGACAATGTCATGGCTGTGATATGTTTTACTGTTTTGAATCACTAATATATGTGTTCAGCGAAGACTCTCAAGTAAAACACTAACCAATATGTACAGGTTTTAGTGGCTACTAAAAATATTTGAATCTACAGTCAGGTCCATAAATATTGGGACATCGACACAATTCTAATCTTTTTGGCTCTATACACCACCACTATGGATTTGAAATGAAATGAACAAGATGTGCTTAAACTGCAGACTTTCAGCTTTAATTTGAGGGTATTTACATCCAAATCAGGTGAACGGTGTAGGAATTACAACAGTTTGTATATGTGCCTCCCACTTTTCAAGGGACCAAAAGTAATGGGACAATTGGCTGCTCAGCTGTTCCATGGCCAGGTGTGTGTTATTCCCTCATTATCCCATTTACAAGAAGCAGATACAAGGTCCAGAGTTCATTTCAAGTGTGCTATTTTCATTTGGAATCTGTTGCTGTCAACTCTCAATATGAGATCCAAAGAGCTGTCACTATCAGTGAAGCAAGCCATCATTAGACTGAAAAAACAAAACAAACCCATCAGAGAGATAGCAAAAACATTAGGCCAAATCAACTGTTTAGAACATCCTTAAAAAGAAAGAATGCACCGGTGAGCTTAGCAACACCAAAAGACCCGGAAGACCACGGAAAACAACTGTAAGGGATGACCGAAGAATTCTTTCCCTGGTGAAGAAAACACCCTTCACAACAGTTGGCCAGAACAAGAACACTCTCCAGGAGGTAGGTGTATGTGTGTCAAAGTCAACAATCAAGAGAAGACTTCACCAGAGTGAGTACAGAGGGTTCACCACAAGATGTAAACCATTGGTGAGCCTCAAAACCAGGAAGGACAGATCAGAGTTTGCCAAACAACATCTAAAAAAGCCTTCACAGTTCTGGAACAACATCCTATGGACAGATGAGACCAAGATCAACTTGTACCAGAGTGATGGGAAGAGAAGAGTATGTAGAAGGAAAGGAACTGCTCATGATCCAAAGCATACCACCTCATCAGTGAGGCATGGCGTGGGCATGTATGGCTGCCAATGGAACTGGTTCTCTTGTATTTATTGATGATGTGACTGCTGACAAAAGCAGCAGGATGAATTCTGAAGTGTTTTGGGCAATATTATCTGCTCATATTCAGCCAAATGCTTCAGAACGCATTGGACAGCGCTTCACAGTGCAGATGGACAATGACCCGAAGCATACTGCAAAAGCAAACAAAGATATTTTTAAGGGAAAGAAGTGGAATGTTATGCAATGGCCAAGTCAATCACCTGACCTGAATCCGATTGAGCATGCATTTCACTTGATGAAGACAAAACTGAAGGGAAAATGCCCCAAGAACAAGCAGGAACCGAAGACAGTTGCAGTAGAGGCCAGGCAGAGCATCAACAGGGAGGAAACCCAGTGTCTGGTGCTGTCTATGCGTTCAAGACTTCAGGCTGTAATTGACTGCATTTGTTTCATTTCAAACCCATTGTGTTGGTGTATAGAGCCAAAAAGATTAGAATTGTGTCGATGTCCCAAAATGTATGGACCTGACTGTATTTAGCAGGTTTTTTTTCATTCACTTTTGTAGATAGGTAAACGATTTTTCAAGTAAAAGTCAAAAAACATGTATTTTTTTTTCAATTTTTTATCATATTTTTTATTTTTTTTAAATTAATTTACATGAGATTATATAAATAATGGCATGTAAAGAATGCCCTTTTTGTCCTAAAATATATATATATATATATATATATATATATATTTATATATATATATATATATATATAATTTGTATGGGAACAGTAAACGAGAGAGCGGAAAATTACAGTTAAACATAAACACCACAAAAGTGTAAAAAGAGGCATGGTCGCAAATGTACAACATCGCAAAAACAGTCCGGTCCTTAAGGGGTTAAGCAAATTAAAGGAACATTCTGGTCACTATAACAACTTCATCTAAATGCAAATGCTATGATGCCAGGAAGCCCCTGGGTGCTCTCTTTCCTTTAAGGGGTTAAACCGCTTTTAAATGGTTTAACCCCAAAGGCTTCCTCCAGCTCCAGATTTCCAGGTCGCTCAGTGGTATTCGGCTTCTGAAACGGAGTGTCAGGAAGTACAGATTGATGTCAGGCATGGGTGCTACAGATTGGCTAAAGTGGTCAGTTGACGCTCTAAGCCAATCGCTAGTTCCCGGTTCATAAAAATGTTTTACTTTGGCTTAGAGTGCCTGCTGATTGCTCGAGCCAAACAGCGACAACCCTCCCCAGTGGCCCTCTATGCTTCCTGACACTCAGTAAATAAAAGTGAACATATTAACGATGATATTTTTTTACCGGGGGAGATGAGAAGGTCCAAAGGTTCCCTGCCAGGCCCTGGTCCCTAATCCTTATGATGTGGTGTCCAGAATAAAGTGGAGGGTTCACTTCACTTGTCCTTCCTGCTCCAATCTCCTTTTCTTCTCCTTCATTTGACACAGTCTTCTTTTTCTTCTGACACTGTCTTCTTTCCTCCTTGACTCCTTCTGCTCCTTTACCGTTCTGCTGCTTTCTGCTTATTCTGCTCCCCCTTCTACTCCTGTCTCTCTCCGATCTTTCTGCTCCTTGCAGACCCTTTCTGCTCCTTCTCCTACTTTACCTTTGTGTTCCTTGCTGTCCCTTTCTGCTCCTTGCTACCCTTTTCTGCTCCTTCTCCTCCTTTACCTTTGTGATCCTTCTGTCCCTTTCTGATCTTTGCAGACCCTTCCTTCTACTTGCAGACCCTTCCTACTCCTTGCTGCCCCTTGCAGACCCTTCCTTCTCTTGCAGACCCTTCCTGCTCCTTTCTGTTCCTTCGACTGCTTCACCTTTGTGCTTCTTCTGTCCCTTCCTGCTCCTTGCTGCTATTTTCAGCTCCTTGCTTACCCTTTCTGCTCCTTCTATTTTACCTTTGTGCTGCTTTACCGTCCTGCCCCTTGCAGACCCTTCCTGCTCCTTGCATACCCTTCCTGCTCATTTGTGTTCCTTTGTCCTCCTTCTCCTACTTTACCTGTTGTGCTCCTTGCTGTCCCTTCCAGATCCTTGCTGCCCTTTTCTGCTCATTTCTATTCCTTCTCATACTTTGCCTCACTTACCTGATCTATAGGCTATATCTGCCCCCCATGCCTCACTTACCTGATCTATAGGCTATCTCTGCCCCCCCCATGCCTCACTTACCTGATCTATAGGCTATCTCTGCCCCCCAATGCCTCACTTACCTGATCTATAGGCTATCTCTGCCCCCCATGCCTCACTTACCTGATCTATAGGCTCTTTCTGCCCCCCCCCCATATGCCTCACTTCCCTGATCTGTAGGCTCTCTCTGCCCCCCCATATGCCTCATTTCCCTGATCTATAGGCTCTCTCTGACCCCCCCCCCATATGCCTCACTTCCCTGATCTGTAGGCTCTCTCTGCCCCCCCATATGCCTCATTTCCCTGATCTATAGGCTCTCTCTGACCCCCATATGCCTCACTTCCCTGATCTGTAGGCTCTCTCTGCCCCCCCCATATGCCTCATTTCCCTGATCTGCAGGCTGTCTCTGCCCCCCCCCCCCCCCCCCCCATTCCTCACTTCCCTGATCTGTAGGCTGTCTCTGCTGGCTGCATGTGTTGCTCCCCTGCAGATTCAGTCAGAGAGAAGCAGGGATAAGATGCAGCTTCCTATCCCTGTCTCTCTCCATACACAGTACCTACTGGCCGGCGCCGGTATTGCACTGTATTTTCAATCTCACACGAAAATTAGCAGAACAAGCTGAGAAATGCAGAGGGGTGGGGGGCAAGTGCCCCTACCTTGCACCCCCCCCCTCCCCTTGCCCATGGTTGCAGGGTAAAATACAGTGCTAGCAAATTAAATTCTTTGGACTTTCGGCCTGGGTTGGCAGGCAGGTCCCTCAAATTGCAATCAATAAAATTACTTAATTATGTAAAAATATTACATAAATACACACGTAGAATTTAAATATATATGCATATTTATATATTTGAAGTCTACGTGTATATTTATATAATTATTTATATAATTTTGTATATGGACATATGTATATTTCGTATTAATTTTATTTATTTATATATACAAAAAGTATATTTTGATATATATATATATATATATATATATATATTAATATCAAAATACAGTTAGAATAAAATTTCATATAGATATATAATTTTTTTTAAACAATGTTATTATTTTTACATTTTTGTTATTTAATTAAAATTCCTTATTATTTGTATTTTATAATATATATATATATATATATATATATATATATATATATATATATATATATACACACGTGTGCAATTTAATTATATGTATTTTTATATTAATATATGTACATAATAATATAAAAATACACTTAGTAAGACACTTCTAGTGGCCACTCCTCAGAAGGCCATTAGAGGGGCTTCCTGGGTCAGTACTACTCTGTGTGCAGCACTGACATTCAACGTTTCCATGCTCTGCATTGAAAAGCTGAACTTTTTCCATAGAGATGCATTGATTCAATACATCTCTATAAAGAGATGCTGATTGGACAGGGCAGCATTTGGCTCCACTCCCCGGTGGGAAAGCATTATGATTGGCTGACTTAATCCATTTTTACTATATTTAAGGGAGGCCAGGGGAGCTATATAGTGCTCTTAAAGCTATAGGGTCAGGAATACACATTTGTGTATCAGACCCTATAGTGTTCCTTTAATTCTTGTGACCCCTGTATTCCAGATGATCTTCAGAATTATAGCACCTAATACTTAAAAAGACAATCAGAATATGAATCTGGATAGTTTGAAATAAGAACAGTAACCTGGGCAGCAAGTTCATTTTTATGGCATTTATCTTGCCAAAGCAACACACACACGCACAGACACAGCAAGACACGCACAGACTCGACCACTGCGACATGTCTGCCATTAGCGTCTTCAGAATAGGAGTGGAATTATCATTGTACAATTGGTCCATTTCCATAGTCAGCCAGATATTTAAATACTTGAGGAATCTGACCACCTGTAGAAATGTTTCTAGAGTGAGGACAACGAGAAGAGGAGAGAGGGGGCACTCCTGTCTTGTACCGTTTCAAATCTGGAAGAGAGGTGAGAGCGCTCCATTAATCCATAATCCATATACATGCACTTGAGATCGTGTAAAGAGAAGCCATCCCTGGTTGTCTGTGAGCCAAATTAGTATTATTTATAAAGTGACAACAAATTACACAGTGCTGTACATTGGGTAGACTTACAGACATTCGTATTTGTAAACAGACAAGTTGGACGCACAGGAACAGAGGGGTTAAGGGCCTTGCTCAATGAACTTACATGTTACAGGGAGTGGGGTATAGTGACACAAAAGTTAAGGGTGGGGTAGAAAACTAATTTGTTAGAAAAGTTTTTACGGAGGGCTTAGAGGGTATTTTTTCATTTTATGACAGTTGCAGGAGAGCAATCAGGGTGCAGCAGGGGAACTGTTAACAGTTTGATACGCTTTCAGAAGTAAGTTTTCAATGATTTTTCTGAAGGAATAGAGAATAAAAGTCTCCATGGAAAAGGGAACGGAGTTCTATAGAAACGGTGCAGCCCTAGAGATCTACGTCTATCATCTGTCTGTACTCCCACCCAGAGCATCAGAGGTGGGAGTACAGACAGATGATAGACGTAGATCTTTGGGAGAGCATAGAGGCCTAGACAGAACATAAGGTGTATTAGGGAGGATAGGTTGGTTGGATGAGCATCATGTAGTGACTTGTAAGCAAGTACCAGTATCTTAAATTGAGCCCTACATCTTACGGGACCTTTCACCTTACCTAAATCTAGAAGCCAAATCCCAAGTTTATCGTGCTACAACCTACCACTCCACAGAGACAGAGCATAACCTTTGAGCTGCCTAGATATGTGAAGTCAATCAAAAATGGTGGATGCCTTTCCTCTGAGCATGCAGGAGCCTGGCTTGTACCACAGAACACACCGCAGCTCCATTGATCGATGCCTGCTGCAACTGGAGGAATGTGTCAAACTCACCCATTTAAGGGAGTTTGCCATGCATTTTTGGAGTCTGTTTGCCCGCTTCCTGCCGTGTGACTATGGCCCCTGGGAGATTTGGCCAGTTAAAAGCACTATTTGGGCTTGTTTGCTTTTAAAAGACTATTTATGGCTCTTTAAATACACTGGGAAAGGATCTGCGGTTTTGCTATGGCACTTCGGATGCAGCCAAATTGCCGAAGTAGTCGAAGTGATCGCCATTCGACAAACGAACACGTGGCTGCGGCCATTTTAATTCATTCGAACGCGGTCAGCTGTGTTTTGCCGTCGAGTTTATGGAACTAAAATTGGATACTCAAAGGCATGAACACCGCTGAAGTGTTACCTTCCCTGGAACTATCTCATTCGACTGGATTTGAACGCTGTTCGACGATTTGAATGCCGTTCGACAATTCGAACGGCATTTCAACATTGACTTTTGCACGAACGGTTGCCGTTCATCTGTTTAAACTGACTTTAACATGGGAAATAGACCGGCCGCACAGCTCAAATCTCTGGAACTGTTTTGGGCAGGAAAATGTACGTGCGGTCAGTCAAAATATGACTTCCAGCTATCTCCCGAACCACTGGACCAATTCTTACGAAATTTGGATATGTTGTTCCCAGAATTATGCTGGTTCTAAAAACAATTATTTTATGCAAATGTGATGTATAGTTTTAAAGTTATAGAAATTGGGTAAAATGTGTGTTTAAACTGTATGGTTAATTGTGTTCCCTCTGAGGCTAAGGGGAGAGGATGTGTTGGATGTAACCAGTTAGTGATTGGATGGTTACTGATTGACTGTGGGTGTCTCACCTGCATGGGAGAATTGCATAAAATAATAGTATGTGTCATTAAACCTCAGTTCGACTTCACCCTCAATTTAGAGTCCTGTCTATTATTGGGGGAATCTGCTACAAGGGATTGCTATGCTCTTCATACTCCCTTGCTATAATCACTACTAAGCTCTTTTAAGAGCTTGTTCCTGCATTACTCTCTTGCAGGAGAGGTTTACCCACTGCAGTCTGGAGCCTTGTCGTAGGTCCAGGGTGGGTAGGAGACCAGGAGAACCCAACCAAGCTGCGGCGGTTCTGGAGGTCTGTGGTGGTTATGGTATCTGGCGGAGTACTTGGAGCCCTTGGGAAGCACTAGGAGCATCCATCAATGGAGGTACCCAGTCAGGGTGCCAGGTGATCCATTACATTGGTGGCAGCGGTGGGATGGCGTCCTAGTGCGAGGAGACACCGGTAACGTGTGGAATTACAAATTGAGGGTGACGCTAGTATTCGCACAGCGTCCCATTCTACAGAAGGATTTGGGAAGATGGGATTCGTTGACACACCCCGGAGGAAGAGAGTGAATTGGAATGGAGAGATGCCACCCGGATAGAATTATGGTACGATGCCCTGGAGGAAGTTCAGTATCAACGGCAGGAGCGCCTTCCTTGTATCGCATACCAGTTGGAGGAACAAATGGCCTGGCGGATGCCGCTTCTGGGAGAACAACCTGGGGGGGCGGGTATGCGAATGTGTTGTATAGTTTTAAAGATATAGAAATTGGGTATAAATGTGTGTTTAAACTGTACGGTTAATTGTGTTACCTCTCAGGCTAAGGGGAAGGGATGTATGGGATGTAACCAGTTAGCGATTGGATGGTTACTGATTGTCTGTGGGTGTCTCCCTTGCATGGGAGAATTGCATAAAAGCAGAGTATGTGTCATTAAAAATGTTTCAGTTGCTTCAAGCGAGAGCTGGGATAAACGTGAAGCAGAGGGTGGAAAAGTCCCAACAAGGAACCTAGCATTTATAAACACCCACTCATCTATGTCCTGGCCAGCTTAAACCAAGAGTCCCTAAATGCCTTAACTATTCACAGCATTATCATGTGCAGAGGAACAGCTATCGGAAGCTATCGAAAGCAGCAACTTGCTCCTTGATTCTTATGCTACTACAGAGAGCAGAGTGCATGGCACTAGAGAGCATCACAGCCCTAGATGGAGAGAAATCAGCCCTGGTGTGGGTCTGGACTGGAGAAATGCACAACCTTGGAACCAGTCTGTGGACAGACATGGAGACTTTCCAGGCAGGACCTCCACCTTACCACCCATGAGAGTCGTGTGGACTCTGTCTTGTGTTCCTGACATTTGTGTTCCATACATAGTTTTTCTTTCTGTTGACAATAATTTATCTTTTTTTTCTTTAATTCGTTTTACTGTGGTGCATGCAGCAGTGTGATGTTATACCTGACTACAGTGGTGTAATCCTTTATTTAAATATCTAGCATGGTGTATGATAACAGTAATGGCTAGAATGCCTGCAATTAGAATTGGTAGCAAAGCAAAAAAAATACCACTGTGTAGTCAAAAATGTGTGTGTAAACACCTGGTGACCTGAATGTGAGAGGAAAACTTTGTGTATATGAATGACCAAATAAATCAATATAATGTACTGTCTGATTTCACAAGACGGAATAGCGATCTTCCAAATTGATGGGGGAGGGACGTGTAGTGAAGAGCAACAAATAGTGTGCTGACAATAAAATTGTGACAAAGTGAATAATACAATAAACAACTCCCATCACCTAAATGAATAAACAAAGAACTGTTTATACAATCAACATGTGTATAAGCATAATGCAAAAAAATTGTTGCAATTATTAACAATAAATACTGTACTATCAATGTTAAATAACTAAATCAAATACAATACAATGAAGGTCAGGACTCATAAAGATGAAACAATGAAAGCTAAGGATTAAGAGTGGCTATATGTAGGACAGATGTCTGTAAATACTCCTGGGTATGCCAAGTCTAAAGGACTGGGAGACTGGGACTGAATAATAGTGAGCAGGGCCTGGTTGTTCACAAGACCACCAGGGTAGAGGGTCAAAAATGTGGAACTGTATTTATCAAAATCTAGATAGAATACGATGTAAGGGCACTACGCAACCGTAAGTGGTACTAAATGACTGAATATGCTTTTACCCCAGGATAATTATGGGGACAAGATACTCACCTAAAGGAGGCAGGAAAACAGTAAAGCTAAGTGGAGAAGTGGAAATCTAAATCCATGCATGCAAAGGGAAACACAGTGCGGAAGATACAAAATACATACCTTAAATATACATATATAATATATATATTTAAAAGGGAAATTTTTGAAGAGAAATTAAGATATAATAAGTGTGGCCCTTAAAATGAAAGAGGTGAATTACAGTTGAACAAACATATAGTCAAATTCCAGGTTTTGTTTTGATTTTGTTTTGATCAGAACGTGCACAATTGCCTCCATCCTTAAGTGGTTAAGCTAACCTTAAGTGGTTAAGCTAAAAGTAGTTAAAAAGTGATTTTTGGTGACTATATTGTCCTTTTAAACTGCACAAACCATCACCTAATTATGTATATAACTCAACTAAAATACAAATTCATATAACATCTTAACCAAATAACTATTCACAGTTAAGTAACTTCTCCTTCAAGAATCCATAATAAAAGATCTGAGACAGCAACTTTATGCTGGTTTGTTATGATCAATATTACTACTTTGAATATTTAATTACATAGTTACATAGGCTGAAAAGAGACTTGCGTCCATCAAGTTCAACCTTCCTCACATTTGTTTTTTGCTGTTGATCCAAAAGAAGGCAAAAAAAAAAACAGTTTGAAGCACTTCCAATTTTGCAACAAGCTAGGGGAAAAACGTGAGATAAAACAGAGTATCTATTATGATACCTAAAATAATGTGTTCACTTTTACATGAGTGAAACTCAAACTTAGACATTAATTATTGACACAGCATAAAGACAGGTGTCAGGATATTTGTGGATAGACTGTGAACATCCAACTTAACCAAAAACAAATATTCATGTATGTCAAGACATTTCCAGTTACAAAATCTAGTCGCCCATATTAAGCAATGTTAAACTTAAAAAAAGGGGGACAAAGCCATAGAGTGGCATTTGTTGCAGAAACCTTACTATTTACTAATTTAAAGACCTTGTTTTGTACCCAACTGACATTCTAAGGTTTCTATAAAGGTCAAAAAAATTCCCTCTTATCAAAATATCTTAAAATACCATCGATACTGGCCAGTAGAAGTCAGTACTATCAATGTTACCATTCAAAATAGTGAATTATAATAAAAGAAAGGGCTCAAATTCAGGGCTCCTGATATGCGCAGAGAATTGTAAGTATATGTCCATGATTATACAATGTCTGATATAGTCTCCTACCAATTCCAGAAGAGAATCAGAGTGAATTTAATCAAGATTGAAGAATAATTTAATCTGTTATATGTCCAGATAGTAATGAAGGAAGGGTTCATTAGCTGGTTAATTGTTTGATGTATATTGATGCAATATTATTTGAATGATCATTTGACCCCTCTTCAATGAGAAATAATCCCACCACATTTAAATATAAACTCTTATTGATAATGTAAGCAGACAATTCCACATTTTTATTGCTCTTACTGTAAAGAACCCTTTCCCATGCTGTAAGTAAAAACATCTTTCTTCCAGTCTCAATGGGTGACCTCTTGTCTGTTGTATATTCCTGTTAATGAGCAGTTTAGCACATAACGGTTTGATCTGACTCTGTATATATTTGTATAGTGCTATCATATTTAGCCACCTTTTTTCTAAACAAAACAAATGCAGTTATTTTAGCTTTTCTATATAACTAGTATTTTCCATCCCCCTTATTAAGTTTGTAGGTCTGCACTTTTCCTAGTTTTGCAATATCCTTCTTTAAAACTGGCACACAAAATGTCAATGCATATTCATGGTGGGGTCTTACCAATGATTTCTAAAGAGGCAAAATTATATTTTGATCATTTGAATTATTACCCCTTTTTACACATGGCAGTGCATCACTTTCTTTGCAATGGCAAACTGGCATTGCATACTGTTTTCTAGTTTGCTTTTTATAGTCCTTTTAATTTCATATAACCGTATTATTGTATAGGTTGCTTGTGGGTTCCTCATTCCAAAATGACTTGGAATTTATCTGTCTGCCAGCCCTATGCCACAATTTATCCAAATCCCTCTGTAGAGACGTTATATCATGTTTAGACTGTATTATTATCTTACCTAGATGTGTGTTATCTGCAAACACTGACACACTCATTTAATCATTTAAATTGGACAGAACCCTTAAGTACTCCACTTACCATTCTAACTTTAAGCCAATATTCTGTCCAAGAACAATATGTTTCATCAAATAAGGCACAGGGACAGTTGGATTCATGAAAACAATGCAAGAATTCAGCTTCACTTAATGAGAGCTGTGTTTCACGTCTGGGATTTAATTATCTCATATAAACAAAAACAAATCCCAGAGTGAGAGAATCACCTGTTAAAATGGATATAAAAATCCTGAAAGAACCAACAAGCTTCCTTCTTAGCAGCAAACTGTCTGCCATTGGCAACTTAAACCAGACATTGATACAATTCTGCACCGTTTATTTATTTAATAAATACATTTTGTTTTAAGAGATTTTATCAGGTGATATACTTCTAAAGACACCAACAGCTGTGTAGAGAAGATGCAAAACACCTCCACAATCAGTACGAGTTTTGTTCTTCTCGGTCTAGTGGAGATGGAGAAAGTGAAATATCTATGTATCATGCTGTCACTTGGATTGTATCTTAGCTCTATGCTTCTCTGTGTTGTCATTTTATACACCATCTGGACCGAAACAGATCTCCATGAACCTATGTACTTATTTATATTTAATCTACTTTTCAATGGGTTATACGGAAGCTCAAATTTGTTTCCTAAATTAATATTTCACTTAATTACTGGATCTGTAATAATTTCATTTGGCGGGTGTCTCACTGAAACCTTTTGCATGCATACATTTGGAATGGTAGAATTATATACATTTACTGTAATGGCACAGGACAGATATCTGGCTATTGGAAACCCTCTGAGATACACAACACTAATGACAAATAGAAAAGCAATAAAATATATAGGAACCATTTGGATAACTTCATTTATCTCTGTTCTTGTACCAGTGTTAATGACCATGCACCTTCCTCTATGTGGTATCAATATAAACAATGTGTTTTGTGATAACATGTCTCTAGTAAGGTTGGCTTGTGGTGACGCTTCTTTGAATAATCTAGTTGGTGGCATTCAGGTTTTTTTTATATATTTTAGTGCACTGCTCATTGTAACCTACTGTTATATTAAGACATTTCTAATTTGTTTGAAGAGGTCTAGAGAAGCATATAAGAAGGCCATTCGAACCTTGGTGAGCCACTTGGTAGCATTTTCCTGTTATATAGTTACTAGCTTTTTTGTTCTTTTGCGTTATAGATTAAGCAATGGTTCTTTTCCTGTTTCTATACATGTTACTCTCTCTTGTTTAGGGATTATAACCCCAGGCTTTGTAAACCCTCTTATTTATGGACTAAAAACAGAAGCTCTCAGAGTAAAAATTATCCAGAACCTAATAAAAAATAAATGCTTGCTAGACTTAAAAAAATAATTATGGCTTTCATTTTCCTCTGAGTGCCCCAGTGAAAGAGACTGAGATAAAAATGTGTTGTTTTCTTTTTGAGTTTGTTTCTCAGTATATTAGATCTTTTTAATGTCATTTATTTATTGCAGTCTTTTTTTCCTGCTTATATCCAATTCTCTGTAAATCCACATCTGTTTTAATTTTGCAGTCTCTATGTATTTCTCTTTTTATGCCATATTGCATCAGAATATACATCTCAGTGTTTTCCACTTTACCAATATGTATCAACATGTATCCGAATCCCTGTTGGTGCTTTCCCAGCTCCTCATTTGTATGTTTTGTTTATGCAGCCCTTGTCACATCACTCCTGCCTGTGACTTAAATAGACTCTTTAGAGAACTCATTTTAAACGTCCATCATTGCACACTGTGTTTAGATTTTACTATCTCCTGCTTTATTAATTGACTGCTACAGCCTACGGGCTCTGCATAAACAGAAACAAAAGTGAAAAAAAGAGCAGTGAGATTACAAGAGTGTGATCTATACACTTTTAATGGTACTATTAAAAAAACAGAAATGTCTAAATTACACAAATTTATACAAATTGATAAATGTGGTGATATACCAATGTACTGATACTGTCGAATTGATAGTTGATAGAGCTAAAAAATGGATCCTATATTTAGGTATTCAAAGTCGTTGTCCAATACTGATTGGTACACAAACATACATTATAATGTAGTATGGTATTTTCTAGGATCAATTAAATATGTAAAGTTCTAGACTTATAAGAAATAAGAGATATGTCAAGTCCAAAGCTTTTAAGAAATAAGAACTACATTGAAAGGGTTAAATAACCAAAAGACAAATTGATAGATGTGGTGATATACCAATATACTGATTCTATCAAATTGATAGTTGATAGAACTAAAAACTTGATCCTATATTTAGGTATTCAAAGTCGTTGTCCAATAGAGGAGAAAAGGGCCAGTCCCCACCTCTTCACCATACTAAAGATAGAACAAGAAACGTTTCAGGGAATCTTTCAACCCAGAGACCTAGCACCTCTACCTATCAGAGAACATATGCAGAAACAGTCAGTTCTGGTCGGGAAAATTTTCAGGAAAGGGAGGAACGTTTTTTAGAGAGGGAGCCAGACCAAAAAGAAAGGCGAATAACCCAGTTCTTCAAACCCCGCAACAACCAATGGGAAAACAGATTCTCCCCACTAGAAAGTTCCATAGAAACTCCACCCAAGAGAAAGAGAGCAGAGGAAAATTTCCGGAGGGAGGAATATCCAAAAAGGAATTAGAAGTAGAGTCAGGTATCTATAATTTAACAGATATAGAGCTAACTATAGACGACCTTAAAGCTCTTAAAAAGGGTCTTAAATTCGCACCCAATCAAGTTATGAATTATTTCAACACCTATATAGATTTACAAAAATTCATTCGAAAGATGACTCTTAAAAGGTTCTTTCTAAAACACCCAGTCAAAGATAACCCCTCTCAGATTTCACAGCCAGATGAGAAAAAGTTTAAAGAGATCACACTTTTAACCCATTGGCCAGAAGGGCCATCACTTAGAAACGTTCAGTAACATGGTCTGTAGTGATCTAGAACAACTAGATCTACAGCAAAAAAACTAATAAAAATAAGAACAAATTTAATCTCACCAAAGGGGAAAATGCCAGCATTAAAAAACTCCAAAGTATGGAGAATGTCATCATCAAAGACGTGGATAAGGGGGGGGGGGGGGGGGGCAATAGTCCTAATGACTAAGGACTACTACCTTAAAGAGGCAGATAGAATCTTAGGGGACAATAAAACATATTTAAAACTGGAAAATGACCTTACAATTCAGTTTAATCAAGAACTAAAAACACTCTTAAAAAATGCTTGTGAAAAAGATGTGGTATCTGAAGAAAACATTGAGTATCTTTATGTTGAATTTCCTGTGATCCCGATTTTTTTACTTTTTACCCAAGTTACACAAGAACCCTGTAGAGCCCCCGGGAAGACCCATTATAAGTGGGATAAATTCAGTTACATCACGCCTTTCCGAATTCATAGATCATCATTTACAAACTTTTGCTCAACAAGCACCCTCCTATATACGAGATTCTTCTCATAATTTGGCATTGATGGCAAATAAAGATTGGGAGGAAGATCACATATGGGTAACGATTGATGTAACTTCGTTATACTCAATCAAATACGAATGGGGTATTCAAGCAGTAGAGAAAATCATGAAGGAGGATATTAATACATCAAGTGATTTAAGGCATTTTGTATTGGGCTGCATTCACTTTATTTTATACCATAACTACTTTTCCTTTAATAATGTATTTTACCTTCAACAAACTGGCATAGCTATGGGGACCAGGTTTGCCCCCAGCTATGCCAACATATACACGAGAGACTGGGAGGCCAGCTCCGTGTGGAGGGGGCATAGCTGGGTTGCAAACCTTGTCCTCTGGAAATGTTTTATAGATGACGTTATCCTAATCTGGAAGGGAACTCAGAGCGAACTGGAAACATTTCTAAACTACATTAACATCAATAAATTATAATTTAAAGTTTACTCATACATTTGATACCAGAAGCATTAATTTTCTGGAAATCACATTTTACATAAAAAATAATAAGGTTCAATCTAAGTGCTACTTCAAAGAAACAGAAGGAAATAGTTTTATTCACAAAAAGAGCTGCCATCATGAACATTGGCTCAATTCTATACCTAGAAGCCAATTGATTCGAATCAAAAGAAACTGTACCAATAATTATGATTATCAGGAACAAGCTAAACATTTATGCAACAAACTTATGTATAAAAAATATGAAAAAAAGTACACTAGACAAGGAAATTAAAGAGACAGGAAGACTAGATAGAAAGGATCTAATTAAAAAGAAGGAAAGAGTCAAAGATAAGGGGGAAAATTTCAAATATGCATTTATTACCTAGTATAATACCCAACATCGAAAAATTAAAAACATTCTAAATAAGCACTGGGGAATCTTGCTTAAAGATCCGATTCCAGGAGAGACATTACCCAAACGGCCACCGATGATTTTTAGAAAAGCAAAAAACTTAAAAAGCTTATTGGCTCCTAGTTATGCCTTAAAAAATAAATATGAAAACAAGAAAGGTGAAATAAAGGGTTTTAGCTCATGTAATCGTTGTAAAGCCTGTCTGACACAAAGGCTCTTGAAAGTATTAAACTTTAAAAGTTTTGTTACAGGTAGGGAATTCAATATTTGCTACACTGTCCCTGTGGAAAGCAATACGTGGGTCGTACATGTAGAAAACTTAAAGAACGGATCCTGGAACACAAAAATAACATTAGAAAAAAATATGACAAACACTCCGTTCCCACGCATTGCAACTCATGCCCCAATTTTAGTTGGAAACATTTCCACTATATAGGTTTAGAAACAGTTAACAACCATTGGAGGGGTGGTAATCTCATTAAGAGATTGGCACAGCGAGAAACCTATTGGATCAATACATTGAAAACCTTCCAACCAGGAGGACTAAATGCAGATATAGATCTGTGGTGTTTCTTAGAATGATTGTCCCTTCTCTTTTCCTCTGCTCTCTTTTCTCTTGTTCTTGAAATATTGTTATATACCCATTTATATGTACTCTGGTATTGAACAAGCCAGGAATCCGTTCTATTTCTTCCTACTATTGAATATAGGGGAATGTCTCCTCTCAAATTGTAAATATTTAGTCTCTCAGTGGCATTAGATATGCCTTATTTTTAATTATAGATTATTTTCTTGAAGGTAGATAAACTAAAATTTTTTACTTTTATTTTGTATACATTTTACATATATTTTTTATTTATTTTCATAAAATCTAGAATTATTTTATGATACATTTATGGTATCATTTTGAATATCTTGGCTTGTGCATATTACATTATGCAGTGTGCATGCTGCCTCATGCAGTACGGAGTTAAGCATCTATGCACAGTAGCATATAAATACATTAATGTAAGAAACACAGGTTATTGGTGTGTTTGTTTTGTTTTTATAAATAAAGTTTATTCAAAAGATCTTCAAATCAGTAATACCTCTTTAACCTCTTTGCCATTCCCTTTTGTACACTCCCCCACTCACATTTCTATTTAGAAACAGTTTTTTTCAGACTTTT
This sequence comes from Pelobates fuscus, assembly GCF_036172605.1. Taxonomy (NCBI): domain Eukaryota; kingdom Metazoa; phylum Chordata; class Amphibia; order Anura; family Pelobatidae; genus Pelobates; species Pelobates fuscus. The sequence continues at coordinate 482,789,525 of NC_086317.1, forward strand.
TCTGAACATATCAGCTTGTCATCATGAGTGACCGCTGAAACGAAGGTGGAACGCATAGCTGGAACACATGACGTCATCACGGAAGTCACGTGACCGCATAGGACACATGAAAACTGGAAGTGACCAACATTTGAATCGAAAACAGCTGAAGAGAAATGGAATCACCTGCAGAACCACTATTGGGACTGATTGGAGGGGTATAAATTAGGGGATGTTTGTAATTAGGATTGTATGCATTTGTATTTAGCACCTTTGCTAAAAAATTGTCCCTGAGGAAGTCCCTGACAGGGAAGAAACACGTTGGACTGATTTACCTGCTTTTATTTACTTTGATGTAAGTAATACATGCTTTTTTTTACTTTTGATTCATACAGTCATTCAATCTAGTTTTTTGCACTTAGTTTTTTATGTGAGATTCACATTCACCAAGTGTTTGAAGCAAGAAGACACACCAATATATTTCTGAAGGCACTTCTTGGGATGTCAGAGTGTGAGTGAGCATTTGTCACTTGCCTATATATCCGATTTGAGTATATACAGTTTTGCACTATGCCATATATTTCTTATTTCCCTAGCTTGGAATAGCCCTATACCATACACATGTTGAATTGAAGATAGGAGAATATCTTCAGGCATATCCTATATTGCTAAGGGAAGTTATTTTATTTTATCACAATCACTTTTGAATTGAAATTATATCACTGTATGTGGACACTATTGTAAATCTATGAGTGTGTGAGAGAGTACATATATCTTTCTATGATGTCAGCAGACTGCTTGTTTTTCTGAGTCTAACAGCATGCAGAGTTACAGCTTCAGGCTTGAATACAGTAAGACGTCATATTCCGGCCCCGGTCTCATTAAGCTGCGCGCGAGGGAGGGGGAGCAGAGACAGAACAGCCTGCTCCCCCAGCGGCTGCCAGAAGAGCTTCCCCTGCGGCCGCCATTCAAGTTCTCCCTGCGGCCGCCAGCACACTTATCAGTCTGCTCACCCACACAGGTAGCAACAAGTATGTATGTCAGTGCGAGTGTGTGTCTGTCTGTGTCATGATGTGTGTCTGTCTGTCTGTGTCATGCTGTGTGTGTGTGTCTGTGTCATGCCGTGTGTGTCTGTGTCATGCTGTGTGTGTGTGTGTGTGTGTGTGTCTGTGTCATGGTGTGCGTGTGTCTGTGTCATGCTGTGTGTGTGTGTGTGTGTCTGTGTCATGCTGTGTGTGTGTCATGCTGTGTGTGTCTGTCTGTCATGGTGTGTGTGTCTGTGTGTCTGTGACATGCTGTGTGTGTCTGTCATGGTGTGTGTGTGTGTGTCTGTCTGTCTGTGTCATGGTGTGTGTGTGTGTGTCCTGCTGTTTGTGTGTCTGTCATGCTGTGTGTGTGTGTCTGTGTCATGGTGTGTGTGTCTGTGTCATGGTGTGTGTGTGTCTGTGTCATGCTGTGTGTGTCGGTCTGTCATGGTGTGTGTCTGTCTGTCATGCTGTGTGTGTGTCTGTCTGTCATGGTGTGTGTGTGTGTCTGTGTCATGGTGTGTGTGTGAGTGTCTGTCTGTCTGTGTCATGTGTGTGTGTCTGTGTAGTGTGTGTGTGTCTGTGTCATGGTGTGTCTGTGTCATGGTGTGTCTGTGTCATGGTGTGTGTGTGTCTGTGTCATGGTGTGTGTGTGTGTCAGTCGTGGTGTCTGTGTGTGTTTTTTAAATTAGTGTTTTACTCACCTTTTTTTTTCCAACGTCGTGCTGGTCTCTGCCTCTATGACTGAGATCATCAAGCTTGATGATCTCAGCCAATCCGCACTGACACAGGAAGCGCCTCTAGTGACCGTCTGAGTGTCTGTCACTAGAGGTGTCACTACAAAACAATGTAAACACTGCCTTTTCTCTGAAAAGTCAGTGTTTACATTCAAAAGCCAGCAGGGACAGGCTATAGACACCAGAACCACTACATTAAGCTGTGTGTGTGTGTGTGTGTGTGTGTGCCTGCTAGTGAGTGAGCTTGCTTGCATGTGTGTGTGTGCCTGCTAGTGAGTGAGCTTGTGTTTTTATGTCAATGAGCTTATGTATAATAGTGAAATTGTTTGTCTATGAGGCTGTGTATCAATGAGCTTGTGTGTGTCAGTGAGATTGTCTGTGTCTGCATGTGAGTATGCTTGCTGTATAATTAAATGTTTTACTCGGAAAGGACCAATATTTTATATTATAAAAAGCAATATATTATATGCTTAACACATATTCTTAACACATATTACTCAATCATCTGGGGTGGCCTTACATATTACATGTGACAATATATGGCGCAATGACTTATGGGGCTGGCATAGATTTTTTTCTCCAGGGCTGCTTTGTGTCCCCAGTCCGGCCCTGCACATAGCCATCTACTTCCGGTTCAAAGGTCATCAAACACAAGCTGCCTAAACTTCAAACAAGCTGGTCTGGCCTAGTACGCAAGTCTTGGCCCACGCAAGTATTAATTTTACACCACTATAGTAAACAGCTGCCTCCATTTCAGCTCATGGGGCAGCCCAGCTGTGGCTTCTTTAACTATTGTTTTTCAACAAAAAACTTAAGTTTGTTTGCTGTGACATGCGGATATGGCGAATTTCACTGCTAATACATATTCAGCCTGTTTAAATCATACATAGCATCACAGCGATGCCTCGTTCTGCTTTCTGTATTTGGCCCTCACTAGGCCATATCGACTTATCATATGCAATTCAATTTCTAACCCTACAATTAAATGTTTTGTTTTGTTTGCCCTCTGGGTATTCAGGCACTCGTTGTGCCTACGGTATTCAGTAATTATGTGGCTAGGTGTTGCAACTGACTGCCTAAATTTATGTCAGGCCCAAACATGGGCCTATACATGTGGTTAAAAAAAAAAATCCTCCTTCTCGTTAAAGGGGAATATCTCCTCTTTAAAAATCTTCTAACACAACAAATACATTAGATTTATCATATGCATTTGTTAGTCACCCTACATTGTGATGTTGGAACTGTAAATTTTTCAGGAGCAGTTGTGATTATTAAGATCACAACCCCTTCCACACCCCCTCCCGTATGCTCCGGTCCCCTCCACAATGTCAGTGGGCTTATCTGGGGACAATTTAACACAATAACACAATTCACACATCCTCATACAAAAGATTCTTTCAAAATTAAGTCACAATTAACATGTGATACTACTGGTGTAATTTATTTATTAACATGTTTATGTGAAAAATTATACATAGGGCGTACAAAAAGAGCATTTAAAACAAGAATGGGAGAACACATCAGGAACATCAAAAAAGGACTTTACTCCCACAACCTTTCCAAACATTTTGATGTCACACATGCAATAAATCCTGAAGGCCTCAACTTCATGGCAATACAAAAAGTAGATATCCCATGGAGAGGAGGCGATTTGGAAAAATAATTAGATAAAGCAGAGGCAAGTTGGATATTCAAGCTAGAAACATTGGAACCAAAGGACTTAATGTGGATTTCGAACTACAAGCATTTTTATAGATTTTATTGTTCTTTTATTTATTTTTATCCATATTTTTTATTAACTATTTCTTACATATATTTTTTTCTTCTACTTTGAATAGTTGGAATTGTATAGAACCAAACCATTTTTTATACAGATTCCCATTTCACTACATTGATAGGCCATCTGAATTATAGCAATCTATTCTTCTTTTCTGTCTTGTACTCAATCTTTTTCTCTCCTGGATTATCACGAGTCTCATGATGTTTTGTATTAATAACCAAAATTTATGACATATCATGTATTATATCTAAACAGTAATATTTTAAATATGTTGTCATAATATTAAATCTGTTTGCATTCTATATGATTACTATAAGAAGCTTCTCTATATAACACACTTTTCATATATATTTTTCATTGATATATATTTTATATTATAAAGTTTTCTTCATAAAACACTGGCTTTTTATGCTAGTTTTATAAATAAGCAATCTTAACTTTTATTAAGTGTATATTATTATCATTATACTAATATTGGACAAACAAATAATAAGTTAACTAAAGTATGGATTTGTACCTCAAAGGGTTAATACTATCAAAAATAACAATATCATTATTTTCTTGTATCCAGTGTCATATTTTGAATACTATTATTTTACAAGTATGTTATTCAATAATTTATTCTCTTTTTATAACATCGAGTTTCTCAGTTACAAAGATCTGTCCTTATCATACAAGGAATCTTCTTGTTTATCTATTTATTTTACAAAGGGAACATCATTATTAGTATTGAAATTGTGAAAAGAACTAAAAATTAACTTAAGCATGAATTCAAACCTCAAAGGGTTAATATAAGCCAAGGCATTTCTCGGCTATTTAAACCCGCGGGTCTGACCTGCTTAACATCCTCTGATGAAGTGAGCAATAGACTCACGAAACGCGTAAGGACATTATTCTTCACTTTCTGGCACCTACCGTAAAGACGACCGGGCTCTACTTGGAACGCAGGAGGATCGGTGACACGCACATCACTAAAACTGCAGATCACTACCCATGATCGCTTTGTTAATCTCTAAGAAGGGTACATTATTATTACTATTGAATATTACTACAGTATCTGCCAATTAATATAATACTGTACTATATAAATTCAGCTAACCCAGCACCAAAGTCCCAGTTTGATTATAACTGGAAATAGCTGCAATAGCTAACAAAATTACAAACTTTTATTCTAGTGATACTATTGTATCTATATAGAGACATTTTCTATATCGGACTTATTATACTATAATGCACTAATTTGTTTTAACTATTACACTAAAGCGATATTATGTCTTTTTAGCATTGCATTGATACCGTTTTAAAATGTAAAGGTACAGACTACTCCTGAATCCTCATTAGATTATTCATATTATCTAATACTTTTCTTTACTGCACTTACAGGGACATTCTAGTGGAGTCCCTTCTTTTTCAGTTGAGAGCTTACCTTCCACTGTGTTATATACTCTTACATTAAGGTTTACTTTAGACCTTATCTTTTTGATTCCTACTTGTGCTTTCATCTCAAACCACTTTGCTTTTTCCACACATGATGATCAGGGGCTGTCCCTAGAAACCAAGCCACGGCAGACCTAAACATGTGGTCCACTCCCTCTATTAATAACTCTTATTATAGTGGGCCCACTTTATTTACCGGCCTACCACATTCATTGGTTTCGGCACACTCTCAACCAACTTTGCTATATATATTCTATATGCTACGTAGGTATATACGTTCTCATTACTATGATGGCCCCGAACACAAATATATATATATATATATATATATATATATATATATATATATATAATATGTGCGCGTGTACATATATAAACAGTGTTTCTTGGCACTCACCCTTACATGTGTATAGTTCAATTCAGCCTGGGTGCAATCCCACGTTGAAAATATATAAACAAAAAATAAAGAGATGCACTCCAAGGACTTGGTAAATGAGAAAAAGGGGGTAGTTAATTCCAATAGGTATAGCATCAAAAAACAGCCGACGATTCGACCCGTTCGGGTCTTTCTCAAGGTATATACACACACACGAGAGAAGACACAACATCCAGTGGAAGAAAATAAATAAATAAATAAATAAGATCCTACACTGGAGTTGGTAAAGGTTGCAGGGTATACGGGCATAACCCATGGGGTGTAATATAGAAAAGAGAAAGGCTGAAAACAGGGATTACAAACGGGTCCTCCCAATCATCAGTCTCAATACCCCTAAACAAATTAGTTCATAGTAATGGCTAGGAATTGCCAGTGTAGAACATACATAAAAAATATGAAAAATAATAAATTTTTATTAGTCCCTTCTAGGGAAGATAAACACGACAAAATTTAAAATTAGAAGTGTATATACAGTGAACAAATGTGAAAGAGTAGGAATCCTCTATCAAAAGCTGGCCTCACAATATACCTTGTTGTCAAAAAATAATTGCAACAATGTTACAAACGCTAAAAGTAGCTATTGATATGTATCTTAGGAGAAACAGTGGTGTCCCCCTAATTAAGTTGAAAAATAGCAGAGTTGCTAGAGAGGGGAGGGAAAAAACCCCACTCACAAGGTATGCTAAAGCGATAGAGTATTTGTTAAAAAGTAAACGATTATAACGGCACCCTTAGGCTAGCCCCAGATCGTAAAGCTGATTAGCATAAATTCCCCTTTGTAAATTACAGACAGTAAACTCCTAATGTTGATAGCCCACTGGCTGTAAATAGAGAGTAGAGCTTAACACCCCATGTAAGGGGACTGGAGTGACGAGAGCCTGCAAGAATCGTTAGCTCCTAATATTCCGTCACTTGGAGTATGCAGCTCAAATGCAACAAATGGACCTAAATCCTGATACAGAATCTTAGAGTCTTAAGAGTTAACACCGCTAGATGGATAAATACCAATAAAGTAACCAATCAGATAACTTAAAAAACTGATCTATTCTCAAGTCTGATAACTCAAACTGATAGCTCTACAGGAAAAAAAACCCTGCTAAATATAGATCAAAGCTTCGGTAGGCAGTCTGGGTGCTACGTTAGCGAGGTGAGGCAAGTGCTGGCTGAACACGAAATTCAATAGTGTAGAGGAAAAAACCTTCCCTAATGCTAGTATTGTAGAGAGATCCCTAATCTAATCTCGGACCAAGTGGTCCCGGTACTGGCTCGAAATTCAATAGTGTAGAGGAAAAAACCTTCCCTAATGCTAGTATTGTAGAGAGATCCCTAATCTAATCTCGGACCAAGTGGTCCCGGTACTGGCTCAACGCGCGTTTCAGCGCTTAACCTTGCGCCTTTGTCAAGAGCTTACCGGAATGAGTAAGCCCGCCGTATTTTAAACCATGTAAGCCCGCCCATCAGACTCCCGACGTCATCCTCACACTCGAGCGGCATTGGTCGGTGGGCGGGGAATGTATGGTTGAGTGGCATGTGCAACCATCCGGCAAGGGGGAAATTAACCCTGTGTTTGCCAAAGTCCTGGATGGATGCCAAGAACAGGTCCCAAAAGGGACTGTAGTAGAGAGTATCATATTTCAAAGTACATTAGAGCCTGTTACTACAGGACAGTGTTTAGATAGGTGCTATTTGGAGATGCAGAATCTTTTTGTTTATTAGACGATTGAACAATTGAACAATTAGAATAAAACAAAATGAAAAATATTCAAAAATAAATTGAAAAATGATGAATGATATATAGAAAAAATATAAGTATATATTACAAATATATGTACAGGTAGAGAGGTTAAGCTAATACAATGTCTGGATGACTTCAAGATATATCCAGACGGTAAACTGTTGGGGGTGTTGTTCATGTGTTGGAAACATATCCCAAAGAGTGTCAGCACCCACAGGGGTATTGAATCCCCGAGGGGTCAGTTAGTAAACACATGTAAATATTGGATAGATCTTGGACCTTTTTCAAATTTCCAGGTGATGACCACATAAAAGGATCATATTTTCTGGTATAGTGGTAAGGTGAATATTTTTCCATCTGTTGGCCACCCTACCACGGGTATCTTGGACATTTACAAGTTTCCCGATAGTGGTCATGTGGAGAGATCGCATATTATGGATCTTTTTCCCCCCTTTTTCTTTTGCCCTTCTTTTTCCTTATTGTGAAGGACCCTTATGGGGTGCCGCAGTGTATTATATAAATGGTGCAAATGAAAACCCTTCATTTAGGCCCCTAGGTTGTAAGGTCTTGAGCCTATATATCCAAAAGCTTTCACGTTGCCTGAGGAATCTGTCGTAGTCACCCCTCCTCTTGTCCCGTTTCACCAATTCAAGACCACAAAAACGCAGACCATGTGATTTGCCTGAATGTTGTTCCCTTAGGTGACGAGCAATTGGCGTTTCAATAGTTAATTTGGGTGATCTAACGTGTTCCTTAATCCTCTCTTTAAAGGGACGAAACGTTTTGCCCACGTATTTACAATTGCATTCGCAAGTGAGTAGATATACCAGGCCTGAGGTGTTGCAGTTGAAAAAAGATGCAACATTAAAGGTCTGTTTATTGTCACTATCTGTCACTTTCTTTGAGTCTCGTTTAATATATTTGCAGGCGACACATCGCCCGCATTGGAAAGTGCCAGTGATGGGTCTATGGAGCCATGTTTTGATCCCTGAACGTACTGGTTGGAAGTGGCTGGGGACCAAAAGATCTCTTAGGTTCTTGCCTCTGCGTGCCGTGATATCCACTTTTGGACCCAGGATCTTTTTAAGATGCACGTCCCCTGTTAAGAGTGGCCAGAATTTTTGAATTCCGGATTTAACTTTATCCCAACCAGCATCATAAGTTGCAATCAAGCGGGGGCTAGAGATGGTGGGTGGTGTAGGTTGGCTAGCACTCAAGAGGGTCTCTCTCTCTGACTCCAAAGCTCATCTATAGGCTCTTTTTAAGCACCGATTAGGGTAGCCTTTATCCTTGAACTGTAATCTCAGGATGTCAGCTTGAGTCTTAAACTCCTGCAAAGTACTGCAATTTCTGCGTGCCCTAAGGTACTGGCCTATGGGGATGCCTTGTTTGAGGGGTTTTGGGTGAAAACTGTCCCAATTATTATCAATCAAGACAGTCAAGTCCAGGAAATTGAGGGTTTTCCCTCCAAACTCGGAAGTAAATCTCAGGTTGTAGACATTCTCATTTAAGAGGGCTACAAATCGATTAAAGTCATCAACCGTGCCTTTCCAAACTATTAAGATGTCATCTATATATCTAGCCCAAAGGTGTATCAGGGGGGCAAAGAGTGAAAATCTGGTTGATTTAATGACTACTTCCTCCCACCACCCCAGGTGCAGGTTTGCATATGATGGGGCACAAGCTGTCCACATCGCAGTACCCTGCACCTGGTGATAGAATTTGTCATTAAATAGGAAGTAGTTGTGCGTCAGAACAAATCTGAGTAATTCCAATGTAAACTCGGAGTGTGCAGAGAGGTTTATGCCTCTTTTTTCCAAGTAGTATTGGACATGTTGTAAGCCCCCCTCATGGGGTATGGAGGAATAGAGAGCCTCTACATCCAAGCTACATAGGTTTACAGGTTCAGGTAACGTGAGATTGGAGAGGAGAGCCAAAGTCTGTTTTGTGTCCTGAATGAAGGATGGCAGCGCCTCGACAAAAGGGCGTAAAATTTGGTCCAGGTAAATACTCCCATTTTGTGTGAGACAATCATTACCTGAGACAATTGGGCGTCCTGGCGGATCTAGTTTATTTTTGTGGATTTTTGGTAGGCAGTAGAAAGTCGCTATCCTAGGGTTCTTATTAAGAATAAATTCATACTCTTCCCTGGATAGCAGACCTCTACTGCGTCCCCTATCCAAAATCCGTTTGTACTCCTCCAAAAAGGAGTTTGTAGGGTCCGTTGGAAGTATTCTATAGGTTTCCCTATCGTCCAGGATTTTAAGGGCCATTTTAATGTAATTAGTTGACTTCATCATTACGATATTGCCGCCCTTGTCTGCTGGTTTTATGATTGTCTCCCTATCCTCTCTGAGTGATTGTAAAGCCTTCCCCTCAAGTTTGGTCAAATTCATATTAGGCTGAAAATCGAGATCACTGTTTTTAATATTTTCGATTTCGAATTTGACTGCTTCCAAGAAAACCTCAATATTCCTGTAGCTGCCTATGTGTGGTGTGAAACGGCTTTTTGGTTTCAGATTTGTTAGGCTTTTGGTGATGGTGGGATCATTTTCATCTAATAAGGATACTAAAGCCATCATATACACACACACACACACTTTTATTTCTTATATATGTATAATATATTATAATTAAATCATTTTATAATATATTATACATATATAATGCATCTATGATTTCATCATAAGTGTATTTTGAGATATATATCAAAGTACAATTATAATGAAATCATATAGATGCATTATAGATGCATAATATATTATAAAATGATTTAATTATTTTATAATATATTAAACATATATAATCTAGACACTCCTCACTTATCGACCGGGATCCCTTCCTATGACCTGGTCGTAGAACAAATTGGTTGGTAAGTGAGGAGTTAAGGGATTCCCTGCTCTGGTATATTTTTCTATGTTCTGGTAAACTTCCCCGAACATAGACGTACACACCAGAGCAGGGAATCCCTCTGATCTATGTTCGGGAAGATTCCCCAACATAGGTTTGAGGGATTCCCTGATCTGGTGCGTTCGTCTATGTTCGGGGAAATTTTCCCCAACATAATCCCCATGGCGGCTTGCACTAACGCCTGGTCATTAGTGCGATCCGTGTTAAAACAGGTAGGTCGCTAAATAAGGACCACCTGTATATGTATAATTTTTTTTTTTTTAGCAGCCTGGGGGCCTGCCTGACAGCTCAGACAGTCCCCCTGCTGGCAGCTCCTAGAGTCCTATTGCGGTGATGTGATCATGGTGATCAAATGGCCATGGAGGGCCGGGGTGGCTGGAGCTGTTGTAGGGGGACTGCTGGGGTCTCTGGCAGTCCTCCCCGACCGTGTTCGACGTAGATCGTTGGTCCAGGGATCCTATCGCGGACGTCCTGTCGCGGATGTCCTTAACAACCGTTTTTTTGTTGGAAGTACCTCAGTCGTTAAGGGGAAATTATACATAGATATATATAATTACATTCTAAGTGTATTTTGATTTAAATATATATATATGTATGTATATATATATATATATATATATATATATTTCAAAATACAGTGAGAATAAAATGACATTTAAAACGTAATTTTTTTGAAAATTATTTTTACAGTTTATTTTTTATTATTATTTATTTGTCATAATATATATACATAATACATAAAATTATATATAATAATATATATATATATATATATATATATATATATATATATATATATATACTATGTAATTTTTAATGTGTATTTTTATATTAATATAATGTTATGATGTTATATATACACCCTGTTCCAAATTATTATGCAAATTCTATTTAAGTGTCACAAAGATTAAATATTTTGTTTTTCAGTTTCTCAACTCATGGATGGCATTATGTCTCAGGGCTCTTTTGATCACTGAAAACAATCATGGACACCTGTGATAATTAGATTGCCAGGTGAGCCTAATTTAAGGAAAAACTACTAAAGCAGGGTGTTCCACATTATTAAGCACCATTTTCATGCAATATGGGGAAGAAAAGGATCTCTCTGCTGCCGAAAAGAATGAAATAGTCCAATGTCTTGGACGAGGTATAAAAACATTAGATATTTCACAAAAACGTAAGCGTGATAATCGCACTATTAAGAGATTTGTGGCTGATTCAGAGCACAGACGGGTTTGTGCAGATAAAGGCACATTGAGGAATATTTCTGTCAGATCCATGCATCAGATCAAGAGAGCAGCTGCTAAAATAAGATTATATAGCAGCAAACATATTTGAAGCTGGTGGTGCCTCTGAAATCCCATGGACATCAAGGTGTAGAGTCCTCCAGAGTCTTGCAACTGTGCATAAACCTTCTATTCGGTCACCACTAACCAATGCTCACAAGCAGAGATGGCTGCATTGGGCAGAAAAAAACATGAAGACTAATTTTCAAACAGTCCTGTTCACTGATGCCGTGAAACCCTGGATGGTCCAGATGGATGGAGTAGTGGATGGTTGTGGACGGCCACCCTGTTCCAACAAGGCTGTGATGTCAGCAAGGCGGTGGTGGAGTCATGTTTTGGGACGGAATAATAGGAAGAGAGCTGGTCGGCCACTTTAGGGTCCCCGAAGGTATAAAGATGACCTCTGCAAAGTATGTGGAGTTTCTGACTGACCACTTTCTTCCCTGGTACAGAAGGAAGAACTATGCTTTCCGTAATAAAATCATCTTCATGCACCAATGGCTGCTATGGGGATAAAAGGAGATAAAGTCATGGTGTGGCCTCCATCCTCCCCTGACCTTAATCCTATTGAGAACCTTTGGAGCATCCTCAAGCAAAATATATTTGAGGGTGGGAGGCAGTTTACATCCAAACATCAGCTCTGGGAGGCTATTCTGACATCTTGCAAACAAATTCAAGCAGAAACTGTCCAAAAACGCACAAGTTCAATGGATGCAAGACTTGTGAAGCTGCAATCAAATAAGGGGTCCTATCTTAAAATGTAACGTGACCTGTTAAAATGTTTAAAAAGTTAAAATGTTGTTATAAGTTTGATTGAAATAGCTTTTGATTTCAGTAAATATGCTGCAAACACAACAAATTACAATTTTCAGTTCTTTACAACTTATAACGTTTTTTGGAACTTACTGTGCGTAATAATTTGGAACAGTGCATTATAAGTTTTTTATGTTTAAAAAAAATATTGTTGTCATTAGGAGGTTTGTTCAATAAAATTTGAATTGCACTCTTAATAGTTTTTTTTTTTTTTAACTTTTCCACCAGCAGGGGGACTGCCTGGCAATACTGTGAACACCTATGGGGGCCATGTGATCACTCTTTTAGAGTGGTCACATGGCCCCTGGGGGTCCTAAATCCAGAGAGTCCCCCCAAAGAAGAAGACCGATCGCCGGCGGGGGAACGTGGCGATCGGTAAGTACATGGGGAAGGGGGTTGGGAGGGTAGGGGTTAAGTTTTTTTTATTTACATTTTGTTTTTAAATATACTTATTTTAACAATGCTTACTGAATGCCTTGACCCCTCGTGGCACTCAGTAAGGGTAAGAGCATCTGAAGCCAGCGGATGGCTTCAGATGCTCTTCCTACACTATCGGGCGCTACGTGCGGCAAACCCGGAAGGGATCGCTAATTATAATATAATTAATAATATTGAATGTTTTAAGTTAGCCAATCCTCTGTGTCAAGTCTTTTACACAATATCAATAATATATTTCAGTTTCTTTGTAGTGCATCCAATAACTATGAGTATACTTAATATCATCAATCTCACGATTAGGAAATATCAAACTCAATTGACATACAACTATATCAATTACCACACTAAACCGTATATCTCTCCTAAATTCTTTGGATTAGTAAAAACAAATCTAGGAATGATTTATCCCTCTATCAAGTCAATTACAAAATGAGATATAAGATAAGGCCATGGACCAACGGAAGTATTTAGAAAATTGAGCACACTAGATGGCCCGAATGGTTCTTGTCTGCCACCACATTTTATGTTTCCAAGTATCTATGCTTGCTTAATTTAGCAAGTATATTCAGGCGGAGCCTGGCACTGAACCGGACCGGACGCCATCTCTCCCAGCTCCGCCAAATCCACATACAATCTCGACGATATCTCGGAAACGAGCAACCATCCGGCCCTGCAAACACCAGACACAGCCAGGGGACACCCCGCTGAATCCACAGATGCCCTTCCAATACTCCCCGAAGCACCTTAAGGCAAAACGCAAAACCGGGGCCTACTACAAGCCCTCATACCGCGACCTCGAGTTTCTCTGGGGCGGGGAACCTGAAGGAAACACAGCGGAGCTGTGGTCGCCCCAAACAACACCTGCCAATACACCCATGGGGCGCAGAAATCAAAAACCCACACCCGGTAATGTACCTGATCACAGGGACATCGGAGCTATGCTCCAGCGGCACACCTCAGCCACAATGGCGGCCTCAGACCACCCACCCTCACCAGGGCCTCCCCACACAGCAGCCCCTGCAGCATCCCAACTACAGAGCCCAGAAGAGGACACACAGCCACAGCCCACAGCATCTGCAGGTAACAATGAGCCTGCAACTAAACAAGACCTACTAATCTTATCCACTATGCTACAAGACATTCAGGGCCTGCTTGCTGCTGACCTGCCCATCCTGAAATCCTCCATGCAACAACTCACAGGCAGACTGGTGGCTACAGAAGCAGACGTTAAAGAGCTTCGCCAGGACACCTCCACTATACAGGCATCTATAGCCCAACTGCAGGCAGCCCAACAGGCTCTATCACTACAGGTGGCAACGCAGGAAGACAGGTACCGCCGCAACCACATTAAAATAAGGGGCATCCCAGCCACCGTTCCTCAGGAGGAACTACCACACTACGTAAGAAGGTTACTAACCACTGTGCTCCCACCCGCCACCGCTAAAAAAGTAAACATCGCTGGGATGTATCGCCTACCGACGCCCACCGCTACCGATACCACAACATCGGGTGATGTCATACTCCGCTGCGCACTGCCTCAAGACAAGGGGCAAATAATGACAGCGGTAAGGAACAAGACCCCGCTTACATTCGAGGACGCACAATTGTCCTTCTACCAGGACTTATCCAAAGCCACTTTGCAATGGCGAAAAACCCTGGCTCCCGTCACGGCCCGACTGCGGGCTGCAGGAGTGCCCTACAGGTGGGGACCCCCACGATCACTTTTAGTTACACACAAGGGGATCACACGAAAGATAACCACAGGGACTGATATCCCAGCGTTCCTCGCAGCTATGGATGTACAGGAGGTGACGACAGCCACGGCGGACCCAAAGCACACCCACGGATGGGACCCATCCAAAGTGATACCATTTGTGCCAAGACCTGCAAGCAACGACCCGCCGGACACCTGACTGACAGGGACTCTACCAGCCCTGACCCAAACCCAATGGAGGGACTTGCTCCACCAGCAGCTCTAGGCTGCACAGTTGCAGAGTTGCAAAGTTTTAACGATATGACTTTATTTGCTTGTTTTCACCGAATGCCTTTATATATTTTTCTTTTTTTTTTTCCTCTCTTTTTCCTTTTCTGTCTATCACTGCAGAATCTCCCACACGAAGACACGATCTTCGACCTTGACCACCCAGGAGTAGGGAGATTCGACATACTATAACATAACCAGGCACCCATAAAGTGATGCCTCCCATGGACCCAGTCCGGTTCTCTTCAGCCACACAGGCTCAGTCACTGACTCGTTAATACCCCCCCCCCCGCCACCCCCTTGGTTAGGGGCAACACCTCCACCGAGAGGTCGGCCATGCCCGTTAGCAGGCAGCACCCCCTCCCTGAAAAGACGAGGGCACCACTCACACTACCGACACCCTAACGCGGAAACCACTAGATGTAACTTAAGACCTGTACCTGGTCCCAAGCTAGCTTTTACGTAAAAACAGGTCTCATAACGGTGGTACCACCTCTAGACATCTGCTATAGCATGGTTTACAGCTCTACCCGATAGGCTCATTTACAGCTGCCAGCCTAGGTACTGGCCTAACTTAACGCGCATCTGCAGTCTGCATACATGCTTATCTATAGGTCTAGATTTTCTACCCACCAACAAGCTGTAATCGGCTCATCACCTCAATACTGAATCCTTATACCTCATAACCATAGTCGGTGCGAAGCCTATGATAATACACCTTTCACTCTCCCCTACCCAAAGCGCAGAACACCACTATTCATTAATATTCTCTTTCCATTTAAAAAAAAAAAAAAGTGCAGCAATCTCAACGTGTATAATATTACTTCCTGTGACACTATATATTGCTCTTTATTGACATGTTTATGTTTCCTATGTACTTAACAATGCACTACCAAAATAAAGAATTAAAAAAAAAAAAATTTAGCAAGTATATTCAGATTATGGTTAAGGCAATCAGTTGTAAGAGGCAAGCCAAATCAAATATCAAGTTATTTTTATCACACCCGACCTTCAAAGGAATGTATTCAGTACCATACTACAACCTATGCTTTTAACAAAATCTCCTACTGTCGTACAATCATCAACTGATCACTGAGCACATGTATTCATGGAACATAATGGTGGCAAAAGACATATCATAAAATGACTTATTTTTAAATCATAATAAAAGAAATCACTCAAATAGCCCTGATCAAAAGTTTACATGCACGTTTGGCCTTGTTACAGGCACACAATGTGATACACACAGGTTAAAATGTAAATTAAAGGTTAATTTCCCACACCTGTGGCTTTTTAAATTGCAATTAGTGTCTGTGTCTAGATAGTCAATGAGTTTGTTAGCTCTCAAGTGGATGCACTGAGCAGGTTAGATACTGAGCCATGGGGAGCAGAAAAGGACTTTCAAAAGATCAGCGTAACAAGGTAATGAAACTTTATAAAGATAGAAAAGGATATCAAAAGATATCCAGAGCTTTGAAAATGCCAGTCAGTACTGTTTAATCATGTATTAAGAAGTGGAAAATTCAGGGATATCTTGATACCAAACCAAGGTCAGGTAGACCAAGAAAGATTTCAGCCACAACTGCCAGAATAATTGTTCGGGATACAAAGAAAAACCCACAGGTAACCTCAGGAGAAATACAGGCTGTTCTAAAAAAAGACAGTGTGGTTGTTTCAAGGAGCATAATACGACGATACTTGAACAAAAATTATAAAAAAGACTGGTTACAATATGCCCAACAACACCTTGACATGCCTCACAACTTTTGGCACACTGTAATTTGGAGTGATCTAAATAGAGCTTTATGGTCACAACTATAAGCATTAGGTTTGGAGAAGGGTCAACAAGGTTAATCACAATTTAATGCAGAAATAGAGTCAGGTAAACAAGCAAGCTGGGCTATTTTAAGGGAACAAATAGTCCCATGGAGACTCTTATAAACCCCTCTGTAGAAGAGGTTTAACATTTCAAAGTATGCTAATTTTACTTTCCCATAATGGAAAATACGTATTTGCTTCCCTTTCGGTATTCTTAAATATAAAGTTTGCTTATAGAAAATAGTTATTGACCCAAGAAAGTTACATTCATACATTACCACTAGTATTTGTTATGGTAAAGACAGTGCCTAGTAAATTTCCATGAATGGCTGCTAAAGTGAAGACTGAGGTTAGCTGAGGCCTCAGTTCCATAATGATCTCTGTCCCTCTGCGGGTTGGGGTTCATGCTGAGTTGACCTGAGATAGGGATCCTTTCTTAATCCTTTTATACAAATTTTCTTTAGCTATTGGAAGGTCTAAAAGGTATAGATTGAAGTTGTTTACCCACATAAAAGTACTGAGTAGGCTAGATCCTGAGCCATGGGGGACAGAAAAGAACTCTGAAAAGAACTGCGTAACAAGGTAATGGAACTTTATAAAGATGGAAAATGATATAAAGAATTATTCAAATCCTTGAAAATGCCAGCCAGTACTGTTCAATCACTTATTAAGAAGTGGAAAATTCAGGGATCTCTTGATATCAAGCCAAGGTCAGGTATACCAAGAAGGATTTCCGCCAGAACTGCCAAAATAATCATTCGGGATACAAAGAAAAACCCACAGGTAACCTCAGGAGAAATACATTCTGTTCTGGAAAAACATTGTGTGGTTGTTGGAAGGAGCACAACACCACGATACTTGAACAAAAATGAGATGCATGGTCGAGTTGCCAGAAAGAAGCCTTTACTGCACCAATGCGAATTAAAGCTCATTTACAATATGCCCGATAACACTTTGACACGCCTCACAACGTCTGGCACACTGTAATTTGGAGTGACAAGACCAAAATAGAGATTTATGGTCACAACCATAAGTGCTATGTTTGGAGAGGGATCAACAAGGCCTATAGAGAAAAAATACCATCCCCACTGTGAAGCATGGGTGGAGTTAGCTCTAAAGGCATGGGGAATCTTGTGAAAATTTATGGCAAGATGAATAAAGAAGATGGAAAACATATCCACAATTAGTACGTGTTACGAAAGCTCTACAGACTGTTATAATATTGCTCCTTTTCTGTTTCCACACAGAACCCTGTTTCGGTATTTTAACACTAGAACCTAATCCCCAAACTGATTTCCCGTTACCCATTCGTGTATACGAACAACGGACCACCCGGCCCTGGCGTGTGCCGCCACTTAACCCTTGTCACCTTTCAAATACCTGAACTACCGACCACCCTACGGGTGGAGTGTGCCTCTAATCAACCACCCAGGAAGTTGCGGTCTGCGGTTAACCACAGCCTAATTGACGGTCCCCAGGAATTCCCGTTTCTACGCTATTAACCGAAGAGAAACTAATGAAAGACTCCCGAACGGGGACCACCTACATCCTGGCGTGTGGCCTCAATTAGAATGTGGGATTTGCAGGTTAACCGCAGGATAAGTACCCCTTCCCGGCGGTCTTCGTTCATTTCTCGAACGGATGTAAAAACCATCATGAGAGCGGCAATTCGTGTAAAGCTTTGGCCAGGAATCGTTCCATGAATTTGTGGTCCAGCTCCCGCTGCCCATTGATCAGCCTGAAAACATGGCCACCGTCTCATGTTAGGGACGAAAGACACGAACAGACTTTTTATTGATGAGACTAGCCATACCGTTCGTGAGTTCTGAGCGCTATTCGAATATCTGCTGCGCTCAGATCTGGGCTACATAATGAACGGTAGAATGCACAAATTGTCTATTAAAATTTTTAAGTTATGTATTTTTATATTGTTTCATATGTTGCAAGGAAACTTGGGATTTTGGGCGCTTGGAGATAATTACATTGTCATGACCGTTGGATTCATTATCTCCAAGCTGGGCGGTAACAATTTTGAAAGATACATTGTGTTTCTATTGGTTCACTGCTTGTATTGTCCCTGTATTACATCAGGTCCAGAGGGGGTTGTCCCTGGACCTGGGATTTTGCATAAATAGTGATACCTGTGTGCCATTAAACCCAGTTCTTTCTTGACCCTCAAATTGCAGCCTCAACTCGTTTTGTGGGGAAAAGGGTATCCTAGCTGTACCATAGCTAGTGGGATTATTTTGCAGTTACAGGATTCTCGTGGTATATTGACTGGAGCAGCTCTTCACTCTCTCTATATCGGGGAGCCAGACTATCCAAGCGGTCCAGCTTCTAGCTAGCCTGGAGGTAACCGTAACAGTACGTATGTTCTTTTCGGATTTGTGGAGATGGAGAAAGTTAAATATCTACGTATTATACTGTCACTTAGAATGTATCTTAGCTCTATGTTTCTCTGTCCTGTTATTTTATACACCATCTGGACTGAAGCAAATTTCCATAAAACAATGTACTTATTCACATTTTATCTTCTTTCTAATGAGTATTCTGAAGCTCAAATTTGTTTCCTTAATTAATATTTTAAGGGACACTATAGTCACCAGAACAACTACAGCTTATTGTATTTGTAGATTCATTTCCTGCAGGTTTTTTGCATTATACACTGTCTATTCATAGAAAATGCAGTGTTTGTATTAAAGTCTAAGGATATCTTAACTGGTCACTCCTCAGATGGCTACTAGATGTTTTTCCTAGGGGTGTGCTGCACAGTGTGGAACACTGACATTCAATGTAACCACAGTCTGCATGGAGACACAACTTTCTTTGTAGAGATGCATTGATTCATTGTATCTTTATGAAGATATGCTGATTGGCCAGGGCTGTGTATGGCTTGTGCTGGCTCTGCCCCTGATCTGCCTACTTGACAAACTCAGCCAATCTAATGCTTTTGTCTGAGATCACCACTTCTAAAGATTACAGTCAAGGAGGCAGAGCCAGCACCAGCAAAGTGGTATAAAGGTAAGATTTTACTATATTTAGGTGGGAAGCGAGGGTGGCAGGGGTCTAGATAGTGTTTTTAACACTATAGGGTCAGGAACACATTTGTGATAAACTAAATGGTCCTGTATTAGGCTCCTCTATTGTAAAAAAAAATATATAGGTAATGTATCACCCATGGGCACCTGCAGTTGTTAAGAAGGAGCCAGCACAAAGTTTTCGCAAATATGTTGAATATTATAGGGCTACTTTCAGCCCCAAAAGTGAACTTAGTAGTGAAATAATACTGGTCTTCCAACTTAACCCTGTGAAAATGCCAAAGTGAGGGATGAACTGGTAGGAGCTTGAAGGCATTCACTATATTGGTTTTACTCAGCCAGGCTCCCCTGCCAGCATTGATGATTGCGGCAATAGCATCATCCACTTTAGCATATTTAAGTGAGAAATCCTCAGAAGGAATTAGTGAGTTCAAGCTAGGTGTGGTGGAGGAATGAGGAGCCAGAAAATCAACTATTGGATGTTGTTTATTTGAAAATTTTGCTGAAGCAATGCATAGTGGGTTGGTTCTCCAGCTGGCGAACGGGGAAAAATCGAAAGGGCCAATCATGAAGTCTAGCTTGATTTCCTGTGTGAGTAGTAAAGACACACCTGTGGTTTATGCGAGGTGGACTTAAGATTAGGACATTCAATACTTCCATTGGGAATCATGACTAAACCCATTTGAAATTCGTGAGTGAAACCTTCCGTGAGAAATTATATTAGGTGAGGTGATGGGTGGTGTATCAAACTGTGACATTAACTGGTGACAGTCATTGTCTTGGGAACAACCTATTAGGGTACACGATTTTAGCGTGGGCAGGGAAAGATAGGGAGCAACAGTGTCTCCCTGAGGAAGTGAGCGCAGAGCTCATGAAACATGTAGGAGTGAGAACACAGCGAACACCGATACCATCACGTCCTAGGATGATCTGAGTGTCCAGATCACGATCCTCTGGCTTCAATCTACGCACTCACACCATTTAAAGCAGGGAGACGAGCACACTACACAGGATCCCTTTTCAGCACAATTACAGTAAGCAGCCACGCTACACAGGAGGATTCCTGAGACTGTTTCAATCTTTTAGCATTGTTACACAGCTGAAAAGAGACTTGCGTCCATAAAGTTCAGCCTTTCTCACATATGTTTTTGCTGTTGATCCAAAAGAAGGCAAAAAACCTAGTCTGAAGCGCTTCCAATTTTGCAACAAACTAGGAAAAAAATCCTTCTTGACCCCAAAATAGCAGTCAGATGGCTCCTTGGATCAAGCAGCTATAACCCCACTAATTAGAAATTATATCCCTGTATGTTATGTTTTTGCAAGTATTTATCCAATTGCAGTTTAAACATCTGGACAAAACCACCTCTTCAGGCAGAGAATTCCATATCCTTATTGCTCTTACTGTAAAAAAAAACTTTTCTTTGCCTAAGATGAAATCTCCTTTCTTCCAACCTATATGTGTGACCTCGTGTCCTATGTATAGCCCTGTTTCTGAATAGATTTACCGATAAAGGTTTGTACTGGCCCCGAATATATTTGTATAATGTTATCATGTCCCCTCTCAGGCGCCATTTTTGCAAACTAACAGATTTAAATTTTTAATCTTTCTTCATAACTAAAATGCTCCATTCCTTTTATCAATTTTGTAGCTTGTCTCTGCACTTTTTTCTAGTGCCATGATATCTTTCTTTAGAACAGGTGCCCAAAACTGCACAACATATTCAAGGTGTGGTCTTACCAGTGATTTATAAAGAGTCAAAATTATATTTTCATCCCGAGAATGTATGCCCCTATTTATGCATGACAAAACCTTACTGGCCTTAGCAACTGCAGATTGACATTGCATATTGCTGCCTAATTTGTTGTCTATAACAATTCCCAAATCCTTCTCGTGTGTGGTTATCCCTAGTTCACTACCATTTAGGGTGTAAATTGCTTGTGCATTCTTAACTCCAAAGTGCATAACTTTACATTTCTCTACCCTAAATGTAATCTGCCATTTTAGTGCCCAGTCCCCCAATCTATCCACATCCTTCTGCAGTAAAGCAATATCCTGCTCACATTTTATTACTTTACAAAGTTTTGTGTCATCTGCAAACACTGATACATGGCTTCCAATGTCTATTTCAAGATCATTTATAAATATGTTAAATAGAAGCAGTCCCAAAACAGAACCCCGAAGGACACCACTTACCACTTTTGTCCAGCCTGAAAATTTACCATTAATGACAACTCGTTGTACTTTATCCTTAAGCCAATGTTCTACCCAAGAACAAGAATATTCATCTAGACCACTTTCTTTTAGTTTGAAGAACAACCTATTGTGAGGAACAGTATCAAATACCTTGGCAAAATCTGTGAAGATCACATCCACTTCAACTCCTCTCTTCATTGGAAGAAAACAGAACATATTATATCCCTAAACAACCCGAACATAAGTACAAACTCAGGGATGGACAGCTTTTAATAAGCCTAGGGTCTCAAGCATTCATCATGTCGGACAAGTCTCCAAACTTGCAAGACTTGTTGTCGATGATGTCTTGAGACGCTATGCTCAAGGACACCAGGTTGATGTCATTGCGCTTCAAGATGTCCTTCCTCATTGTAAAAGTAACTAGATAGGCTGGAGTAATTATGTGACTGGTGGAGGCTGAAGTGATGTTCAAAAACTAGTGATGTTCACAAAATGGCACTGCGTATTCACAGTGGGATGTTTCCATTGAATATAAAGAGGCAAAAATTAATTTTCATCATTTTAATATTACCTCTATTCATAGCCATTACTATTTTTTGCAATGACAGACCAGCATTGAATACTGTTGTCTCGGTTGCCATCTAAAATTTTTACAGAGTAACTTTAATTTCATTCAGCCCTATTAATTGTGTAGGTTACTTGTGGGTTCCTCATTCCAAAATGACTTTGCATTTATCTGTATGACACTGGCCTGCCCAGTCCCCAAGTTTATCCAAATCCCCTTGTAAAGAAGTCATACCACACTGTGTTCACACTGTATTATCTTACCTAGATTTTTGTTATCTGCAAACACTGACACACAACTTAAAGAAAAGTGGACAGAACCCCTAAGTACTCTCCACTATATCTTTAAGCCAATATTCTGTCCAAGAACACTGTTTCATCATCTAAAACAACTGATTTTAGTATTAATAGTAAGTTTTATGTTGAAATGTATCAAATGCCTTAGAAAAATCCAAGAAGATCACATGTACTGCAATACTCTGATATATAGCTCTACTTATTCGCCATGCAATGCTATTAATTTAGTTTTGCATGACCGGACTTTCATAAAACCATGTTATTCCAACTAATTTTACTGTTGATCAAAATTAATTATTTAATATTATCACTTAACAGCCCTTCAAATAATTTCCCAACCACAAATGTTAAGCTCACAGGCAGTGGCGCACACACAATCTATGGGGTCCAGTGCAAAAATGATCCATCCTTCCCCCCGCCCCCAGACACGTACATACAGACAGACACAGATATACAGACACATACATACATATACCCCCCGACAGATACATACATACATACAGATACACACATACATACATACAGACACACACATACACACAGACAGACACATATACATACATACAGACACACACATACATACATACAGACAGGCACATATAGACAGACACACACACCCGACAGACATACACACGGTCACATACATCCAAACACATAAATACACACACGCAGACACATACATAAACACAGACACACACACACACATACACACAGACACATACATACAGACACACACACACACACACACACACACACACACATAGAGACATACACAGACACACACATACACACATACACACAGACGGACACAGACACAGACACATACAAGCACATACATATACAAAATGTTTAAGTCACCCTCCTGTTTCCTATCTTTTGCACTGGGGTCCAGTGGGGGCTCAGCCTGATGGGAGTCAGAGTTTCCACTCACTCCTCCTTCCTCCCGTGCGGCTCTCTGATAGCTGGGAGGAGTGACCGAGCCAGAAGTGACAGTAGCTCTGTCTGATGTCATCACAGGGGGCCAGGTTGCACTGTTAAAGCGCCCAGCGCAAACCGGGCCCCCTGAAAATCCATACCCATTGGGTGGCCCTAATAGCATGGGTCACCCGATGGGGCCCCTTCACGTGTGGCCTCGGTGGTTTGCCGCGCAGGCCGGGGCCACAAGACATACGTCACTGCTCACAGGTCTCTAGTTTCTAAGGTTGGGATTTTGATCCTTTTAAAAAATAGGTACCACATTTAATCTTATTTGCCCCATTTTACACTAATTCTCTAAGTCCAGCTTTGTAGAACACATTATAATATGCTACATCCATCATAACTGAATGTCCTGCATAATCCGAGTGTTTAATTGTTCACACGATAGCAGTGGGATAGGTGTATGCAGAAAGTAAAGGCTTCACGACTCCACTCTACTTTGCTAGTCTATAACTTCCACTTACTAAAGCTTAGGTGGGGGGATGCTCAAAATCAACATAGAGGCACTGCTAGTTCAGATCTATTTGTATGCTGCCAACAAAAAACTAAATGGACCAACAATTTATATTCCTTACTTACAACTATTGTGATGAACCCAGACAGATACAACAAATAAGGCACAGGGACAGTTGGATTCATGAAAACAATGCAAGAATTCAGCTTCACTTAATGAGAGCTGTGTTTCACGTCTGGGATTTAATTATCTCATATAAACCAAAACAAATCCCAGAGTGAGGGAATCACCTGTTAAAATGGATATAAAAATCCTGACTGAACCAACAAGCTTTCTTAGCAGCAAACTGTCTGCCATTGGCAACTTAAACCAGACATTGATACAATTCTGCAACGTTTATTTATTTAATAAATACATTTTGTTCTAAGAGATTTTATCAGGTGATATGCTTCTAAAGACACCAACAGCTGTGTAGAGAAGATGCAGAACACCTCCACAATCAGTACGAGTTTTGTTCTTCTCGGTCTAGTGGAGATGGAGAAAGTGAAATATCTATGTATCATGCTGTCACTTGGATTGTATCTCAGCTCTATGCTTCTCTGTGTTGTCATTTTATACACCATCTGGACCGAAACAGATCTCCATGAACCTATGTACTTATTTATATTTAATCTCCTTTTCAATGGGTTATACGGAAGCTCAGATTTGTTTCCTAAATTAATATTTGACTTAATTACTGGATCTAAAATCATTTTGTTAAGTGAGTGTCTCACTCAGACCTTTTTTATGCATACATTTGGAGTGGTAGAGTTATTTACATTTACTATAATGGCGCAGGACAGATATCTGGCTATTGGAAACCCTCTGAGATACGCAACACTAATGACAAACAGAAAAGCAATAAAATATATAGGAACCATTTGGATAACTTCCATTACAACTGTCCTTATTTCAGTGTTAATGACCAAGCATCTTCCTCTATGTGGTATCAATATAAACAATGTGTTTTGTGATAACATGTCTCTAGTAAGGTTGGCTTGTGGTGACGCTTCTTTGAATAATCTAGTTGGTAGCATTCAGGTTTTTCTTATATATTTTAGTGCACTGCTCATTGTAACCTACTGTTATATTAAGACATTTCTAATTTGTTTGAAGATGTCTAGAGAAGCATATAAGAAGGCCATTCGAACCTTGGTGAGCCACTTGGTAGCATTTTCCTGTTATATAGTTACTAGCTTTTTTGTTCTTTTGCGTTATAGATTAAGCAATGGTTCTTTTCCGGTTTCTGTACATGTTACTCTCTCTTGTTTAGGGGTCATAACCCCAGGCTTTGTAAACCCTCTTATTTATGGACTAAAAACAGAAGCTCTCAGAGTAAAAATTATCCACAACCTAATAACAATAAATGCTTACTAGACTTAACAAATTAATTATGGCTTTAATTTTCCTCTGAGTGCCCCAGTGAAAGAGACCAAGATAAAAATATGGTAAATTAAACAGAGATGTAGGGTGCACCAAAGGGAAATATAAAAGATAAGACAAAAACTAAACATAACATAAGACTAAACAAGATAGATAAAATATATATATATATTTGCGTCTATCTCATATATTAGTTTCCCCTTTTAGGTTGCATTACTGAAATAAATTAACTTTTGCACGATATTCAAATTTTTCAAGTATCACTTGTTTATATATATATATATATATATATATATATAGGATGTACCAGAGTATCAGTATCACGTGTATATGTATATAGTGCACCAAAGGGCAATATAAAAGATAAGACAAAAACAGGAGACTAAACAAGATAGATAGAATATATATATTTATATATATATATATATATATATATATATATATATTTATTTATTTATTGTTGGGGACTTTCACAAGGAGTGGACTGGTTCAATGACCATGGGACTGTGCTTGATTGGCCAGCAAACTCTCCTGACCTGAACCCCATAGATAATCTATGGGGCATTGCCAAGAGAAAGATGAGAGACATGAGACCAAACAATGCAGAAGAGCTGAAGGCTGCTATTGAAGCATCCTGGTCTTCCATAACACCTCAGCAGTGCCACAGGCTGATAGCTTCCATGCCATGCCGCATTGAGGCAGTAATTGCTGCAAAAGGGGCCCAAACCAAGTACTGAGTCCATATGCATGCTTATATTTTTCAGAGGTCCGATATTGTTCTATGTACACTCCTTGTTTTATTGATTGCATGTAATATTCTAATTTACTGAGATTGTGGATTTGGGGTTTTCATGAGCTGTAAGCCATAATCATCGCGCTTATGACAAATCACGGCTTGAACCATCTTGCTTTGCATATAATGCATCTATCTCATATATTAGTTTCCCCTTTTACGTTGCATTACTGAAATAAATGAACTTTTGCACAATATTCAAATTTTCGAGGATCACCTGTAATTATAGAAACATAGAAACATAGAATGTGACGGCAGATAAGGACCATTCGGCCCATCTAGTCTGCCCAGTTTTCTAAATACTTTCATTAGTCCCTGGCCTTATCTTATAGTTAGGATAGCCTTATGCCTATCCCACGCATGCTTAAACTCCTTTACTGTGTTAACCTCTACCACTTCAGCTGGAAGGCTATTCCATGCATCCACTACTCTCTCAGTAAAGTAATACTTCCTGATATTATTTTTAAACCTTTGCTCCTCTAATTTAAGACTATGTCCTCTTGTTGTGGTAGTTTTTCTTCTTTTAAATATAATCTCCTCCTTTACTGTGTTGATTCCCTTTATGTATTTAAACTTAACAATTTATTGATAAGCCTTCTATGTGCAACAGTATCAAAAGCCTTACTGAAATCTAGGTAAGCAATATATATATATACGGGTACCCCAAGCTAGCTAGAAAGTAAAAGCCTATTAAGGCATCTAGGAACTCTTACACCAAGACTTTAGTTATTTTAAGACTGCTGCTATTGCTGCTATTCATGGCAAAGCTGCTAATTTAGCTGTTTTATGTGATTGTTGCTTGTACAAATATGACTCAATGTGCAATGTAATATGAAATGGTCAATTTGTTTACAATTAGTGAGCTCTATTCACTAGACAAGTTATTGGTAGTAATTTGAAGATACAGAATTGCTAAATTTAGGCAAAAGTGAACATTTGGAGGAGTTCTCCAACCCAGCAGCGGTAACTCCTTTTAACTTGAATTTTAAAATACGGTTATTAACTCAGCAAATTAATCTTACGGAGTCCTATTGTGAATCAGAATATGTTTAAAGAGCCCATATTCATACATAAACCAATATTTATCTAATAGTTTAGGTATCTTTATTTAGAAGTGCGTGGATGCATATATAATTTGTTTATTAAATCCCACCATTTTTATTATAAAAGGTAAGAAAAAATATTTCAAAGCTTGGTTGGAAAAAAAATTGCCAAAGTATTATCCCTGAAGTTAAAGCTGTTAGGTAAAAAAAAGTCTCCAGGAGGTGAATAGATTTGGTTTCTAAGTAGTTAAATATCACTGCTATAGTTAAATAAATTATATTTAGGAAGGCTGAGCCTGTAGGCGAAGCCTGAAGTTGTGAAAGGGGTTACCTGGCTCTAAATACACAGGACTCTCATTCCTGTTGGCCTAGTTCAGTACAGAACTGTCTACTTCCGGTTTTTAAGGTCGCCAACACAAACTACCTAAACTCCAAACAAGCTGTACTTGGTCTCGTGCAGCCTATGCAAGTATTCATTTGACCTCATTCAAGTAAAAAACATCTGCCTCTCTCAAAGCCTGTGGGGCACTGCGTCCATCCCAGTCATGGCTTTTCCTGTTGCTGTTCACATTTTTTTTTTTTTACGGCAAAACCGTAAGTTTGCTTGTTTTGGCCCTCATTGGGCCGTGTCATTGACATTCAACAAGGCCCACATTCAGCCTTCCACTAACTATGGTGGCATTCGCAGTTCAGTCCGTATTCAACCCTCATTCAGGTATATGGCGAATTTCACTAGTAATGCAAATATTCTGTCTAATTTCACTGTCCATCACTACTTATAGTACAAACATACATGTGGAAAAATGAACAACTTTTCATGCAAAAAAATAAAATAATAATACATAAATGCACAATCTAAATGCAGATTGTAGACAATGGCTCCAATGAAGTGTGCCTTCCAAAACATATGCTTCATATGGCCCTCAGTGGGCAACCTACTACGACCACCATTTTAGGACATATACGTGTGTTGTTATCAGTGGTGCTAGGTTACTCAATGTCTCATTATTATCATCTTTAATTAATAGTCCTACCATTCAGGCCTCTCATGGGTCAAGTTGGTTATATACATGTTAGGATATGGAGCAGGCCTGCCATTTTGCATCACAATGTGTAAACTGCAACTGATCCACAAGTGAACAACCATTAACCTAACACTTCAAACATGCAATAATTCTTACTGCCCTTAAAAGGCCACCCCACTAATAGAATGTGACGGCAGATAAGAACCATTCGGCCCATCTAGTCTGCCCAATTTTCTAAATACTTTCATTAGTTCCTGGTCTTATCTTATAGTTAGGATAGCCTTATGCCTATCCCACACATGCTTAAACTCCTTTACTGTGTTAACCTCGACCACTTCAGCTGGAAGGTTATTCCATGCATCCACTACCCTCTCAGTAAAATAGTACTTCCTGATATTATTTTTAATCCTTTGCCCCTCTAATTTAAGACTATGTCCTCTTGTTGTGGTAGTTTTTCTTCTTTTAAATATAGTCTTCTCTTTTACTGTGTTGACTCCCTTTATGTATTTAAATATTTCTATCATATCCTTCCTGTCTCGTCTTTCCTCCAAGCTATACATGTTAAGATCCTTTAACCTTTACTGGTAAGTTTTATCCTGCAATCCATAAACCAGTTTAGTAGCCCTTCTCTGAACTCTCTCTAAGGTTTCATTATCCTTCTGAAGATACGGTCTCCAGTACTGCGTACAATACTCCAAGTGAGGTCTCACCAGTGTTCTGTACAATGGCATGAGCACTTCCCTCTTTCTACTGCTAATACCTCTCCCTATAGAACCAAGCATTCTGCTAGCATTTCCTGTTGCTCTATTACATTGTCTGCCTACCTTTAAGTCATCAGAAATAATCACCCCTAAATCCCTTTCCTCAGATGTTGAGGTTAGGACTCTATCAAATATTCTGTACTCTGCCCTTGGGTTTTATGTCCAAGATGCATTATCTTGCACTTATCCACATTAAATGTCAGTTGCCACAACTCTGACCATTTTTCTGGTTTACCTAAATCATTTGCCATTTGGCTTATACCTTCTGGAATGTCAACCCTGTTACATATCTTAGTATCATCAGCAAAAAGACATACCTTACCATCAAGACCTTCTGCAATATCACTAATAAAAATATTAAAGAGAATGGGTCCAAGTACAGATCCCTGAGGTACCCCACTGGTGACAAGCCCAAGCTTCGAATATACTCCATTGACTACAACCCTCTGTTGCCTGTCACTCAGCCACTGCCTTACCCATTCAACAATATTGTAATCCAAACTTAAAGATTGCAATTTATTGATAAGCCTTCTTTGAGCAACAGTGTCAAAAGCCTTACTGAAATCGAGGTAAGCAATGTCTACTGCACCACCCTGATCTATAATTTTAGTTACCCAATCAAAAAAATTAATAAGATTAGTTTGGCATGATCTCCCTGAAGTAAACCCATGTTGTCTCTGATCTTGAAATCCATGTGTTTTTAGATGTTCAACAATCCTATCATGGTTTCCACTACTTTCCCCACTACTGAAGTAAGGCTTACTATGACACAAAACTTTGTAAAGTAATAAAATGTGAGCAGGATATTGCCTTGCTTCAGAGGGATTTGGATAGATTGGGGGACTGGGCACTAAAATGGCAGATGAAATTTAACGTAGAAAAATGCAAAGTTATGCACTTCGGGGTTAAGAATGCACAAGCAATTTACACCCTAAATGGTAGTGAACTAGGGATAACCACACACGAGAAGGATTTGGGAATTGTTATAGACAACAAATTAGGTAGCAATATGCAATGTCAATCTGCCGTTGCTAAGGCCAGTAAGGTTTTGTCATGTATAAATAGGGGCATACATTCTCGAGATGAAAATATAATTTTGCCTCTTTATAAATCGCTGGTAAGACCACACCTTGAATATGCTGTGCAATTTTGGGCACCTGTTCTAAAGAAGGATATCATGGCACTAGAAAAAGTGCAGAGACGAGCTACAAAATTGATAAAAGGAATGGAGCATTTTAATTATGAAGAAAGGTTAAAAAATTTAAATCTCTTCAGTTTGGAAAAACGGCGCCTTAGAGGGGATATGATAACATTATACAAATATATTCGGGCCAGTACAAACCATTATCTGGAAATCTATTCATAAACAGGGCTATACATGGGACACGAGGTCACACATTTAGGCTTGAAGAAAGGAGATTTCATCTAAGGCAAAGAAAAGTTTTTTTTACAGTAAGAGCAATAAGGATATGGAATTCATTGCCGGAAGAGGTGGTTTTGTCAGTCTATACAGATGTTTAAGTTGCAATTGGATAAATACTTGCAAAAACATAACATACAGGGATACAATTTCTAATTAGTGGGGTAATAGCTGCTTGATCCAAGGAGACATCTGACTGCTATTTTGGGGTCAAGAAGGAATTTTTTCCTAGTTTGTTGCAAAACTGGAAGCGCTTCAGACTGGGTTTTTTGCCTTCTTTTGGATCAACAGCAAAAGCATATGTGAGGAAGGCTGAACTTGATGGACGCAAGTCTCTTTTCAGCTATGTAACTATGTAACTATGTAACTATGTAACTATGTAGCCTATAGTTGCCCGACTCCTCCCTACTACATTTTTGGTAAATGGGCACAACATTCACTAACTTCCAATCTTCTGGGACTACTCCTGTTAACAATGATTGGTTAAATACATCTGTTAATGGTTCTGCTAGTACACCACTAAGCTCTTTTAATAACTTTGGGTGTATTCCATCAGGTCCCATTGACTTATTTGTCTTTACTTTTAAATAGAACCTCTTCCTCTGTAAACTCACATGTAATAAATTACTCATTTGCCCTTTTTCCTAACTGAGGTCCCTTTCCTTCATTTTCATCTGTAAATACTGAACAATTCATTATGTTTCTATTCCCCTACATTTCTTAGGGATAGATCAACAGGCTGTTAAGAATGTTGGTGTGGACCATATTATTGTATATTTGTAACTACAGCCATCCTCATGCAGAGGTATTCATCTATCGGCCCAACTCATAGCTAGGCCTTTTAGATAGGGCCTCAAATGTCACTGCCACTTCTTTGCTATCAGCCAGTTGATATAGATTTATACTACCTACATGACTGTCACATTTACTCTACATATAGATGTTGCACACTTCATAACTATTAATATATTTAAATCCAGGCTCTCTTACCAATCCATCCGCCCCACCTAGCCCATGCACTCCAGGTGTAACTCAGGATATCCCAGCCCCAGTTCCTAGCAATATTGTGCCATTTCAGATTTAGCTCCGAGCTCCGACATAAAGACATGCCATCCCGTTCTTCAGCTTGAAAAACTGTGCTATATAGACTATATAGATATATAGGTTTATCAGCTACCTTGTGTCAGCACCCAAGCTGTAAACACAGCCAGCATGGCAGGGATGTATGCTATGATAGCTCCCATCTTTTCATCCTTATGAACAATTTTTGTCAAACTTGTTACATTTAGAATCCCGTGACTTACAGGATGAGGTACCCTACCTCATGCTCATTACTTCCCCTCAGGGTTACACTGCCAGTCACTATCCAGCAAACAGTTGTGCTCAAAAGTTTGCATAACCTGCCAGAAATTGTGACATTTTGGCATTGATTTTGAAAATATGACTGATTACACACAAAAAAAAAATATTATTGAAAGATAGTGATAATATGACGCCATTTATTATCACATAGTTGTTTGGCTTCTTTTTAACTCATAATGATAACAGAAATCACCCAAATGACCCTGATCAAAAGTTTACATACCCTTAAAATGTTTTGCTATATTACAGACACACAATGTGACACACATAGATGAAAATGGCAATCAAAGGCTAATTTCCCACACCTTTGGCTTATTTAAATTGCAATTAGTGTCTGTTTATAAATTATCAATGCTTTTGTTATGTTTCATGTGGATTCACTGAGCAGGCTAGATACTGAGCCACGAGGAACAGACAAGAACTGTCAAAAGACTTGCGTAACAAGCTAATAGAACTATATAAAAATGGAAAAGGATCAAAAAAGATATGCAAAGTGTAGTGACAAGACCAAAATAGAACTTTATGGTCACAACCATAAGTGCTATGTTTGGAGAGGGGTCAACAAGGGCTGTAGTGAAAATAATTCCATCCTCAATGTAAAGCATGGCCGTGGCTCACTGGTGTTTTTGGGGTTTGTGAGCTCTTAAAGACATGGGGAATCTTGTGAAAATTGATGGCAAGATGAAAAAAGCATTTTATCAGAAACTACTGGCAGGCACATGGGACGCTCTTGGACTTTCCAGAATGACAATGACCCTAAGCACAAGGCCAATTTGACCCTCCAGTGGTTACAGCAGAAAAAGGTAAAGGTTGTAGAGTGGCCATCACAGTCTCCTGACCTTAGCATCTTTGAGCCACTCTGGGAAGATCTTAAACGTGCGATTCATGTAAGACTTTGCATAACCTGGAGACATTTTTCCAAGACGGATGGGCAGCTATACCAACCACAATAATTAGGGGCCTCATTGACAACTATTACAAAAGACTGCATGCTGTCATTGATGCTAAAGGGGGTAATATACAGTATTAAGAACTAAGGGTACGCAGACTTTTGAACAGGGGTCATTTCAATTTTTTCTTTGTTGCCATGTTTTGTTTTATTATTGTGCCATTCTGTTTTAATCTACAGGTGAATATGAATCCCATAAGAAATAAAAGAAATGTGTTTTGCCTGTTCACTCATATTTTCTTTAAAATTGGTACATATGTTACCAATTTTCCAAGGGGAATGCAAACTTTTGAGCACAACTGTATGTTTTCTTATCTAATTTCATTATCTGTACAGTAAGTTCCCCTGTC
Organism: Pelobates fuscus; assembly: GCF_036172605.1. Lineage (NCBI taxonomy): Eukaryota > Metazoa > Chordata > Amphibia > Anura > Pelobatidae > Pelobates > Pelobates fuscus. Next base: position 482,822,550 of record NC_086317.1, read on the forward strand.
CTTGGGAAGGACATAGCTATGATACTTAAATAAAATAATAGGGGTCCAGGCACTCCTTGGTTCAAGACAGGCACTTTATTGAGAACCACAACAGCAACGTTTCGACCCCAAAAGGTCTTTGTCAAGCAATAAAGTGCCTGTCTTGAACCAAGGAGTGCCTGGACCCCTATTATTTTACTAATGTTTGGAAATCTGGTGTTTGATTCCGGCTCAGCAAGCATCCTGGCTCAGATTTGTGGGATTGAATGCAATTCCACATATACTATTCAATAGCTATGATACTTGTCAGTAGTTCAAAGCTAGGGAACATAGACGGTACAATCTGACTGTTCCGTATTCGTTCTCACAGGAGAGCCACCCAAACTATTCACTATAGTTGCATAATCTCTCTGTTAGCTCCTCTTGTACGTCAGTACTGTTCCTCAGTAATATTTAATCTACATGATTGTAATGATTATGTAACCGAATGCCATACCCCAAATTAGATGTATCCTTTGTATGTTGTTCATCCTTTTTCACTCCGCTGTCTCGATTAACTGTTGGCCCCTTCACCAATTTTAATTTCTGGAAATAATTAAACTTGATTTCATTGCAGTTCAGAATCTCCACAGTCCAGCGTATCATAGAAAGGGAAAATCCTTTCTGGGCAATGATGCCTGTTTCCCATATGGATCTCCAGTCTCTTCTTGGAACTTTACACAAGGGAGCTCATTAATTTCCCGTCCACTCAACCTGCTTCCAGGTTCACCTACCAACAATAGCGCTGTTACATTCGACACATGCTTGAGCAGACCTGTTCATGTCGCATTTTTAGGCAAGCCATGTTCACTCTACCATTGCCCCTCATTTCTGGACTGATACAGCTATCCACACTGGATTGCAGCCAATTTCATAGTTTACTGGGTCCATGTCACATTTCCCATAGTGACATGGAACCTACCCTGTTTTAGCAAATCAGCAGCATGGGAATTATTACCGGTCAGTCCCCCTCACTAGCAATAATAAGGTTGATTAAGAAGTGATCTGGCTGGCAGCATTACAGGAACTCTACTTTATCCACATACCCATACCAGGCTGTAAAAACATAGCAACCGATGCCGTGACTCAATCCCAATTTCTTGTATTCCAGGATGTAATGCTGGATAAGTTTATCACATGGCCATGGTAGGTTTCTGGCACACACAACACTTTCTGCCACAGCACTGGGCTCTGGCCATTTTCCTGTTCATGCCCTGGGCTCTGCCCATTTTCAACACATATCAAATCATCAAACCATACTCATTCGATTCCATGATGGTGTTCACATATATTTTGCCACCTCAACTTTAAACTAGCTCACAACACCTTGATTACAACCTTTAACATTTTCAGATCATTGTAAAATAATATGCGCTGCTCCTACTACCTATAGAAATATTCCTGTACATATCATCTGAGACAGTTGGGACAGTAGAACCATCTGCATATTCCAGATATATCCCTCAACCTGAACGGGAATCGAGACATGCACTTAGGTATTGGTTATTTAATGTCAAAACATACTCAGTGTTAAACTTTTTGCCCTCTTTTACAAGCCTTCTCGAATCTCTTTTTTTATTACTGCTTTATTTTACTGCTGCCTGTGGGCTGTTCTTCATACTAGCGATCGGTGGGCTGTTTCTCATATTGGTGCCTTTGGTGGTGGGTGGGGGCTAATTGTAAAAATAATTCCCTCCCTCCAGTAACTAGGGGTCTCATAGCCCTTAACAGCCCCCCCCCCCCCTTCCCGGTGACTAGAGGTCCCCAAGCCCCTAGTCACCCGCCCAATAAACAACTACCCTAAATTGTTTACTCAAATAATAGTCTGGGGCAATAAACTAAATACCTGAAAAATAAATTAATACTTACCATTAGATTTCTTCTTTTTTTTCTTCTTTAATCTTTTTTTTCTCAGCCCCCAAAAGAGCCTAGTAAAAATCCAAGACACATTGAACTATTAATTATAAAAACATATATTTATTATAAAAAAAGCCAAATGCCAAAAGAAAAATATAGCCTAAAAATATATATTTCATCTTCAACCGATGAAGGCTCAGGGCAGACTAAGCTTGTGGGCAGAAAAAACTTTATAAGAGTGAGTGAGTTAGTGTGAGAGTGAGTGTGATTTAGAGAGTGAAAGTGAGTGTGAGTGAATGAGTTAGTGTGAGAGAGTGAGTGAGTTAGTGTGTGAGTGAGTGAGCTAGTCTGTGTGTGTGAGTGAGTTAGTGTGAGATTGAGTGAGAGATTGAGAGAAAGTTAGTGTAGGGAGTGAGAGATTGAGTGAGTTAGTGTGAGAGTGAGAGAGATTGAGAGTGTGAGTGAGTTAGTGTGTGAGTGAGTTAGTGTCAGAGTGAAAGAGAGAGAGTGAGTGTGAGTGAGTGAGTGAGTGAGTAAATGTGAGTGAGTTATTGTGAGTGTGAGTGAGATTACTCACACTCCCTCTATCACACACACACACTCACAATCTCTCACTCACTCTCTCACACACTCTCTCTGAGTGAGTGTAAGAGAGTGAGAGAGAGAGAGTGAGTGAGAGAGATGACCATCCCTCCCTCTCTATACATCCATCTATCCAACCAACCCTCTCTATCCTTCCATCCCTCTCTATCTTTGCATCCCTCTCTATCCATCCTTCTCTATCCTTCCATCCCTCTCTATCCTTCCATCCCTCTCTATCCTTGCATCCCTCTCTATCCATCCTTCTCTATCCATCCATCCCTCTCTATTCATCCATCCATCCCTCTCTATCCATCCATCCCTCTCTATCCATCCAACGATCTATCCTTCTCCATCTATCCATCCATCCCTCTCTATCCACCCATGCCTCTCTATCCATAAATCCATCCCTTTCTATCTATCCATCCCTCTCTATCCATCCATCCTTCTCTATCCATCCATCCATCCCTCTCTATCCATCCAACTATCTATCCCTCTCCATCCATCCCTCTCCATCCGTCCATCCATTCATCCCTCTCTATCTATCCATCTCTATCCCTCTCTATCCATCCCTCTCTATCCATCATCCATCCATCCCTCTCTATCCATGCATCCCTCTCTATCCATCCCTCTCTATCCATCCATCCATCCCTCTCCATCTATCCTACCATCCCACTCCACCCATCCATCCATCTATCTATCCATCCCTCTCTATCCATCCATCTATCCATCCATCTATCCATCCCTCTCTATCCATCCCTCTCCATTCATCCATCGGTAGAGCGCTGAGTTCATTCATAGGGCCGCTCTATGAAGAATGCGATTGGTGCAGCGCGAAGCCATGCATGCCCACCAGCTCGCTATGACGCTTCTCTAAGAGAAATGTCTGATTGAGCCCTGCTACTTCGTCATTTTGGTGAAAAAGAGGGCACGGCCTGCCGAGGAGCTCAGCGCTGGAACAGAGTTAAGTTTGATCTATAATAAGGACTCTAAAATTATTTTTAATAAGTGGAAGTTAATATAAAAGCAAGAAAGAAGGCTAGGAAACCTGTCTTTCTTGCTTTTATATGTAGACTATAGTGCTCCTAAACTGTTCCTAAATAGTTTGACAAAAATCTGTTAAAAATGACTCTATGACTATTACAATATCACCAATATGCTGGGGTGTAGTGGCTATGCTGTTTAGTGTGATATTTTAGAATGATATTCATTATATTAAAATAAAGATATATTCTTGTGTTTGCTAAATTCAGCTAACCATATACTACCTGGGGGTTACCGGGAAAAATCAGACTTGTTTTAATATTTTTGGATACATTTTTAAAACCATTTAATATTGTGGAGGGAAAAAAATAAAAACATGTATATGTTGATATTTATTTATATATTAATATATTTTGTATATATGGTATATGTTTTGATATTTTAACATGTTGAAAAATCTATTGAGAAGTTTATCCATTGATAAAATGATATTGAATCATTTGGAAAGCTTATCTAACAATATTAAACTGAGGCATAGTTACCAAATTGAGTATCTCTCTCTCTCTCTCTCTCTCTCTCTCTCTCTCTCTCTCTCTCTCATCATTATCTATCTATCTCTCTCTCTATCTCTCTCTCTCTATATATATATATATCATCATCTCTCTCTCTCTCTCTCTCACTATCATCATTATCTATCTATCTATCTATCTCTCTCACTATCTCTCTCTCTCTCACTATCATCATTATCCATCTATCTATCTATCTATCTATCTATCTATCTATCTATCTATCTATCTATCTATCTCTCTCTCTCTCTCTCTATCTATCTATCTCTATCTCTCTCTCTATATATATATATATCATCATCTATCTATCATCTATCTATCTATCCTTTCAAAATCATTAATTAGTACATAAAAATATAAGAAGCATATATTCAAACAATTACATTTCTTTAATCAAATCATATTTTTTTTCAATGGCAGTAATGATAGCTTTATTTTATGCTTTAATAATTAGTTATATGTTTTAACTGCACCTTAAAATATTCAGGCTGTTTCATATTCCCATAGTAAGATATTAGTTGACACTGGCTTCTCCCAGGTGAGAGACAAGTTACAAAGTCTACTGTCAACTTTTTAAGTCATCATTTATGGCTCATTATGTGAGCAGTTAGGCCTTTAATTAACTTCTAACTCACACAAGTGATAATTGGCCTCATTAGCCAGAATCATGGGGACAATTTCAGCAAAATAAGTGAAGTGCAAGCATTAAATAAAAGCACATCCATAGGGATGAGTTCTAGAAAAAAACAGTCTACATCCTTTTGGGAACGTATAACGCAGGCAATTAGCTTACTAATATGTTATCAATCTCAATCCTTTATTATAAAGTGATTCATTCTATAGTAAATGTGTAAGTGCTTCAGTAACATTAAAAGAGATATAGCAAACATTCATAATGAAATCTGAGTGAATAAACACATCTTTATTTTTATATGTTTCACTTGTTCATCCGTTAATCATGTTTATTATTTAATGCTAAATGTAACACAATAGATGTAGAAAAGCAACACCCATCCTGATTCTACCAGGACTCAAACTGTCTCTAAATGTCCTCCATCAGCACTGTCTTCTCTAACGTCAAATTCTGGTTCTGACTAGGTCCCATTCAGTATACATATGTTTTATTATTTCCAGCTCAAGTGTTTCACTCTGTAGTCTATCATCAACGTACTTGTATATATTGAAAAAGCTAAAGGGTATTAAGTGCTAAGCAATAACTGGAACAGTCCAAACGACAGCTAAATCACCAGAGCCGGGGTCTCTCGTCCCATCCACAAACAGATGAAAGTACAAGGAGTGGTGCAGCGCCTAAAGTGTCCTTAATATATATATATATATATATATAAAAGCAGGGAGAGAAAAAAAAAAAGGGAAAATAAATAGTGTAGTATGTCACTGTCCAAATAAATAGAATAAAACAAAAGAAATACACTCACAATTTCATGGAGCTAAAATTGTAGCTCCAACTTGAACGCCTGGGTGGAACAATTCCAGCCCATGGATATAGGGTGGTTCTTGCTGTTTGCGGTGAAAACATGGTGAAAACATAAGCAGCTTTGTGGATATGGGCTTAGGATATTGTAATGTAGTGCCCACTTGTCAGTATAGATGATGGTCTCTTCCCTCAAGAAATAAAGGTGAAAAAGGAAGAAGAAAAAACAAAATAGTGTGTACCGTAAGGCACATAATACAATTGAAGTGGTAAGAAATGTACTCACATTTGATGGAGCAGATATGGATTGCTCTATCCCTCGGGCTTGGGTGGGACAATCCTCACTACGGATACGGTCGTTCAAACAGAATAGCAGCAAAGGTTGGTCCAATAAAAATTTACTTGTATTTAAAGGTAATTAATATAAAAACATAAAACAAGAAGAAATACACTTCCAATTATCAGTGTTTTGAAATTGTAAGTTGTGTAACACTGTGTTTTTTAAATTGTTTAATGCTACTTGAAGATTATACTAGCTTTAGTGTACTAATAATCTTAATTTTAGTAATGACAGGAGGCGAATATTTGCATATCTTTCTTTACTGAAAACTCCAGCAGCATAGAAACAGTAACAACCAATCAGAGAAAAGATATGGTGCCCATATAAGGCCCTGTCTATGACATCACTTCCTCTTTCTTTGAAGCGAAACAATAAATAGCAACAATAAACATAATCATATTACGTCGACAGTTCCACAACATATTAGAATAATCAACTCCAGTAGTTCCGTGATGTAGAGTTATGGAAAGTGAGTCTTTGTCTTGATGAGAAGACGTTCACGCTGTAAGAAAAAGAAAAAGGTGAAAGGACTCTGGCGTGGTAGCTTGTCCGCATACAATAAACATTAAGAATCTGATATACCAATGGATACTAGAATGAGTAACATATCAATATATATTAATTCTAAAGCAATGATATTTAAGAATCTGTAAACACGACATAATTCAAGGTACATGTCTAATTATTCAACCTATACAAGTCTCTCAAGCCACATGTCTAAGTAGCAAACATACAACCATAACGTACTTACCTTCCTGAACAAAAAGGGCATATTCTGTTAAACACGAGAAAAAAACATGGGAGGGATCCTTTAGGGTGGTAAATATTCGCCTCCTGTCATTACTAAAATTAAGATTATTAGTACACTAAAGCTAGTATAATCTTCAATTTTACCACATGACAGGAGGCTTCATATTTGCATTTTTAAAGCTTAGAATTGACCAGTGTGAAGGAAGTATGAGATGTTTGCTGAAATAGAGCGTTCTAAACGTACCCTCTCGCGCTCAAACCGCGCATCGTATAATGTCGGTTAGGGAAGCGTCGGCCAAAAGGGACTTGTGGGGCCACCGCTCCCTTGATCGAGTGGGCTCCGAAACAAGGTTCGACGCCCGCTAGATGCAATAGCCAGCGGATCCATCTGGCCAGTGTAGCGGTAGACGTCTCTCCATGAAGTTCCACGTAAGAAGTCAGGAGTAGACCCGTCGCATGAATACGAAGGGGGAATGATTTCGGTATACCCCATTAGCGTTCCGACCGCACTTAGTTTGGTGTCTATAAGTTATGGGTATGACACCGAAGATGAACTGGACTTAGTTCGTCTCGATATGGTAAAGGTAATCCCGTCTGGTGTGATAGAGAAAAAAACATCCATATCGAAAGCCCCAACGTCCGTCACCCGTCTAAATAAGACGAGGCATAACAAGAGGGCTAGTTTGGCTGAAAGTTGTTTCAGTGACAAACAAGGATTTCCCTGCTATTCCCCCAAGGAATCACAGCACCACATCCACCTGCCAGAGGTGTGAATACTTGGGTGCCGGGTCTCGATAATTCGGCACCCCGTAGTAGCCGACAAACCAGTGGATCTTGACCTACTGGTCCGCCCTGTACCGTAACGTGCGCCACCGATATGGCAGATCCGATCACGTTGAGGGATCGATATGACCGCCCCAACGAGACCAGGTGTGGCAGATAGTTAAAGATCGGTGGGGCAGGTGCGGTAAAGGGATCGGAATCCCTTTACACCCACCAAACACTCCGGGCCGATCAGGCAGAAATATAGCATTCCCTGGTGCCGGGAGTCTGAGTCCCATCAGAGGTCTTAGTTGGTGCAATAGGTCGTGGACATTTCAGGAGGCCCTGAAATCGTCCAGTCCACTAGTGCCAGACGTCCTTCCATGACAAAGGAGTGGGCTTCCCCTTGAGGTCCTGTCAAAAGTAGAGGGAAGGTAGGGAGTGGTAGAGGGTCTCCGCGAGACGCCCCCAGGCAATCCGGGAACCACGGTTGGCATTGTCCGAGGGGTGTCATGAGCAGGAGCGATATCCTGTGTGTGCGTGTGTATCCAAGCACCCTTGCCATCGTGGAGAGCGGTTGGGTCTGTTTGTATGGGTTCATCCATCACTACGCATCCGGAGGAAGAGTCAAAGATCGATTTGCCGATCCAAGTTTGCAAGTGAAGTAGTCACCATCGGAATTCCGTCCTCACTTCTGCCGCCAGTGGGATCCAGTGGTCGCATGAGTGACCTGCGTGTACGTATCTAGCCAGCAGTCGTTGCATGGCCCTGTAGTGTAGTGGGCCAGGGAATATCGATTGTACGGAGGAGGAGTAAAGGAGAGGAATTCCACAATCCGGTGAGTATTCTGAGAGGAATCGTATCCAACCTTAGAGCGTGTCCGATATCCATCCGTATAGGGGTGATCTTGTCGGGGACCGACGCGGAACGTAGTTCTCCAAGCCGATGTCGAAACCGAGGAACTGACCCGACACAGATGGGGGAGGGATTTGTCTGCGTACTACCAAAAAACCCGTGGAGTCCAGAACGTGAACGTTAAATTTGACCGCAAACGTAGCCTGGATTCGCAAAGGGTCAGCAAGTCTTCCGGGTACACGAGACCTCGCACGTCCAAATTCGCGGATGTGAGCCCTCACCGGCTTCAGTAGCTTTGTGGGTACCACGGAGTCGTAAACTGCTGTGTTAGTCCTCATCACTGGGATCGGAGGAAAAACTAGATAGTTTAGGGTAGTGGATATTGACAAGTATGTGTCCTCAGGGTCCAGATGTGTAAACCAGTCGTTATCGTTCAGGAGGTCTAGTAGAAGGTTGATTTTCTCTATCCTGAAGCGTTTGCATACCACGTAGGAGTTCCCTTGGTGATAGGATGACTCACTAGTAGATGAAGCGGTTGGTGGTTCGGTTCCGCTACCGACCAGTCCTCCCAAAAACACCTTTCCCCGAAGGGGTGTGGAGGATTTGCTTCCGTGAGGTTTGGGCTAAAGTTAGTGTGGTGGGTAAGTTCCCGCCGTCAAATAGTAGGACTTGTGCTTCTGGGCCGAATACTAGTCGTTCTCACGTTCCCCTCGTTTATCAATGCCTGGAAGTCCAAGGGGGTTGAGAGTGTTCTCCATGACCCGTTCTCGTCCTGTTGGGAGATAGTGGTAGTCAGTGGGAGTAGTGTTTGAGGGTCAGCACGTAGGGGTGCTAGACTCCTGGTAGCACTGGGGGTCACCCAGGTAAAGCGGCTTGAATTGCCTGCATCAGGTTGTCTGAGTGTATGAAATACTCGTGTCAAGTGTAGAGGGGTCACCTCCATTAGTTTAATCCGGCTATTGGGAGTTGTGGCGTAGGCGCGATTGACTGGTAGTGCTGGTCCGGTTAGCCGGGTTCACCATAAATGCACGCCAGAGCTGTATGCATGGATGTAACTATACAGGCTTATTATAGAAGCGCGTGGGACCTGTCTCCATAAGGTCTGCAGCCGCAGGGCCCACGTGTATTCGACTGGGGTCATCCCAGGTGGTGTGCCATGGTAACCCTGAGGACACCCACATTATAATTGTTGGCACCTTACAAGTATTGCATGCATGTCTGGGGGTCACCCCCGGTGGTGTGCCATGAAAAATTTGCTCAAAGGACACCCACGTTCAATATGTACGCCAGGTACAGTAAATGTATAGATATGTATCCCTGTGAAGGGTACTCCGCAATACACTCAGTTCACTTATGATCCTGCCTGCAAATCGTATCCAGCAAGGTGGTACTGTTGCTTTAATGTAAAACTGCCAGGCAGTGTTTAAACATCCATATATGTATGCAGTAATCAGTGATAAAGTTGAGGCGTAGGACTTCGTGTATTCCATTGGGGTTCACCCCGGGTGGCGTGCCGTGGTAATCCAGAGGACACCCACATCAACGTAATGGTCTATGAATGACCTTGCATGGATATTTGGGGGGTCACCCCAGGTGGTGTGCCATGAAAAATACCCAGAGGGCACCCACATCAATGTAATGGTCTATGAGTGACCTTGCATGCATATCTGGGGGGTCACCCCAGGTGGTGTGCCATGAAAAATACCCAGAGGACACCCACATCAATGTAATGGTCTATGAATGACCTTGCATGGATATCTGGGGGGTCACCCCAGGTGGTGTGCCATGAAAAATACCCAGAGGGCACCCACATCAATGTAATGGTCTATGAATGACCTTGCATGGATATCTGGGGGGTCACCCCAGGTGGTGTGCCATGAAAAATACCCAGAGGGCACCCACATCAATGTAATGGTCTATGAGTGACCTTGCATGCATATCTGGGGGGTCACCCCAGGTGGTGTGCCATGAAAAATACCCAGAGGACACCCACATCAATGTAATGGTCTATGAATGACCTTGTATGCGTATCTGGGGGGTCACCCCAGGTGGTGTGCCATGAAAAAATACCCAGAGGGCACCCACATGCATTTTCACCGTCAGGTACAGTAATATAATATGACCCTCTGTAGGGTACAATAATATAATATAATATGCCCTTTGTAGGGTACAGTAATACAAAATGCCCTTTGTGGGGTACAATGATATAGTTGATCTTGTTATAGGTACAGCATATGTTTTGTATAACAACTGTGGTATTGTATGGCTTCACAATAATACATAGATTGTGTGCGTGCTCAACATATAATCATCCAGTGTAAGGCACCATGAGAGATATATCCATGAGAATAAAAAATTATAATTGTATCAATAAATGAATGTGCCCAGAGAGGGGAACCCCTGAAGGGGTTAATTCAGCTGCAGGGCGCGGTGATCGGGTGATTCCCGTAGGGCATAGTAAGATAGCATGACCCTGGATAGAGTATAGTAATATAGAATGACCCTGGGTAAGGTACAACGACATAAAGATCCTGTGTGGGGTATAGGAAAAATATTGTGTCTCCTTTAATGCCTGCATGTAAGTTCTTGTTTGGCAGACACTGTGGTAAAAAATCGCAACAGGGAAACGTTAAAGAATATCAGCACACATGATCCTCTAGCCAGTGTGTAATTACACAGCAGATTGAACTCTTGTTGTACAGGGGAGTTGAACTCATGGAGGAAAATTCCCAGTGCAAGCCTGTAACCACTGAGCTATCATACAATATGTCATGTCATGTCCTGCCTGTATGATCCATTTTAGTTTACAGGAAAAATCTGTCATTCTCCTTTAAAGAATAGCAGGCTTGTCTACATATAATCCAGAAATATCATGGCAGGACTCTGTGCCAGGCAGAAATCTAGTATAGTATTAATATGCCTCTTGCTTATATGGTAGTAGTACCACAGTGTGGTTGTAGGGGTACAGATTCCTGCAGATTGATGCAATACACATATATATCCAGTGTGATGTATGATTATATCTCTGTACATCCGTTTATACCACATAAAAATCCAAAAATATAGTGTGGTGTAGTCCTTAGGAGGGTCCCTTTAAGGGCTAATGGAGGTGTTGAGCGGTGATCGGGTGATTCCCGATCCGCTGTACTGAAGAGAGAGACGGCCGCCGAGGATCTCGCGGGTCGCAAGATCCAAGATGGCCGCCGGCCGCGTGTGCCGCCGACCGCGTGTATACTCGCTCGCGGTCGCGGGAGAAAGGCGCGGCGAGCGAAAAACAAGCAGAAAAAACTACCCGGTCTCCCCTACCCGTCCCCATACAATCCCCCGAGCATAAACAGGATCGGTCCGCGTGGCGAGCGCGGCACGGGCAGCCGTGACGCCCGCGGACCGTCAGACAATATGGGAAATAAAATATATAAATACAGGGGTAGCAAGAAGAGCAGACACAAAGAGGGGGAGCAGGGAGACAGGAATAGAGAGCCAGGAGTAGTAGGGTTTATGTAGAATTAAGTATAAACATGGAAAAAGTGCAAAATATAAACTGTCACAGAGAGGTAAAAAGTACTCTGACCTGTAGGCTGGAGCAGCAAAGAAAGAGGAAGTGATGTCATAGACAGGGCCTTATATGGGCACCATATCTTTTCTCTGATTGGTTGTTACTGTTTCTATGCTGCTGGAGTTTTCAGTAAAGAAAGATATGCAAATATGAAGCCTCCTGTCATGTGGTAAAATTGTGTTTTTGGCCACTAGATGGTACTAGTGCACTGCTTTCATTCACTGTAGGAACTATGTTCCTCACACTGCCCTGTTAAGTTGTTTCAAGCATTTTGACTGCACATTTATGAGGACAACCACATTTTCAGTGTCCGTGTTTTTTTTAATGATCACTTTACTGTTGTATTAATTTATGTCTGTTTATTCCCTCTGTTGTCAGATGTATTCCCATACTTACCCCGCAGTATTTTTACCCTCTCCACGGTTTCTCTGTTCAACTGATTAATTCCAGCAGGTCTCTTTTCAGAATCTATTGTCTTTATTCTCTTCTATTTCTTTTTAGTCTTTCTTGTCTGGGTCCTAATGGGTCTTTTCATTAATAGTGTGCTAAAGTGCTTATGGTGCCACGAAACTCCTGGAGCTGTCTTCAGCAAATTTATGGAAACCAAGTCTCCTTAATACCTGCAGTATGTCCCTCTTCACAAATATAGCTAAGAGGGGGGGGGGGGGGGGGGGGGCATTTCACAAAAATACATTGGCAGGGGAGATATATATGGAAATAAAGAAAATGCCCAAGCATTCTTTTTTTATCCAGTTTCTTCCTCCATATTATTTTTAAAACAGCATTGTCATGGCCGCATCCATTTTTATTTTAAACCCCTCTCGACTTAACTACATTTTATTGTCCACCAGTGAACCAAATGCCCTTATGCCATGTATTTTATATTTCATGCCTGGAGCATCTTTGTGTGGACAGATTAAGGCCCTGTGAGGCACGTCATCTTTCCACACTAGATAGATCAGTGAAATTCTTGTGCATACCCATTTGAACACTTGGGCATTTACTATTGTCTGAAATTCAGACGGGAATTTCAACTATTCGTTCATTCGTCAGAAAGACAAAATAATGAATAGAAATTTAGTTTGTTTAGTTTATTACAAGGAGGGTGCTACCGGTTCGCAGCCCCATCCTTGTGATATGTGAAATAGAAGCGTCGGGAAACAGTGCTCTCCGCCACTTCCTAAACCCACCAGATGCTCCCCATCTTACTATGAGGGTCAATTTGACACCATATTAGCATAAGGGAGATTAAAAATCTCCCGAAAGCCCAATAATGGGGGACCTACTATAGATCCCCCATACCCTTATTGTGATGCCTCTATTAAAATAATTAATTGGGGTGGACATGATTGGTAGGTTGGAGACCTGAGTGACAATGGGGAGAAGCTTCTGTCTGCCCCCTGTCCCACACCCATGAGTGGTGGGTGTGAGCCCTAAGTGACAAAGGGGGGGACTGTACTGCTTCCCCCCCCCCCCCCGGCCAACACCCATGAGCAGTGGGTGGGATCTTTAAGTGTCAATGGGGGAGACCTTCTGTTTCCACCACACCACCCCCACCCATGAGCGGTAGGTCAGGGCCCTAAGTGACAATAGACTCCAAAAAGGCCTAATGAAAATCAATAAATCCCATCTAACTAATTAAATAAAAAAAGACCAGAGTGCATTAGAGTGAAATTCCGAACCAAACTAAATACATGAATATCATCCTAACACGAATAAACAAACTGTGCACATTGTGTTAGGATGAAATTCTGGGAATTCGCCAACACCCTGTCTAAATGAAAGAATGTTCAAACGGCGAATGAAGCAACGTGAGTACATGTAGGAGGCGTCAGTATTGTGGGAAAATGTCTTTGACTACAGGAAATGGAGCTGAGTTTAGCTCCTTCTTTGGTCAAAGAAGGTCAAGCATTGGAAAAATACAGAACAAAGTAGTCCCTATTTTGTCTTGTGTTTTAAAGAGAACTAGGATAGATAGGAAGAAAAGAAGAACAGATTCTGAGAGAGGGAGAGAAGAGGAAATAATAGGAAAACGGTAAGTTCAGTGTGACAGTGCCATTTTAATACAGTGAGGGAAAAAAATATTTGATCCCATGCTGATTTTGAACGTTTGCCCACTGACAAAGAAATGATCAGTCTATAATTTTAATGGTAGGTGTATTTTAACAGCGAGAAACAGAATAACAAAAAATCCAGAAAAACACATGTCAAAAAAGTTATAAATTGATTTGCATGTCAATGAGTGAAATAAGTATTTGACCCCTTTGACTTAGTACTTGGTGACAAACCCTTGTTGGCAATCACAGAGGTCAGACGTTTCTTGTAGTTGGCCACCAGGTTTGCACACATCTCAAGAGGGATTTTGTCCCTCTGTTCTTTGCAGATCCTTTCCAAGTCATTAAGGTTTTATTGCTGATGTTTGGCAGCACAACCTTTAGCTCCCTCCACACATTTTCTATGGTATTAACGTCTGGAGACTGGTTTCATCCACTCCAGGACCTTAATGTGCTTCTGTTTGAGCCACTCCTTTGTTGCTTTGGCTATGTGTTTTGGGTCATTGTCATGCTGGAATACCCATCCACAACCCATTGTCAATGCCCTGACTGAGGGAAGGAGGTTCACACCCAAGATTTGATGGTACATAGCTCTGTCCATCGTCCCTTTGATGCAGTGCAGTTGTCCTGACCCTTTAGCAGAAAAACACCCCAAAACATAATGTTTCCACCTCCATGTTTGACGTTGGGGATAGTGTTCTTGTATTCATAGACAACATTCCTCCTCCTCCAAACACGGAGAGATGAGTTGATGCCAAAGAGCTTGATTTTGGTCTCATTTGACCACAACACTTTCACCCAGTTCTCCTCTGAATCATTCAGATGTTCATTGTCAAACTTTAGATGGGCCTGTACATGTGCTTTCTTGAGGAGTGGGATTTTGTGGGCACTGCAGGATTTCAGTCCTTCACGGTGTAGTGTGTTACCAATTGTTTTCTTGGTGACTATGGTCCCAGCTGCCTTGAGATCATTAACAAGACCCCCCATGTAGTTCTGGGCTGATTTCTCACCTTTCTTATGATCATTAAAACTCCATGAGGTGAGATCTTGCATGGAGCACCAGACCAAGGGAGACTGACAGTTATTTTGTGTTTCTTCCATTTGCGAATAATCGCACCAACTGTTGTCACCTTCTCACCAAGCTGCTGGGAAATGGTCTTGTAGCTCATTCTAGCCTTGTGTAGGTCTACAATCTTGTCCCTGACATCCTTGGAAAGCTCTTTGGTCTTGGCCATGGTGGAGAGTTTGGAATCTGATTGATTGATTGCTTCTGTGGACAGGTGTCTTTTATACAGGTAACGAGCTGAGATTAGGAGCACTCCCTTTAAGAGAGTGCTCCTAATCTCAACTCGTTACCTGCATAAAAGAAACCTTTCTGATTGATAGGGGGATCAAATATGTATTTCACTCATTGACTTGCAAACCAATTTATAAATTTTTTGGGTTGCTTTTTTCTAATTTTTCTAGTTGCTAAAATACACCTAATATTAAAATTATAGTCTGATCATTCTTTGTCAGTGGACAAACGTTCAAAATCAGCAGGGGATCAAAAACTTTTTTCCCCTCACTGTAGTTTATTCTCAAGGCTTCTTGCTTCCTGTTAACCTAACCTTATTCGTTTCTATTCTGTACTTTGCTTACTTTATATTAGTTTTCTATTTTCTCCACGTTCACTAAATGTGAAATGCAAAGCATTGCTTTTTATTTTCTATTTTTGTACTTTTTGTACGGCACGGTATACTAATTGTTAAACAGTACTCCTTATATTAAGAGGTGGTAACAGGGTTAGATCAGTTAGGCAATTACCTAAGGCCAAGCACATTCTGAGGCCTTAAGATGTGTGCAGACTCAGTCTCTTTTTATATTATAGGACATTCTAATCCCGGGGCCCAGTGAGCAGTGTTCTGCACTTCCAGTGTGTGAAGAACAAGTGCATAGCTCTATGGTGTGCCATAGGTTACCATAGGAACACTTTCCTTCATTACAGAGCACAGGCCAGACAGAACATGCACTTGGTCTCCTCCCGTTCCTGGAGGTGCAGACCTGGTACTGAGACCACAGGGATTAACTTGGCCCTTCTTGGCCCTGGGGGAATAAACGGTAGTTATTTTTTTTCCTTAATAAAACTCACACTGATGCAACACAGAAATACATTAAAAAACTAACACTTCGCAGAACTGCATCCACCACATGAGGGCACATTGGGGACAAGGGCAGCCAGGGCTCCTGGTTAAGCAATGGGGCCGATATTGACTGGACCTCAATGTAGAACTCGGGCGAACTTGATCCCATGAAGCTCCTGTGTGACAGTGCTCGTAGTTTGTGATGTCAGATGAATCTGTGCAGGAGGTGAGGAGTGAAGTTCACTCTGGTGCGTGCAGATTTTAGAAATTACTCCCTCGTAGTCTAGAACTCACTAATTAGTCAGAGCACAGCCACCCTTACTGCCAACCGGCATTTTGACTCACTGGCTAGTCCTGTAACCTTAAATGTCAACATGCTAAGGGAACATATCTAGACCTTGCTTATAACATAGAGCATCATCGCAGTAATATTTAGACATGTATATGATTATGTGGCATCATTAGCTGACAAGATGTGAGACCACTGGAAACAAGTATTAATTAAAGTAAAATAAAATTATGGAAATTAAAGTAAGGGAACTGCTGCAGTGCTTAAAGCGAATTGCAGATGTTATTGTGGATTCTGCCTATTGGAGGGTTGCTCCAGAAACATGAGCTACTTGGAAAATATATTCCATGCAGTGACAGCCGGAAATGTGCTCTCAGGATGCAAAGTAAGGAATGGCCGCTGTGAGGCAAAGTAATGGGCGCTTCAGCCTGTGTCCAGTGCAGAAATGTCTTGATTATTGCCATTGTAGGCCTCTTCTATAGTGCCCTTGGGCTGGGATACATCTCTAGCGGTAATCAGTAGGGTGTACCTCTGTACAGCAATGCGGTTTGCAGCTTTGACTTTAAAGGGTAGAGTTGTGCTGTGCTGATCACAGATGCTTGGGTCAGGTGAGTTGCTTGCGTGTAGTGCTTGCTTGGTAAACCAGCTCCTGTGTGTTTCCCGCCATGATAATCGTTGGTGTCTGCATAGCCTGATGGCCACTCTGGAGGCTTGAGGCAAATGCTCATATTGGCGATGCCGGGTTGCAGGGCAGATCCATGAAGCCACCGCTTTTACCGCTAGGTGGTAGGCCACTCCATGATTGCATAGTGTTGTCCAGAAGCTCATGCAGAGCCGGTCAAAAGCCTCCAGGGGGGGGGGGGTGTGGGTGGTTGGATGCATGTGCTCTGTGTCTTGGGCATTTGCTGAGCAGCCATAATGCCTGTGTCTTGGCGGTTTGGTCCACCATCAGTCCTGGTCTGTTTATCCAGTGGGGACGGGATAACGCCCACCGGTCCAGGGGGGGTGGGGGGAAGGATGCTAGCGAAGTTGCTTGAGGGCTCCGGTGTCAGGGAGAGCAGCCGCCTCTCCCCGGCTCCAACTCCAGTAGGCCGAATTTGGCGTTCCGCACCCCTTGCCTGACGGGCTTCGGAGTTGTATCACTCGATTCAGTGGTGCACACCCTACATGGGTAGTGCACCCTGGTAAGTCTTTGGGCTATGTAGCTGCCGCTTTTGCCCCAATTTCTGCCCGCCAGACAGGAGGTCATGTTACCCACGTCTGCACAGCTAGGTGGTCAGGCTCTGCCCCCCAGTAAGGTATTACTTTTTGCAGGAGAGATAAGCCAAATGGCAAATGATTTAGGTAAACTAGAAAAGGGTTAGGGTAGGGTTAGGGTTAACATAGGGGTATTTGAGGGTAGGATTAGGGTTAAGCTGGGGTTAGGGTTAGGGTTGGGATAGGGTTAGGGTTAGAGTAGGGTTAGGGTTGGGGTAGGGTTAGAGGTAGGGTAGGGTTAGGGAGCCCTACAGATTTTCTGAATTGCCAAAGTCCCGAATTGCTGAAGTCCCGAATTGCCGAATTTCCGAAACCGAAGAGCCTAAGTCCCGAATTACAGAAGTACCGAATTTTGGAAGTGCTGAACCGAACAGAAGTGCCAAAGTCCCGAATTGCTGAAGTGACACATTTTTTTCTTACCCGAATTTCCAAACCAAACCGAATTTTTGGATCATGCACATCCCTAATACACATTACACTATGCAAGGAGACACACAAACACATAAATTACACACAGTTACCACATACACACATACACAAACACACAAAGGGAGAGACTATGAGGGGCAGAGAGTGACACAATCAGTTTAATTCACTAAACTCTGAATTTTTCCAAATTAAAATGGAATTAAAATGGAATGGAAAAATTTAGGTTGTGCCATACATATAAGCATCCAAATCAGCCACACTCAGGTTCACAAAATCTATTTATTTTATTTTTTTAAGCTATTTTTTATTATCATAAATTAAATAGATTGAAATACAGGTAAGTGCCATACTTTTTCATTAAGGAGCATTGGCTTATAGTCATAGTCATGTTTTATGCCACACAAAACAAATACATACAAGACAAACAGGCTCGTGTGGAACAAAGAGAGCAGCTGGGCCACGCACTACTGTAAAAAAACTAAGTCTTTATAAACTGCCATTCTATATACTCAATGACTCATAAAGCAGCATCTAAGGTCTTAAAACATGTGTTCCAGATTTTATTGTTACTTGTTCACACAAAAAATAGAAGTGATTGCTCCATTTTACACTGTTTAACATTTTATTCTACTTTTGCTGTTTTCCAGTTATTATAATCAGAAGGAAAATCAAAGTTTTTATTTTTTTTATTTTATATATGAGGGCCTAGGACAAAACTGGCGCCAGGGAAGCAGAGAGGGTATTATTTATCAGCATGAACTCAGCTCCATTGCTTTAGGTCACCATGACCCACAGCACAACAGATGTTGGCTCACTGTACCATCACATTGACCAGAAGGAAAGGGGCTGCCAAGAGAGGGTACAGACAACGGGTCAAAGTCCAACATAATGTATAAAATATAACCACATATTTAACCCTGTTCTAACCAATAACTACAGAGCAGATACCTGCTTCTTTAATACTAATATATGAAATGTTGTACCTTGTGTCATCTATCTATCTGTCTGTCTGTCTACCTATCTGTCCACTGCTTATGTTCCTTATGAGCTCATACTTTAAGAATCTTTATATTATCACACATTTCAAAAATGTGCAAGTGTGATTTTAAACTGTAATTTAACTATGTAATAGGATGGGTAATTTGCTTTATTAGAATGTTTAATTAAGCCATATTAAGACTAATAGTTCAATGAGGAAAACCTTATCAGATGTTATCATTGCACTAAATGTTTAGTAATCATTGCATGTCATCATCTCTGTCTAATTATCAGTATCGGTACAGTAAAGCACACCTGAGTCGTTAAAACAAATACAAAGTTAATTGGCCTCCGTCACAGAGGAATTCCCTGAACAACAAAGTGAGTCAGCACGTGTGAGCAGTTAATGTCACAAAGACCCAACGGGAGCAATTCTGGGAGGAATTCTGGTATCTGCTCACTTTGCCATCACTCATTTAAATATTGTTTTTAGATTTGTAAGTTCCAATTCCTAAGTGGCCCACCTTTTATTAACAAGTTGCAAATGAGCAAACTCATTACTAAAAGTGCTGATTATGAATGTTAATATGAACATTCACCTCTGCTAATGAGGACTTGTTAACTCATTAAGAAGAAGAAAATATTGGTTGATTATCAAGACACATACTGAGTTTGCTTACTAATGTAGCATATGAAAATAACATAGCTAATATAAATAATTTCAGATGTGCCATTAATATAATTTAATGTTTGTTTATATGTAAATATATCACATAAAGAAGACAGCAAAAAAAACAACAAAAAAACAAAGCAAGAATTGTCACATCATTGCATCACTTAAAAAAATATTTAAAACTATGTAAAAATTATAGAATACTGCACATCTATTGCTCTTAAAGTTTCAATTTAGGAGGTGGTTGGAAGACCAGTTTTGGACACCCAGGGATAATTCAAGGCTTGAAAAAAATCATATATATATTCATTGGTTAATGCAGTCAAAGCTCTGATTATGCAGAATTATTTTGTTTATCCCCTTAAGGACACATGACATGTGTGACATGTCATGATTCCCTTTTATTCCAGAAGTTTGGTCCTTAAGGGGTTAAACATATCATGTCATATTTATAACATATAATATAACATATTTTACATATAGTGTGCATAACAGTGACTATATATATATTTATTGTTATGCATATTGGTCTTTGTGTTTTAAATGTCTACATTCCCAAAAGAATTAACCTTGTGAGAGGCAATTGATTCCAAGAGTCTATTATCTTTTTCAACCAAAAAGGCAAATACAAAAATCAGTTGTTTAACCCCTTCAGGACCGGACTGTTTTTGTGATGTTGTACGTTAAGGACCAGAGCAGTTTTGACACTTTTGTGGTCTTTGTGTTTAGCTGTAATTTCCCTCTCTCTCATTTACTGTTCCCATACAAATTATATATTTTTTTTTTCAGGACAAGAAGGGCATTATTTGTATCATGTAATATGTTTTACTTTAAAAAAAAAATATATGGTGAAAAATGTAAAAAAAAAAAAAACATGTTTTTTTTTTACTTTTACTTTAACCCCTTAACGCCGATACGGCGTTCTATGCTGTCCCGCATTAAATGGGCTTTAAAGCCGTTGCGGCGTCATAGAACGCCGTAACGGCTGCAGCCCCCAGGAGCTCAGCGGTTCTCACCTCCGCTGCGATCCTCTTCTGTAGGACTGCCTGACAGCCCAGGCAGCCCTCCCCCGGCAATTGAGGCCCCCGGGGGCCATGTGATCGTTCTCAAAGAGCGATCACATGGCCCCCTATAGCTGGCTGTGGATCTGCCAGCAGAGGGACTGTCTGAAATGTCAGACAGTCCCCCTGCTGATGGGAAAGTAAAAAAAAAAAAAAATATTAAACATGTTAAAATAAGATAGAAATGTATTTATATATATATATAATATATGTGTATAGATTTTATATATATATATATATATATATATATATATATATAATACATATACATTATATATATATATATATAATACATATACATATTATATATATGTAACATCATACATATAATATAAGTATAATTAATATTAGTATTAAAATACACTTAGAATGACGTTACATATATATAATATGTATATATATATATTATATATATATATATAATAGATATATATACATATATATATATACGTATAATTACAATAATAAATAAATAAAATAACAAAATAAACAAATTAAATATTGAAACAAAATTTAATATAAATTATAGATTAATATGTAATTTCATTCTAACTGTATTTTATTATTAATATATATATATATTGGTAACAAAATACACTTAGAATGACATTCGATATATATATCTATCTATATATAAAATACAAATAACAGCAAATATATTTATAGATAAATACATATAATTACATAAAAGATTACATTAGTATACACGTAGAATTTAAATAAACCAGAATATGGGTGAAGCGCTATATACGTGGATAACAAAAGTGGATATCTAGTAATGGAGATCAAAAGTCCAGAAATGATACCTTAGTACCTATATTCACACTCTATTCTTTGGGGATTTTCTTTTGTGTATAAATTCTCAAGGATTCATTTTAGAGTTTCCTAGAATTACAAACAGAAAATCCAAACGTAGTGCAAACTGAAATACAGAAATAAATGAAAACAGGAGGTAGTAAAGTTCCCACTCACACTTTCTGGAGCTATGGAAATATAGCTCAATGTAAACGTTTTCAGAGTCCGTAAAGGCGACTCTTATCCCTTCTTTCAATTTCTTCCTCTCTTGATTTCTGGAATGTATAAGGGAAATACCTCTGGTGCAATAGCGTAAGTATATATATAGTGAAGAGTAAGGTAAATAGGGTACTTACAAACCCAGAGCCTTCCACATC
Source organism: Pelobates fuscus (assembly GCF_036172605.1). Lineage (NCBI taxonomy): Eukaryota > Metazoa > Chordata > Amphibia > Anura > Pelobatidae > Pelobates > Pelobates fuscus. The sequence goes on from NC_086317.1 coordinate 482,844,285, forward strand.
GGCTCTGATCAAATCGCATATGTGGATTAAGGACCACACTCCTTCTTTGTAAATAGCAGGAAAGATGCCAGTAGTGTATTAAAAATATACATAAACTTTATTATTCTATATATAATAAATATAAAAATATATCAATACAATTAAAATAAATATAAAATACACTATAAAGGCATAAAAAGTCCAGTGTTCCAAAAAGTATTTTTCTGCTCACAATGTTCCCAGAACGCGTTTCGCCTTGATGGCTTCCTCAGCTGGCTTGTGAAAAAGTCTCTGTTGCTCCTGGTACTGGTTCCTGCTATATGTACCCCTTTTAGGGGTAAATTGGTTAATTTGCGGCTCATATTTTCGCGGGCTATCACCATGCCAACGGTGACGCCCTGCGTGTCAAGCCTCCTTTGTTCCTTATTTCCGGGTATAACTTGCGGTTCGTCACTTCCGGTTTCGCGGATATGGTCCGATACGTCATATACGTGCGTTCCAACTTGCGTTCCAGCTTGCGATTGGTGGTTGAACTTCCCCATCGCAAAAACGAACCGGAATGGATATATAGAAAAGAAACGGGGGGGAGAGGCAGAATCACTCTCTCTACCAATAAATACATTTATGTTTGTCTGAAATAGTTATTCTATCAGCGATATGTAACAAATCTATCCAATAATGTATAAGACTCCCATAAAACATAATAGATACTTAATCTTACAGATATTTGTATGGCTTAGGAGTGAGGCCATACCTATAATAAAAACCTACATTGTGCATATCCGAAATTGTTATAACTTTTTCCCATATGGCTAAATGAACTATATACATAATGTAAAAGCAATAAGCATACAAACTCCAGAATATAAAACCTTCATTATACATCTAAAATTGTAAAACGGGGTACCCTTATTCCCATACAGTGTATAAGAGGTTAATAATATAAATAAAGGCTAAAAGGTGTATGTACAGGAGAGATAAATGGGAACCCATTTGAAAAATAAAAGGGTAAAAAATGGATAGAAGAGCGGGAAAATTAAAAAGGAAATGGATCTTATTTTAAAAAATGGCACATTTCAAAATCTGTATTAAGTCCATTGGGTATTAAAGTGTCTAATTTAAAAATCCATTCCATTTCACATTTACTCATTTTTTCATCAAAGTTCCCTCCTCTCCAATCTTTTTCCACTTTTTTAATACCTAAAAACATAGTGTCTTTAGTTTCACAATTGTGGTACTTTTTATAATGTAAAGAAACACTGTGTTTCTCGAAACCCTTCATAATATTTCGTGTATGTTCTTCTATTCTTATATGGAGTTATCTTGTAGTTTTACCTATGTATTTTAAACCGCACGGACATATTATTAGATAAATTAAATTTTTAGAATAACATGTGATGAAATCTTTGATTTGGTACTCAGTACCCTCTTTATCTGTATGCTTTTTAATGTGCCTTTTCTTGTTGGTGGTTCTTTTGCACGCCAAACATTGGCCGCAACCATAAAATCCTGTATCTGTATTAAAAGGGTTAATTTTTTTCTTTTCTTTAATGAAGCTAGTGGTAAGTGTTGTGCGGAGGTTGTTGACTCCCCTATGTATAAAATTAGGTTTATCTGGGAGAAGGGTCTTGGCTAGCGGGTCCTGCAAAAGGATGGGCAAAAATTTTGAAATTATTTTTCTCACTTGGTAGTTTTCCGTGCTAAAATTACATATAAAAGGGATTCCTTTAAAATCTCTCTCTTTTTTCTCTTTATATTTTAAAAGACTGTTTCTTTCTATTCCTTTAACTTCTTTTCTGGCTTTTTCTAATTTGTATTCCTCATAGCCTTTCTCTAGGAAATCTTGTTTAATTTGTCTGATTGTTTTTCGAAGGTAGTAACGTCTGTACAATTTCGGCGTATCCTAAGGAACTGGCCTCTGGGGGCATTTTCCAACCATGGGGAGAAATGGCAGCTTTCTCTTTCGATGCAGCTGTTGGCCTCTACTGGTTTAAAATAATTTAAATACCTATTAATGCATATATATTAAAATTCTACGTGTATATTTAAGTAATCTTTTAACATAATTATGTGATTTGATTAATTAAAATTTGATTGACATGCCTGACAACACAGGGAGAAAGTGCAGAGACTTTAATTCGCAAGCACTATATTTGACCCTGTAGCTCTCCAACACACCATAACACCTGTACATAGGGGGTACTGTTTTACTCGGGAGACTTCGCTGAACTCAAATATTAGTGTTTCAAACTGGTAAATTGTATTACAACGATGATATTTTAAGTAAAAGTGATTTTTTTTGCATTTTCTTACAAACTAACTGCACTTTTATGGACTATATTATTGTTGTAATATGTTTTACTGTTTTAAAACACTAATATTTGTATTAAGTGAAGTCTCCTGAGAATAACAGTACCCCCCATGTACAGGTTTTTTGGTGTTTTGGAAAGTTAGAGAGTCACATATAAGGCTTGCATTTCATTTTTTTTACATTGAAATTTGCCAGATTGGTTATGTTGCCTTTGAGAGTGTATGGTAGCCCAGGAATGAGAATTACCCCCATGATGGCATACCATTTGCAAAAGTAGACAACCCAATGTATTGCAAGTGGGGTATGTCCAGTCTTTCTTAGTAGCCACTTAGTCACAAACACTGGCCAAATATTAGTTTTTTGCTTTTTTCACACAAAAACAAATATGAACGCTAACTGTTCAACGCCAGTGTTTGTGACTAAGTGGCTATTAAAAAAGACTAAACATACCCCACGTTCAATACCTTGGGTTGTCTACTTTTTCAAATGGTATCCCATTATGGGGGTAAATCTCATTCCTGGGCTACCACACCGTCTCAAAGGTAACATTACTAATCTGGCAAATTTAAATTTGAAAATGGAATGTTCTATATTTGACCCTGTAACTTTCCAAAACAACATCAAACCTTTTAATAGAGGGTACTGTTGTACTCCTGAGACATCGCTGATTACAAATATGTGCATTTTTTTGCAGTAAAACCAGTAAATTGTGCATTTTTTTGCAGTAAAACAGTATGGGGGCGGAGCTAAGCGGCCATGCTGAGCGGTCGCACTGGAGACGAGCTCCGTGCAAAAACGCTCTCAAATAGCCAAATACAGGGCAAAATCTTACCAAATCTCACTATATCGACGGATGGGCGACCCGGTGAGGGGAGCCCACCCACTGCAGACCCAAGGGCCAAGCATTCCGACTGAAATCGGAGGTCCCCACCCGGGGATAGGCATGAGGCCTACCAGAGGCTTACACAGCCAAAGGGAGAGACTGAAGCCACTGACCTGGGGGGCTCCCCGGCATACTTCCTCCCCCCACCCCCCCCACCCCCCCCGCCGGAGAGGGTTATCCCGGCATCTAAAGCCTGAAGACGCAACGACAAAGACACAGAGGGGACTGCCCTATTAAGCCAGCACAGAGACAGCAGGTAGCGGGTCACTGGGAAACAGCTAAGATGGCCGCCCAGCGGAAGCCCCAACAGCGAGGCACGCAGGCCAAGCCGGCCATGAACCCCTTGGAGGACTTCGACCGCCTCTGTGCGAGCTTTTGGGCACTGCTTAGCGACCGAGGAATGGCTCGCCATCTGGCAATGAAACTAGTGGCCACATGGGTCCGTCCGGTAACCAGGAGGCGCCATTACAGGCGTCCACTACAAACACCCAGAATAGCAACAAGACCCAGCAAACGCCATCGAGCCCCAGGGCGGGAGGCGGCGACATATGGTATGGGCGAACGTAAGGACCCCTGCACACGAAAGAACACGACTGCTAAACAGGCCTCCCACACAAGCTACTCACCAACCCCAAGAGCCAACGTCCAGCGCAGCACACATCCATCACTCCTCAGCACTGCCGCAAACCGGAGAGTTGACTCTTCGCCCAGCGCACACCGACGAGATACAGAGGCGCAGGACTTCCGCACACCGGGGAAATCGCTCCAAAAATTGAACTCCCATCCATACCTGGGAAGTATCCAGCACTCTAAGGGCATAGGCTGAACCTTCAAGGACACCCCACAGGCTTAACAGCCAAACTTTTCCTGGCGACATGTGCTTGGCTCCTGGACCTCTCCTATATCGTATCGCAGTACGCAAGTAAACACCAACTGGCATTACTTTGTGCCCACTTATGTTTGCTTTACAATATTGATTTGACATTATAATTTTGCTACAACTATATGCATGCCACGAATGTCTAGCTGTACAACCAACAGTTCATGCACTCGCATTATTTATGCCGCTGGCAGGAACTAGATGATCCTAGGACTGCACCTATATTCCGAACCCCTCTCAGAGAGAGGCGGCAGCGGCACACTCAAAGGACTCTGTATTGCTCTCTATGCACTTAGCCTCCAGCTAACGGGTTTTAAATTATGGTTATTGTGCCCCTAGAAGTGATACCCCTGAGTTCAACCAAGTCGTATCAGAAAGTTTTTATTTGTTTGTTTTTCTTGTACTTAAGTTCAGTTTAATCGTAGGTAACCATGCATGCCCTATTAACGCTTCACGCTCCACGCTCACTCACCTAAACTTCCACAACTTCTATTTTAGCTAAGCCTCGGATCTCTCATCCCACAAAAATGGCAGTTTGTGACTCTATATTAGTGCCTCATATGCCATAACGTTTACCTGGCACATAAGATTAACTCTAGATAAAATTTAACATGTTCATAGATTTACGTTAACTTACCTGTGTAATCCTTCTTAGATAAGCTGTTGATACTGGTGAAACTATTGTTACTCTTAATAATGATACCCAAGCATAATCAACATAATCTAACTAACGTTGCTCATTTATCAATAACTTTATCAAATGCATGTTTAGCGTAGAATATATAAAACGACTACTAATATTACAAAGCTTGTAAGTGTACACTTAATCGAAAAGCTTGTTTTAAACCTTAACGAACACTCGACATGTACTAGCCTAAAACCTAAACGTTGTTCATTTGTTGTGCCTTTCAAACTCTCTAAGCAAAGTTCATCATTACGGTTTATCTCCTTACTTTTAAAAAAAATTGTGTGCAAGATCTCATGTCTACCCCTATGTTCGAATTGTACCTAACGAGCTAGAGGATTGCCTTTGGGGTACCTCATAAGCAATTGTTATCACTATGCGCACTTCAAAAATAAAGAATTAAAAAAAAAAACAAAAAAAACAGTATTATGACATTCACAGCTAAAATGTCAGATGTAAATACAAATGTAAAAAAAAATCTTATTTTTTCACATTTTTTTAAATTTTATTCATAATAAATTATGTTCCATATATGAATAGTTAATGATAAATGAAAGCCCACTTTCTCCTGAACAAAATGATATATAATAAGTGGGGGTGCACTTAATGTGACAGCGGTGAATTACGGTTGAACAGACATATAGCGCAAATTCCAGTTTTTGTTTACATTTTGTTTTGATCAGAATGTGCACTATTGACTCCGTCCTTAAGGGGTTAATTTTTTTTTTTTACTTATCTACCAAGGCTAATAAAAAAAAACTGTGAAATAGTTTCAAAATGTTGCCCTGGGTTTAAAAACACCCAGTGTTTACATGCTTTTTTTACTTTTATTTGCAAGTTATAGGGCTATCCGTACAAGTATGAAAATTGCTAAATTAAAATATATATTTTTAAAATGTATCAATAGTGACATTGTAACACTGTTATCTATCATAAATCTCTGAATCACACTTTACATGTACATACTTTTTTGTAAAGTAGACAACCCATGGTATTCAATATGGGCTGTGTCCAGTCTTTTTTCGCAGCCACTTAGTTACAAACACTGGTCAAAATTAGCATTTATTTTTGTTTGTGTGTTAAAAATGCAAAAAAAAAACTATTATGGACGCTAACTTTGGCTAATGTTTGTGACGAAGTGGCTACTAAAAACGACTGAACATACCCCATTTGCAATACCCTGGGTTGTCTTCTTTTGCAAATGGTAGGTCATCATTGGGGTAATTTTCATTCCTGGGCTACCATACGCTCTCAAAGGCAACATAACCAATCTGACAAATTTCAATAAAAAAAAAAAAAAGACAAATCAAGTCTTATATTTGACTCTGTAACATTCAAAAACACTATAAAACCTGGACATGGGAGGTACCTTTATGGGAGGTACCTTTATACACGGGAAACCCTTGCTCCCTGTATTCATATGTCTATAGCAGTTGGATTATTCACAAGTTTTGGATTATTTTGTATTTATTTTTGTTATATTGTGTATTACAGACTGAGTTCTTGCTCCTTATTATGAGAAGTACCTGCCAGTGGGCTTTTGCCATAAGAATAAGCTTTTTTGTCTTTGGTCCTGTTTTCTTTTTCTTTTTTGTAGTATTCTCTTTTGTCTCTCACATTTTCTTTTAAATTTCTCCCATAGAGAAACAGGAGAGGGAACATTTACATTTATGTATATTTGGAAGCTGATAGTTAATTCTCGAAGCTGAGAGTTAACCTCTATATATTTGAATATACCTTTAAGAAGGAATATAACTAATCCATTTAGTCCACAGTGGACTGTATTGAATTTTACTAACCATATATTAGAACTTAACTATACTTAACAGATGAGACAAATTCTCTTGGGAGGGAACATGCGCTATCACTGTAATGAAAACGTCGGGGTATAGGAAAATCACAGTTTAGTTTTTATGCCGCAACGGAAATTTTTGATACCGCTCAGAAAATCTCTTGAGATATGAGCGATAGCATTAGATGAAAAGTGGCAGATTAAGCAGCCTCTTCCACATGCCTGATTTTCTAAAATTAATTTTATACAAAGTATTAACGGTAACAATTTGATACAAAATACAACGAAAGATACATTTGTTTCATTTATTAGAGTTATGCCCTCCAAAACAACTTGAAATATAACTTTTTTTTAATTTATTTGTAACGGACCATTTCAGCATATGAGGGGTTAAAATCCGTTTAGGCGATAATCCCCTTTTCTCAGAAAGGCACAGCTACTGCCGAACATCAAAACTCACGAATTGGATATAGATGAATGCATTAAACTCCCGAACTGCATACCAGGGAATAAGATAGCACTCCAAGCTGGAACCTCACGAATAGCTGCTAGCAGATGAATAGGAAAAGCAGACATCAGCTTACACTCCTAGCAGTCAATCTCCAACAGCATACAGTGAATCCCCCCAAGAACGAGACAAGGCTCCGTGTTGAAGGTCAAGCAGAGGTCTGAGGTGCTGGGGCACCCAGCCTGGTTTTTATTACATGAGTACACATACAGGCCACACCCAGGGGGAGGCATAAAATAACCAATCACATACATGGTTCAGCCCACACATCCCCTCCCCTCAGATAACATTAAACCCAATTATCCGGTACACCTTTTCAGCCAAGTTCTGGATGTACCCCAAAAACAGGGGGTACACCTTTAAATCCAGCATCGCTGGATAGCCCTTATTCAGGGGGACAACATATTCAAAATTCAAGTCATTCGGATGAACGGTTCGGGAGATATGGGGTTCCAAAGATTTGACCGACCGCATGGGTAAAGTATCCGAAAACAGTTCCATGCATTTTGGCCCTGCGGTCGGTCACAAACAAGGGAATGAAAACAGACGAATTGCCTGTGTTATAGAGCCTGGAGAGGGTTTGAATGAATTCCCTTGTTTGTGGGGTTCTTTCTACCGAACGGCGGGTCATTCGGTAGTTTCTATACGAATTTCTGGAAGTATGGAGGTCTCAGCGGTGTTTGCCTAGTCAAGTGTCCGATTTTAGTTCCAGACACTCGACGGCAAAACACCGCTGTTCGGTAGTTTAAGATGGCCGCCGCCACGTGTTCGGCTCCCGAATGGCGGCCACCCAGAGGACACAGACCACACTGCACTGATTGCCAATTACCCGTTTGCAACATTGTTGCAAACTGTAATTGGAGGCACACTTATTCCTGGGTGGTCTGGTTGTTCGGTAGTTTCACTCAATATAATGAATGGAGTGATTCTACCGAACAATCAGATGAATGCTGCATACAAATCACCCAGGATAAACTTAACACATATATAAATACATATATAATATTACAGGCAGTACACTAGAATATGCTTCACAGTCTTAAAGGGACAGTAGTCCCAAAAGTCCCAATGTGTCCATAGATGCTGTTAAAAGGGCCAGTAGCAGCAATATACAGTACAATATGCCCCAAATAACCCAGGGCCCATAGTCAGTAGGTAGGAGGCTAGCAAACAGGCTTCTCCAGGGCCCAGTGGCGAGGTTGGTTTCGTCACATTATTTTTTTATTTAATATTTTTTATTTGTGCATAGCGGTTTTAACATACATGCTCGGGGTGCCCCAATAGAATCCTCGAGTTTCTATTCATGCTTATCAATAGGAGCATTATGAAAATCGGCACAATTTTTGTGTAATAGCAATTAACAGGTAACTAACAGCTTAATAGCAGGGTAATTGTCTCAGACAAGTGAGCGGAATATATAGCTTGTCACCATTGCCCTGAGCAGTGGGTTGGTGTCAGCTTATAGAGAAAAGAAGTAGCTAGTGAGAAGCCATAGACAGAGAAAAGCATATTGGAGACATGGAAAGTATAGGTAAACATTTCCCTTGTGAATGACTGATGCAGAGGGTTTGTTTAACTCAGCTGCTTCGCTCTTGTGGCAGCAGGCTTATGTGACAGTCCCCCCCTTCTGGGTCAACCAATGTCCCTTGTGGCTCTCAGCCTGGGAAGGCGAGCTGTAGGTCTCATGGGTTTCCTCGCCAAAGTGCCGCCTTGAGTAGGTCCCCTCCAAGGCAGTCGCACGGGACACCTGGCTCCTTTGCGCTTGCTTGCCTCAGTAGCTTGGGTGCTGTCCTTTAATCGGAGCCAGAAATGATGGAAGATGGCATCCAGCCTCCTCAGGGATTCTGCCATGTGGTCGTTGGTGGTCGCCTGCTTTGGACTCACTGCGTGTGATTGCGAGGGAGCGGCATCCGCCATTTTGCAGCAGCTGTGTTTTTGCTCAGCAATCTTGTCTGAGTGGTAAGTGTTAGTTCAGTCGTTCTGGTAGTCTTTAAGTGGACTGGGATGACCCCCACCAGTGTCCGGGGGGGGGGGGGGGGGATAGGAGTGCTGCGCTAGCCAGTCCCCGGGTCGTAGCGCGGGTGGATTGGCCGCTTCCTCCACTGCCTCATCCCAGGTAGGATGCAACAGAGCTCCTGGGCTCTGTGGGTGAGTGCTGGCTTTTGTTATAGTTTTGCAAGTCCGGGTCCCCTGACGTTCGGTATGTGGATTGCTGTTGGTGGAAGACCCAAAATCAGGTAAAATACCCCAAAATCAAGCTTTGTTTCAGGAGCTCTGGCTTTCCACGTCTTGTTGGCTCAGAGGTCAGGCTCCACCCCACAACTTGGTTTGTTCAATGAAAAAAAGAGTTTGACAAGCTGGAAGCTTTGAGGCAATAAATATTGAATACATAAAGGTTTCCAGGTAAGAGATTAGGAGTGTTCGCAAGAATAATGAAGCATCGATAGGAGCGATAAGGATTAACCTGTATAATAACCCTCAAGGGATGAATATTGTAAACATTAATGTCACAATATAAGAGTGCCTAAATTGAATGTAGACGTGTACAAAGCATATGGTATAAAGGTTTAAAGGTTTATTATATTGTTAACAAAATGCACTTTATATGTATTTTTATTGTCTTAAGAATTTTAAGCTTTTTGTTTACTGTCACAAGAACATTATAATGGTATTGTGTAGTAGTTCTTAACATGACTCTGTATACAAGTTGAAATGTATTGCTAGCAGTATAGACAAGGCTGTTTTAGGCTATTGTTTTTTAACCCCAAAGGAACTTATATGTGAATTGAACAGACTTTGGCCATTTTAGGGACATGTATACTGTTTTTATTGATACAGATTTTTAGATACATGTTTATATGTGTGCACCCTTGATACATTTTAAGGGGATTATTTTCTAAGCGCTGACAATATTAATTAGCATCTAATGTATATGGACATATGTATATTTTGTATTATTTTTATTTACATATATATATATATATATATATATATATATTCATTCTAATTTAACCCTGTAACTTTCCAAGAGACCCTAAAACCTGTACATGGGGGTACTGTTTTACTAGGAGACTTCGCTGTATACAAATATTAGTGTTTCAAAATAGTAAAACATATCACAGCGATGATATTGTCAGTAAAAGTGATGTTTTTTTGCATTTTTCACACAGCATCAGCACTTTCACTGAGGATATAATTGTTGCAATAAGTTTTACTGTTTTGAAACACGAATAGTAGTGTTCAGCAAAGACTCCCGAGTATAACAGTACCTCCCATGTACAGGTTTTATAGTGTTTTTGAACGTTACAGGGTCAAATATAAGGTAATTTTCTCACATATAAATTTTCCAGATTGGTTATGTTGCCTCTAAGAGCGTATGGTAGCCTAGGAATGAAAATTACCCCCATGATGGCATACCATTTGCAAAATAATACAACCCAAGGTATTGCAAATGGGGTATGTTCAGTCTTTTTTAGTAGCCACTAAGTCACAAACACTGGCCAAAGTTAAGAAACATAATAGTTTTTTGCATTTTTAACACACAAACAAATATATATGCTAACTTTGGCCAGGGTTTGTGACTAAGTGGCTATTTAAAAAGACTGCACATACCCTATATTGAATACCCTGGGTTCTCTACTTTTCAAAAATATATGGTTTGATGGGGGTAAAATACATTGGCCGGCTTCAAAAATGTCCCAAATAGGACATGGGTGCATGATAACCAGCTGTGAAAATTCCAAGTTGGAAAACTGGAAAATGCAAATAAGATATTTTAGCCCCCAGAGAACCCAACACACCTATATATGGGTGGTATCACTGTACTCAGGAGATGTTGCCAAACACATATTGGGGTGTTCTTTCACAGTAACCCTTAAAGCTCTCAGTACATGTATTTTTAAATTGCTATGTGTGTCAAACAAATCCCCAATTATTATTTTTGTTTTTAAATTTGGCATAGATTGGTGGTAAAATATTTGCATGAAAAGTGTCAAAATACCCCAGGTTTAATACCTTAGGTTGTCTTCTTTTAAAAAATATATACATGTGAAGGGGAATTCAGGGATTCCTGACAGATATCGGTGTTACAATGTAACTTGTGTTCATTTTGAAAATAAAAATGGTTTGGAAATAGCAAAGTGCTACTTGAACTTATTGCCCTATAACTTTCCAAAAAAAGCACAAAGAACATGTTAACATTGGGTATTTCTAAACTCAGGACAACATTTATAAACTGTTTAGCACAGGTGTTTTTGGCGATTGTAGATGCATAACAGATTTTGGGGGTCAAAGTTTGAAAAAGTGTGTTTTTTAAAATAATTTCATCATATTTTATCATTCTTTTTATAGTAAATTCTGAAAATATGGAAGGAATTGCACTTTTGTAGACCAAAATAGTTGAAATGAACAAATGTAATATTTTTTGACTATTATGGCCTATAAAATTTATTATTCTCTCATTAGTTTTCCACAGATTATCATTTAGCAAATGAACCCAAAAATTCTGATTTCAATTATATTTCTTAATAAAATCAAACATAAAACATACTGTAACGGATCTCCTGGCACCCCGACTGGGTACCTTCCATTTACGGATGCTCCTAGTGCTTCCAGAGGGCTCCAAGCACTGAACCAGACCTCATAACCACTGCAGACCCCATGAAACACTGCAGCTTGATTGGGGTCTCGCCGTCTTCCACCAACTCTGGACTCAAGACCAGGGTCCAGCTTCCAGTAGGTAGACCTCTCTTAAATCTAGAGAGCAAGAACAGGAACAAGCTCTTACCAGAGCTTAGTGATTATAGCCTGGGGAGTATAGTGATTATAGCAATCCCCAGAGTGTAGTTCTCCAATCCCCCAAACATGAGCCGAAACTTCATGAAGGTGCAAGATGTTCTGTTTAATGGTGGCCACAGCTTGGCCTTTTATGCAGGTCCTCCAGCAAGGGATACTTCCACATGGACCTTGTGGAGCACTGGAATACAATTACAGTAGCCAATCAATATACAATATAATGTGAACCACTCCCACTAAGTGGCCGTAGTAAACTTAATTATCTCCAGGTACAGAAAATATTCCGAAGTTAAAACTGTAACAAAAACACATTAAAATACATAACTGATGTTTCCGATAATTAAACCCCCATGTTTGGCATATCCCCAGATAGCTTGGATCTGAGCACTAAATATATCCGAAAAGCGCTCAGATCCCACGAACACAGTCAGATCACCATGGGGTTTAAGAGTTTTCACCAACCGTTTGGCAGGAATCTGTCCATAATTAGTTCCATGACTTTTAGCTATCAGGGTCGGTCTATGTAGTGGACTGGGCCCTGTAATAGAGTCTGCCCCTGTTTCCTGGAGGGGACTGCTTGCCCGCCTCCTGCCCAGTGATTATGGTCCCAGGAAGATGGGACCCTTTAAATCCATTGACTGGGCATAATGGATTGTGTATAACCTGCCTGGCCCTTTAAGAACCAGCCAGGGACATACTGTGACTTTTGGGACAATACCCCTTTAAGACTTTGTAGCAGATTGCAGTAAGGATGTCTTTTATATTATGTATGTTTCTATGTGTTTGGCTAAACAGTGTTATGTGTATGCAGCATCCGTCTGATTGTTCGGTAGAATCACTCCATTCATTATATTGAGTGAAACTACCGAACAACCAGACCACCCAGGAATAAGTGTGCCTCCAATTACCGTTTGCAACAATGTTGCAAACGGATAATTGACAATCAGTGCAGTGTGGGTTTTGTCCTCTGGGTGGCCGCCATTCGGAAACGAACACGTGGCGGCGGCCATCTTAAACTTTTTAAAGGTGTACCTACCATATTTGGGGTACATCTGAAACTTGGGGGAAATTGTGTACTGTTAATTATGTTAACACATCAGTTAACGGGAGGAGATGTGTGGGAGGTAACTGGTACATTATTGGCTGTTGTACTAATTGTTGTGGATCCCTCCCTTGCATGGGAGAATGTCTTAAAAGGAGGTTGTGTGAATAAATCTAGAGTTCCTGCTTAACCCTCAAAGTGAAGTGTCATCTCATTATTGGGGGAGGATTTATTGTATGCTGTTCCAGTTTGACTGCTAGGAGTGTAAACCTATTCGCATGTTTTTTCCTATTCGGCTGTGTACAGAATTCATATGCTTGAGAGTGCTCATATGCTTCTCTGATTCGGTGGTTGTGGTATCTGCAACAGTGTTCGGAGTCCTCAGGAAGCGCTAGGAGCATCCTTTAACGGAGGTACCCAGTCGGGGTGCCCGTCGATCCGTTACAGTCTAGTTCGTATGTTATTAATGTACCGAGCGACATGGCGCTCGTATAAACAGAAATGAAGAGATGGAAGTTTGGAAGTCCCAGCAGTGTTTGTGTAAAACAGTGACCGAAAACAGTTCCATGCGGTCGATGAAAAAACACCACTGAGCATTCGGCAGCTTAAGATGGCCGCCACCACGTGTTCGTTTGTACGAACGGTGACCACCCAGCCGTTCGTCAATTAGCTGCGGTTAAAGGGGATCTCCAGTTCCAGGCAAACAATCCGTTTTCCTGGCACTGCAGGATTCCTCTCCCTCCCACCCCCCAATCACCAGTTGCTGAAGGGGTGAAAACCCCTTCAGTGACTTACCTGAGGCAGCGACATGTCCCACGTCGCTGCCTGCTCCTCCCCTATCCGCTCCTCCTACTGATTCCGTCAGCCGGTGGGCGAGACTGATCCCGCCCACTGGCCGAGGAGACCTAATGCGCATGCGCGGCAATGCCGCGCATTAGCGCATTAGCGCACCCCATAGGAAAGCATTGAAAATGATTTTCAATGCTTTCCTATGGGGAATTGAGCGACGCTGGAGGTCCTCACACAGCGTGAGGACGTCCAGCGACACTCTAGCAAAGAAAACCTTTGCGTAAGAGCAGGAAGTTCCCTCTAGTGGCTGTCTAATAGACAGCCACTAGGGGAGGACTTAACACTGCACGGTAATTATTGCAGTTTATAAGAAACTGCAATAATTACACTTGCAGGGTTAAGGGTAGTGGGAGTTGGCACCCAGACCACTCCAATGGGCAGAAGTGGTCTGGGTACCTGGGAGGTTAAAACGCTGCACACTCCCATTGCGTGTAGTTCGGCTGTTCGTTAGTTTGTTCGTATAAATGAACACTATAGGCACAATCCATTCGGTAGTCCCATAGACTGAACTGGGGAAGGAAAAAGGCACGAACACAAGCTTTTTCCCAGTCCTGAATCCCAGTCTAATACATGGGCCATAGTCCTGGGGCAAGAGGCTGGCAAGCAGGTCTCTCCAAATCCCAGTGACGAAGGGGCTTTCGTCACACATACGTAATAAGATGACAGCTTAAAAAGACAGATGGAAAGATTCATTATTGGATCAATCAATTAAATAAATATAGAAATACGGAATATAAATACATATAGAAACACGGAACAGAAGTTCCCATATAAAATTGCAATTACTTTACTATACCAGAGCCTGAAATCCCACAATGACAAATTCCCTTAGCTCCCAATTGCATCATTAAAATGCTTTCACAGCCCACAGTTTTTTTTTTTTCTCTGAATTGCGATTGGCCAAAATCTAAAGCAGAAATCACGTCTAATAGGGTATAAAAGAGAAAATTAGACAGTCACATTGTGGAGGATTGTTGGATTAAAAAGATTCTCACCTAAATTGAGTAAGTACCGGAGATTTGTAGAATATAATTGACATCAGTTTATCAGTGTTTATTACGGATCTGATTTTCTATTTTATTTGTTATGTTAAACGTGCATGAATTATTCACCTGAAGAATTATTTAACCCAGCACAAGAATGATAGCACAGCAGCTTGTAAAATCGAGTTCCTCTCTGTTAACATATTTATTTGTCTACAAATTGATGTAACATTCTAATAACAGAACCCAGATTGTGTTAAGTTCTGAGAACCAAAAGCCCATACACACATCTTGATTTACAAACAATACAGACAATTGTTAGCAACAAATTCTTGTTTTCTATGTATTTGACGCATACAGATAATTGTTACTTCTCAATATTCTACGTATACAAAACAGTGATATCTCTGTACCATGACTTTATGCAAATAAAAAAAAAGTAAAGGATTAAACTTAAAAAAGCCCATCTATCTGCCCATACTTAAATCACAGACCAATATTATTATTTTTTTCTCTTTACATTATGCTTCTCTTATTTTCATAAATAAATATTTCTTACTAGAATAGTGTTCCAACTGTATTTTGTCAATTTTTTGTAATATTTCCCTACAGTCATTTTATATGTTTTTACATAATCTTTTACATATTCAATCTATTTTATCTATTCATTTAAATAAAATCCAGTTATCTAACTCTGTGCATACAAACTCACTAATGTACATGTTTTCTATGATATTAATTCAAAACATGTAAATTATGAGGTGTATTTAAATTTATGTAATAATAATATATATATTTATTATGTTTACTAAGAACATACTAAGACATGCTACAAAAGAAAATACATGTACTATTGATTAAAAAAATGTCAATCTAAAAAATCACATTTGTATAATTTTCTTTATTTTTTCTTTGACCACTAAAAGCGAATAAAGACACTATAATTGCATTGATAAAAAAAATAACACACGTGTTTAGGGTTTATATAAATCGGAAAGAAACATGTTGAAAGAACACTTTACTGTCTTTTATTTATGTGATAGCGGGTTTTAGTTTGTAAACATACGGCATTTGACAAGAAAATAATATAAAATAATGACTGGTGTCATAAAAAAGTTGTAATTTTAATTAAACAAAGTCTATATTTTTTGCACTTTATTATTGTACTGTTCCAGAAATGTCCAAACATGTTTCATTCATTAATAGAGTCGTTTTTTGTCATTTCACATTTGCATGCAGGTTATGCACTAATAATATTGTAGAATAATAAGCCAATCGTTTTTTCACCCACTTTCTTTATTATGGAATATAAAATAAATTGCTTATAGATTACAGATAATGGCTGGAGCGAGCAAACCACTTAGTGTCTGAGATTTCCACTGAATCCGTTTTAAAGCAGTCAGTCTAGAAAGGTGAAGGTTCCGTATATAGATTCAGAGGTTAGTCAGTTTGTCAGTTTGCATCTTTCAATGTATCACAACATGTCACATTTAAATTGGGATATTTACAATAAAATAACAAAGTGACAATTATTACATTTTTTATTAAGAATCTCACAAAGCTGAAGTTATCAATGATGAAAATTATGTTGTTTTCTAGGTCAGTGCAAAGTTGCCTATCTCTGTAAGAGATGGTTAAAGGAATGCTCCATTTTTTTCATTATTTTCTAGCTATTTAGTAGATATACCCACAAGGAAAACATGTGTGTATTTTTTTCTGTATGCTTTCTATATATAACATACGTGCATACATACCTTTAGATACACACAGGCAGACATTCTCACACAGACATGCAGACATACACACATACATCCTACACACAGTTGCATACATACAGACAAACACACTCATAGATACACACACACACACGCACATATAGAATGATTCATGCAGACATACACACATACATCCTACACACAGTTGCATACATACAGACAAACACACTTATAGATACACACACACACACGCACACACACGCACATATAGAATGATTCATGCAGACATACACACTCACAAAAGTAAAGCAACTGATTCCAAGCTCTCTACTTATACCCCTTCCTCCAGCAGCATACTTAAAGTGAGGAATGTCCATGACTCTGAAGTAGCATGATACACTCCTAACCGTCAACCCGAGACTTCCTCTCTTAGTAATCCATCCCTCTACTTGTCATTGCCATGCCCCCTCATTTTTCTTTATCAAGTTTCCATATGTCAGCAGTTCATGAAAACCTAAAAATAAAAAGTCAGCCAGTGAGCCCAAATAAGTTTAAGTACATCACTGAGCCATACATGTCAATGTCCAGGTGGTGTACAATCTCTTGGTGCTGGACTTTAGATGTAATCTTCGATTCACAGTGAGTAGTTTCTGGGTTTTGACATACATGGTGACCAGTTATTTTCTTGGCCAGGTTATTTTTCCAGCTAAGTACCTGGTTACTGGTAGGGCATATTTGCTGATAGCTTAGATCTTGTCATTGCCATTGCGCTTGGACTTCATGATCTGTCTGGCTCTCTGGATGAACATGGATGTTGATATCCTTCTTGCCTCTACCTTGTAGTTGTTATGTGTTTGTGGTACCCCCAGGTACTTGGAACCTTTCTCTACATTTTTCACTTGACCTTCTGGTACTTGAACTCCTTTTGTCCTGGTCATCTTCCCTCATTTTATTATTATACTATCATCTTCCCACATTTATATTGTCAACATTCCGATGTCCTCATATACCCTAATTAGATATATCAGTGAATCAGTGTCCCGCTCACTCTTGGCATACAGCTTGATGTTGTCCATGTAGAGACGGTGACTAATAGTAGGTCCACTCTTGTACCTGTATCCCTATCAACTCTTTTTAATGATCTAGCTTAGGGGGTTGAGGCCTATGCATTGGGAATAGTGCATCACCTTATTTGAACATTTGATGTTCACTTGTGTTATTGTCATATAATTGGCTTCTAGAGTTGTTTTCCACTTACCTATTGAGCTCTTAAAAAAGGATCTTATTGTCTTGTTGATCTTGTATAGAGCCAATCATTCCAATATATATTTGTGTAACAGTGCATCATTGGCTTTCTCTAATCAATCCAGGCTGTGCACAGATTGGTCTGTCTGGTTTTAGAATCCTGCGTGACTGCTTGGTCTACCAACAGTTGGTGTTTTGAGCCTCTGGTGTTGTTCCCAATCTCCCTTTGAATATTGCTCATGCACTGACTTTTATGCCCTTGGATGTTGGAAGCTGTGATGCCTGACATGACCTTCCATGTTGTGGGGAGGCAGGGGATTGGTTGGTAGTTGGTAGTTAGATGGCGATGTTCTCTTGTGAGGTTCCTTTGTGACCAGTATTGTACTGCCTTGTTTTAGCCAGTTAGGGTGGGAATCTGTTGCTAGTAGGTGGTCCATTTGTGCTGCAATGTTGTTCATTTCTGATAAGTGGATCATTCATGAAGCTGACCAGCTCTTCATGTGGTCTACTCATTGCTGGTCTACTTATTACTTTGAAGGAAAATAGTGAGAAAAGAAAAACCACGATTACAAAAACCTGTCTAATTATGATACGATTTGATAATACGAGCATCCAGTTATTTAAATGGATGTAAAATTTGTTATTTACATGCACATATATTAGTGGTGATTTTATATATTATTTAAATAAATAAAAGTAAAATTTCAATCATTTATACATTTTGTCATCTTCTTTTTCCTGCAAACAGAGATGCAAAGAATCAGTGTGTCATTATTGTTCCCCTGATTTGCATATGGCTTCTCTAGCTTAGCTGGCAGTAGTTCACATGAAACTGAGATGGGTGTATTAGTAGATGGATGAGATGAGGGTAAGACATAGTAGGGGGGGGAATTAAGAAACTCCCCAACTCAGAGGCATGCCAGAGAAAACAAACTGGCAAAGTTTAAAGCAAAGTTATAAACATTTATTACATACTATTCAACGGTTTCCTGCTTTATTTCAGTTTTTATATTTCTGTAAAAGTGTTTACTTGTTGGTTAGAAAAAAAAAGATATGCATGTCCCTTTAACTATAGAGGATAAGTAAACATAACATCGGAATCCTAGAACATGACACTTTCTCTTAGGAGTTTTTCTCCAATAACACACGTGTCATCAAGGAGCACAGTAAAGGCTTCACAAAGATGTATTACAGTTAACATCTTCATATGTGGAAAATTCACATTAATAAGTGAACGATAAGTCATACAAACCAGAACCAAAGCTGCACACATAGAACTTTGTATTTTTAAACAATATATATTTAATCTCATATTACATGATTATACTACCAGGCTATTATTTATAATACAATGCTAATAACTTATCTAATTTATCTGTTTTGGCTTTCTTAGATATCAATAACCCAGGGTCATAATGACAGAAAACACTACACATGTCAACCCATCTGTTCTGATGCTCAGCTTTGGAGAAATGATGGAGATGAGATATGTATATGTTGTTATAACATTAATTGGCTTCATAATGATTATTTTATCAAATGGAGTAGTCATATATGTAATAATGATGCATAAAAGTTTACAAGAGCCAATGTATATTTTTATTTCTGCACTATGTGTAAATGGACTATATGGTAGCATTTCTTTTTTCCCTAGTCTGCTTGTAAACCTTCTTGACAAAACACAAGCCATTTCCTATGTTAATTGTTTGGTACAAGTGTTTTGCATCCATACTTACACAGGGTGTGAAATGGCTTTACTAGCCGTGATGGCGTTTGATCGTTATTTATGCATTTGTAACCCCTTAAGATACAACAATATAATGACCATGTCCACAACCTACGCACTAATAATTGGGGCCTGGTTTCTTAACATTTTTCCATTCACTATACACCTTATACTGACAATTAGACTTCCTTTGTGTGGTACAATTATTCCCAAGATTTATTGTGACAATTTTTCTGTAGTTAATCTATCATGTATTGATACAACTGTGAACAATATATATGGTCTCTTCATCACAATAGCAATGATTGTGGGCATGCCTATTCTAATCTTGGCCTCCTATATTAGGATTTTGAGAGTATGCGCCAATTCTTCAAAAGACTTCAGAGCGAAAGCTTTAAAGACATGCACCCCTCATCTGATCACCATGATAAACTACGTTGCTGACATACTTTTTGAAGTGCTTCTCCACCGTTTCAGACCACAACATTTACCTTATGACCTAAAAATCATTATGTCAGTTCAGGCATTTGTGGTGCCACCACTTCTAAACCCATTAATTTATGGATTGAAAATGAGAGAAATAAGAGTAAAGATTTTTCAGCTGTTTCTATTGAGCAGAATTAGCTCTGGAAAGACAAGTATGCAGGAACACTGAAGCCCAAACTTAGATTTTTACAATGGGAAAATATTTGTACATTATATTAAAGACATATTAAGACCTCCAAAGATCTGATTAAATTTAGTTATGAACAAATTAATTAATATTTCAGGTGAAAAGTGTATAAAATATTTTATTTATGTAAAAACATGGTAAAGAGCATATGTCATGCAAAAATGTGTCATTTAAATGTAGTTCCCGCAAAATAAAAAATAAAAAACAGAAAAATAAAGAATTTTAACGTACATATGTATTTGAACACTCGATGTTCAAATACATATGTGGTCTGGGTGCCAATTCCCACTACTCTTAACCCTGCAAGTGTAATTATTGCAGTTTTTTACAAAACTGCAATGATTACCTTGCAGGGTTAACTCCACCTCTAGTGGCTATCTACTAGACTACTAGACAGCCACTGGAGGGCACTGGAGGGGTTATAGCACATATCTGTGTTAGAGCGTCACTGGACATCCTCACATGTGTGAGGACCTCCAGCGTCACTCAAATCCCCATAGGAAAGTATTGAAAATCGTCCGCATGCGCATTAGGTCTCCCCCACCGGCCGACGGAGTCAGTAGGAGGAGCGGCGCAGAGGAGGAGGAGCAGGAGGAGGCAGTAGGACATTGTCGCTGCCTCAGGTAAGTCACTTAAGGGGTTTTCACCCCTTCAGCAACTGGGGATTGGGGGGTGGAAGGGAGAGGGAACCTTCAGTGCCAGGAAAACGGATTGTTTTCCTGGCACTGGAGTTTCCCTTTAAGTAGTTACCCCAGTATTCACTCACTCACTCACTCACTCACTCACATATGACTATTTGTGGTAGGGACATACCAGCTGATAGAGTATAAATATGCATTCATACTATACATTTAATATAAAATAAGTTGGTTAAAGTGTGCCGGAACCGACGACAGGTTAGGCCTGAAGTAAAAGAGGGCCCACCTAGATTGTAGTGATTGTTATAAAGGGGAGCGATGGGAGCATCACTTCATGCTAATTTTACAGGTAAGGGGAGGGATTGGCAGGGTTTTTATAGGGACTAAATCCCTCCCTCAATTCCAGGTTTTCCACCTTTTATTTGTGGTCGGGTCATACCAGCCGATACGGTATAAATATGCATTCATACTATACATTTAAAATTAAATAAGTCGGTTGAATTGTGCCGGAACAGACGAGAAGTTAAGCCTGAAATAAGAGAGGGCAAAAAAGATAATATGCAAATCAACCTTTATTTGAACACTTCTTAATCTTACATTGTGATATTACAGAAGGCCAACCTAACTTCTTTCTCAGGTTGTGGCACATACTTACAATAGATAAAAGATTCCACCGACCCATGTTTTTTATGATGTGTGCGGGAGTATTGTGGCTAGATGCTGCTTAAACGACTCCTATGCTAAAGGAGTGGCCTGTAAATGAGGCAGGGCTCAGACCAAGTTTAACCAATAACGTTATAGTGTATAACATGAATTCATGAGTTGTAGAAGGATTGCCGTGTAAAGGGGAATTAGATTTTAAGACTATATAGAGAATGTTTTAATAAGTCCAACAATTTGACAGGGCACCATTTATTACCTGTAGGATAGAAAGGTATCTGGACTGGGTGTCCTATTTGACTAGTTTTAGCATATTATAAGGATAATATATAACGATCGTGATTCTTAACTAAGTCTGAAAACTTCAGGCATAGTTCAAGGTCAGAAATTGTTTACCGTAAACTCTTTAGGTCTTGAGAAACCATAAAAAGCCATATAAATAGCAGCTTTGAGTATTAAGTTGGTATTTGGTTCCAAAGGAGCTAAATCTAATTCTGTCATACCTGGGGTCCCGCGCCGTCCCGGTCCCGCCGTCCGCCCTCTCCCGTCGGACGGTGTGGATGCCTGTCGGGCGTTGCGCGCGCATGCCTCCGGGGTCGCGCACGTGTTTGGGGATGCGTCCAGGAGCGTGCGCACGCGCAAAAGGTGACCGGCGGGGGTGACGTGTATTTTGTTAAAGAGATAGTAGTAGCCAAATTACTACTATCTATTTATACCTCCTTCTATTTCTGTCACTGCCTATCAGAATTTACCTTGCCCTATATATACCTCCAACTGACATCACTTCCTTGCCCTGTCGTGGTTTATTATAGCCCGAGAGTGCGTTCTGATTAGATGTCTTTTCTTCGGTTCCTGACTTCGGCTTGATATTCGTTTATTCTTGTTTCTGGCTCCCTGACCTTGGCTCTGTTTATCCGCTTTTCCGTATTTTTTTATTCCTGACCTTGGCTTGTTTGACATTTCTTCCATCATTCCTACGTTAAGTCCGGCCACTTTAAGGTCCGGTAATACGTCTACCTGTGTTTGCATTTATTGTTCCTTGGTTTGCGTGTTGGGGAGTATTAACCTTGGCAAATACTTCCAAAAGTCCCTGGAACTTACGTCTATCAATATGTAGTCTTTTTTGGAGGAGTTTCTATTTTTTATTTTAATATGCCTTTCAAGACACTTTTTATAGGGTATGAGGCTAGAAAAGGTTTATTGTTAGGGAAGGTGATTAACATGTGATGTTGAATATAGTTTGATTGTGTTAAATGCTAAGTTTAAGGAAAAGTGGCAACATTTTGTAAAAGTGACCAGTGTTTTAATAGCAAACATATTTATTATATGAAAATCACAAACATATTTCTTAAACAGTTTATACACTCTAGAATACATAGTCCTTGTGTTAGAGGACATATCGGCTTGGGTCTTTGAATTCTGGAGGAACCATGGAGAGCGGCTCTTCTGATGGGTGCATTAGAAAGAACTCCTGAAATTTAGAGCGTGATAACGCATCTTCTGCCTTACTGCAGATACCAGGTTTGTGAATACATTCAAGGTAAAACTGGCCAGATACTGCTAACCAAGTTAGTATCCTGACAAGTCTCATGATGATAGAAAGAATCCCAGGCACTCACTGTGATTGTTCTTCAAGCAGGTTTATTGCAACGTTTCGACCTCAATGAGGTCTTTTTCAAGGTCTTTTTTTTTTTTTGCTGACCCTTGCCCAGTAGCACCCTGTGTTTAAATTGATGTGATTGAGTGCGACCCTATCTCCTTTTTTAAGTCTCATGATGAGACTGAGACCTGCCCTTGTTAACTGTATGAGCAGCAGACTGGCTGTCGGCGAGGCATCTAACAGCTAGTCCCTTCCATTTATGACCCCAGAGAAGGGCTGCTACCACAAGAGGGAATATTTAGAACAGAGCGGAGGAATTCAGAAAATTTGCCAATTGAGACACCTCGGCAGGCCAGTGCGACTGAACCCATGCATTGCCAAATATTGCTGCGTAACCCACCGAAGCAGCTAAATCAGTCCAAATTACTGTCAGAAATAGGTGGACTTAATAATGATTTTCCGGTCCAAGAGGACACAAACATTTACCACATGTGTAAGTCTGCCCTAGCGTGTTTGTCAAGGAAGATTCTACTACCATCATCAGGGAGACCATGCAAAATACAGAGTAGTGTTGATTTGAAGGAACGCCCCTGGGGAATAATTTGCAAAGTTAAGTGAACCAATCAATGGATTTCCTTCCTCGTACAGGAACCCTGCGTATGACAAAGATTCACATAATCCACGATTCTGTTTACCTTATCCAAAGGCAAACTGGCCATCAAAGTCTCAGAATTGAGTTGAACCCCCAAGAAGGTTATGACATGACAATGACTGTTTTCTCCAATGCTACAGGGATGCCCAATCTACCAAGCTGAAGTGGCTGATGTAAACCAGTTGGTGTAACATAATGTTCATCCAAAATAAGGAAGTCATCCAAGTAATGAATCACCATTGGACATCAGCATGAATTAAGTAAGAGCCAGCACAAAGTTTCCTCGAAAATGTCAAAAAGCTTTGGGCTGCTCTTGAAACCTAAAGTAAGGTTAGTAGCAAAATAGTTTAAACGCATTGGAGATATCAGTCTTACTCATCCAAACATTGTGACCTAGATAGAGTATGCCTTTTATGGAGTTGTCTATCCTAGCATATTGTAGTGAAAAAATCAGAGGATGGGATCAAGTAATTAAGGGTAGGTGTGGTAGAGGAATGAGGAGACAATAAATCTATGATCAGTAATTTTTTATTGGTAAATTTACCAGATGCAACACCTAGCAGACTGGTTCTCCAGCTGGAAACCGGGGGAGACAAAAAGGGGCCAATAACAAACCCATTTTCTATCTCTTTGTTCAACAGTGAAGATACAGTAGAGGAATCTTGCAAGGCAAACTGTAAATTGGGACACTCCAATATACCAGTGGGAAAAGAAATGTGAGGATATTTATGGGGTGATAAATATTAAAATAATATTTTCATAAAAATTATCAAAACTCAATATTTTTTATTATATCAAAAATTGATATCTTGACACTGTTTCCCCGATTATTGATTTAAAGCTGAGAATTACCCACTATTTTAATTCTCATAGATCCTGGAGTAAGTTCCATTAGACGATTTGTATTTAGCTCATTAAGCACAAATTAATTATAAAAATATAATTTATTGTGACAATAATAATAATAATAATAATAATAATATGTAACATGCGTGATAATATCAGTGAATATTTAGGGATAACATAAGTATACAATATGGCAGTGGTTTAACAAAATTACAGACAACTAAATAGCAACAGTTATATCAAAATGTATGCGGTTTTCAACAAGATTTACGACAGGACACTTTACTTTGAAATCAACATAACACACAACAGCATCTGCAGCACAGCTTAAAGCAATATAAAAACTTTGGCTTACAGTCAAATCACACTGCATTAACTCTTTCACTGCTGGCTACAATTCTCAGAGGGAAGATATCCTATTATATTGCAATTTTACAAATACAATATTTATCATACCAAATCATTTATCATTCCTATGTCCATCCAATAAATATAATTCTAACCAGATTTTATGTTTGCAGAATTGTAACTTTCCTAATTAAGATTCACTATCCTTAAGTCAATACCTCTGGATCTTTATTTCACCTGCAGGAATGGAATTTTTATAACCATATATTCCTTTGCTAGTTATGATTTCTAATAATTGAAATCTGACCAACAGATATATATTCCTGCTATTACCAAAAATTAATTAATGTTAATTAAATTCAATAAAACCCAGCAATATATCAGTTATGTTGTAGAATTTCTCTTTTTCAGGTTTGGATATGTAGAAAAAGTAGAACGGTTTTCAGAGTTCTGAAGTTGTGTTAGATGGAAAAGATACAAAGAATTAGGTGTGTCCAGGTTTGGCTCCAGATGTCAGATCTTAGATGTTAGGTGTGAGTCCATCCTCAGAGTGAGAGTGTATCTGAGTCTGACTGAGTCTGAGTGTCTGAGTGTCTTCGTGTTTGAGAGTGTGACAGAAGTTCTCTATATGTCACTAGTTGATAGTAACCCATAGAGAACTGTGGGCGTGTCTTCCCTATCATCTAGATTTTGGTCAGTATATGGCGCAATTACATCACAGAAAATTCTTGTTAGGGGGTCCATTTACCTTTTTTGTATAATGGGAAAACTAAATTTTGTGATGCGTTTGACGTCCTCTTGGTTATCTTTTATGGATAACTGTCCATCAAAGACAGGTCACTTCAAAGCATTTTCTTTTTGTTTTTCTAGTCTTAGTTTCTTGTTCTGGTGTCATAAAATTTGAATTTGACACCTGTAGCCTTAATTTCACCATTCCTTACAATGGAACTTTGTAAGATTCCATTAATTTTTAGAAAGTAAAATTAATTACTTAATGTTATCTGTCATTGGTAATCCTGTGTGTAGCACATAGTAATATTATTTATACATGTCTATTACACATATTCCACTAACGTAAGTAAATAATATGACATTCCTTCATTGATATTATATCCATGAATATTCTATATTATTAACATAGTACTATTTATATATGATTAATATAATAATAGTAAGTTATATGTGGATAGTGTGTGTGTGTGTATATATTTCTATATCTATATATATATACACACGCTATGGAATGCGACTTATGTAAACATTAGAGATAAGACATGAGATAAGGCATGATGTCTGCAGCAACCCAGAGACAAATATCTATCTATCTATCTATATCTATCTATCTATATCTATATATATATATATATATATATATATATATATATATAGATAGAAAGATAGATAGATAGATAGATATTTGTCTCTGGGTTGCTGCAGACATCATGCCTTATCTCATGTCTTATCTCTAATGTTTACATAAGTCGCATTCCATAGCTCAGGCTTGAGTGAATAGAGTTACAGAGAGAAAAATGTTGTGTATGTCTTTGCACAACATTTTGTAATACAAAATGTAGTCACCTCTGTTCTGATGGTGACTTACAGTATACACCTTTAATTTCTGTCTTAACACAAAATGTCTGCCAGTATAAAAATACTGACAGAAACTAAACCCATGTGAAATCCATCTGAAAACCCAGTGCTCAAAAACTCAACCAAATGTCGGGAGGGGTGAGTAGACAGGAGATTTATCAATACGTTAACCTTTACCGGGGATAGTCATTGCCTTGGAAAAAGCAAGTTTGGCACATGGTTGTAGCATGTGCTCTAAAACACCTTGAGCATACGTATAACAACCTACAGGCACTATAACCACAATCCCCGGCATTAAAATTGTTACAAACTTGCAATTTGCCAAGAAAAACAATAGGTCAACCCAGCTTGTCTTTCAAATCCTTTTGTGGTGGTTTGTATGTGTATGGTGCCGCATTCTGGCTAGTCGATGGCAAGCTAACATCAATAGGGCATAGATTTGTGGCATGCAAAGCTGAAGCGAAATTTGCGCAACCTGGGACCTTGAGGCCCGCGAAGTGCCTGCAAAATAATTCAGTATCTAATTGGCTCCAATCCATGTGTACATTAAATTGTGCCAGGGCGGCTGCGGCCTTAGCGGAAAATGACATATGGTAGTCGAAGTATGTGAACCCGCCGTACTTATGCCTAAAGTACACCAGTTTGTGCAAATACAAATCTAGCTCTTGTCTATGATGTGGGTGAATAGTGCAAACTACATCCCTGAATAGCCTGAAGGCCAACACAAACTCCGGTATACATAATTTTTTATTTAGCTTTCATTACTACTGAAAGATCACCAAACGAATAGGACTTATTGTCGATAACGTCTTGGGAAGCTATAAGCAAGGAGACCATATTAACGTCCTTACCTTCCAAAATATCTTTCCTTAATTTAGCAGGTACAAGGTGGTCTAGGGTGACAATGTAAGAAAGAGGGTTAGAAACAGTAATGGCAGTAGGTTGGTTCAGTTCAGTAGGCTTCGCGAGGAACACTGACAGTAACACCGGAACCACTGGTCAAGTTGTAATTCTCCAGAGATTCTAAATGGTTAATAATCGTATTAATGGATGCCGTAAGATAGGACATCATACTATAGAGTTTGGACAGGCTGTTCTGAATAGTGTCTATAACTGAATTGACCTCCGAAAAGGAGGAAATGCTAAGGCCTCGCAGGACCACAAATAATAAAAAATAAAAAAAAATAAGGAGGAAGAAACCTAAAATACTATTTGGACTAGTATTAACCTAACGAGCCAGTTCCTACTAAATATGTACACCAACGGATTAGCCAAATATATGTATAAAAAAAAAATATATAAATACACCTGAAACAAAGGAATAACACTACTTCCTAGGCTTCTGGAAATAGATGGAGTTTGTTCCTAAATTATGAAAACATAAATTACGCTTTAAGACCACTAAAGTAGGTGTCTACATTTAAAGAAGTAAAATTCCCATATACCAACCTTAGTGAAATAGGAACGGACCGTTTCAGCAGACAAGGGGTTAAAATCGTTTAGGCGATAATCCCCTTTTCACAGACAGGCACAGCTACTGTAAAATCACCAAAACTCACGAATTGGATATAGGTGAATGCACCAAACTCCCGAACTGCATACAAGGGAATAAGATAGCACTCCAAACTGGAACCTCACGAATAGCTGCTAGCAGACGAACAGGAAAAGCATACATCAGCTTACACTCCTAGCAATCAGTCTCCAACCTCATACAGTGAATCCCCCCAAGAACGAGACAAGGCTTGTTGAGGGTCAAGCAGTGGACTGTTTATTGAGGGCTACCTGCCCCTGTATTTATGCAGGTCTCCCACCTGGTGGACACTCCCCTAGGGGACCAAATGGAAGACTGTAACACAGACAGACATGTTTCACATTACAGACTTACAGAAGTAAAACATCCCCACAATGCATCCTGGCTTCCTCCCTTCTGCCCTGGAGATAATTGGAGAAGTAATTCAATTATCTCCCAGGACAAAGGCAAAACTCCATTACACATGTGGGGACACAAATACAGTAATATGCTATAAAATTTATAAAGTTACTTTTTATACATTAAACACAGACATGTAACAAATCCCCATATAGCTCAGATCTGAGTGCACATTATTAGGTGAATGGCACGCAGACCACACAAATACAGTTTAATTGCCATGGAGCCAGAGTCTTTAATTACACTAATATGCTCCATGGCATGGCTATCTGGGTTAAAACATTCACCTATACAAACTACCAAATTTCCCTGCATTCACCAAATCCATATGAATTAGAACCAGGGGTTGGAGGTTCAGCGGTGCCTGCACGTAAAAGTGTCCGATTTTGGTGCATGAAAGCCGGGCAGAAAAGCGCTGGCTGCCCGGGGAGCTCCAGGACACCGCCACCTAGTGGCCGCTAAGTGTAACAGCGGCCACCCAGTAACAAGCAATTAAGCTGCGGTTAACCGCAGCTTCAGGGAGGTAAATTGGCAGCACACTCCAGCTTCTGGGTGGCCAATTAACAGCGCCGGCCGGCTTCCCACGGCTCTGGGGAGGTTGCAAACAGGCTGTTTGTTCGGTAGATAGAATCTACCGAACTTGGAGAGAAAGAGTGTATACCGCGCCTAGAGGTACTAATATAAAAAAGTATACATACATATATTTGATGGATATTTCAACAGTAGATGGTAACCTCAAAATAAAAAGTAAAAAATAATAGTGCAGTACAGTAAATCAGTTCTTTTTGTACTGATTTACTGTACTGCACTATTACTGCACTATTATTTTTTACTTTTTATTTTGAGGTTACCATCTACTGTTGAAATATCCATCAAATATATGTATGTATACTTTTTTATATTAATACCTCTAGGCGCGGTATACACTCTTTCTCTCCAATTTCTATCCACATACAAGGTTCTGGGAATCCTTGTTTTGTACACTGCTGCCTACTCATTACTTGCTATAGCGAGCGCCTAT
Source organism: Pelobates fuscus (assembly GCF_036172605.1). Lineage (NCBI taxonomy): Eukaryota > Metazoa > Chordata > Amphibia > Anura > Pelobatidae > Pelobates > Pelobates fuscus. The sequence goes on from NC_086317.1 coordinate 482,873,635, forward strand.
TACCCTCTTGTTTTTAGAATCTACCGAACGGCTGTGCAGAAAGGGAGAAATAAATCCTTCTGCACAGTAAAATTAACCCTTTAGCTGCCGGTCCATAATCCAAAGGCAGCAGGTGGGCGACCAGGCTCCTCTAATGCAATGTGGCGAGATTGGTCTCGTCACATGGCCTAATGGCAAAATATTGGCCTATATCTGTGATTCTGCAAAACAAAGTAAAACCCAATCATAATGATATACCCCTCAGAAGTCATCATAAGGGTAGGGATGTGAAAGCTAAATGAAACGTACCGGAATATGCTAACAGAACCAACTGTCAGTTTGTAAAGGTGGCTTTGAAAAATACACACCAGAGGCCTGGTGACAACCTGAGATAAACAAAACGTATGTATGAGAATGGACGCGAAATATAGAGCGAGAGATCTGAGCTGCAAATATAGAAAGCGTTTGACTGTGCAACATTGAGTACTGAGGGGTAGAATAAAGCAAACAAAATACTGGACATTTTTTGACCGTAATACCCAATTAGCCGTAATACCAACACAGAGCACTGGACTTGAACGGTTAACTTTAACACATTTTTTTTTTTTTTTTAAAGGAACCAACTTGCACAGTTTTATGCAACAATGTATTGTGAGATTGATACATTTAGTAATTTGCTAGTACCAGCAACTTAGAAAGGTGATGTAAAGGGGAGATCGAGCCTCTCTGGAGTAGCCACCCAAATGCTTGTGAAATGAAATTATTGAGAAACACAAAATGGATATTTAGCCTAACCGAGCTTATTGTATGTCACGCCGCCTGCTGGCGCTGCTCCTGTCAAAGGGCAGAATGGGTCCCGGCTGGCGCATATTGCTACAGCGGTATTGCCACAAACTAAGGGGAATACTGCCAAACACTCACCAGAGGTGATCTCTCCTCTCTCAGCAGCCGGCTCTGTATCATTAAGGGCACTGCACGCTGCCGCTGTGAATAATAAAGGGTTTCCTGTTTAACCCTTAAAGGACCAGATCAATTAATTTAATTTGGGTGTGTTACACACATAAGCTTGATCACATGTTTCCCTACAGCCTAGCAGGAAATGCCTTTGGCTATTTAAACCTAGTTTGTCAATTTCTCTATGCCCTGTCGTGGTTTCTAGTTGGTTATCCGAAAGTGTGTTCCTTGTGTATCTGACCTTGGCTTCCCTTATTGACTATCCGATCTCTGTGTTCCTTGATTTTTTGGCTTGGCTCCTGACTATTCTGATTCCTTGACCTTTGGCTTGTTTATCGTTTGCGTTATACCGTTGTCTTGGCTTTTCCCTATCTTGTGTCTCTTGCCTTTTTATGTTAAATCCGGCCATTCTAAGGTCCGGTAATACGTCTTAATTATTTGCTTTATATCTACTTAAGTTCTGCGTGTTGGGCATCTACAGAAATCCTGACATTGTACTCACGATCTACCGCACGCTGTTTCTCCAAAGCCATGGAAGAATTCAAGCACTGTGGAGTTAAAGCGTGTGCCACAATACTAGTTCCCCCAGCTGCTGTAAACTCCAAAGGCAGTGCAGTTTTTTTCAGTTATTGATAGACATGCTTCCGAATGTCCGAAGTGCCGAATTCCGAATTTCAACAGTGACGGAGAGGAATCCATTTATATCCCACAAGCGGGGATTATACCGCTGTATGCGCTTCACCCCAGAGCTGGTTATTAGCTCTGGCAAATGTGAGTTTTATATTATTACTCCTTTACGTCTATATTTGAATTTTACATACTGCACCATTGGTTGTCCTTCTCTCTTTTTATCTTTCATATAAAGTGGATCCACTGCAATAGTAGAAGATCTCATCACTAAAGACCATTTGTAAGGATAATATATTTTGGACTTTTGCCTTTTAACTGGACTTTTTATTACTGATTGTGGCGCAGCCTTTTTTATTGTTTTTCTTGTCTTATTTTAAAGGGTTTGAGGGATTCCTTTTAAGGTTGCTGCCTATAAGTTAAGTAAGCGCTGTCTCATTCTTCCATTTTTTTGCTACAATATTGCCATTGTAACTGTCTGTGGGAAACAATTATGACCTGCCTCATTGCCCCGGATGAAGACGTATTATAAGTGAGGATAACAGCTCACCACCACTGCATCACATCACTCAATTGCATTAGCACAGCATGCACTTTTGACACATAGAATGCTGGTAACACTGGTAACAAGGGAGGTGAAGGGAGGGTGCGGGACTGGCTATGTTGTCTAAATTTCTGTCTTTGTATATATGGACAGCTTGGTTATGAAGTCTGCTCATTGAATGCAGTTTGTTCATTGCAATAAGTTTGATAAAAAGTCCCTGACAGTTCTCCCTACACTGCTGTCACTGGTTTACCTCTCTGCTACCTATTCATAGTAATTTGTGCAATTTATTGTAGACATTTTGTTGTTTTGTTCCGTTTTTTTACTTCAGATTATTTTATTTTATTCTTTCATTTCTTTGTGTATTTCAGACTGGATATCACCAGAAGAGTAGTCTCTTTATTTAACTATCTATTTAATTATTTTGTGAAACCATTTGATAGCTCTTATTGGCCTTAATGTTAGGTTAGTAGAAGACCCTGGTGAATTGCTCCTCTCTTGAAATACAAACCTTATTACAATTGTCTACTATGAAAAGTTTCCCAGAATAGTTTTGGGCTTTTAAATGAGGCTTTTTACTAGTGTATCTCAATATATTAATATATTAAGATTTGCTTTCCTTTTTCACAATAAAGTTGTTTCCTTATTTTTTCTTTTTCTCTTGAAGTGAAATACGTGTTTAATGGGCCTTAGTGCTCATTCTACATTCGTGTTTTTTTTTTGTTGTTGTTTTTTTTAAAGACATGACCTGCACAGCACACACCTACAAAGTCACTGCCATGGAAAGCTCTCACCATACTAGAAGTGCCATCAGAGACCAAAAAGTCAATTTCTATCTGTGTGTCTAACAGTTGTCCTACCTACCAGGCTACTGTGACAAACTCCCATTCCCACGTGACTTTGCCACGAGCTCCTGGAGTAGGCTGCTTGCCAGTCTCCTGCCTACAGACTATGGGCCCTGCAGGGAAACCAGTTAAAGTCTACCCAACTTGACTGACCATTAGCACTGATTTCATGGAACTGTTTTTGGGCATAGGACCATGTGCACGGTGGGTCAAAATTATGACTTCCATGAAAATCTCGAACCCCTGAACTGATCTGGGTGATTTTTGGATATGTTGGCAACCTATCAGGGGATGTAACTTTTGTGAGGGTTTTGTGTGTTTAAATATATTTTTTGGGTTTTGTAAAAATGTGTATTTTCTGTGCCTGGGGATAATTGAGCTAGTACAGTTCCTGACTCAATTATTCTCTGATATTGCACTTTGGAAAGCTAAGTTTTGCTATTTTCTTTGACAAGCTAAGTTCATTTATTTTCCTTTGGCAAGCTACTTGGTTTACTTAACATAAAATAAAAGAAATAAGGAAAATAAAAAGAAGAATAAAGGGAGAGGAAAAATAGACTCCTAGATATCCATTTTTCCTGTTTATTTTTTGTTGTTGGCTAATAATAAAGTTGGCTACCTAGTTCAGCCTTCCTCTTGGTGATTGCAATAAGGAAGGAGAAAAAAGAAAAGGAATAAAAAAAAAACATTTTAAGAAAAATATCTAAAAAAAAAAAAAAAAGGAAAACAAATAGAAAATGGGAACTTCTTTTCATGGTGACACATTATAAAAATAAATAAAACTGGCTACCTTATACAGCATTGTTGTTGGTGTTTGTAATAAAAGGGAAAACAATTTTTTAAATTCCTTACATTTAATTTATATATGTATAAACATGCATTAAGTAGAAATAAAAAAAGATAACTATAAGTACATTTAAAAAACAAAACAAAAAACACCTTTCTAAAAATGTATTCACACTTGTGCTAAAAAATGTAGTTAATGCGCCACCGGTGGGCAGTAAGGAGATTTTACCATAAAAAAATATACATAAGTGGGCAGTAGGTATTAAACGGTTGACTACCGCTGAGATAGAGGAAGGTGCAGAGTGTGTGTTAATAGTAGTAGATTTGACAGGCCACAATACCAGTTAGTAAATGTTCCAAATAGAGTTTAATCACTCTGTAGGAAACCATAGAAATCTAATTTGTTACTTTCTTAATTATGTCACAGTTTCATGAGCTCAAAGAAAAATCATAATTATTTATTGGCAATGATAACCCTGAGGTTATTCCATAATTGTTGTGCTCTGTAGGAAAATGAGGATCAAGCTATTTTATTTTTGTATTGTGGTATGGTAAATATCGTGCTAGTACTGGATCGGAGGTTATAGGAGGTGGGAACAGCCGGGGAGAGCATTCTACTTAGGTAGGGTGGGAGCTTCATGTATGGAAAAGCTCTTATGCACAAGGCTGGAAAGATGAGGAGTACGTCAGGATTGCAGCGACAGACAGTTTAGTTATTTTAACATGTTACAATGGTGGGTAACATAATTACATTCTAGTAAAAGGCAGCAGAATGCAATATATAACGTATTAAGTTTATTAAGGTGGGTTTGCGATGCAGGTGCATCCACATTCTGGCGGACCACCTGCACGCTCCCTAGCCATTGCCGGGACACCATCAGCACTTCAGCCCCAAGCCGCAGCTTGGCAGGTCAACTTTCGGGAGCTCCTGTGTCCGAAATATAGTGTTCTCCGGCTGGCTCTTAGGTAGCGTTCATGCCCCTTAGTCTCAGGCACCTTCTCTCCAAAAAGCACTCTCCTGGCTGGTTGCAAAGTTGTTCAAAATCCACTACTAAGTTGTCCGGGAGTTGCACGGTCACCTCATGCGGAAAACAGTTCCAAAACATTCACGGCTAAGTCCCGCTGAGGTTTCCGGGAACCAATGAAGTCCTCATGCCAAATTTAGTTCCATGACAATTGTGGCTAAGTACCGCTGAGGACAATTCGTGGGTTTCTTAATGCGAACAGCCACCAGGGAGCTAGCGTTCGGTTTGATTCAAATGAAGAGAAAGTGCTGAACTAAGGGCATCCAGGGAACACTGCTAAAGGTGCCTGGGGAGGTTTAACTCCCAAACAGGGTCTTTGGATATGGCCCATAGTCCTTGGGCAGGAAACTAGCTAGCAGGCTCCTCCAGGAGCTTGTGGCATAGACACGTTTGCCACACCCATAATCAATGACCATTTGTTCCATCTGTTTCCTTACTGTAGGGCAGGCATAGGCAACCTTCGGCACTCCAGATGTTTTGGACTACACTTCTCATGATGTTTTGCCAGCATTATGGGTGTAAGAGCATTATGGGTGTAAGAGCATTATGGGGGATGTAGTCCACAACAACTGGAGTGCCAAAGTTTGCATATCCCTGCTGTAGTGCTTGGGCATGATTTGTTTCTGTACAAACATTTTTACCTCTGTGAATTGATTTTGTAGCACAGCCTCAAAATGTGGTAGATTGGGTTTACTAGCGTAGATCACAGTGTTGTCTGCATACATGTGGACCGTTGAGGATTTGCGGACATTAGGCAGATCATTTATAAATAATGTGAATAGCAGGGGGCTGAGTATGGAGCCTTGGGGAACACCACACATGACTGGAAGAGGGAGACACTATCAAAAATGGCCACATATTGCAATCGGTCTGATACCTATCATGGAAACCAAGTGAGCAGATGATCACCAAAACCTGAGTTTTTAAGTTTTTGCAAATGAATGCCATGTTCTACCATGTCAAAGGCCTTGGCAAAATCAAGTTTAATAGATCAAGTTAAGTCTCCTTATTCCATGCCAATATGGATGTTATTGCAAACTTTTAATAGGGCAGTCGAAGTTGAGTGATTTGGATGAAAGCCTGATTGATCAGTGGTCAGATAATTTAATTGTTGATAATATTCACACAGTTGCATGTGGACTAATTTTTCCAAGATTTTTGACAATACTGGGAGCAGTGATATCGGGCAATCATTAGATATCAAAGTATTGTCACCACTTTGATGGATAGGTATTACTTTTGCAGTCTTCCAAAGTTTGGGTATGTATCCAGATACCAGGGATTCATTGATAAGGGTAATGACGGGTTTAGCAATTGCTGGCGCACTAAACTTCAGCAACATTGCTGGGATTTGATCTGGTCACACTGATTTTTTCATTTTTACATGATTAAGATGTTTATTAATGACACTAACGGGGACAGGTCTAAAATTTAATTCCTCTATTTGAGGAAGTTGTAGATTTAGTAGGAACTGATCTTTATTTGTGGTCTGAAAATGAGTGGCATTTGTTATCTTAGCAACCAGGGTGGTAGCACATCCAACAAAATAATTGTTAAAGGTATTTTCTACATCTAGGGGTGTTGCAGGGCTTGGTTGTCCATTTTGACAGTGCAGGGTTGGATTGTATGCTATTTATATTAATAACTATTTATATAATTTATCAACCACAGATGTTAAACCCAGATGTGTGTAATTCCCTTTTTAAATCTGGGTCATATCATATCTGCTTTGTTGTTTGCTTGTTTAGGTTATGTTATGGCCCCTACAAATGCCTTGTGATATATTTTAGCCTCTGCAATACCCCTTCTACATTCCAGCTCTTACTGAGTAACCTCTTCAAGGACCGCATACATGCCTGCGTTGGTATACTGTTTATCTTGATGACATCAAAACAAGGGCAGTATGCAGTACATGAAGTTTATTGATGGTTTCTACCAGCTCTGCTCAGACACTTATTCTGACCTGAAACAAGGGAAGATATAATGGTACATGCAAGTACAAGAAGTCTTTGACAAACTCATATTGTTGTTCACCCAGGCCACTTTCCTGGTTTAGCCTGACTCCTCTTGAACGTTCTATTACAAGATGAATGTTTAGAATATGGTGCTGGGTATACTACTGTCTAATTTTGCAATCTGGAGCTAAAATGTTGAGGCGAGAAGCAACTGCCTATCAAGAGTGCATTGGATGATGGCATCATCTTCTCAATAATGCAGTGCATCCAGTCACTACATACACTTAGCACTGCAGTGAATATCTACACACCTCCAAAAGGCTGCATCCATGACAATCGAGAAGGACTTTGTTCTGTGCATGATTCACTTTCTAACCACCTATCATGTTGGTTGAAATAAAAAACACTTGGCAGATGCTTTTATGTTCAACAACCTTACATAGTCCCACCCTCCTTATGATACCATCTCTCCTTGTTTCTCAACCTTTTCTACATTAGCATATCAAAACTCACCGTGTCATCACCACTCCAAGAACATCATGACCTCTGGTACAGAACCAGATTACAAATAGGGCGGCATAGGTGGCTGCCTAGGGCCATGGTTCAGCTATGTCTTTGAGGTGGCTCACCCTAAGCCACCAAGAACATCAAATGATGTTTATGATAAAATGATTGAAAGAAAAGTGCCAAAATGCTCTTAGTTAAACAGCCAAGGCCTTGGTCACAAATGTTGCATCTCAAAAAAATCCTTGATCCTTAATGGGTTAATATCGAGATAATCAAATTCAATGAAATAAAGATTTACCCAGATATGCAGATGTTTTTGTTCACTTTGTGATAATACCTACTCATATTCTAAAATATAAGTGTTTGAGAGTTTCTAAAATATTCCTACAGTTTAAATACTTCCCAATTTCAAGATATTATGTTAACTTTTATCCCTCTTGCTTTTATACATGTTATAGAATATCTATTTCACCATGGAAAATTCCACATATTTCCATCCTTCTGTGCTGATGCTGAGCTTTGGAGATTTGACATCTTTGAGATATCTGTTTAGCGCATTAACACTGATTGGTTATTTCATAATTATTTTTGTCAATGGCACAGTCATTAGTGCAGTAGTACTGAACAAAACTTTACATGAACCCATGTATATATTTATTGCTGCCCTTTGTGTAAATGGACTATATGGCAGCATTGCTTTCTATCCCATTTTATTTGTTCATTTAGTTTACAATGTACAAACAATTTCCTATACAGGATGTTTGACACAAGTATTTTTCCTTCATACATATGGAAGTTTTGAAATGACCACATTGACCATCATGGCATATGATCGTTATGTCTGTATCTGTAACCCCCTGAGATATAACAATATTATGTCTCTTGCAACAGTATTTAAATTAATTGTCGCCGCATGGCTGTACCCTATTGTAATTGTAGGGTTACATGTAATGCTGACAGCACGACTACCTATGTGTGGATCATTAATAATGAAGGTCTACTGTGATAACTGGTCCGTAGTGAGACTCTCCTGTGTTGATACTACAGTGAACAATATTTATGGATTCTTCATTGCTTCAAGCCTGGTGGTGTCTGCATTAGTAATGCTTAGTTACTCCTATACTAAAATACTGAAAGTGTGCACAAGATCTTCAAAAGACATATTAAACAAAGCAATGCAGACCTGTGGTCCTCAGCTGATAACTAGTGTTAACTTCATAGTTGATATTTTTTTTGAAATTTTTCTTTATCGGTTTACACCCACAATTATTCCATATAATGTGAGACAGTTTATGTCCATGCAGTTTCTTGTAGTGCCCCCGCTTCTTAATCCTCTAATCTATGGAATTAAAATAACTGAGATGAGGGTAAAGATAATTAAAATGTTCAATATGAATAAGATTTACAACAAATAGAATAAATGTCTTTAAAAATTTAGGAATTTATTTGTCGAGGGTAATCCAGAACACATTTTAATAAATATCAAATACCTTTATACAATCACCCGAGGACAGCCTGGCTACTCTCAAGAGTTGTGACTTACCACCTCTACCACTCTAACAGACTTTGTTGTATGTGTTAGACATAAACTGTTAATCCTAAATGAACAATCCAACCACTTAAAACACTTTAGCTGGCTGATGTGCTTTCCAAGACCTCTTTTTTTCAATTAAAATAAAACTTGTTACACCTCCCCAGCTATCAGACAGCTGGTTCTGTTTCTTCCTGGTAGTTTAGCTCAGTAGACCTATCCCAGTTATGGTCTTGTTGGTAACCAGATCAGGGTTGTTTTCTGCCCTTTTTATTTTTATTCCTTTGTTAATTATTTTTGTATTTTCTTCCCTATCTCCCTCTGTTCAATGACTGGGTCATACTAGCGTGTAATGTGTATATACTGAGGTTTTGTAATACATTTAAGGGGCTGCTTGATTATTCCATAATATCTAGGTTTCAGACAGTCTGAATATAGTTACATTGTTACATTTGTCTCAAGCTCAGTTTTTAGTTGGTGCTTGTTCCAATTGTGGCTAGTGATGTACCGAACCGTTCGCTGGCGAATAGTTCCTGGCGAACATAGCATGTTCGCGTTCGCCACGGTGGGCGAACATATGCGCGGTTCGATCCGCCCCCTATTCATCATCATTGGGTAAACTTTGACCCTGTGCCTCACAGTCAGCAGACACATTCCAGCCAATCAACAGCAGACCCTCCCTTCCAGACCCTCCCACCGCCTGCACAGCATCCATTTTAGATTCATTCTGAAGCTGCATTCTTAGTGAGAGGAGGGAAAGTGTAGCTGCTGCTGATTTGATAGTGAAATTGATAGCTAAGCTAGTGTATTTAGTGTCCACTACAGTCCTGAAGGACTCATCTGATCTCTGCTGTAAGGACAGCACCCCAAAAAGCCCTTTTTAAGGCGAGAACATCAGTCTGCTTTTTTTTCCTGTGTAATCTAATTGCAGTTGCCTGCCTGCCAGCTTCTGTGTCAGGCTCACAGTGGATACTGTGCCCACTTGCCTAGTGCCACCACTCATATCTGGTGTCACAATAGCTTGCATTTAAAAACAAAAAACATTTTTTCACTGTAATAGATTGAATAGCAGTTAGTTGTCTGCAAGCGTCTGTGTGTCAGGCCTACAGCGTGTACTCTGCCAACCTCTGCCAGTGCACAGTGCTTCTCATATCTGGTGTCACAATAGCTTGCATTTAAAAACAAAAAAGGTTTTTGACTGTTATCTAATAGCAGTCAGTGTCCTTCATAAGTGTGTGTCAGGCCTACAGCATGTACTCTGCCAACCTCTGCCAGTGCACAGTGCCACTCATATCTGGTGTCACAATAGCGTGCATTTAAAAACAAAAACAGTTTTTGACTGTAATATAATAGCAGTTAGTGTCCTTCAAAAGTGTGTGTCAGGCCTACAGCGTGTACTCTGCCAACCTCTGCCAGTGCACAGTGCCACTCATATCTGGTGTCACAATAGCTTGCATTTAAAAACAAAAAAAGTTTTTGACTGAAAAATAGTGATGTCGCGAACACGAATTTTTCGCATGCAAATGGGCATGCAAATTTTAAAACCAACAGGGACTCTTTCTGGCCACAAAAGTGATAGAAAAGTTGTTTCAAGGGGACTAACACCTGGACTGTGGCATGCCGGAGGGGGATCCATGGCAAAACTCCCATGGAAAATTACACAGTTGATGCAGAGTCTGGTTTTAATCCATAAAGGGCAGAAATCACTAACATTCCTAAATCACAATGGATATGGATTGACACCTGACATATGACATATTGACACCTTGACATATGGATTGACACCTGTCCTCAGAGACCCTGATACACACTGACACAGAGCAGAATAGGGACTATTCCCACTATATAGGGTCACTTGGCAGATATGGATTGACACCTGTCCTCAGAGACCCTGATACACACTGACACAGAGCAGAATAGAGACTGTTCCCCCTACATAGGGTCACTTGGCAGATATGGATTGACACCTGTCCTCAGAGACCATGATACACACTGACACAGAGCAGAATAGAGACTGTTCCCCCTACATAGGGTCACTTGGCAGGTATGGATTGACACCTGTCCTCAGAGACCATGATACACACTGACACAGAGCAGAATAGGGACTGTTCCTCCTACATAGGGTCACTTGGCAGATATGGCGTGGTCGTGGGAGGAGCAGGATGACAGGGCAGGCCAGAAGTTCTATCGCAAATTGGGATAGCTCAGGCCACAGGTCAAGCCTGCACACCCAGTAGTCAAGGGGTTCATCGCTCCTAAGAGTGTCGATATCTGCAGTTAAGGCGAGGTAGTCTGCTACCTGTCGGTCGAGTCATTCTCTGAGGGTGGATCCCGAAGGGCTGTGGCGATGCGTAGGACTTAAAAAGCTCTGCATGTCCTCCATCAACAACACGTCTTTAAAGCGTCCTGTCCTTGCCGGCGTGGTCGTGGGAGGAGGAGGATGACTTCCACCTCTTCCCCTGTTACATTCCCATTGTGCTGTGACATCACCCTTATACGCTGTGTAAAGCATACTTTTTAATTTATTTTGCAAATGCTGCATCCTTTCCGATTTGTTGTAACATTTCCGACACTTTCTGCTTATACCAGGGGTCTAGTAGTGTGGACACCCAGTACAGGTCGTTCACCTTCAGCCTTTTTATACGAGGGTCCCTCAACAGGCACGACAGCATGAAAGACCCCATTTGCACAAGGTTGGATGCCGAGCTACTCATTTCCCGTTCCTCCTCCTCAGTGATGTCAATGAAGGTATGTTCTTCCCCCCAGCCACGTACAACACCACGGGTACCAGATAGGTGACAACGAGCACCCTGGCATGCCTGTTGTGGTTGTTCTTCCTCCTCCTCCTCAAAGCCACATTCCTCCTCTGACTCCTCTTCCTCACAATCCTCTTCCAGCGTTGCCGCAGGTCCAGCAAGCCATGCTGATAAGGCTGTTTCTGGTGGTGATGGTGACCACAACTCTTCCTCTTCACGCTCATCTATGGCATTATCAAGCACTCTTCGCAGGGCACGCTCCAGGAAGAAAAGAAAATGGTATGATGTCGCTTATGGTGCCTTCAGTGCGACTGACTAGGTTTGTCACCTCCTCAAAAGGATGCATGAGCCTACAGGCATTGCGCATGAGTGTCCAGTACCGTGACAAAAAAATTCCCAGCTCCCCAGAGGCTGTCCTAGCACCCCGGTCATACAAATATTCATTAACGGCTTTTTCTTGTTGGAGCAGCCGGTCGAACATTAGGAGTGTTGAATTCGAACGTGTCGGGCTGTCGCAAATCAAGCGCCTCACTGGCATGTTGTTTCGCCGCTGGATATCTGCAAAGTGCGCCATGGCCGTGTAGGAATGCCTGAAATGGCCACACACCTTCCTGGCCTGCTTCAGGACGTCCTGTAACCCTGTGTACTTATGCACAAAGCGTTGTACGATCAGATTACACACATGTGCTATGCACGGCACATGTGTCAACTCAGCATGTGTCAACTTTCCGTTGTCACAAACCATTTTGCCGATATCCAGTTGCTGCGCGTCAGCCACTTTTCCACCTGTGCGTTCAGGGTGGACAGGAGTGCTTGTCCGGTTTGACTCTCTGCTTTCAAGCAAGTCAAACCCAAGCCGACGTGACACTGCCGTATCCGGGATGGGGAATAGTGCCTGGGGAGCTGGGGGGGGGGTGCAGTTGATGTGGAGCAAGACACAGCAGCAGAAGAGGACTCAGCCAAGGAGGTTATGGAAGAGGATGGAGTAGGAGGATTAGAGGAGGTGGCAGCAGGCCTGCCTGCAAGTCGTGGCGGTGTCACCAACTCCTCTGCAATGCCACGCATTCCTTGCTTGTCAGCCGTCAGCAGGTTTACCCAATGCACAGTGTAGGTGATATACCTGCCCTGACCATGCTTTGCAGACCAGGTATCAGTGGTCAGATGGACCCTTGCCCCAACACTGTGTGCCAGACATGCCATTACTTCCTTTTGCAAAATCGAGTACAGGTTGGGGATTGCCTTTTGTGAAATGAAATTTCGTCCGTGTACCTTCCACTGCGGTGTCCCAATAGCTACAAATTTTTTGAACGCCTCAGACTCCACCAGCTTGTATGGTAAAAGCTGGCGGGCTAATAGTTCAGACAAGCCAGCTGTCAGACGACGGGCAAGGGGTTTACTTTCTGACATTGGCTTGTTACGCTCAAACATGTCATTGACAGACACCTGACTGTGGGCAGATGAGCGGGAACTGCTCAAGGCGAGAGACGGAGTGGCAGATGGTTGAGAGGGGGCAAGGAGGACAGCAGTGGTTGACGTGGCTGAAGATGCTGGACCGGGAGGAGGATGGCGGCTTTGAGATTGTGTGCTGCATGTACTCATGTGTTGATTACATAGGCGTTTGTGATGTGCGATCATGTACCTACGCAAAGCAGTTGTACCTAGGTGGGTGTTGGACTTCCCATGATTCAGTTTATTTTGGCACAGGTTGCAAATGGCATCGCTGTTGTCAGAGGCAGACACACAAAAAAAATTCCACACTGCTGAGCTCTGCAATTATGGCATTCTGGTAGTGGCAACAGCATGCGTTGATTGGCGTGCTGTCGGGCTGACCCCGGGTGCTGAAGCATGCTGTCTGACTGTGCCACTAGCTCCTTGCGACGACCTCCCCCTGCTTCCAACTCGTCTCCTCCTCCTCTCTGTCTCCCCATCTGAACTTTCGCCCTGTTCTTCTTGCCGAGCGGGCATCCATGGATGCATTGTCATCATCAACCGCTTTACTTGTATCTGACAACTCAGCAAAGGAAGCAGCAGCGGGTACAACATCATCATCATCACACCGTACGTCCATGTGTGTTATGCTGTCTGACTAAGACATATCCCTGTTATCTACATCCTCTGGCATTTCTTCCAACTGATGTGTAAATAACTCCTCTGACAGATCAAGTGAAGCGGCTGTGGTGCTAGTGTTGGTGGTGGCGTCAGGCGGGTGAGTGTTAACTTGAGAGGTGCCCGAAGCTAAGCTAGAGGAGGATGGTGCGTCAAGGTTCCGAGCGGAAGCTGTAGAAGATTGGGTGTCCTGTGTTAGCCAGTCAACTATGTCCTCAGAACTTTTCAAGTTCAGGGTACGTGGCCTCTGAAAACTGGGCATTATTCTAGGGCAAAAGGGAATCACAGCACCACGACCACGATGGCCCCTTTGGGGTGGCCTGCCTCTGCCTGTCATTTTTTTTTGGATTAGTGGTACTATGCGTGCAAGCTACTGTGAGACCAGATATGAGTGGCACTGTGCACTGGCAGAGGTTGGCAGAGTAGACGCTGAAGGCCTGACATACAGATGCTTGCAGACAACTAACTGCTATTCAATCTATTACAGTGAAAAAAATGTTTTTTGTTTTTAAATGCACGCTATTGTGACACCAGATATGAGTGGCACTTTGCAGTGGCAGAGGTTGGCAGAGTACACGCTGTAGGCCTGACTGTTACGCTACTAGGGGTGATTTGGGTTGGAACTCAACTGCAGCTTGTAAACTCCCTAATTACATTAGTGTCCTTAATATGTATTACATTAGTATCCTTAATATGGGTAGTCCTCCAATAGTCCAAACATATGGTCCACTTGCAAGGTAGCAAAGTATCCGTTCTCCAGTAATCCTTTATGGCATGCAGCAATCCTTGCATTTGCTCAAAGGCTGGAAGGGTTTGTCTGAGCTTGTGGAGAGGTAAGTTTGGTGGAAGCAGTTCCCAGTAGCTGAGCCTGTGGAGCCCACTTAGGCAGCTCACACGTTAGCTCAAACAATCAATCACCAAGCACCCTCCCTCTGTCCCAGTCTCCCTAAATACCGTCAGAGCTGAGTCAGAGGGGGGCGGGGTCTGGCTCCTCACAGCTGAGTGCCAAACCCGGAAGTGTTACTCCATGACACTGACACACAGACGCTTGCAGACAACTAACTGCTATTCAATCTATTACAATGAAAAAATTGTTTTTGTTTTTAAATGCACGCTATTGTAACACCAGATATGAGTGGCACTGTGCAGTGGCAGAGGTTGGCAGAGTACACGCTGTAGGCCTGACACACAGAAACTTGCAGACAACTAAATGCTATTCAATCTATAACAGTGAAACAAGTTTTTTGTTTTTAAATGCACGCTATTGTGACACCAGATATGAGTGGAACTGTGCACTGGCAGAGGTTGGCAGAGTAGACGCTGTAGGCCTGACACACATGCTTGAAGACAACTAACTGCTATTCAATCTATAACAGTGAAAAAAAAATGTTTTGTTTTTAAATGCACGCCATTGTGACACCAGATATGAGTGGCACTGTGCACTGGCAGAGTACACGCTGTAGGCCTGACACACAGACACTTGCAGACAACTAACTGCTATTCAATCTATTACAGTGAAAAAAAATTTTTGTTTTTAAATGCACGCTATTGTGACACCAGATATGAGTGGCACTGTGCACTGGCAGAGGTTGGCAGAGTACACACTGTAGGCCTGACACACAAACACTTGCAGACAACTAACTGCTATTCAATCTATTACAGTGAAAAAAATGTTTTTGTTTTTAAATGCACGCTATTGTGACACCAGATATGAGTGGCACTGTGCAGTGGCAGAGGTTGGCAGAGTACATGCTGTAGGCCTGACACACAGACGCTTCCAGACAACTAACTGCTATTCAATCTATTACAGTGAAAAAAAAAATGTTTTTATTTGCATGCTATTGTGACACCAGATATGAGTGGCACTGTGCAGTGGCAGAGGTTGGCAGAGTACACGCTGTAGGCCTGACACACAGACGCTTGCAGACAACTAACTGCTAGTCAACCTATTACAGTGAACAAAGTTTTTTTGTTTTTAAATGCACGCTATTTTGACACCAGATATGAGTGGTAGCACTGGGCAAGTGGGCCTAGTATCTGCTGTGAGCCTGACACAGAAACTGGCAGGAAGGCAACTGCAATTAGATTTCACAGGAAAAAAAAGCAGACTGATGTTCTAGCCCTAAAAAGGGCTCAGATGAGTCCTTCAGGACTGTAGTGGACACTGAATACACTAGCCTAGCTATCCATTTCCCTATCAAATCAGCAGCGGCTACACTTTCCCTCCTCTCACTAAGAATGCAGCTTCAGAATGAATCTAAAATGGATGCTGTACAGGAGGTGGGAGGGTCTGGAAGGGAGGGTCTGCTGCTGATTGGCTGGAATGTGTCTGCTGACTGTGAGGCACAGTGTCAAAGTTTACTCAATGATGACGAATAGGGGGCGGATCGAACCGTGCATATGTTCGCCCGCCGTGGCGAACGCAAACACGCTATGTTCGCCAGGAACTATTCGCCAGCGAACGGTTCGGTACATCACTACTGTCCGGGGTCTTGCCCGGTTTCGGTAGGGTTACAATGGTTCCTAATAACATCTCTGGTGGTAGTTTCCCTGTATTGGTGGCTGAATGGTACACTTTGAGGAAGTGTGGGGCTAGTTCTTTGGCATATAGTTTATAGTAGGCATTAGTGAGGCCATCTGCCCCTGGTGATTTCCCCCCTGGTAATCCCGCTATCACTTTCAGCACTTCTTTTAGTTCTATAGGTTTGGTCAAATTGGCTGTTTGGGTCTGGGAGATCTGGGGGAGATTGGCTTGTGTCAGGTATCTGTCTATTTCCTCTGTTAGTTGCATGTGTGTTGCCGGAGGATTGTAAGTTATAAAGTTTGGAGTAGAACTCCACGAATTCTTGACTTAAATCTGTGGGCGTTTGGTGACGTTTACCATCCCCTCCTATGATTTGTGCAATTTTAGTGGTAGCGTATTTAGCTCTGAGTCTGTGAGCCAGGTGTTTGCTAGCCTTGACGCTGTTGTGGTATACGTTTGCTTTGAGTTTATAGAGGAGTGTTTTTGTTTTTTCTGCATTTAGTTTGGTCAGCTTCTTGTGTAGTGTTTGCAATTGTGTTGCTAGTAGGGGTGAGGGCAGCAGCTTGTTTTGTTTAGTGAGTAATGCTATTTGTTTCTGGCAATCTAGGAGGTTGGTTTGGTGGTGTCTCTTCAGGAAGGAGGCCCTCCTGATGAACAACCCCCTCATGACTGCTTTGTGTGCCAACCATCCTGTAATGTCTGAAACTCCCTCTCCACCGTTGGTGGCAAAGTATGCCTGTAGGGCATCTCTAATTTCACTGGCAAAGGAAGTCTTTAACCCTTTAAGGACCAAACTTCTGGAATAAAAGGGAATCATGACATGTCACTCATGTCATGTGTCCTTAAGGGGTTAATAGTAGTGAATTGTTCAGCCGCCATGCACCTTTCCCTTTAAATTGGTAGGCATCTAGGAGATCTAGGTAAACCGGGCAGTGGTCCGACCACGTTATGTCTCCCATGGTTCATGTAGTAAATTGTGCTAGGAGTCGCCTGTCAATGAGGAACGCATCTATGCGTGTGTATGTGTTATGGGCTTTGGAGTGAAAGGAATAGTCTCTGTCCCCCGGGTGTAGTGACCTCCATGCATCGTACAGGTCATAATTATCTATCAATTTAGTGAAGGACTTACTGACAGATACCGCTCTCTTTTTACTGTTGCCTGTAAGGGTGGCAGTTGTGTCCAGCGTGGGCAACTGTATACAATTGAAGTCTCCACACAATATTATGTTGCCTTGTTTAATTTTATCTAACTTGTGGAGCAACATTTGCATGTATTGCCCTTGTTTCTCATTGGGGAAGTATGCTGCTATGAGCGTGAGTTGGGCATTATTGAACTGGCCTACTATTATGACATATCTCCCTTTCGGTCTATACACTGTGTTTGTATTGTAACTGTTATATCTTTGTGGATGAGAATGGATACCCCTTTAGATTGGGTACTTGCAAGGGAATAGAATTGGACTGGATATTTTTTTGTGTATTTGGCCGGAGTGTGGCCTTTCCTAAAGTGCGTTTCTTGAATGAATGCAATATCGACCCCATGGTCAGTGAGGTCCCTAAGTAGTAACCTACGCTTATTCGGGGTATTTAACCCTTTTACATTATAGGAGACTAGTTTCATGTTGGTGTGGTATGTGGCTTCTGGTCTCCGCAGGAGTGGTTGTCAGACATACATTTCAATATTGTGGGCATTGAAGATGAATGGCTGAGAGGTGGTAGTTGATATTGTTTGAAGCTGGTGGGTTTTTTAGGGTGGGGGATATATTTGGGTAGGGAAACCATGAGGGGGTGTAACAAACAGGAGAGCAATACGCCCCATAGAGCTCCTCCAGCGGGAGCTGAGATGCGCCGGGGGGCTCCTAGTGTGGGGGGTGGGAGTTTGAGCCTGTCCATAGTTGGGTAGCTCAAGTTTGGCCGTAGTGGTGGGGTGGAGCATCGTAACACTCTAGTGGTGAGTGACCTCGGCAGTCTACAGCTCTGTATATGCTCTATGACCCGTGGAATTTGAGCCAATAAACAGTATGTCACCGCACCATGAAAGGTGAAAGCCCTGTTATATCATAAAGATAAAAAAAAAAATTACAATAAAAAACATTAGGTCCATTATAGTGATTTGTAGGGACCAAATGGCGGTAAGAGATCAGACAGATAATCTGCTGTCAATCTCACGAGAATAGGTGAGGAGGTAGAAGCGTCATCATCCTATAAGAATGAAAGAAAAAATACAGTGTTGTGCCCTGCTTGTAAACTTTAGGGCATGGTTAGATTTAAACATAGTACTATAAACAAAAACATATGGTGTCTATAACTAGTGTATATACTATAGTAATAGTTCCCTAATGAGGGAAATACAGTTCGGAGAGTGTGACTTACACTGTAACGGATAGACGGGCAAACAGGCTTCTCCAATGCCCAGTGGCAAGGTTGGTTTCGCCACATTTCTCCCCTTTCCCAAAAAGACTAACAATGTATCTGGCCTCCTGTCGGTCAGTGCCTTGGTTAGTCCAGCAACCCACCCACAAAACATAGTCAGTAGTGCAGCCCACACACAATGAAAAGTTACTGCACCTGGGGTAGTGGGTAGCTTGTCCATGTCCAGGGGCTCCACCACGGTTCTGGAGGGTACTAGCCTTCCAGATCGGTGGGTTGCTGAGTGGGCAGAGACCAGCGGTACTCTGCCCTGGTGCCAGCGCTACCACGGGAGTAGCCTGGTTGGAGCCCAGCTGAGGAGAAGGGTTAGTAGGCTCCTCCCTCTGGACCTGGGGTTGCTGCTGGAGGGGAAGACAGGCTGTCTCCCCTTTGGATATACAGCCCTGCAGCTGGGGGCCAGGACCGACCGTCCCTACCCCCTGTGGTTTGGGTACAGAGACCACGGTCCCATCTGCACTGGTGTGGGGCTTATCATCTCCCCTTGGTGGGCTACGCTGCCGCTGGGGAGGGGGAACGGGGCTCTCCCCTCCCGGTATAATACTCTGCCACTGGGGAGCAGGACTGACTGTCCGTAATCCCTGTAGCTTGGGCGCAGAGACCACAGTCCCATCTGCGCTGGTGAGGGGCTTAGTGTCTCCCCTCGGTGGTCTAGGCTTCCACTGGGGAGAGGGGGTAACCAGCTCCTCTCCCTGAACCGTAGACTGCTGCTGGGAAGAGGGGATAACAAGCTCCTCTCCCTGGACCGTAGACTGCCGCTGGGGAGAGGGGGTCACCAGCTCCTCTCCCTGACACTCTCTCTGCTGGTGGAGAGGGGGACCAACTGTCTCACCTTTCAATATATTGTCCTGCTGCTGGGAGGAAGGATGGCACCTTCAGCTCCCTGTAACATTCACTGCCGCTGGGTTGGAATGACGGCACCTTCAGCTCCCTGTAACACACACTGCCGCTGGGGAGGAAGGACGGCACCTTCAGCTCCCTGTAACTCACTCTGCTGCTGGGGAGGAAGGACGGCACCTTCAGCTCCCTGTAACACACACTGCCGCTGGGGATCTGGGCCGACTGCCCAGAATCCCGGTGGGCCTGGTGGAGAGACCTCGGTCCCATCTCCACCTGCCTGTTGTGGTTCCTCACAGGACCAGACTATGAGGACCCTCACTTCGGGTTCCTTCCGCCGCCTCAGGGGAAGACGGCTAACCTCCTCGGATGCAGCCTCTACTCGGCTGCTGTAACGCTCCTGCTGCTGAGCACACTCCCTCTCTTTCGCCAGCCAGAATTCTCGGCCCAGCCTTGTGTTTCGCTCGGCCATGACCTGGTTCCAGATCACCCGGCGTGTCTCCATGGGTACATCATCCCCATACTGGGCCACTCGCTGCCTTACTTCGGACAGCCAATTATCTCCAGAGCCAGAGCCTTCCATTCTTGTCTGCTCCCAGGGGCGTTGCACGAGTGCTAGCGTTGCCCTCAATTTGCAACTCCAAATGTTATCAGTGTCTCCGAGCTGCTTCTCCTCGCACTAGGACGCCATCCCACCGCTTGCCACCAATGTAACGGATCGACGGGCAAACAGGCTTCTCCAATGCCCAGTGCCGAGGTTGGTTTCGCCACATACACCCATGCCGTTTCAGGTGTCTATCGGCTTGCATGCAGGATACCTAGGGGGGCCCGCCAAAGTAGGTTTGTGAAGCAGTCAGGTAGTAGACAAATCAGGCATCATTCTCTGTACTTTTGCTGGTTGGTGTATCAGTTCATCTGGAACTTGGATGTCCCAATCCTTGAGTGTAATCAGTCCTGTATCTATGGTGGTTATCGCATGCATTTTTTCTTCACGGTGGACCAGCAACTTGGCTGGGTATCCCCATCTGTAGGCAATCTTCTTATCCCGTAGCGTAGTGGTGATTGGGGACAGATTTTTCCTGTATTGCAGCGTTTCTGCTGAGAGGTCCACAAATATCTTGATGTGTCCATAAAGATCTGGCATGTCTGCATTCCTGCTCGCCCTCATTATTTGCTCTTTGGCATGAAAAAAATGGGGCGGGCTATGACGTCCCTGTCTGCCATAGGCAGTCTGAGGCAGTTTGCTCTACCTATTATTAGCTGGTCCGGGTGTATGTTTGGGACCAGCGCTTGAAACAGGTCTTGGAGATAGTCACTGAGGCCTGTTGGTAGTACCGTTTCTGGTATACATCTTAGCCGGATGTTATTCCTCAGTGATCGATCTTCCAGGTCCGCCAGCTTGGATTTGAAGGTTTGTGAGGTAGTTTCATATTCCTGCACCTTCTCTGCCAGGCAGTTGTGAGCCTCAGCACATTCATCCAGCCTCTGTTCAATGTGGGCCCTCCGTTGCCCAATTTTGGCAATGTCTTTGCGCAGTTCTGTCGCCAGACCTTGTAGTTGTTTTTTCATATTGGTCTGGAGGTTGTCCGCTAGGTCTGCCAGCAGGTGCCTCATCGAGGTGGTGGTGAGAGGCTGTTCCTCTGCAGGAGAGCTGACCAAGGTTGCAGGTGAGAGGGATCCCTTGCGGGAGCGGGTCTCACCACCATCTTTGTTGGGGCTATTGGTTTCCTGCGTTTTTTTCCCGGCAGATCATGCCAGGAAAAAGGATGCCCGTTCTGCTTTGGCAGCCTTCTTTTTTTGTCTGTAGGACATTGTGGGTCTGAGGGTGCTGTTTAAGTGCTTAGTAGTCCGTTTATTTTGGCTCCTTATCCCCAATCCGGCGGGAGCTTCACTTGTGTGCGTCCATGCAGGCTGAGCTCCAAGCCATGCCCCCCGCATTACATTTATTTTTAATGCTACTTACTCCTACACTATCAAACAACATCCACTTCGATGGAGCATTTAATTCACCTAAATCTTCTAAGTTCCCATTATTGTCCCCCCCAAGATGTCTTAGTTTGACTTGAAGCTTATTCTGACAAAAATATCGAATTGCATACAAAATGGGCACACACATTTCATCTTACCTTGCTTGGTGAGGGAATAAAGATGTATCACTTACTTATCTGCAATGTCTCTACAATATTCAAGACCTTTGAGCCATTTACTTGTCACTAGTATTTTTTCTTTTATTCTTATAGGTTGATGACGCTTCTACCTCCTCACCTATTCTCATGAGATTGAAAGCAGATTATCTGTCTGATCTCTTACCGCCATTTGGTCCCTACAAATCACTATAATGGACCTAATGTTTTTTATTGTATTTTTTTTTTTATCTTTATGATATAACAGGGCTTTTATCTTTCATGGTGTGGTGACAAACTGTTTAACGGTGTTTGTTTTAACACTTAATTTCTATATTATGAAGATTAGTTTGTTAATGTAGCTTTACCTAAGCCCATATGCATGCCTCCCAACTGTCCTGATTTTAGTGGTACAGTACCAGTTTTACGGTCCTATTCTGCTAATCCACCTTAGTTCCCTGTTGTCTTCTTATGAGGACACCAGGGAACTGTCCTCAACAATCATAAGACACACTTGAACTGTGTTTAGGACATGCAGGGAGGGTGGCAGAAAGTAGAGATAATTTCTTTGGGGCACCCATATCTGATGGAAAAAAGGTAGATTGCCGTCTGTCGTGCCACTCACACAATGGTTTGCCAGCTTGGAATCTACCATTTGCCCATCCTAGCAGGGTTGTATTGAGCAGTGTTTATATGTTTGAATGCAAGCATATTTTTGTATGGTGTAAGTGTGTGTGAATGTAGGGGTGTATTTGTGTGTAGTGATATGTGTTCTTATGTACTGTTGCCATTTAAAAGCAGTGGTTTACTTGTGTGCAGTGTTTGCCTTTGAATGTAGGGCTATATCTGTATGTAGTGTTGGCATTTAAATGCAGAGGTGTATTTATGTGTATTTATGTGTTAATGCTGAGATCTACACAAACAAACACTGGTACACATACAGACATTTATATACAGACAAACACTGACACATCCGGATACACAGACACACAAACATGCAGATACACAGACACACAGATACACCTGCTGACACATACAGATACAAACAGTGACACATGGATACACAGGTAGAGACATGCAGATACACAGACACACACCAATATAGATAGAGATACACAGACACACACACTTATACACAGACACACACACTGACACATATACAGATATACAGACACACACTGATGCACATAGAGATAAACAGACACAAAGATAGACACACACTGACACAGATATACAGACACACGCTAATACATATACAGATACTTACTGACATACATACAAATATACAGACACACAGACTCAATATGATACACATGCAAATGCACTGACACACAAATACAAAATGGAACTCATACAAATATAAACAACAACACACATACAGATACACAGATGCACAATGATGCTCATACAGCTACAAAGACTGATACACATATGAATACACAGACACACACTGACACACAAATACACATGCAGACACATAGATAACACACACACAGATAACACATAAGCACATTACAGATTTTTAGCCACCTCACTGCTTCCATATCTTTTTGGTGCAGAAGGGTTACTTTGCTGGGGTCTGTTGGCATCTGAATGAGTGTGATGGAAGTCTAGTCCAGGTTCTTCCTCTTCTCAGTTGTCCTGGCTCTCGGTCTCCCTTTTCACTATTGTGATCTTGCTCCCCTCTCTCTCCCATGTGTCTCATTGGTAAGCTGGGAAGAAGTGACCTGTTCTCACCGCGATAGTCCTGTCACTGGCAGGGTATACTATCACTGTGCTCCCTGCATTTCCTGCCCTCAGTGGATTGGCAAAAATTCACACCAGACTGACTTGTTATTAACTTGGGCAGTCCAGCCCCCTTACCCGAGGGTCCGTCCCTCTGGAGATTGGGCTATACATATTAACATCACTGGCACGTCCCTTTTATATCCTTACCACCAGCATCCCAATTTGACATTTACATACTATGTGCTATATATATTGTTATATCACTGTGTCCATGTATCTGCATTTTCAAAATAAAAATGAAAGAAAACATTAAGTAATTAGAAAATCATGTGTGATCTTTATAAATAATGACATACACTAAGCATAATGTGAAATGTAATAAATATAATGCTCATTAAAATCCAAATTTAAATGTTTTACACAGGCACTCATTTTACTACTTCAAACTAATTTTTGTCTGCAAATTTGCTCAAAACGATCTGAATAGCAATTAAAAAATAGATAAAAACCACATGTTTCTGATTTGATTGCTATATTATATAGAGATGTAGCACTTTTGAATGTTCAGTAAAATAATTTTATATAGCAAAAAAAAAAAAAACAGCTAATTATAAAAATCAAAAATGTTACTATTCTGGTATTAAAAACATAAATAATCCTAATTGTTCTAAAAGTGGTTATGAGGCAAGATTACTGTATTCTAAAGGGAAAACATACCCTAGTTGCATTTTAAAATGAGATATCACGGGAATTTCTTTTTACAATCATTATAATGCACTTACTTTCTATCCCGTCATTGGCTCTCACAATACACCACAACATATGTAAACACCCACCGCACACATATATATTAGGGAGAAAAGGAAGATATCAGTCTGCCTCGTACCTTGATTCTGTAAAATTATGGTAAGTGACCTTCCATGCACTTTTATTTTATTTTCTGTTTTGAAATCAGCAAATGTTCTGTATTTACTAGAACTCATATATACTGCTATGATTAGTACAAAGACCTGAATACTATCTAAAACAAAAAAGATTAAAATAAACACAAGTAATAATAACAACTTGTAGTCTCCCAGTGGCATTCAATGCGCTTTTCAGCACACGTTCTCAGAATTGACCACATCGGCAGCTGAATAGTAATAGATGTTATTATCGCCCAATTGATGGTACTCATTTTTATCAACCTAGTAAATGATGAGGTTGAAGGGTTGACCCTGCTGGGATTTGAACCTGTAACTTTGCAATTCTGAATAGGCTTTGTGGTCAGGGAGTTCTGGATATTGATGTTTTGTAGGGCACTTTAAAATTCTCACAAGAGGTGGCTAACACAAAAAAAGAAGTACATTTTGTTTTCAGCTATTCTCAGCAGGTAAATAAACCCAACGTTTCGGCACAGGGGCCTTTATCAAGGGTCCCTTGATAAAGGCCCGTCCTAAAACGTTGGGTGTCCATTTATGTACACTGAGTAGGTAAATATATTTTTTGTACAGCAATTTATTAATTTGTTGTCTTTTTGTTTATGTTAAAGTTGGTTTATTATTTACCTTTTCATCTTTGTACTATGTGCATATGAAATATACATAGGAATCATGCTTATATTGTGTATCAATTGAATATTGACTGCTGATCATTGTATTACTTTTCTGTGGTTGTATATAGATTAATTAGCATTATATTGTATTATTGATTATGAAATAAAATTTGTTTTTCTTTCAGAATCGGAGTGTGGGTAATTTCTTGAATATATGATTACTGTTATACCACTAGAAGGGGGGGGGGAGGTTATTCCCTTTGCAATCATACTTTATATATATATTTATATATATATATATATATATATATATATATATATATATATATATATACTGTACTGTACATTCATTTGTTACCCCTACTTGCTTTAATTCTCAGAACGCACAGCTTGGGTTACTGCAGCTGCAACAGTTATCACTGAACCTGTTCACCATAGGTGTTCTTTAGCTTATTATCAGAAATAATACCCATGCTTTAGGCACATATTCCAAATAGTACTGGCTATACTACAGGTCTTTTATATTCCCAAATCAAGAGAATTCAGTGCATAGTCTAATCTGGAATTAGATAACACGTTTATAAGCTCTGATGCTCTAGCATTTTAGTGCTCAAAAGGTATACCCCCACTTGTTTTAAAATTATAAGCCCATGGTGCTTCTAAAGGTTTGAGGAACCAACTTTTACACATTAAACATTTTTTTTTTAAATGATTGATAAATCCATCTGAAAGTATGAATTCAAAGAAAATATATGAATTGAATTAGTTTTAATTTAATTTTATATTTTTGCATGAGTATGTAATGTCTTGGTAAATCACAGAACTTTGGTTCTTATGCCGATTATTTAAAGCTACTGAACTAGTGAAAATGTGCTTGATGTAGCACATTATCTGCATGCATAGCAAAGCCGTTTGTAAGTCTATTTTACTCATGTATAATAATCTCTTCCCTTTTAGAGAATCAAAATGAGAAAATGTAAAAATGACAAATTACACTGACTTAAAGTCTTTGCAGCTGATCCTCGGTTTCGGAGATATGTCATCAGTGAGATATTTCTACAGTGCAATTGTTTTAATTGGCTTCATGATGATCATCTTATACAATGGAGCCGTCATCTCAGTCGTAGCCCGGCACAAAAGTTTACAAGAACCAATGTATATCTTCATATCAGCGCTTTGTGTAAATGGTATTTATGGTGGGGCTAGTTTTCTGCCTAATTTATTTGTTAACCTACTTCATAAAATTCAAACAATTTCCTACATCGGTTGTTTGACCCAAGTATTCTGTACGAATACATATGTAGGATATGAAATAACTCTCCTAGCAGTTATGGCATTTGATCGTTATGCTTGTATCTGCAACCCCTTGAGATATCACAGCATAATGTCCATGCCCACTGTGTTTAAACTGATTTCTGCAGCCTGGTTATATGCAACTACTCTGATAACTATACTTGTTATGATGACATCGAGACTGCCATTGTGTAACTCAGCCATACTTAAAATTTATTGTGATAACTGGTCTGTAGTGAGACTGTCCTGTGTTGACACAACAGCGAACAATATCTATGGCCTTTTTGTTACTGTTGCCTTAGTTGGGTTGATGCCATTATTGATCTTCATGTCCTACGTTGAGATTCTGAAAGCTTGTGCTAAATCCTCATCACACATCCGGGATAAAGCTTTGCAGACCTGCACTCCTCACCTGATATCCATCACTGTTTTTGTTACTGATGTATTTTTTGAAGTGCTTCTCTACCGTTTTGTGCCTACAACGGTTCCTTACGAACTACGGGTGGTTATGTCAGTCCAGATATTGGTTGTACCACCACTTCTGAATCCTCTTATGTACGGGATAAAGATGAAGGAAATTAAAATGAGGTTAGAAAAACTGTTTGACTTCAGTAGTATCACTGCACATAAATTAATGGTGTAAGAATAAAAAATAAAATAAATCCACAAAATACTTGTGATGCTGATGAGTGCTGTGACATAGTCCATAATTAAAAATATGGTCATGCTTTCCAAAATTAAACAAATAGAGCCATACTTATAAGACTTGTGCACAGCAAAAATGTTCAGTTGTTCCTTATTGATTAAGCTTAATTTTAAAACATTTACATAAATGTCAGGGAAGCCCTAAGATGAGGGGGGAAAAAAGATGTCTATAGGGTGTCCCTTTAACAAAAACAAAAAATAGTAATTCAAAGTTGGTGTTAAGTGGAAGTAGATACTAGCAGTTGGTTAAGTTTAATCTTCTGACTCTTTTTTCATTGGTTTAAATAGTGGTGCTTTTAATGTATAAAAAAACGGCACCAAGAGTGCACCATTTTTTTACGCAACATGTTCTGTCACTATCAGAGTGGTGAATTTTCCGAAACAATTCTTCTGTTTACTTGAGGAATAAATAATCCTTCAAATTGTAAATGTGTCTTTTTGTCCTTTTTCCTAGTAATATTATTAATTTATCTTGTTTTGTAAATAGAAAAAGGAGTAAAAAAAAACTGAAATAGGAATTTGTTCCTTTATTGGCTAAAAGGTGGATTATTGTGGGACATTATGGAAAAAGGGGGCAAATAATCCCCAAATATATAATTGTTTTATACATAAGCAAATATCACGTTCATGTAAAAGTAGAAGGGAATGTGACAATTCTTTTACATAACCCCCATGGTTTCATTCCTTCTCTTCTCTGTATATTCTCTCTATGCTGACTGCCAGGTGAAAAGGACTGAGTTTGTAACAATGACTTTCAAAGAGCCAAGATGGAAGTTCCCAGTGGCAGGATAAAGAGCGT
This sequence comes from Pelobates fuscus, assembly GCF_036172605.1. NCBI lineage: Eukaryota > Metazoa > Chordata > Amphibia > Anura > Pelobatidae > Pelobates > Pelobates fuscus. Next base: position 482,901,220 of record NC_086317.1, read on the forward strand.
GTATTTCTTTTTTTTTTTTTTATTGTTGTTTTTCACACCTGATATAAAAAAAAAAAAAAAAAAATATGACAGTTCCTCTTTAAGAATTAGACAATATGATCAGAATATATTATGTCATTATTATACCATTATGCCAGTGCTATCCAGGTAGGTTTACTACACCAGATATGTAGTGTTGCCAGGACTCTCCTCTCCCACATTCCACCATCATTCACAACCATTCCACCATCGTTCCATTATGTCTTCATTAGCTCCAACTTCTTTGATTCCTCATTTACTGCGAACACACGTCCATTTACCATGTGTGTTCAACTAACTTGTTAAAAGACAGCTTGGTGCTCAGTTATTCTGGATGCTGCAGTACTCTTCCCTGACTCAATCTGCTATATTCAATGATTACCGACCTTGGGAATTAACCGATTATGTCAACTTCTCTAACCCTGAACTCGGATCTGAATTGAACTGGAATTTCTCCTTAACCGAATTTGTACCTCGGACTGGATTTAAACAATAAACTCCTCTGCAGTTAAACTGCTCCTGTAACAGCCTGCTCTAAAACAACAGCTTCGCTAGAAGTAAGTTATTTTATTTTCATTTGTGTTCCACATCTAAGCAAAGTCTGACAAGTGTTTGCATTCATTCATTCAATCATTGTATATATGCCCTCTAAACTCAATTATGAGAACAAAAAGCTGTTATATATACACTGATCAGCCACAACATTAAAACTACGGACAGGTGTAGTGAATAACATTCATTTTATTGTTACAAGTGTACCTGTCAATGGCCGGATTAACATAGGGGCTGATAGAGCTAATATGTGAACAAAAATACGACTCCGGGGGAAGTATAAGGAAGAGGGTGGTGGGACACAAAATAGTATATAGAGAATACAACCTGAGAATCAGGATAAAATGGTAGTAGGAATCTAGGAATAAAACACAACATATGGTGAAGTACGTGGGGCTAATGAAATAGCTCCAGGAGGTAGAAAACTTACAAAAGGATGGAAGTCATGCACCTGTCTTCCCTCAGGGGTGTCTGTAAGTGATGGAAATCTTCCCAATATCACAATATCAATATACAAAATCACAATATTTAGCATTCCACAATTCAAAAATAAATGGATTGATCCTCCTTTTCCTACAGAGCACCGCAATTATGGAATAACCTCAGGGACACAGTCAAATCTTCATTCAATCTAAAATCTTTTAAGAGATCTATGGCAATATACCTCAGCACAGAATTAACCTGTCATAGTTGAATATGTGTATTACCTGTTTTGCATTACATTTATATATGTGTGTATTTATATAGTTTGTATACTGTACCCTATTGTGACAATGCAATGTTTTGTTTACAACGACCCAGGACATACTTGAAAATGAGAGAAATCTCAATGTAGCCATCCTGGTAAAATGTTTTATAAATAAATAAATACACAGTATATATTTATAAGTTGCTTTTTTTATTCTTTCTATAGTATATATAAGTGTACAGTGTAAAACAGTGTAAACAGTTTTACCATGTATGAGTTACTCTTTTTTCTTTGTCTTTGTCCTAATACATGTTATACATGACATACATAAGACGCGAGTTGCTAAGTTTGTTGCCTACAACTGTTGTCACATTATCCTTATACAATGAAATCCTTATATAATGAGTTGAGGACCTACCCTGATTGGTCCACGGGGTTTTGTATTTCACTTCTGACATAGAGTTAAACTTATCCCCTGACAAAGGTGCATTTAGATGCACCGAAACGCGTGTTGGGTTTCTTTTTCTAATTATTTTAATTCACCTATGGAAGCACTCAGTGTTTAGTATTTATTTATAATTTATTTTTGCTTCGAATTTTGGGTGTTCTGGGGGGCATCTTGGGAGGTTTCAGCTCACACTACTCTGACCTCAGGGACAAGCATAGAACACCCTTGAAGGTGTTGCTATAGGAGCAATAGGGTTTATTAGTCAGAGCCTTTGCAGACTTGTTGCAGATTGATTACAGCCACACTACTCAATCCTATGGGATAATTTAGCATTCTATGTTTATATTCTTTGCTCATGACTATAGGATTTTGGTTACTTCCTCCTTGTATACATCTGTATAATATAAGCTACTGCTACTTCCCTAACCTATTGGCTTATATACAGTTCTCTCTATAGAAATGACTGTGATATGTTTTCCTATCAGCCTGTCCCTATGTTAATAGCAGTTTATTTTTACTAATACTGACCTCCCAAGTTTGGGAATGCATTTGTCTATCCACCACTTAGTGGACTCTCCCTAGCAGTTTGCATTTACTGCTGCTTGGGTTCAATAGCTATCACTGAGGTTGATTGCAGTGATTTATTTCATAGGGCTTCTTATCTATTAGTCCTTTTTCCCTCATTTCTCATTTAGAATACGGCTAGTATCTTGGATACATGATTTTACTGAGATGCATGCATAACTTTGTTGTCCTGCAATTCCTCCATTAGTATTGATTCTGTATATTGCCAATATTAATAAAGTATTTTTTTATTTTTTGGATACTTTGGAATAATATACTGCTGCTAACTCCGAAATCCCCTCCCAACTCACCTTAACTCTGACCACTCTGTCTGTTCCTGACCACAGACTTCAAGTTTAACTTTTCTTTTCCCCTGTTGTTTAAAACCAGTATTGAGTCCAGCTCTCTAGAGGGACTTAATTTATTTTGTTCTATTTTATATATAATGATATAATGATATATATTTTATATATAATGATTTCAATGTTTATTGGAATATGTTCTAAATATGACTTTTCAAAAGGCATAACCCTGATCATCACATTGAGGGGTTATATGGATTCGCATGGCCTTCTTGGGCTTTATTTACTACTGGCAATCTTTATGAATGTTGAAGCTTTTATTTCCAAAATATATGAGGAGATGTAGAGGAGGTGAGGTAAGAAGTATCTGACTAAATGATACAAAACTAATGGCTTTTCTGATCCATCACATGAAAATTCTTGACTCCGGAATTGTCAAAATGTTTGTCTTAACTTGTCATCTATTAAAGGTAACCTATGTTTTTGACAAAATAGTGTGATTGTTCTGATTTACAACGTAAATTACAGGTGGAGCATATTATAAATGTTGAGTTGCATTTTATAATCCTTAGGAAAAGATTATATTATTAAAGTACTATCTTTGGGTTAATGTAAATTGAACTCTCTGTGCCCTTAGAAGCCATCACAGCCATGCCTACTTATGGCATGGCTGTGATTGGCCAGTGCAGCATGTGACCCATCCTCTATATATAAGCTAGAGTCGCGTAGTGTAGGGAGAGGATGCTGCCGCTGATAGGGACAGCTTAGGAAAGAATTCTGCAAACTAGTGCATTGTTGTGGTGGGGTGCACATCATATGTGAGAGTCAAATAGAAGCTTCAAATACCGCGGTTACATCAGAGTTTTAAAAAAGTAATTTTTTTTTGTGCGAAATAGTATATTAGTGGGGTAGTACATTAGTGGGGTGCACTTCATATCTGAGAGTCAAATATAAGCTTCTAATAGTGCGCTTACTGTGCCGTGATAAACATTCTAATTGTTTTGCTGCTAAACTGCTAAATAGTACATTTTGGGGCCTGTTCTTCATATCTGAGAGTCAAATAGAAGTGTCTAATAGTGCGCTTGTAAAGGAACCGCTGGCACCCCGACCGGGTACCCTCCGTTGATGGATGCTCCTAGTGCTTTCCGTGTTGAAATTCACTGTTCGTGAAACGAATGTATGAATGCTGGGCATTCACATAAATTGCAGATACCTGTATATGCTTGGTTCTCACGTTCTTAAAGGGATAGCGTCCCATTACATAAAATACAGTCTTAGGTGGCTAGTTTTGCCACAATTATATTAATTGAATATTTATTTACAGTGTGTGCATATAATGAATGCAGTGTGTGTGTATATATAATGCAGAGTGTGTGTGTGTGTATGAATGCAGTGTGTGTGTGTATGAATGCAGTGTGTGTATAAAATGCAGAGTGTGTTTATGTATGTGATGCAGAGTGTGTGTGTATGAATGCAGTGTGTGTATAGAATGCAGTGTGTGTGTATGATGCAGAGTGTGTGTGTCTAATGTAGTGTGTGTGTATGAATGCAGTGTGTGTGTGTGTGTATGAATGCAGTGTGTGTTTGTGTATGTGATGCAGAGTGTGTAACCTTGGTGGGGGGGTGGGCATTTTTTTATTATTATTATTATTATTATTATTATTATTATTATTATTTTAATATTATTTTTTATTTTTTTTATTTTAATACTATTTCATTTATTTATTTATATTTTTTGTCCCCCCTCCCTGCTTGATACATGGCCAAGAAGGGGGGATATATCATCAAATTATTTCATAAGGATTGAGAGCTTAGTATTAATAAATACTAATATTAAAATTACAGCAGTTTATGGGTTGAAATGTTCTTGATACACTCTAAATTACATTAAAGGGACACTATAGTCACCTGAACAACTTCAGCTTAATGAGGTTGTTCAGGTGAGTGCTACAGCTCCCTGCAGCCTTTTTCTTGTAAGCACTGTATTTTCTGAGAAAATGCAGTGTTTACATTGGAAGCTTGGAACACCTCTTATTGCAGTCAACCAGACGGCCACCAGAGGGACCTCCGAGTTCAGAAGCCCTAAAAAGGCCTCACAACGTATTCACGCATGGGTGAATACTTCAGACGAGCTATCAGCACACAAAGCACTGTGAACGCGCTTTGTGTGCTGAGGCTGTCAGCACCGTGTGGGAGATAAGAAAAAAAAAATCTCCTCTACACCACACAGCTTCCGGATGGTGCTGACAGCCAGAAGATTACACATGAAGATTGCAGAGACCTGAAGGGGTTGAAGATTACAGATGAAGACTGGAGACAGGTGGTGTCTGGAGAGAGGAGGCTGGAGACAGCAGGCAGAAACTTCAAATAGTGAGTACAATTATTTTCTACTAATATTGTACTGCATTATGTTCATTATATTTATTTTCATGTTTATTAGTTTAATATTTTCTAAATTGTAGTTACTTATTTTCATTCTAAAATACTTTATATATATATAGATATAGATATAGATATTTTATTTTTTTTCTAATCAATTTTGTTATTGTAATTTTTTTCCTAATGTTTAATTGTATGTAATTTTAGGGGCATATACACTAAATGCCTTTTTGTGTCTGTATTAAAAGTGTGTAAATATATATATATACACACACACACACACACACACACACACACACACACACACACACACACACACACATTTTATATACACACATCAAAAAATACTATTAATATAGTATATACACACACACAAAGTGTATACAATTTTTGTGTGCATATACTATGTGTGTGTGTATATATATATAATAAACAAACCGATGAAGGGAGCACACTAGGTCTTCAATACAGTGAGGCAAAAGTATTTAATGTATTCTAAAAAATACATGGGCTGTGAGTAGCAAAAATCAACGTTTCGACCCTCCTGGGGTCTTTATCAAGTTCACTCATGGCAGTTGCTGAATAAAAGTTAAGTTTATTTTTTCCCTGGAGTGCTTTTCCTATTCTATATCTATCATTATTGCTGACAAGCACCGGGCTATACTAATAATTTTACTGGTGTGGGTTAGTGAGTGATTGTGAGTGTGGGCAGGTGAGTGAGTGATTGTGAGTGTGGGTTGGTGACTGAGTGTGAGTGGGTGGGTGATGAAGTGTGAGTGAGTGACTGTGTGTCGGTGGCTAAAAAAAAATAATTTTATAAATGCATTCTTTACAAACTTATCAGATGTTAAATTTCCCATGCAATTAAACTGTTTGCAATTCCATATTATATTATTTGGGAGTGAGAGAGTGGGAGTGAGAGAGTGGGAGTGAGAGAGTGGGAGTGAGAGAGTGGGAGTGAGAGACAGATAGATAGAAAGATATAGATAGAAAGATATAGATAGATAGAAAGAAATAGATAGATATAGATAGATAGATATAGATAGATAGATAGAAAGAAATAGATAGATATATAGAAAGAAATAGATAGATATAGATAGATAGATAGAAAGAAATAGCTAGATATATATAGATAGATAGATAGAAAGAGATATATAGATATAGATAGATATAGATCGATAGAAAGAAATTGATAGAAAGAAATAGATAGAAAAGAAAGATAGATAGATAGATAGATAGATATAGATAGAAATAGATAGATATAGATAGAAAGAGATAGATATAGATAGAAATAAAGATATTGATATAGATAGATAGAAAGAAATAGATAGATATCGATAGATAGAAAGAAAGAAATAGATATATAGACAGAAATAGATAGACAGAAATAGATAGAAAGAAATAGAAATAAATAGATAGAAATAGATAGATATAGAAAGAGATCGATAGATAGATATAGATAGATAGATAGATAGAAAGAAAGAAAGATAGATAGATACAAAGAAATAGATAGATATAGATAGATAGAAAGAGATAGATATATAGAAAGAGATAGAAAGAAAGAGATTAAAAAACGATAGTGATGTATAGATAGATAGATAGATAGATAGATAGAAAGGAAGAGATAGAAATAGAAAGAATTAGATAGAAATAGATAGAGATAGATAGATAGATAGATAGAAAGACATAGATAGATTGATAGAAAGAGATAGAAAGAAATAGATATAGATAGATAGATATAAATAGATAATTAGATATAGAAAGAAATAGATATAGATAGATAGATAGAAATAGATAATTAGATATAGAAAGAAATAGATAGATATAGATAGAAAGAAATAGATAGATATAGATAGAAAGAAAGAAATAGATAGATAGATATAGATATAGATATAGATAGATATAGATAGATAGAAAGATATAGATAGATAGATAGATATATAGAAAGAGATAGAAAGAACGAGATTAAAAAAACGATAGTGATGTATAGATAGATAGATAGATAGAAAGGAAGAGATAGAAATAGAAAGAATTAGATAGAAATAGATAGAGATAGATAGATAGATAGATAGATAGATATATAGAAAGACATAGATTGATAGAAAGAGATAGAAAGAAATAGATATAGATAGATAGATAGAAATAGATAATTAGATATAGAAAGAAATAGATAGATATAGATAGAAAGAGATAGATAGATATAGATAGAAAGAAAGAAATAGATAGATATAGATAGAAAGAAAGAAATAGATAGATAGACAGATATAGATATAGATATAGATAGATATAGATAGATAGAAAGAAATAGATATATATAGATAGATAGATAGATAGATAGATAGATCGAAAGAAATAGATAGATATAGATAGACAGAAAGAAATAGATAGATATATAGAAATAGATAGAAAGAGATAGATAGATAGATAGATAGATAGAAAGAGATAGATATAGCTAGATAGAAAGAAATAGATAGATATAGATATATAGAAAGAAATAGATAGAGATAGATAGAGATAGATAGATAGAAAGAAATAGATAGAAATAGATAGATATAGATAGGTAGGTAGGTAGATATAGATAGATATGTAGTTAGAAATAGATAGATAGAAAGAGATAGAAAGAAAGAAAGAAAGAGATAAAAAAGATAGCGATATATAGATACATAGGAATAGATAGAAAGAGATAGAAATAGATAGATATAGATAGATAGAAAGAAATAGATAGAACAAGATAAATAGAAAGAAGTAGAAATAGAGTGTGTATGTGTTTAACAATATTTATTTAAAGTGTGTGTGTATGATTAACAATATGTGTGTGTTTGTATGCAAACACTATATATAGAGAAATCTCTATATATAGCGTTTGCATGCAAAGTTTGGAGTAGGAGAGTTGCCGTAGGAGGGGGGCGGGCACACAGCGAGGTGAGCTGTCACTCAGCTCGCAAACGCGCATATCACGCACATGCGTGGTATAGCGCTGAGTGTCTTCATAGGGTGGCATTCAATGCCGCTCTATGAAGAACGCGATTGGTGCAGCGCGAAGCCGCGCATGCGCACCACATCGCGATGACGCTTCTCTGAGAGAAGCGTCTGATTGAGCCTCGCGATTTCGTCATTTTGACGAAAAAGGGGGTGTGGCCTTGCGTTGAGCTCGGCACTGGAATGGAGGTAAGTGTATGTGATGCAGAGTGTGTAAACTTGGTGGGGGGTGGGCATTTTTTTTTTTAATTATTATTATTTTAATATTATTTTTTATTTTTTTATTTTAATATTATTGAATTTTTTATTTATATTTTTTGTCCTCACTCCCTGCTTGATACATGAAGCCAGCCTTCCTTCCAGCTCCAATGTATAGACTTGTCCAAAGAGTATTGAAGGACTAATTAGGTAGGGTCATTGTCTTCCTGGAGAATGTCAAGTGTGCAACAAGGTTTACGTGGTAGGATGTGGGTTCAGTCCCCGTAGGCTATTACACGTCTGTTCCCTGTGTATTAGGGCCCATGCAAAAATAATGTGCCCTAAACATGTGTTCCCAAAATAGTGACTAACTTCAGTGAACATTGACAAGCTAAGCCTTTGCTTGGCAAACCACCTCATTTGGTGGAATTTGTAATTTCAGGTTGAATATGCCTCCCTACAAGCACCATTGAATGTGTCAATTTCCTTTCTGCCCTCAATGATCCCCAATCAGACAACCTGTTTTAGCCAAAGAACTAGAGAAAGCTTTTTGATAGGCCCATTTAAAAAATCTCATTTTTTTAATTGGCAAACTAGACCTCTTTGAGTTGCCACAGTAAAGTTCACCAATAAGAGATTACTAATTAATTTCTCACCTCCTAATTCTTTCACCAAATCTAGTTTAAACTTCCTCATACCTTCTGAAGACTTCTCATTACAGTACACAATGATGATGCAATAAAAGTCATTATTGACACAGGTCAGGGGCCTGGTTAAAGGGATTCAATACAAACCCGTTTTCCTGCCATTATAGGCTCCAGGAGCACCCCCTCCCTCGTGCCCCCCTCCCATGGTGCTGAAGGGGTTTAAAACCTCCAGTCACTTACCTGAATCCAGTGCCGATGTCCCTAGGCACTGGGTCAGGCTCTGCCCACACACACCCTCCGCCGATGTCAGCCAGCAGAGCAGACCTAATGCGCAATGGGTGGCAATGGCCATGCTCACATTAGGTTTTCCCCATAAGACAGCATTATTTAATGCTTTCCTATGGGAAAAAATCTGACGCTGGAGGTCTTCATGCAAAGCGTGAGGACGTCCAGCATCAGATAACAGACTCCAGGTTCGTTTCATGTACAGAAGTCCCTCTAGTGGCTGTCTGGTAGACAGCCACTAGAGGAGGAGTTAACTCTCAGAGGTAATTATTGAATTTTCTCAGAAACTGCACTAATTACCACTGTAGGGTTAACCCCTTAACGCCGTTACGGCGCTCCATGCCGTCCCGCATTAAAAGGGCTTTAAAGCCGTTGCGGCGGCATGGAACGCAGTAACGGCTTTGAGCCCCTGGAGGAGAGTTGTACTCACCTCCGCCGCAATCCTCTTCTGGAGGGCTGCCTGACAGAGCGATCACATGGCCCCCTATAGCTGGCTATGGATCTGCCAGCAGGGGGACTGTTTGAAATATCAGACAGTCCCCCTGCTGGTGGGAAAGTAAAAAAAAAAAATTAGACAAGTGTAAAAATAAATTAAATATATTTATATATATATATATATATATATATATATATATATATATATATATATATATATATATATATATTATATATATATATTATATATACATATTATATATATATATATATATGTAACGTCATACAAAGTGTATTTTAATATTAATTTAAGTATATATATATTAATATTAAAATACACTTAGAATGACGTTACATATATATAATATGTATATATATTATATATATTGGTAACAAAATACATTTAGAATGACATTCTATATATATATCTATATATAAAATACAAATAACCGCAAATATATATATATATATATATATAGATAAATACATATAATTACATAAAAGATTACATTAGTACAGTGGTGTATCTTGGTTTTGTGCTGCCCTAGGCAGGACAAAACTCAGGCGCCCCCCCACCACACGCCACCCCCCCCCCCAACCTTTACCCCGCCCTGCATTCTAAATAACACACACACACATTCACTGACAGATACACATACACTAGCTAACAGAAACACACACTCGCTAACAGAAACACACACACACTAACAGACACACTCACACTCAGTAACAGACAAACACACTCACTAACTGACACCCAACAGTTTTCATTGGTAACTCAATGACACCCTGCTAAACGACCCAACCACGATCAAAACACTCGCAACTACAATAAAACACTACTTTGGGGACTACACATCACCAACCACATTCCCGACAATAACCTGGGAAGCCCACAAAACAGTAGTGAGAGGACATATCATAGCCATAGCCTCCAAAATTAAGAATAAAAAAGAAGCTCAAATCTCAGACCTCTTGCAGGACATCCGTCAAATTGAACAGACACACAAAAACAACCTCTCTCTAGACCTCTACAAACGGCTAGTTGACAAACGCACGACTCTACAGACCCTATTAAACTCCAAAATCAAAAGAACACTCACACGCACCAAACACTCCTATTACACTCAAGGTGTAAAATGCGGGCGGTTTCTAGCTAAAGTCCTTCAACAGAGCAAACACCACACATATATAACTACAATTAAACAACGTGACGGGACACGTACCCATTTGCTTCCTACCATACTTAAAGAATTCCACACCTTCTACACAAACCTGTACAACCTTAGACAGACGCCACCACGACCAGAAGACATAACCCGTTTCCTGTCTGACAGAATCACACAAACGATTCCCACAAACATAAGACAGTCAATAGAAGGACCCCTGACGAACGAAGAATTTGAAGAGGTAGTTAAAAACCTCCCATTAGGCAAGAGCCCAGGGCCCGACGGGTACACAACTAAATATTACAAAACCTTTACAGACTTGCTTCGCAAACCCTTTGTCACTGCTTTTAACTCACTTGTCTTAGGACATAAACTCCCAGTTGAATCCCTAGAAGCCCACATCACATTAATTCCCAAACTTGGAAAGGGCCCTGAGGAATGTGGGAGCGATCGCCCAATTTCTCTAATAAACTGTGACCTGAAAATCTTCACTAAGATTCTAGCCAACTGTCTCAAACCACTCCTAAGAGGACTGATACACCCAGATCAGTCAGGGTTTGTGCCTGGTAGGGAGGCTAAGCACAACACAACGAAACTACTAAGCTTAATACACAAAGTGAAAAGAGAGAGACTTCAGAGCCTCATCTCAACCATTGATGCCGAGAAGGCTTTTGATAGAGTGGACTGGTCCCTCCTCAAGGCCACAATGAGAACTCTAGGTTTCGGTCCAAATTGGATGGACTGGCTCGCAGCCATATATTCAAATCCGGGAGCGAGAATACGGTGAACGGCCAGTTATCAGACATTATACAAATAACCAATGGTACGAGGCAAGGCTGTCCCCTCTCCCCGCTCCTCTTTATCCTCACCATAGAACCATTCCTACAAGGAATAAGAGATAACCCAAATATATCTGGCCTTCAAGTAGCGGGGCAAGAATACAAGGTCTCTGCTTTTGCAGACGACCTACTGTTCACAATATCCAACCCAGAATCTTCACTAAAACACCTCATACAAGAAATAGAAGCATATAATCTAGTCTCCAACTACAAAGTAAACACGAGTAAGAGCGAAATACTCCCGCTGAATGTGTCCATCGAAACACAAACAGCGCTACGCACAACTTACTCATTCCACTGGCCCACTGGGTCAATCAGATATCTGGGAGTCCAACTCAAAACCACACTATCACATCTGTACACACTTAACTACACAACCCTCCTAGACGAAGTAGGTACAGAACTGAAATCATGGAACAAACCACAATTCGTGTGGCTATGCAGAATCCATATCTTAAAGATGATGATTCTCCCTAAGTACATCATGCAAACGTTACCTATCAAAATCCCAAAGCCCTTCTTCTCCCTATCCAGGCAACTATTCACTAACTTTATATGGACAGGTAAACCTCCGAGACTACAATATGAGTGCCTCATAAAAAGCAAACAGTGAGGAGGCCTTGGCCTACCCGATTTAGAAACGTACCACAAGGCCATCATCCTCACGAGGATTTATGAATGGTCGTACCCACAAAACACAGCCCAATGTGTACGGATTGAGGCCAGCTTCTTCACACTACCAATATACACCATACCATGGCTCGGCAGAAAGACAGAACTTGAAACACATCCAGTGACACCACACCCTACAATCACACACACATTGAAACTATGGTCAACCACCAGGAAGGACGCATATCTCGCACCACACCCTTCACCACTCTACCCACTGACGGGAAACCCTGCCTTCCTCCCAGTTACTGACCCCAGAGCTTTTCAGAATTTCCCCAAACAGGCACATATACTGACTCTGGGAGACGTCCTAAACGACCAAGGAATCGTCCCCTTTGAACAACTGCTACCCACGGAGTCACAAACAGGAGTAACACAACTCAGACATTCACAACTACGACACTTTCTGAGCACGGACCAAACACTCCTCCAAGGACATAGAACCCACACTCTTTACGAGACCCAATGTGCCCAACACACCATCCGGAGTGGCCACATCTCCTCCTTCTACAAACAATAAAGCCGACGTACCGAAGAAAACTTACCAACTTACACAACACATTGGGAAACAGAACTAAGGAATACAAATCCAAGCCAAAGAGTGGCACAGAATATTTACCAACATCTTCCACACATCCAGAAGCAACAGCACACATGAGAGCAATTATAAACGAATAGCCAGATGGCACTACACACCAACCCGCATTAACAGATTCTTCCCCAACACACCAAAGACATGTTGGAGGTGCAAAAGTGCAGAAGGAACCACAAGCCACATTTGGTGGCTATGCCCGATATGTAAATATTGGACCCAGATAACTGACATTATACACACTATCATTGGACACAGATTACCCCATGACCCTAAGGTTCTGTTATTTTTGCTATACCCCCTTCCCCTACCCAAACACACACGCATATTGACCAACCACCTTCTAACGGCAGCAAATGCCGCCATTCCAACTAAATGGAAACAGACCACATCTCCCTCGATCAGAGCCTGTATAGAAAGGGTAGATGTTATCAGAGAAATGGAGGAACTATCGTACTTCCTCTCGCTCAAGTATGACGAGTATGTGGCCACGTGGACACCATGGCTGAAGTTCATACAAAAATAAGACCAAGATCACGATGGGCCCAAACCGCCCCGAAATATCAAGTCAACCACATGACACAAAGCACCTAAACTCTCACTAGGTCCTCTCAAGCACACTCCCCACAAAGGATACAAAGACAGATTCACATTTAGACACCCCAAATCCCAAATACACACAAACAGATACGCATGGGCAAACACGACACACACACAAAGCACCAACACCACGAAGTGAGGTAACATGGAGTCATGACTCATGCCCCTACTAGGGGATGAGTGCATACCCTGACAAGACGAACAGACCCCAAGAAACGAATATATGAGGTTGCAAAGTACAACACTGACAAGATGCTGCACTACGACTGTACCCACCATTGTTACTACAAGGTATTAATACCCCTTGTAACGGATCACCTGGCACCCCGACTTGGTACCTCCGTTAAAGGATGCTCCTAGTGCTTCCTGAGGACTCCAAGCACTCTGGCAGACACCACAATCACCGAATCCGAGAAACCTTTTAAATTCTCCCAAGCATATGAATGCTGTAGACCATTGAATAGGAACCATACGAATAGGCTTGTACTCCTAGCAGTCAACTGGAACAGCATGCAATAAATCCTTCCCCCCAATAATGAGACGACACATCACTTTGAGGGTAAAACAGGAACTCTGGACTGGCTCATCCAGCCTGGCTTTTATTACACTTGTACACTTACAGGCCACACCCAGGGGGAGGCATAAAATCACCAATCACACATCTGGTGCAACCCACACATTCCCTCCCCTCAGATAAACAGTTAAACCAATTATTACATACAATAAAAATACAGTTTTTACACACACACTGTAACTTTAAAACCATACATTCAATTTCAATAAAAGTTGCATATTCAGACTCAGCATACATCAAACATAAACACTTCCAAAAATCAGCCAAATCCCTCCAGTGGATCAAAAGTTAGCTGGAAGTCCTTTATGACCGACCGCAAGCACAATTTCCTGCCCAAAACAGTTCCATAGATTTGGGCTGTGCGGTTGGTCAATTTCATGCGAAAAAACGACTAAGTCCCATTTCGAACGGGACTTAGTCTCTGGAGCTGCAAGTTCAGTATGGGAGAAGGTAAGGGTCAGCGGTGTTCGGCAGAATGTGTAGCCGATTTTAGTTCCACAGAATCTTTAGCATACACCGCTGACCGCATTCGAGTAAACCAAGATGGCCGCCGCCACGTGCAATTAACCGGCAGTAACCTCACAGCCTGGGAGGTAAATTGCCTGCACACTTTAGCTTCTGGGTGGTCCGCCTGTGTGGTACTTGGTTCAGTAAGCCCTATTTACTGAACCAAGTGGGAGAGAGCCAGGGGCAAGTTATTTTACAGGTCTGGGGACATAGTCTTAAAGGGACATTGTTCACCAAAGTTACAAGATGTCCCCAGACGGTTCTTAAAGGGCCATTCACACCAAATAAAAGTCCATACGTTTTCAGGGGCCATAGTCTTAAAGGGTATTGTTACCCAAAGTCTCAATATGTCCCCAGACAGTTCTTAAAGGGCCAGCAGCCGCCATATAAAGTACAATATGCCCCAAATAACCCAGGGGCCATAGTCAGTAGGTAGGAGGCTAGCAAACAGGCTTCTCCAGGGCCCAGTGGCGAGGTTGGTTTCGCCACATTTCTCCCCTTTTCCAAACAGACTAACAGGGTACCTGACCTCTTGCCGGTCAGTGCCCTTGTTAGTCCAGCAGCCCACCCACAAAACAGAAACAGCAGTACAGCCCACCCACAATAAATGGTTACTACACCTGAGTAAGGGAATAACTTGTCCAGGTCCAGGTGCCTCACCACGGCTGTGTGGGGGACTGGTAGGCCGTTTTGGTGGGTTTCTGAGTGGGCAGAGACCAGCGGTACTCTGCCCTGATGCCAGCACTACCACGGGAGTAGTCTGCTTGGAGCCTGGTTGCTGGAGACCGACTGTCTCCCCTTTAGCTGCGCAGCTCTGCTGTTGGTGGGGGAGACCGACTGTCTCCCCTTTGGCTAAGCAGCCTTGTTGCTGGGGGACAGGACTGACTGTCCTTACACCCTGTGCTGTAGGTGCAGAGACCACAGTCCCATCTGCACAGTTGTGGGGCTTACAGTCTCCCCCTGGTACATTAAGCTGCCGCTGGGGAGAGGTGGTAGCCAGCTCCTCTCCCATTAGAACACTCTGCCGCTGGGGAGAGGAGGTAACAATCTCCTCTCCCAGGCATACTTTCAGTCTTTGTGGAGGGAGACCGACTGTCTCTCCTCCCAATGCAGTGTCCTGCTGCTGGGGAACGGAGACTGGGCTCTCTATTCCCAAAAAATCACGCTGCTGCTGGGGGGTAGGACCAACTACCTCTGCCCCCTGTAACTCAGCCTGCCGCTGGGGAATGGAGACTGGGCTCCCAATTCCCTGCAATTCACACTGCCGCTGGGGAATGGAGACTGGGCTCCCAATTCCCAACAAATCACACTGCCGCTGGGGAGGGAGGACGGCCCCCTCAGCTCCCTGTAGCTTGGGCGCAGAGACCACGGTCCCATCTGCGCTGGTGTGGGGCTTACTGTCTCCCCTTGGTGTGCTAAGCTGCCGCTGGGGAGAGGGGGTAACAAACTCCTCTCCCTTACACACTTTCAGCCGCTGGGGAGCAGGGCTGACCCTCTGTACTCCCTGTAGGCAGGGCGCAGAGACCACGGTCCCATCTGCCCTGGTGAGGGGCTTACTGTCTCCCCTTGGTGAGCTGTGCTGCCGCTGGGGAGAGGGAATAACAAACTCCTCTCCCTTACACACCTTCAACCGCTGGGGAGAGGGGATAACAGGCTCCTCTCCCTGCACCATAGACTGCCGCTGGGGAGCAAGAACGGCACCTTCAGCTCCCTGTAACGCACACTGCCGCTGGGGATCTGGGCCGACTGCCCAGCATCCCTGTAGGGCCGGTAGAGAGACCGCAGTCCCATCTCCACCTGCCATCTGTGGGTCTTCCCAGGACCAATCCGTGAGGCCCCTCAACATTTGTGAGTAAGGGCCACCTGCTTCCCCACCTGGCAACTCTGGCTGCTGCTGGGGATCTGGGCCGGCTGCCCAGCATCCCGGTGGAGTGACCTTGGTCCCATCTCTACCTGCCTGTTGTGGTTCCTCACAGGACCAGTCTATGAGGACCCCCACTTCGGGTTCCTCCCGCCGCCTCAGGGAAAGACGGCTAACCTCCTCGGATGCAGCCTCTACCCGGCTGCTGTAACGCTCCTGCTGCTGAGCATACTTCCTCTCTTTTGCCAACCGGAATTCTCGGTCCAGCCTTGTGTTTCGCTCGGCCATGACCTGGTTCCAGATCACCCGGCGTGTCTCCATGGGTATATCATCCCCATACTCGGCCACTCGCTGCCTCACCTCGGCCAGCCAATCATCTCCAGAGCCAGAACCTTCCATACTTGTCTGCTCCCAGGGGCGCTGCACGACTGCTAGCGTTGCCCTCAATTTGTAAATCCAAACGAACTGTGTCTCCGAGCTGCTTTACCTCACACTAGGACGCCATCCCACCGCTGCCACCAATGTAACGGATCACCTGGCACCCCGACTTGGTACCTCCGTTAAAGGATGCTCCTAGTGCTTCCTGAGGACTCCAAGCACTCTGGCAGACACCACAATCACCGAATCCGAGAAACCTTTTAAATTCTCCCAAGCATATGAATGCTGTAGACCATTGAATAGGAACCATACGAATAGGCTTGTACTCCTAGCAGTCAACTGGAACAGCATGCAATAAATCCTTCCCCCCAATAATGAGACGACACATCACTTTGAGGGTAAAACAGGAACTCTGGACTGGCTCATCCAGCCTGGCTTTTATTACACTTGTACACTTACAGGCCACACCCAGGGGGAGGCATAAAATCACCAATCACACATCTGGTGCAACCCACACATTCCCTCCCCTCAGATAAACAGTTAAACCAATTATTACATACAATAAAAATACAGTTTTTACACACACACTGTAACTTTAAAACCATACATTCAATTTCAATAAAAGTTGCATATTCAGACTCAGCATACATCAAACATAAACACTTCCAAAAATCAGCCAAATCCCTGCAGTGGATCAAAAGTTAGCTGGAAGTCCTTTATGACCGACCGCAAGCACAATTTCCTGCCCAAAACAGTTCCATAGATTTGGGCTGTGCGGTCGGTCAATTTCATGCGAAAAAACGACTAAGTCCCATTTCGAACGGGACTTAGTCTCTGGAGCTGCAAGTTCAGTATGGGAGAAGGTAAGGGTCAGCGGTGTTCGGCAGAATGTGTAGCCGATTTTAGTTCCACAGAATCTTTAGCATACACCGCTGACCGCATTCGAGTAAACCAAGATGGCCGCCGCCACGTGCAATTAACCGGCAGTAACCTCACAGCCTGGGAGGTAAATTGCCTGCACACTTTAGCTTCTGGGTGGTCCGCCTGTGTGGTACTTGGTTCAGTAAGCCCTATTTACTGAACCAAGTGGGAGAGAGCCAGGGGCAAGTTATTTTACAGGTCTGGGGACATAGTCTTAAAGGGACATTGTTCACCAAAGTTACAAGATGTCCCCAGACGGTTCTTAAAGGGCCATTCACACCAAATAAAAGTCCATACGTTTTCAGGGGCCATAGTCTTAAAGGGTATTGTTACCCAAAGTCTCAATATGTCCCCAGACAGTTCTTAAAGGGCCAGCAGCCGCCATATAAAGTACAATATGCCCCAAATAACCCAGGGGCCATAGTCAGTAGGTAGGAGGCTAGCAAACAGGCTTCTCCAGGGCCCAGTGGCGAGGTTGGTTTCGCCACACCCCTTTTTTTCTAATTATTATTATTATTTCTTTTTTTTTCTTTTCTTGTTTATTAATTATACCCCACCCCCAGAAATGTTGATACGCTCTCAACATACTAACAAGACAAACACTATATTGTACTTAAACAACTGCTAAAACTGTATAGTACTGGAAATCTTGTTAAAACTGTATTACACGCACACAATTGCTAACACTCTAATGTACTCAGACGAATGCTAAAACTACACTGTACCCAAACAAGTGCTAAAAATGTACTATACCCAAACGAATGCTCAAACTGTACTGCACCCAAATAACTGCTAAAACTGTAATGTACTCAAACATTTGCTAAAACATTACTTTCTTACTGCGAAACAAATGTTGTAAATTGGAATATCATTCAAAAAAAAAATACATAAGTCATATTATACAATGTTTAACCTAAATGTCCAACATATCCCCAGATAGCTTGGATCTTAGTGCTCAATATGTCCAATGTTAAAAGTTCCCTATAGTACAAGGAAGGGTGAGGTCAGAAAATAGCAAGGGCTGATGGGAGATTGAGGAGGGACAAGGCAGCCAGTTTCAACACCCTGCTGGAGAACAATAGGACAATAGCATGTCTTTTTGCAGGGCCCATGGCGCCCTCCACAAACTCATGGCAAACGGTGGCCAAGTATTCAGATACTAATAAATGAGTAAAAATACAAGATTTAATTAAGACTAATGATCATTAATTATATTCTATTTTTAAATAAATGGTGTCCAGAAAAATACTAGATACATCCCCCAATTATCCTTTGCTACTTTTGCATGGGGACTCTATCACAACTCCAAAATGCATCCTCTACATTAGGATTCTGTTAGTCAGGTTAGGCTTTAACCCTAACCCTTTCTCAGAAGACTCTTTCATATAGGAGCAGCTTCACAATAGTCACACACAGACATCATTAAGAGGGTAGGCCATTGGAAATCGTCTACCAACTGTATATATATATATATGTAGCATAGCAAGAGCTATAAATTAGGCATGCTTTCAGCACCATTTCTTTGTAAATATGATTAAATATGTTCTGTCATAATAAAGCTTTGCATTTATATTTTTGCCCTCTTTATTACAGGCCTAACCACTCATCAGTTTCAGCACACCACAACTTGCTTACATCATACTACTAACTTGCTTCCTGTATTATTCTTATTGGCTCTTGTCCCCAACCACAAATAAAAAGCTGGTGGCCTGTAGTTGTGTAGTTGTGGGAGGGGTTAGCCAGCCTATGTAACCTGGACCCCTTCCCCTTACAGGCCATAGCTTTACCCTAGTTGCTCCTCCCATCTCTTTTTTTTTTTTTATCTATTTACACTAAGGTGGGCCCTCTATCTTCCAGGCCTAACCACAACACAACTGACTTACTTACTACTAACTCGATTTCCATATCATTCTTATCAGCTTATTGTCCATGACCACAAGTATGTATGCATATATATATATATATATATATATATATATATATATATATATATATATATTTGTGTTCGGGGCTACATCAGTTATGATTAACATAAGCTTGGTGTTTACAGAACCTGAGGTGTTCCAAAACTGACGTATGCTGTAGGCCCGTAATAAAAAGTGGGCCTACACTAGTAATTTATGTTGAAGAGAGGGAGTGGTGGGTGGGGCAGCAGATCGTTGGCCAATCCTGGTAAGTTAGGAAGGGGGGGTAGTGCCTTTTAAACGTCCATATGCCCCTCCCACAACTTCAGGCAAAGCCTTCCAATTTGTGATCGGGGCTACATCGGTTATGATTAACGTAAGCTTGGTGTTTACAGAACCTGAGATAGGAACAAGTCGGTTGAGGTGTGCCGAAACCAACGTATGCTGTAGGCCAGTAATAAAAAGTGGGCAAAAAGGAAACATGATATGCTCAAAAACTTTATTGAGAAACTACATAATACAAAGTAAGTACAATTAAGAAGACATTTTCTTGAAGGCCTTTCGTATTTCCAGTACTGGTTGAGAAATTTATGTAGCGTAAGCTGATGACTTCCAGCGACCTAGCAATTTACTGATATGGACTGGAATGTCCTGACTTGATGCCGTAGATGCGGACCCTATCCTAAAGGAGGGTCTGGAATAATCTCTAGGCTTGTTAACAGTAAGCGTATGTGTGAGGATAGCCCCATGAAGTGACAACAGCGGTAAGGAGGCGAGATTTGGTTTTGAGAGAAGGTAGGAATCGAAGACCTTCACCGGGCACCAGCTATTGCTCGTGAGGTAATACGGTTTCTGGACAAGTTGACCTAGTTGGCTCGTTTGGGTAACAGGTAGGTGTTTTTTAAGGTAGGACACCCGGAGGCAGCTTTGAGCGTTAATTTGTCCACTGATGGTGAATTCCTGTGGCCTCACAAAGCCATAAAAAGACAGATATTTGGCAGTCTTAACTGAGTTGGTGAGAGGTTGGAACAAGGCTGAATCTATTAGATTAGACATGGCTTTGAACAACTGTTTGTTGATGGGTAGCCTTTATTGTGGTATACTACTGTTAGCTTTGGATATGCCTTAAGTATGGTCTTAATGTGATATGAGGAGAGGAAGCTAGAGTTGTTGGGAAATGTGGAGTACATGTGATGCTGGATACCTGTCAGGTATAATTGTATTGTGTTGTGTGATAACTTTAACTTGAGGTGGCAAAAAGTGGTGAATGCCAGCAGGGATGTTATCTCAAACATGTTATCCAGTTGATGTTCTGCCATGAATTTCCTGTATAACAAAAATGCCCTGTCATATGAAATGCGCGTGTTAGAGAAGAGGGCCAGTGTTGTTGTTAAGGTCTGGCTATGTTGTAGTAATTCAACTAGTCCACGATTAGTTCCCGGAACAGGGGGGTTGCTGTTGCCGGATGTGAAGCAGTGGGTAGGTTTTCATGGAAAG
Organism: Pelobates fuscus; assembly: GCF_036172605.1. NCBI lineage: Eukaryota > Metazoa > Chordata > Amphibia > Anura > Pelobatidae > Pelobates > Pelobates fuscus. Next base: position 482,922,229 of record NC_086317.1, read on the forward strand.
CTTGACATTGAACGTCAATGTACCCCATTCTTGGCAGGTCCTACTCTAGCAGCCTATATATTTGGGAGTCCAGGCCAACTCCTTGGTTTTGCATCCCTCCCTGTCACAGGTGGCTCATTCCAGGACCCTATTTAGCCTTGACCTGAAGAGAGTCCTAGGAGGAAGTATTTCCCAAGTAAGTGGATTAATCTCATAAGAGGTTATATATAATTGTAACGGCTACCCAGGTAGTGAGAGGGTATCAGCCGTTGGTGACGTCCTTTTCCCTGGCAAGCTGCTGTGTAAAAGTAAAGTAAAGCTGGTATAATCCCATCCACGAGATCCAGAGGGAGAGTCCAATTCAGCTGTAAAAAGAGCAGAGTAATAATCCACAATAATCCCCTTCCAAGAACGAGACGAGGCCACGTTTTGAAGGGTCAAGAAGAACTGAGGACTGGAATACCCAGCCTGTTTTTTATTACAGTTGCATACAATAAGAACACACCCAGGGAGAGGCATTAAATCACCAATCATGTACAGGTTACAACCCACACATCCCCTCCCCTCAGATAAACAGTTAACATAATTAACGTGTACAGTAATTTACACAAGTTCTGGATGTACCCCAAAAACAGGGGGTACAGCTTTAAGTCCGGTAGCCCTCGTCCAGGGGACCAACATATCTAAAAATCAGTCTATTCGGACAAATGGTTCAGGAGTTATAAGGTTCCAAAGTTTTGACCGACCGCACAGACCAACTAGCCGAAAATAGTTCCATAAGTTTTGGCCTTGCGGTCGGTCTCCGTTCGTATGGTGAAAAGACATGAAATTCGTGCCATCCAGTCGAATCTCGGTGGTCGCTTGAATCCCCATAGTTTGTTAAGTCTTTCTACCGAACAGTAGGGCGTTCGGTAGTTGTGGCACGAATCCTCGGTGCTATGGAGGTCTCAGCGGTGTTCGCCTAGTAGCGTAGACGATTTTAGTTCCAGACGATGGCTGGCAAACACCGCTGTTCATGCGCAAGATGGCCGCGAACACGTGCAAAGTCCCGAAATGGCGGACACCTATACTTTACACAGTGGATTCGCGCAAACTATACGAACGGAGGAAATGGAACGAGTAGAGGATATAAACTGCAATTTCCCAAGCTCAAGCTCATAGAGTGAAACGCGTTTAGCTACTGAGGAAGCTCATAGAGTGAAACACGTTTAGCTGATTATTCTGGACTTTTTTATTGGATCTTTTACTTTCTAAGTACCCATTTATTTTGTTTTTAATGCATTGTGAATAAATGTATATTTACTATTTTATACTTTAGTCCAAAGTCCTTTCTAGCCATCAGGAACTCCATTGGGGAGAGTGCTATTCCCCCTCTAAAGTAGCACATTGTTTATCTGAGGTTTCAGAGCCGGGATTTTAGGGCTCTGCAGAAGGTGAGCGCAACTATTTATATCTCATAATACCATTATAGTATGTGCAATTCTACACAGTTGTTTTTCTGTTTTTCTTCTCGTTGTATACTCCTGGAGGGATACTACCTGGGATAAAGGGGTGTGTTGCTGCCCTAAGAGCATAAAGGATCCTTTTACGGAGCCAATACCATATAGGCTCCTGTCCATGTGAGTGGTTTCAGTCATTACTTATTACTAATTATCCTTTTTCGGAACATCTGCACTATATTTTTTTGTGACACTATATTTTTTGGTGACAAATTGGGTTTCCTTTCCCATGGAGTGGTGTATGATATATACCTTTAAGAGCTTAGTAAGAATCAATGCAATGATATTAAAATACCAATGTGTAAAAGTCCAAATATTTGCAACAGTTAAAGTCTCTGTTTGACACACGTATCAGAGTGATTTGTTAATACAGTTTATATAATGTTAGCTAGTAGCAGTTATCTCCAGCTATTGAACCAGTTGGGGTATATCTACTAAACTAGCTATTTGAATATAGTACAAAAAGCAGTAGTATCTTCTTCTTCAAATGCTGTAATATTAAAGAGTTGTACACTGCATATACATTTAATAAACTTTAAGATCATAAATAATGGTCTTAAGTTGTGGATTTTTCATCCGTTCTAGAAGGGGATAAAGTAGAAATCCATAGTGCTTACTGTATTAAAAACTTTAGTGGAAATTGCTGTAATAAAAATATACTCACAATTTGTAGAATAGTACCAAGTGTTTATGGAAAAGCTGTTATGCTGGGGGCAGTTATCACGGGTCCTATATATTATTAGTAATCTAAGTTATAATGTCTGATTTTTATAATATCCTGTAAAATATCATGCACTCCTAGAATATTTGCATCTCATTTACTTCTATTCAATCATCATTCAAATCTGTCTTCATTTGTTCTTAATAACGTAAAATGAGCCATCTAAAATATAAAATCTTTACTTGCTATCACAGATACTTGTGGCAAACTAACTAACATACCAGTAATAATATACTTTAGCCTTCAACAGATTTATTTGATATCAGCACTATTCAATTGTCATTTTTAAAAGGTTGTCTGTTTTTCTAAAGGGTTAATTACATTTCACTATTCATTCTTCATTATTAAGTTCTTTTAATTATATAAATAATTATTTTCAGTAATCAAGAATTCATAATAACCAACTACTTGTCCTCATATTAGCTATATACAAGTATCTAGCTTTTTTTTATTAACAAAATAACATCTTATGAACACATTTTTTCCATTACTTTTAAATATATCTTCAGTCTTATAAGAATTGTATTTTCATCTGCATAATGAATAATACCCATATTCAAGTGTTTATGTTTATGTATGTATGTATGTATGTATGTATGTATGTATGTATTTGTGCTCGGAATTTAAATACGTAATGGATAGTAACTGTGAGCAAAGTTGGTTGTGGTGTGCAGAAACCAACGTACGAGTGGGCCTGTAAATAAAAGAGGGCCCACCAAGGAGAATGTAATTATAACAGGGTGTAGGTGGGTGGGAACAATCAGCTGAAAGGCAGAGGTGAGTAGGGGCTGGGAGTTTAAGTAGGGGACTTACTCCTCCCACAAATTCAGGCCTCCACAAGTTCAGGCCTTTTAACTTGTGCTCGGAATTTAAATACGTAATGGATAGTAACTGTGAGCAAAGTTGGTTGTGGTGTGCCGAAACCAACGTACGAGTGGGCCTGTAGATAAAAGAGGGCAAAAAGGGGGGGCGGGGCCGGACCGCCGAGCTGGACGGTCGCACTCAACACCAGCTCCTGCAAACTATGCCCAAACAGGCACTAACAATGCAATTTCGGGCAGAAAACCGTCCAGCACCGGTGGCCCTCAGCGGGCAGAGAGCCCTGGATCCAGGGAGAGGCTGGCCAAATGGGCTTCAGTCCCCAGGAGGAGGGTTCCTCATTGGCACTTTCAAGGCCTACTCTGGCGGTGAGCGGGGTGGACGGCCGCTGCCTCGCTGCCTGCCGATTAGCACTCAGCCAGGAGTCGGACCTGCGGGGAACTGGCCCCGAACCCCCCCCTTCTGGACCGGGGGGGTGATCCCGGTCCCCACCCTCGGGACCCGACCACCACAAAGCACCTAAAGCGCTGTAGCTGGGCCACCAAGATCCGCAACCCAAACACTACCACCAAGATGGCGGAGGCCAAGTGCGATGGCGCCAAGACTATAAGCACCTTCCACCTGCATACACCCTCGAACCAAAAAAAGCTACTCACCTCCACTATGACTGGAGTCTCGGAGGTCTTCTCTCTCCTCTGGGCAAGGAATCAAGACGACTTCCAGATGCACCGGCTGCCCGCAACCACTACCGCGCCGCGGGGTTTTCCGACACGTGGTGAAGCAGTTCAGCAATCACTTAAACCCCGGCTGTCGGGGAGATTCTCACGTGCGGCAAGAACCCGCCTTAGTGAACAGCACCCAGAGACTGACAGCAGACCGGGCACCCTGGTGCACCAAATCTGTAGCTGAGAGAGCTCTACATACCAACGGCTCCAACACGGTGGAAGCGCAAGCCGCGGAGCTCCACAAAATTAAAACCGGCACGGAGGCAGGAACCGACATGGAGCAAGTCACAACCCTGCACCAAGCCTGATAAGCCACGGAGAGACCCGGTCCTGGTCGCCGCAATGCACTGCCTCTAACCTGGGCCTGGCACGCTCCAGTATGGGCAAGGACTGTGCTCTGCCGATACAATGCATGGGGTATATGGGGATTGTGGCCTGGTTGCTGCAGGGGGAACTATTAGCCTTAATTAGCTCTATGGGGAAATTCTCTCCTGATGTTTTTTTTGTTTACCTCCTTCATATCTGCTCTCTGAGCCTAGCTTGGTCTGTTAGTCTTAAACCTGATACCTTATATTATTTTCTTTACAAGTGGCCTCCCAGGAAAACTTTATATAGCCTCTGTTGTTTATCTTTATTTCTGCTTAAATTTGTCAGATGAGTCACTCACCAAGCTTTGGTTCACCTTTCCATGTATGTACTGACTCTCAAGTTTTCCGTGCTCACTTTCAATATTTCCTAAAATGTGCAAAGTATTTGCAATGTTTTTTGCATGCCGAACGAAGCTAGCAATAGCTATTGTGGCGTTGCAGACGTGTTTGTATCATCTATGCACCGTAAATAAGAAGGGTCAGTCCAAAAAGGTTGCACTGTACCGCTAATTCTAATAACACTCAGTTATGCTCTAATCCTAGCTTGAATCTTGTAGATGGGTTTTTGCTATACCTAACTGTTTTCACGCTATAAGTATCCCTGCCCATCACACTTAATTGACAACCGTGGACACCCTTAACAGGCCTCCTCAGATTGCTCACTACCATAAAGGTATGGGACCACAGCGGCTCATCTTTTAAGCGACCCTAGCTGACTAGCCGGCAATCTCCCCTATGTCACCCAGCCACGCCAACTGCTCTAGCCTGTTATCACAGCTGACACAGTGTCCCCACCTCAGCCGTACTGTTGAAAGCGTAGTTGCCATATCTTTAAATTAAACCTCAGTGGCAGCAATTTTACAAGCTGTAGTAACTCAGCGGTTCGTGTAGCGTAGAAATACGCAGTTATCATCTAAAGCCCTAGTTTTGCGCTATATGACACACTGTGCCATTCTAAATAATCTGTCATGTTGAATTTATCCTCATGATATTCTCTATGCCTAGTACTTAATTATTATAAGCACATATGCCTAACTAATTAGACACAGCGACTTTTTAAAAATAAAATGAAGCAGACATATCTGAGAATGTATATCGATGTTAAGGGTTGTTGTATACGTATGTAAACTCACTGATATATTATTCTTCCTTTCTGTAACGAACTCACATTGCTTCAATAAAATAAAGAATAATAAAAGAGGGCAAAAAGATAAATTTGAGAAATACACACTTTATTGCATTTTTTACAAAACCAAGTTGCTGAAAGCTTGGCGAAGCTCTTTCTCCGGCTGTGGAATATATGCAGTATATATGGAGGATTTCCACCGCCCCAGTCTCTTGATGATATGGACCGGTGTGTTAGTGCTAGAGGCTGCAGAGGCGGCTCCTATACGGAAGGAGTGCCCAGAGAATGCAATCGGGTTGTGTCCGAGCTTAGATAACAGAATTCTGATATGAACCATCAATTTTGCTGTGGTTAACGGGTGCCCTTGTAGTGTTAAGAGCGGAGAGTCCAGTAGGTGACCGTGCAGAGTTGACCGTAGGTGGTCTAGTACTTTTACGGGACACCAGGCATTATCAGTAGGGAAGAGAGGAATTATAGTAGGGTGTAGTGACCGGTTGGTTTTAGTTGTAGGGATCGAAAGTTGGTAGTGATCCTCTATTTTAGTGAGGTGTGATATTTTAAGTCTTAGCTTCGTATCTCCTTGACAAATTACGGTGAACTCTCTAGGTCTGAGAAAACCGTAGAAAGCGAGATATAAAGCAGATTTGATCACCGATTTGTGCCGATGTCGAATGGGGCTGTGTCAAGGAGATTGCTAAGTGACCTGAAGATAGGCCCATCTATAGGTAATCTAATAGTAGAGAGTGGAGGTGAAACCTTTGATATTCCTTTCAAAACCTTTTTGACGGGGTATGAAGACAGGAAAGGTGTGTTAGGAAAAAAAAGGTGAGGCTGTGGTGCTGGACCCCCGTGAGATATAGTTTAATGGTGTTGTGAGATAGTTTAAGGTGTAGGTGGAAAAAAGAGGCAAAAGCCACCATGGTTTGAATAGAGAAGTCACCTTGTAAACCGAACTCTGCTGTGAATTTATTAAATATATTAAGAGCCCTATTGTAAGTGTTAGCCGTGTTTGGTGATAATGCTTGGTGAGTGAGTGCTCTAGCGTGGTTCAAGAGTGTGCTTAATCCAGGATTAGATCGTGGAACCGTGGTGTCCTGGATGGTTGTAGGTGAGCCGTTGGGAGTGCCTGAGAAAATGCCTGAAATTGAGAACGAGAAAGAGCGTCAGCGGTCGTGTTGTGAATACCCGGGATGTGAAAACAAACTAAGTGAAACTGTCCGGATGCTGCCAACCAGGTCAGCTTGCGAATCAGCCGCATGATGGTCAGGGAAGATGATCGCCCTTTGTTCACGATTTCGCAAGCTGCCGAGTTATCAGAGTAGCATTTGACTGCCTTGCCAGACCAGAGATGACGGTAGATCGGCTACTGGATGGGTTTCAGGAGTATGCCTGCGCCTACTTGGATGATATACCCATTTTTAGCTGCTGCTGGACCGAACACCTGACCCACATAGGAGCCGGACTAGACCGGATTAGGGAGGCTGCACTGACCCTAAAGCTCAGTAAGTGCCATATAGGAATGGCAGAAGTTCAATACTTAGGGCACAGAGTCAGGAGCCTGCTACAGAAACCAGAACCCGCTAAAATAGAGGCAGTCGCCAAGTGGCCAACCCCCCGCACTAAAACTCAGGTCCTCACATTCCTGGGTACCGCAGGGTACTACAGGAAATTCGTAGCTAATTACAGCACCCTAGCTAAACCTCTCACGGAACTAACACATAAAAACCTCCCCAAGATAGTAGTATGGGCCCCAGAGTGTGAACAGACCTTCCAACAGCTCAAGACGGCGCTCATTAATACACCTGTACTTTCTGCTCCTGATCCAACTAAACGCTTTCTCGTCCATACAGACGCTTCTATGTTTGGATTGGGAGCAGTACTGAGCCAAGTCGGAGCAGATGGCGGCGAGCAACCCAGGGCTTATCTAAGCCGGAAACTTTTACCCACGGAAGTAGATACACTGCCATTGAAAAGGAGTGCCTGGCGGTGGTGTGTGCCCTCAAAAAGCTACAACCTTACTTGCATGGACAACCGTTTACCTTACAGATCACAACCCGTTGGTGAGGCTGAACAGGGTGTCAGGAGACAATGCCAGGCTGTTGCGCTGGAGTTTGGCGCTACAGCCTTTTGACTTTACAATTCACTATCGCACTGGGAAGCAAAATGGCAATGCTGACGGGTTATCCAGACAAACAGACCATGAACAGTGATCTGTGAGTACTCCTACGGACATCCCCAAGCCGATTCTGGCCTGCTTCAGGATGTCCTGTAAGCCTGGGTACTTATGCACAAAGCGTTGTACGATCAGATTACACACATGTGCCATGCACGGCACATGTGTCAACTTGCCCAAATTCAATGCCACCAACAAATTTATTCCGTTGTCACAAATCACTTTGCCGATTTCCAGTTGGTGCGGAGTCAGCCACTTTTCCACCTGTGCGTTCAGGGCGGACAGGAGTGCTGGTCCGGTGTGACTCTCTGCTTTCAGGCAAGTCAACTCCAAGACGGCGTGACACTGCCGTATCTGGGATGTGGAATAGTACCTGGGGAGCTGGGGGGTGCCGTTGATGTGGAGCAAGACGCAGCAGCAGAAGAGGACTCAGCCGAGGAGATTATGGAAGAGGATGGAGTAGGAGGAGTAGAGGAGGTGGCAGCAGGCCTGCCTGCAAGTCGTGGTGGTGTCACCAACTCCTCTGCAGAGCCACGCATTCCATGCTTGGCAGCCGTCAGCAGGTTTACCCAATGCACAGTGTAGGTGATATACCTGCCCTGACCATGCTTTGCAGACCAGATATCAGTGGTCAGATGGACCCTTGCCTCAACACTGTGTGCCAGACATGCCATTACTTCCTTTTGCACAGTCGAGTACAGGTTGGAGATTGCCTTTTGTGCAAAGAAATTTTGGCCGGGTACCTTCCACTGCGGTGTCCCAATAGCTACGAATTTTTTGAACGCCTCAGACTCCAACAGCTTGTATGGTAAAAGCTGGCAGGCTAATAGTTCAGACAAGCCACGTGTCAGACGCCGGGCAAGGGGGTGACTTTCTGACGCTTGCAGACAACTAACTGCTATTCAATGTATAACAGTGAAAAAAGTTTTTTGGTTTTAAATGCACGCTATTGTGACACCAGATATGAGTGGCAATGTGCACTGGCAGAGGTTGGCAGAGTACACGCTGTAGGCCTGACACCCGCTTGAAGACAACTAACTGCTATTCAATCTATAACAGTGAAAAAAGTTTTTTGGTTTCACATGCACGCTATTGTGACACCAGATATGAGTGGCAATGTGCACTGGCAGAGGTCTGCAGAGTACACGCTGTAGGCCTGACACACCCGCTTGAAGACAACTAACTGCTATTCAATCTATAACAGTGAAAGAAGTTTTTTGGTTTTAAATGCACGCTATTGTGACACCAGATATGAGTGGCAATGTGCACTGGCAGAGGTCTGCAGAGTACACGCTGTAGGCCTGACACCCGCTTGAAGACAACTAACTGCTATTCAATCTATAACAGTAAAAAAAGGTTTTTCTTTGTAAAGGCACGCTATAAAGACACCAGATATGAGTGGCAAAGTACACTTGCTGAGGTTGGCAGAGCACACGCTGTAGGCCTGACAAACCCGCTTGAAGACAACTAACTGCTATTCAATCTATAACAGTGAAAAAAGTTTTTTCTTTGTAAAGGCACGCTATATAGACACCAGATATGAGTGGCAAAGTACACTTGCTGAGGTTGGCAGAGCACACGCTGAAGGCCTGACACCCGCTTTAAGGACACTGACTGATATTAGCTTACAGTGAAAAACTTTTTTTCTTTGTAAAGGCACGCTATAGTCACACCAGATATGAGTGGCAAAGTACACTTGCTGAGGTTGGCAGAGCACACGCTTGTCATGGAGTAACACTTCAGGGTTAAGCACTCAGCAGTGAGGAGCCTGACTCCGCCCCCCTCTGACAGCTCTGACAGTATTTAGGGAGACTGGGCCAGAGGGAGGGTGCTTGGTGGTTGATTGTTTGAGCTAACGTGTGAGCTGCCTCCTGGAGCTCCACAGGCTCAGCTACTGGGAACTACTTCCACCAGACAAACCCTTCCAGCCTTTGAGCAAATGCAAGGATTGCTGCAAGCCATAAAGGATTACTGGAGAAAGGAAACTTTGCTACTTTACAAGTGGACAATATGTCTGGACTATTGGAGGACTACCCATATTAACCTTAAGTATATCTTTCAGCTAATTGCCTACAATATCATTTATTCTATGAACTGTTTCTTGCATTGCAAATACTTCAATTGCTACAAGTTACTAATCTCATGAAGTACAACTCCCATCATGCTTATTCACTATGAACTGTTTCTTGCTTTGCAATTACATTCAGTGCTTCAAGTTACTAATCTCATGAAGGACAACTCCCATCATGCTTATTCACTAGGAACTGTTCTTGCTTTGCAAATATTCTCAGCTAATTGATTATTGTTCCTATTGAAGATTATTCTCATAAACTAATGTTACTTAATGCATCTCTGAAGAAATACTTAATACTGAACTTTGTGATGTTGATTACTTGCACTTATTCTTATTGGATTATTGCCTAAATGCAATTCATTTAAGTTTAACACTTATTAAAACTTCGGTTGAATCAAGTTACCAGTGATTCTCTCTTTTCTTAAAGCTACAGTATTGATACTTAAGGATTCTCCATTTCTTCACTATTGTAATTAGGGAGTTTACAAGCTGCAGTTGAGTTCCAACCCAAATCACCCCTTGTAGCGTAACAACGCTGAAGGCCTAACACCCGCTTTAAGGACACTGACTGCTATTAGCTTACACTGAAAAACGTTTTTTCTTTGTAAAAGCACGCTATAGAGACACCAGATATGAGTGGCAAAGTACACTTGCTGAGGTTGGCAGAGCACACACTGTAGGCCTGACACACCCGCTTGAAGACAACTAACTGCTATTCAATCTTTAACAGTGAAAAAAGTTTTTTGTTTTTAAATGCACGCTATTGTGACACCAGATGAGTGGCAATGTGCATTGGCAGAGTACACGCTGTAGGCCTGACACACCCGCTTGAAGACAAGTAACTGCTATTCAATCTATAACAGGGAAAACTGTTTTTAGGTTTTAAATGCAAGGTAGCATTTGGGAAATAGTGATCACAATATGGTGTCTTTTGAAATAAACACAAAAAAGCAAACGCACATGGGGTATACTAAAACATACAATTTTAAAAAGGCAAATTTCAATAAAATACGTAGCTTTGCAACCTATTGACTGGCATAAACTCTTTAGTGAAAAAAAAAGAAAACACTGAGGATAAATGGAATATCTTCAATCAAATATTACAAAGGTATACTTATCAGTATGTACCATTGGATAATACATAGAATAGAATCAATTGAAACCAATGAGGCTTGGTATGAAAGTAAACGAAGAGAAGAAAAATAAGAAATAAAAATAATTAAAATCAGAGGCATCCTATTAAAGATATAAGAAAGCAAATAATGCATGCAAAAATTTGATTAGATTCGCTAAACTAGAAAATGAGATTGTGATAGCCAAATTGAGCAAAACCAACCACCCAAAATTACATAAGTAATAAAGTACATACATTCTAAAAATAAAATAAAAAATAAAATGTAGGTACACTGAAAACAGAGATGGATGTTTTAGTTAATAAAGACAAGGGAAAAAAATATTGTAAAAAAAAATATTTTTCCTCAGTATATATTAAGGAGGAAGGCAAGATATATGCAAATGATTGCTGCAAACAAAATTACAGAAAAATTGTGATTTAATTACTCAAGTCAATGTGCTATAGCAACTAAAGAAAGTAATTGTAAACAAAGCTCTGGGGCCTTGCAGTATTCACCAACAGGTACTTAAGGAAATAAGTTTGGTAATAAGTGAACCTCTGCTTTTAATCTTTCAAGATTATTTTCCTTCAGGAATTGTACCGGAGGATTGGAGGAAGGCAGATGTGGTTCTTATATTCAAAAAGGGTTCAAAATCCTTGTTGGAAATTATAGACCTGTGAGCTTACCTTCACTGGCTGGGGAAATATTTGAAGGGCTATTAACGCATAATATTCAGGAATTCATTGGGAAGAACATTGCTATTAGCAAAAATTAGCATGGTTTATGAAACATAGGTAGGTAATGTCAAACTAACTTAATTGCATTATATGAAGATGTAGGCAGAAGTGTGTTGCAGTGGAAAGTTGTCATTAGTGGTACATTTTCAAGCTGGACAAAAGTGATACGTGGTGTACCTCAGGATTCTGTTTTGGGATCGCTTCTATTTAACATATTTATGAATGATCTTGATATAGTAATTGAAAGCCAGGTTTTAGTGTTTGAAGATGACATAAAACTCTGTAAAATAATACAATGTGAGCAGGATATTACATCGCTGTAGAGGGATTTAGATCTAGATTTAGATTTAGACTGGTGGACTGGGCACTCAAATGGCAGATCAAATTTAGTGTAGAAAAATGCAAAGTTACCGGAAGGGAAACTGTGCAATGATCCATTGAATCTTTTATTGGGTATCGCTTATTCCCCTGACCACTGATGAGGGCACTATTTGGGCAGTGAGTGCTCTATCCTGTGATTTATAATATGCAGGAATGCTGTGGTCTCCAGAGCCCAAGGAACACATTTTGTGAGAACAGGACTAACCAGACACATGCCTGGAACTCTGTGCTGGATTGGAGAATACAAATACAAAAAGAGAAGTCCTGCGCTCACTCCCATCACTACTGGGCTGGCAGCAAGGACTACAGTACACATCAGCCCCAATATATATTAAAAACCAAAGAAAAGAAAAAGTTACCTGCACTCTCTCCTTAATCCCTATGTATATTTAGACAAATGGAGGTCATTTAGTTTCTCCAATGGCCATTGGAGGGAATGTCCGCCTGCCAACGGCAAGGCAGACCCCCCTAAGCGGGTCCTAACACTGACCCTTCAGCCTGCTTCCTTGAGCTTCTGGCAAAGATATCTCTAATGAGACAGAGAGGGGTATTTTTTTAATATACACCCCTTTACTTATTAACCCTTAATAGGGAACACATGGGATGGGTAGCAGCATTGTAACCAGGCTGTGTGATACAAAGTAAATACAAATACAAAAAGAGAAGTCCTGCGCTTAAGCAGCAAGGACTACAACACACATCAGCCCCAATATATATTAAAAACCAAAGAAAAGAAAAAGTTACCTGCACTCTCTCCTTAATCCCTATGTATATTTAGACAAATGGAGGTCATTTAGTTTCTCCAATGGCCATTGGAGGGATGCCCGCCTGCCAACGTCAAGGCAGACCCCCCTAAGCGGGTCCTAACACTGACCCTTCAGCCTGCTTCCTTGAGCTTCTGGCAAAGATATCTCTAATTAGACAGAAAGGGGTATTTTTTATATACACCCCTTTACTTATTAACCCTTAATAGGGAACACATGTGATGGGCGGCAGCATTGTAACCAGGCTGTGTGATACAAAGTAAATACAAATACAAAAAGAGAAGAGAAGTACTGTAGTCCTTGCTGCCGGCCCAGTAGTGATTGGAGTGAGTGCAGGACTTCTCTTTTTGTATTTGTATTTACTTTGTATCACACAGCCTGGTTACAATGCTGCCGTCCATCCCATGTGTTCCCTAAATACAAACATATGTCAAAATCATACAAATTGGTCAAGTGGTTCAAAAGATAGATCGTAGTCCTTTGTGACCAAATGAAGCATGGCTTTTCTGCCCAAAACCAGTTCCACAGTCTTCTATCCTGGAGATAATTGGGAAGGCAAAACTCCATTGAACAAATGGCAGCAAAAGACAATAAAATATATAAAAATATATAACTTTGCAGCCATTGTATAAAACAGGTACATTCAACATATCCCCAGATAGCTCAGTTCTGAGCACACATTACTACTGAATGACGCTCAAATCACACACATACAGTTCAATTGCCATGGAGCCGAAGTCTTTCCCATAGTCTTTCATTATACGAATGGGCTCCATGGCATAGCTATCTGGGGTATCACCGCTCAAACAGGGCAAGCACCGAATGACCCAGCTTTCGTGTCTTTGCAGGGGAAAATAAAGCGTTTCCACATGGGGCCATAGTCTAAAGGCAGTAGGCGGGCAACCAGGCTCCTCCAATGCAATGTGGTGAGATTGGTCTCGTCACAATAGGTATGAACAAGCTCCCGGGTGGTCCCTGGTTCGTGCGGTTGTTCGGTAGTCGAACGGAACAATGTTAGAAAAGGAGGGGAATGCAATCTACCGAACAGAATAGCAAAAAGACACGAACAAGGTATTTTATGAGCCTTTTTGCATGGCCCACAGTCCTGAGGCAGGAGGCTGGAAAACAGGCCCCTCCAAGAACACGTGACGAGGCTCAGTTCATCACATTTCTTCCCCCCCAGGGAAGACTAACCAGGTACCTGACCTTCTGTCAGTTGGTACCTAAGTTAGTCGAATAGCCCACCCATAAACAAATACTTGACCTGGTGGCTTCTGGTGTCCAGCTATGCCCTGTATGTCCCAGGTTGCCTAGTGGGTGTCCGTCACCCCGATCTGTCTTGTGCTGGAGTTGTCGGTACTTGGTGGGCATAGGTCAGCAGCGCTCTGCCCCATAGCCAGCATTACAGCTGGGTAGTACAGTGGGTCATCCGGCCCCAAACCACCTGGGCCGGTAAGGCAGAGGCCAGCTGCGCTCTGCCCTGATGCTAGCTTTGCTGCTGGAATGGCCTGCGGTTATTCAGGCCCTGGACAAAGGGAAAAGGGAGGGCAGAGGCCAGCTGCTCTCTGCCCGGATGCCAGTGCTTCTGCTGGGGGATCCTGGGGACAGTCCAGCGCTGTAATAAGAGGACTGGTAGGGCACTCTGCCCTGATGCCAGCTCTTCCGCTGGAATGGGGTCAGTGGGTATTGCCGTTACCTCCACTACCCTCAGGTCCTGGTTCGGCAGCTGCTGCGGAGTGGAGGAATCATCTACCTCCTCACGGTATTCCTCTTGTAGTGGGGAAGAGGGGGCATCTGTCTCCTCTTCTGGTACCTCCGGCTGCCTCTGGGGAGGGGGACCAATTATCGGGCACCCCGACTGGGTACCTCCATTGAAGGATGCTCCTAGCGCTTCCTGAGGACTCCAAGCACTGCAGCAGACACCACAACCACCGAATCGGAGAATCATATGAATGCTCTCAAACATATCAATGCTGTAAACAGCCGAATAGGAAAAACCATACAAATAGGTTTACACTCCTAGCAGTCAAACTGGAACAGCATACAATAAATCCTCCCCCAATAATGAGACAACACTTCACTTTGAGGGTTAAGCAGGAACTCCCTGTACTGGCACATACAGTCTCTTTTATTCCCAATCCACAAACATAGTACAGCCCACAGGGGGATCTGGGTGAACCACATATCCAAAATTCACCAAAATCCGTTCAGTAGTTTGGAAGATACAGTTTAATGCAGATTCCGCAGAACATATACAGATTATATAAAAAATAATTACTGTATAATGTGTCCCCTGTTGTATAGTTTAAAACTACTGCACAATGTCTTTGTGCACCAAATACCGGCAAGATGGCACCGTGTAGAAAAGTCACAACAATGTCTGTGAGTTAAAATGGTGGCCATCCATTGTTCTCACCATGTGCTTCATCCATTGTTCTCACCATGTGCCTCAGATACATGAAATGGTGGCCACCCAGTAACTCCACAGTATGTCCCCAGATGGTTCTTAATCCCTTAAGGACAAAACGTCTGGAATAAAATGGAATCATGACATGTCACACATGTCATGTGTCCTTAAGGGGTTAAAGGGCCAGTAGCAGCATAATACAATACAACATGCCCAAATATTGCATTGAAATGTACAAATTTACCAGGGGCCATAGTCAGCAGATAGGAGGCGGGCAGCCAGGCCTCTCCAATGCCCAGTGGCGAGGCGGGTTCCGCCACAATCCCCTCTCCCAGTATGGTATGCAGCCGCTAAGGAGTAGGACCGTCTGTCCTCCCTCCTGGTACTTCCAGCTGCATATGGGGATCTGGGCTCGCTGCCCAGCATCCCTGTAGGGCCGGTGGAGAGACCTCGGTGTCATCTCCACCTCCCAGTTGTCTCTTCTCCCTGTAGGGTAAGCTGCCACTGAGGAGTCAGACCAACTGTCTTGACTCCCGGTAACGCTGCCTGGTGCTGGGTAGTGGGACCGACTGTCTCCACCCCCAGTGCTGCTTGCTTCTGCTGGTATGAGGGACCTACAATCTTCTCTCCCAGGAACACTGTCTGCTGCTGGGGAGAGAGGCCGGTTGTCTCTTCTCCCATTAAACCACACTACCACTGGGGAGTCGGACCGACTGTCTCGCCTTCTGGGAACGCTGCTTGGTGCTGGGTAGTGGGACCGACTGTCTCCACTCCCAGTGTTGCGGCTGCTGCTGGGATGAGGGACCAACAATCTCCTCTCCCTGTGATGCTCTTTGCTGCTGGGGCGGGTGTATCCCCCACCGGGCCTGTTCTGCTTGGTACTGCAGATCCTCAGTCACGTGTGTCTCGAGTATCCTGACAATCCTTACCGGAACATCAGGGCCAAAAGACCCAGTTGCCATCACATTCCCTGAAGGAACTCCTCCTCGTATGTGAGCGCTGCCAGGGGACTAGCTTGCTCCATCTTCCAAGTTCCTTTAAAGATAGCCCCTATCTTAAAAAGTGGGAGGCACATATACAAACTGTTGTAATTCCTACACCGTTCACCTGATTTGGATGTAAATACCCTCAAATTAAAGCTGAAAGTCTGCAGTTAAAGCACATCTTGTTTCATTTCAAACCCATTGTGTTGGTGTATAGAGCCAAAAAGATTAGAATTGTGTTGATGTCCCAATATTTATGGACCTGACTGTACCTATCCCCTTCACCCTAAAAATAGTGAGGGGGACAATAAAACTAAATCTCTGTAAATAAGAAATAACTTACCATTTGATGTCTTCTTTTCTCTAAAATCTTCTTTTTTCACCCCCAAAAAAGGGCAAATAAAAATCCATAATACCGATCGAACTTTGATAATAAATGTAAAAACCAGAGCGCAAAAAAAAAATTAGATGAAAAAAAGAAATCTGACGCTAAAAAAGTAATCCATCTTCACTAATGGGGGGCATGGTGCAGACTGAGCTCCGCAGGGCAGGGAAAGGCTTATAAAGTTCTTTGGAATTCTACCATGCTGTGTTATTTGACTCGTAACACTGTGATTGGTTGATTGAAAGCAGAGGGCACTAGGTCCACACCCTTATTGTAATTTAGGGCCCCCACACGCCGCTCAGGGGAGGGGGCCAGTGGGAAGGACAATATTTCGCCCCCCCCCCCACATTTTCATTTAGGGCCCCCACCTGTCGTTCAGATGTGGGGACCGGGGGTGGAGGACTATAGGTCCCCCCATTTTCATTTAGTGCCCCCACCTGCCACTCAATGGTGGGGGCTGGGGGGAGGACGATAGGCCCCCCTCATTGTCATTTAGGGCCCCCATCTGCCACTCAGGGGTGGTGGCTCAGTTTAAGAGCCCCCACTCGCGCGGCACGGGTGGGGGCTTAGGAGGGGGGATACTATGTTTTTTTCTTTTGTTTTTAACAGAGAGCAGACACAGGCAGCTCACTGTTTACTAGACATGCCCCTACTTGCAATATTTTCTAATACTAAGTAATTTTTACTTAGTATTAGTGAAGTTGGCTGAAAGACCTTGCTCACGGTGCCTAGAGAGATATCAGCTATTCCTTACTGATGATGCCTAACAAGGTTGAAACGATCATCTGGGGTTGCTGTGTCTCTCATGCAGAGGGAACTTCCTGGCATTTTGGCTCTGGACCACCTGTACAGGTGGGACCAGTCTCATATGCTTCAGATATGTTCTCTCTGTAATGGCACATGATGCGCTAAACCCAGCTTGAGATCTGAGCAGGGACCCACCCAAGGGTAGGCTATTTCAGCTGCTGTCCGTTCTCAGTACACTCTTGCGCCTTGTTTTTTTTCTCTCCATAAGTTTAAAGGGTAATCAAGACGTGGACCCCTTGCTCACGGTGCCTAGAGAGATATCAACTATGCAACACTGATGATGCCTAACAAGGTTGAAATGATCATCTGGGGTTACTGTGTCTCTGATCTCCCTCCCCGCTCCGCAGGCACTGTGCTGACAGCCGGCATGGGAGGGAGTGAGAGAGGACCCAGGAGCTCTTACCTCCAGCTCCTCCGGGTCCTCCTCTCGCGAGATTTGGAGCGTTGCCGCGGTAACCACGGCAACGCTCCAAATCTCACGAGAGTGAACTCTAGCCCTGTAGAAAACCCACCCACCAATTGAGAAAGCCGGGTGAGATCGGCGAAACGCGTTTTGGACAACTACCAGGATAGTGTATGTATTTTAAATAGTTTTAAATGTTCGTATGAATAAATCTTTATTGAGTTACATGCATCTGGTATATCTTCTATCCTGCTGAAAGGGGGAAAGAGTCATCCCTAAAAAGGACTCACTGGCCATTACACTTAGAGCCAGGTTACGGGCTCTTACTCAGGTGAGAAGAATACCTCCACCTTTATTTCTGATACCAAAAGTTATAAGGATTTCAACACCAGGGCGAATTTTCCCTGTTTTCTTTTTGTTCTTTCTTGAGGAACATACAACAAACGGATCGAATACTACCCAGATACCTTACATACCCTTAAGAAATTGCTGGGGAGTAAGTGATTAATTACTAAGCGCTACACACTCTCACTATCACATATTGGTTGTGTATATAGTGGATTTATTGTACGGGATGCTGGCCATAGACAATGTAAAAAGGGCTTTTGCTGGAAGAATCATGAGTGGTGTTATTCCGAGCAAATTCAGCCCAAGGAAGCAGGTCAGACCAATTGTCCTGATGGTGAGACACAAAACAACGGAGGTACTGCTCCAGAGACTGGTTGGCACGTTCAGCAGCTCCATTAGACTGGGGATGGTAAGCGGAAGAAAATGAGAGAGAAATACCCATTTCCGAACAAAAGGCTTTCCAGAACCTGGAAATAAATTGGCTACCCCTATTGGATACAATAGATACGGGAATACCATGTAACCGAAATACTTCTCTAGCGAAGATAAGAGCCAGTTCCTTGGATGTGGGCAACTTGCGAAGAGACACAAAGTGAGCCATTTTGGAAAACCGATCTACTATCATTAGGATGACTGTGTTACCATTCGAGGGGGGTAATTCAACAATAAAATCCATTGATAGATTAGACCAAGGTCTCTCGGGAACGGGTAACGGATGCAACAGCCCACAAGGAACTCTACGAGAGGATTTCATACAGGCACAAGTAGTACAAGCACTTATATAGTCAGTGACATCCTTACATAAGGAATCCCACCAAAAATACCGAGAAACAGCTGACACCGTTTTGGAAATACCAGGATGTCCAGCAGTCTTAGTATCATGATATAGTGACAGAATATCCTGTCTCTCGGGAACGTCAACGAACAATTTATCATTAGGCCTCTCGCTAGGTGCCATGCTTTGTTTCGCTTGTATGGCCTGCAAGAGGGACGAGGAAATAGACAATATAGTAGTTGCTATTATCCTGTCTGGGGGAATGACAGGAGTAACATCAATCTCCTGTTTGTCAATAGTTTCAAACTGTCTGGACAGAGCGTCCGCTTTAGTGTTCCGATCACCTGGCCTATAGGTGATTATATAATTGAAATGAGACAAGAACAGTGACCACCTAGTCTGCCTGGAAGACAATCTTTTAGCTTCGCTAAGGTAGGATAGGTTCTTATGATCCGTAAATATGAGGATGGGATCCTTAGTGCCTTCTAACAAATGTCTCCATTGTTTGAGTGCTAAAATGATAGCAAGGAGTTCGCGATTACCCACATCATAATTCTTTTCTGCTTTGGACATTTGTTTAGAAAAGAAGCCACAAGGATGCAATGGCTTGTCAGGAGACTCTCTTTGGGATAAGACAGCACCTACCCCTATATCGGAAGCATCAACCTCAAGTATATAGGGCAATGAGGGAACAGGATGCTGTAAAATAGGTGCAGAGGCGAACATAGTCTTAAGAAAGTCAAAAGCCTGAAGTGCCTCGGTAGACCAGGCACGTGAATCGCCATCCTTTTTTGTCATACGAGTAATAGGTGCTACAATAGACGAAAAACCTTTGATAAAACGTCTATAATAATTAGAGAAACACAGAAATCGCTGGATGGCTTTCAGACCTTGCGGCAGAGGCCATTCTATGACAGCAGCGAGCTTCCGGGGATCCCTACGAAAACCCTTAGCGGAAATCAAATACCCCAAAAACTGGACTTCAGATTGGTCGAAAAGACATTTTTCTAGTTTACAATAAAGGCCATTAGCAAGAAGGGTCTTTAGAACTGTCGTAACATGTCTGTGATGAGTGTGTAGATCTGTAGACTATATTAAAATGTCGTCCAAGTACACAATAACAAACGAGTGAATAAAGTCTCTTAAGACATCATTAATACATTCTTGGAATACGGCTGGGGCATTGCAAAGCCCAAATGGCATGACAGTATACTCGTAATGACCTGACCTAGTGTTGAATGCTGTCTTCCATTAGTGGTCCTTTTTTATACGTATTAAATTGTATGCTCCTCTAAGGTCTAGTTTGGTGAATATCGTAGCATGTTTGAGCCTGTCAAATAATTCTGTTATTAATGGTATAGGGTAAGCGTTTTTGATGGTGATTTTATTTAGACCTCTATAATCAATACAAGGTCTTAAATCACCTTCTTTCTTTGATACAAAGAAGAACCCCGCTCCAGCCAGAGAAGAGGATCTCCTAATAAATCCCTTTTCTAATGATTCCTTAATGTATTCCTCCATGACACGGTTTTCTTGAACCGATAAAGGGTACACCCTGCCCTTAGGAGGTATAGTGCCAGGCAACAAGTCTATAGCACAATCGTAGGGTCTGTGAGGCGGTAATTTGTCAGCCTCTCTTTTATCAAAGACAGTCTTTAAAGATAAATACTGAGAGGGTATAGCCGTAGACAAAGGTGGAATGGTAGGAACATTAATAGAATTCACAGGCGTGACTTCAATAGTACATGACTCGTGGCAGGCTTCACTCCATGATTTTATCTGCCCTGTCTCCCAGTCAAAAATGGGATTGTGGGCACGTAACCATGGATACCCTAACACTAATTGTGAAGAGGGAGAGGTGATGACCTGGAACCGAATGGTTTCATAGTGTAAAACCCCTGTGTACATGTGTAACGGTGCCGTCTCATGTGTAACAACTGGAGATATCAATGGTCTACCATCTATGGCCTCAACGGCCAAGGGTATCTCCTTCTCCCTGATGGGAATGTTGTTTTTCTTTACAAAACCAGAGTCTATAAAATTCTCAGCTGCCCCAGAGTCAACCAGAGCGCATATATTTTCAACTATACAACTCTCTCCCATATGTAAAGAAACAGGGAGAAGCAGTCGGTTAGGAGGCAATGTAGGAGACTTAGAAATCACACCCAAGGCCAGTCCCCTATAAGGTCTTAGGTGCGAGAGTTTTCCGGGAGCAAAGGACATTCCTTTACCATATGGTCTCTCCTACCACAATATAGGCAGAGTCCCTCCCTTCTCCTATGTAATTTTTCATTATCAGAGAGTTTGGCAACCCCTAATTGCATAGGTTCTTTAACACTCTCCGGTATAGTAACTCTGGGGTGAATAGGAGTAACAAAACGTCTATTCCTGTTCTTGGTATAGAGCCTGTCACGAATCCTATTATCTATATCAATGAGGTAGTCAATAAGGTCCTCTAAGGCAATAGGAAGCTCCTTAGCTGCTACCTCATCCAATATAGAGTCTGATAAGCCCTCCATGAAGGCAGTAGTTAACCCATTGTTGGTCCAATCTACCTGTGAGGCAAGGGTACGGAACTGAATAGCGTAATCAGCCACAGACCTAGAACCCTGTTTAACTCTCATTAATGCTCTTGCGGCATTCTTAGACCTTTTCATAGTGTCAAAAGTCCTGCGAAAAGCTGTAAGAAAACTGTGAAAATCATGCACCATAGGTCCATTAGCTTCCCAAATAGGATTTGCCCACTCAAGTGCTTTGTCGGTAAGTTGGTGCATAAAGAACCCAACTTTAGACCTCTCTGTGGGAAATGAACGTGGATACATCTCAAAGTGAAATTCTATTTGGTTAATGAACTCTCTGCATGTCTTAGAATCCCCTCCATACCTAGGAGGAGGTGTTAAATGGGCCGAAGTATTAGGCAAAGTAGATACTTCAGGAAGCAGGGGTGTAGGAGGGTTAGGTGTGGTTGCTGGAATGGTTCTAGCTAAGAGCGTCTGGAGAGCCTGAGCTATCTGATCCATACGGTGATCCTGCTCTATAAATCTAGCCTCATCGGACGCCATCTGTTGAGCTAAATCTGCGGGGTCCATGGCCCTATCGTAATGTAACGAGAATATACCCCTACACGCAGGATCCAGCTAAACAGAAGACAGCACAGAGGAGAGATACGTCTACCGGACCTTAGAGTGGGCGGACTCAACGTATATAGGAGAAGTACAGAGTCAGGAACGATCCGAGGTCAAGGGCACAAAGAGACAGCGTAAACAAGAACTAGCCGGGGTCTGGTACACAGGAATCAGCAAGCCGGCAAACAGAACAGACAAGGATAAAGCGAAAACGAAGTCAGAATACAAAGCCAAGGTCAAATACGGAGGAACACAACTGAACACAACAAGCGCTAAAGGGAACTGTAGAAGAAACCACGATAGGGCAAGGAACTAAGGGAAAAGGGTAAGTATAAGTAGCCTCCAAACTAATGTGATTGGCTCCTGTCACTTCCACACCCCCAAAAGGTAAGTGTATGGGGTGATTGGCATGACAGGAGCCAATGGGAGCCTTTTTGCAATTTAGGCTCCCACTGTCTCTTTAAGAGCGCTCCCGAGACTCGCGGCGCGCTCTTAGCTTCAGGAGGGACACGTGACCGCATCTCGCGGTCACTGCCCGTCTTCCTGTTAGGAGAGTCGGATGAGCCGCGCGCGGCTCGTGCAGCCGCAGGACCGCGCGCGGCTTGAAGAGAGGACCGCGGCCGGCCCCCGGATAAGGTAAGTAACGCTACACTTATATATATATTTTATTGTGTATATATATATATATATATATACTTTGTATTTTAAATACTTTTGGAATAAAATACTTTTAACCACATACCTGCCTTGGACTTTTGGAGCACTACTGCAAGCTACCAGTCCCAAGTTCCTGTGGATGTATACATTTTACCAACAATGGATATCTCCAGGATGAGATGAAAAGCGCTATAAGTCTAGAGCCAACTTTAAATGGGCTCTGAAGACATCATTAATACATTCTTGGAATACGGCTGGGGCATTGCAAAGCCCAAATGGCATGACAGTATACTCGTAATGACCTGACCTAGTGTTGAATGCTGTCTTCCATTAGTGGTCCTTTTTTATACGTATTAAATTGTATGCTCCTCTAAGGTCTAGTTTGGTGAATATCGTAGCATGTTTGAGCCTGTCAAATAATTCTGTTATTAATGGTATAGGGTAAGCGTTTTTGATGGTGATTTTATTTAGACCTCTATAATCAATACAAGGTCTTAAATCACCTTCTTTCTTTGATACAAAGAAGAACCCCGCTCCAGCCAGAGAAGAGGATCTCCTAATAAATCCCTTTTCTAATGATTCCTTAATGTATTCCTCCATGACACGGTTTTCTTGAACCGATAAAGGGTACACCCTGCCCTTAGGAGGTATAGTGCCAGGCAACAAGTCTATAGCACAATCGTAGGGTCTGTGAGGCGGTAATTTGTCAGCCTCTCTTTTATCAAAGACAGTCTTTAAAGATAAATACTGAGAGGGTATAGCCGTAGACAAAGGTGGAATGGTAGGAACATTAATAGAATTCACAGGCGTGACTTCAATAGTACATGACTCGTGGCAGGCTTCACTCCATGATTTTATCTGCCCTGTCTCCCAGTCAAAAATGGGATTGTGGGCACGTAACCATGGATACCCTAACACTAATTGTGAAGAGGGAGAGGTGATGACCTGGAACCGAATGGTTTCATAGTGTAAAACCCCTGTGTACATGTGTAACGGTGCCGTCTCATGTGTAACAACTGGAGATATCAATGGTCTACCATCTATGGCCTCAACGGCCAAGGGTATCTCCTTCTCCCTGATGGGAATGTTGTTTTTCTTTACAAAACCAGAGTCTATAAAATTCTCAGCTGCCCCAGAGTCAACCAGAGCGCATATATTTTCAACTATACAACTCTCTCCCATATGTAAAGAAACAGGGAGAAGCAGTCGGTTAGGAGGCAATGTAGGAGACTTAGAAATCACACCCAAGGCCAGTCCCCTATAAGGTCTTAGGTGCGAGAGTTTTCCGGGAGCAAAGGACATTCCTTTACCATATGGTCTCTCCTACCACAATATAGGCAGAGTCCCTCCCTTCTCCTATGTAATTTTTCATTATCAGAGAGTTTGGCAACCCCTAATTGCATAGGTTCTTTAACACTCTCCGGTATAGTAACTCTGGGGTGAATAGGAGTAACAAAACGTCTATTCCTGTTCTTGGTATAGAGCCTGTCACGAATCCTATTATCTATATCAATGAGGTAGTCAATAAGGTCCTCTAAGGCAATAGGAAGCTCCTTAGCTGCTACCTCATCCAATATAGAGTCTGATAAGCCCTCCATGAAGGCAGTAGTTAACCCATTGTTGGTCCAATCTACCTGTGAGGCAAGGGTACGGAACTGAATAGCGTAATCAGCCACAGACCTAGAACCCTGTTTAACTCTCATTAATGCTCTTGCGGCATTCTTAGACCTTTTCATAGTGTCAAAAGTCCTGCGAAAAGCTGTAAGAAAACTGTGAAAATCATGCACCATAGGTCCATTAGCTTCCCAAATAGGATTTGCCCACTCAAGTGCTTTGTCGGTAAGTTGGTGCATAAAGAACCCAACTTTAGACCTCTCTGTGGGAAATGAACGTGGATACATCTCAAAGTGAAATTCTATTTGGTTAATGAACTCTCTGCATGTCTTAGAATCCCCTCCATACCTAGGAGGAGGTGTTAAATGGGCCGAAGTATTAGGCAAAGTAGATACTTCAGGAAGCAGGGGTGTAGGAGGGTTAGGTGTGGTTGCTGGAATGGTTCTAGCTAAGAGCGTCTGGAGAGCCTGAGCTATCTGATCCATACGGTGATCCTGCTCTATAAATCTAGCCTCATCGGACGCCATCTGTTGAGCTAAATCTGCGGGGTCCATGGCCCTATCGTAATGTAACGAGAATATACCCCTACACGCAGGATCCAGCTAAACAGAAGACAGCACAGAGGAGAGATACGTCTACCGGACCTTAGAGTGGGCGGACTCAACGTATATAGGAGAAGTACAGAGTCAGGAACGATCCGAGGTCAAGGGCACAAAGAGACAGCGTAAACAAGAACTAGCCGGGGTCTGGTACACAGGAATCAGCAAGCCGGCAAACAGAACAGACAAGGATAAAGCGAAAACGAAGTCAGAATACAAAGCCAAGGTCAAATACGGAGGAACACAACTGAACACAACAAGCGCTAAAGGGAACTGTAGAAGAAACCACGATAGGGCAAGGAACTAAGGGAAAAGGGTAAGTATAAGTAGCCTCCAAACTAATGTGATTGGCTCCTGTCACTTCCACACCCCCAAAAGGTAAGTGTATGGGGTGATTGGCATGACAGGAGCCAATGGGAGCCTTTTTGCAATTTAGGCTCCCACTGTCTCTTTAAGAGCGCTCCCGAGACTCGCGGCGCGCTCTTAGCTTCAGGAGGGACACGTGACCGCATCTCGCGGTCACTGCCCGTCTTCCTGTTAGGAGAGTCGGATGAGCCGCGCGCGGCTCGTGCAGCCGCAGGACCGCGCGCGGCTTGAAGAGAGGACCGCGGCCGGCCCCCGGATAAGGTAAGTAACGCTACACTTATATATATATTTTATTGTGTATATATATATATATATATATACTTTGTATTTTAAATACTTTTGGAATAAAATACTTTTAACCACATACCTGCCTTGGACTTTTGGAGCACTACTG
Source organism: Pelobates fuscus (assembly GCF_036172605.1). Taxonomy (NCBI): domain Eukaryota; kingdom Metazoa; phylum Chordata; class Amphibia; order Anura; family Pelobatidae; genus Pelobates; species Pelobates fuscus. Next base: position 482,947,573 of record NC_086317.1, read on the forward strand.
CAAGCTACCAGTCCCAAGTTCCTGTGGATGTATACATTTTACCAACAATGGATATCTCCAGGATGAGATGAAAAGCGCTATAAGTCTAGAGCCAACTTTAAATGGGCTCTGAAAATTGTGAGTTTGATGATATACACTGCTTTTAAAACATTATTTGTCTTTTACAGTTTACACTATGTGTATTTTATTTACCTGTATATAGGTGATACATACTATTTGTAGTGTGAACATACAAGAATACCCTGTGTATAAGGTAAAACTCACATCTGTTTTTTCTGTGTGTGCAAATCACCTTATTTCTCAGATTTTATCACATTTTAGTGTAAGTGGTTTTTAGCTGCACCGGATTTATTTAGATTAGCGCCTGTAGCGGAACGCAGTAAGCCTGTCCTGCAATATGCCTGTGTGACTATATTCGTTATAAGTTGGCCTGTGTTGAATTGCTATTCGTCTATTTAAAGTGTGAATTGTATGTTATTCGGTAGTTTCCATCCGTACTATATGCTTATGGAAACTACCGAACGGAGGGACCACCCCGGAGAGAAGTGTGCCAGCAATTAAGGTTCACATTCTTTCCAAACCGCAAGTTAACCGGCTCATTAACATTGTATCTGGGTGGCCGCCATTCGGCATGCGTACACGTGGCGGCGGCCATCTTACGCATGAAAATCTCAGCGGTGTTTTGTCGTCGAGTGTCTGGAACTCAAATCGGACACTCAAACAACCAAACACCGCTGAGACCTCCAGAGCTCCGTAACTGCCGAACGGAGAGACCTAACGAATCCCCATTCGGTAGTTACAAAATACCGAATGAGGGAATCACTATCTAGGTGAATTAAAGTATGGATGGCAATTAGAAATGTCTGTTTTAACTGCCGAACGGAGACCGACCGCAGGGCCCATTCTCATGGAACCCTTTTCGGATACCAACTCGTGTGCGGTCGGTCAAACTTCACCTTCCTGTAACTGCCGAACCACTGGTCCGATCTGGGTGAATTTTGGATATTATATTCACCCAGATCAGGGCTACCTAGTGGTACCCTAATATTAAGGATATGTGATGGTTTAGGGGTACATCCAAGTTTGGGGTAAAGCACTGTACAAGTTAAGGGGATTATGACTCACTCTGAGGGGAGGAGATGTGTGGGAGGTAACAAGCACTGTATTGGTTACTGTCATAATTACTGTAGTTCCCTCCCTTGCATGGGAGCAGGCTTTATAAGAAACCTTGGAATAAACGATTGTCAGTTCTACTCCTGAAACTGTGTGTCGTCCAGTTATTGGGAGTGCTGTGGGGATTTTGCTGTACCTTTTTACCTGCTGGAAACTCTGCTGTGGATTTACTAATGACTTGTTCCTGAGCCTTCCTTGGATCTAAAGTGGAGAATAGCTGCGAGAAATCAGCTCTCCGCTACAGCGCCATTTGTGTCCTTTTTCTGTTTTAGATTTTGCATCCAAAACATGTCCATGTGAAACAACTAAACTTAGTGTGAGGTATTTTTTTCTTCATAATTCCAGAGGACAAGGGACTAGTCATTAACTTGGGTATAGATGCCTCTAACAAATCATTAGGATCCAATGCCCCTTATCTCATGTCTTCCCCGGCTATTACCTTTACATGGCAAGTGTTGTGTTCCACACCCTGTATTTCTGATCTTTTTTATTTCTCCAGTTTTCTTTGTTTGTTGTTTAAATTTATTTATCATGTTTATATTGGTTTTCACAACAATACAAAACAAACAAACAAAAAATCAGATTAACGTACGTACATTACCATTGTTCTTTATCAAATTTGATGATCAAATCTCAGTGCAAATATGTAAGAGGACGTACAAATCTCTTTGGTTTCTGCATGAGATATCATATTTTTATACTACAAAACAATGTGTCCATCTAGTGCAGTGTGTATTATATACAGAGACAACATAAAAAACATCTAGGGCAATTTGACATGGGGATTCTCCCCCTATCTTTCAATAGGTTCCATAGGTTCAATAGGTTAGAAACAAAGAAAAAAAATAATTAAATGTATCAGGACATCTTCCGGGATACTTCTTCAGCCATTTATTCCATTTTCTTTTTAAAAAGGAACCAATTATGTCTGGCATTGTAGTATCCCTTTTCCATCATGCATTGATAAGCTATCTCAGTTTGAATCTTAGACCAGGCAAGAACTTCTCTACCCTTCCAGTTTCTGGCCATTATCAGCTTCCCCGATGTCATAATATGAACAGATATTTCTATCTGGTGGAAGTAGTTGTTGCAGATCAAAATGGAACAACGATATTTCTGGTTTCACCAGGATTAAAAATCAGAGATTAAAGCAAAAGCTCTCACCCACACATTATTCATTTTTTTCACAAGACCATCACATATGTAATAAATGTTTTTTTTTATTTATGAACACAAGTTCATGTAGAAAATAACTAGTTCTCTCTCGCCTTGACTACTGCAATCCCCTTCTCAATGGTCTTACGTATTCCCAGATTGCACCGCTGCAATCTATAATGAATGCGGCGTCGAGGCTTATTTTACTGTCCGCTCGCATCTCCCACGCCTCCCCGCAATGTCAGTCCCAATGTCAGTCCCATGGACCCAGGCAAACAGGGGAGATAGACAAACTATCTCCCCACCGCCGGGTTCCTCTCGCGAGGTCGGAGCGCTGCCGTGGTTGCTATGCCGTGGTTGCAGTGTGGAGTGAACTCTACCAGGAACTACAGGGTAGAGTTCACTCCACACTGGACCACCAGGGATTTCCCACCTGTCCTCCAGGATCGGCAGCAAGGTCCCCCCTCCCAGACAAAGGTAAGAAGGGAGGGGGGACATAAATATTATAATAATTAAAAAAAATAAAAAAACACACATACATATTTTTTTAGTTTTACTCCACATCACACTACACCCCCAAACACCACACAGCACCCCTCACATGCACACACTACACCCCAAACACCCCACTGCACCCCTCACATGCACACACTAAACCCCAAACATCACACTACACCCCAAACACCCCACTGCACCCCTCACATACACACACTAAACCCCAAACATCACACTACACCCCAAACACCCCACTGCACCCCTCACATGCACACACTACACCCCAAACATCACACTACACCCCAAATCCCCCAACTGCACTATACACATGAACACACTACACTCCAAACACCCCACTGCACCCCTCAAATGCACACACTACACCCCAAACATCACACTACACCCCAAACACCACACAGCACCCCTCACACAAACACACACCGCACCCCAAACACCACAAAGCACCCCAAACACCACAGAGCACCCCTTACTGTCGGGATCCCGTGGGCGGCTGCAAGGGGAGGCTGCACTCCGCTCGCAGTACTCACCCTCCAGCCGTCCGCGGTCCCCTCCTCCATGTGGGCTCAGCGAGCGGCATCCCTCCAGCCTCGGATGCCGCCCGCGTCTTCCTCCACGTCCCCCAGTGGCAGCATTCATGACGCTGCACGCTGGGAGACCGCCCAATATATGACACGCCGGGGTCAGTCACCTGACCCGGCGTTAAAGGCACAGTGCCTCAATCACAGTGGGAGGTTTAGATATCTCCCACGTGTGAATGTTAATTCTGATTGGAAATTATCCAATCAGAATTAACCTTATGGTTTTAATACTTACTTTTCCTGTTCCTCCCTGCCCTGTTGTGGTCTTTGATTGCTAGTATTGCTACTAAAACTTGTGTTTCTGGTTACGTACTCTCTGGCTTGTTAATCTGACTTTGTGACTTTCTCCTACCCTTTGACCTCGGCTTGTTTCTCGTTATTCTGTCTTCTGGTTCCCCTTACTTGGCTTGTCTCCTGACTATTCTCTGTGTGCTTAGCCCGGCCACTCTAAGGTCCGGTACTGCACCTTTTCTGTGTGTGTGTGTGTGTTAGCGTGTTGGGTTCCCCGAATTGTGACATTACAACAGGGCCTTAATGGAATCTGCTGACATACCACAGCTCCTAGTTAATCAGGAGGCGAGAATGGATGGCTTGGACCACCGTATGGATCAGTTTGCTCAAGCTTTGCAAACCATACTGGCTCGTACTGCACACTTGCAGCCTGCCATTTAGGAGGCTGCTGCTGCTGTGCCCGAACCCATTCCCACTCCAGTACCCGTTCCTGCTCATGTAGTACATATGACGCCGCCACAGCGCTACAGCGGTGACCCAGCATTGTGTTGTGGTTTCCTCAACCAAATTGACATCCATTTGGTGATGAATCCACGTTCCTATCCCACTGACAGATCTAAAATCGCCTTTTTGATAAACCACTTGTCCGGGAGAGATTTAGCATGGGCCAAACCCATGTTGGAGAATACGTCTCCTATGTCCTTTGCAGATTTTCTGACAGCTTTCAAACGCACGTTTGATCAACCTGGTAGGGTTGCTTCTGCTGGCAAAGCTCTGCTTAGGGTCCAACAGGATAACAGATCTGTAGCGGATTACACTATCGAATTCCGCACTCTACCGGCGAAGTGGTTTGGAATAATGACGCCCTCGTAACAGCCTTTCAGGAGGGTTTGGCCGCTTATATACTGGATGAAATAGCATCCAGGGAATTACCTGTTCTTCTAGATGATTTTATAGACTATATGATTCTTATCGATAACCGTATTAGAGAGAGTCAAAGACAGCTGGATACACGGTTGTTACCTGCTCTACCCAGTACTGCACTACTAGCGTTACCCGCTCCTAGGCAACCATCCCCTGAACCCATGCAATTGGGTTAACTGAGGCCGAAAGAGCGTACTGTAGAAGGGAGGGGTTATGCCTTTATTGTGGGAAGAGGGGGCACCACTGTAATGCCTGCCCTAAAGTACAGGGAAACTGCAGCACCTAAGGCCTAGAGAGGGGTCGGCCTAGGGTGTTATGACTTTGTCCCCTCATGTGTCCATCTCCAGACAGTTTATTACGGTTTCTCTTTTGGTCAATAAAACCACTATAACAACCAAAGCCTTGATCGATTCAGGTGCGGCAGACAATCTTATGGATGAGAACTTTGCCAAAACCGCAGCCCTGACTTTGATCCGAAAGGCCACACCCTTGGCCGTTGAGGCCATAGATGGTAGACCACTTGTGAAACCTCTGGTGACCCATGAAACCCAGGAAATAGTTATGTCTGTGGGTGTTTTGCACAAGGAAAGGTTAACCTTCCAAATTATTGACTCTCCTACTGCCTCCATCGTTCTGGGTTTTCCCTGGTTAGTTAAACACAACCCTGTACTTGATTGTGGTTGTTTAGACATACTCTCCTGGGGGGAATCTTGTCAACAAGACTGTGTGGCTCATGTACGTCCTGTTTGTTTACTAAACGTGCTCACGGCTAAACCACTTTCGGTTTCTGTCCCTTCTGTATATGCAGACCTTGCCTTGGTTTTTGAAAAAAGGGAGGCAGATAAGCTACCTCCACATCGTGAATATAACTGTGCCATTAACCTGTTACCGTGTACTATGCCTCCTAGGGGCAAGGTCTACCCTCTTTCTGAGAAAGAAAACCAGATCATGGAGGAGTACATACGGGAATCCCTAAGTAAAGGTTTTATTAGAAGGTCCTCCTCCCCTGCTGGTGCTGGTTTCTTCTTTGTGGCAAAGAAGGAGGGCGATTTGAGGCCATGTATAGACTACAGGGGTCTGAACAATATTACGATTAAAAACGCCTACCCTATCCCCCTCATCACTGAGTTGTTTGATCGTGTTAAATGTTCTAAGTACTTCACCAAATTAGACCTCAGGGGGGCTTATAACCTTGTCCGTATAAAGGAGAATGACGAGTGGAAGACAGCGTTCAATACCCGCTGTGGGCATTACGAATATCTGGTCATGCCTTTTGGACTGTGTAATGCTCCTGCTGTGTTTCAGGATCTCATAAATGATGTCCTTAGGGATCTATTGCATGTCTGTGCCATGGTGTACCTTGACGACATACTTGTGTATTCTCCTGATTTGAAGTCACACCAAAACCATGTTAGGATGGTGCTCAAAAAGTTGTTACAGAACGGTCTCTATTGTAAGTTAGAAAAATGTTTATTCGATCAGACCTCTGTGCAATTCCATGGATATATAATTACTGAACAGGGTTTCAGTATGGATCCTGCTAAATTGGAAGCCATACTGTCCTGGCCACTTCCCCAAGGACTGAAGGCTATCCAGCGTTTTATAGGATTTGCCAACTATTAAAGGAAATTTATAAAAAACTTTTCACCACTTATCTCTCCTATAACGAAGCTGACAAAAAAAGGTCTACACCCTAGGGTTTGGACTCCTGAAGCCCTTAAGGCCTTCAAAATTCTCAAGAAGGCATTTGCCTCTGCTCCAGTGCTGCACCACCCTAATCCTTCTCTTCCCTTTGTTATGGAAGTAGATGCTTCTGAGTTGGGTGTGGGAGCAGTACTGTCACAGAGGTTGTCGTATGCCTCTATCTATACCCAAGAAACCATGGACCCACTTATCCATGGATTTCATTGTAGACCTTCCTCTTTATGATGGTCAGACAGTGATATTGACTGTGACGGATAGGTTCTCCAAAATGGCGCACTTTATTCCGCTTAAGAAACTGCATTCTGCGGTTCAGCTAGCTCAGGTGTTTGCCAAAGAAGTGTTTCGCTTGCATGGGGTACCTCAGGATATCGTATCTGACAGGGGCCCTCAATTCGTCTCTCTGTTTTGGAGGGGCTTTTGTGCTGAGATGGGGGTCTCCTTGTCGTTCACTTCCTCCTATCACCCACAATCTAATGGTGCGGCAGAACGTGCTAATCAGTCTGTGGAATTGTATTTGCGCTGCTTCACTAATGCGCACCTAGACGACTGGTCCCGCCTCCTTCCGTGGGCTGAATTTGCCAGGAATACGGTGTCTCATTCGTCTACTGGCTTATGTCCTTTTGAGGTTGCTTATGGGTTTCAGCCTTCTGTCCTTCCCGGTGCGTTCTCGGACAAGGGAATGCCCGCCTTGGACCAGCACCTCGCCTCTTTGCGGAAGATGTGGGATCAGGTCCATGTTGCGCTGTCTCGTTCAGCAGCTGCTCAGAAGAAGTTTGCTGATCACCGTAGGGTTGCGGCCCCTTCTTATGTTCCGGGTGATAGGGTATGGTTGTCCTCCAAGAACCTCCGTCTCAAGGTTCCCTCGATGAAATTTGCTCCCAGATTTCTTGGTCCCTACAAGGTGTTATGTAAGGATGTAAGGTTAACCCCGTTTCCTACTCCCTTGACCTGCCTCCTTCCATGCGTATTCCGAACACGTTTCACATCTTGCTTTTGAAGCCCTTGCTGTGTAACCGGTTCTCTCGTCCCCTCGTGTGGCCCGTTTTCCCTCGCGCTGTCTCTAGTGACATGTACGAGGTGGCTTCCCTTCTCGACTCTCGTGTTTCTAGGGGTCGGCTGCAATATCTGGTGGATTGGAAGGGGTACGGCCCTGAGGAGCGCCTTGGGTTTCGAGCTCTGATCTGCACGCTCCCTCTTTGGTCCGCTCCTTTCATGCCCGGTTTCCTTTGAAGCCTTCTGCTTCCCACCCTCCGGGTGGTCTTCGAGGGGGGGTAATGTCGGGATCCCGCAGGCGGATGCGAGGAGAGGCTGCACTCCGCTCGCAGTACTCCCCTCCTCCACATGGGCTCAGCGAGCGGCATCCCTCCAGCCCCGGATGCCGCCCGCGTCTTCCTCCACGACCTCCAGCGACAGCATTCATGACGCTGCACGCTGGGAGACCACCCAATATATGACACGCCGGGGTCAGTCACCTGACCCGGCGTTAAAGGCACAGTGCCTCAATCACAGTGGGAGGTTTAGATATCTCCCACGTGTGATTGTTAATTCTGATTAGAAATTATCCAATCAGAATTAACCTTATGGTTTTAATACTTACCTTTCCTGTTCCTCCCTGCCCTGTTGTGGTCTTTGCTTGCTAGTATTGCTACTAAAACTTGTGTTTCTGGTTACGTACTCTCTGGCTTGTTAATCTGACTTTGTGACTTTCTCCTACCCTTTGACCTCGGCTTGTTTCTCGTTATTCTGTCTTCTGGTTCCCCTTACTCGGCTTGTCTCCTGACTATTCTCTGTGTGCTTAGCCGGGCCACTCTAAGGTCCGGTACTGCACCTTTTCTGTGTGTGTGTTTGTGTGTTAGCGTGTTGGGTTCCCCGAATAGTGAAATTTACACACATACACCACACAGCACCGCAAACACCACAGAGCACCTATCACACTCACACACCACAAACACCACAGAGCACCCCATGCAGCACCCCAAACACACAGTGCACCCTCACACAAACACACAGTGCACCCTTCACACACTGTGCACCCTCACACAAACACATAGTGCACCCTTCACACACAGTGCACCCTCACACAAACACTCAGTGCACCCTTCACACACACTGCACCCTCACACAAACACACAGTGCACCCTTCACACACACTGTACCCCATACACCACACACACAGCACCCCAAACACACACTGCACCCCTCACACACACACACACACAGTGCACCCTTCACACACCCTGCACCCTCCACACACCACACACACTGCACCCTAAACACCACACAGCACCCCAACACACACTGCACCCCTCACACACATACACTGCATCACTCACACATCCTGCACTCTTCACACACACAGTGCACCCTTCACACACACAGTGCACCCTTTACATACACACACTGCACACCTTGCACACATTACATTCTAGACACACACTACATCTCTTATACATGCACACTACATCCCATACATAACTATGAATCATCTACACACCTACACACTAGAATCCCTATACACATACAGAATCCTCTACACACACGCACACACACACACACACACTAAATCTCCTATGCACACTCTGGGTTCTCCACACACACTAGATCCCCTGCGCACACAATAGATCCCCTATAGGCACACAATGCACCACCTACACACAGTAAATTAAAGACATACGCACTCTGGGTCCCCTATGAACACACTAGATCTCCTGTAAGCAAAAACACACTACTTTCCATAAACACACACACTTTACAACCCCTACACACTACATAATCTATACACACATACACTACAGCCCCTATGCACACACTCGCTACATCACATATACTCACACTCTCTACAGCCCCTAGCCATACATATTACACCACAAACACAAAACAAATTAAACCGACATTTACACAAAACACCACACCACAATGAACTGACTCTACACACACTCAATCCCACAAGCAGGATCTAAACACATGTACAATACACTTTCCTTACACTATTGTCCTGTGGTATCCTACAAGAAAAATGTCACAAGCAAACAGCACAAGCATCTTAATAAATTTGCTTGCCCTGCATAGAACAAATACAGGGCTTTTGTTTCATGAAAGAGCTCTTCAGCAGGGCTCTGCGCATTTAACCAACCTGCTCACTTTAAGAGGGGGCGTGCTTGTCATAGGAGATGACAAAACACCCCCTTCTCTGCCCCGCCCCCTTCTCAGTGGGCCACTGTGATTCAAAAATGCCCGGGCCGATTTTTTTCCCCAGTCCGGCCCTGCTTGGAGGCATTGAGGTGGTGGGAGAGACACAGGGACGGGAAGGGGGAAAGACATGTAAAGAGGAGGGGGAGAGACAGGGGAAGTGGGAGAGACACATAAAGGGGAAGTGTGAGAGACACATGAAGGGGAGTGGGTGATGAGAGAGAGATACATGGAGGGCAGTGCCAGCCTTAGGGGTGTGCGAGATGTGCGGCCGCACAAGGTGCCATGGACCAGTGGGCGCCCTGCGGCCGACACAGCTCACACATGGCCGGACGGAATTTTCAAAAAAAATTACAAAATTGTGACGGGGCGGGGCATCTGTGAAGATTTTTCACACAGGGCGCCTAAAGGCCTAAGGCAGGCTCTGATTGAGGGGCTGGGGTGATGGTGGAGAGACAAATGGAGGGGGTGGGGGGAAGAGACACAGTAGGGAATGGGGGAGAGAAACATGGAGGGACTGGGGGTGAGGGAAACACCTGGAGGGGATGGGGAGATACACATGGATTAGGTGGATGGAAGAGACACAATGAGTGCATGGGAAGAGACACATGGAGGGGATGTGAGATGGGGGAGAGACATATGAAAGGAATGGTGTGAGTTTAGACACATGGAGTGTATGGTGTGGGATGATACACATGGAGGCTCTGGTGTGGGATGAGACACATGGAGGCTCTGGTGTGGGATAAGACACATGGAGGGGCAGGGGAAAGAATAAGACACATAGAGGTTCCAATGGCAATTTTCGCACTGAGGTCTGTTGGTTTCTAGTTACACCTCTGTCTGCATGTGTCAGTGTCTGTATCTGTGTTTATTTGTATGTGGGTCGGTGTTTGTATATGTGTATCTGCATGTGTGTCAGTGTGTGTATCAATGTCTGTGCAACTGTATGTGTGTCAATGTTTGCATCTGTGTGTCTGTCAGTGTGTGTATCTGTATGTGTGGCAGTGTTTTTATATGTGTATATGTGTATATGTGTACTTGTAAGTGTGTCAGTGTGTGTATATGTGTTTCTGCATGTGTGTCAGTGTTTGTATCGTGTGTCTGCATCTGCATGTGTGTCAGTATGCCTGCGTATCTGCATGTGTTTCAGTGTGTGTATATGTGTCAATGTGTGTATCTGTGTTTATGTATCTCCATGTTTGACAGTATGTGTATCTGTATGTCTGTATCTGCATGAGTGTCAATATGCATATCTGTGTTTCCGTGTATCTGTATGAATCGATGCTTGTTTTTGTGTAAGTATTTTTTATCTGTGTCTTTGTATCTGTATATATGGCAGTATTTGTATTTGTGTAACTACATGTGTGTCAGTGTGTATCTGTGTATCTGCATGTGTGTCAGTGTGTCTATTTGCACTGTGAAAAGTATGGGGAACCTGGAGAAGCAGGGGGCTCTGGGACAGATGAGGAGAAAGGGAGCCTGGGGCAGAGAAGGAGCAGGGGACCCTGGGGCAGAGGAAAAGCAGGCACAGAAAAAGCAGGGGGAGCCTGGGGGGAGCCTGGGGCAGAGGAGAAGCAGGGGAAGCATGGGGCAGAGGAGAAGGGAGATGGGGCAGAGAAATAAGTATAAATTTTAAATAACAGCAACCTGAGGGATACAATTTATGGAAATTGGCTGCCAAGGGGTACTCAGGTAAAAAAAGGTTGGGAACCACTGCCCTAGATGATGGAACAGCCTTTTGTGTACCTTTCTACGAATATATGTGCCAGGGGGATTAATCTTGCGGGTGCTGTCAGGTTTAAATCCTGTAATGAGACCAAAATCCTGCATATCAGAGGTACATTCAATGCTTGATATTAAGAAGTGACAAACAGGCACGCACTTTGTATGTTAAAATCATCTTCTGGTTTATCCCACAGTCGCACAAGTCTTTTATGCTGTATAGATAATGTAACGGCACTCCAGGTATAGAAGGGGTTAACGCCGCCAAAGATGTTCCCTTCCCGAATACAAGATCAGCTACCAAACAATTCTAAGCGCCAAAAACACACGAGTAATCCCCCCTCTGTATTGAGGGTCAAACCGGAATCTAAGCAGTCTGAGGGTTTATTATCTTATATGCAACTTTTCCCACAAGGTTACCACCCACGTGGTCTTGTGGAACAGTCAATCAAACACATTACAATACAGTCAGACACTCACAGTTAAGGCACACAAACCCTCCCTTCTGCCTGTGATATAATTACTAAACACAATGGGCTAACTTAATTATCACAGGCAGAAAATTTACAGTTTTACACAATATTCACAACTTTAAAACTATACATGCAATTCACATAAAACATACATTTTCAGAACAAGCATACTTGGGGGAACAACATATTTGAAAATCAGGGCAATCAGTTCAGGGGTTCGAAAGTTAGCATATATGACCGACCGCAGCATGGCTTTCTTGCCCAAAACGGTTCCACATATTTGGGCTGTGCGGCCGGTCTACTCCCCATAGTTCACATGATGTTCAAATGTCTTTCGAATGCATGAACAGGGCCGTTCGTGCAATAGCCAATTTAAAAAGTGGCGTTCGAATTGTCAAATGCCGTTTGAATCCCGCCGAAGTGTCGAAGTTCCAACGAAGGTAAGGTTCAGCGGTGTTTGCGCCATCGTGTAGCCGATTACAGTTCCATGAGCTCGACAGCAAAACACGGCTGACCGCGTTCGACGAATCAAGATGGCTGCTGCCATGTGTTCGACTTTACGAACGGCGGCCACCCAGCGTTTGACGATTAACTTGCGGTTAACCACAGCTTCTGGGAGGTAAATTGCCTGCACACTCAACATGTAGGTGGTCCGGCTGTTCAGTAGTTTGTTTGGTAAATTCCATTTACCGAACCCCATAGTAACAAAGCATGAACAAAGTATTTGCACAGTCTGGGGACACAGTTTTAAAGGGGCATTGTTCCCAAAAGTCTCCACATGCCCCAATAACAGTTTTAAAGGGCCATAATCCACCACAGGGCCATAATCCTGAGGCAAAAGGCGAGCAACCAGGCCCCTCCAGAACCCAGTGGCGAGGTTCTTTTCGCCACAGATAAGAAATTATGTACGTGTAAAATAGCATATCCATTCTACAAGACTGTCTTTTCATGAGAAACAAAACTTAATGAAGTATCGATGTCTCATGAAATAGAAATCCACCCGTTAGTTGTTATTTTTTCTTTTTCTCCTGGTACTAGTTGATACAAGTGCATAGATACATGATTATAGCCAGCTACTGGATACAAAATTAACTCTAAGTTACCTTTTCTTCCATCAGTGCCGAGTGGAAACAAATATGTGACCTCACACAACACTGTGTAATTTCTATCTGGACCCAATGAATCTTGTCCCATAATTCGATAAGATGGAGTTAATGTGCCTACTAGTATAGTATTTGCACTTACCTTTCAAACTATTGACACCATACGACCATGTCTTTTGTCTGTGGGCCTATACATAATGTGCATTCCCTAACTCTTTCACAAGATGCTTTCAATGGGAGGAAAAACCTCTCTAACAGGACAGTTCACATTATGGTCAAACCAGTTTTATTAATACGGTTGTCAGGGATTTAAACATCCTACAAACTTTCCACGCACCTCTGTGTAACGGTTTTAATACACCATTACAACTTATAGGTTTAAAAACACGAAATGAAGGCACTTGTATCATATGTTTAAGCTTAAGATTATTATATGTAACTGATTCAATGTACCACATTCATTTCTAAGATATCTCATGCAAATGCTTAATGTTTCTTCCTTTTATTTTAAAATGTGTATTCCTTACACGGGCCACTGTCATCACTACTGAGCATTTTGGCACTGTCTGTCATATTTTGCATATGTTTAATAAAATAATTTTTAAAATAAAAAAAATAAATTAAAAAAAAGATGATGTCAATGCTTTCTATGGAAAATGACGGAGACCTGTGCTTCTATTGTTTTTTGTTTTGTTTGTTTTTTTACATTAAAAGGTCCACTCAGTACTGTGCCATATTGTTCACTATGTTATTGTGACGGACCGCCTGGCACCGCGACCGGGTACCTCCATCAATCGCTGCTTCCTAGTAATCCTGGAGTACCATAAGCAATGCTCTGGACACCATAACCACTGTAAACCCCACACACCGCCGCAGCTTGGTTTGGGTCTTGCTGTCCTTCACCCACCCTGACCCCAAGACCAGGATTCAGCTTCAAGAGGGTAGGCCTCTCCTAGTCCAAAGAGCAAAGCAGGCTGCTCTTACAAGAGAAATAGTTGTAAGCCAAGGAAGTATAGTGATTAAAGCAATCCCCAGATTGACTATAGCTCTCCAATCCCCAAAACATGAGCCTAGACTTCATGAAGGGTAAAACAAATCTCTTTTATGGCAGCCACAGCTGGCCTTATATGCAGGTCCCCATGCAAGGGTCACTCCCCCCTGGACCTGAAAGTAGACTACAGTAAAAACATACACACAATTACATTGGCTCTCAGGTCCAGGACACTCACATACAAAAAAGGGAACCAGGGGGAATAAAAGATGGGTCTTTACAGTCGCTGACCTGGTCCATAGTCGGTGGGCAAGAGGCTGGCAAGCAGGCCCTTCCAAGCACCCATGACAAGGTTCAGTTCGTCACAGTTATTATTAAAAAAAAACAGTCCACAAGAACATGCACACAAAAAAAAATTACAGACAATATTCAGACTCATTTGGAGCCTTGTCTGCCAAACCTGGGCATTATTAACAAGCATGAACAATGTTCAGAATTTGCTGTACAAATTGTACTGTGCACAAACAGATGGTTTTGCCCCATTCTGTGTAGGGTTATTCTGAGTGTAGTAAATAACCCTGAAATGTTTTATTATGTTGTGTTTTTGAGAAAATAAACTTTAATTTGAAGAAAAATATAAAAATAAATGAATGATCCAAATGTAACTTCGAGCAAATTAGTAACCTATTCCCAGTGGGGAAGATTTCATGGGAGATCATTAAAATTCAATTATTCACAGAATAGTCAGAGAAGGGAAAATAATCTGAATAAAAAGATGTCATGGTCACACAGATGTCTTCTTCTGTACTTGGTTATGTCAATCCACATTCTGGTAAGTGACAATCAGAGAGAAATGTAAGATTTTGCTTATGGATACCTAAACGTTAAAACATTAAGTATATTAAATGCTTACATGTAATGGTAGAGTAGCTATGATTGATTTAATGTCCTTTCCTTCTTTTTGCAGTAGGACAGTGTATATATTTCATTTCTTACCATCTGTAGATAAGTTTAGCTTGCATTTTTCACCCCATGTATCCTCGTTAAACCTGCTTTATCCTATGTAATACGTCTTACCCGGCCTATTCCCTCACTGCGGGAATAAATGTCTGGAGTTTCTTTCTGTTTTTCCCCTAGAATCACAGGTGACTGCATGCTCAATGGCTTTCTGATTAGAAATAAATGGTCAGATTTCTAAAACAAAATATGTAATTAGTTTAGGAATTACATTGTATCTAATGTATGTATATAGATGTGGCGTGTTGTCATTGCAGCTCCGAAAACAAAAAAGGCTACTTTGCACTAGTGCAGCATAAGGGTAAACTTTCAATGGTACCTTAGCAATCACCATAAACATCAAACATAGAGACAGCACAATACGCAGCTTAGTTGATAAGGACCACTAGTGAAACCCCCAGAATATTCCTAGGAGAACACCAAAAACAAATATGTGCGCCCTTCATTGTACATTGAGAAAGGGAGCAGGGGTCTCAGAATCTTTGATTTTTGAAGTACTTTTATAAAGGTTCTGGGGGTTTCACAAGTGGTCCTTATCAACTAAGCTGCGTATTGTGTTTTCTCTATTTGTTTGATGTTTATGGTTATCGCTAAGGTACTATAGCAAGTTTACACTTATGCTGCACGAGTGCAAAGTAGCATTTTTGTTATTGGTGCTACAATGAGCACACTCCACATCTTTTTTATAAATTAGAAACAATTTAATTCCTGGCAGGACATATGCACTAATGCCATATTTTGTTATAGAAGGCATCTTTGTGCATTGTGATTTCTATACTTTTGATGTTTGCATTGTATCTATTGCTGAAAGAGCATAGGGGGGGGGGGGGGGGGGGGGGGGGGGGGAGTGGGTCTGTGGGGGTCTCCAGCACTGCAGAGGTTAAATTCAAAGCTCTACCAGACATTCCTCAATCCAACCTGTATTGCAGGTAAAACTTTGCTGCAGGCTTTAACAGACTTGCCAAAAATGTAATAGCACAAATGGCTCCTACACGTTATTTCTACATGACATTAGGCAAAAGGTTTTAAAGTTGTGGCTGATCAGTGTATATTATAAAAAACAAAGAAAAAGTTATTGTGAACTATCTCAAATTCTTATGTACATTTAAATATACATAAGCCTCTAGTTATTTAAATGTGCATAGGAATTGGGGATAGTGCGCAGGTAACTTTTCTTTTCTTCTATGTATTGGGGCTGATGAGTACTATAGTCATTGCTGCTACCCAGGAGTAGTGGGAGTTTGAGTGCAGGGTTTCATTTTTTTATTTTGTATCTGTCTTTTACAGTGCTGCCACCTCCCCCCCCCCCCCCCCTCCCCCAAGTGTTCTTTATTAAAGGTTATTAAGTGTGTAGGGGTTTAGAAAAATACCCCTTTCTGTCTTATTAGAAGACCCCTTTCTGTCTCATTTATCTCCAAGAAGCAAGGTGAATTGTTAATGTAGGACTTACCTAAGAGGTTTGACTTGATGTGGCAGGTGAGCTTACACTTTAACGGCTATTGGAGTAAATTACTTCGATTTATTTAAATGTGCATAGGGATTTGGGATAGAGCATAGGTAACTTATTTGTGGGGGGGTTTATGCTACAGGGTGGGCCAAAATTCTGAGTAGTTACATTTTTTTGTTGCAGCTGAATAACAGAGTCTTGAAAGATTCATCATGGGTAATTTCACAAAGGAATGAGTAACAATAGTTAAGCAGCAATTGGAAGAGGCCAGAAAATGGCTACCTGACCTCCCAGCAACAACCTCCAGTCAGTGCAAGGTAAGCTTGATATACTCAAGGATGTGTATGTGTGTGTCAGTGCCCAGGCCAATAGAGGGGACCTTCTTTCTTGCTGTGGGCCCTCTTTGGCTGGTGAGAAGTTCAAATGCTTTGTTGCCGCATGTTACCATGGCAATGCTCCGACAAAGCATTCTGCACACGGGAGGAGTATACTATAGACCAGTGTTCCCCAACCCCCGGGCCGCGTACCGGTCCATGGATCAAACGGTACCGGGCCGCCCAGGGCCGGCCTTTGGGGTGTGCGCATTGGCGGATCCAGGGGGGAGGGCAACGGGGCAATTGCCCCCCCCCCCCCGAGAAAATAGTGCTGCCCGAGGCTCTCCCCTGCCGGCCCATGCAGGGCTGGTGCTATCCAAGCACCAGCCCTGCTTATTGCCATCACGGACCAGAGGGAAGATCAGTGATCTCTCTCTCCGGCCCACAGGCACATTACTGGGCGGCCGGCAGGGGAGGGAAAGGGAGAGAGAACCCGGGGGAGCTCTTACCTGCAGCTCCGCCGGGTTCTCCTCTCGCGAGCACGGAGCGTTACCATGGCAACGCTCCGTTCTCGCGAGAGTGAACTCTAGCCTATGCTGCAGGTTAGAGTTCACTCCCCCACTAGAACCACCAGGGACTGGAAGAGAAAGCAATGTCTCCCCCTCCCTCAGCACAGGTAAGAAGGGAGGGGGGACATTAGCTATATTTATATAGTTATTTAATAATAATAATAAAAAAAAATATCTTTAATCTGCCCCCCTATCCCACACAAACTTTAACCCCCTACACACTGCACCACACACAAATATACAGTCCCCCCTTACACACACACAACCCCCCCTTACACACACAGCCCCCCTTACACACACACACAGCCCCCCCTTACACACACAGCCCCCCTTAAATACACAGCCCCCCCTTACACACAGCCCCCCCTTACACACACAGCCACCCCTTACACACACAGCCCCCCTCTTACACACACAGCCCCCCCTTACACACACACAGCCCCCCTTACACACACAGCCCCCCTTACACACACAGCCACCCCTTACACACACAGCCCACCTCTTACACACACAGCCCCCCTTACACACACAGCCCCCCTTAGATACATAGCGCCCCCTTACACACACAGCCCCCCCTTACACAAACAGCCCCCCCTTACACACACAGCCCCTATCTTACACACACAGCCCCCCTTACATACACAGCCCCCCTTACACACACAGCCCCCTCTTACATACACAGCCCCTCTTACACACCAGCCCCCCCTTACACACAGCCCCAATACACACACAGCCCCCCATACACACACATAGCACCCCTCACACAAAAACACACTGCGCCACTCACACACAAACACACTGCTCCCAATATACAAATTGCTACCCCATGCATACACTGCACCCCTCTCACAAACGCATTACCCCTCCATACACATACTGCGACCCTCACACACACGGCACCCCTCACACACATACACACTACAACCGCTATCCCGGCAGACCTGGGTAAGTTATCAAATGTTTTTTTTAAACGGTTTGATGACTTACTCTGCGAGGGCGCCACAGCAACTCCTGGCACCAAAACCACTACAGAGAGCTGTAGTGGTTATTGTGCCTGGATTGTTTCTTAAAATAATCTGCCAGTGCCCCTCCCGAGATTAGCTTCTGGATCCGCCACTGGGTGTGCGAGCTGTGCGGTCGCACATGGCGCCATAACACAAGGGGCGCCCTGGCAGCCGACACAGCTCGCAAGCTGAATCCATCCTATCACATGAAAAATGACTCCCTGATGGTCCAGTGGTGCACCTAGGAGCTGCAGCTAGATCATCATAACTTCTCCCTCGCACTTCTGGCGCTCACTTAGTGAGTCAGAGGCAGCCTCAGAGATTCCCAGCCTGCGCTCTGACTACACACAGCGCCAGAACCTCGAGGGAGAAGTTATGATCAGCACTCCCTGCTATGCACCTCCAGCCCACCAGAGGCCGGCACTGGAGACCAGGGACAGAGGAGACTTGTGATCGGGCACCAGAGAGAAGGGGCACTGCATGGAAGCAGAGGCAGCTTGGGAAAAGGTAGGTAGGAGACTGAAATACAGCCTTGAGTTACCAGCCACAGAAACTCCCCCAGTCTGTGACTGGGAAAGAAGCTGCTGAGTATAGGTGGTGTTACATCAGCATTAGTCTGCTGGTGTAACACTACCTACCTATCCTGTCTGTCACATACCCTCATCTGTACCCCATTTTTATTAACTCTCACATGAACATGCTATATACATTCAGTCTGCGTATGTATGGGACCCTGAACCAACAATTTTGAGTCTATGTCTTTATGTGACTGTGTTTGTGATGTTCTGATTATGTATGTGTCTGTGTGTTTTTTTAATATATGTGACTGTTTTTTTTTGTCTTTGAATGTATCTAACTGTGTTAATGTGTGTATATCTGTGACTGCGTTTTGTGATGTCTGTGTACATCATGTGTGTTCATATCTGACAAGCTTCTTCACTAAATTAAAATTATTAAATCAAAACAAGCGGGCCACGGAAAAATTATCAAACGTTTACCGGTCCGCGGCGATAAAAAGGTTGGGGAGCACTGCTATAGACAACTCACCACCACTGTACCACCATGGCACAACACCCCTCTCACACACACACACACACACACACACACACACACACACAGCAACCCTTAACACAAAGCACCCCTCACACACACACATCACCTATGACACATATACACAGCAGCCCTCACACACACACAGCACCCCTCACACACACACACACACACACAGCACCCATCACACACTGCACCCCTCACACATACACACAATGCACCCTCACACACACACATACACTGCAGCTCTCACACACACACACACTGCCCCCCTCACACACACACTGAAACCATCGCACACATCATCCCTACACACACACAGCACCCCTACACACAAACACATACACTGCACCCCTCACTGCAGTCTGTGTGTATTCAGTAGTCTGGGTGCATTCAGCAGTCTCTGTTTGTTTGTGTGTGTGTGTGTGTATTTAGCAGTCTAGGTGCATTCAGAAGTCTCTCTGTGTGTGTACAGCACTGTGTGTGTATTCAGCAGTTTGTGTGTGTGTATTCAGCAGTATGTGTATGTATTCAGTATTCTGTGTGCATTCAGCAGTCTGTGTGTGTGTATTAAGCAGTCTCTGTTTTTTATGTGTGTATTCAGCAGTCTCTGTGTGTATGTACTCAGAAGTCTGTCTGTGTGCACTCAGCAGTCTCTCTGTGTGTACTCAGCAGTCTTGTTGTGTGCACTCAGCAGTCTGTGTGTGTGTTTTCAGCATTCTGTATTTATTTAGCAGTCTGTGTGTGTATTCACAGCCTGTGTGCATTCAGCAGTATATGTATGTATTCAGCATTCTATGTGTATTCAGCAGGCTGTGCGTGTGTGTATTCAGCAGTCCCTGTGTGTGTTTTAAGTGTACTGTGTGTATGTATTCAGTAGTATGTCTGTTTGTACTCAGCAGTCTGTCTATGTGTGTGTGTATTCAGTAGTCTGTGTGTGTTAATTCAGCAGTCTCTGTGTGTGTTTGCTGTGTGTGTATTCAGTGTACTGTGTGTATGCACTAGTATGTCTGTGTGTACTCAGCAGTCTGTCTGTGTGTACTCAGCAATATGTGTGTGTGTGTGTATTCAGAAGTCTATGTGTGTGTATTCAGCAGTCCCTCTGTGTGTATTCAGCAGTCTATCTGTGTATTCAGCAGTCTGTGTGTGTGTGTATTCAGCAGTGGGTCTGGTACATTTTCAACATACGTTAGTAATTGATACCTGTGCTGCAAAGTGTTCCTGGGAATTGTTTTTAAATGTTGGCAACTATGTCTCCGGCAAGGTCTAGAAGGCTATTAACAGTACAGGAGCTATGAATTTTAAATGTAAACATTAGATTACTATTTGCAATAAGTGATTAAGAAGGCTTTGTAAGTCACATGCAGGGAGGTGTGTCTAGGGCTGCATAAACAACGTGAGTTAACTCCTGAATGGCAGAGAATTAAACAGTGAGACTGCAGGGGCATAATCTGTACATCAAAATTACTTAATTTTACAACATGACAGGAGGCTTTGTATTTTGCATAATCTCTCTTAACTAACTCCATACAGCAGCAAAGAAACATATAGAAAAAAAGAACACAAAAGAGTAGGTTGTACATGAGGCATAGTGACCTCATCACTACCTTTTTCTTTGCTGCTCCATCAAGCAGACATGTCAGAGTATTACTCTTCTCCATTACTTTATGTTTATATTGCCTCTTTTGGGGCTGTTTCTGGATTATTTGTTATATAATTTGCTGTTTGTTCTTGCTGTGATTCTGTACTATGTGCAGCTGTGTTTTTCAATGTTATTTATTATGTTTCTATCTTATTCTTGGTTTCTCCCCTCTCCCCTCCTTGCTCTCACTTCTCTGTGGCTTGAGGGGCATTTGGGTCTTACTGGGGTTGCATGTTAATGTTGAATTAGGCCATTTATGTAAGCTGTTTATCCCATAACCTTGTATTAACTATTAGAGCACAGGTTAGTGCTCTCTGTCAGGACTGTGGCCTGCACTCAAGGGATGAACCCCCTACTATATTTATACTGCACTGTGACACTGAATGGAGACATGCTGTTACAGCCTCTTTTAACTGCTGGCAGGGCTGTTTGAAGGAATTTGGGGGCCCCAAGCAAAATGGACCTGGAGGCCCCCCCAATGCCCCCCCCCCCCCCCCCCCCCCCACACACACACGCATGCACGCAAAGCGTAGAGGAAACACAGAATAGCCATACAGTTTAAATTCACTTACTCTTTCCCCTCCCTATGTTCTTCTTACTGCTCTTCCTCCCCTCCCTATGTTCTTCTTACTGCCCCATGTTCTTCTTACTCCTCCCTCTCCCTATGTTCTTCTTCTGCTCCCCCTCCCCCTCCCTATGTTCTTCTTATTGCCCCATGTTCTTCTTACGCCCCCCCTCTCCCTCTGTTCTTCTTACTCCCCTCCCCTTCGTGTCCTTATTAATTCCCCCTCCCCCTCCCTGTGTCCTTCTTACTCCCCCCTCCCCCTCCCTGTGTCCTTCTTACTCCCCTCTCCCCCTCCCTATACCACTGAGACACTCCAAGGTCCAATATACCACTAAGGTCCAACATTCTAAGGTCCTGTAGCGTGGCTGTGCTCCTCTGCCTCCTGGCTGTCAGTCCTCTCCTCTCTTGTCACCTCCTCTCAGTGCACTCAGTGTGCACTTTCTGTCAGTCCGGCCAGGAACAGGAAACTGAATCTCCTGTACCGCGCGGTACCCGGCCGGACTGACAGCCAGGAGGAAGAGGAGCTCGACCACGCTACAGGGAAGGGGAGGACGGAGATGAAAAGAAAGGAGTGCTGCAACCACCTGAGGCTCTCTCTAGAGCGCTCAGGCCAGTGGCGGATCCAGAGCCTGATTTCGGGAGGGACACTTGTAGATTATTTAAAGAAATAATCCAGGCACAATAACCACTACAGCTCAGTGTAGTAGTTATGGTGCCAGTAGTGCCAAGATCCCATCCCAGAGTAAGTGTTCAAACAGTTTGACAACTTACCTGGGGTCTGCAGGGATATACGGAATAGGAGCAGTGGTATATGTTAGGGGTGAAGTGTGTGTGAAAGGTGCAGTGTGTGTATGTGTGCGAGTGCAGGAGGCCGGCAGTGTATGTCACTGTTGCAGTGTGTGTGTGAGCGGTGCAGTGTGTATGTGAAGGTGGCAGTGTGTGTGAGTTTCAGCGTGTCTGTGTTTGGGGCAGTGTGTGTATGGGTGCAGTGTTTGTGGGGCAGTGTGTAGTGTGTGTGTGGGGGCAGTGTTTGTGGGGTAGTGTGTGTATGGGTGTGCAGTGTGTGTATGGGTGTGCAGTGTTTGTGGGGCAGTGTGTGTAGTGTGTGTATGGGGGGCAGTGTTTGTGGGGCAGTGTTTGTGGGGCAGTGTGTGTAGTGTGTGTATGGGGGCAGTGTTTGTGGGGCAGTGTGTGTAGTGTGTGTATGGGGGCAGTGTTTGTATGGGGTGGAAGGAGGGTAGACAGGCTTTTTAATTATCATTATTTTTTTATTTACTAAAATAAATATACTTTCTGTCCCCCCTCCCTTCTTACCTTTATTGAGGAGGAGGGGGGACATTTCTCAATCCCTGGTGGTCCGGTGGGGAATCCCTGGTGGTCCCAGTGGGGGTGAGGTTAACTGTGGGGGTGTGGTAACCGTGGCAACGCTCCGTGCTCGCGAGAGTAGGACCCAGGGGAGCTGCAGGCTGAGTTCCCGGGTCCTCTATCCTCTCTCTCCCTGCCGGCTGTCACCACAGTGCCTGCGGACCGGGTAGGGAGATCTCCCTCCCCGCTCCGCAGGCACATTGCAGCTCTGGCACTTGGACAATGCCAGCCCTGCATTAGCCGGCAGGGGAGAAACTCGGGGTGGGGGCAATTGCCCTGTTGCCCCCCCCCCCTGCATCCGCCACTGGCTCAGGCGGCTGCAGCCTTATAGGAAGCACCGGCTCTGCTTGGGGCCTTGGGCCAGCTCGGGGCCCCAAGCAATTGCTTTGTTTGCCTGCCCGCTAGCGACGGGCCTGACTGCTGGACAGGATTTCCAGGACTTACTGCTTAAGGACTATCTCCCATAACTTTGAATTAACTGTTTGAGCACAGGTTAGTGCTCTCTGTCAGAGCTGTGACCTGCACTGAAGGGTTCATGCCCTGGGCACCTGGGGTGATGCCCCTACTATATATTTCACTACACTGTACTACTGTATGGAGACAGGCTGCTGCAGCCTCTGTTAAAGGACCACTATAGTGCCAGGAAAACAAACTCATTTTCCTGGCACTATAGTGCCCTTAAGGGTGCCCCCACCCTCATGGCCCCCTTCCACCAGGCTGAAGTTGGAGGAAGGGGTTAAACACTTTCCTTTCCCAAGCCCCGGGCTCCCTCGGCCCTGGGTCTTCTCCTCCTCCTTTGGCCGTCATCCCCTGAATGCGCGTGCATTCAGCCAGTCCATAGGAAAGCATTCTCAATGCTTTCCTATGGACGCTGGTGTCTTCTCACTGTGAAAATCACAGTGAGAAGAGCGGAAGCCCCTCTAGCAGCTGTCAAGGAGACAGCCACTAGAGGCTGGATTAACCCATATGTAAATGTTTTCTTTGAAACTGCTATGTTTACAGCAGGCAGCGTTAACCCTAGAGGGACCTGGCACCAAGACCATTTCATTAAGCTGAAGTGGTCTGGGTGCGTATAGTGGTCCTTTAACTGCTGGGCAGGATTTCCAGGACATACTGCCTAAAGGAATATCCCCCATAACCTTGAATTAACTGTTTGAGCGCATGTGGTAGAAGCTACAGGATGTTTAAGAAAAGTTCAGTACTCACATGGTTAAAACTACTGTGCAACTATCTTGGACCAGGGCGCATGTGTGGAATGTCAGGAACGCCCACTATTAGATGACATATGTAAGAGGTAAGTTTTAGTTTAATAATGTCATTTTTGTATTCTGTGTATACTTATGGAATACGTCATTTGTAAACATCATTTGGTATATATTCTTTGTTCTCTTGTAAACGTGTGCTCAGTTGGGTATTCCAAGACTATTGTCTGACTGAGACATTTGCAGCTGCAAATAAATCAACGTTCACCTGGAATCCTTGTCCATCCTCTTATGTGCTTCTTAGCCTTGAGTTCCTATTTAGGTACTGTTCCAATGATCATTGTGACAGTTTTGTCAGTGTTTAGGAACAGTTTGTTTTTTGCGATCCACTTTTCTAACTCTGTAAACTGGTCTTGAAGCACAGCCTTAAATTGCGGTAGATCGGATTTGCTCGCATAGATTACATAGATTACATGTGTACATTTGAGGATTTGCAGACATTAGGCAGATCATTTATAAATAATGTAAATAGTAGGGGGCCGAGAATGGAAACTTGGGGAACACTGGGAGAGGGAGTCACTGTCAGGTTAGTGGACAATCACCAATACCTGAGTTTGTGCAGTAGAATGTCTTGGTTTCCTGTGTCAAAGGCCTTTGCAAAATCAAGGAAAATAGCTCCAGTTAGGTCTCCTTGTTCCATGCCAGTTTGGATGTCATTGCAAACTTTTAAGAGGGCAGTTGTAGTGGAATGATTCGGGCAAAAACGCGATTGATCAGGGGTCAGATAGTTTGATTGTTGGTAATACTCACATAGTTGCGTAAGGACACATTTTTCTAAGATTTTTGACAATACTGGGAGCAATGATATTGGACGATAGTTAGAAACCAAAGTAGTGTCACCACTTTTATGGATAGGCACAACTCTTGCTATAAATAAGGGATAATATGCTGTTTGTGGGATTTTAGTATATAAAATATTGCAGTATATTATTTGTTTTTCTTTTTAGGAATTATTATTTAGTGATTTGTCTACCTGTGCAGGATCTGCTCAGCTGTGCAGTCAATCAGGGCTTATGTGTGGCTTAAAAGTCCCTGAATTTAAACTTGAGTGTAATTATACACGTGCACAGTGCATTTTCCTTCAGTCAAGGTCTGCCTCAACATAAAACAACAGCCTTTGTCTTGAAGTGGTGAAATTGAATGTATTAATCTTTGTAATCTCAACATAATCATTAATCGTTTATTTTATTTCTGCAGGTATCAAATTCAAACCCTGATGGCAATGTACAACTCATCGTTCTCGCACCCATTTATGCTAACAATGTCATTTGGGGAGCTGACATTGATGAAATATCTTTACAGCATCATAGTTTTTCTTGGTTATATGTTTATGCTCTTATGTAATGGCGTTGTCATCACCGCCATAGCACTCAACAAACGTTTACATGAGCCAATGTATATATTTCTGTCTGTCATGTGTATAAATGGGATATACGGTTGTACTGCATTTTATCCAGCTCTGTTTGTGCATCTACTCAGTAAAACTCAAACAATTTCTTATATCGGCTGTTTGGTTCAAGCATTTTGCATCCACACATACGTAGGATGTGAGATGGCAATTTTGACAGTTATGGCGTTTGATCGTTATGTATGCATCTGCAATCCTCTCAGATATAATAGCATCATGTCTTTAAGCACCGTCTACAAGTTGATCTTCGGAGTGTGGTTTTATTGCATCATCCTAATTGGTATACACTTTATGTTGACAATTAAACTTTCTTTATGTGATTCAATTTTACTGAAGATATATTGTGACAACTGGTCTATAGTTAGACTGTCCTGTAGTGATACGACAATAAATAATGCCTTTGGATTATTAATCTCATTAATATTTATTGTAGTTATGCCTATTTTCATAGTAGCCTCATATGTTATGATTTTGAAAGCGAGTTTGAAAGCCTCAAAGGACTTCAGAGCCAAAGCTTTGCAGACCTGCACCCCTCATTTGGTAACAATTTCTAACTTTATCCTGGATCTGTTTTTTGATCTCTTTCTCTACCGTTCTATTCCAACTAGCGTTCCTTATGAGCTGAGGGTGGTCATGTCAGTGCAAATCATTGTAATTTCACCATTTCTCAACCCTGTGATCTATGGAATTAAAATGAAGGATATTCGAGAACGAGTCATTCAGCTCTTTTATTTGAAAAGGTAAAAATGCACTGGAAGTAAAGGGACATACATATGCATTGAGTGCATTGAGTGAAATGGGTTTTAATGTAGAGTTATTCAAAATAATATTTAAAGTTTTATGATATATAAGTAATGCCGTGCCAATGAAGTATGAATAGCAATATTGTATAACAGTGTATTACATATGGAAAACTCAAAAAAATGTAAGGCCACAAGACGTGGAGGTCACTGTTCATGACTTGAGAGCATCAGTCGAAGTTGACGTTAGCTAGCATGAATTCCTAGTTTCGGGCTGACTGATTATATTCCTATGACACTGCCAGAGGTGGAGTTAAATTCTTTCAATAGTTCTTTCAATTGTTCTTTTCTTGTGTTTAGGTTACTGTCTAATGTCTAAGTGTTTTGTAAAAATCCCCATTGACTTAAGCTTTGTCATCTCTACTTCTGCAGATATTACTTGAGATTGGTACATGTCTCACTTGAGAACCCTTATGGTAAACAGTGCAGAGTTTTCTGGTCATCCTGAAAGCATTTTGTTCACTTTGCAGGGTAGAGCCCTTAAACCTACATCTGATTATCAACTCACAATTCATTTGACTCATTATTTCGAGTTATTTTAGTCCTGTTGGCTATATTAAAGATTCAATACTTTTCTTTAATTCCATAATGCCTATTATTTACTGCTCCATAAATACAGATGTATAATATAAAATTATTCAATACACATTTACATCAAAATGTTATGTATGTGTAAGTCTGCTGCTGCTCTAGATAAAAAGGTCTACCAACAGGAGTGAATTGGAAAAACAAAATACATACCCTTCAGTAATTTGCTGGACGTTTTAAAAAAAAAAAAATCTGTAGACGGCAAAGCATTCAATAGTCTTTTTATTTAGCTCTGGACTAGTACTGACCCTTCAACTTTGGGGAATAGCTACTGGGCCACTGATGTCTCCCCTTGCAATGAACATTCTTTGGTAAAAACAGTAGAGGGACAACAGGTGAGGGCTTGAGTTTCGGGATACACAAATATATGTCAATGTAATAATTCTTCAAATACTTGGACAAAACCTGATGGAAAATATTCTGTCACTTCTGGTTTTTGTAGTCAAAATAAATATAAAGATAAAAGTAAGTTCCTTCAACTGTCACCAGGAAGATATCACAACCAATTAAAAGACATTAACTGCTTAGGGGTAGATAGAAGGTGGTAAAATGTCTGTGTTTTACAATTTCAATAAATCATGTTTATTTAATTACTTGTGAGCCATATGGAAATGTCCGTCCACAGTAGACATATTGCAGTCAGACTTTTCCAATGAATCATCCACAGCGTATCTAGCTCCTTCATGCAATATAAAACCCAGTTACAACATCTAACCGGCCAACTTTAGGAAGATTGGCATATTGTTCACCAATGTGTATGTTTGGTGACATCATAGGAAGTGACATCACAGGAAGTACATTGACATTTCTTTAAATATATATAGATATAGAAAGGGAATGCAGGGAAGCAGCACCTTCACAAGTGTCCTCAATTTAAGTAAAGATGGTAAAATATGTAAAACAAGAGGACAAATAAAACAAAATGTGGTGTAGTATTTTTGATGCTGGTGATTATAAATAAAAGAAAGGAAATGCACTAACAATCTTCAGGAGATTGAAATCAGCTCCAGATATATGCGCTTGGAAGTTCAATCCCCATCTATGGGTATGCTGATTTTGATCTCGGTCTTGATCTTATATGGAAAGGTATCTTAAGGCTGGTCAGCAGCGAGTGGTGGTCAGATTCGTAGAAGTGGTCTCTTGCCATTTTATCACAGTGAGAGTTCACCAGTGTATAAAATGAAAATAAAAACAGAAGATAGTGCTCTCTGTATAATATAATTTTAAAATGAGGTATGCACTTGTATCAACTAGTACCAGGAGAAAAAAAAACGGGTGGATTTCTATTTCATGAGACATCGATACTTCATTAAGTTTTGTTTCTCAGGAAAAGACAGTCTTGTAGAATGGATGTGCTATTTTACACGTACATACACTACAAATGGAGAGCACAGTAAAATGATCTAACAAAACGTCTAACATGAGTCCTCTGTTGGGCTCTTTCCCAGGTACTCAGTCGTAATATAGGAGCTCCACTACATCCACTATCAGGGCAATAATTTAGAATTTCCAGTCAAATGGAAATGTTATAAATTAACTTGAAGTCTCAACACACTGTGAAGATAATGGTTAAAGTGGACAAAAAATCTCTGAGGATCACAGCTAAGGAATTGCAGAAGTTAGTTCTGTCTTGGGGTCAAAAATATCTCCAAAATTACAATCTGACGTAACCTATATCACCACACGTTGTTTGGAAGGGCTTCAAGAATAAAGCCTCTGTTGTCTATGGATGAAACCCAAAACACTGTATTTTACTGTGATGGTAGTAAACTGCATCACCGTCCAGTATTCCCTTTACCCAATGGCAGAATAATCCCAATAATCCACAGGAATAAATATCGCTGGTATCGCCAAATAATCCACACATGAGCCAAAACTTAATGCTGGAACAAGACTGATTTACTGGTAGCAACAGGCATTCAATTTATACAATAGCGGACTCCTCCTCTGGGCCAGGCTAGATAATTGAGTTTCAGCAACATACTAAACTCAATTATCTGCTGGCCAGAAATATTAAAATGTTAACATTTTTAGAAAAGTACTTTCTGCATAACATACAAACATAACATCCCTGGGTAGCGGAGGATACTGGGAGCAACATATCCAAATCTCATGAATATCCGTTTGGTAGTTTTGGTGTCGCATCGTGTGTAAGTTTGACCGGCTCGCCACGAGGTTGTAGCCGACTCAGAGTTCCATGAAATCAGTGGTGCGAGCCGGTCTCCGTTCAGATGAATTTACACGAAAACCCCCCATAGATATCAGGCAGCTGGTTACCTGAGAGTGCTCCCCTCGTTCGGTAGATTGTAACTCCCGAACGCCATTCATATACAGTTCGTGGAGATAGGTCAGACGGGACTTCCATAATAACCGGATGTTCGTGTGATTGTCATGCTGAAAATAGTTCCAGTCAATCCACGAGTAAGTCCCGCTGACCGCGTTTTGGAGATGTAAAATGGCCACCATCCTTTGTTCTCTCCACGTGTTCGTATGCCGAATGGCGGCCATCTAGGAGCACTCAATTACTTTGTGATTTCAGGTAATAACTCAGGATTCTATGTTCTAATTGCTACCCAGGGTGGTCCTTGTTCGGTAAAATTAGTTATTTTACCAAACGAGGAGTTTTAACAAATAAAACTACCGAATAAACCTGCATTAACAGCAATACATTAAACAAATAAAACAGCAGGGAGAGAAAGTACCAAATGAATGGAGGGGGATTCTTCACATTTACTATCCCAGTTAATTTCCTTGTGTTCAACTTTAAAGAAACCACAAACTCAAGTGCTCTATCTGTGTGGCCACTGTTCGTATAACCAAACAACACGTGCGCTGGAAAACGGCGGCCATCTTGTCTCCCGAAAGCAGGCAGCGGTACCTGGTCATCGAGTGTCTGGAACTCTAGAGCGGACACTTGACCCCACAAACACTGGTGATTTGGTACGAACGCCTGCTTCTTTCCACAACAAGCCAGAAGAGCGCTGTTCGGTAGGATTGTTTGCACGAACAAGGCGAACAATCACTATCTATGGGCCAGGGGAAGCGTTCAACATTTTGTTTGGTTTTGAAATCTCGAAAGTGAAGCAGACGCCATGTGTGCGGTTGGTCAAAACTTTACCCCGATGGCGATTTGTTTGTTTTCTTGGGATCTGAGCACTATTTTGATATGTTGGGAGCACAGATCCTATATGTGTTATATGTATTTTATGGTATTTTATGTTTACATTTTGTACCTCTAGTGCCTGGGAGATAATAAGTGTAAGCAATGTACACCAAATTATCGCCCAGACACAGAGTCTCCTGGGCGTGTTGTGGGAGTGTTTTGGGCGTGTTTTACTATGTATTTGCTTGAGACCCCATGCTGGGGGTCTGTGTATATAAGTGGGCCATTTCGCCAGAATAAAACATTCCTGTTGTAATCTTCATCAAGTCTTGACTCAATTGTTTGTGAGACGAATCAATTGATTTGTTCTCGCAACCTGATTTCGGAGAGTACGAACTAGCGTAGTATGCTAACGGGCTATACTCACTAAGCCTCTAGCATTTTGGGAGTGTGCAAACGAATGTATTTCACAAAGTACATGAGGTTAGTTACAGTGGGCTTGGTGCACACAGCTAGGTAGCCACATGGAAAAAAATCTGATGCACAATAGCTCTTTAATATTTTTTTTTTTTTCTGCCAGATGACCTGCACATTTTGTAAGGATGCATGGCATGATGGACTCTATTAAATATCAACACAAAGCTTAAAATGGGGGTGTGATTGGATTTTCCAGCAAGACAATGATGCAAAAAATACATTAAAATCAACCCAAAAATGGTTTATGGATTACAAAAGCTCTTGCCATGGCCATCCCAGTCAAGTAACTTGAATCCAATAGAAACCCTGTGGGGTGAACTAAAGAGGAGAATCCTCCAGCGTCGACCTTAAAATTTGAAAGATATGGAGAGATTCTACTTCGAAGAATGGTCTTAGATTTCTTGTCATGTAGTCTCCAACCTTATCAAGCAAAATAGGAAAAGACTCAGAGCAGTTATCTTTTTTTTTATTTTTTTTTTTATAAACTTTTGTGTTTGAAATTGTTTGATATATATGAGACCAGAGTAATTGAATGTATTTATTTTAACAAAAGATCAAAAGGTTAAAGAAAAAAGACAATTGTTTGCTCAAATGTACCAAGAGTGCCAATATGAGTGGAGGGCACTGTACATGGCATCTGGGTGCAAGGTTTTCTTTAGCAACTTAGAATGTGGCTAAAGAAGCCTGTCATGCACGTCTTGGCCATCCTTTTCATGTCTTTTCACCAACATGAATTGTAATGCATGCTAAATTTACTTGCTACCAATCAAAACTTATATAATTGCCGGGACACCATTTTCCATGTAGAAAAACAAGAAAAAAATTGGTTAATACATTTTATGTAGAAAATCATTTCAAATTTAATTTAAGGAAAAAAAAGGTAAACAAAATTAGAAATAGTTATGAACATATGGGAGAGATTTTCAATGCAAAACAGGTGATATACTGAGTGCAAAGTGCTAAACCACATTCCATTGGTTTTTATGATGATTGCTTCTTACTTAACACTAAGCCTGCGTGTATGTCTGTGTGTGTGTGTGTCAGTATGTCTGTGTGTGTCTTAGTATGTGTGTATGTGTGTGTGTGTGTCTCCATTTATGTGTGTGTATGTGTCAGGGTGTCTGTGTGTGTCTTAGTATGTCTGTCTGTGTCAGTATATCTGTGTGTGTCTTAGTATGTGTGTGAGTATGTCTGTCAGGGAGTCTGTGTGTGTGTGTGTCAGTATGTCTGTCAGGGTGTCCGTGTGTGTCAGTATGTCTGTGTGTGTCTTAGTATGTGTGTATGTGTGTGAGTATGTCTGTCAAGGTGTCTGTGTGTGTGTGTGTCGCCATTTCTGTGTGTATGTCTGTGTGTCTTAGTGTGTCTGTCTGTGTGTGTCAGTATATGTATATGTGTCTTATGTGTGTGAGCATGTCTGTCAGGGTGTCTGTGTGTGTGTTTCAGTATGTCTGTCAGTGTGTCAGTATGTGTGTTTTAGTATGTCTGTGTGTGTCAGTATGTCTGTGTGTATGTGTGTGTCAGTATGTCTCTGTGTGTGTCAGTATGTCTGTGTGTGTATCAGTATATCTGTCAGGGCATATGTGTGTGTGTCAGTATGTCTCTATGTGTGTCAGTATGTCTGTGTGCGTGTCAGTATGTCTGCCAGGGCATATGTGTGTGTGTCAGTATGTCTCTGTGTGTGTCAGTATGTTTGTCTGTGCATGTCAGTTTATCTGTCAGTGTGCATGTCAGTTTATCTGTCAGTGTGTCAGTATGTCTGTCAGTGTGTAAAAATTTTAACTTTGCATGTGTGTCAGTTTGTATGTGTGTGGCAGTATTTGTGTGCATCAGTATTTCTGTCTTAGTATGTCTGTATGTGTCTTAGTATGTGTGTGAGTATGTCTGTCAGGGTGTCTGTGTGTGTGTGTGTATCAGTATGTCAGTATGTCAGTTTGTGTCACTATGTCAGTGTGTATCTCTGTTGTCAGTATGTATATCTGTGTGTGAATATCTCTGTATCTGTATTTAGTATATCTATGTTTCTCTATGTGGTCTGTGTGTATCTGCATGTGTGTCAGGTTGTGTATCTGCGTGTATGTATGTGTGTGTATCTGTATGTTATCATTGTTTGTATTTGTGTATCTGTATGTTGTCAGTGTGTGTACCTGCGTGTGTATATCTGTGTGTGCGTCTGTATATAGTCAGTGTTTTTATCTGTGTATCTGCATGTGTGTCATTATATGCATCAGAGTGTCTGAGTATCCATATGTGTCAGTGTTTGTATATATGTCTCTGTATGTGTGTCAGGTTGTGTATATGTGTGTGTATATGTGTAAGTGTGTGTATCTGTGTCAGTCTGCATCTGCATGTGTGTTAGTGTTAGTGTCTGTCACGATTCCGGGAACCAAACACGCTAACACACACACAGAAAAGGTGCAGTACCGGACCTTAGAGTGGCCGGGCTAAGCACACAAAGAATAGTCAGGAGACAAGCCGAGTAAGGGGAACCAGAAGACAGAATAACGAGAAACAAGCCGAGGTCAAAGGGTAGGAGAAAGTCACAAAGTCAGATAAACAAGCCAGAGAGTACGTAACCAGAAACACAAGTTCAGTAGCAATACTAGCAAGCAAAGACCACAACAGGGCAGAGAGGAACAGGAAAGATAAGTATTTAAATCCATAGGTTAATTCTGATTGGATAATTTCCAATAAGAATTAACAATCACACATGGGAGATATCTAGACCTCCCACTGTGATTGAGGCACTGTACCTTTAACGCCGGGTCAGGTGGCTGACCCCGGCGTTTAATAAAATGGGCGGTCTCCCAGCGTGCAGCGTCATGTATGCTGCCGCTGGGGGACGTAGAGGGAGACGCGGGCGGCATCCGTGGCTGGGAGGATGCCGCCCGCCGAGCGCACACCAGGAAGGGGACCGCCGACGGCTGGAGGGTGAGTGCCGCGAGCGGACTGCAGCCTCCCCTCGCAGCCGCCCGCGGGATCCTGACAGTGTCAGTGTTTATATCTGTGTATCTGCATGTGTTTTAGTGTGTGTATGTGTATCACAGTGTGTGTGTGTGTGTGTATGTACATCACAGTGTGTGTGTGGCAGTGTATGTGTACATGTGCATACATCTCATCATTCAAATCGCCAACACTACACACAAGTACACCCCTGCATTCAACACTACATACAAAAACAATCCTGCATTGAAACGTCAACAATACATACAAACACATTTTTGTGTTAAACACAAAAATATATATAAACACACACCAGCATTAAAAAATAAAAATAAACTACACATAGATAGTGATGTACCGAACAGTTCGCTGGCGAATAGTTCCTGGTGAACATAGCGTGTTCGCGTTCGCCACGGCGGGCGAACATATGCGTGGTTCGATCCGCCCCCTATTCATCATCATTGAGTAAACTTTGACCCTGTGCCTCATGGTCAGCAGACACATTCCAGCCAATTAGCAGCAGACCCTCCCTTCAAGACCCTCCCACCTCCTGTACAGCATCCATTTTAGATTCATTCTGAAGCTGCATTCTTAGTGAGAGGAGGGAAAGTGTAGCTGCTGCTGATTTGACAGGGAAATGTATAGCTAGGCTAGGGTATTCAGTGTGCACTACAGTCCTGAAGGACTCATCTGATCTCTGCTGTAAGGACAGCACCCAAAAAAGCCCTTTTTAGGGCTAGAACATCAGTCTGCTTCTTTTTCCTGTGTAATGTAATTGCAGTTGCCTGCCTGCCTGCCAGCTAGCTTCTGTGTCAGGCTCACAGGGGATACTGTACCCACTTGCCCAGTGCCACCACTCATATCTGGTGTCAATATAGCTTGCATTTAAAAACAATTTTTTTTTTTCACTGTAATAGATTGAATAGCAGTTAGTTGTCTGCAAGCGTCTGGGTGTCAGGCCTTCAGCGTGTACTCTGCCAACCTCTGCCAGTGCACTTTGCCACTCATATCTGGTGTCACAATAGCGTGCCTTTAAAAAGAAAAAAAGGTTTTGACTGTAAGCTAATAGCAGTCAGTGTCCTTCAAGCGGGTGTCAGGTCTTCAGCATGTGCTCTGCCAACCTCTGCCACTGCACTTTGCCACTCATATCTGGTGTCACAATAGCGTACCTTTAAAAAGAAAAAAAGGTTTTGACTGTAAGCTAATAGCAGTCAGTGTCCTTCAAGCGGGTGTCAGGTCTTCAGCATGTACTCTGCCAACCTCTGCCACTGCACTTTGCCACTCATATCTGGTGTCACAATAGTGTGCCTTAAAAAAGAAAAAAAGGTTTCCCCGTAAGCTAATAGCAGTCAGTGCCCTTCAAGCGGGTGTCAGGCCTTCAGCGTGTACTCTGCCAACCTCTGCCATTGCACTTTGCCACTCATATCTGGTGTCAAAATAGTGTGCCTTTAAAAAGAAAAAAAGTTTTTCACTGTAAGCTAATAGTAGTCAGTGTTCTTCAAGCGGATGTCCGGCCTTCAGCGTGTACTCTGCCAACCTCTGCCACTGCACTTTGCCACTCTTATCTGGTGTCACAATAGCGTGCATTTAAAAACCAAAAAACTTTTTTCACTGTTGAAGATTGAATAGCAGTTAGTTGTCTTCAAGCGGGTGTGTCAGGCCTTCAGCGTGTACTCTGACAACCTCTGCCACTGCACTTTGCCACTCATATCTGTTGTCACAATAGCATGCATTTAAAAAGAAAATATTGTTTTCACTGTAATCTAATAGCAGTCAGTGTCCTTCAAGCGGGTGTCAGGTCTTCAGCATGTACTCTGCCAACCTCTGCCACTGCACTTTGCCACTCATATCTGGTGTCACAATAGCGTGCCTTTAAAAAGAAAAAAAGGTTTTTCCCGTAAGCTGATAGCAGTCAGTGTCCTTCAAGCGGGTGTCAGGCCTTCAGCGTGTACTCTGCCAACCTCTGCCACTGCACTTTGCCACTCTTATCTGGTCTCACAATAGCGTGCATTTTAAAACCAAAAAGCGTTTTTCACTGTTAAAGATTGAATAGCAGTTAGTTGTCTTCAAGCGGGTGTGTCAGGCCTTCAGCCTGTACTCTGCCAACCTCTGCCACTGCACTTTGCCACTCATATCTCTTGTCACAATAGCGTGCCTTTACAAAGAAAAAATGTTTTCACTGTAATCTAATAGTGATACCGGAGAAACTGACGGAAGCCAATCACAGAGCGATGGACACAGGTTTCTTCAGGAAGGAAGAGATTCTTTATTCGGTTCACCGATCGGGACTCAGAGGGACTAATGTCACCAAAATACAACAAGTTCTGAGCCCCGGACAATAGTGCAGGCTCCTTATATAGGCACATAACTCCTCCCGTATTAAGCTCCACCCGCACATTCTCTTAACCAATCAAAACAAATAAGAATTAACTTCCTGCTTGACCGCATGGCCTGTCCAGCACAATGGAGGAGGGGAATACTACATCCTGTATTCTCGCACATGCTCCGTACACTACTGATCGTATCTTTCCACGTGCAACCAACCGACCGATACGTCAGTATATGCACGTACACATGCCACGTGGTAATCTCGGCCTACTAAATTTATTTCTACCGAGATTCCACCACATTCCCCCCTTTGATGCCTCTGATATTTCACAATTACTTGAGGCATCACTTAACCTTGGTTTGCATACACCTCAGGTTACCATGAACCAGACCAGACTTTTCCTATGATGTGAATCCCTCAACACTCCTCTTCCTGCATTGGTTCTCCCTGATTTAGAGCCTCATATTTATATATGGCCATTACCTGTGCTGCAGCCTTCCTTTCTGCTATATTTTCTATAAGGCTTTGCACAAACCTAACTACTAAGGGAATAAGACAAGGCAGGAGCAGACACAACATTAAAATCAGTATGACTCCGCCTACCAATGCCTTAAGCCCTCCAAACTGCTCATACCAGTTACCAAACCAACTACTTGGATTGTACCCTTTCCATACCTGAGTAGGCACATGCGCTAGTTTAACCATATGGCTAGTAAGTTCAGCTATTGCCTGCCCTTCGTCATCTATTTGAAGACAGCAATTGCTCAGGTTAAACTTCCCACATACACCTCCCTCTACTGCCAATAGGTAATCCAAGGCTAATCTATTTTGGTACACTGCTGTCCTCATCCTGGTATTATGCTTCGCTAGAAGATTGAGCGCTTGTGAGGTTTCATTAGTAATTATCTCAACCACCGCCTGTAACCTTATAATGCGGTTGAGCATATAAATTGGGGTTCTATATCCGAAAGTACCATCCTCTGCCCATGTGGCTGGCCCATAATAATCTATAATACGCTGGGGAGGCCATTCATCATCTTCCCAGGCGCCTATCTCTATGGGTCCCCTTTTCTTCCTATGATTCACATCATACACTTTAACACCCAAAGTCTCACCTGTTTCAATAGGTAACAAGAAGAAGGATGGTTTGAGCATACCCAACACACATGCCCCTTCCCAGTCCTGTGGCAACTCCGAATAGGCCTTCTTACCACAGATCCAGTACAAATTTGCTGGGGCTTTCCAACTAGATGTGATGGATGAATCAAACCATACGTCCTTTAAATTGGCATATCTTGCAAACGGGTTAGATGGTTCTGAGACATTTGAAGCCGACCACCAAGTTGTATTCTTTGCATCATCATCATAAGCTTTTTGCCCTAGACAAGTTAACTCTCCTACAGAAGTATTAAACATTATCCCTTCCTTGCTATGCAAACATAACCTATGATGGAGGTCTTTAATCTCCACTCAGATTTACCTCTAACACTCATCTGATAATCGGCTTGTGAGGATATTAATTGTTCAACTGCCTCAGAACCGGACATTACCTCCTTTGCTTCCCAAGGCCATTGGTCTCCCATGTTAGTACCTCCACACACATAGCAGTTGGTTACATTAAGACTACCGGCAATACTCTCAGCTAAATCTATGAACAGGTTTTTAGCGTTATGGGGAATCTTATAATCTACACTCATCTCTTCATAAAAAGAATGGAATACTTGATGAGTTTGGGAGGTCACCGTATCGGTCTCTATCCCTATAAACAATACTGTCCCAGGGTCTAAACCCGTCCCGTATATTTGAAACCCAAATAAGTTACCATATCTATCTAAGAATTGGTCAGGATTATTTATAAGAATATGGACTGGATTGCATTCCATAGACTTACAGTATGGATTGGTAGGCAACTTAGTAACAATCATATCCTTGTCTGCTGTCTGTCCCCAAGTTGCCCACCCCACACAAGACCAATATGGGCAAAAGTTATATTCTCTATTTGGGCATCTAGGACTCACATACTTATTTTTACTACTGGGACATATATATTTATCATTAGACCCATACGTTCTCTCCCATCTAAGATCCTCACATACATTCCACGGCTTTCTACCACTTGATATCGCTTTACATGCGTCAAATAGCAGAACACCCGAAGAATGTACGGATTCTAACACCGTTTTGTTTATTAGGGTCCCCTGAGGATCTCCATTCCTGAGAGTCAACCAAATTGTACGGGGTTGATACTCTAGATTGAAGCACTTAGGTTCTCCTATCCCTAAATGGCATACACTATACTCTACATTTAAGTATCTACACCTAGACACATCACCTTTACACTCATATTGCGAATGCCAAATTAGGGTCTGGGAAATATGATTACCTGTCCTTGTAGTCTTAATGCACACCTCACAGCTAGGAGTGTCGGTACCTCTACCTTCCTGAATATAAAAACACATATAAATAAACATTATCACAAGCACATCTTTCGTCGGCTGCATCCTCAGTCTTCGTCCGTGTGACGGCACCTCAGCTTCCAGGTGTAAGGGCTGCAGGGAATGGAGTTCTGCTCGTCTTCACAGGGGTCCCTTCGAGACTTTCCTGGCTTTTAAATTACACGTTGGTGAGCGGACAGGCTTTATTATGGCCGTCTAAACACTCACTTCCCAATCTCTGAAACAATAAAATTTGTAATCCACAAGGTTCCTCGTTCCTCGTGCGCTTTAACCGGATCTTGCAGGGATTCTCTGGATCTGATGTAACTTGCCAAGAATCTACCGCTGCTGGTTTAACCCTGGAGTGATGAATCCACGAAGTCACTTCGGCCACTTTTATCGCTGTAGGGGTAGACAAAAGAACAACATAAGGACCTCTCCACTTGGCCCTAACGGTACATTATTCCACTCTTTAATCCACACTTGGTCTCCTGGGTGGTAACTATGAACAGGGGGATAAATATTCACAGGTAATCTATCTTGTACCCATTTCTGTACCTCCTCCATAGTCTTACCCAACTCTACAACCTGCTGCCGGGTAATTCCTTCTACCAACTGACTCAAATCCCCCCTTAAGTTACCAAGTACGGGAGGTGGACGCCCATACATGATTTCAAAAGGGGAGAGACCCATCCTTCTGGTAGGTGTACTGCGAATTCGCAACAGAGCTATGGGCAAAAGGACATTCCACTTAAGCTGGGTTTCCTGACACATCTTTGCCAACTGGTTCTTAATAGTTCTATTCATTCTCTCTACTTTACCAGAACTCTGAGGTCTATATGACGTATAAAGTCTCCACGTTATACCAAGCATATGAGTCAGTTGTTGTAGGCACTGATGAACAAAAGCTGGACCATTGTCCGATCCTATAGAGCAGGGTAGTCCATATCGAGGTATTATTTCTCGTAGCAGGAATCTCACAACTTCTCCTGCTTTCTCTGTACGAGTAGGACATGCTTCTACCCAGCCTGAATAGGTGTACACAACTACTAGTAGGTAGCGATGTCCACCAGATTTAGGCATTACTGTATAGTCAATTTGTAGATCGGACATAGGGAGTCCCCCCATATACTGAACTCCTGGTGGCTTTACTGGTCCTTGCTTTGCATTATTTTTAGCACACGTTACACATCTTCGTACAATGGCTTGAGTTAAGTTGGACAATCTTGGTATGTAGAAATGTTTTCTGAGAGATTCTTCTGTACTATCTCTTCCAGAATGCGTCCCATTATGATAGTTTTGAACAATTTCTACCGCTAGTGATGCTGGAATAACTATTCTCCCATCTTCTAACTGATACCATTTGTTCTCCAAATACTTTCCAGGTTCAGTCTTTAACCACTCCTCTTCTTGAGCTGTATAAACTGGAGTCCATTGAGACAGTGGAGTTGGAATAAGAGCAGCTATATGTTCCACATATTCCTGTCTTCCTGATTCAGCGGCACGCTTAGCTGCACTATCTGCCATCCGATTTCCTTTGGTTACATCACCATCTCCTCTCAGATGCGCTCGACAATGTATAATACCGACTTCTTTCGGTTCCCATACTGCTTCCAATAGTTTTAGTATTTCAGCTGCGTACTTGATTTCTTTGCCCTCTGAATTCAATAGTCCTCTTTCTTTATACAAAGCTCCGTGGGCATGAGTGGTTAAAAACGCATACTTGGAGTCCGTGTAGATGTTCACTCTTAAACCTTCAGCCAATTGTAACGCTCGTGTCAGTGCTATCAATTCTGCCTTTTGTGCTGATGTTCCTTTTGACAGTGGCCGAGCTTCTATCACCTTGTCTATCGTCGTTACCGCATATCCTGCATAGCGAATCCCTTCTTTCACATAACTACTGCCGTCTGTATAATATTGGACATCGGGGTTCTGGATGGGAAAATCACGAAGATCTGGTCTACTTGAAAATACTTCATCCATCACTTCCAGACAATCGTGTTGACTTTCAGTAGGTTGCGGCAGAAGGGTAGCTGGATTTAAGGTATTTACAGTCTCTAAATGCACTCTTGGGTTTTCACAAAACATTGCTTGATACTTGGTCATACGGCTATTACTGAACCAATGATTTCCTTTGTAATCCAACAACGTCTGTACTGCATGTGGAACTCGTACATAAAGTTCTTGACCCAGAGTGAGTTTATCAGCTTCAACTACCAGCAGGGCGGCTGCAGCTATGGCTCTTAGACAAGGTGGAAGACCGCTGGCCACTGTGTCCAGTTGCTTAGACATATAGGCAACAGGTCTTTGCCATGATCCCAAGTACTGTGTCAATGCTCCCACAGCCATTCTTCTTTGCTCGTGTACATACAGGTAGAATGGTCGTGTGTGATCAGGTAGACCTAATGCTGGGGCACTCATCAAGGCCTTCTTCACATCTTCAAATGCCTTTTGCTGTTCTTGAGTCCATAGGAAGGGGTCGTGTTCTGTACCCTTGATAGATGCATACAGTGGTTTCGCCAATATCGCATAACTGGGAATCCATATCCTACAGAAGCCTGCTGCCCCCAATAATTCTCGCACTTGTCTTCTATTCTTGGGTATTGGTATTTGGCACACAGCTTCTTTTCTCTCTGGCCCAATTATCCTTTGACCTTCAGAGATATGGAATCCCAGATATTTGACAGTTGGCAGACACAACTGAGCCTTCTTCCTAGACACCTTGTATCCTGCCTTCCAGAGAATGTATAGTAGATCGTGTGTTGCTTGCTGACATATTTCTCTTGTGACTGCTGCTATCAACAAGTCGTCTACATATTGTAATAATACACACTCTCCTGGGATGGACTTGAAATCCAGTAGATCTTGACTCAAAGCTGAACCAAATAGGGTCGGTGAGTTTTTAAACCCTTGGGGCAGTCTTGTCCAAGTCATCTGGCGTTTCGAGCCCGTTACAGCATTTTCCCATTGGAAAGCGAAAATACATTGGCTTTCTGCGGCAATTCGGAGGCAAAAGAAGGCATCTTTGAGGTCTAAGACTGTAAAATAGGTAGCCCCGCCCGGAATTAGAGCAAGCAGGTTATACGGATTGGGCACAACTGGGTGTATACTGACAACTGCATCATTGACTGCTCTCAAGTCCTGCACAGGACGATACTCATCTGTACCGGGCTTTTGAACAGGCAGCAATGGGGTGTTCCAGGGGGAAGTACAGAATTTTAGGATACCATACCGTATGAACTTATCCATATAAGATTGAATATTTTTCTTAGCCTTCTGCGGGATGTGATATTGCCGTAGGCTCACTGGATAAACCCCAAGCTTTAGTTCGATTCGAATGGGTGGAATATTGCGGGCCAGTCCTGGTGGGTTGTTCTCTGCCCAAACTCCTGGTATGTTGAATAAGGATTCATCACTCTTAGGGTTTTGGCTAGTCAACGCTGTATAAAGTCGCCACTCTTCTTCCTTTGGTACGGATAATGTCATAATACCTGAAGGTCCATTAAACTTTAAGGATGTTGTTCCGTTTGGTAGGAACGTAATCTGCGCTTGTAATTTGGATAGCAAATCACGTCCCAACAATTGGACTGGACATTCAGGCATGTAAAGGAATTGATGTTTTACTACGTGGCCTCCCAATGTACAGAGTCGACTTTTAAGAACCAGTTTTGCAGCACTTCTTCCAGTTGCTCCTATTACGGTAATAGTTCTTCCAGATGGAGGAGCAACTAGGTCAGTCACCACCGAATGTTCAGCACCAGTGTCAATCATGAATGCACTCCTTTTTCCCCCTATTGATACATCGACCATAGGCTCCGCTCGACCAAGGGGGATGGAGCCCGGTCGGTATCAATAGTTCTCCATAACCGTGTCAGCCAATCCTACAAAGTCCCTATCTTCTCTATCGCGGGACCTTTGCGCTGCGGGATAGTACCTGTCTTCTCTTACACTTCCTCTGTTATTACTATTACTCCCTCCGGGACCTCCTCTACCTCTCGCTCTGCCTCTAAAGTTTCCATAACCTGCCCTGGGTGGGTCTCTCTCGTACTGCTCTCTTTTTGGACACTCGCTTCTCCAATGCCCTTCTTCTCTA
This sequence comes from Pelobates fuscus, assembly GCF_036172605.1. NCBI lineage: Eukaryota > Metazoa > Chordata > Amphibia > Anura > Pelobatidae > Pelobates > Pelobates fuscus. The sequence goes on from NC_086317.1 coordinate 482,989,740, forward strand.
CAATACGCACACTGATTCCTACTCAAGAGTTCCCTATTCCACCTACTATCGCCTCTATCTGGGCCCCGTCTATCTACGCCTGCGATCGCTACCGCTAGCATATCCGCCTTTTTACGCATCTTGCGCTCTTCCTCTTTCTTACTTTCTGATTTCCTATTCATATACACCTTATTTGCTACCTCCATTAGTTGGGTGATGGACATTCCTGCGAACCCTTCTAACTTCTGTAGCTTGCGCTTAATATCTCCGTAAGCTTGGCTGACAAAGGCAGAGTTTACCATTCGGGAATTCTCAGTGTCTTCCGGATTAAAGGGGGTATACAGACGGTATGCCTCCAATAATCGGTCATAAAAGACACTAGGCGCTTCATCACTTTTCTGAATCACCTCAACCGTCTTCGACATATTTATGGCTTTCTTCCCTCCGGCTTTCATGCCAGCAATTATAGCGTCTCTATAGGCTTTTAGATGAACCATATCTGCGCCATTAACATCCCAGTCGGGATCAGCATTAGGATAATGAGTTGCGGCCCATGCTGCTGGATTTGCTTGGTTTAAAGTACGGGCTTCTTCCTCTAGCGCTTTAATAGCCGCTTGGTTTATCCTAGTCCTCTCCTCGTTGTTAAACAATGTCATTAATAATTGCTGGCAATCAGCCCAAGTTGCATTATGCGTCTGGACTATCGAGGTGAACAGGTCGGTCATGGCTTGTGGCTTTTCAGTATACGAGGAATTGTGGGTCTTCCAATTCAAGAGATCGGTAGTCGTGAACGGGACATATAAGAAGACTGGGTCAGCATACACCATTTGACCTAAATCATTAAGGTAAGCTGACCCAGGATTCAAACGAAGAGGCATCTGGTAATGCTTAAGTTTTTGGGTTCCGGTCAGTTGTCGGGTTAGTACAGGGCTTCGTTGAGGGGCGTCAGTTAGGGGTTCCGGTCGAGGGGTAGTAAGGCATGAGGATGTAGAAGCTTGATTGTGGGGAAGGTCGGTGAATAGAATATTCCGAGCCGGGCTAGAGGAAGCCTGACCGGAAGCTTGAATTGGCGCCAAATCAGGATATATGGGTTTAACGGGGGTTGGTACCGGAAGGGGAGGTTTAGTAACGGGTGGGATGGATTCTGAGCTAGAGGAGGAAGTAGATGGGGACAACGGGGGAGGGGTGTAGAACTTCCTGTACTTGTATCACTTCCCCTTGCAGAGAAATAAGGGGGCGGCATAGGGATTTCGGACTCAGGGGGCGTGTCCAAAATGGGCTTAACCGTGGTCCTAGTGGACAAACAAGTCCTGGCCACCATGAGGTGACATTGCTCCTCGTGGCATATTTGGACCCATCTTGGCAAGTCGTTTACGGCCTGCCTCCAACAATCAATGTATGGAAACTGTCCGTAAAGTTCAGGCCTACCTGATACAGCCACGTGCACACGCTGTACCAGATTTGGATCCAAACTGCCACGTGGCGGCCATGCCGCAACCCAAGTAGGCCATTCCCTAGTGCACAAAGTGATCAAACGTGCAGGAGACATTTTAACCCCAAAATCACATACTGTAAATCCCTTTTTAAAATTCTTTACCATACATCCTAAGGGATCCAAAATCGTCGACTCCGACGCGCCCATACTTATCAATGGAGCGACATTGACAACGAATGCTATACACACACTCTATTCAACAGTCACACCCGTTCATTCGGCAACAGCACCACGTGGTACAGTTACCAAGTGAAACGTACACAATAACACAATAAAAACACTCAGGGAATTCCCGTACACACACAGCTGTTACACCAGTCACTAAGTAATCGATATTATGCCCTTAGGCGAGTACTGCTGATCCAGACAGGGGAATGTCATGGGCGATGCGTAATAACTCCAGTCTGTATTTTTTCGGCACTATCAATTGCTTTATGGGTAAGGGAATGGATCCGGACACTATTTTTTCTGCGTGCCGGTACAGCAGCCCCTTGTCCCAGGTGTACCTTTACCCTTCTAATCCTGCCTGGTCTTTATTAATACTATCTTTGTAGATCTGCAGGCAGGGATCTAGGGCCACTTAAGAACCGAATTCTAGGGGGGATGTCCAGGGCGTGACATTGGGCATGGGGGGTACATTGCTTACCTGAGCCTCAGAGTGGTTAGGCGGAGCTGTGGTGCGGGCCTGCTGCCGGGTCACAACCGGATACGCCTTTTGTACTGCGGTGTGAGGAACAAAAGCTGAAGTCAGCTCCCCCAGATCGTTGCCCAAAATAACGTCAGCGGGTAGGTCCTGCCTGCATCATCCCCACCTCCACGTTTCCGTGCCCCGCTACACAATTCAAATGTACCTTGGCAGTGGGTACTATATAAATGGCTCCCCCTGCCACCCGTGCAGCAACACAGTCTCCAGTTAGGAGGACCGACCAAGCATCTTTTAGGGGACGCAACAGGGATTAAACTGATAAGAATAGTACTACTTAACACACCTTATAATAACGCAGAGAGAGGAAACGCAGAGAGCGGAGTCTGAAGAAGAGGAGTCAGAGGAGGAAGGTGGCTTTGAGGAGGTGGAAGACCAAACACAGCAGGCGTCCCAGGGGGCTTGTTGTCACCTTTCGGGGACCCTTGGTGTTGTACGTGGCTGGGTGGAGGAAGAGACCTTCAATGACATCAGTGAGGACAAGAAACGGGACATGGCTAGCTTGGTATCCAACCTTGTGCAAATAGGGAGTTTGCGGTTGTGCAAATGGACTGTTTGCGGTTGTTTACGGTGCGTTAAACGGAGAGTTTGGTCTGTCACTGTGAAGTGGGCATAACCCTTACACTACCTGATCGATACAACATCATACAGTAGGTCCCCCTCCCTCATTATTTTTATGGCCCCCACCCACCGCTCACGGGTGGGGGCGGGGGGCGGACATTAGGTCCCCCCATTGTGATTTATGGCCCCCAACTACCGTGCAGTGGTGGGGGCCGGGGGGAAGGACAGTAGGCCCCCCCCTTATCCTTATTTACTGAATATTCCCCTGTATAACAATGTTTGGCAGTGTGTCAGTGTGTATCAGGGTGTATCAGGGTCCCTAAGGACAGGTGTCAATCCAAATCTGCCAAGTGACCCTATTCTGCTCTGTGTCAGTGTGTATCAGGGTCTCTGAGGACAGGTGTCAATCCATATCTGCCAAGTGACCCTATGTAGGGGGAACAGTTTCTATTCTGCTCTGTGTCAGTGTGTATCATGGTCTCTGAGGACAGGTGTCAATCCATACCTGCCAAGTGACTCTATGTAGAAGGAACAGTCCCTATTCTGCTCTGTGTCAGTGTGTATCAGGGATCCTTAGGATAGGTGTCAATCCATATCTGCCAAGTGACCCTATGTAGGGGGAGCAGTACCTATTCTGCTCTGTGTCAGTGCTTATCAGGGTCTCTGAGGACAGGTGTCAATCCATATCTGCCAAGTGACCCTATGTAGGGGGAACAGTCTCTATTCTGCTCTGTGTCAGTGTGTATCAGGGTCTCTGAGGACAGGTGTCAATCCAAATCTGCCAAGTGACCCTATGTAGGGGTTAACAGTCCCTATTCTGCTATGTGTCAATGTATATCAGGGTCCCTGAGGACAAGTGTCAATCCATATCTGCCAAGTGACCCTATGTAGGGGGAACAGTTCCTATTCTGCTCTGTGTCAGTGTGTATCAGGGATCCTTAGGATAGGTGTCAATCCATATCTGCCAAGTGACCATATGTAGGGGGAACAGTCCCTATTCTGCTCTGTGTCAGTGTGTATCAGGGTCTCTGAGGACAGGTGTCAATCCAAATCTGCCAAGTGACCCTATGTAGGGGGAGCAGTCCCTATTCTGCTCTGTGTCAGTGTGTATCAGGGATCCTTAGGATAGGTGTCAATCCATATCTGCCAAGTGACCCTATGTAGGGGGAACAGTCCCTATTCTGCTCTGTGTCAGTGTGTATCATGGTCTCTAAGGACAGGTATCAATCCATATCTGCCAAGTGACCCTATGTAGGGGGAACAGTCTCTATTCTGCTCTGTGTCAGTGTGTATCAGGGTCTCTGAGGACAGGTGTAAATCCATATCTGCCAAGTGACCCTATGTAGGGGGAACAGTCTCTATTCTGCACTGTGTCATTGTGTATCATGGTCTCTGAGGACAGGTGTCAATCCAAATCTGCCAAGTGACCCTTTGTAGGTGGAACAGTCCCTATTCTGCTCTGTGTCAGTGTATATCAGGGTCCCTGATGACAGGTGTCAATCCATATCTGCCAAGTGACCCTATGTAGGGGGAACAGTCCCTATTCTGCTCTGTGTCAGTGTATATCAGGGTCCCTGAGGACAGGTGTCAATCCATATCTGCCAAGTGACCCTATGTAGAGGGGACAGTCCCTATTCTGCTCTGTGTCAGTGTGTAACAGGGTCCCTGATGACAGGTGTTAATCCATATGTCAAGGCATCAATCAATATCCATTGTGATTTAGGAATGTTAGGTGATTTCTGCCCTTTATGGATTAAAACCAGACTCTGCATCAACTGTGTAATTTTCCATGGGAGTTTTGCCATGGATCCCCCTCCGGCATGCCACAGTCCAGGTGTTAGTCCCCTTGAAACAACTTTTCCATCACTATTGTGGCCAGAAAGAGTCCCTGTGGGTTGTAAAATTTGCCTGCCCATTGAAGTCTATGGCAGTTCGCCCGGTTCGCGAACGTTTTGCGTCAGTTCGCGTTCGTCGTTCGCGAACCGAAAATTTTATGTTTGCGACATCACTACACATAGATGCATGCTTGCATTCAAACACCAACACCACCTACAAACACACCCCTAAATTTACACAAACATACTAAATACAAAAACATGCTTCCATTCAAACACACAAACACAACTCAGTGCTAAATAGAACTCTGCAGGCATGGGAAAATGGGTCCGCTACTGCCTTGGGAAGTGGAGAGCGTGATTGCATGTCAGGGAGTAGGGGTCAGGGGGCACCATCAAATACTTGCCCAGGGCACTATCAATATTAAAGACAGCCCTGCCTATACCACTTACATATCAGGCTGATCCCACCAACAAGTTTTCTCTGCATGAGGGATTTATTAACCCTGGATCTTTTTGGATCTGTATCTCTCATGCAGGGAGGACTTTGACAGCATTCTGGACTGCCCTTATGGGTCGAGTCAGTCTATTATGCAAGTGGTATAAACTAATCCACCACAACCTCATTAAAGTGAATAACATTTATTATATCATTGCAATGCCACCTGCCAAGGGGTTGGACATATTATGAATGTCATGTGTTGGAAGCAGGAAAATTTGGCAAGCGAACAGACCAGAGTGACCATGACAAGGACCAAATATTGATGGCTTGATAACTGAATCAGAGTATCTCCAAAATGGCAAATCTTGTGGAGCGTTTCCAGTATACAGTGGTTAGTACCTACCAAAACATTTAGTAGAATTTCCCCCTCCTGTTGCATGGCAGTTGAGGCCTTTGGAGGTAAAGTATCTCCATAATAGCAATATGAGGCTTTATTGACTACCACATGATTTTTATGTATTAATTTATTATTAATTTGTTTTTACTTTGTTAATGTGGTTGATGGCTAGCAAAACGCTAGATTTTAGTTAAAATCTGTGCCTGTATCTGAAGCCCCTGGACCTAGATTTAATGAATTACATCTGTTTTACAGCCACCCAGCAGTGTTTGATTCATTTAGGACCTGAATTACAAACTAAGGACATTGTTGAATTCCAATGTTCAGATTATACTGTCCGAATGGCCCCATATGGTTTTGCCCATTTGGACTTTATTGAATAACCCTGTAAATAATTTTGCAATAAATATAAAAAGAAACCTACGGTTCTCCATTTAATAAAAGCAGACAATGACGCTTTGCATACCAGGTTGCCCACAGAATTACTTGGCCACACTCCAAGTGCGTCATGCAGTGATGTTAGGTTCTTCTCAAACCACACATTTTATAAAGGGGTGTTCTTCAGGGAGGAATGGTCTTGCTGCAGTTGTTGGAGGGAGGTGGTGATGTTATAACTGGATAATCTGGAGAGTGGGACTCATACAGCCTCTCAGCACTCTTTCTGAAAATTAGACTATATTTTTATTTATTGCACAATCTGTTTAATTTAGAATGTTGTACCTCCTGTTCTGTTACTAGCATGCTAGAGCCTACAACAACCTCATATTAAAAACAAAAAGAAAAAAAAAAACAGTTTGTTACTAAAACAATTTTTAAACTGTTTAAACAAACAAAAATTCAACCTAAAGAAAATTGGATTCTCTTTAATAGGGGAGGTTTTACATGTCCCCAAATATAGATAGTATTGATGCCACTTAGCTAGTCAAGTTCTGCTATGGAAAGATGTAGTGTATGCCTAACTGAAAACATCAGTATTCCATTATAGAGCACACCATAATATCAAGATACTAAATGATCCATATATTTTTCTTTTCTTGATATTTTAGTTGTTTTTTTTTATTTTATTAATTTTTCGTTTTGTAATTATGATAATTTTTTCTTTGCTAATTGTATCTGTACCACTTCCAGAGAAGCAGAATGTCATAAGGGACTCTTGGTTGTGATAATTGCTAAAAGAACAACAACAAAAAGGTAAAATTATTCATTAAAATTCTATTTGTTTCTTTATTATGATTGGTTGACTTCATCCTCTGCTTAAGATACATCTATAAATAGTGATCACATCATACCGAGAACGAAAGATTATCCCACATGGTCCAAACTGAGGCATCGGTAAGTAAATATTTGTACTCCATTTTTAAATGTACCAAACTTGAATTCATTAATTTTACCTAATGATACGCTGCACATCTTGGTTCCATTACAGCAGTAAATAGACAATCTATAATGGTTATTCAAGATTAAAACTAAGTGATTTATTTGAGAAATGCCCATTATAACTCATAGCTGATGTAAAAAATAATGAGCGATACGTCAAAAGTCATAGCTGAATGGTTAAAAATGTAGCCAAAAAATAATAAACAAACTAAATGTAATATCTTTTATACAATTTATCACATAAAATGCATATTCTGTATGATAAAATAGTATTCACTATGTATCAAAATAATAATCAGTCAGTCTGTCTATCTGTCTTTCTATGAAAATCCAAGATAAACAAACTAAGCATGAATGATATATTTCTGGCACAGATGAACAGGTAACAATACACAACACCATCAGGGCTCAATTCTCCTACTCACCATTAGCCAGTATATGACTACAAATTATAATCCCTGACACCATACAGATATAGCAAATGCAGCTAAAAGAATGACATTTAATTATTTATAAATGTTTCTTTTACATTGTTTATAATAAAATAGCTTTCAGTTGGTGCATTTTTTAAAATTCTTTATTTAAGAGACGAGTCAAATAAATACAATGACAATACGCAGTCACTGGCAAAAATCAAACCTTGACTCCGTTAGTGCATTTTAGGTATGACAGCCACTTAGTTCGATGGAAACATGTTCAACGTACACAGGTAAGATATTTGTAGGTCCTAGTGGGGTCACGGACAAATTTACTTAATTTATGCCTAAGGGTCAGTGTTCTCTGACTTGGTAAACTCTGAGCAAACCCAGGTCCAGTAATGGTAAACTGGAGGTCTACCAAACTGTAAGAGTTTTTTTTGTCAAGAACAGAGCACTGAAAATGGGAACTCTATTAACACAGGTAGGCCACCGATTTCTTCTCCTTTAATCTAAGTAGATTGAAACTCAGTCTGTCCTACTAGCTATTTTCTTATTATTGCTTTGCTTCAGATGTGCTGCCTAATCGCACTGTCTTGGTATCATGCTACACTATTTCTTCTTTTTCACTAATCATATTCTGTTAGTCTGTATATCACCTTAATATTATTATTATTATTAGTTATTATTTATATAGCGCAAGCTTATTCCGCAGCGCTTTTCAATAAGAGGGGAATTTACCAAATGAGACACTAACAAAATGTAACTGGAACAATAGGTAGTTGAGGACCCTGCTCAAATGAGCTTACAATCTAGAGGCGGGGCATAAAAACACAACATATTTCTGTCTTACCCTCACTTCTATTTGAGGGAGATGGCAAATAGACATGGTGGGAAAGTAGCAGAACTGGAGGTGAGAGTGGAGTGTGACCCTTTAGGAGAGAGCAAGATAAAGGTTTGAGAGGTAGAAGTTACTCTTGGAGGCCATAAACAATCCTGAAAAGATGGGTTTGAGGAACTGCTTAAAGGATTGAAGACCAGGGGAGAGTCTGACAGGGGTAGGCAGTCTGTTCCAAAGGAAAGAAGCAGCCCATGAGAAGTCTTGCAGGCGTTAATTTGCAGTAAGGTGCAAGCAGCAGACAAGAGAGCATAGAGTAGAGCATAGAGACTGAGAGGGGGCATACCTATGAATCAGTAAAGACATGTAAGAGGGGCTAGAGTTGGTTAGGGCATTATAGGTAAGGGTTAGTATTTTGTAAGGATTGACAGAGGGATGAGGTGTGAGAGGAGCGAGAGGAGAGAAAGATCAGCCTGGCAGTAGCATTCATCACAGATTGTGGGGGGGGGGGGGGGGGGGGGCAGTATGGCCTCCAGTGAGAGGAATTAGGAGGGAATTACAGTAATCCATGCAAGAGATTATTAGAGCATGAACAAGCTCCTTGGCAGCATCTTGTGTAAGAAAGGGCAGTGTTTTTAAGCTGGAATCGACAGGTTTTAGCAACAGACTTGACATGAGGTGCAAAGGTGAGGCTAGGATCAAAAATGACACCAAGACAGTGAGCTTAAAAGGATGGGTTGAGGCAGGTACCGTTAACCTGCAGGGAGAGTGAAGGAGGAGGATCAGTTTCTTGTGGAGGAAATATAAGAAACTCAGTCTTAGATAGATTGAGTTTCAAAAAGCAGGAGAACATCCAATCAGAGATAGAAAAGAGGCAATTGGTGACACATTGTAGGACAGCAGGGGAGAGGTATATCTGGGTGTTGTCAGCGTACATATGGTAGTGGATTCCATATGAATTAATGAGTTTGCCAAGAGAGGCAGTATAGAGAGAGAACAAAGGGGACCAAGAACTGAACTTTGAGGGTCTCCAACTGAGACAGTATGAGGAGAGGAGGTGTCATTGGAAAAAGAGACACCGAAGGAGCGTTGGGAGAGATAGGAGGAGAACCATGAGAGGGCTGTGTCACAATGACCGAGAGATTGAAAAGTTGAAGAGAGAGGAGAAAGAGGCTATGATTAACAGCGTCAAAGGCAGCAGAGAGGCCAAGAAGAATTAGTATGGAGTAGTGGCCTTTAGATTTAGCTGCAATTAGGTAATTTGTAACTTTAATAAGAGCAGTCTCAGTAGAGGGGAGGGGCAAAAGCCAGATTGAAGTCTTTCTTGAAGTTTTGATGAAAAAGGAAGCAGGGATATGGGATGATAGTTCGAAGGGGAAGACGGGTCTAGGGATGGCTTTTTTAGGATGGGTACGACAGTAGCATGCTTAGGGTTAGGGACAACACCAGATGAAAGAGAGCAGTTTAGGATGTGTATTAAGGATAGTATAAGACAAGGGGAGAGAGATATGATAAGGTGGAAAGGTACTGGATCAAGTGGACAGGTGGTGGAACGAGAGGAGAAGTGAAGCAACCACCCATTCTGTAGCTGGGGAGAAGGCCTGTAGCGTAGGGAAGGTACAGTTGATGTGTGGTTGCAAAAGGGAGGAGCATAGAGGGGAGAATTCTTTCCTTAACTGTTCAATCTTGGTAAAGTAGCATCCAAAGCTATCTGTCGAAAGGTCATTTTGAAGGGTGGCTTGAGGTGAGCGAAGGAGAGAGTTGAAGGTATTAAAAGAGATGCCTGGGATTGCGTGAGCATGAACTAACAAGAGATAAAAAGTAGGATTATTTAGCAAGGGTGAGAGCTGTGCTATATGAAGACAAAATGAATTTATAACGGAAGAAGTCTGACAAAGTGTGGGACTTCCTCCAGCAGCGTTCAGCTGAATGGGATCATCTCTGCAGGTAGCATGTTGACTTAGTGTGCCACAGTTAGAGGCGCGCCATCCTTGAGGTGCATGCTTAGAGCGGGGCTGCAGCGTCTAGGGCATAGGTGAGGGTAGCATTATATGAGGAGAAAGCCAGAGAGGGACAAGAGAGGGTAGGGATGGATGAGAGTTCAGAATGGATTACAGTTGATAGCCATTGAAGATCAAGAAAATTCAAATTCCTCCTGAGTTGAGGGGGATTAGGTTGAGGATATTGGGTGTGGGGGCACTCAAGAACAAATTATAGGATTTGGTGGTCTGATTGAGGAAATGGAGTATTACAGAAATTGGAAACTGAGCATGCATTTGAAAAAATAATATCTAGAGTTTTGCCAGCTATATGCGTAGGAGAATTAGTCCATTGTGATAGGCCAAAGGAGGAGGTGATTGAAATAGGTTTTGAGGCTACCGAAGACAAGGGTGGGTTTATGGGATTGTTGAAATCCCAAAAAATTAGGGATGGGATATTGCTTGAAAGGAAGTAAGGAAGTCAGGAGGCAAAATGGTCAAGGAATAGACGAGGAGAACCAGGGGGCCGATACATAACTGCAATGTTTGCAGATGTGGATTTGAATAAGCGAATTGAGTGAATTTCAAAGGTGGAGAAAGAGAAGGAAGGGGGTGGGGGGTGGTAGAGGTTTGAAGGAGCAGTGGGGTGAAAGCAGAAACCCTACACCACTACCTTTACTGTCAAACTGTCTTAGGTTGTGCGTAAACTGTAGACCACCATAGGATAATGAGGCAAGGATAGCTGTGTCAGAAGGAGAGAGACAAGTTTCAGTTAAAGCAAGTAAGTTAAGGGAGCGTGAGATTAATAAGTCATGGATGGAAGTAGATTTAGTTATGTTGCACACATAGCATGCAGAATAGAAGGAGGGTTTAAAGGGAAAGTTACATACAATGGATATAAGATTGGAGAGGTTTCTAGGGTGGACACAAGGTAGGTAGGTAAAGGTGGGACCAGGGTTTGGAGAGACATTGCCAGGAGCAGAAGCATAGAAAGTAACAGAATGTGGGAGTAGGATTTAAATGTTTTGGTTGAATGTCTGTATTTTGAGGATTTACAAGGAGTTGGAGGAGAAAGGGTGGATAGGTATGAGTATAATGTATGGGATGAACAGAGAGAGGAGGGAAGTAAACCAGGAGCAATGAAGATGGTAGGGACAGGTAAGCTTTAAGATAGAGATTTTATTAAATAAGTGAGGGTAAGACAGAAAAATAGTAGAGAGAACATTGTTAAGTAGTGTTTTGTTATAGTTGAGGAAATTGTAAGGACAGCTAGTACCATAGGAGAGTGTGGAGGAGTGAAGGGTAACTTGTCCGTGGTGTGGGAATGGAGATATTACAGGTGTGGAGAAGATGATAGTCATGATTGGTGTGTGTGGAAAACCAGGTGATCTGTACTATCTATAAATGTAGTGCGTACCATGGGAGGGTGGTTTGTTGGACAGGGAGGGTTGGAAAAATGTTCCAGAGATGCTACCTCAGCATAAGGCTTATGACTCACATTTGCTCTGTATAATAGAATATAGACCCAAAGTACTTGTTCTTGTTATCATCTCCCTCGACCTCAGAAAACAGTACTTTACCAGTATCATAGTCTGCCTGCAGATTGCTGCTATCAGATTTTACCTTTCTATCTTACTCCTTGGCCAGTCTGTATTCCTATAGACTCAATTAAAATCCTTATTATTATCAACAAAGGCTCATCATCATGGAAACCTACTGCATATCATATATCATAGTCCATTTATATACCATCTCCAGTAAGTAAGTACAATCCATCTTAACGATGAGAAACTCTTGACTCCAATGAGCACATTACAAGCAGCACTCACCAAGGTAAATACAAAAGAACACAGTATAGTCGAGGTGGTAGGTCTCATGTTTTGTTTGTACTTATTTTCTCCACTCAGGAAACCCATCTCAGTTCCTCTACCCTGGAAACAACCCTTACTTGTCCTTTCTCCTCTTCCAATCAAGAATTCTGTAGGGCTCTGCCAACAACGTGCATCTGCCTACAAGATGCCGCTACACCTATTTGTTTTTTATTGAAAAAGCAACACTATAGACGAGAGAATGCCCAAAACACACTTTAATGTGTAAAATTATAAAAATCCACTTTCACAGCCATGTTTTCTAGTCCCACTTTAGATTGACGGTCCTCCGACTATTGACATATATAACCTATTGATATATATATAACTTCGAAAGCAAAGACGTGTAAGAAGTAAAAGCTCAACATAATTCGAGGAACATGACCAGTTATACAACCTATACATGACTTTCAAGCTATATGTCTAAGTCGTAATATACAATCATAACATGCATGCCTTCCTGAACACAAAGACATAATCTGTATAACACGAGATAACATGGGAGGGATCCTATAGGGTGGGAAATATTCGCCTCCTGTCATTACTAAAATTAAGATTATTAATACACTAAAGCTAATATAATCTTCAATTTTACCACATGACAGGAGGCTTTATATTTGCATTTTTAAAGCTTAGACTTGACCAGTGTGAAGGAAGTATGAGAGGATTGGCGGAAATAAAACGTCCTAAACGTACTCTCCCGTGTCCAGTCTGCGCAACGCATAATGTCGGTTAGGGAGGCGCCTGCCAAGAACGCTTGGGATGCTGCCGCCCCTCTGACTGAATGCACTCCAAAGCTAGATTCGACTCCTGCTAACTTTAGTAACCAGCGAACCCATCTGGCCAGGGTTGTCGTAGACACCGGTCCGTGAGGCCTTATGTAAGAAATCAGTAGTTGACCCGTCGGGGTATGTCGAAGGGTGGCTGTGATTTCCGTATACCTCATTAGTGTCCTGACAACGCATAGCTTGGAGTCTGACTCAAAATATGGATAAGACCCTGAGGACAAATCTGATTTAGTCCGTCTTGAAATGGAAAAAGTGACTCCCTCCGGAGTGAGAGAGAAACCGTCCACGCCAAACGCCCTAATGTCTGACACCCGTTGGAATGAGACAAGGCATAACAAAAGGGCCAGTTTGGCTGAAAGTTGTTTCAGCGACAGAAAAGGGTTGTCCGGCCAGCCCCGAAGGAAGTCCAACACTCCATTCACTTGCCAGAGGCTGGAGTATCTAGGTGCTCGGGGTCTCATACGTTTGGCACCCCGCAGTGGATGACATACTAGAGGATCTTGACCCACTGGTCTACCTTGTACTGGGACGTGCGCCGCCGAAATAGCAGATCTGATCACGTTAAGGGATCAATACGATCGTCCCGTCGAGAACAGATGAGCGAGATAGTTGAGGATCAGTGGGACAGAGGCAGTAAAGGGATCGGAATCCCTTTCCATACACCAATCACGTCAGGCTGACCAGGTGGATATGTAACATCTCCTGGTGCCAGGAGCCCATGAGTCCCATAGGAGGTCTTTAGTAGATTGTGATAGGCCGTGGACCGACCAGGAGCCCCTGAAATCGTCCAGGCCACCAGTTCCAGTTGTCCATCCAGGACGAGGGATGTCCCTCGAGGTCCCGACAGGAGAAGTGGGGAGGTCAGGAGCCGAATGGGGTGGTCGTGGGACATCTCCAGGAGGTCCGGAAACCACGGTTGGCTGCCAAAGGGGGGCTATGAGCAGGAGCGATATCCTGTGAGTGCGAGTGTATCGCAGTACCCGTGGGATCATTGAGAATGGTGGGAATGCGTAAGCCCCTTGAGAGGGCCAGTCCTGAAGAATACGTCCGCCGCTTCGCCATTCGGGTCCGGAAGCCAACTGTAGTATCTTGGTAGTTGGTGGTTGGTCCTGGAGGCGAATAAGTCTATTGTCAGTGGACCTATCCACTGTCGTAGTGTCTGGAATATCTCCCTGTTGAGTTTCCAGTCGCTGGTGTCTCTCCAGTGGCGGGAGAACCAGTCCGCCGTCAGGTTGGAGATTCCTGGCAGGTATTCCGCCTGCAGCGTGATGTTCCTCCGTAGGCAGAAACTGTAGATGTTCTTCGTGGCTTCCGTCAAATCTTTTGACCTCGCTCCGCCCAGGCGGTTGATGTATTGCACCGCCGAGATGTTGTCCATGTGGAGCAGAATACAGCAATTCGACCTGTTCTTGGCCAGGCTGTGGATGGCGAAGGATCCCACGATCAATTAGGCAGTTGATGTGTAGGTTGGTCTCCTCTTCTTGCCATGGGCCTCCCGTGGAGGCATCCGAGCAATGAGCGCCCCATTCCCACAGGCTGGTGTCCGATTCCACGATGAAGTCCGGGGAAGGGCCGAAGATCGCCTTGCTGTTCCAGGCTTGTATATGTAGTAACCACCATCGCAGTTCCGACCTCACCTCCGATGAGAGTGGGATCCAGTGGTCGTAAGAGTGCCCGGTGCGCAGATATCCCGCCTTCAGTCGTTGCATGGCCCTGTAGTGTAAAGGGCCCGGGAATATCACTTGTATGGATGAGGAAAGGAGTCCTACGATCCGAGCGAGCATCCTGAGCGGTATTGTGTCCATCCTCAGAACTCGTCTGATTTCTTTCCTTATCGAGGCTATCTTTTTCGAGGGGAGGCGTAGTACGCATTCCTTCGAATCGATGTCGAAGCCTAGGAATTGAACCGACTGGGAGGGAGAGAGAGACGACTTCTGTCTGTTCACCATGAACCCTAGAGAGTCTAGCAAGTGAACGACAAATTTCGTCTGCGATCATAGCCTGGACGCGGATTCGCAAAAGATCAGTAAATCGTCCAAGTATACGAGACATCGTATGCCCCTTGTTCGGATGTGAGCCATCACTGGTCTCAGTAGCTTCGTGAAGCACCACGGAGCCGAGCTGAGGCCGAACAGCAGACATGTAAACTGGCATATCCGTCCTCTCCACCAGAAGTGGAGGAATTGTCGGCAGTGTACGTCCACTGGGACAGTCAGATACGCGTCTTTGAGATCCAGACGTATAAACCAGTCGTTCTTGACGAGTAGGTCTTGAAGAAGATGGATTCCTTCCATCTTGAAATGTCTGTAGATTACGAAGGAGTTTAACTGCCGGAGATTGATAACCGGCCTGTAATCGCCCGTCTTCTTCTTGACCAGGAAGATGTTGCTTATAAAGCCTCCCCCATCTGGCGCGTATTGTATCGCGCCTTTCTCGAAGAGTGCGTGGATCTCTTCGTCCACCAGGTGACTTTGTTCTGTTGACACGTGGATCGGGGTAGGGGGGTTGTTTGTATGGGTTGCGCGGAGAAGTCTATGATGAAACCGTGTACCGTCTGGAGGACCCAGGCGTCTTTGGTAATCAGTTTCCAGTTCTGGAAGAAAAAGGACAGGTTGCCTGCTATAAATTTTGGTACATTTAGGTATGTACGTGGACTCACCATTGGAGAAGCGGCCGCGTCCTCGGCCTCTGAAACCTCTGGTCCTCCCCGCCCCTCGGAACGAGGAGGGTCTTTGTGTCGTAGACGGGAAGAAATTCGGAGTTTGTAGGAACGATCTGGAACCTGAGGCCCAAAATCGGCTGGTGGCACGGTTCCGTTGTCGACCAGCCCTTCCAAAAACACCTCTTGAAGATGGGGTGTGGAACACCTGCTTGAGAGAGGTTTGGGCCTTGTTCAAGGTAGTGAATAGGTTCACATGTCTTTTAAGTTCCATGATGAAGGCATTGCCAAATAACAGGCCTTGGGCTTTCGGTACAAATTATTTAGCCCCGAGATCCAAGAGCTTGCTATCAATGCGTATCAGTGCTGATCTGCGTCTTTCGACGCAAAGTGCGGCGTTTGCGTTGCCCAGCAGGCACACCGCGCGTTGAGCCCATTCACGTATGACGTGAGGGTCCAGTTGAGAGTCTTGGCTGAGAGCTAGGTCTGCGAAATATAGCATCTTGGCGATGGGGCCGAGCAAGTCCAGCACTTTGTCCTGTGCCGCTTTCATGCCTTTCTCAACCCCTTTACGAGGGTCTCTGCCCGTGCGTGACATGAAGACCACCATTGTATCGTCAAATTCGGGCGTCAGTGCCACTTTATCGGGGAGTAGTGGCCTGGGACATTCGGCCCTGAGGCGTGCCCGCACCTCCTTTTCCAGTGGTTTGCGCAGCCAGTAGTGTATGAATTTTGCAAGGTGGTCTGGCAGCGTCCATTCTGAGGACCGTGGGTGCTGGATGGTGCATGGGTTGAATAGTAGTGTCCCTTGGTCATCCAGAAACACTCCATTTTCGGTCTGACCGGTGTGGTGGTCGTCATCGAGTTCCTTGTCTCGGTTGTCGAGGAAGGTCTCTTTGACGTATTTCGAAGTGGTGGGCGGTAAGTCTTGCCACTCCTCGTCGTCTGAAGGTGAGCCATCCCCGTGCCACTCGTCCACCACGTCTAAGGCATGTGGAACGTAGGCATCTTCCACGTCCGAGGATTGAGGTGGAAAGGGCGCGGGTTGTCGGTCCGCGTTCTTAATTCGTTTGACGGGCAATTTGCCCTTAGTCTTGGTGGAGGGGGGGCTCGAAGCCTTTCTTTGTCTTTTGGCCTTAGACACCTCGGAGCCCGAAGCTTCCATGCGCCCTGGGGGGCTTATGTCGTCTTGGCCGTGGGGTAGAGCCCTATAGCCCCTACGGCGGCATTGATCATAGCCTGGAAGTCTTGGCTGCTTTGGGTATCTTCCATGATCTGAGGTGTATTCCGTCCTGTTGGGCGAAAACAAAATTCAGTGGAAGGGTCGTGGGGGGAGAGTCATTTACATATAGAGATAGACTCTTGGTACAACCGGGGGGCGCCCAGTTGGAGAAATGTATGTAGAAGGCTTTGTATGCACGCATGTAGTGACATCAGGGCTATATGTGTGTATCTCGGACACTATGGTGTAGGCCCTTGTGCATATCATCGGGTTTCACCCCGGGTGGTGTGCCGTGGTAACCAGAGGACACCCACATCAGCTGAAATGGGCCGTCAGCGCCCTTGCATGCGTATCTGGGGGGTCACCCCAGGTGGTGTGCCATGAAAAAATACCCAGAGGACACCCACATAAATTTGCACCCTTTTGTACAGTAATGTAATATGACCCTGTGTAGGGTAACTTAATATAATATTCCCCGTGAAGGGTATAGTAATAGCAAATCCCTTGTGTAGGGTAAAGTAGCATTGCAAATGTCCCTGCAGGGACCCGAGAGGTAGTTTGGTCAGTTATAGGAACAGTATATGTACAACTGTGATATATTACAGCCTTTCTAAAATATTCAGAGATTGTGCATGCTTTTGTCCACCCCTCTCACTATTAGCAGTCATTCAGTGCAAGTCATCCTGTGTCCGTTTGGAGGAAGGGTTTTATACCCTGTAATATAGATGAACTGTGTCCTGAGAGGGGGGGGAGAAACCCTAAGGGTAATCCACAAGTTCGTTGCGGTGTTCGGGTGATTCCCGAACCGCCGTGTAGGGAAGGCGGCCGTCGCGGGTCTCGCGAGCTGCGAGATCCAAAATGGCCGCCGGCCGCGTGTGTAAGGGTCTCTCGCTCGCGACCACAAGCGAGACGGAAAAAAGACGCGGCAGAACGCAATATTAACCCCGGCTACCCTCCACCCGTCCCCACCCAGCCCCCTGTGTGTAGAAGGGCAGGTCCACGCGGCGAGCGCGGCGCGGACAGCCGTGACGCCTGCAGACTGCCAGACCGATGATAAGGTAGTACAGACAGTAAATACAGCGGGTAACAGGGGATACACTGAGTAAGGGAAAGAAGGGGACAGGTATAGGTAGTCAGGGATGAAATAAAACACAATAATAAGAGTAAAACATATACATAAACTAGAGAGGTAAAATTACTCTGACCTGTTGTAGGCTGGAGCAGCAAAGAAAGAGGAAGTGATGTCATAGACAGGGCCTTTTATGGGCACCATATCTTTTTTTCTGATTGGTTGTTATGTTTCTATGCTGCTGGAGTTTTTCAGTAAAGAAAGATATGCAAATATGAAGCCTCCTGTCATGTGGTAAAATTAATTTGTATTCTTTCATTTTAATTAATTAGATTGTCACTTAAGTTCTGCATGATAATATACAGGGCCGGCCTTAGGGGTGTGCGAGCTGTGCGGCCGCACAGGGCGCCATGGAGCAGGGGGCGCCGTGGATTTAAAAAATTTTTAAATTTGCAGCGGGGGCGGAGCTTACCGTGCGGCGGGGGCGGAGCTAAAAGCGCCGGAAAACTGCTGCAGGGGAAGCAGGAAGGAGTCCCTGCTTCCCCACCAAACAGTCACCAGGAGCTGCACTGCCTCCACAATGAACTCCACAGGTAACTGTGGGATTGTTAGGTGAGTGTGACTCTCTGCCTGTGTTTATTACTGTCTGTGTGTGTATGACTGTCTGCCTGTGTGTGTCTGTGTGTATGACTGTCTGCCTGTGTGTCTGTGTATGACTGTCTGCCTGTGTGTGTGTGTGTGTGTGTGTGACTGTCTGCCTCTGTGTGTGTCTGTGTGTATGACTGTCTGCCTCTGTGTGTGTCTGTCTGTATTACTGTCTGCCTCTGTGTGTGTCTGTGTGTATTACTGTCTGTCTGTGTGTATGACTGACTGTCTGCCTGTGTGTGTCTGTGTGTGTGAGACTGTCTGCCTGTGTGTGTGTGACTGTCTGCCTGTGTGTGTGTGTGACTGTCTGCCTGTGTGTGTGTGTGTGTGTGACTGTCTGCCTGTGTGTGTGTGTGACTGTCTGCCTGTGTGTGTGTGTGTGTGTGTATATGACTGTCTGCCACTGTGTGTCTGTGTGTGTATATGACTGTCTGCCACTGTGTGTCTGTGTGTATTACTGTCTGCCTCTGTGTGTGTGTCTGTGTGTATGACTGTCTGCCTCTGTGTGTGTGATTGTGTGTATGACTGCCTCTGTGTGTATGGCTGTCTGCCTCTGTGTGTATGGCTGTCTGCCTGTGTGTGTCTGTGTGTATGACTGTCTGCGTGTTTGTCTGTGTGTATGACTGTGTGTGTCTGTGTGTATGACTGTGTGTGTCTGTGTGTATTACTGTCTGCCTCTGTGTGTGTCTGTGTGTATTACTGTCTGTGTCTGTGTGTATGACTGACTGTCTGCCTTTGTGTGTGTGTGTGTGTGTGTATGACTGTCTGCCTGTGTGTGTGTGTGGATGTCTTCCTGTGTGTGTGTATGGCCGTCTGACTCTGTGTGTGTGTGTGTGTGTGTGTCACATACAACCAATACACGCATATCACACACTGTTAATACACCCATTACAAATATCACACATAGCATACATATCACACACAGTCATCACACCTACTATCACATACACAGACAACACAAACATGGATGACAAACATGGACAAACATGGATGACGGGGGGGGGGGGGGGGGGGGGCGCTGTGAAGATTTTTCGCACAGGGCGTCAAAATGCCTAAGGCCGGCCCTGATAATATACACCAGGGCTGCCTAATAGGTAGACCCGCAAATGTTGTAGAACTACAACTCCCATGATTCTTTGCATGCCTATAGAATGTATTTAGAATTACAAATAATCATGGGAGTTGTATTTCTACATTTGGCAGCCCTGATATCCAAATATATGTATGTAGAGAGTTTATGCCAAATTTATAGTTTTTATGTACACCATTTTTTTTTATGTATATTTGAACACACATTGGTTTGCCAAGAACTGGTTATGGTTGCAGTGCTGGGTTTATATTTGATAGTGACAAGGTCTTAATTGTTATCCACATACTTATAAACTTTTAAACTTTTTTTCTTGCACTTGAAATACTGCACCACGTTATCATGTATTGAGTACTATATATTAATATCTAAATAGCAAGTTGTGGGAGTTTGCATCTAATAAATAAACCTCGGAGCATGAAGCAACTTTGCCAACAGTCCCATCTGTGATGCTATTAGGATAGTGATTTAACCAATATTCCCACAAATAAATAAGACATTGGAAGAGTATTCTGCTCTGCAAAACTGCTGAGGGTTTCAGTTATGTTGCAGAGGGTAAAATATTTTTCTTAAAGGCTTGTTTACACATTGTTAAATTAACGCTTTCAAGGTAGTTGTTAGTCAAATCAATCCTGATCATCCAGACAGAGATAGTTCTTCTTTTTATTTTGCCCTGGTACTGGCTGTAAGCATTTTAATAATACCAAACAGTATATACATATATTTACTATTCTTCACACACTCTTGCTTTGTGCACAAGGGCAGCTTGACATGCACTCAAGCCAAGCTGACCTTCCAATTGTTCGGGTAGACCTTCCTGGCACGACCACCCATTTGGGAAGTTAAAGGATTTGCATCAGTCGCCCACCCTGTTACGTCACCCACTGATGTAATTTTTCATTGGACGCTGCTGTTAGGTAGTACGAATTTGCTGGACAGATGAAAGAGAGATATTAGCATGGGGTGTGTGTTTGTCAATGAACATCTGAATGATTCAAAGGAGAACTCAGTGAAAGTGTTGTAGTCAGATGAGACCAAAATCGAGCTTCTTCACATCAGCTCTCCGTGTTTGGAGAAGGAGGAATTCTGCCTATGGCCCCAAAAACACTTTATCCACCGTCAAACATGGAGGTGGAAACATTATGCGTTGGGGGTGTTTTTCTGCTAAGGGGACCGGACAACTGCACCACATCAAGGGGACGATGGACGGGGCCATGTACCATCAAATCTTGGGTGAGAACCTCCTTCCCTCAGCCAGGGCATTGAAAATGGGTATTCCAGCATGACAATGACCCAAAACACACAGCCAAGGTAACAAAGGAGTGGCTTAAGAAGAAGCACATTTAGATCCTGGAGCGGCCTAGCCAGTCTCCAGACCTTAATCCCATAGAAAATCTGTGGAGGGGGCTAAAGGTTTGAGTTCCCAATGTCAACCCCAAAACTTTAATGACTTGGAAAGAATCTGCAAAGAGAAGTGGGACAAAATCACTCCTGAGATGTGTGCAAACCTAGTGGCCAACTACAAGAAACGTCTGACCTCTGTGATTGCCAACCAGGGTTTTGCCACCAAGTACTAAGTCGAAGGGGTCAAATACTTATTTCACTGATTGACATGCAAATCAATTTATAACTTTTTTGACATGCGTTTTTCTGGTTTTTTGTTGTTATTCTGTCTATCACTGTTAAATACACCTACCATTAAAATTATAATACTATGATCAGTAAATTATGATATACTGATCATTTCTTTTTCAGTGGGCAAATGTTCAAAATCAGCAGGGGATCAAATACTTTTTGTTCACAAACGTTTTCATATAACGAATTGCAATGTTAAATTCTTGAAAGCTTTCTTCAACTCTTTTTCTGGTTTTCGGTTATATAGAGAAGACTTCCATCTTCCTAGCCTCATAATAATGTGAACCGGGGTGTCAACACTGGAAGCTGCTGCTGTTGCTGCCCCAATTCTGAAGGAATGCCCAGAGAAAGAAGTGGGGTTGAGACCAGGTCTGGGGTTGAGAAACAGTGTCCTTACATATAAAATTAATTTAGATGTGGAGAGTGGATGACCTTGTAGTGTGAGAAAGAGTGTATTAGGTGGGTTATGCAAAATAGTATGCCAGTAGAGATCTAGAACTTTGACTTGGACACCCATTATTAGACATGGAATACAAGTGTATTTCTGATGGTTGCTTGGATCGGGTCCTTTTAAGAATTACTACATTATGGTCATTATGGTGATTTTCTTAATGTCTTCTATTTGAAGACTTTAAGGTTTGTAACTGTCTGGGATACTATTGTAAATTTGCTTGGTCTTAGGAATTCATAAAAATCTATGTAAATAGCAACTTGAATTACAGGATTAGTTTAACTTTAATCTGGATTCCGTGCTTGTCACTCTGTTGAAGCAGCTGTGACCAAAGTATTAAATAATCTTATCACTGCAAAATCATGTGGCCAATACTCTGTTCTAATTCTCCTTGACCTTTCTGCTGCTTTAGACTAGACACTGTTGATCATCAACAGCTTCTTCTCATCGTCCGTAATCTCCGTCTACAAGATGCTGCTCTCTCTTGGTGCTCTTCCTACCTCTCCCAGTACTCTTTTAGTGTCTCTTTCTCTGGCTCTGCCTCTTCTTACCATTCCTTCTCTATTGGTGTTCCCCAAGGGTCTGTCCTTGGTTCCCTATTGTTCTCAATCTATGCTGCCGCCCTTGGTAAACTAATCAGCTTCTTCAGCTTCCATTATAATTTCAATGCGGATTGCACGCAAATTTACCTGTCCTTCCCTGATTTCTCACCACCCCTCTTGACTCGTTTCTATGATTTCCTCTCTACTATTTCCAACTAGATAACTGCTTATTTCCTTAAACTTAACCTGTCCAAAACAGAACTTCTGGTCTTCCCTCCCTCAAGTGTTGCTACTCCCTTGCCTATTTCCCTCTAACTCAATGGTGCACCTCTGATGCCTCCCCCCTCTGTCAGTTCCTATATTGGCTTCCTGTAAGATACAGGGCTCAATTTAAGATCATGGTACTTGCTTACTAATCTCTACACAATGCTGCTCTGACCTACCTATCCTCACCAATACACAAATATGTCCTGTCTAGGCCTCTATGCTCTGCCGAAGACCTACGCCTGGCCTATGTTCATACTCCTAACTCTGATACCTCTGTTCATACTCCTAACTCTGAAGCCTTATAGGCACCCAGACCACTTCAGCTTAATTAAGTGGTCTGGGTGCCTGGTCCAGCTAGGATTAACCTTTTTTTCTATAAACATAGCAGTTTCAGAGAAACTGCTTTTTATATTAAGGTTAATCCAGTCTCTAGTGGCTGTCTCATTGACAGCCGCTAGAGGCGCTTCCGCGCTTCTCACTGTGAAAATCACAGTGAGAAGACGCCAGCGTCCATAGGAAAGCATTGCAAATTGTGTGGGGGAACAGCTATACTGCTATAATCACTGATATACCTGCAATACTCTCTTGGATGAGAGGTCTTCAAAACTGGGAGCTGGATCCAGGTGTTGGTCCAGGGTGGGAAGGGACGGTGAGACCCCAGCCAAGCTGTGGGGGTCTACAGTGGGGTCTACAGTGCTTATGGTGTCTGGTGCGGTGCTTATGGTACTCAGTGATTACTAAGAAGTGTGATTGGCGGAGGTACAAATTTGGGGTACCGGGCGGTCCGCCACAAGCACCCCTTCCCTCTCTATTAGACATTCACCCAGTTCCCAATCTTTCAAAAAACCTTTGAAAACATACTTCAGGAAAGCATATCAATTAAACTGTCAACAGTTTTCCCTCTCCGCACCCTGATTCCTCTCCTGCAACTGTCATCAAAACACTAAGCCCTCTAGCACAGGGGTTCTCAACCTAGTCCTCAAGGACCCCCTACCAGTCCAGGACTTAGGGATTAACTGAGTGTGTCTAAGAGAGAGTCTAAGGTGTTTTTTTTCCCTAAACACCTTAGACACACCCAGGTAATCCCTAAATCCTGGACTGGTAGGGGGTCCTGAGGACTGGGTTGAGAACCCCTGATCTAGCATGCAAGTTCATTGAGCAGGTCCCTCAACCCCTCTGTTCCTGTGTATCCAACCTTTTGTATAACTGATGATAAAAAGTAAGTAAATTGTGTTGAATACCTGTTCAATAAAGTTCTATGGTATTATATTACAATGTGAGATGAAGGTGGCAAAAATTCAGCAACTGCTATCATGGTTTTAATTGAATAATCATTGCTGATAGAGAATTCTGTGGTGAATCTGAGAAAAATGGACATAGCCCTGTTGTAAGCGGAGTATTAAGAGATGGGGCAGCTTCAGACAAAGACCTGCCATGTACCAGTAAATTTGTTAGTCCAAAATTAACTTTTTGAAAGCAGGGGTACTGAATGATAATCTCTTGGCAGTTGGTTGGAGTAGAAACAATTCCTGTGAATGACATTGAAATAGTGCGTCAGCTGCTAAGTTATTGCAACCTAGGATGTGCTCACAAACCAAGAATAATTGATACATGGCAGCAAACCAGGTCAATTTGTGAACTAACCTCATGATGGTCAAGTAGAAGGACTGACCCTTGTTAATTGTTTCATATTATCCGTATAACATTTTACAGCTTTGCCTAGACTGTGTATATGCTGCTGCCACTATGGGATACATTTAGAAAAGGATGGATGTCTTCTGAAAGGGAGTTAGGTCAATAGCCTCTCTCGGCCACTTTTCCCTAAGCCATAGTCACTGTAAATAGCAGCAAAGTCAGAATAGACTGCCGCATCTGTCCAGAATACCGGGGACTGGTCAGATAGAGGGGGAATAAACATGGATATTCCGTTTTTTTGGTTGGTTTTTTTTTTAGACATTATTCGTTAAATCAGCCCAGGCAGGGGGGGAGGGAGGAAAGGGCAAGCAAGACAATAACCTCATCTGGAAGGCAGGTAAGAGGCACAGAAGCCTAGAAATGAAGGATCTACTTTGAGAGATAATTTGCATAGTGAAGTTAAAAGATCCCAGTAAGGACTGAAGATCACTACATGTACAGGAACCTTGATCTGTCCAGTACTTTGAGAATGTGCAGAAATTTCTCGTATGGAAGGCTGGACTGCAGAAGATCGGAATATAAAAAAAAAAAATGCCTATAAACACCAGTTTAGTTGTGGGGCCTACAGTCTTGTCAAGAGTAAGTGGGACCCTTAGTTTAGAAAAAAGTGCAATAGTGCAGAGTATGCTTTGAGGAGTGTTATTACCTACTTCCACCAACAAAAAGTCATCTAAATAGTGGATCACCGTGGGGCATCTGGCAACATTGAGAAGCAACATGCCAACAAGCAGAGCATTTTGAATAATTTAGAGCTTCTCCTAGAC
This sequence comes from Pelobates fuscus, assembly GCF_036172605.1. Lineage (NCBI taxonomy): Eukaryota > Metazoa > Chordata > Amphibia > Anura > Pelobatidae > Pelobates > Pelobates fuscus. The sequence goes on from NC_086317.1 coordinate 483,014,454, forward strand.
ACAAATGTAAGTAGAAAAATAAGATTTATCTTTCCACTTGATACCATGACTGTACCACAAAGAAGGATGAATAGGGAGCAATTTAAAAGCACATGAAATAACAGTTTTACTGAGCCAAGTGGCCCTACCAGCTTTCAAGATTGCTTGAATGACTTTATCCACGGTAGCATAGTGGAGAGAAATTTCCTCAGAAGGAATCAGTGAATTGATACTGGGCGTCAGTGAGGAATGAGGAGCGGAGAGGTTGATTATCATTCTTTTTTTATTGGAGTATTTGCTAATAGCAATACCAATGAGGTGTATGTGCCAGGAAGAAGAGGAAGGGTGAGGAAAAGGACCTTTCATAGAACCTTGTAGAAATTCTTTCTCGATCAATGTGTTTACAGTGAGAGGATTGTTGGAGGCGGATAATAGATTGGGACATTCCAGCGTGCCTATAGGAAGTGCTACAATACTGGTATGGAAACCTTGAGTAAAACCAGTAACCAGAAATTCCACAAAATGAGAAGAAGGGTGAGATTGGATATAGAAAGTGTGGCGGAACCAACCTCGCCACTGTCCACTGTGTTAACCGCAGCTTAATTGACGAACACTGGGTGGCCTTTGTTCGTTTGCCGAACACGTGGCAGCAGCCATTTTGATTCCCGAACGGCCAGCAGTGTTCAGCGCCCAAACTATGGAACTGAGAACGGACACTTAATTGAGCGAACACCGCTGAGCCGCCAGCCTCCTTTCCTCTGCATTCAGTAGTGGAACCGAATGACTGTTCATTCGGTAGTTTAACCGTATGAACAGCATCACCCCAGATAGCCATGCCATTGAGCCTATTCGTGTAACGAAAGACTATGGGAAAGACTTTGGCTCCATGGCGATTGAACTGTATGTATGTGATCTGAGCGCCATTCGGTAATAATGTGCGCTCAGATCTAAGCTATCTGGGGATATGTAGAATGTGCATGTTTTATGTAATAATGTAACCGTATGTAATTGTATGTCTTTTTACTGAAAATGTGTGTAATGGAGTTTTGTCTCTGTCCTTGGAGATAATTGGATTACTTCCCAATTATCTCCAGGCCAGAGATGAGGGATCGTGATGCATTGTGGGATTGTTGAAATGTGTAAGTCTGTAATTGGTCTTTTTACCCTTTGTGTCCCAGTCTTCCATCTGGTCCCCTAGGGGAGTGTCCACCAGGTGGAAGACCTGCATTAAAGCTGGGCAAGTAGCCCCAGTAAACGAGTTCTGCTTGACCCTCAAACGAAGTGTCGTCTCGTTCTTGGGGGGAATTGGATTGTATTCTGATTGCCAAGAGTGTAAGCTGATTGTATGCTTTTCCTGTTCGGCTGTTTCCAGTGTTCGTGTGTTTCCTGTTCGGGAGTTGGAAGATTCATGTAGTTTGCAGTTCGGTAGATTGGTGCTTGCAGTAGCTGTCTGTGCATCTGAAAGGGGAATATCGCCTAAACGTTTTTTAACCGTTTTTAAACGGTCCGCTACAGAAAGATAGGTTGCAAATGTCAACATCTGTCAGTCATTGTTTGGGAAATAATTTGGACAGGCACATGGATTTTGCATGTGCCCTAAAACACTGAGCTAATATGCAATAACCTGCATGCACTGAAACTGCATGTACCTGCATTGACATTGTTGCAAACCTGTGCTTTGCCCAGAAACGCAGTGAGCCATCCCCATATATCTTTTAAGCCATGTGGTTCAGGTTTGCCAGAGAAACCAGGCTTAGCACGCGAAGTGGTAGGGTCTGCTTTACAGAGGTGGAATGGGAAGTAGATTAACACATAGCACAAGATGGAGGCTTCAAGCCTGCAAAATTCCTGCAGAATTCCGTATCCAACTGGCTCCAATCGGTGAGAATGTCAAATTGTCAATTTATGCCAGAGCTTCCGCTGCTTTCCCAACACCTACTTGGGGTAGTCATAAAAAGTAAAACCTTTACTTATTAGGACTTATGCCTTAAATCCACCAATTTGTGTAGGTAAAGGTCTAATCCTTCTTGCCGTTGGGGGTACACAGAACAAATAACACCCTTATGTAACCCAAAAGCTAGGAATAGAGAGTGCTTTGTTCAGTCTGTAAATACCACTGACAGGTCACCATAGCTGTATGTCTCAATCAGATCTTGTGAAGCAAGCAACAACAGCAGGTTTACATCCTTGCCATCCAAAATGTATTTCCTGATAGAGAGGGAAGCCATATGTGCTAGGGTTATGTAGTGTGATAGAGTGGGAGTAAAATAGATGAGCTACCCTGTATGGCAGAATGTGTGGGACCTTAAGTTGGAATGTCCAGGAAATGTTTAGTGGAACCAGTGTTGGAAATGTCCAGTTTTGTAAGTATTTCATTTATAGACTGCAAAGAAGACATGAGTGTGGACATCATCCCATGCACTTCCACTAGGGTGTCCAATCTGCCTCCCTGTGAAGGCCTAGGGCTGTAAGGATGCGTAGAGAGAATTCTGTAAAGTTCTGCCTTCCTAGCTGTAGCAGGGAAGGGGTTACCTCTATGGCAAAGTTCGGAAGTGCTTATTCACTAACCTACAAGTTTCAGTGATTTGAACAGTACTACTATCTTATTATATTTACATAATTGGGAAACTTTACATGCAATCTTACTGATTGATTTTTTTTTTTTATATCATATGATTTTGTGTAGAAACCAAAACAGCAAATAAATATAAATTTCTTTTTTTCTTGACAGCCACAGGAAAACAAAAATGGAAATCAGCAAAAACAGCACCCTTTTAACCCCGTCTTTGCTGACACTCAGCTTTGGGGAAATGACAGAAATAAAATATCTCTATGGTATTTTATGTTTGATTTACTATTTACTGATTGTGTTGTGCAACATTGCTGTAATAATCACTGTATTAAACCACAAGCCATTACACGAGCCCATGTATATCTTTATATCATTTTTGTGCATTAATGGTCTATACGGAGGTTCTGCATTTTTGCCAAATCTTTTTTTCAACCTTCTTCAGACAATTCAAACCATAACTTATGGGGGCTGCTTGACACAAGTGCTTTGTATTCACTCTTACATGGGATGTGAGCTGACCATCCTGGCAGTGATGGCATTCGATCGGTACGTGTCTATCTGTTACCCACTGAGATATCATAGTATCATGTCCGTAAGCATGGCTTTCACACTGATTATCACAGCCTGGTTGTACAGTATAATTTTATTCTCTATTCACTTTATACTCACAATCAGACTTCCTTTGTGCGACTCGGTGATACTGAAGATCTACTGTGATAACTGGTCTGTTGTGCGACTCTCCTGCATTGATACAACGATAAACAATATATTTGCCATTTTTATCACTGTGGCATTGATCGTGATGATGCCATTGCTTATCATGGCCTCGTACATTGAGATTTTAAGAGTATGTGCTCGATCATCGAAGGAAGTCAGGGAAAAAGCCTTACAGACTTGCACTCCTCATCTGATAACTATGATTAACTATGTGGCTGATGTGCTTTTTGAAATTTTTCTCCACCTACGACTTTACCTTACGAACTAAGGGTGGCAATGTCTGTCCAGTTCCTTACTGTTCCCCCACTATTGAATCCTCTTATTTATGGACTGAAATGTAGAGATATTAGAGTAAAGCTACAAAAGTTAATCCACTAAGAAAAAATGAAACAGGCTGCTTGGAGAAATGTCTACTGAAATATACATTGTCTACCATAGGTATGCGTAATGTATATAGTTTAACTATGTTTAATGAAATATGGTTTTAAGACGAGGCCTTGATTAAAATATTTTGGATAAGGTTTTCAAGTTATAGTTTGTTTGAAATGTATTTTAAAATTATGTATCTACAAAAAATCCCTCGCAGACTTTAGTGGTTAGTTTTGCAGAAAAATAATTTGACATTTTTTTCTAGCAGACTGTGATCATTTGAAGATTTTATCCAAACATATTAATTCAAGGACCCACATTTTACTTAAAAATTATATATCCTTGAATTAATAAATGAATGCACACATCATATATATATAATTATTTATTTATTTTAGTTATACTTGAATTTATCTGATGAAAGACATAATTATGCTATGACTAATGTAAGTTATATTTGTGCTATGACTAGATAACAATTAATAGATAAATTAGTGGATTAAGCCATCATATATTATACCTATTCCATGGTTAATGATTTGATTTCCGAACACAGTTGACACAGCTTTTCACTATAACAACCTATTTACTATCAATTTCTTTTGATGTAACATTTATTTTTAAACATGAGACAAACTACTAAATATAGTTTACACATTTCTGTTTGGACTGATGTTCAGAGATAATGAAAAAATACAATTATGCAAATTTTCAAAATGCTACTTTTTAATTTATTTGATCATTCTTCATAGACATATTTTAGGAGTTAGAAAATTAGAGAACACATTGGCCTCAATTTAATAAGCTTTCCAAATGGTTCAATCTAGCGGACCCTTGGTAACCCACCTAGTTACCTTTGCTAACTATCCTCTCATCCAGACTGTAACCTGTGTAAGTATATCTCTGTTCCCCCAAGTAACAAGACGAGACATAGTTTAGGGAGTAATCTGAGTTTATTGTTCTGAATACAGTGTTTTATGCTAAATTTTTTTACATAGTGATCCCACTCAGGCATCTCTGTGTCTGGGAGATAATTGAGTCAAGGACCGGTAAGTTAATTACCTCCCAGACCCGAACATAGAAACATGTGAAAAACACCCCCAAAATATATTTAGTAACCACAGGACCCCACATGTCATACATCCCCGGATAACTCTTGTCCAAGAACCCAAGTTGTCCAAATAGCGTCCGAATCCATAAGGAATTGTACAATTGCCACTGGGGTAAAGTTTTGACCGGCCGCACACATTGGCGTAAAACAGTTCCAGAGGAAAAGTGATCTAGGACGGTCAAACATTGGGAGCTCCTGTGGTCACACAAAAGGGCACTCCCCCTGGTTCTCTGGGAGCGATTGTTCACAAGAGTCTGTGGCACCTTCTCTCCAAATAGTGCTGTCCTGGTAGGTCATCAAGTGGGACAAAACCATGTAATAGCTAGACCATTGACCACATGGTCTAGTGGCCAAATAGAGATTCACAGCATTCACGGCTAACTTCAGCTGGGGTTCATTCAGGAAAGCAAAATGGTTGCCATCTGCCAAGGAGAACATGCTCGGTAGTATGTTAGAAGGGAAGGTACCGAACCAGGGGTTCAAATAAATCTTAGGGAACAGTATGGTATTATCACCTGTTCTGCAACGCTGCTCCCCCTTAACCACAAGCCGGCATACTCAGTATGATCCTCACAGATCGACTTGGGTATATCCAGGGGAGTTATAACTTTTCCAGTTCAGTTTGGCAAAATAACCCATCAGCATTTCTGTTCTGCTTAACAAGTCGGTAGTGATTTGCAAAGTCATATGGCTGGAGGGCCAGGCTCAAACGTAATAGCCTGGTGTTGTCCCCAGCTACCCGGTTAAGCCACACCAACGGGTTGTGATCCGTGTGTAGGGTGAATTGTTTGTCCATAAATGTAAGGTTGCAACTTATTTAGGGCGCACACCACAGCCAGGCATTCTTTATCGATGGCAGCATAGTTCACTTTTCTGGATAGTAGCTTTCTGCTGAGGTAGGCTATCGGGTGTTCTCCACCATGTTCCCCGACCTGGCTCAACACTGCTCCCAATTCAAACATAGAAGTATCTGTTTGAATAAGGAAACATTTAGTAGGATTAGGAGCAGCAAGGACAGGTGCATTCACTAGGGCTTTCTTAAGTTGTTGAAAAGCATGCTCGCACTCTGGGGTCCAGATCACTTTTTTACGGTTTAAGTCTGTCAGGGGCTTCACTAGGGCACAGTTCGGGAAAAATTTCCTTAAGTATCCAGCCATCCCTAGGAAGGCCATTACTTGGTCCTTATTACGGAAGTGGACAAATTAGCTACAGCTTCTATATTTGCTGGTTCAGGCTTTTGTTTCCCATAACCTATGCGGCATCCTAGATATCGGACCTTTGCCATACCTATGTGGCACCTATTGGGTTTGAGAGATAACCCTTCCTCTCGGATTCTGTCAAGCACCAAGTGACCTTCCCATGTTTTACTGAACATTGCGATGTTATCCAGGTATGCATAGGTTTATTTCCAAATTACTTAACTACTAAAAATTCCACAGACTTTGATGCTGATTTCTGTAGATATATTATTTGGAATATTATTCTAACAGTATTGAATAGTTTGGAAAGTTTATTAAATGGATGCCATAGTGTACTTTAAATATACTTTAAGACTATCCATCCTGAATACTACGTATACAGTAAGACTGTCCAACCACGAGTGCACTGACAGTAGTATAAGTAGTAACTGTGGCGGAACCCGCCTCGCCACTGGGCATTGGAGAGGCCTGGCTGCCCGCCTCCTACCTGCTGACTATGGCCCCTGGTAAAGTTGTACTTTTGAATGCAATATTTGGGCATATTGTATTTTATTGTGCGGCTACTGGCCCTTTAAGCACAGTGAATGGACTTTTATTGTACTGTGCTGGCCTTTTAAAAACAGTGTATGGACATACTGAAACTTTTTGGACACTTTCAGCTAACTTTTCAGCTTGGAGATAATTGAGTAGATACAGTAATTGACTCAATTATCTCCTAAGCAGAGGGGAGGAGTATGCTGGGTGTGTTTCTATTGTCCCATTGTGTCTGATTGGCTGCTGTACTTGCATTGTATGTGTTGTAATGTGTTTATTGGTTGTTCTGCAAAACCCTGTGAGCAGTACTATGTTTTGTGGATTGTGAATAAAAGAGGCTGTATGTGCCAGTACAGGCAGTTCCTGTTTTACCCTCAAAGTGATGTGTCGTCTCATTATTGGGGGAAGGATTTATTGCATGCTGTTCCAGTTGACTGCTAGGAGTACAAGCCTATTCGTATGGTTCCTATTCAATGGTCTACAGCATTCATATGCTTGGGAGAATTTAAAGGTTTCTCAGATTCGGTGATTGTGGTGTCTGCCAGAGTGCTTGGAGTCCTCAGGAAGCACTAGGAGCATCCATTAACGGAGGTACCAAGTCGGGGTGCCAGGCGATCCGTTACATTGGTGGCAAGCGGTGGGATGGCGTCCTAGTGCGAGGTAAAGCAGCTCAGAGACACTGTTTGGATTTATAAATTGAGGGCAACGCTAGCACTCGTGCAGCGCCCCTGGGAGCAGACAAGTATGGAAGGTTCTGGCTCTGGAGATGATTGGCTGGCCGAGGTGAGGCAGCGAGTGGCCGAGTATGGGGATGATATACCCATGGAGACACGCCGGGTGATCTGGAACCAAGTCATGGCCGAGCGAAACACAAGGCTGGGGCGAGAATTCCGGCTGGCGAAAGAGAGGAAGTATGCTCAGCAGCAGGAGCATTACAGCAGCCGAGTAGAGGTTGCATCCGAGGAGGTTAGCCACCTTTCCCTGAGGCGGCGGGAGGAACCCGAAGTGGGGGTCCTCATAGACTGGTCCTGTGAGGAACCACAACAGGCAGGTAGAGATGGGTCCAAGGTCTCTCCACCGGGCCCACCGGGATGCTGGGCAGCCAGCCCAGATCCCCAACAGCAGCCAGAGTTGCCAGGTGGGGAAGCAGGTGGCCCTTACTCACAAATGTTGAGGGGCCTCACGGATTGGTCCTGGGAAGACTCACAGATGGCAGGTGGAGATGGGACTGCGGTCTCTCTACCGACCCTACAGGGATGCTGGGCAGTCGGCCCAGATCCCCAGCGGCAGTGTGCGTTACAGGGAGCTGAAGGTGCCATCCTTCCTCCCCAGCGGCAGTGTGTGGTACAGAAAGCTGAAGGTGTCATCCTTCCTCCCCAGTGGCAGTCTACAGTTCAGGGAGAGGAACTGGTTACCCCCTCTCCCCAGCAGAAGCATAACCCACAAAGGGGAGACACTAAGCCCCTCACCAGCGCAGATGGGACCGTGATCTCTGCGCCCAGGCTACAGGGAGTACGGATGGTCAGCCCGGCTCCCCAGCGGCTGGAAGTGTGTAAGGGAGAGGAGTTTGTTACACCCTCTCCCCAGCAGCAGCGTAACCCATCAAGGGGAGACACTAAGCCCCTCACCAGCGCAGATGGGACCGTGGTCTCTGCGCCCAATCTAAAGGGAGTACGGATGGTCAGTCCTGCTCCCCAGCGGCAGAATATTTTACCGGGTGGGGAGAGTCTCGTTTCCCCTCCCCAGTGGCAGCCTAGCCCACCAAGGGGAGACAGTAAGCCCCACAACAGTGCAGATGGGACAGTAGTCTCTGCACCTGCACCACTGGAGATATGGACAGTCTGTCCTGGCCCCCAACAACAGGACAATGTATTGGAAGAGAAGGCAGTTTGTTTTCCCCTACTACAAGAGAGGTCGTTACAGGGAGAGGAGCCTGTTACCCCTTCTCCCCAGCAACAGCTTTGTCCAACCAGGAGAGAGAGCACCCTGGTTACCTTTCCACCAGACTATGGATTTCAAACTGGACACATGTGGCAGGAGAACACCGGGACAGCTACAACGGGTGAGAAAGACCGACTGACTATCAGAGCCCCAGACCGATTGAAGGTCTGTAGTCTGGATAGTCTCAATGGGAAAGGGGAGAAATGTGGCGGAACCCGCCTCGCCACTGGGCATTGGAGAGGCCTGGCTGCCCGCCTCCTACCTGCTGACTATGGCCCCTGGTAAAGTTGTACTTTTGAATGCAATATTTGGGCATATTGTATTTTATTGTGCGGCTACTGGCCCTTTAAGCACAGTGAATGGACTTTTATTGTACTGTGCTGGCCTTTTAAAAACAGTGTATGGACATACTGAAACTTTTTGGACACTTTCAGCTAACTTTTCAGCTTGGAGATAATTGAGTAGATACAGTAATTGACTCAATTATCTCCTAAGCAGAGGGGAGGAGTATGCTGGGTGTGTTTCTATTGTCCCATTGTGTCTGATTGGCTGCTGTACTTGCATTGTATGTGTTGTAATGTGTTTATTGGTTGTTCTGCAAAACCCTGTGAGCAGTACTATGTTTTGTGGATTGTGAATAAAAGAGGCTGTATGTGCCAGTACAGGCAGTTCCTGTTTTACCCTCAAAGTGATGTGTCGTCTCATTATTGGGGGAAGGATTTATTGCATGCTGTTCCAGTTGACTGCTAGGAGTACAAGCCTATTCGTATGGTTCCTATTCAATGGTCTACAGCATTCATATGCTTAGGAGAATTTAAAGGTTTCTCGGATTCGGTGATTGTGGTGTCTGCCAGAGTGCTTGGAGTCCTCAGGAAGCACTAGGAGCATCCATTAACGGAGGTACCAAGTCGGGGTGCCAGGCGATCCGTTACAGTAACATTTTGGATTTTTTACCTGGGGTCCTCCAGAATCTAATCCAGATGCTGTCCTTATGCAAGCAAGGTGCATAAGGTGCTTGCATAAGGACAGCATCTGGATATCTTCCCCTGAGGAAGTTCAACTCTGAACGAAACGCGTAGGGCTTTTTTTAGTGTACAGAGTATTTAGCTATTTATTTTTTATATATTTTGTATTTATTTGTTTTATTTGGCTTTCCTGCTCTTGTGGATTTCGGATCAAAGTGTTTCCACCTGATGTGCCTATCTGACACTTCGTTTTTGTAAGTGTGACATTAAATAAAATATGTGATTTTTACTGAGATACTCTGCACTATTATTATTTTCTATTCTTCCTATGCATGCTACTGAGGTTCCAAAGTCCTGAAGTCGCTACATTGATTCTAGTGATATGCCTACAATCAAATTGGGTTTGTGAGTGCAAATCATTCTTATCCATTAACCCATAATTTTTGCAAACAATATTGCCCTATGTCTATTTCTATTGTTGTATTGTAGATTGCCGTTTTGGTATTTTTTGTATTTGCTATGAGGACATGAGAGGAGTCCTTTCATCTACAATACTTTGTAACTAAGGGTAATTTTTGTGTGTTCTCCCTCACTCATTACCCACTGTGTGTGTTTTGATCTGCACACAGGTGTATTTGTACTTATCTGTTGTTTTACCTAGATTTCAGTAAGGCTTTTGACACTGTTGCACATAGAAGGATTATCAATAAACTGCAATCTTTAAGTTTGGATTTGAATATTGTTGAATGTGTAAGGCAATGGCTGAGTGACAGGCAACAGAGGGTTGTAGACAATGGAGTATATTCAAAGCATAGGCTTGTCACCAGTGGGGTACTTCAGGGATCTGTACTTGGACCCATTCTCTTTAATGTTTTTATTAGTGATATTGCAGAAGGTCTTGATGGTAGGGTATGTCTTTTTGCTGATGATACTAAGATCTGTAACAGAGTTGATGTTCCATGAAGGATAAGCCAAATGGCAAATGATTTAGGTAAACTATTGTAAACTAGTTGTGGCAACTGACATTTAATGTGGATAAGTGCAAGATAATTCATCTTGGACGTAAAAACCCAAGGGCAGAGTGCAGAATATTTGATAGAGTCCTAACCTCAACATCTGAGGAAAGGGATTTAAGGGTGATTATTTCTGATGACTTAAAGGTAGGCAGACAATGTAATAGAGTAGCAGGAAATGCTAGCAGAATGCTTGGTTGTATAGGGAGAGGTATTAGCAGTAGAAAGAGGGAAGTACTCATGCCATTGTACAGAACACTGGTGGGACCTCACTTGGAGTATTGTACATAGCAGAGGCGGCTCTCTAATTAGGAGATTTAGGTGGCTGCCTAAGGCCTCGCGCTGATGGGGGCCTCGCGGCCGCCTTAATCGCCTTAGGGCAGTGTGACAGGTTGGGTCCTAGGTCAGAGACCGAGGACCCGACACAGGAGGGGGCCAGCGGCTTGCCCTTAATGCCTCCGGGTGCGAGGCCTCCCCTATGCCTGCCCGGGAGAGAGCCTGTCTGCAGCTACACCGATTGCAGAGCTGCAGACTGAGTGGGTCTCGCGATCTCAGCCGAGACTAAACTTACCACGTGGTCTGCAGCTCTGCACCCTGCGGAGCTGCAGACCGTAAAGGGAGCCCACCGGACCACCAGGGATACAGCCTGGCCGCCCACTGGACCACCAGGGAAACAGTTAATCAAAAGGTATTTATGCCTCCGCTCCCCACCCCCTAGCCTGCCCTCCTATCACCCTCTGCCACAGCCACCCCACCCCACTGCCCCAGCCACCCTTTGCCCCAGCCACCCCACCACCCTACTGCCCAAGCCACCCTACCGCCCCAGCCACACCACCACCCTCCTGCCCCAGCCACCCTACCACACTACTGCCCCAGCCACCCCACCACCCTCCTGCCCCAGCCACCCCACCACCCTTTGCCACAGCCACCCCACCACCCTACTGCCCCAGCCACCCTACAACCCTTCTGCCCCAGCCACCCTACCACCCTCCTGCCCCAGCCATCCTACCACACTACTGCCCCAGCCTCCCCACCACCCCCCTGCCCCAGCCACCCTACCACCCTCCTGCCCCAGCCATCCTACCACGCTCCTGCCCCAGCCACCCCACCACTATCTGCCCCAGCCACCCCACCACCCTCCTGCCCCAGCCACCCCACCACCATCTGCCACAGACACCCCACCACCATACTGCCCCAGCCACCCTACCACCCTACTGCCCCAGCCACCCTACCACCCCTGACCCAGCCACCCTCTGCCACAGCCACGCTACCACCCTACTGCCCCAGCCACCCCACCACCCTCCTGCCCCAGCCACACTACCATACTACTGCCCCAGCCACCCTACCACACTACTGCCCCAGCCACCCCACCACCCACCTGCCCCAGCCACCCTACCACCCTCCTGCCCCAGCCAGCCCACCACCCTCCTGCCCCAGCCACCCCACCACCATCCTGCCCCAGCCACCCTACCACCCTCCTGCCCCAGCCACCCCACCATCTGGCTCAGCCACCCCACCATACTGCCCCAGCCACCCTACCACACTACTGTCCCAGCCACCCCACCACCCTCCTGCCCCAGCCACCCCACCACCATATGCCTCAGCCACCCCACCACCATCTGCCCCAGCCACCCCACCAACCTCCTGCCCCAGCCACCCCACCACCATCTGCCCCAGTCACCCCAATGCCCTCCTGCCCCAGCCACCCCACCACCATACTGCCCCAGCCACCCTACCACCCTACTGCCCCAGCCACCCTGTCACCCTACCACCTTACTGCCCCAGCCACCCTACCACCCCTGCCCCAGCCACCCTCTGCCACAGCCACGCTACCACCCTACTGCCCCAGCCAAACTCACATAACCCCTCCTAATCCTATGACTCTCACCCACTGCAACCATACCAAAATCCTTGCTTTGCCACACCTTCCCTATCGCATTAACCCCCCCATCAACCCTGTCAGACTCACCTTCTCTTGCACTGTCACACTCACCTCCCAACCCTGTCACTCATCCTCTATCAGTCTGTCCCACTCACCCCCTTCACCCTGCCACACTCACTCTATTACATAAACCCTTACAATCCTGTACTCCAACTGTGCAACACTTACCCCAAACCCTGTCACACATAGGTAGACAATGCCAGATACACTCATATATACATACACCGGCACTTATGTATACACGACAGCAAGGCTATGTAACCATACCCCTCAGTCATGTATAAACGATTGGCATAATTGCTAATTAAAATAGTTTATAGCAAATTAAGTTAGTTTGCATATTATGCCATAACTACAGTCAGAGAGATCACAATGCAGCAGCACAGGGAGCCGCAACACAGCAAGCCTCTGAACAATGAATACAGACACTAGCTCTCTGTATCCAGCGCTGCAAGCTTGTCCTTAAATACAACAACAGCACCTTATACACACAATGCAACCCCTATTTTTAACTTTAGGTGTTAGTGGGGGCCTCATGTTTGAGTTTCGCCTAAGGCCTCACAAAGTCTAGAGCCGCCACTGGTACATAGTACTGGAGACCATATCTCCAGAAGGATATTGATACCTTAGAGAGAGTTCAAAGAAGGGCTACTAAACTGGTTCATGGATTGCAGGATAAAACTTACCAGGAAAGGTTAAAGGATCTTAACATGTATAGCTTGGTGGAAAGACGAGACAGGGGGGATATGATAGAAACATTTAAATACATAAAGGGAATCAACACAGTAAAGGAGGAGACTATATTTAAAAGAATAAAATTACCACAACAAGAGGACATAGTCTTAAATTAGAGGGACAAAGGTTTAAAAATAATATCAGGAAGTATTACTTTACTGAGAGGGTAGTGGATGCATGGAATAGCCTTCCAGCTGAAGTGGTAGAGGTTAACACAGTAAAGGAGTTTAAGCATGCGTGGGATAGGCATAAGGCTATCCTAACTATAAGATAAGGCCAGGGACTAATGAAAGTATTTAGAAAACTGGGCAGACTAGATGGGCCGAATGGTTCTTATCTGCCATCACACTCTATGTTTCTATGTTTCTAAATAAAATTTAAAAATGTTGATCCACTTTTATCCCTAAAATGTGTAATATTTCTGTTAGTCCACTAGATGGAGCTTTAACTCCATAAAGCACCAAACTTAATCTCCTACTCTATAAAAAGAAAAAAAACAGGTCAAAGTCTGTTTTCTGTTAATATAATACATTTAGTAAATGTATGCTTAAAATAGCACAACTTAAACCAGTAAATTATCATATATTTTACTGGTTTATGGATGTTATCCCTGATTGAACTGCAAAAATGCCCCCGTCTGGATTCTACTTTAAAACACTAACAAGCATATGAGCTATGTGTAATTAATTATAAACCCTATCCATGCTCTCCCGTTCAGTAATCATCTTCCAACATGTTCGTTTAACTCATAGCCAACATGTTCATTGAACTCATAGCCAACATGTTCATTGAACTCATAGCCAACATGTTCGTTTAACTCATAGCCAACATGTTCATTTAACTCATATATGATATAATGAAAAAAAATGTATTTTAAAAGGAAAATTAACCACTTGCATCTCACACTACATTATTACATATGTTGCAACCTGAAGGTTAAATTTGCGTGTGTTCTTAATTAAAGGGGCTTTCTAGCACCCAGGCATGTACCTTTTATTCATTTGCTAAAATGTACAGTTTATAAACCAAATGTGTTACATTGGAAGGAGGGATTGCATAGTCAGCAGGGCCTGACTGGCCCATCGGGATTGCAGGGCATTTTTTTATTGTAGTCAGCCTGATTACCAGCTGGCAGGACCTCGTGGACCAGGGTCATCAATTGAGTTTAGCACTAGAGAGGGACAATAAATTGATGGGTCACTTTCCATTCCTGCCCCATTTCCCTCACACTACTTTTTCTGTACAGCAATCCCCCCTCCCAAAAGCTCTTCTCCCCCTGTAGCCCTACCTCCCCAATCTCTGCCCTGTCCTCATTCCAGCTAATCTAGGATTCACTTGGTTCTCCTGTCTCAGAACAGCAGGGTCAGTAGAGGCAGTTTTAGTCAGTTCAGAAGGGTTCAGCTGCTGGCACTCTTGGCCCATCCTCAGAGTGGCTGCTAAAGACCGCAGTGGGTTGGGATTAAGACTGTGTGCCCAGGATGGACAATCTTTCACAAAATGCCCTGAGTGCTGGCAGCCATGGCAAATGGGCTGGTGCCTTGCCCCAGAACTCCTTATGGGCCTAGTGGTATTATTGCTCCCTTCCTGGGATGCGGATCCTGGCATCAGTCTGGCTGTGGGACATTACCAGAGCCCACCAGTTGAGCAGGGACTGCTCCTGATGTCTGCGGTATCGTCACAAACACGGATGTTGTAGGTTCTGTCCTGGAAGAGCAATGCTGGGGACTTTTCCACAAGTCACACAGAAGTGCTGGGCGAACTTTGCGGCTGTAGCGGGCTTTTGGTCTTGTCACATCTCTGCCAGCAAGAGGTGGTAAAATTGTTCCAGCAGCACAATCTTCTTACAGTCCTCCCGGGAGTGCACCTCACTCCCAGTCCACCATCCGTCAAGGGCATGTGCCAACCTCCAGATCTACTCTGGGTAGGTATCTTCTGGAGTTACCTGGATCTCCTGGAACTTTGCCCTGTAGGACTCTGGGGTGACAGAGTACCAGTCCAGGATAGCTTGCTTCACAACCCGGTAGTCCCCCCATTTCTCTCTTTTGGAATCGCTCTTCAGGCTCTGGAGACCTCCAAAGCTTATCCCATCTGTCTCCCATCCAGTACTTGCACTGAGTCATCTGGCAGCAAGCTATTAAGCTCATATTGCAGCTCAAAGTCCTGCAAGAAGCAATCTCTATAATATTTTGTATTGTCAAACTGTGAAAAGCTGTGCACTGATAATTTGAGGCGGGGTCTGTCTGGCTAGATGGGGAAACCATAGTTGGGGTCAAATTCATCTGGCACAATCCTCGTGGGCCAGGTCCTCTACTGCAATAGCTGGCAGCTCCATTTGGCTTACTTGGCCGCCTGTGGCATCCCTGTAGTCCTGCAACCTGTGGGTCAGTCTGATGCTCATGTCGATGGTGCAGGACTGATGCTGGAATCCTTTGGTTGTGGTTCAGTCACGCTATTCCGCTGCTCAACCATGTTGCATCCCTTAGTAGATCTCTGAGCTCTAATGTGCATCTCCGGTCAACTTTAGCCTCTTCGGATCGCTGTACTGCAAGTTATCCCACCGCTGGCCAGCAGTTTATGGTAATATGGTGCTGGCATCTCTGCTACCATAGGAACCTTATATCTTATGTGAGTACTTGTGTTAACTTGCTATTCTAAGTGTTATGACCTGGGCTTGGAGTCCAGCACCAGCAATACCGGATATACTGCCCTGATCTCTTCAGTTACTACAAGGTATTGCAGGATATTTTATCTAACTAAAAACTGCTTGCAATTATCCTATGATCAATCGCAGTATAGCAGACATTATATAGTTACATATAAACATACATGTATATTGTCATTGCACATTGTTGCCTAGGTTATTGTCTATAACAATTACATGGTTTTGCTATTTCACGATGGAAAGTCATGATTTTATGAAAGACACGGAGGTGAGTATTGTGCTTAACTCTTTTTTTTACTTATCCGCAGCAGCAAAGAAAAAAACAATAGGAACAAGGGATGCCAACTCCACTCCTTATGACTAGCTATCCCTATATCATCCTAAACCAAACCCTCGACTTCCTCTTTCTTTGATGTGCATACAGTCCAAGAATGTTGTAATTGTCAGGATTACAAGTTGATCCAGCATGCAGTACTGTGTCACACAGAGGACTAAGGATAACGTATAACCAGACCTTAGAATTTCCGGACTTAACGTCTCCAAGAATAGTCAAAATACTTGCCGAGGTCCGGGACACAGAATCAGACACAAAGATGAGTGAAAGCCAAAAGTCAAGGATACCAGATATCAGGGAAGTCAAAACAAAGCCAAAGTCAAATACCAGAAAATCAAGATCAGGAATGCACTCTTGCATAACCATAGGCATGAAACCACAACAGGGCAATGAGCAAGATGAGAATTGGGTTTAAATACCCCTGTCGTGGATCTGATTAGCTGTAACCAGCCTTTGAACCCAAAGGCAATTACCAGGTGTGCATGATTGCTGCTCAGCACAAACCCACCTGTGGCATTAATTGACCATGCACATTACTTTTGACCACAAAGGTAATTACCAGGTTTGCATGATTGTTGCTTGGCACAACTTTTCCAGTCAGTACGGTAATGTTGGTCGGCACAACTTTTCCTGTCAGGACGGTAATGTTGCTCAGCACAACTTTTCTTGTCAGGACAGTAAATACCATTAACTACATTTACATGAGCGGATGAATACGTGACAGGAATAAAACCATATAACAGGCACCAATAACTCGAAAGAGGGCAAACTGACATCTCCAACAGCAAAACAAATGGTAGCTTGGGCTGTAACAAAGAATGGATCAGGAAATGCAGGACCCGAGGAACATCATGCTAAAAGGCACAAAGGGCAGGGTGTGACCTCTGTTAGACATCAAGCACTAGCGAGTGGTCCAAAGCTGGTCATACAGTGAATGCAAACCACAAGTTAACATAAATGAAGCATGCAAATGAAATAATATAAAAAAACATAACACAAGTATCGCATGCACATGTAAGATAAGTCATCATAAAAAGACATAAAAGATGTAGCAATAAAGTAGGCTGATTAATTTTAAAAATAAACATAAATGCATAATAAGAAAACAAGGCAGAGAGAAGCAAAGCAAAGATCTGAAAGGGTGAAACAATACTCGCTTCTGTGTCTTCCATAAAATCATGAAAAAAATACTTGTAACGGATCAACGGGCACCCCGACTGGGTACGTCTGTTGAAGGATGCTCCTAGCGCTTCCTGAGGACTCCAAGCACTGCAGCAGACACCACAACCACCGAACCGGAGAAGCATACGAATGCTCTCAAGCATTTGAATGCTGTAAACAGCTGAACAGGAAAAGCATACAATCAGCTTACACTCCTGGCAATCAGCATACAATCCAATTCCCCCAATAACTAGATGACACTTCATTTTGAGGTCAAGCAGAACTGACTGTACTGGCACATACAGCCTCTTTTATTCACAATCCACAAACATAGTACTGCCCACAGGATTTTACAGAACAACCAATCAATACGTACAATACACACAGACACTCCCACACAAAATCCTCCCCTCTGCCTGTGATATGATTACTGAACACAATGGGTAATATAATTATCACAGACAGAGAAATGCAGTTTTATAAAACATATCACAGGGACCCCAAAACATGCAATAACCCCATAAAAGTATATCCTCGGAACCGGGGGATCTGGGTGAACCACATATCCAAAATTCACCCAGGTCCGTTCAGTAATTTGGAAGATACAGTTTAATGCAGATTCCGCAGAACATATACAGATTATATAAAAAAGAATTACTGCATAATGTGTCCCCTGTTGTATAGTTTAAAACTACTGCATGATGTCTTTGTGCACCAAATATCGACGAGATGGCACCGTGTAGAAAAGTCCAAACAGTGTCTGTGAGTTAAAATGGCCACCATCCATTGTTCTCACCATGTGCCTCTGATACATGAAATGGTGGCCACCTAGTAACTCCACAGTATGTCCCCAGATGGTTCTTAAAGGGCCAGCAGCAGCATAATAAAATACAATATGCCCAAATCAGTTCCTAGAAGGGCAATACATCCCAGGGCCATAGTCGCAGGACAGGAGGCTGGCAAACAGGCCCCTCCAAAATCCAGTGGCGAGGTCACTTTCACCACAATACTTTTGTCATGAAATAGCATGACAAAAAAAAGACTTTTGTCATGAAATAGCAAAATCATGTAATTTTATTTCAAGACATGGAGGCTCATATTGTGCAATTTCAGAGCTGTGCAACCACAGAAAAGCAAATATGACAAATAGGTTTAAAGTAAATTCACAGAAGTCCACCAGGGGGTCATCACCTTAAAAGTGATATCCACTCCGCCAAATCCCTAAACCCACATGAACCAGCACACCATGTAGGACTAGAGACAGGCTGCAAAGCAAGCGGCAATACGAAGGATGTAGGAAACAGTCCTGCATTCATACTCCCAAAGGCAAGAGACCAGGCACAAATTCAATCTAGAAGAGAATGGCATGAGCTCTTAGTACATTATGATACATCAAACAAAAGTGTGGGCATCCTAGTCCAGAGCCCAAAAGTTGGATATACACGTGTACGATACAGACCGCATAAAGTCATCAGATTAGCAGAACTGTTGAATCTACAGATCATCATTTTGAGGCCATGACACGAAAATCGTCACAACACAATCAACAGTGGTGTATCCTGGTTTTGTGCTGCCCTAGGCAGGACGTCATATTCCGGCACCCAGCCTCACTCTGCGGCGCGCGAGGGAGCTGAGCAGTAGAAAGAGGGAAGTGCTCATGCCATTGTACAGAACACTGGTGAGACCTCACTTGGAGTGCTGTACACAGTACTGGAGACCCTATCTTCAGAAGGATATTGATACCTTAGAGAGAGTTCAAAGAAGGGCTACTAAACTGGTTCATGGATTGCAGGATAAAACTTACCAGGAAAGGTTAAAGGATCTTAACATGTATAGCATGGAGGAAAGACGAGACAGGGGGGATATGATAGAAACATTTAAATACATAAAGGGAATCAACACAGTAAAGGAGGAGACTATATTTAAAAGAAGAAAAACTACCACAACAAGAGGACATAGTCTTAAATTAGAGGGACAAAGGTTTAAAAATAATATCAGGAAGTATTACTTTACTGAGAGGGTAGTGGATGCATGGAATAGCCTTCCAGCTGAAGTGGTAGAGGTTAACACAGTAAAGGAGTTTAAGCATGCGTGGGATAGGCATAAGGCTATCCTAACTATAAGATAAGGCCAGGGACTAATGAAAGTATTTAGAAAACTGGGCAGACTAGATGGGCCGAATGGTTCTTATCTGCCGTCACATTCTATGTTTCTATGTTTCTATGCTCCCTCGCCGGCCGCCCAGCAGCGCCGCCCGACCGCCCAGCAGCCCGCCGGTAGCCCAGCATGTCTGTTAGCTGCAAGGCTAACAAGACATTTGCCTTGGGCATTTGGGGGCGGCTTTTTTTGCCGCCCCCTGGAAAATGCCGCCCAAGGCAAATGCCTTGTTTGCCTCGCGGCTAATACACCCCTGACAATCAACATCCCACCGGCAGACCAGATAACTCCTTGTGAGCCGAGGAGATCATTGAGTTATATACATTGAGCGTTTAATCTGCCTTGTCACTCTCAATCAAAAACAAAAAGAACTGGGGAATCTCTGTCACAGGCCTTGAAACAGGAGCCAGGTCCCAAGACATGCACCAGCCGGCACACGTGCACCAGGCTGAGAGGTAAGAGTTTCTAGTCCTGGGAGGCCATGAACCTATCAGAAGGCATGCAGCCAAATCCGAAAGTTCCAGGGCATCCCAAGGTCCCTGGAAATCAGCAATACCAACAGGGGGAACCACTCCACAACCATCAGGGGATGAGGGCAATTGTCTGGATCCTGACTGAGAAGAGGATCTGGCTTGAGTAGCCAGGGAACATCAATGGCTAATTCAATTTGCATCTATTGAGGGAACCAGAGCTGGTGAAGACCTGGTGCATGTATTGTTATGCTTTGTCAAGGGCTAGGAAAACACCAGCATATCTGCACATATCCTTGATGAAGGACTCTTCAAAAAGCAAATCTTCTGCATCTTTACCCATTTCAGTAAGTGCCATACTGGCAAGCTTAGACTCAATTTTGTATAAACGTCCTTTCCCTCTCAATGGCTAGGGAAATAGTAATGTTGCCTGTCTGGCATATGGCACTTTGGAGCCAACACCATATTAAGTGCCAATCAATAGGACGGCCATCACAAATGGCAGACTCTGGGATCAGGGAATTTGACCATATACTTGAGGGAGCTATCAGCGTGCTTCAAGGCCGATTCCATCAAAGCCACCTCATGGGACCTTAAATCAGATTCAGAGTCACAATTATGTAGAGCTCAGACACTTTTCCATTTACACGTCCATTCTGCCTGATGCAGTGAGAATCATTTACATCTGGTATTAATGCTATCATGAACAACTTTATGACCATCAGTCAATGAGGTTCTGGAGGCAGGTACCAGCAGGTGGCATCTTAGCAATCGCCTTCTTGCCTGTAGCTTTAGGGGACATTGGCTGGGGGCCATCCTGCACAGGCAGGGGAGGGTCTCCATTGAGGGCAGGGTGTACCTACAGCAAAGCCTGGGCAATTGACTGGTAAATGGTAGAAAACATAGCCCAATGGCACACATAATTGCATCAGTTAGGGAGAGCTGAAGAGCAAGAGGGGCATGACCCCTGGGCTCAGGGGAGGAGGGAAGGTCAGAGGCCTCCAGTTCAGGGGAGTGACATTCCCCATCATCATCCCCATTCAACATGTTGAAGCCAGAAATAAAGTTTCAGCAGATTAAAAGGTTTCAGCACATTATGGAAAGACAGGAAAACCACCAGGACTGGGATATAGAGAGCCAACATCGGCCTGGGTGCAGCACAGCACATGGCAGAACACAGTAGGGAAAAACAGGCCTGGGTGCAGCACAGCACATGGGAGGACACAGCAGGGACCAACAGGCCTGGATGCAGAACAGCACATTGGAGGACACAACAGGGACCAACAGGCCTGGATGCAGCACAGCACATTGTAGCTTACAGCAGGGACCAACAGCTCAGAAACTGCACAACCAGAAGGGGTTGTAGCCTAGTGAGAAAAGGCTAAATAAAGCATAAAGGGGAAATAGCGAGAGAAAGATGGTGGAAATGGACATACAGAAAGGCTGGGGAAGTGGACATATAGACAAAGGGGCTGGGGCTGAGAGATACATGAAAGGGGTTTGGGGGAGAAAGACACACAAAAAGGACAGGGGGAATATGATGCCTACTTTTAGTAGAGATCTGAGACGTCATTGTCCTATGTACATTGTTTCTTGTACCTCAAATGTATCTGAAATGTCTCTATTTTTAATATTACACGGCTGGATACTTTCTGGACCGACCTTGTGTGTGTGTGTATATATATATATATATATATATATATATATATATATATATTTTAATAGCAAGTCTTATGGAAACTGCAGTTAGTGATTATAAAACTCTCTCACACAATAACTGTGAGTGAAATAAAGAATTTGAGAATGGGCATAGACAGTTACATAAATACTTTCTCGCGATTGTGCCTGATTTGGAGGTGGCGGTTGTTGTAAATGGATGTGGGAGGCTTACATCAAGTGAGATAGAGGAAAAGAAAATGTATTTTGGCAGGGCATTGTCAGAACAGAGGCAAGGTTGCATAACTTTAATAACTTTTATTTTCTTCGTATCACTCCAACAGCCATTAAAGTGTCAGCTCACATGCCATGTTTTTTGTTTGTTTTTTTTGTTTTGTACTGGAAGCAAAGCTAACTTAGCAAATTTCTCAGTTTGGCTATGTTGAACTTAAATTAGAAATTTACATTGAATTCTCACTTCAGTGAATAACCATAAGTATGTGAGATAGGCAGTGGGTGACCGGCTGATACATGCAATAGACAGGCTTATATATTATTGTATTTCATATAAAACACCTATAATACTGTCTGCCCTATATTAGGATTTACTGCCAGGTATGTTAGATGATAACATTATTAATGTATGTAATAACGCAAGCATGGTATATTATGACTTGTCATCATCTCATTCCCATGTGGGGTCAGATTGTGTAAAATATGCATGGACAGCTGATACACACCTCCATTTCTTCACCTGGTCATTACTTACGAAAACTCTAACTGTCAGGCTGACTGTTCACATCAGGAACTTTCTACAAATATTAGGAGAATTTTGGGGAATTTAAATGGGGCAGAGAAAAAGAATAAGTGAATTATATGTTCACATTTAATATCTAATGCCTACTTGGGGTTATAATGTGATTTAAGAACCGTAAGGTGTAATTAATACCTCAGGCTGTCAGAACAGGCAGACACCCAATTCCTTCTGCAATTTGTAATCATAAACGATAATGAAAGAAATGGTACCCCCCCCTCCCCCCATTCCACAAAAAAAGAAGAAAAAGAAAAGCATACATATTAAATCTGTTTTAAGAACCATAAAAAATGTAAACTTTGATAATCCTGGAACCATTCTGTTACAGAAAAAAATGTCAGCCTGAGAAAACAGATCTGATGAGGTTAATGACTGAAAAAGGGGTTAAGTAGTGTTCCCTGAAATATATATGATAACGAAATAGCTGAACCATTGAAATTACTGCACATTGTGTGAGAACCATTGGATAACAGATTCTATATAATGTATTGCTGTGAAATAAGATGCAACATCTGCCTTGGCAAACATCTATATAAACAATGGACCAATGGCATCAAAATGATGTAGTTATGGTGCCAGGAGGTCCCTGGTGCTTCCTTACCTTAAGCGGTTAAACCTTTCACGAATGAACGCTGTCCCCGTCCACATACGAACCAATACGTTTGAGCGATTGAACACAGAGTAATTATTATTTATTGTAATTTATTGCTCAATCTTCATTTATACTCTATATTCATAAGAAGTTTAATTGGCTTATGAATAATGCTAACATTATTTATGACTTGATGCAACATTTAATCATAACTTTAACACAGCTTACCTTTGAACAAAACAGACAAACTTTTTTGGGTCAGCAATATATAAGAGAGTGTTATCTGTAGATCTCATTATATGCAGATGACACTCTCTTATATATTGCTGACCCAGAATTGTTTTTGCCATATGTGATAGCAGAAATTGAACAATACAGTAAGATATCCAACTATAAACTGAATCTATCCAAATCTATTGCAATGTATAAGAATATAGCACCAGATAAAATAGAGAAACTACAAATAGATTCAACTTTTCTCAATCAGAAGAATTTGTCTACCTAGGAATTAGAAAAAAATAAAAATCTAGAAAGAATAATGGAATCAAACTTTATGCATTTTGAAAAATACAAATAAAGACTTAAAAGAATGGCGCCATTTAGAAATATCATGGTGGGGTAGAGTTAACACTCTGAGATCCTACGTTCTCCCTAAGTGGACTTATTTGTTTAGGATGTTGCCATTAATAATTCATATACCTTGGCTAAAAATGATCAAATCCTCCTTTGCCAACTTTGTTTGGAGGGGGAAAAAGCCTAGAATAAAAATGAATACTATGAGCTGTAATATCAATAAAGGGGGATTAGGCTTCCCGAATATTGAAAGATATTATGAGGCTGGAATAATCTACCATATTGCAATGTTGGTTGCAAAAAGAGATATACCCAAAGGAGGCATGGTGGAGGATAGAATCAGATCTATGCCAAACAAAAAATTTATCCAATATCATATGGAATAACAAAGTTTGTGATTACTCATTATCATTTGTGTTGAACCAAATAATTCCCATATGGGAAAAAGTAAAAAAGAAAATAGATATTAAGAATAAGATCTTGGGTTTCCAAGATATAGAATGTCTTGAAATGGATATAATGAATATATTGCTAAAAGCCTGGAAAGCTGTAAATATTAGAAAGGTTGAAGATCTAATGGTGAATAACGAATTAAAGACCTTTGACATATTAATAAGGACAATGTCCCTTCCAAATCGAGAGGCTTTCTCATACTTAAGAGTCAAAGATTATTTGAAGAATAAAACAATTATGAACAATGGAGAAACATACAATGTGTTAAAAATAATCTTTAATAGGAAAGATTCAAAGAATCTTTTCGCGAAATGCACAAAATTACTTGATATTACAAAAACAGAGAACTTTCCAACAGCAATAAAAAGTTGGGAAAAAGCTCTGAACTGCCCCATAGAATTAGAAGAATGGTACGAAGCAATAATTAAAGTAAATAAATATGTGCACAGACTTTCTTTAATTGAAACATTTTACAAAGTGATCAATAAATGGTATTTGGTACCTTCAAAAATGTCCAGAGTGTTACAGGATAATAACGACTTATGTTGGAGATGTAGAGAAACGAAGGGGGATTATCTCCACATATGGTGGAGTTGCAAAAAAGTTATACCCTTATGGCTTATGGCTAAATCATTACTGTGTAGTTTAAATTACATAAAAATAAAAGTTACACCAGACATTATGTTGTTGCATTTAAGATGGCCTTTTCTTAGCAAAATGAAACAAGTACTGACAACACACTGTCTGGTGGCGGCAAAGATTATTATTGGCAGGAATTGGAAAAATGCACAGCCCTTCAATGAGTTACAGCTCATTCAACAACTGAAATACCAGATCCTAATGGAAACAGGGCTGAATAAAATTAAAAATTAATATAAGGACTATGATAAATGGGTAAATTGGCTAATAAAATTGGAGCAACAAGTGCGGGAATTGATAATAGTGAATTAATAAGCCCTAGAGAAATAAGAACGAAATAGACATTATTCCTCACAAAAAACAATAATGATGACTGACATTGCTGGAAGATATGGTGTGAATGACGGTATGAATGTGGTAATTTTATTTTTATTTTTTTTTTTACTTGAAGATTTGTTGGGTTTCCCGCCCTCACACTTTTTCCCTTTGGTAAGGTTGATACCCCTCAAGGAATACTAATAGGAAAGGGAATAAAAGAGGTTATAAAGTGTAAATAAGCAAGAAAGTTTTAATTAATAGACGGGTATGGTCTGAAATATAAAAAAAAAAAAAACCATAACAGACAAACTCCTAAAATTATATTTCACTTAGATCCCGTTGGTGGCTGATGTTTTTTTTTAAAATAAATTGAAAGTAGGGATATGAGTTATGCTTGTGTAGTAACAGACATTTAACCCAACTGGTTACCTCTGCTAATTCCTTCTCTCAGCCAATCTTGAACCATTAAAACAAGCATACATCTATTCCCCCAGTAACCAGATGAAACAAAGTTCTGGAAGTCAACTGATTTATTCCAGGCCACACACGGGTTTTATGCACAGACACACAATACAGGGTTTCCATTCCCGAAGGCCTTTGTGCCTGAGATATAATTGCGTGAGAAAAACATCTAATTCAATTATCTCTCAGGTACAAAAACCTATAAAAAACAAACAGTACCCCAAAAGTACCTCCATCATAACTAGGAACCCTACAAAAGTGATATCCCTGGATAGCCCTGATCTGAGTGTATAACATATCCAAATATCACACAGATCAGTTTGGTGGAATTGGATTGCCACTGGGGTAAAGTTTTGTTCGGGCTCCAACGTAATAGCCTGGCGTTGTCTAAGCTACAGGGTGTTCTCCACCATTGTCCCCGCCCTGGTCAGCACTGCTCCCAATCCAAACATGGAGGTATCTGTGTCGATGAGAAAATGTTTATTCGGATTAGAAGCAGCCAGGACGGGTGCATTCACAAGGGCTCTCGAGTTCCTGAAAAGCTTGCTCGCACTCTGGGGTCCAATTTACCTGGCAAAGTAAATTTTTGTGGAAACAAATTTCCTGTAGTAATCGGCCGTTCCTAAAAAGACCATCACTTTTGGTGCGTGGGAGAGGCCAATTGGCTACTGCCTCAATCTTAGAGGGTTCGGGATTCTGTTTCCCACACCCTACTTGGTGTCCCAGTCACTGCACTTGGCCACACTGGTGCTATATTGTTTGTGTTACCCCATATGTATAAAATTAGATACTTATAGGATACAAATGTTGCAATGACTGGAGTCAGGGAGACACTAACTCAAACTCCCTTTCTGAATCCTCTAGATCAGTGGTTCCCAAACATTTTAGGTTCAAGGCGCCCTTAATATTTCAATATTTTTTATTGAGTAGTGGATAAGTGCAGTAGTGTGTGTGTTAGGGGTGCAATGTATGTGTGTCTGTGAGGGGTGCAATGTGTGTGGGGTTAAGTGTGTGTGAGGAGTGTGGGAGGTGTAGGATGTGTGTGTGTGTGTGTGTGTGTGTGTTTGTGTGAGGGGTGCAGTTTGTGTACGGGGTGCATTGTGTTTGTTAAGGATGTAGTGTGTGTGTTTGAGGGTTGCATTGCGTGTTTGAAGGGTGTAGTGTGCGCGTGAGGGATACAGTCTATGCGTGAGGGGTACAGTGTGTTAGGAGTACAGTGTGTGTGTGATAGGTAGTGTTTGTGTATTGGTGCAGTGTATGTGTATTGGGGTACAGTGTGTGTGGGGGCAGAGTGTGTGGGGACAGTGTGTGTGTGGGGGCCATGATTCTCTGGCTATCTATGTAATTCAAAGAATCATGGGAGTTATAGTTCAGCAACATCTGGGGGGCCACAGTTCAAGGACCCCTGGATTAGACCATCCATGTGTTCTGACTAAGAAGATTCCTCTGAAAGACTTTCTGAAGGCTGAACTATATTAAACACAAGATATTTTAGGGTCTGCTGCGCAGAGGACAGTATTCTACAATGTAAACAAAAATGGTTCAAGGATGGCTGTTTATCGCCTGGTTCTTAAGGGAGAGAAAGAACAAGGTGTATTATTTTTATTACTAAACACACAACAATAACATCATTAAATTAGGCTCAGATGTCAACAAGGAAACAACAACCCAATTAAAATCCCTCAAGGGATGTAAACAAACCATTAAGTTCCAATATAGTTTGAGTATAAAATGGATACTTACCAAATTATTGGATACCAGAAGATACACAATGTATATATCATAAGATGGATGTAAACATAAACAAAATAATTTAAAGTATTATAATATGCAAAACACATAAGTAGATGAGATAGAATTTATACATATATTATAAATTATAATTTTCTACTACGCATAGCTGCAATGGGAGTCTATCAGCAAAAGGTAAGAATAAGTAACTTTATATGAACAGGGGAAAGTTAGATTTTTTCATTCTTTGAATTATAAACATTTTTCATATTCCCAAACTGTGAATTTAAAAAAGCAGCCACAAAGAAGTGACCTGCACTTACCTGCACTTACCTGCCTTCTGTCATTCAAAAAGGTAACATCCTGGTCATTAATATTTTCTATCCTAACATTTATTTTTCTGGTGTTTAATATTTATTTCATATAGTAATTGTTTTATCAAGATATGTATTGGATTGTTAAATATTTAAACATACAGGACAGAAATAGTTAGCTGTTAGAAGTTAACAGGTAGTGGAAGGTAGTGAGATATTTGGGTTCTTCATATTTGCAGATCTCTGTATGAGAAAACTGCTCAACCGACATTGGGGAACATGCACGAAGTGAAACAGAGGGTATGGGGTGTAGGAGGGAGCAGTGCATTGAGGAAGTCATTGAACGTTCAGAAGGTGTGATGAAAACAAGAATGCCTTGGCCGGAATGTTAGCAAGTTTTGCTCTTACGATATATTAGAAGATTTTGTCATAAATTGCCAGCACTAACTTGATTGCTGAAGCTGGGGCATAAGGAGAATCTCCCATAAGGGCCCTGCTCAATGAGCTTACATGCTAGAGGGAGTGGGGTATAGTGACACAAAAGGTAAGGGTAGATTAAGTAGTCACTGAGGGCTTAGTGTTTTATTTATTTTTGTTGAGAGGAAGGAGGGTATGATGAGGTAAAGCTGCTAACAGTTTAATGATTCACTTCCTGAAAAAGTGAGTTTTCAATGATTTTTTTAAGGAATGGAGACTAATGGAGAGGGGAATGGAGTTCTACAGCAAAAGGTGCAGCCCTGGAGAAGTCTTGAAGGCGAGCATCTGAGCTGGGAGTACGAACGAGGAAAGACGTAGGCCTTCAGCAGAGCTCAGGGGCCTCGATGGGACATACTTGTGTATTATTGAGGATAGGTAGGTTGGGGCAGCATTATGTAGAGACTTGCAAGGGAGTATTAGAATCTTAAATTGAACCCTATATCTTACGGGAAGCCAAGGTAGGGACTGACAGAGGGGGGTGGGGGGGAATGTGATAGGTGCGTGCAGACAGCAAGATGCATTTCTTACAGATTGTAACATGCAAGTTGAGAACATGTAAGACCACTCACTGAGAAGGGGATTGCTGTGGTCAAGGTGACAGAGGACATTGACCAGCACCTTAGCCGCATTAAATAGTGGCAGATACGCTACCACAGCTGTGATTGACCCAGACACTGCAAGTTAGTACCTGATTTTACCACTTAGTTTTAGTATTATAATTTATTTCTCCAAGATACATATTCCATTCTGCATTGTCAAAATGTGCCCTCCCTCCCCCTCTTCTTTAAACAGTTTTAGTTTCATTTTACTATGTATTTCTATAAAATGTATTTCCATATTATTTGTTTAATAATAAATGTCTAAATACCTGCATTTATTCAGCTGGCTGAGAGCCAATCAACTCTATAGGAGAATCATGAATTTGGCACGAAGTGCAGGTTGTTAATAATATAATAATCACCATTCCCAGCTCTTACCTTTTGTGCTGACAGTCCCCATCCCATCAGCATTTCAGGAATTTGATCCTCTACGATAGTGAATGGAAGCAGGAGTGAAAGCTGTGCAGAGGAATGCAAGTACACCCTGAGCAGCCTCACTGCTCATTGCAATGAGTATTATAAGGGTGGCAAACAGAAGTGTGGGCAATGAGGGAGTGATGGCCCTAGGGGGTGCAGCACAGAAGTAAGCACTATGCCAGGGACAGCACCACCTGGCCTCATGTGCCAAGTCACTGGAGTCCTGCATGGCTACAGCCTCTGGCACTGACTGGTAGATAATGAGCCTCTGACATGTAAAGAGAGATTGGTACTTTAAGGGGCCTTGGGTTTAGGCAGTAATTCCTTGCTCGGACTATATGGTATGTAATGATAACTGCCTGTATGCAGTGCTGGAGAATTGGTTACTCACATGTATTAACATAACAGGCAGCAATGCAGTAACAATAAGACAAGTACTAATTAAATGCACCACTTCTAGTGGTGCCAATTCAACATGTATCCCTTGCAAACAACCACAGCCATCCCTGAGTTAATCATTGAGTAATCGTTGGTGCACATTGCTGGGGCCCGTAGGTCTGGACCATCTGGAAATACAATCTAGTGTTAGGGATAAGTGTAGGAAAACATCTAGATGCAGTTTTTATAACACGGGGTCGATGTCAGTATCTGACGGAGTAGGAGGCTGCCTCTTTCTTAGTCCAGTCACCAGGAGTGGGACGCTGTCTCTTACTAAGTGCAGTCACCAGGAGTAGAAGGCTGTCTCTTACTAAGTGCAGTCACCAGGAGCAGAAGGCTGTCTCTTACTAAGTGCAGTCACCAGGAGTAGAATGCTGTCTCTTACTAAGTGCAGTCACCAGGAGCAGAAGGCTGTCTCTTACTAAGTGCAGTCACCAGGGGCAGGAATAACTGCTGTTCTGGGAGATTTGTGGTGCCTTACTAATAATGTATGTAACTAAAATTAATTTAGAACAGGAACAATGTACCTTATTTAGACAGACAGATTTCTAAACACATTTATTGTCCTTTAAAGACACATTACTGTTAAAGCTGTGATGCTCTGTTATAAACTTAGACACACCAACAATATGGAGATCCTAGAAAAGAGGGACAATGACATGTTGGGATAAAAATAGGGACAGCCCCTCCTAAATAGAAATACTTGGGAGGTATGGCTTTTGCCTCTTATATGTTATATGTTTTCATTCTTAAATCTGTTTGTTTGCACAGAAAAGTAAATGTTTTGCCAAATGCTATGGAAAAAAAACTATCAAGATGTGAAAATGTAAAAATACAAAATATTCAAAAGGGTTTAACTTTTAAATACATTTAAGTTGTGTTGGGGCCAAGAGTGTCCCTTTAATGACATTACTGTAAGAATGCAAGGCATTTTATTATTGTTTCCAGGATATATAACTTTTCATAGAATGGATTTAAAATGTAAATATGAAACCGCAATAACCCAGAATCTAATTCCAAGTTCAGTAACAATGAGTTCAATTTTTTTTATTACAGAACTTAAAAAGTATTTTACCTAAGTGTTCATTTACATTCAGGGTTGCAGTGCTATCACAGAGATATATCGGGAAAGTGTATTAGAAATATTCAAAACAAGACATTTGAATATAACAATTTTGTAATATGTTTGTATCTCATGTTTGTGTCTTCTCTTGAAGAGATACAGTTATACAGATTTGACAATAGGCTTGCAATGATTATTCTCTATATTTGTTCTATCTCCAGGTTAACAGAGAATACCCTGATTATGACAATTCCTCCAATCTCATCCATGGCCTTGTGACAGAATTTATCATTTTTGGATTCCCAAGCCTTCAGAGATATCAGATTTTGCTTTTTTGTGTTTTCCTTTGTATATATATTTTCTCCATTTCAGGAAATGGGATTATTTTCTTTCTGGTTGCTCTGGACCATCGATTACAAACACCAATGTATTTTTTTGTCAGCAACTTATCCTTTTTAGATATGAGTTACACAACAGTGACTATACCTAAAATGTTGGCCAAGTTCTCTATGAATTTAGATTCCATTTCATACACCAGCTGCTTCCTTCAGATGTATTTTTTCCTTTCTTTGGCAGCAACTGAATGTTTCCTCCTTTCTGTTATGGCTTATGATCGGTATGTGGCTATATGCTCCCCACTTCACTACCCAACTATAATGACCAAACGATTCTATATACTCCTATCTGCTGCTGCATGGTTGAGTGGCTTCATGATTATTTTAGGACTGTTAATTTTAGCTTTGAAATTACCTTTTTGTGGCCCAAATGTAATTCACCATTATTATTGTGATCACCCTCCTTTGCTCCAGTTGGCTTGTGCAGACACTTCCTTCAATGTAGTAGTTGGGTCATCCATGGGGGCATTCATCATCCTAATAAGCTTTACTTTCATAGTTGTCTCTTACATTAAGATTATCATAACCATTCTCAAAATAGCTTCCCATGATGGTCGCAAAAAAACCTTTTCCACCTGTGCATCCCATTTTGCGGTGGTGAATGTTTTTTACCTCCCACTCATCTTTATGTATATTCGACCGACAGCGTCCTATTCCTCAGATGTAGACTCTCTAGTGGCCATGTGCTATACAGTATTAACACCCATGATGAATCCAATTATATACAGTCTGAGGAACAAAGACATTAAGGACAGTTTTAAGAAGAATATAAAGCGCTGGTTCTAGTTAAAAATTAGGATTGGGTTTAAAAAAAAAATGTAAAATCGTTTAAATGTTGAAGACAATATTTACTAAGATTTTAGTTTCTGTGAAAACTTGGAGTTTTGGGCCGGAGTTGGCCATATAATTCATATATCGGTAGATGGAATTCTCTGTGGTTATCCTTTTTACTTACTGTGATTTATTTAAGGGGATATTGTCACTTCCCAGGTTTTTAACCTCTTCATTTATTATATTATTATACTTCAATGATTATACTTTGTCTTTATCAGGTTGCTTCACGTAGAATAGTTTAATAATACTATACTAATATATAATATGCAGTAATCATATGTAATAAATATACATTTTAAAAGCAACTTTTACTTCCATTATTGTATTGTCCATAACATTTAAGTTAGGAAAAAAAAAAATAGCGGACCAGTGAAGGCCCTAAGGAGAGAGTAACAATGAAAAGGAGAGGATGCCCTGCATTTAATATGTCTAAGGATGAAAAAATAGCAGGTAAAAAATTAGTGTAGAGTGAGAATTACACTGGTAAGGTATATGTACAAACGAGCTAAGGTCCAACTAGACAGACACACAAGGTATCTAAAAAATCCAAATAATTTCGGAACACCTAGCTCATTAACATTTAAATTACACATTTGAGGATGATGCCCTCCCCTCTGTCTTGCGTGGATCGATGGTAAGCTGGGAGGAAATTACTCACTTCATCCCAGCACCGCAGCTTCACATAAAGCAGGAGGCCAGGTTGCACTGTTAATGTGCCTTTGAAACCTAGGTCCCTTGTTCAAAGATGTCCATAAGTCACTTGGGCCATAGGCCACCCGATGGGGCCCATGAGCTTGCAGGCCCTGGTGCAGCTGCACCACTGGTAGATCTGCCACTGCACATATGGATGAGTTTAGAAGTGTAGTAGCTGTTATACAGGGTGCATCACTCAGTGCTCTCCTATGATATACACTGTGAATCACTCACTGCTGCCCCTGTTTGAGGCTGTAAGTGGGCGGATGGTAAGTGATCCCTCTATACTTCCTGTGCAGCCTCACACACAGACACTGGAGACGCTGGGACAGCACTGAGTATTACACCCTTTATAACTGATGTCTCAGCTCTGCTATCAAGCATAGAAGGTTGACTGGACTACAGAAGACACTTTCCAAGGTTCCTACTCTCAAGCCAGAAAGAAATCTAGCTCAATTCCATCATGATATTTATTACAATTACAAGCATAAAAGGGCATCTATAAGGGCAGCTGGTAGTGGGATCAAACGATATGCCAACTTGACCCCTTCCTACACCGATAAGAGCTTCCTCGCACTTCCTTCCTGAGGAGAGTCCCAAGAGATCTATTTTGGCCTTAATTAAGCTCATTAGTGAAGTCGAAGTGATCCTTGTGTGGATTACCCTAAATACGTAGGGAGAGCCAAGAACTATACAATACGATAAAACAGCCCTAGAGACACACTTTAAGTTTCTGTTTGGATATAGCTGTAATTTTATTAAAGACACGGAGGCTCCTATTATGCTTCTCTTTCTTTAATTTTCCCTCAGCAGCGAAGAGAGAAATGAGTGAAAAGAGAAAAACATATCATTAACATATATACATATTCAACATATTCCACCGTGCTACATAAGGGAACCTCCCCCTTCCAGTATATAAGGTGTAGCACTCTCTTCCTCTTCCTCTTTCTTCGCTGCTCCCTCAGACCAGCTAAGTACATTTATTGACTATATCATACTATTGTCATTTGTACCTACATTGCCCGCAGTTTTTCTGCAGGGCTTGTTTTTTCTGATTCATTTATTCCTATCATATTTTTCACTACTATATTTATTCTATCCTTTGGGGTGGGCTCCTGCCCCTCTTTCCCCCTGGGCTGTTTTGACCCGGCCCGTTTCCACCCGGGTCCCTGGGCTCTTCGAGTGCCCCTGGCAATTTCCCCCACCCCCCCCCCCCCCCCCTTACCGTTTTCGGCACCCTTAGAATCTCGCCGGCGGTTTTCCCCAGCGGTTTTCATCTTCGCCGATTCCGCCGCGAGCACGTTCTGCGCATGCGCGGAACACGCGCGGCGGCCATTTTGTTGGTTTCCTGTCGCCGGTAGTGCCGGCGGCCATTTTAAAGCCCCATTACTCAGCGTTTTTTGCTCCGTGGAGGCTGCATGCTCCCTGCTCCTGCTCCTATACCGGGTATTTTCTCTCCTGCTCTGTCCTTTGTGCGTGGGTTAAGCAATCCAGCACCTATCTCTGTCCTATAGTCTCAGATATTGCTTTACATTATCTGTAATCATGCAGTCTGCCTGTGGTGATTTAATTCCTCACCCTGTTCCCCCTAGGGGTACCACAGTTTCTGACTCCCAGGCTGACTCCAACCTTATAGGCTCTGAGGAGTTCCAAAGCCTCCTGGACACCACTATGTCCACCTCCATTAACAAGGCCATCTCCTCGGCCATGGGAGCTATGTCCTCTAGCATCTCCCTGTCCATCTCCCAGGCCCTTAAGCAGGCCCTCCCTGCCCAGTCTGGGCCAGGACTCTCTCCCATCTCCCCTGAAGGGACTACCCCAGGGCGCAAAGCACCTGGCAAACGTAGACACACTGCTGACCACCCCCATACCCAGGTAAAGCCTGGTTTGAATGACACGCCTCAGGCTGTCGAAGATGGTGCGCAACAACCGCGCAGTAGAGCTACTGGCCGGGCTACGGCGGCCAGAGAATGGAAACGGGCGCGTGCCCATGATTTATTGTCCGATTCGGACGAGGATGGGGACGAGGAGTCAGACAATCAGTTCTCGGACCCCTACGGGGACGAGGTTTCAGGGGACGATGACCTCCCGGGGACACAATTCCCTTCCAAGCCAACTCAGACCAAAGCCCTTTCAGGGGCCCATGATGCAGAGCTAACCTCTGACGATAAAGATGCCCTGGCATTTGACCCAGACAACCTCAGGCACCATCGCTCCGCGGAATGGGAGCCTTCGGACCATATAGCCCGGTACCTGGCCCTTAGGGTCCGTAAATCCCTCTCACAGGAGGGTCAGAACAAACTGAGGGCGGAATGCCCCCGCCCGATCATACCCGATGCGGTAGCCAAGACCCCTGAGGTAGACCCCCAGATTGTACAATTCCTGGGCAAGACGGGTTGGAAACCCAAAAAGGGCCTGGACTACTCCATGCGCAACTGTCAGGACAAATTCCTCGACACCCTGGGCCCAGTCACCAAACTGTATGAGCTGCTAGAAACGGCTCAGTCTAGTGGGGCTCCAATAGATTTTGATGTGGCGTTCGGATGGCTCCAACGTCTAATATGCATGATAGGCAACGCCAATACGGCTATGTCAACAGAACGCAGGAAAGCCATCCTGCTTAAGATTGAGCCCAAGCTCGCGAGCATGGCCTCCAATGAGCCCGGTGCCTCCGCAAAAGGCCTTCTATTTGGGGAGTCCTTCGTAAAGGACCTAGGGTCTTACGTTAAGACCATCACGGCTTTGGACAAGGCCCAATCCTCCATCAAGCGGGTATTTAGCCCAAAGGTTTTTGGCGGGGCCGGTAGAGGTAGGAGCCGTCTACCCGGCCGCAACCCCCGGGGTTTCTCAAGACCGGGCAGAGGCTCCTTCAGCCAACAGAGACCGACCCAGGAACGGTCCTTCACCCCGTTCTTCCCCTCACGAGGACGGGCTTGGCATACCCGCGGCAGTCGAGGAGCACCCACGGGAAAACGCCCTTATGGTGAGTACCATGTTTCCCCTTTCTTCCCATATACGGGTAGGGGGCAGACTGGCCCTGTTCACTCAGGCCTGGACCCTGATCACGTCAGACAGTTGGGTGTTACAGACGATAGAGGGTTACCACCTAGAATTGACTGCTCCCCCCATTCAGACCTCTCCCCCAAGGGCGATTCACATGCCGACTGCACACCTAGACCTCATCTCTACAGAGATCAGAGAATTACAGACAAAGAGGGCCATAGAGGAAGTCCCTCTAGACACACCAGGTTTCGTAAGCAACCTTTTTCTAGTGCCCAAAAAGGGAGGCGGGGTCCGCCCGGTTATCAACCTACGGCCCCTGAATGCCTTCATACAATACCGGCATTTCAAGATGGAAGGCATTCATTGCCTCAGAGACCTGCTCCTACCCGGAGACTGGATGGTCAAATTAGACTTGCAAGATGCTTACCTAACGATCCCCGTAGCCTCAATTCACAGGAACCTACTCCAGTTCTGCTGGGAAGGCAAGAAGTGGCGTTTCACATGCCTACCCTTCGGTCTGTCCTCCGCCCCTTGGTGCTTCACAAAAGTACTGAAACCAGTGGTGGCCTTCCTCAGATTACACGGGGTCCGCCTTATCATCTACCTGGACGACATTCTCATACTCTCCGGGACTCGATCCCTCTTACTAGAGCACTTAGGGTGGGCCCTACACCTCATACAGAACCTGGGCTTCCTTGTAAACTGGAAGAAATCGGTTCTGATCCCCTCTCAACAAATGGAATTCCTCGGATTCCGAATCGACTCAGTACTACAAGTTCTCTGCCTCCCGGCGGAGAAGATGTCCAACATCAAGAGGGAAATAAGGAAACTTATGCAACGGCCGGACATATCCCTGCGCCAACTGGCACGGGTCATCGGCCTGTTGGCAGCCTCTATCCAGGCGATTTTCCCAGGCCCGCTACACTACAGAGCGTTACAACGACTGAAAGCGGCCTGCCTACGATGTGGCCACTCGTACGAATCCCACATTTCCCTGGACACGGAGTCGAGGGAGGAACTGAACTGGTGGCTAACCCACATGGAGGCTTGGAACGGCCGGGCGATCTTCGGGTCCACTCCAGATCTGGTGATCGAATCGGACGCCAGCTTACATGGTTTGGGCGCATGCTGCGGCAATATATCCACAGGAGGCAGATGGTCCACGGAAGAGTCCTTCTTACACATAAACTCTCTAGAACTGCTGGCGGCCTCGTTCGCCATTCGCAGTCTATCACCCAAAGGCATCTCATGCTCGATTCTGCTCAAGCTGGACAATGTCTCAGCGGTGCGATACATAAACCATCTAGGGGGAACCAGGTCCCGCATCCTAGCAGTTTTGGCCAGAGACTTCTGGAATTACTGCTTACAGAACAGCGTGTCCGTTACCGCGGAGCACATCCCGGGCCTGGACAACTACACCGCGGACTGGAACTCCAGCTACTTGAGGGACTCGGGAGATTGGAGACTGCAACCAAGCGTATTCCGCAGGATCTCATCCCTATGGGGACCTTTGAGCATGGACCTGTTCGCATCCAGACTCAACACACAACTACCGAGGTTCTGCAGCTGGCGACCAGACCCAGAGGCCATAGCGACAGACGCTTTCCTCCAAGATTGGTCCGAGGGCAGGGCTTACGCCTTCCTACCGTTCAATCTAATAGCTCGTTGTCTGGCGCACCTCCGACGCTTCAAGAGCTCGTTGGTCCTGATAACCCCGTGCTGGAGATCTCAACCTTGGTTCCCGCACCTACTGGAGATGGCGATAGACCACCCAAGGCTACTGCCGGACCATCCATCTCTACTGACCAGCCCAGACGGGGAGAACCACTCCCTAGTGGAACAGGGCCTTCTCCGTCTCATGGCATGGCTCCTTTCCGGGGACCCTGGGAGATCACAGAGGTTTCGAGCACGACTATGCAACTCCTGGCAAACGCATGGGCACCTGGTACACGGCAAGCATATGCTGCGGCATGGAGACAGTGGGCCAATTGGTGCTTGGGACGATCATTGAATCCGGTATCAGCCCCTGTGAAGTCGGTACTAGATTTCCTTACACACCTGTTCGAGTCAGGCAAGGCCTTCCGCACGGTCAATGTATTCCGCTTGGCCATCTCAGCCGGACATGACCAGGTGGACGGCCTCCCACTAGGGCAAAATCCTCTAATTTGTCGCCTGCTCAAGGGAGTCCGTTTCTCACGTCCCCCCACATCCAGATATGGATCCTTCTGGGACGTCAACTGTGTGTTCAGACTCCTAGATGGCTGGCCCACGAACGTGGAACTTTCACTTAAACAATTATCGGCAAAACTACTTATGCTGCTCTGCCTACTATCCTGTAAATGGGTATCAGATGTGAGAGCCTTGGACTGGCGAGCCCGTACATTCACCCCGGAGGGGGTGTCGTTCGATATCTCACGGAGAACGAAGTCGGCCACCAAACAGGTTTTCTATCCACGAATACCGCGCTTGCCTAACATGCCCAATAGCATGCCTAAAAGAGTACGAGTCTCGCACCTCTACACTACGCCCGTCCAATGACGGCCCTCTGTTCATCTCCCTGAAGAAACCTCATCTACCTGTATCCACACCGACGCTGGCATGATGGCTCAAATGGCTGCTAGCTACGGCCGGGATCGACGTCTCGGTTAGGGGCGCCATGGCCTCAAAAGCATCAGCAGCCGGATGCCGCTTGGAAGACATTCTGAAGGCCGCAGATTGGTCTACGGAATCCACCTTCAGGAATTTTTACTTTAGACCGATACAACATTTTTCAGATAAAGTTATAGCTCAGCTTTAAAAAAGCATAATAGGAGCCTCCGTGTCTTTAATAAAATTCCTAGATTTTACTAGTAGCATGACGTAAAGTCATGATTTTATTAATGACACGGAGGCGAGTATTATTCCCTCCCTCCCTCCCTGGGTTGGAAGTAGTGGTATGTTTTCTTTTACAGCCTGTTACTCTAGACTGACTCACGACTTACCCTCATACTTTTAGGACGGGTCTTCCTGGCCCAAGTTTATTACGTTATGCTTAACCTATTTGACGTTGTTTTCCTGTGGACGCTGTGACGCCTTTTCTTTCAGGCATAGTTGACATTAGATTAATTTGATTATAACCGTTGCATATCTTATATTATGTCTATTTGATATGACATTTATTTTCCTTTTCAGAAGTAAAGGTTACTAGAAATACTAGAATATGTTACACCCAGTTGTCAGTTGAGATTTTACCATATTTCTCCTCTCCTTTTTAGCATGATTCCACAAACCAATCGAACTAACAGTAGCTTCAAGGTTGACTCCGCATTTCCCTAGGAAGATATGTTCAACTTCCCAAGATTACAGTTCAAGTTCAAAGTTCTGGTTCGGTTTACTGGTCTTCGGATCGCTACGGAAAGAGGAAGAGGAAGAGAGTGCTACACCTTATATACTGGAAGGGGGAGGTTCCCTTATGTAGCACGGTGGAATATGTTGAATATGTATATATGTTAATGATATGTTTTTCTCTTTTCACTCATTTCTCTCTTCGCTGCTGAGGGAAAATTAAAGAAAGAGAAGCATAATACTCGCCTCCGTGTCATTAATAAAATCATGACTTTACGTCATGCTACTAGTAAAATCTAGGAATTATAGAGCATTAACCTATTTAAAGGACCACTAAAAGCTGCCAGACCACTTTATCTCAATGATCTGTGGTCCTTTAGTTTTAAACCTGCAATATAAAGCATTGATGTTTAGTAAATACAGTAATGCTTACATTGCAGAGTTAAATACCCTATAGCAGGGGCGTATTAGCCGCGAGGCAAACAAGGCATTTGCCTTGGGCGGCATTTTCCAAGGGGTGGCAAAAAAAGCCGCCCCCAAATGCCCAAGGCAAATGTCTTGTTAGCCTTGCGGCTAACAGACATGCCGGCGGGCTGCTAGGCTGGGCGGGCGGCATTGGTGTGCGGCCAGCGAGGGAGCACTTCCTCTGAGCTGTCTGCTCAGCTCCCTCGCGCGCCGCAGAGTGAGGCTGGGAGCCGCAATATGACGTCATATTCTGGCTCCCAGCCCCACTCTGCGACGCGCGAGGGAGCTGAGCAGACAGCTCAGGGGATGTGCTCCCTCGCCAGCCTGCCGCCCGCCAATGCCGCCCGCCCAGCAGCCACTGGACCACCAGGGAGGAAGAGAACCCCCTCCCCCCCCAGCATTTCCAAAGGTAAGGATGCTGGGGGGGGGTACATTTAAAAAAAATATGTGTTAAAAATGTGAGTGTGTGTGTATGTCTGTTAGTGTGTGTGTGTGTATGTCTGTTAGTGTGTGTGTGTATGTATGTCTGTTAGTGTGTGTGTGTGTGTGTGTGTGTGTATGTTAGTGTGTGTATGTATGTCTGTTAGTGTGTGTGTGTGTCTGCTAGTGTGTATGTGTCCATTAGTGTGTGTGTGTGTGTGTGTGTGTGTATGTATGTGTGTGTGTGTCTGTTAGTGTGTGTATGTATGTCTGTTAGTGTGTGTATGTATGTCTGTTAGTGTGTGTGCATATGTTAGTGTGTGTGTGTCTGTTAGTGTGTGTATGTATGTATGTTAGTGTGTGTATGTGTCTGTTAGTGTGTGTGTGTGTGTCTGCTAGTGTGTATGTATGTCTGTTTGTGTGTATGTATGTATGTTTGTGTGTGTGTGTGTCTGTTTGTGTGTGTGTCTGTTAGTGTGTGTGTGTGTGTGTCTGTTAGTGTGTGTGTCTGTTAGTGTGTGTGTGTGTGTGTGTGTTAGTGTATGTGTGTGTGTTAGTGTGTGTGTGTCTGTTAGTGTGTGTATGTATGTCTGTTAGTGTGTGTGTGTGTCTGTTAGTGTGTGTGTGTGTCTGCTAGTGTGTATGTATGTCTGTTAGTGTGTGTGTGTGTGTGTGTGTGTGTTAGTGTGTGTGTCTGTTAGTGTGTGTGTGTGTGTGTCCTAGTGTGTGTGTGTGTGTGTGTGTGTGTGTGTTAGTGTGTGTGTGTGTGTCTGTTAGTGTATGTGTGTGTTAGTGTGTGTGTGTGTCTGTTAGTGTGTGTGTGTGTGTGTGTGTGTGTGTGTGTGTGTGTGTGTGTTAGTGTGTGTGTTGTGTGTCTGTTAGTGTGTGTGTCTGTTAGTGTGTGTGTCTGTTAGTGTGTGTGTGTGTGTCTGTTAGTGTGTGTGTTTCTGTTAGCTAGTGTATGCGTATCTGTCAGCGAATGTGTGTGTATTTAGAAGGCGGGGGAAGGGTTGGGTGGGGGTGGCGGGGGAAGGGTTGGGTGGGGGTGGCGGGAGGGGGGCGCCTGAGTTTTGTCCTGCCTAGGGCAGCACAAAATCAGGATACACCACTGCCCTATAGGTCAGGGGTAGGCAACCTTTGGCACTCCAGATGTTGGGGACTACATCCCACATAATGCTCTTACACCCATAATGCTGGCAAAGCATCATGGGAGGTGTATTCCAAAACATCTGCAGTGCCGAAGGTTGCCTATGCCTGCTATAGGTCTTCATGATAGCCACTGTAGGTGATTCCACTGTTATTACGGAGTCAAACCCGGTTATCACACATATGCTTTTCAATAAGGAGCAATGGAATAGACATTAGAGCATTGTCAGTGTGACGATTGTCAGTGTGTGAGGCAGATAGAGTGGATGTAGGTCCTCTATCTCGGTGCTGGAAAACCATGCTAGTAACACCCTTTATTCCAGTTTTAATTGGAATAGGGGATGGGCACAGTCATGGGCGTCCTCAGGAATGTTTCCGGGGGGGGGGGGGGGGGGGGCATAATTGTAATGACATCCATGCTTGGCCCCTTTTTGACAGTGTCATGAAGGGGAGGAGCATAGTCATTATCACATAAAGCCAGGGTGAAAAGAGTTTTCACAACTATGGTGTCAGGAATACATGTTTGTATTCCTGACACTATAGTGTTCCTTTAAGCAAATTAAAGGAACATTCTGGTCACCATAACAACTTCATCTAAATGAAAATGCTATGATGCCGGGAAGCCCCTTGGTGCTCCCTTTCCTCTAAGGGGTTAAAACGCTATCAAATGGTTTAACCCCAAAGTCTTCCTCCAGCTCCAGGTCGCTCAGTGGTATTCGGCAACTGAAACGGAGCGTCAGGAAGTGCAGATTGACATTAGGCATGGGTGCCGCTGATTGGCTAGAGTGGACAGTTGACGCTCTAAGCCAATCGCTAGTTCCCGGCTCATAATTTCTTTTTACTTTTTTATAAATGGGGAGCTGCTGATTGGCTTAGAGTGCCAGCTGACCGCTCTAGCCAATCAGCAACACCCCTACCCAGCGGCACTCTGTGCTTCCTGACACTCAGTAAATAAAAGTGAACACATTAACACTGATATTTTTTTATACCTGGGGAGTTGAGAAGGTCCAGAGTTTCCATGCCAGGCCCAGGTACCAAAGCCTTATGATGTGGTGTCCAGAATAAAGTGGAGGGTTCACTTCATTTGTCCTTCCTGCTCCAATCTCCTTTTCTTCTCCTTCATTTGCCAATCTTCTTTTTCTTCTGACACTGTCTTCTATCCTTGGCTCCTTCTGCTCCTTTACCTTTCTGCTACTTTCTGCTTATTTTGCGCCCTTCTGCTCCTTTCTCATTCTGATTCCTGTCTGCTCCTTGCAGACCCTTTCTGCTCCTTCTTCTACTTTACCTTTGTGCCCCTTGCTGTCCCTTTCTGCTCCTTCTCCTACTTTACCTTTGTGATCCTTCTGATTATTTCTGCTCCTTTACCTTTGTGCTCCTTCTGTCTCTTTCTGCTCTTTGCAGACCCTTTCTTCTCATTGCAGGCCCTTCTTGCCCCTTGCAGACATTTCCTGCTCCTTGCTGCCCCAGCTCATTGCAGACCCTTCCTGCCCCTTGCTGCCCCTGCTCATTGCAGACCCTTCCTGCTCCTTGCTGCCCCTGCTCCTTGCAGACCTTTCCTGCTCATTTATGTTCCTTCTCCTTTCTGCTCCTTCTCTTATTTTACCTTCCTGCTCCTTGCTGACTCTTCATTTAGGCTGCCCCCCATGCCTCACTTCCTTAATCTATAGGCTGCCCCCCATGCCTTACTTCCCTAATCTATAGGCTGCCCCCCATGCCTCACTTTCCTAATCTATAGGCTGCCCCCCATGCCTCACTTCCCTAGTCTATAGGCTGCCCCCCATGCCTCACTTCCATAATCTGTAGGCTACCCCCATGCCTCACTTCCCTATTCTATAGGCTGCCCTCATGCCTCACTTCCCTAATCTATAGGCTGCCCCCCATGACTCACTTCCCTAATCTATAGGCTGCCCCCCATGCCTCACTTCCCTAATCTGTAGGCTGCCCCCCATGCCTCACTTCCCTAATCTATAGGCTGCCCCCATGCCTCACTTCCCTAATCTATAGGCTGCCCCCATGCCTCACTTACCTGATCTGTAGTCTTCCCCCATGCCTCACTTCCCTAATCTATAGGCTGCCCCCCATGCCTCACTTCCCTAATCTATAGGCTGACCCCCATACCTCACTTCCCTAATCTATAGGCTGCCCCCATGCCTCACTTACCTGATCTGTAGTCTGCCCCCCATGCCTCACTTCCCTAATCTATAGGCCATCTCCCTTCCCATCCCTCACTTAGCTCATCTGTAGGCTGTCTCTGTTGCCTGTATGTGCTGCTCCCCTGCGGTTTCAGTCAGCAGAGAGAAGCAGGGATAGATGTAGCTTCCTGTCCTTGTCTCTCACCATACACATACACACGCCGGTATTGCAGTTCATTTTAAATCTCAAGCTGAAAAATCCACCTTGCCCCCCCCCCCCCCCCCCCCTGCGGACGCACATGGGCACAGTTTTGCATTCCTAACACTACAGTGTTCCTTTAAGAAAATGTAAACATTGATTATATACCTTTTCTTAAAAAAAAAAAAACTTTCTACAATTATTAATAAATTAATATGCTATTCTTTTTCTCCTATTTGTGATATACAAGAAACAATTAAATAAAGATTAGATGTGCATAAATTTTGAATGCTTGTTTCACTCAACCTCCTCACTAAGCAGATTAGAGAGGCATAGAAGAGGTCCATGCCAGTGATTAGACCTCCTTTCTTGTAAATTAAATAAAGTAGCCAAATTGCACTTCATATTTAAATACCATCTCATTATAGAAAAACAGAACTGCAGTCGGCTTAAGTCAGCTTGTGATGCAAATATGAAAGGATAATCGCTTCACTTTTACTATTTTACTATTTACTATTTACTTCATTATTAAAGTACAGATTTTACGATTAGGGAAATTATTTTCCAAAAGGTACCTGAGGAATGGAAAATGAAGAGCAAATCGATCTTTAAGATTTATTATCACCTAATTTTTCTATCTCTATCACAGGTATTTTAGGTGAGGTATGTCAATGGGAATAAGTAGGTTACAATATTATCCTTTTATGTTCTCACTTATAACCTCTTAATGAAAGCAGGTTCTCAACACTGAACTACTTACAACTAAATTACAAATTAGAGCCAAGTTGGGGGAAAAAAATATAATTTTTTAATTAAATTTCTAGTCAAATAAAAGAAAAATACAATATGGTCACGTAACATGTGAATTATTATAGGTTTACAGGTATACACAATATCAGTGAACAAAAAGAACAATAGCTCGTAGTTTCTACTGTAAAGAAGTCCAGTCCATTTTATAAAAAATGGCGGGGCAAAGCCTAGCCTTCAAGCAGAGCAGATGTGTGGGGCTCGGGTGCCTGCATATTAGCCTGACTTGGGCGTTTTAATGTATGTACACACCACCTAGACACCAACGTGTCATAATGAAAACAAATTTATATCGATAAGAGTACTTTACCTTCAAGGGGTTCAGCTTCCCAGGGGCCTTCCC
This sequence comes from Pelobates fuscus, assembly GCF_036172605.1. Lineage (NCBI taxonomy): Eukaryota > Metazoa > Chordata > Amphibia > Anura > Pelobatidae > Pelobates > Pelobates fuscus. The sequence goes on from NC_086317.1 coordinate 483,058,622, forward strand.
AAATAGCAACCCCTTTACAACACAATATAGATATATACAAAAAATGGGATACAGCTGTGTATCTGAAAAAATTTATTAACAACACATAGTGATGTACTGTGATATGCCAATATTTAAGTGATACTGGTTGCGCTCACAAGATATCAGTGGAAAAAGCGCCTTGACTATCTCTCCTCAGGGAATTGAGGCTGAAGTTACATCCACTTTCCGTGGCTTCCATGAACTGATGATATCTCCGGAAATGTATTTCAAGGATCAGGATCTGATGCAAAATATTATTTTTAAAATATTAAAGAATATGAATAATAACAGGAAAACCTGTCCAATGCGTTTCTTCCACACATGGTGGACGTCCTCAGGGACAATCAGTTAATATGAAAAATTAAAAACATAACACAAATAAATGCATTCTACTCTGATCCCTCCACAGTCTCTTTGAATAGGGCTAATCCCCTCCTCCTGGTGGGTTTTTTCAAGGGCGTCTTCTGATTCTTGAGCTTCCAATAGGTTGTTTAACTTTCAATGAACTCGTAGCTGGAATGACAGTTGCGTTCCACCGTTGGCTTTCCATTTCCATGGGAGCTTACTGCGTTGACACAACTGTTTATATCAATAGATGCTCCACAGAATAAAATGATATGCAGATACAATGGTTAGAGAACTACATAGCATATACACATTCACATACTCTTATATGTCAAATATATGTACCGTAGATCTTATACTAATCCAGACTTTTTTGAACACATCCTTTAAAGCAATAAAGCCCAAGTTCATGTCTCAATAATTACAGAAAATATGTTTACAAACCAAGAAAAGGAGGAATGACAAATAATAAATAATAAAAAAAAAAAATCTAGCATTTAGCACTCTAACGTGTCTTAATGATGTTATAGTTTAGTATCAGTCTAAGTGTCACCATTGTATCTAGCTTACATAATCCATACATAGGAGCCCTTTGATTCTAGGGAGTCCAACCACTCGCCCCTCAAGGATTCTGCCCGTACGGCCTTTTTCAGCGGTGCACTGCTCTAGTTGAAAAACCTGAATAAATGTTTGTCACGAATGCACCCTACTCCATAAGTGTGTGTGACATAGTTGTGGTGGTGAAAGGGTTAAAGTTCACTATTTGTCTGCACTAAACCAGAAATAATGATAAAATCCCCCTTAACACCACCCACACGTAAGCATAAATAATATAAATATTACTATTTTAACGCTGCCACCACCAAGACAATTTATAAATGGGGTGCCTTGGTCCCGCTGGTATACTCAACAAATACAACTTAGCACAATATCTAAGCAATTGCAAAACACTCATTAATTAGTCTCTTCAGGTAATGTCATTCCTTACCAGACAAAGGCAGAACTTAATAAAGGAATATTTGCAAACCATCTGCCCCCCTTCACATTCCTATACCTTAGTATCTCAGAAAAGTGAGTACACCCCTCACATTTTTGTAAATATTGTATTATATCTTTTCATATGACAACACAAGAAATGAAACTCTGCTACAATGTAAAGTAGTAAGTGTACAGCCTGTATAACAGTGTCAATTTGCTGTCCCCTCAAAATAACTCAATAGTGATGTCGCGAACATAACATTTTCGGTTCGCGAACGGCGAACGCGAACTTCAGCAAATGTTCGCCACAGGCGAACCGCCATAGACTACAATGGGCAGGCGAATTTTAAAACCCACAGGGACTCTTTCAGGCCGCAATAGTGATGGAAAAGTTGTTTCAAGGGGACTAACACCTGGACTGTGGCATGCCGGAGGGGGATCCATCCAAAACTCCCATGAAAAATTACATAGTTGATGCAGAGTCTGGTTTTAATCCATAAAGAGCATAAATCACTTAACATTCCTAAATTGTTTGGAATAACCTGCTTTAAAACATCAGGTATGATGTTGTATCGATCAGGTAGTGTAAGGGTTACGCCCGCTTCACAGTGACAGACCAAACTCCCCGTTTAACGCACCGCAAACAACCGCAAACAGTCCATTTGCACAACCGCAAACTCCCCATTTGCACAAGGTTGGATACCAAGCTAGCCATGTCCCGTTCCTTGTCCTCACTGATGTCATTGAAGGTCTCGTACTCCACCCAGCCACGTACAACACCAAGGGTCCCCGAAAGGTGACAACAGATGCCTGCTGTGTTTGGTCTTCCACCTCCTCAAAGCCACCTTCCTCCTCTGACTCCTCTTCTTCAGACTCCTCTCTCTGCATTGCCTCTCTCTGCATTATTATAAGGTGTGTTAAGTAGTACTTTTCCTATCAGTTTAATCCCTGTTACGTCCACTATCAGGGGATGTGTATATAAGGCATCGATTTTAGGAAGCGGGAGATGGAAAAACAGGCTTGGTCGGTCCTCCTACTTCAAATTTGGCACACTGCACATGCAATCTAATGTGCAACCAGATAGGAGTGGTGTGTTAAGTAGTCCCCCTCATCAGGCCTTTTTTAGTCGAATGTATCGCCCAATGTCAGTCCATTCGGGATCCATCCCTCATTCATCTTAATAAAGGGGAGGTAATCTAGACTTATTTGACCTAGGCGACTTCTCTTCTCAGTGACAATATCTCCAGCTGCATTGAAGGTCCTTTCTGACAGGACACTTGAAGCGGGGCAGGCCAGAAGTTCTATCGCAAATTGGGATAGCTCAGGCCACAGGTCAAGCCTGCACACCCAGTAGTCAAGGGGTTCATCGCTCCTCAGAGTGTCGATATCTGCAGTTAAGGCGAGGTAGTCTGCTACCTGTCGGTCGAGTCGTTTTCTGAGGGTGGACCCCGAAGGGCTGTGGCGATGCGTAGGACTTAAAAAGCTCCACATGTCCTCCATCAACAACACGTCTGTAAAGCGTCCTGTCCTTGCCGGCGTGGTGTGGGAGGAGGAGGATTACTTTCACCTCTAACCCTGTTAGATTTCCGTTGTGCTGTGGCATCACCCTTATACGCTGTGTAAAGCATACTTTTTAATTGATTTTTAAACTGCTGCATCCTTTCCGACTTGCCGTAATTCGGTAACATTTCAGGCACTTTTTGCTTATACCGGGGGTCTAGTAGTGTGGACACCCAGTACAGGTCGTTCTCCTTTAGCCTTTTTATACGAGGGTCCCTCAACAGGCACGACAGCATGAAAAACCCCATTTGCACAAGGTTGGATGCCGAGCTACTCATGTCCTGTTCCTCGTCCTCAGTGATCTCTCTGAAGGTATGTTCTTCCACCCAGCCATGTACAACACCACGGGTACCAGATAGGTGACAACAAGCACCCTGGGATGCCTGTTGTGGTTGGTCTTCCTCCTCCTCCTCAAAGCCACATTCCTCCTCTGACTCCTCTTCCTCACAATCCTCTTCCAGCGTTGCCGCAGGTCCAGCAAGCGATGCTGATAAGGCTGTTTCTGGTGGTGATGGTGACCACAACTCTTCCTCTTCACGCTTCACGCACTTTTCGCAGGACACGCTCCAGGAAGAAAACAAATGGTATGATGTCGCTGATGGTGCCTTCGGTGCGACTGACTAGGTTTGTCACCTCCTCAAAAGGACGCATGAGCCTACAGGCATTGCGCATGAGCGTCCAGTAACGTGGCAAAAACATGCCCAGCTCCGCAGAGGCTGTCCTCGTTAATGGCTTTTTCTTGTTGGAGCAGGCAGTCGAACATTAGGCATGTTGAATTCCAACGTGTCAGGCTGTAAATCAAGCGCCTCACTGGCATGTTGTTTCGCCGCTGGATATCGGAAAAGTGCGCCATGGCCTTGTAGGAACGCCTGAAATGGCCACACACCTTTCTGGCCTGCTTAAGGACGTCCAGTAAGCCTGGGTACTTGTGCACAAAGCACATGTGTCAACTTGCCCAAATGCAATGCCGCCAACAAATTTCTTCCGTTGTCACAAACCACTTTGCCGATCTCCAGTTGGTGCGGAGTCAGCCACTGATCCACCTGTGCGTTCAGGGCGGACAGGAGTGCTTGTCCGGTGTGACTCTCTGCTTTCAGGCAAGTCAATCCCAAGCCGGTGTGACACTGCCGTATCCGGGATGTGGAACAGTACCTGGGGAGCTGGGGGGGGGTGCCGTTGATGTGGATCAAGACGCAGCAGCAGAAGAGGACTCAGCCGAGGAGGTTATGGAAAAGGATGGAGTAGGAGGAGTAGAGGAGATGGCAGCAGGCCTGCCTGCAAGTCGTGGCGGTGTCACCAACTCCTCTGCAGAGCCACGCATTCCATGCTTGGCAGCTGTCAGCAGGTTTACCCAATGCGCAGTGTAGGTGATATACATGCCCTGACCATGCTTTGCAGACCAGGTGTCAGTGGTCAGATGGACCCTTGCCCCAACACTGTGTGCCAGACATGCCATTACTTCCTTTTGCACAATCGAGTACAGGTTGGGGATTGCCTTTTGTGCAAAGAAATTTCGGCCGGGTACCTTCCACTGCGGTGTCCCAAAAGCTACAAATTTTTTTGAACGCCTCAGACTCCACCAGCTTGTATGGTAAAAGCTGGCGTGCTGAGAGCTCAGTCAAGCCAGCTGTCAGACGCCGGGCAAGGGGGTGACTTTGTGACATTGGCTTCTTACGCTCAAACATGTCCTTGACAGACACCTGACTGTGGGCAGATGAGCAGGAACTGCGGATGGTTGTGAGGGGGCAAGGAGGACAGTAGCGGTTAACGTGGCTGAAGATGCTGGACCAGGAGGAGGATGGCGGCTTTGATTTTGTGTGCTGCTTGTACTCATGTGTTGATCCCATAGGCATTTGTGATGTGCGATCATGTGCCTTTGCAAAGCAGTTGTACCTAGGTGGGTGTTGGACTTCCCATGACTCAGTTTCTTTTGGCACAGGTTGCAAATGGCCACGCTGTTGTCAGAGGCAGACACACAAACAAAATGCCACACTGCTGAGCTCTGCAATGACGGCATTCTGGTGGTGGCAACAGCATGCGTTGATTGGCGTACTGCCTGGCTGACCCCGGGTGCTGATGCATGCTGTCTGACTGTGCCACTAGCTCCTTGCGACGACCTCCTCCTGCTCCAACTCATCTACTCCTCCTCCTCTCTGTCTCCCCATCTGAACTTTCCCCCTGTTCTTCTTCTCTTCTAGCGGGCACTCTCGTGACATCCACGGACGCATCGTCATCATCAACCGCTTCACTTGTATCTGACAACTCAGCAAAGGAAGCAGCAGCGGGTACAACATCATCATCATCATCACACCGTACGTGTGTAATGCTGCCTGACTGAGACATATCCCTGTTATCTACATCCTCTGGCAATAATGATTGCGCATCACTCTTTTCTTCCAACTGATGTGTAAATAACTCCTCTGACAGATTAAGTGAAGCGGCTGTGGTGCTAGTGTTGGTGGTGGCGGCAGGCGGGCGAGTGGTAACTTGAGAGGTTCCCGAAGCTAAGCTGGAGGAGGATGGTGCGTCAAGGTTCCAAGCGGAAGCTGTAGAAGATTGGGTGTCCTGTGTTAGCCAGTCAACTATGTCCTCAGAACTTTTCAAGTTCAGGGTACGTAGCCTCTGAACACTGGGCATTATTCTAGGGCCAAAGGGAATCACAGCACCACAACCACGACAGCCCCTGCGGGGTGGCCTGCCTCTGCCTGTCATGTTTTTGGGGATTAGTGGTTCTATGCGTGCAAGCTACTGTGACAACAGATATGAGTGGCACTGGTGTGACACTGTGCCCTGGCAGGCCCTGAAACGCACACTCGTGAAGGAAACTTACTGCTATTATATTACAGTCAAAAATTTTTTTTTTGTTAAATGCAAGCTATTTGTGACACCAGATATGAGTGGTGGCACTGGGCAAATGGGCACAGTATACGCTGCAAGCCTGACACACACGCTGGCAGACAACTAACTGCTATTCAGTCTATTACAGTCAAAATTGTATTTAAAAAAAAAAAAAAAAATGTACACTACTGTTACACCAGATATGAGTTGCCCTGGTGTGACACTGTGCCCTGGCAGGCCCTGAAACGCACACTAGTGAAGGAAACTGATTGCTATTATATTACAGTCCAAAAAGTTTAGTTTGATTTAAATGCAAGCTATTGGGACACCAGTGAGTGAGTGTTGGCACTGGGCAGGCCCTGAAACGCACACTAGTGAAGGAAACTGACTGCTATTATATTACAGTCAAAAAAGTTTAGTTTGATTTAAATGCAAGCTATTTGGACACCAGTGAGTGAGTGGTGGCACTGGGCAAGTGGGCACAGTATACGCTGTGAGCCTGACACACACGCTGGCAGACAACTAACTGTTATTCAATCTATCACAGTCAAAACTGTATTTTTTTTTAAAAATGTACAGTACTGTTACACCAGATATGAGTTGCACTGGTGTGACACTGTGCCCTTGCAGGCCCTGAAACGCACACTCGTGAAGGAAACTGACTGCTATTAAAATACAGTCCAAAAAGTTTTGTTTCTTTTAAATGCAAGCTATTGTGACACCAGTGAGTGAGTGGTGGCACTGGACACAGTATACGCTGTGAGCCTGACACACACGCTGGCAGACAATTAACTGCTATTCAATCTATTAAAGTCAAAATTCTATTTTTTTTTGTAAAAAAAAAATGTACACTACTGTTACACCAGATATGAGTTGCACTGGCGTGACACTGTGCCCTGGCAGGCCCTGAAACACACACTTGTGATGGAAACTGACTGCTATTATATTACAGTCCAAAAAGTTTAGTTTTTTTTAAATGCAAGCTATTGGGACACCAGTGAGTGAGTGGTGGCACTGGGCAGGCCCTGAAACGCACACTAGTGAAGGAAACTGACTGCTATTATATTACAGTCCAAAAAGTTTAGTTTTTTTTTAAATGCAAGCTATTGGGACACCAGTGAGTGAGTGGTGGCACCGGGCAGGCCCTGAAACGCACACTAGTGAAGGAAACTGACTGCTATTATATTACAGTCAAAAAAGTTTAGTTTTTTTTAAATGCAAGCTATTGGGACACCAGATATGAGTGAGTGGTGGCACTGGGCAGGCCCTGAAATGCACACTCGTGAAGGAAACTGACTGCTATTATGTTACAGTCAAAAAAGGTTTTTTTTTTTGTTAAATGCAAGCTATTGTGGCACCAGATATGAGTGGTGGCACTGGGCAAGTGGGCACAGTATACGCTGCAAGTCTGACACACACACTGGCAGACAACTAACTGCTATTCAATCTATTACAGTCAAAATTTTATTTTTATTTTTTTTAAATGTACACTACTGTTACACCAGATATGAGTTGCACTGGTGTGACACTGTGCCCTGGCAGACCCTGAAACGCACACTAGTGAAGGAAACTGACTGCTATTATATTACAGTCAAAAAAGTTTAGTTTTTTTTTAAAATGCAAGCTATTGTGACACCATATATCAGTGGTGGCACTGGACAAGTGGGCACAGTATACGCTGTGAGCCTGACACACACGTTGGCAGACAACTAACTGCTATTCAATCTATTAGAGTCAAAATGTTATTTATTTTAAAAAATGTACACTGCTGTTACACCAGATATGAGTTGCACTGGTGTGACACTGTGCCCTGGCAGACCCTGAAACGCACACTAGTGAAGGAAACTGACTGCTATTATATTACAGTCAAAAAAGTTTAGTTTTTTTTTAAAATGCAAGCTATTGTGACACCATATGTCAGTGGTGGCACTGGACAAGTGGGCACAGTATACGCTGTGAGCCTGACACACACGTTGGCAGACAACTAACTGCTATTCAATCTATTAGAGTCAAAATGTTATTTATTTTAAAAAATGTACACTGCTGTTACACCAGATATGAGTTGCACTGGTGTGACACTGTGCCCTGGCAGGCCCTGAAATGCACACTAGTGAAGGAAGCTGAAGGCTATTATATTACAGTCAAAAAAGTTTTTTCCTGGCCATTCATGGCAGCATCACTAATGGGTTAGCTCCGCCCCTAACAGGAACAGGACAGGAAACAATTAATCAATTAACCAACCAGACTATAGGTATAAAAGGTCCCCCCTCCTTCCAACCCACAGCCTTAGCAGGACAAACAGGAATTATACCTATAAATTTTATTTTTGAGGCCACCTTCCCATGTGTACCATGGGTTCCTACCAGATAAAGTTCAGCCTCTCTTTATCTGAAGAACTCAGTAATCAGCCTGCAAGAGCAGGACTAACTGAGTTAGGGTACATTTTAGTATATGTACCTCTTTAAATGGAATAAAGGGCTGTGAAAATAATTAAATGATGTGGGGTCGGTGTATCCTTAAAAATTCCCCTTTAAGCATCAATAACCCCCTGCAGAATTGTGGCAGAAGAGAAACTGGGTACGTGACTGAATTGATCTTACCCTGAATGCTTGGGAATAGTCAGTGGTGTATCCTGGTTTTGTGCTGCCCTAGGCAGGACAATACTCAGCCCCCCCCCCCCCCCCCCGCGTGCCACCCCCACCCAACCTTTACCCCGACCCGCATTCTAAATACACACACACATTCACTGACAGATACGCATACACTAGCTAACAGAAACACACACTCACTAACAGAAACACACACTAACAGACACAATCACACTCAGTAACAGACAAACACACTCACTAACAGACACACACTAACAGACACACACTCACTCACTAGCAGACACAAACTAGCAGACACACACACTCACTAACATGCAAACACACACACTAACAGACACACACACTCAAAGGCAAACACACTAACAGAAACACACTAACAGAAACACACTAACAGACACACACACACTAACAGACACACACACACTAACAGACACACACACACACTCACTAACAGACACACACACCCTCACTAACAGACACACACACACACACACACTCACTAACAGACACACACACACACTCACACTCACTAACAGACACACACACACTCACACTCACTAACAGACACGCATTCACACTAACAGACACACACTCACACTCACTAAGAGACACAGACACACACACACTCACACTCACTAACAGACACACTCACACTCACTAACAGACACACACTCACACTCACAGACACACACACATTCACACTCATTAACAGACACACACACACTTACACTCACTAAAAGACACACACTCACACTCGCTAACAGACACAGACACACTCACACTCACACTCACTAACAGACACACACACACTCACACTCACTAACAGACACACACTCACACTCACTAACAGACGCACTCACACTCACTAACAGACACACACTCACACATTCACACTCACTAACAGACACACTCACACTCACTAACAGACACACACTCACACTCACAGACACACACACATTCACACTCACTAACAGACACACACACACTTACACTCACTAACAGACACACACTCACACTCGCTAACAGACACAGACACACTCACACTCACACTCACTAACAGACACACACACACTCACACTCACTAACAGACACACACTCACACTCACTAACAGACGCACTCACACTCACTAACAGACACACACTCACACTCACTAACAGACACACACTCACACTCACTAACAGACACACACTCACACTCACTAACAGACACACACTCACACTTGCTAACAGACACCCACACACTCACACTAACAGACACACACACTCACACTCACTAACAGACACACACACACTCACACTCACTAACAGAAACACATTCACACTAACAGACACACACTCACACTCACTAACAGACACACACACACTCACACTCACTAACAGACACAGACACACACACACACTCACTAACAGACACACTCACACTCACTAACAGACAAACACTCACACTCACAGACACACACACACTCACAGACACACACACATTCACACTCACTAACAGACACACACACTCACACTCACTCACATCGACACTTTTTTTTTTAACACTTTTTTTTTTACTTTAACCCCCCCAGCCTCCTTACCTTTGGGAATGCTGGTGGGGGGGCGGTCATCTTTCTCCCTGGTGGTCCAGTGGCTGCTGGGCGGTCGGGCGGCACTGGTGGGTGGCTGGCGAGGGAGCACTTCCTCTGAGCTGTCTGCTCAGCTCCCTCGCGCGCCGCACAGTGAGGCTGGGAGGCGGAGCTGGAATATGACGTCATATTCCGGCTCCCAGCCTCACTCTGCGGCGCGCGAGGGAGCTGAGCAGACAGCTCAGAGGAAGTGCTCCCTCGCCAGCCGCCCGCCCAGCAGCCCAGCAGCCCAGCATGTCTGTTAGCCGCAAGGCTAACAAGACATTTGCCTTGGGCATTTGGGGCGGCTTTTTTTGCCGCCCCCTGGAAAATGCCGCCCAAGGCAAATGCCTTGTTTGCCTAGCGGCTAATACGCCCCTGGGAATAGTGTTTTACTGTTATCTCCATCTCTTGTCTCATGCTGGAGATGTCTGGGGATAAAAATCCTGGTGTTTGCTTGTGTTCTTCTGCAGTAGTAATTGCTGTTCGTTACTCTGAAGCCACTTCCGGGTTCGGAAGGTGGGGCATGCGCAGTAGCACCGGCGTCGGGAAATCACTATTGCGCATGCGCGAACCGCAGGGGCTCTTAAAGATATCGCGCCAAAATAAAAAAAAACGGGAAAACCATAAATAAGCGTTTTTTGGACGTTCCCAATGCCCTGGCTGATGTTGGGAACAGTTTTTGGTGTGTTTAAGGCTGCCCTAGACTGAATTCTTGTGAAGTAAGGTAAAGATTCTTCTTTTTGATATTTCTTTAAAAAGTTTCTCTTTGGTGGCTTAGTTGTCAAGTTTATTAGGATAACAAAAATATTTTTTTGTTTAAATAGATGGCTTCTCACTCTGCCTCAAGATCTGTGTCTAGAAAACATAGGTGAGCCTCATATATATATAGTTATCCCGTATGGGAGGGGGTTAAAAGAGTGCCACTATGGGCCAAAAATATATGATTATAAATATGGCTCTTTTTTTACAGCCCGAGCAATCCACAAGAGGATTCACCTAGAAAGCATAAAGAAAAAATGAATAGGTGTGTTAACTGCAATCAAATTGCACCAAGTGGAAGAAACTTATGTCTGGATTGTCTGACAGAAGCCGCAGAAGGCAGGGAGAGAAGAAACTCTCCACAGACAGAATTGAAAAAAAATGGATTGCAGAGGCGATCGCAGAAGGGTTCAAAACCACAAGCAAGATGTCCTCATCTAAACGCCTGAGAAGAGAAGAAATCTCCTCGGAGTCTAGTGATAATATTGATACCGGAGAAACTGACGGAAGCCAAGCACAGAGAGATGGACACAGGTTTCTTCAGGAAGGAAGAGATTCTTTATTCGGTTCACCGATCGGGACTCAGAGGGACTAATGTCACCAAAATACAACAAGATCTGAGCCCCAGACGATAGTGTAGGTTCCTTATATAGGCATGTAACTCCTCCCATAATAAGCTCCACCCACACATACTCTTACTCAATCAATCAAACAAGAACTAACTTCCGGTTTGACCGCATGGCTTGTCCAGCACAATGGAGGAGGGGAATACTACATCCGGTATTCTCGCACATGCTCCGTACACTACTGATCGTATCTTTGCCACGTGCAACCAACCGACCGATACACCAGTATATGCACGTACACACGCCACGTGGTAATCTCGGCCTACTAAATTTATTTTTACCGAGATTCCACCACAATATGGAGATGGAGGATATGTCAGACGAAGAGGGTGAAGCTGACTATGTCTCAAAAAGTCTGGATTCTAAATCAGTTGACAAATTGATCAACATAATCAGAGAGACCCTGAGATTCCCAGAGGAAGAAACTGAAATGAAGGAATCTGATAGATATTTTGAGGATTTGAGAGCCAATAGGCCTACTTTCCCAGTACACGCTACCATAAAAGAGATAATTTCACAAGAATGGCAGAAACCAGAAAGAAAAGCGACACTGAAAAGTAAGGTGTTCAGATTATATCCATATGCTAAGGAAGACTGCAAAACCTGGAATTCTGTTCCCAAGATTGATGCCGCAGTCATTCATATGGCTAAAAAGACATTGACTCCATGGCTTATTTGAGAGAACCGATAGAGAAAAGGCTGGATGCCAGCCTGATAAAGTCGTACCTGGCTTTAGGATCAGCACTACATCCAGCAGTAGCATTAACAACATTAACAAGAGCTTTTAAAGTATGGCTAAACAACTTAGAAGAAGATATCACTAAAGGAGTTCAGAGAGAGCATCTACTGGAAGGAATGAGAGATCTGAAGCTGGCAACTGAATTTTGCTCAGAAGCATCTCTGGATGTTACCAGAATGGTGGCTAAACGCATGGGCCTCTCTATAGCAGCAAGAAGAGCTTTATGGCTACACACCTTGGGGGGAAGACTACGCTTCAAAAGCATCCCTGTGCGCACTTCCTTTTCAAGGTGATCTCCTATTTGGGAAGGTGTTGGATGAAGCTATACATAAAGCTGCAGATGGGGAAAAAAGCGTTTCTTCCTCAAGTCAGAAAATACGGCTCTACAACATGGAAAGATAGGCGATATAAAGACCGTGCCTTTCGAGAAAGCAGGGCATATAAACCTGGGAAAGAATATTCCAGACCAAACTGGAGAAACACCCAGCAAAAATCTTCCAGAGGAAGGGGAGCTAGACAAGGTAAAAATTTCTGAACGTGTGCCGGCCCAGCCAGGAATTACAGGGGGAAGACTACATCTTTTCAATCCTGTCTGGGTCAGAAGTGTAACAGACGCCTGGGTCCTATCAATATTGGAAGAAGGATACATGTTAGAATTCGAGACCATTCCAACAAAACATGTGTTTACCCAGTCTCGGGTAGCAAAAGGAGAAAAAGAGAAAGCTATGAAAGATTGCATCTCAAAACTCCTGAAAGATCATGTAATAGAATACGTTCCAAAAAGAGAACAGAAGAAGGGTCACTATTCTACTGTTTTTCTAGCCCCAAAACCACAAAAGAAGTGGAGACTTATCCTGGACTTGAAGAAGTTGAATTTAAAACTAAAAAGAAAATAATTCAAGATGGAATCTATTTCAACGATTATTCCAAACATCAGTGCGGGGGATTGGATGACGTCAATCTATTTAAAAGATGCGTACCACCAGATCCCAATCAACATGGGGCACCGAAAGTTCCTCAGGTTTTGTGTTTTTGGAAGTCACTACCAGTTCCGGGGACTCCCATTTGGATTAAGCCTGGCTCCGAGAACATTCTCAAAGGTGCTTATCGCATTAGTCGCGGTAATCAGAAACAAAGGGATAGAGATATACCATTACTTGGACGATTTTCTGATTATAGGACCCACTGGAGGATCCAACTTGGATAACGGTAACTACAGACGCAAGTATATGTGGTTGGGGTGCACACTTGGAAATGGATTGGTTTCAAGGATCTTGGACACAGAGAGAGAGCAAGTTACACTCAAACCTAAGGGAACTGAGAGCAATATTATATGCCCTGCAAGGTTTTCAACAAGCAATATCGAATTCTTGGGTGAGGATCCAGACGGACAACAGAGCGGTGGCCTCATATGTAAACAGACAAGGCGGAACCAAAAGCAAGGCTCTATTATGAGAAATATTTCCATTGATGGAATTTGCTCAAGACAAACTACAGGGCCTGAAAGCAGTATATCTCCCAGGGAAAGAAAATGTTCTGGCAGACTATTTGAGCAGAACAAAAATTCTATCGGGAGAATGGCAATTAAACCCAGAGGTTTTTCAACAGATAGCGTCAAGGTGGGGCACACCCCAGGTCGATTTGATGGCTTCGTATCGGAATGCTCAAGTCCCGAAGTTTTTTTCTCTCAATGCATCTGGGGTATGAATTCCCTCCCCTGCCTATGATTCACAGGTTGTTGAGGAAAATTCGGAAGGAAAAGAAGACGGTGATTGCTATACTTCCGAGTTGGCCGAGAAGACCGTGCTTCCCCCTCCTGAACAAAATGTGCGTGGGTTCTCCATGGCCTCTTCCTCCAAGAATGGACCTGTTAATACAAGGTCCAGCGGTGCATCCCAATCCGAACCAATGGAAATTGGCGGCCTGGCTCTTGAAAAGCAGAGACTTTTAGAACAAGGAGTATTAGAGCCGGTGGTGAATACTCTGCTGAAATCCAGAAAAAGTTCCACCTCTGCATGTTACCACAGGATATGGGATGTGTTTCGATTATGGGCGAATAAGAAGTCCAAGAATTTCCTACAGCCTTCAAATTTAAATGTTCTGGAGTTCCTAAACGAAGGTCTAGAAAAGGGCTTAAGCTTAAGCACTCTGAAGCTGCAGTCATCAGCTCTATCAGCCCTGTGTAACACCTCCTGGGCATTAGACCCTATCATTGCGAGGTTCTTTAAGGCAGCTATACGCATAAGACCTCCTTCTAGAAACTATGCTCCTCCTTGGGATCTTCCTTTGGTACTGGATGTGTTGTCAGAAACCCCCTTTGCTCCGTTGGATGAGTTGGGTATTATTAATCTGACGTACAAGACCTTGTTCTTGGTGGCAATCACTACAGCAAAAAGAATGTCTGAGATTCAAGCCTTCTCCAGTGATCCTGGCCACGTTCAGGTTTTCCATGATAGAATTATCCTAAGACCTAGAATGGAATTCCTACCAAAGGTGGTTTCTAGTTTTCATTTGGCTCAACAAGTGGTTCTACCTTCCTTTTACCAGAACCCCTCTTCTGCGGAAGAAGTTAAACTCCATCAGTTGGATGTGAGGGAATGTGTCATGAAATATATTGAGGTCTCAAACAGGTTTAGAAAATTGGAGCAATTGTTTATTATCCCGTCAGGATACAGACAAGGGGAGGCGGCATCTACAGCTACTTTAAGGCGTTGGGTTTCTAATACCATCAAAATGGCATATAAACTCATGAATATATCTCCTCCGGAAAAGATAAAGACGCATTCTACGAGTGCATTGGCCACCTCCTGGGCTAATTGGGCAGAGGTTCCTTCTGACGACATATGCAGGGCAGCCACCTTGTCGTCACCTATAACCTTCATCAAACATTACAAACTGGATGTGGTCTCTTCCTCATCATCCTTCGGTAGAGGGGTTTTGTCCTCATGAATCTCTCATGAATAAATCTCCTTTGCAGCATAATATTGGAGTCTTGTTTTTATTCACCCTCCCTTGATACGGAGCTTGGGTATTACCCATTAGTGATGCTGGCATGAATGGCCAGGAATATAGAACATTTTCTCCATACTTACCGTAATTTTTTTTTCCTGGCTATATTTCATGGCAGCATCAGCAACCCTCCCAATAATTTTATTTAGCTTTATACTAGACTGTGGGTTGGAAGGAGGAGGGACCTTTTATACCTATAGTCTGGTTGATTAATTCATTAATTGTTTCCTGTCCTGTTCCTGTTAGGGGCGGCGCTAACCCATTAGTGATGCTGCCATGAAATATAGCCAGGAAAAGAAAATTACGGCAAGTATGGAGAAAATGTTCTATATTTTTTGTTAAATGCAAGCTATTGTGACACCAGTGAGTGAGTGGTGGCACTGGGCAGGCCCTGAAACGCACACTAGTGAAGGAAACTTCACTGCTATTATATTACAGTCAAAAAAGTTTAGATTTTTTTAAATGCAAGCTATTGTGACACCAGATATCAGTGGTGGCACTGGACAAGTGGGCACAGTATACGCTGCGAGCCTGACACACACGCTGGCAGACAACTAACTGCTATTCAATCAATTACAGTCAAAATTTTATTTTTATTTTTTTTAAATGTACACTACTGTTACACCAGATATGAGTTGCACTGGTGTGACACTGTGCCCTGGCAGACCCTGAAACGCACACTAGTGAAGGAAACTGACTGATATTATATTACAGTCAAAAAAGTTTCGTTTTTTTTTTAAAATGCAAGCTATTGTGACACCATATATCAGTGGTGGCACTGGACAAGTGGGCACAGTATACGCTGTGAGCCTGACACACACGTTGGCAGACAACTAACTGCTATTCAATCTATTAGAGTCAAAATGTTATTTATTTTAAAAAATGTACACTGCTGTTACACCAGATATGAGTTGCACTGGTGTGACACTGTGCCCTGGCAGACCCTGAAACGCACACTAGTGAAGGAAACTGACTGCAATTATATTACAGTCCAAAAAGTATTTTTTTTGTTAAATGCAAGCTATTGTGACACCAGTGAGTGAGTGGTGGCACTGGGCAAGTGGGCACAGTATATGCTGTGAGCCTGACACACAGGCTGGCTGGCAGGCAGGCAACTGCAATTACATTACACAGAAAAAAAAAAAGCAGACTGATGTTCTAGCCCTAAAAAGGGCTTTTTTGGGGTGCTGTCCTTACAGCAGAGATCAGATGAGTCCTTCAGGACTGTAGTGGACACTGAATACACTAGCCTAGCTATCAATTTCCCTATCAAATCAGCAGCTCCTACACTGTCCCTACTCTCACTAAGAATGCAGCCTTTACAATGAATGTAAAATGGATGCTGTCCAGGAGGTGGGAGGGTCTGGGAGAGAGGGTCTGCTTCTGAATGGCGGGAATGTGTCTGCTGACTGTGAGGTACAGGCCAGGGTCAAAGTTTACTCAATGATGACGAATAGGGGGCAGACCGAACAGTGCATGTGTTCGCCATCCGTGGCGAACGCGAACAAGCGATGTTCGCCAGGAACTATTCACCAGCGAACAGTTCGGGACAACACTATAACTCAACACACAGCCATTAACCTCTGCAGCAATGCTGGCAGCACTCATATGTCTATTTCCCCAAAACAACCTTTGGATATGACGCTGAGCACGTCACTTAACTTCTTTGGTCGACCATGGTGAGGCATGTTCTGAGTGGAATCTGTCCTGTGAAACAGCTGTATGGTCTTGCCCACCGTACTGCAGCTCAGTTTCAGGGTCTTGGCAATCTTCTTCTAGCCTATGCCATCTTTATGTAGAGTAAGAATTCTTTTTTTCAGATCCTCAGAGAGTTCTTTGCCATGTTGAATTTCCACTGAACAGTATGAGAGAGTGTGAGAGCGATAACACAATTTTTACACACCTGAGACCTTGTAACACTAAGGAGTCACATGACACCGTTGAGGGAAAATGGCTAATTGGGCCCCTTTTGAACATTTCCACTTATGGGTGTACTCACTTTTATTGCCAACCGTTTAGACATTAATGGCTGTGTGTTGAGTTATTTTGAGGGGACAGCAAATTTCCACTGTTATACAGGCTGTACACTTACTACTTTACATTGTAGCAGAGTGTCATTTTGTCAGTGTTGTCACATGAAAAGATATAATAAAATATTTACAAAAATGTGAGGGATGTACTCACTTTTGTGAGATACTGTGTATATATATGTATGGACGACACTCAGTCCTGGGAGCTCCAGTCCTTACAAGGACTTCCTGTTGAATCCTCCACACTGGAACAGTGATTAGTGATTAGCCCTTTTCCCTCCCAGTAACCAGACGACACATAGTTCTGGGAGTACAAGCTGGAATACGTTTAATATGGCCAGATGACCTGCTTTTATACATTTCTGAACACAGACAAGCACGGCCATGACACTCTCACAGAAAACAGGATAATCCCTCCCCTATGCCTGAGAGATAATTGAGTCAGGAACTGTACAAAACTAAATTATCTCAAGGAAAAAAACGTTACCGCGGCAACGCTCCAAATCTCGTGAGAGGAGGACCCGGAGGAGCTGCGGGCTGAGCTCCCGGGTCCTCACTCCCTCCCCTGCCGGCTGTCAGCACAGTGCCTGCGGACCGGGGAGGGAGATCACTGATCTCTCTTCCCGGTCCGCAGGCACATTGCAGGGCTGGCACTTGGGCAATGCCAGCCCTGCACTAGCCGGCCGGGGGGAATCTCGGGGGGGGGGGGCAATTGCCCCGTTGCCCCCCCCTGGATCCGCCAATGACATAGTCAATATTCTTACCCTGGAGCTTGTTTCCCTTGTTCGTGGGAACGTTTCCACAATACAGTGTTGTAGAACCGAACACAGGTGATGCTGGAAGTCCAGCAGTGGTCGGGAGTTTCTGTGTCCGTTTTCAGTTCCATGAACTCGACGACCAAACACCGCTGCCTGCGTTCATGAGAACAAGATGGCCGCCACCTCGTGGTCGTCCACAGGAAAAGCGGCCACCCAGACAAACACTTAGAACACTGTGATGGAAATTGTTACAAAGTAGCAATGAGGATTAACAAGCTCCCGGATGGTCTCTGGTTCATGCGGCTGTTTGGTTCCCAAACCATATAGTCCAAATACACGAACGTAGACTTTAACAGGGCATATTACAGGGCCCATAGTCTGTGTCAGAGGCTGGCAAGTAGGCTCCTCCAGGAGCTTATGGCAAACTCACGTGATAAGGGGAGTTTGTCACAAAAACAATGAGAAAATTACTTCTAAATTAAAACTCAGTTGTAAGATCTGATTGAAAATGAAACCAGTTTTTTTCATGCAGGCTGTGTGAGTCCCAAACAGGGGAGATGTGGCTAAGGCTGCATAAACAGAAACAAAAGTAATTAACTCCTAAATGGCAGAGAATTTGATAAAGAAGAAAAGATGATTATAAATATGCCTTCATTACCCAATACAATACACAACACCAAAAAAGTAGGAACATTTGAAATAAACATTAGGAAATTATTTTAAGAGACACAATTTTGGGTAAGATACTTCCATAAAAGGCACCTATGATCAGTGGCGGCTCTAGACTTTGTGAGGCCTTAGGCGAAACTCAAACATGAGGCCCCCACTAACATCTAAAGTTAAAAATAGGGTTTGCATTGTGTGTATAAGGTGCTGTTGCAGAGGGTGGTAGGGTGGCTGTCGCAGAGGGTGGTAGCGTGGCTGGGGCAGAGGGTGGTAAGGTGGCTGGGGCAGAGGGTGGTAGGAGGACAGTGACAGGGTAGTGGGGTGGTAGGAGGGAAGAGGGTGGTAGGGTGGCTGGGGCAGAGGCTGGTAGGGTGGCTGGGGCGGTAGGGTGGTAGGAGGACAGTGACAGGGTAGTGGGGTGGTAGGAGGGCAGAGGGTGGTAGGGTGGCTGGGGCAAAGGGTGGTAGGGTTTCTGGGGCAGAGGGTGGTAGGGTGGCTGGGGTGGTAGGAGGACAGTGACAGGGTAGTGGGGTGGTAGGAGGGCAGAGGGTGGTAGGGTGGCTGGGGCAAAGGGTGGTAGGGTTTCTGGGGCAGAGGGTGGTAGGGTGGCTGGGGCAGAGGGTGGTAGGGTGGCTGGGGCAGAGGGTGGTAGCGTAGCTGGGGCAGAGGGTGGTAGCGTGGCTGGGGCAGAGGGTGGTAGGAGGACAGTGACAGGGTAGTGGGTGGTAGGAGGGCAGAGGGTGGTAGGGTGGCTGGGGCAGTAGGGTGGCTGGGGCAGGAGGGTGGTAGGGTGGCTGGGGCAGGAGGGTGGTAGGGTGGCTGGGTCAGAGGTGGCTGGGGCAGAGGTGTGGTGGGGTGGCTGGGGCAGAGGGTGGTGGGGTGGCTGGGGCAGAGGGTGGTGGGGTGGCTGGTGGGGTGGCTGGGGCAGAGGGTGGTGGGGTGGGTGGCTGGGGCAGAGGGTGGTGGGGTGGCTGTGGGTGGTGGGGTGGCTGGGGCAGAGGGTGGTGGGGTGGGTGGTGGGGTGGCTGGGGCAGAGGGTGGTGGGGTGGCTGTGGGTGGTGGGGTGGCTGGGGCAGAGGGTGGTGGGGTGGGTAGTGGGGTGGCTGGGGCAGAGGGTGGTGGGGTGGCTGGGGCAGAGGGTGGTGGGGTGGGTAGTGGGGTGGCTGGGGCAGAGGGTGGTGGGGTGGCTGGGGCAGAGGGTGGTGGGGTGGCTGTGGGTGGTGGGGTGGCTAGTGGGGTGGCTGGGGCAGATGGTGGTGGGGTGGCTGGGGCAGAGGGTGGTGGGGTGGGTAGTGGGGTGGCTGGGGCAGAGGGTGGTGGGGTGGCTGGGGCAGAGGGTGGTGGGGTGGCTGTGGGCGATGGGGTGGCTAGTGGGGTGGCTGGGGCAGAGGGTGGTGGGGTGGCTGTGGCTGTGGGTGGCTGGGGCAGATGGGGGTGGGGTGGCTGGGGCAGAGGGTGGTGGGGTGGCTGTGGGTGGTGGGGTGGCTAGTGGGGTGGCTGTGGGTGGTGGGGTGGCTGGGGCAGAGGGTGGTGGGGTGGCTGTGGGTGGTGGGGTGGCTAGTGGGGTGGCTGGGGCAGAGGGTGGTGGGGTGGCTGTGGGTGGTGGGGTGGCTGGGGCAGAGGGTGGTGGGGTGGCATAAATACCTTATGTTTCCCTGGTGGTCCAGTGGGCGGCCAGGCTGTTTCCCTGGTGGTCCAGTGGGCGGCCAGGCTTTTTCCCTGGTGGTCCAGTCCAGTGGGCGGCCAGGCTGTTTCCCTGGTGGTCCGGTGGGCTCCCTTTACAGTCTGCAGCTCCCCCGGGTGCAGAGCTGCAGACCACGTGGTAAGTTTAGTCTCGCGATCTCAGTCAGTCAGAGCGTTGCCGTGGTAACCCGCGGCAACGCTCTGATTGGGTGAGATCGCGAGACCCACTCAGTCTGCAGCTCTGCACTCGGTGGAGCTGCAGACAGGCTGGCTCTCTCCCGGGCAGGCATAGGAGGGGCCTCGCACCCGGCGGCATTAAGGGCAAGCCGCCGGGCCCCCTCCTGTGTCGGGTCCTCGGTCTCTGACCGAGGACCCGACCTGTCACACTGCCCTAAGGCGATTTAGGCGGCCGCGAGGCCCCCATCAGCGCGAGGCCTTAGGCGGCCGCCTAAAACGCCTAATTAGAGAGCCGCCTCTGCCTATGATTTTTTAAAAACGAGGACTTTAAAAAGTATGTTAGCTCCAAGTTATGCTCTGAAAAATACACGTAAAAGCACTTCAATCAGTGGAACTAAAGGTTTTAGCTAGTGCAATAAATGCAAAGCCTTTATGACACAGGGATTATTAAAAACAAAAAAATTCAAAAGTTCAGTTACTGGGAGGGAATTCCCTATAAAATCAAACATCAATTGCAAAACCAAAAATTTTAGATATTTACTCCATTGTCCCTGTGGGAAAAGGTATGTTGGCCAAACCTGTAGAAAGCTAAAGGAGCAAATTTTAGAACATACAAAACAACATTAGAACATGTTTTAATAAACGTATAGTCCCTATTCACTGTAATACAGGGCACTAAATTTAGTTGGAAAGATTTTTATTATGTGGGTTACACACTACGCCGTGAAGGACTGAAATCATGCAGCACCAAGAAAGCACATGTACAGGCCCATCTGAAGTTTGCCAATGAACATCTGAATGTTTTAGAGGAGACCAGGATGAAAGTGTTGTGGTCAAATGAAACCAAAATCGAGCTCTTTGGCATCAACTCAACTCGGCTTGTTTGGAGGAGGAGGAATGCTGTCTATGACCCAAAGAACACCACCCACACCATCAAACATGGAGGTGGAAATATTATGTGTTGGGGGTGTTTTTCTGCTAAAGGGACAGGACAACTGTACTGCATTAAAGGGACGATGGACGGGGCCATGTACCGTCAAATCTTGGATGAGAACCTCCTTCCCTCATCCAGGGCATTGGAAATGGGTCGTCAATGGGTATTCCAGCATAACAATGACCCAAAATACATAGCCAAGGCAACAAAGGAGTGGCTCAGGAAGAAGCACATTAAGATCCTGGAGTTTTCCTAGCCAGTCTCCAGACCTTAATCCCATAGAAAATCGGTGGAGGGACATGAAGGTTCGAGTTGCCAAACGTCAGCCTCGAATCCTTAATGACTTGGAGAGGATCTGCAAAGTGGAGAAGGACAACATCCCTCCTGAGATGTGTGCAAACCTGGTGGCCAACTACAAGAAACATCTGACTTCTGTGATTGCCAACAAGGGTTTTGCCACCAAGTACTAAGTCGAATGGCTCAAATATTTATTTCACTCATTGACATGAAAATCAATTTATAACTTTTTTGACATGCGTTTTTCTGGATTTTTTTATTTTTTAGTTATTCTGTCTCTCACTGTTAAAATACACCTACCACTAAAATTATAGACTGATCATTTCTTTGTTAGTGGGCAAACGTTCAAAACTAGCAGGGGATCAAATACTTTTTTCCTTCACTGTAGATCTAGATAAGTGCTTTTTAGAGTAGCTCTTCTTTTCTCTTTCTTTCTCCTTTTTGTATTTATTTGTTCTGCTTGTTCTTTATCTGTTAAGTCATATCCAACCTTATTTAACCATTTTTGTATATTAATACTTATTTGGGATTTTACTATCTCTTTTCAAAGAATTTATACTATGTATATGGCAAACAATTTTATATGTGATTTTTTACTATATATTTTTTTTACTATATTTTAATATATTTTTTATATACCCACATTTAAAAGTGAGTATGTGTGTTTATATATGTATGACATTAGATTCCATACAGTAATGTCAATTCATCCCCAATGATATTGTTTTGCAAATACATATATAATTTTAAAATAAATGGTCACTATTTATATTATTTTAAGTCGGACCTTTATATGCTAGTAACCCCTTGTCTTCCCCCTCTTGATATTTTCCGTCCATCCATTAATTTCTTTACATGAATAAATCGAAACCAGGCTCTGCCGAGATGAAACACACTGTGAAAAAACTGGATCTAACGAGCGAAACGCGTAGATGATCGTGTTTTTTAGCGGGATTTTCAAATTTGTAACGACCACAGCAGTATCTGGAAGTCGGCGCTCCCTGAAGGACCGATCTCAGTGCACAGGACCGGTTCTGAATAATCTGCATCCACGAAGCGGTAACATTCAACTCTTCCATTGACACTCTGTTTGCATTTTGCTTTTACTGTGAATCTTAGAGATAAGCTTCACAATATTTTATTGTAAGAGTTTCTCCTATATGGGGGGTTTTTCATAAGGGAAATAAAGTTGTAACATTTTTACGCTATGTCAGTATCTTTTCTATTTCAAGGTTTGGATACATAAAAAGACACAGATTTGACATACATGCTACTGTTGCAGCAACTAATCCCTGCGGACTTTTTGAAAGCACCCTCAAATAATATTGGAACTGAAACTCCTTGTTGAATAGACATTTTCTGTGCTGAACCCTAAGGTTAAAAAATAGGGGTATATTCACTTAGTGCTGATACACATGTTATTTTTTACACTGTGGAACACATGCATTACCACGAGACTCCGGCAAGAACGAGACTGACATCAATAAAGTTCAAGAATGGAGAAAACTAACATCAACTATTTTCTGAAGGCTCTTTATTTGGCTCTAAAGTGTGAGTAGCCAATTGGCACTTAATATACACCACTATTCCATTGCACAGTGTTGTACTATAATGGATTATTCTTGTTTCCCCTAGTTAGACAAACCCTATATATTGCACTTGTATTGATTGAAGATTTGAGAAGATCTTCGGGTAACTCCATTGCTAAAAGGGAAGTTGAGTGTTTAAATATATGCACTTTAGTTCAGCCAAGCACATTACCTTTTTCAAGGAGCAATAGTGCAATTATATATATGCACTTTTCTTTATTCAAGCACTTTATTGTATGATATTGTGAAAGACACTGAGAGGAGACTGTCTGCTATTTATGGTTGGAGTATTTTATCAAAACCACTAGGAATCTTACAGCTTTTTATTTTATTTTACTTTATACACTTTTTAATGCGCAATCCACACCATGCATTAACGTGGAAGTGTTCAACAGCCTATAGTGACCCAGTGAGGATTTTGTTGTTGTTGCACGTTTAGTTTTAATAGATTTAAGAGCGATGTTCCGAGGTCTATTAATCCAAGATTGCAATTTAATGTGAGTTACATTCGGTATTGATTACAATGCTTACTGGTTATAACAATATGCGGGTTTGTTACGATTAAAACAAGATGAATTGGGATCCGTGTCAGGCATGAAATAATTCAAACTATATACGCTGCAGAATTGTTAAGACAATGGCTTATTGACAGAATTTGAAATAATATATACAGTCCACAAATCAAGTCGAGTCAGTGATTGCAAAGAAAATTTAATCTTCTCCATTATTAATTGATTGATTAGCAAAAAAATTACGAAAACAAATTCCCAGAAACTTGACAGGCAGCTATAACTCCACATTTTATTCAATTATCATAAATAGATTGGGGTTTGTTAAAGTATCATAAAGAAATATAATTTGTCTGATAAAGTGATTAAATACAAAATGTTTGGTTAAATTGGTAAAAAAAAAATCTCCCCAAATCAGCTTTAGGCACAGTTTCAGTCTGTGTTTACCATTCTTATTGCAATTTGCTATAGTTTGGGCGAGGGCATTGTTTGGTGGTATAAAGTCCCCTTCCACCCCAAATTTGTTTGCTATTCAAACCTCTTGCATGTAAGCCTTTTACAAGATTTTGTAATTATAAAATGGAAATTACCAGTAGAAAGAGTTTTTTTGGAAAATCAGCAGTTAGAGTTATTGCAAAATATAATGCTGAGAGAAATGAGATGTGAATTGGGGAGAGAAAAAACAAATTGCATGTAGGTAAAGGGTTGTCGTTTGGTAGGGAAGTGGTTCATTTTCAGGGGCCTGTGGGCTAAGAGCTTAATTTGACTGGCAATGTTAGCATATAGTTATTAACGTGAAAGGCATCATTGGCAGGCGATGTGGAGTCGCAGTGTGACTTTTTACCACCATGGGATCTCTGGCAGCAAAGCCACTTCAACATATTATCGTGGCTATGGTTCCTTGAGTGTCCCTTTAACCCCTTAAGGACCAAACTTCTGGAATAAAAGGGAATCATGACATGTCACACATGTCATGTGTCCTTAAGGGGTTAAATGCATTGAAAGAAACCCCCAGTGTGTATTAGTTCCATCACCATATAGGAGAGGATTGACAGTGTTTAACTGCTTAAAATAAATTGTAGATACAAAACCAAATGTTATTATTTAATTCATGGAGCAGTTAAATAGCTCTAATCCAGCTGGTCTTCACAGACATTTAAATGTGATGGTAGGTTCATCATCTAGTGCTCTTCTTGCTATTTAATTATTACTGTCCTCAAAACATTCTCCAGCAATGGACGCATCGAGACATTTTTCCTATAATAACAACAGTGTTATTATCCAGGAGAGGTACATTCAGATATTCTCTGGCTTCCAAGTACATCCCGGGCTGTTACTTTTGCCCAACATCTAGGGTATGTTACTATTACCCAATTTAACAGTACTCACTTTACCAATTTGGAAAATGAACCTGCAAACCCCAAGGGCAAAACAGATTCTGCTGAGGATGCATTAGCCCACTGAGCTATCGCACGAGCCTAATGTCCTCCTTCAATCACTTTGCGGTGGTCGACATATATTTCCTACCACTGATCTTCGCTCACGTTTGTCAAATCCATCATTTTAACTAACTTGTAGCCATGTGTACACTGTATTGCCAATCATGCTTTCACAAAGAGAATGAAATAATAATCTCATTGTACATAATAAAGTCTGCTGTATTAAAGTTTACTGTCTGTATTCTTATCTCACTTCACTTTTAATTATATTTCCTAGTAAAAAATATAACAAAATAATAAAAATAAGAAACAATTCCTTACTGACTCCATAAGGGCAATACGATTTTTCCTTGACTCAACAACATTATTCCATGCATATCAACTGAATATTGTGGTATTCAAAAAACAAACAAAAATAACAATATTTTTTAATATATCTATAGAATCTGATAACACAACCTCTTTAGGCAGAGAATTCCACGTCTTTATTGTTCTTACTGCAAACTCTTTCCTCTGCTGTAAGTGAAAACACCTTTCTTCGAGGCTCAATGGATCACCTTGTCTGTTGTATATTCCTGTTGATGAACAAATTAGCATATAGCCTGACCCTGTATATTTTTGTATATATACATCATATCCCCTCTGCGGCTCCTTTTTTTTTTTTTTTTTTTACTTTTATGGCAGGAAAAAAAGTTGGGTAGCAGTAGGGTTGGTTAAGCCTTCTACCACTACATATATAAATTTTTTCGACATCATTTGTTCACATGAGCAGAAATAACCAAAAGTAGGCAAAAAGAAGGAACAGAAAAAAAATATAATGTTTTATGTACTATATAAATATAGATTTATTTTTATTGGATCAAAGCTATTTAAATAATTCCCCTTAACTACAAACACTGTCTTGGAAGCCATTATGATAACCACCTCCTCCACCAGTTAGATTATCCACCTACACACATTACACATAGAACGGATGCAGAGTCAAGATCTTGGTTGGATAGGGATCATGGTAGCCCACCCTTATTTATTTTATTAATCATGTGTAATGCGTGTAATTGTTTTTTTCCATTTGTGAGCGTGTGGAAGGATGAGACTGCTACTTATGTAAAAATTGTAAACAGCTGTGTAACTCGATTTGATGTTAAGCGTACAACAGGCCTTTAAAGTGTAATATCATTATTGCCCATCAGAGGCTTGTGTTCTAGACATTGGTTCTCAACCAGGGGCAGACAGATCAATCTGGCACTCAGTCACCGATGGAGGGCCCAACACTAGGAGGGGGTCCAGAGGCATGGAAATGTATCTCTGTCTGTCCTCTGCTAAGTCTGCTCCACTGTTATGCAAGAAGGAAGCCTGGCAGCCTCTGGTCTGCACCTAAGCTGGGTGCAGACCATGAGTAGCTATGTCCCATGCCCCGGTCAATCAGAATGTTGCTGTAGGTTACCACAGCAATAACCTATCCTACTCATGCTCTGCAGCCTCCCCCCCCCCCCCCCCCCCGCCATCATCAAACAGCTCCATCAAAAACCAAGGTTAAGGATATGCCTCCTCCCTGCAAGGTAACAACATTGTGTTTTTTTTAATAATTAATCATTATTACATTTACAAAGCTCTTATCTCACCCTTATAAGAACTACACCACAATACACACACAGTATACCTCCACACACACACTGCACCCCTATACACACACTCTACAGCCCTACTGACACACAACTCTGCATTCCTAACACTATAGATTCCCTTTAACTCTAGTGATAGATCCATAGGCATGCGCACGGGGTGTGCCTGGACACTCCCTAATCCCCACAGCATGCCTCTGGAGTGAGACCGGCAGGTGAGATCTCAGGATCTCCCCTGTCGGCTCATGCAGAGCCGGCGCTATCCGATCGCCGACTCTGCTGTAAGCCTCCATGGGCCGGTGGGGAGATCAAAGATCTCCCTCACCGACCCACATGCAGGGAGGGAGGCAGGAGAGGACCCGAGGAGCTCTAGTCAGCAGCCCCGCCGGGTTCCTCTCACGAGATCTGAGAGTTGCTGTGGCAACGCTCAGATCTCGTGAGAGTGAACTCTAGCCCCGCAGGCTAGAGTTCACTCTCCACTGGACCATCAGGGAAGGCAGCAGCAACAAGGATCCCCACTCCCTACATAAGGTAAGAAGGGAGGGGGGATATTAAACAATCTGCCCCCACCTCCACTGGACCACCAGGGAAGACAGCAGCACGGTTCCCCCCTCCCTACAAAAGGTAAGAAGGGAGGGGGGATATTTATTAACTAATCTGCCCCCACCTCCACAAATCACCCAAACATACAGCACACACACACAGCACCCACACACATACAGCACACACAGCACCCACACACATACAGCACACACACATATAGCACACACACAGCACCCACACACCTACAGCACACACACACACACAGCACCCATACACATACAGCACACACACATACAGCACACACACACACAGCACCCCCACACAAACAGCACACACACGCACACACACAGCACCCACACAGATACAGCACACACACACAGCACCCACACACACACTGCACACACACACATCACCCACACAAATACAGCACCCTCACACACACAGCACCCTCACACACACCTCACACACACAGTACTCTAACAGCACCCTCACAAACACACAGCACCCGCACACAGCAAACTAACAGCACCCTCACAAACACACACACAGCACCCTCACACACAGCACACAAACAGCACACTCACACACAAACAGCACCCTCACACACAGCACACTAACAGTACACTCACAAACACACAACACCCACACACAGCACCCAAACAGCACCCACACTCACACCGCACCCTCACACAGCACACTAACAGGACCTTAACAAACACACAAACAGCACCCTCACACACAGTGCACTAACAGCACCCTCACAAACATACACACACAAACACCCTCACCCACATAGCACACTACCAGCACCCTCACACACACATCACACAGCGCACACACACAGCAGTGTATGTATGTGTGTGTGTGTGTATGTATGTATATATATATATATATATACACACATACATACATATACACGCGGCGTGTGCTTGTGCTTTAGGGTGCACACCCTAATGCAATAGGCTGCGCACGCCTATGGATAGATCCCTAATGGTCTCTCTCTAATGCTACCAGGTTTGTGCTATTTTAGAACTATATTCTAGAGAATTGGGAAAGCCACAGGTATCCTCATGGTATTAATATTTGTTTTAATCGATCCATTGGGAGAGAATAAAGGATACTTTAAAACCTGCCCTTCTATTTATCTCTTCTGATGAAGAGAAGAACATCCAGTACACAAACCACCCAGCAACTCTTTTTAAGAGTTCGATCTGCATTACCCTTTAATACAGAGTACCGGTGCTGTGTGTAGGTATATTAGCAGCATTGCTTATAATGAACTATTTGTATAAATATTTCACTGCCATGTTTCATGTTCTGAGCGATCATCCACAAAGAGCAAGTAAAACCAAGGGAAAGGGCATGATGCACCCAGCTTCTAATTTTATAACATGACAGGAGGCTTCGTATTTGCTTAAGACTTTCTTTACTTAAGCTTCACAGCAGCACTTTTTTACTTAGTAACAAGGTAACCAATCAGAAAAAAGAGATAACAAGGTATATAAGTCCCTCCCAGTGACGTCATTTCCTCTTTCTTTGCTGCTTCACACCAGTACAGGTCAGAGTGCCACTGTCTCCTACTTCTGTGGGTTTCTGTGGTTTTACTACTATTTTACCTATTAATTTTTTTCTGTCATACTCCTTCACTGTTATCTATTTACATATTATTTTATCCTTTGAGCTTACTACCTACTTTCCTAAGCTCATCTTTTGTTTATATATATATATATATTTTTTTTTCTTCCTATATAACTATTTTGTTAAGTATTTCCTTATTTATTTATTTATTGTGTAAAGTTTCTTACTTATTATTTCATTTAATTTCGTTTTACCTTCACTCCAGCCCGGTTTTATTCGGCGGCATTCTCGCCCCGTTTCCCGGGCTTTTCGGACTGTGGAGAACGCCTCCAACGGTCCTCAGTGCGCACGGCGGCCATCTTGGATCTCGCGCTCCCCCGCGGGATCCAAACGGCTTCCTCTCTAGTGCGCACGCGCGAGATCGCGGCGGCCATTTTCTTGGAGCCGCGATCTGCTTTTGTCCTCCGCCCGTGCGGCGGCCATTATACCGCTTTACACAGCGGTCAATTTCCATTACACCAGTTCAATACATCAACGTCACGGACTTATATTATTAAGGTTATATATATATTTTCCCTGCATATTTCCCTCACTAATAAGGAAGTTTTCACCACTATACTGGTACAGCTTTACCTCTGTCTTGCTCCCCCTTGGGGAGAAGTTTATATTACATCTGTTTTACTGGAATTTAAAACCAATCATATTTCTCAAATACTTATTTTGAACAATTCCACATATATAATTTATGATTAATACATCTCAAATTTACACAATTCATGTGTATAAAGTTGATGAACTATTAAATATGATTGCTGTCTGTTTATACAGCCCATGATCGGCCCGCTTTGTCTGTGCCACGATACCTCTATACGGGTGTGAAAAAGTATTCCCTGAGGTGATTTATTACTGGGTGACCCCCAGTTTCAGCTTGCAATGTGGAATTATAACAAACTGTAATATTCCGTGACGGCCTTTAAATACATTCTAACACTGGCCTATTTTGCCCCATAGGTTTCAACACTATTGCTATGGAGGCTTCAAATCAAGACCAAAATTTGCAAGCAATTATTAACGCAGCTGTAGCTGCTTCACTGGAAAAGGCCCTGGCTCGGGTGCTGCCCGTGGATTCAAAAGAGCCAAAAATTTCGGAAACTCCGCATTCTGATGAAGATGCGGAGGAGTCCGACTCCATAAATAGAAACCCTTCCAAACCCAGTAAACGTTATTGGAAAGGGAATGGGCCTGAACCTCCCAAACGTAAGGGGAAAGAGCCGGCGAAGCGCCCTAAACAGGCGGATGTTAGAGAGCAACACTCCATCCAGCCTACCCTGTCGGAAGAGGAGGAAGACTCCTTCGACCTACACCCCTTAGCCATCTTGGATGAATGGCAGGCTGACCACTCCTCAGATGAAGGGGAAGACTGGCCCGAAGCACCCTTTAAAGGTGCTCCACTCCCTCAATCCATCATGGGAGATCTCCCAACTGAAAGTGAGATACCCGGATCGAATCCATCTGGGGACGCTGAATCTTTCCTGGATGCACTTGGCCAACCTCTGTTTGACCCAAGGCAAATTAGATATCCCCGATCATCTGAATGGTCACTTCCAGACCATCTTGCTCAGTATATTCACTTCTGGATCAGAAGACCCTTAGAGCGGGAGATCCGTAAAAAACTACGAGCAGAATGTCCTAGACCCACTCTACCGGATAGAGTTGCAGTGACCCCAGAGTTTGATACGCTGCTCCACACATATCTGTCCAGATCGGCCCGTGATCCAAAGAAGGGCATTGAGCGCAGCCTACGCCTGACCCAAGACAAAATGCTAGATATCCTAGGACCCCTAGCAAAAATTCTTCTTCTGTCTGATGAAGCCCTATCTAATGAAGGCCCTCTAGACCCATCTGTGATTAGAGAATGGGCACTACGCTCTATTTGCCTGCTGGGCAACGCTAATACATCTCTCTGTACGGAGCGTAGAAAAGCAGTGCTGCTGCGTATGGATGCCAAGTTGGCTGACTTGGGAACCAAAGAATTGGGCCCCAAAGCAAAGGGTCTATTGTTTGGAGAACCATATATTAAAGAACTACATAAGCATGTAAACCTATACGCCACGCTAAACAAGGCGCAGTCATCCATGAAAAGGGTATTTCATTATCAACCCTCACGGGTTTTTGGCAGGGCTGGCCGTACAAGGGGTCGTACAGTCAGCCGTTTCTGGACCACAAACCAACGCCAGAGAACCCCAACTTCATCATCTTTTTTCCCCAACTATCAAACAAGAGGCTCCTACGCCCAAAGGGCAGATAGAGGAAGAGGGTACAGATCCCGCGGACGCAACAGATATCCAACAGGTGAGATTTCCTACCCTTCACCTTTTTACTGTTTATCATGCGGGCAGGTTGTCACACTGTGTAGACATGTGGAAGACTCTGTCTTCAGATACCTGGGTCCTGAACACAGTTCAGGGTTATTCCATAGAGTTTCATTCTCTCCCTTCTCAAACAGGTTTTCCTCAATATCCAAAAATGTCAAAGTCTCAGAGCCTTCTTCTAGATTCAGAACTACGTTCTCTTCAAACAAAAGGAGCAATTCAACTCGCTCCTCTAGACGGAGGTTTCCTCAGCTCCATCTTCTTAGTCCAGAAGAAATCAGGGGACTTTCGCCCAGTAATCAATCTCCGTCAACTGAACTCTTTCGTTGTCTACAGGCATTTCAAAATGGAAGGGATTCACCTCCTCAGAGACATTCTACGGCCAGGCGATTGGTTCTCTCGCCTCGACCTCAAGGACGCTTACCTCTCGGTACCAGTACACCCAGCCAGTCAGCGTTTCCTCCGCTTTCATTGGCACCACCGAATCTTCCAATTCACCTGCCTTCCATTCGGCCTGAGTTCCGCCCCGTGGTGCTTCACCAAACTACTCAAACCAGTCACCGCACATCTTCGAGAAAGGGGCATTCGTTGTTTGATCTACCTCGACGACCTCTTACTTCTCTGCGAAGACGCATCCAGGCTGCGTTCACAGACGAACTACACATCTGGATTAATCGAGTCCTTGGGGTTCGTCATAAACCAAGAGAAATCATCACTGTCCCCGTCCAGAGTCATCCAATTTCTCGGCTTCGAGATCGACTCTTCAACTTGTGTTCTTCGCCTACCCCAGTCCAAGTTATCTGCGATCAGAAAGGAACTTCGCAAAGTCCTTCGTCAGGAGGATTTACCCCTTCGAGGTTTAGCTCGGATTGTAGGCCTGCTTTCTGCTTCAATTCAGGCAATCTACCCAGGCCCCCTTCACTACCGGGCCATGCAACGCTTGAAAGCTCAATTCCTCCGGTCTCATCCATCATACGATCAGAGGGTCCCGATTACTGCAGAGGTGAGGAAAGAACTCTTTTGGTGGCTCCGTCACATGTCAGCCTGGAATGGCAAGGCAATCTTCGGTCCCACCCCGGACTATGTAGTGGAATCAGATGCAAGCCTCCAAGGTTGGGGTGCAACCTGTCATACGACCTCCACCGGAGGACCATGGACCACCTCAGAACACTTTCTCCACATCAATTGTCTGGAATTAATCGCAGGCTCGTTCGCAATTCGCAGTCTGACCAGTCACCTCTCGAACTGCTGTATTCTCCTTCGGATGGACAATGTCTCAGCTGTCCAATACATCAACAAATTGGGCGGGGCCAGATCCCGCATCCTTTCCGAAGTGACGAAAGACATCTACGAGTTTTGCTTCCAACGCAACATCACACTTCGAGCAGAATATCTCCCAGGGGAATCGAACATCACTGCGGATTGGTTCTCCCGACATTGGAGGGACACCAGCGACTGGCGCCTACACAGAACAGTTTTCCTCCACATCTCCAAACGCAGGGGCCCGTTTACCCTAGACCTATTCGCCTCCCGGACAAATTTTCAAGTCCCACGGTTTTTCAGCTGGCTTCCAGACCCAGAATGTTTAGCGGTAGATGCCTTCCTTCAGAATTGGCCGACAACGGGAGCCTATGCTTTTCCTCCATTTGCGATGATTCCCAGAACTCTCCTCCAGATTCGCAGACAACAGATCACTCTTGTACTACTCACACCGCTCTGGCGGGGCCAAGCATGGTTTCCGGATCTTCTGGACCTCTCCTGCCAAGATCCCCTCCTTCTGCCTCCATGGCCAAACCTTCTAGAAGACCCTCAAGGGAACCCTCATCCAATGATAACGCAAGGCCACCTCCACCTTGTAGCCTGGACTCTTTCAGGGGTACCTGGCACTTCGGAGAACTATCACAGAGATCTAAGGAACTCCTCTGGGATTCATGGGCCCCTGGAACTAGAAGATGCTATCTTTCTTCCTGGAACACTTGGTGCAATTGGTGCCTGGAACGGAATACCGATCCCCTTACGGCCCCTAGACAATACATTTTGAACTTCCTCTCTCATCTTTTCGATCTAGGCCGCTCATACAGATCCATCAACGTTTCTCGTTCAGCCATCTCGGCAGCCCATGTTCCTCTAGACGGAGTTCCAGTGGGCCAGGACCACCTGGTTTGTAGACTTTTGCGGGGCATCAAACTAGCTCGCCCCCCCAAACCAAAATACTCCCATCTGTGGGACGTTAATATCATGATCAGTTTCCTTGAGTCTTGGCCGGACAACGAAGATCTCTCCCTCCGTCAACTCTCGGCAAAATTCACCCTATTACTTTGCTTAGTGTCCTTCAGACGAATATCAGATGTTCGAGCATTTGACCATGACGCTATCAATTTCTCCCCAGAGGGTGTCACATTCTCCGTGTCCAGACGAACAAAATCGAACTCTTCTTCTATATTTTACCCTTACTTTCCTAACCACCCAAAATTGTGCGTGGTGTCTCTTCTTTCTCGTTACTTATTACTCACCTCCTCACTTCGTTCCACAACTTCCAGCCAACTATTGGTCTCATACGTCCAGCCACATAATCCAGTGTCATCCACAACCCTGGCCCGATGGGTTAGGTGGTTACTCTCCCTAGCCGGGATTGAAACCTCCTTCGGAGCCCACTCCATCAGAGGGGCGGCAGCATCGGGGGCATTCAACGCGGGAGCCTCGCTTCGAGACATTCTTCAATCTGCAGACTGGTCCCGAGAACAGACGTTCCGCAACTTCTACTTTCGTCCCGCTGTGCACGCTTCCTTAGCCCTCCTTGGGGAGCGTTAAAACAGCAAATACGAAGCCTCCTGTCATGTTATAAAATTGTAGATTATGCTAGCTTTAGTGTACCTATAATCTTAAT
The DNA here is from genome assembly GCF_036172605.1 of Pelobates fuscus. Taxonomy (NCBI): domain Eukaryota; kingdom Metazoa; phylum Chordata; class Amphibia; order Anura; family Pelobatidae; genus Pelobates; species Pelobates fuscus. The sequence continues at coordinate 483,092,800 of NC_086317.1, forward strand.
TTTATTAATGACAGGAGGCGAGTATTTCCCACCACTGTTACCTTCGGTTTTCTCCCACCCTAGCTTCGCCCCACTAGGTAAGTTTCTAAGGTAAGTTCTAAGGCTAGAACGAACACACTATACCTTACTTCCATGGGATCAGCTATTATTGTCTATCCTGTATAGCTTAACTGTTCTAACAAATTATAACATATGTTGCATAACAACCGGTTATCATGATTTCCAAGTCCAATTCACGGATTAATCCTTGGTTTCGACTCTGCTCTCTCGTTTCAGCATAAAACTCCCTTAAGAAGTCAAAGCTAGTTGCTGTTCCTTCACGAACTTCACCTCTACCCTTCAAGAACGCAAGTCTACGTTCCTGTTTCCCTCTCAAGCATCTCTTCTCATATGACATCCTGAATTCCTCATCTGGTTCCTTCTGTTCCGGTTCCTGTTTGTTCGCAGCCAGAAAGAGGAAATGACGTCACTGGGAGGGACTTATATACCTTGTTATCTCTTTTTTCTGATTGGTTACCTTGTTACTAAGTAAAAAAGTGCTGCTGTGAAGCTTAAGTAAAGAAAGTCTTAAGCAAATACTCGCCTCCTGTCATTAATAAAATTAAGATTATAGGTACACTAAAGCTAGCATAATCTACAATTATCAGGATCAGTTGCAGCTCGAGCTGGTAATTAGACTACTAACAGAACAGCGACAGTAGTATCAATAACATTTATTTAGAGCAAATAAGAACTAGCAATACAATAAATAGTGAAAGATTAGGGAGGTTTACGATGTCAGAGAAATGTTTTTTTTTTTATATCTGCTGAGTTGTATTTTCTGTTGTTTTTGGAACAATGTGTTCACATGGCTACATTTCATTTTATAATACCTTTATCAGCACTTTCACAGCATCCCTCCATTTCAGCTGTAATATATAAAGGATCCTGGCAGTAATATGTATATTATATTCCTACTCACATTGTCTTTAAATCATTTCTATTGCTGATTCTTAAATGCTTTAACTGCTATTTTTCTGATGTATTTTATAGCAGCTGTAAAGAGAGTGATATTTTATATTTATTTACCATATCTATTGTGCCTCTTTATACTGCACTCATCTTCTGATTAATACGCCCCTAACGAGCCAGTAATATAAAAGTAATTGAAGTTAAAGTGGAATTGCCATTTTTTATTTTATCCTCTTTAATGATTTTAGTGTTTTTTTAAGTAAATACTGTCTGTTACTACCCATTTGTTTGACTTCACTTGCTGACTAACAACTTTCAATGCCTGCAGTTTGCAATTATTATTTCTATTTATATAGTGTCCACATACTGATAGATAACAAACAGAGGACTCGGCCCGTGAGCTTGCAATCTAGCAATACTGTACTGTTGTGCAAAGTGCTTAGCGAGATAACTCGTCAGCTGACGATATAAAGGTTATAATGTGAAGTTGACATAAAAAAATTGCAGGAGGTGTTTGACATAATCGCCAGAGACCAGGGGGTCTATGCAAATACAGTTTAGCTCGTTAGGTTATTACATAGAGAAAGCTGAAGAATCATGCTATAAAGGACAGTGCAGAGCTGGTGGGAGCAGGGTGGACAGGGGTAGTAAAAAAGAAGTACTTCATACTCTGAAATCACATACCTACCAACCATCCCAATTTTGGCAGGACAGTCATGATTTTCAAGTCTGGTCCTAACAGCCAGGCTTTGCTCCTTTGTGTCACCCAAAAAGTGTAGCCAAGCCCATCATTAGATGCGATCATGATGCACTCAAGGGACTAGGAACTCACAGAGAGTGCTAAAACTGCACTCCCTGCAAGTCCTGCCCTCAGTGGACTGGCTTTAGATGATTAACGGGCAGCCTTAGGATCACTCCAGGCTGATCTGCCAGCACTTAGGGCAGATCGCTCTCCTTTCAGGATGGGTCTGCCCCTTAGGTTGTTAAAATATGTTAAATTAATGATTTTCTGTCCCATCTCCATATTCTCTCTTCCAGCCATTCTCCATATTCTTTCCATCTCTGTCTGTCCATAGTGAATTAACTTCCTGATCAGGATAGACCATATCCATGCTCTCTATTACAGCCTCGGCTTTGCAGTGAAGAGTCCTGGCAGTGTGCTCGCTGCGAGAACTCTCCCTCGGCAGCTGTACAGTATACACAGCTACACACAATATGATTTTAAAATATTTATTTCAGTTCACAATAAAGTTAAACTTAAGGTACACCCACAATGAGTAACCAGATGTGATGCACTGTATCTCACATATCTATATATTGTGTGGTCCCTAAATCTTAGTGCAGCTTTGTAATACAGATTCTTCATGGCAGCTGCAATTTATTCTGTCTGCCTCCCCCTTACTGATATATATATATATATATATATATATATATATATATAGCAAGGTGATGTCTCTTTTTATATCAGTAAGGGATGACATACAGAGTTAATTGTTATGTGAATGTGTCACAGGGCCGTACCCCAACTTACAGGAATGGTGTATTTCACAGAGGTACTAGAGTGGCCTCTGTCAGGCCTTAGAGTGGCCAGATTTAACGTAAGAAAGATAAAGAATAAGTCAATAATAGCCAAGATCAGGAACGTAGAAATACAGATAAATGAAATAAAAAGCCGGGCCAGAAAAACTCTAGGTCAGAAAAAAGCCAGGTCAGGATACCAGCATTACAGGAAGACAAATACGAGCCAAGGTCAATGTCAAAATATATCAAGAGAGACTTACTATACGCACTGTTCTGTATCAAAGCAGAACCCACGATAGGGCAATGAACAAGGGCCAAAATTAATTTATATAAGCTTTTACACTTTCTGATTAAACAAAGTCATTTCTGCAACTCCAAATTGATATAATATGGGGTCGCATAAATGACGTGGTAACTGTAACGGTGGGCGGGTGTGACATCACAATTCAAATACATAAAAGATGTGCCATGCAAGCAGGCAGTGTCTATACTTATACATGGAATAAACACCAAGCATGGATTTTGGCCCTGGTGAACCAGGAGACGGAGCTGTTCCTGGGGCTGAATGGTATGTATACTACATTCCCTGTTCAGGTCACGCAGCCACGTGGAGGGAAGCGGCCCAACGAGGAGAGCATTGCAGGCTCGAGGATCGGAAAAGTTTGCCACAATATGTCTGTGTGTACATTTTTTTTTAATGTGTAATTTCAAAGTTTATTGTAGTGCATCGGCTTCATATCTCAAGTGAGAAAAGATTATCCTGGGACAGCAATTCTAAAAAATATTGCTTCTAGAATTTTCCAAGAATGTCCTGCTCAATATGCTCAATAGAAAAATGAATACAGAGAGTCATTGTGCTTCAGACTTCACCCTGAAATTCTTCAGGCACCTTAAATGCAGCCTTTAAAACAAATGCAAAGGTTGTGGTCCAAAAGAACCAATGACTAGATAACAGAACAAAACTCTGAAAGACAATGCACTGTGAAGATTTGCATATCAAACAAGGCATTCTGAGATTACTCTGAACACTTTATTTTTCTCAATTGTAATACCCAAGGAAAAAGTTTCCCAAGGACTGATTTTAAAAAAATGTAGTTAATGCACAGCAGCAAATTTTGATTCAGTGAGGAGTTTTATCATGTTTGACACTCACTAGAACTTTTTAAAATATCTATCTAAATATAAAAAAAAATAAAAAATAATGGACTGCCGTGTACATGTAACTAGAATGTCAGGGAACCGGTACACTCCCAGGTATAGTGGAGCAAACTGTCAACAAAATTATAATTTAGAGTACATAATATGAGTGAATTCCATAATTTAGATCTTGTGTATTGTATTCTAGTTCACGTGGATATGACCAATTATTCCAGTAGCACTGTGACGGAATTCATCATTTTCGGATTTCCAAGTCTTCAAAGGTCATCAGTTTTACTCTTCTTTGTTTTTCTAATTATATATTTATTCACAATATTGGGTAATTCCACCATTCTTCTCCTTGTTCTACTTGACTACAGACTACAGACTGCCATGTATTTCTTTGTCAGCAACTTATCTTTCATAGATATGAGCTACACTTCAGTTATCATCCCAAAAATGCTGGCCAAATTCTCGATGGGTTTGGACACTATTTCCTACAGTCTCTGTTTCTCACAAATGTATTTCTTCTTCTCATTCGGTGCAGCTGAATGTCTTCTTCTCTGCGTGATGGCCTATGATCGTTATATCGCCATCTCCTCACCACTTCACTATCATGGTATTATGACCAGACATCTATGTATTGTCCTTGCTCTGGTAGCATGGATTGGGGGATTCATTTTTCCATTGACTACATTAATTTTACTTTTCAGAGTGTCTTTCTGTGGGCCAAATATTATCCATCATTATTATTGTGACCATCCACCTCTACTTGAGTTGGCCTGCACAGACACTTCTCTCAACGTCATTGTAGGTTCCTCAATTAGTGGTGCCTTCATTTTAGTAACATTTTTATTAATTGTGATATCATATGTTAAAATTATATTGGTAATCACCAAAATAAGCTCACACGAAGGACGCAGGAAAACATTTTCTACTTGTGCTTCACATTTCCTGGTGGTTAACTTGTTTTATCTGCCGATTATCTTCATGTACATTCGCCCTAGAGCCTCCTACTCCTTAAATGTTGACTCTCTTGTTGCCATGCTCTATACGGTATTAACACCCATGATGAATCCTATGATATACACTCTGAGAAATAAAGAAATCAAAGAGTCTTTCAGAAGAAACATTACATTTAAAGGGTTACTCCAAGCACCATGACGTAAGTGATTTGAAATGGTCATGGGGCTTGAAATCTGTATGTACTTTTCAAAATGCTGCACATAGAGAGATATTAATTTACTGCTGGAGATGCAACTCCAGTCTTGGGTGCATCATTAGCAACTTGGAACAAGAGTTCTGAACTGCTAATGTGAATTCTGTGCATGAAAAATATCCATGGTAAGCAAGTCCTCCTTTAACTCTACCTGTGCCACCACCTTGCTACTGTCAGTAAATAAGATAAAGCGACTATTGTATAATGTGTAATAAGTGAACATGAAATGTGAGGCAAACAGCCTAACGCTGTTGATGGCAAAGGAAAGTTTTTTTTACTGTAAGAACAATCAGGATGTGGAATTCTCTGCCTGAAGACGTGGTTTTATCAGAGTCCATACAGATGTTCAAACAGCTACTAGATGCATACTTGCAAAATCAGAATATTCAAGGATATAAATTTCAATGTAGGGTAATAACTGCTTGATCCAAGGATAAATCTGACTGCCATTCTGGGGTCAAGAAGGATTTTGTTCCCTAGCTTGTTGCAAAATTGTGCCTCAAACTAGTTTTTTTTTGCCTTCTTTTGGATCAACAGCAAAAAACAAATGTGAGGAAGGCTGAACTTGATGGACGCAAGTCTCTTTTCAGCTATGTAACTATGATGCACCTTTATCATGAGCCAATCCATATCTAGTAGACCACAGCTAGTTAAAGGGGTTTCTCATATCCACTCTTGAATACTGGCCAATAAGACATCAGGAAGGTGTAAGTGTCAGTTTCCTTGACCTTTCAATATTGGTCATTATGGCTATCTTCAGGTTTGATAAATTTTGCCGACAAAAGTCTGGTTCCCGGTTATTCCTAGCTTATCGTGTTTTATATGATCTTATAACATTTATAGCTTTAAAGATTCCATTGCAAGTAAATTTCAGAAACTTTTTTAATGTAATTATTCTAGATAATAACTTGACTTATTACTAAAATAATTCAGTGCTCGAAGATCCAAAGGGCACTGTATAACTATTACGATTTATAAGATAAATGAAACAATGACAAAATAAAAGTAAGAGATAAGTGTATTAAATGGATGTTACAGAAAGGAAAAATATTCAGTTAATAATCAGTTTTATCAAATAAAAATAATGGCTACAGAATCCCTCTGCACAGCCCTGAGTGCGTGGGTGAGAGCATGGAAAGAATGACACTGTTCATCAGTCCCTCTGTCGGTTATAAACCTTTTTCTTCTTCCAACATAACCTTTTCTTCTCCCACAAATGGTTACAGTTTTCGTTCTATACCCTGCCATGATACAATGGTTGGTCAGCTACTTTACTTAGAACAGTCTTTAGTTATCTCAAAGGTTAGGTGAATGTATATCTTGTTTACATTTTGAATGACAGGCACATGTGGTTTTGTGCTAACTTAAGCCTGTAGCCATTCCATTACTGAGTTAACCTTTTAAATCTCACGACCCTGTAATATATATATATATATATATATATATATATATATATATATATATATATATATATATATATATGTTATCATGCAGATAAAATGTATATGTTATTCATTAAATAATAATAGAAAAGGAACAGTCCATACTCCACAGTAAAAACCTCCTCTCTGATGTCATGCCATGTAACACTGCAAGATGACCAACTGGTAGCTGTCACACATAGATATATAGGAGTAGATGCCCTTAAAGGAGAGGTTTGGGGCAAGAGTGACCGCCTTTTCCATTATTCTGCATTCCGTCTCTAAGCTCCTCCCTTCTTACTTACATTTATATGGGCATAGACTATCAGGGGGTTGATGTCAAATAGGGAGGGACAGTGGCATACCTAACACAGTCCAGGGGGCCCGGCACCAGCTTCAACAGCGGTCCGCCGGCATACCTTCAAGCTGTCAGGTTACCAGAAGAATGGGATCGCTGTGTAGCATGGTCGAGCAGTCTGGTTGGAAGTGCTCACTGAGAGAGAACTTCCTATCAGACGGGTACCATGGCAGTGAGCCGGTACAGGTGAGGCTGGTGAGACACATGGAGGGGCTAGGACACATGGAGGGCTCTGGGGTGGGAAATGAATTAGACACATGGAGGGGCTGGGGGAGAAGGGAATGGGATACATGGAGGAGTTTGTAGGAAGGAAATTAGACATTTGGAGGGGCTGGAGGGAGGAGGAAATGGGACATACGGAGGGTCTGATGGGAAGAAAGTGGACACATGGAGGGGCTTTGAGAGGCAAATAATAAAAATTGTATTTATCGTTATGATTTACACACGTGGTTAAACATGGGAGATTGAATAAAATAAAGTTCTGCCAAAGAGTACACATTTATGCTGTATTATATATGGTGAGTATACTGTCCAATCCTATCCGTATCCATTTAATAGCAAATAATTCCACTATACCAATAGATGTGATCTTATCTATACTGCTACAATAGAAAAATGTTCAGATCAACTTGTGGATTGCTAAGTATATTTGATATTGAAAGTTTCAAACTAAATATACAATACTAAATGAATGCAGAAAAAATATACTAAGTGTGAGACTATGTTAATTTAAAATAAGTAACATAGAAACATAGAAACATAGAATGTGATGGCAGATAAAAACCATTCGGCCCATCTAGTCTGCCCAATTTTCTAAATACTTTCATTAGTCCCTGGCCTTATCTTATAGTTAGGATAGCCTTATGCCTATCCCACGCATGCATAAACTCCTTTACTGTGTTAACCTCTACCACTTCAGCTGGAAGGCTATTCCATGCATCCACTACCCTCTCAGTAAAGTAATACTTCCGGATATTATTTTTAAACCTTTGTCCCTCTAATTTAAGACTATGTCCTCTTGCTGTGGTAGTTTTTCTTCTTTTAAATATAGTCTCCTCCTTTACTGTGTTGATTCCCTTTATGTATTTAAATGTTTCTATCATATCCCCCCTGTCTCGTCTTTCCTCCAAGCTATACATGTTAAGATCCTTTAACCTTTCCTGGTAAGTTTTATCCTGCAATCCATGAACCAGTTTAGTAGCCCTTCTCTGAACTCTCTCTAAGGTATCAATATCCTTCTGAAGATACGGTCTCCAGTACTGCGTACAATACTCCAAGTGAGGTCTCACCAGTGTTCTGTACAATGGCATGAGCACTTCCCTCTTTCTACTGCTGATACCTCTCCCTATACAACCAAGCATTCTGCTAGCATTTCCTGCTGCTCTATTACATTGTCTGCCTACCTTTAGGCCATCAGAAATAATCACCCCTAAATCCCTTTCCTCAGATGTTGAGGTTAGGACTCTATCAACTATTCTGTACTCTGCCCTTGGGTTTCTACGTCCAAGATGCATTATCTTGCACTTATCCACATTAAATGTCAGTTGCCACAACTCTGACCATTTTTCTAGTTTACCTAAATCATTAGCCATATGGCTTATCCCTCCTGGAACATCAACCCTGTTACATATCTGAGTATCATCAGCAAAAAGACATACCTTACCATCAAGACCTTCTGCAATATCACTAATAAAAATATCAAAGAGAATGGGTCCAAGTACAGATCCCTGAGGTACCCCACTGGTGACAAGCGCAAGCTTCGAATATACTCCATTGACTACAACCCTCTGTTGCCTGTCACTCAGCCACTGCCTTACCCATTCAACAACATTCAACAATATTGGAATCCAAACTTAAAGATTGCAGTTTATTGATAAGCCTTCTATGTGCAACAGTGTCAAGTATATTCATTCATGCAAGTTTTAAAAGTTACATGTAAATGACCATAATGTGTATATAGCCTGATACTGTGATAGCTCGATATGATGACAACATATGTAAGTTGGATCCTGTTAAACTCATTGCAGGGCAGTTCAGATTATTGAAGTCGGTGATCTATAAAGCCTCATGATTATAGTATACAAGTGAAAACCCCTAAGATGACTAAAACACTACTAAACACTCCAAATAACGAGATAAAACAATATACAACAAAATTGCAAATGCAAAAAAAAGTCCAAATATACATTAAATCACAGTAAAAAAGTCCAAATGGAAGGATCTCACTTAGATCCAATGATTGGTAAAGTGCTTTATCGAGAGTAGTATCCTCAATGTCTTTATCCAGGTAAATCCACTTATATGAAAGACAAAAAGCCAGGGGAACCAATAGTGCAATATGTACAATCCAATATATTCACTAATATGGGAAAGATGGTAATAAACTCACATTTATGAGAGCTATAACTAGCTCTAGCGTGAAAGGCGTACAGCGGTATAATCCCCGCTTATGGGATATGCAGTAAGTTCATTCTGTCAGGGGTATGTCCAACACTTAGGAGAGGGGTACAAAGAAATTACTGATAGTGCTCACTGTATTCAAATATCAGTAGTATAAAATAGTATTCACAAGTATAGAGCAGGCAAACTGCTCTTTGATATCAGCGTTGGTGGTGATACCGGAGAAACTGACGGAAGCCAAGCACAGAGAGATGGACACAGGTTTCTTCAGGAAGGAAGAGATTCCTTATTCGGTTCACCGATCGGGACTCAGAGGGACTAATGTCACCAAAATACAACAAGTTCTGAGCCCCGGACAATAGTGCAGGCTCCTTATATAGGCACATAACTCCTCCCATATTAAGCTCCACCCGCACATTCTCTTGACCAATCAATACAAATAAGAATTAACTTCCTGCTTGACCGCATGGCCTGTCCAGCACAATGGAGGAGGGGAATACTACATCCTGTATTCTTGCACATGCTCCGTACACTACTGATCGTATCTTGCCACGTGCAACTAACTGATCGATACGTCAGCATATGCACGTACACATGCCACGTGGTAATCTCGGCCTACTAAATTTATTTATACCGAGATTCCACCACATTCCCCCCTTTGATGCCTCTTGATATTTCACAATTACTTGAGGCATCACTTAACCTTGGTTTGCATACACTGCAAGTTACCATGAACCAGACCAGACTTATCTATGATGTGAATCTTCAACACTCATCTTCCTGCATTGGTTCTCCCTGATCTAGAGCCTTATATTTATAAATTGCCATTATTTGTGCAGCAGCCTTCCTCTCTGCTATATTTTCTATCAGGCTTTGCACAGACCTAACTACTAAGGGTATAAGACATGGCAGGAGTAGACACAACATTAAAATCAGTAGGACTCCACCTACCAATGCCTTAAGCCCTCCAAACTGCTCATACCAGCTACCAAACCAACTACTTGGATTGTACCCTTTCCATACCTGAGTAGGCACATGCGCTAGTTTAACCATATGGCTAGTAAGCTCAGCTATTGCTTGCCCTTCGTCATCTATTTGAAGACAGCAATTGCTCAGGTTAAACTTCCCACATACACCTCCCTCTACTGCCAATAGGTAATCCAAGGCTAATCTATTTTGGTATACTGCTGTCCTCATCCTGGTATTATGCTTCGCTAGAAGATTGAGCGCTTGTGAGGTCTCATTAGTAATAATCTCAACCACTGCCTGTAATCTTATAATACGGTTGAGCATATAAATTGGGGTTCTATAACCAAAGGTACCATCCTCTGCCCACGTGGCTGGCCCATAGTAATCTATAATACGCTGGGGAGGCCATTCATCATCTTCCCAGGCGCCTATCTCTATGGGTCCCCTTTTCTTCCTATGATTCACATCATAGACTTTAACACCTAAAGTCTCACCTGTTTCGATAGGTAACAAGAAGAAGGATGGTTTGAGCATAGCTAACACACATGCCCCTTCCCAGTCCTGTGGCAACTCCGAAAAGAACAACATAAGGACCTCTCCACTTGGGCCCTAACGGTACATTATTCCACTCTTTAATCCACACTTGGTCTCCTGGGTGGTAACTATGAACTGGGGGATAAATATTCACAGGTAATCTATCTTGTACCCATTTCTGTACCTCCTCCATAGTCTTACCCAACTCTACAACCTGCTGCCGGGTAATTCCTTCTCCCAACTGACTCAAATCCCTCCTTAAGTTACCAAGTACGGGAGGTGGTCGCCCATACATGATTTCAAAAGGAGAGAGGCCCATCCTTCTGGTAGGTGTACTGCGGATTCGCAATAGGGCTATGGGTAAGAGAACGTTCCACTTAAGTTGGGTTTCCTGACACATTTTAGCCAACTGATTCTTAATAGTTCTATTCATTCTCTCTACCTTACCAGAACTCTGAGGTCTATATGCCGTATGAAGCCTCCACTTTATACCAAGCATATGAGTCAGTTGTTGTAGGCACTGATGAACAAAAGCTGGACCATTGTCCGATCCTATAGAGCAGGGTAGTCCATATCGGGGTATTATTTCTCGTAGCAGGAATCTCACAACTTCTCCTGCTTTCTCCGTACGAGTAGGACATGCTTCTACCCAGCCTGAATAGGTGCACACAACTACCAGTAGGTAGCGATGTCCACCAGATTTAGGCATTACTGTATAGTCAATTTGTAGATCGGACATGGGGAGTCCCCCCATAAACTGGACTCCTGGTGGCTTTACTGGTCCTTGCCTTGCATTATTTTTAGCACACGCTACACATCTTCGTACAATGGCCTGAGTCAAGTTGGACAATCTTGGTATGTAGAAATATTTTCTGAGAGATTCTTCTGTACTATCTCTCCCAGAATGTGTCCCGTTGTGATAGTTTTGGACAATTTCTACCGCTAGTGATGCTGGAATGACTATTCTTCCATCTTCTAACTGATACCATTTGTTCTCCAAATACTTTCCAGGTTCAGTCTTTAACCACTCCTCTTCTTGAGCTGTATAAACTGGAGTCCATTGAGACAGTGGAGTTGGTATAAGAGCAGCTATATGCTCCACATATTCCTGTCTTCCTGATTCAGCGGCACGCTTAGCTGGACTATCTGCCATCCGATTTCCTTTGGTTACATCACCATCTCCTCTCAGATGCGCTCGACAATGTATAATACCGACTTCTTTCGGCTCCCACACTGCTTCCAATAGTTGTAGGATTTCAGCTGCGTACTTGATTTCTTTGCCTTCTGAATTCAATAGTCCTCTTTCTTTATACAAAGCTCCGTGGGCATGAGTGGTTAAAAACGCATACTTAGAGTCCATGTAGATGTTCACTCTTAAACCTTCAGCCAATTGTAACGCTCGTGTCAGTGCTATCAATTCTGCCTTTTGTGCTGATGTTCCTTTTGCCAGTGGCCGAGCTTCTATCACCTTATCTATCGTTGTTACTGCATATCCTGCATAGCGGATCCCTTCTTTCACATAACTACTGCCGTCGGTGTAATATTGAACATCGGGGTTCTGGATGGGAAAATCACGAAGATCTGGTCTACTTGGAAATACTTCATCCATCACTTCCAAACAATCATGTTGACTTTCAGTAGGTTGTGGCAAAAGGGTAGCTGGATTTAAGGTATTTACAGTCTCTAAATGCACTCTTGGGTTTTCACACAACATTGCTTGATACTTGGTCATACGGCTGTTACTAAACCAATGATTTCCTTTGTAATCCAACAACGTCTGTACTGCATGTGGGACTCGTACATAAAGTTCTTGACCCAGAGTGAGTTTATCGGCTTCAGCTACTAGCAGGGCGGCTGCAGCTACGGCTCTTAGACAAGGTGGAAGTCCGCTGGCCACTGCATCCAGTTGCTTAGACATGTAGGCAACAGGTCTTTGCCATGATCCCAAGTACTGTGTCAATACTCCCACAGCCATTCTTCTTTGCTCATGTACATACAGGTAGAATGGTCGTGTGTGATCAGGTAGACCTAATGCTGGGGCACTCATCAAAGCCTTCTTCACATCTTCAAATGCCGTTTGCTGTTCTTGAGTCCATAAGAAGGGGTCGTGCTCTGTACCTTTGATAGCTGCATACAGAGGTTTTGCCAGTATCGCGTAGCTGGGAATCCATATCCTACAGAAGCCTGCTGCCCCCAAGAATTCTCGCACTTGTCTTCTATTCTTGGGTATCGGTATTTGGCACACAGCTTCTTTTCTCTCTGGCCCCATAATTCTTTGACCTTCAGAGATATGGAATCCCAGATATTTGACAGTTGGCAAACACAACTGAGCCTTCTTTCTAGACACCTTGTATCCTGCCTTCCAGAGAATGTGTAGTAGATCGTGCGTTGCTTGCTGACATATTTCCTTTGTAACTGCTGCTATCAACAAGTCATCTACATATTGTAACAATACACACTCTCCTGGGATGGACTCGAAATCCAGTAGATCTTGACTTAGAGCTGAACCAAATAGGGTAGGTGAATTTTTAAACCCTTGGGGCAGTCTTGTCCAGGTCATTTGGCGTTTTGAGCCCGTCACAGCGTTTTCCCATTGGAAAGCGAAGATACATTGGCTTTCTGCGGCAATTCGGAGGCAAAAGAAGACATCTTTGAGGTCTAAGACTGTAAAATAAGTAGCCCCGCCCGGAATTAAAGCAAGCAGGTTATACGGATTGGGCACAACTGGATGTATACTAACAACCGCATCATTGACTGCTCTCAAGTCCTGCACAGGTCGATACTCTTCTGTACCGGGCTTTTGAACAGGCAGCAATGGGGTGTTCCAGGGGGAAGTACAGAATTTTAGGATACCATACCGTATGAACTTATCCAGATAAGATTGAATGTTCTTCTTAGCCTTCTGCGGGATGTGATATTGCCGTAGGCTCACTGGATAAACCCCAAGTTTTAGTTTGATTTTAATAGGTGGAATATTGCGGGCCAGTCCTGGTGGGTTGTTCTCTGCCCAAACTCCTGGTATGTTGAATAAGGATTCATCACTCCTAGGGTTTCGGCTAGTCAACGCTGTATAAAGTCGCCACTCTTCTTCCTTTGGTACAGATAATGTCATAATACCTGAAGGTCCATTAAACTTTAAGGATGTTGTTCCATTTGGTAGGAACGTAATCTGCGCTTGTAATTTGGATAGCATATCACGTCCCAGCAATTGGACTGGACATTCAGGCATGTAAAGGAATTGATGTTTTACTACGTGGCCTCCCAATGTACAGAGTCGACTTTTAAGAACCGGTTTTTCAGCACTTCTTCCAGTTGCTCCTATTACAGTAATAGTCCTTCCAGATGGAGGAGCAACTAGGTTAGTCACCACCGAATGTTCAGCACCAGTGTCGATCATGAACGCACTCCTTTTTCCCCCTATTGATACATCGACCATAGGCTCCGCTCGACCAAGGGGGATGGAGCCCGGTCGGTATCAATAGTCCTCCATGACCGTGTCAGCCAATCCTACAAAGTCCCTACCTTCTCTATCGCGGGACCTTTGCGCTGCTGGATAGTACCTGTCTTCTCTTACACTTCCTCTGTTCCCATTACTTCCTCTATTACCATTGCTCCCTCCGGGGCCTCCTCTACCTCTCGCTCTGCCTCTAAAGTTTCCATAACCTGCCCTGGGTGGGTCTCTCTCGTACTGCTCTCTTTGCGGACACTCGCTTCTCCAATGCCCTTCTTCCCTGCAATACGCGCACTGATTCCTACTCAAGGGCTCCCTATTCCACCTACTATCGCCTCTATCTGGGCCCCGTCTATCTACGCCTGCGATCGCTACCGCTAGCATATCAGCCTTTTTACGCATCTTGCGCTCTTCCTCTTTCTTACTTTCTGACTCCCTATTCATGTACACCTTATTCGCTACCTCCATTAGTTGGGTGATAGACATACCTGCAAACCCTTCTAACTTTTGTAGCTTGCGCTTAATATCTCCGTAAGCTTGGCTGACAAAGGCGGAGTTTACCATTCGGGAATTATCAGCGTCTTCCGGATTAAAGGGGGTATACAAGCGGTATGCCTCCAATAATCGGTCATAAAAGACACTGGGCGCTTCATCACTTTTCTGAATCACCTCAACTGTCTTCGACATATTTATGGCTTTCTTCCCTCCGGCTTTCATGCCAGCAATTATAGCGTCTCTATAGGCTTTTAGTTGAACCATATCTGCACCATTAACATTCCAGTCAGGATCAGTGTTAGGATAATGTGTTATAATGGCCGCTTGGTTAATCCTAGTCCTTTCCTCATTATTGAACAATGTCATTAATAACTGCTGGCAATCAGCCCATGTCGGATTATGTGTCTGAACTATCGAGGTGAACAGATCGGTCATAGCTTGTGGTTTCTCAGTGTACGAGGAATTGTGGGTCTTCCAATTCAAGAGATCGGTAGTCGTGAACGGGGCATATACGAAGACTGGGTCAGCATATACCATTTGACCTGCGGCATCGAGATAGGCTGACCCAGGATTCAGACGAAGAGGCATCTGATAATGTTTGGGTCATTGGATACCGGTCAGTTGTCGGGTTAGTATAGGGCTACGTGGAGGGGCGTCGGTTAGAGGTTCCGGTCGGGGGGTGGTAAGGCATGAGGATGTGGAAGCTTGATTTTGGGGAAGGTCGGTGAATAGAATATTCCGAGCCGAGCTAGAAGAAGCTTGACCGGAAGTTTGAAGTGGCGCCAAATCAGGATATTCGGATCTAACGGGGGTTGGTTCCGGAAGGGAAGGTTTAGTACGACGGGGGGTGGATTCTGCACTGGAGGAGGAAGCGGAAGTGGATGGGGGCAATGGGGGAAGGGGTGTAGAACTTCCTGTACTCGTATCACTTCCTTCTGAAGGGAAGTAAGGGGGCGGCAAAGGGATCTCGGACTCAGGGGGCGTGTCCAAAATGGGCCTAACCATAGTCCTAGTGGACAAACAAGTCCTGGCCACCATGAGGCGACATTGCTCCTCGTGGCATATCCGAATCCATCTTGGCGAGTCGTTTACGGCCTGTCTCCAACAATCAATATATGGAAACTGTCCGTAAAGTTCAGGCCTACCTGATACAGCCACGTGTACACGCTGTACCAGAGTTGGATCCAAACTGCCACGTGGCGGCCATGCCGCAACCAAAGTAGGCCACTCCCTAGTGCACAAAGTGACCAAACGTACAGGGGACATTTTAACCCCAAAATCACATGTTGTAAATCCCTTTTTAAAATTCTTTACCATACAACCTAAGGGATCCAAAATCGTCGACTCCGACGCGCCCGTACTTATCAATGGAGCATCGTTGACAACGAATACTATACACACGCTCTATTCAACAGTCACACCCGTTTCTTCCGGCAACAGCACCACGTGGTACAGTTACCAAGTGAAACGTACACAATAACACAATAAACACTCAGGGAATTCCCGTACACACACAGCTGTTACACCAGTCACTAAATAATCAATATTATGCCCTTTGGCGAAACTATACAGTCACCCACGCTATAATTCTCTATATATGAATTACCCATCTATAACACACCCCAGTAACATCGTCTTTTACAAATAGCGGTTACAGTACGGTTAGCCTAGGTCAAAGCACAATTTAAGGTCACAATACAATTATTAGTGGTTATGGTGTTAAACATGCAATAGACGACAATGATTAGTACTTATATACAGTGTCAGTAAATATACAGGGTTATGGTACCGTGCACTATGATACAGCAACACACTATTAACACTCTCGCTAGACGGCTGAGCTCGCGCTATCTAACAAGATATACACTTTACTAACAATCTTTAACACATATACAATCCCAACTAAACTATTGGCCAGTACCTTGATGGACTACCTAAAACTATCTACATCCGTTTTGGTTAGCCACACTGCCCAAGCACCACATATAGCGAACTAGAGGGCGGAATTTACAACAGAACCCTTTTAGTCTTTCTACTCTATCAATAGTCTAGTGGGTTCCAAATTTACACGCCTTCCCACTTAGCCAAGATAGGTTGAGATCTAGCAAACGATAATGTACATCAGAGTCTGCTTAGTCTCCTGGTCCCTCCGACCTAGCGAACGAATTGTACACCCTAGAACGCTAGTCTAGACAAGACACCGGTGTCCGGCTAGGGCTATTTACACCAGAACCCCGCCTGACTCCAAACCAAATCAAACAGTCTTACTAAAGAGCGTTCGATTGAGCGGTGCGCCTTCGCTCCTTCCCTCCGACAGAGGGGGCAGATTCCATACACAGATTTAAACCCCTTATGGGCCTACCGCACAATCGGTATACCCCTAGTGGGTCCGCCGTCTAAAACAGCAGTCGTCTTACCTCCTCGTTCCTGAACCTGAGTTCACACTCATCGACGGGGACACCCCAGCACTTCTTACGTAGAGGCCGATGATCTCCTGGACAACAGACCAGTGGCGCCGAGACGAAGGGAGGTCCACGCAGAAGTTCAGGGGTGCAGCCGTAGAGAACGTGGGCAAAGATAGACCGTCTCACGCCTCTGCCTCTCAGCTACCGTTGAACGATGAGCTTCCCGGCCAATGCACCAAATGATACCGGAGAAACTGACGGAAGCCAAGCACAGAGAGATGGACACAGGTTTCTTCAGGAAGGAAGAGATTCTTTATTCGGTTCACCGATCGGGACTCAGAGGGACTAATGTCACCAAAATACAACAAGTTCTGAGCCCCGGACAATAGTGCAGGCTCCTTATATAGGCACATAACTCCTCCCATATTAAGCTCCACCCGCACATTCTCTTGACCAATCAATACAAATAAGAATTAACTTCCTGCTTGACCGCATGGCCTGTCCAGCACAATGGAGGAGGGGAATACTACATCCTGTATTCGTGCACATGCTCCGTACACTACTGATCGTATCTTGCCACGTGCAACTAACTGATCGATACGTCAGCATATGCACGTACACATGCCACGTGGTAATCTCGGCCTACTAAATTTATTTTTACCGAGATTCCACCACAGTGGTATGATCCCCACCTAGGATATCTTGGAGTGCAGAATAATAAAATGCCAGGTAAAAATAAAATAAATCAGAGTGTATTTAAGATGATTGGCACAAAAAAAGTGACCAAAAAAACTTAATGGAGCACCCTGCAGGAAGTATTCCCCCCGTTTTTAGTGTGTGCATTCTACTCTTGTTTTTTTTCTTTTGCAGATAACCACTAGTTCAACCACATTGGTATCAAGTGTCTTCCTTTCACAACCCCTAAGCACACCTATCACACTGACCCTTGAACATTCATCATGTCTAGGCCTACTGAAGCTTAAGGACGTGAAAAAAAATCTGTTTACCTGCACTGCTCCCCTCTTTAATATCACAGTGTCGGATGCGCCTTTTTCCTGATATTCCGTTTTGTGTATTTCCCATGTACATCCATCGTTTAGAACAATTTCCAATGATTTAATTATATTTTAGAATATGCCACAGTCCCTCCATAATATTGGCAACCAGCTGGCATTCTCTTTGTAAGAGATACATTAAAATATCTAGACAAATATTTCATTTCATATATTTTAGAGTTTTTATTAGATAAATACATACAGTATTTCACAAGAGTGAGTACATCCCTCACATTTTTTGTAAATATTTTATTATATCTTTTCATGTGTCCACACTGAAGAAATGACACTCTGCTACAATGTAAAGTAGTAAGTGTACAGCCTGTATAACAGTGTACATTTACTGTCCCGTCAAAATAACTCAACACACAGCCATTAATGCATAAACCGTTGGCAACAAAAGTGAGTACACCCCTAAGTGGAAATGTCCAAATTGGGCCCAGTTAGCCATTTTCCCTTCCCGGTGTCATGTGAGTGTTACAAGGTCTCAGGTGTGAATTGGGAGCAGGTGTGTTGAATTTGGTGTTATTATCACTCTCACACTCTCTCATACTGGTCACTGGAAGACTATATTTAAAAGAGGAAAAACTACCACAACAAGAGCACATTGTGTTAAATTAGAGGGACAAAGGTTTAAAAATAATATCAGGAAGTATTACTTTACTGAGAGGGTAGTGGATGCATGGAATAGCCTTTCAGCTGAAGTGGTAGAGGTTAACACAGTGAAGGAGTTTAAGCGTGCATGGGATAGGCATGAGGCTATCCTAGCATTAAGATAAGGCTAATGAAAGTATTTAGAAAATTGGGCAGACTAGATGGGCCGAATGGTTCTTATCTGCTGTCACATTCTATTTTTCTAACATGGCACCTCATGGCAAAAAATACTCTGAGGATCTAAAAAAAAGAATTGTTGCTCTACATAAAGAAGGCCTAGGCTATAAGAAGATTACCAAGACCCTGAAACTGAGCTGCAGCACAGTGGGCAAGACCATATAGCAGTTTCACAGGACAGGTTCCACTCAGAACAGGCCTTGCCATGGTTGACCAAAGAAGTTGTGTGCACGTGCTCAGCGTCATATCCAGAGGTTGTCTTTGGGAAATAGACATATGAGTGCTGCCAGCATTGCTGCAGATGTTGAAGGGGTGGGGGGCCAGTCTGTCAGTGCTCAGACTATACGCCACACACTGCATCAAATTTGTCTGCATGGCTGTCACCCCAGAAGGAAACCTCTTCTAAAGATGACGCACAAGAAAGCCCACAAACAGTTTGCTGAAAACAAGCAGACTAAGATAAACGTATCTGGTACAGATGGTGTCAAGCGTGCATGGCGGCAACCAGGTGAGGAGTACAAAGACAAGTGTGTCCTGCCTACAGTCAAGCATGGTGGTGGGAGTGTCATGGACTGGGCCTGCATGAGTGCTACCGGCACTGGGGAGCTACAGTTCATTGAGGGAACCATGAAAGCCAACATGTCCTATGACATACTGAAGGACAGTATGATCCCCTCCTTTCCGAGACTGGGCTGCAGGGCAGTATTCCAACATGATAACGACCCCAAACACACCTCCTAGACGACCACTGTCTTGCTAAAGAAGCTGAAGGTAAAGGTGGTGGACTGGCCAAGCATGTCTCAAGACCTGTGGGACATCCTCAAACAGAAGGTGGGGGAGTGCAAGGTCTCTAACATCCACCAGATCCGTGATGTCATCATGGAGGAGTGGAAGAGGACTCCAGTGGCAACCTGCGAAGCTCTGGTGAACACCATGCCCATGAGGATTAAGGCAGTGCTGGAAAATAATGGTGGCCACACAAAATATTGACACTTTGGGCCCAATTTGGACATTTCCACTTAAGGGTGTATTTACTTTTGTTGCCAATGGTTTAGACATTAATGGCTTTGTGTTGAGTTATTTTGAAGGGACTTTATTTACACTGTTTTTACAGGATGTACACTTACTTCTTTACATTGTAGCACGGCATTGGCATTTCTTCAGTGTTTTCACATGATAAGATATAATAAAATATTTACAAAAATGTGAGGGTTTTACTCACTTTTGTGAGATACTGTAAACTAAGACATTTTTAGAGTTGTTTTTTTTTTTTTTTTTTTTCAAATAACAGTGTTGAATTGATAACCCATGTAGAAAATTGGAGGCTGTATCTCAAACTGAGGAAATTATTCAATTCAGTTAAATTATCCAATGCTCTTGTTAGTTGTTTAGTGAGCAGCAACATATATTTCATTTTTGTGTTAACATGGTAGTCATGGTAATTTGGAATTCACAGTTAAGAATCCAGAATATATGCATACATAATAAAATCTTAGGTTTATGGAGTAGCTCAAATGTGAATCAATCAAGGATCACTATAGTGTCATCCCCACAGCACTGTAAACACTGCCTTTTCAAAGAAAAGACAGTGTTTACATTGCTGCCTAGTAACACCTCTAGTGTCAGTCACTCAGATTGTCACTAGAAGTGTTTCCTATCTCAGTGCTACAAAGTGTGCAGCAGTGGCACTCATTGTCTCCATGCGCTGCATGGAAGCACTGAATGTTTCTAGTAGAGATGCATCAATTCAATACATGTCTATGAGGAGATGCTGACTGGCGCAGAGTGGTATTTTGTCACGCATGCACAATAGCCTCCCAATGCTTTCCCATGGGTAAGTTCAGGTTACCACCTGGAATTTATCAGGCAAACCAGAAGAAATAAGAAAGAGTAGTGATGTCCCGAACGGTTCGCTGGCGAATAGTTCCTGGCGAACATAGCGTGTTCGCGTTCGCCACGGACGGCGAACATATGCGATGTTCGGTCCGCCCCTATTTTTTTTTTGTGGTCTTTCAGCCAAATTTACTAATACTAAGTAAAAATTACTTAGTATTAGTAAATTGTGCCCCTACTCGCAATACCGCGAGTAGGGGCATGTCTATTAAACAGTGAGCATTTTCCCACGCTGTGTAATTTGACTCATAACACTCTGATTGGTGGATTAAGTAACCAATCAGAGAGTTATGAGTCAAATTACACAGCGTGGGAAAATTCCACAGAACTTTCCCACGCTGTGTAAAATGACACAGAGCACTCTGATTGGGTGGCTTGAAATCCACCCAATCAGAGTGCTCTGTGTCATTTTACACAGCGTGGGAAAGTTCTTTGGGATTTTCCCACGCTGTGTAAAATGACACAGAGCACTCTGATTGGCTTAACCCCTTAAGGACCAAGCTTCTGGAATAAAATGGAATCATGACGTGTCAGACATGTCATGTGTCCTTAAGGGGTTAAACCAACCAATCAGAGTGTTCTAAGCCTAATTGCAGGGCGTGGCAAGGCTTTATAAGCCTTGACCCGCCCTGCGGAGCTCAGTACGCGGTGTGCCCTTGAAGGGTGAACAAGGATTAACTTTTTTTGCGCTCATTTTTTTTCAAAGTGCGACGATTATATTGGCTTTTATTTGGCCTTTTGGGGGGCTGAAGAAAGAAGATTTTAGAAAAAAGAAGACATCTAATAGTAAGTTTATTTTTATTTATTTACAGCTTTTTAGCTTTATTGACTCCCCCCTCATTATTTTTAGGGAGAGGGAGTTGCTATTGTCTGCACCTTGTGCACTATACAGTTCTACCTGGGATATGCAAGGGATATCTACAGACAATTATTCAGGGTAAGTTTTACAAAGTTAAGGAGAACGTGTATTGTAAAATTTAACTATAGCTAAAATAGACTCAAATGCATTGAATGCATGAAATATCATAGAGAAACATGATGTATTGATGTAAAATACTGAGATTTACTTACTATATTTCATTCCAGCACTGCTATATCCTCGGCTCTTCATGTAACACCCACCTACGTTCCGACCTCAGCTCCTTCTGCAGTATTTTCTTTGATTTTCCCTGTTTGGGAGGGCTTCCTCAAGCAGGACAAACCTTCTGATGCGGATTCAAACATAAAGGATACCGCACTCTCACAGTGAAAACCAGGTGCATCAAAGACCGGGTTGGCAAAACCCAATTTAGTAGAAATTAGTAGAAAGTTGGTCCAGGCACTCAAGGTTTCTTCGAAGAGGCAGATTTATTGAAAACTGAATTCGTAACGTTTCGGCCTTCACTGAGGCGTTAACAAAACTTTTTGTGACCGAAGGAGTAGCACAATAATTGCAGAGCTCATGTCATGTCTTGTGACCGTTTGACATGGCGGTCAAGCCCAGCCCCTCGGTGAAATTTGAATTGAATACTTTCTTTGTTTTTTAATCTAATTGCAAATACACGGCTCTATTATGGAATCATTTAAGAACTTAAACATAATAAATATTGTACAAGCTAGCAGAATAAACAGTATGTGGCTGTGTTTTTTTTTAATATTATTATTATTATTAGACCATCTGTGTATTGTGACTTAGAAGATTCACTCGCTACCTCGAAAAGAGGAACCTTTTGGAAGACTGAACTTTACACTCTACCTCTAAAGATGAACCTTTTTGAAGGCTAAACTTTACTCTCTACCTCTAAAGATTAACCTTTTGGAAGGCTGAACTTTATTAACCACAAGATTTTTTGGGGAACATTTTTCAGAAGAGAGTTTTTTTAGTACAAACAAATATGGTTGATTATGGTCATTCTGTTTAAGTCCAACTAATTTAGACATTAATCAACTGGTTCTCAAGGGAGACAACGATTATTTGTGTTGCTATAAACACAACAATAACATCATTAACTAAGGCTCAGATGTCAAAAAAAGAAACAACACCCCAATTAACATTTCTCAAGGGATGTAAACAAACCATTAAAGCCCAATATAATTGAATATCAGAAGATACACAATGCATATAATAAATAAGTTGCATGTAAACAAAATTGAATTATTTAATGTAATATAATATGTAAGACAACTATGTAGCTTTGATAGAAATTAAAAAATATCATATTATTAATATTTTGATAATTTTATAAAATGCATTGTCTGATGCAGTGCAAAAAATAGTTTTGTCCAAATTGATTCATGTAAAAAAAATTGTCTATGCGGCATCTTGTATTAAAGGAATTTGTTTCATCTTGGGAAAAACAATTCAAACAAACTAAAAGGGGCACATATTAGAGTACTGAAATGTAAAGGGTACAGGGGCCCTTTAGACCTCATTCGGGAGCATTGGGTAGGGGAGACTGAGATAGCACGGACCTCGATCATGACATACATGCTAGAGCTGAGGGACCGAATGGAGTCTTTGGCCCAGACAGTACGCAAGAGCCTCCAGGCAATCCAGAAGCATCAGTCGGTATGGTACTAAAACCGGTCCGGCATGATAAACTACAGGCGGCCTGGCAGGGACCCTACAAGGTGATAGGACAAGTTTGTGACACTACCTTTACTGTAGCAAGTGCGAAACCACAAAGGGAACAATTAATTCATGCTCTCCTGGGTGGTCGTGCAACTGAATGCACGTGGTTGACAGAATGGATGGCAACCATTTTGTCTCCCCAACGCAGGCAGCGGTACATGGTCATTGAGTGTCTGGAACTCTTTTTGGCTAGGCACTCACGCAAACATCGGTGGAGATGGTACCGCTGCCCAACACAGTTCCCGACCAACGTTCACCCATGGGAACATTCATTAATTGTTTCCTTTGTTCGCACTTAATGAGGTTCTGGGTGGTCCTTGTTCAGAAGCCAAACTAAGTAGGTTTTGAAAGGGAATTTGAAAACAAATAGTGCAAGTATAAGTGATGGGGTATTCCTTCACAGTCACATATCTTCCCACTCCCGGGTAGACAAACAAGACTCCAGACCTCCATTTGGTCTGGGTCTGTTTTAGTCTGGTGACCTTTCCTAAAAGGTTCAGTTGTCCAGAGGGCCTCCTGCCACAAGCTACCATTTGTAAATCTAGGGTCCTGCTGGGATGGAAAGCTGCTGCACTCTCTGGAATACAAACTGCCGCTGGGGAGTGGGACAGAATGTCCCCACTCCCAGTAACTTGCACTGCCGCTGGGGAGAGAGACTGGATGTCTCCCCTCCCTACCGCTGGGGAGTGAGACTGACTGTCTCCTCTCCCTGTAATAAACACTGCCACTGGGGAGGGGGACTAACTGTCTACACTCCCAATAACTCACACTGCCGCTGGGTAGAGAGACCGGTTGTCTCCTCTCCCTGTAATAAGTACTGCTGCTGGGGAGTATCTCACCTCCCTGGAACACACTCTGCCACTGGGGAGTGAGACTGACCGTCTCCACTTCCAATAACTCACACTGCCGCTGGGGAGTGAGGCCGACTGTCTCCACTCCGAATAACTCACACTCACGCTGGGGAGTAAAGATGATATGCTCCTCTCCCTCGAATACACACTGCTGCTGGGAAGTAAGACCAGCTGTCTCCACTCCCTGGAACATACTCTGCCACTGGGGAGTGTTACTGACTGTATCCACTCCCTGTAACTCTTACTGCTGCTGGGGATGGAGGACAATACTCTCCTTTCCCTGGGTTATCAAGTTTATGAGCTCCAGGCGGCGTTATCTGACGAAACAGGCTTACATAGTCCTGTACGAGCTCTCATTCCAGGTTAGCGAGAAAAGTCAGATCTGTCTGCATTTGTGCTATCCTCATAAGGCTCAAGCTGTCTTCCTCATCTCGGATGCACCAGAAGTGGGAAATGTCTGGGTCTCTGAACACCGTACCATGATCAAAAACCTCTTGCAAAAGACCAGGGCCATCATAGTCCTCTCCCTCGATACATTTGAGATTGGCCCCAGGTAGATATAGCATGCATGCCACTGCAAGGCCCAGTATGATTCATCCAACTACAATTCGGTCATGACAAGTGTCTCCAGTTCCATTACACATTCCTCTAATGGCTGGTCTCCCAGGAGCGGCATCCGCAGCTCTAGTTGTTCCCATTGGCACTGGTTGGTGGTAGGGAGATCTTCTGGAATAGTCGAATTTCGTTAAGATCCTCCTTCCAGTGATCAGTTTGAAGTGCCACCCTCCATTATGGTTCTCTTTCTGATGGGATAGAGTAATCAGTACTGCACAGAACCTCCTGTAACTGTCGCTTAAACTTTGCGTCGAAGTAAGATACTGCCCGACGGTACGTGCCTTCCATATCCCCACTTCCCGTAAATGGGTGTCCCCAAAGATGTGCTGGTTTCACCACTGACTTGGAAGCTATCCACCAGCTTGCCACCAATTGTAGTGGAACTCTCTGTACCCAGGCTGGGTACATCCGCCAAGGACCGCTTCCTAGCTCGAACCGGGGAAACTTGGAGCCTCTACATCCTGAAAGAGGATAGGGGACTAGTTCTATTCCCTCCCAGGGACTGGATGACACACAGTCCTGGTGTCACGATTCGGGAACCAAACACGCTAACAGGTCACAGAAGGAAAGGGTGCAATACCGGTCCTTAGAGTGGCCGGGTTAAGCACACTAAGAATAGTCAGGAGACAAGCCAAGTAAAGGGAACCAGAAAACAGGAGAACGAGAAACAAGCCGAGGTCAAAGGAATGGAGAAAACAGGAAAATCGGAACAACTAGCAAAATAATCGGTAACCAGAGAGACGCATGAGCAAACTGCAATACAGGTAACACAAGACCACAACAGGGCACTGAGAGACAGGAAAGGTGAGTATATAACTCCTGTGCTTAATTAACAATCACACGTGGGAGGTATTTACACCTCCCACTGTGATTATTGTGCTGTTGCTTTAACGCCGGGTCACGCGAGTGACCCCGGCGTTCGGATAAATGTGCCGGCTCCCAGCGTGCAGCATTATACATGCTGCCGCTGGGAGGAGAGGAGGAGGACGCGAGCGGCGCGTCAAGCAGAGAGGACGCCGCTCGCCGACAGGTAGGGGAAGAGGGGACCTGACATAACCCCCCCCTCGAGGACCGCCCAGAGGGCGGGAAGCCGAAGGCTTCAACGGAAACCGCGCATGAAAGGAGCAGATCAAAGAGGGCGCTTCCAAATCAGAGACAGAAACCCAAGACCGCTCCTCAGGGCCGTAACCCTTCCAATCAACCAGATACTGTAACCAACCTCGAGAGAAACTAGAATCAAGGAGAGCAGCCACCTCGTACACGTCACCAGAGACCGCGCGGAGGGCATCGGAACGCCTGAGAGACCCAGAGAACCGATTACAGAGCAAGGCCTTCAAAAGGCAGGTGTGAAAAGTGTTAGGTATACGCATGGAAGGAGGCAAGGCTGGGAGTAGGACATGGGATTAACCCTACGCAATACCTTATAGGGACCAAGGAACCTGGGCGCTAATTTCATCGAGGGAACCCTGAGGCGGAGATTCCTAGAGGACAACCAAACCCTATCACCCGGAGCATAAGAAGGAGCCGCACACCTACGACGATCAGCGAATCTCTTCTGAGTAACTGCAGCACGAGAGAGAGCAGCATGGACCTGATCCCACATCTTCCATAAGGAGGTGAGGTTCTCGACCAAAGCGGGCATTCCATTGTCGGAGAACACACCGGGAAGGACAGAGGGTTGGAACCCATAAGCCACCATAAAAGGACTTACGCCAGTAGATGAATGAGTCACAGTGTTCCTGACAAATTCAGCCCAGGGATGAGACCAGTTGTTCTGGTACGCATTTGTGAAGCAGCGTAAATACAACTCCACAGACTGATTTGCCTGTTCGGCAGCTCCATTAGATTGTGGATGATAGGAGGAAGTAAACGACAAGGAGACCCCCATCTCAGCAAAAAAGCCCCTCCAAAACCGAGAGACAAATTGAGGGCCCCTGTCGGATACGATATCCTGAGGTATACCATGCAAGCGGAACACGTCTTTGGCAAACATCTGAGCCAACTGAACCGCAGAAGGTAGCTTTTTAAGTGGAATAAAGTGCGCCATTTTGGAGAACCTATCAGTTACAGTCAAAATTACTGTCTGTCCATCAGATGAAGGAAGATCCACAATAAAATCCATGGATAAATGTGCCCATGGTTTCTTGGGTACAGATAGGGGCATAAGGAGTCCCAGGGGTTTAACATTAGGGGACTTACACTGTGTGCAGACACGACAAGCCTGCACATAATCTACCATGTCCTTTTTAAGTGAGGGCCACCAAAACTGTTGAAGGAGACCCTTGTACGTTTTGGTAACCCCTGGATGACCAGCAGTTTTGGCGGTGTGAAATAAAGCTAATAACTTTTTTCTGTCTTTTACTTTCACGTATAGTCTACCAACAGGTGTCTGAGAGCGTGCTTGGGATTGGTATGCCTTGATACTGTCAAGGAAAAGAGATGAAATAACCAAACGGGTAGCAGCTATTATCTGAGATGTAGGCACAATGGGTTCGGGAGCGGGGGTAATCGACTCCATAGGTTTGTACTGTCGGGAGATAGCATCAGTCTTGACATTACGGTATCCAGGCCTATATGTGATAATGTACTGAAAGCGTGAAAGAAATAAAGACCATCTAGCCTGCCGAGAGGACAACCTTTTAGCATCTGCTATATAGGAGAGATTCTTATGATCAGTTATAACCAAGATTTTGTGTCTAGCACCCTCTAATAAGTACCTCCATTCTCTAAAAGCCATCACAATAGCCAATAGTTCCCTGTTCCCCACGTCGTAATTCTTTTCCTAATCAGACAACCTTTTAGAAAAGTAAGAACAGGGATGGAGAGGTTCGGCATACGATTGTCTTTGTGACAACACTGCTCCTACACCTGATTCAAAAGCGTCTACTTCCATAACAAAGGGAAGGGAAGGATCTGGGTGGTGTAGCACAGGAGCAGTGGCAAATGCCTTTTTGAGAGTCTCGAAGGCCTCAAGGGCTTGAGGAGTCCAAACCCTGGGGTGCAAACCTTTTTTAGACAGTTTCGTGATAGGAGAAATAATAGATGAAAAGTTTTTAATAAACCTTCGATAATAATTGGCAAACCCTATGAAGCGCTGTATTACCTTAAGTCCTTGGGGAAGAGACCAAGACAGTATGGCTTCCAATTTAGAAGGATCCATGCTGAATCCTTGTTCAGAAATGACATACCCTAGGAATTGTACAGAATTCTGGTCGAACAAACATTTTTCTAATTTGCAATAAAGACCGTTCTGCAACAATCTCTTAAGCACCATCCTCACATGGTTATGGTGTGACTTCAAATCAGGAGAATATACAAGTATGTCATCAAGGTATACCACAGCACAGATATGCAGTATATCCCTAAGGACATCATTTATGAGGTCCTGAAACACAGCAGGAGCATTACACAGTCCAAAAGGCATGACTAGATACTCATAATGCCCACTACGTGTATTGAACGCTGTTTTCCACTCATCATTCTCCTTAATACGAACAAGGTTATAAGCCCCCCTGAGGTCTAGTTTGGTAAAATATCTGGAACCTTTAACACGATTAAACAACTCAGTGATGAGAGGGATAGGATAGGCGTTTTTTATCGTTATATTGTTCAGACCCCTGTAGTCGATACATGGCCTCAAATCACCCTCTTTCTTGGCAACAAAAAAGAAACCAGCACCAGCAGGAGAGGAGGACCTTCTGATAAAACCTTTACTTAAGGATTCCCGTATGTACTCCTCCATGACCTGATTTTCTTTCTCAGAAAGAGGGTAGACCTTACCCCTAGGAGGCATAGTTCCCGGTAACAGGTTTATGGCACAGTCATAGTCACGGTGTGGAGGTAGCTTATCTGCCTCCCTTTTTCAAAAACCAATGCAAGGTCTGCATACACAGAAGGGACAGAAACAGAAAGTGGTTTAGCCGTGGGCACATTGAGTATACAAACAGGACGTACATGGGCCATACAGTCTCGTTGACAAGATTCCCCCCAGGAGAGTATCTCTAAACAACCCCAATCAAGTACTGGGTTGTGTTTAACTAACCAGGGAAAACCCAGAACGATGGAAGCAGAAGGGAGTCAATTATTTGGAAGGTTAACCTTTCCTTGTGCAAAGCACCCACAGACATAACCATTTCTTGGGTTTCATGGGTCACCAGAGGTTTCTCAAGTGGTCTACCATCTATGGCCTCAACGGCCAAGGGTGTGGCCTTTTGGATCAAAGTCAAGGCTGCGGTTTTAGCAAAGTTCTCATCCATAAGGTTGTCTGCCGCACCTGAATCGATCAAGGCTTTGGAAGTTATAGTGGTTTTATTGACCAAAAGAGAAACCGTAATAAATGGTCTAGAGATGGACACATGAGGGGACAAAGTCATAACACTCGAGGCCGACCCCTCTCTAGGCCTTAGGTGCTGAAGTTTTCCTGCAATTTAGGGCAGGTCCTACAGAGGTGTCCCCTCTTTCCACAATAAAGGCATAGCCCCTCCCTTCTACGATAGGCTCTTTCAGCCTCAGTTAACCCCGTAGCACCCAATTGCATGGGTTCGGGGGATGCCGCTCGCCGACAGGTAGGGGAAGAGGGGACCGCGGGCGGAGCCCTGACACCTGGGAGCTTTGGGACTGTGGCATTGGTTACAAGCAGTAGACACAGCAAATGGAATTCCAAATTCTGAATCAGCCGAACTGGCTTTCTTAAAGGGACTCTCCAGTGCCAGGAAAACAAACCCGTTTTCCTGACACTAGAGAATCCTACAGTGCCGCCCCTCCCTCTTGCCCAAGAGTGTGGCCTCTTGCCCTTCATCCCATGTTTGCTGAAGGGGTTAAATCCCCTTCAGACACTTACCTAAATCCAGTGTTGATGTCTCTCGGCACAGGGTCAGGCTCTGCCCACGCTCCTCCCCCACTTACGTCCTCCAGCGGGGGAGACCTAATGCGCATGCGTGGCATTGGCCATGCCTGTGCATTAGACCTCCCAATAGGAAAGCATTATTAAATGCGTTCCTATGGGGATTCCGGTGATTCCGAGGGGGGCGTCCAGCATCGTTTTTGCAACCAAAAAGTTGTTTAAGAACTCGGAAGTGCCTCTAGTGGCTGTCTGATAGTCACTAGAGGAGGACTTAACACTGCAAGCTAATTATTGTAGTTTAATAAAACTGCCTTAATTACACTTGCAGGGTTATGAGTGATGAGATTTGGCACCCAGACCACTCCAATGGGCAAAAGTGGTCTGGGTGCCTGGAGTGTCCCTTTAATGCGCTATTCGATCTATTGGTTATACAAGTATATTTCAGTTCGAAATTAAAAAAATTAATCCAAACATCCACTCCACATTTGAATAAATTGCAGTTTGGACCAAAATTAAATCCCCAAGTCTCGCTCACATGTACATGGGAATGCAGCAGAAGAGGTGAACATTTAATAAAAAAGTGGGGCCATATTTTTATACAGAAAAATAGTGGTAGTTCAAGATTTCTACTTCTATTCAAGTTTTGTTCCCACTGTAAGGGGGGGAAGAGAAGGATCAAGTTACAGAACTGAAGTTTGGAACTGGGAAATCAAACTTGAAGAAAAAAAGAATCTAGACCATGTCATAACGACTAAGGATTTTTGCTCAGAAAAATGAATTGTGTGTTTGTAAGAAAAATTAAGTTTTCAAACCAGAAAGACTGTACAAGATTATTTTTTGCAACTGAGAAAAAAGCACAAGATACAACTAAAGTTGAGCGGACACATGGATTTTCAGGTCCGGCGGGTTCGGCCGAACTTTGAAAAACTTGAACTTGACCCCGAACCTGAACCCCATTGAAGTCAATAGGGACCCGAACTTTTGGCCACAAAAATGGCTCTAAAAAAATTCCTGGAAAGGGCTAGAGGGCTGGAAAAGGAAGTAAAATGGGGGTAAAAGTAGGACAAGTGCCCTGCAAACAAATGTGGATAGGGAAATCACTTAAAAATAACATAAAATAAGCAGCCGCTTAGTAGATAACTCCCTAATTCACACGGTATTAGGGAGCTTTCTACCAAAAGGCTGAAAGACCTAAATTGGTCACCTAAATTGGTATTTCAGCAACATTTACTAATACTAAGTAGAGAGTACTTAGTATTAGTAAATTCAGCCCCTACTCGCTATACCGCGAGTAGGGGCACGTCTAGTAAACAGTGAGCAGCCAGTGGCTGCTCACTGTAAAAAAAAAAATCTATTGCCCCCAACCCCTCTGCGATGGGTGGGGGCTCTAAATAAGAATGTGGAGGGGGGGACCTACTGTTCTCCCCCCTGGCCCCCACCCCTGCGCAGTGGGTGGGGGCCATAAATAAGAATTTGGGGGGGGGGCCTACTGTCCTCCCCCCAGCCCCCATCCCTGCGCGGCGGGTAGAGGCCCTGCACGGTGGGTGGGGGCCATAAATAAGAATTTGGGGGGGGACCTACTGTCCTCCCCCCAGCCCCCATCCCTGCGCGGCGGGTAGGGGCCCTAAATAACAATAAGGGGCGGGACCTACTGTCTTCCCCTCACCGGCCCCCACCCCTGAGCGGTGGGTGGGGGCCATAAATAAAAATTGGGGGGGGGGACCTGATGACCTCCCCCCGGCTCCCACCCCTGCACAGCGGGAACTAATAAACAATAAGGGGGGGGACCTACTGTCCTCCCCCCCGGACCCCACCCCTGAATGGTGGGTGGGGGCCCTAAATAACAATAAGGTGGGACACCTACTACCTACTGTCCTCCCCTCCTGGCCCCCACTCCTGAGCGGTGGGTGGGGGCCATAAATACAAATTCCCCCCCAGGTGACCAGGGGTCCCCAAACCCCTAGTCACCCCCCTCCCCTCAACAAAAATTACCCCTACCTATCCCCCCTCATCCTAAAAATGTGGGGGGACCCTTGTCTAAATACCTGGGGGAAAAAAATAGACTTACCATTTGATGTCTTCTTCTAAAATTTTCTTTTTTCAGCCCCAAAAAAGGCCAAATAAAAATCCAGAATAACTGACGCAAAAAAAACACGAGTGCAAAAAAAAAAAATCTTCTTCACCCATGGAGGGCTACGCGCAGACTAAGCTATGCAGGGCGGGGAGATGGCTTATAAAGCCTTGCCCCACCCTGCAATTAGGCTCAATCTGATTGGTGGGTTTAAGCCATCCAATCAGAGTGCTCTGACAGGTAAATAAAGAGACTGACAAGTAAGTCTCTACATTTACCTGTCACAGCACTCTGATTGGTTGGCTTGAATTCCACCAATGAGAGTGCTCTGTATCATTTTACACAGCGTGTGAAAGTTCAGAGGTAGTTCACAGGCAAACAGGAGCAGAGTTAGCAGCTGCAGACTTGAATACAAGTAAGATTTTACTATATTTAGCAAGGTGGGGCCAGGGGGCTAGATGGTGGTTTAAACACTGTAGGGTCAGAAATATATGTTTGTGCTCCTTTAATTTCCAATGCTACTACAAAAATTAAAAAAGACCCAATTCGCAAAAAGAGCCAGGAAAAATAATATGCATAAATTATCTGTTCATTAATTTCTATATGTTAAGTTTAATTCAACTAAATAAAAATGATATAGATCATTTCCCATCATGCAGTGTGATAATTTTCTTGAAGGCGTGCAGCCTACCGCAGCACTCAGTGTATCTAACGTAACAATATGTTTCCAATTATGCAGTGTAGTAATTGTCTTGACAGCAAACAAGGAATTGTCAGGTGCTCAGTGCCACAGCATTCAATGTATCAAACTTAACAACCTGTTAGTTTATTTAACATATTCTGTTGTGATTTGAAGTGGAAGGCATTTACAATGCATTCTATGAAGTTTTATAAAGTAACTAGGAATACAAACACAGAACTTTTAATTGGACATGGTGAGTAGCCAAGTATCGGAAGCATTGTTCATAGTTGCAGGATTTAGTTAATCACTGGGCTTGCTTGTAATTGCGAATTGGATTGTTCAGTTTTATAGTCCTTGCCTTGTTCAGTAAATAATGAATTTGCGCATAGTCAAGTAGCATTTACAAGGACTTATGACAAGTGCATCATGCATTAATAATATGTTAAAGGGGCACTTCAAACACCATAACCACTACCGCATGTTATAGTGCTTGTGATGCTGTTGTCCCTGCAAAGAGATAATTTAAATCCATTGGGATTTCTTGAGTTTGATCTAAATAAGCGTGCAGACATATCCCTATTATGTATTTGGAAAGTGTTACATTCCAATAAAGCACAGATCTACTGGACGTCATGTGAAGTGCAAAAATTATTTTATTGATAACAAAATAAAACAAATAGATAAAATCGATATAAAGTCCATTTCTGGTGTTCCAAGACATGTTTCGCCTCTCTCATAGGCTTCCTCAATAGCAGCCATATGGTTTGCTGATTTTAGGTTATTTTAAGCAGCCTTATAACATTTACAATTTAAAATTGTATTTTTATGTGTGCTCTGTTCCTTTGTAATTGTATACATTTTGGTCTCTACGGCAGCAGCATTGCTGAGAAATGCATGTTTTGGGTGCAGGGCCGGACTGGCCCACCGGGATACCGGGAAATTTCCCGGTGGGCCATCGGCACCTGGGGCCGGGCAGACAGCTGGGTCTGCTGCCCGCTGGCTGAGAGAGGTCAGCTGGCGGCCGCAGGGGGAGCGGGCTCTTCTGTCTCTGCTCCCCCGCCCTCGCGCGCAGCTTAATGAGACCGGGGACGGAATATGACATCATATTCCGGCGCCGGTCTCTTTCTAGCGCGCGAGGGCAGGGGAGCAGAGACAGAAAGCCTGCTCCCCCTGCGGCCGCCAGCTGGTCTCCCCTCGACTGGCCCTGCCTCTATGGCTGAGATCATCAAGCATGATGATCTGAGCCAATCCAATGCTCTGCCATAGGATTGGCTGCAAAGGCCCTGATAGTAGGTGCTGCACACTGTGCAATCACGCTGTGCAGCACTGACACAGGAAGCACCTCTAGTGACTGTCTGAGTGACTGTCACTAGAGGTGTCACTAGGAAGCAATGTAAACACTGCATGTGAGTATGCTTAATGTATAATTAAATTAAAAGGACCAATATATTAGAAAAAGCAATATATATATATATATATCACTCAACCATCTGGGGTGGCAAGACATAGCCTTACATATTACATATGGCAATATATGGCGCAATGACTTATGGGGCTGGCATACATTTTTTCCAGGGCTGCTTTGTATCCCCAGTCCGGCCCTGTCTGGGTGTAATGTTTACATTGCTTCCTAGTGACAGACACTCAGACGCTCACTAGAGGTGCTTCCTGTGTCAGTGCGGATTGGCTGAGATCATCAAGCTTGATAATCTCAGCCATAGAGGCAGGGCCAGTCGAGGGGAGACCAGCACGACATGGGGGAAAAAAGGTGAGTAAAAACACACATACACACACACCATGACAGACACACACCATGACACAGACAGATCGTGACACACACACACCATGACACAGACAGAAACATACACACACCGTGACACAGACAGAAACACAGACACACAATGACAGACAGACACACCATGACACAGGCAGACACACACACATACCATGACAGACACAAACCTTAAAAAAGACACACACCCCATAACACAGACAGACCGTGACACAAACACACACACACTGTGACACAGACACACATTACATGACACAGACACACACACCATGACACACAGACACACACACCACGACACAGAGAGACTGTGACACAGACACACACACCATGACACCGACATACACACATTACATGAAACAGACAGACACACACACCATGACAAACATACACACACCATGACACAGACAGACACACACAATGACACAGACACACATTGCATGACACATACAGACACACACACACAACATGACAGAGACACACACACACCATGACACAGACACACACACACACACCATGACACAGACAGACACACACACCATGACACAGAGACACACACACCATGACACAGACACACACACACACCATGACACAGAGACACGCACACCATGACACAGAGACACGCACACCATGACACAGACACACGCACACCATGACAGACAGAGACGCACACACCATGACAGACAGAGACACACACACCATGACACAGACACACACACCATGACAGACAGAGACCCACACACAATGAGACAAACAGACACACACACACCATGACAGACAGAGACACACACACAATGAAACAGACAGACACACACACACCATAACACAGACACACACACACTCACACTAACACACATCATTTCTACCTGTGTGCTGGCGGACGCATGGGGAGCTCAGTCTCATGGTGGACGCATGGGGGAGCTGGCTCTTCTGGCGGTCGCTGGCTGGGGGAGCCCTTCTGGCGGCCACAGGGAGAGCTGGCTGTTCTGTCTCTGCTCCCCCGCCCAAGCCCGCTGCTTAATGAGACTGGGGCCGGAATATGATGTAATATTCCGGCCCTGGTCTCTTTCCAGCGCGCTGGGGCGGGGGAGCAGAGACAGAACAGCCAGCTCCCCCTGCGGCCGCCAGAAGGGCTCCCCCAGCCAGCGGCCGCCAGAAGGGCTCCCTCTGCGGCCGCAGGTGAGCCAGCTGCCTGCCCGGCCCCAGGTGCCGACGGCCCACCGGGAAATTTCCCGGGATCCCGGTGGGCCAGGCCGGCCCTGTCAGTGTAGGATAACAGTAAATAGCATTGTAATGTCTTACTGCCTGGGCTGCCTGTAAGTGCCTCAGTATGGGATAACAGTAAATAGTATTGTAATGTCTTACTGCATGTGCTGCCTGTCAGTGCCTAGATGTGGGATAACTGTAAATAACATAAATAAATTACTGCATAACACATCCATAACTTTATTTATTAAATCTCTTCTTTCTGTAACCAAATTGTTAGAAAGAACTAATCATAAATTAACATATATACATATATAACTCAACACATAGTGTTATACAGTGACCCAACCGTCCTAGCCAATAAACATACAGTGGTTCCTAATCACCACTTCCTCTCACCTCCCCCCTCGTCATAAGTCATATCCTTCCAATGCCCGCCATCAGCCGACCTTATCCACGCTCGATGGGCACGACACCTCAGGCAACCTAATGTTAACCCTTTGAAGCAGGGGAGGTTGAGACCTGCAAATATAATGAAACTTACTCCATCCTTAAACATAACCCCTCAAACTTAATTGGCAAGGACATACCCCCGGCTCGTTGTGACTAGCTAATCCTACAAGGGGTGGGCGGGCGAGAAGCTGTTTGCTGGCCCGAATCCCAAGTGGCACTGAGGTAAGACCTCCCCCACACTAACTCACATGGACCTAACCCCACCCCCACACACATCCCAAGACACTCCCACGCATCTATCCCCACACTCCTACATGTGCCCTTGTCCGCTTAGCTGCGCTATCTCCCCAGGGCCTTGCTGCATGGGCTGCCTGTCAGTGCCTCAGTGTGGGATAACTGTAAAAAGCATTGTAATGTCTTACTGACTCGGCTGCCTGTAAGTGCCTCGGTGTGGGATAACTGTAAATAACATTTTAATGTCTTACTGACTCGGCTGCCTGTCAGTGCCTCGGTGTGGGATAACTGTAAATAGCATTGTAATGTCTTACTGCTTGTGCTGCCTGTCAGTGCCTAGGTGTGGGATAACAGTAAATAGCATTGTGGGGCATGGCCTGGCACCGCTACAGCTTAGACGCCATTTCTAACGGCTCCGTAACTAAATTCCTACAAACACCGAAAACGGTGAAAATAACTTCGAGCCGCCAACTACAAACGCACATAACGGGAAGGGGAACCCCTGCTGAATCGACTCATGCCATTCCGGTTCGGATCGACCTCAGCACCATCCCGCAAGACCCGGCAGAAGCTCCGGTCTGAAAGCCTGAAGGCCGCAACTTACCACGCCGAGCTCCTCACGGACTGGAGTGAGTACCTACACCCCTATCAAAACGACCCTGACATACTAAACATGGGTCAAAAAACGCAGAAACAGACAGGGGCGCCCATATCAGAGGCGAGAGACATAGGGACACTCCTCAAATGCTCCAGGCCCAAAACAGCCGAACCCTCAACTCCCCCAGCTGTCTCAGACGCAATAGAGTCCCAGGAGACTGAAGAGGGGAGCGGGAACAGCAGCAAGTACCCAGACGCAGCGACAGCCGCCAACTGAGTCCCCCAGCTCTGCACACGCCACTAAAAAGGACATTGCAGACCTTTATGATAGAATCAAGCTGTTGTTTGACGCTGACATTGCCCTAGTCAAAACAGAAGTGCAAGCGGTCACTGACCGTGTACAAGCCACGGAGGAAGACGTGATTGATATAAAGCAGGGTCTGGCAGCCTTAGGGGACACTGTGCAACAAATGAAAACTCTGCACTCCTCTCTGACACACAGAGTGGACACCCTGGATGACAGGAGTAGGCACAAGCACATAAAAATCTGCGGAGTCTCCGACGCAGTGACCGCGGAGGAACTGCCGCACTTCCTTAGGGGGCTGATGGCCACAACCCTACCCGCCAAACAAGTGAAACAAATCCCACAACGCGCCCCAATGAGCTTGCCCAGGGATATTATCCTCAAATGCCAAACCCTCACGGATAAACAAAAGCTCATGAAGGCTTTCCAAGACAGGGCCCCTATGGACTTTGAATCACACCAGCTTACATTCTACCAAGACGTCACTAGGGCAACCCTTCTCTGGAGAGAGACCATGCAACCCATCACAGCTAAGTTGCGGGAAGCAGGCGTGGCCTACCGCTGGCCCGCGTCCCGAACCCTAACGGTCCTCAAGGACGGAAAGATGCACACAGCGGCTTCCCCAACAGATGCCCCCACTTTTCTCGCAGCCGAGGACCTCAGGAGAGACACTTGAAACCCGCTGAGACCAGCAACACACCATCAATGGGACATACCCAATGTGACACCCTTTGTTCCAGCTCGGAACCGTAACCCATCTCAGACTCAGGACTCAGTGACTTAATCTCGGCACGGGTGGCACTACTTCAGTGCACTTCTCCAATGTTGGCGGCAAAGAAACACCTACCAACGAGCCACACATTAGTGGCACCCTACAAAACGAACTGTAGCATACAATTATACCATGTTCTTCTTTCTTTTCTAGTTTATCTAGTTTTGGTTTCATTCTATGTTTTATGGCACATACTGCCAGTTATTACACAAACGCTGAAACACAAACAGACGAACCCTTTAATTCTCCTCTCACTCTCCCCCACCCCCTCGTCACCCCATAGGTTAGGGGAATACAAGAACAACAGAGACATCTGACATTGCCCCTTACTGCCTACCTACCCAAGAGGCACACACCTACATACACACCCCATACCACTGACTTATCCACCTCTAAACCCATACTAGGTGGTCAGAAGGTACGACCCACGACGACCAGCCGACCTCTGGCACGGCACCAACAGGAACCCACTCACCATACCCCGTTCGCCACGGAGGCCCATGACACACACCCCACACGACAGGACGTTATAATGTACCTCTGCCTGGAATCAATAGCCTAGCCTGGCTACTTCTTGTTTGGTAGTAACGTCGGCGCTAAATCACTAAAATGTCACTCATCAGTTTACTACACCAGTTTCTGGCATCATGCTTTAAGTTTGTCTTTAATGTGTGAATAATGTTCCTTTTACTATTGAATAACTTATAAAAAGAAAAATGAGGCACTAACAACCCGGAGATGTAATTAATATTATTATCGATGTACTAATCCCTTAATGTGGAACACCCTTGCATTTCCCTTTCTTTATTCTGTACCCTTCATATATGCCTTAACAAAATAAAGAATTAAAAAAACAAACAAAACAAAAAAAACAGTAAATAGCATTTTAATGTCTTACTGCCTGGGCTGCCTGTCAGTGCCTCGGTGTGGGATAACTGTAAATAGCATTGTAATGTCTTACTGCCTGTGCTGCCTGTCAGTGCCTCGGTGTGGGATAACAGTAAATAGCATTGTAATGTCTTACTGCCTGGGCTGCCTGTCAGTGCCTCGGTGTGGGATAACTGTAAATAGCATTGTAATGTCTTACTGACTCGGCTGCCTGTCAGTGCCTCGGTGTGGGATAACAGTAAATAGCATTGTAATGTCTTACTGCCTGTGCTGCCTGTCAGTGCCTCGGTGTGGGATAACTGTAAATAGCATTGTAATGTCTTACTGACTCGGCTGCCTGTCAGTGCCTCGGTGTGGGATAACAGTAAATAGCATTGTAATGTCTTACTGCCTGGGCTGCCTGTCAGTGCCTCGGTGTGGGATAACAGTAAATAGCATTGTAATGTCTTACTGCCTGGGCTGCCTGTCAGTGCCTCGGTGTGGGATAACTGTAAATAGCATTGTAATGTCTTACTGACTCGGCTGCCTGTCAGTGCTTCGGTGTGGGATAACTGTAAATAGCATTGTAATGTCTTACTGCCTGGGCTGCCGGTCAGTGCCTCGGTGTGGGATAACTGTAAATAGCATTGTAATGTCTTACTGCCTGGGCTGCCTGTCAGTGCCTCAGTGTGGGATAACAGTAAATAGCATTGTAATGTCTTACTGCCTGGGCTGCCTGTCAGTGCCTCGGTGTGGGATAACTGTAAATAGCATTGTAATATCTTACTGCCTGTGCTGCCTGTAAGTGCCTCGGTGTGGGATAACTGTAAATAGCATTGTAATGTCTTACTGACTCGGCTGCCTGTAAGTGCCTCGGTGTGGGAAACTGTAAATAGCATTGTAATGTCTTACTGCCTGGGCTGCCTGTCAGTGCCTCGGTGTGGGATAACAGTAAATAGCATTGTAATGTCTTACTGACTCGGCTGCCTGTCAGTGCCTCGGTGTGGGATAACTGTAAATAGCATTGTAATGTCTTACTGCCTGGGCTGCCTGTCAGTGCCTCGGTGTGGGATAACAGTAAATAGCATTGTAATGTCTTACTGACTCGGCTGCCTGTCAGTGCCTCGGTGTGGGATAACAGTAAATAGCATTGTAATGTCTTACTGACTGGGCTGCCTGTCAGTGCCTCGGTGTGGGATAACAGTAAATATCATTGTAATGTCTTACTGACTCGGCTGCCTGTCAGTGCCTCGGTGTGGGATAACAGTAAATAGCATTGTAAAGTCTTACTGACTCGGCTGCCTGTTAGTGCCTCGGTGTGGCATAACTGTAAATAGCATTGTAATGTCTTACTCCCTGGGCTGCCTGTCAGTGCCTCGGTGTGGGATAACAGTAAATATCATTGTAATGTCTTACTGACTCGGCTGCCTGTCAGTGCCTCGGTGTGGGATAACAGTAAATAGCATTGTAATGTCTTACTGCCTCGGCTGCCTGTCAGTGCCTCGGTGTGGGATAACTGTAAATATCATTGTAATGTCTTACTGACTCGGCTGCCTGTCAGTGCCTCGGTGTGGGATAACAGTAAATAGCATTGTAATGTCTTACTGCCTGGGCTGCCTGTCAGTGCCTCGGTGTGGGATAACTGTAAATAGCATTGTAATGTCTTACTGCCTGGGCTGCCTGTCAGTGCCTCGGTGTGGGATAACTGTAAATAGCATTGTAATGTCTTACTGCCTGGGCTGCCTGTCAGTGCCTCAGTGTGGGATAACAGTAAATAGCATTGTAATGTCTTACTGCCTGGGCTGCCTGTCAGTGCCTCGGTGTGGGATAACTGTAAATAGCATTGTAATGTCTTACTGCCTGTGCTGCCTGTAAGTGCCTCGGTGTGGGATAACTGTAAATAGCATTGTAATGTCTTACTGCCTGGGCTGCCTGTCAGTGCCTCGGTGTGGGATAACAGTAAATAGCATTGTAATGTCTTACTGCCTGTGCTGCCTGTCAGTGCCTCGGTGTGGGATAACAGTAAATAGCATTGTAATGTCTTACTGACTCGGCTGCCTGTCAGTGCCTCGGTGTGGGATAACTGTAAATAGCATTGTAATGTCTTACTGACTCGGCTGCCTGTAAGTGCCTCGGTGTGGGATAACAGTAAATAGCATTGTAATGTCTTACTGCCTGGGCTGCCTGTCAGTGCCTCGGTGTGGGATAACTGTAAATAGCATTGTAATGTCTTACTGACTCGGCTGCCTGTAAGTGCCTCGGTGTGGGATAACAGTAAATAGCATTGTAATGTCTTACTGCCTGGGCTGCCTGTAAGTGCCTCGGTGTGGGATAACTGTAAATAGCATTGTAATGTCTTACTGACTCGGCTGCCTGTAAGTGCCTCGGTGTGGGATAACAGTAAATAGCATTGTAATGTCTTACTGCCTGGGCTGCCTGTAAGTGCCTCGGTGTGGGATAACTGTAAATAGCATTGTAATGTCTTACTGCCTGGGCTGCCTGTCAGTGCCTCGGTGTGGGATAACTGTAAATAGCATTGTAATGTCTTACTGACTCGGCTGCCTGTAAGTGCCTCGGTGTGGGATAACAGTAAATAGCATTGTAATGTCTTACTGCCTGGGCTGCCTGTCAGTGCCTCGGTGTGGGATAACAGTAAATAGCATTGTAATGTCTTACTGACTCGGCTGCCTGTCAGTGCCTCGGTGTGGGATAACTGTAAATAGCATTGTAATGTCTTACTGACTCGGCTGCCTGTAAGTGCCTCGGTGTGGGATAACAGTAAATAGCATTGTAATGTCTTACTGACTCGGCTGCCTGTCAGTGCCTCAGTGTGGGATAACTGTAAATAGCATTGTAATGTCTTACTGCCTGTGCTGCCTGTCAGTGCCTCGGTGTGGGATAACTGTAAATAGCATTGTAATGTCTTACTGCCTGGGCTGCCTGTCAGTGCCTCGGTGTGGGATAACAGTAAATAGCATTGTAATGTCTTACTGCCTGTGCTGCCTGTCAGTGCCTCGGTGTGGGATAACTGTAAATAGCATTGTAATGTCTTACTGCCTGTGCTGCCTGTAAGTGCCTCGGTGTGGGATAACTGTAAATAGCATTGTAATGTCTTACTGCCTGGGCTGCCTGTCAGTGCCTTGGTGTGGGATAACTGTAAATATCATTGTAATGTCTTACTGCCTGTGCTGCCTGTCAGTGCCTCGGTGTGGGATAACAGTAAATAGCATTGTAATGTCTTACTGACTCGGCTGCCTGTCAGTGCCTCGGTGTGGGATAACTGTAAATAGCATTGTAATGTCTTACTGACTCGGCTGCCTGTAAGTGCCTCGGTGTGGGATAACAGTAAATAGCATTGTAATGTCTTACTGACTCGGCTGCCTGTCAGTGCCTCGGTGTGGGATAACTGTAAATAGCATTGTAATGTCTTACTACCTGTGCTGCCTGTCAGTGCCTCGGTGTGGGATAACTGTAAATAGCATTGTAATGTCTTACTGACTCGGCTGCCTGTAAGTGCCTCGGTGTGGGATAACAGTA
This sequence comes from Pelobates fuscus, assembly GCF_036172605.1. Classification (NCBI taxonomy): domain Eukaryota; kingdom Metazoa; phylum Chordata; class Amphibia; order Anura; family Pelobatidae; genus Pelobates; species Pelobates fuscus. The sequence continues at coordinate 483,134,872 of NC_086317.1, forward strand.
AATAGCATTGTAATGTCTTACTGCCTGTGCTGCCTGTCAGTGCCTCGGTGTGGGATAACTGTAAATAGCATTGTAATGTCTTACTGCCTGGGCTGCCTGTCAGTGCCTCGGTGTGGGATAACAGTAAATAGCATTGTAATGTCTTACTGCCTGTGCTGCCTGTCAGTGACTCGGTGTGTGATAACTGTAAATAGCATTGTAATGTCTTACTGCCTGTGCTGCCTGTAAGTGCCTCGGTGTGGGATAACTGTAAATAGCATTGTAATGTCTTACTGCCTGGGCTGCCTGTCAGTGCCTCGTGTGGGATAACTGTAAATATCATTGGAATGTCTTACTGCCTGTGCTGCCTGTCAGTGCCTCGGTGTGGGATAACAGTAAATAGCATTGTAATGTCTTACTGCCTGAGCTGCCTGTCAGTGCCTCGGTGTGGGATAACAGTAAATAGCATTGTAATGTCTTACTGCCTGGGCTGCCTGTCAGTGCCTCGGTGTGGGATAACTGTAAATAGCATTGTAATGTCTTACTGACTCGGCTGCCTGTCAGTGCCTCGGTGTGGGATAACTGTAAATAGCATTGTAATGTCTTACTGCCTGGGCTGCCAGTCAGTGCCTCGGTGTGGGATAACTGTAAATAGCATTGTAATGTCTTACTGCCTGGGCTGCCTGTCAGTGCCTCAGTGTGGGATAACAGTAAATAGCATTGTAATGTCTTACTGCCTGGGCTGCCTGTCAGTGCCTCGGTGTGGGATAACTGTAAATAGCATTGTAATGTCTTACTGCCTGTGCTGCCTGTAAGTGCCTCGGTGTGGGATAACTGTAAATAGCATTGTAATGTCTTACTGACTCGGCTGCCTGTAAGTGCCTCGGTGTGGGATAACTGTAAATAGCATTGTAATGTCTTACTGCCTGGGCTGCCTGTCAGTGCCTCGGTGTGGGATAACAGTAAATAGCATTGTAATGTCTTACTGACTCGGCTGCCTGTCAGTGCCTCGGTGTGGGATAACTGTAAATAGCATTGTAATGTCTTACTGCCTGGGCTGCCTGTCAGTGCCTCGGTGTGGGATAACAGTAAATAGCATTGTAATGTCTTACTGACTCGGCTGCCTGTCAGTGCCTCGGTGTGGGATAACAGTAAAGAGCATTGTAATGTCTTACTGACTGGGCTGCCTGTCAGTGCCTCGGTGTGGGATAACAGTAAATAGCATTGTAATGTCTTACTGACTCGGCTGCCTGTCAGTGCCTCGGTGTGGGATAACAGTAAATAGCATTGTAAAGTCTTACTGACTCGGCTGCCTGTCATTGCCTCGGTGTGGCATAACTGTAAATAGCATTGTAATGTCTTACTCCCTGGGCTGCCTGTCAGTGCCTCGGTGTGGGATAACTGTAAATATCATTGTAATGTCTTACTGACTCGGCTGCCTGTCAGTGCCTCGGTGTGGGATAACAGTAAATATCATTGTAATGTCTTACTGACTCGGCTGCCTGTCAGTGCCTCGGTGTGGGATAACAGTAAATAGCATTGTAATGTCTTACTGCCTCGGCTGCCTGTCAGTGCCTCGGTGTGGGATAACTGTAAATATCATTGTAATGTCTTACTGACTCGGCTGCCTGTCAGTGCCTCGGTGTGGGATAACAGTAAATAGCATTGTAATGTCTTACTGCCTGGGCTGCCTGTCAGTGCCTCGGTGTGGGATAACTGTAAATAGCATTGTAATGTCTTACTGCCTGGGCTGCCTGTCAGTGCCTCGGTGTGGGATAACTGTAAATAGCATTGTAATGTCTTACTGCCTGAGCTGCCTGTCAGTGCCTCAATGTGGGATAACAGTAAATAGCATTGTAATGTCTTACTGCCTGGGCTGCCTGTCAGTGCCTCGGTGTGGGATAACTGTAAATAGCATTGTAATGTCTTACTGCCTGAGTTGCCTGTCAGTGCCTCGGTGTGGGACAACTGTAAATAGCATTGTAATGTCTTACTGCCTCGGCTGCCTGTCAGTGCCTCGGTGTGGGATAACTGTAAATAGCATTGTAATGTCTTACTGCCTGTGCTGCCTGTCAGTGCCTCGGTGTGGGATAACAGTAAATAGCATTGTAATGTCTTACTGCCTTGGCTGCCTGTCAGTGCCTCGGTGTGGGATAACAGTAAATAGCATTGTAATGTCTTACTGCCTGAGCTGCCTGTCAGTGCCTCGGTGTGGGATAACAGTAAATAGCATTGTAATGTCTTACTGCCTGGGCTGCCTGTCAGTGCCTCGGTGTGGGATAACTGTAAATAGCATTGTAATGTCTTACTGCCTGTGCTGCCTGTCAGTGCCTCGGTGTGGGATAACTGTAAATAGCATTGTAATGTCTTACTGCCTGTGCTGCCTGTCAGTGCCTCGGTGTGGGATACCCTTCAGACTTTCTCCCCAGCTACTGAACAAGAGGTGGCTGCACTTCTCCATTCCTCTCGCCCCACCACTTGCCCACTTGATCCTGTCCCATCTCACCTCATCAGATCTCTCTCCCCTTGTCTTGTGCCTATCCTAACACACATCTTTAACTGCTCTCTCTCTTCTGGCACTGTTCCTGCTGACCTTAAACATGCCACTGTAATACCTATCCTGAAAAAACCATCTCTTGACCCGTCCTCCCCCTCGAACTATCGTCCCATATCCCTGCTCCCTTACTCATCAAAGCTTTTGGAAAGACTTGTCTTTACCCGTGTGTCTCACTTCCTTAATTCCAACTCTCTCCTTGACCCTCTTCAGTCTGGCTTCCGCCCTCTCCACTCTACTGAGACCGCTCTTATCAAAGTGACTAATGACCTAATCTCCGCTAAATCCAAAGGTCACTACTCCATATTAATTCTCCTTGACCTCTCTGCTGCCTTTGACACAGTTGATCATTCTCTCCTCCTTCAAACTCTTCAATCACTCGGTCTCTGTGACTCTGTCCTCTCTTGGTTTTCCTCCTATCTCTCCCAACGCTCATTTAGTGTCTCCTTTTCCAAGGATACCTCCTCCCCTCGCCCTGTCTCGGTTGGAGTTCCCCAAGGCTCTGTCCTTGGTCCCCTTCTATTTTCTCTTTATACTGCCTCTCTTGGAAAACGTATTGCCTCTTTTGGATTCAACTACCACCTGTACGCTGATGACACTCAGATATACCTCTCCTCACCGGACCTCTCCCCGGCCGTCCTGCAACGTGTCACTGCTTGCCTCTCTTCCATCTCTGACTGGATGTCGTCACGCTTTCTCAAACTTAACCTCTCTAAAACTGAACTCCTTGTCTTTCCTCCTCCTAATACTGATCCTCCTCTCTCACTCTCCCTTCAAGTCAGTGATATCCACATAAGTCCATCCCTACAAGCGCGCTGTCTTGGCGTCTTACTTGACTCTGGTCTCACCTTTGAGTCTCACATCCAGTTTGTTGCCAAGTCCTGTAGGTTCCAACTCAAAAACATAGCCCGCATCCGCCCCTTTCTTACGCAAGATGCTACCAAGGAGCTTGTCCATGCTCTAGTAATTTCCCGCATGGATTACTGTAACCCTCTCCTGATTGGTCTCCCCAAAAGCCGTACTGCCCCGCTACAGTCTGTAATGAATGCTGCAGCTAGACTGATTTTCCTATCCAGTCGGTCCTCTCACACCTCGCCCCTCTGCCAGTCCTTACATTGGCTCCCTGTATCCTATAGGAGTCAATTCAAAGTGCTAACCCATACATTTAAAGCACTGAACAATTCCAGCCCCTCTTATATCTCTTCACTGATCCAGAGGTATGCCCCTCCTCGTACCCTCCGCTCTGCCCGCGACCACCTCCTGACCGCTGCTCGCACCCGTACGGCCAACTCACGCTTGCAGGACTTCTCACGGGCGGCTCCTCTCCTATGGAATAACTTGCCTACTGCCATCAGACTCTCCCCTAGTCTTCAATCATTTAAGAAGGGCCTTAAATCCCATCTCTTCAGGAAAGCGTATGGCCTCCCAGAGTAATCTCTCCCTTACATACCTGTCCCTATGGGATAGTGCTTTGCTCTCTCCTCCAGCTCTGCTTCACTCCTACTTGATATTTCCTATCCTAATGTTTCTAATACCCCACCTCCTATAGACTGTAAGCTCATTTGAGCAGGGTCCTCTTCAACCTATTATTCCTGTAAGTTTTCTTGTAATTGTCTTATTTATTGTTACATCCCCCCCCTCTCAAAATATTGTAAAGCGCTACGGAATCTGTTGGCGCTATATAAATGGCAATAATAATAATAATAATAATAATAACTGTAAATAGCATTGTAATGTCTTACTGCCTGGGCTGCCTGTCAGTGCCTCGGTGTGGGATAACAGTAAATAGCATTGTAATGTCTTACTGCCTGTGCTGCCTGTCAGTGCCTCGGTGTGGGATAACTGTAAATAGCATTGTAATGTCTTACTGACTCGGCTGCCTGTAAGTGCCTCGGTGTGGGATAACTGTAAATAGCATTGTAATGTCTTACTGCCTGGGCTGCCTGTCAGTGCCTCGGTGTGGGATAACTGTAAATATCATTGTAATGTCTTACTGCCTGTGCTGCCTGTCAGTGCCTCGGTGTGGGATAACAGTAAATAGCATTGTAATGTCTTACTGACTCGGCTGCCTGTCAGTGCCTCGGTGTGGGATAACAGTAAATATCATTGTAATGTCTTACTGACTCGGCTGCCTGTCAGTGCCTCGGTGTGGGATAACAGTAAATAGCATTGTAATGTCTTACTGCCTCGGCTGCCTGTCAGTGCCTCGGTGTGGGATAACTGTAAATATCATTGTAATGTCTTACTGACTCGGCTGCCTGTCAGTGCCTCGGTGTGGGATAACAGTAAATAGCATTGTAATGTCTTACTGCCTGGGCTGCCTGTCAGTGCCTCGGTGTGGGATAACTGTAAATAGCATTGTAATGTCTTACTGCCTGGGCTGCCTGTCAGTGCCTCGGTGTGGGATAACTGTAAATAGCATTGTAATGTCTTACTGACTCGGCTGCCTGTAAGTGCCTCGGTGTGGGATAACAGTAAATAGCATTGTAATGTCTTACTGCCTGTGCTGCCTGTCAGTGCCTCGGTGTGGGATAACTGTAAATAGCATTGTAATGTCTTACTGCCTGGGCTGCCTGTCAGTGCCTCGGTGTGGGATAACAGTAAATAGCATTGTAATGTCTTACTGCCTGTGCTGCCTGTCAGTGCCTCGGTGTGGGATAACTGTAAATAGCATTGTAATGTCTTACTGCCTGTGCTGCCTGTAAGTGCCTCGGTGTGGGATAACTGTAAATAGCATTGTAATGTCTTACTGCCTGGGCTGCCTGTCAGTGCCTCGTGTGGGATAACTGTAAATATCATTGGAATGTCTTACTGCCTGTGCTGCCTGTCAGTGCCTCGGTGTGGGATAACAGTAAATAGCATTGTAATGTCTTACTGCCTGAGCTGCCTGTCAGTGCCTCGGTGTGGGATAACAGTAAATAGCATTGTAATGTCTTACTGCCTGGGCTGCCTGTCAGTGCCTCGGTGTGGGATAACTGTAAATAGCATTGTAATGTCTTACTGACTCGGCTGCCTGTCAGTGCCTCGGTGTGGGATAACAGTAAATAGCATTGTAATGTCTTACTGCCTGGGCTGCCAGTCAGTGCCTCGGTGTGGGATAACTGTAAATAGCATTGTAATGTCTTACTGCCTGGGCTGCCTGTCAGTGCCTCAGTGTGGGATAACAGTAAATAGCATTGTAATGTCTTACTGCCTGGGCTGCCTGTCAGTGCCTCGGTGTGGGATAACTGTAAATAGCATTGTAATGTCTTACTGCCTGTGCTGCCTGTAAGTGCCTCGGTGTGGGATAACTGTAAATAGCATTGTAATGTCTTACTGACTCGGCTGCCTGTAAGTGCCTCGGTGTGGGATAACTGTAAATAGCATTGTAATGTCTTACTGCCTGGGCTGCCTGTCAGTGCCTCGGTGTGGGATAACAGTAAATAGCATTGTAATGTCTTACTGACTCGGCTGCCTGTCAGTGCCTCGGTGTGGGATAACTGTAAATAGCATTGTAATGTCTTACTGCCTGTGCTGCCTGTCAGTGCCTCGGTGTGGGATAACTGTAAATAGCATTGTAATGTCTTACTGCCTGGGCTGCCTGTCAGTGCCTCGGTGTGGGATAACAGTAAATAGCATTGTAATGTCTTACTGCCTGTGCTGCCTGTCAGTGCCTCGGTGTGGGATAACTGTAAATAGCATTGTAATGTCTTACTGACTCGGCTGCCTGTAAGTGCCTCGGTGTGGGATAACTGTAAATAGCATTGTAATGTCTTACTGCCTGGGCTGCCTGTCAGTGCCTTGGTGTGGGATAACTGTAAATATCATTGTAATGTCTTACTGCCTGTGCTGCCTGTCAGTGCCTCGGTGTGGGATAACAGTAAATAGCATTGTAATGTCTTACTGACTCGGCTGCCTGTCAGTGCCTCGGTGTGGGATAACAGTAAATATCATTGTAATGTCTTACTGACTCGGCTGCCTGTCAGTGCCTCGGTGTGGGATAACAGTAAATAGCATTGTAATGTCTTACTGCCTCGGCTGCCTGTCAGTGCCTCGGTGTGGGATAACTGTAAATATCATTGTAATGTCTTACTGACTCGGCTGCCTGTCAGTGCCTCGGTGTGGGATAACAGTAAATAGCATTGTAATGTCTTACTGCCTGGGCTGCCTGTCAGTGCCTCGGTGTGGGATAACTGTAAATAGCATTGTAATGTCTTACTGCCTGGGCTGCCTGTCAGTGCCTCGGTGTGGGATAACTGTAAATAGCATTGTAATGTCTTACTGCCTGAGCTGCCTGTCAGTGCCTCGATGTGGGATAACAGTAAATAGCATTGTAATGTCTTACTGCCTGGGCTGCCTGTCAGTGCCTCGGTGTGGGATAACTGTAAATAGCATTGTAATGTCTTACTGCCTGAGCTGCCTGTCAGTGCCTCGGTGTGGGACAACTGTAAATAGCATTGTAATGTCTTACTGCCTCGGCTGCCTGTCAGTGCCTCGGTGTGGGATAACTGTAAATAGCATTGTAATGTCTTACTGCCTGGGCTGCCTGTCAGTGCCTCGGTGTGGGATAACTGTAAATATCATTGTAATGTCTTACTGCCTGTGCTGCCTGTCAGTGCCTCGTGTGGGATAACAGTAAATAGCATTGTAATGTCTTACTGCCTGGGCTGCCTGTCAGTGCCTCGGTGTGGGATAACAGTAAATAGCATTGTAATGTCTTACTGCCTGTGCTGCCTGTCAGTGCCTCGGTGTGGGATAACTGTAAATAGCATTGTAATGTCTTACTGCCTGTGCTGCCTGTAAGTGCCTCGGTGTGGGATAACTGTAAATAGCATTGTAATGTCTTACTGCCTGGGCTGCCTGTCAGTGCCTCGGTGTGGGATAACTGTAAATATCATGGTAATGTCTTACTGCCTGTGCTGCCTGTCAGTGCCTCGGTGTGGGATAACAGTAAATAGCATTGTAATGTCTTACTGACTCGGCTGCCTGTCAGTGCCTCGGTGTGGGATAACTGTAAATAGCATTGTAATGTCTTACTGACTCGGCTGCCTGTAAGTGCCTCGGTGTGGGATAACAGTAAATAGCATTGTAATGTCTTACTGACTCGGCTGCCTGTCAGTGCCTCAGTGTGGGATAACTGTAAATAGCATTGTAATGTCTTACTGCCTGTGCTGCCTGTCAGTTCCTCGGTGTGGGATAACTGTAAATAGCATTGTAATGTCTTACTGCCTGGGCTGCCTGTCAGTGCCTCGGTGTGGGATAACAGTAAATAGCATTGTAATGTCTTACTGCCTGTGCTGCCTGTCAGTGCCTCGGTGTGGGATAACTGTAAATAGCATTGTAATGTCTTACTGCCTGTGCTGCCTGTAAGTGCCTCGGTGTGGGATAACTGTAAATAGCATTGTAATGTCTTACTGCCTGGGCTGCCTGTCAGTGCCTTGGTGTGGGATAACTGTAAATATCATTGTAATGTCTTACTGCCTGTGCTGCCTGTCAGTGCCTCGGTGTGGGATAACAGTAAATAGCATTGTAATGTCTTACTGACTCGGCTGCCTGTCAGTGCCTCTGTGTGGGATAACTGTAAATAGCATTGTAATGTCTTACTGACTCGGCTGCCTGTAAGTGCCTCGGTGTGGGATAACAGTAAATAGCATTGTAATGTCTTACTGACTCGGCTGCCTGTCAGTGCCTCGGTGTGGGATAACTGTAAATAGCATTGTAATGTCTTACTACCTGGGCTGCCTGTCAGTGCCTCGGTGTGGGATAACTGTAAATAGCATTGTAATGTCTTACTGACTCGGCTGCCTGTAAGTGCCTCGGTGTGGGATAACAGTAAATAGCATTGTAATGTCTTACTGCCTGTGCTGCCTGTCAGTGCCTCGGTGTGGGATAACTGTAAATAGCATTGTAATGTCTTACTGCCTGGGCTGCCTGTCAGTGCCTCGGTGTGGGATAACAGTAAATAGCATTGTAATGTCTTACTGCCTGTGCTGCCTGTCAGTGCCTCGGTGTGGGATAACTGTAAATAGCATTGTTATGTCTTACTGCCTGTGCTGCCTGTAAGTGCCTCGGTGTGGGATAACTGTAAATAGCATTGTAATGTCTTACTGCCTGGGCTGCCTGTCAGTGCCTCGTGTGGGATAACTGTAAATATCATTGTAATGTCTTACTGCCTGTGCTGCCTGTCAGTGCCTCGGTGTGGGATAACAGTAAATAGCATTGTAATGTCTTACTGACTCGGCTGCCTGTCAGTGCCTCGGTGTGGGATAACTGTAAATAGCATTGTAATGTCTTACTGACTCGGCTGCCTGTAAGTGCCTCGGTGTGGGATAACAGTAAATAGCATTGTAATGTCTTACTGACTCGGCTGCCTGTCAGTGCCTCGGTGTGGGATAACTGTAAATAGCATTGTAATGTCTTACTGCCTGGGCTGCCTGTCAGTGCCTCGGTGTGGGATAACAGTAAATAGCATTGTAATGTCTTACTGCCTGGGCTGCCTATCAGTGTCTCGGTGTGGGATAACTGTAAATAGCATTGTAATGTCTTACTGCCTGGGCTGCCTGTCAGTGCCTCGGTGTGGGATAACTGTAAATAGCATTGTAATGTCTTACTGCCTGGGCTGCCTATCAGTGTCTCGGTGTGGGATAACTGTAAATAGCATTGTAATGTCTTACTGCCTGTGCTGCCTGTAAGTGCCTCGGTGTGGGATAACAGTAAATAGCATTGTAATGTCTTACTACCTGGGCTGCCTGTCAGTGCCTCGGTGTGAGATAACAGTAAATAGCATTGTAATGTCTTACTGCCTGGGCTGCCTGTCAGTGCCTCGGTGTGGGATAACTGTAAATAGCATTGTAATGTCTTACTGCCTGGGCTGCCTGTCAGTGCCTCCGTGTGGGATAACAGTAAATAGCATTGTAATGTCTTACTGCCTTTGCTGCCGGTCAGTGCCTTGGTGTGGGTTAACAGTAAATATAATTATAATGTTTTACTGCCTTGGCTGCCTGTGAGTAAATTGGTGTTGGATAACCTTGGCCTTGGCTGCCAACACATTGCTCCTTCTGTGCCTGACTGATTGACAGCTTAGCCAGAACTTAATCTTCAGGTTTTTTCTGCTGAGTTTTTACTTATTGTTGATTTATTTCTATTTTTAAAAATGTTGTGCACTGACTTCCAGTTTCACATCTGCTCTGTATGTAATTCTAGGAATCACATGCAACATAATAACATGATATTCTATATTGTCCATTAACTTAAAACAATGTTATTTCAGAAACAAATATATTAATTTACCATATTAGGGCAAATACATAGTAAAGTCCTGCAAAGAGCCAAATCTCATTATATTTTAAAGTAAAACACAATGGGCTTGTTTCCAGCCTCGGGCTTGGTTCTCCTAGCAGAGTGCGGGGCTACTCCGCTAACTGAATAGCAATTCCTCCTTTTGGTTTATGTGAATAGTGCTACTAAGCAGTAAGCGGTGTAAACCCTTACTCTGCTAATTGGTAAGTAGCTGACATAAGCTGCCCTTATTAGAAGCAGCTGGTAGCTAGCAGTGGATACTAATTACCGTCTGGTTTCCAACCTTGTGACTGTTTTTTACCAGCTGATCGCCAATAACATCTGCTCACGGAAATACAGCCACTCGTTGTTAAAGTACAAACAAATACAGGCTTACTTACTAAATTGTGAATTGTTGGGAATTCAAAGTAAACTTCAAATTCAAACTTTGAATTCTCCACAATTCTCACTTTAGTAAATAATCCTGCCACTGTGTAAGTTGTCATCATAGTAACTACCAGTAAAGTCTCACCCTAAGCATGCCTATATCAGTCTGTGATTTGGCCTTAGTAGGAGGTAGCAACTTGTTTAATTAGTGTCAGCGAGCATCTTCCTCTCGATACTAGTGAAATTTCACAGACAGTATACAGGAGCTACTCCCTAACAGTAACGACAGGAATGTTATCATGTATTGGATGGCTGGCAAGAAGTGGAAACGTATAATGTATCCAAAACTCAGTGGGGTAGATTTATAAAAGCGTTGCTAATAAAAAGTGGAGCAATCAACTTGGACACTGAAATCTGTATATATTTTCAATGGTTGCCTTTTTATTTGTTCTACTTTTTGTCGGCTGTTTATGATGTTCCATACTAATAGAGGAGTTTATTTTGAGAGCTATTACTCAGCAATGTCCCCTGATCAGCGACAACATTAAAACCACCTGCTTAATACCGCGTAGGTTCCGCTCGCGTTGCCAAAACAGCTCTGATGCGTCTACGCATAAACTCCACAAGACCTCTGACTGTATCCTATGGCACCAAGACATTAGCAGCAAATCCTTTAAGTCCTGTGAGTTGCAAGTTGTGGCCTCCATGGATCAGATTTGTTGTTCTAGCACATCCCACAGATGCTTGATTTGCAATTTGGAGAATTCAAAGGCCAAGGCAACACCTTAAACTCTTTGTCATGTTCCTCAAACCATTCCTGAACATTTTTTTGCATTATGGCAGGATGCATTATCCTGCTGAAAAAGTCCACTTCCATTGGGGAACACCATTGCCATGAAGGGGTGTACGTGTCAAAGCTTCCACAGGACTGCCAGGAAATGGCGGCCGCTTCCAATGATCTCTCTTATATTATAATACTAAACATATTATTTCTTAATTAGTTGCCATACAGTAACCTGCATGGTGTATTCACCATGGCCATTGTTTTTATTAGTAATACTTGTCATTTTACTATAGATTCTCACTAATGTCGAACAGAAACACTTACTGAAGGAATTGAATGGTCCCAGAACTCTCCATTTGCCCCGCATTGGAGGTGATCCCTCTGATGACCAATATCTCCTCCAGGGTTTTCCAAAAATGTGAATTACACTTCTACGTGCTGAATTTAAAAATATGTTTCATTAAGAGACAAGTCTGACTCATAAGCAACCAATAATAAATCAACAAACCTAAATATGTTTCTTTGTGCTGCTAAATGCAGCTCATAATTAGTAAATCATTGAGAACATTTCATAACTTTTTTTTTTTTTAGATGAGGAAAAGCGTAGTGTTTTGTAGATCTTATATTTAACGTAAAGATTATGCAAACTGCACAGCTAGTAAATATAAAGATACAGTATATATAAACAGTACATACTGACAGCTTATTTCCAGCTCTGTGTTAGTCATGTTTTTTGTTTTGGTAACACTGAGTTACCAGAACCTAAAACATGGCTGACACAGAGCTGCCCATGCAACCACCCATAAACTGAATTATTCACCATGCATTGTAGGATGGACATCCGGAAAAGGTGGCCATCTTGGAGGAGGCAGATTTTCTTTTCAGGTTAGTATATCTTCTATACATTGTGCTGATTTCCCCAGAACAATGCATACATTATTTTTCTAAGTACCTAAAGTCTACACACACATATTTCATTACCGACTTTGGCCTCAAATTAATATTGTTGAATAAGCTTTCCAAATGATTTAATATTTTTAAATAAAGGTTTACTATGCTTTTTTCAACATATCAAAATAACCAAAAATGTATCAAATATAAAACAAATTCAATATGTAAAAAAAAGCTATAGATTACAAAATTAAAGTATTTTTTCATCATATTAAATTATTTTAAAAGCTTATCCAACAGTATTAAATCAAGGTCTTTGTTCCTCTAAATCTTATTTTGAATCACCTAATTCTGTCTGAGTATTTTTGTTTATGTTAATTATCTTTGTTAGCAAAATACAATTTAATAACAAATACAATTATTCTGTACCTCTTGAAGCTAATTGTTAATATGTAGACATTAAGTATTAACCATGTGGAAATGCAATGCTCTGATGGGACCAATTTATGAAAACGGTATTAGTAAATAGAAGAGCTGTCATTAATTTATTATTTTTCTATTTTTAAAATACTATAAATGTAAGGGTACGCCTGTGGTGATTGTATTATATGATAGCAAATAATAATATTGTATTAATATTAAATAAATAAATATAATCCTAGTAGCACAGATACATGCACTCAGCATCAGATCAATAGAAGAGGGGGTCTACCACACCAGGACTCAAGGTGCAGACTGTGCAAAGAATCTTCTCAGACAATGCAGGACATAGACGCCAGGTGCAATATAGCAGGGAATAGCAGGTACAGCATACACAGAGAGGCACATCCAAGTTGCTGGAACAGTGTATTGAAATATCTGCACAGAATATGGAATGAACCTGCCTAAGTCCTGACAGTGTTAAGATCCTGTGCGGCTCTCAGATCAAGACAGACAAGCAAGTAGTGGCCAACCAACCTGACATCGTGGTGGTTGACAAGGAACTGAAGACTGCAGACGAGGTGGATGTGGCAATACCCAGTGACTATAACATCAGGAAGAAGGAACATGAGAACGTGGACAGCACTCCGAGTCGTGAACCTCAAGTTGGGGAAGTGGCTCCACCAGATTCTAGATGGGAGATCTGAGGTCTGGGTCCAGAAGAGTGCAGTTGTAGGAACAGCTACGCTACTGCAAGACTCCCAGTCCATTGGTAGAGGACCTTAAAACGAGTAATACACAAAACATATACCACCTGGAGGGGTGAGAAAATCATATATAAATATATATATGCAAATAGAATAGGGGACAGTCTGCTAAATACAAATATAACAAAACAACATAGCGTATAACTGTGTGGAGACTGGCACTGTTATGTATTCATAATTGGTCACTCACAAATTTGTGGAGATAAAACAGCCTTGAGTGATATATTTTTCCTTCAGTGTCCAGAGTGTTGTCCCTCCTCACAAATTCATCAATCCATAGATGTATATATCTCAAGAAAGGGAAAATATATACAAAGAATGTAGTGCACTTCCAGAGTATGAATAAAAAAGTATTTAATAACTTACATTCAAGTTTAAAACAAACAGCATGTCACCATAAAGCGTCCTATGCGTTTCGTCCTTGGCTTGGACTTCCTCAGGGACTTGGTGTCAATAAAGTGCAGTGAAATACAATAGCAGCAATAAATATATCCCTCCCACAGTCCTTTTATACATCCCCATTCAGTGTTGAAGATCTTTCAGCTGGTGTTCAATTTTCATTTTCGCGGCATGGAACCGGATGACGTCATCGCGTACGTTGCGTGCGTTCCACTTTGCGTTTCACGGAACCGGATGACGTCATCGCGTACGTTGCGTGCGTTCCACTTTGTGTTTCACGGACCCGGAAGTGGGTCGCGATCGTTAATCTGTCTCACTTGTTCTATTACACTGACTCAAAGTATATACAAGTGGGTGGACAAAACGGGGAGGGGGAAAGGAAAACAGTTAAAAGAGTTCTCTGGATAGCACTACCTTCACAAAGTAAATGTGAAGTAAAAAACGGAAAAGATATATATTTACAATACGGTCTGAGTTTATAAATCTCTGAGTATGTAACCCATTTTCACAAATGAAAAATGCAGATCTATATAGAGACATATGTTTTTTACTTGTTTTACATATATATACAATTCATATAACTCATACTAAAAAAATATATTTTTTATATACCCAAAGCTATATAAAGGAATCTATAATTTAACATCTCATACAATTATAATACAATATACATTATGCATATGATGTATAGATGATACTGTAGTTGGTGAAACCCATTTCCATTGCACCTTTGTCTCTTTCTTCTTATAGGAAAAAGGTATATGTGTCTCTAAATAACCATAATCGAAAAATGTTAAGTTATATTAAAAAAAAAAAAAAAAAATGAATAAAAAATAAAAATAAACAATGAAAATAAAAATAAAAATAAAAATAAAAAATATATAAAATAAAATAAAAATAAAAATAAAATGAAAATGAAAATGAATATGAATAAAAATAAAATTAAAATAAAATGAAAATGAAAATAAAAATAAAATAAAAATAGAATTAAAAATAGAAATAGAAATAGAAATGAAAAATGAAAAATATATATATAATAAAAATCCTTGATTTTTGAATGAGAGAAAAGTGCAATGATTCCCAAACATTCCACAGAAACAGAATATGAAATTGTGGTGCATTTAGTCTTCAAAAAAACTCCATAGATCGATATCTAAATTTAGGCCAAGGGGTTGGAGTGTTTTTAATTTATTGATCCAAAAAGTCTCTCTTTGAGAGAGCTTTTTGGTCAAATCCCCTCCTCTCCAATATGGGTCCACATGTTCTATACCCAAAAAAGTGAAACTCCGCCAATCAAATTTATTGCAAGTATTGCAATGTAGTGGTACTATATGTTTCGTTGAATTTTTCCTGATATTGTTTTGATGTTCTAATATCCTCTCTTTTAAATTTCTACATGTTCTCCCCACGTACTGTTTCCCGCAAGGGCATTGTAGCATGCATACCACATTTTTCGTATTACAATTTATATTCGATTTTATTTTAAATCTCTCTTTTGTAGTGAAGCTTATAAATTCTTTTTTTTGGATGAATTTTTGGTTTTTGCATGCTTTGCAAGAATTGCAGGGGTTAAAACCACTGATGTTTAAAGTCGTACTTTTGCGTGGAATTTTTAAAGCATAGCTTGGTGCCAATAGATTTTTTAAATTTTTTGTTCTCCTAAAGATGACTGGTGTTTTTTTTGGTAACACTTTACCCAAAATGGGATCCTGACGTAAGATATCCCAGTGTTTGTTGAGAATCTTTTTTATTTTCCAATGTTGTGTGTTATATTGAGTCGTGAAAGAGAAATTATAGTTGTCCTTAGAATGTTTTTTGGGGTTAGATACTATCAAATCTCTTCTATTCTTTTTTCCTATTTCCTTAATTTCTTTGTCTAGCAAAGTTGTTTCATATTTTTTTGCCACAAATTTATTTTTTAAATGTTTGGCTTGTTCCCTAAAGTCTGAATTCTTTGTACAATTCCTTCTCACTCGTATTAGCTGGCTTCTTGGTATGGTCTCCAACCATTTATCTTTGTGACAACTTTTTCTGTGGATAAAACTATTACCCTCCGTTTTTTAAAAAAAACATTTTGATTGAATCTGATTGTCTTCTATAAAGAGATTTAGATCCAGAAAGTTAATGCTAGTGATATTAGTTTCATGTGTGAATTTTAAACCATAATCATTTTGATGAATGTAATTTATAAATGATGACAAATCTTCGTGTGAACCTCGCCAGATTAGTATTATGTCATCAATAAAACGTTTCCATAGGACCAGGTTCGCTACCCAGCTATGCCCACTCCATATGTGGTTGGATTCCCAATCCCTCATATATATGTTTGCATAGCTGGGGGGCGAACCTGGTCCCCATGGCTGTACCAGTGGTTTGGAGGTAAAATGAATCATCAAAGAAAAAATAATTATGTTTAAGAATATAGTGGATGCTATTTAGAATGAAATTTCGAAAGTTTGGTGATATATTTTCATCTTTCTCCATAATTCGTTCCACTGCAACTATACCTTTGTTGTATTTTATTATTGTATATAGTGACGTGACATCTATGGTCACCCAGACGTAGTCGGGTTCCCAAATTACATTCTCCAAAATTCTTAAAACATGAGCAGTATCTTTTAAATAAGAAGGTGCTTCTTGTGCGTATTTCTGAAGGTGGTGATCTACAAATTCTGATAGATGGGCAGATACGGAGTTAATGCCACTGATAATTGGCCTACCTGGGGGGGTTATGGGGTTCTTGTGTAGTTTGGGGAGAAAATAAAAAATGGGTATTATTGGAAAATTATTGAAAAGATATTCCTTGTTGTTTTTAGAAATTATATCATTTTTATATGCTTGTTCCAATAAAGATCCCAAAATGGTATTAAATCTTTTTGTTGGATCTCCTGTGAGTTTAATATAAGTTTCTATGTCTCCCAAAATTCTATGTGCCTCATTCATATAGTATTCTTTGGTCATAATGACTATAGCCCCCCCTTTGTCAGCTTCCTTTATTATTATGGTGTCCATTTTCTGTAATTTAGTTATACTTGCTGATTCTTCTTTACTCATATTATATTTATTCACTCCTAAGTTTTTTTCTTTTTCCAATTTTTCTAGGTCATGGCATACCATATTATTGAATGTTTCTAAAAAGGGGCCTCTATCCCCTACTGGATAGAAATGTGATTTCTTTTTGAATTGTTTCTGTTCTAAAGTAATTTCTTCTGTACTTTCTTCTGTCTCTCTTTTTAGAAAAAATATTTTTAGTGTCATTTTGCGAATATATTTTTGGACATCGATATATGTGTTAAAGAAATTCATTTTTTGGTTAGGGGCAAATTTTAAACCTTTGCTCAAAGCTTTTAAATCAGTATCACTCAACTCTATATCAGTTAAATTGTAAATTCCATATTGCTTCTCTATTGTCTTTGTCTTAGAGAGTCCTCTCTTCCCGGATTCTCCTCTACTCTTTTTCTTTTCGGGGAAGTTGAGTGGATGTCTGATGTAATTCCCTGGTGATTGTAACGTGGTTTGAAGAATTGAGTTATTCTCCCATCCCTGTGATGGGATCCTCCCTCTAAAAAAAGGTTTTCCCTCTCATCTGTATGTTCCAGATTGGTTCTTATTGCCTGGGCATAAGATCTCTTAGGGGGAGAGTCACGTCGATTTGGGGAAATCGATTCCCTCCTTCCCCTTTGTTTAGAGGAATTTTGGGTCTGTGAGACATTGTTTGTAGTAAATGTTTTGCGTCTCGTGATAAGTGGGCTTCGTGTGTAATTATTAGAATACCTTCTAATTTTGAAAGGTGAATTTTGTGTCTGATTAATTGAAGGGTTTCTTGTTCGAGTGGGTGAAATGTTTCTTTTATATGTATCGAATCTTCTAAAGAAAGTGTTTTTCTGTGATCCCTCAAAGTTTCTGGTGTCTCTATCAAAATTTCGTTTGTGTTTATTCTTAATTTTATTACTAGTGGAAAAAGTGTTAAAAGTTTTATCTCTTCTATCTCTCTTCATTTTATTATTTTTAGTTTCTGATATTTTTTCTTCTAGATTGTTAATTACATTGCAAATTTCTTGTTCTTTTTCTTTATATTTGTTGGGCTCTATATTCTGACTTCCCTCAGATTCTAGGGTTTTAATATCTGTCTCTATTTGTTCTCTACCTTGCTTTTCAAATTCAATTATTAATTTCATAAGGTTTTGTGAGCATGTGTCTAGGATTGAGTCCCATTTTTTTTAGGAATTCCTCATTATCTATACCACATGCAGGAATTTTTTCCACTCTTAATCCCCTAGGGATTAGTCCCTCTTTAAGGTAGCTTTCCAGATAGGACACTTCCCACCATTTTTTTTTTAAAATATATATATAACAGAAAACAGAAAAAGAGGCGTATACCGCGCCTAGTGATTTATATATGCATAAAATACATACATATATTCTTGGATATTCCAATAGATCAGAACCTCGGAAAAAATTAAGATAAAAGATAATAGTGCAATACAGTAAATTTTATCTTAACGCAGTAAATATGGCTATGTACAGTCCACTCACATTTATAGGAGCTATAACAGAGCTCAGCTGTGATGCGCTTGGATGGTACAATCCCCGTCTCTGGATTTGTTGTAGTTGCCACGAGTATTTCCAAAGTGCAGTGTGCGTGGTTGATATAAAAAAGAAATAGCAGCCAATGGTGAAGTAAGTACTAATAATGAAGTAGATAATAAATGATATTGTACTTACAATTTCTAGAGCATAAAACGTGCTCCAGTATAAACAGCTTAGGTGGTATAATCCCCACCAAGGATATACAGGATCCAGGAAGTAAGAAAAAGAATGAGTATAAAAAGTAACTAAAAAAGTATACTTTAATATAAACAAACAAATAAAAAATCAATAAAGGGTATAAAATATAAAAGAAAAATACTACACCCTTCCTTCAATGGGAGGCTCATAAATGTGTAGTTAGAGGGGACTTAATCAAATGGGGTTCCTTCCTTAAAAAAGAACGCATCAAGAAACAATCAGAACTATTAAGGGACATAGCGAAACTAGAAGAAACACATAAAACTAACATGACGGAGACAATACACCGCACACTAATGTCCCTACGGTCAGAACTAACAATATTGTTACAACACAAGGCTAAAAAGGCGTTACAATGGAACAAACAAATTTTCTTTGCCCAGGGGAATAGATGCGGAAAACTTTTAGCTAATGCAATTAAGCAAAAAAGAGAAAAAACATACATCCCACAAATTAAAAATAATGTCAATAAAATAGAACAAACTAATGAAGGAATAGCGAAAACCTTTACAGAATTTTACGATTCTCTTTATAATATCACTAAAAACTCTATTGAGAAGGAAAAGATCATGGCATACCTAGCAGACAAGTTTGATAAAATACTCCCTCAGGCAGTATCAAAATCTTTGGACGAACCCTTCTCGTTCATGGAACTCACGAACGCCATAAAATCCACACCATCGGGCAAAAGTCCAGGCCCAGATGGATACTCGGCATCCTATTACAAAGTATATCAGAAAGAATTAGGCCATCACTTGCTAAAAGCCATCAACTCCCTTAACAATGCAAACCCGATCCCGAAATCGAGCCTAGCAGCTAACATTACCCTGCTCCATAAACCAGGGAAAAACCCAGATTTATGTGGTAGCTATAGGCCGATATCGTTAATAAATGTGGATATCAAAATCTTCACTAAAATGCTGGCGCTACGATTAAAACCTCTCCTCCCCTCCTTAATCCATCCAGACCAGGCGGGATTTGTGCCCTCACGAGAAGCGAAGGACAATACCACTAAAATAATAAATCTAGTCCACAGCGCACACGGGCTGGCCCACCCTACGATAATGTTAGCTATTGATGCCGAAAAGGCGTTCGACAGGGTGGATTGGTCCTTCCTCCTGTCGACGCTAGAAACATTGGGATTTGGCAATCGATGGATGCAGTGGATACAGGCGATCTATTCGATCCCATCAGCTAGACTTAAAATTAACGGAACTTTATCTGAACCATTCCAAATAACGAATGGGACGAGGCAGGGATGCCCCTTATCGCCACTCCTTTTTATCATAGGATTAGAACCTCTCCTGCAGGCGACCAGAGCCCAAACACAAATTGAAGGGATACGGGTAGGCAAATCACAATATAAAGTCTCAGCTTTTGCTGATGACTTACTTTTCACCCTGGCCAAACCTAAAACTTCTCTTCCGGCCCTAATGGAAGTAATGTCTGACTATAGCGCTTTCTCGAATTTCAAAATCAATGCAGACAAATGTGAAATTTTAAACATTACAGTGTCCGAGAGGGAAGAAACACTCCTGAAGGCGAAATACCCCTTTCAATGGGCGAAAAAATCCATTAAATATCTGGGTATCAACATAACTCCACACTCTAAATTGCTATACGGGGCCAACTTTCCACACCTCTTAGACGCCATTAAATCTGACCTAGACAGCTGGAATAAACCACACTTTAGGTGGTTCGGCAGGGTAAACATATTAAAAATGAACACACTCCCGAGACTACTCTATCTTCTGAACACACTCCCTATCTTCATCCCACGTCAGTTCTTCAAGAAAATCCAGGCTCTATTCACGCAATTCATTTGGGCAGGGAGGCGACCTAGATTACGATATAATATTCTCACCAGGCCTAAAGACAAAGGAGGAGTAGGTCTTCCAGATATCTGGCTTTATTACCAAGCCATACATATGGGACGAGTACTTGATTGGTCACACCAATCCCCATCCAAACTATGGATTCCCTTAGAACAGGCACAGATAGGAGAATCGCTCAAGCAGATACCATGGCTTCTGACTGCCCCCAATAACTGGAAGATTCCGCACCATCCGACAATATCTCCCACCATCAAAATATGGGAGAAACTTCTCCTAGGCACAGATATAGCGCCAACACCCTCACCACACTACCCAATAACATATAATCCGAATTTCACAGCTGGGTACAGTGGTTTCATACTGAAACCCCGCAATAGCGTGGACCTGGCAGGTCATGTCACACTAGAGGAGGTTATAACAGATGGAGGACTGGTCCCTCTGTCGGATATGACGATGGGAAAGTTCCCGACTCTCATGCACAATTTCCAATACGAACAACTAAGACACTTCTTAAAATCTCAGACCCTACTAAATTGGACCCCTAGGGGTAGGACAAAATTTGAACAATTGTGCTGCCAAGACAAAATTCCACCTAAACCAACATCCACATGTTACAAATTGCTACAAGACCAAGTACACACTAGGCTACCTTATTTCACCAAAACTTGGAACGACCATTTACAACATGAGCTTGGGGAAGGGGAGTGGAACGCCATCTTTAAAACTATTTTCCATGCACATTCTAGTGTCCCACTACAGGAGATTAACTACAAATTTATTACAAAGTGGTACACTACTCCGGTAGACATAAATAGGTACGATCCAACTAAGTCCGCAGAATGCTGGAGATGTAAACTCGAAAGAGGCTCATTTCACCATTTATGGTGGTCATGCTCTTTAATCACAGGATTTTGGAGAGAGGTTTGGACCACAGTACACCTAGTAACTGATCACAACATATCCCTTGACATAGAGGCGCTTCTCCTGCTCCATATAGACACACCTCATGGCAAATTTAGATACTCCCTTACTTATTTCATGCTGACTGCAGCTAAATATGCTATAGTGACTAACTGGAGAACAACCAAGACCCCCTCAAAGAAAGATTGGTACTGTAAAATTGAACATTTTCACGCGATGGAGGAACTAAGGTGGGGGGCATTGAATAAATACTACAAATACCAAGAAATTTGGCACCCTTGGAAACAATTTCTGAAAGGCTCAATTGATCTTTGTGGGAAACATTAGAGCTCAACCTAAATTTCACTGTATATCCTATTGTATGTACTTCATATATGAGACCTTATCAAGGATGTAACACGTGGGGGAACACAAAGTTATTAAGTTTATTATTTACTGACAACTTAAGATTGAATCCTTTTGTTTTTTTTTTTTCTCTTCTTTTCTTGTTTCTTGTTCCAGTATGTTAAAAACAAAAAAATGTTATACTAAGTGAATATGTGGACTACGAGATCTTGTATAATGTTATACTATAATATGCAACGTCTATGCATTTTACTGGAAAATGATAAAGGCAAAAAATAAAAAATATACAAAAAAAAAATATAAAAGAAAGTCCCACTTAACGCGTTTCGCCTGATAGGCTTCTTCGGAAGTGTGGTATAATATATATATATATATGTATTGCTACATAAACCTTTAAAACAGACTTTTGCTTTTATGACAAATTCTAAATACAAATGCCTGTTAGTAACTGGTTTAATAGCAGCTTTCCCAATCCACACAGCAATAACAAATACTAGCAATGTGTTACAGAGTTTCAATGTGTTCCCAGTAATAATACCAAGATTTCTGATTTACGGTAATATCTCTGAATGTGGGCACATAGACTGTAAGCTCGTTTGAGCAGGGTCCTCTTCAACCTATTGTTCCTGTAAGTTTTCTTGTAATTGTCCTATTTATAGTTACAGCCCCTCTCTCATAATATTGTAAAGCGCTACGGAATCTGTTGGCGCTACATAAATGGCAATAATAATAATAATAATAATAATAATAATTAGCAGGATCTATACTTTTAAAAAAAAATCACAAAATGTTGTAACTATAATGATCTGACAACACAAGAAATTCCGCAGGCACTCAAGGTGTTCAAACCGCAGGCAGTTTTAATAGTACAAAAAGAGCCGGAACGTTTCGACCTGTAAAGATATCTTTTTCAAGTTGCCCTCTTAGCAGGTCAAAACGTTCCTGATCCTTTTGTTCTATTAAAACTGCCTGCGGTTTGAGCACCTTGAGTGCCTGGAGAATTTCTTGTGTTGCCTTATCGTTGTGGGATTGCTGGTCCTGCTCCGGAGCACCGGGTGGCTGCTGGGATTGAGTGCGGCTCCTATCATCACCTTTGCACTATAATGATCTGAGACCAATAATTTCTCCAGCCCATTACAGGCCTTGCCCACAATCCAATACTTGTTTTTGATGGCTAATTGTTTCTATAAATTATGTTTTCAACATGAAAACAATCCACAATTATCTTTTTTTGTCTGTAATGCTCAAAATGTAGAAATTATTATCAATTTAAAAGTCTTAATATTTCTCATTTACGCTAAATGGTACACAAAGCACCATGAACACTTGAGTGATTTGAAGTGGTTATGGTGCATGGAACCTGCATATGCAACTTTTTACTACGCAGAGCTGCATATATGGGGATTGGACCCTCTGCTGCATTAGATGCAATTTCAGCTCTGGCAGCTTAATTAGGCAGCCCTGAACAGGAATTCTGGACTGGTTAATATCAATTCTGTGCAATATCTGCACCTGATGCCAGCACACACAGCATGTGGCACCAGACAGGGAATGGTGGCACCCACCCTCCATGCTTCCCATGCCCTCTCATCAGTCTGTCTTTCATTTACTTTTTTTCTGTCCAGCAAGTGGGAGTGACGTTATAGGAAGATGGTCCAGCTTGAGAGAGAACTTGACTCTGGATAAGCACTGGATAAGATAAGATAGCATTTTTTTTTTTTTTTTCCGATTAGGGGGCAGAGCAGGCTAGCAACGGCTATTCCAACCAAAACCAGAGTTTTGAGTGTCCTCATTTGGCATCCTTAAACAGGAAAATCCCACACAGGGCAAACAAATTAAGGAGCTATCTACTGTAAATGTGCTATGATTTTGCATTTCTAAATAGGGAAATCCCAGATAAGGGTACTTAGGTAGCTAAACTGTCTACTCAATAGCTCCCTAATTATCCTTAAATAGGGCAATGCCACATAAGGGGAGATTTCTACTAAACAGCAGAAATAGCAAAAATAATAAAAGCAATGTTTTCTTAAATTAGCTATTTTAGTTGCTTAGTGATAGGTAGGGAGCTATCTACTAAACAACACGTTAATTCGGTGTTCTTAAATAGAACAATCCCACATAAGGGTATCGATCTAGGTATATATCTACTTCATAACACCATCATTTGCTATGCTTAAATAAGGCAATCCCACATAAGGGTATCAATCTAGGTAGGTGTCTACTAAATAGCACCATCAATTGCTATGCTTAAATAAGGCAATCCCATATAAGGGTATCAATCTAGGTAGGTGTCTACTAAATAGCACCATCAATTGCTATGCTTAAATAAGGCAATCCCACATAAGGGTATCAATCTAGGTAGGTATCTACTAAATAGCACCATCATTTGCTATGCTTAAATAAGGCAATCCCACATAAGGGTATCAAATTAAGGAGATACCTACAGTCAGGTCCATAAATATTGGGACACCGACACAATGCTAATCTTTTTGGCTCTATACACCACCACAATGGATTTGAAATGCAATGAACACAATGTGTTTTAACTGCAGACTTTCAGCTTTAATTTGAGGGTATCTACATCCAAATCAGGTGAACGGTGTAGGAATTACAACAGTTTGTATATGTGCCTCCCACTTTTCAAGGGACAAAAAGTAATGGGACAATTGGCTGCTCAGCTGTTCCATGGCCAGGTGTGTGTTATTCCCTCATTATCCCATTTACAAGGAGCAGATAAAAGGTCCAGAGTTAATTTCAAGTGTGCTATTTGCATTTGGAATCTGTTGCTGTAAACTCTCAATATGAGATCCAAAGAGCTGTCACTACCAGTGAAGCAAGCCATCATTAGGCTGAAAAAACAAAACAAACCCATCAGAGAGATAGCAAAAACATTAGGTGTGGCCAAATCAACTGTGTGGAACATCCTTAACAAGAAAGAACGCACCGGTGAGCTCAGCAACACCAAAAGACCGGAAGACCACGGAAAACAACTGTGGTGGATGACCGAAGAATTATTTCCCTGGTGAAGAAAACACCCTTCATAACAGTTGGCCAAATCAAGAACACTCTCCAGGAGGTAGGTGTATGTGTGTCAAAGTCAACAATCAAGAGAAGACTTTACCAGAGTGAATACAGAGGGTTCACCACAAGATGTAAACCATTGGTGAGCCTCAAAAAACAGGAAGGCCAGATTAGAGTTTGCCAAACAACATCTAAAAAAAGCCTTCACAGTTCTGGAACAACATCCTATGGACAGATGAGACCAAGATCAACTTGTATCAGAGTGATGGGAAGAAAAGAGTATGGAGAAGGAAAGGAACTGCTCATGATCCAAAGCATACCATCTCATCAGTGAAGAATGGTGGTGGTAGTGTCATGCCGTGGGCATGTATGGCTGCCAATGGATCTCTTGTATTTATTGATGATGTGACTGCTGACAAAAGCAGCAGGATGAATTCTGAAGTGTTTCGGGCAATATTATCTGCTCATATTCAGCCAAATGCTTCAGAACTCATTGGACGGCGCTTCACAGTGCAGATGTACAATGACCCGAAGCATACTGCAAAAGCAACCAAAGAGTTTTTTTTAAGGGAAAGAAGTGGAATGTTATGCAATGGCCAAGTCAATCACCTGACCTGAATCCGATTGAGCATACATTTCACTTGATGAAGACAAAACTGAAGGGAAAATGCCCCAAGAACAAGCATGAACTGAAGACAGTTGCAGTAGAGGCCTGGCAGAGCATCACCAGGGATGAAACCCAGCGTCTGGTGATGTCTATGCGTTCCAGACTTCAGGCTGTAATTGACTGCAAAGGATTTGCAACCATGTATTAAAAAGTGAAAGTTTGATTTATGACTGTTAATCTGTCCCATTACTTTTGGTCCCTTAAAAAGTGGGAGGAACATATACAAACTGTTGTAATTCCTACACCGTTCACCTGATTTGGATGTAAATACCCTCAAATTAAAGCTGAAAGTCTGCAGTTAAAGCACATCTTGTTTGTTTAATTTCAAACCCATTGTGGTGGTGTATAGAGACAGAAAGATTAGAATTGTGTCGATGACCCAATATTTATGGACCTGACTGTACAAAACAGCTTAAAGGGTAAAAATGAGAACAGCTATTTTTCTTAAATAGCTTTTTTTAAATTGCTTACTGGATAAGACACTAACATGATACTCTTAAGTATTGCAATCCCATGTATGAATGCCAAATTAGGGAGCTATCTATTAAACAGCTGAAAGATGAATAGGATTTAACGTCCTTTTCATCATTTTACCATTTCAGTAGTTTAATAGAAAAATCCCTAATTGACTATCCTCATAAAAATGAATAGATCAAACTCGCATCAGCAACAATTAGCAATATATATACAGCTTTATTCACTAAAGTGCAAAATGAAGGTACAGATCGACAAACTGGAACATTTCTCTAAGCCTTCATTTTGGCTACTGAGGTGTTTTTGAGGGTATCTAAACGTCTATTTTTGCCAAAGAAACACCCTCCCAAAAAATAGCACAATTATGAAATAATTATAATATAATTAATTATATATGATAATTAAATGATATAGGAGGCATATTAATTATAGTATATAATAAATATATTTAACGTCTAATTACTGTAAAGTGTGAGATGTGGAGGTGAATAGAGACTTGCAACATCTAGAGCGAAAAATATTTGAGTTAGAAAAACAATTTTTAATGTTAAACTTTCTTGTTATCTCCCAGCCTTGCTAAGTTAGATAACTACCATTTGTAATAACTTACTGTTTGGTGAATAGACCCAAAACAGCGAGACTATAGATTAAACTGCGTTTACATAAATCTCTACAATCCACATCATTAACTCTGTGTCTAACCTACACGGTAAATGACTTGGGATAAAATAAATCCGTTTGTTTTGTTTGGGGGTTGTTGTTTTGTTTGTTTGTTTTACGTTTTGCTTTGAAATAAACTACAGAATCTCCTGATATGTTTAATGGCTGAATGTGCGACGCACACGCTTGGCTGCTCAATGTTACAGTAAATTAATGTAAGATAAATTTACTTAGAAGAAATGTGATTTTCTTCTGCCCTTGTTTTATGTTAAATGATGGAAACTGGATATTATAGGAAAGCTAATTAAAGACACGAAACGTGTACTTTCTATTTTTTTTTTTTTACTTTTTTAGATAAATGTGACTAGAAGTTTCACTGCACCTAGAAAATTAACCATTTGATTTGTACAGAGTTAAATACATACACAGTTAGAATGCTATACAATCCACAATAAACCTATTTTGTCCCCATTACACACTCAAGTCTAAAGAGATACCTTCAGTATAGTGATCTTTAAATAATTTACCACTCAACCCCCTTGTGTGTCTTTTGTGAAACCGTTGAATGTAGCCCATGGAATAACAGAATAGGTGGAATGGGTCTTGACAGAGCTAAGGGCAGGCATAGGAAGTAAGTGGGAAGGGGTTAGTATGGATGGGCTTAGGGGGAGTATATATGGCAGCCATCTTAACGATTGCCCCCTTTCTAATAGGCCTACCCTTACCTATGGTTGTGTAGGGTTGGTGACTCTCTTTTGTCTTCCAGATGGATCTCGTGGAGGTCTTCCTGGCGAGTGTCCGGGTGATAGTGGACTGGACCCAAGGAAGAGTGGGTAAAGGATTATAAAAAGCTTAATTGTGATCCCACTCAGCCACACTGCATTATGGGCAGGGCCGGATTAACATAGGGGCTGATGGAGCTGCAGCTCCAGGCCCAGGCCCATGGAATAGGCCCATTTAAAAAAAAAAAAAAAAAAAAACATTTTTTTTTTTTTTACACACTACTCTTAGGTTTGCCACCTGACTGGTATTTTACTGGCACAGCCGGTATTTGAGGTTGCCTGGCTGTGCCGGTATTGCAGTAATACCAGCAATACAAATGTATGTATTTTTCTCAGAGTAAATGAGAAAATAAATAGATTACTCTGCAATACCAGCACCGGCCAGTAGGGGTCACTGTGTGTGGAGAGAGGCAGGGATAGGAAGTTACAGCATATCCCTGCCTCTCTCTACTACTCATTGATCCGTGGGGGAGCAGCAACACAGCACAGAGTCCAGACAGCAGCTCTACAGCTCAGGTAAGTGAGGGATGGGGGAAAGGCAGCAGGGACACATGGGGACACTGAGACACTAGGGGACATGTGGGGACACTGAGACACTAAGGGACATGGGGACACACACTAGGGGACACAGACACTGGCAGACCTGGGAACACTGAGACACTTGGGGACACTGGAAAACATGGGGACACTGACACTAGGGGACAGTGAGACATATGGGGACACTAGGGGACACATGGTGACACAAACACAAGAGGACACTGAGACACTAGGACACAGACACTGGGAGACCTGGGAACACAGACACTTGGGACACTGGAAAACATGGGGACACTGAGACACTAGGGGACACTGGGACACATGGGGATGCTGAGACACATGGGGATGCTGAGACACATGGGGATGCTGTAAGACATAGGGACATTGGGAGACACTGAGACATTGGGACACGGAGACACTATGTCCCCATGTCTCCCAGTGTCCCCATGTCCTCCAGCCAGTGTCCCTAGTGTGTGTCCCCAAGTCTCCCAGTGTCTGTGTCCCATGTCTCTCTGTGTACCTAGTGACCCCATGTGTCCCTATATGTCCCAGTGTCCTCATGTCTATGTCCACAACTGTCCCCAAGTGTCTGTCTCCCAGCCAGTGTCCCCTAGTCTCCCAGTGTCTGTGTTCCCATGTCTCTGTGTCCCTAGTGTCCCCATGTCTCCCAATGTCCCTATATGTCCCAGTGTCCCCATGTCTATGTCCCAACTGTCCCCATGTCTCCCAGTGTCCCCAAGTGCCTGTCTCCCAGCCAGTGTTCCCTAGTCTCCCAGTGTCCCCTAGTCTCCCAGTGTCTGTGTTTCCATGTCTCTGTGTCCCTAGTGTCTTAGTGTCCCCAAATGTTTCAGTGTCCCCATGTCTCCCAGTGTCTGTGTTCCTAATATCTCAGTGTGCCTAGTGTTCCCATGTCTCCCAGTGTCCCTATATGTCCCAGTGTCCCCATGTCTATGTCCCAACTGTCCCCATGTCCCCCAGTGTCCCCAAGTGTCTGTCTCCCAGCCAGTGTCCCCTAATCTCCCAGTGCCCCCTAGTCTCCCAGTGTCTGTGTTTCCATGTCTCTGTGTGCCTAGTGTCTTAGTGTCCCCAAATGTTTCAGTGTCCCCATGTCTACCAGTGTCTGTGTCCCTAGTGTCTCAGTGTCCCCATTTCTCCCAGTTTCCCTAAATGTCTCCGTGTCCCCCTGTCTCCCAGTGTCCCCATGTCTCCCTGTCCCCATGTCTCCCAGTTTCCCTGGTTCTCTCAGTGTCCCCATGTCTCTAGTGTCCCCGTCCCCATGTCTCTAGTGTCCCCGGGTCTCTCAGTGTCCCCGGGTCTCATTGTGTCCCCAGTATCCTAGTGACATGGGGACACACTGAGACATTGGGAGAAATGGGGACACAGACACTGGGAAACTAGGGGACTGGGTGACATGGGGACACTCACACTGTGATACATAGGGACACTGAGACACTGGGTGACTTGCGACACTGAGACACTGAGAGACAGGGAGACACTGGGAGCAATCCATCTATACAGCAGAATCAAACTGTGAGTAGTTTGTTGGTGATTTTACAGAATTTTCTCTGATGTCACTCCTTGTGACTTACATCATGTGATGTCACGCTTAACTAATTAATTATACAAATGATTAAGGCTGGTATATTTTTCCAAGAAATGTGGCAACCTTAACTACTCTTCATATACTCTTGCTTAAAGGAGCACTATAGGGTCAGGAACACAATCATATATTTCTGGCCCTATTATGTTAAAACCACCACCCTGGCCTCTTCTTGCCTCCCTAAATATAATAAAATATTACTTGTATTCAAGTCTGCAGCTGCTGGCTCTGCCTGTGAACAGACTGTCTGCTGACATAATCAGAAGTGGTGGTCTGAGCAAATTACAATACTTCCCCATAGGATTGGCTGAGGCTGTCAACTAGGCAGATCAGGGGCAGAGCTAGCACAAGTCGAACATAGCCCTGGCCAATCAGCATCTCCTCATAAAGATAAATTGAATCAATGCATCTCTATGAGGAAAGTTCAGTGTCTGCATGCAGAGGGTGGAGACACTGAATGGCAGTGCTGCACACTAGGCAGTACTGCCCCAGGAAGCACCTCTAGCAGTCATCTAAGGAGCGGCCAGTGGAGTTATTTTCTCTGAAAAGACAGTGTTTACTGCAAAAAGCTTGAATGGAATGATTCTACTTACCAGAACAAATACAATAAGCTGTAGTTGTTCTGGTGACTATAGTGTCCCTTTATGTTTGGAAGCTTGAGAGGGATGTATGGGAACCAAACTTGTGTGGACTGGCTGACAATAAAATTAGTTTAGGTAATGCAGACGTTGGTCTCTCTAACACTGTGGCATGTCCCCTTTATTCTACACTCACCTTTTCTCTGTCTCAGACTATATACCAGGAACTTCTGCCTGCTAGTAAGAAGGTAAGGAGACTAGTGGACCAGCGAGTGCTAGGGTACAGTCCTTAGAAAGCATGGAGTGAGCGCATCATTAGACACATTTATGTCAAGCTCAGGGTGCTGCCTGCATAGTATGTCCTTAGTTGGACAGCCTGCAGGATTGGCGGGCAGCCTGACATGCCAGACTGACCTTCCAATTCTTTGGACAAACATGCCCCCTTTCTGGGCATGTTCAACCCTTTTGGCAGGTCTGGTCACGTGATTCGCGCCAGTGGCACACCCTTTTACCGCGCCCATTGATTTCCTGCTTCACTGGACACTGCTGTTAGGGGTTATGGATTTACTTATAAGATGAACGCATAAATTAGAGGGAGATTAGCATAGAGTATGTGTTTTCTTATAGCTGCATCATTTGAGTTTCCCTCCAGCACCATTTCCATCAGATACATGACGCTTGGGAGGTATGACTGTTTTAGTGTTTTTGGTCGATAAGATTCCATAATTAGGCCCATCATAATTGTCAGCTCCAGGCCCACTGGGCCCTTAATCCGGCCCTGATTATGGGAATGCACATTCAGAGTTGTCACCAGAGGTGGCCTGCATCCCGGACTCCAATGCCTAGTGTTTTGCTGGTCCTACATATCAAGAAGATTAACGTTACCTTAGAAAGGTGATGCTTTTGTTATTACATTGCCTTTTCTAAATAAGGAGCCATCAAACTTTTTTCAATAATTTATGAAACATAGAATCCCCTAGTTGGGGCCTACAGTGAGTTATCCAGTACTTATAAACCATTGTCAAGAGAGTGACATTGGATATATCATAACAAGTGTTCTCATGAGTTCACGACCCCTGCTCACTGTGCTTAAAGAGTATTAGCTACACCTCACTGACTAGGCCCAAAGAAGATCAAAACAATCATCTGAGGTTGTTATCTCCCACACAGAGGGAATATGTCAGTATTTTGATTCTGGACTGATATGAGACATGCCTAAGTGATCTGCAATGGTACACGTGAGCATAGAGAGCTGAGTGTTTTTGGCGTTGAGCAGGGTCTCTTCGAAAGGCAAGCTATTAAGTTGTACTCTCAGTTTCTCATACGTTCTGTTTGTTGTTTATTTTGCTTCAACTTTAGGAAAAGCCGAGAATAATGTGATAATGGGAATGCTGCTGTGAAAGGATGTTTAGCTGGAAACAACATTAATCATTTATAATAAGAGTGTGTCTGTCTGGACTGCAATGTACATGTGGTTATAAAAGGGTAGAACAGTTTGTCGTGTTCCTGAATGATCGTTGTGAAGTGCTTCTGGCTTAACTGACAGCTCGCTGTTTCTGTTACTAGAATCTAATGTCTGCTGTTTCTTATTAATTTGAATTTTGCTAAATTTCTTTCAGCAAGCAGAATTTACAGTATTGTGAGTCAAATGTAATATTAAACACTAAATGTATGCTAACGTTCAAAGTATGATCATGACCGGTGTATCGTCGCCATATGGGCATCCGGAACCTTGAACAACCCACCACATACCGTTCCCAATAAGACACGGACACTAGGGTATATGGGCAGGGCCGGCCTTAGGGGTGTGCGAGCTGTGCGGCCGCACAGGGCGCCATGTAGCAGGGGGCGCCGTGCGGCCGCACAGCCGATTTAAAAAAAAAAAAAAAAATATTTTTTTTTTAGAAAATTTGCAGCGGGGGCGGAGCTTACCGTGCGGCGGGGGCGGAGCTAAAAGCGCCGGAAAACTGCTGCAGGGGAAGCAGGAAGGAGTCCCTGCTTCCCCACCAAACAGTCACCAGGAGCTGCACTGCCTCCACAATGAACTCCACAGGTAACTGTGTGATTGTCAGGTGAGTGTGACTCTCTGCCTGTGTGTATGACTGTCTGCCTCTGTGTGTGTGTGTGTGTGTGTGTGTTACTGTCTGTGTGTGTGTGTGTATGACTGTCTGCCTCTGTGTGTCTGTGTGTATGACTGTCTGCCTCTGTGTGTGTGTCTGTGTGTATGACTGTCTGCCTCTGTGTGTATGACTATCTGCCTGTGTGTGTCTGTGTGTGTGTGTGTGTGTGTATGACTGTCTGCGTGTGTGTGTGTGTGTATATGACTGTCTGCCACTGTGTGTCTGTGTGTATTACTGTCTGCCTCTGTGTGTTTGTCTGTGTGTATTACTGTCTGCCTCTGTGTGTGTGACTATCTGCCTGTGTGTTTGTGTGTGTGTGTGTGTGTGTATGACTGTCTGCGTGTGTGTGTGTATGACTGTCTGCGTGTGTGTGTGTGTATATGACTGTCTGCCACTGTGTGTCTGTGTGTATTACTGTCTGCCTCTGTGTGTTTGTCTGTGTGTATTACTGTCTGCCTCTGTGTGTGTGACTGTGTATGACTGCCTCTGTGTGTATGACTGTCTGCCTCTGTGTGTATGACTGTCTGCCTCTGTGTGTATGACTGTCTGCCTCTGTGTGTATGACTGTCTGCCTCTGTGTGTCTGTGTGTATGACTGTCTGCCTGTGTGTGTCTGTGTGTATGACTGTCTGCGTGTGTGTGTGTGTGTGTATGACTGTCTGCCTCTGTGTGTATGACTGTCTGCCTGTGTGTGTCTGTGTGTATGACTGTCTGCCTGTGTGTGTCTGTGTGTATGACTGTCTGCGTGTGTGTGTGTGTGTATGACTGTCTGTCTCTGTGTGTATGACTGTGTGTGTGTGTCTGTGTGTATTACTGTCTGCCTCTGTGTGTGTCTGTGTGTATTACTGTCTGTGTGTGTCTGTGTGTATGACTGACTGTCTGCCTGTGTGTGTCTGTGTGTATGACTGTCTGCCTTTGTGTGTCTGTGTGTATGTGTGTATGACTGTCTGCCTGTGTGTGTGTGTATGACTGTCTGCTTGTGTGTGTGTGGATGTCTTCCTGTGTGTGTATGGCCGTCTGACTCTGTGTGTGTGTGTGTGTCACATACAACCAATACACGCATATCACACACTGTTAATATACCCATTACAAATATCACACATAGCATACATATCACACACAGTCATCACACGTACTATTACATACACAGACAACACAAACATAACAGCATACATGGATGACGGGGGGGGGGGGGGGGGGGCGCTGTTAAGATTTTTCGCACAGGGCGTCTAAATGCCTAAGGCCGGCCCTGTATATGGGTAATGTTGTCCACAGTGTTATTAAATATATAAATAATAATAACAACATTAAACTTTGGGTCATTGCCCTATGCCCCGCCTTCAATTCCGTATCCTTCCATTAGGTCTAACAGGCAATTACCCCACTATAAATAACATATATATATATAACATAATGCCAACATAAACATGACTTAAAGTGCCAACAATTTATTATAAACTGACATTGCCACTGTGTGTCTGTGTGTATTACTGTCTGCCTCTGTGTGTTTGTCTGTGTGTATTACTGTCTGCCTCTGTGTGTGTGACTGTGTATGACTGCCTCTGTGTGTATGACTGTCTGCCTCTGTGTGTATGACTGTCTGCCTCTGTGTGTATGACTGTCTGCCTCTGTGTGTATGACTGTCTGCCTCTGTGTGTATGACTGTCTGCCTCTGTGTGTCTGTGTGTATGACTGTCTGCCTGTGTGTGTCTGTGTGTATGACTGTCTGCGTGTGTGTGTGTGTGTGTATGACTGTCTGCCTCTGTGTGTATGACTGTCTGCCTGTGTGTGTCTGTGTGTATGACTGTCTGCCTGTGTGTGTCTGTGTGTATGACTGTCTGCGTGTGTGTGTGTGTGTGTGTATGACTGTCTGCCTCTGTGTGTATGACTGTGTGTGTGTGTCTGTGTGTATTACTGTCTGCCTCTGTGTGTGTCTGTGTGTATTACTGTCTGTGTGTGTCTGTGTGTATGACTGACTGTCTGCCTGTGTGTGTCTGTGTGTATGACTGTCTGCCTTTGTGTGTCTGTGTGTATGTGTGTATGACTGTCTGCCTGTGTGTGTGTGTATGACTGTCTGCTTGTGTGTGTGTGGATGTCTTCCTGTGTGTGTATGGCCGTCTGACTCTGTGTGTGTGTGTGTGTCACATACAACCAATACACGCATATCACACACTGTTAATATACCCATTACAAATATCACACATAGCATACATATCACACACAGTCATCACACGTACTATTACATACACAGACAACACAAACATAACAGCATACATGGATGACGGGGGGGGGGGGGGCGCTGTTAAGATTTTTCGCACAGGGCGTCTAAATGCCTAAGGCCGGCCCTGTATATGGGTAATGTTGTCCACAGTGTTATTAAATATATAAATAATAATAACAACATTAAACTTTGGGTCATTGCCCTATGCCCCGCCTTCAATTCCGTATCCTTCCATTAGGTCTAACAGGCAATTACCCCACTATAAATAACATATATATATATAACATAATGCCAACATAAACATGACTTAAAGTGCCAACAATTTATTATAAACTAACCATGGTAGTGGTATACCCGGATACCCCTACCCCACCAGGTTCTGAGCCACCGACAGGACTCGAAACCTACCAAATATACCAATAACCATTAACATAACCTTCCTACTGGGCAGCCTATTTCCTCTCCTTGAGCTCCCTATCCCGCCGCTGTGACAAAACTGGACAACCCAACTATAACCAAAACCCAGGGAGGGCGGGTGGGACAAGCTCAGCCAGGTAGGCAAGTTAAAAGTGACCTTTTCCAAGATGTCTGCCTATTTATCTGGCCTAGCTCCTTCTCCACCAACAACCAATCCCCACTAGCTTCCTCCTATGCCCGCCTCCTAACCCCTGTCAAGGCCCCTTTCCACTAAGCTGCGCTATTGCTACATGGTGCTACAAGACCCACACAAATCAGTCTCGGTAGATAATAGTGCAAATCACAAAAATAATAATATATGTCTATCATATATATCAGCAGTCTTCAGATGTACGATAAAGTCTTGTCAATAGAACAATCAGAAACACAGTCCGATACACAATGCACAAAAATAGGTCCTGCACTCAAACACCCACTGCTCCTGGGCGGCAGCAATGATAATAGTACTCATTAGAGATTTTTTTTTTGCCTAAAGCTGAAGCAAGCAAGGGGAATTGTTATTGTAAGACCCACCTAAGAGGTTTGCCTTGACGTAGCAGGTGAACTTACATCTAATGGCCATTGGAGTGGAACTAAAAACCTCCATTTATATAAATATGCATAGGGAATTAGTGCGCAAGTAACTTTAAAATGCGTCGGACCAGACTTACTAACGTTATTTGTTATTATATGTATTTTTAACTGTTTATTATCCTAAATAAATGGTTTTAAACCTACCTGGATTCCTGACTTTTTCAGTTCCTGAAGTGAGTAACCAGTAGGAGGGAGAAGGTCCCCTTGATCCCCATTATCATCGAAAGAGGCGACCTCAAGGTGATTATATACAGCTACTCCTCATTTACCAACCGGGTTCCATTTCTACGACCCGGTCGTAGAACGAATTGGTTGGTAAATGAGGAGTATTCCCTGCTCTGGTGCGCTTGTCTATGTTCAGGGAAACTTCCCCGAACATAGACGAATGCACCAGAGTAGGGAATCTCTCTAAATCCCACGACGGCTTGCACTTACCACCCCACAAGAGAGCTGGTCATAAGTGCGAGCCGTTGTAAAACAGGTAGGTGGCAAAACAAGGACCACCTGTCCTTTACATCTTGTGAGTGCAATGTAATTGTTAATGTATCTTTTTGATTGTGCAGCTGCATCACCATTTCTATCTACATATATAACACTAGTCAATAGCCAGATGGACAGTGAAACAATGAAAGTTACCAGCAGAATATGAAATTAAAAAGCACTCGTGCAATATAAGTGCAAAAACATGTTTACAGAGTCACAATAGGCTATGCCAACCTACAAGAAGGCATTGATAATAAAGTCCTTTTTTCATCATGTTTCAAATGTTTCATTATTGATCTGAAAGTTACGTTCCAAACTAGAGCGCATGATTGGCTTAAAAAAATCAGAATAACCTTTCAGTGTCCAACAACAAGAATTACAATACATCCCACCATCCTCTAATTACAATAGCTAACAGCACCTTTCTTTTATATGAACATCAATACATCCTACATTACCTCTAGACATACCATTGCTCCGTAGGAGCTGCCATCTTGAATTCTTCATTTTCATATTCACCCCTTTATCATCCAAATGAATCGCTAATGGACAATAGTAGTGTGCATTCACAATTCCAGATGTTGGATCAACAGCAAAAACATTTGTGAGGAAGGCTGAACTTGATGGACGCAAGTCTCTTTTCAGCTATGTAACTATGTAACTATGTCCCTACAACAGCAATGTTTGACTAAGGACTTGACTCCTTGTAAACCTCTTTGTGACTCAGGCAGCCTACCCACCACGGGCATACCTATGATCTAACAAATGTTATTAGCTAATACATTGTACTGCTTGATGGGATCAGGACCTGCAGATTATACTTTCACAAACAGACTGGCAAAAAATAATAATTCTGACACACAAATGTTTTCCTACACAGAGGTACAGAAAGCAAAGCTTTACTAGATGATACCGTAACCTAAACAAACCTTTACTGGCGATATTCTTCATATTTGGTGATCCCGTGGTTAAAGATTTCTGGACTGCTATTCACAAGTCAAGAAATAAAATCATTAGTAAGCTTTTAGATGTTAGCCAGCCACAATGCTTCTCCATTTTGTCTCACTACCTTTAAAGACATAAACTGCCAGTCCAAATGCGACTTCTTAATGCCATGCAGCTCACCATCCCTCTTACCCAGAAGAATGACTTGGCTCCCTCTCGGATTGCTTGAATTCACAGTGCAGCACAAAAGGAGTTTTGGTGGTGGATCACCTTCCAGGACACATTCTAAGGGGGAGATCACATGAATCACATTGAATGACTTCCAGGACTGACGTTTAGAAACTGCATTTAATGACCCTGTCTATGTGTCAGGGCTTTGCAGGGCCCGAGCCATCTGTGCATGCCCTCCTATGATGGCTAGGTGCCAGTGGCAACAATTTATGTGGTTATTTTGTTGTTTTTTTTCACTTACTTCTCTTTATTCCTTGTTTTTTTCTTTCTCCTCTTCCTTTTCACTCTTTTCTTTGCTTCAATCCCTTATTCCTTTTTACTACTTACTACTCTGGTGGTTTTATATTTTGTAATATGTTTAACGTTTAGCTTACCTTACACTTACAGGTTCCATTCGTTGGACTCCTATAATTGGTTCACTAATCACTTGAATCATGAGCGTATTTCAGCATCTGGAAGAAGTATAAAACTGAACTGGGAATATTATCTAAGTCAGGTATTCATTCGTTCAGTTTGCCTACTCTGGCCCTACATTTGTAATTTACATCAAATCTACTTTAAATTCTCACGTTAGTAAATAACTGTGTAAAAGATAGCCACCCAGGCAGTGGAAGGGCAGGCTAGAACTGTGCTAAAAAGAGGACATTCCTAATTACAAAAGAATACACACTG
This sequence comes from Pelobates fuscus, assembly GCF_036172605.1. Classification (NCBI taxonomy): domain Eukaryota; kingdom Metazoa; phylum Chordata; class Amphibia; order Anura; family Pelobatidae; genus Pelobates; species Pelobates fuscus. The sequence continues at coordinate 483,172,239 of NC_086317.1, forward strand.
AGACTATAATACGTATATTCTCTACTGTTCACAAATGACAAATATACCAGTTTTCCCTTAATACCCATTTTCTACTTTTTGTTGAGTTGTATTTCGGTTTGTTTTCTCTGTATTTGCTTTTTCTCTGTAATTTGGCCATTCATAGTTTTGATGTATAAACAAACGTATCTGGCAGTCACTGAAAACACTTTCACTGATTTCTTTTTTATTCTGGACATTAACAGTTATTTGTGTTAGGTGCTTATGATAGTTATATGTATTAACAAATATAGTTTCAGAAAACCGCAGACATGAATTTCAGAAAAAGCTCAATCTTCCTCCCCGTTATAAGCGTTATTGGGAAAAAAAATGGATGGGACCATTAAGGAAAATAATGCTGAGATCATCCAAGAAGTTTCTCATTTTCTGCAGGAATCAGCACAATATAAATCCAGTAAATGGCTGCGAATGGAAATCGTATTGTTCTTTCTTTGTTATATTGAACAGCTCGTATCACCACATTTTGGCAAAAGTAAGACATTGTATACTGAGCGTAAGAGAACATTTTAAAAGGATTTTTTTTATTTATGGATTTTCTTACTTCTCTGTTTTAACTCTGTATGAACGCTAACATGGTTTATAATAACATCTTAATATAATTGTAAAATATTTTATTTAACAATAAAATACAGTCTGTTAGACAAAGAAAATACAAATATCAGAACATTACATATTTCATATCACGAGATTGTGTAACGTGTGTACTTACTGTATGTTTACTGCAACACAAGCTAAACTGTGAGAAATAAAAATATGCTCATTGTATACCTACTGTACTTACTGTACCTCCCTCTACTGTAATGTAACCTGTAACGTGCTGAGTACACCTGTTAGCGCTATATAAATAAAATATACATACACTGTATACCTACTGCACTTACTGTACCTCCCTCTACTGTAATGTAACCTGTAAAGTGCTGAGTACACCTGTTAGCGCTATATAAATAAAATAGACATACAATGTATACCTACTGCACTTACTGTACCTCCCTCTACTGTAATGTAACCTGTAAAGTGCTGAGTACACCTGTTAGCGCTATATAAATATAATATACATACACTGTATACCTACTGTACTTACTGTACCTCCCTCTACTGTAATGTAACCTGTAAAGTGCTGAGTACACCTGTTAGCGCTATATAAATATAATATACATACACTGTATACCTACTGCACTTACTGTACCTCCCTCTACTGTAATGTAACCTGTAAAGTGCTGAGTACACCTGTTAGCGCTATATAAATAAAATATACATACACTGTATACCTACTGCACTTACTGTACCTCCTTCTACTGACATGTAACCTGTAAAGTGCTGCGTACACCTGTTAGCGCTATATAAATAAAATATACATACACTGTATACCTACTGTACTTACTGTACCTCCTTCTACTGTAATGTAACCTGTAAAGTGCTGAGTACACCTGTTAGCGCTATATAAATAAAATATTCATACACTGTATACCTACTGAACTTACTGTACCTCCCTCTACTGTAATGTAACCTGTAAAGTGCTGAGTACACCTGTTAGCGCTATATAAATAAAATATTCATACACTGTATACCTACTGAACTTACTGTACCTCCCTCTACTGTAATGTAACCTGTAAAGTGCAGAGTACACCTGTTAGCGCTATATAAATAAAATATACATACACTGTATACCTACTGCACTTACTGTACCTCCCTCTACTGTAATGTAATCTGTAAAGTGCTGAGTACACCTGTTAGCGCTATATAAATAAAATATTGATACACTGTATACCTACTGAACTTACTGTACCTCCCTCTACTGTAATGTAACCTGTAAAGTGCAGAGTACACCTGTTAGCGCTATATAAATATAATATACATACACTGTATACCTACTGCACTTACTGTACCTCCCTCTACTGTAATGTAACCTGTAAAGTGCTGAGTACACCTGTTAGCGCTATATAAATAAAATATACATACACTGTATACCTACTGCACTTACTGTACCTCCTTCTACTGTAATGTAACCTGTAAAGTGCTGCGTACACCTGTTAGCGCTATATAAATAAAATATACATACACTGTATACCTACTGTACTTACTGTACCTCCTTCTACTGTAATGTAACCTGTAAAGTGCTGAGTACACCTGTTAGCGCTATATAAATAAAATATTCATACACTGTATACCTACTGAACTTACTGTACCTCCCTCTACTGTAATGTAACCTGTAAAGTGCTGAGTACACCTGTTAGCGCTATATAAATAAAATATTCATACACTGTATACCTACTGAACTTACTGTACCTCCCTCTACTGTAATGTAACCTGTAAAGTGCAGAGTACACCTGTTAGCGCTATATAAATAAAATATACATACACTGTATACCTACTGCACTTACTGTACCTCCCTCTACTGTAATGTAATCTGTAAAGTACTGAGTACACCTGTTAGCGCTATATAAATATAATATACATACACTGTATACCTACTGCACTTACTGTACCTCCTTCTACTGTAATGTAACCTGTAAAGTACTGAGTACACCTGTTAGCGCTATATAAATAAAATATACATACACTGTATACCTACTGCACTTACTGTACCTCCTTCTACTGTAATGTAACCTGTAAAGTGCTGAGTACACCTGTTAGCGCTTTATAAATATAATATACATACACTGTATACCTACCGCACTTACTGTACCTCCCTCTACTGTAATGTAACCTGTAAAGTGATGAGTACACCTGTTAGCGCTATATAAATACAATATACATACACTGTATACCTACCGCACTTACTGTACCTCCCTCTACTGTAATGTAACTTGTAAAGTGCTGAGAACGCCTGTAAGCACTATATAAATATAATATACATACACTGTATACCTACTGCACTTACTGTACCTCCCTCTACTGTAATGTAACCTGTAAAATGCTGAGTACGCCTGTGTAACGGAGCTCCGTGTACTCCGACCGAGTACCCTCCGTTGATGGATGCTCCTAGCGCTCTCAGAGGACTCCAAGCACTGCAGACGACACCACAACCACCGCAGGCTCCACAACCGCCGTAGCTTAACTGGAGCCGCGCCGTCTTCCTTCCACCCTGGATCGGCTTCTGTCCTCCAGGACCGTGTGGGGAAGACCTCTCCTCCAGGAGAGCGTAACAGGAACAAGCTCTTAAAAGAGCTAAGTGATTAAGAGCTCAGGGGAATATGCAGCGCATAGCAATCCCCAGTGTGATATAGCAGTTCCCTCCAATAACGAGACACGGCTACGTATTGAGGGTCAGAAGAGGTCTGAGGTGCTGGAACACCCAGCCTGGTTTTTATTACCATTTTGAAAATACAGGACCACCCACAGGGCGGGACAAAACAACCAATCATACACGTACATCATTAAAACCACTCCCAGTAATTACACACAAAATCCTCCCCTATGTCTGTGATATAATTATGCTACACAAGGGATTAACATAATTATCACAGACAGTAAAAATACAGTTTTTACACAACATTCATAACTCCCAAAATATACATCACATTCGCATAAAAATACATATTCACAATCAATCCATTCAGGGGAACAACATACTCAAAAATCATACGAATTGGACCAGGGGTTCAGAAGTTAGTACAAATGTGCATTTGACCTTCTGGAAGCATGGTTTTACAGGGCCCTCTATCCTGGAGACAATGGGGGGAAGTAATTCAATTATCCAGGACTAGAGGCAGACTCCATTAACCACATGGTTGCAAAACAACATAAAACACTTTAAAATACATAAAGTCACATTTTACACATAACACACAGACATTTCACATATCCCCAGATAGCTGGGATCTGAGCGCACAAAACTACCGAATAGCGCGCAGATCCTATTCACACAGTTCAATTGCCATGGAGCTAAAGTCTTTCCCATAGTCTTTCATTATATGAATAGGCTCCATGGCATAGCCATCTGGGGTATCACCGCTCACACAGGGCCATAGTCATAAGGAAGGAGGCTGGCAAATAGGCTTCTCCACAATCCAGGGAAGCAGGGCAATTTCTCATTTAAAGGGCCAGTTACAAATAGCGATTTGTAACACATCTCCCCTTTGGGGGGAAGACTAACCAGGCATCTGACCTTCTGTCGGTCAGTGCCTCCGTTAGTCGATCCACCAACCCACAATAAACAGATGTCCGAGTAGCCCCCCCACAACATCAAAGTACAGGAACAGCCCACCCACAACACACAGTCACTGCACCTGGGTATTTGGCTGTGGTAATGAGGCCACATGCCGAGGGTACTTGAAGGGCAGAGGCCAACTGCACTCTGCCCAGATGCCAGCTCTTCTGCTGGGGTAGCCTGCAGGACATCAGGCTCTGGACCAGGGAAAAAGGTAGGGCAGAGGCCGACTGCAATCTGCCCAGCTGCCAGCTCTTCTGCTGGGGTAGCCTGCAGGACATCAGGCTCTGGACCAGGGACAAAGGTAGGGCAGAGGCCGACTGCACTCTGCCCAGCTGCCAGCTCTTCGGCTGGGGTAGCCTGCGGGACATCCGGCTCTGGACCAGGGACAAAGGTAGGGCAGAGGCCGACTGCACTCTGCCCAGCTGCCAGCTCGTCTGCTGGGATGCTTGGGACATAGTCCGGCTCAGTAGCCAAGGGAACATGGACGTCAGTAGGGGTTAACATTGCCTCTGTTAACTCTGGTGCCACGCTAGGAGTTACCTGGGGAGGGGAATTTGTACTTACCCCCTCCTCTGGGTGTCCCGGTGAGGGTAGTTGGGGATCTGGAAAGGCTGTCCAGCATCCCTGTAGGTCAGGCACAGAGACCACGGTCCCATCTGCGCCGTCTGGGGGATTGGTGTCTCCCCTTGTTAGGGTAAGCTGCCGCTGGGGAGAGGGTGTGCTGTGCTCCTTTCCCGGAAACACAGGCTGCCGCTGGAGAGGGAGACCGCCTGTCTCCACTCCCGTAACATTGTCCTGTTGCTGTAGAGAGGGACCAACTGTCTCTGCTCTCTGTAGGACACACTGCTGCTGGGGGGGAAGGTCGGCACCTTCGGCCCCCTGGGGTACACACTGCCGCTGGAGAGGGAGACCGCCTGTCTCCACTCCCTTACCATTGTCCTGTTGCTGTAGAGAGGGACCAACTGTCTCTGCTCTCTGTAGGACACACTGCTGCTGGGGGGGAAGGACGGCACCTTCGGCTCCCTGACACTCACTCTGGGGTTGGGGATCTTCCCAGTAAACCTCTACGATATCCTTCCAGCTGAAGGGCTCTAGACCTGGTTCTGCTTGTCGGGTAGGTTGGGGCTGCACGGAGCTGAGCAGGTGTAGGTAGTCTTGCTCCAGCTCCCACTCCCTTGTTACCAGGTGGGTCATGTCTTCTCTCACCTCGCGTTCGTCAGCCCAGACATACATGCCCATCCGGTAGTCGTAGATGTCCCAAAACCTAGACTCCTCCGTGCTGCCGAAATCAAGATCCTCCTCCATGGCATCCTGAAGTAGACCAGGACCATCATAATCATCCCCCTCCGGTAGGTCGTGCTCGGCCGTCCAGGGAGTAAGTCGAATGGTATGCCACCAGAGGGCCTGGTATGCGTTGTCTAGCCCGATCTCTCGCCATACCAGGGTCTCCAGTCTTGCCACCCACTCATCTAGGGGCTGCTCCCCCAATAGACATATTCGCATTGCCACACGCTTCTGTAGCCGCTGCTCATCACTGGGGAGGCCCTCACCTCGCCGCCACTGGGCCTCTTCCAGGGCATCATACCAGAGTTCCCTTCTGGCTGCATCCCTGTAATCTGCGGCCTCCTTCTCCTCCTCATCATGGAACGCTGTCCGCAAACCAGCTGATTCCATCCTGTTGTAGCCAGGGGCGCTGCCCAATGGCTAGCGTTGCCCTCAATTGTAACTCCAAACGTTACCAGTGTCTCTGAGCTGCTTCTCCTCGCACTAGGACGCCATCCCACCGCTGCCACCAATGTAACGGAGCTCCGTGTACTCCGACCGAGTACCCTCCGTTGATGGATGCTCCTAGCGCTCTCAGAGGACTCCAAGCACTGCAGACGACACCACAACCACCGCAGGCTCCACAACCGCCGTAGCTTAACTGGAGCCGCGCCGTCTTCCTTCCACCCTGGATCGGCTTCTGTCCTCCAGGACCGTGTGGGGAAGACCTCTCCTCCAGGAGAGCGTAACAGGAACAAGCTCTTAAAAGAGCTAAGTGATTAAGAGCTCAGGGGAATATGCAGCGCATAGCAATCCCCAGTGTGATATAGCAGTTCCCTCCAATAACGAGACACGGCTACGTATTGAGGGTCAGAAGAGGTCTGAGGTGCTGGAACACCCAGCCTGGTTTTTATTACCATTTTGAAAATACAGGACCACCCACAGGGCGGGACAAAACAACCAATCATACACGTACATCATTAAAACCACTCCCAGTAATTACACACAAAATCCTCCCCTATGTCTGTGATATAATTATGCTACACAAGGGATTAACATAATTATCACAGACAGTAAAAATACAGTTTTTACACAACATTCATAACTCCCAAAATATACATCACATTCGCATAAAAATACATATTCACAATCAATCCATTCAGGGGAACAACATACTCAAAAATCATACGAATTGGACCAGGGGTTCAGAAGTTAGTACAAATGTGCATTTGACCTTCTGGAAGCATGGTTTTACAGGGCCCTCTATCCTGGAGACAATGGGGGGAAGTAATTCAATTATCCAGGACTAGAGGCAGACTCCATTAACCACATGGTTGCAAAACAACATAAAACACTTTAAAATACATAAAGTCACATTTTACACATAACACACAGACATTTCACATATCCCCAGATAGCTGGGATCTGAGCGCACAAAACTACCGAATAGCGCGCAGATCCTATTCACACAGTTCAATTGCCATGGAGCTAAAGTCTTTCCCATAGTCTTTCATTATATGAATAGGCTCCATGGCATAGCCATCTGGGGTATCACCGCTCACACAGGGCCATAGTCATAAGGAAGGAGGCTGGCAAATAGGCTTCTCCACAATCCAGGGAAGCAGGGCAATTTCTCATTTAAAGGGCCAGTTACAAATAGCGATTTGTAACAGCCTGTAAGCACTATATAAATATAATATACATACACTGTATACCTACTGCACTTACTGTACCTCCCTCTACTGTAATGTAACCTGGAAAGTGCTGAGTATACCTGTTAGCGCTATATAAATAAAATATACATACACTGTATACCTACTGCACTTACTGTACCTCCCTCTACTGTAATGTAACTTGTAAAGTGCTGAGTACGCCTGTAAGCACTATATAAATATAATATACATACACTGTATACCTACTGCACTTACTGTACCTCCCTCTACTGTAATGTAACCTGTAAAGTGCTGAGTATACCTGTTAGCGCTATATAAATAAAATATACATACACTGTATACCTACTGCACTTACTGTACCTCCCTCTACTGTAATGTAACCTGTAAAGTGCTGAGTACACCTGTTAGCGCTATATATATATAAAATATACATACACTGTATACCTACTGCACTTACTGTACCTCCCTCTACTGTAATGTAACCTGTAAAGTGCTGAGTACACCTGTTAGTGCTATATAAATAAAATATACATACACTGTATACCTACTGCACTTACTGTACCTCCCTCTACTGTAATGTAACCTGTAAAGTGCTGAGTACACCTGTTAGTGCTATATAAATAAAATATACATACACTGTATACCTACTGTACTTACTGTACCTCCCTCTACTGTAATGTAACCTGTAAAGTGCTGAGTACCCCTGTTAGTGCTATATAAATATAATATACATACACTGTATACCTACTGCACTTACTGTACCTCCCTCTACTGTAATGTAACCTGTAAAGTACTGAGTACACCTGTTAGTGCTATATAAATATAATATACATACACTGTATACCTACTGTACTTACTGTACCTCCCTCTACTGTAATGTAACCTGTAAAGTACTGAGTACACCTGTTAGTGCTATATAAATATAATATACATACACTGTATACCTACTGTACTTACTGTACCTCCCTCTACTGTAATGTAACCTGTAAAGTAATGAGTACACCTGTTAGTGCTATATAAATATAATATACATACACTGTATACCTACTGCACTTACTGCACCTCCCTCTACTGTAATGTAACCTGTAAAGTGCTGAGTACACCTGTTAGCGCTATATAAATATAATATACATACACTGTATACCTACTGCACTTACTGCACCTCCCTCTACTGTAATGTAACCTGTAAAGTGCTGAGTACCCCTGTTAGTGCTATATAAATATAATATACATACACTGTATACCTACTGCACTTACTGTACCTCCCTCTACTGTAATGTAACCTGTAAAGTGCTGAGTACCCCTGTTAGTGCTATATAAATATAATATACATACACTGTATACCTACTGCACTTACTGCACCTCCCTCTACTGTAATGTAACCTGTAAAGTACTGAGTACACCTGTTAGCGCTATATAAATAAAATATACATACACTGTATACCTACTGTACTTACTGTACCTCCCTCTACTGTAATGTAACCTGTAAAGTACTGAGTACACCTGTTAGTGCTATATAAATATAATATACATACACTGTATACCTACTGTACTTACTGTACCTCCCTCTACTGTAATGTAACCTGTAAAGTACTGAGTACACCTGTTAGTGCTATATAAATATAATATACATACACTGTATACCTACTGCACTTACTGCACCTCCCTCTACTGTAATGTAACCTGTAAAGTACTGAGTACACCTGTTAGTGCTATATAAATATAATATACATACACTGTATACCTACTGCACTTACTGCACCTCCCTCTACTGTAATGTAACCTGTAAAGTACTGAGTACACCTGTTAGTGCTATATAAATATAATATACATACACTGTATACCTACTGTACTTACTGTACCTCCCTCTACTGCAGGGGTAGGCAAACTTTTAGCAGCACTGTGCCGATATAGGATTGTGATGCCGGTCCTATTTTTTTTAAATTGAGGTGTGTATGCTGCCATATTCTGCTTGTGTTATTTTTACTGTAATTGCTTTGTATCGTTGTATTTGTGCGTATATGAGCTATTATATTGTATATGTTCATGAGTAGTTAATGGTATTGTGTATGATACATATGAATGTGGGCTGTGTATGGGGGCTGCTTGTGGACTTGTGTGTGTGGATGGATATGTCACATTGTGTGTTTGGTAGTGTGTGGGGGCTGTTTGGAGTATTGCATGTGAGAGGCTGCATGTGGGGTTGTGTGCATGTATGTGGATTGTTAGTGGTGTTGCGTTTGTGCGGATTGTGTGTATGTTTGTGTGTGGGCTGTCCGTATTATTTGTATGAGGGGAGGGTTATTCTGCATTTCTACGTATATCTCGCAGTGTGGGTGGCTTCCCTGGGTTCCAGTGGGGACCAAGCCGGCCAGGTACAGGTCAAGGACAGGAGCTGCAACAACAACTGCGAGCTGCTCTAATACAGTGTGGATTCCCATTCACAAGTGTTGGAATGAAGTGCTCTGAGATCACTTCCTCTACGTGCTGCAATGCATAAATTGAGGATTGTCCTTCACCACCCCTTCGTATTAGCAGATATCTGAAGTTTTACTGGGACTCCTGATAGGCCAGAGCCTGTTTGGCTCTAGCAGCCTTGAGTGCCGTGCAATGGCACCTCGAGTGCCGTGCATGGCACTAGTGCCGTAGGTTGCCTACCCCTGCTCTACTGTAATGTAACTTGTAAAGTGCTGAGTACGCCTGTAAGCACTATATAAATAAAATATACATACACTGTATACCTACTGCACTTACTGTACCTCCTTCTACTGTAATGTAACCTGTAAAGTGCTGAGTACACCTGTTAGCGCTTTATAAATATAATATACATACACTGTATACCTACCGCACTTACTGTACCTCCCTCTACTGTAATGTAACTTGTAAAGTGCTGAGTACGCCTGTAAGCACTATATAAATAAAATATACATACACTGTATACCTACTGCACTTACTGTACCTCCCTCTACTGTAATGTAACCTGTAAAGTGCTGAATACACCTGTTAGCGCTATATAAATATAATATACATACACTGTATACCTACTGCACGTACTGTACCTCCCTCTACTGTAATGTAACCTGTAAAGTGCTTAGTACACCTGTTAGTGCTATATAAATATAATATACACTGTATACATACTGCTCTTACTGTACCTCCCTCTACTGTAATGTAACCTGTAAAGTGCTGAGTACACCTGTAAGCGCTATATAAATAATATACACACACTGTATACCTACTGCACTTAGTGTACCTCCCTCTACTGTAATGTAACCTGTAAAGCGCTGAGTACCCCTGTTAGCGCTATATAAATAAAATATACATACACTGTATACCTACTGCACTTACTGTACCTCCCTCTACTGTAATGTAACCTGTAAAGTGCTGAGTACACCTGTTAGCACTATATAAATATAATGTACATACACTGTATACCTACTGCACTTACTGTACCTCCCTCTACTGTAATGTAACCTGTAAAGTGATGAGTACACCTGTTAGAGCTATATAAATAAAATATACATACACTGTATACCTACTGCACTTACTGTACCTCCCTCTACTGTAATGTAACCTGTAAAGCGCTGAGTACCCCTGTTAGCGCTATATAAATAAAATATACATACACTGTATACCTACTGCACTTACTGTACCTCCTACTGTAATGTAACCTGTAAAGTGCTGAGTTCACCTGTTAGCACTATATAAATATAATATACATACACTGTATACCTACTGCACTTACTGTACCTCCCTCTACTGTAATGTAACCTGTAAAGTACTGAGTACACCTGTTAGCGCTATATAAATAAAATATACATACACTGTATACCTACTGCACTTACTGTACCTCCTTCTACTGTAATGTAACCTGTAAAGTGCTGAGTACACCTGTTAGCGCTTTATAAATATAATTTACATACACTGTATACCTACCGCACTTACTGTACCTCCCTCTACTGTAATGTAACTTGTAAAGTGCTGAGTACGCCTGTAAGCACTATATAAATATAATATACATACACTGTATACCTACTGCACTTACTGTACCTCCCTCTACTGTAATGTAACCTGTAAAGTGCTGAGTACACCTGTTAGTGCTATATAAATATAATATACATACACTGTATACCTACTATACTTACTGTACCTCCCTCTACTGTAATGTAACTTATAAAGTGCTGAGTACGCCTGTAAGCACTATATAAATATAATGTACATACACTGTATACCTACTGCACTTACTGAACCTCCCTCTACTGTAATGTAACCTGTAAAGTGCTGAGTACACCTGTTAGAGCTATATAAATAAAATATACATACACTGTATACCTACTGCACTTACTGTACCTCCCTCTACTGTAATGTAACCTGTAAAGCGCTGAGTACCCCTGTTAGCGCTATATAAATAAAATATACATACACTGTATACCTACTGCACTTACTGTACCTCCTTCTACTGTAATGTAACCTGTAAAGTGCTGAGTTCACCTGTTAGCACTATATAAATATAATATACATACACCGTATACCTACTGCACTTACTGTACCTCCCTCTACTGTAATGTAACCTGTAAAGTACTGAGTACACCTGTTAGCGCTATATAAATAAAATATACATACACTGTATACCTACTGCACTTACTGTACCTCCTTCTACTGTAATGTAACCTGTAAAGTGCTGAGTACACCTGTTAGCGCTTTATAAATATAATATACATACACTGTATACCTACTGCACTTACTGTACCTCCTTCTACTGTAATGTAACCTGTAAAGTGCTGAGTACACCTGTTAGCGCTTTATAAATATAATATACATACACTGTATACCTACCGCACTTACTGTACCTCCCTCTACTGTAATGTAACTTGTAAAGTGCTGAGTACGCCTGTAAGCGCTATATAAATATAATATACATACACTGTATACCTACTGCACTTACTGTACCTCCCTCTATTGTAATGTAACCTGTAAAGTGCTGAGTACACCTGTTAGTGCTATATAAATATAATATACATACACTGTATACCTACTGTACTTACTGTACCTCCCTCTACTGTAATGTAACTTGTAAAGTGCTGAGTACGCCTGTAAGCGCTATATAAATAAAATATACATACACTGTATACCTACTGCACTTACTGTACCTCCTTCTACTGTAATGTAACCTGTAAAGTGCTGAGTACACCTGTTAGCGCTTTATAAATATAATATACATACACTGTATACCTACCGCACTTACTGTACCTCCCTCTACTGTAATGTAACTTGTAAAGTGCTGAGTACGCCTGTAAGCACTATATAAATAAAATATACATACACTGTATACCTACTGCACTTACTGTACCTCCCTCTACTGTAATGTAACCTGTAAAGTGCTGAGTACACCTGTTAGCGCTATATAAATATAATATACATACACTGTATACCTACTGCACGTACTGTACCTCCCTCTACTGTAATGTAACCTGTAAAGTGCTGAGTACACCTGTTAGCGCTATATAAATATAATATACATACACTGTATACCTACTGCACTTACTGTATCTCCTTCTACTGTAATGTAACCTGTAAAGTGCTTAGTACACCTGTTAGTGCTATATAAATATAATATATACTGTATACATACTGCTCTTACTGTACCTCCCTCTACTGTAATGTAACCTGTAAAGTGCTGAGTACACCTGTTAGCGCTATATAAATAATAAACATACACTGTATACCTACTGCACTTAGTGTACCTCCCTCTACTGTAATGTAACCTGTAAAGTGCTGAGTACCCCTGTTAGCGCTATATAAATAAAATATACATACACTGTATACCTACTGCACTTACTGTACCTCCCTCTACTGAAATGTAACCTGTAAAGTGCTGAGTACACCTGTTAGAGCTATATAAATAAAATATACATACACTGTATACCTACTGCACTTACTGTACCTCCCTCTACTGTAATGTAACCTGTAAAGCGCTGAGTACCCCTGTTAGCGCTATATAAATAAAATATACATACACTGTATACCTACTGCACTTACTGTACCTCCTTCTACTGTAATGTAACCTGTAAAGTGCTGAGTACACCTGTAAGTGCTATATAAATAAAATATACATACCCTGTATACCTACTGCACTTAGTGTACCTCCCTCTACTGTAATATAGCCTGTAAAGTGCTGAGTACACCTGTTAGCACTATATAAATAAAATATACATACGCTGTATGCCTACTGCACTTACTGTACCTCCCTCTACTGTAATGTAACCTGTAAAGTGCTGAGTACACCTGTTAGCGCTATATAAATAAAATATACATACACTGTATACCTACTGTACTTACTGTACCTCCCTCTACTGTAATGTAACCTGTAAAGTACTGAGTACACCTGTTAGCGCTATATAAATAAAATATACATACACTGTATACCTACTGCACGTACTGTAACTCCACGTACTGTAATGTAACCTGTAAAGTGCTGAGTACCCCTGTTAGCACTATATAAACATAATATACATACACTGTATACCTACTGCACTTACTGTACCTCCCTCTACTGTAATGTAACCTGTAAAGTGCTCAGTACCCCTGTTAGCGCTATATAAATAAAATAGACATACACTGTATACCTACTGCACTTACTTTACCTCCCTCTACTGTAATGTAACCTGTAAAGTGCTGAGTACACCTGTTAGCGCTATATAAATAAAATATACATACACTGTATACCTACTGTACTTACTGTACCTCCCTCTACTGTAATGTAACATGTAAAGTGCTGAGTACACCTGTTAATACTATATATCAATCCGTTACCTGCAGAGATGCTCCCGTTCAGCTGAACGCTACTGGAGAAAGTCTCGCACTTTATCAGACTTCCTCCATTATAAATTCATATTTTGTTCACACAGCATGCAATCCTAATTGCTAAACAATCCTACTTTTCCTCTCTCATTAGTTCATGCTCACGCATGATGTCTCTTTCCTTCAACTCTCTCCTCCGCCCATATAATTGTGCATTAGGGAAGGTAGACATGGAGAAATTCACTTTGAATTCCTGACAATTCTAATCTTAGTGAATAACCCTAAATGTGTTCCTGACAGATTAGAACGGTAGGCGGAGTTGCATCAACAATATATATTGTTAAAGTTGTAATCAAAATTTTTAGGGATGTGCATGGGCAAACAAATTGGTTCAGTAGGGCACTTCCGAAATTCAGGTCTTCGGAAATTCGGCACTTCAGCAATTCGGTTCGGTACTTCCGTAATTCAGGACTTCGGCAATTCGGCACTTTGGTTCGGGACTTCAGGAATTCAGGACTTTGGGAATTCGGCAATTCGGCAATTCGGGACTTTGGGAATTCGGGACTTTGGCACTTTGGCATTCCATAACCCTAACCCTAACCCTACCCCTAACCCTACCTCTAATCCTAACCCTACCCCATAACCCGATCCCATAACCCTACCCAAAATCCTACCTTTACCCCTAACCCTACCCCTAACCCTACTAGGGGTAGGGTCAGAGGAAGGTTGAGGCAAGGGTTAGGTGTAGGGTTAGAGGTATGGTTAGGGTTAGGGCTAGGGTTATGGGTAGGGTTAGGGGTATGGTCAGGGTTAGATTCCTGTCATTCCCTTAATTTTACCTCCCTCTACTGTTTTGCCACTTTTCAGAAATCCAAAGCACTTTGGCACTTACGAATTCGGTTCGCATTGGCACTTCCGAAATTTGGCACTTTGACAATTCTAGACTTCAGCAATTCGGGACTTCTGCAATTCAGTTTGATTCGGCAGTTCTGAAATTCAGCATTTCGGCACTTTGGAAATTCAGCAATTCAGCATCCGAATGTCTGAAACAAATTGCAAATATATAAAAATTATTCCATTTCCGGGTGGCTAAGCTAGCCAGCGCTATAATCAGACACATAAGTCCTGAGCTCTGTCAACCGGACTGCATTGAATCGATAACCCTCCACAAAAATCAGTGACTTCTGGCTTCTAATAGCACCACTCAATGCAGAAAGCCATGAGGAAACATTCCTAAAAGTATCAAGGGTCTAGCGGGAGACAAACCCATCCAAGATGGCGCATGCACTCCCAGACCTTCCTCGTGGATTCCACAGACGAGGAAGACCAGGAGGAAGAAGAGCTCTTACCTCATCTGGGAGCCATCCAAGCTTTGTCACTAGGCAGAAGGGAACCTCCACTAGCAATCAAAACAGATTTAAACACCATGGTGGCCGACCTTAAAGCCTTCTTTTGCATCTGAGATAGGGATAGCACATTATCTGGCCCAAAGATGTCAAACTCGCGGCCCACTGGCCGCATGCGGCCTCCATGACTTTCATTGCGACCCGCGGCCCAGCCAATCAGTAGTGCGCAAAACTCACTTGTCACCCCCCTCGGCCTGCGTTTCCTTCACCCACAGGCAGCGTGTGGTGCCAGGGGAACTACACGCACAGTACACTGGGAGGGGAGAGCACCACCCCCTTCCCCTTCTGCGTAGAAGCACCAGTTGTCACGTGACTTCCCGGCCCTCAGTCTGACACCGTGCACCACTGGAGATGGAGAGGCCCCTCTCCCCTCCTATGTCAGGTGAGAAACAGCAGGGAGGGGGCCATCTATTAGTAGTGCATAATAGTGCAGAGCAGAGCCGGTGCTTCCAACAACTTGGGCGCCGGCTCTGAGAAAGAAACAGCTGCCTGCAGGTATGAATGGAAGATAGGGCGAGATGTGGGGGAGAGATATGGAAAGGGGGGAGAGATATGGAAGTGGGGAGAGATGTGGGGGAGAGATATGGAAGTGGGGGGGGAAGAGATATGTAAGGGGAAAGAGATGTGGGGGACAGAGACATGTGGGGGGAGAGATATGGAAGGGAGGGAGAAATGTGGGGGGAGAGATATGGAAGGGAGGGAGAGATGTGGGGGCAGAGATATGGAAGGGAGGGAGAGATGTGGGGGGAGATATGGAAGGGAGGGAGAGATGGGGAGAGATATGGAAGGGAGGGAGAGATGGGGAGAGATATGGAAGGGAGGAAGAGATGTGGGGTAGAGATATGGAAAGGAGGGAGGGATGTGGGGGAAGAGATATTGGAAGGGAGGGAGAAATGTGGGGGGGGAGATATCGAAGGGGGAAGAGATGTGGGGGGAGAGATATGGAAGGAAGGGAGGCATGGAGAGGAAAAGACACGGGTGGAAGGGGGAAGAGAGACATGGTAGGAAGGGGAACAGAGACATGAATAGAAGGGGCGAAGCATAGACATGAATGGAAGGGGGGTAGAAGTGAGCAGAGTGGAGTGTGCAGCCACACATTACTCTGCCTGGAGATTGCAGAGGGACTAGGGAGTAAGCAGAGCGGACAGTGCGGCTACCTTCCTGGCTGAGACTGCAGTTTGCAGAGGGACTGAGGGAGCGAGTGGAGCGGACACTTCAGACAGTGGCATTACTACTAAGATAGTAAGTACCTTGAGGTGAAGCTTTTGAGTGAATTATATATATGTACCCAGGATTACATATTGTTTGCATGAGAATGATGAAGTAATTTAAGTTTGTGTTGGTCTCCGTCGAATATGGCCCGAGTTAGCCTTTGAGTTAAACATGCTTGATCTGGCCGCATTCAAGCCACAGAAGAAGACATAAAGGGTCTAGGACTTAAACAAGACACAGCTGAAGCCCAAATCCAAGACCTAACCGAACAGTCCACGTTACTGAGTGCCAACGTAAGGCAGCTGGAAGACAGCGCAAGACAACATAATCTGAAAGTGTGGGGGATCCCAGATACCATATATTTGGGTGGACTGCCACAATTTATGAGGCGTTTGCTCTCTGCCACTCTTTCCTAAAAGCAAACTAAAGGCTTACTCCTGGATGGACTCTACTGCTTACCTGGACGACCTTCCACCAAATCATCCCCACCAGGGATGTCATACTTTGCTTTCGATCGCGGTCCGCAAATTAGTTCTTATGGCCGTAGTCATAACAACACTCACAAAGTCCTGATTGTTTTTACAGTAAAAAAAACTTTCCTTTGCCTTAGACGAAATCTTTGTTGTCTATAACAATTCCCAATTCCTTTTCGTGTGTTGTTATCCCTAATTCACTTCCATTAAGGGTATACGTTGCTTGTGTATTCTTTACGCCGAAGTGCATAACTTTGCATTTTTCAACATTAAATTTCATCTGCCATTTGAGTGCCCAGTCCTACAGTCTATTTAAATCCCTCTGCAGCAAAGTAGTATCTTGCTCACATTGTATTATTTTACAAAGTTTTGTGTCATCTGCAAACACTGAAACATGACTTTCAATGCTGTCTTCAAGATCATTTATAAACATGTTAAATAGAAGGGGTCCCAGAACAGACCCCTGAGGGACACCACTTGCCACCTCTGTCTAGCTTGAAAATTTACCATTAATGACAACTCTTTGTACTCTGTTTTTAAGCCAATGTTCTACCCAAGAACAAGCATTTTCATCTAGACCGATTTCCTTGAGTTTGAACACTAATCTATTGTGTGGAACTGTATTAAATGCCTTGGCAAAATCCAAATAGATCACATCCACTGCAACACCCTGATCTATACTTCTACTTACTTCTTCGTAGAATGCAATCAAGTTAGTTTGACATGACCTGTGCTTCATAAAACCGTGCTGATTTTTGCTGATAACCATGTTCTTCTCAAGGAATTCTTGAATATTATCCCTTAATAACCTTTCAAATATTTTACCAGCCACATAAGTTAAGCTCACAGGTCTATAATTTCCAGGCAAGGATTTTGAACCCTTTTTGAATATAGGAACCACATCTGCCTTCCTCCAATCCTCCGGAACACTTCCTGAAAGAAAAGAATCTTGTATATCTTCTAGTCAGTGAGGCACTGTCTGTAGTGAATAACTAGAACAGGGATAGGCAACCATTGGAACTCCAGATGTTGTGGACTTCATCCCCCCATAATGCTCTTACACCCATAATGCTATCAAAGCCTCATGGGAGGTGTAGTCCAAAACATCCGGCATGCCGAAGGTTGTCCATGCCTGAACTAGAACAAATAAGATGGCAGAACCCACTGGAGAAACAGCTGCACAAACATCAATCCAAGCAACTATTAGGATTCCACTATTAAGATTGACGTATATTGCCAAACATGTGGAGTCAATTAACAAATTAGACTCGAACACACACAGAGCAGCCACATAAAGTCAAAGCTAAGCTATCGGGAACAGATTTTCTTTGAAAGTCATTACAATTTAATTAAAAGTACACCAGGTGGCGCTGTTTTGAAACTACTTTTAAGTTTGCACTATATTATGAGTCAGTGGAACCACTTGAGTCCGGGTGGTCTTTTTCTTTTTTTTTCTTTCTTTTTTTTATTACAAAATGTAATTACTGGAAATTAAATGTAAATACGGTATATTTATTCTAGAGTAGCCTGTAAATGAGCTGCTCTCTGTGTTTCTGAATTATCTATTGCTAATACACCTATGATTTCTACTTACGGTGTTACCACTACTCTTACCTCTCTATGATCAAGAACGCAAAACAGGCTTTTCTGATGATAAGGAAAGTACAATGGGAGAGGTTATCATTATTTTACTGTGCAAGGGCAGCTGACACAGTGTTTTTAATATATTGTTGTATATTCAACAAAGAGGGAGATATGAAAATGTAATTAAATGTAGAGCTCGACACCTCTTTATCCTGCAACTGGACGCCTCCATCTTGGCTCCCTGTCAATCATTGTTATAAGCTCTGTCCTTTGTACATGTTAGCCAGCGTATAGAGAGCATACAGGGGAGAGGAGAAATGAAAGAAGGCATGTGTTGTTCCTCTCGTTTGTAATGTTTGCCCTGGCTTTTTGCTTGTCTGAACTGATTTTTTTTTTTTTTTTTGAATATTAAATCTAAATGAAAATAAAGAATCACAATGAAAAGGTTAATTCACGTTATACATGATATATATTTTTAATGGGGTAAATTGGAGAAGTGACAGTGTCCCTAAATTATTGCCAGGTATTGTGAATCATACAAACAGATGCCAGCAATATTAGCAACAATGACTAACAAACACCATTTATTTCAAAATGAGGGTGTTCTCTCCGGGATGGTGACATTATTTCACATTTAACTGATTTTATAGAATTAAATGTCTTTCTTCTATAACAACAGCTGGTGGCTTCCATAAACACGAGGACTTAAACATCAGACACACTTTTGGTTATCAAGAATGCTGATGAAAGTCCCGTTCAGGGACTGGAATGTCGATCCTATGAGAACTTTTTTCTTTATGTAAATAAAGCAGTCGCTTTTTCAATGCAAACCGTGAGTGCAGACCCAATCTATTTTTGTATGTTTTTCATTGTTCTCTGGGACTGGCACCCGGTACTTTCTATATATATATACTTGGTTCAGCCTGAGTCCAAGGACACATATTTTCTTTATATTTACTGTGACAGACCGCCCTGCACTCCGACTGGGCACTTCCATCAATCGCTGCTTCCTAGTACTTGTGAGCACCATAACCACCGTAAACCCCATGAACCGACGCAACTTGGTTGGGGTCTTGCCGTCCTCCACCCTCCCTGGACCCAAGACCAGGATCCAGCTTCGAGAGGGTAGACCTCTCCTAGTCCAGAGAGCGTAGCGGGAACAGCTCTTATAAGATACACCTATGAGGCCCTGAATGTAGGTACTGCACAATGTGCAGCACTGACACAGGAAGCACCTCTAGTGACAATCTGAGTGACTGTCACTAGAGGTGTCACTAGGAAGCAATGTAAACACTGCATTTTCTCTGAAAAGTCAGTGTTTATATTGAAAAGCCTGCAGGAACAGGCCATAGACACCAGAACCACTACATTAAGCTGTGTGTTTGTGTGCGCCTCCCAGTGAGTGAGCTTGCTTGCATGTGTGTGCCTGCTAGTGAATGAGCTTGTGTTTTTATGTCAATGAGCTTATGTATATCAGTGAGATTGTTTGTCTATGAGGCTGTGTGTCAATGAGCTTGTGTGTGTTAGTGAGATTGTCTGTGTCTGCATGTGAGTATGTTTACTGCATAATTAAACATTTTACTCTGAAAGGACCAATATTTTATATTAGAAAAAGCAATATATATTTGATATAGATATATATAATATATATATATATATATACATATATATATATATATATATATTAGTGATGTCGCGAACATAGAATTCTCGGTTCGCGAACGGCGAACGCGAACTTCCGCAAACGTTTGCGAACTGGCGAACTGGGCGAACCGCCATAGACTTCAATGGGCAGGCGAATTTTAAAACCCACAGGGACTCTTTCTGGCCACAATAGTGATGGAAAAGTTGTTTCAAGGGGACTAACACCTGGACTGTGGCATGCCGGAGGGGGATCCATGGCAAAACTCCCATGGAAAATTACACAGTTGATGCAGAGTCTGGTTTTAATCCATAAAGGGCATAAATCACCTAACATTCCTAAATCACAATGGATATGGATTGACACCTGACATATGACATATTGACACCTTGACATATGGATTGACACCTTGACATATGGATTGACACCTGTCCTCAGGGACCCTGATACACACTGACACAGAACAGAGTAGAGACTGTTCCTCCTACATAGGGTCACTTGGCAGATATGGATTGACACCTGTCCTCAGAGACCCTGATGCACACTGACACAGAGCAGAATAGGGACTGTTCCCCCTACATAGGGTCACTTGGAAGATATGGATTGACACCTGTCCTCAGAGACCCTGATACACACTGACACAGAGCAGAATAGGGACTGTTCCCCCTACATAGGGTCACTTGGCAGATATGGATTGACACCTATCCTAAGGATCCCTGATACACACTGACACAGAGCAGAATAGAGACTGTTCCCCCTACATAGGGTCACTTGGCAGATATGGATTGACACCTGTCCTCAGGGACCCTGATACACACTGACACAGAGACGAAAAGGGACTGTTCCCCCTACATATGGTCACTTGGCAGATATGGATTGACACCTATCCTAAGGATCCCTGATACACACTGACACAGAGCAGAGTAGAGACTGTTCCCCCTACATAGGGTCACTTGGCAGATATGGATTGACACCTGTCCTCAGGGACCCTGATACACACTGACACAGAGCAGAATAGGGACTGTTCCCCCTACATAGGGTCACTTGGCAGATATGGATTGACACCTATCCTAATGATCCCTGATACACACTGACACAGAGCAGAATAGGGACTGTTCCCCTTACATAGGGTCACTTGTCAGATATGGATTGACACCTATCCTAAGGATCCCTGATACACACTGACACAGAGCAGAGTAGAGACTGTTCCCCCTACATAGGGTCACTTGGCAGATATGGATTGACACCTGTCCTCAGGGACCCTGATACACACTGACACAGAGCAGAATAGGGACTGTTCCCCCTACATAGGGTCACCATTTTTAGCCCAAAGCCCAGGCCTTTTTTAGTCGAATGTATCGACCACTGTCAGTCCCTTCGGGATCCATCCCTCATTCATCTTAATAAAGGTGAGGTAATCTAGACTTTTTTGACCTAGGCTATCTCTCTTCTCAGTGACAATACCTCCTGGGGCACTGAAGGTCCTTTCTGACAGGACACTTGAAGCGGGGCAGGCCAGAAGTTCTATCGCAAATTGGGATAGCTCAGGCCAAAGGTCAAGCCTGCACACCCAGTAGTCAAGGGGTTCATCGCTCCTCAGAGTGTCGATATCTGCAGTTAAGGCGAGGTAGTCTGCTACCTGTCGGTCGAGTCGTTCTCTGAGGGTGGATCCCGAAGGGCTGTGGCGATGCGTAGGACTTAAAAATCTCTGCATGTCCTCCATCAACAACACGTCTTTAAAGCGTCCTGTCCTTGCCGTCGTGGTCGTGGGAGGAGGAGGACTACTTTCACCTCTTCCCCTGTTAGATTCCCATTGTGCTGTGACATCACCCTTATATGCTGTGTAAAGCATACTTTTTAATTTATTTTGCAAATGCTGCATCCTTTCCGACTTGTTGTAATTTGGTAACATTTCAGCCACTTTCTGCTTATACCGGGGGTCTAGTAGCGTGGACACCCAGTACAGGTTGTTCTCCTTCAGCCTTTTTATACGAGGGTCCCTCAACAGGCACGACAGCATGAAAGACCCCATTTGCACAAGGTTGGATGCCGAGCTACTCATTTCCCGCTCCTCCTCCTCAGTGATCTCAATGAAGGTATGTTCTTCCCCCCAGCCACGTACAACACAACGGGTACCAAATAGGTGACAACGAGCACCCTGGGATGCCTGTTGTGGTTGGTCTTCCTCCTCCTCCTCCTCAAAGCCACATTCCTCCTCTGACTCCTCTTCCTCACAATCCTCTTCCAGCGTTGGCGCAGGTCCAGCAAGCGATGCTGATAAGGCTGTTTCTGGTGGTGATGGTGAAATTCCCAGCTCCCCAGAGGCTGTCCTAGCACCCCGGTCATACAAATATTAATTAACGGCTTTTTCTTGTTGGAGCAGGCGGTCGAACATTAGGAGTGTTGAATTCCAACGTGTCGGGCTGTCGCAAATCAAGCGCCTCACTGGCATGTTGTTTCGCCGCTGGATATCGAAAAAGTGCGCCATGGCCGTGTAGGAATGCCTGAAATTGCCACACACCTTCCTGTAAGCCTGTGTACTTATGCACAAAGCATTGTACGATCAGATTACATACATGTGCCATGCACGGCACATGTGTCAACTTGCCCAACTTCAATGCCGCCAACAAATTTGTTCCGTTGTCACAAACCACTTTGCCGATATCCAGTTGCTGCAGAGTCAGACACTTTTCCACCTGTGCGTTCAGGGCGGACAGGAGTGCTTGTCCGGTGTGACTCTCTGCTTTCAAGCAAGTCAAACCCAAGACGGCGTGACACTGCCGAACCAGGATGTGGAATAGTACCTGGGGAGCTGCCGTTGATGTGGAGCAAGATGCAGCAGCAGAAGAGGACTCAGCCGAGGAGGTTATGTTAGAGGATGGAGTAGGAGGAGTAGAGGAGGTGGCAGCAGGCCTGCCTGCAAGTCGTGGCGATGTCACCAACTCCTCTGCAGAGCAATGCATTCCATGCTTGGCAGCCGTCAGCAGGTTTACCCAATGCGCAGTGTTGGTGATATACCTGCCCTGACCATGCTTTGCAGACCAGGTATCAGTGGTCAGATGGACCCTTGCCCCAACACTGTGTGCCAGACATGCCATTACTTCCTTTTGCACAATCGAGTACAGGTTGGGGATTGCCTTTTGTGAAAAGAAATTTGGTCCGGGTACCTTCCACTGCGGTGTCCCAATAGCTACAAGTTTTTTGAACACCTTAGACTCCACCAGCTTGTATGGTAAAAGCTGGCGGGCTAATAGTTCAGACAAGCCAGCTTTCAGACGCTGGGCAAGGGGATGACCTTCTGACATTGGCTTCTTACGCTCAAACATGTCCTTGACAGACACCTTACTGTGGGCAGATGAGCGGGAACTGCTCAAGGCGAGAGACGGAGTGGCGGATGGTTGAGAGGGGGCAAGGAGGACAGCAGTGGTTGACGTGGCTGAAGATGCTGGACCAGGAGGAGGATGGCGGCTTTGAGTTTGTGTGCTGCTTGTACTCATGTGTTGATCCCATAGGCGTTTGTGATGTGCGATCATGTGCCTACGCAAAGCAGTTGTACCTAGCTGGGTGTTGGACTTCCCACGACTCAGTTTCTTTTGGCACAGGTTGCAAATGGCTTCGTTGTTGTCAGAGGCAGACACACAAAAAAATGCCACACTGCTGAGCTCTGCAATGATGGCATTCTGGTGGTGGACACAGCATGCGTTGATTGGCGTGCTGTCGGGCTGACCCCGGGTGCCGATGCATGCTGTCTGACTGTGCCACTATCTGCTTGCGACGACCTCCCCCTGCTTCCAATTCGTTTCCTCCTCCTCTCTGTCTCCCCATCTGAACTTTCGCCCTGTTCTTCTTCTTGCCGAGCGGGCACCCACGTGACATCCATGGACGCATCGTCATCATCAACCGCTTCACTTGTATCTGACAACTCAGCAAAGGAAGCAGCTGCGGGTAGAACATCATCATCATCATCACACCGTACGTCCATGTGTGTAATGCTGCCTGACTGAGACATATGCTTGTTATCTACATCCTCTGGCAATAATGGTTGCGCATCACTCATTTCTTCAAACGGATGTGTAAATAACTCCTCTGACAGATAAAGTGAAGCGGCTGTGGTGCTAGTGTTGGTGGTGGAGGCAGGCGGGTGAGTGGTATCTTGAGAGGTGCCCGAAGCTAAGCTGGAGGAGGATGGTGCGTCAAGGTTCCGAGCAGAAGCTGTAGAAGATTGGGTGTCCTGTGTTAGCCAGTCAACTATGTCCTCAGAACTTTTCAAGTTCAGGGTACGTGGCCTCTGAAAATTGGGCATTATTCTAGGGCAAAAGGGAATCACAGCACCACGACCACGACGGCCCCTGCGGGGTGGCCTGCCTCTACCTGTCATTTTTTTTTGGATTAGTGGTACTATGCGTGCAAGCTACTGTGAGACCAGATATAAGTGGCACTGTGCAGTGGCAGAGGTTGGCAGAGTACACGCTGTAGGCCTGACATCCGCTTGAAGACAACTAACTGCAATTCAATCTATAACAGTGAAAAAAGTTTTTGGGTTTTTAAATGCAATCTATTGCGACACCAGATAAGAGTGGCAATATGCACTGGCAGAGGTTGGCAGAGTACACGCTGTAGGCCTGACACACCCGCTTGAAGACAAGTAACTGCTATTCAATCTATAACAGTGAAAAAAGTATTTTGGTTTTAAATGCACGCTATTGTGACACCAGATATGAGTGGCAATGTGCACTGGCAGAGGTTGGCAGAGTACACGCTGTAGGCCTGACACCTGCTTGCAGACAACCAACTGCTATTCAATCTCTAACAGTGAAAAAAGTTTTTTGTTTTTTAAATGCAATCTATTGCGACACCAGATAAGAGTGGCAATGTACACTGGCAGAGGTTGGCAGAGTACACGCTGTAGGCCTGACACACCCGCTTGAAGACAAGTAACTGCTATTCAATCTATAACAATGAAAAAAGTTTTTGGGTTTTAAATGCACGCTATTGTGACACCAGATATGAGTGGCAATGTGCACTGGCAGAGGTTGGCAGAGTACACGCTGTAGGCCTGACACACCCGCTTGAAGACAACTAACTGCTATTCAATCTATAACAGTGAAAAAAGTTTGTTGGTTTTAAATGCACGCTATTGTGACACCAGATATGAGTGACAATGTGCACTGGCAGAGGTTGGCAGAGTACACGTTGTAGGCCTGACACACCCGCTTGAAGACAATTAACGGCTATTCAATCTATAACAGTGAAACAAGTTTTTTGGTTTTAAATGCACGCTATTGTGACAACAGATATGAGTGGAAATGTGCACTGGCAGAGGTTGGCAGAGTACACGCTGTAGGCCTGACACCCGCTTGCAGACAACTAACTGCTATTCAATCTATAACAGTGAAAAAAGTTTTTTGGTTTATAAATGCAATCTATTGCGACACCAGATAAGAGTGGCAATGTGCACTGGCAGAGGTTCGTAGAGTACACGCTGTTGGCCTGACACACAGACGCTTGCAGACAACTAACTGCTATTCAATCTATTACAGTGAAAAAAAATTTTTTTTTAAATGCAAGCTATTGTGACACCAGATATGAGTGGTTGCACTGGGCAAGTGGGCACAGTATCCACTGTGAGCCTGACACAGAAGCTGGCAGGCAGGCAACTGCAATTAGATTACAGAGGGAAAAAAAGCAGACTGATGTTCTAGCCCTAAAATATGCTTTTTGGGGTGCTGTCCTTACAGCAGAGATCAGATGAAACCTTCAGGACTGTAGTGGACACTGAATACACTAGCCTAGCTATACATTTCCCTATCAAATGAGCAGCAGCTACACTTTCCCTCCTCTATCTAAGAATGCAGCTTCAGAATGAATCTAAAATGGATGCTGTACAGGAGGTGGGAGGGTCTGGAAGGGAGGGTCTGCTGCTGATTGGTTGGAATGTGTCTGCTGACTGTGAGGCACAGGGTCAAAGTTTACTCAATGATGACGAATAGGGGGCGGATCGAACCGCGCATGTGTTCGCCCGCCGTGGCGAACGCGAACACGCTATGTTCGCCAGGAACTATTCGCCAGCGAACAGTTCGGTACATCACTAATATATATATATATATATATATATATATTTTTTTTTTTTTATATTACTCAACCATCTGGGATGGCAAGACATAGCCTTACATATTACATGCAACAATATATGGCGCAATGACTTATGGGGCTGGCATAGATTTTTTTCCAGGGCTGCTTTGTATCCCCAGTCCGGCCCTGCTGATGGTCCCCTGTTATATTAAAAGCCGCTTTTTGAATATCACACATATTAAATGTTTCTGCTCTAAGTGCCTGCTCAGGCCTAGGGGGACTATTTCCTAAATGGTCCCCCAACCCCCACAGTCCCTCCAAACAAATACACACAAGCAGCACCCTCACACACACTGCACCCACACACATACAGCACCCTTATGCACACACACACACACACTAACAGCACCCTCACACTAACAGCACATTTACACATGCACCCACACACATACATCGTCCTTACACACACAGCACCCTTACACACACAGCGCACACACACACACACATACAAACATCACCCTCCCACTACACACTCACACATACAGCACCCACACAAATACATCATCCTTACACACACAGCACCCTTACACATACACACACAGCACCCTCACATGCACCCACACACATGCACCCACACACATACATCGTCCTTACACACACAGCACCCTTACACACACAGCGCACACACACACACACATACAAACATCACCCTCCCACTACACACTCACACATACAGCACCCACACAAATACATCATCCTTACACACACAGCACCCTTACACATACACACACAGCACCCTCACACTAACAGCACCGTCACACATACAACACTCTTACACACATAGCACCCTTACAACAGCTAAATAGCCTCAGATACTGGATCTATGATATGGAAAAAGACCAGAGTCACCTTTACTATCTTGGCCACCCAAATCTTTTGTCTGGTGAAACAGCGGCTTTCCTGATTTCCACCTAGAACTCCGGTGGGATACTTTGCTAACAAGGGTCCTGTGGTCACAGTTACCTTATGACCTTTCTTGACCTTCGATCTGCCCTATAAAATTATCTGAGTTCTCATCACTGCCTCTTGCTGCACGCCTATTCTCATTTGTTAACTATTACTTGTGTGTTCTGTTTACTTGATTTTGTAAATAAAATAATAGCATGATTTGAACACTATTTCAGAATACTACCATCTGTGCGTGGACATTTGAAAATGCTTTACTGTTTGCAAGAGGATATAAGAAAATCGTATTACCAAATCTTTAACAATGATATTCTGTCCTTCCCATGTGAGATCCAGCTGGGTTCTCACGAGGTTCTGATGGAAAATAAGCAGAACAACACATCTCGGCAAACAGTTTCCTGGGCCAGAGTGTTAGAATGTAATTGGTCTTGAAGGGGTTAAGTTAGAATCCACACTTTTTTCTCTCTCCGACTTCAAAATTCCGAATCTCCCTAGCTGACAGTTCGAAATAAAACTGAAAAGGCTGTTTTTAAAACGTGCAGCCCTGCCTACACCCACATCTAGCCGTGACTATAATTATGATGTTTTATTGTAGGAAATAGTTTACTCAGTTCGGAAAAACTCCTCCCAGAAAAAAAGGGAGAGCTAAGCTAACTTTCATTTTAGTTTTAAAGAGGAACATCGTTCGTGATTGGAGAGCTGTGATCCTGTTCTGGAATCTGAAAATAACAGTGAGTACACCTCTATTTACACCTAGCAGCCTACTCTGTCAGTATATAATATCCTGATGTATGGCTTTAATAAGACCATTACAGCTTTTTCTCTCAGTAGTTGAAGATTGTATTCTATGTGAGATAAGTATGCTCTGCTTAAGTTTAAACGAAGGGAATGTAAAAAGGCAAACACATCTAGCACTTTGTGTTTTATAAATAACCCCGAGTTTACTTAGTGCTGACTTCTATAAACTCTGACGGTGTGTAACGGCATAGGTAAGAGGTCTGAGTGCTTGCTTACTGATGTGTAACGTTTGTCAATATTTATCATTACAGCAAATTGTTCATTTTGAAATCTTACAATAACTTTTTAGCGATTTACAACATTATATACAAACGATATAATATATAGAATGTAATAACAAATTCTGATCTATATTACAGAATAAATACAGAATATACAGAATAAAAAAACATGATATGACTAGTAAACCAAGAATTCAGTAATGCTGTATTGGCTATATTATGTCTGCAGCAGACTACATTATAATGTGTTCTATGAATAAACTAAATCATTTCATATTCCAATTCATTCGGGCTAAACGCCAATACTTTAGTTGCACGGTTGCACCCATAATGCATTGCAATTCAGACTGTGTTGATACTTGTGTAATTATTCAGACAGACATGCACATAATTTGTCATAGAGCTCTGTTTAGAACTGTCAAAGACATAACATTGTGGCTGCTGAATTGCATTTTCTACAATTCTGTGGGCATCATAAAAGGGCTTTTATCGCACACATAGATGGTGTATCAGTTTAGATCTTTTACGTTGTAGTTATTGCTTTGAAAACAGTGCGAATCTCAAGATATCTCCACACTAAATTCCTGGGAAATGCATTGACACACTGAAAATAATCATCTTTTTTTACCATTGTGTGCAGGCCTGTACATAGCTTTCAACGTTGACAAATTGTCATCTCAGATACCTGTAGAATTCTCATTCATTACTCCCAAAATATTCCTATTCTCTGTTACTTACTCCATGATTTAAAGAAAGATAGTCAGGATATGTCTATATATTTTCTATTTATTTGTAAAGGGAGGATACACAGAGATTTCTCTTGTTTTCAAGTAAATATACAATATTATATATACACAACAAAAAGCAAAAACATAAGTAAAAAGGTAAAAATCTTTAACATTCTTGGGTAGGAGTCCATACTGAGGAGGAGCCCCCATAGACAGCTGCCTACCAACCTGCCAAAAAGCTAATTAATTGAC
The DNA here is from genome assembly GCF_036172605.1 of Pelobates fuscus. Classification (NCBI taxonomy): domain Eukaryota; kingdom Metazoa; phylum Chordata; class Amphibia; order Anura; family Pelobatidae; genus Pelobates; species Pelobates fuscus. The sequence continues at coordinate 483,201,522 of NC_086317.1, forward strand.
ACCTTTTCACTACCCACCTTTCCTCCTTTCTCTCCCAATTGAATCAAACTAAAAACAGAAAAGCTACAAATGTGTCAACTGCATAATTATAGATAGGTGATCATTATACTCACATAGGCTATCATTTCAATTGAATTTTAATTTTAAATAACTGAAGGTAAATCAGTGAGTGTAGAATCTAGAACTAAAGAAGATGACTTGGGTGTGGAATGCCTTGACCTACTGCCCAAAGCCTTTCTAGTGCCCAGACTGGACAAGAAAGACAGTGTCCAATGTGGTTACTGTAGACTCTGCCAGTGTAACAGAGACAAATGCGTGCAGCTAGAATTGCGTTACTGGACAAATGTGTGAATCCATCAGTCACTGCACTTTACATATGGTTTACCATTTTCATTAGGTTGCTTATCAAATTACGAGAGCCCAACTGCAGTGCCAGGGCAGTGGGGACTTTGGACTCCATGATCCCTTCTCTGTTTGATGATCGGCTGCCAATATAGCTGATTAGACTGCTGAGGTCTTTGGGAAAAAAAAAAAACATTGTGTACAAAGCTATGCCAAATAATACTGCTGTTAATAAATACTATCACAAGCTATTATGATGTATTTATCAATCGACATGCACTGCTACAGTCTTATTAGGACGAAGCCTAGTATATCATAAAACACAGGCAATTATTAGGAGAACGAAGCATGCAGCATTGTTCTACCTCCATATTTACTAACACAGAGCAGATAGAATGCATTGCAGCTCCGTACTTACCTAGGACATAGTCTGCTACAAGAGTATCCATTGTATTCCATAAATGTCTGGGTTTTATATCACATACATATAAATACTGATTAATAGTAATAATAATAACTCCAGATTAGCTAATAATTCGGCATTATTTCATGCATGTTGATGTTAAGTATGTAAGCGTTTTAAGGCAACCTTTCTTAAATTACCTCTCAAGTAATAGGATTGGGGTAAATTGAAAAAAGGAGAATCAGTGCACAGAGAGATAAACTCTTTAAACGCACATTTATAGCTCCTAATAGAATCAATTCCATAAACCTGACTTTTCTTATTCTTTCCATGCAGACACAAACTCAAATTTACTCCAATGTTCCTACTTAAAACGGAAAGATCCCAATACTCATTTCCCATTATTAATTAAATAGCACTTCATTCCAACCATCATATGCAAGATGTTTAAAGGGACACTATAGTAACCCAGACCACTTCAGCTCAATGACGTGGTCTTGGTGCAATGTCTCTCAGGTTTTAACCCTTCATATGCAAACATAGCAGTTTCAGAGAAACTGCTATGTTTACAGTGCAGGGTTAAGACAGTCGGCAGAGGGAGCTGACGTCGGCGGGGGAGGAGAGGTCACCAGTGCCGAGGAAGCCCGGCGCCGGAATAAGGTAAGCTGCTGAAGGGGTTTTAACACCTTCAGCACCATGGACGGTGGACCCTGAGGATGTGGGCACCCTCAGTGCACTATAGTGTCAGGAAAACCGCTTTGTTTTCCTGACACTATAGTGATCCTTTAAAGTTTGAAACACTCATTGCATGGTCATAGAGCACACGTCTAATGATGCTCCTTTGCTGTCCAAGGGCAGTTATTTCCTTGGTGCTCCGAAAGTAGCATTGTTGGGAGGTCTGACATTTGTACCAGCAAATTCTACAGAAATCATAAGGATGTCCATCCCAGAATGTAGATATGGTTTGATAATGATCATACATTTGCAAGTGTCAGTTGAGGAAGAATGAATCTAGATGAAAATTAATTTTTTTTTTTCGGCCAAAATGAATTTTGCCCATTAGTCATTAGTTTCGTATGAAATTGGAAATTTGTCCAATATTTTTGGTTCAGGATTTCCATTCGGTCCAATGGAATGCCACCTTGCAGGTAAATCTTTCAGTGATTTAGATAAGTAGGTAAGTCCCTAATTTAGTTGAGATTCCACATCAGGATGTCAAATTAGGGAGCTACCTACTAAGCTATCTCCTAAGCAACTGAAAATTCACCATAAAGGAAATACTTATCTTAATTTTGTTTTTTCAACCGTTTAGTAGAAAGCTCCTTAACGTGGAACCATTAGGTGGTATAATTAAGGTACCAGACTAGAGTGCTGTCTACTAAACACAATAGCTACCCAATTTAGCACCCTTAAATATGGTAATCCCACATAAGGTTTTATGGATTAATTTCATTCAATGTGCAATTAGTTATTTAGTTCATTTGGAGATTTAGAATTCAGATAAATTGCAATTCTTCCTAAAGCATTTAGTGGTGACTAAATCTTTTAGATTTCCATGAAGCACTCCATTGGAATATGTTTATTATGGCTGCTAGGGATGGATGAAGAACTACAATATTCTTAATTCATCCACACATTTTTGTTGCCATATCAAACGTTATCAGAAAAAGAGGAGGCATCGCTCCATGGAGATTAGTAACTACATTTTGCTGTTAAACAGTTAGACATTATAACTTCACAGCAATTTATGTTTTGTTTTGTTTTTATCAAAAAAAGATTTTTATTGATATTTTTATAACAACATAATAACAATAACTATATGAGGACACAACAATAAACTGCTGTGAGATAAATATATCAAAATATCAATGATATGTTTCATGTGCATAGTGCAGTAATGTTTCTGGTATTTTCGGTATGGCTAACAAGCAAAAACACAATTATTATTATTATTATTATTATTATTATTATTATTATTTTATTATTTATAAAGCGCCAGCAAATTCCATAGCGTTGTACAATAATAGGACCCCCTATGCAGAGACGCACTATGGGTGAATGAGAAAAGATAATAAAATAAATAAAATAATAATAAAAAAGAGACAAGAATGCAAATAGTATGGTAGGTTTGATGGTACCCACTATTAGAGACACCAGAGACAAGTCACTAGAAAATGTGCATGTTTGTGTTATGCCCTAAAAAAACAGGACAAGTTTCTCCATCCGAGAGAACTGAATGTTCTGGATGGGCATCATAGTAACATTATCAGTGCCGGGGGTCGTGCTTGTCATTGGTGATGACATAATATGCCCCTTTCTATGTTCCACAATAACAGGATAAACTAAAAACAGTGCTTTTAATTTGTCATTTGTTATGTTTGGTAGGAATTTCAATATTTCAAACTAAATCATTCTATTTATTCCTTGCTGAAGTAAAGCAACGTTAGGCAGAATGATTGTTTATGGCAAGTATTTATTGAATGGCATACCATCACAATAACCATAATAGCTGGCAGGAATCCAGTTTACGTTGGGAAATTGAATCATGTTTAAGTAATAAATGGGCAGCACACTGTGAGGTTAAACATATCTTCATATATAGCTCCCTAGGAATGTCCCTAGGAATGTAAGTAGCATCGACTGTGTTTATGAAAACAGGAAAAACAGAAGGGAAACCGCTGTGGGAAGAATAGATTTATAATAAACAGATTGCAATATGGTAAGTCTAGATAAAGAACAGGAGATAGAATGGAATTAGTAAAAACGAGTAGAGTTAGAAAAGTCTGACTAAATGAGAAATGGAAATTAAATATATATACAGGCACTAAATACAGTAAGTTCAATGATCTACAGTTAGTGGTGCTGTTAGTTATCCTTGTAGGGTATGCATCAACACCACAAAGAATGTTTGATAGGAAGGCCAGTGTTACATACATCCACAGACAGCTGAACAATCGCTATTATAATTACAATAACAATGATTTTTTATAATGCCAACATTTTCCGCAGCACTGTACTATAGATGAACCAAATCAAACAAAATATATTTGGAATGTGAAAAAAGAAGCATTACCTCGACTTGGACTGTGAGGAAAAGAAGCTCCTCCGAGAGCAGAACAATATTGGCCATGACCAACTTCAAGTAGATCCTTCATTCCATTTCCTGCTTTAAAGGCATTTGTAGTGTTGTCTTCATCTGAGGTGTCAGTATTTATCCCACCGTACCTTCAGAGAAACTCTTCCTCTGAGTTTAATAAGCCTTTCTCCATTTTGGATCCGCGTGCCTTTAGAAGAAAAAAATATCTTGAGATGACTCTACCTACACTTTTTTTGTCACCTCTTCTTCTTCTTCTTCTTCTGTTTGTTCCCCCGAGCTTTCATCAGAGGTGACGGATTCATTTGGTTGATTCAAGTTGAAGAAGTTTAAAGAAAATCCATGATATTAACGCAAATTAATAAGACAACAAGCGAATTTCCTCTTGGCAGTCAGTTGGTTGCTGCAACCCCTTTTATTTGAGCAAAATGCATTACTGAAATAATGTGAAGTACAAAGAACACAGGCTAGACATAGAATAGAATACTGAAAAGGTTACTCTAACAACCATGACCACTTCAGCGAATTGAAGTGGTCATGGTGGTAGGAGTATGTTTGTGTAGTGTTTTAGCTTGAAACATCGCACATGCAGGCTTAATTTCAATTGTGTGAAAGGGGCTAGTTCCACCCCTAGCACACATGACTTAGGATGTACAAACTGTGTCTGGGCTGCCTAATGTCAATTCTGTGCATATTTTGCATCTGTCATCAGTGTGCGCAGGAAATCTGCTGAGAGATGTAAAAACCTTTCCCTTGGAGGTAGAGCGCCTAAAAGGGATACATAGCTCTCCCCTTCTCACACCTGTGGGCGCTCCCTCCCACCTCCCTGAATTGGGAGAAATACTCCCCCATCCTCTTCCCCCAACTCCCATCCGTGCGTATTCACCCTGAGCCGGAAAATCAGTCCAATCACATGTTTCTCTATTAGAAGCTCATGATTGGTTGTTGCCATGACAGGGCATGGAAGAACAGTGCTGGGAGCTGTGCCCGATGCTGGAATAAGGTCATCTTATAAGGTTTTTACAGGGGAGACCTATTAGCTATGCACTATAGTGCTTTTATAAAGTCCATATTTCTTTTTTTAGCAGGGTTGGTGTAAACCTTTAAGGTGTTATATTTGGCAAAAGAGAGGTTTTTTTTGTTTTTTTTGGACAATCAATGTGTTTGTTTTACAGAAAAGGTTGAATTTCTTTTGTTTCAGCATTAAAGCATTAGTTCATCTATCTCCCATTCTAATATTGCTTATCAAACCCTCAAGGACACCAAGAATCCTGTAGCCCATGGAACAGCGCAGTCAGGGGAGTGGGCCTTGACAGAGCCAGGAGTAGGCAGGGGAGTAACCAGTTAAAGGGGTGTGGTTATTGGTAAATGGGGGCTGGACTATAGGAGTATATTAAGCGGCCATTTTATGACTAAGGGACATTTTAACTAAACTGACACTTACCTGGTAATTGTTTTTGGCAGGTCTGTGTTGGTTTTTCTTTGTCTTGCAGATCATGGCATCGATGGAAGAAATCCTGGAGGGAGTGAGAGCTGCTGTGCGCGATAGAGGACTGGCCTGGCTTCATGAGCAACTGGGGGCTCAGGGTCCCCCCCCTACAACCCCTGCGGCGGCGGCACGGCGTTCCATGAGGAGGGCGAGACCGCCCCAGCGGCTGAGCCCAGGCATGGAGCCCGAAGTCGGCAGACGGAGGAGCCCGTCAGCGGAGTCTGTTGGGGCCTTGGATGAGGTAGCGGGCCCCAGCGGAGTGGAGGTACCGCGGCCGGCATCGTCGGTTCGACGCGGTGCTGGCCGGGCGCGGGCAGCAGCTAGGCCGAGGCCTACCACGCGGTGTGCGCCCCGCCGGGAGGCGGCAGGCGGGACGGTTGCGGCTGGAGCCAGGACCCAGAGCAAATCGGAGGGTGGAAGCAGTGAGCGGTTGCGGCCCGGTGAGTCAGGGAATGGCGCTGGGGCTGGGCAGCGGGCGGGGGGCAGAGCGGAGGCCTCTAGTGATCAGGCGGTCCCCCTGATGGCAGGGGGAGCCCCTGGGCAAGGGGACACATCGGGGGCGGCCTCTAGTGGGGCCAGGTGCCTCACAAGGGACTCAGACGGCGGGTCCGCTCAGCCAGGTACATTGGGGCCGGCAGGGCCCGCGGCTTTAGCAGACAGGAAACGCCAGGACAGACAGGCGGAATCCCCAGTTCGCAAGGCGGCCCAAAAGGGGCCAGGTTCAGCGGGTCGGGATAGCTCCCAGGAATCAGCTCAGGGCATGGAGACAGGACGGGCTGGGAGAGAGCGGGAGGGCCGCAGGGGCGGCTCCCGGGGACCGAGGGGTCTCTCGCGGAGCCCTAGGCCGCATCGCAGCAGGGAGCAGCGCGGCGTCAGTGCCAGGCATGACAGGAGGCAGGCTGACGGGTGGAGGGGTAGAGAGAGGAGCAGGTCAGCAAGCAGGTTTAGCAGGAGGAGATCGGCCTCAGGGGAACGGAGGTGGAGGCAGCGGCGCAGTGCGTCTGGGTCTTCAGGCAGGAGCTCGCCAGGTCAGCGGCGCAGCGCTTACGGCCGGGAGGGCCAGGCAGGGAGACGGGATCTGGTGCGGAACTACAGGCAGGAACATAAGGAGGTTGGGCGGGTATGTGATCATGTGGACACACTACCCAGGTGTCGTTCTCCTTGCAGGTCTCGCAGCACTACACCCGCGGTCCTGAGGCAGGGCCAGGCTGACGGGAGTCGGCGCCAATTGGATGCTCCGGAGCCAAGCATGGCGGACGGAAGGGAAACGAACCCACAGCCTTCTGCGGCTTCGGGCTCAGGCGGTGAGTCAAATGTTACACCACACGCAGGAACACTATTGACTTGCTTAAAATCTTTCTTAGATTCATGGGCGGGTGGGGAAATGGCTTCACCTCAGTTTGGGAGAGTGTGGACGTGTGAGAAAGGCCAGGGGTTACAAGGTAGGGCCGTGGGCCCAACACTGGATAGCGAAGTGGGGTTATCTGTGTCCGAAACTAGTAAGGAGTCGGGGGAAAAGGTAGGTATTGGGGGCGAAATTACCGACGCTGCGCGGCAAAACGTGCACGTGTCTTTTTCGGGCCCATTAGGTTGTCATCTGAAAATGGACATCAAGGAGAAAATTTGGAAGGGTGAGTTTGTGGAGGTTTTTTCCTTGCTCCCGCTGGAGGAGTTCTTAGACATGAAAGAGGAGGACAAGAAGGACGCAAAGAAGGAGGAGGAGGAGAAAAAGCGTAGGTATCGGAAGATTCCTAAAACGTTTGGGAACTGGCTACGGGCCTTTTGTATCCTGGCCAGCGTGATAGGGGAAAAGTCGCCGGATAAATGCTCCCAATTGTTTTGCTACCTAGATGGGATTGGGGAAGCGTACCGGACCTATGGCGGGGTCGCCTGGTGGCGGTACGACGAACAATTTCGCCAGAGGTTAGCGGCGAATCCCAGCATGCGGTGGGATCAAATGGACCTTCCCCTCTGGATGCGGCTCATGATGGCGCAAAAGGCTGCGCCCTTTCAAGGGACGGCCGGTGTGGCCCCTGGGGGACCTGCATCGGCCGGGCAAAAGAAAGGCTTCTGTTGGCTCTTTAACGAGGGCCAATGTAAGTGGGGTACGTCGTGCCGGTTTAAGCACGAGTGCTCAGGTTGTGGGGGTGCACATGGAGCCAGCCGGTGTTTTAAGCGAGGTAAGTCTGCGCCAGGAGCGGGAGCCGTTGGAGCGTCGGCCCCCTCCGCTGCCGCGGGGGGCAACCCCGGTGAAAGTAGGCGAGATGCTGCTGTGGCTAAAACAGTACGGTAACCGTCAGGACGCTGAATTCTTATGGCAAGGCTTTACGGAGGGTTTTTCAATACCGTTTCAGAGTAGGGATGTGGGGAGGTTATGCAGTAACCTCAAGTCGGTGGGTGAACACCCGGGAGTTGTGAGGGACAAGTTGCTGAAGGAGGTGCAACTGGGTAGGATGGCTGGGCCGTTTGAGGCTCCGCCGCTGCCTGACTTGAGGGTATCCCCGCTGGGGGTAGTCCCCAAGAAGGAGGCGGGTAAGTTTAGGTTGATTCATCATTTATCATTCCCGAAAGGGGCGTCAGTAAATGATGACATCGATGAGGCCCTGTGCTCCGTATCGTATGCATCATTCGACCATGCTGTCGAGTTGGTTCGGAGAGCAGGGCGAGGGGCTTTGATGGCGAAGGTGGATGTGGAGGTAGCATTCCGGCTCCTTCCTATCCACCCAGACTGTCACCATTTGTTAGGGTGCCTTTTTGAGGGTAAGTTTTTCGTGGACCTGTGCCTACCCATGGGTTGCTCCATTTCATGTGCGTATTTCGAAAAGTTTAGCACGTTCCTGGAGTGGGTAGTGCGCAGGGAATCGGGCGGGGGTACGGTGGTCCATTACCTGGACGACTTTCTGTGTGTGGGCCCGGCTGGGTCCGACAGATGTGCCCAAATACTGCGGGTGTTCCAGAGGTTAGCCCAACAGTTTGGGATTCCTCTGGCTGAGGACAAGACAGTGGGCCCGACCGAGTGTCTGAGTTTTTTAGGGCTGGAAATCGACTCGGTCGTGGGGGAATGTAGGCTGCCGGAGGAGAAGTTGAGGGTGCTCCGCCAGCAGGTGCACGCGATAAAGGGCGCTAGGAAAGTTACGCTTCGGGGACTGCAGTCCTTGCTCGGCAGCCTTAATTTCGCTTGTAAGGTGATCCCTATGGGTAGAGTTTTTTGTAGACTGCTGGCTAGGGCTACCTGTGGTGTCCGTCTGCCGAGTCATTACATCAGGGTGTCGGTTGGTATGAGAGAGGACTTGGACATATGGGACCGCTTCCTCACTGAGTTTAATGGACGGGTGTTTTTCAGGGATGCGATGAAGGCATCTGGCGACGCCGGGCTGTTTACGGACGCCTCGGGGAGCGTTGGCTTTGGGGCTTACCTTGGGGGCAAGTGGTGTGCCGAGGTTTGGCCTGAGGCTTGGTCCGAGAGCCCCTTGATTCGGAACCTCGCCTTTTTGGAGCTTTTTCCAGTTGTGGTAGCGGTGTCACTATGGGGCGAGGAGCTCAGGGACAAGAAAGTTATCTTCCACTCTGATAATATGGCAGTGGTACAGGTAATTAACAGTCTATCGGCTTCGTCCCTGCCAGTGGTTAGGTTGTTGCGGCAGCTAGTGCTCTTGTGTATGTCTTGGAACATTGTCTTCCGGGCACGGCACGTGCCGGGCCTGCTGAATGTGGTCGCTGACGCTCTGTCTCGTTCACAGTGGGTGCGGTTCCGGGAAGCAGCGCCGGACGCGCAAGCGACAGGGCAGGCGTGCCCGGAGGAGATGTGGCGGCTCGGGATGTTGTGCTTGGGCGATACATAAGGAGCTCACTGGCGCCGGGGACTTGGACCGCTTATACTAAGGTTTGGTGTGAATGGGAGGAAATGTTGTCCCAGGCGGGAGCAGGCGATTCTGCAGCCGGTAGGTTGGACACGCTGTTGTGGCTTCTTTGCAGGTTGGTGGCAGGTGGGTCGTCCCCTTCTAGGGTGGAGCGCTACATGTCTGCGTTAGCCTTCCTGTTCAAGTTTAACGGGTGGGAAGACTTGATGAAACATTTCTTGGTGAAGCAAACTTTAAAGGGTTTCAAGAAGGGCAGGAGGTCTGTGGATACGAGGAGGCCTGTGTCCTTTGCCACCCTTCAAGGGTTGGTGGGGTTGTTGAACGAAGTGTGTAGTTCGGCATTTGAGGTAACTTTGTTCTCTGTGGCTTTCGTGTGGGCTTTCTTTGGGGCTTTTCGTATTGGCGAATTGGTGAGCGCCAATAGGTCGGGGGCATCGGGCCTCCGGTATGAGGATGTGGCTATAGAACAGGACAAGGTCGTGATTTGGCTCCGGCGCTCGAAGACGGACGTCTTCGGAAAGGGTAAGAATGTTGTCCTGTCCTCGCTACCAGGGTCCCCGGTGTGCCCGGTAGCGTGTGGGGACGTGTTTTTACGGGTTCGCCCGAAGGTTGGTGGTTGCTTCCTGATTCACGAGGATGGGAAGGCGCTGTCGCGCTTTCAGTTCTTGCGAGTCTTCCGCATGGGGTTGACGAGATTGGGCTTGCAGCCCGGACAATTTGGTACGCACTCCTTCCGTATCGGGGCTGCGACTGAGGCGGCGCGTCTCGGGCTGGGGGAGGAGCGGATAAAGCAGATTGGGAGATGGGAATCCATCACGTTCCGTGCATATGTAAGGCCGGAAAGGTTGGTGTGAATGGAATGTTGTGGATGTGGGTAAAGGGTGCTCTGCCGGTTAACTGAATTTGTTTCCTTTCAGGCTTGGTCGCTTGGCTGGTGGGTCACTCGTTTGTCTACTGGGCGGAGAAGAGGGCCGCAGTTCGGAGACAAGGCACACAACTGGGTTTTCTTCTGGACACAGTGGACCTTCGGTGGTTTGGTTTTCGGGGTTTCAGCTGGCAGAGTATAAGTGGTGAAATTTTTGGGATGTTGTCCAGGGGGTTTGCCCCAGATATACTGTTGATTCACGGTGGGGGCAATGACTTAGGTTTGGTCCCCCAGAAGGTGTTGGTCAGGAGAATGAAGAGGGACCTGGATAGGGTGAGGGCTCTGGTCCCAGGAGTTACAATAGTGTGGTCTGAAATGGTGCCGCGGTTGAACTGGAGGCATGCCAGGGACCCGGCGGCTGTGGCACGTTGCCGTGGTAAAGTAAATAAGGCCATGTCTGTCTTTATTAGGAGAATAGGGGGGGTCCCAGTGAGGCACTTTGAATTGGAGGGCGGGTTGCCCGGTTATTTTAGGCGGGATGGTGTGCACCTGTCTGATGTGGGGTGCGATCTATTAAATTTAGGTTTCCAGGAGGGTATTTCCAAAGCCCTATTTATGTGTGGTGGGGGTCGCTCGAGACATTAAGGGTTCAAGTCTCTTGCTATGGCGGGATAGGGCTTGGGTAATTGGAAGGTAGGAGGAGTATAAATTGGTTAGGCTGGATTAAACTGGAGTGTGAAATGGTTTGTGGGTTCGAGCTCATCGGTGGCTCCGAACCAGGTGGTGTAGGGGGGTCTCGGTACACCCCTACAGTTTAAAAAGTTATGGATATGGGGCCTCTTTGGTAGGCCATGTGTTATGTGTTATTTGTTATTTATAATGTTATTTATTGTTATTGGCGGGGTCATTGCCGGGGGTAATTTATGTACGGTGGGGGGTGGAGGTATATTTACTTTTGTGGCAATGACCCCAATTTGTTACCTTGTTTATAATAATAAATAAAGCTGTGGACTTTTTTATTCCAACAGAAATACGGTGTCTGTAAGTTATTGGGGGGTTGGGGTAAACAGCGCACCTGCCGAATAATCGACTGTGCGCATGTCATGTAGCCCATGGAACAGCGCAGTCAGGGGAGTGGGCCTTGACAGAGCCAGGAGTAGGCAGGGGAGTAACCAGTTAAAGGGGTGTGGTTATTGGTAAATGGGGGCTGAACTATAGGAGTATATTAAGCGGCCATTTTATGACTAAGGGACATTTTAACTAAACTGACACTTGCCTGGTAATTGTCCCTCCCACCCTCCCTGTTGTTTTGGAGTTCCCGTTTGGTCACAGCGGCGGGATAGGGCTTGGGTAATTGGAAGGTAGGAGGAGTATAAATTGGTTAGGCTGGATTAAACTGGAGTGTGAAATGGTTTGTGGGTTCGAGCTCATCGGTGGCTCCGAACCAGGTGGTGTAGGGGGGTCTCGGTACACCCCTACAGTTTAAAAAGTTATGGATATGGGGCCTCTTTGGTAGGCCATGTGTTATGTGTTATTTGTTATTTATAATGTTATTTATTGTTATTGGCGGGGTCATTGCCGGGGGTAATTTATGTACGGGGGGGGGGTGGAGGTATATTTACTTTTGTGGCAATGACCCCAATTTGTTACCTTGTTTATAATAATAAATAAAGCTGTGGACTTTTTTATTCCAACAGAAATACGGTGTCTGTAAGTTATTGGGGGGTTGGGGTAAACAGCGCACCTGCCGAATAATCGACTGTGCGCATGTCATGTGATAATACTGACTGACTGCGGGGTACATTCTGTGACAAACTAAAGGAACGGCTTTCACCTGATACCAAACCGATAGTTTGTATGGTAGAAAATGATTAAACAAATCCAAAGGAATGTAGTCTAAATATGGCCTTGTTATAGGATTTGGGATTAGATCTATGGGTACGTGCAAAATAGCAGAAAAATGAATCAATTGCGCAGACTAAAGACAAGCGTGTAGCATTACAGTCCCATCCAGAGTTCAATGAAGCTGACTGTTCAAATGAGGCAAAGCTAATTTCTAATTAAATAATATATAAACATCTTCTCCCTTCTTTGCCACCCAGTAAGTTTGGAAAAAAAAATGAAAATAATGATAAGATAGGAGAGAAGCAGCAGTCTGTATAAATGAGATATATACCTAAAAATAAATATACTCTCCAAGTCTCCAGGCGAAGCGCGCGGGGCGATAGCGGAGGTTCTCCAAATGTTATCCACAGATCACTTATGGAGAACCTATAGTCCCAAAAATAGCAATCTTTATTTGGAGACTCTAGGTAGCCATCTTTTACCTCACTATGTCCACCTACCTTTTAAATTTAATAAAAGCCTACTCACCTCACATCCAGCGCTGTGCGCTCCACCTCCGGTGATGTCAGTATCCAAGCTGGCTTGACCTGTGATCTGCTCCAATCCATTGCTTCTCATAGACAGGGTATGCATGAGCAGCCAAAAGCCACATTCCTACAATTAAATTCTGCTAACAGCTGCTAACTGTTTAACTCAGTTCTGGAGCATGAAGACAGCAACCAGAGGTGTATTTAACGCGTTCTACTAAATGGCAATGTAAAACGAACATGTCCACTACACCCAGAACACTTTATTGAGATGAGCTGGTCTGAATGACGATAGAGTCCTTTTCAGGGTCTTCATTTTATAAATTGCATTTTATGGTCTTAACAAGTTCAAACACAGAGACCCCGATGCCTAGATTGATATAGTTTCAAAGTCTTTAATGACATGTATTTATTTTTCTCTTATGGTGTGATATTATGTGGTTGTCAACTTATTTTTGTTTTAATTCTATATAATTAAGAGAGGAGGGGTACCTTAAAGCGATATATATTGGTGTGTTCATTTTCTATATTCTTACTTTACTGAGAGAGCAAAACTGTCTTATCAAGCATGTATACAATTTTTTTTCAGTTTTTGTTTTTTTGAAGTATATTTGTATATACTGTACCTCTAAAAGACTAATCCAGATACATACAACTCCATGTCCTTGTTATTCTTTACTGCTCCCACTGGAAGACCATTCCAGGTATCGACTACCCTTTCTATATCACAGTTAGCCTTTACTGCTTCCACTGGAAGGCTATTCCAGGTATCTACTACCCTTTCTATATCACGGTTAGCCTTCACTGCTTCCACTGGAAGGCTAGTCCAGGTATCTACTACCCTTTCTATATCACTGTTACTGCTCCACTGGAAGGCTATTCCATGTATCTACTACCCTTTCTATATCACTGTTACTGCTCCACTGGAAGGCTATTCTATGTATCTACTACCCTTTCTATATCACTGTTACTGCTCTCACTGGGAGGCTATTACAGGTATCTACTACCCTTTCTATATCACTGTTACTGCTCCGCTGGAAGGCTATTCTATGTATCTACTACCCTTTCTATATCACTGTTACTGCTCCCACTGGAAGGCTATTCCAGGTATCTACTACCCTTTCTATATCACTGTTACTGCTCCACTGGAAGGCTATTCCAGGTATCTACTACCCTTTCTATATCACTTTTACAACTCCCACTGGAAGGCTATTCCATGTATCTACTACCCTTTCTATATCACTGTTACTGCTCCACTGGAAGGCTATTCCAGGTATCTACTACCCTTTCTATATCACTGTTACGGCTCCCACTGGAAGGCTATTCCATGTATCTACTACCCTTTCTATATCACTGTTACTGCTCCCACTGGGCTATTCCATGTATCTACTACCCTTTCTATATCACTGTTACTGCTCCCACTGGAAGGCTATTCCATGTATCTACTACCCTTTCTATATCACTGTTACTGCTCCTCTGGAAGGCTATTCTATGTATCTACCAGTGGCGTACACATGACCCATGGGGCCCCGGTGCGAAAATTGATCCATGGGCCCCCTATCCCCCGTGCTTACTCTGGCGGCGGGCACCTGGTCGCAGTGCTGCGACCCCTGCGACCGCGGTATGTACGCCAGTGCATGCAGCTGCACACACACTTAAAGGACCACTACAGACACCCAGATCACATCAGCTCAATGAAGTGGTCTGGGTGTCAGGTCCATCTAGTTTTAACCCTGCAGCTGAAAACATAGCAGTTTCAGAGAAACTGCTATGTTTCACTGAGGGTTAATCCAGCCTCTAGTGACTGTCTCACTGACAGCTGCTAGAGGCGCTTCCGCGATTCTAAGACACTGAACGTCCATAGGAAAGCATTGAGTAATGCTTTCCTATGGGCGGTTTGAATGCGTGTGCGGCTCTTGCCGCGCATGCGCAGTTCGGAGCTGAGAGACGGAGGGATCCCCAGCGCCATGGGAGTCCGGCGCTGGAGAAAGGTAAGTGCTGAAGACACACACACACTCTCACGAACAGACGCATACACACTAGCTAACAGACACACACATTTACTGACAGAGACACACTCAGCAACAGACATACATACACACTCACTTAAAAACATACACTCTCACTGACAAACACTCACTAACAGACATCAAACAGACTCACTAACACACACACACAAACACACTCAGTAAGAGACACACACAGTAACACACTCACTGACACACACTCTACAGACACACTCACTGACACTCACTAGCAGACACACACACTCTAACACACACACCAACACTCACACTAACACTCACACACACTAACACACCCAAACACACACTAACACTCACACACACTAACACACACTAACACTCACACACACTAACACACACTATCACACTAACACTCACTATCACACAAACACTAACACTCACACACACACAAACACACACACAAACACACTATCTAACACACACAAACACACACTATCACACACACACTATCACACACAAACACACACTATCACACACACACACTAACACACACAAACACTAACACTCACACACACACTAACACACACAAACACACTATCACACACTAACACTCACACACACACATGTTTTTTTTTTAATTTAATCCCCCCAGCCTTCTTACCTTTTGGAGTGCTGAGGGGATTCCCTGGGGTCCAGTGGTGCTGCTGGGCTTCTGGGGGGGCCGTCACCCGGCGGGCAGTCAGGCTGGCTGGCGCGCAAGGGAGCACTCTCCCCTGAGTGCTTCCTCTTCAGCTCCCTCGCGCACCGCACTGAAACCGGAGCCGGAAGATGACGTCATCTTCCGGCGCCGGCATCCCTACGCGGCGCGCGAGGGAGCACTCTCCCCTGAGTGCTTCCTCTTCAGCTCCCTCGCGCGCCGCGTAGGGATGCCGGCGCCGGAAGATGACGTCATCTTCCGGCTCCGGTTTCAGTGCGGTGCGCGAGGGAGCTGAAGAGGAAGCACTCAGGGGAGAGTGCTCCCTCGCGCGCCTGCAGGATCGGCCGTGGGGTGAAAGCAGGGCCAGCCTCGGGGGACCCGGAGTTGGCCGGCTCTTGGGCCCCCCAGGAGAAGAGGCTGGCCCAGTGCGTACATACCGGATCGCAGGGGCGGCCGGGCCCCCTGGTGGGCCGGGCCCGGTCGCAACCGCGACCCCTGCGACCCTGGTATGTACGCCACTGGTATCTACTACCCTTTCTATATCACTGTTACTGCTCCCACTGGAAGGCTATTCCAGGTATATACTACCCTTTCTATATCACTGTTACTGCTCCACTGGAAGGCTATTCCAGGTATCTACTACCCTTTCTATATCACTGTTACAACTCCCACTGGAAGGCTATTCCATGTATCTACTACCCTTTCTATATCACTTTTACTGCTCCACTGGAAGGCTATTCCAGGTATCTACTACCCTTTCTATATCACTGTTACCGCTCCCACTGGAAGGCTATTCCAAGTATCTACTACCCTTTCTATATCACTGTTACTGCTCCCACTGGAAGGCTATTCCAAGTATCTACTACCCTTTCTATATCACTGTTACTGCTCCCACTGGAAGGCTATTCCATGTATCTACTACCCTTTCTATATCACTGTTACTGCCCCCACTGGAAGGCTATTCCAGGTATCTACTACCCTTTCTATATCACTGTTACTGCTCCCACTAGAAGGCTATTCCAAGTATCTACTACCCTTTCTATATCACTGTTACTGCTCCCACTGGAAGGCTATTCCAGGTATCTACTACCCTTTCTATATCACTGTTACTGCTCCCACTGGAAGGCTATTCCAAGTATCTACTACCCTTTCTATATCACTGTTACTGCTCCCACTGGAAGGCTATTCCATGTATCTACTACCCTTTCTATATCACTGTTACTGCCCCCACTGGAAGGCTATTCCAGGTATCTACTACCCTTTCTATATCACTGTTACTGCTCCCACTAGAAGGCTATTCCAAGTATCTACTACCCTTTCTATATCACTGTTACTGCTCCCACTGGAAGTCTATTCCAGGTATCTACTACCCTTTCTATATCACTGTTACTGCTCCCACTGGAAGGCTATTCCAAGTATCTACTACCCTTTCTATATCACTGTTACTGCTCCCACTGGAAGGCTATTCCAGGTATCTACTACCCTTTCTATATCACTGTTACTACTCCCACTGGGAGGCTATTCCAGGTATCTACTACCCTTTCTATATCACTGTTACTGCTGCCGCTGGAAGGCTATTCCAAGTATCTACTTCCCTTCCTATATCCCTACTAGCCATTACTGCTATTATTACTATTACAAGAATACTTTTCCTGGGTAGTAGATACATGTAATAGCCCTCTAGGTATCTGCTACTCTGGAAAATGATTCTTCATCTAATAATCTATCCTAGTATTCATTTCTATATTACTGAGGCCTTATTTATGATACTTTATTTTACTACAATAATTTGTCAGTTTTAGTTCCAATGACTTACTGATTACTAAATATAGTTAGTAGAAGGAACGGGCGCAGTTAAAAAAACAACATGCCATCATACTTTCTGAAATCTGTGTCTGTCTCATTGTGTTCTTTACTCTGTGAGGTAATGTTTTTTGTAGAATGTTCAAGTTAAACAGAGACATCTGTCCAGCACAAAACAGTCTTAGATGTTTGCGTTCATAAAATTCTATTTTGTTACTTTGTCACGATGCCTGATGTCTAAAGCCTATTAATACATACTGTTCCTTTTTTTTTAGTTTTCATTATACAGGGCTACTTAAAATCCTCTATTTTAGCAAATAAATATGTGAATTCAGTTCCACCATATGGCCATATCGTGTTAAAGGACCACTATAGGCACCCAGACCACTTCAGCTTACTGAAGTGGTCTGGGTGCCAGGTCCAGCTATGTTTATAATGGGGTTAATCCAGCCTCTGGTGGCTGTCTCATTGACAGCCGCTAGAGGGCTTCCGCGCTTCTCACTGTGAAAATCACAGTGAGAAGATGCCAGCGTCCATAGGAAAGCATTGTGGGGTATACAGATGCTTTCTAATACTTGGTATGAATCCTCAGCAGAACATGTAATGGGAACGTTCAGCCAAGTGTAATCAGCAGTATGTGCGAATACAAAACACAAAATCTAGTAGAAAACAGCCGTGAGGTGTATAACAGAGTGCTACCTACATTTGTCTGAACAATTTGAGTATTGCTCAATCCATAAGGCTTTAGTGGATAGTATGCACATCATGGATGTGGTCAATGTAGAGTATTTGTAGATGAGAGGGCATCTAGGAGCAGGATAAACACTTAGCTTTAATATAAACTGTACATACACTTTGATAAAATCATTTTGAGAAGGTGTCTTCTTACAGGCAAAAAAACCTTCACTGTTTAAATAGCTGAGTACACATTCAAAAATAACGGTCACATGACATCATAGTCAAGTGACCATCAAGTAAATAACATAACAACAAACCATAAGTAATAAACAATACATATATTTAAAAAAAAAAAGGTGGCTAACAATCTATATGGTGGTATTAAAATGTAAAAATGAGGACTGAAACCAAAGGTTTTCCGCAGCACCCTAAGGAGTGTGTGTATGTCAGTCTGTCTGTCAGTGACTGCGTGTGATAATTTGTGTCTGTCAGTGAGAGTGTGTATGCCAATGAATGTATTTATCAGAGTGTGTTTCTGTCAGTAAGTGTGTGTTTGTCAGTGAGAGTATGTATGCCAATGGATGTATATCTGAGAGTGTGTTTCTGTCAGTAAGTGTGTGTTTGTCAGTGAGAGTGTGTATGCCAATGAATGTATATCTGAGAGTGTGTTTCTGTCAGTAAGTGTGTGTTTGTCAGTGAAAGAGTGTATGCCAATGGATATATATCTGAGAGTGTGTTTCTGTCAGTAAGTGTGTGTTTGTCAGTGAGAATGTCTGTGTCTGTGAATGACTGTGTGTCATGTCAGTGACTGTGCATGTCAGTCTTTGTGTCTCAGTGAGGGCGTAAGTGGGACCCTTCTCTCATTCTTGCACCGGGGCCCTGTGATTCTTATTTATGCCCTGGTCCGGCCAATGTGGAGTAGCCGGATTAAATATGTTTGTTTCTACACAATGTTGACATTTTGTTAGGGATTGTTATTGTAATGATTGTAATGTTCAATCAATTACATTATGTAGATATGTTTAGTGATATCTTTTAAACTGCACTCAGAACTTTGAACACTTTAGCTAATTTTGGTTTATCCATATTATAAATTAGGATTTTAAAACCTTGCTTCTCTAGCTGTTTTTGGACACCACTACTTAGAATACTGCCAAACACAATAGCAATTTGCAGCTAATTATATCGTTAATTTACCTAATTATAGGTAATGTAAATGTTGTGTTAGGGTATGATGCCCTGTTCCAGAACTGAAGAAGTGGAGAAAATATTTTCATTTCTGTAAAATACCGCTTGAGAGTCCTTCGGGTAATCTGGTATTGATGTGAGAACGTTTTTCTTCAAAGCAGATGATTCTTCCATAAAATGTGCCGTGGCGAACCCCATATGTTCTTATTGATTTTTATGGTCCTATTTGACTTTCAGATTTTTTTAATAATATGTTTTATGGTTGTAATTATCTCTGGAAATCCCCTCTATATTATAGGTGTGTGGCAGGCTGGCTGCGAAAAACAGTCTAAAGGCAAGTCATCTCTTGCTTATCGCAACCAACAGACAATTTGTTTTTTATAAAGCTTTCCAAACATGATCGTCATCAAAGTCTGTATGTAAAAGGTCGGAACAGTAATTGAGCCACAATAAACCTTATAAATTTACCTGACACCCAAGTGTGCTTCTTTGTTTTTAGATCATGTGAGCTGGATCTAGCACAGAAAAACCTTTGTATGTGTATTTCTCTATCTGCCCATCCTCACAATGGACACCAGCACCTACAAAAGAAAGAGGAACCACAAATAATTGTTAGCACTGTAATCCAGAACAATAGCCCTTTCGTAACTTCTTTATATATATGATCAGGGATACTTTTAAGGTTTAAATATATGGAGTCACAAGGACATTTCTCATTTTTGACCAAGAACCCAACTAATATTCAATTTGTGTAAATAAAATACGTTGGTTCTTGTTCAGTCCTGTAAATGGTCATGAGGTTACCTAAAATGTTCCAGAGTATTTACACCACAAACTACAAAGCCAGCAAAACCCTCTAAAGTGTCCTTCAAGTGGCAATATGAAATGTTGCAAGTTATGTTGAGGAATGTCTTAATATTCCAAAATTAACATATGTGGGCAGGGCCGGCCTGTCCATAGGATGGTATGGGGCAATGGCCTCAGGGGGCACTTGGACAGGGGCGGCATTTTGCTGCCCCCGCATGTCACTTATGGGTGCCACTAAAAGCAGACATGTGCAGAGGTTCAGGCGCGATGAAGGTGCCCCCAGAGTAGCGCCTATTCAGAAATGCAGAGCAGGCACCTGCTTACCCCACAGGGCAGGTGGGGCCTATATATAACGTGCCGTGGGGGAGAGGGAGGCAGCAGACGGCAAGGGAGTTCTCTCAGCTTTGAGGATCTTCCTGCTCCTTTCTGCTTCCTCACGCACATGTGATGATGCCGGGCGCCGGAATGTGACGTCAATCAATAAACAGTGCGAGGGAGGAGAGAGGAGCAGGAACAACATCAAAGCAACTGGACCCAAGGGAGAAGACTCCTAAAGGCAGGAGATATATGGTATATATTCACATATTATATATTTAAAGGGACACTATTGTCACCAGAGCAACTACAGCTTGGCCCAGTGTGCAGCAATGACAGTCAGCATCTCTACGTTCTGCATGGAGATGCTGAATTTTTCCCATAGAGATGCATTGATTCAATGATTCAGATGCTGATTGGTCAGGGCAGGGTTTGACACTATCCACCGCCCCACCCCCTCGGCTGAGATCATCAGAATTGATTGCCTCCGCCAATCCAATGCTTTCCTGTGGGAAAGCATTGTGGTTAGCTGAGATCATCAATTCTGATTATGTCAACCAAGCAGCTGAATCGGAGGCGGGGCCAGATGCTACGAGCCCCGCGTGGCGCTGGAAGACACGGCAGCTTGTCCCTTTAAGAAACCTTGGGGGTTACACATAGATGACAAATGAAAGCCATAAATGCTCGTTTAGTGCTGCATATTATTATTATTGTATATATGTAGAACTTGCTTTTTGTGTCTGTGAGATAGTGTAATTGATTGATTCATATCATTTTGTTCAGGAAGAACGCAGGAAACAAACCCTCTATGTGCAGCTGTATTGAAATCAGCAATCTGTGGGTGGAAGATGACCCAGAGTTATTCAGTAACAGTGTGTCCTCTCAGAACCCTTTAACAGCCCTTTCCTGTCAGATTTGAGGGCATCATAGGAATACACAGGTGAGTTTTTCTTAATCTTCATCCAATTGACAATGTGAAAAACAGTGGTCTCAACTGCAGTCACTATCACAATGTATTGTGTTACTGGTAAATAGATTTGTCCTATAAACACACACAAATCAATTACTATCAGATACGATTAATTATAATTAGTGACGTATCTAAATCCAATGTTTAATAGGCCATAGGCTTTATTGGGGTTGAATTTGAGTAGTGGGGTAGTTATGGTGGTATCTAAAGAAATGTTCCTGTATGTTGCATCACTTTGATGAAGAATTGTTCTTGTTTGTAGCTTCCTTGGTGCTTTTAGACATGGGCAAAAGGAAAAGAGCCTCCAGAGCTATCGTGGATCAAAATCGGTTTTAGATGTTTTAAATACTGGAATAAAAGAGAATATATTGACGTGCCCTGTAAAACTAATAATAATAATAATAATAATAAAACAATAATGAAAAACGTCAAAACTGGCCAAGACAGTGTGAAATAAAATGTAACAAATAACATTGTTTTCAAATACTTTTTCAATTATAATATTTATTTTACAAAGCAAAGCATAGAGTAAACAAATAAAATAGTATAATATGATATGCATGGAAAACAAATTACAAAAGGACAAATTACAAAAAATGGAAATCGACTAAGAAAAACGGGGAAGGAATGTGCACTTTTTTTACTATTTCGAAACACAATCAAACATTTATGCAAGTGGGTATAGCTATTTACGAATCACATTTCGATATTCAGCGAAACACATATCTCTCCAATAAATTATCTGTTTCATCTTTATAAGTTTTGGATCCATTTGTTAGAAATCTTTGTTTTAATGATGAGGATAGCAATGGAGTTTTGGTTAATGGGAATCTTAATAGCTGCCTGTAAATAGTTTATAGAAATGGGAATGACTGACCTGACACTAAAAATCTAAAAAAAAATTGTTAATGAAATCAAAGTAACCAGTTTTCTCTACTTTGTGATATGTAATACACCTGAGTGCTTCTGAATAATGTATATACAATTCCCTAATGAGTTCCTGGTTTAGTGGGTGACCTGACACCCAGCGATTTTAACCAAATGTCATGTGAGAACCATGCGTGATTTGTTTTAAAAAAAAATAATTGCGGTAGTTTTTTCTTGTGTTTTTTCCCAACTGCAAAAAAGCGTGGTAATGAAGGGGTTAACAAGTGGACATATTAATAGGTTTAGTTTTTCACTAAACTGTGACTTATATTTCATTGGCAACACAATTGCAACATTTGGGCCAACCTAGCCGAAAAGATGAAAAAAGTTGAAAAAAGTTTTTTAAAAAAAGCCCGGGTATCTTGTTGATTAGTTTAAAGGACCACTCTAGGCACCCAGACCACTTCAGCTTAATGAGGTGGTCTGGGTGCCAGGTCCTTCTAGGGTTAACCCATTTTTTCATAAACATAGCAGTTTCAGAGAAACTGCTATGTTTATGAATGGGTTAAGCCTTCCCCCTATGTCCTCTAGTGGCTGTCTCATTGACAGCCGCTAGAGGTGCTTGCGTGCTTCTCACTGTGATTTTCACAGTGAGAGCACGCCAGCGTCCATAGGAAAGCATTATGAATGCTTTCCTATGTAACCGGCTGAATGCGCGCGCAGCTCTTGCGCGCGTGCGCATTCAGCCGACGGGGAGGAGAAGAGGAGGATCGGAGGAGGAGAGCAGGAGATCTCTCCGCCCAGCGCCGGTAAAAGGTAAGATTTATCCCCTTTCCCCTTTCCAGAGCCGGGCGGGAGGGGGTCCCTGAGGGTGGGGGCACCCTCAGGGCACTCTAGTGCCAGGAAAATGAGTATGCTTTCCTGGCACTAGAGTGGTCCTTTAAAGGAATTCATTATTTACTGGGTTATTCAGAAATGTGAGAATTGCAGGGAATTCCAAGCGAATTTAACATTTTAAAGGTCAAACTAGCCCTACTGCAAAAATTCTCCCAGTCTGCTCTGCTTTGGCCTTTCATTTGAAAATCATTTTGAATCCCTGCAATTCTTCCCTTAGTGACGTTATTGCAGAATTAAACATAATAAAATGGATGGTGTTATTACAAAGCCAGCAGTTTGTCTGGGCCATTCCCATCAAGCCGAAGTGGTCAAGCCGATAAGCTCTAGTCAAAGCTCCTACTACACATCAATGTAACTTTCTATCACCCTAAAAAAAGAGGTTTATATTGCCAGTCACCACTCTAATGGAAGACTTCAATATGGCACTTGAGCTTTTTGTGTTATATATGAATCCCTAAATCTGAATAAAGCCCACTATGTCTATGAAACTTTGACCTCATTATTTCTCTACAAGAAGTGTTTGATTGGACAATCGCATACCCAGCAAAAAAAAGTAAGTGCTGGAATAAAAGGGCCACTCTCTTCATAAGTCAGTTCTGCTTTTAACCTGAAATATAAGTGCAAACTACAGTAAATATATCATGATTAATTATAAGCATCAAAACAATATATTTTCCTATTCGTAGAGCATTTTAAAGTGGCTTAGTCACCATATACTATACCTAGATTCAATCTGTACCTCGCCTCTTTCTCGCTCCTAATCTGTTCTTCTTTTCTTCTTTTTCAAGCTTTTTCTCCTAAAATTCTTAAAGAAAAGAATGGTGTAGTTTAAATGGTAAAACGACCTTTGTCAAGTTTTGTCACCTTCCCCAAGCATCGCAAGACAATATCTATGTAGGGTCAGTCTTGTTGTACTCTCACATATGCGCTAGTGTGCAGCACTGACATGGGCTTCCGAGAGATATAGCACCAAGAGCTGAAGAGGACCATCAAGAAGACAATGGCGGTGGAAATGAGGGCCACCTTCAGGAAAGTAAAGCTTACCTTCTTCTGCACCTGCGGCCACCAAGGGGGTACGGTACCATCATGGGCTTTTGCAAGCTAAACAAAGACCCCAGAAGATGAAAAAGTCACTATATATATCTGGATAAGCTATAGGCATAGTGTTCTCTGAACTCAGTGCCCTTTTACAAATGGTTACTTTTAAAGAACGTATTTTCCAGGGCTACGATGGATGAAATGACTGCAACATCCTGTTGCTGACACCTTGCTTGTGTACTCTCTGGTACTCTCTGGTTGGTTTTGATTTCTTCCTTTATTGGCCAATTCTCAATGTGGTTAAACAGATGGCAATTCATGCAGCCACAAACTAAACATGTTTTTTTATTTTTAGCACAATTACTATGTAATTCTAAGGCTATTCAGGTTTTCACATAACAGCAAAACGTATATCATTTCAGCTTTACGGCCTGCGCTCTGTGAGTTACGTAGCTATGTTATGTTGATAGAGAAGATTAGAGGAGGTTTAACATATAAATAAGAAACAGAATATATGGTTTTGAAATGAAAAACGAACATATTTGTTTTTCATCTCAAAACCATCTCAAAATACTCTGCAATTCCATTCATTGGATCAGCAGATACAATATAGCGCTGATTCACAAATGTAGCAAAATATATTATATTTAAAAAGTGATCATCTGTTAAACGGACCCTCTGGGCACCATACATTTGACAGGTTTTGGCCTCAATAATGTGCTGCAATTTTTATAGTTTTTATAGAAAATAAATAAATTGTTTGAAAAATCTTCCACCATAAACCTGCCTCTTTAGCCACGCCCCTCACTCAGGAAAAATACTTCCTCATCAAATGTATGTACACAGCTCAGCCACTGACAGCACTGATTGATCTGAAATACAAAACGACCTGCATTAGGAGAGGGATCCCGAGGAGACATATAGGAAGTTTATTACTACCTGGTTTTATTTTCTCTGACTGTCTGCAGACAGGCTGTAATTTAAAAGCCACTCACTCAGTGCTAATAGGACTGAGACTGTGGGCATAATTTTGATAAGGAAACCTTTGTGGCATGAGGAGGCATGGCTAAGGAGGCAGGATTATGGTTCAGGAGTCTGCAAAACATTTTTGGGGGTCTGCAAAATCTATAAAGATTTCAGCATACGTCAAATTCAGCATATTGATGAGTCTAAAATCTATCAAAAGCATTGTTGTATTGGTGCCCGGAGTGTCCCTTTAAGCTGTCAGTGTTATAAAAGAGAGACTCAGATCTCCTCTCTAGAAAAGATGAGAAAGTTGCCTTAATCCCATAAGAGCCTCTGTTGTAGCAACTCAGTAATCTAGAGGTAAAAAAAAATCTTGATATAAGAAATAAAATAGTCATACTCTAATAGAAGTGCGCAAGAGAAATACTACATAACTGACTGTGCAATAATGGAAATGTAAACATTAGATGACTTTTTACAGGAAGTGTTTAGGAAGGGTGTGCACATCACATGCAGGGAGGTGTGACCAGGGCTGCATAAACAACACGATTTAACTCCTAAATGGCAGCGAATTGAGCAGTGAGACTGCAGGGGTATGATTTATACACCATAACTGCTTCAATAAGCTAGAGTTGTTTTGGTAACTGTAGTGCCCCATTAAGGAGTTGTAGTCATACACAGCCAGGGTCACTTTTTTTTACGTTTTCAATGAATGAATGAACCCTTACACTTTATCTGAATCCATTTGAAGACAGCTTCCCGTCTTTATTATATGCGTAACTGCTTCCCCCTCACTTCTTCCTCTTCTGGTTATTGTTTCTGTTGATGGATTTAAAAGTCATATGTAAAACAAAAGAAGAAACAGCAGGATATTTCCATATTCACTGACTGGCTGCTCGCGGTGAGTGGGTTCAGAACCTCCGGATGGAATCGTATTGGCATCTATAGGTGCTTCATACATTATACTTTATATAGGTATGTATGGCTCATATACTCTATACATTATACTTTATATAGGTATGTATGGCTCATATACTCTGTACATTATACTTTATATAGGTATGTATGGATCATATACTCTATACATTATACTTTATATAGGTATGTATGGATCATATACTCTATACATTATACTTTATATAGGTATGTATGGATCATATACTCTATACATTATACTTTATATAGGTATGTATGGCTCATATACTCTGTACATTATACTTTATATAGGTAGGTATGGCTCATATACTCTATACATTATACTTTATATAGGTATGTATGGATCATATACTCTGTCCATTATACTTTATATAGGTATGTATGGCTCATATACTCTGTACATTATACTTTATATAGGTATGTATGGCTCATATACTCTATACATTATACTTTATATAGGTATGTATGGCTCATATACTCTGTAAATTATACTTTATATAGGTATGTATGGCTCATATACTCTGTACATTATACTTTATATAGGTATGTATGGCTCATATACTCTGTACATTATACTTTATATAGGTATGTATGGCTCATATACTCTATACATTATACTTTATATAGGTATGTATGGCTCATATACTCTATACATTATACTTTATATAGGTATGTATGGCTCATATACTCTATACATTATACATTATATAGGTATGTATGGCTCATATACTCTGTCCATTATACTTTATATAGGTATGTATGGCTCATATACTCTATACATTATACTTTATATAGGTATGTATGGCTCATATACTCTGTAAATTATACTTTATATAGGTATGTATGGCTCATATACTCTATACATTATACTTTATATAGGTATGTATGGCTCATATACACTATACATTATACTTTATATAGATATGTATGGCTCATATACTCTATACATTATACTTTATATAGGTATGTATGGCTCATATACTCTATACATTATACTTTATATAGGTATGTATGGCTCATATACTCTATACATTATACTTTATATAGGTATGAATGGCTCATATACTCTATACATTATACTTTATATAGGTATGTATGGCTCAGATACACTGTACATTATACTTTATATAGGTATGTATGGCTCATATACTCTGTACATTATACTTTATATAGGTATGTATGGCTCATATACTCTATACATTATACTTTATATAGGTATGTATGGCTCATATACTCTATACATTATACTTTATATAGGTATGTATGGCTCATATACTCTATACATTATACTTTATATAGGTATGTATGGCTCATATACACTATACATTATACTTTATATAGGTATGTATGGCTCATATACACTATACATTATACTTTATATAGGTATGTATGGCTCATATACTCTATACATTATACTTTATATAGGTATGTATGGCTCATATACACTATACATTATACTTTATATAGGTATATATGGCTCATATACTCTGTGCATTATACTTTATATAGGTATGTATGGCTCATATACTCTATACATTATACGTTATATAGGTATGTATGGCTCATATACACTGTACATTATACTTTATATAGGTATATATGGCTCATATACTCTGTGCATTATACTTTATATAGGTATGTATGGCTCATATACTCTATACATTATACTTTATATAGGTATATATGGCTCATATACTCTGTGCATTATACTTTATATAGGTATGTATGGCTCATATACTCTATACATTATACTTTATATAGGTATGTATGGCTCATATACACTATACATTATACTTTATATAGGTATATATGGCTCATATACTCTGTGCATTATACTTTATATAGGTATGTATGGCTCATATACTCTATACATTATACTTTATATAGGTATGTATGGCTCATATACTCTGTACATTATACTTTATATAGGTATGTATGGCTCATATACTCTATACATTATACTTTATATAGGTATGTATGGCTCATATACTCTATACATTATACTTTATATAGGTATGTATGGCTCATATACTCTATACATTATACTTTATATAGGTATGTATGGCTCATATACACTATACATTATACTTTATATAGGTATGTATGGCTCATATACACTATACATTATACTTTATATAGGTATGTATGGCTCATATACTCTATACATTATACTTTATATAGGTATGTATGGCTCATATACACTATACATTATACTTTATATAGGTATATATGGCTCATATACTCTGTGCATTATACTTTATATAGGTATGTATGGCTCATATACTCTATACATTATACGTTATATAGGTATGTATGGCTCATATACACTGTACATTATACTTTATATAGGTATGTATGGCTCATATACTCTATACATTATACTTTATATAGGTATATATGGCTCATATACTCTGTACATTATACTTTATATAGGTATATATGGCTCATATACTCTGTACATTATACTTTATATAGGTATATATGGCTAATATACTCTGTACATTATACTTTATATAGGTATATATGGCTCATATACTCTGTACATTATACTTTATATAGGTATGTATGGCTCATATACTCTGTACATTATACTTTATATAGGTATGTATGGCTCATATACTCTGTACATTATACTTTATATAGGTATGTATGCTCATATACTCTGTACATTATACTTTATATAGGTATGTATGGCTCATATACTCTATACATTATACTTTATATAGGTATGTATGGCTCATATACTCTGTAAATTATACTTTATAGGTATATATGGCTCATATACTCTGTACATTATACTTTATATAGGTATATATGGCTCATATACTCTGTACATTATACTTTATATAGGTATGTATGGCTCATATACTCTGTACATTATACTTTATATAGGTATGTATGGCTCATATACTCTGTACATTATACTTTATATAGGTATGTATGGCTCATATACTCTATACATTATACTTTATATAGGTATGTATGGCTCATATACTCTGTACATTATACTTTATATAGGTATGTATGGCTCATATACTCTATACATTATACTTTATATAGGTATGTATGGCTCATATACTCTATACATTATACTTTATATAGGTATGTATGGCTCATATACTCTGTACATTACACTTTATATAGGTATGTATGGCTCATATACTCTATACATTATACTTTATATAGGTATGTATGGCTCATATACTCTATACATTATACTTTATAGAGGTATGTATGGCTCATATACTCTGTACATTATACTTTATATAGGTATGTATGGCTCATATACTCTGTACATTATACTTTATATAGGTATGTATGGCTCATATACACTGTACATTATACTTTATATAGGTATGTATGGCTCATATACACTGTACATTATACTTTATATAGGTATGTATGGCTCATATACTCTGTACATTATACTTTATATAGGTATGTATGGCTCATATACTCTGTACATTATACTTTATATAGGTATGTATGGCTCATATACTCTATACATTATACTTTATAGAGGTATGTATGGCTCATATACTCTGTACATTATACTTTATATAGGTATGTATGGCTCATATACTCTGTACATTATACTTTATATAGATATGTATGGCTCATATACTCTATACATTATACTTTATATAGGTATGTATGGCTCATATACTCTATACATTATACTTTATATAGGTATGTATGGCTCATATATTCTATACATTATACTTTATATAGGTATGAATGGCTCAGATACTCTATACATTATACTTTATATAGGTATGTATGGCTCAGATACACTGTACATTATACTTTATATAGGTATGTATGGCTCATATACTCTGTACATTATACTTTATATAGGTATGTATGGCTCATATACTCTATACATTATACTTTATATAGGTATGTATGGCTCATATACTCTATACATTATACTTTATATAGGTATGTATGGCTCATATACTCTATACATTATACTTTATATAGGTATGTATGGCTCATATACACTATACATTATACTTTATATAGGTATGTATGGCTCATATACACTATACATTATACTTTATATAGGTATGTATGGCTCATATACTCTATACATTATACTTTATATAGGTATGTATGGCTCATATACACTATACATTATACTTTATATAGGTATATATGGCTCATATACTCTGTGCATTATACTTTATATAGGTATGTATGGCTCATATACTCTATACATTATACGTTATATAGGTATGTATTGCTCATATACACTGTACATTATACTTTATATAGGTATGTATGGCTCATATACTCTGTACATTATACTTTATATAGGTATATATGGCTCATATACTCTGTACATTATACTTGTGTGTGTGTGTGTGTGTGTGTGTGTGTGTGTGTGTGTGTGTGTGTGTGTGTGTGTGTGATAGTGTGTGTGTGTTAGTGTGTGTATGTGTGTGTGTGTGTTAGTGTGTGTGAGTGTTAGTGTGTGTGTCTGCTAGTGAGTGTGTCTGTTATTGAGTGTGTGTCTGCTAGTGAGTGTCAGTGAGTGTGTTACTGTGTGTGTCTGTTAGTGAGTCTGTTTGATGTCTGTTAGTGAGTGTGTGTTTGTCAGTGAGAGTGTATGTTTTGTAAGTGAGTGTGTATGTATGCCTGTCGCTGAGTGTGTCTCTGTCAGTAACTGTGTGTGTCTGTTAGCTAGTGTGTATGCGTCTGTTCGTGAGAGTGTGTGTGTCTTCAGCACTTACCTTTCTCAAGCGCCGGACTCCTTTGGTGCTGGGGATCCCTCCGCCTCTCAGCTCCGAATGCGCATGCGCGGCAAGAGTCGCGCGTGCATTCAAACCACCCATAGGAAAGCATTACTCAATGCTTTACTATGGACGTTCAGTGTCTTCTCATTGTAATTTTCACAGTGAGAATCACGGAAGCTCCTCTAAAACTGCTATGTTTTCAGCTGCAGGGCTAAAACTAGAGGGACCTGGCACCCAGACCACTTCATTGAGCTGATGTGATCTGCGTGTCTGTAGTGGTCCTTTAAGTGTGTGTGTACACGGATCAATTTTCGCACCGGGGCCCCATGGGTCATGTGTACGCCACTGCCTGTGATGGGGAGATTCACATACTCTAGGCAGGTGGGATAGTTCCCGTCCCACCCTATCTCTCTTCTCTCTTCTCTCTTCTTCTCTTACGAATCTTTGACTTTATTCTCTGTCCTTATCTTCCTACGCTCATGCATTTGCCTCCTACCTAGATAGGGGGACAGGTATTTTTCAATTCACAGACAAGATGATTAACAGCTACTCCGCATAGATACTTACAGTGTACATTGTATACCTGGTAATATTTGGTAATATACCTTGATTGATCTTTCGGTAGCTGGGAGTATCCAGCTTGCCTACAGAGGACGCGAGTAGACAATGGCACTGTCTTTAATTAGAACTTATTGCAATGCCATTAATACTTCCCCTGCATTGTGGATGTTTATCCAGTTGATTACTTTGTATACTAAACGTATTGCTTTCACTGCTAGGACCTGCGTGTCCACTTTAAATATTGCACTTTTCTACATCTTGCATAATATTACTGCTGAATAAACAGTTTGGGAAATTAAAATAAATGAGGGTTTGTTAGACCTTACCAAATAAATACCAAAAAGGAAATGGGTTGTATTGAGGCTGTAAGAGGAATATCTCATTCTGAAAATGTTGTCTCACGTCGCTTAGAAATTTTTTTTTTTTTCATTGATAATTTTTTATTTCTCGAATCGCAAAATTCGAGTATTTAACTGTTACACAAAAAGGGAGGGGTATAAGGGTACAGAATAAAGAGGGGGTGGGGAAGGGAAATAATACATTCAAGGCAGTCAGTTTTAACATTGTTGGTAGCTTACTTTCACTATTGTTACAAGTGTTATAGAGTAAAACAGAGTAACACATAATATCACAGTAACACATAATAACACAGCACATAATAACACAGCAGGGCGGCCATGCATTTGCGTTCTTGAATATACCTAGCACACACACACAAGTAAGCCTGTATGGTTTGATTTGTATCCTTGATTTATATCCTTTGGGCTCTGCTAATAGCGGGTAACCCTGTTCATGGGTCAAAAGCGTCTCTACCTAGTCTTGTATGTAGAGGTGACTGTGTCACGAAGCCTGTGGTGTTAGTGGGGTTATGGCTACAGGTGTGTCTACAGTGGATGTAGTATAGTGAGTTAATTCCAAAAAGGGTTTCCAGATGTTTACAGCACTTTCTCTGCGTATGTGTGAGGTGGAAGCTAAAAGTTCATATTTGTAGTATTGAAATATCCTGTCTAGTAGTTCCTTTTTGGAGGGACACCTAGTGGTCTTCCAATTTTGTGCTAAGAGGTGCCGAGCTGCCAGGATTATGATGGAGGCTACCTTTTTATCTGCTTTCTTCCAGTGAGAAGGGAAGATCAATAGGAGTGTCAGTGTTGGTGTCAAGGGTTCTTTATGTTGGAGTAATTGTTGCAGGAGTGAGTGAACTTGTGTCCAAAGCGTTTCTATCCCTTTACATCCCCACCATATGTGCATCATGTCACCTGTGCCCTCGCAACATCTCCAGCAACGTGGGCTGGTACTAGGATATATTTGGTGGAGTCTTTGCGGTGTCAGATACCATCTATATATCACTTTTTTATGCGCTTCTACGTGCGAAAAGCAGGAGGTAAGGCCCGAAAGAGCAGTTAGCGCTGATAGCCACTGCGTATCTGTGAGTGTTGGTATGCCCTCCTTTTCCCATTTTTGTACAAAGTTGAAAGAACGGGGGGTATTGTAATCAAGCAAGACTCGGTAACATAACGAAAGGGATTTGGGTTTTTGTGGTGAGTTTTGGCATCTAGCTAAAATCTCCATTGTGTCCTGCAGTCGATAAGACTGGATCTGGGGGTTCAGGGATATATGGGTGGAGATAACGCTTTTTAGTTGCAAGTACTGGAAAATACATGAATTAGGAACATTAAATTGGGATTGTAATACCGGGAATGGCTTGAGTCCCTGTTGTGTACATATATCTTTGATAACCTTCACACCATGTCTGGACCAGGTTTTTAAGGACAGCCAAGGCGACAATCTCGTTAAGGCTTTGAGAGGAGCAGCTACGCAGAACTTCCCCTTCTCTGTCACTGTGGCCATCAACCTGTCCCAATATTTGAGCATCAATATGGAAGTGGGATAAAGTAATAGTTTTGGTGGCCTGTGTATCTTCGGAGACCACATAATGTGGAGTAAAGAATGCGGTTTAGATCTATCAGATTCCATATCGGCCCATTGGAACGTATGTTTGGGAGCATGGTATCGAATGGCAAAGTCCAAAGCGGCTGCCTCATAATATGTGATTAATTTTGGCGCCCCCAGGCCACCCCTAGCGCGGGTTTGCTGTAGTATAGATATTTGTAAGCGTGGTTTACGCTTGTTCCAGATGAATCTGGAAATGATAGCTTGGATGGTCTTGAGGAGATGCGGAGGTACCTGTATTGGCAGCATCCTAAAAATATAGAGGATTTTTGGTAACAGCACCATTTTGACAGTGTTAATCCGTCCTAGCCATGATAAATGTACGCTTCTCCATTGATGACACAGCGACTTACAAGTCTGTGTGATCGGTCCGTAATTTAGTGTCAGCGTTTTGTGGGTGTGCAATGCTAGCTTCACCCCTAAGTAGGTGATATTGTGTTGTCTCCAGTCAAACTGGAAGGATTGTCGAAGCAAGTCTACTCGTGTTGCAGGTATGTGGAGGGGTAGTGCTTGGGTTTTTGCGTTATTTAGTTTGTAGTAAGATATCTTACCATACTCCTGCAGTATAGAGATGAGGCGGGGGATCGTTGTTATTGGGTTACTGATAGATAATAGAATATCATCTGCAAACATTGATAATTTGAAGGTTGAGGGGCCAATGTCTATGCCTGATATAGATGGGTCATTTCTAATTTTGTATGGTAAAGGTTCCAGGGCGAGAATGAAAAGAAGAGGGGACAACGGGCAGCCTTGCCTAGTGCCGTTGGAAAGGGCGAACGGGCGTGAGGTAAAGCCTGAACTATAAACTTGTGCGGTTGGGCATTTATATAATGCCAAGATGCCCCGGGTCATCTCCTGTGGGAAACCATATTTGTTGAGAACTGATATCATATAAGCCCAATTGAGCCTATCAAAGGCTTTTTCTGCATCTAAAGCCAATAGTAGGCTTTCGGTTTTTTGATCTACAATGTGTGAGAGGATATTTAGAATTTTCCAAGTGTTGTCAGAACCTTGCCTACCCCTAACGAAGCCTGTTTGATCATTGTGAATGATACGTGTCAGTATTGGGCTCAACCTGTTGGCTATCAATTTAGCATAAATTTTGGTGTCGCAGTTCAGCAGAGATATAGGTCGAAAATTTGAGCATTGAGTCGGTGATTTCCCGGGTTTTGGTAGGGTTGAAATGTGGGCCTGTAACATCGCTTTGGGCATGGAACCAGTTTGGAAGCAACGGTTAAAGAGTGTCTTCATGTATGGTACCAGCGTATCTCGAAACGTGTGGTAATACATGTTCGTAAAGCCGTCAGGGCCAGGAGACTTGTGTTTCGGCAATTTGTCGAGGATAGTAAGTATTTCCTTCTCTGAGAAGGGTTGAGTTAAAGCCTGACATTCGTCTGGGTTGAGGGAAGGCAAGTCAATGTCACGCAAAAATAAGTCTATGTCCGTTTGCTTAGGAGTCTATGTCCGTTTGCTTAGCCCAGTCTGGTGTCTGGGCTAGATTATAGAGGCCACTATAATATTGGCTAAACTCGTCAACTATCGCTTGAGGGTCAGTAATTTTTTTATCTTGGTTCGAGGTGAGGAAGGCAATTTTAGACGAGAGGGTTCTTGCTTTAAGTTGCGCAGCCAGGGTTTTCCCTGCTCTATTTCCCTCATGGAAAAATTTATATTTCATCTTTGTTAGGAGATAAGTCGTTTTCTCCAACTATATCTCTTTCAGATTATTGTGTAGCTCCAGGATCCGTGTGGTGGTGGTGTGAGATGGGTTTGTTTTATTCGTTCATGTAAGTGAGGCTAATTCTCTGTGTAAATCAATGTAACGTTTAGTTCTCCTTTTGTTGTTATAGCTAGCATGTTTAATAAGCTGTCCTCTAATTACGGCTTTGTGGGCTTGCCACAATGTATCTATGGTCATCCCTCCTATATCATTTAGTGCAAAGTATGTATGAAGTTCTTTATTGATTTGCGCAACCAATTCATGGTCATTTAAGAGGGAATCGTTGAGGCGCCAGGTGCGGTTCCCAGATGTGGGGTATTGTGTGGCTATGGAAATCGAGATTGGGGCATGGTCAGACCATGTGATATCGCCAATATCCGCTTTGACTATTTTCGGAATTAAAGTCGAGGGAATAAGGAAACGGTCAATTCTGGAGTATGATCCATGCACCTGGGAGTAGTGTGTGTAATCCTTGTCTAGGGGATGTAAAGTTCTCCATATATCTGTGAAGTCGTGTGTGAGTAGTACTTTATCTATATGTGATATGGAACAAGATCTTTGAGTCGTTGTTTGCTGTGAGATTGTGGAGGAGGACGTAGTGTCTAGGGTCTGATCTAGGATGAAGTTGGTATCTCCACCTATTATGACATCTCCAAATTTGTAGGCTATCGTTAGTTCTAAGAGTTGTGCGAGAAAGGTATGACATTCAGTGTGTGGACCATATACATTGACCAGGGTATATTGTGCATTATTAATTATACATTGGAGTAGGAGATAGCGGCCTTTTTTATCACAAATTTTCTTTACCAGTTGGAATGCCACGTCCTTACTGACCAAGGTGGAGACACCCCGTTTCTTTGTCTTATAGGTGCTATGGTAACCGATTGGAAATTGTTTGGAGGAGAATTTCGGGTGATTGGTCGTTTGGAAATGGGTTTCCTGGTAGAATACTACATGGGCTTTCTGTTTTTTGGCTTCTAATAAGGCCATACGTCTCTTATGTGGTGTATTTAGCCCTTTGGCATTTACTGAGAGGATGTTGAGGGACATGTTGTGTTCAGAGAAGGTCCTAGACTATCTTTAGTGTCGTTCAGGAATGTTGATGTAGAGAAGATAGTAGGCATCTGGGCGATAGGCATGCAGATCAGTATACCCTGTACCCACGGTATAACCGGACTGGTCTGGAAATGATATGCATAAGGCGGCCTCTGCTGTGTCGAAAATATCTTGATTGTCTTACTTTGACATTTTATAGTTGCCTTGCGGGAAGGGGTGGGTGGAGGGGGGGGGGGGGAAACCGGGAAAACATAACCAACTATATACAGTAAAAGGGTCTCTGGGGTGAGACCCGGTAGTCCTAGCTTGTCCGGGCATTGAAGCCCTTTTGGGGGTTAGAGGGGGACCCCTATGTATTAGGGGAGATCAACTCCTATGGGTTGAGCGGGCACCTCCCAGGTTATAGTGAATCTTGGCAGCAATGTGTCAGATAGGTAGGCCAGCGGCGTGGAGTGCACAGTAAGCCCAGCCACCCGGCGCACATTCGCTTCTAGTCGCCAACATATCTATACCATCGACATCTGGGTGTGTCACGAGGCAACGTGAGTCTTTTGCATAGAGATGCACCCAGTGTCGTGGGTAGTATGCGCGGTGGTATACATTTACATGGTGAAGGTGATATAAACATCATATTGCATAACAACAACAAGAATTTAAAAAGAAAATATGAAACGTATGGAATATGGTGCAGTTTTCAACCGCGGTTAGTTGTAAATAAACAGTTGTAAATAAACAGCATTACTTATCCCGGTTTAATTGTCCATGTCTAGATATCAACTCACAGTGTCTCACGGGTACACTGGCCTGCACCAACCTGGAGTATGGTTCAGACACTGACTAGGGATTCAAAGGGAGTTAACTCGGGGGGTTAGGGTCACCAGTGTAGGGGCTTAGCTGTGGCCACGGAGGACCGAGCAAACTGCGAGGCCTTCTTGACTGGGCTTAATGTTCGGGCCTCAGTGGGTCTCAAAGTATAAGGATCCATTAACACAATTATGCCCACCCCCACATAGTCATGGGGAAAATACCATCCCTTAACTCTTATCAATGAACATTGTGAGTTGCGTGTCAAGGGTGTGTACCTTTGCATAGTTATAATATGGGAGACCTGGGTCCTGCATGCCCGCCTTGAGCACTAACCTTACTCAATCCCACTACCCTTGGTGGCACTTTACTGCATAATAAAGGCAATTATATGTTACCCGTCCAGGGCATCATTGGGTAAGGATGGATGTATTTATCCATTTATGAGGCCCGTCCGGGCCCATGTAGTGTAAGTCATTTATCCCTGCGTTGTGTTTCCCAGTCCTGGGAGATTTTCATAGGTGACTTGGTCGCAGAGGATGCAATCGTGCCTTCTGTGGGACCTGTAGTGAAAGGTAAGTTCCATTCTGACAGTGCTCTTTTCCCTTCTTCCAGATTCCCTATGTGTTTTTCGACGCCGTTCTTTTTCACGATGATACGTGTCGGGAAACCCCATTTGTAGGGTATTTCGGCCGCTCGCAGAGCGCTTGTAATCGGCAGTAAGATTCTCCTAGCTGCTAACGTGTGGGCCGAAAGATCTGTAAACAGCTGAATTTTGCCGAGTTCTTCAGGTAGGTGAGGGCTCTTCCTAGAGGCAGC
Organism: Pelobates fuscus; assembly: GCF_036172605.1. Taxonomy (NCBI): domain Eukaryota; kingdom Metazoa; phylum Chordata; class Amphibia; order Anura; family Pelobatidae; genus Pelobates; species Pelobates fuscus. Next base: position 483,238,740 of record NC_086317.1, read on the forward strand.
CATTATGGTTTCTTTAGTGGTATAATAATGTACCCGCGTTATGGTATCTCTTGGCGCTGACACCGGCAGATGTTTAGGCCTTGGTAGCCTGTGGATCCTGTCCAGCAACAGTGCGGACTCTGGGAGGTCAGGGGCCAGTAATCGGAAAATCCGGCGGGCATAGTCACTCAGCTCATTAGGGCCTATACTTTCAGGGATGCCTCTTATATGGACATTGTTTCTCCTGTCCCTGTCTTCTTGGTCGGCAATTTTAGTAATGATTGACTGAAGCTTATGCTCCATGTTATCAAGGGCTGTTACGACGTTGTTGTGTGCAGTGATGATTTCTTCAGTTTTGCTTTCAATACAATCTGTACGCTCTCCCAATGCATTAACCTCCGCTCTTATTTCTTTGGAGAGTTGTGCAAAATCAGCTCGCAGGGACGCTTGCAGTCCGTTGAGCATCTTCTGAATCGCAGATTCTGTGGCAGGGAGATCCCTGTGGGAGACTGAGGTGCCGTCGCTCCGTCCGGAGCTTGAGGCTGGTGAGGTAGGCCTCTCGACGCCATCTTGCGTGCGTCGTGGAGATGAGGCCATAGCGGAGATTTGTAAATTAGAAGCTTCTTTCACCTTTGTTCTCTTGGTGAGGCGTTGTGCCATAATGCCCAGAATGGTGGTAGGCTTATCGCTTATAGGGATGGGTTGATCTCGCTTTGTACGCTGGTATAATCGCTGTTTTACAGGGAGTCCCCACGGAGCTGATCGTTCACACGTCCGTGTTCATGAACGGTCAGGCCACGCCCCCGCTTAGAAAACATGTTGACGTATGTTGTTGCAAATTGTTTAGCCGACACTCATGCCATCATTAAACCATTTACAGACTTAACAACTGTTTTTGTGCAATTCCGTAATCATTATTTGCTTCCTGCGGATCTTATCCAACACAAGCCATCATTACGGTTACATTTGTGTATATGTTACTGATAAGAGTACATGAAGTGAGGGTCTGGTTCTGTTAAGTAACAAGCTGGATAGAGATAGAATCTCTGTGTAGGAGATCTTAGGGTAGAAAATAAAAGGGAAGGGTTAAAAAGCGGACAGCAAAATGTGTGACAACAAGAAGGATCAGTACAATTAGTTTGAATACTGGAACAAAAAGCTGCCAAACCACATTTCGATATCTTGTTTCCAGAAGAACGGGCCATATTAACTAGAGAATGCTGTGCCTCACATATTATCTGTTACATTTATATAATCAGAGTTCAGCCTGGGGATTTGCATATGTATAGGCTGTGGGGGGGGATTCTGTTTCTGAATTAGAATTAAAATGTATTGTTTTAGGATTGATACCAAAACAGAGATTTACACAATGGCTGTAAAAGGTCAGGGAGCTTCGTGCTGGTGAAAGGTATTTAAATATTGAATGTTTCTTAGAAATACATTTGATTGTGAAATGTGCACAGATTGTTACATCTCGGCTCATGTTAGAGGGGTGATTACACTTTTTGTGAATCAGAAAAAATAAAGACTTGCTGACTGTAGCTAATTTAACATGGGATTAAAAATAATTGCTAAAAATGTGTTTTGTACTAATTAGCTACTCTGATTTTTAACCAAAATAAACAAGGCATAGAACAGCCATGGAATATCACTGCTGGAGTCAAATAGTTATAAAAACATCACAAAGTATGATTTTATTTGTTTTAAGAGGTATTTTTTATCATAAAGCTGAATATGAAGGTCAGATTCACATTTTGAACTAAAAGAAGGAATATACAGATAATACTGAAGGATTCTCCAACCTCCATCATTCTTGAAATATATGTCTGCAATTTAAGTTGTCATCAAACCATTGTGATGGTGTTTTTTTTTGCAAATAAATTCCATTATAGCTAAAGATCACTTGGAATGGATTGGAAATTTAGCAATTGATCTTTTGAGTTAATTACAAAGGACAAATCTTTTTGTGAGCTTTGGTTTACGAGACCAAGGCCTTTTCACTTGGCCACTGAGCCAGCAATTGCTCTTTTAAGAATCTTTATTTAGAAAACATCAGATCCACAGCTGTGACTTGTTCGACCCAAGAATCGTGGAGAATTAATAAGAGATTGGCAAGTCATTGTTCAAACCGCCAAACTGTAACCATGATCCAGCTAAGCCCCACAGGTCCTGGGTTAGTGATAGCAATACATAACTTACATAATGGGTTATGTTAAATAACGAGGTTATGGACCCTCGGGTGACATGCGTTCCTGGGCTGCCTTAGTATCAATGCATTCATTGGTCGCTTTGTGTTTAAAGGTTACACAATGTGATGTAAGGCTGTAGTGTAGCTCAGTGGAGTTGCCAAACCAGAAGCAGTATTTGTGATCTCTACCTGTGTCTCTGTTTGTAGGGTGGAGGTAAATATAGAACAGTACACTAAGGTAAGGTGTCTTCAATGTTTATCTTTCCCCGGTTTATTGCACTGCAATAAGTGACTATATGTGAGTGCTAGAGGGTGTGAAATTAATACCTTCAGGGTTATTCACGACAGTGAGAATTCAAAGTGAATTTAAACTTTAAGATTCAAATACCTGAAATGGAAACAATTCAGTTTGATTTCTCTGGTTTTAAATTTGAAATTCACTCTAAATCCGCCCTCATGTTACCTGTTTGTGTCTACAGCAATAGAATTTTCCCTGTATCTGGACGGGTTAAAATGAGTGACAAAAATGTTTTACAATGTTTTCAACTTTTATCACTAAATGGTTAACCCTGGTGAATTGAAAACCACATTTACTTTTTATTCAGTGTATAAACCCTGAGTGGGGGAGGCTGCAGTAAACTGAGTAAAATGATAAATTCATTCCCCAAAACGTTCTAGATTATATTAAAGGGAAGAGTGCAAATACATTATGTTTAACACTGTTTGAGCATTCCCAGGAATTGTTGTTACTTAAAAAAAAAGTGATGTATCTTTAAGGGTGACTTGTTTTTTATAAAGATAGCACACCGAGACAGACTCAGTTACAAATGTGAAAGTTGGGACGAGTACGAACAGGGAGAAGGAGGAAATTGGTGTTTTAGATAAAGTTTGTGTTGATTGCCGGTTTAAGCCTTAACTTGAAGTTTAAATCATGTGACCAGAAACTTTAAGAATGGAGTATTAAGTAATGGCACTCTCCAATCAACCGTTATATACAGGCTTTCTTGGATAAAACAAGCAAAGGCAGGCACGCTTTTATTGTAGATATATTTTTAACTACTCTGAATGTTTCTATTTATATAAGCTGAATTTATACTGAATATTTAATGTTCCTTTAATTATAAAATTAATATAATTATACGTTTTATTGGCCGGAACTTTAAAGCCATTTCAAAAATAGTTTATCCAGAATAGATGATTGGGATTCGCTTTATGTCTCAGCCAATTATGTGTGATGAAGTATTTATCAATTGAGCAAAGATGCAGCCATTTAAGCCCCGATTTAATTCTCACATACATAGCTTTACACAGGAATATAATGAAATCGCTGTGTATTAGAGATAGATGTACCAATATACCGGCTATTTTGCATCATGTGGGTTTATTTCCAAAATAATTAATTGAGGTGAATTGAAATCTTAATTGCAAAAGTCAGTCTAAAATTGTCAATCTGTAACCGTAACCAAGTGTGACTTTTTTCCCCCAGTTTTAGCCTGAAATTTGGAATTCAATATCAATGCACCACAATCACTGTTCAATGGATTAACCACAAAGTATGTAGCTAGAGGGGTTTGTTTACTAAACGAGAGCTGCAAAGTGTAGCCAACTTTGACGTAGAATGTCCAATGTCCCTGTAATCTATCTACGATCCCTTGTTTAATGAATGTATCCCTTAATGTTATTGCCTAGTTAAATCGCAGTGATCGTCCAGGAAAATGCTTCTAATAGGGAGGCACAGACTAATGCTTCACTATGGAATCTCTTCACTTTACTTGAATGATTGTGCCAGCGGAGTGTACCAGAAACCCTCTAGGGCAGGCGTGCCCAAAAGGTAGATCCACAAATGTTGTATAAGTACAACTCCCATGATGCTTTAGAATGGCAAAGCATCATGCAAGCTGTAGTTCTATTGTTCTGAAAGGTTAGATGAAGACCATAGCATTCTGTCTACACAGTGTCCTAGAAGATAAAAAGATTTATGAATAGTCTTCAAACCAATGCAGCCCCTACCCTCACCTGTCAATATTAGTTTTGGTATAGGAACAAAGAGGGCATAAACCTACACTGAAAATGGAATGGCGTTGTGTAAGGAGAAACCTCCTGCAAGTGATTCCCCCTCCCTCTTGCATAACAACTAGTGGATATGGGCTGTAGTTGCTATAACACTCTACTGGTGAAAATATCTCCTGCATAGCCACAGGAAAATAAGAATGGAGTGACAGAGCTTACTCCATTCAGACACGGCCGTACTGGTATGTCATGGTATGTCAGCATAATTAGAAAAACTGTGCGTCGCATATGGAAGTATTTTTTGCAAACATCCAGCTTTACTCAGATCTTCCTTCTCATACAATGTCCAGGAGGAAGGCAGAAGGCCTTTCAACACATTACTAAAGCTCTACGAGTAGCTCAGCTATTCTTCATGGGTGTATTCCCAGTTAAGATCAATGTCAAAAGAAAATTGAGCAGAAAAGCTGATCACATCCCCAAGAGAAGGATGAAAAATATTTAAATAGTGGGGCCACTAATACGCCACATGTAAAATGTCTTTCAGTTACTATGGATATTCAAAAAAAAAAAAAAAAGAGAGAGAAAGAAAAAAAGAATGGAGAAAAAGAAGGGGAAAGAGAAAAAAATAAAAGTATGACACTAGTCCAGGGATTCTTATTACAGATCGGTCCTCCTTAATGTAGGCCAATTGATGGGCACCAGAAGAATGGGCGATGGTGGAGAACCAATTTCACTCATTCAGTTGCACTTGCACAGGGCGATCCCCCACTAAAGGATATTTCGGTCTTTTGTTTTTTATCACTCGTTAGGCTAGAACTATCTCGCACTTTTCAATGACAAACTGGTAATAGTTACTTTATTATGTTTTTCTTTAATTTCTTTTTTTATTATTATTACTATTTGTAATGTGGAACTCTATTCTCACTACCAGGTCAACACAAAAAAAAGAGAAACAAAGGTTGCTCGAATGCACAAATAAATAAAAAACAGAAATAGACAATTCCAACCGCGTATAGTTCACAATTTTCTGTATCCAGTAAACTTGCTTCAAGTGGAGTTTATGCTTTGATCCACGGGTACATGAAAAAGAGAACAGGAATTACAAACCAATAGTTTCTGTTCTCTTTTTTATGTATCTGTGGACCAAAGCACAAACTTCACTTGTTTACCATACACACTAATCAATGTTTATGGCCCCCACAATGAATCCAGATTCCAGTTTGGTGAAGTGATTATAATGGAAGCACTGCGGGCAGCCTGGGCAATAAAAAAAGGGCTAGATATATCATCTGGTGGGTATTGGTCCAAAAAAATATAATAAGGATTCCGAACAAAAGATTAAACACACTTTGAGGTTGGTAGTAGAATGAGAATGGCTCGATTCAGGTGGTAAGAGCAGAATACATGTTAGGCACTGCTCCCTGTACTACAAACGGTGTGATCTTCATGATTAAATCCTTTCTGATCACACCAGGTGGGAATTTAACTACTACAAGGTACATATACTATATATGGGGATCGGAACGCGTAGGGTCCGATATGTGAATAACATGCCTTGTCATTTTCTTTATAGCTGGGTTATAAAGTTAATTCAGTTTTTGTGTTTATTTTGGTTTCTTATGTTTCTGCCTATTGTTGTTATTTCCATAGAGGTTTAATACTGTGATGTAACTGCCTACAAACCCAATGTATGGAACAAATGTAACGCACAATTTGGACTTCTGCTTTGCAATACATGAAACCACAAACAAATAAATTGCAAGTATCAAAAAAAAAAAAGAAGCTCAATTTGAAAATATCTACTTTGATTTTAGATGAGAAATTCAGTATGAATGAACTGTGAATTCCCGAGTATTCTCCTGTTTGTGAATAATTGTGGTAGTTTATCATTATGATAGCTTGATTACTATATTGCTTTAGGAAGTAGCACTGCTAAGGTGAATCTGTCATGACAGGTACATTTTAAATATTTTCTAAATAGGTTTTTTGTGTTTTAGCTATTTTTAGTCCCACAATTAATCTTCCATTCACAGGTCACTGGGCTTCAGGGCATCTGTAAACCCTTTGAACCATCATGTTCAAAACCAGCTACAATGATCTAAAAACAAATAGAATAAAGCGCAAATCATAAAGATTCGAGGAACCTTAGGATGCAAATTATTATAAGTTATGACATTTGAGAACATGGTCATTGTAAAAATATTTTAAAAAAGGATAATCACTAACTTTGACTTGTTCTGTGAAAGAAAATGTCCAAGTTTCTTCAATAGTCTTGGACCAAAAATACTATTAACAGTAAGTGATTATTCACTAAATAAGGAACTGCACAAATTCCATACTAAAAAAAACATACCTCCTAAGTGTCCCTATGTTGGAGGGACAGTCCCTATTATGGGCACAGCTAGTCTGTGTCCATACGATACATTGTTTTTGTTATAAATTACATTTAAATTGTTTAAATTGTTATTAGTAAGTCACTTAGAATTTCTCAGAGCAACCTCGCCCTTGTCCACACTCCCATTTACACCTCTAAAACCCTTTTTGTCCATTTGAAATATTGTGAGATATGAAATAACTAAACCGGTGATTTATTTTATTTTAAACTGTTATTTGTGTCTAAAATTGCTATTCCTGTCATTTTTCATAATTTAGATTTGAATTAATTGAGTTTATAAATGGTTTATTTACCAACCATCTAAAAATCCTTTAAACGTTTTAAAGTTTACAATAAATTCTTTTAATATGTTCCGTTGCTTTTTGATGCGTTTCTTAATACAACACGCTGACTATGTCTATGTTATTTGTTATTGTCTCTCTGCACTTTGTCTTTATGTACTCAATACAAACAGTTCCTGGAATCGGACCCAGACATAACTTTAACACTTCGTATTATCTAATCTGAATTAGTGAAACATTATTCAGTCTTATCTCCATTGTTCCAAAGTCAGCATTTTAGATTAAAAAAAACTTTTTAGGATTGTTCTTTAATCTGCAATTGTCAATCTGAAGACACCATTATCGGAAACTCCCGATTTTATGGCTCTTTAATGTTTTCCAGTCACATCTATCGTTTTTAAATGTTAATGCTTTGACTCTCATTAAAGACGGAGCAGAGATTTCTAAAAAAAAATAAATAAATTAAAAAAAAAAAAAGCAGTTTCTTTCTTTGCCAATACAAATAAATGGATTTATCACAGCTCGACGTTTGTTCCCGTGTTTAGAAAGCTTGCAGTTATGTTTATAACGGAAACATTTACACAGTATAGAATAAACTCAATATACACGGCGGTTAGAGGGACATATAGTGTCTATAAAATATCTTAAAATTCTAAATAGTTTTCAAAACATTATACAGGCCTCAATAATATTTTTTTATATAAGCTTTTAAAATGATTTCATATTTTTGAAAAAAAACTATTTTCTAAATATTAAAATATAAATAAAAATAATATCATACAGAAAACAAAATATTAGCAGATTTTTTTAAAAATATAAATAATTTTAAACGTTTAGCCCAAAAATATTACATCTTTCAAATGCTTATCCAAACATGCTTTCCTTTTGAATTACTATTTCTGGATAAACATTTTAAATGATATTTTAAAACTCATATATTTTTTTTAATATTAATATTTTTATATAGTTTTTTTATATATCGATATATTCTTATATATAATATATTTCTTGATATTTCACATTTTGAAAAGATTAGGTTAAAATTGTAGGCAAACATTTTAAATTGAGGCAATAATTGGAGCATTATAATTACTGTGAGTTACAGGACAAATATTAACTGGTTAATAAGCACCTGGATCGTCGTATATGCTGCAGGGCATCGATTTTCATACATAGTCTATCAACTTGTATATGTGATATCTATTCAGGACAGAATGAAGGTGGTGGACATTTTAAGTATAAGAGACAGTTTGTATAAAGGAGAATACTTAAAGGGCTCCTTTTTTATTATTTTATATGTAATTTGCATTTTATACAGGATACGCTAATTGGCTGCAGCTTACTATAATTATCATTTATAACAAATCATTTAAGTGACAACCTTTCAGCAATGCAGTACAATGCATCCACAAAACATACATATAAATTCAACACGCAAGTTTGACAAGCAGGAACAGGTAGTGATAACCCTGCTCAAATGAGTGGTTGCAAGTAATTCATTGCAACTGTCCACTAACTAGTAACCAACTGGCATGCAACGAACCCAATAACAATGGAGACCTGCGTGTCTCACAAGCTGCTTAAATGTACACGGAACCTGCGAGTTCCATGGTTTTACATTAATTGGCGCAGACCTGCATGTTGTGTACCATACCGTTCTATGTTATGCATGACTCATACAAAAAAAAAGTATGACGGGAGAAAAATAAACAGATATTTACAAAAAAAAAATGAGCGGTTGCAATCTAAAGTAGGCAATAGATTATAAATATGAATAAATCGCTATATCAATTTTTCTTTTTTTTTTTTTTTTTTAAATATGAGTTTTAAAATATAATTTTTTATGTTTATCCAAAAATAGTAATTCAAAAGGAAAGCATGTTTGGATAAGCATTTGAAAGATGTAATATTTTCGGGATAAACGTTTAAAATTATTAAAAACATTTAAAATCTGCTTATATTTTGTTTTCTGTATGATATTACCCTTAGCAACCTTTTAATCTAGAGTAGGCAACTTTTAGCACTCCAGATGTTATGGACTATCCTTCCCCCCTCCCCCCTGATACTTTGCCAGCTTTATGCTGCAAGAGCATTACGGGGAGACGTAGTCCACATCTGCAGTGGCGAAGGTTGCCCGTGAACTAAAGGTTAAGGACTCACTTGTAGACATTTATTAGTGTTTGTTTTGCTGTTTCCTAAACCAAGATATCTGTATGTTAGTGGTGGAGTCATGGAGACCAACTCCTTACGGGCTGGTGAGGTTCTAGTTTTGTGTATTTGTACTCCAAGTATCACTCACAGGGATTGCAACTAAGAAGAAACCATGTACAACGTTATTCCCATTATTCCAAAAAATACCAAATTAGGGAGCTATCTACTAAACAGCTGAAAGACCAAAATTACTATCTGCTAAAAAGCACCCTTATTTGGTATCCTTAAACATGGCAAACCCACATAAGGGAGCAGTTGTTGGGGAGCAGTTGTGTTTAGTAAATAGCTCCCTAATTTTTGAACTCTTAAATATTATAATTCCATATAAAGGTTCCAAATTATGGAGCTTTCTGCTAAACAGCTAAATGACCAAATTAAGAAAACACCTGTATTAAATGTTACTGTGTCAGTTGCCCAGTAGATAAATTCCTATTTTGTAATCATTTTAAAAATGAATGGATCAGAAATACGTTGTTCAATTTGTTCATGATTCGTTCATTTTAATTAGAAAATTCGTCTGTTTCTGAATTGCAGATTTTGAGCAAAATTAGATTTAGAACAAAACAAATTGCACGTGTCTAATAAAATGAAATCCCAATTAAAATCCCAATTAAAATGTATTTACCTTTCAAGAGCTCAAGTATACAAAAACGGGAAATGTAGAGAAAGTATGGGGTAAAAAGCCTACTGAGCCACGAACGAATATATGCAGGATGCAACATCTGTTTTAATAAGAACAGGGCTGATAAATGGCAACAACTCCTTCCTTTCTATTGGTCCATGCAATGTACACAATGTATAATGATTTCGCAATATTAGTATTTACCAGGAACAATTCTAAAGCATTGAATTTTTCCAAGAAAGTGATTAAATCTACATATTGTTGAGATTTCCCCTTCTTCTTAGCAGTAATAGCATTACATAACAGTTTAGACAGCTAAGATCCAGGAACTTTATTATTCAACCTGCAAATCATTTTTTACTTCTTGAAATACTCTAACTTTTCTCACAGGAGTGTAACACGTGATCTGCAGCACAATGACAGCAGCATATCCTAAAAATAACTGTGAAGGTGGAACGCGTCAGACCACAAGGTGCAGCAATCCATTCAACAACATCAAGGTAACAAAGCAAGCAAACAAGGAAAAATATTCCATATTGTAATACCTGCATTTCTAGACAAAAATATGCTATTGATGTTTTATAGTTATAGACAGGTTGAATCAGTTATTTAGGCTTGTCGTGACACATGGCTTGTCAATCAATTTGCCTTACTCTTTGTTATAAAGGAGTTGCATGTTAAGTGGTAATTTACTCCACAATGCAGTTAAATATGATTGGTAGAACTTGAATGCCAACGACACTGTGTATTAAATATTACCCAACAGAAGAGATACAGAGCTTTATTCTACTGCACGTGCGTTATTATTCTAAATCCATGCATTTTTTTAGACAAGGTCAGTATAAAAATTTATTTTATTCAGTGCTTATAGTATATCTGAGGCTGCTAGAGATGGAATTTGGATGTGAAAAGTGCATTATTGTATAGATTATAAGTGTGGTGTTCTTATACCGAACAAACTCCCGAACAATTGGACCATGCAGGGGAGTCGTGTGCTGCCAATTGACCCTCATGAACGTATTCTCACCTCCTTAACCACACTTACATCAACATTCTAAGCGGTGGGTTGGGTGGTCGCCGTTCGATGTGTGAACATGTGGCGGCCGCCATCTTTAGCCGCGAACACGTACAGCAGTGTTTGGTCGTCGAGTGTATGGAACAATTTTCAGGCACTTTATGGCGTGAACACTGCTGGGGCTTCCATCTCTACGTATGTTCAGTTCCGTTCGTATGAGAAGAACGGAGTCTGGTGGGAGCAAACTCCCGAACAAGGGACACAAGACACACACACATACGAACAGTTCTGTTTGGTATATTATTGTATTTTGTACTCCCGAAAGTGGCGTTTCGTCTCCGTTTGTGGGTTCTAAGTGCTTTCGGGATATGTTGGCCGCTCAGATCCAGGCTATCTGGGGATATAGGACTTGAGGAGATACCTAATTGTTAAATGCATGATTTTGGGGTGTATTTAATCTGAATGTCCTGGACCTGAGAGTTAATCTAATTATGTGTGTGTTTCACTGTATTCTCCTCTCAGGTCCAGTTGGGAATGCCCCTGGAACATGTATTCAGAAACCCCTTGCATGGGGAGTTGCATATAAGTCTGTGTGTGGCTCCCATTGAACAGTTGACACCCAGAACTGTGTGTCGGCCAGTTACTGGGGGATTGGGATTATTCTGCCGAACAGCGCTTTCTTTTATGCTTTACAGAACACCAGTGGAGATATTGGTTTTATTATTGCAGCTCCGCTACACATTGTATAAAAGAGCTTCAATGGCTAGATCTCAGCTCTCGGGCAGGGCCCTCTTTACGTTCTAGTTTGGTCTGTGTATTTCTTTACCCCGATTGTGTAGTGCTGCAGAATACGTTGGTTCTTTATAAATGTCAGTTTTTTATTGACCTTGGAAGGATTAGAAGCTAAGACGGGCTGGTTGTGGAGTGCACTGTGATTTTGAGATACTGCAGCTAGTATCTCAGATATTGCATTCTTGTGCATCATTCTCGATCAGGCTGCATCACTTTTACACACAAATGTGTAGAGAAAACATTTAATTAATGCAGTGGTTATTTATATGTTGTTTTGGTGCAGTTTGCCATTATGAGAGCTCTTTTATTTTTATTGGTGAATTTGTTTGTTTTATATACTGTATATTGTTGCTCCTGTTTTGCATGAGGACGTTCAGAGTCTTCTAAATTCCCATAGGAAAGCATTGAATAAGTGGGTAGGCCTAATGCGCACTGCGCTCACCATGCATGTGCATCAGGTTCCCCCATTGGCTGATTCAGAGGAGGAAGAGCCGGACCCAGCACAGATTGACATCGGCGCTGGAATCAGATAAATGTAAAAAGGTGTATTTTAACCTATTCATTTATTTCTTGCTGGTAGGGGGCAGGAAGAGGGACACTATAGTGATAGGAATACAGTTTTGTATTCTCAGCACTATAGAGTTCCTTTAAGTTTACTGGAAGAAGGGGACCACTTGTATATAACCAGGGACAGGGGCACGATAGCTTTAGCAATACAGGTTCCCTTTAAGTTTAGTTTGTTTAAACCATGGGCGTAGGAACCCAAAAAAATCTGGGGGGGATAGCATTTTTACTCGCCGGGTATATTCTTATTCCGTAAACTAGGAGTTGTTTATCCCATTGTACAGCGCTACGGAATTTGCAGTCGCTATATAAATGATTAAATAATAACATTAAAGGGTCACTACAGGGAAGGGGTTTTACTTACCCGGATACAGCGCCGGGATCCTCCTGATTAGAACCACCCCTACCCTTCCCATGAATATTAGAACCACCCCTACCCCTTCCATGCACAGAAGAACCCCACCTACCCCTTCCATGCATATTAACCCCCTACCCCTTCCATGCATATTAGTACCCCCCTAACCCCTTCCATGCATATTAGAACCCACCCTACCTCTTCCATTCATATTAGTACTCCCCTAACCCCTTCCAATAATTTTTCTACCTCCCCCCTCCTCCCATCCATATTAGTAGCCCCCCTAAACCATTCCAATTATTTTTCTACCTACCCCTGTCCCCTATCCTTATTAGTAGCCCCCCTAACCCTTTCCAATAATTTTTCTGCCATGTTAACTAACGCCAGTGCTGGAGTGCCGACGTGTTTACATTAAAAGGCCTGCAGGGACAGGCTATAGACACCAGAACCACTACATTAAACTGCAGAGCTTCTGGGGACTATAGTGTTTCTTTAATGTGAGGTAAATTAGAGATTAGTGCCACAAATAATATGCTAGATTGCCTACTTACAACCAGATGAGGATGATGATGGGCTCTAGCTGCAGTCTGGCTCCACTGGTCTGGTGTAGAACAGGCTCTCTGGAGGCTGTTTGTAACTGTGGAAGCAGCTCCATTTTTGGGGGGCCCTTTACACAGCTCAAGGTCTGGATCCCAGGGTCCACCTTCATGTTCCACCAATGAGTTTGTTCACAGGGGGTGGAGTGTGTAGGGGATGTCCTGATATGTGTGTAAGGAATGCATTGTGTGAATCTGTGTTTGTATGTGTAAGGGCTGCAAGGTGTGATTCTGTGTATGTACGGGATGCAGTGTGTGCGTCTGTAAGGGGTGCATTGTGTGTGTACGGGGTGCATTGAGTGTGTGTAAGGAATGCATTGTGTGTTCCTGTGTGTGTAAGGTTGCATGATTGTGTGATTGTGTGTGTGTGTGTGTGCACGGGGTGCATCGAGTGTGTGTAAGGATGAATTGTGTGTTTCTGTGTGTGTAAGGGTGGTATGATTGTGTGATTGTGTGTGTGTGTGTGGTGGATGTCAATCTCTCTCCCTCCCTTGTCACTCTCTTTCTCCCCCTCCCTCCCTCCCTTGTCACTCTCTTTCTTCCCCTCCCTCCCTCCCTTGTCACTCTCTTTCTCCCCTCCCTCCCTTCCTTTGTCACTCTTTCTCCCCCTCCCGCCCTCCCTTGTCACTCTTTCTCCCCCTCCCTCCCTACCTTGTCACACTCTGTCTCCCCCTCCCTCCCTCCCTTGTCACTCTCTTTCTCCCCCTCCCTCCCTCCCTTGTCACTCTCTTTCTCCCCCTTCCTCCCTCCCTTGTCACTCTCTTTCTCCCCCTCCCTCCCTCCCTTGTCACTCTCTTTCTCCCCCTCCCTTCCTCCCTCCCTTGTCACTCTTTATCCCCCTCCCTTGTCACTCTTTATCCCCCTCCCTCCCTTGTCACTCTTTCTCCCCCTCCCTTCCTCCCTCTCTTTTTTCTCCCCCTCCCTCCCTTGCCATTCTTCCCCCCTGTCAGTTTCTTTCTCCCCCTCCCTCCCTGTCAGTTTCTTTCTCCCCCTCCCTCCCTGTCAGTTTCTTTCTCCCCCTCCCTCCCTGTCAGTTTCTTTCTCCCCCCTCCCTGCCTCCCCCACCCTCCCTCCCTCCCAGTTTCTTTCACCCCCCTCCCCCTTTCTTTCTCCCCCCTCCCTCCCTGTTTATTTCTCCCCCCTCCCTCCTTCTCCCCCCTCCCTGTTTCTCCCCCCCTCCCTCCTCTTCCCCCCTCCCTCCATAATGCATTTAAAGATAAATGATTGAAAAGCAATAAACCTTGTGCTCCTGTATTGTGAGTTCTCTAGGTGAGAGAAAAAAAAAATCTCCTACCTTGTGTCTTAACTTGATTGATTCAGCCCATCTATTCTGACTTCCTTTTGGAGGAATCGAAAAACATTATACTCGGGGTGGTGGTGTACATTATGAGGCTAGGAGGGAAGAATCTTAGGGTGTGAATAAATTTAAATGTGAACCCCCCCTTTTCTTTTTTTAAATTTATTTTGTGGCTCCCTGTTTCTTTCTTCCGCCCCCCCCCCTCTCCCTGTTTATTCCCCCCTCCCTGTTTCTTTCTTTCTTCCCCCTCCCTCCCCTACCTATGATGTAGCGTGGCCGAGCTCTGTATGGTCCGCGGTACAGGGAGCTTTTGTTTCCTGTACCCGGCGGACTAACAGGAAGTGCACACTCAGTGTTCACTTCCTTTTAGTCCGGCCGGGTACAGGAGACAGATGCTCCCTGTACCGGCGGACTATACAAGGCTCGGCCACGCTACATTGAGGGAGTGACAGGAGGGAGCGCTGAGCGCTTCCCTCCTGTCAGCCCCTCTCCTCATGCTGCGCCCGGGCTGTGCGCCCTCATGGACGCACCAGCCCGGGCAGAGCTGCAGCCGCCTGAGGCTCTCTGCAGAGCGCTCGGGCGGCTGCAGCATCAGGGGGGCCGGCGGAGCTGGGGGGGATTTCCCCATACCTGTCCCCCCGCATGATTTGCTGGGGGGGATGCGTCCCCCCCATCCCCCCCGGTTCCTACGCCCATGGGTTAAACACTTGCACACAGGTTGCTGTATGGATTAACTGTGTTTGTTTATGACAAGACTAAAATATTCCAAAAATGCAGTGCTTTCAAAATATGTTTATGACTTGTTTTGTGTGTTTCGGTTTTATTGTTGCTATTATTTAAATAGTGGATATTTACAGGCACATTTCTTCAACTTCTTCAAGTACCTGGCATGTTACAAATGTTGACCTTTTGAGAGTGGTTATACGTGTTGTATAAGAGCTGTTTAGGGTTAGAGTGGGGTATGATTTAGAATTGGGGTACTCAGTGTGTTTAATTTTAACCCATCAAATGGGCTTTAAAGCCGTTGCGGCGGCATAGAATGCCATAACGGTTTTCAGCCCCTGGAGGTCCGCGGTACTTATTTCCACCGCCATCTGCTTTGGGAGGAATGCCTGACAGCCCAGGCAGCCCTCCCCTGGCAAATCAGGTCCCCGTGGGCCATGTGATCTCTCTCCACCAGCAGAAAGAGAAAGTCATAGTGACATAAGTGTCAGCCCCAGGTGTTCCTTCAGTAAGAGGGTCAGGGAGAATATAGGGATCAGCTGACACACACACACACACACACACACACCAGCCATAGTCCTACAAGCTGTCAACACATCACAGCAAAGGGAACTGTGGCAGGCAGACTCTACACATCGGGGTGGATCCAGACACCAAACTTAAGAACAGCACATTCATCCACACATACACACATCAATGCATCCACACATACATACATCAATGCATCCACACATACATACATCAATGCATCCACACATACATACATCAATGCATCCACACAAATACAGATACACAGATTTACAAATACATATACAGTAACAAATAACTACATGTATTTAGGAGTGCCGCTTCTGCTATGACACTGACACTGCCGCCTGATTCCTATAAAATGCCTCCTTTCCATAACAAGATGGCCATGGCAGTTGTTTTTAGTTTTGTTTTTTTTGACATTCTTTATTTTTAGAGCGCAGTGTCAGATACATGCTGAAATAGTAACATAAGACAAGTGACATAAATTTAACAGCAGCTTATGGGTTTAAAAAGATTTGCTTTGTTTAGCAAGAATCATGAACAACGGTAAAATAATGTGTCACGAGAAGAATAGTACAAGTTAATGCAAAATAAGCATGCTAAGATAAACCAGTAGAGCACATTGGTTGGCAGTAGTTAATGCAAGAGTAGCGTTGTCAGGTAATGCAATACTTGCAGGAAAAACAATTGTAATGAGTTAAAACTAATACTGCAATTATTGCTGGAATTCTGCCAAAGGGTGATAACATGCAAGGCTAACATAACAGTATGACCACGGGGTACCAGATACAAAAATAGAGTAACTAGCTGTTTCAGTAGGTAGTTGAGTGTCACTATCAGACAGGGTAGTGTGCAACCGAACAGTTAGCCCATGCCCCAGGATATCCAAGATGTACAATCTTTTCCAGCTTCATTTAATGACAGTGCCACTCGCCTCTCCCAGACTTGAGCACCAATGTGGAGAAGTGGGTGGTCGGTTGGAACTCGGCCCTGTTGACCAAGGGCTGGACGTGCTCCTTGTGGGTTCCCAGCCCCATGAAAGAGCAGCTGGTCAAGACCTCGCCAGGAATTTGGCCGTTGACGGCCCAGTGCCAATTAACCACACTCCAGGTATCGATGCGATGTGGAGTTCTACTCCGCCTGGCTCAAGGCTTGGGTAATTTAAACACAGTACAGGTGTAAGGTATGCAGCATGCTGAGGCCAGGATTTTACCCAGCCCTGCTGAGGCATTTTGGAATTTCTCTGGGGTCAAGTGGTGGCGAGTCAGTGCGGCGCCCATTTTAGATTTGGGGCATTGGAGTACTCTCAGCAGACCTTGCTGATGACTGCTTCAGTACCTCCAGTGGGGACCAGGATAACCGCCACAGGTCCAAGGGGGTTGGTCTGTGATGAGTGTCACAGAGCAGTTGAATGGCAGCCAGTTAAGTGAGCAGGGTGGCGGCAGTCCATCCCATTTCTCTCCCAAAATAGCCACAAGCTGTATAGTCCGTGCGGCCCCAAAACTCCTGATCTTAGAACCTGCTGTAGCTCCAACTTCACCCAGAACACAGTGCTGTTCCCTTCCGGCTCAGATTAAGGTTGTGAGCCCAGGTTATCAGCTGAAAAGGACAGATTCTGCAGGAGCCTCTCCCACATGAGACTGGTCAGCATGGTGGCCAGGTCCCGCCCCCCAGGAAGTTTTTAACAACTTGGATGCAGGTATTTGAAGACAGAGTGGGAGTGACCCCTGAACTTAGTTAGACATATATATCACATATATACCCCCATATTTATACTTAGTTAGGCATTTTAGTAGCCTTCTTTGTTTTTTATATATATATCACTGGCTTCTCACCGGGAGCATTCGCCCTTGCCTCCCCCCCCCCCCCCCCACTCCCTGCTCTCCCAGATCCACCACTCACTGGTACATGTAATGCTAAAACAATCCAACCTGGCATGGAACAAGGAGACGTAACTGGAGCTATTTTCCTTGATTTTGCTAAGGCATTTGACACAGTAGACCATGGCATACTTTTCAAAAACTTAAAAACTCAAACCGAACGCAATATGGCACCATTTCTGATAGCACCTCCCTCTCCTGCTCACGTGTGGCCACCTACTATTCAAATTATTTATAAATGATCTGCCTAACGTCTGAAAATTCTCAATTGTACACATGTATGCAGACAACGCTGTAATCTACGCTAAAAAACCCAATCTAACACAGCTTCAGGGTATGCTCCAAAACCAGTTCACAAAAGTATAAAAGTGGATTACGGTTAACAAACTCTTCCTAAACACTGACAAAACTGTCACAGTGATCTTTGGAACGGTACCTAAATTATTTAAGCAACACAAATCAACAATTATGTATTGGAACAAATTCAAAAACACTGACTGCAGTCTGTTTTTCAAATATCTAGGTAACTTTATCCAAAACTAGGTGCCTTGTACAGAAACAAAACCTGCCTAAGCCCTGCAGTAAGGAAACAAATGCTTATGCCGGTCATTGTTTATGGGGATGTCGTGTATGTAACTGCATCGCAAACCCACCTTTATAAACTTAATACATTGTATAACTCGTTCTGCCGCTTTGTACTAGAATGCAATTACTTGACCCACTATTGTGACATTTTAATAAGAGCTAAGATGGCTATTGCTGGAATCCAGACACACTCTTCATCTTTCCAGTCTTGTTCATAAAAGCAATTCAGGGAAGCTCACACCCTACCTGAGTAGAATGCTCTCCCCGGCTGTTCCCACCTCTTATAACTTCCGCTACAGTACTAGCACGATACTTTGCATACCGCAGTACTAAAATAAAGTGGCTCAATTCTCAGTTTCCTACAGAGCACCGCAATTATGGAATAACCTCAGGGACACAGTCAAATCTTCATTCAATCTAAAATCTTTTAAGAGATCTATGGCAATATACCTCAGCACAGAATGCCCCTGTGATGGTTGAATGGTTGAATATATTTATTACCAATTATGTTTCAATTTATATATGTGTGTATGTATATATGTTACGGTTGCCTCCAGGCTGGCTGGAAGTTGAACCGTAGAAAAGGATGCACTCAGAAAAGGATGCGCTTATAAAAAACTGCAATAATTACAGTTGCAGGGTTAAGAGTAGTGGGAGTTGGCACCCAGACCACTCCAATGGGCAGGAGTGGTCTGGGTGCCTGGAGTGTCCCTTTAAGCTAATGGTGTGACTTTAGCTGAATTTAATATTTGTCTTCCTAATCAGCACTTTTTAAATGTTGCAATTTCTTTTCTTTTTTCTTTCAACAAAATACATCAGCCTATTATTTTGTTTCATATTTTCATATTTAATTAATATAATTTTCCAGTAGTGTGCACAATGTTGTGTTTACATAACACCATTGTGCATGAAAAGCAGAGATTGTGATATAGATAATGTGCTCGATCTATTTATGTACAGGATACCTTTTAGGTTTTGTTTCTGGCAATGCTATTCTGTGCAGTAAGTCAGGTACTTCCCGCGGTCTGATAAACACAGTGTAAATCACACCTTGTTCATTTAGAAAACTATAAATCTGATCTGTTACGGTGTCCTTAGAACTAATGATTCTTCAGGGCTATAATAAACAGCTCTGTATGCAAACAATCCATACCAACACCATGGGGGTCTTTTCTCTAAATATAAGTTTCTTAACTTTGCAAAATGTAAGTTTAGCAAAAAAAAAATCAATTATTTATATTTTTAAACCCATATATTTGGATTTAAAGGAACACTGTAGTGTTAGAAATACAAACACGTATGCAAACATGCCAACCTATCAGATGTTCAGGCCCACCAGTAGTAAGGAAATAAAGGATTTTACTTAACCTTTATTCCACGCTCCGGTCTTACCATGGACATTACTGATAATCTCAGCCAACCCAACACTTACCCATAGGGAGTCAATACATCTTTATGGGAAGCATTCCTCATCTCCATGCAGGGCGTAGACATGCTGAATGTTGTTCCTGCAATCTGTGCAGGAACATATCCAGGAAGTTTCTATATTGCCTGTCAGAGTGACTGACGCCCATTAGAGGTGGACATAGGCAGCAATGTAAATACTGCAGAAGAGGCTATTGCCCCAGATGCACTACATTAAGCTATAGAAGTTTTGGTGCGTATAGTGTCTCTTTAAGATGTGCAAAACAGGGGTGAATTAACCCCAATGTGGAATAAAGGCAGGGTTTCTGTTTTCTGAATTCTATTTTATAGATCATATCTGGCAAAAATGTAAGTTTTCAAATATTTCAATTAAAACCACTGCAGGAAAATAATTTATTAAAGTTAAACAATGGTACAAAAATTGTTTAATACTATATATACTATAATACATAAATAAATAATGCAAAACACGCTCCTGAAAATAGCAACTTTGAAAGAAAAGGCAATAAAAGTTAATGTTGTTTGGTACGTTGTACATTGTGGAAATCCCTTTCATGTCAATGACCCTTTGATTATCAGTTACAGCTGTTATAGATCCTAAAATCCTACCCACACCCAGCACCATTATCTATGGGTTGTGGAATTCCCCCGCAGGGGGTCTACGAGGGATTAAGGAATCATTCTCTGCTAAAATTCTTCTTTATGGAGATTTTTTCCTAAAACAAAAAACAATTGCAAATATAGACATAAAGAAAATAATGTCAGATGCTGTTTGATTTAAAGTCTTGAAGAAATAGGCTATCAATATTTCAGGCATTATCAGTATAACATTATTTTTCAGTCTCAGAATGTATAAAATGTAAAACGTTTACTGCCAGCAACCTATGCAATGCACCCCACCTCAAGTGCCAAAACCAGGCCTCCCTCTGCTTTGTCTGCTAAACAGTTTTTTTTTAAAGCAAATCACATTCAAAAGTTTAGACAAAAAACAAAACAAAAGTAAAACATTAACATTTAACACTTTTTCAAGTGTTGTGGCTGAGTGAGCCCATCTGTCAGAAGGCAGGGAAGAGAGCTGGAGCCTGATGCATTGGCGTGGAATGGTTGGAAGGGCTGTTTGCTATCTTGTTACTTTAATTTATCAAATCCATTTGTCTGCAAAATGTTTAACATGCTTTAAATTGCATGAAGTGTCTGTGAAATGCCTGGTGTGGTATGTCCTGTGTGGAGTGGAGTGTGTCTGTGAATTGCACAGTATGTCTTTGTGTATTACATAGAATGTGTGTCTGTGAGCTGCATGCGGGCCCCACACTCCCTAAGTGCCCGCTATATATATGTGCACCTGCCAGCCCCCGGCTGCCTGTACACTGCAGAGGGGTCCAGCACACTCTGTCTTAAGTTTCCAGGTCATCTTCCCTCTCTAACTCTCAAGAACTCCAAAGCCGTCACAGCGTTGCCGCGGGTTTCCATGGCAACGCTCCGCACAGTGAGAACTAGGCATTTGCTGGGCCCCCTCCACCATCCCACCATACCGTTTCAGGGGTGAGATGTATGAGGAAAACCAGTCTGGCAGCAGCATTCATTACACACTATACAATTACAATCATTTATATAGTGCTAACATATTGTGCTAACATAACATGTATGACATACGGCAAAAATAGGCGAGGAAGGCCCTGCCCAGAAAAGCTTCCAAGCTAAGGTTACTAGGGATACAGGATACGGCAATGTGATTTTTTGGAAAAAAACTGTTAGGAGTTAACTTGGAGATTCAGTTTGGTCCAAACTGCAATTCGTTCAAATGTGTGTGTTTGGGTGAGTTTCTAAAGTTTAAACCCAAAAAAATACCTAAATCACAAATCAACAGACTGGTGTGAACGTCTTTTAAATGGACAATCTATCTTGTTTCCTATATAAAGCATATCTGTTATAAAAAATAAATAAAACATGTGCAGTCTCATTCTATGCCACACTATTGTCTGAAAAGGTTTTTCAGGTAAACATTACAGTATTTGGGATAGACATGTTACATGATATGTTTTGATATAAATCTCTGTATTAATTTACAATTATTCTTGTATTTGAGTGATTACACAGGAATGTACAAGCCTTGTTATTCACGCTACACCTGTTATTGCATACTAGGTTTTTGTCATCTGCCATGGACTTCTCCAGTTCTCCCAACTTCTTCTGTCCGGCTACCTGAAAAGCTCCATCTCAACCATTGAGAAACGGTTTGGATTATCGAGCCAAACCTCAGGCATTCTCGCTTCTTTTAATGAGGTATTTATTTAATTTATATCCAATTAACTGTTAGCCGTGAAAATAAATGGCTTGACCTTCCAGAGCCGGTGTATCTGAGGTATAGTTATATCTATTGTAGGACATGTACAACTATCTCTGAATAGACAATGTCCTACCCCTGAACCCAACCCCTAAAGTAAACAAGAATCGACATTCTTCAAATTACTCTCTCTATCTCTAGGTCTCACTCCTTCTCATTTACTGATTGTTTAATAACAACATTTTCTGTCTGTTATTTGAACCCTATTGAGATTTAATTCATCCCTGCTACGTTTACTAAACTAGAGAAAAAAGTCAAGTTCCAGAAATATAAGAGCTTGAAGGATGCGTCACACTCTGGTGCCGAAGCGTGTCGGACTCGGGGGAAATGTTAAATAAGCACAGCTTTAGAGATTGATTAGCTGAAGAGTCCCAGTCAAGCTGAGGTGTTTGAGGCTAATGCAGGAAGGGAATTCCAAAACACTTGTGGTTGTTACAAGCCTATCAATGATACAAATATAGGCCAAGGACACAGCCCGATCAGATGTGTCAATAACGCTCTGTGTCTGGCATTTGAAGTGGGGGCCGATGGGTCCTCTGAAACCTATCTGAAAAAAGAGAGTTAATTATGTCTTAAAAAACATTAGTAATTCACAGAATTGACATGATTTTTGTTTTTTCCTCGTTTGCTTTCTCGTTGTCAGTGTCGTTGTTAATCTTAATCTAGATGTCATAGAAATTCGAATCACATGCAAGAAGTATAGAAATAATGGCTGTTTTGCAATTTTGAACTACAGCTCCCAGAAGACTTTACAAGACACTTGCTGCGTTATTGCCTGACAAAAGCTAATGTGAATAGTTGTCAGTGCGCAGTTAGACGTCTGGAATTATAATACTTCTCTCCATTATAATATGTCAATCAATGTGATATAATTACAGCAGAATTACTTTTAAATGATCGTCTACATGCACTTAGGTATTACTGAAAGCCAGAATAGTCATAGAATTGGGATATATCTGTTGTGTATCACATTCTTTAAGAATGAATAGCATACTTTTAAAAAAGGTACATTTTCTTCCTATTTCCATTATTCACTACGTGTATCTCTCGAGACATGTTACACTTGTATATGTGTTATTGCAGAATTGTCCACAATAAGCAGTATTAGAAGGACACAGATGATTTTCTAGCACTGCTATCAATTATTATTTTGTTGACCATTTTTTCCCGGTACACAATCTTTTTTTTTAATATGATTCTGTGAAATAGCAATTGGAAATGTAAATTAAATCAACTTACTCCTGCTGATCGAACCTGCTCTTCAGCACCTACATTTTTAATCATTAAGGGACAAAGCGAGCAATATTGATGGGATATAATCATGAAAATTAAAAGAATAGCAGTTGAGCCTTAAAAAAAAAAAGAAAATGTCTTGAATTATTTTTTATTTTTTTTTAAATTTGGGTTTGGAAGTTAGCCTGGGTTTAAGGCAGAAAAGTCAAGTAAGAGGGGATGGGCCAAAAAAGCATACTTTTATGTCATCATCAATGACATATGGCTCCCCCAACATAAGAAATGCCTCTCCAGAGCATCCAGTGCTCTCAGATGGAGAAAATGTCCTGTTATTGTATCTGCGTTTGCTAGTGACTTGTCTCTGGTGTCACCATTAGTTGGATAACAGATGACAAAGGTGGAACAGCACTGTTATAGTGTGTTGTGTAAGTGTGGGGATGCTTCATGCTTTCTGTGGTCTTGCATGAGTTTGCAGGTTGCTTTTGGGATAGTATGAGCGTAGAGGGGACTGTTTTTGTGGTAGTGTGTGTAAATGGGTTTGTTTATGGCACACTATGTGTGACTAAGTGCTGTAGTGTATCATGTGTGTTTTTCTGGGCTGCAAAGTGTGTGCAACTAGAGGGTGTTGTATGTGCATGTAGGGGCTGTTCTGTGTGTGCGTATCAAGTGGCTGCAGGGGATTGCATTGTGTGTATCTAGGAGTTGCAATGTGTGTATGTGTACAGGGGTTGAAGTGCACATATGCGTATACATGCGGTATGGTGTGTGTGTGTAAGGGGTTTAGGGTGCATGTGTGCTCACACCTTTTACCCCCTCCCATTGAGATCCCGCTTTTCGCAACACAAGACTTAAAAGGGATGCTATAGTGTTGCAGTCACATTGACTTCCATAAGCAACAGTTTGCTCAAAGAAGAGACCATATTGGTTCCAATAAGCATTCACTTTGGCAGTTTGTTCAGAGAGTTTGTCCGTGTTGAGATGCAATTATAGTAAAGTGAAAGTTGATATTTAACTGAGCCTGATTGTTTCTTGTGATTGCAGATCGGGAATACAGTACTGATTGTGTTTGTCAGTTATTTTGGAAGTCGAGTTCACAGGCCCCGATTTATTGGCTGCGGTGCGTTGATTGTCTGCGCTTCTGGTTTCATGATGTGTTTGCCTCACTTCATAATGGGACCCTATGAATATGACAAATCTGTTGCCAGTAAGTGCCCTGTCTGGAATCTATAAGGAAATGACATCTCAATGCCCGTGGAATTTGTAACCGGCTTGACACTGATCCCTCACCTTTTGCCTTCCAGATGTTTACAACAATTTTACTGATATTTGTACCCCCAGCAGAGAAAACCATTCCCTAAGTAATTACCAGTGCTTGACAAATGTCAAAAAAGATATTGGAAACGTCCTCTCCTTACTCTTCATGGGCCAGATTCTTTTGGGCGTAGGCGGGGTCCCAATCCAACCATTTGGAATTTCGTACATTGATGATTTCGCCAGCAAAAGAAATTCTCCTCTCTACATAGGTGAGATATGCTAATTACATATGATACTGTTACTACCTCCTTACACAGACTTCCCTTACACCTGCCCTGTCAATGACTGATATCGCAGGAGAAAACTATACTTCAGTGGCAGAACTAATGTAGAGAGGGCACTGGTGAAAGAAAGTTTTTTGGGTCCCCCTCTAGTGCAGGTGTGGCCAAAAGGTAAATCCCCATCTATTGTACAATTCCAATGATTCTATGCCAACTGGGGATCTACCATTTGGCCATCCTTGCGGGGTTGTATATGTGAGCAGTGTTTGTGTGTTTTAATGTAAGCATGTTTTTGTATAGAGTACAGGTGTGCAGACAGGGGTGTATTTGTATGTACTGCTGCCATTGGAATGCAGTGGTGCACTTCTGTGTTAGTGTTTGCATTTGAATGCAAGGGTGTGTTTGTATGTAGTGTTGGCTTTTCAATGCAGGTGTGCTTTTGAGTGTAGTGTTGGTGTTTGAATGAAGGGGTGTTTGTATATAATTTTAGTTTTTTATACAGGGGTGTGTTTCTATGTAATGTAATGTTTGTGTTTGATTGCACAGGTGTGTTTTCATGTAATGTTGGCTTTGAAATGTGGATGTACATTTGTGTATAGTATTGGTGGTTGAATACAAGGCTGTGTTTGTATGTAATATTTGTGTTAGATTGCAGGAGTGTGTTTGCATGTTTTGTTGGCATTTGATTTCTTGGATGTATGCACATACAAACAGACACTGCCACATACATACATACTTGTACAGATATACATACACATTAACACACAGATACATACATACAGTATAAACACACTGACACACACACACATACAAATTAATATACACATTGACATATATACACACATATATACAAACATTAATACATGCACACACTGACATATGCACACACCTTGACACCTGTGCACACTGACACATATGCACCCTAACACACAGATGCACACAAACACACACACCTTGACATAGACACACCCTGAAACAAAGATGCACACAGTGATGTATAGCTACACACACTGCCATATACACACCCTGACACACAGATACATACATACAGAAACATGTACACACCCTGACACACAGATACATGCACTGATATATGCACACACTGACACACAGATATACACATACAGACACATGTACACACCCTGACACACAGTGTAACACTACCGCCTCCTCCCTCCTGTGCAGCGCATGTTGAAAGCTGGGAGGAAGTGGTCATCTGTCACTTCTTCCCAGCTCTGCCAATGTGTAAGGGGCCAGGTCACGGTCTTAAAGGGCCGCTGCACCTGACCAGGCCCATGTTCCTACATTAATGCCCATCGAGTAGCCCTATGTACATGGGCCACCCGATGAGTCCCCCTAGCGTGTGGGCTCTCGGCGGTAGTTCTGCCACTGCTATACTTCCTTCTTTGTATGTTCACATATTTATGCAGTGCGTTGTTGCATCCTCCTCCTCTCATAGGCTGCTTAGCAGCTACCAGTGAAGAAGTGAAGTGAATTCACAGTCGTACAATGCCCTTGTCATCCATGGGGCATATCTTACTGTACATCAGGGCCGGACTGGCCCACCGGGATACCGGGAAATTTCCCGGTGGGCCGCGGCACCTGGGGGCTGCACTGACCATGTATGTGCCACCGGGTGGCCGGTCTGGTGGCACACACTCTGAGGGGGCCGGCCGGCGGCCGCATTCCACGCTGGAGCCACGCTGGATTCCACGCTGGACCGGGTGGCAGCCTCGCCGGTCCGGCGGCACTACTGTCAGGCTGTCACTAGCGCTGGGGGCTGAAGGAGGAGCATGTCTCTGTACCATGCTCCCTCGCGGTTCCCACAATTCCCAGCACAGAAACCGCGAGGGAGCATGGTACAGAGACATGCTCCTCCTTCAGCCCCCAGCACTAGTGACAGCCTGACAGGAGTGCCGCCGGACCGGCGAGGCTGCCACCCGGTCCGGCGGCTCCAGCAAAAACCCTACTCACTACTCGCAGGTAAGGGGAAAAAAAAAAGAGAGAGAAGGGGGAAAAAAAGAGAGAGAAGGGGGGGGAAAAAGAGAGAGAAGGGGGGAAAAAGAGAGAGGGGGGAAAAAAGAGAGAGAAGGGGGAAAAAAGAGAGAGAGAAGGGGAAAAAAAGAGAGAGAGAAGGAGAAAAAGAGAGAGAGAGAAGGGGAAAAAAAGAGAGAGAGAAGGGGAAAAAAAGAGAGAGAGAGAAGGGGAAAACAAGAGAGAGAGAAGGGGGAAAAAAGAGAGAGAAGGGGAAAAAAAGAGAGAGAGAAGGGGAAAAAAAGAGAGAGAAGGGGGGAAAAAAGAGAGAGAGAAGGGGGAAAAAAGAGAGAGAAGGGGGAAAAAGAGAGAGAGAGAAGGGGGGAAAAGAGAGAGAGAGAGAAGGGGGAAAAGAGAGAGAGAGAAGGGGGAAAAAGAGAGAGAGAGAAGGGGGAAAAGAGAGAGTGAGAAGGGGGAAAAAGAGAGAGAGAGAAGGGGGAAAAAGAGAGAGAGAAGGGGGAAAAAAGAGAGAGAGAAGGGGGAAAAAGAGAGAGAGAGAAGGGGAGAGAGAGAGAGAAGGGGGGAGAGAGAGAGAAGGGGGGAGACAGAGGGGGAGACAGAGACAGAGAGGAAGAGAGAGACAGAGAGGAAGAGAGATGTGGGGGAGAGAGACAGAGGGGAAGAGAGAAACAGAGGGGAAGAGAGAAACAGAGGGAGAAAGGAGAGGGACACACAAGGGGAGGAGGAGCCCCACAAGGCTCTTCCCTGCCAGCCGATCTCCCTCCCCGTTCCACAGGCACCATGCGGGCAGCCGTCAGGGGAGGGAGGAAGAGAGGGCCGGGAGCTTAACCTGCAGCTCCTCTGCGTCCTTCTCGCACGAGCACAGAGCGTTGCCGCGGTTACCACGGCAATGCTCCGGCTCTCACGAGAGTGAACTCTAGCCCTGGAGCTATGGGCTAGAGTTCACTCTCACCACTGTGACCACCATGAATTCCTGGTGGTCGCTGTGTTGAGAGTGAACTCCAGCCCATACACACACTACCCCCCCCATACACACACTACCCCCCCATACACACACTATCCCCCCATACACACACTACCCCCCATACACACACTACCCCCCATACACACACTACCCCCCATACACACACTACCCCCGTACACACACTACCCCCCCATACACACACTACCCCCCATACACACACTACCCCCCCCATACACACACTACCCCCCCATACACACACTACCCCCCATACACATTTACACACTGCCCCCATGCACACATTGCCCCCCACACACATACACAGCCCCCATACACACACATTAACAGCCCCCCCCCCCCCATACACACACACACTGCACCCCTCACACATTGCACCACTGCTCCAATACCCTACTACAGCCCCATATCCCAGCAGACCCCAGGTCGCGACGCATTATGGGGCTGGTAAATATTTTTTTACACGGCTGCTTTTAATTCCCAGTCCGGCCCTGCTGTACATACACTTTGAGTTAGAAAATAATTATATTATGTCCAACTAATTAGGATTAGCACCTCACTTAGACAATGCCCAACTGCCTTTAACCCCTTAAGGACACATGACATGTGTGACATATCATGATTCCCTTTTATTCCAGAAGTTTGGTCCTTAAGGGGTTACGGGACTCTTGTGATCCCTAAATCAGTTTAGCTTGTTGAAGAGTGTCTTCTTTTTTCATTTTGGAAGAAAATGCAGATTTCAATAGAAATTAGCCTTTTATAAATTAACCATATTACACTCCCCTGGCTGTCAATCAGACACCCAGTCCTGTTACTTCCTGATTTGCTTTTGCAGGCTGTTTTTTGGTAAGCCCTTTTTAAAACAGCCCAAATATTGAAAAATGTGCCTTCCTTTTCATCATTTATTTAAAATCCACATTGAGTATTCAGCACACATCTCTATGGAGATGGTACCTCATACCTTTATAATATGAACCATATCAGAACATCAACGATTGTCATAGAACAATGCTAATTGGATGGGTTATGGTGTGCGTACACAAACTACATCATACATTTATCAAGATCAGGCATGTCCTTCATATATTTTCAGACTTTTGCCCTATTTCTAACAATTGCCTTATTGTGACTCTGTTAAAGTGCGGAATCAGCGTATAAGACGCGGTTAAGATTGTTGTGTAATGATGTTTCATGTAACTCTGTTCACGTGATCCAGTGCTAAGTTTTCTGCTAATCCCACATTTAAAGCAAATGACCACAACATGTTCACCACCAGAGAACTGCTTTGTCTGGATTGCACATTTAATGTTTATGTTAGTGTTTGCTCACTGTGTCTTGTAAATAGCTATCTTTGTTTGCTATAACTTGGAATTAATTGAGACATTTTCTCATTCCACCAGAGACTTAGCCTTGTGGTTTTGTATGTTCATTGATGAATTGAGATGTAATATGTCAACATATCTCAGTACAGATTGCGCCTGTAATCATGGTTGAGTATATTTCTTACCTGTTCTGTGTTGAAGGGACACTATAGTCACCTGAACAACTTCAGCTTAATGAGGTTGTTCAGGTGAGAACAATAGCTCCCTGCAGCCTTTCTCATGTAAACACTGTATTTTCTGGGACTTCGGAGTTGATGGAGGCCTAATATGCCTCCATCCACTCAGATCTGCTGTCAGCAGAGCACAGGGCAGCACTGTGCACAGCATCCTGTGATTCAGTATCTCCTCCCTCTGCATGCAGACACTGAACTTTCCTCATAGAGATTCATTGATTCAATTAATCTCTATGAGGAGATGCTGATTGGCCAGGGCTGTGTTTGAATCATGCTGGCTCATGCTGGTTCCTGACCCTATCGTGATCCTTTAACTTATATGTATAATTTAGGATTACTTTGTATTTTTAATATTAGACTGTATATTTTCATATTACTTTGTATTTGTAATATTATACTGTACTATATTGTAACATTGCAATGTTTGTTGGCCAAGGACATACTTGAAAATGGGAGACATCTCAATGTATCATTCCTGGTAAAATATTTTATTAATGAATAAATAATTATAAATACGCAATTTATGGATGTCAGGAGCTCTACTGGAACCAGAGGTGTAGCTTCAGGAGACAGTAAAGTAGATTTTTCTATGTTATTAAACTGGACTCCTGGCCATGCTTATTGCTCAATATTTATTGCGCTTTGTGCCTGTGAGTGTTTTTTTTATTTTTTATTTAATTGTTTTATTGTAAAATGTCATTACAATTACTACACAATAATTTCCAGTGCTATATCTCTTTTCTATATGCTTTGGGAAAATCAAAAATTGGTTGGAAGGATCGGTATATATTTAATTTTCCCTTTGAGCGTTTTCTTTTGTATATCCACTTAGCACTTAATGAAACAATTAATAATATATCACTGAGATTGATATGTGTTGTGAAAAAGTGCATGTTATTGCAAAATATTACACTTTAGCTCAGTTGAATGCTTCCTAACAAGTGTCTCCTGATTGGAGCTACCAGGAAAGCTACCTTCAGAGACTGATCTGATTAGCAATTACTGGAGGTCACACTGCTAGAGGAACAGTACAAGATGCAAGCCGAACATCATTCATTTCAAATTCTTATTTGGTTTTGGTATAAGCTCATATTTGGTATTTTTAATCCAATTTTCTTATCAATACTACTTCATCTTATCAATACTTTCTTATCAATACTCATTTATGCTTTGCTGAAATAAATGTGGAATACCAAACTTTACTGCTAAGAGAAACAGCAATTATATAATTTAACAGAAAATTCATAGTCTCGTCCCAAGAATACAAATTTTCACATATAAAAATGTTTTTTATCAGAAGGTAGATGCAGCTGTTAGGTTCTTTATGCTTGGGGGATGTGGTAGATCTGAGTGTCTTTAGTCTCCGTATGTGGATAGAAAAAGACAAGGCAACCTGCAATATGTCAATGCTTATTGGGGATCATACTACCAACGCTATCATCATAGAGCAGTGAGCCTGCTCTACTCTTGTGAGTATAATTCTTATTAATTGTATTCACTTTTAATATTTTATTGACACCCATCTGCTGTGAACGTCCCTCACTATATCCCATAAGTGGGGATTGTACCAGTGTGTGTGATATACACTAGAGCTGGTCATAGCTCTGTTACATGTGAGTGCAACATCATTATTATTCACATACTGTCACACTAAGAGTTGACATATTACACTATCAGGTCGCCTTGTCTTTTTCTATCCACATACGGGAACGTGTTCCTCTGCCACAGCGCCTACTCCTTGGCAATGTAAAAGATAAAAAAAAAACTTTATTCACTTACCCAATTTCTACGACGATGTCCCTCGGCACAGTGCTGTGCTATGACTTCTCCAACGTCAGCTGATAGGCGGGACCTAATGCATGCGCACATCAGGCCTTCGCTATAGGAAAGCATTGTTTTTTCACACTAGATGTTCTCATGAGGATGTCCAGTGTTGTTTCAGAGAGTCAAACTCCAGGACGCGCCTCGAGTGGCTGTCGGGTAAACAGCCACTAGAGACAGCCATGGTACTGCAATGTTTTAGATGCAGGACTAAGGGAGGGAGTGCAGGGACATTGCACCCATACCACTTCAATAAGATAAAATGGTTTAGGTGTCTATAGTGTACCTTTAAAGTTAAATAACAATCCTATAACCAATCACTTTGCTTGTTGCATGCACACCAGCAGTTAAAAAAACAAAAAACCTTTCAGTCATTGCAGCATAGAAAGTAAAGCGGTGCTGTAAATATAGTATTATGTTATAGTGCTGCCTAGTTATTATTATAACCCAGAAATCAGGTGAAGATAAACACAGTAAAATAAGTAATAGATTTATAATTTCATTTTCTTAGATTAAGTGATCCTTGAACAATGTCCAATGCAAAGAGTTATATGTTTTTAAAATGGGGTATTGGGTACATCCATCCAAGCCTCTCTCTCACGTATGATCAATGTAAGTTAGATTAGTTCTGTTTGATTATTATTATTATTATTAATATTTGCAAAGCACCAACATTATCTGCCGATTGCACAATAGACAGGAATTTGAATCGGACGAGTTGGACGCACAGGAGCAGAGAGTATAGACGGACCTGAGCTTACATTCTAGAGTTAGTGGGGTTAGTGGGGTAAAGTTTCACAAGAGGTAAGGGTAGGGTAGAAACCTAGGTTTCTAAAATACTTTTTAGTGATGACAGTTGCAGGAGAGAAACCAAGGTGAATGGCCAGAAAGCTTTTAACAGTTTAATTGATTTTTTGAAAGAATGGAGACTGGGTGAAGGGAAGGGAGTTCCAAAAGAATGGTGTAGCCTTGGGCAAGTCAGAGGTGCTAGTACGAACAGTGGATAGACTCAGGTCTTCTGCAGAGCGTAGACGCCTGAACGGGACATAGGTAGGGTGGATAGGTAGGTAGGAGCAGCGTTATGTAGAGATTTGTAAGCTAGAACCAGAATTTGAAATTGAGTCCTATTTTTAATGCAGTGAACAAGAGGTTGAAACACATATGTGACATATGTTTAACCATATAAATAGACCACGTGAGGAAAATAATAATAATAAAAAAATAAATAACAATAATAATAAATTAATAATCTACAGCAAACAAAAACTGAGAATCTGCAAATCAATGGACTTTTATTGGAAATCCAGTTTGACACAAGTGCTAATAGGATACAGCTATACTGTTACATGATGGCAACAGTGCAAATGATTATTTTTTTCCAACTAATGAGTTTGCTATTACTTCCTCTTTTTCTTTTCTGGT
This sequence comes from Pelobates fuscus, assembly GCF_036172605.1. NCBI lineage: Eukaryota > Metazoa > Chordata > Amphibia > Anura > Pelobatidae > Pelobates > Pelobates fuscus. Next base: position 483,271,073 of record NC_086317.1, read on the forward strand.
GTATAAAGGGGAAAGAGCTGGGGTGTGGGTTCTACATGGATCCTTGTAGCACACAGCTAGGGGACCTCTGCTCTCCACTTGGTTTAATAGGGTTCCAGTTTTGGATACATTGTCAGAGTCACTTTTCGAATATCACTTTTATGATTTGTCTGATTTATATTATATGAATCCAGTAATGGATATATTGTCAATGTCACTTTTGGAATATCACTTTAATGATTTATCTGATTTATATTACAGGGATCCTGTTTGCGGTGACTTTATTTGGTCCCAGCGTTGCATTCATTCTAGGATCTGCCATGCTGCGTTATTACGTTGACATTGATAAGATTTCTGCTGGTAAGTTGGCCCTCTGTACTCTTTGTAATGTCCTCTGCCATTGCTGGTTTAGTCAGCTTACAATAAACGCAGCTCCTCGGCCATGGAACAGGATCTGCTGACATTCGGAAAATACAATCAATGTGACAAGGTGGCTTACTGTTAAGGGAAACAACGCTGCAGGAAGCATAACTGCCTTCTGCTTCCTCACAAAGCCTCTATTATCACTCAGCAAGCTTCCCAACACAGCATGTCCATGTGGGTCAGCAAGCATGACCTTTACACAATGCTGTATATTAGAGAAAAAGAAATACATTTTACACAAAATTCTATAATGCATAGAATGGTTAATTAGCTATTTAAATAACTATTTTAAGTAAAGTAAATATATTAATAATTGTCATTAAGCACCATTTTGAGTAACCCCTACTGTACTGTACCCATAACCCCCTCAAAATAATAAAAAAATAAGCCTAAAACCTAATTTGACACATTTAATGTAGCACTTATGTCACCATTTGGGTAGATTTATTTATTTCCAAAAATTAAGATGCTAGAGAAATAATCCTGGATGGCATTCTTGGTATCCCAAACTTAAAGCAGGACTCATCCCTAACAGAACAAATAAAAAAAATAAAGTAATATGGTTAGATACACCGTTTCTCTCCAAGCTCCTGTAACGGTAATATACCCCAAATCGCAGGATTCAATTCAACAGAAGACGAGACAGAGGAGAGATACGTCTACCGGACCTTAGAATGGCGGGACTTGACGTATATGAGAGGAGACAGAGTCAGGAACGACCCGAGGTCAAGGGCACAAAGAGACAGCGTAAACTAGGACTAGCCGGGGTCTGGTACACAGTAAACAGCAAGTCGGCAAACAGAACAGATAAGGATAAAGAGATAACGTAGTCAGAAACAAAGCCAAGGTCAATACGAAGGAACACAACTGAACACAACAAGCGCTAAAGGGAACTGAAACAGAAACCACGATAGGGCAAGGAACTAAGGGAAGAAGGTGAGTATATATACCTAAGCATCTATTTTGATTGGCCCCTGTCATATCCACGCCCCCAAAAGGTAAGTGTATGGAGAGTGTGGCATGACAGGGGCCAATGGGAGACCTTTGCAAATTTAGACTCCCACTGTCCCTTTAAGAGCGCGATCGAGACCCGTGGCGTGCTCTTAGAGTCAGCCGGGGCACGTGACCGCTTCTCGCGGTCACTGCCTGCCTTCCTGATACAGCCATTGGATGAGCCGCACGCGGCTCGTGCAGCAGCAGGACCGCGCGCGGCTCGAACAGAGGACCCTGGCCAGCCCCTGGAAAGGGTAAGTACCGCTACAGCTCCCACATCATTTTCTCTTCTCCTTTCCCATTTTTAATTGTTTTCCTATGGCCAAGCATGATTGGTTTCTCAATCCTCTATTTTATCATAAAGGCATTCTTTTAATAATTAGCTTTTAATTCCAAAGTTCTGGAGTGTTTTGGGTCCTCCTCCTATTCTCATAGTAATGGTTGACCGTAGGCATCAATCAAGTTACACAGCAGGAGAAGACAACCAGAAATAAAAGCCATCCTATAAACCCCTTAATGCCATTATGGTGTTCTCTGCCGGATAACGGTTTTGAGCCCCTGCCGCTCCGGGTACTTACCTACCCAGGGGCGATCTACCTCGAGGGGACTGCCAACTCAGGCAAATCTGGACCTCCCGGGCCATGTAATCATGATGTCATTATGATCTCATGGCTACAATAGCAGGCTGCTGCAGTGGTGTATCAACATGTTGGCCTGATAAAAGTTCATGTCATGAACTGAAATGTTTATATTTTGGATTTTCTTAAATAAACAAGATTGTGTTATTGGAGCACCAGGTATTTATCATTTTTAGTAGGAAAGCAAGGCTACAAATTCTATGGGAATATGAGATGATATAGTGTTCGGGAGTTGAAAAAGCCAATCCTCCCTTTATGAGCACAAGAAGGATGAGCTACACGTTTTACATCATGCTACATGTTTTGGTGGTAAGGTTTTACATCACAATCTCTCCTTATGTTTGTCAGTCTCATTTAAATCTTTATATTGGTGGTTTTTCCTTGTCTTGAAAAAAGTAAGTTGGTGGACTGAAACGTCGACACGATTATTGATTTGTTTTTTACATTGAATTATTGAACGCAATTATTTCACTTACAAAGTGATATGTATATACACACATACAAATGTAGATCGTCCTACACTGCGGCCTCTACGAGAAATGTTGCAGCTGCACTGTAGATAACCCTTGATAGAAAAGCCAGCACTCAAGGTCTTGTTAGAAAATCAATAACTTACTTCAAAATAACTACATACATTTACACATAGAATTTAAATATATATTGTTTAAATTATACATGCATATTTATGTAATCGTTTTACATAATTATGTAATTGTGTTAATTACAGTTTGATGGACCTGCCTGACAACCCAGGCAGAAAGTCCGTAGAATTTATTTTGTAAGCCCTATATTAAACCCTGTAACTTTCCAAGACACCATAAAATCTATACATAGGGATACTGTTATACTCTGGAGCCATAGCTGAACACAAGTAGGAGTGTTTCAAAACAGTAAAATGTATGACGACAATATCATCAAGGAAAATGCAGCTTGTGTAAAAAATGCATGTAACAAATATGAACGCCAACTTTTGTTGGTGTTTGTGACCCTTTAATGACTACTAAAAAAGACTGGACATACCCCATTTTGAATACCCTGAGTTGTCTACTTTTTCAAATGGTATGTCATGATTAGGGTCTTTCTCATTCCTGGGCAGCCATTTTAATGTGCAAAAACTGAAATGGGCAAGTCTTATATTTGACCCTGTAACTTTCCAAAACTCCATAAAACCTGGACATGGAAGGTACTGTTGTCTATAAAACATATAATACTGATGATATCATCGATGAAATGGCAGTTTAAATGTGAGTCATGCAAAAAACAAATATGAACGCTAATTTCAGCCAGGGTTAGTGACTAATTAGCTACTAAAAAGACTAGACATACCCCGTATTGAATACCCTGGGATGTCTACAAAAATTCCACGTTTTGTTGTGATCAGAACTGGTACAATTGCCTCCAACCTTTGGGGTTAAACAGAACAAATTCTGAAAATAAATAACATTTCCAGCAAGAGGTTGATCAGGACAAACAAATAAAGATGAATTAAATTCAGTCTAAAATAACCAACGTTTTACTGAATTGGAGGAATTTTTCCTAGTCCGCTATTCTGCTCTACATTTTGCAATCCAATTTGGAAGTGTTAGGTGGATAAACCCCAAAATGACAGATCTGCTTTATCATTCTCAAGGGTATTCACCGTAGAAGGAATTGTTGGGGATGCCCGTGGATGGGGTATAAGTTGGTGGGTCAGTGATGCAAATCACATCATTGGGGCAACCAAAAGGGGTAAGTTGACAAAAGACCTGCTTAGAAAGGTTTCAATGCCTTTAGCTTAGCATGAGCATTAGCATGAGCATGACTAATGTTCCCTGGTGTCCCCAAAAGCTGAACCACCAATGAGCAAAGTTCGGATGGCAGGACAGGACCTTAAAATCTGGACTGTCCTACCAATTTTGTGATGGTTGGGAGGGATGGTATTGACAAGGGAATAGAACATATTAGGCCATAGTAGGTAAACTGAAACAATATCTGATTTGGAATATTTCTTCTACTTTTACTTAACAATTGTAATTCCAATTTTCAACAATTCCCTGTTTATTAAATAACTGTGAGCGGGTATTCCAGATTGTTACTAATGCGATAACATGAAAATATACAAAGAGGTTAAAAACACAAATGTATGTCCTTTAACACAACATAGAGAGCAAAATAGATAAACTAAATGCATTGCAGTGTAAAAACAGTTGTTCGGTGTATATTTCCAAAAGTAATACAAGATATCTTTAACCATATAATTAAGAAAGTGTATTATTGAAAATAATTTGATCTCTCTATGTTTCGATCACTGCTCTAGATACTATATTTCTATAATGTACTTATTTTACCACTCTGCTGTTTGTTGTTGGAGCTGTTAATACTGAGACATCCAGTGAAAGAAAGTCATATCTATAATATAATATATAGAATAACCATGGTCCCACATACAGACACAGTGTTCTCCATATCTTAAAGGATGCACAAGCTGTGGTTGTTCGACCAATCCTCTTTCCTACAGTAACCCCCTAAATTAGTGAATATCCTGTATGAGCTAAATTAAAATTAATAATATATATTCTGGGCTCAACACTGAAACTTCACTGCGAGTGGTTTTTTTATAATAATTTTTTTTTGCCAGAACTCTGAGGTCAGCAGGTTGAACTGAAAATAATAAAAGGAAAATTCCAGCTTTAAAAATACAATATTCCCTGTTTTTACTGTTTAAACCAAAAATGACTTCCCTATAAACCAGCATTTACACAATTGCAATGCAGCTCTGATTCACCTACGACGATCATTAACACTCATGATCTTCCGGTAAACCTATGGTGCATGCAGTCACCTCAATCTGTCAATAGAATGCTTCTCGGAGAGTTGCACTGAAACAAATAATTGTCCATGAGAAGCACTCACTATCAGTTTGGACACTCATTTATGGTGAGTGAGCAGGAAACCCTTCCAGCTGTCTCATTGAATGTCAGGAAAGTGTTACTAATGCCATTTTTCTCAAAATTGGCAAGGGTTTCAGCAGGCTGGAAGGAGAACTGTCGCTTCCCAGAATTTGTAATATTAAGAAATTTCTGTATTTAACAAATGTATTTGTGAAACACAAAAATGCACTTCTTACCCAACAACTGGGCGATTCCATCTTAACTTCCTGTCAGTCTTTGTTATAAGCGCTGTCCTTTGCTTCTGGTAGTCAGCACAGAGAGAGCATACAGAGAAGAGGAGAAATGTAGAATGTCGTCCAGATCAGTGTTCCCCAAACCAGTCCTCAGGGGCCACCAACAGTCCAGGTTTTGTCAGTATCTCCATTGGAATAAAACAGGGAAATACATAAATCCTGGACTGTTGGTGGTCCTGACGACTGGGTTGGGGAACACTGGTCTGAAGTACTAAAAGTCACCATGAAAACCAGTGGAAGCAGCAGGCACCTTGCTCCACTATTCAGAGCAGATACTTTGTAGAGAAAACCCTTACTGTGTTATATGTCCTCTTCATCTGCAATTTTTGACCTGCCTTTGCCTTGTCTGAACTTGATTGTGATGTTATTTACTAAATCATTAATATCATTACCCTGAAATGCAATTGGGTTTCCCCTGGCAGGTTAAAACTCATAAACTCATGGTAAACTAGTTCAAACTAAAGTTCTTAGCGTATTCACTAAAAACAAAGGCAGACATATTAATTTAATTATTAGATAGCTAAATAGAGTAGATTATCAGACAGACAGAAAGACACACAGACAGATAGACAGACAGATAGATAGATAGATAGATAGACTGACCAAGGCATCTGTGGTTAGCACTGTGCATGCTGTGTGTGTGCTGACGCCAGATGCTAAAGTTGCTCAAAGCCGATGATGGGTATTCCGGCTGGCTGATTGACAGGCCATGGAGGGGTTTTGTACTATGATAAAATTGAAAGGCTCCAGAGACAGTGTACTTGTATCATAACCACTTCAGCAACGTTAATTAGTTATGGTGCTTAGAGTGGGCCTTTGATTAAATTATAATTTGTTGTAAATAGCTATGGAGATGTATAGAGACATTCATGGAATGTAAAGCACTCTGGTTATGGAGTACATAAACGTAATTCACTAACATGGGGAGTCAATCTGATCACTCACTAAGGTTTACCCTCAGTGGTTCTAGGAGATAACTGACAAATACCCATGGGGACCATAATGCTACTCTTTTAAGGTAGATATCACATTGTGGGCCTTGGCTGTTTCTCTAGTGGTCAGATGTTGCCTTGTTTAATACTGTGTATATAATGATGAAGGTCTACCATCTCTAACTCCCACATAATTCTGTCTCATGTGTAATATGAAATGGTGAACGTGTACTACCTTTAACCCTTACTGACCTTTCTCTAGCATTTTATTTGATGGAGGGCAGTAAATTATTTCTGACCATTGTTTTCAATGTTAATATTTCTTTACAGATGAGATCCTTCTGACCCCAAAAGATCCACGTTGGATTGGAGCTTGGTGGCTTGGCTTCATAGTAGCTGCTAGCATTGTGGCAATATCATCTATACCATATTTTTTCTTTCCAAAAGAAATGTCAAAAGAGGTAAGAACATAAATCTGCTATGACATAACATGTTCACACGTGATAACACTAGTTTATTATTATTATTATTATTAGCATTATTATCACCATTTATATAGCACCAAATTATTCCGCTGCTCTTTACAATATTAGAAAAAGTGGGAAACTTAACGATAGATGAGATTATTACAAAATGTTACAGGAACAACAGGTTGATGAGGACCAACAATCTTCCAGTTTAGAGGAGGTAGGTTATAAGAACACAATAGCAATCCAACAACAAGTCGAAAAAATAGCAGAACTGGGAGGTGACAGTGGAGTGTGGTCCTTTAGGAGGGAGCAAGCGACAGGTTTGTGAAATAGAAGTCAGTCTGGGAGGCCATATACTTTTCAGAAGAGATGGGTTTTGTAGGGACTTCTTAATGATTGAACACTAGGAGTCTTATGGGGGGTAGCCAGGCAGTTCCAAAGGAACAGAGCCACCACAAGAAGTCCTGCAAAAGTGAGTTAGCAGTAATGGTGTAAGCAGCGGACAGGAGAATCCTTTGTACTACCTTCATATTACTTCATCTTCTCCACCTAATCCCAGCCATATAAATAAACAAATTACTTGCGTTTTTTTAAATTAATTTGCATTACAATGCTCTGCTTAAAATACACTGATATTTGTTCTAACCATTTGTAGAAAGATCTTTTGTTGGTGCAATCTCTAAACTTGGAATTGTAATGAATCAAAAAGCTAATTTGCAAAGATTTTTGGTCAAAATAATCCAAGCTAATATAGCTGATTGTTGTGTTTCTGCTATTGCAGCATAGCATTACCCATAGTCTTGACAATTCAGAGAAAGATTCTAAATGTGTTTACTTGTCTATATGTCATCGAGATGTGAAGAGGATATTGCAGAAACTCTTTGAGAAGGCAAATGCGTCATAGAGAAGTTAAAAACAAAATAGCGTGCAAACTCATAATAAATAATTCAGAGTTAGAGATACAGTTATATTTATATTTAAAAATTATCCACGGGAGATATAGAACATTTAGATTAATGAACAACATGCAAAACTGTATTTAGACATACAGATGCAAAGCAATGCTAATCTGGAAAATTATAAAATATATAATGCAATATCTCTATGCATATTTAGATACATGGGGGTTTTAAATTCCACTCCAATGGCTATTCATGTAAGCCCACCGGCCACGTCAAGGTAAACCTCTTAGGTGGGTCCTACACTAACAATTCACCTTGCTTCTTTCAGCAAAAAAAAATCTAATGAGACAAAGAGGGTATTTTTTTAAACCCCTACATACTTATTTTGCCTTAAGGTGAAGGTTAATTTTGTGTAATTGTAATTGTTACAATGATGCCACCGGCCCCATGTGTTCCCTATTAAGGGTTAATAAGCATGTAGGGGTTTATAAAAATACCCCTCTCTGTCTCATTAGAGATTTTGTTTTGCCTGAAGCTGAAAGAAGCAAGGTGAATTGTTAGTGTAGGACCCAACTAAGTCTGCCTTGACGTGGCAGGGGAGCTTACATCTAACGGCCATTGAAGTGAAACGTAAAACCTTCATTTATATAAATATGCCCAGGGATTTTGAATAATGCGTAAGTACGTAACTTTTTTCTCTGGCTTTTATATAATGTACTATATTAATTAATTTTACATATACAGTACGTGATCTTTTTTTGTTACAAGACTTGGGACTGTAAGCACTGAGCCTATGCTAAAGAGAGATTGCATATGTGAAGGGTTTCTACTCAATGTCGATAATTTTGCGAGTTGTGGATCTTAACCATTCATTTTTTAACCCAGCAATGTTAATTTGCACAGAAAATATTAAACTAACACTGCAAGAACCATAACAACTATAGCTAATGGACATTTCTGGTGCTAGTATAAGAGGCATGGAGTTGAGCTAATTGACATTTCTGGTGCTAGCAGAAGAGGCATGGAGTTGAGTTAAAGGATTTTTCTCGTGCTAGTAGAATAGGCATGGAGTTGAGCTAATGTACATTTCTGGTGCTAGTAGAAGAGGCATGGAGTTGAGCTAATGGACATTTCTGGTGCTAGTAGAAGAGGCATGGAGTTGAGCTAATGTACATTTCTGGTGCTAGCAGAAGAGGCATGGAGTTGAGCTAATGTACATTTCTGGTGCTAGTAGAAGAGGCATGGAGTTGAGCTAATGGACATTTCTGGTGCTAGTATAAGAGGCATGGAGTTGAGCTAATTGACATTTCTGGTGCTAGTATAAGAGGCATGGAGTTGAGCTAATGTACATTTCTGGTGCTAGTAGAAGAGGCATGGAGTTGAGCTAATGTACATTTCTGGTGCTAGTGGAAGAGGCATGGAGTTGAGCTAATGGACATTTCTGGTGCTAGTATAAGAGGCATGGAGTTGAGTTAAAGGATTTTTCTCGTGCTAGTAGAATAGGCATGGAGTTGAGCTAATGTACATTTCTGGTGCTAGTAGAAGAGGCATGGAGTTGAGCTAATGGACATTTCTGGTGCTAGTAGAAGAGGCATGGAGTTGAGCTAATGGACATTTCTGGTGCTAGCAGAAGAGGCATGGAGTTGAGTTAAAGGATGTTTCTCGTGCTAGTAGAAGAGGCATGGAGTTGAGCTAATGTACATTTCTGGTGCTAACAGAAGAGGCATGGAGTTGAGTTAAAGGATGTTTCTCGTGCTAGTAGAAGAGGCATGGAGTTGAGCTAATGTACATTTCTGGTGCTAGTAGAAGAGGCATGGAGTTGAGCTAATGGACATTTCTGCTGCTAGTAGAAGAGGCATGGAGTTGAGCTAATGGACATTTCTGGTGCTAGTAGAAGAGGCATGGAGTTGAGCTAATGTATGTTTCTGCTGCTAGTAGAAGAGGCATGGAGTTGAACCTAGTGGACCCCAAGTAAGAAGTAAAACCATTCAAAAGTGTTTTTACTATTTACAATGGGAGGGGACATAAGGAGAGTCCTGGCACTATAACCCCTGGAGTGAGTTAAAGACGTTAAAAAATACATTGGTACTAAGGCAATTCTTTCTTAGGAGAGTTGGATGTAGCAATACTCCCCACCGTAGAAACATGGATTCCAATTCCCAATCTAGAAACCTCACATTCACTACGCGGTACCTTTCATTGTGTCCCCTATTGTGGCAGTGAACACTCGTAGTAAAAACTCAGCAACCACCTTACTTATTCAGACTACATGTGATTTTGCAGTGAACAAGTCAGATTATTTCTCCTCTTCCATTGGTGCCCTGATCCATGCTGTCAGATTCAACATTCTCCAGCCTAATAATCTGGACTTTTTTGGCATCGAGGTTGTTTCAAAACCTCCAGGTCAGGCTGATTCCAAAACTCTAATTCAAACAAAATCACCCGTGAAACAAAGTGATTGAAAAAAACTTAACTTCTGGGTACACAGCTCCCAAGGTTATTTCCCAGTTAATAACCGTTTAGTAGAATAGTGTAAATGATAGGATATTTTAGGGATTCTGCTGATGTACCTAGAATAGAGGATAAAACATAGTGCAAATATTGTTTGATACTCAAAGGTAGTGTACTGGTATATATGCACTCACAAATTCCAAATGGTTTAGCGTTTTAAAGGTGCCGCCCCACGATGTAGATGGGGGGTGTCGATCAGTATTCCTCCTCGAGTGGTAGCCAATGGGGTGTCAGGGTCAGCAAGATGATTCAAACAAACTCCGACCAAAAGAATCCTTCCAAGGCAATTTATTCACTCATAAAATCAGGAGGTGTACAAAATAAATAAAAACAAATATAAAGATAAAGATAAAACAGGTCACCGGTCCTACGCGTTTCGTCCTTGTACAAAAGGACTTCCTCAGGGACCTTTTCAATAAAACCAGCAGTAACATGTACAATGGCTGACAATGGCATCCTAAAAAACGCTAACACATAAAATCTTATATAGGGCTAGTCCCTCCAAGTCATTGGTGGAATAGTGGGTGTCTTCTTTCCTCTGAAATTCATTCGTTGCCCGGTATTTTCTTCAGGTGTAGATTCTTGCCGGAGATTCCAATTCCTCCTCGTGTAATTTTCCTATCACTTCCGCATACGTCACGCGTTACGTTCCGGTCACGTGACCCGTATGCGTTCCACACTCGGGAAAAATAACATGGCCGTGCGTTCCATCATAAAAAGAGATAAGTCCATTTATTACTTGATGGTGCTTGAGAATCTAAACGAGAGGGCTGTTATACATTGCATACAAAGTACCCATAATACTAATAAGAACATTAATATATCCTCTATAACTTGAAATAGAAACGGAAAAATATGAAAAAATGAATGCAACGACTTCCTATCCAAGTGTGCATACAAATATAATTCTAAAGTTATATATCGCAAATTTATTTTATATCATATACCATTAGTAATTAATAGTTTGTGAATTCTTAAAATACCTTTTAAACCAATGATTAATGTGAATATATAGCTATAATTTTAAATTTTTCATTTTAAAATGACATATCCATATTTGCATTTGCATGTTGTGTTTAACATAGTTTGTTTCTCGTGCCTAATCGCAATCCATAATTGCATGTGCATATAGTGTTCAACATAATTTATTTCCCTTGCTTAATCGTAAGACTAGTGTGCTCAAATCTCAGAAATAGCTTATCTATATAAAAAGAGAATATATATATCTCTCTCTTTAACTCAGTTAATCCAAAAAACAAATGATATCCATATCTACATTCATTCCCCTTGGTGTAAGGGTGCCCAGTCTATGAATCCAATAGGACTCTCTTTTGGCCAAACGCTTCTCCCTGTTCCCCCCTCTCCAGTGTGGTTGAATTTGTTCCATCCCCATGCACCGTAAACCTTTTAAAAAGAATTGTGGGCAATTGTTGCAATGGAGAGGAACAGAGTGGGTCTCAAGTTTTTTCTTGATGTTGTTAATATGTTCAAGAAGCCTCACTTTTAAGCACCTCTTAGTGCGTCCCACATACTGACTGCCACACGGACACTGAAGCAAATAGACCACAAAGTCCGAGCGGCAGCCAATCCCCGACTTAATGTGAAACTCCTTCCCCGTGGTGGAACTGGTATATGACATAGCTTTATCTGTATTGACCTGTGAGCAAGCTTTGCAATTCTTGCATCCCTTGAAACCTTTATCACTCTTTTTGTTTTTAAAGACATTTTTTAGGGCATAGCTTGGTGCCAATAAATTTTTTAGATTTTGTTTTTTCCTATATATAATTTTTGGTTTCTTGGGCAGATGTTCTCCCAAAATAAGGTCCTCCAACAGTATTGGCCAATATTTGCACAAACTCCTCCTAATTTTAGGATGATCTATGTTATACTGGGTAAAGAAAGATTGTCTGAAATTCTCTTTTTGTCTACCAATCGGATTATTTATTAAGAAATCATTTCTGTCTTTTTTAGACATCATATCGATTTCTCTATCTATCCTCTTTTACAGAGAAAGAATTCCAGTGAGAGAAAGAGAGTAACCAAATGATTATAGGAAGGGAACCCCAGAAAGAACAAGGGGGACACATAAGAGAACCCCAGAAAGAGAGGGGAGACCATCTTTTAGAAGAACAGCCGATGATAATGTAAATAGTCATGTAAATAGGAATTCGAATGGTATGGAAAGATCTCCAGATAGAGGCACAAAAAGGTTTGGATCTTATGCACAGGCCCTCAAAAATCAAGATGAGAATAGGAAAGGAAATACTTCTGACTCATGAGAGGAGGAAAATTTTCAGGGGAGAACCCGAGCCCCCAAAGAAAAAATGATCACCAACTATTTCCGTCCCCGGGAGAAAAGGTGGGAACATCCCAATCGGTTTTCCAATTTGTACATAGAATCCCCACAAAAGAGAAAACGAGCAGAGGATCAGGAGAGACTACAAGGGAGGGATTAGACCCTTTGGGGGAAGAACTAAAGAGGGGGATTGTTAATTTATCCGGATCTAATTTGACAGAACAAGAGATTGATCTGTTGGAGAAGGGAATGAAATTTGCTCCCAATCAGGCAGCGGATGATTTCCAATTGTACATTGATTTGAAAAAATTTATTAGATCTATGACGGTAACGAGACATTTTTTGAAGTTCCCCAATCCAATTGAGACAGGTTTTGAAGTCAAGGAAAATGACATACAAAAGAGTTTCAAACGAAAGTCTAAATTTTTTCCAGTACAAAGCAAAGGGGCCCATTTAGAGACGTTTGAAAGTCTAGTGGAAAAAGATTTTGAGAAATGGACAGGAAAGAATAAACAAAAAGGAGGAAAGGAGGCACAAAATTTAACTAAGGGAGAACAGTTAGCATTAAAAAATTTAACCTCAAGGGAAGACATTGTCATTAAGGAGGCGGACAAAGGTGGAGCGATAGTGATTATGTCGGAACACTATTATCGACAAGAGGCCTTTAACATTCTGGCAGATGAGAAAACATATAAAAAGCTTAAAAGTGATCCCACCCTAGTCTTTAATGCAGAACTTAAAACCCTTTTAGAAGAAGCAAGAGCTGTAAATATTATTTCTAAAAAGAATTTTGAATACCTTTGGAATCCTTATCCAGTCATTCCAATCTTTTATTTTATTCCGAAGATCCATAAAAACTTAAGAAATCCACCAGGACGCCCAATAATCAGTGGCATTGAATCAATTACAGCAAATCTGTCCGCCTTTCTAGATTTTCACCTACAAAAACATGCGCAAAAGGCATGGTCATATACCAAGGATACAAAATCATTTTTACAAGAGGTTGAAAATCTGGAGTGGCGGGAAGATTACAGCTGGGCCACACTGGATGTGACCTCGCTGTACACAGTCATCAGTCACGATTTGGGGTTGGAAGCAGTTGCCCATTATTTGGACAGGGATGAAGATATTTCTCCAGGGCTAAAAACCTTTGTACTTTTTGGTATCCAGTTTATACTGGAACATAATTACTTTTTCTTTGATCAGTCGTTTTTTCTACAATTAGTGGGGACCGCCATGGGTACCAGGTTCGCCCCCAGTTATGCCAACATATACATGCGCAGGTGGGAAGACCTCTGCGTGAGGTTGGGGCATGACTGGGTGGAGAACCTGGTCCTATGGCGGAGGTATATAGACGATGTCATCATTATCTGGAAGGGGTCAGATCTGGAGTTTATGACCTTTGTGAATTATTTGAACTCTAATGAATATAATTTAAAACTCTCTCCGATATGGAACCGCAGGGAAATTAATTTCTTGGACCTAACCTTGTTTTGTGAAGGAAATGAAATCAGAACAAAGTGTTTTTTTAAACCAACCGATGGAAACAGCTATGTTCATAAACATAGCTGTCACCACCAACCGTGGTTGAAAGGGATAACAAAAGGACAACTCCCCAGGGTTAGGAGAAATTGTTCCCATATTAAAGATTTCCATACACAGGCCAAACATGTGGCTGACAAACTTGTCCAAAAAGGTTACAGCAAAAAGAGGATAGATAGAGAAATCGATATGATGTCTAAAAAAGACAGAAATGATTTCTTAATAAATAATCCGATTGGTAGACAAAAAGAGAATTTCAGACAATCTTTCTTTACCCAGTATAACATAGATCATCCTAAAATTAGGAGGAGTTTGTGCAAATATTGGCCAATACTGTTGGAGGACCCTATTTTGGGAGAACATCTGCCCAAGAAACCAAAAATTATATATAGGAAAAAACAAAATCTAAAAAATTTATTGGCACCAAGCTATGCCCTAAAAAATGTCTTTAAAAACAAAAAGAGTGATAAAGGTTTCAAGGGATGCAAGAATTGCAAAGCTTGCTCACAGGTCAATACAGATAAAGCTATGTCATATACCAGTTCCACCACGGGGAAGGAGTTTCACATTAAGTCGGGGATTGGCTGCCGCTCGGACTTTGTGGTCTATTTGCTTCAGTGTCCGTGTGGCAGTCAGTATGTGGGACGCACTAAGAGGTGCTTAAAAGTGAGGCTTCTTGAACATATTAACAACATCAAGAAAAAACTTGAGACCCACTCTGTTCCTCTCCATTGCAACAATTGCCCACAATTCTTTTTAAAAGGTTTACGGTGCATGGGGATGGAACAAATTCAACCACACTGGAGAGGGGGGAACAGGGAGAAGCGTTTGGCCAAAAGAGAGTCCTATTGGATTCATAGACTGGGCACCCTTACACCAAGGGGAATGAATGTAGATATGGATATCATTTGTTTTTTGGATTAACTGAGTTAAAGAGAGAGATATATATATTCTCTTTTTATATAGATAAGCTATTTCTGAGATTTGAGCACACTAGTCTTACGATTAAGCAAGGGAAATAAATTATGTTGAACACTATATGCACATGCAATTATGGATTGCGATTAGGCACGAGAAACAAACTATGTTAAACACAACATGCAAATGCAAATATGGATATGTCATTTTAAAATGAAAAATTTAAAATTATAGCTATATATTCACATTAATCATTGGTTTAAAAGGTATTTTAAGAATTCACAAACTATTAATTACTAATGGTATATGATATAAAATAAATTTGCGATATATAACTTTAGAATTATATTTGTATGCACACTTGGATAGGAAGTCGTTGCATTCATTTTTTCATATTTTTCCGTTTCTATTTCAAGTTATAGAGGATATATTAATGTTCTTATTAGTATTATGGGTACTTTGTATGCAATGTATAACAGCCCTCTCGTTTAGATTCTCAAGCACCATCAAGTAATAAATGGACTTATCTCTTTTTATGATGGAACGCACGGCCATGTTATTTTTCCCGAGTGTGGAACGCATACGGGTCACGTGACCGGAACGTAACGCGTGACGTATGCGGAAGTGATAGGAAAATTACACGAGGAGGAATTGGAATCTCCGGCAAGAATCTACACCTGAAGAAAATACCGGGCAACGAATGAATTTCAGAGGAAAGAAGACACCCACTATTCCACCAATGACTTGGAGGGACTAGCCCTATATAAGATTTTATGTGTTAGCGTTTTTTAGGATGCCATTGTCAGCCATTGTACATGTTACTGCTGGTTTTATTGAAAAGGTCCCTGAGGAAGTCCTTTTGTACAAGGACGAAACGCGTAGGACCGGTGACCTGTTTTATCTTTATCTTTATATTTGTTTTTATTTATTTTGTACACCTCCTGATTTTATGAGTGAATAAATTGCCTTGGAAGGATTCTTTTGGTCGGAGTTTGTTTGAATCATCTTGCTGACCCTGACACCCCATTGGCTACCACTCGAGGAGGAATACTGATCGACACCCCCCATCTACATCGTGGGGCGGCACCTTTAAAACGCTAAACCATTTGGAATTTGTGAGTGCATATATACCAGTACACTACCTTTGAGTATCAAACAATATTTGCACTATGTTTTATCCTCTATTCTAGGTACATCAGCAGAATCCCTAAAATATCCTATCATTTACATGATTCCAAAACTCTGCAATCAGTGAAATATAATGTCTGATCAGCAACTGTTTACAAGTTCTCTTTTCTGAGTCACAATAAGTACACTTAAGGAAAAACGAGAGACCCAAACAATGTACAGCTGCCAGTCTCTTCATTTATGCTGGACCGATGCTATCACATGTTTGGTATATTAAGAGATCTCCTCAGTTTAGGTTCAGCTGAGTGTATCCACGTAAAATTTCCTTTGTTCTTCATTCTTTCAATTTCACAGATTGTTTTTTATGTTTCCTGCTTCAGACTAGCCTTGTATTATTCCTTAACACATTTACTATTTTATTGTCCACTCCTGTCATTTAAATAGGACACATTCAGATCCCTTCTGCTAAATAATTCGTGTTTTATTCTTTGAGTTTTTACTTTCAATTACAGCACTAACTGAAAAAAGAAATGTTTATTGAAGTACTGTCAAGTAGACCAGGTTCCAAAAACAATTTTTTTTTTTTTAAAGGAACACTCTGACTGTAAAAATGCACATATTATAATAAAGTAAGATATCTTCCTTAGGTTATAGGTATAAAAAAGAAAATCAGCCCTGGTGTAATTACTGATAGAGTCCATGTGGCAGCTCAGACAACCGGTGCTTTTCTTCTCGGTTGCACAGAAGACATCTATAGAAACTTCTGTAGGATGTTTATATTTGAGGCTATGTTTTATTTAAAAAAAACAAACAAAAAAAAAACAACCTTAAAAAAGCAACTAAACTTACGGTACCTTTGATACAGCTCCACATTCTATGAAACTATCCGTCAAGATGATCTCGGTCAAATCCAAGTCTTCCCATTGGCACGATTCACCCTTCCAAAATGTGTTGCCTCACCTGATTCCACGTAGCGTGCGAGATTGGAGTACAGTTCCTCCATCTATAATTCACTTCTTGAGAAACTCACTGCACTCGGTTAATGACCTAATTTACACTGGGTAACCACACAACAAGGATAAGACACAGCTCTATAACATGAGACAGGGAAAGAAAACAGTTAAATGTAAATTTTAATTTAAAAGTTTAAGCAATTTAGTTTTACTTTTGAGATTTTTGTGACATTGTGTTATTGGAATAATTAACTAAATCAAAACCTATATTTATTTAAAAAATTGTGTGCATTTATATATTAGGCTTTAGCCTATTTTAGAAAAGAAATACATGAGAATATCAGAATTGGCATAAAGCATGAACACAGTTGGAGATGTAAATTAAGATTTAAATGTCCTTTACTTTAAACCAATGAAACATGAACTTAGATTATGTTCGATCTCTATACATGACCCAGTAATATCATTATAGTGCACGGTGTGTCTCAATGTGACATTCTATTCATTGCCACCTAGACCCATTTCCAACACTTACTAATTACTAGAATGGAGTACAGCACTCAGTGCAAAACCATTTAATGTAGCCATCACTGCTTGATCAAGACAGGCAGCAGTTACAGGAAAGTACTCCAAGGCCCTTTGGCTACATAAAGTATTAACATAGACATAGAAACATAGAATGGGACGGCAGATAAGAACCATCCGGCCCATATAGAATACTGTGATTAGTCCCTGTCCTTATCTTATAGTTAGGATAGCCTTATGCCTATCCCACGCATGCTTAAACTCATTTACTGTGTTAACCTCTACCACTTCAGCTGGAAGGCTTTTCAATGCATCCACTACCCTCTCAGTAAAGTAATACTTCGGTTGCCCCTCTATTTAAGACTATGTCCTCTTGTTGTGGTAGTTTTTCTTCTTTTAAATATAGTCTCCTTTACTGTGTTATTATTATTATTATTATTATTATTATTATTATTACCATTTATATAGCACCAACAGATTCCGTAGCGTTTTACAATATTATGAGAGGGGGGATTTAACTATAAATAGGACAATTACAAGAAAACTTACAGGAACGATAGATTGAAAAGGACCCTGCTCAAACAAGCTTACAGTCTATAGGAGTTGATTCCCTTTATGTATTTAAATGTTTCTATCCCATCCCCCCTGTCTCGTCTTTCCTCCAAGCTATACATGTTAAGATCCTTTAACCTTTCCTGGTAAGTTTTATCCTGCACTCCATGAACCAGTTTAGTAGCCCTTCACAAGCAGAAATTAGCAGTTTTTTGTTCTCAGAGCCAGTTCCCATCTGCAAAGAAACAGAATGTCATGTTTTTCCTCTTCTGCAGAACTTGATGCAATGAGCCTTGAATACCGTTAAATAAGGAGAAATCCAATATGGGCTTTGTTCTTATCCATGTACTGATGCTCAGTAAATATGTCACACAATACACATTGTCACAGCAGACACGTGGCTAGAAGACAAACATTCATTCTATGTATGAGGAAGCAGTCAAACACATCTGTGCTGTACTTCTCAGTTTTAAAAATAACTTGTATAAACAGAAGCTCGTGCTGTGTTTTTTGCAGATTAGGGAAAACTTTATTTTCGCAAGAAATTTTATAACACGAGTCATGTCGGCATTAAAGGGAAACTATAAGTACCAGGAATACAAAGCTGTATTTCTGGCACTATAGCTCCCTCTGTTGAAAAACCTTTTTACTTAACTTATCCCAGCGTCGATGTCCCTCGGCACTGGGTCGCGGTCCACCTCCTCCTCTTGCATCCCACGACAAGCGGGCGCTAATGCATATGCGCAGCATTAGACCTCCCAATAGGAAAGCATTGAATACATGCTTTCCTATGTGGAAACATCTGATGCTGGATATCCTTATACAGAGCGTGAGGACGTCCAACGTCAGTTACCAGACCATAGGTCTGTTTGGATGCCTGAAGCGCCCCCAGTGGCTGTCTGGTAGACAGTCACTGAAGGCAGACTTAGAGCTGCAATGTAAACATGCACCCAGAATACTTCAATGAGCTGAAGTGGTCTGGGGGCCTACAGTGTCCCTCTTATGCAGTGCCGGTTAAACAGAGTGTGGTAGTACACTATGAGCGTATGCTGTATTGGCAGGAAGAAATGAAAAATCTTAAAACTATCAGAGTTATTCCCCAAAGTGAATTTCAAATGTAACATGAAATAGCCAGACTGGAAAAAATCTCCTATCCTTGCCTAACATTCTAAATTCACTCAGAATGTTCACTGTAGTAAATAAGGTGCATGTGTTAATATGTATGTACAGAATGTAATCGTGTACTGTTTGTATGTACACTGTGTTTAAATGTATGTGTAGTATGTAAGGGTGTACTGTATATTTGTACAGTCTGTTTATATGTACAGTGTAGTATATATTAGACTTGTGCACTGATGGGAAATTCAGTTAGTCTGATTCATTTTGATGTACCAAATTTCATCCATGGTTTGGTTAATTTTGTCTGATTTTCATACATACCGTATATATTTGTTACAAATTAAATTCACGTGAGCCGATTTCATTTTTACGCTCTCACTCATTGCCGGCGAGAGAGGAGTTTAAAATGGGAATGGTGGGGAACCGCTTTTACTACAATGCAAGCTCAGTCTGCTTGGAGCCCTCAATGGGCTAACTTCAATTTATTTTATAAAGCGTCACTTTATTCTTATGCATTTTGTTTTTGTTTTGATACGGTCCATTTTTATATTGGAATAGTTGCAATGGGAATTAGTTTTTAATTTGCCCTTTTTTGGGAGTTGAAGAAAAGAAAACAAAGACATCTGATGGTAAGTATTTTTTTTTACCGAAAATAGTGGGCCTTCTCACGACTATTAGGGTTGGGGGGTAGGTAGGTATTTTTTATGGGTGCTGGTTAAAGCCTCGGAGACTGGCCAAACGTTTATGGAGGTGATTACAAACGTATTTCCATTCCCTTGTTTATAATTTTTTTAGCCCCCACCCACCACCAAAAGATGGCATGTCTCTTGGTAACCCTGTTCAGTTTATTTAACACCTCTACCCTGATGGTCTCCGGTCTCCCCTTTATTTTATTAGTGACTGGGCAGCCCATAAGTGCCCTAGCAAGGCTTAATACGTGTATAGGGGTTCATAAGAAAACCCCTTTCTGTCTCATTACAGATTTGGCATTTCACCTGAAAGCAAGAAACATTTTTAGTGTAAGATTCACCTTATAAGTTTGTGTTGACATGGTAGGTGAGCTTACACTTTATTGAAGTGATATTAAAAACCTGTTATTTAAATGTGCATATGAATTTGGGGATAGTGTATTTGGGCTGATGAATACTGTAGCTATTGCTGTCGACCAAGAGTAGTTGGAGTTTGAATGAAGGCACAATACTAGCAGTAATTAAGCATGCTCACAGCACAGGCAGCGTACACTAGCAAGCATGCTCACTGCACATGCAGCGTACACTAGCAAGCATGCTCACATCACACACAGTGTACACTAGCAAGCATGCTCACTGCACATGCAGCGTACACTAGCAAGCATGCTCACTGCACATACAGTGTACACTAGCAAGCATGCTCACTGCACCTGCAGCGTACACTGGCAAGCATGCTCACTGCACATACAGGGTACACTAGCAAGCATGCTCACTGCACATACAGTGTACACTAGCAAGCATGCTCACTGCACATGCAGCGTACACTAGCAAGCATGCTCACAGCACATACAGTGTACACTAACAAGCATGCTCACTGCACCTGCAGCGTACACTAGCAAGCACGCTCACAGCACATACAGTGTACACTAACAAACATGCTCACTGCACATACAGTGTACACTAGCAAGCATGCTCACTGCACCTGCAGCATACAATAGCAAGCATGCTCACAGCACATACAGTGTACACTAGCAAGCATGCTCACTGCACATGCAGTGTACACTGGCAAGCATGCTCACTGCACCTGCAGCGTACACAAGCAAGCATGCTCACTACACATACAGTGTACATTAGCAAGCATGCTCACTGCACATACAGTGTACACTAGCAAGCATGCTCACTGCACATGCAGCGTACACTGGCAAGCATGCTCACTGCACATACAGGGTACACTAGCAAGCATGCTCACTGCACATACAGTGTACACTAGCAAGCATGCTCACTGCACATGCAGTGTACACTAGCAAGCATGCTCACAGCACATACAGTGTACACTAACAAGCATGCTCACTGCACCTGCAGCGTACACTAGCAAGCATGCTCACAGCACATACAGTGTACACTAACAAACATGCTCACTGCACATACAGTGTACACTAGCAAGCATGCTCACTGCACATGCAGCGTACACTGGCAAGCATGCTCACTGCACCTGCAGCATACAATAGCAAGCATGCTCACAGCACATACAGTGTACACTAGCAAGCATGCTCACTGCACATGCAGTGTACACTGGCAAGCATGCTCACTGCACCTGCAGCGTACACAAGCAAGCATGCTCACTACACATACAGTGTACACTAGCAAGCATGCTCACTGCACATACAGTGTACACTAGCAAGCATGCTCACTGCACATGCAGCGTACACTGGCAAGCATGCTCACTGCACATACAGGGTACACTAGCAAGCATGCTCACTGCACATACAGTGTACACTAGCAAGCATGCTCACTGCACATGCAGTGTACACTAGCAAGCATGCTCACAGCACATACAGTGTACACTAACAAGCATGCTCACTGCACCTGCAGCGTACACTAGCAAGCATGCTCACAGCACATACAGTGTACACTAACAAACATGCTCACTGCACATACAGTGTACACTAGCAAGCATGCTCACTGCACATGCAGCGTACACTGGCAAGCATGCTCACTGCACCTGCAGCGTACACAAGCAAGCATGCTCACTACACATACAGTGTACACCAACAAGCATGCTCACAGCACATACAGTGTATACTAGCAAGCATGCTCACTGCACCTCCAAGTGTTATGGCCGTGTCTTTGATGTCGGCATATCTGGTGATGAATGCCTTATTTGCACAATTGCTCAGTCATTTTGATTCTCTGGATGCTGGTTCATGGCAATACATAGCAAAAAAAATCCAATTTAGAACTTTATAACAATAATAAAACTAGTTATCACGTACATTGTCTTACAAAGTGAAGTATTTTATTAACTTAATAAATTTAAAAATGTAAAACTTGTAATTGTTAAAAAGGAAATTTTATAAATGATTTATTGTTAACTGTAAACAAAAGAATACTGTGTTAAATACTGCGAAATAACTACTTTTACAGCTTAAGGTGAAATAGTGCCACCTAGTGACAGCTAGATAACAATACGTTTAATAGAAAGATCCATTTGAGAACTACAGAACACTTGCTGGATGCTAAGATTATTCATGGCTGACAAAGCTTTGGATCAAATACTTAAAAATGGAAAGAACATTCTACAATATAACAAAACAAATAGAAACAAAATATATAATATTGTAAAGCGCTACGGAATCTGTTGGCACTACATAAATGCCAAATATAATAGTCAAATAATAATTAATAATGTCTCTATAGGGAGATGTCTCGATGTAATGGCATGTCTCTATAGCGAGATGTCTCGATGTAATGGCATGTCTCTATAGGGAGATGTCTCGATGTAACGGCATGTCTATATAAGGAGATGTCTCGATGTAATGACATGTCTCTATAGGAAGATGTCTCGATGTAATGGCATGTCTCTATAGGAAGATGTCTCGAAGTAATGACATGTCTCTATAGGAAGATGTCTTGATGTAACGGCATGTCTCTATAGCGAGATGTCTCGATGTAATGGCATGTCTCTATAGGGAGATGTCTCGATGTAATGACATGTCTCTATAGGGAGATGTCTCGATGTAACGGGATTTCTCTATAGGAAGATGTCTCGATGTAACGGAATGTCTCTATAGGGAGATGTCTCGATGTAATGGCATGTCTCTATAGGGAGATGTCTCGATGTAATGGCATGTCTCTATAGGAAGATGTCTCGATGTAATGGCATGTCTCTATAGGGAGATGTCTCGATGTAATGGCATGTCTCTATAGGGAGATGTCTCGATGTAATGGCATGTCTCTATAGGAAGATGTCTCGATGTAACGGCATGTCTCTATAGGAAGATGTCTCGATGTAACGGCATGTCTCTATAGGAAGATGTCTCGATGTAATGGCATGTCTCTATAGGAAGATGTCTCGATGTAATGGCATGTCTCTATAGGAAGATGTCTCGATGTAACGGCATGTCTCTATAGGAAGATGTCTCGATGTAATGGCATGTCTCTATAGGGAGATGTCTCGATGTAATGGCATGTCTCTATAGGAAGATGTCTCGATGTAACGGCATGTCTCTATAGGAAGATGTCTCGATGTAACGGCATGTCTCTATAGGAAGATGTCTCGATGTAATGGCATGTCTCTATAGGAAGATGTCTCGATGTAACGGCATGTCTCTATAGGAAGATGTCTCGATGTAACGGCATGTCTCTATAGGAAGATGTCTCGATGTAATGGCATGTCTCTATAGGAAGATGTCTCGATGTAACGGCATGTCTCTATAGGAAGATGTCTCGATGTAATGGCATGTCTCTATAGGAAGATGTCTCGATGTAATGGCATGTCTCTATAGGGAGATGTCTCGATGTAACGACGTGTCTCTATAGAATGATGTCTCGATGTAACGGCATGTCTCTATAGGAAGATGTCTTGATGTAATGGCATGTCTCTATAGGAAGATGTCTCGATGTAATGGCATGTCTCTATAGGGAGATGTCTCGATGTAATGGCATGTCTATAGAATGATGTCTCGATGTAATGGCATGTCTCTATAGAAAGATGTCTCGATGGAATGACATGTCTCTATAGGGAGATGTCTCGATGTAATGGCATGTCTCTATAGGAAGATGTCTCGATGTAATGGCATGTCTCTATAGGGAGATGTCTCGATGTAATGGCATGTCTCTATAGGGAGATGTCTCGATGTAATGGCATGTCTCTATAGGGAGATGTCTCGATGTAATGGCATGTCTCTATAGGAAGATGTCTCGATGTAATGGCATGTCTCTATAGGGAGATGTCTCGATGTAATGGCATGTCTCTATAGGGAGATGTCTCGATGTAATGGCATGTCTCTATAGGAAGATGTCTCGATGTAATGGCATGTCTCTATAGGAAGATGTCTCGATGTAATGGCATGTCTCTATAGGGAGATGTCTCGATGTAATGGCATGTTTCTATAGGGAGATGTCTCGATGTAATGGCATGTCTCTATAGGAAGATGGCTCGAAGTAATGACATGTCTCTATAGGAAGATGTCTTGATGTAACGGCATGTCTCTATAGGGAGATGTCTCGATGTAATGACATGTCTCTATAGGGAGATGTCTCGATGTAATGGCATGTCTCTATAGGGAGATGTCTCGATGTAATGGCATGTCTCTATAGAATGATGTCTCAATGTAACGGCATGTCTCTATAGGGAGATGTCTTGATGTAACGGCATGTCTCTATAGGAAGATGTCTTGATGTAATGGCATGTCTCTATAGGGAGATGTCTCGATGTAATGACATGTCTCTATAGGAAGATGTCTTGATGTAATGACATGTCTCTATAGGGAGATGTCTTGATGTAATGGCATGTCTCTATAGCGAGATGTCTCAATGTAATGGCATGTCTCTATAGGGAGATGTCTCGATGTAACGGCATGTCTCTATAGGGAGATGTCTCGATGTAATGGCATGTCTCTATAGGGAGATGTCTCGATGTAATGGCATGTCTCTATAGGGAGATGTCTCGATGTAATGGCATGTCTCTATAGGGAGATGTCTCGATGTAACGGCATGTCTCTATAGGAAGATGTCTCGAAGTAATGACATGTCTCTATAGGAAGATGTCTTGATGTAACGGCATGTCTCTATAGCGAGATGTCTCGATGTAATGGCATGTCTCTATAGGGAGATGTCTCGATGTAATGACATGTCTCTATAGGGAGATGTCTCGATGTAACGGCATGTCTCTATAGGAAGATGTCTCGATGTAATGGCATGTCTCTATAGGAAGATGTCTCGATGTAACGGCATGTCTCTACAGGAAGATGTCTCGATGTAACGGCATGTCTCTATAGGAAGATGTCTCGATGTAATGGCATGTCTCTATAGGAAGATGTCTCGATGTAACGGCATGTCTCTATAGGAAGATGTCTCGATGTAATGGCATGTCTCTATAGGGAGATGTCTCGATGTAACGACGTGTCTCTATAGGGAGATGTCTCGATGTAATGGCATGTCTCTATAGGAAGATGTCTTGATGTAATGGCATGTCTCTATAGGAAGATGTCTCGATGTAATGGCATGTCTCTATAGGAAGATGTCTCGATGTAATGGCATGTCTCTATAGGGAGATGTCTCGATGTAATGGCATGTCTATAGAATGATGTCTCGATGTAATGGCATGTCTCTATAGAAAGATGTCTCGATGGAATGACATGTCTCTATAGGGAGATGTCTCGATGTAATGGCATGTCTCTATAGGAAGATGTCTCGATGTAATGGCATGTCTCTATAGGGAGATGTCTCGATGTAATGGCATGTCTCTATAGGGAGATGTCTCGATGTAATGGCATGTCTCTATAGGAAGATGTCTCGATGTAATGGCATGTCTCTATAGGAAGATGTCTCGATGTAATGGCATGTCTCTATAGGGAGATGTCTCGATGTAATGGCATGTCTCTATAGGGAGATGTCTCGATGTAATGGCATGTCTCTATAGGAAGATGGCTCGAAGTAATGACATGTCTCTATAGGAAGATGTCTTGATGTAACGGCATGTCTCTATAGGGAGATGTCTCGATGTAATGACATGTCTCTATAGGAAGATGTCTTGATGTAATGACATGTCTCTATAGGAAGATGCCTTGATGTAATGGCATGTCTCTATAGGGAGATGTCTCGATGTAATGGCATGTCTCTATAGGGAGATGTCTCGATGTAATGGCATGTCTCTATAGAATGATGTCTCAATGTAACGGCATGTCTCTATAGGGAGATTTCTTGATGTAACGGCATGTCTCTATAGGAAGATGTCTTGATGTAATGGCATGTCTCTATAGGGAGATGTCTCGATGTAATGACATGTCTCTATAGGAAGATGTCTTGATGTAATGACATGTCTCTATAGGGAGATGTCTTGATGTAATGGCATGTCTCTATAGGGAGATGTCTCGATGTAATGGCATGTCTCTATAGGGAGATGTCTCGATGTAACGGCATGTCTCTATAGGGAGATGTCTCGATGTAACGGCATGTCTCTATAGGGAGATGTCTCGATGTAATGGCATGTCTCTATAGGGAGATGTCTCGATGTAATGGCATGTCTCTATAGGGAGATGTCTCGATGTAACGGCATGTCTCTATAGGGAGATGTCTCGATGTAAGGACATGTCTCTATAGGGAGATGTCTCGATGTAATGGCATGTCTCTATAGGGAGATGTCTCGATGTAATGGCATGTCTCTATAGGGAGATGTCTCGATGTAACGGCATGTCTCTATAGGGAGATGTCTCGATGTAATGACATGTCTCTATAGGGAGATGTCTTGATGTAACGGCATGTCTCTATAGGGAGATGTCTTGGTGTAATGGCATGTCTCTATAGGGAGATGTCTCGATGTAATGACATATCTCTATAGGGAGATGTCTCGATGTAATGACATGTCTCTATAGGGAGATGTCTCGATGTAATGGCATGTCTCTATAGGGAGATGTCTCAATGTAATGACATGTCTCTATAGGAAGATGTCTTGATGTAATGACATGTCTCTATAGGGAGATGTCTCGATGTAATGGCATGTCTCTATAGGGAGATATCTCGATGTAATGGCATGTCTCTATAGAATGATGTCTCGATGTAACGGGATTTCTCTATAGGGAGATGTCTCGATGTAACGGCATGTCTCTATAGGGAGATGTCTCGATGTAATGGCATGTCTCTATAGAATGATGTCTCGATGTAACGGAATGTCTCTATATGAAATTGTCTTGATGTAATGGCATGTCTCTATAGGAAGGTGTTTCAATGTAATGGCATGTCTCTATAGGAAGATGTCTCGATGTAATGGCATGTCTCTATAGGAAGATGTCTTGATGTAATGACATGTCTCTATAGGAAGATGTCTCGATGTTATGGCACGTCTCTATAGGGAGATGTCTCGATGTTATGACATGTCTATATAAGGAGATGTCTCAATGTAATGACATGTCTCTATAGGAAGATGTCTCGATGTAATGACATGTCTCTATAGGAAGATGTCTTGATATAATGGCATGTCTCTATAGGAAGATGTCTCGATGTTATGACATGTCTATATAAGGAGATGTCTCAATGTAATGACATGTCTCTATAGGAAGATGTCTTGATGTAATGACATGTCTATATAAGGAGATGTCTCAATGTAATGACATGTCTCTATAGGAAGATGTCTTGATATAATGACATGTCTCTATAGGAAGATGTCTTGATATAATGACATGTCTCTATAGGAAGATGTCTTGATATAATGGCATGTCTCTATAGGAAGATGTCTTGATGTAATTGCATGTCTCTATAGAATGATGTCTCAATGTAATGACATGTCTCTATAGGAAGATGTCTCGGTGTAATAACATGTCTCTATAGGAAGATGTCTTGATGTAATTGCATGTCTCTATAGAATGATGTCTCAATGTAATGACATGTCTCTATAGGAAGATGTCTCGATGTAATAACATGTCTCTATAGGAAGATGTCTTGATATAATGGCATGTCTCTATAGGAAGATGTCTCGATGTTATGACATGTCTATATAAGGAGATGTCTCAATGTAATGACATGTCTCTATAGGAAGATGTCTTGATGTAATGACATGTCTATATAAGGAGATGTCTCAATGTAATGACATGTCTCTATAGGAAGATGTCTCAATATAATGGCATGTCTCTATAGGAAGATGTCTCGATGTTATGACATGTCTATATAAGGAGATGTCTCAATGTAATGACATGTCTCTATAGGAAGATGTCTCGATGTAATGACATGTCTCTATAGGAAGATGTCTTGATATAATGGCATGTCTCTATAGGAAGATGTCTCGATGTTATGACATGTCTATATAAGGAGATGTCTCAATGTAATGACATGTCTCTATAGGAAGATGTCTTGATGTGATGACATGTCTATATAAGGAGATGTCTCAATGTAATGACATGTCTCTATAGGAAGATGTCTTGATATAATGACATGTCTCTATAGGAAGATGTCTTGATATAATGACATGTCTCTATAGGAAGATGTCTTGATATAATGGCATGTCTCTATAGGAAGATGTCTTGATGTAATTGCATGTCTCTATAGAATGATGTCTCAATGTAATGACATGTCTCTATAGGAAGATGTCTCGATGTAATAACATGTCTCTATAGGAAGATGTCTCGATGTAATAACATGTCTCTATAGGAAGATGTCTTGATATAATGGCATGTCTCTATAGGAAGATGTCTCGATGTTATGACATGTCTATATAAGGAGATGTCTCAATGTAATGACATGTCTCTATAGGAAGATGTCTTGATGTAATGACATGTCTATATAAGGAGATGTCTCAATGTAATTACATGTCTCTATAGGAAGATGTCTTGATATAATGGCATGTCTCTATAGAATGATGTCTCAATGTAATGACATGTCTCTATAGGAATATGTGTTGATATAATGGCATGTCTCTATAGGAAGATGTCTTGATATAATGACATGTCTCTATAGGAAGATGTCTCGATGTAATGACATGTCTCTATAGGAAGATGTCTTGATGTAATGACATGTCTATATAAGGAGATGTCTCAATGTAATGACATGTCTCTATAGGAAGATGTCTTGATGTAATGACATGTCTATATAAGGAGATGTCTCAATGTAATGACATGTCTCTATAGGAAGAGGTCTTGATATAATGGCATGTCTCTATAGAATGATGTCTCAATGTAATGACATGTCTCTATTGGAATATGTCTTGATATAATGGCATGTCTCTATAGGAAGATGTCTTGATATAATGGCATGTCTCTATAGGAAGATGTCTCGATGTAATGACATGTCTCTATAGGAAGATGTCTTGATATAATGGCATGTCTCTATAGGAAGATGTCTTGATGTAATTGCATGTCTCTATAGAATGATGTCTCAATGTAATGACATGTCTCTATAGGAAGATGTCTTGATGTAATGACATGTCTATATAAGGAGATGTCTCAATGTAATGACATGTCTCTATAGGAAGATGTCTCGATGTAATGACATGTCTCTATAGGAAAATGGCTCGATATAATGGCATGTCTCTATAGGAAGATGTCTCGATGTAATAACATGTCTCTATAGGAAAATGGCTCGATATAATGGCATGTCTCTATAGGAAGGTGTTTCAATGTAATTGCATATATTTGTAGGAAATGTATTAATGCAAATATTCGATTGCCTACCTGTTCCTTAGCTAACTATATAAAACATATTAATACTTACGGCGTCAGAACACACTGTTACATAACGATCAATTTTATTTTTTAACTACCAAATATAATTCCACATAAAATATTAAGTACATGGAGCATTGAAATTTACAGAAGTAGTTTTTAAAGGGAAAACACATCTGTTCATTATTTACACTTCATTCCCCTCAGGTCTCAGGTGAGAAAGTAGAAAATACAGATCAAATTCTGATCAAAGAGCCTGGTGAAAAAACAGAACCGAATGAATGTCAGCAGACTTTATCACAGTTCATCAAAGGTACAGCGAGCAAATTCTATCGCTATGCATACATATTATATGTTATGGACACAATCACAAATCAAATTCAAAGTCACTCCTGGATGGTAGAGTACATGAGAATATGATCATAAAAATCCTGGCAAAAAAAAGTAAACACTGTATATGTAGGGCAAGCACAAAAAAAGTAAAGTATATGCGGGTTGATGGACAATGAGAGAAGCATAAAGTGAATTAGTAGTTATGATTGCATTATTGGGGTAGCATGACAGAAGCTTACAACCATTACACCATTCATCTACCACCGTGGTAGCGATTCACAATTCCCAGAATCAGCACTGTAGAGTCAACAAACCACAGGCATCTCCACATCAATCAAAGAAAATGGTTTATTGGATCATTAAGGCACAATTAAGATTGTATAGTATTTCTTGGCTTTGTATTTAAGGTCCAGTAAACCATTTCCTTTGCATGCCACTGAGATGTTTGTGGATTGCTTCTTCTAAAGTTCTATTTTTGGATAAGCTTTTCAATTGATTTATCTACAACAAGTTCCATAGTCTTTGACGGTGACTTTGGTAAATAAATCATTTGACATTTTTTTCCAACAATTTGTGATCATTTACAAAGTGTATCCTCAATTGTTAACTCAAGGTCATAGACTGTTACTTTTGATTGACTTGTTTCACCTTCGTCAGCTGAGCCATCAATTTCCTATCTATTCTATTTTTAGCCCATTATTATTATTATTGGTGTTATTTATTGAGTGTTAACAAATTCAGCAGTGCTGTACAATGGGAGGACTAACAGACAAGTATTTGTAACCAGACAAGTTGGACGCACAGGAACAGAGGTTGAGTGCCCTCCTCAATGAGCTTACATGCTAGAGGGAGTGGGATATAGTGACACAAAAGGTAAGGGTAGGGCAGAAAAGTAGGTTGCTAGAATAGTATTCAGTAATGGCTTAGTGTTTTTTTGATGACAGTTGCAGGAGAAGAATCAGGGTGCGGGAGAGAAAACTGTTAACAGCTAAATGATGAAGATAGTTTTCAAGTTTTTTTTTTAAGGAATGGAGTTTCGGTGAGCATCTAACGGAGAAGGGAAGGGAGTTCCAGAGGAATGGGGCAGGCCTAGAGAAGTATTGAAGGCGAGCATCAGAGGTGGGAGTGCGAACAGAGGATAGACGTAGATCTTCTGTAGAGCGTAGGGGCCTAAACGGGACATAATTAGGGAGAATAGGTAGGTTGGAGAAGCATTAAATTGAGATTTTTTTTGTTTATTATAGTTTTTAATGTTTTTTCAAGAATAAAGTGATACAGAAGTATAGAACACAGAAATGCACAGTACATAAGTTCGTAATAGGGTTACTGTGGACAAGGCACCGTTTAAGATTATAGGTAGCTGTCCTCAAACAAGGTTCATCGTGTACACGTAACATGCATTGTTAGACTTTATAAGGTATAGTATCAGTTGTACTAGGCCAAGTATTGAGTGTTCCTCCTTCCGATGACCGTACTAATAAACATGAACTTATAAGGGAATTGGTCATAAAGCTTCAGTACATAAGTTATACTAGGAAAGGAACGGAAGGGGGGGGAGGGGGGAGAGGGGATAAACCATAAGGGTAATTAATAGCAAGGAAGAGGGAGTGTGAGAACACATTTCAGAGATGTCACAATTTCTGGGCTAGTGTACTTTATTTTGATCTGTGTTAGTTGGACTCCCGAGTAGACAGTCTAAAAATGTGTTAACTATTGTATTTTGCTGCTCTGTGTAGGTTGCCATTGCCCACCACCAGCAGGCCAGCCAGAACCCGTGTTGAAGAAACACTAGGGCTGTGCATTTCAGTCATACTGTGTCTAGGCTGGTCCACCCCTCAACCTGTGTTGGGTTGTGGAGGGATTGTAACTGCCTTGTTGGCAAAAGCGGTCCATGGAGATCATACCTTGTGAAATGCAGTGTAGCATATCAAGGAGTATCTGATTTTCTCCAGTGATCTGATGTGTTCAACCCTCGCAAACCATTCCCCTAGTAGAGGCGGGGTAGGCTGCTTCCAGTATTTGGGGATTAGTGTCTTAGCAGCATTCATTAAGTAGTATTCCAAGGAGTGTTTATATCTATTCCTAGGTTTGGGCGATATGTGGAAGAATATATCTGCAAAGGTGTGAGGCCTGGGAATGTCCGCTTATTCAGTAATGATCGATAGGACTTCAGTCCAATATGTCTATGATAGGGCAGTCCCACCAGATGTGTGTGTATGTGCCTGCATCCACTCCACATCTCCAGCACCTATTCAATAACTTTGAAACAAGGAGCATAATGCCATAGGAGTCTTGTACCATCTGGTGAGAAGTTTGTAGTTCATCTCAACAGATAGAATGTCTAGCGTACCAAGGTGTGTGAACTGGAACGATTTATGCCACGCTGATGGGGGTATAACAGTGTTGAGCTCCGTTTCCCATGCCTTAGTAAAGGCGGGATAGAGCAGAGCTGCTCCTGTATGTGCGCATAAATCATGGAGAGGGTCTTGGCATACTTGGGGGGGGGGGGGGGGGTGAAAGCACCAGTTTTATATTGGGGTGCAGGCCATCAGGGTTTCTGAATTGGTCTGAGTGTTAGCGAACAAAGTTAATTGGTGGTGGTGAAATTTGTCCAGAAAGGTTGGGCTGGAATTCAGGCAGAGGTCTTGTAAACCTTTAATTGTCTTATCGGATACAATGTCTCCCAGCAATACATAAGGAAGGTTGGATGGGCTCGGCCAACTGATTCCCGACATCCCTGATGGAAAGGCTCAGTTGAAGGATACAGGGAGCAGTGGAGATGGGGAGTTGTTAACTTGAATTTCCTAGCAAATTTCCTCCAAATGTATATTAGTGGGCTATTGGGGGGGTGGGGAGTCGGGCATAGCATGGAGACAGGGGCAACCTGCCATGGGAGCGTGGCTAATGGGAGTCCAATACAACTCTGTTCTAGGTCTTTCCAGTGTGCATGATTGTCAACATGACACTACGCCATGATCCTAGTGAATTGGGTGGCCAGGTAGTATTGAAAAGGGTTGGGCAGTCCCAGACCCCCCTCAGTTTTGGGCGTGTTATTAAGTGGAACGCCAATCTTGGCCAAACCATATAAATTCTGTGAAAAGTCTCTTTATCAAGCCAAAGAATGTGTGTGGAACTGATATGGGAAGATTTTGATATATGTAAAGTAGGCGTGGGAGAGCATTCATTTTAAGTATATTTACCCTACCCATCCATGAAAATTGTGACTTGTTCCATTTATGTATCTCATTTGTGAGTGACTGTAGCAAAGGCGTGTAGTTGTTTTTAAAAAGATCCTTTATTTCATGGATAACGTTAATACCTAAATATTTAATGTGTGAGTTGGTAAATTTGAAGGAGAAGGCTGATTTTAGCTTATTGTGCATAGTTGTCCGAATAGACAGGGGAAGTATCTCACTCTTGTCACAGTTGACTTTAAGGTTGGACAGGGAGGAATATAGGGTTCTGAGAGTAAATGTTGCAGGGATATGCCATAGTTGGTGACAGTGAACAGGAGACTTTATAGTATGCTGAGGTGCCCTGGACTCCCGTGATTAGTTGATTTGATCTAATTGCATTAAGGAAGGGTTCCAAGGTAAGGTTGAAAAGTAGGGGTGAGAGAGGGCAGCCCCATCTAGTGCCGTTCTTAATGTGTACTGCATCTGAAAAAGTGCCATTTACCTGGACTCGTGCTTGTGGGCGAATTATATAGAGCATTGTAAGTAAGTACCAGTATCTTAAAATGGGCCCTATATCTTAAAGAAAGGCAAGGTAGGGACTGACAGAAGGGGGAGACATGGGAGGTGCAGGAGGACAGGAAGACGAGTCTTGCCACTGCATTCATTATAGACTGGAATGGGGCAATTGGAAAAAAGAGAAGTGGATTGCAGTAGTCAAGGTTAGAGAGGACAGTGGCATGGATAAGCACCTTATCCATATCAGGCATTAAGTAGGGGTAGATATTCACCATGTTTTTGAGATGGAAGTGGCAGGATTTGGCGATCGATTGGACACCAGGGGTGACGGAGCAATCAGAGTCAAAGAGAACACCTGGGCAGGAAGCCTGTGAGGAGGAGTTGATAATAGCGCAGTTAACTTGGAGGAAAGACCAGAAGTTCTGTTTTGGACAGATTAAGTTTAAGGAAGTGAGCAGCCATCCAGTTGAAAACAACAAAGTGGCAGTCAGAGGCACGAGTCAAGAGGAGAGGTGAGTGATCAGGAGAGGACAGATAGATTTTGTTAAGGTCTTTCTTTCACTTTGAATAACGTTACATGGATCCAGAAGTCCATCACAAAAAATATATCTCATTCCTTGTCCAACCTTTGCCCACATTTGATCTTTTATATTTGCATTTACATGACTCAAGGTATCTAAAAGTATTAGTATCCCATATGTATATATTATAAACAGTAACATCAAGCTGCATGCATTTAGCTTTCATAAAAAATAAGACATGTAAATACAGAGATAACAGTTGAGTTTTTAATTAATTCATATTTAGTGAAGGCCAAATTATTCAATTTGGCTTTTGTCAATTATTTAAGCAACATGCATGACAATTTAAGCTCTATGATTAACAAACTTAGGATAGAGTTCTTTTGTATTACATTGTGGTAAGAAGTGTAAGCGGCCTTTGATTTTCACAGCTCCTGGCACAATATTTTACTGTTGATAGCATATTTTTCCAATACAGTCCTCAGCATGTTTCCACTAAGATTGAGGTGTGAAGATACATCTCACAGGTCAGAGGATAGATTAAAAAAACACATTTTCATTTCCATCCTTTTTATTCCATTGCTTGAACTCACCAACTACACCAACAACTAACATAAAATTAACTTTACTTAAAATACAACAAACAATCAGAGTTCCTGCATTGTCTCAGTCATTCCCAGTAATGGGACCTACTTTCCAGTAAATGTATTAAAACCAAATAATGAAGACTGATAACTTTTTTGCTTCTGAGGTAGCCCGTTCCTCTTTACTAACAGTGTGCTTTTTAATGACAATTTAATTAATCAAGTTGAGAAAAACAATATAAGTAAATAAGTAATAAAGTAATAGCATTGCAAAATAAGTTGTCAATATTTAAATTGAGCACTGTATCAATTCCATTTTTTCCTGGCATGAACAATCAAAAAATATATCTTTTTAATTCATATTTTACTTATAACTGAAATTTCCTTACTGAGATGAATAATTTTTAGGGTTATTTTTCTAACAGTAATCACGGTAACACGACGAGGGGAATGTCACAGCTTAAAATCTATGATATCTCTTGTAACCACCACGTATTCTGCATTTTCAATCTTCAGTTAAACACAAGGGGCTCATTTCCATGTTCGTCGTAATCATTTCCAGACCATATTTATTTCCATAATCGCTAACATGCCCTTCGGCTTCAGTAGAGACTCTCAGATTTCCCCATGCTACAGAACATAACTTTTAACGGCTGCTAATCCATGGCTACTGAAAACATTAACGTCTCCAATATATCTGGTTTACATGTTAGCCAGTGATAGTTTTCACCACAGGCTCGTTTCCATTGTTGTCATCGAATATTATCCATAAGCTTTTGTTAAAACTAAAAGCCAGAAGATATTTGTCTACTGTCTAGTTTCCATTCCCATTCCCAGTCTCTAGGCCAATGCTCAGGGTCTTCCAGCTACAAACATCCTTCCCTTCAAAAAGTCCTATGTTAACGTGCACGTATTTGTGACTTGATCGTAAAGACACAAGATATTAGCAGTATTTGCAAATGAAGGTTAATGTATATCTCCAAAAACATGTATACTTGGTGTTTTGAGCCTGTACCTTTTTCTATACAATGCACATGGAATGTACAGCTGTTAACTTGACTTTCTCTCTTTACACCTAGATGAAGCAGATTTACATTTTGGCAAGATAGTGACAAACCTATACCTATCATAGAAACAAGTTAGTAAGTGGTGCTTAACATCTTACGAATTCTAGAACAGGCGTATTTGACAACAGAAGGCTTACACGTTTCCAATCTATGAGGACATGAAGTAGGCAGTGATATCGTGTTAGGCATCTTGCTCAATGATGCTTACTCTGTTCCAATATATATACAGTAGGAGGAGCCTGGGGCAAAAGAGTACTTTTCAAACATTCGGTAATTGTCGTGCTTAGGAATAGTCATACTTTCTACTTATCCTATCTTGAAACACATTGTGACGAAATGCCTTTTGTCACTGGATTGTTAGGTGACAAGCTGCCCTTTGCCCCCGGCTGTTGGAGGAGCTTGATTGCCAGCCTCCTTCCTCATGACCATGGCCCTGGGGTGTATTGCCATTTAAAAAGACTATCTGGGGCTTATATACAAAAAACGAGGACCACAGGCACTCCAGATTGAAGCCGTATGCAGATTTATTAGGAAAAAATGCAACGCCAAGCAACGTTTCGACCAACAAAGGTCTTTTTCAAGCTGACACCACAAGGTGAAAAATGCGCTTATATAGCAAACAAATGACAAACAGGAAATCAATCCATGATTCAATTAACTAATTAACAAAAACATATATCAGAAAAATGTTATAAAGCAAACAAACATAGAGTATTCATTGTATCAAATTCAACATACATTAATATGTCAAACATCAGTTAAAAAAATTAGCTATACAATTGTGTAAATAGCTAGGGATAGTCTGAAATATGTATAAATAAGAATATCCTATGGCAACATCAAAGGTAGGTAATTATAACCAGATGTTTACATAGGTAACTTACCCATAAGTGCCCAGGAATAGAGGAGAAAAAAACAAAAAGAAATTAACTAAATAAAACAAAATAAACGAGTAAATAATATTATAAATCCACTATCTTCCGGCCGCGGCTCACTTCTGGGTCTGTGAAACGCAGATGACGTCACTGGAACACAAACGTGGCACTTCCCTAAAAAACGGATCGGCATACTGTCCAAAATAGCGTGACTTTGTATCAAAACATATACACAGCGTATAGATACTGCGTAAAACCTGTCACAAGGACTCCATGTGATCCCTAGATATATAACATACAGTGGGCTTAAGGATCTAATCATAAATCATGCCTATATCTAGCAAGTAGAATACAAGTACTCCAACTACAATAACAACAAAAAAAATGAATAAAAAATGAAAAATGAATAGAAAAGATATAAAAAACTAGAAAAGAAGAAAAAAAGAAAAAAAAGAAAAAAAGGAAAGAAAAAAATAAAAAGAAAAAAATGGACAAAATAATAAAAAATATAAAATTAAAATATAAATAAATAAAAATCAATGTAAATAACAATAATAATAATAATAATATAAATAAATATAAAAACAAAAATAAAAAATAAATATAAATAAAAATAAATAAAAATATAACAAAATAAAAATAAAAAATAATAAATAATAAAAAATAATAAATAAAAAATAATAAATAAAAAAATAAATATAGGCACAAAGGGGCCTATAAAGATGTATATAAAGATGTAAAGTATATAATCAACTACTTATCCCAACAAAAAACACAAAGAGAAAGAATATACTAGTACAGAAGAACAAAATAACCTATTTGTATACATTCATGAGATATAAATCAATATTACCTATATAGAGGACAGGGACATCGTGAATATCTAATGTGCAAATACATAACTCACAGATATTAAGTGCTAGAGTACAATTGAAATCACTAGCATGTTATAAGTGTACTTGAATAAAGTGCAGATTAACGATAATAAAGTGCAAGTGCCAAAAATGAGAAAAAAATCAAATGTAGAAACAAATGATGTAGTGATCACAATGTGTAACGATGAAATACAATAACACCATGATTATATACATCTATGAAAAGTGTTAATAGTTATACACAACTACAGTGAAAAGTGTTAATTATTAGTAAGCAACTACAGTGCACTGAAGGAAGAACAGCTTGTGTCCATATTTTAGTAGTCCCTGAAAGTTCCAAGGTATCATGCCATGTAACAACGAAAGAAAAAAAATTCTTCGCTGTATCAATTAACAACTTTTGTTAATTAGTTAATTGAATCATGGATTGATTTCCTGTTTGTCATTTGTTTGCTATATAAGCGCATTTTTCACCTTGTGGTGTCAGCTTGTAAAAGACCTTTGTTGGTCGAAACGTTGCTTGGCGTTGCATTTTTTCCTAATAAACCTGCATACGGCTTCAATTTGGATTCCTGTGGTCCTCTTTTTTTGTATATTATCCTAGGATTGCTGGTTCTGCTCCGGAGCACCCTTAGCCTTTGGGATTGAGTGCGGTTCCCACTATCTACTCTGCGTATTTGGGGCTTATAGGCTTCTAAAGACTGTTTCTGCCCATTTGAATCCATGGGAAGGTGTGTCTCTTCCCCTCCCCCGTTTCCTGTCTATTGTTCTCCAGCAGGGCGTTGTCCCAGGCACATTGCCAAACCAGTTGGAACTGACTGCTTTTGTCCCTCAACAGCCCATGCTATGCTTTACCCCATGGCAAATTTACTCTGTTCATGGGATCTGAGCGCTGTTCGCCTATATTGGGTGCTCAGATCCGAGCTATCTGGGGATAGGTTAAATGTGGGGGTTCTGTGTAATATGATAAGAATTATGTATTTTTATGTACTTTTACGTATTTTTGGTGTTAGTGTAAAATGTAGATATTTTCTGTACCTGGAGATAATTGAGTTTACTGCAGTGCCAATTGTCTCCAGGATGGAGAGGAGAGATTTCATTGTGTATGTGGGAGTGTTATTATGTTAATTAGTGTTCCCATTGGTTTGTGTTCCTTTTGTCACAGTTTACCACCAGGTCCAGGGGGTGTGCCTCTGGCCTGAAAACTTGTATATAAAGAGTAATAAATGTTCATTGGAGTCAGATCATCTTGTACCTTCATGAAGTTTCGGCTCATGTTTGGGGGATTGGAGAACTACACTCTTGGTATTGCTATAATCACTATACTCCCCAGGGTATGATCACTAAGCTCTGCTAAGAGCTTGTTCCTGTTCCTGCTCTCTGGAATTCGGAGAGGTCAACCTACTGGAAGTTGGACCCTGGTCTTGGGTCCAGAGTGAGTGGAGACGGTGAGACCCCAACCAAACTGCGGCGGTTCGTGAGGCCTGCAGTGGTTATGGTCTGCACCCGGTCGGGGTGCCAGCGGTTCCGTTACACACATATTGGCAATCAATCAGTTGTGTTTGCTTATCTACTGTTATTGTAGTAAATGGTTGAACTTGTATCCTAGACAGAGCTACCCAAACTTTCCTAAAATGCATTGTTCGGCCTTAACCAATAACTTATTTTATGGTGTGGGTTTTTATAGGAAGTGGGTAGGACATGGATAAATAATGGGCATATCCAGGCTAAAATCTATTCAATGCCATGCAAGCTCTCCATACAAAATCATTTATGCACAATACACACCACCACACATGCACACTACACAAAAACAAGCATGTACAATAGACAACACCACACATGTACACTACACATAAACAAGCATGTACAATACACAACACCACACATGTACACTACACAAAAACAAGCTGTGTACAATACACATTTCCATACACACTACCACACACTATACTACATCCTGCATGCATACTACACAATTCACATAACACAGTGTGCGAATGCTACACAACAGCATGTACAATTCACGGCACAACACACACAAACTGTACAAGACCATGCACACACCATTCTGAGCAATCTTGCTTCATGCACTATATAACACCAAGTGTGAATGCTACACAACACAATGCATGTACGCTGCACAACGGTAAGTACACTAAACAGGACTCTGCCTTCCTGAAAACATGTGAAGTGAATATAATAAGGATTTTATATTACCAGAGGTCAAACCATTAGGAGATATAAATGAATACTCATTCTTACCTGGAGATTGTGGGTGCCGTCCCATTCTCCTGAATAACTTGCATAGAGTATGTTATTAATAGTTACAGCCTGCCTCCACTCCATGGATATAATTGTACTTTTTGACCAGTCACAGGGCATGTACTGATCTGGGCACAAAGCAACGTAACATAACATTTTAATCTGCTTGCTCTTTGGGTACCACAGTGTATCGGTAGAACTGGCAGCAGTTGTAGCAGTTAATTAAATGTCTCTCTTAGAGATCTAAAGACTGTGTCCAATGTACCACATGAGAAATGCATCAGCTTGTTAAAATGTCTCCTAATTCTCTCTTCCAGTGTTTCCCAGAGTTTTGTTCAGGACTGTGAAGAATCCAGTCTACATTCTGGTGGTTTTGGCTCAGGCAAATCTATCACTTGTGGCATGTAGCCTGGCAACATTCCTGGCCAAATTCCTCGAACGGCAATTCTCTATCACCGCTTCCTTGGCCAATCTGATGCTAGGTAAAACCTTTTATTAAGTGTTTCTTCTGTCTGTTCCCTTGAATCCCTTTTACATCTTTTCTAGATAATGAGTTGAAAAAGAATTCAGAATTTGTCATTATGGAAATCAGAGGAATATAAAATACGTCAAGTTCCTAGGAATGTGCTCTGATAAATCAGTATCAAATTTGTCTGTCTGTACTGTGTGTAAAAAACTATATCAGAAATTACTGGTAGCAAACCAGTATAGAATGAACCCTTTGAGATGTAGTGTACACATCATGCTGCATTGCAATGCTCCATCCATGTTGGACCCTCAAAAGGTTAACAATGTAACTCTCTACAATGCTAAGGTCAAAGAATCTAAATGTATGAACAACTAGTTACTGCGGTGATTAAAACTTTGAAATGTCCCACCCCAGCAACTACAGAGTTAAAGTACAATTATTTGAAAAGATGAAAGAATTAAATGACGATATACACCATTTGTGCTACTAGACATTGAGATTCAAGGCACATTACTTTTATTAGTTTCTATAAAAAAAAACACATCCTCTGTCTAGAATGAACGTGATACTTGTAAAAACACTTAAATTGAGCTTTTCCTATGAATCAGGTTTCTTAGATAAAAGAGGGGTTGTTTGGGCCAAGGATTTCACCGTTTAATTGCTCGGTCAGCAAGCAGCACGTTGTCTTACAAAGAAGGATTGAACTAGCATAACTGAGAATTTGATCCAAAGCTGTTTTCTAATCGACTGTGCTTCAGAATAAGAAATAGACAAGCTCTGAACTAAAATAGGTTAATTCATCAGGCAATGATTAACAACACCTTCATTTCAACCAAAAATGTATAATGTTAATACAGACGGATAGAGGTTTTCATATCTTATTAAATCAACCATTATATGCTGCTCAAAGGAACACTAAAGGACACTTAAAGACACTTAAAGAATACACAAAGTGTATGCATGACACTGTAGCTGTAAATACATGCGTAGTTTAGATCCCCAACCTCCCTTCCAGAGGAGTAAAAGGTGTTTAACCCCTTAATGACACAACTTCTGGAATAAAAGGGAATCATGACGGAATATATCCGTCGTCTGTCCTTAAGGGGTTAAACTCACCTTTTTTTCCACTGTGCATCAGTCTAGGCTCAGTTGGCTCCACCTCCTTGACTGAGATTATCAAAACTGACCATCTCAGCCAATCCAATGCTTTGCCATAGAAAACATTGGGAGGGTATTGTACCTGCGTGACAAAACGCCGCTCTGCGCCAATCAGCATATCCTCATAGAGATGCATTGAAGCAATGTATCTCTATGGGAGTGTTCAGCATGTCCATGCAGAGTGTGGATGCATTGAATGTTAGTGCTGCCCACTGTAGATAAGCTGTAGTAATTCTGGTGACTATATTGACCCTTTAAGCCATGCTCAGCAAATTGACCTATATATTGGTGGCTTATGGGTGTTACTATCTGCACTTAGTGGTAGAGCCAAATGCTTTTAATCTTTGTTCACAAACCGATTGCCAACACAAATTTGGTCAGTTTTGATTTATGCCTTTTAGAGAAATTCATAAAAACACATCTATGTTAGTAGATTTCCTTCTTCTGTGTGATATTTACTACACCCATGCAATATTAGTTAAATGAATAGTGACATCATATTTTAAACATGAGACAAAGGGTAAGGATGAAGAAGGAATAAAAAGAAGGCATTACTTATAAACATTCTGACATTATTATTGTCAATTTTTAGCCAATAGGTGATTGAATTGGCACATTAGGTAGAATATTTACCTGCCATATTAGCGATTTGTTTGAAAAAAAAGATGACAAATCCAAAAAAAGAATTAGTTTTTTTCACAAGAAAAAAAGATTCCATCGTTTAACTGATTCAATAGTTATTTCACTTTGACCATTTTATAGATAAAACCACTGCAGTCAACATTGGTTCGAAATGTGTCAGGTAACATAACTAGATATTTTTTGTTTTATTTTATTTTACTTTTTACAATTGTATTTAATTTTAACACGGATGCCATATGAATGTAATTAGGTGTCCTGAATTAAGTTGCGTTTTCGTGGTTGGTATATTATTGTTTATTGATAACATGTTTGCATCTTGTTACTGTGTTTTCCATAGGAGCAGTAAACATTCCTGGAGCGATGGCTGGAGTTATCTTGGGTGGTGTTATCATGAAGAGGTTCCAGTTGAGCCTCAAGCAGTGTGGTACCATGTGTATCATTGGCGTGGTGTTGTGTATTTTCTTTTCTTTTCCTTTAATTTTTCTTGGATGCTCAACACAGAAATTTGCTAGTCCACATGTTGAAAATCTAGGAAGGTAAGAAATGTTTATCATTTTCAGATACGTGCACTTTACAAACCCCCATTCTTCGAGGGTGCAGAAAACAGTGTTAGATTAATGCTTAGCTAATTGTTAATCAAAATATGACCACGTTGATTTATTAAACCCCATAGGGGTTTTTTTTGTGTGTTTCTGCAAAATTACAGCAGAAATCCTATCCATATACATTGTAGCAATGTCAATTAGTAAGTGTTCCAGAAGGTGCATGAGCGATCCATAAGAAATTTAAAAAAAACTACCATATGTAATAATGGTAATGTAATAATGGGTTCCTGGTTTCATGTTTTTGTTTACTGGGGGGGATGCTACACCTAGTAAGACCAGATGTATGGTCTCTCATGTCAGTAAAATTAAACCTTCAAGTTCCATCAAGGAGAAATAACATAAAAAAGAGATGATTGACTATATCTTATGTTGAGAGCTGATTGAGATTTTTTCTATTAAAAAAAAAATATTTGTACATAAACAAAAATGTGTAGTCCTCAAGACTTCCAAACAAACCCAGAAGAGCCCAGATAGTGTGGCTTCTCCTATATCTCTACCCCATGGGCTATGGAGGAGAGAATATGGCCCATGGTCCAGGAGAGTCCAGTCTATTGTATCTCATTAAAAAATACTGACCCCATTAAGAGCCAAGGAGATGCCCTGACCCCATCCCTTTTAACAATACTGGTCATCATTAAAAAAAAACCTTAAGATGTAAATGTATGGGCCATATAGGTAAAATGCTAGCCTCAGTCCTATTGAAAATACTGGCTTCCATAAGGTTCCCAGGAATTGCTTCGTAATATTGTCTATATACATTACCAAGGACTCTATTGAAGACCAGCTTGTCAGAGCACTGTGATTGGTTGGCTGATACAGTGCTCCTACTTAGAATGCAAGCTGGGGAGGTGTGTATAAGCATGCAGCATGTGCAGAAGCTCCAACCACTCCATTAGGGGTTAAGAGGGATTCATTGGTCTATGTTGGATTTTGGGAATTATTTATTTTATTAATTCATGTAATAGTTAACCTATAATGTATTATTTGTTTGGCAATTATGTGGTTTGAAAAAAGAACATTGCGTAATGATGCAAAGTCAAATTCTAATGAGGGGATGGATCACATTCTCTGTTAATAGCTCGTTAGACCATGTAGAAGCCTCCTGTGTGTAATTAAAGTTCAATTTACAGAGTAGGAGTTAAACACTTATAAATTAAAGTAAGCAAAACATCTGATTGAAAATGAAACCATCTTTTTCATGCAGTCTGTGGTGTGGATGGCGCTGCATAAACAAAAACAAAAGTGGTTTAACTCCTAAATGGCACATTATTGAGCAGAGAGACTGCAGAGGCTGCAATCTATAACCAAAACCACTTCATTAAGCTAAAGTTGTTTTGGTGTCTATAGTGTCCCATAACTTGCTGAAAATAGAATCATTTGTGAATCCCAGATTTTTAGCCTACCCAATAGAGATCACTATTATTTTGGATGTCTGACCCGAACTTATATCCTTCCATTTGACATCATATTTTTTTTTTGGTTCATATGCTGTCAGTCCTGGTGAACAGTTTCACAAAAAAAAAAAAAAACAGACTATTTTTTTACTTTAAATGCATCCACAAAACATAGTCCAGCTCTACTCC
This sequence comes from Pelobates fuscus, assembly GCF_036172605.1. NCBI lineage: Eukaryota > Metazoa > Chordata > Amphibia > Anura > Pelobatidae > Pelobates > Pelobates fuscus. The sequence goes on from NC_086317.1 coordinate 483,315,128, forward strand.
AACAAGGATTCCAGCACGGTTGCACTATGGATAAATAAAAAAATGAATTATGACAAATTTGCCCCAGAACGTAAGAAGGTTTCTGCTCAATCAAGCTTAATGTTTCCATCTTATTCCGAGCACAGTCTGTCAACTAATGTATCATGTTTGCCTTTTTTCTAAGCTCGGATATATGGCAGAATGTTACAGCCTGTAGCACCAGATGCAAATGTGTGGATACCGCCTTTAACCCAATTTGCGGCGCAGATGGAATAGAATACATCTCCCCGTGCTATGCCGGTTGTGAAAGAGTGGATTTTGAATACAAAGAAAATCAAGTTCTGGTAAATAAAATATTAGCAAAAATGTTGCATCAGATCCGGAATGAAAAGAATTCTGATAGTCTTTTGCATTCAAACAATGTTCAAAGAGGTACATATAGCGAGACGTAGATGTAGGTGTAGGTCGATACAAAGAATTTCAACTTCTATGTAAGATGTGCTAACAGTTGGCTCTTTGGAAGTTCCTACAATACTCCAGGTACGCCACAAGGTGGCGATCATTGTCTTTTAGCTCAGATAGGAATCTAAACATATTAGTATCTATTCAGTTAATTATGTTTTAATAAAATATCAAACGGTGATAAAGGATCCAGAAATTACAGAAAGAAACCTGTATAGAAAATAAATAAAATAAGTGATCTCATCTCCTAAATAGGCAGTGGAAGAGGCAGAACATGGAAGGGAGTAAAACCCAGCACAAAATAACTACATATAAATGTCAGTATACGGGAAATATAGGGAAATATTAGCACGGGAGAAAGTGACAATGCCTTTACAAAAGTATAAAAATGGAAATAACCCCCCTCCCCTCCCCCCCCCCCCCCCCCAAACTCTAAAAAATACAAATGCATAACGGCCTCTTTTATTTAATATATAGGACATGCACAAAATTAATAAAAAAAAAAAAAAAATCATTAATAAATTCATTTTAAAAAAAGGAATGTGAAAAATAGTCTAACCTATTTGATTGTTTCTTGAAAATTCCTTTTGACTGTAAGCGTGTTCAAGCAGGGCCCCTGATATTTATTGATTTAAAAAAAATAAAAATAAAATGTTTTAGCAAACTGATCTGCAGGGTGTGAAAAGTGCTACCACACCAGTAACAGCGATTTCTAAAGTCACCAATGGCAGAACTTTTCACGTCTTGCACAATAGCATCAGAATTTTTTTTTACGAATAAGTGTTTAGTACGTAGGACCCCAGTTATGTATCCTTATGTGGGACTGACCTATTTAAGCATAGAGAACTAGGTAAGGTAAATGATTGTGTGCGTTTATGGGCAAATAACTGTCCATGTAACTGAGCGTGCATATGGCTTTGTGCCTGTATGGGTAAATGAGCGTGTATATGACTCTGTGCATGCATGGGTAAATGAGCGTGTATATGACTGTCTGCATGCATGGGTAAATGAGCGTGTATATGACTGTGTGCCTGTATGGGTAAATGAGCGTGTATATGACTGTCTGCATGCATGGGTAAATGAGCGTGTATATGACTGACTGCATGCATGGGTAAATGAGCGTGTATATGACTGTGTGCCTGTATGGGTAAATGAGCGTGTATATGACTGTGTGCCTGTATGGGTAAATGAGCGTGTATATGACTCTGTGCATGCATGGGTAAATGAGCGTGTATATGACTGTCTGCATGCATGGGTAAATGAGCGTGTATATGACTGTGTGCCTGTATGGGTAAATGAGCGTGTATATGACTGTCTGCATGCATGGGTAAATGAGCGTGTATATGACTGACTGCATGCATGGGTAAATGAGCGTGTATATGACTGTGTGCCTGTATGGGTAAATGAGCGTGTATATGACTGACTGCATGCATGGGTAAATGAGCGTGTATCTGACTGTGTGCCTGTATGGTTAAATGAGTGTGTATATGGCTATGTGCATGCATGGGTAAATGTGCGTGTATATGACTGTGTGTCTGTATGGGTAAATCAGCTTGTATATGGCTGTGTGCATGCATGGGTAAATGAGCGTGTATATGACTGTGTGCCTGTATGGGTAAATGAGCTTGTATAAGGCTGTGTGCCTGTATGGGTAAATGAGCTTGTATATGGCTGTGTGCCTGTATGGGTAAATGAGCGTGTATATGACTGTGTGCATGCATGGGTAAATGAGCGTGTATATGACTGTGTGCCTGTATGGGAAAATGTGCATGTATATGACTGTGTGCCTGTATGGGTAAATTAGCATGTAAATGGCTGTGTGCCTGTATGGGTAAATGAGAGTGTATATGACTGTGTGCCTGTATGGGTAAATGAGCTTGTATATGGCTGTGTGCCTGTATGGGTAAGTGAGTGTGTACATGGCTGTGTGCCTGTACGGGTAAATGAGTGTGTATATGGCTGTGTGCCTGTATGGGTAAATGAGCGTGTATATGACTGTGTGCCTGTATGGGTAAATGAGCTTGTATATGGCTGTGTGCCTGTATGGGTAAGTGAGTGTGTAAATGGCTGTGTGCCTGTACGAGTAAATGAGCTTGTACATGGCTGTGTGCCTATATGGGTAAATGAGCGTGTATATGACTGTGTGCCTGTATGGGTAAATGAACGTGTATATGACTGTCTGCATGCATGGGTAAATGAGTGTGTATACGGCTGTGTGCCTGTATGGGTAAATTAGCGTATATATGACTGTGTGCATGTATGGGTACATGAGCTTGTGTATGACTGTGTCCATGTATGAGTAAATTATGTGTATATGACTGTGTGCCTGTATGTGTAAATTAGTGTGTATATGACTGTGTGCCTGTATGTGTAAATTAGTGTGTATAAGACTGTGTGCCTGTATGGGTAAATGAGTAAAAATCAAAAAATTACCTGAGCGCTATCTGTAACCTCTTTGCACATTTAAATAACTGGGGGGTTATTTGTTTGTTTTTTTGAGGAAAAATCTCTGACTCAAGAGTGATTTTGCCTTTTAGCTGCAAACAGAAAGGTATTTAATCAGTGCTGTACTCACCTAAGAGGTTTGCCTTGACGTGGCAGGTGAGCTTACACTCTAATGGCCATTGTAGTTCTACAAACTAACCTCTAGGTATTGAAATGTCCATAGGGATATGTGATAGTGCACAGGTAACTTTTTTGTTTTTTTGTTACTATAGTCATTGTTGCTGCCAAGGAATAGTGGGAGTTTGAGCAGCGCGGTGGCTTAAATTTGTGTGTATATATGGGCAAATACACACTGTGACAGTGTACGTTCATGGGTAAATGAACACATACATGACATTTATGGGGAAATAACACTATGAATGCATGGGTAAATGACAGTGTTGTGGCATTATGAATGCGTGGGTGAATCCATGTGTTTATAAGTGAGTCCAGGTATGGATAAATGACAGGATATGTGACAGTGTGCACTTCTAAACAGATGTCTAATTTGGTGTCCTTAAATAGGACAATTTAAAGAGCCATCTACTGAACAGGATTAGAGAGGAAAAATAAGTCAAGCCCTTTTTCTTGCATTTGCTATTTAATTTGCATAGTAGATACATCCCTTATTTGATACTCTCAACTATGGCAAGCCCATGTAAGGATACCAAATTGGGTAGCTGTCTTCTGAACCGATGTAAGAAAAAAATCTGTTTAAATCTTAGCCCAGCAGGCGTCAGCCGCCCAGAGGCAACTATGGCAAGACCTGTATACGTGGGCTAGAAGGTAAGTAAATTACTTATTTTAACCCCTTTGGGGCGGCACAATAGTCTAAATAGTTAAAGGATACCATAGTGTTAGGCTCCCAGATATTAAATATCCATTCTTCTTTTTCATAGAAGACATCAGTTGGCAAATATTTGCATCATTTTGGTGAGAAATGTTTATCTATAAAAGTGAATCACAAACAAATCGGAAGTGAGCGGTAACAATATTAAGCTGTTCTTGGCGTTTGATGCTTTTAAGACCTGGTTCTAATATTATTGAATGTTAATTTCCCCTTTCAAACTTTACTGGAGATTGTGTTCCTTTTTTGTTGGCTAATTTACAACGTTTTACTATCTCACCAGAAAACACAATAGCACATTTCACATCTCCACTTATCTTTTAATTTTAGCTGAAGAACCATAGGTAAAAAAAGTGGATTACAGAATCAGTCTTTCAAGAGTACAGAAGTTTCCAATTACTGGAAATAATTGGTTTCCACCATTTTCTAAAAAAGATTAACGCTCACTATAAATAATGTAAACCACAGGGACAGGAACAGAACATAGACGACGATTAATTACATTTTATTCACCAGCTCTCTACATGGAGACAACTTTCTTTTTAAATATGGTTCGGCGTTATTGATGGGGATTTCTATTCTGGGACTGAATAATTATAAAACAATATTCAAGATTACGCAAGAAGATGAAAATCCGAAAATATCTTGATTTGGGGAGTAAACCAGGTTATATTTAGTTACATACAAATGTAATAATTAATTAAAATTGTCCGTTCCTTCGTTAGCAAGATGAATCATTAAAAGTAAGGGTGTTTTAAATTTCAAGTATGAAGAGGGAACCAAGAGCAGAGATATCCTGTTTTAAGTTCTCATGAGATTTCATAATGAATTATTTTGTCCAACCACCAACATTTTGTTAAAGATATAGATAATCCAATAATTCTGGTATTTTGATTTTCCGCAGCACAAGAATGGAGATATTCAGAGATATCTAGATAGGTCTACAGTCACTTTCTCCTCAACAACAGGGATATGTAGAAGAAACAAGAGATAAAAAGATAGACAATACTGTATTCTTTATTTTTTATGCTGAACGATTTTGTTAACAAAACTGGTCAGGTTCATTTATTTGGAAGATTGGCTTTAAATCAATAGCAGCTGCTAGTGGGTAACAAGTGCTTTTATTGTTTTTTGTGAAAAACATGTACACCTAATGGAACTGTCATTTAATTTTAGAACAGAAAAGAAAAAGAGGAAAAAGACAGAAGAAGAACGGATGTTTTTAGTTTGAATGCTTTCTCACCACTGATTAGAGAATACTTGACATCCAAATGTAGTGCAGCCTTTGAAAATTCACCAATCATCAAGAATTATAGTAAAAATTGACTTGGGGTTATGTATAGGACACCTTCTGGGGCAAAGTTCTAAAGTTGGAACAATCAGCATGGATATTCCATCATTTTCCACCGTAACAGCTCTCCTTTGGGTCTTTGCTACAAAATGTTTTTTTTTGTTGTAAATATTCTTACGGGAACACAAAGAAAAAAATAATGTAGGTCAGGCATAGGCAACCTTCGGCACTCCAGCTGTTTTGGACTACACCTCCCATGATGCTTTGCCAGCATTATGGGCATAAGAGCATTATGGGGGATGCAGTCCACAACATCTGGAGTTCCGAAGGTTGCCTATCCCTTCTCTAGGTTAATGATAAGCATGCATTATTGAAGCTGATTCTGAATCCAGATGAAACCAGCTTTTTCATTAATATTTTTTGTTTTTGGTTGAAGAATTACTCAGAATGCAGCTGTATTACATCACCCGGAATAAGCAAATCAGCTACTCCAGGCTCCTGTGGAACTCGGTGTTACCATCTCTTCCTGCCATTTATGGTACTGTCCTTCCTGGGAATTACGCTAGTCAGTATATCGCAGACTCCATCTTTCATGCTTGCCCTCAGGTGGGAACATATGTTAAGATGCCTTTCACTTGCTACTAGATTTAATTTGAATTACATTGTTTGAAATATTCTTTATCTTGTTTGTGAAAATTACCAGATTTTACTAATTTCATGACGTAAAGTCATGATTTTATTAAGGACACGGAGGCGAGTATTATGCTTATTCTCTTTCTTTTATTCCTCAGCAGCAAAATATTTATTTTAGAAAACAAATCTAAACATGTAAACATGCCCCCAAAGGGTTAATCCTATAACAGTATAACAGTACAACCAATCATAATGCCTTCAGCACCATCAAGTCCCCATGTGACCTTAAGCCACTCCTCTTTCTTGTTGTTGTCGACGAATAATCCACAGCAGAACATAAGTCAACTTGAATGAAAAACAAAATGCCAGGAACGCCACCGAGAAGAGTCCGGTACTCTTCAGAGATTGGAGACTTTCCGTAGGTCCTGAAGGAATCCGTTCACAACAGTGCCAAATCCGTTCATGAAGCTGAAAGGAACAGAGAAACAAACTGGTAAAATGTGTTTCTGGACATTTGATCATAACCTAGTACAGAAATCATCATCGGAATATATGCCACCAATCACAGATTATCATCTAAACAAACCTTTCAATACCTGCAATGTGCTGTAGTAACCTAAATCCTTAGTAATCTAATGACCACATATCTGTGGGAGGGCGCCACTTACCTGCATCGGGTGGGATAATACTCGCCTCCGTGTCCTTAATAAAATCATGACTTTACGTCATGAAATTAGTAAAATCTGGTAATTTTATTTAAGGACACGGAGGCTCATATTATGCTAGTTCAAAGCTGTGAAACTACCACATCAGAAATATGAGAAATCGGCCGAAAATAAAACTTCTTGAATGTAGATTCGTGGGACCAATCAGCCGCCCGGAGTAGGTCCTCCAACCTGCATCCTTTGGAGAAAGCCTTAGTCGCCATGGCACCCCTGACCGAGTGTGCTCCATACACTGTAGTGTCGATGCCCGCTGATGCCATAATCCATTTGACCCAACAAGACAATGTGACTGTTGAAACAGGGTGATATGGATGACAAAGGGCCAAGAATAACTCTGGAACTGTAGGGTCACGAGTAGACAAAGTCCTGGACTCGTATTCCTTGAGACATGCCACTGGACATAGCTTAGCGTTTAGTGGAAAGGCCGGGTAGAAAACTGAGGTGATTGACGTCTTTGTACGCCTGGAAATATTAAACGAGACACCTTCGGGGTGAATGAACGTGCGGAGAGGTCCAACGCACGTACATCAAACACCCGTTTACAGGAGATCAAACAAAACAACATCACTAACTTTGCTGTGAGTTGTTTCAGTGAGAGATCTTCGTTCTTTGGCCAGTCTGTCAGAAGCTGGAGGACGAGGTCAACGTCCAATGATGAAGAGTACCTAGGTTGTGGAGGACGTGCAAATCTAATGCCGCGCAGGAGTCGGCATACGAGGAGATGTTTACCTGCCGGGGAACCCTCCAAACCTTGGTGTCCTGCGGAAATTGCTGATCGGTACACATTTATCGTGCGATAGGCTAGGCCATGGTCGAACAGAGAAGTGAGAAATTTCAAAACGTAATTTACAGGGTCAGATATGGGATCCATGTGTTGTTCATGCACCAACCACTCCATGAATTCCAGGCATGTATGTAGGATTTCCTTGTTCCCGGAGCCCAAGCTCCCGCCAGAAGGTCAATAGTTGTCTGTGGAACGTCTGGGATGAATCCAAATCCCCGGAGAGGAGCCATGCCAGTAACTGGAGATGTCCCTGTAATAGCATGGAGTGCGGTTCCCCGTTGGGGTCTAATAAGAAGTCCGGAGAGGTTGGAAGTAGCCTTGGGTAGTCCATGGACATTTCCATGAGTGTAGGGAACCATGGTTGAGCCGTCCAGAATGGGGCGATGAGAATCATGGTGGTTTTTGTAGCGTCCTCGCAATCAAAGAGAAAGGAGGAAAGGCGTACGTTCGCGTGTCCAGCCACCGTTGAAGGAATGCATCTGAAGCCAACGCCTCTGGATCCGGTCTCCAACTGAAGAACCTCGGAAGTTGGGAATTCAACCGTGATGCGAAGAGGTCGATCTCCAGTGGGCCCCAAAGTGACTGGAGTTGCAGGAAAATGGTGCGCTTCAGCCGCCAGTCGCTGGCATCCCGTAGGTATCTGGAATTCCAATCCGCCACCATATTGGACATCCCGGGAATGTATTCCGCCTGAACCGAGATATTGCGATCCAGGCAGAAGTGCCAGAAGTCTTTCGCCAGTTCCGCTAACACCACGGACCTCGTACCCCCGAGATGGTTGATGTAGCGGACTGCTGACACGTTGTCCATCCGTAACAGAATGGAACAGTTGGTTGAGATACCCACGAGACTCCGAACTGCAAATGACCCCGCCAATAGCTCGAGGCAATTGATGTGTAACTCTTGTTCGACTGGGGACCATTTCCCTCCGGTGGAGATAGGACCGCAACGCGCGCCCCAGCCCAGCAGACTTGCATCCGATTCCACGACAAAGTCTGGTCTTGTCCCAAAAATTGCTCTTCCGTTCCATGCTTCCATGTGCTGCAGCCACCAAGAGAGTTCTTCTTTGGCTGCACAATCGAGAGGTACCGAGTCTGCATAGGAGAGACCCGAGCGAAGGTATCTTGCCTTTAGGCGTTGAAGTGCCCTGTAGTGAAGTGGGCCCGGGAAAATTGCTTGGATAGAGGCCGAGAGAAGGCCGATGACCCTGGCCAGTTGTCGTAACGTTAGCGCCGGTCGAGCCAAAGTCCGGCGGATTTCTTTCTTGATGATCCTGACTTTGGAGGATGGTAACAGGAGTGTTCCTTTCACCGAATCGATGGTGAAGCCCAGAAATTCCAAGACTTGGGAGGGTTGTAACACCGACTTGTCCCAGTTGATGAGGAAACCAAGGTTGCCACGTAATGTCATTGTCCAATTCAGATGTTCCTGGAGTAAGCGTGTATCTTGTGCCATCAGAAGCATGTCGTCCAGGTATATAATCAGACGCACCCCTCTGCTGCGCAGGAGGGCGACCACTGGCCGCATGAGCTTCGTGAAGCACCATGGGGCCGAGGAGAGGCCGAAGGGCAAGCATCTGAAACGCCAAGTGGTTTCCTCCCATTGGAACTGGAGGAAATGTTGTCAATCTTCGGCCATTGGGACGGTGAGGTACGCATCCTGCAGGTCGAGTTTGACCATCCAATCCTCCAATAGGAGCAGGTCTTGAAGGGAGTGGATGCCCTCCATTTTGAAATGGTGGTACGCTACAAAGGCGTTCAGGGGGCGTAAGTTGATGACCGGTCGGACACCTCCGCTTTTCTTGGGCACCACAAAAAGGTTGCTGAGAAAACCTGAAACTCTCGGATGTGACTCTATGATTGCACCTTTGTCGGCCAGAGACTGTATCTCTGCTGCAATTAATGATCTGTCGTGGGTGGAGGAGACGATATGTCTGGGAAGAGCTATCTGGGCAGGTGTTTTAACAAATTCTATGGCGTAACCCACTACAGTTTGTAGGACCCAAGTATGCAAAGTCAACATTCGCCAGGCATCTATAAACTGGCATAACCTGCCCCCCACCAACGTTACTGAAGGGAGTGATGAAGGAAGTGAACTTACCATAAGGGCGTCGGCGATAGGAAGAGCTTCTGAATCCACGAGCCTGCCAGGGTCTTCCTCGAACTGGGAAGAATGGAGAGGACTTGGGTTCCGCACCCTGGTAACGTGACTGGAAGGAGCCTCTAGAAACCCGGTACGAGCCCCGGGAGGAACGGCCCGGCAGACGGCCCCGATATCTGCCGGCCCCGCCAAAAACGCTATGGGAGAATACCTTTTTCATATTGGTTTGCGCCTTGTCCAGAGCAGTAAACGTGCCCACATAAGTACCCAGCTCCTTCACAAAACTGTCCCCAAAAAGAAGGCCTTTGGCCTGTGGCCCAGGCTCCGTAATAGCCAAGGTAACTAGCTTTGGCTCAATCTTAATTAGTATAGCCTTCCGTCTCTCTGTGGCTAGAGCCACGTTGGCATTTCCGAGAAGACATATGGCTCGCTGTATCCATCCCCTGATAGCTAGCGGGTCTATGGGAGCGCCCCCTGCCAATGCCGTTTCGACCATGTCGAATATCTTTGCACTGGGTCCGAGGACATCCAGTACCTTATCTTGGCAATGGCGAAGTGCAAAGTCTAGACCCTTCTTTGCCTTCCACCCAGTCTTTCCCAGGAACTGGGCAATTTTAGGGTCCACCACAGGGGCGACACATATCAAATCTGGGAGCGTGGGGCGTGGGCATTCTGCCCGCATCTTACTTCTTGCCCCCTTATCAAGGGGTTTTCTGATCCGTGCGGCAATATATTTTGCCACGTGGTCCAGTGGGAACCACTCAGTAGATCTTGGGTGCTGCAGATTATCAGGGTCAAACAGTGGTTCGCCTTCATTCACAGATACAGATATAGAGCTGTGGTCAGGGAATAGTGCGCCCAAATTGTATGAGTCTTCATCATCAGACTCGCTCCATGCCTCCTCCTGTTCCGAATCTGACTCGAATGATTCCACTTGGGCTTTCGCCCTTTTCCAACTCCTCACCGATTTTGCCCGGTGGGTGGCTCTTTGTTGTGGTGCAACCACATTATCTTAAAATTTTGGAGGCTTCCTCGTCTATATGGCGATATTTTTGGGCGGCTTTGCGCCCACTGGTCTTGCCAGTATCGTGCTCTGTGGGGTTAGGAGCAATATGAGTAGAGGTCTGCTGGGCGGCCGTGAGGGCATGGCTGATAGAGTGGGACAGAGTGTCCGACATAACTCCCATGGCCGAATAAACGGCTTGGGTCACGGATCTAGTCATAGTGGCATCCAGGAGAGAATGAAGCTCTTCCGCGTTCAAATGCTCCTGGTCTGTCACATCAGTGACAGTTAAGCCGGAAGATCTGGTGACAACCTGGGGAGCAGGGGGTATATCAGCCCTAATAGGAGAATTGCCAGAGGCTGTGCCCAAATCCCTTTGAGACTGCATAATGAAATAGCAGTTCTCACAGTGGTTATAGTAGGAGAAATATAAAAAGGGATTCAAATACAAAAGGGGAGGGAAACCCAAATAACTCTAGGTGGGAGAGAGTGACCACACTGTTAAGCCCACAAGCTTATAGGCAATATGGGACAAATAAGGCACTAGCAGAAAGATGTATTATGCAAACAAACTATGCAGCAATATGAAAAAGGCAAGCTCACCAAGTGTTCCCTCAGGAATGGCTCCTGGGGCACACTGGTGAGCTGCCCAGCAACTGTGCTGTCCAATCAGCACCCACTCCCGCCCCCACAAGCTTAAAAAAGAGCGGGAACCAAAAACGCGGCAAAAATGCCAGCCGCAAGATGGCCGCCGCAATGCGCACTAGCATTGTGCGCACTAGCGTTGTGCGCATGCGCGAACGGCGCCAGCCGCGGTTTTAGCCGCGAACCGGGAAGCCCAGAGGAAAAAACCCTCTGAGGCACTGAAAGACACTGGGCGGTAAGAGCCTCCACACGGAGAGCTGTTAGCCGCCCCAGCTCAGTAGGTGATAATCCACCTGACTGAGTAAGAGATGGGAGGGGGGAAGGGGTGAGGAATTGGCTCCAGGTTAAGGAAACAACCCAGAGCCAGCAATAAAACAAGTATAGAAGCAGGGCAGAAGCCCTGCAGCAGACAGAAATAACAAATAAAATATAAATGTAATATCAACACAAATTATGACAAAAACACTGGCAGCATACAGAGAAAAAAATAGAAATGTACTTAGCTGAGGAAGGCAGCAGCAAGAAAGAGGAGTGGCTTAAGGTCACATGGGGACTTGATGGTGCTGAAGGCATTATGATTGGTTGTACTGTTATACTGTTATAGGATTAACCCGTTGGGGGCATGTTTACATGTTTAGATTTGTTTTCTAAAATAAATATTTTGCTGCTGAGGAATAAAAGAAAGAGAATAAGCATAATATGAGCCTCCGTGTCCTTAAATAAAATCTGTGTTTTATCTACTAAAATAATCGCTTGTAAAGAGTTTGCAATTTATTTGAAAAATTCTTAAACAAAAGAGACAACTTGGGAAACAATTATGGATACGTTTGTGATTTTCCAGAAATCAACATTTAATAAATAAACCACAGACTGATCTAAATATCGTTCTAACTGAGCAAAATGATTGTGTAAGAAAACCATTAAGGGATTGATTAATAAAATTGGGCGTACAGAGATTGTACTGGTCTGATTCAGATTTTCTCCATGACCGATTGCATTGGGGGATTTGCACAGCTTATAGAGTGAGCAGGGAGTGTTTATCAACGTGATCTAAATTGTGCTTCAAAGTTCTAAACTTAAGGCAATCACCATGGAAACAAGTAGACTCCAGAGGAGCATTAATGACTCTATTTGGGTTATTCACTAAAGGGAGAATTCAAAGTGAATTTCAAATTTAAGGTCAAAATAGCAGAATTGGAAAAATGATCTGACAGCTATACTTCCAGTCCAGCTACTTCATAGACATAGTCTGCCCCCCATCTAAAAGCACACACTTGATTTTGATTGTATTTCCTGCTATGCAGAGAATTATAACTCTTTCAAACTTCCTTAAACTTGTCCAATATTAGTTTTGTTCTCTCAAACCAATTTAAACAAAGCAACGTGTATGTGAGAAACACACAAGCCTCACTCATCCCCCTGTATTGTGCCGATTTGAGGTAAAGTAATCTCCCTCAAGCATCCACACAATACAAGAATCCAAGGGTTTCATTAAATGTAGCGCTATATTTTAGCAGCCAAGGGAGAAAAGAATGTTACGTTATTTATTTGGTCATTACGCTAATCTATTCGATATTAAAGAGAATCACAATATTAGGTATATTTTAGTAGTAATCTGTATACTATATATACACTTATCAGCCACAACATTATATCCACCTGCCTAATATTGTGTGGGTCACACTAGTGCTGCCAAAACAGCTCTGATGCATTGAGGCATGGACTCCACAAGATCTAAGATCTAAGATAGAAAGTGTCCTATGGTATCTGGCACCAGGACAATAGCAGCAGTTCCTTTAACTCCTGCAAGTTGCAAGGTGGGGCCTCTATTGATTGGATTTGTTGTTCCAGCACATCCCACAGATGGTCAATCCAATTGAGATCTGGAAAATTTGGAGGCCAAGGCAACACCTTGAACTCTTTATCATGTTCCTCTAACCATTCCTGGACAATATTTGCAGTGTGTCAGGGTGCATTACCCTGCTGAAAGAGTCCACTGCCATTGGGGAACACCATTGCCATGAAGGGGTGTACGTGGTCTGCAGAAATCTCTAGGCGGGTGATACATGTCAAAGTAACATCTGTGTGAATGTCAGGACCTAAGGTTTCCCAGCAAAACATTGCCCAGAGCATAACACTCCACCAGCTTGCCTGCTTCCTATATTGTAGTCTGATGCCATCTTATTCCCAGGTAAATGCCATCTGATCTAAAAGAAAATGTGATTCATCAGACCGGGCAGCTTTCTTCCATTGCTCCATGGTCCAGTTCTGATGCCTACATCCCCATTGAAGGTGCTTTCAGCAGTGTGCAGTGGTCCTCATGGGCACTCAGACCTGTCTGTAGCTATGACCCAGTCGTCAAGCCATCACTATTTGGCCATTGTCAAAGTCACTTAGATCTTTTCACTTGACCATTTTTCCTGCTCCAAACACATGAAATTCACCTTGACAGGTGCCATTGTAACGATATAATCAATGTTATTCACTTCACCAGTCAGTGGTTTTAATGTTGTGGCTGATCATTGTATTATAGTAATTTACCCACAAAATGACTGTTTGCTTATTTGATGTTTATTATAACTTTGTAGTGAAAGTTTTAGTTTCTACCACCTCTGCCACAAGGCTATTATACTATGTATCTGCAATTCTTTATTTAAGAAACTGTATCTACAATTATTTTTTTACAAAATGTATTTAGTGCCTTTGCGCCCTGATAATAAGTATAGGAAATAATTGAATATATTTGTGCAACATAACAAGATTATTTCTGAAATGCCTCTTCTGCCAAGTCGGTAACCCTAATTTGTATTTATCAATCAAATTATGTTTAGGAACGTAAACCCAGCAGACAAATCTCTGGCCATTGGAATTCAGTTTATGCTGCTGAGAATACTTGGTGAGTCGCTAATGTGGCATGTGCTATAGTTTATTAAATAAATACATGTCTGGTGAATAAAAATGTTCTAAATAGAAGGTTTTCTTTATTTTAATTGTTTTTTAATTGGTGGGTAACATTATTTTAGAAAATAATGTTTTTTTATAAAAATTTTGCTCGATGTGAGTTTTTGATGAAAAATTCTATGCAGATGCAAATGTTTATATACTGTTGGCATTCTGAATGTTGTGAGATTAGAGATTTTATAAGGAATATGGAATGTTTGCAGTTTAACAAAAAAAGATTACTTTTGTGAAGAGGTAGAAAGACGAGACAGGGGGGATATGATAGAAACATTTAAATACATAAATGGAATCAACACAGTAAAGGAGGAGACTATATTTAAAAGAAGAAAAACTACCACAAGAAGAGGACATAGTCTTAAATTAGAGGGACAGAGGTTTAAAAATAATATCAGGAAGTATGATAATGAGGGGGGGGGCTACTGTCCCCCCCCGGCCCCCACCCCTGGGCGGCGGGTGGGGGCCATAAAGATAATGAGGGGGGGACCTACTGTCCTCCCCCTCTCCGGCCCCCAACCCTGTGCGGCGGGTGGGGGCTCTAAAAATAACAATAAGGGGGGGACCTATTGTCCCCCCCGGCCCCCACCCCTGGGCGGTGGGTGAGGGCCCTAAAATTAACAGTAAGCGGGGGACCTATTGTCCCCCCCGGCCCCCACCCCTGAGCGGTGGGTGGGGGCCCTAAAATTAACAATAAGGGGGGGGACCTATTGTCCCCCCCGGCCCCCACCCCTGAGCGGTGGGTGGGGGCCCTAAATACAAAGGGAGGGGGGGTGCCCCTGTTAACCCTTCCCCACCCCCCAAAAAAAAGATCTACCTACCTACCCCCCTCACCCTAAAAATAATGAGGGGGGCAGACCTTTAACCAAAAATCCTGTAAAAAAAAAATAGATAAAAACAACTTACCATTTGATGTTTTCTTTCTTCTACAATCTTCTTTTTTCAGCCCCAAAAAAGGGCAAAAAAAAAACATAATAACGACGCAATAAAAAAAAAAAAAAAAGAAAACCGACCGCACAAAAAAATAATCCATCTTCACCCATGGAGGGCTCCGCGCAGACTGAGCTCTGCAGGGTGGGGGAAGGCTTATAAAACCTTGCCACGCCCTGCAATTAGGCTAAGAACACTCTGATTGGCTGCTTTAAGCCAATCAGAGTGCTCTTTGTCATTTTACACAGCATGGGAAAATTCCAAAGAACTTTCCCACGTGTGTAAAATGACACAGAGCACTGTTATTGGATGGCTTGAAATCCATCCAATCACAGTGCTCTGTGTCATTTTACACAGCGTGGGAAAATTGATCTTTCGAATCAGAGTGTTCTTAGCCTAATTGCAGGGCGTGGCAAGGCTTTATAAGCCTTCCCCCGTCCTGCAGAGCTCAGTCTGCGCGGAGCCCTCCATGGGTGAAGATGGATTATTTTTTTGTGCTGTCGTTTTTTTTTTGTTTTTTTTTAATTGTGTCGGTTATTATGGGTTTTTTTTTGCCCTTTTTTGGGGCTGAAAAAAGAAGATTGTAGAAGAAAGAAAACATCAAATGGTAAGTTGTTTTTATCTATTTTTTTTTACAGGATTTAGTTAAAGGTCCCCCCCCTCATTATTTTTAGGGTGAGGGGGGTAGGTAGGTAGATCTTTTTTTGGGGGGGGAGGGTTAACAAGGGCACCCCCTTTGTATTTAGGGCCCCCACCCACTGCTCAGGGGTGGAGGCTGGGGGGGACAATACGTCCCCCCCTTATTGTTAATTTTAGGGCCCCCACCCACCGCTCAGGGGTGGGGCCTGGGGGGGACAATAGGTCCCCCTAATTGTTATTTGTAGGGCCCCCACCCGCCGCTCAGGGGTGGGGGCCGGGGGGGGACAATAGGTCCCCCCCTTATTGTTAATTTTAGGGCCCCCACCCGCCGCTCAGGAGTGGGGGCCGGGGGGGACAATAGGTCCCCCCTTATTGTTAATTTTAGGGCCCCCACCCGCCGCTCAGGGGTGGGGGCCGGGGGGGGACAATAGGTCCCCCCTAATTGTTATTTTTAGGGCCCCCACCCGCCGCTCAGGGGTGGGGGCCAGGGGGGGACAATAGCCCCCCCCCCTAATTGTTCATTTTAGGGCCCCCACCCGCCGCTCAGGGGTGGGGGCCGGGGGGACAATAGGTCCCCCTCTTATTGTGATTTTTAGGTCGGGCACCCCGTTTTTTTTTTTTTTTTTAACAGTGAGCAGCCACAGGCGGTATTGCGAGTAGGGGCACAATTTACTAATACTAAGTAATTTTTACTTAGTATTAGCAAATTAATAGGGGGCGGACCGAACATCGCATATGTTCGCCCGCCGTGGCGAACGCGAACACGCTAAGTTCGCCGGGAACTATTCGCCAGCGAACAGTTCGGTACATCACTAGCAATAAGTTGTTGTTCTGGTGACTATATTGTCCCTTGAAATTCGAAAAACAGACCATTCCATCATCTAACTAGCTGCTTTCTCGGCTCTAACACAGGGCATCAACTTGAAGTTGCACAATACATTGGACACTTTGCATCATTTATCAAGGGCAGTGCTCCTCAACCCTCTCCTCAAGGCACACCTAACAGTCCATGATTTAGGGACTACCTGCATGTGTTATTTTTTTTTCTAAACACCAAAGACACACCTGGGTAATTCCCAAGTCCTGGACTGTTAGATGTGCCTTGAGGAGAGGGTCGAGGAGCACCAATCTAGTGGGTTATAAGGATAATGGATAAATACATTGCACATTTTCAGCCAAATATTGGAAATAGTGAATGCAGAGTTTATTTAATACTTATTTGAAGTAGTAATTTCTAATTATACTGGTGTCAATCAATTTCAGGGATGCATTTTTGAAATAGGGGTTTAGAAATTGTATCTATTATTTACCTCAAATTACCTTCAACATAATGTTCTGTTAATCTCCTGTCCAGCTCACGTCTTACCTTCACACATGTCTGTGGCCTACGCTACTCTCTTGATCAAACACATTTTTTTTTTTTTTTTTTCAAGAGACAGCTGTCCAAACTCTGTTTGTTTGGGAATTTGTGAGTGGTCATTATTTGGCTGCTAAAGAGTTACACTCTCTAAGATCCTTCAGGGTTGTGAGCCTGCCTGCTGTATCACTGCTCTATCCAGTCTTGAGACAGATGGTACTGTTGCAGTAACCTATGAATGCATTAAAGCAGTTCCTGGAATAGTACACAGAGTAAATACATGTCTTCATTATTAGATTATATATATATATATAAAACTGTCTTGTGTGCAGAATGAAAAATGCCTATTAGAAATGCCAAGATGGATGTGGCAGTCAGCTTTGACATCACAGTCATGTTTCTACCGAAAATAGAACGTGTGCGATTTTCTTTTGCATTATTACATTTTAACTTTCTAAAATATTCATGGGATTCTGTTCTCAACTTCAGTTTACTTCAACAAGAATAGGATGAAAGGGGAGCTGTGATTTATGAAAAGAAATTCCATAATGAGATGCATTGTGTGGTTTTATTTCTGCATTAATAATTGTATATTTTACCATTCCTGAATATATTTATTCATTAACATTAAGGCTGTCTTTTTCGTAGCATGGCTGCCTGGTCCCGTGATGCTTGGTAGCGTGATTGACAGCACATGCATTGTCTGGGGAAAGAAATGTGGAGCAAAAGCGTCCTGCCAGTATTACAACACTGATCTTCTTAGACAGAGGTAACAGTACGCTCTTCCGTCTCAGTGGGAAACACGGAATGAAAATGCATGATTTTATTAGAGTCTGACTTCGAGCAAACTCCACGGGAGTCTGAATGTTAAGAAGGAACTGAACTGTCATGGCTCTGATTTTGATACATTATAGAACTCTTGTGCCAGTAAATACTGTGGATGTGTATGACATTGTGAAATAACAAGCAGCAGTTAATATACTATCAACAAACCCTGCCAACTGCAACTGATAATGGGGGATAATTTGCATCATTCATGTTAAAATGTTCCCTTATGCAAATCCGTTTACTTCTCCCATGATTCACTCTGTTCCATCACATTGTATCGTAAGGAAGAAATGAGGCCATATGGGTCCCAGTGGGGAGTCCTTTCAGGAGTTAGTTTAGGGGTTTGCTTGAGAAGCCTGGTAACAGGGTGGAATCATATTTATTGCAAAGTATAAAATAATCCTGATGTTAAATAAATTAACAAAAGTTATAGCTACTTATTTTTGCTGAATAAAAAATACTCAAATGTATACATGCCCATAAAAAGCATGTGTGTATGATTATATTACTCACTAACACTTGGTAGAGAGTTTACTTATGATATATAAATGCTCAAACTGGAAAAATCCCCCAACTCCAGATCTCCAGCTAGTTTACCCTATTATCGGTCCTCCACAATTCCTAGTTTAGCTAGTAGACCCAAATATATTTTACATACAATAAAAATTTAAGAAACCCTTCAAGCACCATAACCACCACAGTTCGTAGAGTGTTCCTCTAATGCATGATGTTTAATAGACACGTGCACAGACCAATGTCTTTTATGGTTTTGGTCATTTGATCAAACCATTTTTTTTTTCTCGTTTGACCCACTTTTGGTCACATGTCAGTTGTTTTCTACTACATTTATATTTTTTTGTTAAAGTTTGCACCCATGCACCCAGCAAGCAGCCAATGGCTAAATGACCTAATGGCATCCAAATGAAATTCGGTTGCAGAATTATTTAATCATTTCTTAATTTTGTCAATGATGCATTGATATTCTGACTAAATGACTGAAACTCATTGTCAGTCATTTCTTTTTCATTTTTATGAATATGAATGTAGATATATAATTTTTTAAATAATAGCTAATTATTCTTACCATGTCACATTGGCATGCACACAATTGCTATAGACATAATCATGGCAACTACTATGTATGTTGTTTTAGTTGCTGTGGCTAAGAGCAGGAGAAATGCATGTTGTAGGGTTCTCCTGCTCTCCTGAATCTTTCTGTTTTTAGTGCAGACCTTTGTGTCATTGGCAATTGATTGACAGGTGGCAGAAAGGGTATATTTTGAAACTGTTTTAACTTCAAACATTTTCATTTGCTAGCACTTGCTAACACAATGTAAAAATAATTTTCATATTGTATTATTTGAATATGTTTTGTTTTTTTCCTCAAGTTTACTTGTGTGTGCCATACATTATCACCTTGGAGGTAGAGATATATTATAAATTATTATGTTTTTATATATACACCTTGGTTTTATATTTATATGGCACATCCTCCCATCTAATGCAAATTCAAAATGTTCAATAATTCTCCTTGCGTGTCCAAGAAATCACGGAAAAAGATGACTGGCAAACATGTGATAGTCCACGTTTCTCTTTTTATTTGATAAATATGCATTATGTAGCATAAGTGTAATATTTTATACATTTCTTTTTTGCAGATTTATAGGGATACAGATTTGCTTTAAAATCGGAGCCTTGATATTATTTATTGCCGTTTACTGTTTGTTACGCATTAAAGACAAGAAGAAAATGGATGAACATGCCTCAACGAAAAGATTGGAAGAACACACGTTGAATGAAAAGTCCCCCATCTGAGAATTTTAATTCATATATTGACAGTGGGGAAAAAAGAGCAAATTGGAATTCAGATGTATGCTGTCAACACAGCTGGGTTTCTTTAAATATAATGATACTCAAGGCACAAACGCAAACTTGAAAAAAATCTGAATTTCCACACTACCCTACTTAATTAGCGAATGTCAAGTCAACGAGTCAAAATTTTGATAAAGGGATCAGCAAGGAGTGAAATATAACATTCTGAAACTCGGAGGGAATGGAATAGTTTATAGTTTAACCTGTTTGCCAATTATGTTCCCCCAAAAACTATTCAATATTTAGAAAATCATCTCAAGAAGTTTATGAGGAGTTAAGGATTACTTTTCTAGACTGCAAGACTGATTAAATAATTCACAAATGTCTCTTATAACCTTAAAAACATGATACCATTATCCACGTGTACTAAGATTTAAATAGACAACAATACAAGTAAACATTGCACCATGATGCAGAGTTTACAGAAATGGCCGTTTATTGGCTCTAGCTGGTTTATCTCAGCTGTAACACGTTCATCTCATGCACAATAATTGGAACCTACACCTACATCCGTGATATATGAGAAAAGCTGGAGTGAGTCCGTTATTTCTTTTACTTTATTTCAGCTCCTATAATCTGGCGATGTGGGAATATATTGGAAGTGTAGGTCACAAAAAATACAGGCGCCCACTCTTTGCTTCCAACGACCACACTGGAAATTCTGAAAACTTCTGGTGTCTTCATGACTGCACTACGGGTCCACGATGAATAATATCAATCCACTAGTCATGGATAAACAACGGAATCTGTGAATATTGGCTTTAATGGTTTACTTTCAAGAACTGAGTTTGGATATCACTTGACATTTAATAATTATTTGAGGACATATTTTGTCAGACGCCTGTTATTTGATTTTGGAGCCTAGAAAAATCGCACTGCCTGAAATGTTCTAGCATTAAATGCAATCGGTCTTAGAACTTTTAAGTTAAAGCAGCTCTGTTTACAGTCTGGCTCTGTTTAAAGTTTTGCTGTAAATTCTTTTCTTGTCCTGCTATTGCTCTTTGTTTTTTTTTGTTTTGTTTTTTAATTCAGGGGCTACTCTTTCTTATGGGCAAAGCGAAATGTTGGCAGTAGGCTTAGCTAAAACAAATTTCCAAATTAGTTGCTAAATTAGTTTACCCACAACTCATCATTTAAAATAATCACACATAACAAAATTGCTCGCAGGTGTTCAGATCCAGTGCGAGGAAGAAAATAAAATGAATATAAATAAAAATGGCAAAGAGTCGGGAATAATCATGAAAATACAATGGGCGTACGGAGTGGGAAATCATATATGTTTTTTTTTATTATGAATTTTTCATGGTCACAATTCACATATAATGACAAGGGATCATTTTTACAATGACATTGAGACGCTTTCATCACATCTAGTTAAAGTAAAAATGTACAATAAATACCTTCAAAACCACAGCTGGACAAATACTTCCAAGCAAAGGCTTCAGGCACTCACTTTGTTCAAAGGTGAGGCAGGTTTATTGGACCATCACGTACACAGCTGATGGAATGGTGACTAACAGGTTTATTCTCTAAAATGAGAATTGTTGAAAAATTAAAGTCAATTTTAATTTTAAGGCCAAAATAGCCAAACCGGAAAAAAATGTTCTAGTAAGCTATGCTTCCAGTTCGGCTACTTTCGCCTTAAATATTAAATTCTCCTTAAATTCACTTTTAATTCCCTTCGAGAATCTTGCCAGTTTGGCTATTTTGACCGGTGGAACAGTCTGCCTACCGCCATCAGACTCTGCCCTAGTCTTGAATTGTTTAAGAAGTGCCTTAAAACCCATCTCTTTAGGAAAGCTTATGGCCTCCCAGAGTGACCTCTACCTCACATACCTGTCTCTTGCTCTCTCCTATAGGGCAGTGCTTTACTCTCTCCTTCAGCTCTGCTTCACTCCACCTTGTTTGATTGCTACCTCCTGTCCTTATGTGTTTTACACCCCACCTCCTATAGACTGTAAGCTCGTTTGAGCAGGGTCCTCTTCAACTTATCGTTCCTGTAAGTTTTCTTGTAATTACCCTATTTATAGCTAAATCCCATCCTCTTATTATATTGTAAAGAGCTACGGAATCTGTTGGTGCTATATAAATGACAATAATAATAATAAAAAAGGGATTCTATAGTGCCAGAAAAACAAAGCCGTTTTCCTGGCACTATAGGTTCCTACAGTGCCCCCCTGTAGCGTTACTTACCTTATCCAGGGGCCGGCCGCGGTCCTCTCTTCGAGCCGCGCGTGGTCCTGCTGCTGCACGAGCCGCGCGGCTCATCCGACGGCTGCAACAAGAAGGCGGGCAGTGACCACGAGAAGCGGTCACGTGTCCCGCCTGAATCTAAGAGCGCACCACGGGTCTCGGGCGCGCTCTTAAAGAAACAGTGGGAGCCTAAATTGGCAAAAGGCTCCCATTGGCCCCTGTCATGCCACACTCCCCATACACTTACCTTTTGGGGGTGTGGATATGACAGGAGCCAATCACATTAATTTAGAAGGTTTTTATACTCACCTTTTTCCCTTAATCCTTGCCCTATCGTGGTTTCTGTTGCAGTTCCCTTTAGCGCTTGTGGTGTTCAGTTGTGTTCCTTCGTATTGACCTTGGCTTTGTTTCTGACTACGTTATCTCTTTATCCTTATCTGTTCTGTTTGCCGACTTGCTGTTTACTGTGTACCAGACCCCGGCTAGTCCTAGTTTACGTTGTCTCTTTTTACCCTGGACCTCGGATCGTTCCTGACTCTGTCTCCTCTCATATACGTCGAGTCTGGCCATTCTAAGGTCCAGTAGACGTATCTCTCCTCTGTGTTGTCTTTTGTTAAGTTGAAGGGTTAAAACCCTATCAGTCACTTACCTGTCAGTCGGCGAGGGAGACCTAATGCGCATTCGCGACAAGTGCCGTGCTTTCATTAGGATTCCCTATGGGGATTTGCTTTCCTATGGGGATTTGATTGACGCTGGATGTCCTCATGCACAGTTTAAGGACGTTCAGCGACATTTAGGCATCTTTTAGTCACCTAACCACCCGAAAGTCCCTCTAGTGTCTGTTTGGTAGACAGCCCCTAGAGGTGGAGTTAATCCTGAGAGGTAATTATTGCAGTTTCTCAGTTGTACAATAGATGAGGATCTAAATTTTTCCACTCTTGTGCTAGAGGGGTGACTCAAAAATGTCTTGCACCAGGGCCCTCTCTACATTAGTTCTGCCACTGTTTTTGGGGTGAAGGGCGTGATTGCATGCCAGGTGGGGGATATGTGTTTCAGGGGGGCTAGTCTCCAGGAGGCCCAAGCAAATGCTTGCCCAGGTTCCACTCAATGTTTAAGATGGCCTTGCTGAATATGATGGCTTTGCAAGTGTTCACTCAGTTACTGTTTCAACATCTGTACAGACTCTGATAAAACCACCTATTCAGGCAGAGGATTCCACATCCTTATTGATCTTTTCCTTTTGACTAAATCTCCCTTCTTCCAGTGTAAATGTGTGACCTCGTGTCCTGTGTATAACCCTGTTTATGAATAGATTTCCAGACAATGGTTTTTATTGGCCCCGAATATATTTTTATAATGCTATCATATCCCCCCCCCCCCCCTGAGATGTTGTTTTTCTAAACTAAACATATTTACATTTGTATAATTTTTGTTTTTAAATCAGAGGTGTGTTTTTATGTAGTGTTGATGTTTCAATGCCGGAGTATGTTTGCATGTAGTGTTGAAGTTTGAATGCAGGGGTGTATTTGTGTGTAGTGTTGGCATTTTAATGCTGAGATGTATGCACATATCCACATACACTGTAATACACATACACATATATACACACACGTAAACACATGCAGATACACAGATATACGCATGCAGATGTACACAGACTGACACACATACATATACAGACAGATAGATGCACAGACTGACACAGATACAGATAAACACATTGACACACTGATACACAACCCGGCACAACCCTACTCCTAACCCGATCCCTAACACTAACCCTACCCCTCCCCTACCCCATCATCATTCACGTAATTTTCCCTTCCTCTCTCGTTTTGACACTTTTCCGAAATCCAAAGCACTTTGGAAATTCGGCACTTCGGACATTCGGAAGCTTCCAAATGTCCTAATTGCCCGAAATTTGTCCAAATTCACATTCAGGTCGAAACGAATTGCACATGCCTACTTTTAACCATTTCGAATAAAAGGGACACTATATGAGATGAAGTGGTCTTGGTGCATGTTCGAAAATCTACTTGCTTCCCCCATTATTCCGCTATGTGTCTATGTTTCCTACAGCTGTCTTGGCTTGGACAGAAGGATCCATATTTACTTTGTAAGGGATTCCTATCGAGAATATAGTCAAGGTTTCCGCACATTAGTCCACATTGAATTCAGTATGGATCTGTTTAGAGACTTTATTCTAAATTGAAGCTGATTTGCATTGTATCCCCTTACTGTTGCTCTCTAGACAAAAAGTAACTAGAATTAAATATTGTAACTATGAAAAAAGAATTGACTGTAAAATTAAATACCATATGTAATATCTATTTAATTTGCAAAAATACTTAAACTCAATTTGCAAGATATTATTTAATGATCTAGCTACACTGGAACAGTGCAATGAGAAAATAATCTTTTGAACCAGTATGTGAAAAGTAAAATAATATTATACTACTTTATACTATACATTTTCTACTACTGAAACCAAAATTTATAACAAAATAAAAGCGAGTTTATTCATCTATCACTTCTTATGTTTCTGCTGTTTGATGTTCTACACATGGTGGGTGCAATATATTTTAGATAATAATCTGTTTTGCTCCATAAACCCAACCTGTCTTTCCATCACTGCCTGTTCTCAAGAATTGTATTTTTACTGTAAAAAATGGTCCTGTACATGTTGTCATGCCTTGGGTTGGTGGGAGTTGTAGTTGAAGCTGGGAGCTTCGTACAGCAGAAAGCTGACAACTGAAATTCAACTTCCAGAAACTGTAAAAGCTGACTGGGACGCACTGCCGATAGGATAAATCAGAAATGCTACAGAAAGATGTGTGGTATTACTAGCGGTAATAACCAGCTCAGTGAGAGATAGACACTCAGAATTTGCAGCAAATTCAAGAACTTTGTATTTCCTATTATTTCGAATGGAGTTTATTTTTACAATATGACAGCCCTTCATATTGTAAAAAAAAATAACTGTCTATGCCTAAAAGTGGCCCCTCTCCCTAAACCTACTCCTCGCCATCCAATATATTATTCACTAAAGAGAGAATTTAATTTAAGGTCAACGTTAGTTTTGCTTCCCGTTTGGTTATTTATTTGATATTTACTTTGAATCCACTTTGAATTCTTACTGTAGCAAATAAACCTGCAAGATGATATGGTTTAGGCTCCAAGTGATGTACTCAGTGAAGAGAAGAATTATAGAATAAGGTATTTGGGTCTAACGCTAGCCAAACAACGTAAAATGTAACAGGTTCTTTTACTAATCAAAGAGTGGGCTTCAGTAATTTGAAAAATTAATTTGTAATGCCAGGAATATAGAAAAGTTGGAAAATTCTTTTAGATATTTTTCTCTTTGTGCGACTGCAGTTTTGCTAATTCTGTTTTCTATTCCCCAAAAAATACTTTTTGTGAATAAGCATTTAGTCTAGTAAATTCATCTATGTTTATTGAAGCTTAAAGCGATACTTTGGGCATCCAAACCACTTCAGCTCAATAAAGGGGTCTGGGTGCCACGTCCTGTCGTCCTGAAAGCATTGCCATATTTTAAAATGGTTAATATAGCTCTAGTAGCTGTCACAAAGTTAAATTATTTCATTATGATGGTCTCATAGAGTTCCAATGATTTCCTATGTAGATTATTATTAATATTTATAAAGCGCCAACAAGTTCCCTAGCGCTGTAGCGCTGTACAACGTAGCATTGTACAATGGGTGGGCTAACAGACACATATTTGTAACCAAACAAGTTGGACACACACAGAAACAAAGGGGTTGAGGGCTTACATGCTAACATGCTTAATGAGCTTACATGCTAGAGGGAGTGGGATATAGTGACACAAAAGGTAATGTTAGGGTAGAAAAGTAGGTTGGTAGGATAGTATTTATTGAGGGCTAGGTGTTGTTTTGATTATAGTTACAGGAGAGGAATCAGGGTATGGGGTGGGAAAGCTGTTCACAGTTTAATTGATATGCTTTTCTAAAGAAGTAAGTTTTCAAAGATTTTTTGCAGGACTGGAGACTGGGTGAAAGTCTAACAGAGAGGGGAAGGGCGTTCCTTCAGTGGGATAGCTAAGATCAGCCAATGTGGCAGGGCCACCACAGCGAGAGAGAAAATGTATTCCTATCAATATAATGTTTCTTTCATATATCAATTTAGTTATTTTAGAAGTAAAGGTTATAAGAAATGTTCTACCATTTGAGTGTGAAGCAGCCCATGACATTGTCAAACAGATGACACTGTGAAACTATGGGCGAGTGTGTGCATAGCTCTCCGGATATAGTCTGGTGCTCAGGCAGTTAAAAAGCACCGAAGTTGAACATGGAAATCGATAACAGGGCCAGCTGTGGGAAAGCACAAGAGAAATCACAAATGAAAGGCATACAATATGCCATCTTGAAAGCAGGATCTGTTGGGAAAAAGATTAAAGGAGTAAAAAGTTAATAACTAAAATCAATCTTTTAAGTCCTACACAAATTTCTCTGGACAAGTTTTCCTTCTTTTACTGTCTCACTAGTCTAGAGAAACTGATGAATAGCTTGAAGAAGAACCATCACAATTAAGATATTTGCAGAAATAAAGCTAACTAGAGGTACGAATTGCACTATACAATATTATTTATCTAAAATTCTAAAAAGGAGCCTTATTTTTGGTTTTATTTATATAGCTGTGAATGCAGTTCCGTTCTCACCTGCATTGACCTATTTTTGTCGTCTGTATCTTTAGGTGTTTATCAACCCTCCCATCAAATATAAATATTAAGAACATCGTGTTCAAGTAGAGATTGTGGCCTTATGAGTCCAGTGATGTAGATGTAAAAAACAGATAGATTTGTATCTTGCAATACCTTTTTTATTGGACTAACATCATTTTTTAATGACAAGCTTACGGGAGAACCTCCCTTTCTCAAGTCTAAAGCATTTCTGAGCAAGACGACACATAGAATTCAAAGTTGAGTTGTGATACAGGGGTTAAAGCGACATGAGTGTAGATAAGGCACAGGTTTGTTAGAAAATAGACTCCATTCTCGCAGAGGGTCGTAAATATCTTGTGTGAAGATCACAGAGTGAGAGGGGAGAGAAAAAAAAACAAGCAAACAGTGCAGATGATGGTGCTAGAAGGGGAGAGAAAAAACAAAATAATTACTTACATTAAGAATGCATGAATTCCCATCCAAGAGATGCAGGACATGCATGAGGGCCTATATCCAGCATACGCAGACACACACACTCACACACATGTACACATACATATACATATACACAAGTTGTGTACATGTACAAGTATACTCAAGAATATACACAAGTTCATACAATATACATATAAATACAACCAAATGCACAAATATATATACATACACATGTATACATACATCTACACACAAGCACCAATACATGTACCTACACATGTACAAATGTGCCTCCACATACATAGACATACGCATGCACCTATTCACATATACACACACGTATGCATATATACACTCACACACGCACATATGATTCAAACACATACACACATGAACATATATACATACACACAAACACATGCACAGTCACATATATCAGCATACATGCATAAGAGTATGGGAAAGCATAGATCTTTTGTATATTGATAGAATACACATATAGTTGGAACGCAATTTAAGATGTGGATACTGTTACGGACCGTTTCAGCATAAAAGGGAATAAATCGGTTTAGGCGATAATCCCCTTTTCCAAACAGGCACAGCTACTGCAGAACATCAAAACTCACGAACTGGATATAGATGAATAAGGTAGCACTCCAGCTGGAACCTCACGAATAGCTGCTAGCAGATGAATAGGAAAAGCAGACATCAGCTTACACTCCTAGCAGTCAAATCTCCAACAGCATACAGTGAATCCCCCCCAAGAACGAGACAAGGCTCCGTGTTGAAGGTCAAGCAGTGGTCTGTTTATTCAGGGCTACCTGCCCCTGTATTTATGCAGGTCTCCCACCTGGTGGACACTCCCCTAGGGGACCAGATGGAAGACTGAAACAGCAGACAGACATGTATCATTTCCGTACACACAGCCACAATACTTTCCCACAATGCATCCTGGTTTCCTCCTCCCTGCCCTGGAGATAATTAATGAAGTAATTCAATTATCTCCTAAGACAAAGGCCAGACTCCATTATGCACATGGTGACACAGAAACAGACTATCACAGAAATCTACCGAACTGCTGTGCAGAAAGGGAGAAATAAATCCTTCTGCACAGTAAAATTAACCCTTTAGCTGCCGGTCCATAATCCAAAGGCAGCAGGCGGGCAACCAGGCTCCTCCAATACAATGTGGCGAGATTGGTTTCGTCACATCTCTCCCCCTTTCCAAAAAGACTAACAGGGTACCTGACCTCCTGCCGGTCAGTGCCCTTGTTAGTCCAGCAGCCCACCCACAAAGCAGAAAAAACAGTACAGCCCACCCACAATAAATGGTTACTACACCTGGGTAGAGGAGAATCTTGTCCATGTCCAGGTGCCTCACCACAGCTGTGTGGGGGACCGGTAGGCTGCCTTGGTGGGTTGCTGAGTGGGCAGAGACCAGCGGTACTCTGTCCTGGTGCCAGTACTACCACCGGAGTAGTCTGGTTGGAGCCTGGTTGCTGGAGACGGACTGTCTCCCCCTTGAATACACAGCTCTGTCGTGGGGGGGTAGGACCGACCGTCCCTACCCCCTGTGTGGTGAGTGCAGAGACCACGGTCCCATCTGCACCGGTGGGGGGTTTACAGTCTCCCCCTGGTACATTAAGCTGCCGCTGGGGAGAGGGGGTAACAAGCTCCTCTCCCGATAGAACACTCTGCCCATTAATGATCCGCCGCTGGGGAGAGGTGGTAACAAGCTCCTCTCCCATACATATTCCTAGTCTTTGCGAAGGGAGACCGACTGTCTCTCCTCCCAATACAGAGTCCTGCCGCTGGGGAAAGGAGACAGGGCTCTCTATTCCCTGCTGGATACTCTGCCGCTGGAGAATGGAGACTGGGCTCCCAATTCCCGAAAACTCACGCTGCCGCTGGGGAGGGAGGATGCTGCTCTCCTCTCCCTGTATTCCACATTGCCCTCCTGGCATATCACTCTGCTGCTGGGGGGCAGGAACAACTACCTCTGCCCCCTGTAACTCAGCCTGCCGCTGGGGAGGGAGGCCCCTGCTCTCCTCTCCCCGCACTTCACATTGCCCTCCTGGCATATCACTCTGCTGCTGGGGGGCAGGGACAACTACCTCTGCCCCCTGTAACTCAGCCTGCCGCTGGGGAGGGAGGCCACTGCTCTCCTCTCCCTGTACTTCACATTGCCCTCCTGGCATATCACTCTGCTGCTGGGGGGCAGGAACAACTACCTCTGCCCCCTGTAACTCAGCCTGCCGCTGGGGAGGGAGGACGCTGCTCTCCTCTCCCTGCACTTCACATTGCCCTCCTGGCATATCACTCTGCTGCTGGGGGGCAGGAACAACTACCTCTGCCCCCTGTAACTCAGCCTGCCGCTGGGGAGGGAGGCCACTGCTCTCCTCTCCCTGTACTTCACATTGCCCTCCCGGCATATCACTCTGCTGCTGGGGGGCAGGAACAACTACCTCTGCCCCCTGTAACTCAGCCTGCCGCTGGGGAGGGAGGACGCTGCTCTCCTCTCCCTGCACTTTACACTGCCGCTGGGGAATGGAGACTGGGCTCCCAATTCCCTGCAGGCTCGGTGGAGAGACCTCGGTCCCATCTCCACTGGCCACCTGGGGTTCTTCCCAGTAAAATTGTACAATATCTTCCCAGCTGAAGGGGTCTGGATCTGGGTCTGCGCTTCCCTGTTGAGCCTTCTCACTGGAGTGGAACAGATTTTGGTAGTCCTGTTCCAGCTCCATCTCTCGGGTTACTAGGTGGACCAGGTCTTGCTCAATTTCATGAGTGTCGTCCCAGTCATACCTGCTCTCCCTCCACTCAAAGAGATCACTGAACCGGGCTTGTGTGGGGCTCCCAAATTCAGGCTCTGAGAAAGACTCCCATAACAAGCCAGGACCATCAAACTCCTCTCCCTCTGGCTTGTCATGCTCGGCTGTCCAGGGCAGGTGCTGTGCAACATACCACCAAAGCGCCTGGTAGGCATCCTCCAGCCACATCTCTTGCCATACCCGGAGCTCCAGTTCTTTTACCCATTCCTCCCTGGGCTGCTCTCCCAGGAAGGGCATCCGCAGGGCTAGTCGCTCCTGCAAACGCTGATCTTCCTTGGGAAGTCTCTCACCTCGTTGGTATTCCACAATGTCCAGTGCCTGGTACCAGATGCCTTTCCTTAATGCCTCCCGGTCATCCATGTCACCCTCATCGTACTCCACTGCTGGTTCCATGCTGTTGCTTTTAGGGTCGCTGTCCTGGGACATGCGTTGCCCTCAAATTGTAAAATCCAGAGTAATGGTGTCTCCTGTAGCTGTCCTTCTGGCTGTAGGAACGATCCCGCCGCTTGCCACCAATTGTTACGGACCGTTTCAGCATAAAAGGGAATAAATCGGTTTAGGCGATAATCCCCTTTTCCAAACAGGCACAGCTACTGCAGAACATCAAAACTCACGAACTGGATATAGATGAATAAGGTAGCACTCCAGCTGGAACCTCACGAATAGCTGCTAGCAGATGAATAGGAAAAGCAGACATCAGCTTACACTCCTAGCAGTCAAATCTCCAACAGCATACAGTGAATCCCCCCCAAGAACGAGACAAGGCTCCGTGTTGAAGGTCAAGCAGTGGTCTGTTTATTCAGGGCTACCTGCCCCTGTATTTATGCAGGTCTCCCACCTGGTGGACACTCCCCTAGGAGACCAGATGGAAGACTGAAACAGCAGACAGACATGTATCATTTCCGTACACACAGCCACAATACTTTCCCACAATGCATCCTGGTTTCCTCCTCCCTGCCCTGGAGATAATTAATGAAGTAATTCAATTATCTCCTAAGACAAAGGCCAGACTCCATTATGCACATGGTGACACAGAAACAGACTATCACAGAAATCTACCGAACTGCTGTGCAGAAAGGGAGAAATAAATCCTTCTGCACAGTAAAATTAACCCTTTAGCTGCCGGTCCATAATCCAAAGGCAGCAGGCGGGCAACCAGGCTCCTCCAATACAATGTGGCGAGATTGGTTTCGTCACAGATACATATAACAGAACAGTAAGATAATGTGGGGGAGTGTTCATGTAAAGTGTTGGTAGTGGGGCAGGAAACCCAAATCAATATTTAGTCCTCTATTCTTGCTGTTAAACAATTTGGTCATTATGGTTTCAAAAGTTTTTCTTTCTTGAGTATTTTTTTAAAAAAAACCTTCAGTACTTTGATTTTTAGGTCCTTCAGTGAGTGGCCAGGCTGGGAAAAGTGATGTCCCACAGGAGTGCAGTGCCATCTTTCTTTGGGGTGTTTAATGGAGTGTCTGTGCATAATCATTTTGCCATTTACTTGCTGGGTGGTTTCCCCAATGTAGCAACCTAGGTGGCATTTGGTGCATTGAATCATGTATACCACATTGCTGGATGTGCAGTATGAGTATGATCCTTTAATGCTGTAACTTTTATTGTTGTGTGTGATTGTGTTGTCTGTGCATATGTGCTGACACAGTTTGTACTGAGGTTTTTTTGCATTGACTGGTCCCGTTTTCTTTATTCTTCCCATCAGTGGACAGCTCCCTGTTGATTAATTTTTGTTGGAGGTTTGATGGTTGTCTGAAGGCCAAAACTGGTGTTTCAGAGAAAATGTTTTTCAGAGTCTCATGTTTTGTTAACATTGGTTGTAGTTATTTAATGATTTTCTGTATTTCCTCAAGAGCTGGGTTGTAGGTGACCACAAGTGGCACTCGTGTAGATATTTTTTTCTCTCTGTAGCAGACGCGTGCGTGGAGTTTTTACAGCAGAGTTGATTTGTTTGGTAATAGTCTTTAGTTTGTAGCCTGTCTCATAGATTGGGAGAGTACATGTAGATGGGAATTACGGTCATTAGGATCAGAGCATATGCGATGGTACCTAGTGGCTTGGCTGTAGATGATGCCCTGTTTAGTATGGGAGTGGTGGAAGCTGGTGCTTTGAAGGTAACTGCACCTGTCTGTGGGTTTTCTTTAAACCGAGGTGTGGATTGTGCCATTGTTACATGTCACAGTGTTGTCCAGAAAATTCACAAATCTAGCGTAAAATTCAATTTTTAGTCTGATTGATGGATGGAATGTGTTAAAAGAGTCATGGAACTGTACCAGTTTTTCTTCGCTTTCAGTCCAAATTATGAAGATATCATCGATATAGCGATAATATTTGTATGGTTTGATGTGCTGTATTTCTAGGAATCTCTGTACTAGATCTGCCATAAACAGATTAGCATATTGGGGTCTTAACCTGTGCCTTATCTGCACTCATGGCATGTTGCTTTAACCCCTGTATCACAACTCAACTTTGAATTCTATGTGTCGTCTTGCTCAGAAATGCTTTAGACATGAGAAAGGGAGGTTCTCCCGAAAGCTTGTCATTAAAAAAAAAATTAGTCCAATAAAAAAGGTATTACAAGATACACATTTTATCTGTATTTTACATCTATTAAGAACATATTTATAGATACATGTTTATAAATACGTATTCTGTGTCTGGCTCTCAGCTGTATTGGTCTATGTTAATTATATTGCCTATTGTCTTTATAAATGCCAATAATGATACTAGTTTACAGTTACTAATACATATAATCCCGTATTAGTATGTATACATACACTATTATTGATTCATTAACCAGCAATCAACAGTGATTTTGCGTAAATGTAAATACTCAGTCCCTGATGGGTATTCTTTGTATATAAACACAGCTGAGCAACAGAGCTACATTTCACATATGTAATAACTCTCACTCAGTATTCCCATCATCAGTTTTATATCAAGTTAAAAGAACATTCTAAATATCCAATCCAATTAACTAAAGTATATTAAAAAAAATAAGCAAAAGAATCTAGAACAATTTAACATGTCATGTTTCTATTAATATATTATATATTTGACAGAAGCTAGACTTAACACAGGGTACACCACAAACTATTGCATTTGGCAAAGTGCTTTGAGCATGGAATACATCCAGTGTTCATTCCAATCCTTTTTACTCCCTTTATGGCCCATAGCAATTTATACTATTGTAATGTAATCCAATCACTTATTTATATTATAGAGAATATTCTGCACCAGACACATCATTACAAGTAGTTAATGGTCAATCAGCTGCAGCATACCTCCAACATTGGAAATCAACACAGGAGTGGCGGGCATATATAATATAATGGCTAGGTTCACCATAACATGGCTAGGCTGCATTAAAAAAATGGGGAGTGTCAGTCCGGATCAAATGCAAACCAGGCCCACTGGATATTGCACTGGCCAGCCACACCCAGGGCTACACATGTGAAGAGCTCAGTCATAGTACCTAGGGTGTCTATTTTGTTAAATATACATGCTTATTTAGAAGTTTTGGGTAAAGTGATCATTTTTAAATTCAGATTACCAACATATAGTTTTAGATCTTTTAGCTTTAATACCCTCCTTTTGACGTAATATATAGTGATGTCCCGAACAGTTCGCCGGGAACCGTTCGCTGGCGAACATAGCGTGTTCGTGGTCGCGAACATGCCTGCTGTTCGGTCTGCCCCCTATTCGTCTTCATTGAGTAAACTTTGACCCTGTACCTCACAGTCAGCAGACACATTCCAGACAATCAGCAGCAGACCCTCCCTCCCAAACCCTCCCACCTCCATGACGAATAGGGGGCGGACCGAACATTGCACGTGTTCGCGACCACGAACACGCTATGTTCGCTGCCGAACGGTTCCTGGCGAACTGTTCGGGACATCACTAGTAAAATACAATATGAGGTATTCCCAAAATCAAAATGCATTTTACATTATAATGTATTAAAAAGCTTTTGCTGTCTTATAGAAAGCAGTGTATAATATGTATCTGAGCACTAAATGAGTACAATGGAAATTAGCTTTGAACAAGACACAACAGAAACGTACAACATTGCCTCAATGTACAAAGTAAACATTTTTCATTAATATATCAAGATACATAGATACATAGTCAGGCACAGGGATGTGGGTGGTCCTAAAGAAGCATGCCAGTGATACCGCTTGCTCGCTGCAGGGGCGTGACAGCTTGGCATGAATACACCCCAGGTATGCTGGCAGCCTCTCTGTGCAGAGCTTTGTTGAAACATTCTGCATGACCCTAGTGCCCTCAGCACAGTTCACAGGAGGACACCAGGTAAAAATTCAATCCCACCACACAAAAACAAGGAGTATTGGGAGGCCTTAGAAAATTGTGTTTTGCCCGAATCACTTCTACTGAAAGTATTACATGTTTTGGTTTGGATTCAATTTGGCTATATAGCAGTTTGGTTCAGCCAAATTTCATTAACAGAGAAAGATTCAGGAAAACTAATCAGTGTACAGGAAAATACATACTCAATATAAATATTATGTATGCATTTTACAGTATACTGGGCACATCTTCCAATAATTTGGTTCACAGATCAATAGAAAAAGAGAGAAAAATTAACTAATAAAGGGAAAAAAGGAGGAGCATAAAAAATATATATTATTTAAATATTAAACATGCAATATGAGGTCTGTTCGGAAAACGGGCAGCCATTTGTAATATAACGAGAATGGTTTGCACAACATCGATGTAACTTGGCAGCCAAGGAGAGTGGACTGGAATTTGCATGCGTGAACAATGACAACTTCACTGTACTAATCAGTGGGGGTGCTAGACGACATTGAGTGTGAAGCGGACTGTATAGCCATTGCATTCAATATGGCGGAGAGAGTAGAGTAATAAATCTGCTTCAAATTTTGGGTTAAGCGTAAACATTCCTTCGTGGAAACTATTGATGATTCAGAAGGCTTTTGGGAATGATGCAATGAGTGCAGAGCAAATAAAAGTGTGGTACAAATGCTTCAAAGATGGTTGAGAATCTGTTGAAAGTGATTTATGATCTGGAAAGACTGTGACTTTTGGCTTTGCCCAAAACTAAAATCACTTTTGAAAGGAAAAACATTTTTTGATGAGATACAGGTAAAGGTGCAGCTGATGGCGATTCCAACAAAGCATTTTACAAAGTTTTTTGAAGAGTTGAAGAAATGCTGGTGCATCTGTGTGAGGTCCCAAGGTACCTACTTTAAAGGGTACTGAGGTGTCATTGTCCTATGTACTATGCTTCTTGTATTTTCTTCAATAAATGTCTCTATTTTTCATATTACATGGCCGGATACTTTGGGGACAGACCTCATATATAAATATAGATTTTATTACTGCTTCTTCTTGTTTCCTTCTATTGGTCACTTCTCACTTGATCTGTGAATAAAAGCAACATTCAAAGGTACATTCTTAAGAGGTCTTGGATCACAAGATATAAGTTTATGATGAGTTTGATCATGGGGGTTTTTAGAACAGGGATTTTTGGTGCCACAGTTGGTATTAAAACTGACAAATTTATTGCGTGTTTGGTTCATGATTTGGCTAGATTTCGGCTTGGGATTTCGTAATTTTATCAACCCAAATTTGGATGAATTGCAGTTCAAAATGAATTGTCAAGATGAATCAAGATGAAGAAAATAGGTTTATGTTTATAGATAGTAATGATTTTTTAATTATTATTATTTTAGTCAAAATAAAAGAACTGGCTACTTAGAGCAATGGTAACATTGCTCCAAGAAACCTAAATTTGCATCCCATTCAGATTCTGGAAATCCTAAATTTGAATGTCATTATGCCACTTAACCAGTACATGTCATAGAAACATAAAATGTGAAGGCAGATAAGAACCATTCGGCCCATCTAGTCTGCCCAATTTTCTAAATACTTTCATTAGTCCCTGGCTTTATCTTATAGTTAGGATAGCCTTATGCCTATTCCACGCATGCTTAAACTCCTTTACTGTGTTAACCTCTACCACTTCAGCTGGAAGGCTATTCCATGCATCCAGTACCCTCTCAGTAATACTTCCTGATATTATTTTTAAACCTTTGTCCCTCTAATTGAAGACTTTTTTAAATATAGTCTCCTGCTTTACTTTACTTTAATTTTTTAACTGGCTTTGCCTTGTTCTGTGGAGGTCGCCATCTCTTTATAGAGAAGACTATGCACACCTGGAATTGCTGAAATCCAAGAATACATTTTTGAGATGTGTGGTGTCAGAATTCATGAACATATTCTAGTTATTTAGACATATTGAAAGCGTAAACCAGTAGATAAAAGGTCACATTATAAAAAAGAAAAAATCCATTCAATCTTTTATTTTTAAATAACAATAAAAAATAATTGTTTCCCTTTGATATACTGAAGGCTACTATTAATAAATAGAATTTAAGAGTTTAGTGTAAGGATTTCAATTATATTTATTAACTATAGGTAAAACTTCTAGAATCTACATTAGCATTCTAACTTATTGGTATTTACCAAAGCCTCAAGCAAGAACTGGGCAGCTACGAGCCCTGGCTTACAGAAAACGTTTCTTCTAAACTTGCCCATTCTTCGTGGCTCACAGTCTATGCCATGTTTTACGTTCCATTTCAGAAAAATAAATGTTAACGTTCAAAAGTGTAAAGGATTATGGAACACTCAGTTTTACTCTGGGGATATTGTGTCAGTCGCAGCAATTGATTTTTTAAAGGTTACCTAACAGATCAAGGTATTAAAAAAAAACTTTGAAAATTGCTTTTTAATATTTTAGTAAGAGTTTTGACACAATTTTACTCTGGTGACCTATTAATAAATAAATAAACCTTTTAGTGTTGATAAATACATTGCTGATTGTAAAGCAAAAGACTGAGTTTTGTGCAGTCATTGGAGTTAAGCAAATGTGTACAGGAGTACACTAAAAGAACACTCCAGTCCCCTTAAAGGGACACTATAGTCACCAGAACAATTACAGCTTATTGAATTTGTTCTGGTGAGTAGAATCATTACCTTTAGGCTTTTTGCTGTAAACACTGTCTTTTCAGAGAAAATGCAGTGT
The DNA here is from genome assembly GCF_036172605.1 of Pelobates fuscus. NCBI lineage: Eukaryota > Metazoa > Chordata > Amphibia > Anura > Pelobatidae > Pelobates > Pelobates fuscus. Next base: position 483,351,894 of record NC_086317.1, read on the forward strand.
TTACATTACAGCCTAGTGATAACTTCACTGGCCACTCCTTAGATGGCTGTTAGAGATCCTTCCTGGGTCATGGCTGCCTAAAATGCATCCAAACATTCAGTGTCTCCTCCCTCTGCATGCAGACACTGAACTTTCCTCATAGAGATACATTGATTCAATTCATCTCAATGAGGAGATGCTGATTGGCCAGGGCTGTGTTTGAATCATGCTGGCTCTGCCCCTGATCTGCCTCCTTGTCAGTTTCAGCCAATCCTATGGAGAAGCAATGTGATTGGATCAGCCTAACACTTCTGATGATGTCAGCAGACAGCTTTTTTTTTTAGGCACATAGCATGCAGATCTACAGCTTCAGGCTTGATTACAGTAAGATTTTGCTATATTTATGGAGGAATGATGGGCCCAGGGGGGCTAGATGGCGGTTTTAACACAATAGGGTCAGGAATACATGTTTATGTTCCTGACCCTATAGTGATCCTTTAACCTACTTTGTATATACATATTTTGGATTTCAAGAAATAGTTTTTCTCCAAGTGGTAGGTGCATTAATGAAGATACCTATATCCTCCATATATGCTAAAGGATGCTTCCTCATTATAATTATTATTATTATTATTATTTTATTATTTATATAGCACCATCAGATTCCGTAGCGCTCATCCTTATCTGTTGTAGACATATGGGACAGTTGACAGTTGGTGGACTGGAGTTTTTCCAAACCTATATCTAATTTTCCAATCCTTGTTTAATATTCTGAGAACCAAATAGTAAGTAATTAAATCCAGACAATTACCTTGCAGTAGATAGTGATTTCAGTGACCAGACTGCAAGAATAGAACCAAAAACCAAAGAACACAGTCTTAATTAACCTAGAATGACTCTCATCTAATTAACCATCACTGAACTGAACTGTAATAGGTAATAGGTTGTTCTGAATATTATAAATAATGCAATGAAATACATCAAGTTGGATGACTCTCTCCCCCTCCCCCCCGCCTCCCAAACATAATCAGTGTTTTCCTGGTATTTATGTGTTTATACTGAAACAAATTGATGATACTGAACCTGGTCTCATACAGCTAGCAGGTAGGACTTACTATAACAGATTTTATTATAATGATAGAAACACATTTGTGTCTATCGTGTATAGTAGAAACACACCTAATGTGTCACAGGTACAAGTGATTTCTCCACAGTTTAAATTCAGGGATAAAGTTGCTCATTGCTTCTGTACTGAGGTTTTCATCATAGAACCCAGATTCGAGATTCACATTCTAGAAGTGAGATCTTTTATTAAACATTCATAGCTGAAAATGAAAGCTGACAATAATGCAGGGCACAGTAAGGAGTGAGAGTCTGTAAACTGCTCACCAAAAAGCACAGAGTCAAAGGTGAATACAAATCCTACAAATAGACAAATGAACATTTTCTGGAGTATATTGGAAGCGTACATTAAGAATGCCATGGAATCCAACATTCGAGGTTATCTCCTTGGAGACATCCCGTTCATTTATACGGAGTCTGTGAAATGTTCAACCACATAATTCCATATTGTTTATAAACTCAAACATTCCCTTAACTCTTTCCAGTCATATGTATCACGCAGACACATTTGGGCTGTGGATTCAATTTTCAGCTTTCTTCTATTTTACATATTTATTAATTGAATTCCCATTAAGTGCAATGTTACTGTAATGGAATATCTTGTACAATAAACAGACAGATAGAAAGACAGACAAACATTATACAAAGTTTTCACACACACAAAAAAAAAATCAATAGAAATTGTAAATCTTATTAATTGTTTCCTTTTCACTACTAAAGTGGCTGCTGTGACAGATCTCCTGTACTCTGGTTGAGTACCTCTGCCAAGTCTGCTTCCTCACCGCTACCAGGGGACTCTGGAGTCCTTCAGACCCCATCATCAAAGCTTGATTGTGGTCTCTGAGAACCTCTCCCACTAGGCCAGGCTGCAGTGGTTATGGCTCTCTGCAGTGACTATAGCTTTTCCTCACACATTATTCGAGACTTAATATAGGGAAGTAGAATGCAGCTGCATTGTACACAACATCATTAGTTATTAGAAGTCCCATTATTATTGAGGACGTTAATGTTTTAATTCGTTGTTATTGCATAGTAATGCTATGCGCAATAAACAAACTATAAAGGATTGCTTGGGTGGGATAAAGTAAATTAGCAAAGCTATAAAGTGGAATAATTAAAGAACATCGATTCCTTCCTGACTAGATGTAACTGAGTGCCAATGAATACTATATAACCGGTAAATGAAATATACCGTTACAGCGTCTAACGTTATCTGCAGTCTATACACGCACATTGCTTTTTACATGCGAACTGTAATCTTTCAATAATTCATGAAAGTCATTACAAAACCACTTCACACAATCTAATAGCAGCATGAAAGTGCTCCAAACATTTCCATCAAATTATTGAGTATTTCTAAGAGGACACTGTGTGGAGCTATGAGAACCTGCAGAGCTGATATCACAAGCTCTCGATGTGATGGGTGTAAGGAATGGGGAGCCCCATGGCGCTAATACAACATTATGGTTATACACTATAGACACTACGAAAACCAAGCTGCGTGTTGATGAACTTTTAACAATAAGCATACAGCTTGTATCGGGTGTACTCTGGGGGCCGGGGAGAGGAATAAGTGTGAATAGCTTGGGATTCAGATTGAATTTTACATTATAGGACAAAATAACCCATCTTGAGCAAAATGCCCAAGTCATCTCTATATTCAGTTCAGTTATATCGGCCTTCAATGTGAGATTCCATAATCCAGAAAGGGGGATAGAGGGCGATATGAAAAGAAATGTATAGAGAAGTTAAGAAATGAAAATTTCACCAATCTAGTACCGGAGCTGCTTTCTGTATATTCTGCAGTTTTAATAAACAGCTCTATATTTACAGACAGCTGAAAGAATCCAGTTTAACTGTTACAAAAGATTTATAGAATTCTCGGAACCGCACCGCCGAACAATGCAGCGCCTCTTTAGAGTCACGAATCACAAGATTCCATTACAGCATTACTTCAAAGACATATGGTTCTAACTGACAGAATAATTGTTTGTTGTTAATAATATGGACTAGAAGCAATATTAGCAAACTCCTATACAGAATAAACCGACAAAACAAAGGATGGAGCTGAACGGCTTCTCATTAGGGATCTGTCACATTAACGGGGAGATGTGATATTGCAAAGCAAGTGCAAGAACAATCTGTTATCTGTGCCTCACGTTCTAGAGAGCATGCAAATAATAATCCAAGTAAATAATCATAAAGAAATAGTGTCTATTCCTCTTCCAGTACAGACCCTCAGGGTATTTGGGACGTTTCAATTACTGAGATATCTGATTAGATTTTCATGAGCTCTACACACATTTTCTTTATTAATGTGAGCTGAACCAGCTGTGAAGTGAAGCCCAAAACTCATAATAATTCTGAGGAAAGTTTAATATCTTTCCCAGTGGCTCCCTAATGCAGACAGACTGCTCAATGGCCAAGTCAATTGAAGTGCGATCCAACAGGGATAATGTATCATCACATCCGCTAAACTTGCTAATTACCTAAGTGAGTCACTTCATTCCTTAAACGTAAATGCCAGATGGGGAACAGCAATAGAACACACGGCATTGTCTATGCTAAGCTTCATTTCGAATCCATATACAGAACATAAATCAGTGCAAATCCAATAGTACCACCTTCATTGACTTACATGAAGAAGAATTACTAATGTTGCATTTCTAATCCATAAACATACACATTAATCACTGCAAATATGGATGCTTGTACTGTACTAATGCCCAATGCCCACACATACATTGCAGGCCATCCTAGACTCAACTGACTGTACTAAATGCAATGTTACAGCTTCGGTTATAAATCACACATAACTTTCGACCATGTGGCAGCTGTCATAGGCCCGAGTGTTTGTCTTAAATTATTACCCAGATCCTGCCACCTGTTCTCTGTGACATAGCCATTACTTTATGTCCACTTTATTCCTGTTTGCGAGCATTCTAACAGAATGAAAGACAACATGGAAAGTTTGACAAAATACATGGCAGCCCTAGTAGTCTGACAAAATTGTAACGAAAACAGTTTGGGGTTTCAGGACCTTCTCTTCATAACCTGGGCGATTTATGCTTGTGGTGCACCTACTAGAGACTGTGGGGGCAAGGTTAACAGTGATGAATACACAGGGATGAAAGGCTGGTCTTCTAACCCCATCAAGGAGATTTTAGCTGGTAACTGAAAAAGTCAATGTATGTCTTAATAAACGTGCCGGTGTGGGCAGCCGGCCCTCTCATACCCACACATAACCAGTGCTTTCAAAGTCTACTCTGTTCTTTCTCTCCTTCTACTCTGCACTATCTCCATGCACTACTTTCATAAATTTAACTAAACTCAGGCATTATGTTCATCATCCTCTCCATCCCTTTGATTTTCTGTTTTCCAACATTAGTTCCTTTACTGCCTCCTCCTAGATTGTATGCTCATTTGTTTCTGGAATATGTTGATGCTTTGTAAATAAACTATACAAATGTCAGTACGTGTTATTTTCTATCCTCTGTGTGTAATTGTAAAGTGCTACAGAATATATTATATAAAAATACCCATAATACTAATATTGAAAATACCATTACTTAAATAGCATTATTTTAGAGACAAGCCGTTTTGCCCCATCTTCCCTGAAACTGTGGTACTCACATGGAGGAATTATGCTTCATGAAGGAACTGATTTTTGTGCGTCTTGAGTGCAGGTATACACGGTGATATGGGAGCATTGGCTTGTGTCTTCTGAGAACCTTTGAACCTTGTTACGTTAACCTTCTCTGCCTCTGTGGTGCCTCTACGCTTCTTAGATCTGTTGTAAGGGATGGTAGAACCTGGTGGTTTTTGGAATCGCCTTGTTTTTGTTTTTGTTTTTTGTTTTTTAATATGCTTCTTATCTTTCACCCCGGCCTCACTTGCTTTTCTGTTCTTCTTTTCTGACCTTGTTTGTAATGATGGGGACATTGTCCTTTTGTTTTTCTTTTCTCAACACACACATAGCTAATTATTTGACATGATGCAGATGTTTGTGTGTTAATGTTTTGTTGTATCTACATGTTACCAACACTAATGGCTATTCAATGTGATCCTTGTGGTAGTATGGTTTGAACCTTTGTCATATCTGGTGAATACTTGTTCTGTTTTGTTTGTCAATAGGACATTGCAATTCCATGGTTGTAAGAAAGAAATATGGATATATGCTTTTCCTAGTGCAACCAGTGAAAGGTTATAATAGGCAAGTGAATATAACCCCGTCAGTGCTACAGAGAACATTATAATGCTCTGCGGAACTGAACGACAAATAGAGCATATAATATTAATAATAATAATAGGGTCAGTGAGACCTCAGCATGTAACATGGGAGATGGTTAGAATAGTGTAGGGAAGTCAGTATTCATACAAATTGAAATATGATTTGGAATATTTAGTCATGACTCTAAGTCATGACTTCTCTGTATTTATTAATTTTGTATAATTATTTTTTATTAAATCTTAAATATTCCATAACATTACATAAACCTAAACATGACAATTCACATATCTTAAAAATGTGTATCATCTTTTAACTTTAACACATACATACAAGTATTAAGCGATGAATTTCTATTCAAGTCCTCCCTTGGTTATTCACTTTGTGTAAAAAAAAAAAAAACTGTTGAAAAAATATAATTATACCGTATATTAATTTAGGGGGTCAAATTGCAATGAAAAGGCTTTAGCCTCCACAATTACTCTGAAAAACATACACTACTCCCAAGAGGTATATCAAGCATTAGTTGTCTTTTTAATCCATTTATCGATAACAATATCTTTCTTAGTTTTATCCAATTGATTTATTAAATCTCTTTCCATTTTTATTTGGAATAATAATTGCCCTTTAATCTCAACCTATCATAATCACTTCTTAGCAAAGAAATGTTTTTTCTCTCTAGGTTCATTTGATGACCCCATAATTTTATTTTGGTTTTGATTCCACCTACACGTTGATGACATCCAACTATTCCACTCCTCCCTCGTCCTTACTATTACCAAAACTATCTATCACCATAGATCAGATTGAACACATAGCAATATCAGACTATTTCCTCCCTTCTATCTCTTTATTGGATTCAATCATTCAATCAGTTCCGTTTCCAAAACTTCAAAACTATCGCTGTTAATTTATTACCACAATATCCACATTTATTTTGTCAATAACCTTTTTGACAAAGGCAACTTTCCAATTATCAGTAATTTTTATTTATATTCAACGGGATTTCTATTCATATAAATATACATTTGCCCCATATTCCATACTCCATTACCGTATTCCTTGTACATAATTCCAGACTTTCATTGGTTTCCCATAGGCATCATTTTAATTCCCCTCACTAGCAAAGTCTTCACAATTCAGCTCCCTCTACCATATTTTGCCTTATTGATAAGCATGTCCATACTGAATCCCTCAACTGTACTTATTCAGTATGAACAAAGACTGTCCAATAATTCCCCATTTACATGACTTTTGCCAATTTGTCCCATATTTATGAATCTCATTAATACCTAAAATCAGATTCCTCCCTTAAATTCTTCAAAGCTTTCTATCATGACCAGCATTATTTTTTCATGATTTTGAGTTACAGTATCTCTTTTGTGTGATCCGACCAGATGGTCTAGCGTTTTCTCCCCACATGAATCAATGTGCCTTGGGCACCCATGACCCTGATGCCAGTTCTTTAGTGGTCCTTCCTTGCACCACTTTTGTTAGATACTAACCACTGCACACTGGGAACACCCCACAACACTTGCCATTTTGGAGGTGCCCTGACCCAGTTACCTAGCCATCACTATTTGACCCTTGTCAAAGTCACTCAGATCTTTTCTCTTGCCCATTTTCCCTGCTTCCAACACGTGCCATTCAAGAACTCACTGTTCACTTGCTGCCTAATATATCCCACCCATTGACAGGTTCCATTGTAATGATATAATTAAAGTTATTCACTTCACCTGTCAGTAGTTTTAATGGTGTGGCTGATCAGTGTATGAACAAAGATTCTCTTCCTCCCTTATCAATCTTTCATTTACAAGACTGTCTTTTACCAAGTTGCCCCATATTTTTGCATCTCATTAATATCTGAACTCACATCCCTCCCTCCCATTATTTAAAGCTGCCTTAAATTAGTTTAAAAAAAAGCATTGATCACTCAGCTTCAAATACTCTGAATTTAAATAGATCATTAAACATTTAATTCCATGCCACTTTGACTGATTATCAAATTCCATGAGAAATACATTAAAAAGTGCTGCTCTATTTTTTGCTAAAAATGCAGTAAATACAATCATACCACCAGATCGTAGGTACATTTACAACTTCCTTTTATCCCCAAGAGATCTTCCAACATATTAGAAAGCTTTTCTCACTTGCTGGTGTTAATACTAGCATATTTTCCAAACAGAAAACATTTTCACATAGAGGAATAAAAGACAAAAATCCTTTGATGAACTGACTAAATTAGGAAAAGAAACTTAACAGAGATAGACTTCATTATCAGAATAATTACCGGTAAGTCAGATCTTGGAATAAAAAAAAAAATCCATTCCTTACAATAAATGGAGTAACCATTCACTATTCAGGAAAGCACAATAATATGGGTAAATTGGGAAAAAAGTTATTAACACATATCTGGAAAGCTGAGGAGTCAGTCTAATTTGTTCTTCATTCTCAAAACAAATAAAAGGTAATGTATGTGATTTGTACAGTTAAATGAAATAAATGTAACGTACTCGCAAAAACGCACGTGTTTACTAAATCAAGAATAAGTAAATAAATATAAATACATTTAGAAATAATGAGAAAATCAGAATGGCTAAGAGAAGCTTCGTACAAACAAATGATGCTAAATTGTAGGTGAAATTGTAACCAAAGCAGCTAAAGTCAAAGTCGAGTTCCTTCTATTAGGTATGGTCATGTCTTAACTGACAGACTGTGCGTGTGATCTGTCTGCAATGTCTGCATTCTTCCTCTAGCTATCTCTTTAACCCCTTAAGGACCAAACTTCTGGAATAAAAGGGAATCATGACATGTCACACATGTCATGTGTCCTTAAGGGGTTAAAAAAGTGCTAATGTAGGTATGAAACCCTGTATAATAAATTAAACGTAAACTTTTATGTCACATTAAAAAATGTATTCTCAAACTCACTTTTTTTATTCTGTAAGAGAAAATAGTTGTCTTTTAAATTATAAATGTATTAGATATTGAGCAGTGTTAAGCAATCTTTATATTTTACAGCTGAATAAACTTTTAGCCGTTGTCAGTACCACTTTATTATATATCAGTTTGGAATCATATATCTCGCAATAGATGGCAGGCGAGATAATTAGTATTGATGGTTTAATGTATTCCGCAACTGAAGTGACTCATGGTTTATGTTTAAATACATTTAATCGCCTCCATAAATTACCTAAACCAATCAATACCACCTCACTCTGGACACTTATTTTAATTAATAGTTCCTTTAACTGTAGAAAATGTACAGTTTCAACAAGTATACATAGTACATGTTAATATGATATCAATAGCTCCAAACTGAAAACAGATTATGCATACATTACCATATACATATAAAGGTATCGTGATAAGTGAAAATGTCACAGCCTGAAATCACTCCACGCACACACTGTAATTCACTTTAACTATCTGTAAGTGTTAGTGATCATTTTAGAATATAATATTGACACTTTCATGAAAAGGTAGCTCAGTTGGTAAACTTCCTGACTACAGAGCCTCTTCGAAAACACAAGGCCACAGGTACAAATCCCAGAAGGGTCAGCTCAGCCCTTCATTCTTCCAAATTTTGATAAATCAGTACAATCAATTGGGTAATAATAACATTTATTATTATTATTATTATTATTATTATTATTATTCGGTTAATTACCCATAGCTGTGAGTCTAACTGGGAGAAAGACGTTATATGAATACTAGTTGTTATTATACATTTGTGTACGGCAAAAAAGTCTGAATAATCACTGAATATTGCTTTTTGTGAATGTTTGCATGCGTTAGCCTAACTTTTATCTTGGGTATGAAAATCATAACAAAAAACAAGTGATATCTCTCTTAATAGCAAGAACAGCCTCAGATCAAAATCTTCATCGTTCTCGTGAACCATGACATTATCATCTGCTGTGTGAAATTCGAGAGATCCAGTTCAAAGTGATCCAGTGTTCTTGTGAATCTGTATTGAGAGATTTCTGGGAAAAAGTGCATTGTGTCAATATTTTTGTAGAAAAATTCCTTTTTTTCCCTTACAGTTGATCCAAACTAAAAGAAGAGTAAAGTTTTTAACACAGTAGTTATTTAATTTTAAAACATGTGTTATTTGGCGTCCAGTTTATAAACTGAAATGGACATGTTTGACATGTTATGAAAATCTCAGACTATCAGTTACTTGAAGGCTCATTACAAAAAGGTATGTAATCCTAGGAAAAAGTAAAAAAAAGGATACCATAAACATTTATCATAATGAATATTTTGAAACAAGTTATCTCTTATTTTCACATTTAATAAGTTGACACATTTTTTTTAAACAGTACTAGTTATTATTGCATGCTATTTGCTATCTCCTTTCTGGGTATTTTGGAACGTATGTCAACAAACAATTTCAGCCCCGAGCTTGTTCCAGTTTAAGTTTTTTTGCATTTCCATGATACAAAAGAGCTTCTAGAATGCATATGCTTTAGCAGAGGCATTTAGAACTTATATCTGTATTTCTAGTCTTGGATTTTTTTTTTTTTTTGCTGTCCATTTACCGAGGAACGATGTTACGTTGGGAATTGTTGACCAGGACATTGCAGTGGCTAGCATAAAATGACCTCAGAATGTTAAAAGCTTTCTCAAATCTCCCTCTTATTTTGCAATTCTCTCCGAGCTAGCTTCTTAGTACATCCATTAAAAGGTGAAGAGATGTGATGTGATGTGAAAAGCCTGGTGTGCTCACAATGCGGTGAGTTAGACTTCCATCTTCTTTAACCCCTTAAGGACCAAACTTCTGGAATAAAAGGGAATCATGACATGTCACACACGTCATGTGTCCTTAAGGGGTTAAATAACACTTAGAATAAAATGATGAAAAACTGTAGACACAATCTGACCTTCTCGGCAGAGCCATCTCTCCATGCACTGCTATTCATTGTTTCCCAACTTCGAGGGCTCGTCAAGAGAGACCCTTATAAATCAGTCTGGTCGTGACATGCCTCGACAGGATGAGTAATGCCTCCTCATATTGTATGAAATTCCCATTACCAGCTAATGTACTGCATGTCTTATTAGCTGCTAATATTGTTGATGGTTTTTGCAAGTTATAAAGGAATTCAATTTGTTTTTCGTGGAACAGGACAACTGAGACTGCGTGCAGCTAATCATTTTTAATTAAATCTTAAACATCTTAATTAAGATGGTTAATTGGTCATCTCAGAATTTAAAATTGAAAACGATTGTCCCTTCATCTCTTTATCTGCTGGTTTGTATGTCTACCTTTTAGATATCTGTGATCTGTGATTGTCCTATCTACTGTCACAGTTTTACGAATATCTTATTGACCTTGCGGTGTTTGGGATGTCGATTTCTGTTATAATGAATTGAAAAAATAGAGATGAAATGTATAAAGTTCCAAAAATAACATTGCAAGCAGAATCTCCTACAACAGTGACCACTTCCAATCACTGAAATGGTCATGGTCATTGGAGTAAACCTTTGACTTGGCTGCCTAATGTCAATTTTGTCCATATTTTATTAATTGGAAAAAAATATTTTCCATTGCAGGGAGAGTGCCTGTAAGGAGTCCACTTCCAGTGTGAGTTCACTCCCACGTCCTTGCCCTAGTTGAGTAGTTTTTTTGTTTTTTTGTTTTAAATGAAATGTCCCATTCTTCCTCTCCCCTCCCTTTGCTGGCTTAGATTGTGTGCATGTGCTGTAAGCCAGCAAATTGTTCAAATTACAGTTTTCTGTATGAGAAGCCGGATGTTGGGCCTTGCAAGTCAACCTGTGAAGTCAGGAGGGAGCTTGGAAGTCAGCATCAGGAGCTTTGCCCAACGTTAGATTCCAGCTAAGTAAATATATTTTTTTGCAGGATTCACTGCAAATGGAGAAGGTGGCCTATTTCATCAAGCACAATATGGCATATTACACAGAAAAGCTCCCCTCCAAAGGGATGGAGTAACCCTTTAACTTCAGTTTTGTATATCAAAATTCAAGATTTATCTCAAAATGAGGTCAACATGCTCAGAGGCAAATATACATGTAAGCAATTATACATGTCAGACATTTCCTTATTTTACAACACATGTTACATAGTTACATGGACTTGCGTCCATCAAGTTCAGCCTTCCTCACATATGTTTTTGCTGTTTATCCAAAAGAAGGCAAAACACCTAGTCTGAAGCGCTTCCAATTTTGCAACAAACTAGGAAAAAAATCCTTCTTGACCCCAAAATAGCAGTCAGATGTCTCCTTGAATCAAGCAGCTATTACCCCACTAATTAGAAATGATATCCCTGTATGTTATGTTTTTGCAAGTATTTATCCAATTGCAGTTTAAACATCTGTATAGACTCTGACAAAACCACCTCTTCCGGCAATGAATTCCATATCCTTATTGCTCTTACTGTAAAAAAAACTTTTCTTTGCCTTAGATTAAATCTAATTTCTTCAAGCCTAAATGTGTGACCGTGTGTCCTATGTATAGCCCTGTTTATGAATAGATTTCCAGATAATGGTTTGTACTGGCCCCGAATATATTTGTATAATGTTATCATATCCCCTCTCAGGCGCTGTTTTTCCAAACTAAAGAGATTTACATTTTTTAACCTTTCTTTATAACTAAAATGCTCCATTCCTTTTATCAATTTTGTAGCTCGTCTCTGCACTTTTTCTAGTGCCATGATATCCTTCTTTAGAACAGGTGCCCAAAATTGCACGGCATATTCAAGGTGTGGTCTTACCAGCGATTTATAAAGAGGCAAAATTATATTTTCATCTCGAGAATTTATGCCCCTATATATACATGACAAAATCTTACTGACCTTAGCAACGCATATTGACATTGCATATTGCTGCCTAATTTGTTGTCTATAACAATTCCCAAATCCTTCTTGTGTGTGGTTATCCCTAGTTCACTACCATTTAGGGTGTAAATTGCTTGTGCATTCTTAACCCCGAAGTGCATAACTTTGCATTTCTCTACGTTAACTTTAATCTGCCATTTTAGTGCCCAGTCCCCCAATCTATCCAAATCCCTCTACAGCAAGGCAATATCCTGCTCACATTTTATTACTTTACAAAGTTTTGTGTCATCTGCAAACACTGATACATGGCTTTCAATGCCCATTTCAAGATCATTTATAAACATGTTAAATAGAAGCGGTCCCAAAACAGAACCCTGAGGGACACCACTTACCACTTTAGTCCAGCTTGAAAATGTACCATTAATGACAACTTGTTGTACTCTATCCTTAAGCCAATGTTCTACCCAAGAACAAGAATATTCATCTAGACCAATTTATTTTAGTTTGAAGACTAACCTATTGTGAGGAACCGTATCAAATGCCTTGGCAAAATCCAAGTAGATCACATCCACTGCAACACCCTGACCTATACTTCTACTTACTTCTTCGTAGAATGCAATTAGGTTAGTTTGACATGACCTATGTTTCATAAAACCATGCTGATTATTTCTAATAACACAGTTCTTCCCAATGTGTTCCTGAATATTATCCCTTATTAGCCGTTCAAATAATTTCCCAGTCACAGAAGTTAAGCTCACAGGTCTATAATTTCCAGGCAAGGATTTTGAACCCTTTTTAAATATAGGAACAACATCTGCCTTCCTCCAATCCTCCGGTACAATACCTGAAACAAAAGAATCTTGAAAAATTAAATACAGAGGTTCACTTATTTCCCCACTTAGCTCCTTAAGTACTCGTGGGTGGATACCGTCAGGCCCCGGAGCTTTATTTACATTAATTTTCTTTAATAGCTGTAGCACCTTGTCTCGAGTTATCCAATCACAAGTTATCTGCAAGTTTGTTGCAGCAATCATTTGCTTATCTCCTGCCATAGGACCCTCATTAATATATACTGAAGAAAAATAGTTATTTAAAATGTCTGCCTTTTCTGCCTATAACTATTTGCTTCCATAAAAGGGACAAAACCAACCGCTTATTAACATTCTTAGTGAATAATCCAATTGTAATAGTGAACAGATGTAAAATAAGTGATAAAACGTATACACAGTAGTGGAGCGCTTAAAATTGTGATCGTGTAATATTGCTTACCATTGTATTGTGGGTAAAAACTGAGATATACTTCAAAAATTTAAAAACAGAAAGAGAGGAAAACCAACAACATTATGGTGCAGATGGTAATTATACTGGTTTGATGGTGAATTATAGTCAAATCCACTCACATGGCACTGAGCCTACTAACCTCAGAGCCAGGATTTGTAAGGCTCTAAACAAGGTGAGGTTAACATTTATTTGTTGAGTGAAGCAAAAGTATTTTGTTTGTACTACACATTGGTATGTTTTTTCCTTTCTGTTAGAACTCTGCACTTTATCCAAGAGAAGGTGTGATGCTGCCTTAAGAGCATAAAGGTTTCTCTTACTGAGCCAGTACCCTAAGTCCATTTGAGTGGATTTGACTATTGTTCACCGTCAAGCCATTATAATTACAATCTGCACTACATGTTTTTTTTCTATCTGTTTTCACATATTTGATGTATATCCTTGTTGTTACCTATGTTACAAGGGTGAACAATTTAACATGATCACAATTTTAAGCGCTTCACTATTTTGTATTAGTTTTATTACTTATAGTACATCTGTTTACTATTTATAGTTTGGTGTATGGGGTGGGGTATTCCTACACAAGTATTTTTATTCTGCTATTTATTATTTTTTACTTTTAAGCGTTGTTATATTAACACACTATCTCCTAAAAGAGACTTTTACATCAATTGTAATAGTGCCCTAGTTTATATATGTAGATATGATATGATATATGATGTATAAAACAGCTCTGATGAGTCAACACATGGACTCCACAAGACATCTGAACATGTCCTGTAGTATCTGGCACCAAGATATTAGCAGCAGATCCTTTAAGTCCTACATGTTAATCAGATTGAAATATGGAAAATGTGGAGGTCAAGGAACACCATGAACTCTTTGTCATATTCCTCAAACCCATCTTGAACACATTTTTCAGTGTGGCAGGGTGCATTTCTCCTGCTGAGAGAGGCCACTAGAGGGGTATACGTGTCCTGCAACAATCTCTAGGTAGGTGATACATGTCAAAGTAACATCCACCCAATGTTTCCAGAGCATGACACTGCCTTCGCCAGTCTGACTTCTTCTCATAGTACATCCTGCTGCCATCTCTACCCCAGGTAAACAACACACACACAGCCTTCCACCTGGTCTAAAATAAAACTTGATTCATCAGACCAAGCAACCTTCTTCCATTGCTCCTTGGTCCAGAAGGTGTTTTTGGTGGTGGAACTGGATTATCATGGGTACTCTGACCGGTCTGCCTCTACGCAGTCCCATAAGCGATAAACATTGATTCACTGTGTTTTCTGACACCTTTCTATCATGGCCAGCATTAAGGTACTAGCCACTGCATACCAGGAACACCCCACACAATTTGCCATTTGGGAGATGCTCTGACCCAATTGTCTAGCCATCGCTATTTGGTCTTTATCAAGGTCACTCAGATCTTTTTGCTTGACCATTTTTTCTGCTTCCAATACATGAAATTGAAGTACTGTCTGGTCACTTGCTGCCTAATATATTCCACCCCTTGACAGGTGCCATTGTAATCATATAATCAATGTTATTCAGTTCACCTGTCATTGGTTTGAAATGTTGTGGCTGTGTATATATTAATAAATATACCTTTGTTTTAGGGATCCCTATGTCCCCTTTGGAAACATTCTGACTTGCCATAGAAATTCTACTAGTATGGTTCTTTTTTTGTGGCCGAGGAGGAATATGGAGGCCAATCCTGAAACGTTCATTGAAGGTTCACTGACCAATTGATCTTTACATGTGGCTAGACAGACTTCTGTAGCAAAGTCTGGTCTCTGTAACATACAAAGCAAAATATAAGAGGAGACCCATTGAAAACGAGTGATACGGATAATTTAACATTAGTAATTTAGGTTAGCAGGAAAACAAAATTCAATTCCAATCGAATTGCTCCACTTATCACTTATACGGCTAGATTTCCCTTCAGGTAGGATTGTGAGAACTTGTTTCAGATCATCAAGCAAGCCATTTACAAAATATTACAGTTTGTCCTGAGTAGTGAAAAAACTTAAGAGGATTAAAACAAGTAAAAAAAAACAAAAAAAAACAGTTTGATACAAAATGTCGAAAATACATATACACAGAAATAACTGGTTTTGAGATTGCTTGCAAATATTACAAGTACTATAAAATAATAATAATAATAATAAAATAAGCTTCAGGCTTAAAATGCTGTTTATATAAACATTTTCTTTGTAAACTTTTTTAGGTTTAGATGACTCTAGAATGGAGCATTCACACTCATAACCATTTTTTCTCTCTACGAATTTATGTTTAACATGTAGGCTTGTACTTAAGATGTATAACAACATCCATAATAGCCAAAACTATTTCACTTCTGACCGCAAGTAAAATGGAGAAAATATATAAAAGTTGTTCATCTTCCAGCAAGGCCGAACTGGAGCTGCGGGCTCATTAAGTCAGCTCCCTGGGAGGTTGCAATTTTTAGTTGCCTACGATCAGCGCGGCACTGCCAGACACCCTCCCACCTGGTTTTTGCAGCAGGATCAGTAATATAAATAATTTCTCAATAAAAATTCAGACACAAAAACAGGAATGCAAAGTGTTCACCAAGTGGGTGCAATAAGTAGGAAATGTTGCTCTATGTCTTAATGAACAGTTTATAGGTTGAATTTTACTTTGGACAGATAACAGAGAATGCCAGTGAGGAAAAGACTTAGTATATAACAATGGGGTACCTAGTTTAGTGGGGAGCAATCGTCATGCACATAATTACAGTTGTTTATATAATGCCAACATATGTTGCAGCACTGTCCAATAGATAAACATTTCATTCTAACCAAACACATATGGTATACGGAAACAGTAGGCGAAGAGGGCCCTGCCCAAACAAACCTACAATCTAAAGGGATGAGGGACAAATACATAGAGGACAGTGAGGGAATCAAAAGATCTGGATGTACCCGAGGAAGGGAGAGGTCTTTGCAAGGATGAGCACAATAGATGGGAAACAGCATGGTACGGTTGTAGGGGATGTTGAGTTAACGGGAAAGTTGATAGGCTTAAAGTGTGTTTTTAGCTATTTTTGAAAAGCTGCAGAGGCAGGGAGAGTCAGATGTTCCATAAGGAGAGGGCATGAAGGAGTTCTAGAAAAGTCCTGAAGGCGAGAGTGAGCAGTAAGGGGGCAAGAACAGGACAGTAACAGGTAATGAGCAGAGCAAATAGGCTGGGCTGGATTATATCTGCTAATGAGAGAGGAGATGTAAGCAGGGTTACGGAGAGCTTTGTAAGTAGGAACAGGAACTTTGAACCAAATCCTAAATGAAACAGGAAACCAGTGTAGAGACTTACAGAGCGGTGTAGTTTGAGAATACTTGGATGTAAGGTAGATGAGTATGGTGGAGGTATTTATTATGGATCATAGAGAGGAAATATGAACCCCTTTAAGTCCGACAATCAAAGGGCTACCATAATCAATGTTGGAAACAACAAGTGCATGGACAACCGTCTCAGCTGAATACAAAGTAAGAAAGGGGCAAATGTGAGACATGTTTTAAAGGTGAAATCAACAAGATTTGATGATATATTTTATGGAAGGATGAAGGAAAGGTTGGAGTCGAAGAGCACTCAAAGCAATGTGCCTGCAGGGTAGAGGTTATGATAGCTCTGTTAACCTTAAGGGGAAAAGGCAAAGACATAGCCTTAGAGGGAGGAAAGACAAGGAGTTTGGGCTTTTGGGCTTGGACAGGTTGGAGAACTCCAACCAAGAGAGGTTCAAAAGGGGAGAAGGAACTAGTAACAGATACACTGGAGGAGCGGTCAGAGAGGTAGGAAGATAACCAGGAAATAGCAGTGTCACCAAGGCAAAGATTTGCGGAGTGTGATAAGGAGAAGTGGGGGGTTAACAGTGCTGACATTGGCATAAGATAAAAAAATAAAATAAACATCAAATAATAGCCTTTGGAATTTGCCCCCCCCCCCCTTTGTATTTAGGGCCTCCACCCACCGCTCAGGGGTGGGGGCCGGGGGGGACAATAGGTCCCCCCCTTATTGTTATTTTTAGGGCCCCCACCCACCGCTCAGGGGTGGGGGATGCGGGGGGCAGTAGGTCCCCCCTTATTGTTATTTTTTATTTTTAGGGCTGGGGGGGACAATAGGTCCCCCCCTTATTGTTATTTTTAGGGCCCCCACCCACCGCTCATGGGTGGGGTTGGGGGGGGACAGTAGGTCCCCCCTTATTGTTATTTTTAGGGCCCCCACCCACCGCTCAGGGGTGGGGGCCAGGGGGGACAGTAGGTCCCCCCTTATTGTTATTTTTAGGGCCCCCACGCACCGCTCAGGGGTGGGGGCCGGGGGGATCAGTTGGTCCCCCCCCTTATTGTCACTTTTAGGGCCCCCAACCAACGCTCAGGGGTGGGGGTAGGAGACAGTAGGTCCCCCTTATTGTTATTTTTAGGGTCCCCACCCGCCTCTCAGGGGTGGGGGCCGGGGGGGAGGACAATAGGTCCCCCCATTGGTATTTAGGGACCCCACCCACCGCTCAGGGGTGGGGGCCGAGGGGGAGGACAATAGGTCCCCCCTATAGGTATTTAGGGCCCCACCCGCCGCTTAGGGGTGGGGGCCAGGGGGAGGACAATAGGTCCCCCCCATTGGTATTTAGGGCCCCCACCCACCGCTCAGGGGTGGGGGCCAGCGGGCAGGACAATAGGTCCTCCGCCCTTTTTTTACTTTAGGGCCCCAACCCGCTCAGGGAGGGGGGACCCTTTTATTTTTTTTTTATTTTTTTTTTTAACTGTGAGCAGCCACAGGCTGCTCACTGTTTAATAGACATGCCCCTACTCGTGGTATTGCGAGTAGGGGCACAATTTACTAATACTAAGTAATTTTTACTTAGTATTGGTAAATTTGGACACAAAAAAAAAATAGGGGGCGGACCGAACATCGCATATTTTCGCCATCCGTGGCAAACGCGAACACGCTATGTTCGCCAGGAACTATTCGCCAGCGAACTGTTCAGGACTTCACTATTGGACATAAAATATCCAGGGTACTTGAGAGGGTAACGTTGCATAGGGTAGATACTATAGAAGGACATGTGGTATTTAAGATCTGTGAGAGGAGAGCTTGAATGTTAATGTAAAGCTGCTATAGATCAATGGACTTTAGATTTCTGCAGGGTTTATGCAGTGTGGCATGTAAGTGTGTTTGGGTGGGGGGTAGTGATGTACCAAACTGTCCGCCGGCGAACAGTTCCCGGCGAACTTAGCGTGTTCGCGTTCGCCGCCGCGGGCGAACACATGGGCGGTTCGATCCGCCCCCTATTCGTCATCATTGGGCAAACTTTGACCCTGTGCCTCTCGGTCAGCAGACACATTCCAGCCAATCAGCAGCACTCCCTCCCTTCCACACCCTCCAACCTCCCTCCCAGCATCCATTTTCGATTCATTCTGAAGCTGCATGCTTAGTGAGAGGAGGGAAAGTTTAGCTGCTGCTGATTAGATAGGGAAATTGATAGCTAGGCTAGGGTATTCAGTGTCCACTACAATCCTGAAGGACTCATCTGATCTCTGCTGTAAGGACAGCACCCCAAAAAGCCCTTTTTAGGGCTATAACATCAGGCTGCTTTTTTTTTTTTTTCCTGTGTAATGTAATTGCAGGTGCCTGCCTGCCAGCTTCTGTGTGAGGTTCACATTGGATACCGTGCCTACTTGCCCAGTGCCACCACTCATATCTGTTTTAACAATTGGTTAAGCTTTAGATTTAAAATAAATAATTTGTTTTCACTGTAATAGAAGAGCAGTTGCCTGCCTGCCAGCTTCTGTGTCAGGTTGGATGCCTTGCCCATTTGCACAGTCAGTGCCACCACTCATATATGTTTTAACAATAGCTTAAGCTTTAGATTTTAAAGAAATCATTTTTTTTTCACTGTAATAGAAGAGCAGTTGCCTGCCTGCCAGCTTCTGTGTCAGGTTGGATGCCTTGCCCATTTGCACAGTCAGTGCCACCACTCATATCTGTTTTAACAATAGCTTAAGCTTTAGATTTTAAAGAAATCACTTTTTTTCACTGTAATAGAAGAGCAGTTGCCTGCCTGCCAGCTTCTGTGTCAGGTTGGATGCCTTGCCCATTTGCACAGTCAGTGCCACCACTCATATCTGTTTTAACAATAGCTTAAGCTTTAGATTTTAAAGAAATCATTTTTTTTTTCACTGTAATAGAAGAGCAGTTGCCTGCCTGCCAGCTTCTGTGTCAGGTTGGATGCCTTGCCCATTTGCACAGTCAGTGCCACCACTCATATCTGTTTTAACAATAGCTTAAGCTTTAGATTTTAAAGAAATCATTTTTTTTCACTGTAATAGAAGATCAGTTAGTTGTCTGCAAGCGTCTGGGTGTCAGGCCTACTTCAGCGTGTGCTCTGCAGACCTGTGCCAGCGTGCTTTGACAGTTGCCAATCATATCTGGTGTCTCTTTAGCGTGCTTTTACAAAGAAAAAAGGTTTCCAGTGTAAGCTAATAGCAGCCAGTCAGTGTCCTTCAAGCGGCTCTGTCAGGCCTTCCTTCAGCGTGTGCCCTGCACAACCCTGCCAGCGTACTTTGACAATTGCCACTCATATCTGGTGTCTCTATAGCGTGCTTTTACAAAGAAAAAAGGTTTCCAGTGTAAGCTAATAGCAGCCAGTCAGTGTCCTTCAAGCGGCTCTGTCAGGCCTTCCTTCAGCGTGTGCCCTGCACAACCCTGCCAGCGTACTTTGACAATTGCCACTCATATCTGGTGTCTCTATAGCGTGCTTTTTCAAAGAAAAAAGGTTTCCAGTGTAAGCTAATAGCAGCCAGTCAGTGTCCTTCAAGCGGCTCTGTCAGGCCTTCCTTCAGCGTGTGCCCTGCACAACCCTGCCAGCGTACTTTGACAGTTGCCACTCATATCTGGTGTCTCTATAGCGTGCTTTTACAACCAAAATTTTGTTTCCACTGTAATAGAAGAGCAGTTGCCTGCCTGCCAGCTTCTGTGTGAGGTTCACAGTGGATACTGTGCCCTCTTGCCCAGTGCCACCACTCATATCTGTTTTTACAATAGCTTAAGCTTTAGATTTAAAAGAAATAATTTTTTTTCACTGTAATAGAAGAGCAGTTAGTTGTCTGCAAGCGTCTGGGTGTCAGGCCTACTTCAACGTGTGCTCTGTAGACCTGTTCCAGCGTGCTTTGACAGTTGCCAATCATATTTGGTGTCTCTTTAGCGTGCTTTTACAAAGAAAAAAGGTTTCTAGTGTAAGCTAATAGCAGCCAGTCAGTGTCCTTCAAGCGGCTCTGTCAGTCCTTCCTTCAGCGTGTGCTCTCCAGAACTGTTCCAGTGCACATTGCCAATCATATCTGGTGTCTCTATAGCGTGCTTTTAAAACTAAAATTTTTTTTTCACTGTTATAGATTGAATAGCAGTTACTTGTCTTCAAGCGGGTGTCTCAGGCCTACAGTGTGTGCTCTGCAGAACTGTTCAAGTGCACATTGCCAATCATATCTGGTGTCTCTATAGCGTGCTTTTAAAACCAACATTTTTTTTTCACTGTTATAGATTGAATAGCAGTTACTTGTCTTCAAGCGGGTGTGTCAGGCCTACAGTGTGTGCTCTGCAGAACTGTTCCAGTGCACATTGCCAATCATATCTGGTGTCTCTATAGCGTGCTTTTAAAACCAAAATTAGTTTTTCACTGTTATAGATTGAATAGCAGTTACTTGTCTTCAAGCGGGTGTGTCAGGCCTACAGTGTGTGCTCTGCAGAACTGTTCCAGTGCACATTGCCAATCATATCTGGTGTCTCTATAGCGTGCTTTTAAAACCAAAATTTGTTTTTCACTGTTATAGATTGAATAGCAGTTACTTGTCTTCAAGCGGGTGTCTCAGGCCTACAGTGTGTGCTCTGCAGAACTGTTCCAGTGCACATTGCCAATCATATCTGGTGTCTCTATAGCGTGCTTTTAAAACCAAAATTTGTTTTTCACTGTTATAGATTGAATAGCAGTTACTTGTCTTCAAGCGGGTGTCTCAGGCCTACAGTGTGTGCTCTGCAGAACTGTTCCAGTGCACATTGCCAATCATATCTGGTGTCTCTATAGCGTGCTTTTAAAACCAAAATTTGTTTTTCACTGTTATAGATTGAATAGCAGTTACTTGTCTTCAAGCGGGTGTCTCAGGCCTACAGTGTGTGCTCTGCAGAACTGTTCCAGTGCACATTGCCAATCATATCTGGTGTCTCTATAGCGTGCTTTTAAAACCAAAATTTGTTTTTCACTGTTATAGATTGAATAGCAGTTACTTGTCTTCAAGCGGGTGTCTCAGGCCTACAGTGTGTGCTCTGCAGAACTGTTCAAGTGCACATTGCCAATCATATCTGGTGTCTCTATAGCGTGCTTTTAAAACCAACATTTTTTTTTCACTGTTATAGATTGAATAGCAGTTACTTGTCTTCAAGCGGGTGTGTCAGGCCTACAGTGTGTGCTCTGCAGAACTGTTCCAGTGCACATTGCCAATCATATCTGGTGTCTCTATAGCGTGCTTTTAAAACCAAAATTTGTTTTTCACTGTTATAGATTGAATAGCAGTTACTTGTCTTCAAGCGGGTGTGTCAGGCCTACAGTGTGTGCTCTGCAGAACTGTTCCAGTGCACATTGCCAATCATATCTGGTGTCTCTATAGCGTGCTTTTAAAACCAAAATGTGTTTTTCACTGTTATAGATTGAATAGCAGTTACTTGTCTTCAAGCGGGTGTCTCAGGCCTACAGTGTGTGCTCTGCAGAACTGTTCCAGTGCACATTGCCAATCATATCTGGTGTCTCTATAGCGTGCTTTTAAAACCAAAATTTGTTTTTCACTGTTATAGATTGAATAGCAGTTACTTGTCTTCAAGCGGGTGTCTCAGGCCTACAGTGTGTGCGCTGCAGAACTGTTCCAGTGCACATTGCCAATCATATCTGGTGTCTCTATAGCGTGCTTTTAAAACCAAAATTTGTTTTTCACTGTTATAGATTGAATAGCAGTTACTTGTCTTCAAGCGGGTGTCTCAGGCCTACAGTGTGTGCTCTGCAGAACCGTTCCAGTGCACATTGCCAATCATATCTGGTGTCTCTATAGCGTGCTTTTAAAACCAAAATTTGTTTTTCACTGTTATAGATTGAATAGCAGTTACTTGTCTTCAAGCGGGTGTCTCAGGCCCATTGGCAGATCCAGGGGGGGGGGGGCAACGGGGCAATTGCCCCCCCCGAGATTCTCCCCTGCCGGCTAGTGCAGGGCTGACATTGCCCAAGTGCCAGCCCTGCATTGTGCCTGCAGACCGGGAGGGAGATCAGTGATCAGTGATCTCCCTCCCCGGTCCGCAGGCACATTACTGACAGCCGACCGGCAGGGGAGGGAGAGAGGACCCGGGAGCTGTTACCAGCAGCTCCTCCGGGTCCTCCTCTCGCGAGATTTGGAGCATTGCCGCGGTTACCACGGCAACGCTCCAAATCTCGCGAGAGTGAACTCTAGCCCTGGAGCGCGGGCTAGAGTTCACTGGAACCACTGGACCACCAGGGATTCCCCACTGGGACCACCAGGGATCCAGAAATGTCCCCCCTCCTCCTCAATAAAGGTAAGAAGGGAGGGGGGACATAATATATTTTATTAAATACATTTTTTTTTTTTTATTAAAAAGCCTCCCTTCCCTCCTCCCCTCCCCCATACACACTGCCCCCATACACACTGCCCAACATACACTGCCCCCATACACACTGCCCCCATACACACTGCCCAACATACACTGCCCCCATACACACACTGACCCCATACACACACTGACCCCATACACACACTACACACACTGACCCCATACACACACTGACCCCATACACACACTGACCCCATGCACACACTGACCCCATACACACACTACACACACTGACCCCATACACACATTGACCCCATACACACACTGACCCCATACACACACTGACCCCATACACACACTACACACACTGTCCCCATACACACACTACACACACTGTCCCCATACACACACTACACACACTGTCCCCATACACACACTACACACACTGTCCCCATACACACACTGTCCCCATATACACACTGTCCCCATATACACACTGTCCCCATACACACACTGTCCCCATATAAACACTGACCCCATACACACACTACACACACTGACCCCATACACACACTGACCCCATACACACACTACACACACTGACCCCATACACACACTGACCCCATACACACACCATACACACACTACACACACTGACCCCATACACACACTGACCCCATACACACACTGACCCCATACACACACTGACCCCATACACACACTACACACACTGACCCCATACATACACACACTGACCCCATACAAACAAACACTGCCCCCATACACACAAACACTGTCCCCATACACACAAACACTGCCCCATACACACAAACACTGCCCCCATACACACACTGTCCCCATACACACACTGTCCCCATACACACACTGTCCCCATACACACACTGTCCCTATATACACACTGTCCCCATATACACACTGTCCCCATACACACTACACACACTGACCCCATACACACACTGACCCCATACACACACTACACACATTGACCCCATACACACACTGACCCCATACACACACTGACCCCATACACACACTGACCCCATACACACACTGACCCCATACACACACTACACACACTGACCCCACACACACTGCCCCCATACATACACACACTGCCCCCATACACACAAACACTGCCCCCATACACACAAACACTGCCCCCATTCACACAAACACTGCCCCCATACACACAAACACTGTCCCTATACACACAAACACTGCCCCCATACACACACTGCCCCCATATACACACTGTCCCCATATACACACTGTCCCCATACACACACTGTCCCCATATACACACTGTCCCCATACACACACTGCCCCACACACACACTGCCCCACAAACACTGCCCCTTACACACACTTCCCCCTTACACACACTGACCCCATACACACACTGACCCACAAACACTGCCCCACATACAAACACTACACACACTGACCCATACACACACTGCCCCCACAAACACTGCCTCCATACACACACTGCCCCACAAACACTGTCCCCATACAACACTGTCCCCATACACACTGCCCCACAAACACTGCCCCATACACATACTGCCCCGCACACACTGCACACCTATACACACACAGTGCCCTACACACCCTGCTGCCCCCCCATACACATATTGACCCAAACACACACACACGACCCCCCCATACACACAGTGCCCCCCATACACACACTGCCCCACACAGACATACAGTGCCCCCCATACACACACTGCCCCACACAGACATACAGTGCCCCCATACACACACTGCCCCCCTTACGCACTCACACTCACTTCACCGCTCACACACACACTGCACCTTTCACACACACTTCACCCCTAACACACACCACTTCTCCTATGCCCTATATCCCAGCAGACCCCAGGTAAGTTGTCAAACTGTTCTTAAACGGTATGACTACTTACTCTGGGGTGGGATCCTGGCACTACTGGCACCATAACTACTACACTGAGCTGTAGTGGTTATTGTGCTAGGATTATTTTTTTTAAATAATCTACAAGTGCCCCTCCCGAGATCAGGCTCAGGATCCGCCACTGCTCAGGCCTACAGTGTGTGCTCTGCAGAACTGTTCCAGTGCACATTGGTGTCTCTATAGCGTGCTTTTAAAACCAAAATTTGTTTTTCACTGTTATAGATTGAATAGCAGTTACTTGTCTTCAAGCGGGTGTCTCAGGCCTACAGTGTGTGCTCTGTAGAACTGTTCCAGTGCACATTGCCAATCATATCTGGTGTCTCTTTAGCGTGCTTTTACAAAGAAAAAAGGTTTCCAGTGTAAGCTAATAGCAGACAGTCAGTGTCCTTCAAGCGGCTCTGTCAGGCCTTCCTTCAGCGTGTGCCCTGCACAACCCTGCCAGGGTACTTTGACAGTTGCCACTCATATCTTGTGTCTCTATAGCGTGCTTTTACAACCAAAATTTTGTTTCCACTGTTATAGATTGAATAGCAGTTACTTGTCTTCAAGCGGGTGTCTCAGGCCTACAGTGTGTGCTCTGCAGAACTGTTACAGTTCACATTGCCAATCATATCTGGTCTCACAGTAGCTTGCACGCATAGTACCACTAATCCCCCAAAAAATGACAGGCAGATTCAGGCCACCCCGCAGGGGCCGTCGTGGTCGTGGTGCTGTGATTCCCTTTTGCCCTAGAATAATGCCCAGTTTTCAGAAGCCACGTACCCTGAACTTGAAAAGTTCTGAGGACATAGTTGACTGGCTAACACAGGACACCCAATCTTGTACAGCCTTCGCTCGGAACCTTGACGCACCATCCTCCTCCTGCTTAGCTTCAGGCACCTCTCAAGATACCACTCACCCGCCTGCCGCCACCACCAAAACTAGCACCACAGCCGCTTTACTTGGTATGTCAGAGGAGTTATTAACACACCCGTTTGAAGAAATGAGTGATGCGCAACCATTATTGCTAGAGGATGTAGATAACAGGGATATGTATCAGGCAGGCAGCATTAAACACATGCAGGTACGGTGTGATGATGATGATGTTGTACCCGCTGCTGCTTCCTTTTCTGAGTTGTCAGATACAAGCGAAGCGGTTGATGATGACGATGCGTCCATGGATGTCACGTGGGTGCCCGCTCGGCAAGAAGAAGAACAGGGCGAAAGTTCAGATGGGGAGACAGAGAGGAGGAGGAGACGAGTTGGAAGCAGGGGGGGGTCGTCGCAAGGAGCTAGTGGCACAGTCAGACAGCATGCATTGGCACCTGGGGTCAGCCCGACAGCACGCCAATCAACGCATGCTGTGTCCACCACCAGAATGCCGTCATTGCAGAGCTCAGCAGTGTGGCTTTTTTTTTGTGTGTCTGCCTCGGACAACAGCGATGCCATTTGCAACCTGTGCCAAAGGAAACTGAGTCGTGGGAGGTCCAACACCCACCTAGGTACAACTGCTTTGCGTAGGCACATGATCTCACATCACAAACGCCTATGGGATCAACACATGAGTACAAGCAGCACGCCTACTTTAAGCCGCCATCCTCCTCCTGGTCTAGCATCTTGTGCCACGTCAACCACTGCTGTCCTTCTTGCCCCCTCTCAACCATCCGCCACTCCGTCTCCCGCCTTGAGCAGTTCCCGCTCATCTGCCCACAGTCATGTGTCTGTCAAGGACATGTTTGAGCGTAAGAAGCCAATGTCACCAAGTCACCCCCTTGCCCAGCGTCTGACAGCTGGCTTGTCCGAACTATTAGCCCGCCAGCTTTTACCATACAATCTGGTTGAGTCTGAGGCGTTCAAAAAATTTGTAGCTATTGGGACACCGCAGTGGAAGGTACCCGGACGGAATTTCTTTTCACAAAAGGCAATCCCCAACTTGTACTCGATTGTGCAAAAGGAAGTCATGGCATGTCTGGCACACAGTGTTGGGGCAAGGGTCCATCTGACCACTGATACCTGGTCTGCAAAGCATGGTCAGGGCAGGTATATCACCTACACTGCGCATTGGGTAAACCTGCTGACGGCTGACAAGCAAGGAATGCGTGGCATTGCAGAGGAGTTGGTGACACCGCCACGAATTGCAGGCAGTCCTGCTGCCACCTCCTCTACTCCTCCTACTCCATCCTCTTCCATAACCTCCTCGGCTGAGTCCTCTTGTGCTGCTGCATCTTGCTCCACATCAACGGCACCCTCCCAGCTCCCCAGGTACTATTCCACATCCCGGATACGGCAGTGTCACGCCATCTTGGGTTTGACTTGCTTGAAAGCAGAGAGTCACACCGGACAAGCACTCCTGTCCGCCCTGAACGCACAGGTGGAAAAGTGGCTGACTCCGCAGCAACTGGATATCGGCAAAGTGGTGTGTGACAATGGAAAGAATTTGATAGCGGCATTGAAGTTGGGCAAGTTGACACATGTGCCGTGCATGGCACATGTGTGTAATCTGATCGTACAACGCTTTGTGCATAAGTACACAGGCTTACAGGACGTCCTGAAGCAGGCCAGGAAGGTGTGTGGCCATTTCAGGCGTTCCTACACGGCCATGGCTCACTTTGCCAATATCCAGCGGCGAAACAATATGCCAGTGAGGCTCTTGATTTGCGACAGCCCTACACGTTGGAATTCCACACTCCTAATGTTTCGACCGCCTGCTCCAACAAGAAAAAGCTGTTAATGAATATTTGTATGACCGGGGTGCTAGGACAGCCTCTGGGGAGCTGGGAATTTTTTTGCCACGTTACTGGACGCTCATGCGCAATGCCTGTAGGCTCATGCGTCCTTTTGAGGAGGTGACAAACCTAGTCAGTCGCAACGAAGGCACCATCAGCGACATCATACCATTTGTTTTCTTCCTGGAGCGTGCCCTGCGAAGAGTGCTGGATCAGGCTGTAGATGAGCGTGAAGAGGAAGAGGAAGAGTTGTGGTCACCATCACCACCAGAAACAGCCTTATCAGCATCGCTTGCTGGACCTGCGGCAACGCTGGAAGAGGATTGTGAGGAAGAGGAGTCAGAGGAGGAATGTAGCTTTGAGGAGGAGGAGGAGGAGGAGCAAGACCAAACACAACAGGCATCCCAGGGTGCTCGTTGTCACCTATCTGGTACCCGTGGTGTTGTACGTGGCTGGGGGGAAGAACATACCTTCAATGACATCAGTGAGGAGGAGGAACGGGAAATGAGTAGCTCGGCATCCAACCTTGTGCAAATGGGGTCTTTCATGCTGTCCTGCCTGTTGAGGGACCCTCGTATAAAAAGGCTGAAGGAGAACGACCTGTACTGGGTGTCCACGCTACTAGACCCCCGGTATAAGCATAAAGTGGCGGAAATGTTACCGAATTACAACAAGTCGGAAAGGATGCAGCATTTGCAAAATAAATTAAAAAGTATGCTTTACACAGCGTATAAGGGTGATGTCACAGCACAACGGGAATCTAACAGGGGGAGAGGTGGAAGTCATCCTCCTCCTCCTCCCACGACCACGCCGGCAAGGACAGGACGCTTTAAAGACGTGTTGTTGATGGAGGACATGCGGACCTTTTTAAGTCCTATGCATCGCCACAGCCCTTCGGGATCCACCCTCAGAGAGTGACTCGACCGACAGGTAGCAGACTACCTCGCCTTAACTGCAGATATCGACACTCTGAGGAGCGATGAACCCCTTGACTACTGGGTGTGCAGGCCTGACCTGTGGCCTGAGCTATCCCAATTTGCTATAGAACTTCTGGCCTGCCCCGCTTCAAGTGTCCTGTCAGAAAGGACCTTCAGTGCAGCAGGAGGTATTGTCACTGAGAAGAGAAGTCGCCTAGGTCAAAAAAGTCTAGATTACCTAACCTTTATTAAGATGAATGAGGGATGGATCCCGAAGGGACTGACACTGGGCGATACATTCGATTAAAAAAGGCCTGATGAGATGAGCTGCCTTGGGCTAAAAATGGTCCACACGCTGCTGTATTTTAGCTCTGAATGACGTTTGACTTGCGTGACTTATCCGCCACTTAGGGTTCAAGCCGCCATGTTTTAGGGCACTTTCTGCCTGTGAAACAAACATCAATTTTTCTGGCCGCTGCTACAGCAGCGGCTGCAACAATACCAAATTTTTCAGGCATGTGTACATGCCTAATTTTTAGGCCCACTGGTGCAGCACTGTGGCTTCAAAAACCAAACCAAAAAAAAAAGATGGCACCAATATACCAGTGGTCTAAGCATCTTCCCACCTTGGCCTAAAAAGGGGAGGTGATTCAACAATTAAAAATATCTGCCATTTACACGTCCACTGATAGGAGACGCGAAAGGTATTAAACTGATATGAACAATACTAAACTCACCACTCCTATCTGGTGGCACATTAGCTTGCCCGCGCAGTGCCACAAATTTCAAGTAAGAGGACCGACCAAGCATCTTCTTCCATCTCCCTGTTACATAAATCAATGCCATATCCATAGAACTTGTAGAGAATATCCAGGATAGTTTTACAGGGCCAAATCATGTCGCCTGTTGAAAGAGGTGACCTTGCTCGGGTCCCAGGTGTGCGGTTCCTAAAATGGCTGCCATATACATGTCCTCTGATAGGAGACGCGAAAGGTATTAAACTGATATGAACAATACTAAACTCACCACTCCTATCTGGTGGCACATTAGCTTGCCCGCGCAGTGCCACAAATTTCAAGTAAGAGGACCGACCAAGCATCTTCTTCCATCTCCCTGTTACATAAATCAATGCCATATCCATAGAAATTGTACATAATATCCAGGAGAGTTTTACAGGGCCAAATCTTGTCGCCTGTTGAAAGAGGTGACCTTGCTCGGGTCTCAGGTGTGCGGTTCCTAAAATGGCTGCCATATACACGTCCACTGATAGGAGACACGGAAGGTATTAAACTGATATAAACATTTACTAAACTCACCACTCCGAGTGCTGTTATTTATTTAATTTTTTTGTGGTGAGGCTTTACAGGACAGAGTGCTTCTCCACGGGACATGTTAACTCATGGGCAGCTGGCTCATCAAGGAACCAGAGGAGCTTGAACGAGGTGAACTTGCTCGGGTCCCAGGTGTGCGGTTCCTAAAATGGCTGCCATATACACGTCCACTGATAGGAGACGCGGAAGGTATTAAACTGATATGAACATTTACTAAACTCACCACTCCGAGTGCTGTTATTTATTTAATTTTTTTGTGGTGAGGCTTTACAGGACAGAGTGCTTCTCCACGGGACATGTTAACTCATGGGCAGCTGGCTCATCAAGGAACCAGAGCAGCTTGAACGAGGTGACCTTGCTCGGGTCCCAGGTGTGCGGTTCCTAAAATGGCTGCCATATACACGTCCACTGATAGGAGACGCGGAAGGTATTAAACTGATATGAACAATACTCCACTCCTATCTGTAGGTCCGTCCCATTGTGTTATGCCCCCCACCCACCGCGCAGGGATGGGGGCTGGGGGGGAGGAAAGTAGGCCCCCCCATTGTGATTTATGGCCCCCACCCACCGCGCAGGGGTGGGGGGCGAGGGGGGGAGGACAGTAGGTCCCCCCATTGTGATTTATGGCCCCCACCCACCGCGCAGTGGTTGGGGAGGACAGTAGCTCCCCCCAGTGTGTATCATGGGCTTTGAGGACAGGTGTCAATCCATACCTGCCAAGTGACCCTATGTAGGGGGAACAGTCCCTATTCTGCTCTGTGTCAGTGTGTATCATGGTCTCTGTGGACGGGGAACAGTCTCTATTCTGCTCTGTGTCAGTGTGTATCATGGTCTCTGTGGACGGTGAACAGTCTCTATTCTGCTCTGTGTCAGTGTGTATCATGGTCTCTGTGGACAGGGAACAGTCTCTATTCTGCTCTGTGTCAGTGTGTATCATGGTCTCTGAGGACATGTGTCAATCCATATCTGCCAAGTGACCCTATGTAGGGGGAACAGTCTCTATTCTGCTCTGTGTCAGTGTGTATCAGGGGTTTTGAGGACAGGTGTCAATCCATATCTGCCAAGTGACCCTATGTAGGGGGAACAGTCTCTATTCCGCTCTGTGTCAGTGTGTATCAGGGATTTGACTATCTTTATTCAGATTCAAAAATTAAAATTCCAGGAAAAATTTAACAAACATTTACAAGAACATGTTATGCACATCATAGAAACAACGTGAACCTCTTTAAAGGCACAAACTTAAGACAAAAAGTATGTACACACAATGTGTAAGGGTTTGAAAGAATATTCTGAATCCTTACATGTTTACTTTATCGTTTGTTTGATTTTTGTGAACCATATATAAACTACAAGCAGCGTGAAAACTCAAGTGGCCATGCTGATCAAATTAAATAGTATGCTTTACACAGCGTATAAGGGTGATGTCACAGCACAACGGGAATCTAACAGGGGAAGAGGTGAAAGTCATCCTCCCCCTCCCACGACCCCGCCATATCTGCCAAGTGACCCTACGTAGGGGTAACAGTCTCTATTCTGCTCTGTGTCAGCGTGTATCATGGTCTCTGAGGACGGGGAACAGTCTCTATTCTGCTCTGTGTCAGTGTGTATCAGGGGCTTTGAGGACAGGTGTCAATGTTAGGTGATTTCTGCCCTTTATGGATTAAAAGCAGACTCTGCATCAACTGCGTAATTTTCCATGGGAGTTTTGCCATGGATCCCCCACCGGCATGCCACAGTCCAGGTGTTAGTCCCCTTGAAACAACTTTTCCATCACTTTTGTGGCCAGAAAGAGTCCCTGTTGGTTTTAAAATTCGCCTGCCCATTGAAGTCAATGGCGGTTCGCGCGGTTCGCCGGTTCGCGAACATTTGAGGAAGTTCGCGTTCGCCGTTCGCGAACCGAAAATTTCGGGTTCGCGACAACACTAGTGGGGGGCAAGATACAATTGCAACTTAGGAGGTCAAGGAGGGATGACAGTGAAGAAGAGGTGTGTTAATGAGGTTAGCAACAGAACAGAAGTTGGAGAAGATAAGGTCTAAAGTGTTGATGGGTTTATAGATAAGGTAATTGGACCACTGCTTGAGTCCCATACAGGTGGTCATGAGAAAGACAGTGGAAGGTCAGTGTAAAAACATATTGATGGTCATTGACATGAAACAGGACTGGAACTAACTCTGTTGAATTGCCAGAGATAAGTAAAGCAGATAACAAAATTATTACAATAACAGGGAGACATTTAAAAATGCTGAATTTTAAATAAATAGGCCAATTGAAAAAGAAACAAGCACATTCAAATATTTCAGCCACCTTGCTGACCACTATGTCCTGTTATGGTTCCACTTATCTCTTTTTTTTTAAACTAATTTCTATTTTCATAGAGTGACCTCATTTTCTAACCATTCTTCTTCTGAAAAAAAAATCCAGAAAGTAATTGGTGTTTTGTCTGTGAAGGAACCCCATGAGAACACAACTTTATTAGTTTACAGCCCCACAAGACATTATGTTTAAATCAGCGTTTTGAATATTGCTTTGATGAACGCATTGCAAATGTATTAACGTGTTTTTTCTCATTAAAATGGAAATGTGTGGCTGGGCTGAGTGATAAAGTAATTTGCAGAAAAAGAGTCACAAATAAAGTTCTAAAAAATAAAAGAAAGTTTGTTTACCGTGTAAGGGTAATGAATAATATTTAAAAATATGCAGTAAGCGTGCTGTCACGTTTTATAGTTTAGATGTTATCCTTACTCAACTGAAAGGAGAACCATCACTTTGATAGAGATGACCGTTGATTATCTCACTCATGACTGGTTTAAGATTTAGCAATTTGCATCAGGATTCCGTTCGGTGCTGGCATAGCCAGGCACAAATTGTGTTAGAGAAGGAGATACAGAAGATACAGAATTAAAAATCCCTGAGAGTTCTGGTTCCTATTTAATGCAGCGTATTTATTGACCTTATTTATTGACCCCTAAGTGACATCATCATAATTGCCAATTTTTAACCAATACCATGCTTTCCCGCCATATGCGGTTTTGGCCAATCAGCACCTCTTCATAGAGATGCATTCAATCAATGCATCTCTTTGAGGAACATTCAGCATCCCCATGCAGAGCATGGAGACGCTGAACGGCAGAGCTGTCTACTGTGCAGCACTGAACTAGGAAGCACCTCCAGTGGCCATCTGACAAGTGACCACTTGGAGGTGTCCCTAGGGGTAATGTAAACACTGCATTTTCTCTGAAAAGGCAGTGTTTGCATGAAAATGTCTGCATACAATGAATATACTCACCAGATAACTACATTAAGCTGTAGATGTTCTGGTGACTATAGTGTCCCTTTACTCTTACTGGGATTCAAACCTGAAAAGCTAAAGTATTGCTTAATCTCTGGCCATCACTCCAATATAACCAGCAAAATAGCAATACATATTCAATGCATGAAAATATACGCATTACCTTTAAAAAGGAGTGATTGTAGGTCTCCAACAGATTGTTACTAATATTAACATGGATACAGTGCCAATATATTCTGCTGCGCTTTACAATGATATATTTGATAGATTTATAGATTTGGCAATAAGTAATTGACATACAGAATATTAATAGAGACTTGAGGTGAAGAAGGCTCTGCTCAAATGAGCGCACAATCTATGAATTTATGCAATGAGGTTTCAGAGGTAAAGGAAGTTTTTAATGTTTTTGCCAATGATATACGGCAGGTTGCTTCCACACTGTCATTCTCTGAAGTTCTGCCTGTGCATAACACTCAGAACGACAGGCGGATGCGTATTAGGGACTTTAACTTGTGGCTTGGTGAATGGTGTCGGGAGCAAGGATTTGGCTTTATTTCTCATGGTAACTCTGTTTGGAATGGAAATAAATTGTTCAAAAAAGATGGTTTGCATCTTTCTCAAAAGGGAACAAATGTTCTCAGTGAGCAGTTCAGAGATTTTGCTAGGATGTATTTAAACTAGGAGGGGGGGGGGGGCAAAAGGGTGATAAAACATCAATCCAATTGTCCCCCCAAAACAAGAACAGAAGGTGCCTTTAGCAAGTGTGTTAAAAAAGGATAAGCTTAGAGTCATGTCTACAAATGCTCACAGTTTAGGGAATAAGATCCATGAACTTGTGGCAATAATGGCAACTGATAATGTAGATTTAGTTGCTGTTACTGAGACATGGTATAATGAGAAAAATGACTGGGACATAGCGATACCAGGGTACTCTTTATATATAAAATACAGGGAAGGCAAGAAAGGGGAAGGGGTGGCCCTGTATGTGAAGGATATCATAAAATCTAGTTTAATAAAAGTTAGTGAGGCAAACAGAGTCCGTTTGGGTTACGTTAGAATTTGGTAATCACACAGTAGCTTATGTAGGTGTGATTTACAGGCCTCCAGGACAAATAGAAGAGTTAGATAATCTACTAGTTGAGGAAATAGCTAAAATGTCATGGGTGACTTTAATCTTCCTGATGTGAATTGGAAAACCAAACTAGCTGCTTGTGCCAGGAGCACACATTTTATATACTCCCTACTGGGATTGTCTCTAAAACAAGTCTTTGAGGAGCCAACTCGTAAAGAGGCCATACTATATTTAGTGTTAACAAATGGAGATTTGGTATCAGATATTACGGTAGATGAAAGTTTAGGATCCAGTGATCATCAGCCAGTGTGGTTTAATATAAAAACAGTGACTGAGTCACACCACACAAAAACAAAAGTTTTAGACTTTAGAAAAACAGACTTCTCTGAAATTAGAATATGTGTAAAGGAGTCATTATCAGACTGGAGCAATTTAAATGGAGTCCAAGAGAAATGGGATTATTTAAAAGTTGCACTGCTGAAGGCAACAGAAAATTGCATTAGGCTCGTCAGTAAAAGCAAAAAATTCAATAAACCACTGTGGTACTCCGCAGATGTGGCCAAAATAGTAAAAAACAAAAAGTTAGCATTTAGTAATTATAAAAAACCCAGAGTGAGGACGATAGACATATCTATAAAATTAGGCAGAAAGATGCCAAGCAAGTTATAAGAGCTTCCAAATCAAATCAAATCAAAACAGTCAGTCAAAAAGGGGGACAAAACATGTTTTAGATACATAAATGAGAAAAGGAAAGTAAAACAATGATTAGTTAGATTAAAAACAAAAGAAGGAATGTATGTGGAAGAAGATAAAGGTCTAGCTGACTGCTTCAATTAATCTTTCTGTTCCGTATTTACAGATGAAAATGAAGGAAAGGCACCTTGGTTTAAAAAAAGGGCAAATTGGTAATTTTGTTTACATGTGAGTTTACATAGAAAGAGGTGCTATTTAAACTGTCAAAAGTAAAGACAAATAAGTAAATGGGACCTAATGGAATACACCCAAAGTTATTAAAAGAGCTTAGTGGTGTACTAGCAAAACCATTAACAGGTTTATTTAACCAATCATTGTTAACAGGTGTAGTCACAGAAGATTAGAAGTTAGTGAATGTTGTGCCCATTCACAAGAAAGGTAGTAGGGAGGAGTCGGGCAACTATAGACCAGTAAGCCTTACTTCAGTAGTGGGGAAACTAATGGAAACCATGTTAAGGGATAGGATTGTTGAACATCTAAAATCACATGGATTTCAAGAGCAGAGATAACATGGGTATCCTTCAGAGAGATCATGCCAAACTAATGTTTGATTCGGTAACTAAAATAATAGATCAAGGTGGTGCAGTAGACATTGCTTACCTAGATATCAGTATGGTTTTTGACACTGTTGCACATAGAAGGTCTATCAATAAACTGCAATCTTTAGGTTTGGATTCCAATATTGTTGAATGGGTAAGGCAGTGGCTGAGTGACAGGCAACAGAGGTTTGTAGACAATTGAGTATTTTTGAAGCATGGGCTTGTCACCAGTGCGGTACCTCAGTGATCTGTACTTGGACCCATTCTCTTTAATATTTTTATTAGTGAGATTGCAGAAGGACTTGATGGTAAGATATGTCTTTTTGGTGATGATAATAAGATATGTAAAAGGGTTGATGTTCCAGGAGGGATTAGCCAAATGGCTAATTACTTAGGTAAACTAGAAAAATGTACAGAGTTGTGGCAACTGACATTTATTGTGGCTAAGTGCAAGATAATGCATCTTGGACGTAAAAACCAAGGGGCAGAGTACAGAATATTTGATAGAGTCCTAACCTTAACATCTGAAGAAAGGGATTTAGGGGTAATTATTTCTGATGACTTATAGGAAGGTAGACAATGTAATAGAGCAGCTGGAAATGCTAACAGAATTCTTGGTTGTATACAGAGAGGTATTAGCAGTAGAAAGAGGGAAGTGCTCATGCCATTGTACAGAACACTGGTGAGCCCTCACTTGGAGTATTGTACGCAGTACTGGAAACCGTATCTCCAGAAGGATATTGATACCTTAGAGAGAGTTCAGAAAAGGGCTACTAAACTGGTTCATGGATTGCAGGATAAAACTTACCAGGAAAGGTTAAAGGATCTTAACATGTATAGCTTGGAGGAAAGACGAGACAGGGGGGATATGATAGAAACATTTAAATACATAAAGGGAATCAACACAGTAAAGGAGGAGACTATATTTAAAAGAAGAAAAACTACCACAACAAGAGGACATAGTCTTAAATTAGAGGGACAAAGGTTTAAAAATAATACCAGGAAGTATTACTTTACTGAGAGGGTAGTGGATGCATGAAATAGCCTTCTAGCTGAAGTGGTAGAGGGTAACACAGTAAAGGAGTTTTAGCATGCGTGGGATAGGCATAAGGCTATCCTAACTATAAGATAAGGCCAGGGACTAATGAAAGTATTTAGAAAACTGGGCAGACTAGATGGGCCGAATGGTTCTTATCTGCCATCACATTCTATGTTTCTATGTTTCTATGTTTCTATGAGTTTCTCATTCTGTACTTATAATGTCTACAAATGTATTGCCTAATAGTGGTCAAGAACTGTCAAGCGGTCAATACCATGTATAGTATGACTGTTTTTTAAAGTATGTCCTTTTAATTTCTCTAACTCATGTAGTGTTGGAGATTTATTTTTGCATTTACATTTCCCTGTACCATGGTTAATATTTGGCATTATGGTGGGCATCTTGAAGAATCCAAACACAATCTTGAAGGTGTACCACCATTGGTCTTATCTTAGAGCTGAGAGTTTCTGGCTGCAGTGAAGGCAGGAAGCATCGCACCCAGAGGACACCAGATAAGAAGTCAAACCACTCTAAAATGGTCAGGCTATTTACACCGGGGTGATTACTTGGAGTGTTCCTTAAATATGCTGACTGACAAAGTCCTTGTACGAAATTACAGTTTTGTTAGACTAATATCTCATGGGTTAAGCATGTCTTTGTAATTTTGTCTGGTTTGTATTTAGTTCCATTATACTTGATCTAAATAGACAATCCTACAAACACTTCAACCTGACTAAATATCCTATTCATATAACATGACAGAATATCCCACTCATATAACATGACAGAATATACTACTCATATAACATGACAGAATATCCCACTCATATAACATGACAGAATATCCCACTCATATAACATGACAGAATATCCCACTCATATAACATGACAGAATATCCTATTCATATAACATGACATAATATACTACTCATATAACATGACAGAATATCCTATTCATATAACATGACAGAATATCCCACTCATATAACATGACAGAATATCCCACTCATATAACATGACAGAATATCCTATTCATATAACATGACAGAATATCCTATTCATATAACATGACAGAATATACTACTCGTATAACATGACAGAATATACTACTCGTATAACATGACAGAATATACTACTCATATAACATGACAGAATATACTACTCATATAACATGACAGAATATCCCACTCATATAACATGACAGAATATCCCACTCATATAACATGACATAATATACTACTCATATAACATGACAGAATATCCCACTCATATAACATGACATAATATACTACTCATATAACATGACAGAATATCCCACTCATATAACATGACAGAATAGGCCAGTAAGCCTAACTTCAGTAGTGGGGAAAGTGATGGAAACCATGTTAAAGGATAGGATTGTTGAACATCTAAAAACACATGGATTTCAAGATCAGAGACAACATGGGTTTACTTCAGGGAGATCATGCCAAACTAATCTTATTGATTTTTTTGATTGGGTAACTAAAATTATAGATCAGGGTGGTGCAGTAGACATTGCTTACCTCGATTTCAGTAAGGCTTTTGACACTGTTGCACATAGAAGGCTTATCAACAAACTACAATCTTTGAGTTTGGATTCCAATATTGTTGAATGGGTAAGGCAGTGGCTGAGTGACAGGCAACAGAGGGTTGTAGTCAATGGAGTATATTCGAAGCTTGGGCTTGTCACCAGTGGGGTACCTCAGGGATCTGTACTTGGACCCATTCTCTTTAATATTTTTATTAGTGATATTGCAGAAGGTCTTGATGGTAAGGTGTGTCTTTTTGCGGATGATACTAAGATATGTAACAGGGTTGATGTTCCAGGAGGGATAAGCCAAATGGAAAATGATTTAGGTAGACTAGAAAAATGGTCAGAGTTGTGGCAACTGACATTTAATGTGGATAAGTGCAAGATAATGCATCTTGGACGTAAAAACCCAAGGGCAGAGTACAGAATATTTGATAGAGTCCTAACCTCAACATCTGAGGAAAGGGATTTAGGGGTGATTATTTCTGATGACTTAAAGGTAGGCAGACAATGTAATAGAGCAGCAGGAAATGCTAGCAGAATGCTTGGTTGTATAGGGAGAGGTATTAGCAGTAGAAAGAGGGAAGTGCTCATGCCATTGTACAGAACACTGGTGAGACCTCACTTGGAGTACTGTACACAGTACTGGAGACCCTATCTTCAGAAGGATATTGATACCTTAGAGAGAGTTCAAAGAAGGGCTACTAAACTGGTTCATGGATTGCAGGATAAAACTTACCAGGAAAGGTTAAAGGATCTTAACATGTATAGCATGGAGGAAAGACGAGACAGGGGGGATATGATAGAAACATTTAAATACATAAAGGGAATCAACACAGTAAAGGAGGAGACTATATTTAAAAGAAGAAAAACTACCACAACAAGAGGACATAGTCTTAAATTAGAGGGACAAAGGTTTAAAAATAATATCAGGAAGTATTACTTTACTGAGAGGGTAGTGGATGCATGGAATAGCCTTCCAGCTGAAGTGGTAGAGGTTAACACAGTAAAGGAGTTTAAGCATGCGTGGGATAGGCATAAGGCTATCCTAACTATAAGATAAGGCCAGGGACTAATGAAAGTATTTAGAAAACTGGGCAGACTAGATGGGCCGAATGGTTCTTATCTGCCGTCACATTCTATGTTTCTATGTTTCTATGAATATCCCACTCATATAACATGACATAATATACTACTCATATAACATGACAGAATATCCCACTCATATAACATGACATAATATACTACTCATATAACATGACAGAATATCCCACTCATATAACATGACAGAATATACTACTCATATAACATGACAGAATATCCCACTCATATAACATGACAGAATATCCCACTCATATAACATGACAGAATATCCTATTCATATAACATGACAGAATATCCCACTCATATAACATGACAGAATATCCTATTCATATAACATGACAGAATATCCCACTCATATAACATGACAGAATATCCTATTCATATAACATGACAGAATATCCTATTCATATAACATGACATAATATACTACTCATATAACATGACAGAATATCCCACTCATATAACATGACAGAATATCCTATTCATATAACATGACAGAATATCCCACTCATATAACATGACAGAATATCCTATTCATATAACATGACAGAATATCCCACTCATATAACATGACAGAATATCCTATTCATATAACATGACATAATATACTACTCATATAACATGACAGAATATCCTATTCATATAACATGACAGAATATCCTATTCATATAACATGACATAATATACTACTCATATAACATGACAGAATATCCCACTCATATAACATGACAGAATATCCTATTCATATAACATGACATAATATACTACTCATATAACATGACAGAATATCCTATTCATATAACATGACAGAATATACTACTCGTATAACATGACAGAATATACTACTCATATAACATGACAGAATATCCCACTCATATAACATGACAGAATATCCTATTCATATAACATGACAGAATATACTACTCATATAACATGACAGAATATCCTATTCATATAACATGACAGAATATACTACTCATATAACATGACAGAATATACTACTCATATAACATGACAGAATATCCCACTCATATAACATGACAGAATATACTACTCATATAACATGACAGAATATCCCACTCATATAACATGACAGAATATACTACTCATATAACATGACAGAATATCCTATTCGTATAACATGACAGAATATACTACTCATATAACATGACAGAATATCCTATTCATATAACATGACAGAATATACTACTCATATAACATGACAGAATATACTACTCATATAACATGACAGAATATACTACTCATATAACATGACAGAATATCCCACTCATATAATATGACAGAATATCCCACTCATATAATATGACAGAATATCTGATTCATATAACATGACAGAATATCCCACTCATATAACATGACAGAATATCCTATTCATATAACATGACAGAATATCCCACTCGTATAACATGACAGCATATCCCACTCATATAACATGACATAATATACTACTCATATAACATGACAGAATATCCCACTCATATAACATGACAGAATATACTACTCATATAACATGACAGAATATCCTATTCATATAACATGACAGAATATACTACTCATATAACATGACAGAATATCCCACTCATATAACATGACAGAATATCCCACTCATATAACATGACAGAATATACTACTCATATAACATGACAGAATATACTACTCATATAACATGACAGAATATCCCACTCATATAACATGACAGAATATCCTATTCATATAACATGACAGAATATCCTATTCATATAACATGACAGAATATACTACTCATATAACATGACAGAATATCCTATTCATATAACATGACAGAATATACTATTCATATAACATGACAGAATATACCACTCATATAACATGACAGAATATCCCACTCGTATAACATGACAGAATATCCCACTCATATAACATGACAGAATATCCCACTCGTATAACATGACAGAATATACTACTCATATAACATGACAGAATATCCCACTCCCATAACATGACAGAATATCCCACTCATATAACATGACAGAATATCCTATTCATATAACATGACAGAATATACTACTCATATAACATGACAGAATATCCCACTCATATAACATGACAGAATATCCCACTCATATAACATGACAGAATATCCCACTCCCATAACATGACAGAATATCCCACTCATATAACATGACAGCATATCCCACTCATATAACATGACAGAATATACTACTCATATAACATGACAGAATATCCTATTCATATAACATGACAGAATATCCTATTCATATAACATGACAAAATATCCCACTCATATAACATGACAGAATATACTACTAATATAACATGACAGAATATCCCACTCATATAACATGACAGAATATCCCACTCATATAACATGACAGAATATACTACTCATATAACATGACAGAATATCCTATTCATATAACATGACAGAATATCCCACTCATATAACATGACAGAATATCCCACTCATATAATATGACAGAATATCCTATTCATATAACATGACAGAATATCCCACTCATATAACATGACAGAATATACTACTCATATAACATGACAGAATATCCCACTCATATAACATGACAGAATATCCCACTCATATAACATGACAGAATATACTACTCATATAACATGACAGAATATCCTATTCATATAACATGACAGAATATCCCACTCATATAACATGACAGAATATCCTACTCATATAACATGACAGAATATCCCACTCATATAACATGACAGAATATCCCACTCGTATAACATGACAGAATATACTACTCATATAACATGACAGAATATCCCACTCCCATAACATGACAGAATATCCCACTCATATAACATGACAGAATATCCCACTCATATAACATGACAGAATATACTACTCATATCACATGACAGAATATCCTATTCATATAACATGACAGAATATCCTATTCATATAACATGACAGAATATCCTATTCATATAACATGACAGAATATCCCACTCATATAACATGACAG
Source organism: Pelobates fuscus (assembly GCF_036172605.1). NCBI lineage: Eukaryota > Metazoa > Chordata > Amphibia > Anura > Pelobatidae > Pelobates > Pelobates fuscus. The sequence continues at coordinate 483,394,192 of NC_086317.1, forward strand.
AATATACTACTCATATAACATGACAGAATATCCCACTCATATAACATGACAGAATATCCTATTCATATAACATGACAGAATATCCCACTCATATAACATGACAGAATATACTACTCATATAACATGACAGAATATCCCACTCATATAACATGACAGAATATCCCACTCATATAACATGACAGAATATCCTATTCATATAACATGACAGAATATCCCACTCATACAACATGACAGAATATCCCACTCATATAACATGACAGAATATCCCACTCATATAACATGACAGAATATCCCACTCATATAACATGACAGAATATCTGATTCATATAACTAAATAAAATTTCTTTGTGAAAATTGTGAAATGTTGGCATTGATTTTGAAAAAATGAGGGATCATGTAGTGAAAATAATACCCTCCTCACTGTGAAGCATGGTAGTGGCTCACTGGTATTTTGTGTGTGTGTGAGCTCTAAAGGCACGGGGAATCTTGTGAAAATTAATGGCAAGATTAATGCAGCATGTTATCAGAAAATACTGGCAGACAATTTGCATTATTCTGCACGAAGGCTGCGCATGGGGCCCTCTTGGACTTCCCAGCATGACAGCATGACCCTAAGCACAAGGCCAAGTTGACCCTCCAGTGCTTACAGCAGAATAAGGTGAAGGTTTTGGAGTGGCCATCACAGTCTCCTGACCTTTATATCATAATATTTGAATTTATATATACATAAGTTGCAGTTTACTGATTGGCCCCTTTTTTCTTGACATTTTTAGTTTGTCTGAACCATTTTCCTGAACATTTTTAATGGACAAAATTCAGACGAGCCAAACTATCCAATAAATGAGTGTCAGAGGTCCTGAACCAAATGTTATTTTTGGAAGCAATGGTTCAGCACCTAGGACAGTTACAGTGGAGGAGGAGAGAAGGTCCCACAATAACATTCAATCTTCTACCTAAAATATCTAAAATCCGTGTTCCAATAAACGATATCACCACTGTAAAACAATAAACCAATTTGTATAATAAAAATATTTATTTTGGTGCACAAATTATTTTCTAATATTGACTAAACTTACAAAAAAAATTGTAATCTAAGTGATAGCTATTGAATGTAGCTATTGAAAGTGGCAAAAGATAATGCAATTTTTTCCTTAAATGAAGATTATTAGATACAGAGCTCGTGGAGAGAGTATTTTTTGTTGATACTATAATTAACATTGACGGCTGGCTAACAGTAATTACATTAGATCAATTTAATGTGTATTTTCTGTCTCGTGTATGAAGGGATAATTCACTTGCTTGGCAGAGAAAGAGGATTTCGTACAGTGAATCACTGCATTAGTCTGTCTGTGAGCTTCAAAAAAAAAAGTTTTCAGGTTAATTTTGACATTTTATGTTTTGTCTTCAGTTGTTTGCATGTTGTTAGGATGGTAATATTGTTAAATGTCAGAACTCGTTTTTAACCCCTTAAACGCCAGAGGGATAAGCTGATGTGTGCTAAATGTCCTGTTCAAACCCTTTGTCACTGACAAGGTTAAATAATTGCTTAGCTGCTGGTGTGGTTATTTATCTTACATAAAATCACATGCGTGTAACAAGTTATGCTTCTGTAACTTTTTGACTAATTAAAGTGATATTAGCCTCATTTATCAAGACCGAGAGACCTTGTGCTACTTCAAGAAAGTGTTCAATGTAATTAATCAAACACTTGTCTGTCATGTGCATTTTCCTACTTGAAAACTAATGACAAATAGTATTTAATTTATATTTTATAAAGGTCTGATGATACTTTTTAAAACACAGCATGGGAGCCTCACTAGTAATTGACTAAATATGCAAAAGAAACGTTAGGATTTAGGCATATAGGTAATGCTGTAAAAATATAAATGTATAAAACATATTTTATGGTAAAATAAAAATAAAAAAAATAGCAAAATTAAAATGCACAACAAGCAATTGGAAAATGCAATATAATCATGGTTTAGTCCAATGATGCACGCAGGCAGAGCAGTCTGTTCTAGTAGTGCGTCAAACGACATTGTCAATACACTTTAAAAATAACATTTAAAATTGTAATAACCATTAAAAAGATCACTTTTGTGACTCATACCACTTAGTCTCAATGAAGTCGAGAGGATGCCATCCCCCCTACCACCACTCATTAAACTCTGCAGATAAATACTATTTCTTTATTTCTTTTTACCTGCCGCCTCATACTGTCAGCAACTAGAGTTATAAAGAAAACATACTGGCAAAAAGCTAGACCATCCGATGGGCACAACATGACATATTGCCACGCATGCACATTAACCTCCCAATACTTTCTATGGGAAATCATTGGATTGGCTAAGATCATTGATAACTATAATCTGAGATACAGGCAGAGCATCCCTAAAGAAGACCGGCACTGTGAGGGAGAAAAGGTAAGTAGAATCACCTTTTTTACCCTGGAAGCGGGGGCCCAGTAAGGTCAACGATGACTATGGTACTATAGCGTTTGGAATACACATTAACCCCATCATGTTGTCACTCATAAATACATGATTGCCATCCTCCACAATTGTGTATACCGGATTTGCATAATTGTAAATTAAATTTGCCATAAATGCCATAAAGTCAGAGAGATCACAGCACAGCAGCACAGAGCGATGTCATGCTGCAATCCTCTGAATGCTGAATACAGAGACTGTATACAGTGCAGCCAGAGCCCATTCTTTAGTTTCACTTGTCCCTCTTTATTTTACCTCAACAATGCTGGTTGATGCATTCCACCCACGCATTGGGAAATTCCGCTCAGCAACAGATTATACGGTTTCTATTTTGCCCTCATCTGTGAAAGGAGAGGAAGAGTGTGAAAGTGAAGAGTGTGAGTGCTGCATCAACTGCCATTTGTTTTTACTGTTGTATATGTACCTATAAAAATTGGCAGTTCAAAGAGGGGGAAAGAGAAACCAGCACGTATCTCCTGCTCAATGCCCTTTAAATGCTAAGTGTGCCCTGGTGTCTGTATTCAGAAATCAGGAATTTATTGGAGTGCCTGAGGACAAGAGGGGTGGGGTAGAGAGTGGCACAAAGGGTCATGTGTGCATGTATCAGTGTGTGTCTGTGTAGTTGTGTGTATTTGTATGTCAGTATGTGTGCATGTATATGTGTGTGCATGTATGTGTGCTTTTATGTGTATGTGTGTACATGTCCAAAGTGGCAATGTAATGGTAATGCATATAAATACACACACACACACACATATTTGTTTCCATTAAACTGTGCATACTGAAAACAAAAATTAATTTAAATATTACTTCCCAGAACACTCAAAATGATCAGATTCTGTTTTCCCTCCCCCCTCCCCCAAACTTGTCAGAGAAGGTGAGAACAGATTGTACCTGTGGCACCATTAATATACAATGCAACAATCGTAAAAGCCAGGATATATAGCTTGGAGAGTTTTACATCTCTCTGAAGTACAACTTCATAATGAGAAAAGTCAATTATTTTATTGGTATACAGTGCTAATACCGAGAGATCCTTAGAAAATTAATAGAAACGTTGCCACCCATGATATTTCTGAACTACTCTTCTTAGCACGTAACAATGTTAGAGAAATATGCTCATTGACACGAATGGTCACCAACTGCCTACCAAATGTGAAAAAAAACTTTATCATATAGTATTACAGATGATAAAATTATAGCCAGTGCTGAGTTTGTTTCCGTAACATGATAGAAGATGCTGAATTAATAGATTATGGTAACTTCATCTCCTAAAAAGGGTTTCTCTGCAAAACTCAAAATGATATCCACCAGACAGGCTGGCGTCCAATGCAGCTGTACATGAAAATGTCAAGAGGGAGAAATACAAACGTCCGACGCTCTTCGACAAATCTAGGGGCTTAATGACTAGACCAGAATTGTGGAAAATTGATGAGGAAATTGCACATTTTGGGAAAATTGCAGAAATGTTAACAAACTCCTACTCAATTGCCATTCGAGCTCAACTTTTTTGTCCTAAAATTTACATTCCTCTCATTGTTATCATTAATTCTGAGTTTCGTGAATATATCCCATGGCCGATATGCATGTACACATGTATCTTTTGGACATTTTTGTTTCTGGAATGGAAAAATGATTTATTACTACTGGGCCTCTAAGTAGTGTTTCTGTGAAAATATCTAGAGATAGAAGTAGACGTTTAGGCGAATATGGAGAGAGATAGATAGACAGACAGACAAATAGATAGATGATAGATAGATACATACGTAGGTGTCAATACAAACAGGCTTTAGAGGCTAAAACCCCGATGTGGGACTCCTTATCTCGTATCTTTCAAGCACATGGGGGCAGAGTAACATTAAAGGGTTACTAAAACCCTTTTTAATTTTTTTTTTAAATCTATGCTGTCCTATTTAATGTGTGACAAGAATAAATTCTAACCTGGAACCTAGTGCCAGGTGTAGCTCTTCTTTAGGATTCCCATGCCCGTCCAGTGCCACTTCTTGTCTCCCTGTGGTCCAATCAAATGCTTCTCATAGAGGCTTATAATGTGCCTAATTGTAATGCGGGGTCTTATTGAACTTAAAGGTTTTTTATTTATTAATCTGATATTTTTTAAACTCTTTTAATGTGGCGGCTGGCTCGTAAGCACTGACCAGCTGCCGAGTAATTAGTCCTTTAACCATCAAGAGTTTCTTAACTATTTGCCCACTTGCCACTAGCACTGCCAGCGGCCAAATAATAATTAACATTATCATTAACTTGCATTAATGCACTTATTAATATGCAAATGTGCATCCTGCAAACCGGTGATTTCTGAATCTTCAGATTCCTATACTTGGTATAGAATTAAGATGCAAGAGCGTAGATTTTAATCTGGACACCTGAGTATCCATCTGAGTGATAGCTGTAGATTCGCTAGGGCTGACCAAATTCCAACCGTACTTAGCATTAGTAAATATGGGAATTTCCAACACGGACAAAATCTGATGTTTAGTGAATAACCCTGTCAGTTCACAGACCTTTTTAGATTCTAGCACGGACACTGACGGATTATCAAACCTTACAGATAAAAGAAAATGTTTTTTCCAGAAATAAAAAAGTCAAGACATATAATGCTGGAGAGCTTGCAAAACCATTGGTTTGCTGATCAGAAAGTAAGCAGTGCGGTTACAGAGCGGGTAGGGATTCGAGGACTAAAACTGTGATCAGCAATGAAGACTTCACACACGATTGTGGACTGGGAAAATAGATAACACACAAAAAAGGCAGAGATATCAAGTTGTTCACTTTTACATTCCAGCACATTGCCATTGGAACTTCGGAAGAATTATTATAAAAAATGAATAAGTAAGCTGCTACTATGTGCTCACATTTAAGATCCTTAACCAATCTGAAGTGAGATGATAGCTAAGTTAAACTTAGCTTTATTGAATTATAACTTGGATACCTAGGATACAAGGAGCTCATTTTGGGGCACCGCACAATCCAATGACATTCCATACAGCAGTGTCCATGTAAGTAGTGAAATCATGACAGTCTCTGCAGATCGGCATCATTGTGTAATAGCTACTCGGCACATGTGACATCCATCCTGAAATAGCTCAAAAGATCATAACGAGAAACTGTATATATCTTCTGCAAAGGACCCAGTGCAGAATCGAAGGTCAATTTAATTGCTTTCTACTTGGCCTCTCATCTAGTGGTTAGATAGAGCTTATTGGAATAACATGGAGAATGGCCAGGGAAAAGAAACTCATGGTGGTGATGGCTCGCTGTATGCAAACATTCATGTACACATTAATATTACTGTGTATCTGATCACCACTGATTGCACAATGCAGCTAATCACCACTGGTTACACCATGGCAGCTAATCATCACTGGTTACACCATGGCAGCCAATCAGCACTGATTACACCATGGCAGCCAATCACCACCAATTGCACCATGCAGCTAATCACCACTGGTTACACCATGCAGCTAATCACCACTGATTGCACCATGCAGCTAATCACCACTGGTTACACCATGCATCTTATCACCACTGGTTACACCATGGCAGCCAATCACCACTGGTTACACCATGCAGCTAATCACCACTGGTTACAACATGGCAGCCAATCACCACTGGTTACACCATGCAGCTAATCACCACTGGTTACACCATGGCAGCCAATCACCACCAATTGCACCATGCAGCTAATCACCACTGGTTACACCATGCAGCTAATCACCACTAATTGCACCATGCAGCTAATCACCACTGGTTACACCATGCATCTTATCACCACTGGTTACACCATGGCAGCCAATCACCACTGGTTACACCATGCAGCTAATCACCACTGGTTACACCATGCATCTTATCACCACTGGTTACACCATGGCAGCTAATCACCACTGGTTACACCATGCAGCTAATCACCACTGGTTACACCATGCATCTTATCACCACTGGTTACACCATGGCAGCTAATCACCACTGGTTACACCATGCAGCTAATCACCACTGATTGCACCATGCAGCTAATCACCACTGGTTACACCATGCAGCTAATCACCACTGATTGCTCCATGCAGCTAATCAGCACTGATTACACCATGGCAGCCAATAACCACTGATTACACCATGGCAGCCAATCACCACTGATTGCACCATGCAGCTAATCACCACTGGTTACACCATGCAGCTAATCACCACTGATTGCACCATGCATCTTATCACCACTGGTTACACCATGGCAGCTAATCACCACTGATTGCTCCATGCAGCTAATCACCACTGATTACACCATGGCAGCCAATCAGCACTGATTACACAATGGCAGCCAATCACCACTGGTTGCACCATGCAGCTAATCACCACTGGTTACACCATGCAGCTAATCACCACTGATTGCACCATGCAGCTAATCACCACTGGTTACACCATGCAGCTAATCACCACTGATTGCACTATGCAGCTAATCACCACTGCTTGCACCATGCAGCTAATCACCACTGGTTACACCATGCATCGTATCACCACTGGTTACACCATGGCAACTAATCACCACTGGTTGTACCATGCAGCTAATCACCACTGATTGCACCATGCAGCTAATCACCACTGATTACATCATGGCAGCCAATCACCACTGATTGCACAATGCAGCCAATCACCACTGCTTGCACCATGCATCTTATCACCACTGGTTACACCATGCATTTTATCACCACTGATTACACCATGCATCTGATCACCACTGATTACATCATGCATCTTATATCTGATCACCACTGATTACCTCATGCATCTGATCACCAGTGATTACAGCATGCATCTTATCACCACTGGTTACACCATGCATCTTATCACCACTGATTACACCATGCATCTGATCACCACTGATTACATCATGCATCTTATCACCACTGATTACATCATGCATCTGATCACCACTGATTACACCATGGCAGCCAATCAGCACTGATTACACAATGGCAGCCAATCACCACTGATTGCACCATGCAGCTAATCACCACTGGTTACACCATGCAGCTAATCACCACTAATTGCACCATGCAGCTAATCACCACTGGTTACACCATGCATCTTATCACCACTGGTTACACCATGGCAGCTAATCACCACTGGTTACACCATGCAGCTAATCACCACTGGTTACACCATGCATCTTATCACCACTGGTTACACCATGGCAGCTAATCACCACTGGTTACACCATGCAGCTAATCACCACTGATTGCACCATGCAGCTAATCACCACTGGTTACACCATGCAGCTAATCACCACTGATTGCTCCATGCAGCTAATCAGCACTGATTACACCATGGCAGCCAATAACCACTGATTACACCATGGCAGCCAATCACCACTGATTGCACCATGCAGCTAATCACCACTGGTTACACCATGCAGCTAATCACCACTGATTGCACCATGCATCTTATCACCACTGGTTACACCATGGCAGCTAATCACCACTGATTGCTCCATGCAGCTAATCACCACTGATTACACCATGGCAGCCAATCAGCACTGATTACACAATGGCAGCCAATCACCACTGGTTGCACCATGCAGCTAATCACCACTGGTTACACCATGCAGCTAATCACCACTGATTGCACCATGCAGCTAATCACCACTGGTTACACCATGCAGCTAATCACCACTGATTGCACTATGCAGCTAATCACCACTGCTTGCACCATGCAGCTAATCACCACTGGTTACACCATGCATCGTATCACCACTGGTTACACCATGGCAACTAATCACCACTGGTTGTACCATGCAGCTAATCACCACTGATTGCACCATGCAGCTAATCACCACTGATTACATCATGGCAGCCAATCACCACTGATTGCACAATGCAGCCAATCACCACTGCTTGCACCATGCATCTTATCACCACTGGTTACACCATGCATCTTATCACCACTGATTACACCATGCATCTGATCACCACTGATTACATCATGCATCTTATATCTGATCACCACTGATTACCTCATGCATCTGATCACCACTGATTACAGCATGCATCTTATCACCACTGGTTACACCATGCATCTTATCACCACTGATTACACCATGCATCTGATCACCACTGATTACATCATGCATCTTATCACCACTGATTACATTATGCATCTGATCACCACTGATTACACCATGGCAGCCAATCAGCACTGATTACACAATGGCAGCCAATCACCACTGATTGCACCATGCAGCTAATCACCACTGGTTACGCCATGCAGCTAATCACCACTGATTGCACCATGCAGCTAATCACCACTGGTTGTACCATGCAGCTAATCACCACTGATTGCACCATGCAGCTAATCACCACTGATTACATCATGGCAGCCAATAACCACTGATTGCACAATGCAGCTAATCACCACTGCTTGCACCATGCATCTTATCACCACTGGTTACACCATGCATCTTATCACCACTGATTACACTATGCATCTGATCACCACTTATTACATCATGCATCTTATCACCACTGATTGCACCATGTATCTGATCACTACTGATTACCTCATGCATCTGATCACCACTGATTACAGCATGCATCTTATCACCACTGGTTACACCATGCATCTTATCACCACTGATTACACCATGCATCTGATCACCACTGATTACATCATGCATCTTATCACCACTGATTGCAGCATGCATCTTATCACCACTGGTTACACCATGTATCTTATCACCACTGATTACACCATGCATCTTATCACCACTGATTACATCATGCATCTTATCACCACTGATTACATCATGCATCTGATCACCACTGATTACATCATGCATCTTATCACCACTGATTGCACCATGTATCTTATCTCCACTGATTACACCATGGCAGCCAATCAGCACTGATTACACAATGGCAGCCAATCACCACTGATTGCACCATGCAGCTAATCACCACTGGTTACACCATGCAGCTAATCACCACTGATTGCACCATGCAGCTAATCACCACTGGTTGTACCATGCAGCTAATCACCACTGATTGCACCATGCAGCTAATCACCACTGATTACATCATGGCAGCCAATAACCACTGATTGCACAATGCAGCTAATCACCACTGCTTGCACCATGCATCTTATCACCACTGGTTACACCATGCATCTTATCACCACTGATTACACCATGCATCTGATCACCACTGATTACATCATGCATCTGATCACCACTGATTACATAATGCATCTTATCACCACTGATTGCACCATGTATCTGATCACCACTGATTACCTCATGCATCTGATCACCACTGATTACATCATGCATCTGATCACCACTGATTACATCATGCATCTTATCACCACTGGTTACACCATGGCAACTAATCACCACTGGTTGTACCATGCAGCTAATCACCACTGATTGCACCATGCAGCTAATCACCACTGATTACATCATGGCAGCCAATCACCACTGATTGCACAATGCAGCTAATCACCACTGCTTGCACCATGCATCTTATCACCACTGGTTACACCATGCATCTTATCACCACTGATTACACCATGCATCTGATCACCACTGATTACATCATGCATCTGATCACCACTGATTACATCATGCATCTTATCACCACTGATTGCACCATGTATCTGATCACCACTGATTACATCATGCATCTGATCACCACTGATTACATCATGCATCTTATCACCACTGATTACATCATGCATCTGATCATCACTGATTACAGCATGCATCTTATCACCACTGATTGCACCATGTATCTGATCACCACTGATTACCTCATGCATCTGATGTCAACTGATTACAGCATGTATCTGATCATCACTGATTGCATCATGTATCTGATCATCACTGATTACAGCATGTATCTGATCATCACTGATTGCATCATGTATCTGATCATCACTGATTGCATCATGTATCTGATCATCACTGATTGCATCATGTATCTGATCATCACGGATTGCATCATGTATCTGATCACCACTGATGATAAATAAAAAAAATAGAAGAATAGGTGGCCAAGTATAATCTAACACATGGGAAGAGTACAATGATAAGCCATCTAATATTTACAGGAAAACAAAAAGTTAAAAGGGATAATATAAACATCAAAACAATTTACTAAAAACAAATACATCTATATTATACATTTTGAAGCTGATACAGCCATTCTTTATAATGGGAAGCCATATACCAAACAGGAATAAGTTTTCGAGTTAAAATACTAAATATGTTAAATCATGCTGAGTCATATTTTAACTGACTTTGGAACTATCAACATGTTTTGCAGGTCTTGGTGGACACTCAAACTAGCAATACCCCAAAAAAATGAAACTACTTAAGTTTAATGGAGTGTCTTTGGTGTATAGATCATGTCCCTGTATTGTCACTGCTCAATTCTCTGCAATTTATGAGTTAAAGAACTTTGTTTATGCAGTCCTAGCCACACCTCCCTGCCTGTGACCTACACAGTCTTCCTACACACTTCCTGTAAAGTGAGATCTAATGGTTAAACTTCCTTTATTGCACATTCTGTTTTATTTAGAGGTTTTTATCTCCTTTTTCCATACATGCTGTGTGAGTCACAGCCAGGGAATGTGACTTCATAAACAGAAATAAAATAGATTTTATTCCTAAATGACAGAGAATTGAGCAGTTAGACTGCAGAGGCATGATCTATACACCAAAACTGCTTCATTAAGCTAAAGTTGTTTTGGAGCATTCCTTTAAGAAAACATTACTTTAAAAATCAAGCATTTTGTAGTAACTGGATGACATATATAATTTGAAAAGTCATTAAATGCCACTTTTATCAAATCTAATACCAATGTTTGAACACATTTTAATTGAATGGTGAATTGCAGGAGTAAACGACATAGAAACATACTAATTGTGCAGCAATAGGAAACAAAACTGCAAATGTGGCTGATTGAGATTATCGGGGTTATTTACTAAACTGAGAATTCAAAGGGTGATCAAAGTGAATTTCTAATTTAACGGTGAGGTAGGGAATTTTTCCAGTTCCTCTCTTTTGATCTTACATTTAAAATTTGCACTGAATTCACCTTGAATTCTCTCTTTAGTTAATAACTCGGTACATCTCAAAAACACATAACGGCAATAATTTCAGATTAACTTTGTTTCAGGCTGAGCTGCATAGTTATTTGCAAGTTCCCCAAAAGGTGAAATACGACGAGAATCCAAAATCCACAAATAGCTGCAGATCCAATTATCGATGTATCCTCACAGAGCCTTCTTTTAGTTCTGTGTTTTGTTTTTTAAATGAAAGCATCTCATATTGTCCTTGATGTAAAATGATTGCAGCGCAGTCTAAATGTATATATCTAATCAGGCTAGCAATTACAAAGAAGCCACAAGCTTTTAAGCTGAGGAAGCCACAATGCAATTAGGAGCATATTATTTTTCCGTGGTTATTGTTGATATTTTTTTTCCATTTTAGAAAAGTCACGTGACATCGTTATGGACCTAAAGTGGAGAAATAAATCTACCAGTCTAGGCTATTGCTTCTTTCAGTTTTATTTTGGAATTTTCCATTTAGATCTAAGGCGATTATTCAATGAATAGCAAATTGGGATTAACTAAAAAAGAGAAATTGGAGACAATTCTCCAGCTTGCTGAATGTGGTCAGAATTTTGCAATATAGGTTGAATCATTTTTCTGTGATCCCACTAGATAATATTTATTTATTACCGTCATTTATAAACTACTAACATATTCCACCGCGCTGTTCGATTGGGGAAAATAAACGGTACCACACACACACACCGATACAAAAACTAAAGAGGGCTCAGCCTGTGAGATCTAGTCATTGAAATTCTTTTATACAAAGTGTTCAGTTAGATAGTCTGTGAGCTTACAATCTAAAGGATATCATAGGTATTTGATACAAGAGGAAGCAGGGGAATTTGTGAGTGATGGCCAAACAAAAATTAAAGGGAAGTTTCAGCTACTGTTAATGTGTAGAGGGAATGAGGGGGTAGTTAAGTAAGATCTCAAGCAGCTGTAGGAGCGTGCTATAAATTTAAAAGGAACCTGGGTTTGCATATGTGTAGTGCAGGAGGGGCAGAGGATGGGGAGAGGCGGTGGGTAGAGCACACGTTTACCAACCAACTTCTACTACCTCAAATATTAATAACTACGTGTACATTAAATATTGGTGAAATACATTTACTACAAATAGTAATGAAAAATGGCATGCTCAGAAAATGACAGAGGTAAACTACATGAATAAGTGGCAGCATTGCTATAATAACAAATAATAATATGGTGAAAAGTAATGAGGTGGACAATCTTCCAAGGTTCAGTCAGTGCCTGGAAGTCGCAGGACGGGAGGTATGAAGAGTCTGAGGTTTTTGTTTGTGAGGCTGGGTTTATGGACCAAGGCCTGGAAGTCGCAGGACGGGAGGTATGAAGAGACTGGGGTTTTTGTTTGTGAGGCTGGGTTTGTGGATCAAGGCCTGGAAGTCGCAGGACGGGAGGAATGAAGAGTCTGAGGTTTTTGTTTGTGAGGCTGGGTTTATGGACCAAGGCCTGGAAGTCGCAGGACGGGAGGTATGAAGAGACTGAGGTTTTTGGTTGTGAGGCTGGGTTTATGGATCAAGGCCTGGAAGTCACAGGACGGGAGGTATGAAGAGTCTGAGGTTTTTGTTTGTGAGGCTGGGTTTGTGGATCAAGGCCTGGAAGTCGCAGGACGGGAGGAATGAAGAGTCTGAGGTTTTTGTTTGTGAGGCTGGGTTTATGGACCAAGGCCTGGAAGTCGCAGGACGGGAGGTATGAAGAGTCTGAGGTTTTTGGTTGGGAGACTGGGTTTGTGGATCAAGGCCTGGAAGTCGCAGGACGGGAGGTATGAAGAGTCTGAGGTTTTTGGTTGTGAGGCTGGGTTTATGGATCAAGGCCTGGAAGTCACAGGACGGGAGGTATGAAGAGTCTGAGGTTTTTGTTTGTGAGGCTGGGTTTGTGGATCAAGGCCTGGAAGTCGCAGGACGGGAGGAATGAAGAGTCTGAGGTTTTTGTTTGTGAGGCTGGGTTTATGGACCAAGGCCTGGAAGTCGCAGGACGGGGGGTATGAAGAGTCTGAGGTTTTTGTTTGTGAGGCTGGGTTTATGGACCAAGGCCTGGAAGTCGCAGGACGGGAGGTATGAAGAGACTGAGGTTTTTGTTTGTGAGGCTGGGTTTGTGGATCAAGGCCTGGAAGTCGCAGGACGGGAGGAATGAAGAGTCTGAGGTTTTTGTTTGTGAGGCTGGGTTTATGGACCAAGGCCTGGAAGTCGCAGGATGGGAGGTATGAAGAGACTGAGGTTTTTGTTTGTGAGGCTGGGTTTGTGGATCAAGGCCTGGAAGTCGCAGGACGGGAGGTATGAAGAGACTGGGGTTTTTGTTTGTGAGGCTGGGTTTATGGACCAAGGCCTGGAAGTCGCAGGATGGGAGGTATGAAGAGTCTGAGGTTTTTGTTTGTGAGGCTGGGTTTATGGACCAAGGCCTGGAAGTCGCAGGACGGGAGGTATGAAGAGTCTGAGGTTTTTGTTTGTGAGGCTGGGTTTATGGACCAAGGCCTGGAAGTCGCAGGACGGGAGGTATGAAGAGACTGAGGTTTTTGTTTGTGAGGCTGGGTTTGTGGATCAAGGCCTGGAAGTCGCAGGACGGGAGGTATGAAGAGACTGAGGTTTTTGTTTGTGAGGCTGGGTTTATGGACCAAGGCCTGGAAGTCGCAGGACGGGAGGTATGAAGAGTCTGTGGTTTTTGTTTGTGAGGCTGGGTTTATGGACCAAGGCCTGGAAGTCGCAGGACGGGAGGTATGAAGAGTCTGAGGTTTTTGTTTGTGAGGCTGGGTTTATGGACCAAAGCCTGGAAGTCGCAGGACGGGAGGTATGAATAGTCTGAGGTTTTTGTTTGTGAGGCTGGGTTTGTGGATCAAGGCCTGGAAGTCGTAGGACGGGAGGTATGAAGAGTCTGAGGTTTTTGTTTGTGAGGCTGGGTTTATGGACCAAGGCCTGGAAGTCGCAGGACGGGAGGTATGAAGAGACTGAGGTTTTTGTTTGTGAGGCTGGGTTTGTGGATCAAGGCCTGGAAGTCACAGGACGGGAGGTATAAAGAGTCTGAGGTTTTTGTTTGTGAGGCTGGGTTTATGGACCAAGGCCTGGAAGTCGCAGGACGGGAGGTATGAAGAGACTGAGGTTTTTGTTTGTGAGGCTGGGTTTATGGACCAAGGCCTGGAAGTCGCAGGACGGGAGGTATGAAGAGTCTGAGGTTTTTGTTTGTGAGGCTGGGTTTATGGACCAAGGCCTGGAAGTCGCAGGACGGGAGGTATGAAGAGACTGAGGTTTTTGTTTGTGAGGCTGGGTTTATGGACCAAGGCCTGGAAGTCGCAGGACGGGAGGTATGAAGAGACTGAGCTTTTTGTTTGTGAGGCTGGGTTTATGGACCAATGCCTGGAAGTCGCAGGACGGGAGGTATGAAGAGACTGAGGTTTTTGTTTGTGAGGCTGGGTTTGTGGATCAAGGCCTGGAAGTCGCAGGACGGGAGGAATGAAGAGTTTGAGGCGTTATATTTGTGGAGAGAGGCAGTTATACTTGATTCCAGTTTTTGTTTTTCATATGTGGTCAGATTTGCTTCAGACTGTTGCTGAATAGAAGCAGATAAATGATCTTTGTCTCATTGTCAGAAGGTGAGGTGGGTTATACTCACATTTCCAACTTCCATTGAACCCCCACCAGTTCATCTACTCCCCCATAACTGGCTAAATCGAGTCTTGTTTATGTCAGTTGGGGTGTGTTGATGCAGTGCAAGGCCATAGTAGTGTCAAACAACACTTTCCTCTCTCAAACAAAGAGGCATGGGTCGATTTACATAGAGGCTAATGGAGCTGCATCTCAGGTTTATACTCACAGAATAGGCTTACAGTCTCTATGTATTCATACACACACTGCATCCCTTACACACAAACACACACTGCCTCCTTCATACACGCACTGCATCCCTTACACACAAACACACACTGCCTCCTTCATACACACACTGCATCCCTTACACACAAACACACACTGCCTCCTTCATACACACACTGAATCCACTATACAAACACACACTGCCTCCTTCATACACACACTGCATCCCTTACACACAAACACACACTGCCTCCTTCATACACACACTGCATCCCTTACACACAAACACACACTGCCTCCTTCATACACACACTGCATCCCTTACACACAAACACACACTGCCTCCTTCATACACACACTGCATCCCTTACACACAAACGCACACTGCCTCCTTCATACACACACTGAATCCACTATACAAACACACACTGCCTCCTTCATACACACACTGCATCCCTTACACACAAACACACACTGCCTCCTTCATACACACACTGCATCCCTTACACAAAAACACACACTGCCTCCTTCATACACACACTGAATCCACTATACAAACACACACTGCCTCCTTCATACACACACTGCATCCCTTACACACAAACACACACTGCCTCCTTCATACACACACTGCATCCCTTACACTCAAACACACACTGCCTCCTTCATACACACACTGCATCCCTTACACACAAACACACACTGCCTCCTTCATACACACACTGAATCCACTATACAAACACACACTGCCTCCTTCATACACACACTGCATCCCTTACACACAAACACACACTGCCTCCTTCATACACACACTGCATCCCTTACACACAAACACACACTGCCTCCTTCATACACACACTGAATCCACTATACAAACACACACTGCCTCCTTCATACACACACTGCATCCCTTACACACAAACACACACTGCCTCCTTCATACACACACTGCATCCCTTACACACAAACACACACTGCCTCCTTCATACACACACTGAATCCACTATACAAACACACACTGCCTCCTTCATACACACACTGCATCCCTTACACACAAACACACACTGCCTCCTTCATACACACACTGCATCCCTTACACACAAATACACACTGCCTCCTTCATACACACACTGAATCCACTATACAAACACACACTGCCTCCTTCATACACACACTGAATCCCTTACACACAAACACACACTGCCTCCTTCATACACACACTGAATCCACTATACAAACACACACTGCCTCCTTCATACACACACTGCATCCCTTACACACAAACACACACTGCCTCCTTCATACACACACTGAATCCCTTACACACAAACACACACTGCCTCCTTCATACACACACTGAATCCACTATACAAACACACACTGCCTCCTTCATACACACACTGCATCCCTTACACACAAACACACACTGCCTCCTTCATACACACACTGCATCCCTTACACACAAATACACACTGCCTCCTTCATACACACACTGAATCCACTATACAAACACACACTGCCTCCTTCATACACACACTGAATCCCTTACACACAAACACACACTGCCTCCTTCATACACACACTGAATCCACTATACAAACACACACTGCCTCCTTCATACACACACTGCATCCCTTACACACAAACACACACTGCCTCCTTCATACACACACTGCATCCCTTACACACAAATACACACTGCCTCCTTCATACACACACTGAATCCCTTACACACAAACACACACTGCCTCCTTCATACACACACTGAATCCACTATACAAACACACAGACATTACATCCCCTACATACACATACTACACTAACACAGCTCTAAGTAAAGAAACATGTCCTACCCTTACATTACTTAATGAAAACAACTGTAAGATGGAACTGTGGTTACTGTGTTAATCTTCAAATCTATATTTAAACACATTTTTTGTTGAGTTAGCAAGACAAGACTGTTATTATTGCCTTGTATTATGTGAGCTCTGTAAAAAAAAAATATGCACTTTAATATCTCAATACGTTTTTCTTATATATTTTGTTAATTTGTTTACATTGCTTTAATATACCGTGATACAGCCTGTCTAGAAGAACTTACATGTGGCTTTGTGGAAAGTGAGCGCAAGTCCACACTGCATGGTTCCTACCTGTAATCACCAACATCGCGAAGTCTATCATACCGTAACTTCACCCACTTTGTGTCAATTTCAGTGGAATGCCCCCCCCCGCCCCCTTTCTCTTTTTACGCGTACAGTTGCCTGTATGTCAGAGTTCAAAGAGACGAATTGGGAAAGTCAGGAAAAACCTTGGGACATGCTCACAGTAGTTCTGCAATGGGAACTCTACCATTCACACTGTGTAGGAAACTAGTCGGGTTATTCAAAGTTCAAAGTGAATACTGAAGTGAAGTCAGCAAATGATTTCAATTCAGCTACTTGGCCTTAAATTTGAAATTAAATTAGCAAATAACTTTGCAAAAGATGAATAGCTTATGATTATATTTCTTAAATATATGAAAAAGCAGGTTATTAGGTAATTCCTAAAAATTCAAAAAATAAACTTTAGTAATAAAAACAAACCTGTTTCTAGAAATGTTATATTTTACATTATTTTATTGACTAGATTTGCTTTGTACCAATTCTATTCCTTCTGCATGAATGTTTGAAATGACATTGGTATACAGCTACTGTACAGAATTAATTATTTAGATCGGGCTGCAGTGTTCCTGTCTGACGTTTGTTTTTTAATGTGTTTTAGTTTTACCTTTCTTCCCACAAAGAAAGAACAAAGTTTTAATGATGCAATCTGTCTCATCAGGTACTAACTTCAAACCTCGATTCTTCTGCCCGTGAGCAATGGATATTGTATGATGAATATTTTGTATGCTTGGTCTTGCAACAGCTAGAGTCTCAAGGTTATGGAAAGGTTGTAGAAGAGTTCCTGAGCCTGCCGGAAGTTACATTGGTTTTATTTTTAGGCAGACTAATGCACAAATAAACACAAGATAAGACATTTTTCTATTCAGAAGAGACTGAAGTTTGTTTATTTTGTTTGAGAATTTCACACTTCTGGGTCATATAACAGTTAAATGTATCCTAAAATGACTTCTCTTGTATTTTAAGAACACCTAAAATACACCAAGGTTATCCTCTCAGGTCCATTAAAACACTGATACTAGACACTGAAATAATAGTTACAAAGTGTGATTTACAGTTTTCATGATCAGAGCCAGGTAACTGAGGCAGCACGATGGGCTCCTGTTTGGGCCAGGAACGTCACCTCTGGTCTTGAGTGAATCCCACTTAAAGTGGCAGGGAGATCAAAAGATCTCTGCTTGTCCTTGTGCCCGTTACTTCATTGAAGGAACTTTGTGGTGTGCAACTCTATCAAATGCAGATCACTTTAAGAGCTCCCTCATGGTCCACCAACACTTCTCAAGCAATTGAAGCTCCACAGCCAGTGTCATTGACAAAGCACCAGACTGTGAGAGAGCTCATAACTTGTGCATACCACAATGCTCCCAAGCGTGCCTCGACCAGAAAACTAGGAATAAAACCAAAGGTAAGGAAATTTAAAAATGTGCGCACAATCAGACACTACACACAACACTCAATCGCACTCAGACTCCCCTCCACACACACATAAAAATCAGTCGCCACACACACATAACTCAACCAGCACACTCAGCCTCCCCATACAGCTCTCTTACACAAACAATATTCAAATCACCACACAACACTCTCCCCACACAGACACAACATTTTATTACCACACACAAAACAAAGCCCAGTGTCCTAGGTGTGGGCCGCAATCTGGCATCCTGCCTTGGCCCTGTAAAATCTTATTCCAGCTCTGTATGTGGTAATGAATAAACACAACAATCTAAAGTTTTGTCAATACCTATTTTTGAAACAATGTATACTTAGAATAGGTTGAGCCAGAATATACAGGTTTTAGATTCGTTTTTGCTTAGCTATCACACTTCATCAGTTTATGATTCATTCACTGATATCCAACTACTTTCATCCAACTTAATCAATCAAAATTAAAATATACCCAAAAATGTTATATAACACACCATTACACTTGCGTGTCAAAGCAATATAGTTAAGTGATGAGTTGCTGGATTTAAAGCTAGTCGGCCTCCATTGGGAAACTCTGAAGCTATAGAGTTATAATAAAACAGGAAAAAATCAGTTTCACTAAAAGAGCATAAAAAATACTAAGTTAATATCACAAATTCAAAGGAACACAACTATGTAAATGTCAATGTAATAACCAGAAATATATCAGGTTAGTCACAGAACAAAGTGTTAAAGCATTTATAGAGGACTGGCTCGATGTAAATTATTCAACATGGAACTAGACTCAATTAGCCATTATTCTCTTTTGATTCTATCTGGATATTTGTTATGCTCATTTTCTAACATTACACCAAGCAAATCTAATTTTGTAGCTACAAAGTTGGATAATTTAGTAGGAATCATATGTTAGATGCTTAAAAGAAACAACGTATGTACATGGTTCTCCTTAGAACAACACGTACTCTCCATCAATAGTATTACCTAATTACCTAAACACAAAAAGTCACTGATTCTCTTTAAACATGTTTAAATGTGCTCCATAGTCAAAATACAAATTCCTCCATTATTTTTGTTGGTGACACATTTACTTTTATAATAATGCAGGCGATTCTTGCTGACACATCTGGGGATTCAGCTGTTAGTGGTCCCCGCTGTCACTGTTTATAACTATACAGAAATTGCATTGTCCGCTGCTCCCATTGCAATGCGGATATTTTGTAACTAAGTTGTCAGTGGTCACTGTAGATTTATTCTGTGACGCCCGCTGGCTCTGTCCTGAAAACCAGGGATTGCTATTTAAAGCTAATAACATATTTAGTGCTTTATGGACAAGTTTCTATCTTTATGGCATCTTCACTGGTCTGTTATCATTTTTCTACACGGTGCCATCTCGCCGGTATTTGGTGCACAAAGACATCGTGCAGTAGTTTTAAACTATACAACAGGGGACACATTATGCAGTAATTATTTTTTATATAATCTGTATATGTTCTGCGGAATCTGCATTAAACTGTATCTTCCAAACTACTGAACGGATCTGGGTGAATTTTGGATATGTGGTTCACACAGATCCCCCGGTTCTGAAGATATACGGGGTCCTTTTATATGGGGTTATTGCATGTTTTGGGGTCCCTGTGATATGTTTTATAAAACTGTATTTCTCTGTCTGTGATAATTATATTACCCATTGTGTTTAGCAATCATATCACAGGCAGAGGGGAGGATTTTGTGTGGGAGTGTCTGTGTGTATTGTACGTATTGATTGGTTGTTCTGTAAAACCCTGTGGGCAGTACTATGTTTGTGGATTGGGAATAAAAGAGGCTGTATGTGCCAGTACAGTCAGTTCTGCTTTGTCCTCAAAACAAAGTATTGTCTCGTTATTGGGGGAATTGGATTGTATGCTGATTGCCAGGAGTGTAAGCTGATTGAATGATTTTCCTGTTCAGCTTTTTACAGCATTTATATGCTTGAGAGCATTCGTATGCTTCTCCGGTTCGGTGGTTGTGGTGTCTGCTGCAGTGCTTGGAGTCCTCAGGAAGCGCTAGGAGCATCCTTCAATGGAGGTACCCAGTCGGGGTGCCCGTCGATCCGTTACACATGCATCCGCGTATTTGTGCATTTTTAAAAAAAATTTTTTATTATTTTAATCAAATCAGATTAAAAAAAACAAAAAAACTGGGAAAATCAACTAGGGAAAAGGACACAGAAGAAAAAAAAAAGGAAAAAGGGAAAAATGTATCCATCCACAAATATATATATACAGTTGTGCTCAAAAGTTTGCATACCCTGTGCAACATATTCATCCCCATCTTGCGGCATCTGCAGTAATTGCCTTGCTAACAAACGCGGTAGTGCCATTCAGCGGCCATGCGTCAATGTGTCTGACTCCTGCAGCATGTGTATCCACTGTGTATCCACACTAATTTGTAACCCCACAACCGCCCACGGCATTGATGACGTGGGCGTGCCTGTGACGTCACGTAAAGGCCAATCGGATCTAAGAAAGGCTTATTTAAACTCCTTTTGCCTTTTCCTCTTTACCCTGTCATGGTTTCCCTTAGTGGTTTTCCGAGAGTGTATTCCTGAGTGTTTATTTCTGGTTATTGACTTTGGCTTAGTTTTGACTTGTATTCTGGTATCCCTGACTTTTGGCTTTCCCTTATCGTTGTGTCCTATTCTGTGTCCCCGACCTCGGCAAGAATTCTGACTATTCTTTGGTACGTTAAGTCCGGCCATTCTAAGGCCTGGTAAGACATTACCTTTGAGTCCTAGGTGGGATATAATTCTACGTGCCGGATTGTGGCATTGATTTTGAAAATATGACTGTCGTTTATTGAAGGATAGGGATCATATAAAGCCATTTGTTATTACATAGTTGTTTGGCTCCTTTTAAAATCATAATGATAAAAGAAATCACCCAAATTGCCCTGATCATAACTTTACATACCCTTGAATGTTTGGCCTTGTTACAGACACAGAAGGTGACACACACAGGTAAAAATGCCAATTAACGTTTGATTTCCCACACAAGTGGCTTTTTAAAATGCAATTAGTGTCTGTGTATGAATAGTCAAAGAGTTTGTTAGCTCTCACACGGATGCACTGAGCCATACAGGAGCAGAAAATAACGGTCAAAAGACCCGTGTAACCAGGTAATTGTAACTTTATAAAGATGGAAAAGGATATAAAAATATTGAAAATGCCAGTCAGTACTGTCCACTCACTTATTATGAAGTGGAAAATTTGGGGATCTCTTGATACTAAGCCAAGGTCAGGTAGACCAAGAAAGATTTCTACCACAACTGACAGAAGAATTGTTCTGGGTACAAAGAAAAACACACAAGTAACCTCAAGAGAAATACAGGTTGCTCTGGAAAAAGACAGCGTGGTTGTTACAAAGAGCACAATATGACGATACTTGAACAAAAATGAGTTGCATGGTCGAGTTGCCAGAAAGAAGACTTTACTGAGCCAATGCTACAAACAAGTCTAGTTACAATATACCTGACAATACCTTGTGTAACGGCTACCCAGGTAGTGAGAGGGTATCAGCCGTTGGAGACGTCCTTTTACCTGGCAAGTTGCTGTATAAAAGTAAAGCTGGTATAATCCCATCCACGATATCCAGAGAGAGAGTCAGGTTCAGCTGTAAAAAGAGCAGAGTAATATTCCCAAATAATCCCCTTTCAAGAACGAGACGAGGCTACGTTTTGAAGGGTCAAGAAGAACTGAGGTGCTGGCACACCCAGCCTGGTTTTTATTACAATTGTGCACATACAGGACACACCCAGGGGGAGGCATAAAACAACCAATCAGATACAGGGTACAACCCACACATCCCCTCCCCTCAGATAAACAGTTAACATAATTATGCTGTACACATTTTTACCCAAGTTCTGGATGTACCCCAAAAACAGGGGGTACACCTTTAAACACCTTTAGCTCTTATTCAGGGGGACAACATATCCAAAAATCAGTTCATTCGGATAAACGGTTCGGTAGTTATAGGGTTCCAAAGTTTTGACCGACCGCACAGACCAACTAGCCGAAAATAGTTCCATACGTTTTGGCATTGCGGTCAGTCTCCGTTCATGCCATCCAGTCGAATCTCGGTGGTCGCTAGAATCCCCATAGTTTGTTAAGTCTTTCTACCGAACGGCGGAACGTTCGGTAGTTTCAGTATGAAGTTACGGAGGTCTGGAGGACTCAGCAGTGTTCGCCTGTTTGCATATCCGTTTTTAGTTCCACGCGACCAAAGGCAAACACCGCTGTTCATGCACAAGATGCCCGCGAACACGTGCAAAGTCCCGAAATGGCGGCCACCCAGACACTGAGACAAAGGGAATGTTAAAAAGACACGAACGGTTTTACTACCGAATCCCAGCAAAGCAGTTACACATTTTCCAGGTGTCCATAGTCTCTGTACAGCCCAGTTAAAGAGCCAGGGACAGCATAATAAAAATCCATTCAGCCCAAATATAGTTTTTAAAGTGCAATATGTCCCGGGGCCATAGTCGCAGGGCAGGAGGTTAGCGATAAGCCCTCTCCAATGTCCAGTGGCAAAAGGCAGTTTGTCACACCTTGACATGCCTTACATATAGTTACATAGTTACATAGTTAGATAGCTGAAAAGAGACTTGCGTCCATCAAGTTCAGCCTTCCTCACACCTGTTTTTTGCTGTTGATCCAAAAGGCAAAAAAAAAAACCAGTTTGAAGCACAATTTTGCAACAAGCTAGGACAAAAAATTCCTTCTTGACCCCAGAATGGCAGTCAGATTTATCCTTGAATCAAGCAGTTATTACCCTACATTTAAAGATTATATCCTTGAATATTCTGTCTTTGCAAGTAGGCATCTAGTAGCTGTTTGAACATCTGTATGGACTCTGATAAAACCACTTCTTCAGGCAGAGAATTCGACATCCTGATTGTTCTTACAGTAAAAAAAACCTTTCCTTTGCCTTAGACGAAATCTTCTTTCTTCCAGTCTAAACGCATGGCCTCGTGTCCTATGTAAAGTCCGGTTTGTGAATAGATTTCCACACAATGGTTTGTATTGGCCCCGAATATATTTGTATAATGTTATCATATCCCCTCTCAGGCGACGTTTTTCTAAACTAAATAGGTTTAAATTTGTTAACCTTTCTTCATAGCTGATATGTTCCATTCCTTTTATTAATTTTGTAGCCCGCCTCTGCACTTTTTCTAGTGCCATGATATCCTTCTTTAGAACAGGTGCCCAAAATTGCACAGTATATTCAATATGTGGTCTTACCAGTGATTTATAGAGAGGCAAAATGATATTCTTGTCCCGAGAATGAATGCCCTTTTTCATGCATGACAATACCTTACTGGCCTTGGCCACTGCTGATTGACATTGCACATTGTTGCATAGTTTGTTGTCTATAACAATTCCCAAGTCCTTTTCGTGTGTTGTTATCCCTAATTCACTTCCATTAAGGGTATACGTTGCTTGTGTATTCTTTACGCCGAAGTGCATAACTTTGCATTTTTCAACATTAAATTTCATCTGCCATTTGAGTGCCCAGTCCTCCAGTCTATCTAAATCCTTCTGCAGCAAAGTAATATCTTGCTCACATTGTATTATTTTACAAAGTTTTGTGTCATCTGCAAACAATGAAACATGACTTTCAATGCTGTCTTCAAGATAATTTATAAAAATGTTAAATAGAAGGGGTCCCAGAACAGACCCCTGAGGGACACCACTTGCCACCTCTGTCCAGCTTGAAAATTTACCATTAACGACAACTCTTTGTATTCTGTTTTTAAGCCAATGTTCTACCCAATAACAAGCAATTTCATCGAGACCGATTTCCTTGAGTTTGAACACTAATCTTTTGTGTGGAACTGTATCAAATGCCTTGGCAAAATCCAAATAGATCACATCCACTGCAACACCCTGATCTATACTTCTACTTACTTCTTCGTAGAACGCAATCAAGTTAGTTTGACATGACCTGTGCTTCATAAAACCATGCTGATTTTTGCTGATAAGCATATTCTTCTCAAGGAATTCTTGAATATTATCCCTTAATAACCTTTCAAATATTTTACCAGCCACAGAAGTTAAGCTCACAGGTCTATAATTTCCAGGCAAGGATTTTGAACCCTTTTTGAATATAGGAACCACATCTGCCTTCCTCCAATCCTCCGGAACACTTCCTGAAAGAAAAGAATCTTGAAAGATTAAAAACAGAGGTTCACTTATTTCTACACTTAGTTCCTTAAGTACACGTGGATGGATACCGTCAGGCCCTGGAGCTTTGTTTATATTAACTTTCTTTAGTTGCTGCAGCACATTGTCTTGAGTTAACCAATTACAATTATTCTGCAAGTTTTTAGTAGCAATCATTTGCACATCTATTGCCATGGGTTCTTCTTTAATATATACGGAGGAGAAATAGTTATTTAGAATTCCTGCCTTTTCTTGGTCTTCATTAACTAACACCCCCGTTTCAGTTTTAAGTGTACCTATACTTTCATTTTTGGGTTTTTTAGAATTTATGTACTTAAAAAATGCTCTGGTACACTGTAATTTGTAGACATGTGCAATACGTTTAGTTCTGAATGTAGATTTGGGCGAATTTCGTGAAATTCGGACATTCGGATGCTTACAAATGTCCGAAGTTCGAATTTCAGAATTGCCAAATTTCCGAATTGCTGAAGTCCCGAATTGCTAAAGTCCCGAATTGCCAAAGTCCCAAATTGCCAAAGTCCTAAATTGCCAAAGTTCTGAATTGCCTAAGCTCCTTAGTGGATTAACCCCTTAAGGACCAAACTTCTGGAATAAAAGGGAATTATGACATGTCACACATGTCATGTGTCCTTAAGGGGTTAAGGTTAGGGTTAGGGTTACAAACATAGAAACATAGAAAGTGACGGCAGATAAGAACCATTCAGCCCACCAAGTCTGCCCAATTTATTAAATACTTTTATTAGTGCCTGGCCCTATCTTATAGCTAGGATAGCATTATGCCTATCCCACGCATGCTTAAACTCCTTCACTGTGTTAACCTCTACCATGTCAGCTAGAAGGCTATTCCATGCATCCACTACCCTCTCAGTAAAGTAATACTTCCTGATATTATTTTTAAACCTTTGCTCCTCTAATTTAAGACTATGTCCTCTGGTTGTGGTAGTTTTTCTTCTTTTAAATATAGTCTCCTCCTTTACTGTGTTGATTCCCTTTATGTATTTAAATGTTTCTATCATATCCCCCCTGTCTCGTCTTTCCTCCAAGCTATACATGTTAAGATCCTTTAACCTTTCCTGGTAAGTTTTATCCTGCAATCCATGAACCAGTTTAGTAGCCCTTCTCTGAACTCTCTCTAAGGTATCAATATCCTTCTGGAGATAGGGTCTCCAGTACTGCGTACAATACTCCAAGTGAGGTCCTCACTAGTGTTCTGTACAATGGCATGAGCACTTCCCTCTTTCTACTGCTAATACCTCTCCCTATACAACCAAGCATTCTGCTAGCATTTCCTGCTGCTCTATTACATTGTCTGCCTACCTTTAAGTCATCTAATCAATAAGATTAGATTGGCATGATCTCCCTGAAGTAAACCCATGTTGTCTCTGATCTTGAAATCCATGTGTTTTTAGATGTTCAATGCTTTGTTCCCTTTTCTTTTTTTTACTGACTGTGCTTTTCTATCTTCTGCGTGTGATTTGGAAGCTCTTATAACTTGCTTAGCCTCTTTCTGCCTAATCTTATAGATCTGCCTATCTTCCTCACTCTTTTTTTTTTTTTTTATTACTAAATACTAACTTTTTGTTTATTACTATTGTGGCCACATCTGTGGAGTACCACAGTGGTTTATTGAATTTTTGGCTTTTACTGACAAGCCTAATACAATTTTCTGTTGCCTTCAGCAGTGCAACTTTTAAATAATCCAATTTCTCTTGGAACCCATTTAAATTGCTCCAATCTGATAATGTTGTTTAACAACATCACAGCAAAACCTCTGAACTGCTCACTGGAAAAAAATTATTACCTTTTGAGAAAGATGCAAACCCTCTTTTTTATACAGTTTATTTCCATTCCAAACTGAGCTACTATGAGAAATAAAGCCAAATTCTTGCTCCTGACACCACAAGTTAAAATCCTTAGTACGTATCCAACTGTCGTTTTGAGTGTTATGCACAGGCAGAACTTCAGAGAATGACAGTGTGGAAGCAACCTGCCGTATATCATTGGCAAAAACACAAAAAACATCCTTTACCTCTGAAACCTCATTGCAAGCCAAGATATTTGTCCCAAAATGGACAAATACATCCAATTCCTCTTCCTTAACAATATTACAAATATGTCTCCTGTCTCTGTGAGCAGTAGCTCCAGGAAGCCATCTCACAAGACCACTATTGTCCAGCTCCACCTCTTATTACATAGTTACTGTCACGATTCGAGGAACCTAACACGCTAACAAGTCACAGAGAGGAAAAGGTGCCGTACTGGTCCTTAGAATGGCCGGGTTAAGCACACCAAGAATAGTCAGGAGACAAGCTGAGTAAGGGGAGCCAGAAGACAGGAGATCGAGAAACAAGCCGAGGTCAAAGGGATGGAGAATACAGGAGAGTCGGAGAAACAAGCCAAATAATCGGTAACCAGAGAGAACTACAAGCAAACAGCAATACAGGTATCAAAGACCACAACAGGGCACTGAGGGGCAGGGAAGGTAAGTATATAAGCCCTGTGGTTAATTCTGATTGGATAACCTCCAATCAGAATTAACAATCACACGTGGGAGATATCTATACCTCCCACTGTGATTGTCATACTGTGACTTTAACGCCGGTTCACGTGGCTGACCCTGGCATTTGCATAAATGTGCTGTCTCCCAGCGTGCAGCGTTATACATGCTGCCGCCGGGGGACGAGAAGGAGGATGCGAGCGGCGTGCGAGGCAGTGAGGACGCCGCTCGCCAACATACACAGGAGGGGGAGACCGCGGGCGGCGAAGAACCAAGGGTGAGTGCTGCGAGCGGCTTGCAGCCTCCCCTAACAGCCGCCCGCAGAACCCTGCCATTACCCCCCCTCGAAGACCGCCCAGAGGGTGGGAAGCAGAAGGCTTCAAAGGAAAATGCGCATGGAAGGAGCGAATCAAAGAGGGCGCGTGCAAATCAGAAAAAGAGACCCAAGACCATAACCCTTCCAATCCACCAGGTACTGCAACCGACCTCGAGAAAAACGAGAATCGAGGAGAGCAGCCACCTCGTACACGTCACTAGAGACTGCGTGGAGGGAATCGGGTCGCCTGAGAGGACCAGAGAACCGATTACAGAGCAAAGGCTTCAAAAGGGAGGTGTGAAACGTGTTAGGTACACGCATGGAAGGAGGCAAGGCCAGGGAGTAGGACACGGGATTCACCCTACGCAATACCCTATAGGGGCCAAGGAACCTGGGTGCAAATTTCATCGAGGGGACCATGAGGCGGAGATTCCTAGAGGACAACCAAACCCTATCACCCGGAGCATAAGTAGGAGCCGCACACCTACGGCGATCAGCGAATCTCTTCTGAGCAACCGCTGCACGAGAGAGAGCAACATGGACCTGATCCCACATCTTCCGCAAGGAGGTGAGGTGCTCGTCCAAAGCGGGCATTCCCTTGTCGGAGAATACACCGGGCAGGACAGAGGGTTGGAACCCATAAGCAACCATAAAAGGACTTAAGCCAGTAGACGAATGTGTCACAGTGTTCCTGGTGAACTCAGCCCAGGGAAGAAGATGAGACCAGTTGTCCTGGTGTGCATTCGTGAAGCAGCGTAAATACAACTCCACAGACTGATTAGCCCGCTCAGCAGCTCCATTAGATTGTGGATGATAGGAGGACGTAAACGACAAGGCGATCCCCATCTCAGCACAAAAGCCCTTCCAAAATCGAGAGACAAACTGAGAACCCCTGTCGGATACGATATCCAGTGGTATACCATGCAACCGGAACACCTCTTTGGCAAACACCTGAGCCAACTGAACCGCAGAAGGAAGTTTCTTAAGTGGAATAAAGTGCGCCATTTTAGAGAACCTATCTGTCACAGTCAAAATTACTGTCTGTCCATCAGAGGAAGGAAGATCCACAATAAAATCCATGGATAAGTGGGTCCAGGGCTTCTTGGGTACAGACAGGGGCATCAGGAGTCCCCGGGGTTTAACATTAGGCGACTTACACTGTGTACAGACACGACAAGCCTGCACATAATCCACCACATCTTGTTTCAGTAATGGCCACCAAAACTGTTGAAGGAGACCCTTGTACGTCTTGGTAATCCCCGGATGACCAGCAGTTTTGGCGGTGGGAAATAAAGCTAACAACTTTTTTCTGTCTTTTACTTTCACGTATAGTCTACCAACGGGTGTCTCAGAGGGTGCTTGGGTTTGGTATGTCTTGATACCATCAAAGAAAGGAGACGAAATAACCAAATGAGTAGCAGCTATAATCTGAGACGCTGGTACAATGGGTTCGGGAGCAGGGGCAATAGACCCCAAAGGTTCGTACTGTCGGGAGATAGCATCAGCTTTGACATTACGGTAACCAGGCCTATATGTAATAGCGTACTGAAAGCGTGAAATAAATAAAGACCATCGGGCCTGCCGAGAGGACAATCTTTTAGCATCTGCTATATAGGAGAGATTCTTGTGATCAGTTAAAACCAAAATTTTGTGTCTAGATCCCTCTAATAAGTACCTCCATTCTTTAAAAGCCATCACAATAGCCAATAGTTCCCTGTTCCCGACATCGTAATTCTTTTCTGAATCAAACAGCTTTTTAGAAAAGTAACAACAGGGATGGAGGGGTTCGTCATACGATAACCTTTGGGACAACACTGCTCCTACACCTGATTCAGAAGTGTCCACTTCCATAACAAAGGGAAGGGAAGGATCAGGATGGTGTAGCACAGGGGCAGTGGCAAATGCCTATTTGAGAGTCTCGAAGGCCTCAAGGGCTTCAGGAGTCCAAACCCTGGGGTGCAAACCTTTTTTTGTTAGTTTCGTAATAGGGGTAACAAGTGGTGAAAAGTTTTTAATAAACTTCCGATAATAGTTGGCAAACCCTATAAAGCGCTGTATAGCTTTAAGTCCTTGGGGAAGAGGCCAGGACAGTATGGCTTCCAATTTAGAAGGATCCATGCTGAATCCCTGTTCAGAAATGACATACTCTAGGAATTGCACAGAAGTCTGGTCGAACAAACATTTTTCTAACTTGCAATACAGACCATTCTGCAACAATTTCTTAAGCACCATCCTCACACGGGTATGGTGTGACTTTAAATCAGGAGAATATACAAGTATGTCATCAAGGTATACCACGGCACAGACATGCAGTAGATCCCTAAGGACATAATTTATGAGGTCCTGAAACACAGCAGGAGCATTACACAGTCCAAAAGGCATGACTAGATACTCATAATGTCCACTACGTGTATTGAACGCTGTCTTCCACTCATCATTTTCCTTTATACGAACAAGGTTATAAGCCCCCCTGAGGTCTAGTTTAGTAAAATATCTAGAACCTTTGACACGATCAAACAACTCAGTGATGAGAGGAATAGGATAGGCGTTCTTGATCGTTATATTGTTTAAACTCCTGTAATCTATGCATGGCCGTAAGTCACCCTCTTTCTTGGCAACGAAAAAGAAACCAGCACCAGCAGGAGAGGAGGACCTTCTGATAAAACCTTTCCTCAAGGATTCCCTTATATACTCCTCCATAACCTGATTTTCTTTTTCTGAAAAAGGGTAGACCTTACCCCTAGGTGGCATAGTGCCCGGTAAAAGGTTTATGGCACAGTCATAGTCACGGTGTGGAGGTAGCTTATCTGCCTCCCTTTTTTCAAAAAACAATGCAAGGTCTGCATACACAGAAGGGACAGAAACAGAAAGTGGTTTAGCCGTGGGCACATTGAGTAAACAAACAGGACGTACATGGGCCATACAGTCTTGTTGACAAGATTCCCCCCAGGAGAGTATATCTAAACAACCCCAATCCAGTACTGGGTTGTGTTTAACTAACCAGGGAAAACCCAGAACGATGGAAGCCGTAGGGGAGTCGATTATTTGGAAGGTTTACCTTTCCTTGTGCAAAGCACCCACTGACATAACTATTTCTTGGGTTTCGTGGGTCACCAGAGGTTTCTCAAGTGGTCAACCATCTATGGTCTCAACGGCCAAGGGTGTGATCCTTTTGGATCAAAGTCAGGGTTTTAGCAAAGTATTCATCCATAAGATTGTCTGCCGCACCTGAATCGATCAAGGCTTTGGTTGTTATAGTGGTTTTATTGACCAAAAGAGAAACCATAATAAACGGTCTGGAGATGGACACGTGAGGGGACAAAGTCATAACACCCGAGGCCGACCCCTCTCTTGGCCTTAGGTGCTGGAGTTTCCCTGTAATTTAGGGCAGGCATTACAGTGGTGCCCCCTCTTTCCACAATAAAGACATAACCCCTCCCTTCTACTATATGCTCTTTCAGCCTCAGTTAACCCCGTAGCACCCAATTGCATGGGTTCTGGGGATGGTTGTCTAGGAGCGGGTAAAGCTAGTAATGTAGTACTGGGTAGAGCAGGTAACACCTGAGTATTCATCCGTCTTTGACTGCGCCTCTCTCTTATACGGTTGTCTATAAGAAATATATAGTCTATAACATCAGGCAATTCCCTGGATGCTATTTCATCCAGTATGTAGACGGCCAAACCCTCCTGAAAGGCTGTTACGAGGGCATCATTATTCCAAACCACTTCAGCTGCTAGAGTGCGGAATTCGATAGTATAATCCGCTACGGATCTGCTACCCTGTCGAACCCTAAGCAGAGCTTTGCCAGCAGAGGCAACCCTACCAGGTTGATCAAACGTGCATTTGAAAGCCGTCAAAAAATCTGCATAGGACATAGGAGACGGATTCTCCCACATGGGGTTGGCCCATGCCAAAGCTTTCCCAGATAAGTGGTTTATCAAAAAGGCAATCTTGGATCTGTCATTGGGATAGGAATGTGGATTCATCACCAAATGGATATCAATTTGATTGAGGAAACCACAACACAATGCTGGATCACCGCTATAGCGCTGTGGCGGCGTCATATGAACTAAGTGAGCAGGAACGGGTAGCGGAGTGGGAATGGGATCGGGCACAGCAGCAGCCTCCTGAACGGCAGGTTGCAAGTGTGCAGTACGAGCCAGTATGGTTTGTAAAGCCTGGGCAAACTGATCCATACGGTGGTCTAAACCATCCATTGTAGCCTCCTGATTAACTAATAGCTGTGGAATGTCAGCAGGTTCCATTATGGCCCTGTTGTAATGTCACGATTCGAGGAACCTAACACGCTAACAAGTCACAGAGAGGAAAAGGTGCCGTACCGGTCCTTAAAATGGCTGGGTTAAGCACACCAAGAATAGTCAGGAGACAAGCCGAGTAAGGGGAGCCAAAAGACAGGAGATCGAGAAACAAGCCGAGGTCAAAGGGATGGAGAATACAGGAGAGTCGGAGAAACAAGCCAAATAATCGGTAACCAGAGAGAACTACAAGCAAACAGCAATACACAACAGGGCACTGAGGGGCAGGGAAGGTAAGTATATAAACCCTGTGGTTAATTCTGATTGGATAACTTCCAATCAGAATTAACAATCACACGTGGGAGATATCTATACCTCCCACTGTGATTGTCATACTGTGACTTTAACGCCGGGTCACGTGGCTGACCCTGGCGTTTGCATAAATGTGCTGTCTCCCAGCGTGCAGCGTTATACACGCTGTCGCTGGGGGATAAGAAGGAGGATGCGAGCGGCGTGCGAGGCGGTGAGGACGCCGCTCGCCAACATAAACAGGAGGGGGAGACCGCGGGCGGCGAAGAACCAAGGGTGAGTGCTGCGAGCGGCTTGCAGCCTCCCCTAACAGCCGCCCGTGGAACCCTGACAGTAACATAGTTACATAGCTAAAAAGAGACTTGCGTCCATCAAGTTCAGCCTTCCTCACATATGTTTGTTGCTGTTGATCCAAAATAAGGCAAAAAACCTAGTCTGAAGCGCTTCCAATTTTGCCACAAACTAGGAAAAAATTCCTTCTTGACCCCAAAATAGCAGTCAGATGTCTCCTTGGATCAAGCAGCTATTACCACACTAATTAGAAATGATATCCCTGTATGTTATGTTTTTGTAAATATTTATACAATTGCAGTTTAAACATCTGTAGTGACTCTGACAAAACCACCTCTTCAGGCAGAGAATTCCATATCCTTAATGCTCTTATGCTCTTACTGCAAAAAAAACCTTTTCTTTGCCTTAGATGAAATCTCCTTTCTTCTAGCCTAAATGTGTGACCTTGTGTCCTATGTGTAGCCCTGTTTATGAATAGATTTCCAGATAAAGGTTTGTACTGGCCCCGAATATATTTGTATAAAGTTATCATATCCCTTCTCAGGCACTGTTTTTCCAAACTAAACAGATTTAATTTTTTTAACCTTTCTTCATAACTAAAATGCTCCATTCTTTTTATCAATTTTGTAGCTCGTCTCTGGACTTTTTCTAGTGCCATGATATCTTTCTTTAGAACAGGCGCCCATTATGATAGAACAGGTTTCTACCAGGCCTCACCATAGTCTCCAAGCCTGTCTCCATATTACAACCACACTCTGTGCCTGAGCCTGTCTGCACAACACCACTACACTCGGTGCCTGAGCCTGTCTCCAGAACACCCCTACACTCAGGGTTAGGGTTAGGGTTTAGGGTTAGGGGTTAGGGTAAGGGGTTATGGTTAGGGGTTAGGATTACCGAAGTTCCGAATTGGCAAAGTGTCGAAGTGCCGATTAGCCAAAGTGCCGAAGTCCTGAATTTCAGAAGTGCCGAACCAAATACTATTGGTGTGAATTGCCGAAGCAGACACATTTTTTTTTCTTACCCGAATTTCCAAAACGAACCAAATTTTTTGCCCATGTACATCCCTGGTAATTTGAAGTGGTAAGACCAAAATAGAGCTTTATGGTCACAACCATAAGCGCTATGTTTGAAGAGGGGTCAACATGGTATTTTGTGAAAAGAATACCATCCCCCTGTGAAGCATGGTGGTGGCTCACTGATGTTTTGGGGGTGTGTGAGCTCAATTTACGTTCTTCTGCATGAATACTGTGCATAGGATTCTCTTGGACTTTCCAGCATGACAATGACCCTAAGCCAAGGCAAACCTGAAGCTCCAGTGGTTACAGCAGAAAAAGATGAAGGTTCTGAAGGGGTCATCATAGTCTCCTGACCTTAATATCATCGAGCCACTCTGGGGAGATCTCAAAAAAACATTATTTAACACTTTTAATGCTCTCGTTTGACCTGTTGCTCCCCCTCCTCTTACCCCTCTGTCCACCTCAAACTTTGCAACTCACTTCACTGAGAAGATTTCTACAATCAGGGAAGAGATCTCTAACCTCTCTGTAATGGCACCCCGGGTATAGAAGGGGTTAACGCCGCCAAAGATGTTCCCATCCCGAACACGAAGTTAGCTACCGAACACTCCTAAACCGCCGAACAGGAAAACACACGAATAATTCCCCCCAAGTACGAGACGAGGCTCTTTATTGAGGGTCAAGCAGGAATCTGTTTAATGTGGGCTACATGCCTGGCTTTTATGCAGTTCTCCCACCTGGTGGACACTCCCATAAGGGACCTGGTGGAAGACCGGGACAAATTCTTACAATAACCAATCACAACAGTACAGGTATAAACACTCCCACCTGGACAGTATAGAACCCCCCTCTCTATCCTGGAGATAATTGGGTTAAGTGCTAGAAGTAGCTCAATTATCTCCAAGGATAGAGCATAACCGCCATTTTACAAGAATAATAAAAATGCATAAAAATACATAATTCCAAAACTACCGAACAGAATCCCCACATTCAACGTATCCCCAGATAGCTTAGATCTGAGCGCACAATATCGCCGAACATAGTCTTTTCGTCATACGAATGGGCTCCATGAGATAACTATCTGGGGTGGCTCTGTTGGCATAGTAATGTACCGAACGGCACGGCGTTTTTTATGAATGGATGAACAAGATGAAGGAGGGTCGGCGGCTTCAGCGGTGTTCAAATGAAAATAGTGTTCGTTTTTAGTTCTATAGATTCGTCGACAAACACTGCTGGGCGTTTGCATGCCCAAGATGGCCGCCGCCACGTGTTCGTTCATACAAACGATGACCACCCAGCCGACCATTCGAAAATAGAAAGTGTCTGCGGTTAACCACAACATTCTAATGAGGCCAAGAGGTTAACAAGCAGCACACTTCCCTGCTGGGTGGCCCGCCATTCGGTAGTTCCTTCGGTAAAAAGGGAATTAAACATAGGGACCGTACGGACAGGGCAATAACCAAACAAACAGACGAACCAGCAATCCAAAGACAGAGAAGTCTGTCACACTCTCTACCTCCCCTTCCAATACCCAACCCCACTCACACCGCTATGCTCATTTGCATCTAGTACAATGGAAGAGGTTTCTGCTTTGCACCGGTCCTTCCGTCCCACCACCTGTTCTCTCAGTCCTATTCCCTCATATCTCATCCGCACTCTGTCTCCATCTCTTGCTCTTACTCTCACTAAAATGTTCAATCTCTCCCTTTCGTACGGCACATTTCCTTCACCCTTCAAGCATGCAACCATAACACCAATTCTGAAAAAGCCCAACCAACTCCCCATCCAACTACCGCCCTATATTGCTACTGCCATTTGCCTCCAAGATCCTTGAGTGAGTTGTGTATGTGAGATTGACAGACTCCCTCAAATCCAACTCTCTGCTTGACTCGCTTAAGTCAGCTAATTTTCTAATTTAAATTTGTCCCACCACTTTCTGTCAAGGCCACACCTCTTCCTGTAAAAGACTAACACACACTTTGACTGACAGAAACAAGCTCTCAAATATACCGACATAAAAACACACACACACTGATTTGACACAATCTGACACACACACAATCACTGACTCACTCACAGACACATACTGACAGAAACACTCACTCACAGACACACACTGACAAATATACACACACAGAATCACTGATAGACACACACACTGAAAGACATACACACACACTGACAGCCACACACACAGACACACACACACATTCACTGACAGACAGACAGACACACACATTTTCTCACACTCACAGATTATTTTTTTATTCTAATTTAAATCCACCCAACCTTTGGGAGAGCTGGGTGGATTTATTACCTGGTTCCAGTGTGGCTGCTGGCTGTTTGGGCTGCTGGGCAGGAAGGCGGGTGGACGTGCAGGCAGACGCGCAAACGGACATGCTAAGCTGGCAGTGAGGAAGCTGTGATTTCCCTGCTCAGCTCCCTCACAGAGTGATGCCAGGAGTTGGACTGACAAATGCCAGGACTTGTACTGACAAATCAGCGCTCCCTCACCGCCTATCTGGAGCTCAACTGGCTGCCTGCCCTAGGGGGGCCCAAAGTTGGCCAACCTGCCAGCTTTTGGGCCCTACATAAAAAGATGATAACAAGGCATTTGCCTGGGCATTTAGGGGCAGTGTTTTTTGCCGCCCCCTGAAAGTGCCGCCCAAGACAAATGCTGGTGGATGTGTTTGAGTATATAACAGCGGTGTGAGTGGGGTTGGGTGATGTATTGGAAGGGGAGGTAGAGAAGGGGAGGTATTGGAAGGGGAGGTACAGCAATAATACTCCCAGAGTATATAACATAGCTCCACAGCAATAATACTCCCAGTAATGTGTCTAAGTGTATAATAGAGCTTCACAGCAACCATACTGCCAGTAATGTGTCAGAGTGTATAACAGAGCTCCACAGAAATAATACTCACAGTTCTGTGTCTGAGTGTATAACAGAGCTCCACAGCAATAATACTCACAGTAATGTGTCTGAGTGTATAACAGAGCTCCCGAGCAATAATACTCCCAGTAATGTGATATAACAGAACTCCCCAGCAATAATACTCCCAGTAATGTGCCTGAGTGTATAACAGAGCTCTACAGCAATAAAACTCCTAGTAATGTGTCTTAGTGTATAACAGAGCTCCACAGCAATAATACTCCCAGTAATGTGATATAACAGAACTCCCCAGCAATAATACTCCCAGTAATGTGTCTGAGTGTATAACAGAGCTCTACAGCAATAATGTGTCAGAGTGTATAACAGAGCTCCACAGCTTTAATATTCCCAGTAATGTGTCTGAGTGTATAACAGAGCTCCACAGCAATAATACTCCCAGTAATGTGTCTGTGTGCATAACAGAGCTCCACAGCAATAAAACTCCAAGTAATGTGTCTGAGTGTATAACAGAGCTCCACAGCAATAATACTCCCAGTAATGTGTATTTAAACTACAATAAATGTGTTTACAAATCAGTCAATGTAAATAAGATACATTGTTCATTATTAGTAAGTCACCTAAAACTTCTCAGAACAGCCTCACCCCTGGCCACACACACCCTCACACCTGTAAAATGAAATGGTCCCTCTTTGTCTGTTTGAAATGATGGGAGGTGTGGTTTTATAGTTTGAGAGACAGTGGCATGGTTGTGGTTAATCTATGAGCTTAGATTTAGCCAATGTGGTGGAATCTCAGTAAAAATAAATTTACTAGGACAAGATTGCCACGTGGTATGTGCACTTGCATATGTTGATGTATCGGTCGGTTGGTTGCACGTGGCAACGATACAATCAGTAGTGTAAGGAGCATGTGTAGGAATACAGGATATACGAGTATTTCCCCTCCTCCATTGTGCTGGGCAAGCCATGTGGTCAAACAGGAATTTAGTTTCTATTCGGTTGATGGATAAGAGTATATGTAGGTTGAACTGATTATGGGAGGAGCTACATGCCTATATAAGGGACCTACACTGTATGATCAGGGCTCAGACTTTGCTGTCTTTTGGTGACATTAGTCCCTCTGAGTCCCGGTCGGTGAATCGAATAAAGAATCTCTTCCTTCCTGAAGAAACCTGTGTCCACTTCTCTGTGCTTGGCTTCCATCAGTTTCTCCGGTATCACCAACATGTTCCAATCCAAAATATGGAAAAATTAAATGGAGTAAAAATAGTAGTGAGGTT
The DNA here is from genome assembly GCF_036172605.1 of Pelobates fuscus. Taxonomy (NCBI): domain Eukaryota; kingdom Metazoa; phylum Chordata; class Amphibia; order Anura; family Pelobatidae; genus Pelobates; species Pelobates fuscus. Next base: position 483,432,285 of record NC_086317.1, read on the forward strand.
ATGTATAAACACCTTTCGTTATTGTATTTTTGATATGGGAGTATCGACCTCCTGCCTTCCAATCTTTTATTTAGGAAGTTGTATTTATGTGATTTCATTAGTTTGTGTGAGCTTTTCATGCTAACATTGACCTTTATAAGAAATCAATAAAACATCTGTTGAGACAAGTAAAATGAATTGCTGTAGAGTGAGGAAAGTTAAATCAATGACATTAAATCAATCATTTTAATCATGATAATATCCGTTGCGTATTCACTTCCAAGATAAAACGCTGGAGTCAGCAATCTCTTTCTTAGTTTAAGTGTTTGCTTGATATATTTGGACCATGTTAAATTGATCCAGCTGTGACACTCGTCTAAAAGTAATCTTCTGGAACTACGGGGTAAGGTAACATCAATGGAGATCTGAGCCTGACATGACGGAGCACATCTCAATCTTCCCAAGCATTGTATAGCAAGTCGTAAGATTTTGATTTCTATCCGATTTGTCTGTGAATGCGAATTAGAATCGATGTAGGAGGGAGGTGTGGAAACATGACAAATAGCCGGTGGAAATAATTGAAACATTGCGATAGAATGCAGGTGGTGATATGATGGAATTATTACTTAACAGTGTTCGAATGTTGTGCCAGGACCCCATGAACGTCACGTAGTGCTAGTCAGGGCCGCCATCAGGGGGTGACAACCATGACTGTTGTCACGGGCCCGGCGGCCCGGACTGCTCTGGCAGTCCTGGGCCCCACTTTCCCTCTCTGCACACATAGATAGCGAATATCGCTATCTATGTGTGCAGCCGCGGGCCCCCGGCTCCCTGTTACCGCAGAGGGGGCCCAGGCAGCACACAGCTTCTCCTCTTTTCCTCTCTGCTAATAACTCTCGCGAGTCCCGGTTGCCATGGCAACGCTGCGTGGGTCTCGCGAGAGTTATTGGAGTAGAGAAGAGGAGAAGCTGTGTGCTGACTGGGCCCCCTCTGCGGTAACAGGGAGCCGGGGGGCCCCCCACTGGACCACCAGGGATCATGGAATCTCCCCCCCACCCTGGACAAAGGTAAGCAGGGAGGGGGGAGAAACTATTTAATTAAATTAAATTTTTATTTTTTTAATATGGGTTAAATTGTCCACAGCTTTATTAAACAATCTCAAATAATAACAATTAGAATAATTATAATAATATAATATAACCATAATAACTTAACATGTAAACATTGGTCATTGCCCCCCATGCTCTGCCCTCACATCCATATCCTTCTTTTAATATAAAAGGCAATGACCCCACATAAATAACACATATATATCTATCTATATATATATATATATATATATATATATATATATATATATATATATATATATATAACATTTTCAACTTTACTCCAACATAAATGACTTAAAGTGCCAAACATAATTAACCATGGCAGGGGTATACCCCTACCCCACCAGGTTCTGAGCCACCTCCAGGACTCGATACCTACCAACCACCAATGACCACAATGTTTCCTGTCCATCACGTTCTTCCTGGGGAGCCTCTTTCCTCTTCTTAGGCTCCCTATCCCGCGGCTGTGACAAAACGGGATAACCCCTTAATACAATACAGACCTAGGGAGGGTGGGCGGGACAAACTTAACCAGGTAGGAGATTAAAAGTGATACTTACAAAATGGCTACCTATTTAAATAGCCAAACCCCTTACCCACAACCCACCAGTCCTGGCCGCTTCCTCCTAAGCCCGCCTCCTAACCCCTGTCAAGGCCCTTTTCCGCTAAGCTGTGCTTTGGCTACATGGGGCTACATGACAGGAGTTCAAGAATATAAGTAATACATTTGTAGCAGATCCATAAGGAGAAGGTGTGGTGGAGGTAACTTGGGGTACATGAAAACATTGTATCTTTAAAGTGACCCCAGAAGACCCAAATTTTATGTGTGGGGGGTGGGGGGAGGGGGAGGGTGAAGAAAAAATGTTTAAGTAACGCAGCATTGATTGAACAAAAATGAATAAACAACTCTAATTTTTTAAATACCTTTAAAACTTTGCAGTGAAAATAATACTCTCATTCTATCAGTGGTATCGAGTCCAAAGCTTCATGGTTGAAGTCACGGACATTGAGCAGAGAAATTGAGCACTAGTTTGAAGACTTTGGCTTTAAACTATTCATCAAAGGAACACTATAGTATCAGAATTACAAGAATTACCTGATACTATAGGTCTAAATAGCTGGCTAAGTTTACATAGATTACAAGGGGGCCCTTTTTCCAGCATCATGCAGGTCCAGTGAGCGCTGGCCCCACCCAACTTGATAATCTCAGCCAATCTAATTCTTTCCCATAGGAAAGTATTGGGATGTTATATTGCACATTTAGAAAAATGCCTTTGCGCCAATCAGCATATACTCATAAAGATGCATTGGATAAATCTCTATGGGAAAAGTTCAGTGCATCCATGCAGAGGGTCGAGATACTTAAGTCAGTGTTGAACATTGTGCAGCACTGGGTGACTGCCACTGGAGGTGTCCCTAGGTAGTAATGAAAAGGCAGTGTTTACATTAAAATGCCTGCAGAGACAGGCTACAGACACCAGAACAACTACATTAGGTAGATGACTATAGTGTCCTTCTAATGGTTTACCGCAGTGGTTTCCCTAAATCCTGGACTGGTAGACATGCATTGAGGACTGGTTTGAAAACCTTTGGTTTAACCCCTTCAGATAAGCCTCCTCACACTATAATACTTCATTATGATTAGGTTGTTATGGTGCCTTTAAGCATTGCAACACTAGTTACCATAGTAACACACATTTTGAAACTTTATATTCACTTTATTTTCAGTCTGTTTTCCCCTTGTCCTCCTGCATTTTTATTGCAGCTCGTGAAAACACAATGTATTATCCTGTATAGAGAAAGGCTTCTATTCACACCACAGCAAACATTCTGTTCTTGTATTCCAAACACAAAGAAAGCTCTGGGTACTACAAGTACATGGCACAAAACATGCATTAAAAATAGCCTTCGCTAGCAGCCCAGGGGCACAACATAACATAATTGTAGGTGATGATCCTCCCCCAGAGATACATTGTCATTAACGTAAGACGACCTTCACAGCAGCTCATCGTTATTCTCTCCGTTTTTGCATGTTCAGCTACATTTTTACTGCTTCACTACAGTAAAATACTTTTCTTCTCCGTAACCTAAAAAGTGGGTATAAAAACGCTCCGTCGGTCTGTCTGGATATATCCTTAAAATGAAGATGAGGGTAAGTGCATGGTGTCTGTAAATTGTTCCTTTAAAGAAATAAAGGATATTGAGGATTTAAAAGCAAGGCAATAGTTGAATAATAAGTTTGAAGCTATTTATACCGGGAGAAGTTTTGTTATTGGCCTGGTCCTACAATGCCCCTACTGGAGAGCACTGGTATTTAAAACGAAGGAGTGTCTTGTTACTGTAGATCACCCTTTCCTGAACGCAGAGCAGTGTTCTTGCCTTGAAGGGATGCTAAAAGGACCCCTAAAACAAATTGGCTTGCTGAAATGCTTTATGTGTGTCGTTTCTTTAAAATTTTTATAAAAAGTGAAGATTTCAATAAAAATGTGCACGTTCATGAAGTAATTTAGTAACATCTGGCCCATTTACTTCCTGGTTTATTTAGCTCAGTGGAGCTAAACTCAAGAGGCAGCAATCGCCAAGAGCACCTGCCTTACAAAGACTTCTCATTGAGAAGAGGACAAGAGAGCTCCAGCTTTTTCAAGTTATTTTTATACCACAATGAAAAAAATGCATAGTTAAATTCTGCATGTGTTTATTTTAGAAATATATACTAAACAGTGCCATTTTTTTAGTAGATATTGGTGCGGTGTAAGTGACAAAGACCTACACCTATAAGTGGAGCGCTCAAACACAGATAAATCTTACCAAAACGTAGTCTCATTCAATGGTAAAATATGGGGTACATGTCAAAGTAAAATACAGAAAATACAATATAGTGTAGATGCTACTGAAAAATGGCTTCACAGTGATTATAATGATATTGTGCTGAATATTACACTCACATTTCAAGGAGCCTGTATATAGAAAACACTGGCTCCGTATAAAGGCTTGTGTGCTGTTATGGTAGCACCACCCTCCTACTTCGGCTTGAAGAATTTCTCGGGAACACGAAAAAGAAGGGAAGAAAGCAGACCAATGTGTAGACTTATGGTGATAAATGACACAGATATGTGTTCAATAAATGGGGTGCTCACCTGGTCCTGAGCCTACGAATCCCGGCTCTAGGTGTGTAGGTTTTGTGCCAATTTGAATGGGGATGGCACTTCCCCTGTGAGGATTCCTTGGAGGCTCCAAAAAGGACTTGGATGAGGTTTTGAATAAAAATGGTGAATTTATTAGTTTAAAATAAACATAAAAACAAAGATGATAAAAGTCCTCAAATAAAAGTCCTTTAAAATTGGCCAATACGCGTTTCACTCTCAAATAGAGCTTCTTCAGTCAGCTGTAATGTTAGTCCTCTGAATTCTCCATTTTAAATGCCATCTGGGTCTTCTCCTTTAATGAGTTAAGTTAATTCTGTCCAATCAGATTAAATTTCACATAATGCGTGTGTGTGTGTGTACCTTTAATAGGGTAATGATGTTGACGCCTTTGTCTATTTTTTCATTGGTGGGCAGCGTTGGTTGGCGGAAGTGCTTGTTTTCAACCGGGTGGTTGGCGGAAGTGATGTCACGTAATCATGTGATCGCCATCCAGCCACGTCCGTTTGGCCACTCCCCCTCAAAAAAAAAAAATGAATAGTATATGTGGAACTGCACTCACTTCCACAAATCTGAGCCAGGGTACTTGCTGAGCTGGAATCAAACACCAGATTTCCAAACATTAGTAAAATAATAGGGGTCCAGGCACTCCTTGGTTCAAGACAGGCACTTTATTAAGAACCACAACAGCTGTTGATAAAGTGCCTGTCTTGAACCAAGGAGTGCCTGGACCCCTATTATTTTACTAGTGTCACGGTATAGTCATGTAAGAAAAAAGCAGATAATAAAGAAATGCATTTACATTTTCAGGAGCTCATAAAAAGCAATAAACATTGGCGTGAGCAGTACAATCCTTACTTATAGATAAAGCTGTGCTTCTTACCTCGGCCAGGTATAGAACCGAACTAAAGGAACTGTCTGGTGTATTATATCTTCCATAGTGACATGACAGAATATTTCTTACAGACATACTACACCTTATAGTTTGTTCTGTTCTATCTTTGTAGTGTGAACTATGCTGGGCAGATCCAGCGATGATGTATAATTTATTACAATTCCTCTACTTATTGCAATATTCACTATTACCTTTTTGTCTGCATACGTTTTTTTTCTGTCCGTTTTGTGGAGCCACTGCAACCACACCAGTCTGCACCTGTCCATTATATACCACTAGCTGTCTTCAGTCTTTTCCTAGTTAACTGGAGCCAACCGAGTCCATAACAGAGGTAACTGACCTGCCATATGACCTGCCTATTTCAAGCCATCAGTAATGTCTGATCCAGTCCATAGTTCTTCCTATTCCTGATAATGTCTGTGTGCCTGTTCTAGAACGTATGATAGATCGCTAACTCTGCACCTTCCCTTTTTATAATTAGCATTATACAGAAATACTGTCAGAATTCACACTTCAGTTTTCTACATGTGGAAATACAGTTCTAGTTTCCAATTCTAGTTATAATAAGATCACGCCAAATGATGTGAATTATTAACGCACTCAGCTACAATCCAATACTCCAACATATAAACTTCCATTTTCATGTACTTTGTACGTCTTGGAACATTACCTTCTCTGCAACATAATCGAATATTCTTTCACACTTTATCCTTCCTTCGCCATTTAGAGAGCCAGATATCATATTTAAGGTATCGTAATAACACCAAAAAATGTCAACTTTAAAGGTGCCGCACAGACTTCTAACCAGGGAATGACAGCATTTGATTAGCAATATTTTTTCCAGGTGTCTGCAGACAGAAATAATTAAGACTCACATTAGCGTTCGAGTTTATTTACTTGGCGAAAACAGTGACATGTATTCTCCCAGACCATGAATCACTTTACAATCTGACAAGGAAACCTCATGTGCGCAAAATGCAAGCCATTACTCCTGCCAACTCTCGGCTGAAATTTAAATTGGGAAAATCAGTTTGATGTATTTATACCTGGGGAGCAGAGAACTGAAGCTCGATTGACTCAAAGTTTTCAATCTTTAATTCCTTTCGCACTATTTCTCTGCTGTGCTTATTGACAGCACGAACATCTTTTCCGATAAATCAGGGAGTGCGGCTGTACATCTGCTGCTTCTTAATCTCATTTTATTCTAAAGATTATTGCCGGAGAAATAGAAATGTCCGGACAATAATTGTAAGGGAGATTTACTTGCATTAAACGTAACAAATCACATGTTTAATATATGTGTAATGACTAAAATCAGGCTGTCACCGACAGTATTTGTATATTAATTCTAAAATGTAGGCTAAACTAGCCAGTTGTTATCACAGCTTACCTCCTGCCTTTAGCATCCTGTGAAGTGGGGCCTATGTGGGAGAGATAAAAGGGGGCAGACCTGTGACAACATTTTCACCATTGGCTCTGCCCAAAGGGGGGGGGGGAGGGAGGGGGGGGTGGGTCACTCATAGAAGTGACAGGTCAGCTGCCAATCAAGTTATGTTAATATCACATATAATTATTTATAACATTAGTGTTATTTATTAGCTTCTAGGCCCCCTTGCTTATTTTTTTTCTAAGTTTAAAATTATTGAAATGTTTTAGACAAAGTGTTACATTGTCTAAAATGAAGTGTTATTGATTCTTAGATTTTCTCTTTAACCCCTTAAGACCGCAGCCAAATGTACAAGTTGTGATCCAAAAAAACGTAAACAAAACCTGGCATTTGCGCTATATGTCTGTCCAACCATAATTCACCTCTTTCATATTAAATGCACCCCCCATTATTATATATCATTTTATTCAGGGGAAACGGGGCTTTCGTTTAACATCAAATATTTAGGTATGGAACATAATTTAATATGAAAATAATATTTAAAAAATGGGAGAAAATAAGAATTTTTAAAAAAAATTTAGTTCTACGTGACATTCTAACTGTGAATGTCATAATACTGTTTGCTTTTACTGCAATACAATACAGATATTTGTATTCAGCGATGTCTCGCGTGTAAAACAGTACCCCCTATGTACAGGTTTTATGGTGTTGTGGGAAGTTACAGGGTCAAATATAGCGTGTTACATATTTCAGTTTTTTTACATTGAAATTCGCCAGATTGGTTACGTTGCCTTTGAGACCATATGGTAGCCCAGAAATAAGAATTACCCCCATGATGGCATACCATTTGCAAAAGTAGACAACCTAAGGTATTGCAAATTGAGTATGTCCAGTCTTTTTTAGTAGCCACTTGGTCACAAACACTGGCCAAAGTTAGTGTTAATATTTGAAAATGCAAAAAACTAATTTGAACGCAAATTTTGGCCAGTGTTTGTGACTAAGTGGCTACTAAAAAAACTGAACATACCCTATTTGCAATACCCTGGGTTGTCTACTATTGCAAATGGTATGCCATCATGGGGATAATTTTCATTCCTGGGCTACCATACGGTCTCAAAGGCAACCTGGCGAATTTTAATGTGAAAAAACTGAAACGCAAACCTTATATTTGACACTGTAACTTTTGAAAACACCATAAAACCTGTACATGAGGGGTACTGTTATACTCAGGAGACTTCGCTGAACACAAATATTAGTGTTTCAAAACAGTAAAACGTATCACAACAATTATATCGTCAGTGTAAGTGCCATTTGTGTGTGAAAAATGCAAAAAATGTCACTGTCACTGACGATATCGTCGTTGTAATATATTTTACTGTTTTGAAACACTAATATTTGTGTTCAGCGAAGTCTTCCGAGTAAAACAGTACCCCCCATGTACAGGTTTCATGGTGTCTTGGAAAGTTACAGAGTTAAATATAGTGCTAGACAATGTAATTCCCTGAACTTTTGGCCTGGGTTGGCAGGCAGGTCCTGCAAATTGTAATTAATAAAATGACCTAATTATGTAAAATTATTACATAAATATATGGGTAGAATTATTATATATATATGTGTGTATATATATATATGTGTGTATATATATGTATATAATTTTTTTTAATTATTTTTATTTATATATAGGTATATACATAGTGATATATACGTATATACTTATGTATATAGATATATATATTATTTCGTTCTACATGTATTTTGATATCAATATATATATATTAATTTTAAAATACAGTTAGAACGAAATTACGCATGTTTATATATTTTTTATCTAGTTTTTTTTCATTATTTTTTTATTATTTTTTTATTTATTTTTTTAACGTATTTATATATTTATTTATTTTTTATTATATATAAATATATATATAATGAAAATTATATATATATTTAATCAATATCATTGTACGTGTATTTTGATATTAATATATATATATAATTATGTATATATTAATATTAAAATACACGTAGACAGTGTATGCATATTTATGTGTATGTGTGTATATGTGTGTATATATATACTTAGATCATATATATAATAAATATATATATGATCTAAGTATATATAATTTATTTTTACACTGTTTTAACATTTTTTTTTTTTTTTTCAGACAGCAGGGGGAGTACCTGTCATTACAGGCAGTCCCCCTGCTGGCAATGCCTTGGACGGCTATGCCGTCCATGTGATCGCGGGGTCCTCGCAAGGACCTCGCGATCACATGGCCCTGGGCGGCTGAAGAGGACGCAGGGGGACTCCCTGGGCTCCCAGGTAAGTCCCCCATACCGCGATCGCCGGCGTGGGATCGCCGGCGACCGGGTAAGTACATAAGATCGCAGGACGTACTATGCCGTCCTGCGGCTTTTAGAGCCACCAAAATAAGGACGGCATAGTACGTCCTGCGGTCTTAAGGGGTTAAAGGGGTCCTACGGCTGCCGCTGCCGCAACTCCCTGCCTGGTCTAAGTCTGAGCTAATCAGGAGGAGAGGTCCTGCTCTCTATACAGGAAGAGGAGAGGCATGGTTTGGTGCCTGATGGCGCCTATTAGCAAATTGTTTGACTTCTTACATGGGGGAGAGAGCTCGGGGCAGTCCTGGCACTATAACTACTACAGTGTAATGTAGTGATTATGTTGGTTTTAATGTTCAATTTGGAGAATCCATTGGCCATGCTGACAAGGCATGTTGTCAGTATTATATTTCCTGTGGATGGATTGGAAATGAGTCTAGGGTTGGTATAAACTTCCAAGGCGATGATGTATGCTTTAAAACTGTGTCTGATGGAGCACAGACTATTTTTCTTAATGCTTAAGGTGCATTTATTTTCGCATATAGTTTAAAAAGACTGTTTCATTCAGAGTAGCGTGCCAGAGGTTAATGGGCAGTATTAAAAGTCATGGATTAATACAGCCAGCCTAGTCTATCTGAAAGGCAGGGTTAATTGCTTGGGATAGATGCTGATCAGTGGGATGATGGCTCTGCATATATATCAACAAATAAATCAATACAAGTTGTCCTCTATCCTTATAAAAAGGGCAGTGTTAATGATGGATCGATTAACAAATAATATGCAAAGTGTCTGTTAATAAAGAGAATCAATAGCACGAATCATTATCAATTTGTATTTAACTTGTTTAATGCCCGTTACCTACTATAGGTTGGGATTTGGGACATCCCTTTTCAAAGGCAGGGGTATAATCTGACCATTTTATTGTGCTGCCCCCTGCTGGCCATTTAATACAAGCAGTGCTTCGCTGCCTAAGGGACAGATAGTAGCTATTCTGCTATTTTACTAATCTGTTAAATGTTAGGTATTGTCAATCCAAATGTGACATACAGTTGTTTTACTAAATAAATTATTAGTTAAATAATGCACTATTATTATCTCGCTAACTGTGATTGACCTCATGGCAGCAGGATGGGTCTTAGCACAAATGTCTTAACAAATTAGCATTTTCTTGGCAGCAAATTAGAATCAGGGAAACTAAACTGTAAAACTCACTTTTCAGGACAGAACATCAGTAAAAAAGAGATTTTATATTGTTGCTGAATATCCAAAATATAACTTAATGAAAATCCTCAAATGAAGCTTGATTCAAATTCAAATGAATAACTCATTAGTAATGTATTCAAATGTTTACAGTATTAACCAATACGATACAAATACTAAACAATACTCTACCGACTCAAAATTAAAATATTTACTAAACTATTGCTGTGTGAGAACAGTCAAATCTGCACCATTCTCATGCCTAGCCCTTTAAGAACAATGATAGTTTAATACAGTTTTACGAACGTTTATAAACGTTATACCATCGTCAAATGATATTCTTTAAGAATCCTATTCCACAATAGAAAGTCCCTGAATTACGAACCACAGAAATGAGTGGAACTGAAAAGGCTAAACAAACAAGCAGTCACATATAACTAATATTTCCTATGTGTAGGTGTACTGGTTGTGTGTTTTCTAGTGAAATAAATATTCTTTGGTACTCTCCCTCATTCTATAGAAAATGTCCCTGTCTTATGCACTGTTCAAATTATTGGTTTACCAATTGTGTATATTGTGGGGCGACAATATAAAAAATGATTAAAGTAGTTAATAAATACATAATAGGGGAATCGAATCTACCTGTTTTAAATATTCTGTACATTGCTATGTTACACAATCTCAAAAGAAAACTGTGTGTATAACATGATGTGCTTTAATCTTTTCTTTATAACATTCCATTTTTTATTCTGTGAGCAAACGATGTTATATGCAATAAATTCTTTAATTGGACATTATTACCACACATCTGAGACTGGTTACCAACATCTAGCTCCTCCAGATAATACCGATGGGACGGTTTCCCCGTTCTCCCCCAAGCAGTATATTACCTGAATGTCTGTGAAAAATCAATTAAGGTCATTCCGAGGTTGTTTTCTGAAGGTGATTGAACTAGTAGAATTCAGTAAAGAGAAATGCATTGAACTGATAATTACATTGAATGCTTTATGCATCTAAATGTCCCAAAGAACTATCTTCCGGTTATCTAGCACACAACTTATTAAAACCGTTTATCTGTTTTATTTTTTTTATAATTTATATATAAGGCATTCTACTACAATATGTATAATTAAATTAATACTATAAAAAGGAGAGGAAATTCTTTGCCATGTGTCATATTCTAATGATTAGAACATTATTATGGGGGATTCCCATCTCCTTCAGGTTAGCTTTAATTTCTACAATCAATAATCATCAATGTCTTCCTTTTCTTCTTCGATGTTCCCTGCTTCTTTCAAACACACAATAATCAGTATTTTACTAAGCGAATGTACTCTCCTGTATCTCTTTCGTCCCCAAATTTATCGAATTTGTATTGTATTTGAATTTGTTTGTACCCAGATGACGTTTCTACCTCTCTTTTTGACCTACTGTGTTCTGGTTTCCAGTGTCTCCACTTTCAGCTGTCTTCTGAAGCTGCTGTCAATGAAGTGATCAATGATTCGATCGCAGCTTAATCCAAAGGTCAATATTCTTGTTTGAGCTTTCTGACACTTTTATAGCCTCTCTTTATTCAAGACAAGCAGATCAGTGAAATGCAGCATGCCTTCTAAAGATGACATCAAAGAAGGCATCAACATTGAAGCACGTTTTAAAGTTGATGGCTTAAATGCCCTTTAAATAGAGTTGACATAGCTATTTGGCTTCTCTTTTACTTTAGATAGTAATATTTTTGGGAAGAAACAGGTATATTTATTATTGCTCCTTAATATGAAAAAATAAGTAAAACATTATTTTAAAAAAGCAGTAAACAAACAACATAAACCACAATACGTGCTATTCGATATCAGGGATTCAGAGAAGAGGTGGCAAAAGTGGTGGAGCATTTCCACTTCAATATGCTACAAAGATGTAGCTTAGGATGAACCAAGGTAATGTCAATCCCAGAAAGATGGTGGCATATGGAGTTAGAAGATTCCCTCTATCAGGAGTTCCCTAGTGAGTAGGCAACTTGTGAAATGTGTCAGACAAATTATCACTCCTAATCATGATCAGCAAAGTATATAGCAATTTGTAACTATGATTGTAATACGTAACTTGGAAGGATGAACTCAGAACTGTTTCTTCTAAAGCTCTACTATTTGAACAGTATAGCTGAGAAGTCTTGGAATTAGTAGCTAAAATGCTGATATTTTGGTAAATATGTTTTATATCAGTAGCCAGTAGACTAACATTGACAGCCTGTGTTTAGTGTCTGGGCTTAAAGCTTGTGGATTTATGTTTAACCCCTTAAGGACCAAACTTCTGGAATAAAAGGGAATCATGACGTGTCACACACGTCATGTGTCCTTAAGGGGTTAAGTTAGTCCACCTATGAAGGAGTGATTTAAAAGTGTACATCATTTTTCCATTAGGTAGAGGAGTAATTATGATAACAATTTTTTGTCACATTTTGGGTGTCTCTAAGCCTACTTTATGGGTTAGTTTTTGAAAAATTCTGACATGGCAATAAAATGTGCCAATGGTAGGGGCATTAAGGTTGGCTGAGAACCTGATTTGGCAGACGTGGCAACAGTTATATTTATAACTTATGCCAGGAGTCATGTCATGTAACAAAATAAAAAAATAGGAAAAGGCAAATGGGAAAAAAAATGTTTTTAGGCATTTTTTCCAACCAAAAATGGTGAAGAAAGAAGGTAGTCAGCAGCAGATACAATCAGTTAAGCAGACAAGGGAGCACGTCCTTCAAAGTTCAGCTTTGGATCATGTTTCTTCTGAAGGTTCTCCTGAGATCAAATAAAATTGTACATTTACAAAAAGTGTACAGTGGCTCCAAAGTCAAAATGCAACCAATGAGAAGGAGTGGGAACTGTGGTTGGTATTGCCATCCTGGGAAAATTGCACTCAACCTTAAAGGTATAAGAAGTTGTTTGACTCCTTTAACCATGTATAGTGAAAAGTGAAAATGAGGAAACACATGCTGGGCCAGTGATAGACATTTATCAATGTGACTGCAGTTAAATTTTAGGGCACTATTCTGGTTAATTTCCATTTCTGTTCCATTTTAAGTGATATGCAGTTCTCGGCCAGACATACATCCAATTGGATGAAAGCCAACAGAGATGAAGCAGTTGGATTTCCAATTGACCAATTTACAGTTTTCTCCCCAAACACAAGATGACCATGGCTCCAGATTGTGTACTTGAAACCACAGCAACATTTAGCCTAATCTGCAGGTTATACTTATGTTGTGTTTACCCTATGCTTAAAGGAAACACATCTGATTGCTATTTACTGAATTAATGTATATTCTTGGTCTATTAGACTGTGACATAATCTAGGGACAGGGCAGATTCACGTTGTAAATCATTAGTCTCCAAGGTTTAGCTTTGTTCTTGGTGGTGTAGTTTAATATCAACAGTGACTCAAATACTAAAATTACACAAGAGGTGAGGGGAAGTCAGACCCTACTTTCCAGGCTAACGAAGATAAAGTAAATCTGTTAATCTCGAAGGATATATTTTCTCCTGTTGAGTATGTCAGGGCATAGCCTGTGGGTCCATTTATTACAGTGACTCACCGTGCGTCCTATCATGGTGTGCTGTTTATTCTCACTGAAGAATATTGCTGTTTAATTACATTTTGTTTCCATTGTTACTAATAGAACAGGAAGCATTATTCATGCAAGTGAGATTGAAAACAGTAACAGTATGGTCTTTTAGCCATCCAAGCATATATCCATCCAAACATGAAGCTTTTCAAATTGAATTATTATTATTATTATTATCTTATATAATGGAAGGTGATATGCATGCTGCAAAGAACAATTTAATGGCAAATGAATACAATATGAAGTTATAATACATTTTCTATTGCATGCTAACAGAATGTTTACTTTTAGAAGTTCATTATTATTATTAGTATTATTGCCATTTATATAGCGCCAACAGATTCCGTGGCGCTTTACAATATTATGAGAGGGGATTTAACTACAAAAAACTTACGGGAACAATAGGTTGAAGAGGACCCTGCTCAAACGAGCTTACATTCTATAGGAGGTGGGGTATAAAACACATTAGGACAGGAATTTGCAATCAAATAAGGTGGGCTGCCCTTTAGGAGAGAGCAAGAGACAGGTATGTGAGGTAGAGGTTAGTCTTGGAGGCCATAAGCTTTCCTAAAGAGATGGGTTTTAAGGCACTCCTTAAAAGATGCAAGACTAGGGGAGAGTCTGATGGCGGAAGCAAGGCTATTCCATAGGAAGGGAGCCGCCCGCAAGAAGTCCTGCAAGCGTCAGTTGGCCGTACGGGTGCGGACAACAGACAGGAGGTGGTCACGGGCAGAGCGGAGAGACCGAGAAGGGACATACCTATGGATCTGTGAGGCAATATAAGAGGGGCTAGAGTTGTTCAGTGCTTTATAGGTGTGAAGTAGTACCTTGAATTGACTCCTATAGCATACAGGAAGCCAATGTAAGGACTGGCAGAGGGGTGAGGTGTGAGAGAAATGACTAGAGAGGAAAATCAGTCTGGCAGCAGCGTTCATTATGGACTGTAGCGGTGCAGTACGGCTTTTGGGAAGACCAATCAGGAGAGGGTTACAATAATCCATGCAGGAAATTACTAGAGCATGGACAAGCTCCTTGGTAGCATCTTGCGTAAGAAAGGGGCGGATGCGGGCTATGTTTTTAAGATGAAATCTACAGGATTTGGCAACATGCTGGATGTGAGGCTCAAAGGTGAGGCCAGAATCAAGTATGACGCCAAGACAGCGCGCTTGCAAGGATGGACTGATGTGGGTACCACAAACTTGAAGGGAGAGTAAAAGAGGATCATCAATATTAGGAGGAGGAAAGACAAAGAGCTCAGTTTGAGAGAGATTGAGTTTCAGAAAGCGGGAGGACATCCAGTCAGAGATGGAAGAAAGGCAAGCAGTGACATGTTGCAGGACGGCAGGGGAGAGGTCCGGGGAGGAGAGATATAACTGGGTGTCATCAGCGTACAGGTGGTGGTGGAATCCAAAAAATAAGTTTGCCAAGAGATGCAGTATAAAGAGAAAATAGAAGGGGACCAAGGACAGAGCCTTGGGGGACTCCAACAGAGACAGGATGAGGCGAGGAGGTATAATTAGAAAAGGAGACACTGAATGAGCGTTGGGAGAGATAAGAGGAAAACCACGAGAGGACAAAGTCTCAGAGACCAAGTGATTGAAGAGTTTGAAGAAGGAGAGCATGATCAACCGTGTCAAAGGCCGCAGAGAGGTCAAGAAGAATTAGTATGGAGTAGTGGCCTTTGGATTTAGCTGTGATTAGGTCGTTAGTAACTTTGATAAGCGCAGTCTCAGTAGAGTGGAGAGGGCGGAAGCCAGATTGAAGAGGGTCAAGGAGAGTTGGAATTGAGGAAATGAGACACACGGGTAAAGACAACTCTTTCCAGAAGCTTTCAGGAAAAAGAGATCGTCATATGAGCTCTCTCTGGGTTGATGTCTATAGACAGCCTTTATATCTGTTTCTGTTTCTGTATTTTCTAATATATGCACCAGTGTAATATAATGCACTAGTATTAATTATCTGCAGTACCTACACAAACATAGCAT
Source organism: Pelobates fuscus (assembly GCF_036172605.1). NCBI lineage: Eukaryota > Metazoa > Chordata > Amphibia > Anura > Pelobatidae > Pelobates > Pelobates fuscus. Next base: position 483,447,936 of record NC_086317.1, read on the forward strand.
CACAAGTTTTAATTCCTATCACTTGGCTCAATATTACTCAGTAAGATCAAATAATTGGCAAACTCTCCCAGTGCTCTTTCAGTATTTCTTTCTCTGGCTCTGCTTCTTCTCCCCAACTCCTCTCTGTTGGTGTCCCCCAAGGTTCAGTCCTTGGTCCCCTCCTGTTCTCCATCTATTTTGCCTCCCTTGGTAAACTCATTAGCTCCTTTGGCTTCCAATATCATTTCTATGCAGATGACACGCAAATCTACCTGTCCTCTCCTGATCTCTCCCCGCACCTCTTGACTAGTGTCTCTGACTGCCTCTCTGCTGTTTCTAACTGGATGGCTGCCCACTTCCTTAAACTAAACTTGACCAAAACTGAAATTCTGGTCTTTCCTCCCTCAAGTGTTGTTACTCCTGTGTCTGTCTCCCTCCAAGTCAACGGTGCTACCATCAGCTCCACCATGCAGCCTCGCTGCCTAGGTGTTCTCTTTGACTCCGACCTCTCCTTCAAGCCTCATGTTCAATCTATCGCCAAATCCTGTCATTTCCATCCCAAGAACATTGTGCGCATCTGCCTCTACTTAACGCCAGATGCGACTAAGGTGTTGGTCCATTCCACTGTCCTTTCTCGCCTTGACTACTGTAACCCGCTTCTCAGTGGTCTTATGTGCTCCCAACTTGCACCGTTACAGTCCATAATGAATGCGGTGGTGAGTCTCATCTTCCTGTCCACCCGCACCTCCCATGCCTCACCCTTCTGTCAGTCCCTACATTGGCTTCCTATAAAATATAGAGCTCAATTTAAAATTCCGGTTCTTGCTTTCAAATCGCTACATAATGCTGTTCCCACCTATCTTTCCTCCCTTATACACAAGTATGTCCCGTCTAGGCCCTTACGTTCTGCTGAAGACTTACGTCTATCTTCTGTCCATACTTCCACCTCTGATGCTCGCCTTCAAGATTTCTCGAGGGCTGCACCGTTCCTGTGGAACTCGCTTCCCTTCTCCGTTAGATGCTCCCCCAGTCTCCACTCCTTAAAAACCCACTTCTTCAGAAAAGCGTATCAATTAAACTGTTAATAGCTCCCGACTCATTCCTCTTCTGCAACTGTCACTAGTCTAATACTATCCTTACCTTGTGACTGTGGCATGAGAATTCACACAATTTTATGTTTTGTAAACATGCTTAACTAGACAGATTGATGAAGTAAGATTAGCCAACATACAATGATATGGACTGATGATTAGTTATCAATTCTAATTCTGCTATGCTATCGTAGTCATACTGTGTAAGCACGGTTTGCAGTTTAGCAGTAACTAAATGACATAATACATATAAAAATTAAACTATGTGTATTTAAACTAGTAAACGCCAAACAGCATATAACATTGCTAGAGTTAGCCTACGTTGTGTAGTGAATAAAGGACTTTATCATAGTCCCTCTAGATAAATCTGTGTAGAATGAGAGGGTCATGACCTCAAAGATGAGCGGCGTGCTGCCCATGATGGCGGCTATTACTGCTTCTTTGTCCTGTCGCTTTTGGAATTTGACAATTAAGTCCCTGGTTGCCGCTGGTGGGGCCGTTGGTGGTTTAGGGATTCTGAATACGCCGTCCAGGCCTACTCCCTTGGCTTGCTTTGGTGGAAGTATTTTACTCACCAGGCGTCTAATAAGGTGGGGAAGTTCAGATTCTGGGACTGACTCTGCTATGCCTCTGATCTTAATGTTCTGGGCACGCCGTGAGTCTTCCATTGCTGCCATGGCCTGTTCCACCTTCAAGTGCTGCTGTTGCAGCATTTTCATCTCCTGCTGGAGCGAGGTCACTTGCCTTGTGTGGGAGTTTTGCTCTACGGTTTCCATGCGGTCCGTAAGGCCCTTGATATCTTTTTGCATATCTGCCACGTCCTCCTGGATATTCCGTCGGAGTTCCGCCAGCAGCTCCCTCATTTCAGCCTTCGTGACTGGGGCTGTGTCTGGCTGTGTGTTAGGCTTCTCCGGTGCCTGTACTGTGGGTGAGCGCATCTCTTCTGGCTCAGAGAGCAGTTCGTCGGAGTCCTTAAAGTCATCCATGTAGGCGGCCATGTCAGGCTCTGGAGCGCCATGTGCTCGCCGCCACAGGTCTCCGATGCTGGTGCCCGGCCGGGGCAGATCTTGCTTGGGCTTTTTATTTTTCCTGCCCATTGCTGCTTCATGTGTGGTCAGCTAGTTTGCTTTTGGGGGGTGATATTGTCGAAGTTTTTGGCCGTTTGTGCCGGTAATGCCAGGAGCTCTCTGCAGATGCGACCAGTCGGTTCGGCAGTTGGCTCCGCCCCCCTCTTAGATGAAGTTTTTAAATTAATATTTTCAAAATGTAAAAATATCTAGAAAATATAAAAATACCTAAATATTCTATCATTTTAAGAACATATTCAAAAAATATTAAAGCAAGGCCATAGTGTCTACCTTATCACGCAACAAACGTAGACTCGTATAATCCATGATTAACTAGTGCAGGTTTTCCACATCTATTGAGGAGGAGAGATGGAGTAAATGGAAATCGACAAGAGAAGATGTTGATGTTAGCGTTCCTCCTTCGCTAATTAGTTTGGGCCTCGTGCCTCCTATTTGTCAAAACTGCCTTGCTGCCGATTTTTGTATGCTTCATTCAAAACTGTACAGCATTCATGGAACTTTGTGCAGTCAGCTTTGTGGACTTTCAGTCAGTTTTTATAATAATAGATGCATTGTTTTTGGAATTGTCTCTAATCTCCCTCTTGGCAGACTTTCAGTGGCACCTGCATCGGACTGTTAAAGAGAAAACTAACAGAGACACCGCACATCCTGTAATTTCTGTGAGCTGTCTGAATTCATAAAGTACATTTCAGATGCATGAAGCCAGGCTTTTTCAAAACTGTTCCACATCACTGTCCTCTACAATAACAAGAATCGGCTGAATTAGTCACAATACTTCACAATTTTTTTTATTGTTATTTTATCCGTGTGCAAAACAAGCTTTAAATACACCACACGGGAGACGTTTATCTGGAAGTCAGCATACTGTTCTATAAATGTTTTTCATCATCTGTTCAGAGACCAGAATAGGAGTCCCTGGAACCACAATCGTGTAGCTTCTAGACTAACAATATATTTTGCCATTAACCATGTGATGACATTCTAGTAACTAATGTCAACTTATCCAGACTTCAGTAAAAAACGATAAAATACTTGTGACATTTGTGAAATTAAGGAGCCCTCTAAGCATTCGCTTTCACAGACTCATCTCTTTGGACAGCATCAGTGACGTAAGTCAAATTACCGTCCCGTTTAACCCGGCCCACCCTTGTCCCAATTTACATATCTCACCATGTTGGGAGGGATGACTTAAAGGGACACTATAGTCACCTGAACCACCACAGCTTACTGTAATGGTTATGGTGCCTGTAGCATGGCCCTGAAGGCATTGCCATGTAAACGCTGTCTTTTTAGAAGAAAAGTCAGTGTTTACAGTGCTGTCTAGCAGGGGCAGTGACTCAGACAATAAAATGAATCAGTGCGGCAGTAAAGATTAAAAGAATACTAATGTATACTAGAAGCATATTAGAATACTAGAGCCCCAAAAGGATCTAGGAGTGGAGAGAGTATAAGATATGATCAGCTACAAAGAAGCCCTGTAAACACTGCTGCAGCAAAAATAAGCTGTCTCACATAGATTTATATTACCAGTACTAAAGTCTGGTTCTGAACAACACGGTTACCATTTTATCATTGTGCGGTCTCATACATTTCCAGGGGTCATTCACAGTGTCAAACAAACCCTTTAGAAAGAGTTTTACAAATCATGGCGAATAAATCTCTTTAGTATGTTACTGTCCAAGATGGCTGCCAAGCTCAGGCATCGACTCCTGTAATTTTATAGTCTTTATGCTGTCAGAACTACAATAAATTCTGAAAGTAAATGTGTTCTTCTGAATATACACTGATCAGCCATTATATCAAAGCCCACTGTCTAATATTGTGTAGGTCCCCCTTGTGCTGCCAAACAGCTCTGATGCATCACATCATGGACTCCACAATATCTCTGGACGTGTCCTGTGGCATCTGGCACCAAGACATTAGCATTTAATCCGGGACTGTTAGGGGGTACTTGAGGACTGGGTTGGGAACCACTGCTCTAGCACATCCTGCTACCATTCCCCAGGTAAACAATGCACATGCACCTACCTAAAATAATCAGATCAGGTAACCTTCATCCATTGCTCCATGGTCCAGTTCTAAAATTCAAGTCTCCAATGAAGGCACTTTTGGTGATGGACAGGGGTCATCATGGACATTATGTTTGGTCTGCGACTGCACAGCAAGATGCAATGCACTCTATCTATCATGGCCAGCATGTTTAAGCATTTTTAGCTACAGTAGCTCTTCTGTGTGATTAGACCAAATTGGATTCTCATGTGCATCAATGTCTTCACATGTGCATCAATGCCTTCATATGTGCATCAATGAGCCTTGGGCGCCCATGACCCAGATTCTGGTTCAGTGGTTTTCCTTCCTTGCAGCACTTTTGGTAGGTACTAACCACTGCATACCAGGAACACCAAACAAGACTTGCTGTTTTGGAGGTGCCCCTGACACAGTCATCAAGCAATCACTATTTGGCCCTGCATAGGGATTTCGGATAGTGTCCAAGTAACTATATTCTTTGGTTACTATTTGGTCCTTGTCAAAGTCCCTCAGATCTATATTTTGTCCATATTTCCTGCTTCCAACATGTGAAATTCAAGAACTCACTGTTCACTTGCTGCCTAATATATCCCACCCCGTGACAGGTGCCATTGTAACAATATAATCAATTTTATTCATTTCACCTGTCAGTGGTTTTAATGTTGTGGTTGACCAGTCGACTTGCATTATATTGTGATTTTTTTGAAAGTATGTGAGATAAAGGACACCATGCAACTACTATTACACCATGCATGTACATTTTCAAACACACCTATCAAGCACACTGAATGCCTTTCCATTATTTTTCCTTAGGAAGTGTAAACAGTGTGAATCTAGGCAAAAAGTGGTTATCATACCAAAAACACAGAGTAAACAGAGTAAGCTATTGCATTCCATCCAAAAATATCCCAATACCTGAAACCCGAAAAGCACATCTAAAAGCCACACATATTATTAAAGGGCAAGCACAAACACTTAGCCCCTTGCAATAGCAAGTTAACCAGTGACTCCCATGAAGGAGTCTCCATGCACAATGGTAAAGGACTTCTTGGAGTTACAGAGTGAAAAACTCAATTTGATAGACTGATTATATTATTATTATTATTATTCTGAGAATGTCAATCTTCATACGTAGTAGATGTTTGATCTCAATTAATTGGAAATAATTATATTAAAGATGGAATATTACACGGCCAGTTGTATTCCTTCAATTTAGAATTAAGTCCTGGAATCATTAAACCATTTATGCTCCTGAGGGTAAGGCAATGCATTGTGGATCTTTTAGATTGCCCATGGTGCACAAATGGTTAAACAATTTGTTATTTTATGGCAATGGTACAAAGCTTATTATTTATTTGTTCTGATATATTGTACCCTCTAGCAAATGCTTGGCAACTAAGTGTGAGCAATCATGTTGCAATAAATAATTAAATCAATACGATTACTTTTCTCTGAATATTAAAGCTGATGCCCCAGCCTCACCTGCTAAATACTTACTGTCCAAATCTCTGTCTGAATTATGCATTAAAGCAATTTATTTCTGAGCTGAGTGATGGCAAGGTTTGAAGAAAAAGATGATTTCCCCTGCAAATGTGAACTGGAAGCGCTGGGTTTAATATACAGTGCTGTGAATGCAGCTCATCCTTGAAGGGTATGTGTGAGATCTGGTTACAAAGGTGTATTGATGTCCTATTCCTTGCAGCATCCGCAGTAACAAATAATCCGGTGTTGATCAATGCTCACAGACTTACTCTATCGATGTATCATCAGGATGAATGCTGTTAGCATGGCTACTATGGATGGTTTGAGGGAAAGGTTCATAATAGGACAAAAAATAAATGCAGAGGAAATACACTTAGACAACCGACAAAAACCTCTACAACTTCATATAATACAAGCCTTTATAAGTGTAGCGTGGTTTATTAAAAACAATATTGGTGTACCATGGGATAATGCAAGCCTGTGTCAGTGTACCATGGGATAATGCAAGCCTGTGTCAGTGTACCATGGGATAATACAAGCCTGTGTCAGTGTACCATGGGATAATACAATCCTGTGTCAGTGTACCATGGGATAATACAAGCCTGTGTCAGTGTACCATGGGATAATGCAATCCTGTGTCAGTGTACCATGGGATAATACAAGCCTGTGTCAGTGTACCATGGGATAATGCAAGCCGGTGTCAGTGTACCATGGGATAATGCAAGCCTGTGTCAGTGTACCATGGGATAATGCAAGCCTGTGTCAGTGTACCATGGGATAATGCAATCCTGTGTCAGTGTACCATGGGATAATACAAGCCTGTGTCAGTGTACCATGGGATAATGCAATCCTGTGTCAGTGTACCATGGGATAATACAAGCCTGTGTCAGTGTACCATGGGATAATACAAGCCTGTGTCAGTGTACCATGGGATAATACAAGCCTGTGTCAGTGTACCATGGGATAATGCAAGCCTGTGTCAGTGTACCATGGGATAATACAAGCCTGTGTCAGTGTACCATGGGATAATGCAATCCTGTGTCAGTGTACCATGGGATAATACAAGCCTGTGTCAGTGTACCATGGGATAATACAATCCTGTGTCAGTGTACCATGGGATAATACAAGCCTGTGTCAGTGTAGCATGGGATAATGCAAGCCTGTGTCAGTGTACCATGGGATAATGCAAGCCTGTGTCAGTGTACCATGGGATAATGCAATCCTGTGTCAGTGTACCATGGGATAATACAAGCCTGTGTCCGTGTACCATGGGATAATGCAAGCCTGTGTCGGTGTACCATGGGATAATGCAAGCCTGTGTCAGTGTACCATGGGATAATACAAGCCTGTGTCAGTGTACCATGGGATAATGCAAGCCTGTGTCAGTGTACCATGGGAAAATACAAGCCAGCATCAATGTAACACAGTATAATACAAATTTATATACGTGTAGCATGGTTTAATACAAGCTTGTATCAGTGTAACACAGTTTAATGCAACCCTACATCAAAGTAATATGGTTTAATACAAGCCTTTATCAATGCAGTATGGTTTAATATAAGCATATATTGGTGTAACGCAGTTTAATACAAGCCTCTATTAGCGTAGTCTGGTTTAATATAAGCCTCTATCGGTCTAGTATGGTTTAATATAAGCGTATATTGGTGTAACGCGGTTTAATACAAGCCTCTATCAGTGTAGTGTGGTTCAATATAAGCCTCTATCAGTGTAGTTTTGGTTTATGAATACACTGGTGTGTTTATATATAATTTTGTTGTTTAAAAAAAGAGGTGTGTTTATTTGTAGTGTTGAAGGTTGAATGCTGGTGTGTATTTGCGTGTAGTGTTGAATGCTGAGATGTATGCACAAATACACATGCACTGTCACAAACACACACACTGTGATACACATACACACAGAAACACTTGCAGATACACAGATATACACAATCATACAGATGCAGCTATACAGACACATTTACACACACTGACACACACACATACAGACACACAACCTGGCATACATGCAGACACACAGATGCACACACTGACACACACACAGATACACTGACAACATACAGATACACAGACACACACAATGACAACATACAGACACACAGATACATAACCTGACAAATGCAGATACAAACACTGACACACATGCAGATACAAACATTGGCTACATACAGATACATGCACAGGTATACACACTGGCACACACACAGATACATACATACTGACAACATACAGATACACACTGACACACACACACACACAGACACTGTAAAATACATACTGACACTGTGACAGACATACATACTGACACATACACAGACATACTGACTGGCACACCGACACACATTCAGACACACAAACTGACACACACAGGCATACTGACATACACACAGGCATACATACTGACACACACACACACAGACATACAAACTGACACACAGACCTACATACTGACACACACACAGACATACAAACTGACACACAGACATATACTGACTGACCTATACATACTGACACACACAGACATACATACATACTGACACACACACAGACATACTGACACACACAAATACATACATACTGACACACAGACATATACTGACTGACACATACATACTGACACACACACAGACATACATACATACAGACATACATACTGACACACACACAGACATACTGACACACACAAAGACATACATACTGACACACACAAATACATACATACTGACAAACACACAGACATACATACATACTGACACACACACAGACATATTGACACACACAAAGACATACATACGGACACACACACAGACATACTGACACACACAAAGACATACAAACTGACACACACACAGACATACAAACTGACGCACAGACATACATACTGACACACAGACAGACATACTGACACACACACATACATACTGACACAGACATACATACTGACACACAGACAGACATACTGACACACAGACAGACATACTGACACACACACATACATACTGAGACACAGACATACATACTGACACACACACACAGACATACTGACACACACACAGACATACATACTGACACACACACAGACATACTGACACACACACAGACATACTGACACACACACATACAGACATACTGACACACACACACAGACATACTGACACACACAGACATACATACTGACACACAGACAAACATACTGACTGTAGCAGAGGGCAGTATTATAATCCACGATCTCCGCTGCTATTACAGGTAAATCCACAGTCAGCGCTGAAAAGTAAGGCAATGTCCCAAATCCTCCCAATAACCGGACGAAACACAGTATGGGAGTCAACTAACTGGCTTTATTCACAGGCTTCCATATTTATACAGTTCCCCATGCAAGGGGTTTCCCTACAGATATTTCAGGGGATTTCTCCCAACAGGCATTGTATTTCTCCCAGCAGACATTGCTGCACGAGAGGGATACTCCCACTAAAATGGACGGTTAAGTGGATTATCCCCTCGTGCAGCAAAACCGACAATTCACTTAAAAATACACAATGCACGCTTTATTCGGTACATTGACATGACCGAACGTTCGGTAGATAGCTGGGGTCTGAGCGCCTCTTTTGTGAGAATACCGCTCAGATCCCAGCTGAAATGACCGAACGCTGCATCAATTACTTTTTACATGGAAGTTCCCCTCAATCTGCCGATTGAACTTAGGGGAACGAAATTACCGAAAACCGGGCTCCCGAACGGTATGGAAGTACAGCGGTGTTCGTGTCGTCGAGTAGCTGTTTTTAGTTCCAGGCGCTCGACGACCAAACACCGCTGCAGAAACAAAGGATCCAAGATGGCCGACCGCCGCGTGGTCGGTAGTCGAACGACGGCCACCTAGGAGAGCCTCTAATTACCGATTGCAACATTGTTGCAATCGGTTAACAAGCGTCACACGTCCCTGAATGTGTGGTCTATCAGGGGAGCCCACATTCATTTCACGAACAGCTCGGTTAGCCGCTGTTCGTGAAACAAAGTATTTGGATGCTAGTAGCTTACGGCTGCCAGCAGGCGAATTACCATAGTCCCAGAATACACAGTACAATACATACAGCCTACGGCATAACATACAGACAACCTTTAATACATGTATAGTCCAGAAGTGGCTAGGTTTGCCACAATGCTCCCCCAGAACCAAGCCGGCATACACAGTCTGATCCCAACGGATCGGCTTGGGGAGGTCCGGGAGAGTACTCACAGATCACTTCTCAAGTTCAGTTTGTCTAGATAACCCGTCGGCGTTACTGTTTTGTTTCCCTGGGCGGTAGTGGATTGTAAAGTCAAACGGCTGCAGCGCCAAACTCCAGCGCAGCAGCCGGGCATTGTCTCCAGCCACACGGTTTAGCCACACCAACGGGTTGTGATCTGTGAGTAGGGAAAAAGGTTGTCCATACAAATACGGCTGTAACTTTTTGAGGGCCCACACCACGGCCAGGCATTCTTTCTCAATGGCGGCGTAGCTTACTTCTTGTGGCAATAATTTTCAGCTCAGGTAAGCTACGGGGTGTTCTCCGCCATCGACTCCAACTTGGCTCAGTACTGCCCCCAATCCAAACATTGAAGCATCTGTGTGAACAAGAAATCTTTTAGTTGGATCAGGAGCAGCCAGTACAGGGGCATTAGTTAGAGCAGCCTTTAGTTGTTGGAATGCCTGATCACACTCTGGGGCCCAGACAACCTGTCGGGGAAGGTTCTTGCGGGTCAAGTCAGTCAGGGGTTTGGCCAGGGCGCTATAATTGGGCACGAACTTTCTATAGTAGCCTGCGGTACCTAGAAACGCTAGTACTTTGGTTTTGGTCCTCAGGGTGGGCCATTTTGCTACGGCTTCAATTTTGGCTGGTTCAGGTTTCTGTTGCCCACACCCCACCCGGTGGCCCAAGTACTGCACTTCTGCCATCCCTATATGACACTTGCTGGGTTTTAGGCTTAACCCTGCCTCTCCAATACGGTCTAGAATGGCCCCTATATGTTGTAGGTGTTCTTCCCAGGTCTCGCTAAATATGGCAATGTTGTCTAAATACGCACATGCATAACCTTGGAAACCGTCCAGTAGCCGGTCTACCATCCGCTGAAAGGTTGCCGGGGCGTTTTTCATCCCGAAAGGCATGACCCGAAATTGGTACAGGCCAAACGGGGTGACAAAGGCCAACTTAGGGATGGCATCTTCGGCTAGTGGAATCTGCCAGTATCCCTTACACAAATCTATGGTAGTGAGATACTGGCCACGTGCCATCTTATCTAACAGCTCGTCTATCCGGGGCATCGGGTAGGCATCTGACACCGTTTTGTCGTTTAGCCTCCGGTAGTCGACACAGAAACGTGTCGTGCCATCCTTCTTAGGTACCAGCATTACCGGCGATGCCCAGGGGCTATCGGAAGTTTTGATAACCTCCAGCTGCAACATTTCGTCCAGCTCAGTCTTCATATGTGTCCAGACTGATTCAGGGACACGATATGGAGCCTGCCGCATAGGTAGCTGTCCCAGGGTTTCGACTCGGTGGGTGTTCAGCAGAGTGTACCCAGGCAAATTGGAGAAGGTAGCCCCTTTAGCTACGATCAGCTCTTGTACCTGGGCACGCTTCTGAGGGCTTAGCCGCTCCCCCAGCTGAACCCCCCTGGCTGGCTCTATCTGTTCCTCTGGTTCTAATAGGTCAGGTAGGGGCAGATTCTCCTGATCCTCTGAGGCTGAGGCACATATCGCCGCCACGTCCTCTATTCTCTCATGGTAGGGTTTGAGCATGTTCACATGGAGCATGCGTCTCTTCCCTACCCCTGAGCAGGGGCCAATCACATAGGTGGTGTCACATCTCTGTTCCACCACCTGGTATGGACCTTGCCAGATGGCCTGCAGCTTGTCTGTGCGGACCGGTTTAAAAATCAGAACCTTTTGTCCCACCTGAAAGCTGCGGTCTCTGGCCCCCCTATCGTACCAGCGGCGCTGGCGTTGTTGGGCCGCCTGGAGGTTGGTGCGCACCGCCTGAGTTAGTGCCTCCAGACAGTCCCTAAACTCCAGTACATACGATACAATAGGGGTTCCGTCGGGGCTACTCTCTCCCTCCCAGTGTTCCCTAATTAGGTCCAGTGGCCCTCGCACCCTTCTCCCAAACAGTAACTCGAAAGGGGAAAACCCTGTGGACTCTTGGGGTACCTAACTATAAGCGAAGAGCAAATGGGGTAGAAAGCGCTCCCAGTCTTTATGAGCCTCTCCAAACGTACAGAGCATCTGTTTCAGCGTACCATTAAACCTTTCGCATAGACCATTGGACTGGGGGTGGTACGCTGAATTTACTATTGGCTTAATGCCACATATCTTCCATAATTGTTGGGTGACCTCAGCGGTAAACTGGGTGCCCCTATCGGATATGATTTCTTGGGGAAATCCCACTCGGGAGAATATTTTCATTAGGGCCTCTGCCACCGTCTCTGCGTGAATATTGGTGAGGGCGATAGCCTTGGGATACCGGGTGGCATAGTCTACTACGGTTAAGATATACTTCTTCCCGGAGGGACTGGGCTTTGGTAAGGGCCCCACTATATCTACGGCCACCCTACTAAAAGGTTCTTCAATAATGGGAAGATGACATAGCTTGGCTTTGTGGCGGTCACCTCGTTTGCCTACCAGCAGGCAAATGTCACAGGAGGTGCAGTATTGCCTCACATCCTTAGAGATCCCTGGCCAGAAGAAGGCGTGGGTCAATCTGTACTGGGTCCGGGTCATCCCTCGATGCCCAGACAGGGGAATGTCGTGCGCAATCCTAAGCAGTTCTTGCCTATACTTCTGGGGGACCACTAACTGTTTAGTCATTACTGTGACCGACCCTCCCACTCCTCTTTCAGCAATGCAGTAAAGTAGCCCTTTCTCCCAGGTGTACCGCTCCCCCTCTAGCCCAGCCTGGTCGGTGTGTACCCTGTCCCTGTATACCTGTAGCGTGGGGTCGGACTTAACCTCGTCCTCAAACTTAGTTGGGGTATCCCAGGACATACGTGTCGTGTGGGGGTCTTGGTCTCTTACCTGAGCCTCAGAGTTTGTGGGTGGAACCGTGGTGCGAGCCTGTTGCCGTGTGGTCACTGGATGGGCTTCCTGGTAGGGAGCCTGGGGTATAAAAGCAGAGGTCATCTGGCCCAAGTCATTCCCCAGTACAACATCTGCTGGTAAATTTTGCATGAGGCCCACTTCTACCGTCCCCTCTCCCACACCCCAATTCAAATGTACTTTGGCCGTGGGTAATCGGTACACTGCTCCCCCTGCTACTCGTACTGCCACGGATCTGCCAGTGTGTGCCGAGTCAGTGACCAAATGGGGTGCGATCAGGGTTAAGGTAGCTCCTGAATCCCGCAGCCCCTGGACCTCCTTCCCCTCCAAGGTCACCAGCTGTCGATGATGCTGTCTGTTATCGGTGGCTCGGACTGACATCACCTCATGCAAGATGCCCAGGGGTTCTTCCGCTTGAACACTCAACATCTCCTGAGTGGCCGGCTCTAATGATTGGCAGCAGCCCTTGGTACTGGGTTCGGTCGTCCTTGATTCCAGGCGGGCTTGCCCCGGTTTTGGGTGCACTCGCGGGCCATATGCCCCCACTGTTTGCATGTGTGGCATTGGATGTTGGCACGCCCGTTATACCTGGAGGGTGGGGGTAAGTTCCCTTGGGATGGACGAAAAAGGGAGGCTGTGTGAACGGAAGGTGGTATAGTGCTGCGTAGTCCCGTGGGTCGAGGATAGCTCTTGGCTAGGGGCCCATGATGTCTCCTTGCATCAAAATGCTGATCCGCCAGTCGAGCTGCTTCGGTTAGGGTGAGGGGTTTCCTGTCTCGCACCCATTCCTGCGCCTCTGGGGACAAACCATTAAAAAATTGCTCCAACAGCATTAACTGTCACAATCCTTCCATGGTAGTGGCTTGGCTGGCTTGGATCCACCCTTGGGAGGCCTGGTCCAGCTTGTGTGCCCATTCAACATGAGAATATTTCTCTGGTTTTCGCAGGTTTCTAAATTTGGGCCGGTATGCCTCTGGGGTAATGGCATACCTCTCCAATATCGCTCGCTTTACTTTCTCATAATCCTTGCTGTCCTCGCTAGGTACAGCGCGATACGCTTCTGCTGCCCACCCTGCTAGCTTGCCTGCCAGCAAGGGGACCCATACTGCCTGCTCCAAGTCATGTAAATCACACAGCCTTTCAAAATCCTGTAAATACCCATAAATCTCATCCTTCTCCTCGCAAAATACTTTAAAGGCATGATAGGGGATTTTGGGTTTTACCTGGCTGTAGAGTGACCCAGTCGTGGATTCCGCTCGGGACGGTGTATGCTGTGGACTGTGTGCCATCACGTACTCCAGCACATTCACCATTACCATTTGCAGCATGGCATCTGATATAGGCTGTGGCAGAAATTCCAGCCTGGCCCTCATTTCTCTCTGGTAGAGGGTCTCTTCCATGGCTGCTGGGGGTGTAGCGCTGCGTGCTCGGTCTCCCTCCATCAGCTCGGCAATTAGTACAGCCTTGGGTTTGCTGCTGGCTATCTTACCCCTGGCTTCTAGCAGTTCCTTTAACGTCTGTCTCTTTAGCTTAGAATAATCCGTCTCCATTCACTTCGGTAGTCGGTGCATTAGCTGAAATCAGCTTGCCATTCCCTTTTCTCATTTGGCAGTTACAATTGCACGAATTGCGCTTTTCGGCTGTAAGGTTGGATCCTGTCGCTTGCCACCAATTGTAGCGGAGGGCAGTATTATAATCCACGATCTCCGCTGGTATTACAGGTAAATCCACAGTCAGCGCTGAAAAGTAAGGTAATGTCCCAAATCCTCCCAATAACCGGACGAAACACAGTATGGGAGTCAACTAACTGGCTTTATTCACAGGCTTCCATATTTATACAGTTCCCCATGCAAGGGGTTTCCCTACAGATATTTCAGGGGATTTCTACCAACAGGCATTGTATTTCTCCCAGCAGACATTGCTGCACGAGAGGGATACTCCCACTAAAATGGACGGTTAAGTGGATTATCCCCTCGTGCAGCAAAACCGACAATTCACTTAAAAATACACATTGCACGCTTTATTCGGTACATTGACATGACCGAACGTTCGGAAGATAGCTGGGGTCTGAGCGCCTCTTTTGTGAGAATACCGCTCAGATCCCAGCTGAAATGACCGAACGCCGCATCAATTACTTTTTACACGGAAGTTCCCCTCAATCTGCCGATTGAACTTAGGGGAACGAAATTACCGAAAACCGGGCTCCCGAACGGTATGGAAGTACAGCGGTGTTCGTGTTGTCAAGTAGCCGTTTTTAGTTCCATACGCTCGACGACCAAACACCGCTGCAGAAACAAAGGATCCAAGATGGCCGACCGCCGCGTGGTCGGTAGTCGAACGACGGCCACCTAGGAGAGCCTCTAATTACCGATTGCAACATTGTTGCAATCGGTTAGCAAGCGCCACACGTCCCTGAATGTGTGGTCTATCAGGGGAGCCCGCATTCGTTTTGCAAACAGCCCGGTTAGCCGCTGTTCGTGAAACAAAGTATTTGCATGCTAGTAGCTTACGGCTGCCAGTAGGCGAATTACCATAGTCCCAGAATACACAGTACAATACATACAGCCTACGGCATAACATACAGACAACCTTTAATACATGTATAGTCCAGAAGTGGCTAGGTTTGCCACACTGACACACACACACACAGACATACTGACACACACAGACAGACATACTGACACACAGACAAACATACTGACACACACACACAGACAGACACTCTTCAGTTTCCTACCTTTGAAAGAGGCTTCTTTCCCTGGGGTCCAGTGTGCTGGCTGGGGTAGTTCGGAGTCGGGCTCTGCTTGCTCCCCCTCCTCACTGGATCCTGGCTCAGCAGCCTCCCGCGCGGCCCGATGTCTGTGAAGTGGGAGGAAGTGATTCGCGGACGTCACTTCCTCCCATGCAGCCGTTAAGCAAGGGCCCGGTCGCGCTGTTAAAGGGCCACGGCGCTGACCGGACCCCTGCTGGAACAAGCTCACTGGGTGGCCTTCCAATCAACCAGATATTGTACTCTCCCCCGGGAGATTCGAGAATCAATAATAGAGTTAACCTCATACTCCTCCTGACCCTCCACCTGAACGGAGCGAGGAGGGGCTATTGTGGAGGAAAATCTGTTACATATGAGTGGTTTCAGCAATGAAACGTGAAACGAGTTCGGGATGCGTAAGGTATTAGGAAGAGCTAAACGATACGCAACTGGATTGATATGGGTCAGCACCCTGTAGGGTCCAATATAACGAGGAGCGAACTTCATGGAGGGCACTTTTAAACGGATGTTCCTCGTGCTCAGCCATACCCTATCACCAGGAACAAAGACCGGAGCCGCCCTTCTACGTTTATCAGCGTGTTTCTTGACCAACATAGAGTTGTGCACAAGGATTTGTCGAGTTTGATCCCACAACTTCCTCAAATTGGCAACATGAACATCAACCGACGGTACCCCCTGGGAAGGAGAATCCGAAGGAAGAATAGACGGATGAAAACCATAATTCATGAAGAAGGGGCTTGAATGAGTAGAATCGCAAACGAGATTGTTGTGTGCAAACTCCGCCCAAGGAATCAAACCGACCCAATCATCCTGGTGTTCAGAAACAAAGCATCGTAAATATTGTTCAATTTTCTGGTTGGTACGTTCAGCAGCTCCGTTAGACTGAGGATGATAGGCAGAAGAAAAGTTTAATTTAATACCAAGTTGAGAGCAGAAGGACCTCCAAAAGCGGGAAACAAATTGGGAGCCTCTGTCCGATACAATTTGAGAGGGTATCCCATGTAGGCGAAAAATCTCCTTAGCGAATATCTCTGCCAATTCGGGAGAAGACGGGAGTTTAGGCAGGGGAATGAAGTGTGCCATCTTAGTAAACCTGTCAACCACGGTGAGGATAACAGTCTGTCTTTTAGAGATAGGTAGATCGACAATAAAGTCCATGGCCAAACAGGACCATGGTTTTTCTGGAACCTCCAAGGGTTGCAGGAATCCACATGGAAGCGTATGGGGTTGTTTGGTTTTAGTACAAACTTCACATGCAGCGATGAACTCCTCAATATCCCTCCGTAAAGCAGGCCACCAGAAGTCCTTAGAGATCAACGCGTAAGTTTTGCGAATACCAGGATGTCCCGCCATCTTGCTATTATGTAAACACTGTAAAAGTTCCAGTTGAAGAGCAGGAGGAACGAAATGACGGCCCGCAGGAGTCTGTTTAGGTGCTAGATGTTGCAACTTAATGATCTCGGCCAATAATGGAGAATGAATCCTGAGATTCGTATTAGCAATGATATTGCATTTCGGAACTATAGAAGAAAGAACTGGTTCAGGTACAGTAGAAGGTTCATATTGGCGAGATAATGCATCGGCTTTAGAGTTTTTAGAACCAGGTCTGTAAGTCAGTACATAATTGAAGTGAGTCAGGAATAAGGACCAACGAGCTTGTCTAGAGGATAAGCGCTTAGCCTCCCCAATATAGGACAAGTTTTTGTGGTCCGTCAAAATCGTAATAGGGTGTAGGGTCCCCTCCAACAAATGTCTCCACTCCTTCAAGGCTTTAATGACTGCTAACAGTTCCCTTTCCCCGATGTCATATCTGCTCTCAGGCCCAGAAAATTTCTTAGAGAAGAAACCACAAGGGTGTAACGGTTTATCCACCCCTAACCTTTGAGACAGAACAGCCCCAACTGCTGTCTCAGAGGCATCGACCTCGAGCAAGAAAGGCAGAGTCGTATCAGGATGGACTAGAATGGGAGCCGAGGCAAAAAGTTCCTTGAGAGTCTTGAAAGCACCCAGAGCTTCCTTAGACCAGAACTTAGTATCAGCCCCTTGTTTGGTCATATTGGTAATAGGCGCAATGATAGAGGAGTAACCCTTAATGAAGCGCCTATAGTAGTTGGAAAAACCAATAAACCTTTGGATAGCCTTGAGTCCTTTGGGCAAGGGCCAGTCTAAAATAGATTGAAGTTTTACAGGATCCATTTTAAAACCTTCCCCAGAAATCACATATCCAAGAAAGTCTACCTGAGACTGATCAAAACTGCACTTCTCCAATTTGCAATATAGACCATGTTGCAGCAGCTTGTGTAATACCTTTCTGACCTGTCTATGGTGAGTCTCAATCTCCTTAGAGTGTATTAGTATGTCGTCCAGGTAAACAATAACACAATCATGCTGAAACTCCCTAAGTACCTCATTAATCAAATCTTGAAATACTGCAGGAGCATTGCATAGTCCAAATGGCATAACAGTGTATTCGTAATGGCCATACCGGGTATTGAATGCCGTCATCCACTCGTGACCTTGCTGGATTCTCACCAAATTGTAAGCCCCTCTGAGATCTAACTTGGTGAAGATTTTGGAGCCCTTAAGACGATCAAATAACTCGGTAATCAGTGGGATAGGATAGGCATTTCTGACAGTTATTTTATTCAAGCCTCGGTAATCGATACAAGGTCTCAGCGTGCCATCCTTCTTCTTAATGAAAAAGAACCCAGCCCCGGCCGGAGAAGAAGACCTCCTGATGAATCCCTTTTCTAAATTCTCCCGAATATACTCCTCTAGAACCGAGTTTTCCTGAACAGACAAAGGATATACATGGCCCCTCGGAGGCATAGTGCCGGGTAGAAGCCTAATCTTACAGTCAAATGACCTGTGTGGAGGCAAAGAATCGGCATTCTTCTTGTCAAACACTGCCCTTAAGTCTAGGTAAAGGTCTGGTATTTGTCTTTCTGTGGACTGAGTAGGATTCTCCGGTATGTTAATATTAGCTAATGGAGAAACCTTGCACAAACACCGATCCTGGCAGCCCTGGCCCCACGAGAGTATCTCTCCTAACTCCCAATCGATAATAGGGTTATGTTTTTTCAACCATGGGTACCCCAGAACTATGGGAACGGAAGGAGACGAAATGAGCAGAAGAGATAAATTCTCCACGTGTAGGATACCAACATTTAAATTAATGGGTATGGTCTCACGAAAGATAACAGGGTCTAGTAGTGGTCTACCATCTATGGCCTCGACGGCCAAGGGTGTCTCCCTTAGCTGGGATGGGAAATTGTTCTTACTAGCAAAGGCTTGGTCGATAAAATTCTCAGCAGCACCGGAATCTATCAATGCCATAGCCCTTACTACTTCCTTCCCCCAAGTTAAGGAAACTGGTAGCAGAAGCCTGTGATCTTTATAATCAGGAG
Organism: Pelobates fuscus; assembly: GCF_036172605.1. NCBI lineage: Eukaryota > Metazoa > Chordata > Amphibia > Anura > Pelobatidae > Pelobates > Pelobates fuscus. The sequence goes on from NC_086317.1 coordinate 483,466,867, forward strand.
TAGAGGACAAAATAGAAACACCCAAGGCCTGTCCTCTAGAGAGACTTAGGTGCGAGCGTTTCCCGGGCGGTTAGAACAGTTCGAGAGTAAATGACCCTTGGCTCCACAATACATACACAAACCCTCTCTTCTCCTGTGCTGTCTTTCCTCCTCAGAGAGGCGGGTATACCCTATCTGCATAGGTTCAGTAAGCAAAGATATCGTGGAGTCAGGACTTGGAACAGCGGGAGCTAACCTAAAAGAAGGTCTCTGGTTCCTCTCTCGAGTGTTCTGTCTCTCTCTTAGACGTTCATCTATACGAGAGATGAACGAAATTAAATCCTCTAAATTCTCAGGGAGTTCTCTGGTAGCAACCTCATCAAGGATTACATCAGATAGGCCATTCAAAAATACATCTATATACGCCTGCTCATTCCACTTGATTTCTGCCGCCAGAGACCGGAACTCTAGTGCATAATCCACCAGTGTTTGGTTCTCCTGTCTCAGGCGCAACAGTAATCTGGCTGCATTAACCTTTCTACCTGGAGGGTCAAATGTTCTTCTAAAAGCAGCTACAAATGCGTTATAGTTATAAACTAATGGATTATCGTTCTCCCATAGTGGGTTGGCCCATCTCAGAGCTTTCTCAATGAGTAGGGTGATAATAAATCCTACTTTTGCCCTATCTGTAGGATAAGAGCGAGGTTGCAATTCAAAGTGGATACTAATTTGGTTTAAAAAACCACGACACTTCTCAGGAGCCCCACCATAGCGTACTGGGGGGGTAATGTGAGAAGAAGCACCCACTGTGGCTACCTGTCACGTCTAAACATTTGTTATGAAGGAACACAACTGCAGATTTCTTATAGTTTGAATATTTATTATAAAAAGTAAAAGGTATTGACTTTAATTCCAATTTACAGGTACTGTAGCTTAAGTAATAAACGATAACTGAAGTCCACAATTATAGGCACTGTAGCTTTAAGTAGTAAACGATAACTGAAGTCCACAATTATAGGCACTGTAGCTTTAAGTAAAAAACGATAACTGAAGTCCACAATTATAGGCACTGTAGCTTTAAGTAGTAAACGATAACTGAAGTCCACAATTATAGGCACTGTAGCTTTAAGTAGTAAACGATAACTGAAGTCCACAATTACAGGCACTGTAGCTTTAAGTAGTAAACGGTAGTAATTAGCAGACACTGAATCAGAAAGAGTCTCTTAGTAGTATTAATGAATTAGGTGATAAGAAGTTACAATAGCTGTTCCATAGACTTTAACTGAAGCAAGACAGATGCAGCTAACTGAGATAAAGTATGAGTTGAAGTTAGCTGTAACGGGTTTGTTTTATCGAAGGACTTTGGAGACAGGAAATAACAGCTTTGAGATGCAACGCTTATCACAGAGGTTTTACTTAGCTTCCGGCACATAGAACACTGGTTCCCGAGATCTCCTCAGAGGCGGTTATCCTGGATGGAGAGAGTTCAGCTTTAGTCGTGGATGAGGAGAGGTGAAGGGAACTTGAAGTCTTCCAGTCCGGTCCGGTAACAGAGGGCTTTCACAACGATGTTGTAGCCGGTTCGTGAGTATGGAACGTAGTTCAATAATCCAGCGTCGATCAGCTGGTGCGGTCGGATTAAATAGGGAGACCGTGTCATAAAGAGGTGTGGCTAAGCTCCATGGAACCAGGAAGTAAGAGGATACCATAGTTAAGGCATGACAGTATCCCCTCCTTAATGAGCAACCTCTGGGTGCTATTGACTTGGTTTAGAAGGGTAACGCTTGTGAAATTTGGAAATTAATTTGTCAGCATGAACGACAGAGGAGTTTTCCCATGTATCTTCATCAATTCCATATCCTTTCCATCTGATGAGGTATTGTAAAGAGCCACGATGGATCCTTGAATCCAGTATACTTTGAATTTCGTATTCTTCTTCACCCTGGACCAATATGGGATCAGGAGAAGTAGTGACATTTCTTTGGAAAGGGTCAGGATGATGAGGCTTTAGTAAGGACACATGAAAAACAGGATGTAGCTTCAAAGTAGGTGGAAGTTTCAATTTAACAACATTACGGTTGATAACCGATATTATTGGAAAAGGACCAAGAAAAAGGGAACTTAACTTCTTTGATGGACGGTTTGTAGAGATGTTCTTTGAGGAAAGCCAGACAAGATCACCGATTTTATAAGAGGGTGAAGGTTGTCTTTTTGTATCAAAAAACTTCTTTTGATTGGAGGAGGCCAATTCTAGATTTTCATGTAATTTCTTGAATAAAGAGGACATATGAGAGATTTGATTCGAATCGGAGAGATTAGATGAAGAAACTGTCTGAGCAGGAAATGAGGAAGGATGAAATCCATAATTGGATAGAAATGGAGTCATTTTGCTGCTGGTATGAAAAGAGTTATTGTATGCGAATTCTGCCATGGGTAACCATGTTATCCAATCGTCTTGTAAGTGAGAGCAATAACAGCGTAGATATTGTTCTAAGCATTGGTTGACTCTTTCAGTTTGTCCATCTGTTTGAGGATGATATGCAGATGATAGTTTACGTTGGATATGAAGAGTGGCACATAATGCATTCCAGAATTTGGAGGTAAATTGAGTTCCTCGGTCTGAAATGATGTCGTCTGGCAGTCCATGAAGTTTAACTATGTTGTCAAGAAATATTTTCGAAAGTTCAGAGGATGAGGGTAACTTCTTTAAAGGAATAAAATGAGACATTTTCGTGAAGCGGTCTACTACCACTAAAATGGTGGTATGATGATGAGAAGGAGGTAATTCCACCATGAAGTCCATAGAAATGGATTGCCAAGGTCGTTCAGGAATCGGTAAATTCAATAATTGACCGAATGGTTGATGATGGACATGTTTGGATCTTTGGCATACAGAACAAGATTTGACATAAGATTCAATAGTTTGGTCTTGACGAGGCCACCAATAGTATCTTTTAGACAATTCAAGGGTCTTTTTTATACCTGGATGACCTGCCAGAGGAGAATCATGAATAAATTCGAGTACTTTAGTTCTGAAAGAGGAAGGTACGTAAATCCGGTCTTTAAAATAGTAGAGACCGTTTTTCTTGGATAATTTAATTGATTTAGGAAGTTCAAGAGCATCTTCACTGAGACCTTTAATGTCGTCAATAAGAGAAGATACGATTCCAATGACTGTAGACGGAGGAGGTTCAATTTTAGTGTCTCTATGGATCCTGGAAAGGGCATCAGCCTTTTTGTTTCTAGACCCAGGTCTAAAGACTATTTGGAAGTTGAACCGGGAGAAAAAGAGATTCCATCTTACTTGTCGAGCAGACAGTGTTTTATTGGAGTGAAGATATTCGAGATTTTTATGGTCAGTATATATGCTTAAAGAGTTCTGAGCACCTTCAAGAAGGTGTCTCCAGGTTTCTAAAGCCACTTTAATACTTAATAATTCTTTTTCCCCTGTAGGATAATTCTTTTTCGGCAGGAGATAATGATCGTGAGAAGAAGGCGACAGGATGAAGAGGTTCTTGAGGAGTTTTGTGTTGAGAAAGGACAGCTCCAATTGCAAATTCCGAAGCATCCGTTTCAAGGACATAAAGATATGAAGGATTTGGAAGTTGAAGAACAGGAGCTGTTGTGAACTTTCTCTTTAATTTATTGAAGGCAGTTCGAGCCTTCTCGTTCCAATTGAAGGGATGTATTTTAATGATAAGTTGATTGAGTGGGTGAGCTATCTCAGAGTAGTTTTTAATAAATTTTCTGTAGAAGTTGGCGAACCCTAGAAATCGCTGTAATTCTTTTACTGTAGAGGGAACAGGCCAGTTGATGATACAATCGACTTTTGAATTATCCATACCTATTGAATGAGGGGAAATAACATAACCTAAAAAGGTTATTTCTTTGACGTGAAATATACATTTTTCGGGTTTAGCGAATAGTTTGTGAGTTCTGAGTCTGGATAACACCCATCTGACATGTTTTTTGTGTTCGTCAGGAGTGTTGGAGTATATGAGAATATCATCTAAATAAATGATGACACAGACGTCCAATAAGTCTCTAAAGATATCATTTATGAAATGTTGAAAAGTTGCAGGGGCGTTGCAGAGGCCAAAAGGCATCACCAGATATTCAAAGAGGCCATATCTTGTTCGGAAAGCAGTTTTCCATTCATCATTAGCCTTTATCCTGATGAGATTATATGCCCCGCGAAGGTCAAGCTTGGTGTAGACGGTAGCAGTTTTCAATCGTTCAACCAGTTCATTGATGAGGGGAAGAGGATAACGATTTTTAACTGTTATTTTGTTTAAGGCTCTGTAATCAATGATAGGACGTATAGTCTGGTCTTTGTTTCTCACAAAAAACATACTTGAGGCAGCAGGTGAACTAGAGGGTCTAATGAACCCTTTCCGAAGGTTTTCATCCAGATATTCTTTGAGAATTTGCAATTCAGCCTCAGAGAGAGGGTAGATGTGCCCAAAAGGTACTGGGGCACCAGGTATGAGGTCTATAGGACAATCGTAGGAACGATGAGGTGGGAGCGTTTCAGCTTCTTTTTTACTGAATACATCTGAAAAGTCTGAATAACAAGAAGGTATAGTTGGTTCTTTGGAGATCTGAAGAATAGGAATTTGCTGTAAACATGTTTCTTTACAATAATGTGAGTTAAAGGTGAGAGAGAAAGGAGACCATGAAATTTGAGGGTTGTGGTTCCTTAACCAGTTGATCCCTATTATAACGGAATAGAGAGGTGATGGAATAACATCAAATACTAGAAATTCAGTATGAATATGATTGGTGGTTACCTTTAGAGGGATGGTTTCATGAAGAATCGGTCCCGAGGATATAAGGGAGCCGTCAATCACTTTAATAGGAACAGAAATGGTTTTTCGAACACAAGGAATTTTATTCTTTGTTACAAAGGTTGAATCGATGAATACTCCATGTGCACCAGAATCGATGATAGCTTCAGTCACAATTCTCACCTTGTCCCACTGTAGTATAAGAGATATAGGAGTGAACGGAGTGGTTGGTGTAGAAGGGAGTGCACTGAAGATCGCAGGGGTATAGGCTTGCTTACCGGCCTTTGTCCGTTTTAATAAGGGACAATCAGAAACCAAATGATCTTGAGAGGCACAATACATGCATAGGTTTAATTGACGTCTTCGGTTCTTCTCTTCAGGAGTGAGAGGACTTCTTATTACCCCTATTTCCATAGGTACCCTTGGTAAAGAAGTCTTTTCTGGAGCTTTTGAGGGAGTGAAAGGTTTGCGGTCTTTAGAATGTAAAAGGGCTTTTTCGGCCTTTCTTTCTCTTAATCTTCTGTCAATACTGATTGATAAGTGTATTAGAGCGTTCAAAGTAGTAGGGAGTTCTGTTCTAGATAGTTCGTCTTTTACAGCTTCAGATAAACCAATTCGAAATTGGTTGCGCAATGTGATGTCATTCCATTGCGTTTCTACTGCCCATCTTTTAAACTCAGCAATGTAATCTTCAACGGGTCTATGTCTTTGCTGTAGTGTTCTGATTGTTAAATCAGCTGTTGCTTGTTTGTTAGGATCTTCATAGAGAAGAGACATGGCTTCAAAAAATTAATCCAGTGAGTCTAAGATGGGGTCATCGTTTTCCAGAAAGGAATGGGCCCATGACATAGGTTCACCTCTTAGAAAGGAAATAACCGAACAAACTTTAGTTCTTTCTGTAGGATAAGTTCTAGGTTTCAAAGCAATTAATAGTTTGCAAGAGTTGAGGAACTCCCTATATTTGGAACGATCTCCAGAGAACTTTTCAGGGTTACATACAGCAGGATCACTAGCCGAGTGCAGAATGGTTTGAGGTGTATGAGTTTGTAGATCTCTGACATAAGTGAGAATTCTTTCGTTAGTAACTTGCAGGTCTTGCACACCTTGGGCTAGTGTATCAACTCTTTGATTCAGCGTAGTTATCGTGGAATCGAAATCTGCTGGATCCATTACAAAGGCTGGATTATTCTGTCACGTCTAAACATTTGTTATGAAGGAACACAACTGCAGATTTCTTATAGTTTGAATATTTATTATAAAAAGTAAAAGGTATTGACTTTAATTCCAATTTACAGGTACTGTAGCTTAAGTAATAAACGATAACTGAAGTCCACAATTATAGGCACTGTAGCTTTAAGTAGTAAACGATAACTGAAGTCCACAATTATAGGCACTGTAGCTTTAAGTAGTAAACGATAACTGAAGTCCACAATTATAGGCACTGTAGCTTTAAGTAGTAAACGATAACTGAAGTCCGCAATTATAGGCACTGTAGCTTTAAGTAGTAAACGATAACTGAAGTCCACAATTATAGGCACTTTAAGTAGTAAACGATAACTGAAGTCCACAATTACAGGCACTGTAGCTTTAAGTAGTAAACGGTAGTAATTAGCAGACACTGAATCAGAAAGAGTCTCTTAGTAGTGTTAATGAATTAGGTGATAAGAAGTTACAATAGCTGTTCCATAGACTTTAACTGAAGCAAGACAGATGCAGCTAACTGAGATAAAGTATGAGTTGAAGTTAGCTGTAACGGGTTTGTTTTATCGAAGGACTTTGGAGACAGGAAATAACAGCTTTGAGATGCAACGCTTATCACAGAGGTTTTACTTAGCTTCCGGCACATAGAACACTGGTTCCCGAGATCTCCTCAGAGGCGGTTATCCTGGATGGAGAGAGTTCAGCTTTAGTCGTGGATGAGGAGAGGTGAAGGGAACTTGAAGTCTTCCAGTCCGGTCCGGTAACAGAGGGCTTTCACAACGATGTTGTAGCCGGTTCGTGAGTACGGAACGTAGTTCAATAATCCAGCGTCGATCAGCTGGTGCGGTCGGATTAAATAGGGAGACCGTGTCATAAAGAGGTGTGGCTAAGCTCCGTGGAACCAGGAAGTAAGAGGATACCATAGTTAAGGCATGACACTACCTCTAGACCTGAACCGACAGGAGAAACAGGGGTATTACGTATCTCCTCTGGTGGGTTATTGGCACAAGCTAATAGAGCCTGTAGCGCAAGCGCCATCTGATCCATTCTGTGATCCATGGCTTCAAACCTAGGATCAGGAGCAGCCAGCTGACTGTCTGTACTTGCAGGATCCATTGGCCCTGTCGTAATGTCAGGATCGGGACAGGGATCCAACACGCAGAGTACAAACAGTAGCCAGATACGTATACCGGACCTTAGAATGGCCGGACTAACGTAAGTAGTACAGTATAGAATGGTCAAAGACAAGCCGAGGTCGAGGGTAACAGAAGACAGGTAAGCGAGAGACAAGCCGAATCAAGGGTAACAGAGATAAGCAGAGTAAGGTAAACAAGCCGGGTCAAAACCAAAAGGGATAATAGAATACACAAGCACTGAGTGACTAGAACAAGCTAGAACCACGACAGGGCAATGAGCTAATGAAAGAAGCTCTGTTAAATACCCTGTTCAGAGCAGTAACCACGCCTCCGAGGCGTCCTGATTGGTCCTGCAGCAATTGACTGACAGGTCGTTCCGGGGGAGTGTCCTGATTACTACTTCCTGCCTAGATGCTGTAAAAGGCAGTCACTCCCTCGCGGCCGGCCTAGCATGACCGGATAGACCGCGGGGAAGGGAGCCATCAGACCGTCTGGATGGAGGAACAGCTAAGTCTCTACCTCTTTCGGAGGTAGAGACCACAGGTACCCTGACAGCGTGTAATTGTTTCCCTGTATATCTGTAAGTGTATGTAGCTTTCGTATGATTGTTCGGTAGTTTTCATACCAATGAAACTACCGAACCATCAGACCACCCCAGTGAGAAGTGTGCGCCTCGTTAAGCGTTCACACTCTGTAAACCGCAACTTAATTGATATGTTGTATGTGCCTGTGTGGTCACCGTTCGGCATACGAACCATGTGCGGCGACCATCTTACGCAAGAAAATCTCAGCAGTGTTTTGTCGTCGAGTGTCTGATACTCAAATCGGACACTCAAACACCCGAACACCGCTGAGACCTCCAGAGCTCCATAACTCCAGAACGGAGGGACTAGTCAGCCCCTCGTTTAGTAAAATAAATGGGCCAAACAAGGGAATACATACGAATATAAGATTAGCTGTGGATGGCAAGGATTACTGTATGTTTTAACTACCGAACGGAGACCTACCGCAGGGCCAAAACACATGGAGCCTTTTTCGGATACCACCTCGTGTGCGGTCGGTCAAATTACACCTTCCACCTAACTCCCGAACCCCTGATCCGATCTGGGGGAATTTTGAATATGTTAGTCACCCAGATCCCAGGGGGTACCCAAAGTATTATTCTAGCTGCTCGTTTTGGGGTACATCCAGAATTCGGGGAAAGCTACAGTATGTTTAATGGGAATATTTGTTACACTGAGGGGAGGAGATGTGTATGAGGTAACTGTTACATTATTGGCTACTGTACTAATTATTGTGAATCCCTCCCTTGCATGGGAGAATGCTTTAAAAGAAGGTTGAGTGATTAAACGTTCAGTTCTGCTCCTGATGCTGTGTGTCGTCCAGTCATTGGGATCTGTATTGGGATATTCGTGGATTACCTTGCACTACACATATATTGGTGTAACACGGTTTAATACAAGTCTCTATCAGTGTAGTATGGTTTAATATAAGCGTATATTGGTGTAACACGGTTTAATACAAGCCTCTATTAGCGTAGCACAGTTTCATACAAGCCTCCATCAGTGTAACACGGTATGATACAAACCTCTATTAGCGTAGCACAGTTTCATACAAGCCTCTATCAGTGTAACACGGTATGATACAAACCTATAGTAATGAAATATTGGACTGCTCTCCTCTCCCTTTTATGTTCCAGTCACCGTTCAAACAGGACATGGATGATACACATGAAAATACCTCAGGATAATAGGTTCAGCATAGCATAGAAACGTAAAAAAATATTCAGTACAGATATGCACACCATAACCTAGCTCATGAATTGACCATAGAGATGTCCTTTCTTCTTTGCTCTCAGTCCTCCTGAAATTAAATTGTTTTTTGTGTATAGATTAGTGGTGCCCAATAGGTAGATCCCCAGAGGTTTTCAAACTACAGGTTCCATGATGCTTTGTCATTCTTAAGGCATTCTAAAACTATGCAAGTCATCATGGAAGTTGTAGTTTTAAAACATCTGGGAATCTACCTTTTGGGCACCCCTTTCATAGATCATGCCACTGTAGATTTACTGCTCAATTCATTGCCATTTAGGAGGTGTTTTTTTATTTTTTATTTATTCATACCAAGCCACCTATCCCCTTGCTGTGATTTACACTACATACATAAAAGGTGGTTTCATTTAAATCCAATTTTAGAGCACATAGTGTTTAATTTTGAAGTTGTAATTTCCTACACCGTTAATTCCACTTTGATCACACTCAGGAAGCTGTGTGGATAGAGCTGCATAAACAAGTGATTTAACTACTCAATGGAATTAATAAGCACTTACAATACACCAATACATGAAGCCATGCTCTATGTGCAACTTTAAGAGGTAGTGGGATGTTGTTATACTTGAGCAAAGTTTGATTTTGTGGCACAGTAAGGGATCTGGTAAAAGGCAAATTACTTTACAGTGAAGTGATATTGATGGTAATTGATTGATCACTCCTGAGCAAACCTGATATTAATAATTGTTGATTAGTGTTCAAACCCGATATTAATAATTGTTGATTAGTGTGCAAATCTGATATTAATAATTGTTTATTAGTGTGCAAACCTGATATTAATAATTGTTGATTAGTGTGCAAACCTGATATTAATAATTGTTTACTGAGTTCCCCAGTTGTGTGTGGCAGAGATTACTTACTTCTCCTATGTTGATGTATTGATGTGTTAAGCTGGTATTGATCATTTAATTGCATGCACAATTTATAATAACTAGATGCATGTTAGGATTAAGGTAATTTGGAATCCAGTGTATACCATAAAGTATGGCATTAATTCATACGTGTTACTTGGTGTGTGTGATTTCATTTACCTATTGCCCAACCTGGGAAATGTGCCAGACAGAATCGTTATAAACCTTATTAGGAACTGATTTGGCATACCAGACAGCCAGGTCCACATATGGTAGACATGTTATACACATAGAAGTAAGAATACAGTTCATATTTAAACTGCTCCTGCAATTAGCGTATCTAGCTGTAGACAGATAATAAACAAAAGAAAAAATAAAATTACAGGTTTCAAAACAAGAATAAGAAGCCTACGAATGGGCAAAACACTAAACTAGGGGCAATTTGAACATGTTTTATGCTGAAAATATGGAATCTGGACACAGAAACAATATTACACAGCACTGTCATCTCCAGCCCAAACCCACTCTTGGGAGAATATAAACCATTCCAGAGCAGGTAAATACAGTTTCATTCATAAATCACACAAATGGTAAGTTAATGGAACTAGTTGCTTAGTAGATACATACTTTATGTGAGCATGGGACAATCATGGGACAATTGTACATCAGGGGAAGGAGTATAATGTAAATGGGTTTGAATAATATCTCAAAACATATTAAAGACAATGACGTTTATAATCCCAAGAGATAAATGAAGTAAATAAGTATGTCATTTCCTGTACTTGTTCTTGATAGTCTTTCCTGAGTTTTGAGCTTGGGAAAGAAGAGAGACTGCCCTGATGGGTCCTAGCGGCAACCCAGATCTATTTAAATCTCATGTTTACTTGCCGTCTTTAAATGAATCAATTCCCAGGATTTTAATATCATATTTATGTATCCACATATTTAACAAATATTTAGTTGTAAAAGCTAAAATAAAAATGACAAATTCACCTCTTTATCCGTTAACTGGGTGCCTCCATCTTAGCTCCCTGTAAGCCGTTAGTATACGCTCTGTCCTGTAACTGGGTGCCCCATCTTAGCTCCCTGTAAGCCGTTAGTATATGCTCTGTCCTGTAACTGGGTGCCCCATCTTAGCTCCCTGTAAGCCGTTAGTATACGCTCTGTCCTGTAACTGGGTGTCTCCATCTTAGCTCCCTGTCAGCCATTGTTATACGCTCTGTCCTGTAACTGGGCGAGTCCATTTTAGCTCCCTGTCAGCCATTGTTATAAACTCTGTCCTGTAACTGGGCGTCTCCATCTTAGCTCCCCGTCAGCCATTGTTATACGCTCTGTCCTGTAACTGGGCGACTCCATCTTAGCTCCCTGTCAGCCATTGTTATACACTCTGTCCTGTAACTGGGCGCCTCCATCTTAGCTCCCCGTCAGCCATTGTTATACGCTCTGTCCTGTAACTGGGCGTCTCAATCTTAGCTCCCCATCAGCCATTGTTATACGCTCTGTCCTGTAACTGGGCGTCTCAATCTTAGCTCCCCGTCAGCCATTGTTATACGTTCTGTCCTCTAACTGGGCGCCTCCATCTTAGCTCCCAGTCAGCCATTGTTATACGCTCTGTCCTGTTACTGGGCGTCTTCATCTTAGCTCCCTGTCAGGCATTGTTATATGCTCTGTCCTGTAACTGGGCGTCTCCATCTTAGCTCCCTGTCAGCCGTTGTTATACCCTCTGTCCTTTAACTGAATGTCTCCATCTTAGCTCCCTGTCAGCAATTGTTATACGCCCTGTCCTGTAGCTGGATGTCTCCATCTTAGCTCCCTGTCAGCCATTGTTATATGCTCTGTCCTGTAACTGGGCATCTCCATCTTAGCTCCCTGTCAGCCATTGTTATACGCTCTGTCCTTTAACTGGATGTCTCCATCTTAGCTCCCCGTCAGCCATTGTTATACGCTCTGTCCTGTAACTGGGTGTCTCCATCTTAGCTCCCTGTCAGCCGTTGTTATACGCTCTGTCCTGTAACTGGGTGTATCCATCTTAGCTCCCTGTCAGCCGTTGTTATACGCTCTGTCCTGTAACTGGGTGTCTCCATCTTAGCTCCCTGTCAGCCATTGTTATACGCTCTGTCCTGTAACTGGGTGTCTCCATCTTAGCTCCCAGTCAGCCATTGTTATACGCTCTGTCCTGTAACTGGGCGACTCCATCTTAGCTCCCTGTCAGCCATTGTTATACACTCTGTCCTGTAACTGGGCGCCTCCATCTTAGCTCCCCGTCAGCCATTGTTATACGCTCTGTCCTCTAACTGGGTGTCTCCATCTTAGCTGCCTGTCAGCCATTGTTATACGCTCTGTCCTGTAACTGGACATCTCCATCTTAGCTCCCTGTCAGCCATTGTTATACGCTCTGTCCTGTAACTGGGCGTCTCCATCTTAGCTCCCTGTCAGCCATTGTTATACGCTCTGTCCTTTAACTGGATGTCTCCATCTTAGCTACCCGTCAGCCATTGTTATACACTCTGTCCTATAACTGGGCGTCTCCATCTTAGCTCCCTGTCAGCCGTTGTTATACGCTCTGTCCTGTAACTGGGCGTCTCCATCTTAGCTCCCCGTCAGCCATTGTTATACGCTCTGTCCTGTAACTGGGCGACTCCATTTTAGCTCCCTGTCAGCCATTGTTATACTCTCTGTCCTGTAACTGGGCGTCTCCATCTTAGCTCCCTGTCAGCCATTGTTATACGCCCTGTCCTGTAACTGGATGTCTCCATCTTAGCTCCCTGTCAGCCATTGTTATATGCTCTGTCCTGTAACTGGGCGTCTCCATCTTAGCTCCCTGTCAGTCGTTGTTATACGCTCTGTCCTGTAACTGGATGTCTCCATCTTAGCTCCCCGTCAGCCATTGTTATACGCTCTGTCCTGTAACTGGGTGTCTCCATCTTAGCTCCCTGTCAGCCATTGTTATACGCACTGTCCTGTAACTGGATGTCTCCATCTTAGCTCCCTGTCAGCCATTGTTATACGCTCTGTCCTGTAACTGGGTGTCTCCATCTTAGCTCCCAGTCAGCCATTGTTATACGCTCTGTCCTGTAACTGGGCGTCTCCATCTTAGCTCCCTGTCAGCCATTGTTATACGCTCTGTCCTGTAACTGGGCGTCTCAATCTTAGCTCCCTGTCAGCCATTGTTATACGCTCTGTCATGTAACTGGGCGTCTCCATCTTAGCTCCCTGTCAGCCATTGTTATACGCTCTGTCCTGTAACTGGACATCTCCATCTTAGCTCCCTGTCAGCCATTGTTATACGCTCTGTCCTGTAACTGGGCGCCTCCATCTTAGCTCCCTGTCAGCCATTGTTATACGCTCTGTCCTGTAACTGGGCGCCTCCATCTTAGCTCCCTGTCAGCCATTGTTATACACTATGTCCTGTAACTGGGCGTCTCCATCTTAGCTCTCCGTCAGCCATTGTTATACGCTCTGTCCTGTAACTGGGCGTCTCCATCTTAGCTCTCTGTCAGCCATTGTTATACGCTCTGTCCTCTAACTGGGTGCCTCCATCTTAGCTCCCAGTCAGCCATTGTTATACGCTCTGTCCTCTAACTGGGTGCCTCCATCTTAGCTCCCAGTCAGCCATTGTTATACGCTCTGTCCTGTAACTGGACATCTCCATCTTAGCTCCCTGTCAGCCATTGTTATACGCTCTGTCCTGTAACTGGGCGCCTCCATCTTAGCTCCCTGTCAGCCATTGTTATACGCTCTGTCCTGTAACTGGGCGCCTCCATCTTAGCTCCCTGTCAGCCATTGTTATACACTATGTCCTGTAACTGGGCGTCTCCATCTTAGCTCTCCGTCAGCCATTGTTATACGCTCTGTCCTGTAACTGGGTGCCCCATCTTAGCTCCCTGTAAGCCGTTAGTATATGCTCTGTCCTGTAACTGGGTGCCCCATCTTAGCTCCCTGTAAGCCGTTAGTATACGCTCTGTCCTGTAACTGGGTGTCTCCATCTTAGCTCCCTGTCAGCCATTGTTATACGCTCTGTCCTGTAACTGGGCGAGTCCATTTTAGCTCCCTGTCAGCCATTGTTATAAACTCTGTCCTGTAACTGGGCGTCTCCATCTTAGCTCCCCGTCAGCCATTGTTATACGCTCTGTCCTGTAACTGGGCGACTCCATCTTAGCTCCCTGTCAGCCATTGTTATACACTCTGTCCTGTAACTGGGCGCCTCCATCTTAGCTCCCCGTCAGCCATTGTTATACGCTCTGTCCTGTAACTGGGCGTCTCAATCTTAGCTCCCCATCAGCCATTGTTATACGCTCTGTCCTGTAACTGGGCGTCTCAATCTTAGCTCCCCGTCAGCCATTGTTATACGTTCTGTCCTCTAACTGGGCGCCTCCATCTTAGCTCCCAGTCAGCCATTGTTATACGCTCTGTCCTGTTACTGGGCGTCTTCATCTTAGCTCCCTGTCAGGCATTGTTATATGCTCTGTCCTGTAACTGGGCGTCTCCATCTTAGCTCCCTGTCAGCCGTTGTTATACCCTCTGTCCTTTAACTGAATGTCTCCATCTTAGCTCCCTGTCAGCAATTGTTATACGCCCTGTCCTGTAGCTGGATGTCTCCATCTTAGCTCCCTGTCAGCCATTGTTATATGCTCTGTCCTGTAACTGGGCATCTCCATCTTAGCTCCCTGTCAGCCATTGTTATACGCTCTGTCCTTTAACTGGATGTCTCCATCTTAGCTCCCCGTCAGCCATTGTTATACGCTCTGTCCTGTAACTGGGTGTCTCCATCTTAGCTCCCTGTCAGCCGTTGTTATACGCTCTGTCCTGTAACTGGGTGTATCCATCTTAGCTCCCTGTCAGCCGTTGTTATACGCTCTGTCCTGTAACTGGGTGTCTCCATCTTAGCTCCCTGTCAGCCATTGTTATACGCTCTGTCCTGTAACTGGGTGTCTCCATCTTAGCTCCCAGTCAGCCATTGTTATACGCTCTGTCCTGTAACTGGGCGACTCCATCTTAGCTCCCTGTCAGCCATTGTTATACACTCTGTCCTGTAACTGGGCGCCTCCATCTTAGCTCCCCGTCAGCCATTGTTATACGCTCTGTCCTCTAACTGGGTGTCTCCATCTTAGCTGCCTGTCAGCCATTGTTATACGCTCTGTCCTGTAACTGGACATCTCCATCTTAGCTCCCTGTCAGCCATTGTTATACGCTCTGTCCTGTAACTGGGCGTCTCCATCTTAGCTCCCTGTCAGCCATTGTTATACGCTCTGTCCTTTAACTGGATGTCTCCATCTTAGCTACCCGTCAGCCATTGTTATACACTCTGTCCTATAACTGGGCGTCTCCATCTTAGCTCCCTGTCAGCCGTTGTTATACGCTCTGTCCTGTAACTGGGCGTCTCCATCTTAGCTCCCCGTCAGCCATTGTTATACGCTCTGTCCTGTAACTGGGCGACTCCATTTTAGCTCCCTGTCAGCCATTGTTATACTCTCTGTCCTGTAACTGGGCGTCTCCATCTTAGCTCCCTGTCAGCCATTGTTATACGCCCTGTCCTGTAACTGGATGTCTCCATCTTAGCTCCCTGTCAGCCATTGTTATATGCTCTGTCCTGTAACTGGGCGTCTCCATCTTAGCTCCCTGTCAGTCGTTGTTATACGCTCTGTCCTGTAACTGGATGTCTCCATCTTAGCTCCCCGTCAGCCATTGTTATACGCTCTGTCCTGTAACTGGGTGTCTCCATCTTAGCTCCCTGTCAGCCATTGTTATACGCACTGTCCTGTAACTGGATGTCTCCATCTTAGCTCCCTGTCAGCCATTGTTATACGCTCTGTCCTGTAACTGGGTGTCTCCATCTTAGCTCCCAGTCAGCCATTGTTATACGCTCTGTCCTGTAACTGGGCGTCTCCATCTTAGCTCCCTGTCAGCCATTGTTATACGCTCTGTCCTGTAACTGGGCGTCTCAATCTTAGCTCCCTGTCAGCCATTGTTATACGCTCTGTCATGTAACTGGGCGTCTCCATCTTAGCTCCCTGTCAGCCATTGTTATACGCTCTGTCCTGTAACTGGACATCTCCATCTTAGCTCCCTGTCAGCCATTGTTATACGCTCTGTCCTGTAACTGGGCGCCTCCATCTTAGCTCCCTGTCAGCCATTGTTATACGCTCTGTCCTGTAACTGGGCGCCTCCATCTTAGCTCCCTGTCAGCCATTGTTATACACTATGTCCTGTAACTGGGCGTCTCCATCTTAGCTCTCCGTCAGCCATTGTTATACGCTCTGTCCTGTAACTGGGCGTCTCCATCTTAGCTCTCTGTCAGCCATTGTTATACGCTCTGTCCTCTAACTGGGTGCCTCCATCTTAGCTCCCAGTCAGCCATTGTTATACGCTCTGTCCTCTAACTGGGTGCCTCCATCTTAGCTCCCAGTCAGCCATTGTTATACGCTCTGTCCTGTAACTGGACATCTCCATCTTAGCTCCCTGTCAGCCATTGTTATACGCTCTGTCCTGTAACTGGGCGCCTCCATCTTAGCTCCCTGTCAGCCATTGTTATACGCTCTGTCCTGTAACTGGGCGCCTCCATCTTAGCTCCCTGTCAGCCATTGTTATACACTATGTCCTGTAACTGGGCGTCTCCATCTTAGCTCTCCGTCAGCCATTGTTATACGCTCTGTCCTGTAACTGGGCGTCTCCATCTTAGCTCTCTGTCAGCCATTGTTATACGCTCTGTCCTCTAACTGGGTGCCTCCATCTTAGCTCCCAGTCAGCCATTGTTATACGCTCTGTCCTGTAACTGGGCGCCTCCATCTTAGCTCTCTGTCAGCCATTGTTATACGCTCTGTCCTCTAACTGGGTGCCTCCATCTTAGCTCCCAGTCAGCCATCGTTATACGCTCTGTATCCTGTAACTGGGCGCCTCCATCTTAGCTCCCTGTCAGCCATCGTTATACGCTCTGTATCCTGTAACTTGGCGCCTCCATCTTAGCTCCCTGTCAGCCATCGTTATACGCTCTGTATCCTGTAACTGGGTGCCTCCATCTTAGCTCCCAGTCAGCCATTGTTATACGCTCTGTCCTCTAACTGGGTGCCTCCATCTTAGCTCCCAGTCAGCCATTGTTATACGCTCTGTCCTGTAACTGGACATCTCCATCTTAGCTCCCTGTCAGCCATTGTTATACGCTCTGTCCTGTAACTGGGCGCCTCCATCTTAGCTCCCTGTCAGCCATTGTTATACGCTCTGTCCTGTAACTGGGCGCCTCCATCTTAGCTCCCTGTCAGCCATTGTTATACACTATGTCCTGTAACTGGGCGTCTCCATCTTAGCTCTCCGTCAGCCATTGTTATACGCTCTGTCCTGTAACTGGGCGTCTCCATCTTAGCTCTCTGTCAGCCATTGTTATACGCTCTGTCCTCTAACTGGGTGCCTCCATCTTAGCTCCCAGTCAGCCATTGTTATACGCTCTGTCCTGTAACTGGGCGTCTCCATCTTAGCTCTCTGTCAGCCATTGTTATACGCTCTGTCCTCTAACTGGGTGCCTCCATCTTAGCTCCCAGTCAGCCATTGTTATACGCTCTGTCCTGTAACTGGGCGCCTCCATCTTAGCTCCCTGTCAGCCATCGTTATACGCTCTGTATCCTGTAACTGGGCGCCTCCATCTTAGCTCCCTGTCAGCCATCGTTATACGCTCTGTATCCTGTAACTGGGCGCCTCCATCTTAGCTCCCTGTCAGCCATCGTTATACGCTCTGTATCCTGTAACTGGGTGCCTCCATCTTAGCTCGATGTCAGCCATTGTTATACGCTCTGTCCTTAGGACCTGGCAGTCAGCATATAGAGCGTAAAGTGAAGGATAAAACAATGTTACTATTCATCCTCTTTATTTGCAATGTTTGTCCTTGCTTTGCCTTGTATTTGGTATACATTTAAATTAAATTAAAATGAAAGTATCTCCCGAAGGGAATGTTAACGCACATTATCGGTGATTTTCAATGTTTTATTTAATTATGTCAATTCCAGAGAAGTGACCGTTCCCCTAAAAGAAACACTCATTAATATGTTGCCCGTCAAAAAGTAAAAAAAAGCAAACAAAAACAAACAAAAAAATAAACTAAATATATTTTACACATTTCTTGCCAAATGTTTTATTCCTATATAAATCTGCTTTCCTTTACTTAAATCATACACACTCTCATTGATTTATATTTCATTTATTTTCTTCTTACTTTGCATGAAGTTATGTGCAACATCTGTTAGCAAATTTCTCTATTTTTAAGAGTGGTTTCACAAGTTTTCTACTTGCTATTGCGGGTCAAAAAGGTTAAACCAGTTCTATTTTTGTCTTCCAATCTTTTCTACAGAATTGAATCATAGGGGTTTTGGGATGTAGTTAATATACATGAGAGCGTTCTCTGGGTACCCATCAATCTGCTGTCCGTAGGAAAGATTTATAAAGAAGTACATTGCAGTTCCAGGCCATTCTGTGCTGTCGTCGGGATATGCACGCTTGTTCTGCTGGGATTGCTTGAGAAGTGACAGATTAGAGTAGTGCTGAGCTAGTTTACTGCCAGGAAGGTTATGTATTTTTAAAAGGCCAATCATTCTCACGTCAGCAGAGTAGAGCTAATGTATATCTGTCATTTCTTGTATGACATAAACCTTGTAAATTGAGCAGATAAATTGCTTGTGGTCATTTTTAATCAGCTATCTGTAGGAACCCATCAGAACGAACCTCTCCGAACCTCTCACGTACATTTTTCACTGTGTTTCTCTTGATTTTGAGCAAAGGTTTTGTCCACAAAGACATCCTGGTCTTGGATCAGAAAATAGTCTTGGGTCCAGTCTGGTGGTGGTTGACTATAGTTAAGGGTTCAAGACACCCTAAGAGCTGGCTGCAAAGTGATAGCTTTAAACACGGATGTTAAAGATGGTGTAGATGGAAATCAGGATTTAGTTAAAAAAACAGGTTGGCAAATTCATCATGATAATATAGAGTAACGAGATTACGTTACATTTCACAAGTCTAATGCTGTCTGTGGGGTAGAGGAGATTGGCGATGGATGCAACTTCGGAGTTAAACCGTTGAAAACTGTTTAACCCCTGAAGGTAAGATTTCTCCAGGGGGACTCCTAGAACCATAAGTCATCCTAACATCTTCATTTAGAATGTCCCTTTAAATATGAATGCCACTTTAAATGTTACTTTAGTGTAATGACTAATTGAATACATTGTTACACAGGAATGTTGTGTTTTATATTTGATTTGGCATAAGTTGAATAGTTTAATTAGCTTACAAAGTGAAAGGTATTAACACTTGTGAATTACAAGCCTACATAGAGAATATTTTTTATAAACAAATCCAATTTTGTTGATATTTATGAATATTTATGAATATTGTCTCTACAACTGTGTTTGTTTTTTTTTTTTGTTTTTTTTTACCATTTCTGACAAGTATGTTTTTAAAAACAAGGATACTTTGTGGGTTTGTAATTTTTGCAATGCTGTTTCTGCAATTAAGGGACTATTTTATACACACAACATACTGGAGTTTAACTCACTAGCATGAGTCTTTTGGTAATAATTTCCCTTTGAAACAATGTGTGGGCAAGTATATGAAAACATATTGAAGCAGTGGCAGACCTACTGCCAGATCAGCTGCACCAGGGCCCGTCGGCTCAAGGGGTCCATCGGGTGGCCCATTCCCTCAGGGCCATCCGATGGACAGCTTTGATTAGGGCCCTGATTAGGTTCTGCGGCCCTTTAGCAGCACGACCGGGCCTGTGCAAAGCCGGTGTTAGGAGGAACTGAATACAAGTCACTTCCTTCTAGCTTACCAATGAGCTGTGCAGAGGAGAGGACCAGAGGGATAATGAGTGTCACCAGGAAAAATGGAGAGCAGTCTCCTACCACACTCAGCCAGATGACACTGGACCTCAGGGAAGCCATCCTCCTGCACCAAAAAGGTATGGAAGCGGGGGAGTGATGTAGAGATGCACGGAGTGTAGCTGCGCATCACGGGTGAAGGCTGGAGAACAGGAGCCACGATCCACAAGGTGCACCACGCCCCCCCCCCCAAAAAAAAACACTGTGAATTTGGCCAAAAAATTAAAGGGCTGTGAAGTACTAATTAATCTCATCAAGCATCGATGAACGTGGGAAAAGTCTCGGAAAAAAACTGCAATCTGAAAACAATGTGTGGAGCCAGGAGAAGAAAACGGCAACCGGTAACCTAAAGAGGAAAGATGGGAAAATCTGGAGCTGATATTGGAGCTGTAACTCGCATCAAATAAGAGGCATAAAAGGAGTTGTGAGTAATTGCAATCCCTCACTATTATTACCCAAAACAGAGTACCTATATGGGTTAATATAAAAAGGTACAGATTTGCAATATACAATGGTTCCTGTTGCATGGCACATATAACCTGGAACACATAGAAGTATGTTCATTTAATTCATATTGCTGTGTAATGTATAAATTAATTGGGCAGGTGGGGGAGAAACTACTCAGAAAAAAGGTGCATCTTTAAAACTGTGGAAGAGACAGGGATTCAGGTGTGTTACACAGGAAAGGAGATGCCCTAAAATGTATAACCTGCAAATACTTTAGTTATTCAAAATTAAGATCTAAACAGGAAGGAATCTAATTAGGATATCCTAATCAACTGGGCTGCTGAGGGAGCAATAGCTCAGAATTGAAGGTGCATTGTTAAACCTGTGAAAGGAACAGAAACCAGGAGTGTTACACATGAAAAGTGATGCCATAAAAATTATAATCTACTTGAATATCAGCTCCAATAATCCAGATTAGCAGTTTGGTTCTTGGAAAGATTGAAAAGAAATCAAGGGAGATATACAGGAAAAGAGATGCCCTAAAAGCGGCAAGTCCAATTAACCTCAAACATACATTAGCTTTACAAGGCTGTGAATAAGAAGAAAATCCAATGAGGACATTTTAAAAACCTGGGCAATTACGGAAGAATCAGCCTAGTAGAGGAAGTGCACCTCTAACCCTGATAAAAGAAAAATAATTAAATACATTATAAAAGGAAAAAGAGATCAAAAAGAGGAAAAGGAGTAAGTTATAATTGTTAATGCCATTAATTCTAATAAGATTGAGCAACAACGTGGCTCTGAGAGAGATTGAGAACATATACGACACCTGTCTCGTATTTAGGATAGATACATGGGAATTAAATCCCATACAAAGTCAGCCTATGCTTGACACATACGTTGAAATTGCTTCCGAAGTGGTGATATATAGATTTCATCACTATTTAGGAAGTAACCCAATTAAGCAGACATTTGGAGTTTGCCTTTTTGATAACCTAGTCGTATTCATACTATAAAAATGTCTAACAAGAAGAGCACACAAGAAACGAAACAACTACATTTAAGAAAGGATAAAAAACAAGAACAGAAATCAGAAAAAAGACTCTCCAGTTTCTTCACAGCAGTGGATCCTAAGCTGGACAGAGATACATCTGTAATGGGAGAAAGTAATACCCAACTACAAGATGGAGAAGACCTTGACCAACATACTGATAACACCAAAGATAACAAAGATCCAAAGAATATCACTCCAGAATACCTTCAATTAATACTACCCCATCCATCCCCATAATCTTTGATTACAATAATAATAGGGACATTAGGAAAACGATCCAGAAACACTGGCACATTTTATCTGAAGACCCCGTTCTCAATAAGATCATTCCAGAAAAACCCAACATCATTTTTAGAGGTGCTCCTAATTTTAAAACTCTTTTAACCAAAAATTTCACTAAGACTCACACAAAAAAAAAAAACACCATCGACTCTGTCTAATGTTAAAGGTTTTTTTAAGTGCAGGAAATGTATCGTCTGCAAGACTACCCAAATGTCAGTCCCTAATAAGACCACTGAATTCAAATCTAATATTACTAATATAAGTTACAATATTAAACATTTTATCACATGCTGCACTAAAACTGTTATATATCTACTGGAGTGCCCTTGTGGCCTCCAGTATGTGGGCATGACGTCCAGATTTGTAAAAACTTGGATATCAGAGCATTGCCGTAACATCAGGAACGGATTTGAGAATCATACCGTGTCTAAGCACTTTTTAACACATCACCAAAAAAAAACTAACGTTCTTAAATTCACCCCTATCCAAATATGTAATATCCCATGGAGGGGTGGCGATAGAAAAATATTCTGGGAAAATCCGAAATGGAATGGGTTTTTAACTTGAAGACATTAACCCCTGAAGGTCTAAATGCAGACTTTGACCTTTTTAATTTTTTATAATTGTTTATACTGGTGCTCTATGCTATATCATATTATTATGCTTTTTTTTTTCTTTTCATAATAGTGTATTCTTCTTATTATTCACTACCCTCTATTTATAAGTATAATATGTGTATAGGGTCTATATTATTTATTTCTCATTTCATTTCATTTTATTTTATTAGCTCCTATGGCTTAATCCATTTATTTTTATTTTCATATGGAGTGTGTATGTTTATATATGTTTCACTATTTCACCCTGCCCCTATCCCCCATCACTAGACTATTCAACTCCTTTGCCTTTAAATAAAATGGCCGCCTATGTATTCATCCCACTTCCCTGCATCTATTTTCTATCCCTCTTCCTGTTACTACGAGAAGAGTGATTACAATCACTCCCTCCTACTTTAGGCCACTTAGGACCGCCCCCTCTTCCCTCTAATCCCATCCTGCAAACGGACGTGATCATAACTAAACTCCCCACCCTGCCCTGCGGCGCTCACGGCAATCTGCCGGCTCCGCCCACCTCCTGTCACTCTAAAAACACCCACTCCCACGGTTAAAAATGGCCGCGACCTCGCGACCTTTCACCCTCAAGTTTAAAGCTTAAATGCTTACCTTTACTTTCACCATAAGTTGAGCATTATCTACTGTTTTACTTGTTCTATTGTTTTATGTGTATAAAAAAAAGAAACATTTTTTTTTTTAAATCATGTGACCGCAGTTATGCGCCAATGTCGTCATTTTGGCGCCAATCTTCATATTTTATGCCATTTTACATGCCTTTAAAAGGTGAATAGCCAGGATCAGTTGTCTACACTTGCTAAAGCCTATTTTTTGGCGAAACGGGTTGTGTTTTTATAAGAATCCAATAAAAGTATTTTGCACACTTACTTTTATTTGTTGCTGTTTTATCCTGGCTGTTTTTTTTAGCATTTTAAAGATCCAGTAGTACAAAAGAAATCCCTGGTGGGGATTATTCCACCTACGCCTGGTTCATAGAGCAGTGTGTATTCTGAACACTGTAAGTACGTTTCATTTTACCTTTTACTGCTATTTTTTATACGGTAAACACTATGGGCCCTCTCTTGTGATTCTTATTTCATAAGACCGGCACTGCAAGCATCGCTAGAAGGATATCCTACACGTGGGGAGTTTAAATACCACTGTATGTTGTTTTACTCAGAGCTGGTTATAGCTCTCTCAATTGTAAGTTGGCACTCTTAGGACCTCAGTGTTGTCTGTTGTTGCAGTTAAGCTACGTTATTGCACCATTGGGTTTTTCCCCCTTTTATGCATTTTATATGCTGACGCTTATCTGGAATGCTGTAAGAAGTCTTGAGGATACACCTCCAAGTGTCCAGTTATATCCTACATGTGGGGAGTACTAAATACCACTGTATGCTGTTTTACTCAGAGCTGGGCTTAGCTCTTTAAATTGTGAGTTGGCACTTCTCTACTTCTATGTTGTTCGTGATCCAGCTTTCCTAAAACGGTTTTGTATTATTGGTCTCTATTTCTGCTTTTTGTATTTCATATTTACCACTGAGGATTCAAAGCAAGAACTGAAGAATATACACTCCAGGTCTTCGCTGTACTTTAAGAGACTCTTTATATTATTAAGGATAAATCTAGTACCTGCTTATATTTTACCTAGTTGGAACTATTTTTTCAGGTTAATCCCTTTAAAATTCTCAGAATATTGGCTCTAAAATAATCAATTTCTTATTCTTAAAATGTATATAGTCTGGGAAGAAACCCAGGATACAATGGAAATTAATAACTCTAAACACTAAACAAGGTGGTATGAGCATGCCAGATATTTTGAAATATTATAAAGCTAGTAGACTTATGCATGTCATGATTACCCAAATAAACTAAAAGAGAAGTGGTTTCTAATAGAACAAGATCTATCTTTAAATAAGAATCGACAAACTCTATTGTGGTCACTGGGTTTGCAGAGAGACGGCCAAACCTGTTTTTTTTAGAACTAAAATCTTTAATGGATATACTGGATGAATGGGAACATATAAAGAAAAAACTCAAGTTAACAAATAAACTGTTGAGTTCCTTACCTCTAAAAATCCTTGAAGTAATTATCGATAATTTAAATCTAAATAACTGGAATAGCTGTGGAATATATTAAATAAAAGATATCATTATTGTAAATAAGGTCAAACCGTTTTCTATTTTAGTTCATTTAAAAAATCTACCTGGGAGAGAACTATTTAATTATTTAAGAATAAGTGGTTTAATTTCTAAGTATCTTCCAAGTAGTATTTCAGAGGCAGTGGGATATTTAGAATCGCTATATAATGAATATTATTTTAAAAGTTATATCTTAAAATGTGTACAAATATTTCCAAAGATGAGCGAAGGCAATAACTGTACTGCAAAAAGAAAATGGGAATGAGATCTAGGCTTAGAACTACATCCCCGTGAACGGACGTCCTCTCTAGTATTAACATATAAACATATTCATGCTTTGAATTTGAGAGAGATACAATATAAGATTTGCAATAGATGGTATTGGGTACCAAGTTCACTAGCTAAATTAAAGAAATGTGTAAATCCAGATACAAAGTGCTGGAGATGTGGTATGCCTGTAGACACTTTTCTCCACATATGGTGGACTTGCCATCTTATAATCCCTTACTGGAAAGAGGTCTTTCTGTTTATAAAAACACTTTGTGATATAGAGATTGATAGATCTCTAGAAGTAGCGTTGTTACACCTTAATCTCAATACTGTGCTTAAAAATTATTTTCGTATAATCCTTCACATTCTTACACAGCCAAACTAATAGTTGCAAGGAAATTAAAAACTGCTAGTTTGCGTTGGTATGACGGACTATATGAACAGATTATTTGGCAATGTAAAATGGAATTGGAACACAAATACGGTTAAAATATGGTCATTTTGGATTTAAAAGTTAGACCCCCTTAATGCACATATATTGTTATCAGAATTAGAACCTGCTAGCGATAAGAATCTCTTTAACCTTTATCTATCAGGAATCTCTATGTGTAATTTTTGGATGTAGACTGTGTTACGGATATATTATGGCAACTATTATCTTTTTTTATTAAAACGTTGTTATGGTTTGTCAGGTATTGTATATATTATTTGAAATAAAGACAAAGTCTATTAACAAAAAATAAGGTATGGATGCAGGGAGGGTGGCTGAAAAAAGTGACGTGATCTTTGTGTGTATGTTTTGTTATCTGTGTGCATGTGTTATCTCTGTTTGTATATGTTATCTGTGTTTATGTGTGTTTGTCACCCATGTGTATGTATGTATATCTTTGTATGTATGTGTTATCTGTGTGTATATGTGTGTGTTATTTGTGTGTTTGCATGTTTATCGATGTGCCATTGTGTACTTCTGTATATCTTTGTTTGTATCTGTATGAGTGTCATTGTATGTGTCTCTGTGTCTGTATCTGAATGAGTGTCAATGTGTGTATCTGGGTGTTTATATGTGTATTAGTGTGTCTGTGTATTTGTGTATCAGTGTGTGTCTGTGTATCTGCATGTCTGCACCTGTGTATCTGTATGTGTGCCCATTTTGCATCTGTGTGTCAGTATGTGTACCTATGTGCCTAAGTATCTGTAGGTGTGTCTGTGTATCCGAATGTGTCAGTATGTGTCTGTGTGCCCTTATATGTGTGTATATGTATATGTAGGTATATGTGTTTCAGTGTGTGTGTCAGTGTATATGTATATTAGTATACATCTCAGCATTCAAACTACATTACACACAAATACACCCCTGCATTCAAACGTCAATACTCTATACACGCACACAAGTAAACTACTGCTTTCAAATGGCAACAGTGTTATGGGAGAATTCTAAAGAAGCCACATACACAGAGAGTCCTGACACAGATCAGTTCAGGAAGCAAAGGTCTTTATTCTCATTCACCGATCGAGTCTCAGCTGAACAAATGTCCAAAATGTCTGAGAACTGAGCACATGGAGTACAGACTTTTTATAAACTATTCATGCCCCATCTGTACCCTTTGTGGTGAAAGGGACCTCGCCACTGTTTTTTGGAGGGGACTGATTGCCAGCCTCATGCCTTGGGACTATGGCCCCTAGGAGATGGGGCACTTTAAAAACAGCATTTGGGTCTTATGGACTTTATTGGACTGTGTATGGCCCTTGTTAAACTTAAACCCCATGGCGATTTTATTCTGTTTGTGGGATCTGAGCGCTGTTCGGATATATTGAGCGCTCAGATCCAAGCTATCTGGGAATAGGTTGAATGTGGGGGTTCTGTTCAGTATGATAGGAATTATGTATTTGTATGTGTTTTTACTGTTGTTTTAAATGGAGATATTTTCTGTATGCTGGAGATAATTGGTTTACCACACCCAAGCCATGCTTGCAGTTGGTCAAAAAGGGATTTTCAACTAACTTTTGAACCACTGGACCAATTTGTATGATTTTGACATATGTTTGTATTTGGAGTATGCTGATTTTTTATATATGTGAATGTGATGTATACTTTTAAAGTTATGAATATTGTGTACAATTGTGTATTTTCCTGCCTGTGATAATTACATTAGCCCATTGTGTTCAGTAATTATATCACAGGCAGAGGGGAGGATTTTGTGTGTAATTGCTGGGAGTGTCTGAGTGTATTGTACATATTGATTGGTTGTTCTGCAAAACCCTGTGGGCAGTACTATGTGTGTAAAATGTGCATAAAAGCAGAGTGTTGGATTAAAGCTTCAGTTCTACTTCACCCTCAATTTGGAGTGAATTTGTTTCAAGGGATTGCTATGCTCTGCATATCCCCTTGCTATAATCACTCCTAAGCTCTTTTAAGAGCTTGTTCCTGCTTCGCTCTGAAGGAAGAGAGGTACAGCCTGCGGTGGTTGTGGTGTCTGCTAGAGTGCTTGGAGCCCTCAGGAAGCGCTAGGAGCATCCTTCAACAGAGGTACCCAGTCGTGGGTGCCAGGTGATCCTTTACACCAATCAACACTATTACCTTATATGGATAGGCAGTATGGCACTAGGGGAATGGAATCTGTTTTTTCAAATCTGGCACATGCTCAGTACATTGATTACAGTATCTTAGCTACACGTAACTAACTGATACCTGTATGTGTATATGCCACATGGAGATTTTAGGCCTACTAAATGTTGGGCCTAGCTGAAATCCCATCACAACAGTACATAAAAACATACAACACAACACTACACACAAATGCACCCCTATATTCACACACACATACTCCATAAAAACATGCTTACATTCTCATATACCAACACTGCTCACTACTAAGTAAAACCCTGCAGGTATGGGCAAGTTGGCAAAGCATTGTGCGAGTGGTATGACGGATGGATTCTACCTTTTTGCCCAACCTCGCGATAGGGGGCCCAAGCTAATTCTTACACCGGGGACCTCTCTTTTTAAGTTCCAGTGCAATATGTTGAACTCTCCGAACCAAACTGATATAATATATCCACATGAAAGTAATTTTAGCAACAATAAGACTCGAACAGGTATACGAGCATCTGGGACAGCTGCATCCAATTATACTCAAAACAATTAGGCAGCAGCTAAATTTAAACACTGGAGAGAATAAAAAACAAACAAAAAACCATAATGTCACCATTCACTTTGAATGTTCCATTGGTATTTTGTAAACCAAACTACATGATAAAAAAGACACAATGGTTTATTGCAGGCAACCTGCTTTGATCAATAAATTAAACAAACATTATGCACATTTTCGGAAGCCTAGGGAAGGGTAATAATTAATTGTTTGTTTCTGGATTATATATTACCTAATTCTGGTAGATAATTTACAAAGTGAAGAAAAATAGCTCCAGGCACAAAACTAGGATTTAAACCTGTGAACCCCCTTCCACAATGTTATTCAGTATAAGTAAATGTATAGATATTTTGGGTACCATGCCCTCTCGCTGTGTTATTTTGCTTTGTTCATTTTTTTTTTTAACTCAGTGCTTCTAGAAGTAGTATATGAGGCACACCCATAGTCAATGCAGATTAACTTGCAGAGATTTGATATAGCTTAATTGATAGAAAACATCTCATATGGAGGTAGAAAGGTTAATGAATAGGAATTACTCCTATAACGATAGAAGAATGTGTGAGCAGGCTGAAGCTTGAGAGCTCAGTAGTCAGGGGAAAGTTCGTATTATACAGTGAGGTAACTTAGCTTCCAGAGTAATTGAAGTTGGTCCCAGAGTGCCCTCCGGGGAGGTTCCGTGGAGAGAGGTCGAGAGGAGTCAAGTGCTAGCCGTGGTCGAGGAAGGAGAAGGAGGTTAGTCGATTAAGAGTCCGGTTCGGTACACAGGTAAGTGTAGCCAGTCCAGAGTTCCTGTTTAACCCTCAAAATGAAGTGTCGTCTCGTTCTTGGGGGGGATTGGATTGTATGCTGACTGCCAGGAGTGTAAGCGGATTGTATGCTTTTCTTGTTCAGCTGTTCCAGTTCGGAGGAGTATCTTGTATCCAGTTCGGGAGTTTGGTGTTCTGCAGTAGCTGTGCCTGTCTCTCAAAAAGGGGATTATCGCCTAAACGGATTTTATTCCCTTTTATGCTGAAACGGTCCGCAACAACGCCCTTCACAGCAGAGCTCTATACATTGTGAGTGAGTGTTTGCTATAGCACTCTACTTCACTGTTACTGTAACGGATCGACAGGCACCCCGACTGGGTACCTCCGTTGAAGGATGCTCCTAGCGCTTCCTGAGGACTCCAAGCACTGCAGCAGACACCACAACCACCGAACCGGAGAAGCATACGAATGCTCTTAAGCATATGAATGCTGTAAACAGCTGAACAGGAAAAGCATGCAATCAGCTTACACTCCTGGCAACAGCATACATTCCAATTCCCCCAATAACGAGACGACACTTCGTTTTGAGGTCAAGCAGAACTGACTGTACTGGCACATACAGCCTCTTTTATTCACAATCTACACACATAGTACTGATATGAGTTGCACTGGTGTGACACTGTGCCCTGGCAGGCCCTGAAACGCACACATGTGAAGGAAACTGACTGCTATTATTTTACAGTCCAAATAGTTTTTTTTTGTTAAATGCAAGCTATTGTGACACCAGATATGAGTGAGTGGTGGCACTGGGCAGGCCCTGAAACGCACACTAGTGAAGGAAACTGACTGCTATTATATTACAGTCAAAAAAGTGTAGTTTTTTTTAAATGCAAGCTATTGGGACACCAGTGAGTGAGTGGTGGCACTGGGCAAGTGGGCACAGTATACACTGTGAGCCTGACACACACGCTGCCAGACAACTAACTGCTATTCAATCTATTACAGTCAAAATTGTTTTGTTTTTTTTAAATGTACACTACTGTTACACCAGATATGAGTTGCACTGGTGTGACACTGTGCCCTGGCAGGCCCTGAAACGCACACGTGTGAAGGAAACTGACTGCTATTATTTCACAGTCCAAAAAGTTTTGTTTTTTTTTAAATGCAAGCTATTGGGACACCAGATATGAGTGAGTGGTTGCACTGGGCAGGCCCTGAAATGCACACTAGTGAAGGAAACCGACTGCTATTATATTACAGTCAAAAAAGTGTAGTTTTTTGTTAAATGCAAGCTATTGTGACACCAGATATGAGTGGTGGCACTGGGCAAGTGGGCACAGTATACGCTGTGAGCCTGACACACACGCTGGCAGACAACTAACTGCTATTCAATCTATTACAGTCAAAAAAAATGTAGTTTTTTTTAAATGTTGTGACCGAAAGCAAGGAATTGTGCTGGAAGGAACCTATATACCTCCCCAGATTTTGCAAGGTTCTTACTTTGTGTAATTAGCCCCAGGGAATTATGTTATGTTATAATGAATGTTGCACTTTAAATATGTGTATATTTGGGCCCTGGGGTAGAGCACCTGGAGAGTAGGGTGGGCCAGTGCTCCACTCCACAATTTGGAAGTTGCTTGTAACCTACAGGTGAGAAGTCCAGTTCCAGAGTTTGAATCCTAATCTAACTCACCTGAAAAGGATTGTCAATTATCAGTGCTATTAAGTACTCCCCTGCCAAGGAAGGAGGGAGATTGTGTTTGGTTTCTGTGAGTGGAAACAGAGAGCTGAAAACCCTGAAGCAGTAAGGTTGTTTATATTTATGTTTATGTTGGGAAATGGATAAGCCATCCAACCCAGTTAGCTGATTATTTTGTTTAGTTAGTGCTCAGAAGAGCAAGGCTTTTGTTTGATATATTTTTGTTACCTTTATACCTTACTGTGCATTTATTTTGGAACCTCAATAAAAGAGCAAGTCCTTTTACCTCATCCAGCGTTTGAAGTGTCTCTAAAGCCTGAAAAGACTGTGTGTAACATCCCAATCCCAGGACAAGGTACCAAGGGAAAGGAGTACTTTTGTCACAATGTACACTACTGTTACACCAGATATGAGTTGCACTGGTGTGACACTGTGCACTGGCAGGCCCTGAAACGCACACTCGTGAAGGAAACTGACTGCTATTATATTACAGTGCAAAAAGTTTTGTTTTTATTAAATGCAAGCTATTGGGACACCAGATATGAGTGAGTGGTGGCACTGGGCAGGCCCTGAAACGCACACTAGTGAAGGAAACTGACTGCTATTATATTACAGTCAAAGTTTTTTTTTTTTTTTAAATGCAAGCTATTGTGACACCAGTGAGTGAGTGGTGGCACTGGGCAAGTGGGCACAGTATATGCTGTGAGCCTGACACACAGGCTGGAAGGCAGGCAGGCAGGCAACTGCAATTACATTAAATGCAAGCTATTGTGACACCAGTGAGTGAGTGGTGGCACTGGGCAAGTGGGCACAGTATATGCTGTGAGCCTGACACACAGGCTGGCAGGCAGGCAACTGCAATTACATTACACAGAAAAAAAAAAGACTGATGTTCTAGCCCTAAAAAGGGCTTTTTGGGGTGCTGTCCTTACAGCAGAGATCAGATGAGTCATTCAGGACTGTAGTGGACACTGAATACACTAGCCTAGCTATAAATTTCCCTATCAAATCAGCAGCAGCTACACTGTCCCTACTCTCACTAAGAATGCAGCTTCACAATGAATGTAAAATGGATGCTGTCCAGGAGGTGGGAGGGTATGGGAGGGAGGGTCTGCTGCTGATTGGCTGGAATGTGTCTGCTGACTTTGAGGTACAGGCAGGGTAAAAGTTTACTCAATGATGACAAATAGGGGGCGGACCGAACAGCGCATGTGTTCGCCATCCGTAGAGAACGCGAACAAGCGATGTTCGCCAGGAACTATAAGCCTGCGAACAGTTCGGGACATCACTACCGAACAGGACTTTGTTTTCAGCTGCAGAGACTGAGTGTAGGAGAAGGTAAGGGTCAGCAGTGTTCGTTGAAATGTGTAGCCGATTTCAGTTTTATGGATTTGGCTACACATACCGCTGACCTCGTTCGAATGAACAAACACATGTTCGTTTGTCGAATGGCAGCCACTTCAACTACTTCGGCACTTCGGCTGCATCCGAAGTGCCAATTTAAAGCTGCAGAACTGCTCCAATACAAATTAAAGGGGCAGCCAGTCTTTTAAAATCCAATCTGCTAAAATAGTCTTTAACAGGCAATATCTTCCTGGGGCCATAGTCTTAAAGGGGCATTGTTCCCAAAAGTCACAGTATGTCCCCAGATGGTTCTTAAAGGGCCAGCAGCAGCATAATAAAATACAATATGCCCAAATATCGTATTTAACCCCTTAAGGACACATGACTCACTTTTATTCCAGATGTTTGGTCCTTAAGGGGTTAAAGAGCCAAATCTCCCAGGGGCCATAGTCAGCAGGCAGGAGGCGGGCAAACAGGCTTCTCCAATGCCCAGTGGCGAGGTTGGTTTCGCCAGTTTCGCCACAGTTACTGAATAATACTGCACTATTATTGTCTTTTTTTCCTTTTTCTTTGAGATACCATGCACTGTATAACAGCCAAAGATTTCATAGACTTTTAACAAAAGTGCATACATATGATTTATATTTGACTTCACAGCAATGTTCTAAGGCGCGGTTATCTAGTTTTTGTATTTGTCTTCTGTCTCTATTCCTACAAGGTTTTAGGGAATCCTTGTAAGATTTACAGCTACCTTAAAGAATATAGTGAGCAAGTAATTTTTGTTTTTTTCTAAGCTTACTCATTTACAAGGAAAGAGGAAGCATGCACTGTGTGTATAGCTCAGCCAATAAGGGATCAGTGTGAGCTGAGCTGCTGACATGTCCCTGCCCCCCAACCAAGTTCTCTTTGTATTTGCCTCTTACCCTTAGCTACACTACATGCTCTCTAGCCAGGAAGACATTTTGTTAAAAGGGGAAACATAGCTAAGAGGGCGGGGTTATGTAGCAGAAAACAACAAAAGAGAGAAAATAAAAGAATCACTATCAAGGCTAAACTCATTACTTTTCTTAGAAAGTGGTAAATCTCAGCTGTGTACGGGTGAAGTCAGATTTTGGACTGGTTAACACAGGAAGACTTCAAGGCACAAACCACATGTGTAGTAAATCAGATCTAGCTGGCATAACCACTTCATGTCCATTAAATTATGGAAAGGTCATTAGACCTTGGCTTGAAGCAATTTTTTTTTCCAGGAGGATTGGAGGACAGTATTTATATCGGTAGTAAAACACTAATATCGAAATATCTTAATTAAGCCAACCTTCCAGGTATGGAATAGTGGTAGAATGCTCATTCACATCATTTAGGTTGCTTCAACGTTATTATTTGCTCTTTGTATTGAACCTTAGGCTGATTTAGAAACTGGTAGAATAAAAATGATTTAAACTGTTTACTAATTATTTGGAGACTAGCCTTGCACAAACACTATGAGTCAAGCTGCTGCCATGATCCAGGCAGACATGACTGTTATGTATTATTTTACAACGCCTTCCTCGTGCCCAGTTTTCCCTGTTAATGGTTTCTATTGGGTACTGTGACTAGTCACTCCACTGACATTAATTATTTTACAGCATCGAGAAAATGTTGAGATATAAAGAATAATTTAGATTTGACAGGCTGTTCTCTAATTTCTATCCTGTGATTGAAATGTTTTTTTTTTTCCTGACATAGACATATTAGATGAACAGATGCAATAATATGATTGGACGCTTTCCAAAAACTCCCATGTAGCAATGGGACAACAGGGATTGAATGAAATAAGACTTTCTCAATTATGAAGTTTTAAGTTTTGCTTAATATTCTATTCAGTAAATACATCTCTAATATTGACATAAAGTAACATACATCAGCAAAGTTTGCATGTTATGTATCTTATTATTATTATTATTTTTTTTTTAAAGGGACTCTATAGTCACCAAAATAACTCTTAATGAAGCAGTTTTGAGGTATAGATCTGAAGTCTCACTGCTCAATTCTCTGCCATTTAAGAGTTAAATCACTTTTGCTTCTAATTATTCAGCCCTGGGTACACCTCCCCGGCTGTGACTGAAACAATCTGCATGAAAATGCCATCAGTACAGTAACAAATCTGAGAAATATCATCCAAACTAAAAATAAGCTATTTGGGAAACACTATTTGGAAAATGAATCAGATAAACCGAAAGGGAATGAAAATAGACTAATTAGTGTATTGCAAAATATATACATGTAGCGGTAAACTGATAGGACCATTTTCTCACAGGTTCACAGATGAAGTTCACATATGAAGTCATTAAAAGTAAAGAATAGATTAAAAAACAATAGTACAAAAAAAAATATATCAACATTATATATTGATATAAATATAGATTTTATTTTTTGATTACTAATCCTCATTTTCTCTCTTTTGGTCACTTCTCACTTGATTTGTGAAAAAACATCAACATTTAATGGCTATTAGGAGAAACATGTGAATTATATTCTCTTAGTCCTGTCCCTTTAAGGAGACCATAATCACAAAATGTATAGAAGAAATGCATACGCGCTAAAACAAATCTTAGAAAAAAATGTTAACTTATGTTTTACTGCTTACAATATATATAGCACAAAAAGGCTACAAAGCACAGGTTTCTTTATGGGGAAGACTATTTTATTCTGTTGATCTACAAATACACACACAGAGAAATTCAAACATATTTAATAGATATATAATTCAATCCTTTGCCCTTGCTTAATCCAAATTGACTTTCTTATGAAATGTCCCAAAGAGATAAAGTTGGGATACAACATGAGATGGACTTTGCCTTTTGACTTTGACCATCCTATACCTTTAATTCCAACATTATTGGAAAAAAAATCTTTATAACAGTCTTGTAAGCAATGCAATATTAATGCTTTGTATCATTCCATTGTAGATATTATTAATATTGTAGACACTTATATTCTCAATCTTAATCTCACTATTCTTGATTTCTGCTATCAAGACAAAAAAAATATCCATACATTCATACATTACGGTTGTCTGATTTGAAGAATAGATCACATTGTCCTGTGTGTAAAAAGTACAGCGAACAATCAGCTTTAATTTGTGATATAAATTATAGTTTCAGAACACATCCCTGATGTATGAGCTCACAATACTTAATCAAAGCATTCCTTTCCTGCATTATAAAAAACAAGAAATAATATTTTTCTCCTATGTGTTTCCACTGAAGCAATCACTGGTCATCAATCAGCTGTAATGAGCTAATGTAATTACTATCACCATGAATGTCTATTAACATAGAAAAGAAATATTTTTTTTTCTTTTGTTAACATTCTATAAACTCTGAAGCTTTGCTATCTCTGTTTTTTGTGTCTATTCAAAACAATAAAATGAAAGCAGACACATGTCAATGATTCCCCTAATCTTGGCTGATGCTCTAATGGTGGCAGACATTTATAACAAACAGTCCTTACTGCCTAATGCCTACTTTGCAATTTGATAATAATAACAACAAAATTCAATTGAGGCATTTTGTCATTTGTGGAAGTAGAATAAAATGTTAATTTATGCCAATCTTTCCTTTATTACTAGATGTTGTTCTACCGTAGCGCGCATCCACCCCTGTTTAACGCCGAACACGGTTAAGATGCTTGTCCGTGCTGCTGCCTTCTCTCGCTTGACTACTGCAATCTGCTTCTCAGTGGTCCTACATTCTCCCGACTTGCCCCTTTACAGTCTGTGACAAACCACTCTGAAAACCCTGGGATTTCCCTTTCCCTAGTTGTTTTCCCTACATTCTGTAGTTTGATCTACCGAATACCGTCCCCCCACCCCTAGCTCATTAACTTCATCAAAGTAACCACAGTTGCCATCCTGTCTCTTAAAAGCAGGCAGTGGTACTTGGTCGTCAAGTGTCTGGAACTCCAAGCCAGACATTCTAACCTGTGAACACCGGTAACTTTCTCCCATTGCCTGCTTCTATTCACGACAAGTCATGAAAACACTATTCGGGGAAAAGGTATGCATAAAATAGAGTAACATTCCCTACCTATTAGCCAGGGGAACTGTTCAGTATTTCATTAGTTTTGGGACTCACAAAAGTGACCGACCGCTACCACTTTTCTTCTGGAACTATTTTGGGCAGACGCCATGTGTGTGGTCAGTCAAAACTTTACCCTGGTGGCGATTAAGCTGCATTCGTTGGATGTGAGTGCTATTTGGACACTTTAAGCTCTCATATCCAGGCTTTCTGGTGATATAGGACTTGTGCCTAGTAATTGGGGTGTTTTATGTTTTGTGTATTGTTCCTCTAGTGCCTGGGAGATAATTAGTTTAAGCAAATGGCTATATTCACATTACCTTCTAGGAGTTCGGGAGAGTGCAAACGAACGTACGCTACTAAGTACAAGGGGTTCGTTACACAGTCTATAATGAATGCGGCGGTGGTGGCAAATCTCATCGTCCTGTCTGCCCGCACCTCACCCGCCTCACCCCTCCCTGCATTGGCTGCCTGTAAGATATAGGGCTCAATTTATAATTTTGGTTCTTGCTTACAAATCTCTAAACATTGCTGCCCCGACCTACCTATCCTAACGTATACATAAATATTCCCCTATGCTCTGCTGAAGATCTACGATCGTACTTCCACTCCTCTCCGTTAGATATTCACCCAGTCTCCACTCTTTCAAAAAATAATTAAAAACTCACTTCTTAAGGAAAGCATTTCAATAAACTGTTAATAGCACTCCCCCTTTACCCTGATTCCTCTCCCGCACTGTCATCACAACCACTTTGAGGCTGGGTGGTAATAATAATAACCATATATCCTGCACCTCAACAACTGGGTGTCTGGTTATAAGTTATTTATCTCCCTGCATCCTTGTTCCAGAACCCAAACTCTAGCCTGGTCATTGCTTATTTACTATGGGAAAGCTCCAGGAACCAGTACTCTCCATGGCTACAGATGCAAATCTTACTAGTTGTTCCATATGATAGCAATACCTTGCATTTGATTTGTTCTTACTACTTCTCTTTTACTCTTTTTTTCTGTGTTTCTTGGACAATATGTGTTGAATACTGCCAGTACATGTATTCTACTTATGGTTACCATTACTGACTTGGTCAGGTTTAGGTTTGCATGCCAAACTTCCACAACTAGCACCATCTACTATGCGTGAACTACCTTTGTGTAAACATTATACTGAGTGCATGATATGGACCATGAGACGGTAGATAGGGAGTATCATGTACAGTATGATAAATGGTGTAATTTGTATGAAAGATCTCCCTACACATATATGTTTAAATTGCACCTTTAATTGGCTGATTTAGTTATTAAATTATGATTAACTGGTATCCTACGACCATTGAATGTACACTGAATTCTGTTTGTCTGTTTACTTCGTATGAACATGACAAATGTGACCTCCAAACGTTGATGGACTTCTTCATTGCTATCTCGAGCATAATGTTTCTGCAGCACATTCTTCCATTAAATACTCATTTTCTGCTGTTCTTCCTTTAAGTATGGTTTCCTTTCAACTTCAAACAAGCACCTCATACAATGTCTTTCCAAGATTCCAATTAAATTTCTTTGTTCTGCTGTCAATCACTCCAAGGACTTCTAAGCGATGCATAGTTCACATTAATATTGAATACTCCAGTTATTTGTAATACAGTTCTAACATTTATTTTATCTAGTTATTTTTCTGCAAGGTAATTATGTATATGTTTTATTGCGGAACGTTTACTCTTGCGCTATCTCCTCTTATTTCCCAGAAAAAAATGAAACCTTCACTTTCGTCGGTAAGAATAAATTCCATTTGAAGAATCAAGCCAGTTGACTACATATGAAACATCTCACTTAGTTATGAAGGTTTCTCTTTTATCTCAAAAGTCTTTGAATGCATCTAAAAGGATTAGACCATTTTCTATAACTTTCATTAGCTTTGGAACACTAAGATTAAAGTTAAATTAAATTAAATTTCTTTCTTAACTATCAAACTCAGACTTCACCTGTAAGGGGAGTTGAGTGTAGGAGAGGGTGAAAACATTTGCAAAAATAAAAAAACAACAAGAAAAAGGTGAAAAATATTACTTTATAACTTGGTTGTTCCAACTGAAATATGTCTGTATTTAGTTCCAGAGACAGAGCTAAGGACATGGGTCAGTAGAAGATCTCCTAGTTGCCTGCCCATTTTTAATTCTTTTTTAAGCTGGTCAATTGAAGTTCTCAAACATTCCCCTGTACTACATCAATATCTCATAAACTAAATTAAATAAAGATAATAACAAAAAGCTATTCTTAAAACGGAGAGACTAGATGCAATCACTTCACCTGGTTTTTCTTTTCCATCCTTACACTTCTTTCCTGTAGACTTTCTTTGATATTTTAAGATAGAGTTTTATGTGAATGCCTAGATTCACTCATGTCCTAACCATTAAACTAAGACGGAGATGGTTGCGAGAAGTTGAAGGGTGGAATTAGTGTGGAGGACAGAAATTAATAAGATTGGATGGTGTCAAAGAGAAAAATTTGTTGGTGAGAAAGAACAAGAAAGTTGGATTCCCTTCCTTTGTATCAAGAGCAAAAAAAAACAAAATTTAAAGAGGGTTAACAGTGGTGTTTTATATGCTAATTAAATGCAAGGAACACATTTTCTGATGTGATGATCTTTTCCATGCAATAAACAGGAAGTTCTTCGTCTGCTCGCAAGAATATTAGGACTCCTATCCTCCTCCATCCACGTGCTATTTCCGGGCCCCCTACACTACTGAGTCATGCAACGTTTCCTATGCCGGAACCAGAGGTTAGACGAGGTTCGGATGGAACTCCAATGTTGGCTGAATTGCATGCAAGCCTGGAATGGTCGAGCCATTTTCGGAAGTTAACCGGACTTTGTATTGGAATCGGATGACAGCCTGGTAGGCTGACTGGCTATGCATGGCAAAGTCTCCACGAGAGATGTCAGGACCTCTGAGGAACTTGCACGTCAACTGCCTGGAACTGTTAGCGGGCTCATTCACACTCCGAAGTCTCACAAAAGGTAAGGCCAACTGCTGCATCCTTCTTCAGATGGACAATGTGTCAGCAGTGCGATATATCAATTGCCTATGGGGCTCACGTTCCCAAGCCCTAGTGGAACTCACAAAGGAGATCTTTGATTACTGCCTAGCCAGCAACATCGCTCTGATAGCAGGACACCTGCCGGGAGAATTGAACCTTACTGCAGATTGGTTTTCACGATACTTGAAGGATGCCAGTGACTGGTAATTGGACACACCGATCTTTGCATCACTGGATGACCAGATGGGCCTATTCTACCTTGACTTATTCACCTCTCGCAACAACCACCATACACAGGACTTCTTCAGTTGGTTA
The DNA here is from genome assembly GCF_036172605.1 of Pelobates fuscus. Taxonomy (NCBI): domain Eukaryota; kingdom Metazoa; phylum Chordata; class Amphibia; order Anura; family Pelobatidae; genus Pelobates; species Pelobates fuscus. The sequence goes on from NC_086317.1 coordinate 483,505,650, forward strand.
CTGGGCCCAGAAAGCATTGAGATGGACTCCTTCTTACAGACTTGGCCGACCCACAGGGCCTATGCATTCCCACAATTCGCAATGATTGCAAGAGTCCTTCACCGGGTCCGCCTCCAGCAGGTGTCATTGACGATTCTTACCCCCATGTGGCAGACCCATCCTTGGTTCCCGAAACTTCTGGAATTGTCATCCAAGGACCCCTGCCTACTGCCATTCCACCCGACAATACTCAAGAACCCTACGGAAAATCCGCATCTACTCCTCATGGATGGCCACCTCCCACTGGTGACCTGGACACTTTCTGGGGGTTTCTGGCATGTCAGAGACCTATCGCAGAATGCTAAGGACCTTTTATGGGACTCCTGGGCACCGGCACCGAGGAAATGCTACCTCTCTGCCTGGCAATCTTGGTCCGATTGGTGTGTGGGATTGGACTTTGATCCCTTTACTGCCCCTGTCCCGGCTATACTAAATTTCCTTTCCTCTCTTTTCACATCAGGCAAGTCTTATTGCTCGATTAACGTGGTATGGTCAGCCATTTCAGCATCTCACGTTCCCCAACAAGTATCTCCTGTGGGTCAAGACCCTCTTGTTAGTCATCTTCTGCACGGCATGCGCCTATGTCTTCCTCCGGGATCTAAATATTCTCGATTGTGGGACGTCGGTATCAATTTTTACGCAACTGGCCCTCTAGCCACAGGCTGTCCCTGTGATGCCCAAATTTTTTTCTCTGTTTCTCTGTTCTTTTCTTCTCTGTTTGTCCTCTTTTCGAAGGGTCTCGAATGTTCGAGCGTTTAACGCGGATGCTTTCGTGTTCTGCTCAGAAGGGGTTACCTTTCAGGTTTCACGTCACACCAAGTCAAATTCTTCCTCGGTTCTTTACCCTTTCTTTCATTCGGACCCTCAACTCTGTGTGGTTTCGGCCCTTTGCTCTTATGTGAAAACTACTGCGTCGTTGCGGTCTTCTTCTTCCCGCCAAATTCTTGTTTCCTATGTTTGATCTTGTGACCCAGTTTCGGTCACGACTTTGGCCAGATGGATTTGTTGGTTATTGTCTCTGGTGGGGATAGATCCAACTTGTGGTGTGCTGATCGACGACCTCCTTGGCCTTGGTGGTGGGCACCTCGCCTCCGGAGATCTTACGTGCTGCAGATTAAACATGTGAATCTAAGTTTTGGACATTCTATTTCTGACCTCCTTCAAACCCTCCTTTTTCTCTTCTATCAGTGTTGAAATATGTATATGTATATAATGATTCATTTGTTCTGTTTCACTCTTTTCTGTTTGAGGTTTGATGTGTATTGGATGGGACGTTGCTATGCCCAGTTAGTTATGTTAGTTGGGTGTGAATTTATATTGTATGGTATGTTTATTATTTAAAGGGACACTATAGTCACCTGAACAACTTCAGCTTAATGAGGTTGTTCAGGTGAGTGCTACAGCTACCCGGAGCCTTTTTCTTGTAAGCACTGTATTTTCTGAGAAAATGCAGTGTTTACATTGGAAGCTTGGAACACCTCTTGTTGCAGTCAATCAGACGGCCACCAGAGGGACTTCCGAGTTCAGAGGCCCTAAAAAGGCCTCTCGTCCGATGCATTCTGGGTGAATGCATCAGACGGGCTATCCGCACACAAAGCACTGTGAACGCGCTTTGTGTGCTGATAGCCTGTCAGCACTGCTGTGGGCGTGGCTTCAGCTGACAGCTTCAGCTTCAGCTGACAGCTGAAGCCCGAACCCACAGGGACGCTTACGGTCCACAATAGTGGTTGAAGGGGGGGGGGGAGACCTACTCTCCTCCCCCCCCGGCCCCCACCGCTGTGCGGCATGTGGGGGCCCTAAAATTATCAATAAGGGGGGGACCTACTGTCCCCCCCCGGCCCCCACCCCTGTGCGGCGGGTGGGGGCCCTAAAATTATCAATAAGGGGGGGGACCTACTGTCCCCACGCCCGGCCCCCACCCTTGTGCGGCGGGTGGGGGCCCTAAAATTATCAATAAGGGGGGGACCTACTGTCCCCCCCCCGGCCCCCACCCCTGTGCGGCGGGTGGGGGCCCTAAAATTATCAATAAGGGGGGGGACCTATTGTCCCCCCCCGGCCCCCACCCCTGAGCGGTGGGTGGGGGCCCTAAAATTATCGATAAGGGGGGGACCTACTGTCCCCCCCCCCCGGCCCCCACCCCTGTGCGGCGGGTGGGGGCCCTAAAATTATCGATAAGGGGGGGGACCTACTGTCCCCCCCCCGGCCCCCACCCCTGTGCGGCGGGTGGGGGCCCTAAAATTATCAATAAGGGGGGGACATATTGTCCCCCCCGGCCCCCACCCCTGAGCGGTGGGTGGGGGCCCTAAAATTATCGATAAGGGGGGGGACCTATTGTCCCCCCCCGGCCCCCACCCCTGAGCGGTGGGTGGGGGCCCTAAAATTATCGATAAGGGGGGGGACCTATTGTCCCCCCCCGGCCCCCACCCCTGAGCGGTGGGTGGGGGCCCTAAAATTATCGATAAGGGGGGGGACCTACTGCCCCCCCCCCGGCCCCCACCCCTGAGCGGCGGGTGGGGGCCCTAAAATTATCAATAAGGGGGGGACCTATTGTCCCCCCCGGCCCCCACCCCTGAGCGGTGGGTGGGGGCCCTAAATACAAAGGGGGGGGACGCTAGTTAACCCTCCCCCCCCCCAAAAAAAAATATCTCCCTACCTACCCCCCTCACCCTAAAAATAATGAGGGGGGGAACATTAACTAAAAACCTGTAAAAAAGAAAAAATGAGATAAAATCAACTTACCATTCGATGTTTTCTTTCTTCTAAAATCTTCTTTCTTCAGCCCCAAAAAAGGGCAAATAAAAATCCATAATAACCGACGCAATTAAAAAAAAAAAAAAAAAAAAAACGAGCGCAAAAAAAAATAATCCATCTTCACCCATGGAGGGCTCCGCGCAGACTGAGCTCCGCAGGGCGGGGGAAGGCTTATAAAGCCTTGCCCCGCCCTGCAATTATGCTAAGAACACTCTGATTGGTGGGTTTAAGCCAATCAGAGTGCTCTTTGTCATTTTACAAGCGTGGGAAAGTTCTTTGGAATTTTCCCACGCTTGTAAAATGACACAGAGCATTGTGATTGGATGGCTTGAAATCCATCCAATCACAGTGCTCTGTGTCATTTTACAAGCGTGGGAAAGTTCTTTGGAATTTTCCCACGCTTGTAAAATGACACAGAGCACTGTGATTGGATGGATTTCAAGCCATCCAATCACAGTGCTCTGTGTCATTTTACAAGCGTGGGAAAATTCCAAAGAACTTTCCCACGCTTGTAAAATGACAAAGAGCACTGTGATTGGATGGCTTGAAATCCATCCAATCACAGTGCTCTGTGTCATTTTACAAGCGTGGGAAAATTCCAAAGAACTTTCCCACGCTTGTAAAATGACACAGAGCACTGTGATTGGATGGCTTGAAATCCATCCAATCACAGTGCTCTGTGTCATTTTACAAGCGTGGGAAAATTCCAAAGAACTTTCCCACGCTTGTAAAATGACACAGAGCACTGTGATTGGATGGCTTGAAATCCATCCAATCACAGTGCTCTGTGTCATTTTACAAGCGTGGGAAAATTCCAAAGAACTTTCCCACGCTTGTAAAATGACACAGAGCACTGTGATTGGATGGCTTGAAATCCATCCAATCACAGTGCTCTGTGTCATTTTACAAGCGTGGGAAAATTCCAAAGAACTTTCCCACGCTTGTAAAATGACAAAGAGCACTCTGATTGGCTTAAACCCACCAATCAGAGTGTTCTTAGCATAATTGCAGGGCGGGGCAAGGCTTTATAAGCCTTCCCCCGCCCTGCGGAGCTCAGTCTGCGCGGAGCCCTCCATGGGTGAAGATGGATTATTTTTTTTTGCGCTCGTTTTTTTTTTTTTTTTTTTTTTAATTGCGTCGGTTATTATGGATTTTTATTTGCCCTTTTTTGGGGCTGAAGAAAGAAGATTTTAGAAGAAAGAAAACATTGAATGGTAAGTTGATTTTATCTCATTTTTTCTTTTTTACAGGTTTTTAGTTAATGGTCCCCCCTCATTATTTTTAGGGTGAGGGGGGTAGGTAGGGAGATATTTTTTTTTGGGGGGGGGAGGGTTAACTAGGGTCCCCCCCCTTTGTATTTAGGGCCCCCACCCACCGCTCAGGGGTGGGGGCCGGGGGGGACAATAGGTCCCCCTCCTATTGATAATTTTAGGGCCCCCACCCGCCACTCAGGGGTGGGGGCCGGGGGGGGGACAGTAGGTCCCCCCCTTATTGATAATTTTAGGGCCCCCACCCGCCGCTCAGGGGTGGGGGCCGGGGGGGGGACAGTAAGTCCCCCCCCCTCATTGATAATTTTAGGGCCCCCACCCGCCGCACAGGGGTGGGGGCCGGGGGGGGCAGTAGGTCTCCCCCTCATTGATCATTATAGGGCCCCCAACCGCCGCTCAGGGGTGGGGGCCGGGGGGGGCAGTAAGTCCCCCCCCTCATTGATAATTTTAGGGCCCCCACCCGCCGCACAGGGGTGGGGGCCGGGGGGGACAGTAGGTCCCCCCCTCATTGATCATTTTAGGGCCCCCACCCGCCGCTCAGGGGTGGGGGCCAGGGGGGGCAGTAAGTCCCCCCCCTCATTGATAATTTTAGGGCCCCCACCCGCCGCACAGGGGTGGGGGCCGGGGGGGACAGTAGGTCCCCCCCTTATTGATAATTGTAGGGCCTTTTTATCTTGCATTTCTTAAGGCTCTCCTACCAATGGTTAAAAAGAGTCAAAAGGTAGCTTTGCAGTTACACATCCCAAAAAGATTATAGCTAGATACTCCTACAGACAGATCACCACTCACATACCGTAAACAATTTAAAAACTACTAAGTAGTGTTGTCGTGAACCCGCCATAGACTTCAATGGGCAGGCGAATTTTAAAACCCACAGGGACTCTTTCTGGCCACAATAGTGATGGAAAAGTTGTTTCAAGGGGACTAACACCTGGACTGTGGAATGCCGGAGGGGGATCCATGGCAAAACTCCCATGGAAAATTACACAGTTGATGCAGAGTCTGGTTTTAATCCATAAAGGGCAGAAATCACCTAACATTCCTAAATTGTTTGGAATAACGTGCTTTAAAACATCAGGTATGATGTTGTATCGATCAGGTAGTGTAAGGGTTACACCCACTTCACAGTGACAGACCAAACTCCCCGTTTAACGCACCGCAAACAGTCCTCTATATACAGAGTAAACATGGCTCCCTCTATATACAGAGTAACATGGCTCCCTCTGTATACTGTGTAAACATGGCTCCCCTCTATATACAGTGTAAACATGGCTCCCTCTATATACAGAGTAACATGGCTCCCCTCTATATACAGAGTAACATGGCTCCCTCTATATGCAGTGTAAACATGGCTCCTCTCTATATACAGAGTAACATGGCTCCCTCTGTATACTGTGTAAACATGGCTCCCCTCTATATACAGTGTAAACATGGCTCCTCCCTATATACAGTGTAAACATGGCTCCTCCCTATATACAGTGTAAACATGGCTCCCCTCTATATACAGTGTAAACATGGCTCCCTCTATATACAGAGTAACATGGCTCCCCTCTATATACAGAGTAACATGGCTCCCTCTATATGCAGTGTAAACATGGCTCCTCTCTATATACAGAGTAACATGGCTCCCTCTGTATACTGTGTAAACATGGCTCCCCTCTATATACAGTGTAAACATGGCTCCCTCTATATACAGTGTAACATGGCTCCTCTATATATACAGAGTAACATGGCTCTCCTCTATATACAGAGTAACATGGCTCCCCTCTATATACAGTGTAAACATGGCTCCTCTCTATATACAGAGTAACATGGCTCTCCTCTATATACAGAGTAACATGGCTCCCCTCTATATACAGTGTAAACATGGTTCCCTCTATATACAGTGTAAACATGGCTCCTCTCTATATACAGAGTAACATGGCTTCCCTCTATATACCGTGTAAACATGGCTCCCTCTATATACAGAATAACATGGCTTCCCTCTATATACCGTGTAAACATGGCTCCCCTCTGTATATAGAGGGAGCCATGTTACTCTGTATATAGAGGGAGCCATGTTTCCACTGTATATAGTGTAACATGGCTCCCCTCTATATACAGAGTAACATGGCTCCTCTCTATATACAGAGTAACATAGCTCCCCTCTATACAGGGGCGTACCTGGAGCATTTGGCACCCGGGGCGGATCCTTTATTTGGCACCCCCCTCCCCAACTTTGAAATGTAAAAAACAGCTGCAATTTTTTTTTAAATGTATGTTTATGCAGTGTGTGTATAGTGTGTAAAGTGTGTGTATATTGTGTGTATAGTGAGTGTGTATAGTGTGTACAGTGTGTATAGTGAGTGTGTATAGTGTGTACAGTGTGTATAGTGAGTGTGTATAGTGTGTACAGTGTGTATAGTGAGTGTGTATAGTGTGTGTGTATAGTGTGTATAGTGTGTACAGTGTGTGTATAGTGTGTGTAGTGTGTGTATAATGTGTGCAGTGTGTATGTACATAGTGTATGCAGTGTGTGCATAATGTGTAGTGTGTGTAGTGTGTGCAGTGTGTATGCAGTGTGTGTAGTGTGTGTATGCAGTGTGTGTAGTGTGTGTGTGCATAGTGTGTACAGTGTGTGTATAGTGTGTGTGTATATTGTGTGTATAGTGTGTGTATATTGTGTGTAGTGTGTGTATAGTGTGTGCAGTGTGTGTATAGTGTGTGCAGTGTGTGTATAGTGTGTGCAGTGTGTGTATAGTGTGTATGCAGTGTGTGTCCCCAAGCCCCTAGTCACACAACCAAATAAAAAAGCCCCTACCTACCCCCCTCACCCTAAAAAATAGTGAAGGGGGAATAAAATTACTACCCTGTAAAGTAAAATTCAACTTACTATTCAACGTCTTCTTCTTCTAAAATCTTCATTTTTTTAGCCCCAAAAAAGGCCAAATAAAAAGCCATCATACCCGTCGAACTTAAAAATAAAATAAAAAACCCGAGCACAAAAAAAAATTAATCCATCTTCACCCATGGAGGGCTCCGTATCAGTGTTTATCAGGGATCCTTAGGATAGGTGTCAATCCATATCTGCCAAGTGACCCTATGTAGGGGGAACAGTCCCTATTCTGCTCTGTGTCAGTGTCTGGGGGGAGTATCTGCAGTAACACAGAGTGTCTGGAGGGAGTATCTGCAGTAACACAGGGTGTCTGGAGGGAGTATCTGCAGTAACACAGGGTGTCTGGAGGGAGTATCTGCAGTGACACAGAGTGTCTGGGGGGAGTCTCTGCAGTGACACAGAGTGTCTGGAGGGAGTATCTGCAGTAACACAGAGTGTCTGTGGGGAGTATCTGCAGTAACACAGAGTGTCTGGGGGGAGTATCTGCAGTAACACAGAGTGTCTGGGGGGAGTATCTGCAGTAACACAGAGTGTCTGGGGGGAGTATCTGCAGTAACACAGAGTGTCTGGAGGGAGTATCTGCAGTAACACAGAGTGTCTGGGGGGAGTATCTGCAGTAACACAGAGTGTCTGGGGGGAGTATCTGCAGTAACACAGAGTGTCTGGGGGGGAGTATCTGCAGTAACACAGAGTGTCTGGAGGGAGTATCTGCAGTAACACAGAGTGTCTGGAGGGAGTATCTGCAGTAACACAGAGTGTCTGGAGGGAGTATCTGCAGTAACACAGGGTGTCTGGAGGGAGTATCTGCAGTAACACAGAGTGTCTGGGGGTAGTATCTACTTGTAACATTTATATGCACACAAAAAATAAATAATAAATTGAAAAAAAAAAAAAAATGGTTGCAGCTTCCGAATTAATCTAAAATGGATGCTGTCCAGTAGGTGGGAGGGTCTGCTAGGGAGGGTGTGCTGCTGATTGGCTGTAATGTGTCTGCTGACTGTGAGGTACAGGGTCAAAGTTTACTCAATGATGACGAATAGGGGGCGGACCGAACACCGCGGTGGCGGACGCGAACATGCTATGTTCGCCGGGAACTATTCGCCAGCGAACAGTTCGGTACATCACTACTACTAAGCAACCCGACACGCGTTTAGCACCCTTTATCCATCTGATTTCCATTGTGATTGCCTAATTTTAGTACTTTTCCCCATCCCTCTCCCCCCCATTGTATGTAAATTGGAATAGTCAACTGCTTCCTTAAAGGGACACTATAGTCACCAAATAACCTAATGAATCAGTTTTGGTGTATAAATCATGCCCCTGAGTTAAATGACAGCTCCCGGTATATGACTTACACAGCATTTCTAAAAACTTCCTGTAAAGAGCTAGTTATGGGTTACACTTCCTTTATTGCACATTCTGTTTAATTTAGATTTTTTTTTACCTCCTCCTGTGTGTGAGTAAAGTTTAATTTACAGAACAGGAAATAAAAACATTTTAAGTAAGTAACATCTGATTGAAAGTGAAACCATTTCCATTTTCATGCAGGCTGTGTCAGTCCCAACCAGGGGAGGTGTGGCTAGAGCTGCATAAACAGAAACAAAACTGATTAAACTCCTAAATGGCCGATAATTAACCCCTTCAGGACGGAGTCAATAGTGCACGTTCTGATCAAAACAAAACGTAAACAAAAACTGGAATTTGCGCTATATGTCTGTTCAACCGTAATTCACCTCTTTCATATTAAATGCACCCACACTTATTATATATCATTTTGTTCAGGAGAAACAGGGGTTTCATTTCATATACAATATTTATATATGAAACAATTTATTATGAATAAAATAAAAAAAAACTGTGAGAAATTGTAATTTTTTTTTTAATTTGTATTTCCGTCTGACATTTTAGCTGTAAATGTCATAATACTGTTAGGTTTTACTGCAACAAAATGCACATATTTGTAATCAGCGATGTCTCACGAGTACAACAGTACCCCCCATTAACAGGTTTTATGGTGTTTTGGAAAGTTACAGGGTCAAATATAGAACGTTCCATTTTCAAATTGAAATTTGCCAGATTGGTAATGTTACCTTTGAGACGGTGTGGTAGCCCAGGAATGAGAATTACCCCCATAATGGCATACCATTTGAAAAAGTAGACAACCCAAGGTATTGAACGTGGGGTATGTTTAGTATTTTTAGTAACCACTTAGTCACAAACACTGGCCAAAGTTAGCGTTCATATTTGTTTTTGTGTGAAAAAAGCAAACAACTAATATTTGGCCAGTGTTTGTGACTAAGTGGCTACTAAAAATGACTGGACATACCCCATTTGCAATGCCTTGGGTTGTCTACTTTTGCAAATGGTATGCCATCATGGGGGTAATTCTTATTCCTGGGCTACCATACGGTCTGAAAGGCAACATAACTAATCTGGCAAATTTCAATGTCAAAAAAATGAAATGCAAGCCTTATATGTGACTCTCTAACTTTCAAAAACACCATAAATCCTGTACATGGGGGGTACTGTTATTCTCGGGAGATTTCACTAAACACAAATATTAGTGTTTTAAAACAGTACAACATATTACAACAATAATATAGTCCATAAAAGTGCCGTTTGTTTGTAAAAAATGCAAAAAACTTCACTTTTACTTAAAATATCATCGTTGTAATACAATTTACCAGTTTTAAACACTAATATTTGAGTTCAGCGAAGTCTCCCGAGTAAAACAGTACCCCCTATATACAGGCTTTATGGTGTCTTGGAGAGTTACAGGGTCAAATATAGTGCTTGCAAATTAAATTCTCTGCACTTTCTCCCTGTGTTGTCAGGCATGTCAATCAAATTTTAATTAATCAAATGACATAATTATGTTAAAAAATTACTTAAATATACACGTAGCATTTTAATATATATGCATTTATAGGTATTTAAATTCTACGTGTATACTAATGTAATCTTTTATGTAATTATATGTATTTATCTATATTTATATATTTGCGGTTATTTGTATTTTATATATAGATAGATATATATAGAATGTCATTCTAAGTGTATTCTGTTTCCAATATATATATATTAATAACAAAATACAGTTAGAATGAAATTACATATGAATATATAATTTATTTTAAATTTTGTTTCAATATTTTATTTATTTATTTATTGTATTTATTTATGATTGTAATTATACGTATATATATATAGAATATATATATGTAGATCTATTATATATATAATATATATATACATATTATATATATGTAACGTCATTCTAAGTGTATTTTAATACTAATATATATACTAATATTAATATTAAAATACATTACGTATGACGTTACATATATAGAATATGTATATATATTATATATATAATATATATACATATATTATATTTGTGTAAGGGGCAAATAGCCGTATATGGAGTAAGGATCCAGCATAAGCGTAGGATAATATAAAGGGAGCAAGTCGGTTGTGGTGTGCCGAGACCGACGATACGGTAGGCCTGTAAATAAAGAGGGCCCACCAAGGAGTAAGAAAGTAAAAGTAAATGGAAAGAAAAGAGAAAGTGTTGAAATGAGGAGTGGGTGGGAGGGTCATTCTGATGCTGACCTCAAGTGATATGAGTCAGGTAAGGGGTGTCCCTTATATAGGGGAGTGAATTAATTTAAGCCCCTCCCACAAATACAGGCCAAACGGCCTTAATACTTGTGTAAGGGGCAAATAGCCGTATATGGATTAAGGATCCAGCATAAGCGTAGGATAATATAAAGGGAGCAAGTCGGTTGTGGTGTGCCGAGACCGACGATACGGTAGGCCTGTAAATAAAGAGGGCAAAATGAATAATCAAAGATTTAATACAGTCAACAAATATATACAAATTAACCAGACATTTCCTTAAATGCATTACTGTATTTAATTCCTGGAAGAATTTTGAAGGTAGGAATCTAGGACCGAAAGTGGACACCATTTGTTGTCGGTAGGATAGTATGTTATCTCTACTGTTGGTCCGTGTTGACTCGTTTCGGAATGTGGTAGAGCCAATAGGTAAATGATATGTGTTTACGTACGTGAGATCGTTGAAGACAATGATCTGTCTGAGTGGTGGTGATGGTAGTGGATTCTCTGGCCCAAGAAAGGCATAAAAGGCAATGTGCATGGCTGGTAATGCCCAACTTGGTAGTATAATTGAATGGTTGTAGATCTAATAGGTCCGATAAGGATGAAAAGTTGAATGGCTATTGGTAATCTCTGAGAGTATCGTGGGGGAATGGATTCCTGAAAACCTCTGAGTATATTCTTGTCTGGTATGATAGCATGAAGTTATGGTAGTTTTGGCCATAGGTTATCCTGTGTTGTTGAATGCCTGTAAAATATATAATTAATGGTGTGTGAGATAGTTTAAGGTGGCAAAAAGAAGCAAAACCTAGGAGAAAGGTTATGGCACAGGTTGAGCTATGTTGTGTTCCAATTAGATTCTTTAAGCCAGGTAAAACGTTGTGTTATGTGTTTTACAAGTATGGGATGAAAGTGCTAGATGGGATAGTGCATGCTATGCTGCATGAGTATGTCTAATCCATGATTTTGTCTCTGGAACAAAAGAGTGGCCGTGACTGTATGGGCGGCTGTAGGAAGCGTATGATGAACATGCCTGGAATATAAATGAGACAATTGTCGGCAGGGATGTATACCCCCGTCTGGTACATGAAAGTGAAATGTGATAAGTGGCCAACCAAGTGAGTTCCCCAGAAATATCATGACCTTATGGATGAGTAGTGGTGTTTGTTGATGATATGACATGTGCCTAGTTGTCTGAGTAACAACGGATTGATGACCCTGACCATGATTTACCCCATGCCACAGCAGCTGCTACAATGGGGTAGATCTCCCAAAGGGGCTGAGGTGGTGGAAAAAATTCCAAACCTGGATGCCATGGCCAACAGCTCCAAAGCAATTGTTCCCGGTAGATCGCTGCCAAACCCGTGGTAGATGCCGCATCTGACCATCTGGTTGGAGAAGTGTCAGACAATCCTGGAAGGAACATGCTTTTACCATGCCAAGTGGTTAAGAAATTCCCCCCATGTGCAGGTCTGCTGTTGATGAGGTGTCTAGGGACATCCTCTGATCGTCATGTTGGAAGTGTGGAAAAAAGGGGAAAGTACTCTGGATGTGAAAGCGTGGTCTTGTGGTATGATTGGCATGGCAAAATTAAGGAACCGGGTAGGGATTGTAGTTCCTTGCATTTGTAAGTACTAAGCAGGAGGTAGTGAATGATGTAGTTGAGAATGTTCCCTATTTGTCTTGTGGTAACTTGCGTGTATGGATGCCGACTCAAGTCATATGCCCAGTAATGTGATGATAGTGTCTGAGCCTTCTGTTTCTTATGGGGTACTGGGACGCCCAAGTGGTCAACCAGACTAAGCTGCCGTGAGGCTTCTAGTGAAAAATATCTTCTAGATAGTGTATGACTAAGGCATCTGGATATGTTATCATAACCAGCACAGAGTATCTGCGAATATCGATAGTAGGCTAATCTACTAGCTCGAAAGATGAGCAGGAAAAGGATTGCCCAATTTATGCCATGTAAGTGCCAGTGTGTAGGGTAGATGGTAGCCGTTTACTGCGTTGATGATATTGGTCTTACTTAACCAAGCTTCAACCCATGCTTGAGTGATAGCTGTAAAGGTAGATCAATGGTGTTGTATAGTAAGAAAACTCCTCGGAGGGTATGAGCGAGTTGAGACTTGGGGTAGCGGAGGTGTGTGGTGCCAATAAGTCTATGGTTAGTCTTTGTTTAAGGGAAGATTCCTTGTGACAATACCAATGTGTTTGTGTTTGGTGCCATGCTGTAAATGGTGGAGATTGGAAGACCCCTCTGCAAATCTTGGCTATGAGTGTGTTTACAGCCAATGGTTTTGTTGTGCTGACTGTAAGTGAGGGCATGCTATATTCCTTGAAGGTGTGTTTATGATACCTGTATGGGAGCCCTTTGAAGCTCCAGAGCTTTAGTAAATCTACTACAAGTCTGGAAGGGTGATGAGTCAGTAGTGTTGAAAATGCATTAGTGTGTACAGATGGTGAGTACGTTATTTGTAAGTTGTATTGGGACACATGGTTTGTCATGTGCCCTGAACCATTTGAACATATATGCAACAGTCTATATGCAATGCAACTACTCATATCAATGGTCTCTGGTAGTTCAGAGGTGCTGGTACCTGGAGCCTGAGAGTGCTCGTCCATTTGTTTGGGACAAACTCCCTTCTGTATGGGTACCTGCACAAATAAACATCTCTACATATTCCAAATGCCAACCCAACCAAGGGATGGTCAGTTCCCGATTTACCTGGAATCCCTGGATCTGACCATCACCGATACATATATATGCCTTGCTTCCCCAATGTGCTGGGATCATACGTGCAGGGTTAACGACTTGTGTGTCATAAGAATTGATTGTACCAGGTAACCGAGTTTCGGTTGGTGCTGGTTGTAGAGTAGCGTGAGGCCCAGCCTTGTGAGGGCTGTGGTGACCAACTCGAGATTGCCAGTCTATCATAAATGTTTTCTTTTTATTTTTTTTGGCTCATGAGTTTATGAGTGAGGCTAGCATAGCCTGGATGTCACCTGAGTTGATGTAGCTGGGCCTTCCCCTGCCTCCGTGTTGTCCGTTGACGTATGGAGGAGTTTGAATAACTCTGCTTTCCTTGCTGTAGCAGGGTAGGGGATTTGTCACCTCCTTAGGTCGGTGGTAATGTGTGGGATCGTCCAGGATCTGATTGCTGCTGGACTAGCAACATCTCCTCTGCTTGAAGGTGTATCAATTCTAGCTGGGGTGCTAGGAAGAGGTGATTCTTCACCATCTTTTGGAGAAATACTTAAATAACAATAAAGATTGCAATTATTATTTGTACCCAGGGTTCTTGTACTGGCTTTCTAGCTAAGCCGTAAGGCGAAATGATTAGGCTTGGTGTTTTTTGGTGACTGGTGAGGCCCTGCTAGTTGCCAAGTGGCTTGAGAGGCTCTATCTATGCTTGGCGCGAGGGGATTTTTTGTGGCCACTGAATGTTGTGGCAGGATGTTGGCCTCTCGGTGACAGTAACCAGAAAATAGGAAGGGGAGTGACAGGTGAGGCCCTCTCTATGATACAATGCGAGGCGGCTAGCTCATGAATGGCCCGAGGGGTGTATGCCTCCGAGTGTGAGGCGGGATGTTGGCCTCGCGGGACCACTAACCGAAGCATGATGCAGAGAAAAAAGGGGGTAATACCTATTGTGCCCTAGAACCCTAATTGCCAGTACACTATTACTATTCCAGGGAAGGTAAGAGATGAATAACTACGTGAGCAGGTGTATGCACCCTGTAGTATGGTATTGAACCTGACAATCCATATAAGTTTTTAGTAGTAACTGTAACCTGAATGGATAAAACCGTATGGCATAAGGAAATGTGGCATAGACCAAGCTTATCTTAATACGTACAGTATATGTGAAAAGTAAAGTGCCGTGATGTGTAAATATTAAACATCGTAGCCATACTGGTTAAATCTTAACCCATTAAGTGCCGTATGTACAAGTGAAAATGTGGTCTGTCCCCACCTTGTAAGTTGTATGTCCCCTTGCTAGGGGAAAGTCTGTTGTGTGAGCAGCGTGCTGTGAAAAATGTATGTGAACTATATTACCAGTGACGTATATACAGATGCGTCTGCTACTGTGTAATAATATATGTATTTATACCAGATGTTGATATAGTGCTTGCTATGTGAATTGTTGTATGTCTTATTGAATGGTAGGGGTCAGTGAACATGGTGTTGCAAAATGCAAGTGCACTGGAGATCTGCCGAGTGCCCTATAGGTGCAGTGTAGTTGGATACTGATTGGTATGTGAAATGTTGTTTGTCTGTTGACCTATAGGTGTCAGTGTTTTGGTGTTTGTAAAACCCCATGAAAATTGTCAACGTACTTGACAGACCTGTAGGTGGCAGTGTTGATAGAACCACTGTTGGTCTTTATGTGAAATGTAAATTATTGTGAATTAAACCTGAAGTTGAGCCCGTGCTGGAGTTTAATTTATGGTTATGTTTAAAACAATCTTATGTGTAATTTATATTGGCTGTTAAATTGTATATGACGTGTGAAGACAGTTTTGCTGTTGACCAGTAGGGGTCAGAAATGCTGATTGTATGTTAAAATACCCTTTAACCCCTTAAGGACCAAACTTCTGGAATAAAAGGGGATCATTACATGTCACACATGTCATATGTCCTTAAGGGGTTAATCCTACCGTTTGACAGATAGGAGTCAGTATAAAGGCGAAAATGCTGTAGTTAGTTTGTTTGCTTTTGAAGTGAAATAAAGTCTGAGAAGCCTGTAGTATACCGATTGACCGGTAGGGGTCAGCATGTAGGCGAAAATGCCGTGTTTAGTTGGTTTGTACATGAAATGCAATAATGTCTGAGAAGCCTGTAGTACACTGAATGACTGGTAGGGGTCAGTGTGTAGGTGAAAATGCAGTGGTTTATTGTTTTGTACATGAAAAGCAAAACCGTCCTAGAAGCCTGTAGTACACCGAATGACTGATAGGGGTCAGTGTGTAGGTGAAAAATGCAGTGGTTTGTTAGTTTGTACATGAAATGCAATAATGTCTGAGAAGCCTGTAGTACACTGAATGACTGGTAGGGGTCAGTGTGTAGGTGAAAATGCAGTGGTTTATTGTTTTGTACATGAAAAGCAAAAACGTCCTAGAAGCCTGTAGTACACCGAATGACTGATAGGGGTCAGTGTGTAGGTGAAAAATGCAGTGGTTTGTTAGTTTGTACATGAAATGCAATAATGTCTGAGAAGCCTGTAGTACACCGAATAACCGGTAGGGGTCAGTGTGTAGGCGCAAATGCAGTGGTTAGTTGATTTGTACATGAAATGCGATAATATCTAAGAAGCCTGTAGCACACCAAAAGACCAGTAGGGGTCAGTGTGTAGGCGAAAATGCAGTTGTTCGTTGATTTGTACATGAAATGCAATAATGTCTGAGAAGCATGTAGAACACCAAATGATCAGTAGGGGTCAGTATGTAGGCGCAAATGCAGTGGTTCGTTGATTTGTACATGAAATGCGATAATGTCTAAGAAGCCTGTAGTATACCAAAAAACGGTAGGGGTCATGTACATGAAAATGCAAAAAACATCTAAGATGCCTGTAGTACACCAAATGACCGATAGGGGTCAGTGTGTAGGTGAAAAATGCGGTGGTTGGTTGGTTTTTACATGAAATGCAATAATGTCTGAGAAGCCTGTAGTACACTGAATGACCGGTAGGGGTCAGTGTGTAGGCGAAAATGCAGTGGTTCGATGGTTTGTACATGAAATGCAATAATGTCTGAAAAGCCTGTAGTACACTGAATGGCCGGTAGGGGGTTTAAACAAATGATATGCATGAACTTGCAATGGTTTAGAACAGACTTAGACAAAATGCAGCCGTAAAGTGAGGACCTGACCCGTGCATGGTGCCGTGGGACTGATGCCTGGCGTAACGGGTAGGTCGACTTACGGTTTGTGAGTCACTTGGACACCATCCACGGTGATGGATTGAAGAAAGAAGGTGGTAGGCTGGAAAAGCCTGTGGCTGGATTCCTGACACAGCTCTGCTTTGAAAACCTCATGGAGTAATCAGGTAAAATGGCGTCTGGATGACCCGGAAGTGGAAATCATTCTGATGCTGACCTCAAGTGATATGAGTCCGGTAAGGGGTGTCCCTTATATAGGGGAGTGAATTAATTTAAGCCCCTCCCACAAATACAGGCCAAACGGCCTTAATACATATATAAATACTTTTATTTTATTTTAACATGTGTATTTAATTTTTTTTTACACTTCCCACCAGCAGGGGGAATGTCTAATATTTTAGACAGTCCCCCTGCTGGCAGATCCATAGCCAGCTATAGGGGGCCATGTGATCGCTCTTTGAGAGCGATCACATGGCCCCCGGGGGCCTCATTTGCCGGAGGGGGGCTGCCTGGGCTCTCAGGCAGCCCCCCAGAAGAGGATCGTGGCGGAGGTAAGTATAGCTTACCTCCTGGGGGCTTCAGCCGTTACGGCGTTCTATGCCGCCGCAACGGCTTTAAAGCCCTTTAAAGCCGCGACGGCATAGAACGCCGTAACGGCGTTAAGGGGTTAAGCAGTGTGAATTCAGAGGCATAATTTATACACAAAACCTGCTTCATTAAGCTAAACTTGTTTCGGGGATTATAGTATCCCTTTAACTCTAATTTGCAGAGAGATGAAAAATAAATTCACCAGGACACCTTTTCATCCCATCTCCTATGCTGTAGATAGAGTGGGTTTGTATATGCATGTCTTATATATGCAAGTTGACCCTAAGGATCCTCAAACTATCTGGTGTCTCTTAGTATATATGGGGGGGGGGGGGGGAGGAAGCAAGGAGTACCCAAGGGAGCAGATATTTATTAGAATGATTTTGCAGTAAAGGAAGTCCTGGTTCTTGATCACGCAGTGAAGGCAGTAAATGAATTAAATCCGCTACATATGGTTTCTTTGTTAAAGCAATTGGCTTTTTATTAAAGGTCAAGTAGCCTTTCTGGACATTTATTGCATATTTCTAATGATATACAGGAATATTCTCTCTACAAGACACATGCAATACAAGCAGTAAAATAAGGTTCATTGCTGCGAGTATATTTTATATCGATTGCAAATATGTTTGACATTTCAACTAACTGATAATTTTGGCCCACATGGCTTCTCATCTGTAATCCACACCATCCATGAACCCTTTGAATTTACAGTGCATGACCACTGCTTCACGGATCAATTTCAATGTCCTCATCGCACTGGTAATATTTTTTTCCTTTCTTTCTTCCCCCAATAAATCTTTGGCGAGAACATTGTTTTTTTTCTCTCTGTGTTCATGATTACATTTAAGTTCTTTCTAACTATATATTTCAAAGCAGAAAGATTCATTTTAGATATTGATCTCAGTACTCTCCTAAATTTATATCGGGCAAACTACCTGTGTTTGCTGAGGGATGGTGGATATAAACTATTAAAAGTTTTCCATGACAACAGTCAAAACTTCCTTCAACTTTTTCATTCCTTCCATCCCATTCCATTTTATGAAAAATACGTGTTAGAACAGCCAAAGCAATGACATTTCTCTGTTTTGCAATTCTAATGCCAACGTTTAATGCTTTTTTCCAAACAAAACAAATTGGTCACTCTTTATTACATCTTCTATTCTTCTTAGAAATCTATGCGATATGAGATAAATGTTACTATGCTATTCCAGGTAGCAATGTTCACACTCAATAACTAGACACAATTATCCCAAAAATGGGGCCTTGTCTCAAGCAAAGCACTCTAAACGTTTATTGAGCGCAAATACTCAGGGGTCAAAGTGCATATGCGAACAAGTTTCTAGAATAGGCTAACATGTTTCTAGAATGGACTAACAATCAATATTCTGTCAATATTTGAGTATTATTACTAGTATTGCACACTGTATAACAGAGGGAGCCAATGAAAACTCAGCAGTTTGTCAAAGAAATTTTCCATAAAAGTTAAAGGGACACTATATTTACTGAAAAAATACTTTAGGTCAATTTAACAGTTATGGTGTATAGATCATGGTAACTATAGCGTCCTTTTAACGATAAATAAAATCATAACAATGTCTACGCTTAAGTATAAGCATGAAATATAATGAATATTTCACCTTACTTGTATAAATCATGGCATTGTGGCATATTACTTAGTAAATTCAGGGGTTCATATTTTCCCCACCTAAGATTCTGTTATTAACAGAATCACTGTTGTTTGCAAGAACATGGTAGGCACCTAGATTACTTCATCTCAATGCAGTGCATTGGCCATGCTGGGTTTGTTGTTTTGTAGACACAGCAATGTTTTCATTGCAGAGCCAACACATCTGACTTCCACTAGAGGGTGCTTGCACTTCCATGACCGAGTCAGACTCAGTTCTGTGACATTCAATGGCCTCACACGTTGCATGAGGATGCAACGTCCTCTAATGCTTATTAAAGGGAAGCAGTGAGAAACATTTGATTGGATGAGCACAGCACATGCACTGGACTGGATAAGAAGACAAACTGGAGACAGCCTCCAGAAAGACACCAAGTGTGAGTCTTAGCACTTAAAAAAGAGCAAGTGTTTTCAATTAAATTTAAGGGGACTGTGAATCTAATATAGTAGAACACTATAGTGTTGTTTTTATTATGTTAGATGGTTTTATTCCAAACACTATAGTGTTCCTTTAACCCCAGTAATGGGGATTATTTTTTTTATAAAGCACCGTTATATTGTGCAAACATAAATCTGGGTTCATGTGTGCTCTTGCTAGGCATCTGAGTGCAAACCACCTAGAGGTCTGCTCAGACGGTGATGTAGGCTGGACATTTGCACCTAGATAAATTCAAGACCAAGTGAAATTATGGTGAAAACAAACATACCCACATCCTCAGACTCAGTGTTAGTTGTGGAATAAATGCACTTATCTTTTACAATTGAGTGTAGTACAACTTTCCCCAAGGGGTATCCCAGCAAATGTCCCCTTATGAAAGAGCAAAACATACCATACAACGGGAATACAGCTGACTGATCTACAAGAGAAAATTACAATAACATAGTGTCATAAAGTTAAGAGAAATCTATTTTGTGAGCGCATTTCCAGCTTCACAGTGTTTGAATTTTATTTTAACTTTATGACACTTTATCTTTATTTTCTCTCGTACATCAGTCAGCTGTATTCCTGTTGTTTTGTACGTTTTCAAGCAAAAATTGTGGTCAGTATTCATGAAGAGTGCAATGATAAAAAGTACAGAGTTACAAGCATGGTCTGTTAAATAATTATGTAGAAAGCTCCATAGAAGAAATGGTTAAGATCAATTCAGAGGGAGGTGTTCATTCCAGATCAGGGGTAGGCAACCTTTTTGTTGTACTGTGCCAAAACACGATCAAGAAGTCCCTTGACATGCCAGTCATTGAAAGTTGCCATATTGTGCTTCTGTTATTTATAGGTGTTGCAGTTGTGCTGTTGCATTGTATTTGTGTGTGTGTGGGGGGGATGTTATATTGCATATGTTCATGAGTAGTTTGTGGTATTATGCATGATACCTATGAATATGGGCTGTGTAGGAGGGCTTCTTGTGGAATTGTGTTTCTGTATGACATTCTGTGTTTGTTGGTGTGTGTGTGTGGGACTTGTAACGGATCGCCTGGCACCCTGACTGGGTACCACCGTTGATGGATGTTCCTAGCGCTTCTTGAGGATTCCAAGCACTCTAGTCGACACCACAAGCACCGCAGGCCAAACCTCTCTTCCTTCAGAGCGAAGCAGGAACAAGCTCTTAAAAGAGCTTAGGAGTGATTATAGCAAGGGAATATGCAGAGCATAGCAAACCCTTGTAGCAGATTCCCCCAATATGAGACTGGACTCCAAATTGAGGGTGAAGTAGAACTGACTAAAACTTTATTTTACTTGAGACTAGCGCATATGGTCAATACATTAACAATGCTGTGAAAACTCAATAAAATTACAAACAGTCAAATCATAGCAGGCAACATACAGTGACTTATTATAACATAATTACATATTTATAAATGGGTGGGGAAGACCATAATTAACACAAAATGTCTCTCCTGCATGCATAATTAGCAATATGCAAATCTACCCAAATATGCAAATTACCAGTCTTGCTATTCAGGTAGTGCATATTACTGTTGCTACCAACAGAGGGCACTACACAAGCTCCATAGCCAAATACACCTAGTTGGTAGCAATCCTCAGCAGTACAGGAGAGCAGGCAATACATCCCAGGGGCCATAGTCGCATGGCAGGAGGCTGGCAATCAGTCTTCTCCAATGCCCAGTGGCAAGGCTGGTTCCGCCACAGGGCTGCTTGTGGTATTGCATGTGAGATATTGCTTGTGGAGTTGGATGTGTGTATGTGGTTTGTCAGAAGTGTTGTCTTTGTGGGGACTGTGTATATGTTTGTGTGTGGGCAGTTTGTATTATTTGCATGAGGGGAAGCCTTCTTTAAGAGCACTGTGTATATCTAGCTGTGTGGGTGGCTTTCCTGGGTTCCAGGTACAGGTCAAATGCTGCTCTTGCGTGCAGCACTTAGAGGAAGTGATCTGAGATCACTACCTCTAAGTGTTGCAATGTGTAAATTGAGGATTGTCCCTCACCACCTAAAATCGCTGCTCGGGTTGCACTAGCAAATATCTGAATTTCCACTGAGACTTCTGATACCGATGGTCAGAGCCAAAAAACCTTGAGTGCCGTGCAAAGGCACCTTGCGTGCCATGCATGGCACCCATGCCATAGGTTGCTGACCCCTGTTTCAGATGATGATTTTAACAACGTTGTTGCAAGTATGAACCCTTCTTTTAATTAGACATTGTAGTAGACTGGATCTCTTTTTTTAATTATAACATTTTAAGCAACAGCAGTTAGTGCTTCCAGCATTAAAAGACATTTAAACCAAAGGTCTGAGTGTGTATAAATGTAAAGAAGCACCTGCTGGGCAGATCATCCCCCTTGTTCTTTAACATTAAAGTTGCACTTCTTCCTACATTATAAAATAATAGAAATAATAAATACCGGTAGAACACCTAACCTTACTGTCAATCATTCACTGTTTCCTCCTCGAGATAACACATTATTCATCTGATAGCTTTGCAATATCAGTAAGTTTCTTCATATGAAAATAAATTATTTCTTTGAATGAATGCATTTTACTTTGAAGTATATAATGATTGTTGTGCATTTGATACTGGTATGAAATTATGTATTTATATATGTATATATTCAAAGTCAACAAATTAGATGGAAAAATAACTTGGCAGTCACAGACTTGCTTGAAACAAATCCAGCTTTAATGTTCTCAAAATAACAATTAAAAAGTGAAATAAATGCAAACATAACAACAGTGTCAGAGTCATGCAAACAACTACAGGCCCACGGGTAGTTGTAACTTGTAACCAAGTGAAAACTGGTTACAAGTTTAGGAATTGTTGGTTGGGGCTATATTACATACTGGAACGCATCCCATTAGCCCTACGTGACACGGTATTGTGACACTGTAGATAATCCCCTGCTACTAAATTCTTCACCCTGCTCCGTAGTTACGCATGGAATTATCCAAGAAGTGGACGTTTTAGGCCCAAAGAGCTGAACATGAAGCCTTCTCCTGATAACTTCCACCTAGATTTCTAGCATGGCGATTTGAAATAATTTCCATATTCTTGGCGAATTCCTGAAACTCCTCCTGGTTTCATGAATATTTTCCTCCTACAATCGAAGGCTTCCTACAGATACTTAGAAAATCATCTGATCACATATTACTAATTACAGCTTGTAATCTACTTCTTTGTCTAGGTGTTGCGGTCACCGGCCCGCCGAGCCTCACGGTCGTGCCCGACCGGCACGACCGCTCCGACTACACGAGCTTACCTGCTCGTCGGCGAGCCGGGAACCGCGCGTGTAGTTCTTCCGGGCATCACGCCCGAATCCAATATGGCGCCGACCACGTGGTCGCGTCTATGGATAGCCCCGCCCCCGAGAATTATACTAACGTGTGCGTGACGTCACGACGTCAACGCACACGTACGTTCTGGGGTCAGAGGTCGCCCTCTGACCAATCATAGCTTAGAGAGGGGTATTTAAACCCCTAATTCACCCTAGTACTTTGCCATGTCGTGGTTTCAGTTTCCTGGTTTCCTGAAAGTGCTAGTTTCGTGTTTCTGATTTCCTGGTATCCTGATCCTTGGCGTTTCCCTGGTTATTCTGATCTCTGGTTTCCCTGACTTGGCTTGTCTTATCGGTATTGAGTATTTTCTGGCTTCCTTGACCTCGGCTTTCCCTTTGACCATTCTCTGTCTCTAGCGTATTAGTCCGGCCATTCTAAGGTCCGGTTTACGCTCTGTCCTGTTATTTTTCCTTTTCTGACTTATGTATATGTTTACATAGATTCTGCGTGCTGGACCACATTACTAGTCGTGACATTACGACATGGCCATGGATCCTGCAGAACTATGCAAATAATGATCGCCTGTGAAAATAGGGTGGAGGATATGGACCACAGGTTAGACCAATTTGCTCAGGCATTTCAGACCTTGCTCCAGAGGACTGCCTATTTAGAGGTCCCTCCTGTACCACCTGTGGTTCCGCCACCTGTAGTGGTTCCCGTACCACATAAACCACCGTCCATAACTTTGTCACCGCCCCCTCGTTATGGAGGTGATTCTAAGGAATTTAGAGGTTTTTTTAAACCAAATAGAATACCACTTTGAGGCCTCCCCAGGTTCATTCCCAACAGATAGATCTAAAATAGGCTATCTGATGAACCAATTAACTGGAAAAGCCTTGACTTGGGCTAACCCCTTATGGGAAAGTGGTGACGCAATAGCCCGTGATTACAGTACCTTTCTTACGGCCTTTAAGGCTACATTTGAACCTAAAGGCAGGGAGAAGAACGCTGCCAAAGCCCTTATGAGAATCAGGCAAGGCAATCGTTCTGTAGCCGATTATGCAATAGAGTTCAGGACATTAGCGTCTGAGGTTGATTGGACCAATAGCGGTCTGGTGGCTGCTTTCTCTGAAGGTTTAGCTGAGAATATACAAGATGAAACTGCAGCTAGAGACCTTCCGGTTAGTCTTAATGAGTTTATTGCCTACATGATAAACATTGATAACCGGCTCAGAGAGAGAGAGAAAAACAAACAACGTAACAGACGTTCTAATTTGTCCATAGCTCCTCGTTTCTCTAACCCAGTGGTGAGTAGCCAAACGCCTCTTCCAGAACCTGAACCCATGCAATTGGGTAGTGCTAAACTCACTGAGGCAGAGAGACAACACAGACGTAACGAGGGGTTATGTATGTATTGTGGCAAGAAGGGACATCTAAGATCGTCATGCCCGGTTCGGCCGGAAAACTTGCACACCTAAGGCACGTACGGGGACCGACCTTAGGTGTGATGTATATGTCCCCTAAATTGACTAAGAACCGTTTCCTGGTCAAAGTAACCTTATCTTTCGAGAACACAACTGTTCAGTGTGAGGCTATGATTGACTCTGGGGCAGCGGAGAATTTCCTAGACAAAGAGTTCTCTGCTAAACATCTCCTGCCCTTAAGACATAAAGAGAAACCTATAGCAGTCGAGGCCATTGATGGAAGGCCTCTTACCCAGCCTTTCATCACACACGAAACTCTGCCAATCACTGTTTCAGTGGGTATTCTCCACTCTGAAGAAATTACCTTTCAAATCATATCTTCACCTACAGTTCCGATAATACTCGGTTTCCCTTGGCTCCTGAAACACAATCCACGTTTGGATTGGATTGAAGGAGAGATTGTGAGTTGGGGTGAGAGATGCAAAGGTGTTTGCTTTAAGCAAATCCCACAACCTATTGGCACCATTAATGTTCCTGTTACACCTCCCTTGACCACACAAATTCCTCAGCAGTATATGGATTTGAAAGAGGTATTTAACAAGGTCCAGTCAGAAGGGTTACCTCCTCATAGACCTTATGACTGTACTATAAACTTATTACCAGGGACTATGCCTCCCAAGGGAGGAGTCTATGCCTTGTCCCCCCAGGAAAATCTTTGTTTGGAGGAATATATTAAGGATGCTCTCAGAAAGGGTCATATCCGTAGGTCCTCCTCACCAGCCGGGGCTGGATTCTTCTTTGTCTCTAAAAAAGAAGGAGACCTACGCCCTTGTATTGATTATAGGGGTTTGAATAGGATTACCATAAAAAATGCCTACCCTATTCCCCTTATATCAGAGCTATTCGACAGATTAAAGGGAGCTTGAGTCTTTACCAAGCTCGATCTCCGTAGTGCCTACAATCTAGTCAGAATTAAGGACGGTCACGAATGGAAGACCGCATTTAACACCAGAATGGGACATTACGAATACCTGGTTATGCCGTTTGGATTATGTAACGCTCCAGCGGTATTCCAGGATTTTATCAACGATGTCCTAAGAGAGTACCTTCACATGTTCGTTCTAGTGTATTTGGACGACATTCTCATCTATTCCCCAGACCTAGAGACACATCACGAACATGTGAGAATTGTACTGAAAACCCTGTTACAGAACGGCCTTTACTGTAAACTGGAGAAATGCCAGTTTGACCAAACGGAGATACAATTCCTTGGATACGTTATATCTCCGTCTGGTTTCCAAATGGATCCTCGTAAACTGGAGGCAGTCTTACAGTGGCCATTACCCAAGGGCCTTAAAGCTACTCAATGCTTTATAGGTTTTGCGAATTACTACCGCAAATTCATAAGGGGATTTTCCTCCGTGATTTCCCCTATAACCAATTTAACAAAAAAAGGAGCAAATTGTATATCTTGGCCCAAAGAAGCAAGAGAGGCATTTGAACGATTAAAATCTTTATTTTCCTCAGCACCTGTCCTGACCCATCCTGATCCATCCAAACCATTTATCCTAGAGGTAGATGCATCAGAGACAGGAGTTGGAGCCATTCTGTCTCAAAGAGAGAGTCCTGATACGCCTTTACATCCCTGTGGATTTTACTCTCGCAAACTCACACCTGCAGAGAGGAATTACGACATAGGGAATAGGGAACTTTTGGCCATTGTACTTGCCCTTAAGGAATGGAGGCATCTCTTGGAAGGTTCCAAAGAGCCACTTTTGATCTTTACTGATCATAAGAATTTGGCTTATATTGGGGACGCTAAGAGACTGTCCTCTCGTCAGGCTAGGTGGTCATTGTTCCTCTCCCGATTCAATTTCGTAATTACATACAGACCTGGTACTAAAAACACCAAGGCAGATGCTCTTTCTCGGCAGTTTGAGACAGATGAAGTTCCGGAACAGGTGATATATCCTATTGTACCTCCTGAATGCCTCATTGCCACTACAGTTTCCGAAGTGTCTTCTCCACTCTTCTGTGCCATAATCGCAGATCAAACTCAGGCACCTGTGGGAAAACCTCCGGACAAACTGTATGTGTCACCTCAGTTTCAAAAGAAGGTACTAGATTTGTTCCATGACAGCCTCACAGCGGGCCATCCTGGAGTCCATAAAACTCTCTCTGCCATCTCCAGGAGATTTTGGTGGCCTGCTCTTAGAAACGATGTCAAAGATTATGTTGGGGCATGTCAAATATGTGCTGTTTCTAAAGTTCCTCCCAGGTCACCTCCTGGACTATTACAACCACTGCCCATACCTAGTGCTCCATGGACCCACTTGGCCATGGATTTCATTGTGGATCTACCCAGTTCAAACGGGTTTAATACAGTCCTTATGGTCATTGATAGATTCACGAAGATGGCACATTTCGTCCCACTTAAAAAATTACCATCTGCTCAAGATCTAGTTCAAATATTCTTGAGAGAGATCTTTCGGTTGCACGGTGTACCCAAAAGCATAGTATCTGACAGAGGTACCCAGTTTATTTCTAGGTTTTGGCGTTCCTTTTGCAAACAATTGGGCATCGAACTCTCCTTTTCGTCAGCATATCACCCTCAAACAAATGGAGCAGCAGAGAGGGCGAATCAGTCTTTAGAAGCCTATTTACGTTGCTTTATAAATGCCAATCAATCTAACTGGTACGAGCTCTTACCCATGGCTGAGTTCGCCAGAAACAACGCCACTCATGAATCTTCTAATCACAGTCCATTCTTTGTTAATCAGGGTTATCACCCCACTGTTTTTCCTTCTGCATTCTCAGACACAGAAATCCCCGCTTTGAACACCCGTTTAGATTCGATTCATGATACTTGGGATTCCGTCCATTCAGCTCTGCAAAAAGCCTCATTACGAGCGAAGGTCCAAGCTGACAAGAAACGGGGCGCTAATCCTGTCTATATTCCAGGTGACAGGGTGTGGCTCTCCACAAGACATATCAAGCTTAAGGTCCCGTCCATGAAATTTGCCCCTCGGTACATTGGTCCCTTTCGAGTTACCCAACGTATTAATCCAGTGACCTATACTTTGGCACTACCGGCTCATATGAGAATAGCGAATACTTTCCATGTGTCTCTGCTCAAGCCCCTTACTTGCAATCGCTACACAAGGGTATCCACTCCTCCTCCGCCCTTGGTAGTGGGTGATCAAGAGGAATACGAAGTCCGTTCTATCATGGACTCCAAATTATCCAGAGGTGTCTTGTCCTATCTCGTTGACTGGAAGGGTTATGGTCCCGAGGAACGTTGTTGGGTTCCTGCTGACCGGGTCCATGCGCCCCGTCTTATCCGGTCATTTCACAACCGCTTTCCTCTTAAGCCGGGTCCTTCCCGCTCGGTGCGCGGTCTTCGAGTGGGGGGTACTGTTGCGGTCACCGGCCCGCCGAGCCTCACGGTCGTGCCCGACCGGCACGACCGCTCCGACTACACGAGCTTACCTGCTCGTCGGCGAGCCGGGAACCGCGCGTGTAGTTCTTCCGGGCATCACGCCCGAATCCAATATGGCGCCGACCCCGTGGTCGCGTCTATGGATAGCCCCGCCCCCGAGAATTATACTAACGTGTGCGTGACGTCACGACGTCAACGCACACGTACGTTCTGGGGTCAGAGGTCGCCCTCTGACCAATCATAGCTTAGAGAGGGGTATTTAAACCCCTAATTCACCCTAGTACTTTGCCATGTCGTGGTTTCAGTTTCCTGGTTTCCTGAAAGTGCTAGTTTCGTGTTTCTGATTTCCTGGTATCCTGATCCTTGGCGTTTCCCTGGTTATTCTGATCTCTGGTTTCCCTGACTTGGCTTGTCTTATCGGTATTGAGTATTTTCTGGCTTCCTTGACCTCGGCTTTCCCTTTGACCATTCTCTGTCTCTAGCGTATTAGTCCGGCCATTCTAAGGTCCGGTTTACGCTCTGTCCTGTTATTTTTCCTTTTCTGACTTATGTATATGTTTACATAGATTCTGCGTGCTGGACCACATTACTAGTCGTGACACTAGGTGGTCATGATGGGTTCTGCATCCAACTAAGCTTAAGTTACAATTGTATTAGGTCAATGTATTTGTTGCCTTTAACATTTATCTGTAATTAGTCCATTATTCCTTGGGAAATAATATGATGTTTACTAAAGGGGCTTCAGAGTAGGTACACAGTTTAGCCAAGGAGAGATCAGTATGAGATGATATTCTGACATGCCTTCTTCCTGTAGCCAATCATTGGTCTTTTATATAAGTATATAATGTCAAAGCCAACTTCAAAGTGCCAAAGAGGGAAATGGTAGCAGATAATAAGAACAGTGATAAATAATAAAATGACAACAAATGACTGAAAGCAGAGAAACACAGAAACATAGAATGTGACGGCAGATAAGAACCATTTGGCCCATCTAGTCTGCCCAAATTTCTAAATATTTGAATTAGTCCCTGACCCCTATGTTATATCTCGGATAGCCTTATGCCTATCCCACGCATGCTTAAACTCTCTCACTGTGTTAACCTCTACCACTTCAGCTGGAAGGCTATTCCATGCACCCACTACCCTCTCAGTAAAGTAATACTTCCTGATATTATTTTTAAACCTTTGCCCCTATAATTTAAGGCTATGTCCTGTTGTTGTGGTAGTTTTCCTTCTTTTAAATATAGTCTCCTCCTTTACTGTGTTGATTCCCTTTATGTATTTAAATGTTTCTATCATAT
Organism: Pelobates fuscus; assembly: GCF_036172605.1. Classification (NCBI taxonomy): domain Eukaryota; kingdom Metazoa; phylum Chordata; class Amphibia; order Anura; family Pelobatidae; genus Pelobates; species Pelobates fuscus. The sequence goes on from NC_086317.1 coordinate 483,534,244, forward strand.
CCCGCCTGTCTCGTCTTTCCTCCAAGTTATACATGTTAAATTCCTTGAACCTTCCTGATAAGTTTTATCCTGCAATCCATGAACCAGTAGAGTAGCCCTTCTCTGAACTCTCTCTAAAGTATCAATAGCCTTCTGGAGATACGGTCTCCAGTAATATGTACAGTACTCCAAGTAAGGTCTCACCAGTGTTCTGTACAATGGCACGAGCACTTCCCTCTTTCTACTGCTAATACCTCTCCCTATACAACCAAGCATTCTGCTAGCATTTCCTGCTGCTCTATTACATTGTCTGCCTACCTTTAAGTCATCAGAAATATTCACCCCTAAATCCCTTTCCTCAGATGTTGAGGTTAGGACTCTATCAAATATTCTGTACTTTGCCCTTGGGTTTTTACGTCCAAGATGCATTATCCACATTAAATGTCAGTTGTCACAACTCTGACCATTTTTCTAGTTCACCTAAATCATTTGCCATTTGGCTTATCCCTCCTGGAACATCAACCCTGTTACATATCTTAGTATCATCAGCAAAAATACATATCTTACCATCAAGTCCTTCTGCAATATCACTAATAAAAATATTAAAGAGAATGGGTCCAAGTACAGATCCCTGAGGTACCCCACTGGTGACAAGCCCAAGCTTCGAATATACTTTATTGACTACAACCCTCTGTTGCCTTTCACTCAGTCACTGCCTTACCCATTCAACAATATTGGAATCCAAACTTAAAGATTGCAATTTATTGATAAGCCTTCTATGTGCAACAGTGTCAAAAGCCTTACTGAAATCTAGGTAAGCAATGTCTACTGCACCACCCTGATCTATTATTTTAGTTACCCAATCAAAAAAGTCAATAAGATTAGTTTGACATGATCTCTCTGATCTTGAAATCCATGTGTTTTTAGATGTTCAACAATCCTATCTTTTAACATGGTTTCCATTACTTTCCCCACTACTGAAGTAAGGCTTAATGGCCTATAGTTGCCCGACTCCTCCCTACTACTTTTTTTTGTGAATGGGCTCAACATTCGCTAACTTCCAATCTTCTGGGACTACTCCTGTTAACAATGATTGGCTAAATAAATCTGTTAATGGTTTTGCTAGTACACCACTAAGCTCTTTTAATAATTTTGGGTGTATTCCATCCGGTCCCATTGACTTATTTGTCTTTACTTTTGACAGCTGAAATAAAACCTCTTCCTCTGTAAACTCACATGTAATAAATGACTCATTTGTCCTTTTTCCTAACTGAGGTGCCTTTCCTTCATTTTCATCTGTAAATACTGAACAAAAATATTTATTGAGGCAGTCAGCTGGACCTTTATCCTCTTCTACATACCTTCCTTCTTTTTTTTTTTTTGTGCATGAGATAACAACAGTGCTTGCACAGCCACAACAGCTTTCACAAGCGCGGTTTTCGGTGCATATAACAGAAATATGGCATGTAGACAACTTGCACATTTTTGTAGGTATAATATAACATGCTAGGCTAGGTTTGCTGTTAGTCGAGCTAGGTGTGTTTGAACTTATATATGTATATTGATGCATTGTTAAGGGAGAAAGCTTTGTATGATTAAGGCACTGGTTGCACGTTTCCCAGATTACATGTAGACCATTTTTGTTTTTTATTTTTGTTTTCACTGCTAGTGTTCAACTCGCTTAAATTGCCATTTTAGATAGAGTTAGCTAATCATACAATGTGTAAGCTTTTAAGGTAAACATATGTACACTTAAGCAGTTAAAAACTCTGTGTGGGGTGAGATAATGACAGCACACAAACTGTAATTTTATGGTTAGATAGTTTACATGAGGCAGTTCCTGCATTAAGGGGTATGTTAGTAACGTCCAGCTAGAACAATCTGTGTCTGGCTGACTCTGGTCTGCTACTTGTACTCATCCGATTCCAGCTGGGTGCCAGACGCCGTCCTCGTGGGCTCTCATCGCCTGAAGTGTCAGATGCTTTTGCGTGATTGAGTGCCAGGCATCTGGCTTGTGGTGGCGTATCTCGCGGCTGTGCAGGTCGGTGTGGTGTTTCGTGCCCTTGGTTTTCGGTCTCGTTCTGCGGGGCCGGCCTTATTTTGTTTTTAATCTAACTAATCCTTGTTTTACTTTCCTTTTCTCATTTATGTATCTTAAACATGTTTTGTCCCCTTTTTTTACTGACTGTGCTATTTTCTCTTCTGTGTGTGATTTGGAAGCTCTTATAAGTTGCCTAGCCTCTTTCTACGCATTTTGTCTTCCTAACTCTGTTTTTTTTTTTTACAATTACTAGATGCTAACTTTTCATTTTTTTACTATTTTTGCCACATCTACGGAGTACCATAGTGGTGTTTTGAATTTTTTGCTTTTACTGACAAGCCTAATGCAATTTTCTGTTGCCTTCAGCAATGCAACTTTTAAAAAATCCCATTTTTCTTGGACTTCATTTAAATTGCTCCAATTTGATAATGACTCCTTTACACATATTCTAATTTTAGAAAAGTCTGTTTTTATAACGTCTAGAACTTTTGTTTTTCTGTGGTGCGACTCAGTCACTGTTCTTATATTAAACCACACTGACTGATGATCACTGGATCCTAAACTTTCACCTACAGTAATATCTGATACCAAATCTCCATATTTTTAATACTAAATCTAGTATCCTTATGAGTTGGCTCCTCAACGACTTGTTTTAGAGACAATCCCAGTAGGGAGTTTAGAATATATGTGCTCCTGGCACAAGTAGCTAATTTTGTTTTCCAATTTACATCAGGAAGATTAAAGTCACCCATGATGATAACTTCCCCCTTCATTGTCATTTTAGCTATTTCCTCAACTAGTTGATTATCTAACTCTTCTATTTGTCCTGGGGGCCTATAAATCACACCTACACGAATTACTGTGTGATTACCAAATTCTAACGTAACCCAAATGGACTCCCTGTTCGCCTCACTAACCTTCATTAGGCTAGATTTTATGCTATCCTTCACATACATAGCCACCCCTCCCCCTTTCTTGACTTCCTTGTCTTTTCTATATAAAGAGTACCCTGGTATTGCTATGTCCAAGTCATTTTTCTCATTATACCATGTCTCAGTAACAGCGACTAAATCTACACTATCTGTTGCCATTATTGCCACAAGTTCATGGATCTTATTCCCTAATCTGCAAGCATTTGTAGACATGACTCTAAGCTTATCCTCTTTAACACACTTGCTAAAGGCACCTTCTGTCCTTGTTTTGGAGGGCAATTGGATTGATGTTTTATCACCCTTTTGCCCCCCTCCTAGTTTAAATACATCCTAGTAAAACCTCTAAACTGCTCACTGAGAACATTTGTTCCCTTTTGAGAAAGATGCAAACCATCTTTTTGTACAGTTTATTTCCATTCCAAACAGAGCTACCATGAGAAATAAAGCCACATTCTTGCTCCTGACACCATTCACCAAGCCACAAGTTAAAGTCCCTGTAACGGCACCCCGGGCATAAAAGGGGTTAAACACCGTTTAGGAGATATTCTCTTCCAGATATACGGGCAGCTACTGTAGACACCAATCCACCGAACTGGAGAAGCATACGAATGCTCTCAAACATCCGAATGCTGTAAACAGTCGAATAGGAGAAACCATACGAAAGGTTTACACTCCTATCAGTCGAACTGGAACAGCATACAATAAATCCCCCCAAGAACGAGACAAGGCTCCGTTTTGAGGGTCAAGCAGGAACAGACAGAGCTGTGGGTTTATTGTTCGTATATACACATTCTTACACATTAGTACCACCCACAGGGTTTTGGAAAACAACCAATAAACACGTACAATACACTCAGACACTCCCACACAAAACCCTCCCCTCTGCCTGTGATACAATTGCCTTACACAATGGGTAATGTAATTATCACAGGTAGAGAAATACAGTTTTTCCACATTATTCATAATTTTAAAAGTATGCATCCCATTCACATAATTTTCAGAATCAGCATACTCTAAATACAAACATACGTCAAAATCATACAAATTGGTCCAGTGATTCAAAAGATAGATCGTAGTCCTTTGTGACCAAATGAAGCATGGCTTTTCTGCCCAAAACCAGTTCCACAGAGTCTTCTATCCTGGAGATAATTGGGAAGTAATCCAATTATCTCCAAGGACAGAGGCAAAACTCCATTGAACACATGGCAGCAAAAGACAATAAAATACATAAAAATATATAACTGTGCAGCCATTGCATAAAACAGGTACATTCAACCTGAGCGCACATTATTACTGAATGGCGCTCAGATCACACACATACAGTTCAATTGCCATGGAGCCAAAGTCTTTCCCATAGTCTTTCATTACACGAATGGACTCCATGGTATAGCTATCTGGGGTATCACCGCTCAAACAGGGCAAGCACCGAATGACCCGTCTTTCGTGTCTTTGCAGGGGAAAATCAAGCATTTCAACATGGGGCCATAGTCTAAAGGCAGCAGGCGGGCAACCAGGCTCCTCCAAAGCACAGTGGCGAGATTGGTCTTGTCACACTCTCTAATATGCATCCGCCTGTCATTCTGAGTGTTATACACAGGCAGAACTTCATAGAATGACAGTGTGGAAGCAACATGCTGTATATCATTGGCAAAAACACTAAAAACGTCCTTAACCACTGAAACCTCATTGCAAGCCAAATAATTTGTCCCTAGATGGACAAGTACATCCAATTCCCCTTCCTGCTTTGCTCGCTTAACAATATTACCGATACGTCTCCTGTCTCTGTGAGCATTAGCTCCAGGAGGACATCTCACAGGACCACCATTGTCCATCTCCACACCTCTTATGATGGAATCCCCCAACAACAACTGCTTTCTATTAGGCCTCACCACAGTCACCAAGACTGTCTCCACAACACGACTACCCTCAGTGCCTGAGCCTGTCTCCACATGTAACAATTGTCTCAGTCTTTTTCATAACTGATGTCCCTTTCCTTTATTTTAATCTGTAAATACTGAACTAAAAATATTCTTTGAGGCAGTCAGCTAGATCATCTTCTACATACATTCCTTCTTTTGTTTTCAGTCTAATTCTTGTTTTACATTCCGTTTCTCGTTTATGTATCTAAAAATGTTTTATCCCCCTTTTTCACTAACTGGGCTATTTTCTATTTTGTGTGTGCTTTGGAAGCTCTTATAACTTGCTTTGCCTCTTTCTGTCTAATCTTATAGATCTGTCTGTCTTCCTCACTCAGGTTTTTTTTATAATTACTAAATGCTAACTTTTTATTTTTTACTATTTTGGTCACAGTTATTTCTTCACTTATTTTGCTCTTACTAACTTGTCTAATGCAGAGTTGTGTAAGCAGCTCAACTTCCACTGATCTCTCGTTGGATGAATTGCGTTTGTACATTGCAAATGTTTTGCAAAAAGGGGAGATGTGGCCAAGGGATAGCAGACAAAAGCCCAGCATGGATATGAATCCAAAACCTATTAAACAAACTTAAGTTGTGTAGGTGCCCCGAATATCCCTTTACAAGTTGTTTGTAGTTGTCTTAGTTGCGCCTTACAGCTTAAGGAGCATATTGTAGTTATTATGGTAGAATTTTTTGGGTGCTGTCATCCCCCTCTTTTTATGTCATATTATTTTTAAGATTTTGGACAAATAATATAGCTTTCTGGGTACTGGCACATTGCACCATGGACATGAGAAACTGTAGTGGTTCTGGTGCTTACAGTGTATGTTTCGAGGGACCAGTGGAAAGGGTATATACTTATGCTAAACATTTATTATATTAAATTTTAAATATATATGTAGGCCTTCAAAATAATATTATGGGAAAATGCCAGGAAATTGATTAATTAATTTAATTGATGCATTGAAGAAATGCCAAGAATTGATGAATCACAATACTTGGTAATTTTATGCATTAAAGCAGTTAACGATATTGCTGATTAAAATACACATGGCACAGTAAGCGCATGCTTTGACGTCACAGTATCGGATTAGGTTTGGTAATAGATTACCTGACTGTTAATCATTAGTCTTGAACCATCAGATTGTAAAATTGAGAGAGTCCTCACAGAAATCAATGATAAAATGCTCCCTGTTGCTGATTACAATACACTGTATATTTTAAGAGGCAGTGATATACTCTTAAATCTGTATCAACTCTTATCATGTAGACATAGAATTCATTTATGTGGAAATTCAAAGCAAGCAAATACCACAGTATAATATTGGATACTGAATTCCATCTATTCAGCAGAGAGGTTTATTAATGATACAGAATTGTGATGAATTAAGAAAAAAAAAACTGAAAATACAGGCTTGAAAAGAGGATAAATTACAAAATATTTTAATGTATTTCCATCAACATTTTGCTACTTGGCTTCGAAATCACCACAATACAAAGGTTAGTTAATAAAACCCCATTGTCTTATCTGACAGAGAAGCAAAGCAAATGGATGTGTCCAGTTTTCTTACATTAATTTTAGAGTACTAAGCAATAATACTAAAACACACACAAAAAATATATCTATATATTAAAAAAAAATACAAGATGAACATCCTACCCCGTATCCTTTTCTTATTCCAGGCCCTACCCATCCCCATAACGAAGCACGACCTAAAGCCATTACAGCAGACTATTGATCGCTTCATTTGGCACAACAAAAGACATAGAGTAGCCCGCAATATACTATACCGTCCCAAAACGAGAGGAGGCCTAGGCCTACCACACCTGCATTTCTATTACATTGCAGCCCACTTGACACAAATAGCAATGTGGCATACCCCTCCAGAAGCCAGGAGATGGGTCGACCTGGAATCTCTGATCATGAAATCAGACCTTCCACAGTTCTACATATGGACCCCGAAAAAGCACAGAGCACTCCTGAGGACCACCTGCCCAGCTATCACAAATTTGATCCATATATGGGACAAATATGCCAAAAAATATGAACTAACAGCAACGACCTCCCCCCTCACCCCCATATACCGAAATAGGGCATTTACTCCAGGCATGAGACCTAGAGATTTCAAAGGCTTAGAAAGAGTTCACCAACTCAAAGGCTTTCAAAGAGTTCACCAACTCTACACAGGAGACAAAATAATTCCTTTCGCAGAATTACAAGCTAGAACAACCCTGACGCCTGCAGATTTTTTCAGGTACCTCCAGCTAAGAAACTATGCTAACCAAGAGTCTGTTAAAATAGCTGCCAAAACTAAACTGACATTCTTTGAAAAAATATGCCTGGCCGAACGCTACCAAAAGGGCATGATATCCCTCCTTTACTCCCACCTCTGCTCCACCACGCGGGAATGGGGCACCCTCCACTACACCGACAAATGGGAAACCGATCTTGGGGAAAACTTATAAGGTATAGGCTGTCAGGACATAAGGGAGGCAAACACTAAAACCTCCATATGCGTCACAATGCAGGAACAGTCGTACAAAACGATGTTCAGGTGGTATACCACCCCTGTTCAATTGTACCACATGAAAAAACACCCACAGACCTCTGCTGGCGCAACTGTGGAGAGAAAGGGACGTACGCCCACATGTGGTGGCACTGCCCCAAGATTTAAATCTTCTGGAAGGCCATTCCCCAAATTATGGATAGACCATTATGGATAGACCAGTAACGCTAAACCCATGGACATTCCTGCTAGCCAGACCCCAGGAGGATTGGCCCAAACCAAACCAACAACTGTTTAATAAAATAACTCTAGCGGCCAGGAGAGCAGTAGCCCAAACCTGGTTACAACAAGACACCCCCAGTAGCAATAGTGATCAATAAGATGAAAGAATGCCATCTTATGGACAAACTCACGGCCCAAGTTAGAGGCTCCACCAAAGCTTTCACTAAGACATGGGAACCTTGGGAGACCTACAGTGACCGATAAGGACTAAATAACCGACAGGAGACGCAAAAACAAACAAATGACCAAAGTATGACCCCCCCACCCCTACCCCCCCTTACCTACCCCCCCACCCCAAAGACCACCGTTGGGTCGAGACGACCGGTATCCCGGCCCGCAGTTCAGTTCTCTTTTATCTTTTTATTTTTGTTTTCTCTTCCTTTCTTCTGTATTAAAGTGTTGTTAACATTGTTAACATTATTACTTCTCGTTTTGAAACAATAACAACGGATGAAAGTAGCAATGATGTTATTACTTAAGGTATCTCTAACATGTACTTTGGCATATTTGTGTACTAACCTCATCATTTGGAAAGCCATTGGGCTCTTGCACGAGCCAAATCTTTTGCATTGTCTACTCAATACCGTTGCAAAAATAATGAATAAATAAAAAAAAAACAATACACCAAAGCAATACATGAGAAAAATAAAATAAAATGTTCTTAAACATGCACGTGTATAACCATATGATTACAGGGGTTAAGGAAGAGAGCTGCCAACTGGGCTCAAAGTGAGGTCAGAAAGAACATTAACTGGGAAAACCAAAGATGGTTCAGGCACCCCAGGACTCAGTGATCCAAGCCCCAAGAAAAGGTGTAAAGTGCCCAACTGTGTAAAGTGCACAATTATGTAAAGTGCACATAGTACATGAAAATGTTACAATTACAATAAAAGAGTGATTCCATCATAGTAAATATTAAACAATGTGCAGAAATACATCAATATACTTGTAGTGAAAGTGTAAATCTCCTATAAAATACACCAAATAGAAAAATGACACAACAAATGTGCTAAAAATTCCCTGTATTAGTGATTAAATAAATACATAAATTCATCAAACTTAGTGTAAAATAAGTTAATATGAATAAGAAAAAATCCTAATAGCAGCAAATGACAATTCTCCTTGGACTTGGTCATGTGACTTGGATAATTAAATGCCCTCTCAGTTTTAATGACTTCTTTGCGTTTGTCTTTGAAGGAATAGAGATGTATTGATTTTAAACGTCTAATGATTATATATGTAGCTGTAATTGAATAATTATAGCCATTAATGTTCGAAATAGAAATAAGGTGAAAAAACTGTATTAACGTATATGAAAGGATACATTATTATTATTATTATTGCCATTTATATATAGCGCCAACAGATTCCGTATTTACAATATTACATCTCTTTCTTCCCATGTGATAAGTACTCTCCGTATCTCTGTATGTATTATGATGGGTTATATTGTAGGATCTCTGCTTTTATGACTCCCTTAACTTGTTTGGTAAATTATTTTTTATTTTTTTGGTTGTTTCCGTATTGTTCCCTCTTGGTGTAGACATATTGCCATATTGATGCGCCTCTATGACGCTCTTCATACGCTTCCTTTAGTCGACTTATTTCTATTGACACAAGCTCCTTATGTGTATATATGATGTAACTTTGCCGTGATGTTTTTCAATGTTCTTATTTGGGTTATTAAGTTCCCTATAAAATGTTAAATGCTTGTTGTGGTGTTAGCTTGACAAAGAGGTTGAAACATAGCTCTCTGCATGATGTTGCAATAAAGCTGTGTGACACTGAGGCCTGGTGTGCCTAGTATGCCTTGGTTTTACTGGGGGTAGTGCAGACCACCGGCCACTTAGCACCCTCTGTGACTTTCCTGGAAGTGTGCAGTTCCTGTCTATACAATTAATTGGGGACCTGTCATGCACAAAGGTCTGCCAAGAAAACGAGATCTTGTTATGGGCCATGAAAGTATTACTAAACCTGGCTCCCTTCATATTATAAACAGGAAATAATTGTATTTATTAGATCCATAGTAGGAAGAGAAAGAACCTTCCAATGTCTGGCCATGCAGATTCTCGAGGCTGAATTTCATGGCAAAACCTTCAGTTAGGAAGGTGGAGCCAAACTTCATGGTGATTGCTTCTAAAACTTGCCATCATTGGCTCTTGGATGATTCGAACACCCCTGGGATAAGGCAAGCACCCACCATCCCACTTAAAAGGTGGAAGACTTCATAAAAAAACAAAGAAACTACAGGACATTCCCACCATGTATGAAAAGAAATGTCCAATATTATTTTTTTAAAAATTAAAAGAATCACGTTGTCGCTTGTCAATTGTAATCAGGGGTAAGAGTCCATAAAGAACAATTCAAAAATGAAAAACACAATAATGCAGCCAAGATGTATGAACACACAAAGATTACAAGTATAATACACTCATACAAAGTTCTGCCCAGTTAGAGCAGGTAAGAGCTTCCGTTCCTCTCCTCCCCAGATTGAAGTGTCAGCAGGCTGGTAAAATAAATCTTTAATTTTCCCTCGGGTCCATGAAGGCACACCAGCTGGTTCATTCTTCATAGTTTGATTGATCTCCAAATACACTGCGTGCAGAATTATTAGGCAAATGAGTATTTTGACCACATCATCCTCTTTATGCATGTTGTCTTACTCCAAGCTGTATAGGCTCGAAAGCCTACTACCAATTAAGCATATTAGGTGATGTGCATCTCTGTAATGAGAAGGGGTGTGGTCTAATGACATCAACACCCTATATCAGGTGTGCATAATTATTAGGCAACCTCCTTTCCTTTGGCAAAACGGGTCAAAAGAAGGACTTGACAGGCTCAGAAAAGTTTAAAATAGTGAGATATCTTGCAGAGGGATGCAGCACTCTTAAAATTGCAAAGCTTCTGAAGCGTGATCATCGAACAATCAAGCGTTTCATTCAAAATAGTCAACAGGGTCGCAAGAAGCGTGTGGAGAAACCAAGGCGCAAAATAACTGCCCATGAACTGAGAAAAGTCAAGCGTGCAGCTGCCAAGATGCCACTTGCCACCAGTTTGGCCATATTTCAGAGCTGCAACATCACTGGAGTGCCCAAAAGCACAAGGTGTGCAATACTCAGAGACATGTCCAAGGTAAGAAAGGCTGAAAGACGACCACCACTGAGCAAGACACACAAGCTGAAACGTCAAGACTGGGCCAAGAAATATCTCAAGACTGATTTTTCTAAGGTTTTATGGACTGATGAAATGAGAGTGAGTCTTGATGGGCCAGATGGATGGAATGGTAAAGGGCAGAGAGCTCCAGTCCGACTCAGACACCAGCAAGGTGGAGGTGGAGTACTGGTTTGGGCTGGTATCATCAAAGATGAGCTTGTGGGGCCTTTTCGGGTTGAGGATGGAGTCAAGCTCAACTCTCAGTTTCTGGAAGACACCTTCTTCAAGCAGTGGTACAGGAAGAAGTCTGCATCCTTCAAGAAAAACATGATTTTCATGCAGGACAATGCTCCATCACACGCGTCCAAGTACTCCACAGCGTGGCTGGCAAGAAAGGGTATAAAAGAAGAAAATCCAATGACATGGCCTCCTTGTTCACCTGATCTGAACCCCATTGAGAACCTGTGGTCCATCATCAAATGTGAGATTTACAAGGAGGGAAAACAGTACACCTCTCTGAACAGTGTCTGGGAGGCTGTGGTTGCTGCTGCACGCAATGTTGATGGTGAACAGATCAAAACACTGACAGAATCCATGGATGGCAGGCTTTTGAGTGTCCTTGCAAAGAAAGGTGGCTATATTGGTCACTGATTTGTTTTTGTTTTGTTTTTGAATGTCAGAAATGTATATTTGTGAATGTTGAGATGTTATATTGGTTTCACTGGTAAAAATAAATAATTGAAATGGGTATATATTTGTTTTTTGTTAAGTTGCCTAATAATTATGCACAGTAATAGTCACCTGCACACACAGATATCCCCCTAAAATAGCTGTAACTGAAAACAAACTAAAAACTACTTCCAAAAATATTCAGCTTTGATATTAATGAGTTTTTTGGGTTCATTGAGAACATGGTTGTTGTTCAATAATAAAATTAATCCTCAAAAATACAACTTGCCTAATATTTCTGCACTCCCTGTACAGAGATGGATAGTTTTTAAGATTTCATATCACAAGATGTTGCATCTTGGAGTTATTGAGTGACTGAGTTTTGTTACAGATAGCTTCTAGTGCAGGGGTAGGCAACCTTTGGCACTCCAGCTTTTGTGACTTACAGCCATAATGATGGCAAAGCATCATGGAAGGTGTAGTCCAAAACATCTGGAGAGTTGAAGTTGCCCATCCCTGCTCTATTGTATGATCAACTTTTTGGAGAGAATTAGATTGACTTATTTCCTTATAAGTACTTACCAGACAAGCCACTCGGATTTACACTCCCACCTTCCCTAGTATTTAACATTTACTTGTGTTACTTTGTACCATGGGCACCAATGAATAATGCCTGAAATATACTTTGTAACTTTTTTCCTGCTTATGTATCTGCTACATACGGTCTCCCTACAGTTAGTCGCTCACAAATATGGAAGGCTCTGTGATTTTTTTTTACTATTTGGGAGGTCTCCACCCTTTTTTGATTTTCTTCTGTTCCTCCTTTTTTTTTGTTAACTAAAGCCTTACGCTCAGGATAGTCTGGTACTATCCACACTAATGTTTTGCTTTACTTTACTTTAATGTTTAGAAAAAGAATCTGAGTTTGAGGTATAACTCTGGCATTATTGATATAGTCTGTTAGATATGTAGAAAGACCCTGAGCTGTATCTTTATCTTTCAATAGATATAAAAATGTCAAACATTTCAGAAATATCTAAAACAATTGGTTATCACTAGTCCTTATTAGCAGCAGGAGATCCACAGGTGAACTTTGACCTTGCTCTGTGCAATTTTACAATTCCAGGTTGCACGGCATCCAACAACCAGAGACACAGGAGGTCCATCAGAAGATGCCATGGATGGCAAACACATTCTATTTCTCTTCATATACTTTAAAAGGAGATTATTATTGGGATAGGCATAAGGCTATCCTAACTATAAGATAAGAAAATTGGGCAGACTAGATGGGCTGAATGGTTCTTATCTGCCGTCACATTCTATGTTTCTATATTGAATATAAATAAAATATAATATACAGCCAGTGGCATTGTATACATGATTTCACATAGTGCATACAGAATGATTTAGAAGATGTTGGGAATTTTATTTTATGCATAAGTTGAGTAAAGTTGAGTAAATGCTTTTTGAAAATAATATCGGATTCAAATGTAGAATTCTTCGATCTCCTCCTGTGAGAAATGCCACCACTATCTTTCTTCTATACATTTCTCCTTCTCCTCAGCAAAACATGAACATGTTCCATGAACAAACTTTCAAATTGCATGGAGACTCTTTACAGTAGCAAAATGTGATGTAAAGTAGAGTATATCCTAGAGACACAATCCTCTGGTTCTGCCTGCGTGTATTCATGATCTGTTCCATCAAGACACATGCTAGGCAACATGCATGCAGACACCAGCGTGCCACATCATGGACGATAAATGAAAATTACTTTAAATTTAATATACAGAACTAAATTGTGCTGTAAATTGGCACTTCTATGCAGTCATGCCATCACTAGATTTTTTGGGGGGAGGGAGGACCAGGTCAAATCCTGAGGTGTCATCCCCACTCCATCTCCAAACACCTGCATCAGAGTCGTTCAGAATTGCCAGGGCAACCACTTATTAAGGCTTATTAAGGCTACTACACACAATCAAAGGGGGGATATTTTACTGATTTGTCAGAAACTGTATGTCTAAATAAGTGAAGATATTTATTTCTGTATGTGTATTGTCTTTTTATAAATCTGTATACTTGTGTGGATGTCTGTGTCCACCTTTTAAAATTCTTCACAAACATCTCCAAAGATTACCTCATTCTGAAGCTTAAAAAACAAAGAAGCCTAGTGCAGACTACTATACTGCAAGGGAATGGGGAAAAAAACAACAAACAAATGAATTGTAGTTATTCTAGTAACACTACGATAACTTGGATGTAGACTGGTAAAAAAAAAAGGTAACTGCTCTGTGTTTAATGGTATTAAAAAATGTCAGATGCAATAAGCAATTTTACTACAGCAATCAATTTATCTATCTGGTTCAAGTAGATTATTGGTTGCAAGGATGGATGGCATGCAATATATTATATACAGCATTTCTGACTAATAATATTGATGATAATCAGAGCCAGATTAGTTGTTTGTCAGCCTAGGGCGCGGTTGCATTGACTGGGGTACCAACCATAGAGCCTCCCCACCGGACAACCAGGGATTCTGCTCACCCTCCACTGGACCACCAGGGAATGTAAGCAAGGTGGAGCAAAACATACACACAGACACACTCAGACTGCTCTGCACACACACACATACAAAATTCAGCCAGCCCCGCCCCCCACACACACACACAAAATTCAGCCAACACACACACATACACACACACACAAAATTCAGCCAGCCCCCTCCCCCCCCCCCCCACACACACACACACAATTCAGCCAACACACACACAAAAAAACAAAAAAAATTCAGCCAGCACACAATACTCAACCAGTTGGTACCCCAGTCAATGCCCCCAGAAACGCACAGGACTCTAAGAGGGAGCCACAATCCCAAGCAACCTTAATAAAGCTCAGAATAAAATTATTATTAATAATAATAATAATAATAATAATGTGTTAATTTAAATATACTAGTTTGCACTTTGGTCAAAGTTGACCAATATTATGAACAGAGTAGAAAAGCCATCTAGTTTTCAATAAACACAGCGGATCTCACAGATTGAAGCCAGTATCATTGTTTATTACTATTTGTAGAAAGCAAGAAAATCAATAAGTCATTAAAGCCTCCCTCTTAGTAATTAACTCTTTTGTTGCCTGAGGATTCATTTCTAAATGTCCCACTTTCTTTTATGTTGACCTGGTCAGATTTTTCTTTTAGGAAAGGCAGTTATAAAAGAATATTTCTGGGACTGGGGTAAAATTAAATTAGGCATTCAGACCTCTGATGGCACATTCTAACTGTACCCTTTCTTACGAATTTAGAGCCCCTTTAACTTACCTGATGCTCTGATTACTTTAATTGTAGCAAGCGCTTTTAAAAGAGCACACCATACATATCAGGTATGCTTAATTGTTAGTGGGACAATACCACTGCTCAAAAGTATGTATACATTTTAATTAAGCTAAGGTATGTCTTTTTGCTGATGATACTAACATTTGCAACAGGGTTGATGTTCCAGGAGGGATACGCCAAATGGCAAATGATTTGGTGTTTTTGAGTGTTACAAGGTCTCATGTGTGAATTGGGAGCAGGTGTGTTGAATTCGGTGTTATCCCGCTCACACTCGCTCATACTGGTCACTGGAAGTTCAACATAAAGGAGAAGACTATATTTAAAAGAAGAAAAACTACCACAACAAGAGGACATAGTCTTAAATTAGACAAAGGTTTAAAAATAATATCAAGAAGCATTACTTTACTGAGAGGGTAGTGGCTGCATGGAATAGCCTTCCAGCTGAAGTGTTAGAGGTTAACACAGTAAAGGAGTTTAAGCATGCGTGGGATAGGCATAAGGCTATCCTAACTATAAGATAAGGCCAGGGACTAATGAAAGTATTTAGAAAATTGGGCAGACTAGATGGGCCGAATGGTTCTTATCTGCCGTCACATTCTATGTTTCTATGTTTCTGTGGAATTAGGGTGGAAGGATTAGAAAAATAAAATGGTGGATGGAACAGATGCAGAGAGAAAGGGAGACTTGAGGCAGCTTTGGAGTGACATGGAACGAAAAGGAACAGAGATCAAGGTGGAACGAGGCACTTGAGAAGTAGAGAAATCATAGAATGTGATAGTTTCTCGCTCATTGCAGGCATAGAGAAAGACGGCAACAAATGTATTGATGTCCAGGTTTTAAAGTACTTTGCATCTCACCAGCCCAAGACTAGTGCTATAAAGGGTGAGGGTTCCCATAAAAATGGGGGGGCAAAGGAAGAGGCTGGATATGGAAAGCAATTAATATATAGATTGTGAGAAGGATTGAGAAAAGAGACGAGAAATGTCCGGAGAAAAAGAGATATACAGTTGGGACAGATGACAAAAATCCTTACTTTGGCCATATGGCACTTAATAGGTTATTACTAGTGAATTCATAGTGATTTTTCGAAAACTGCTTTCCCACTGCCCATCTATCATTTAACAATATAAAGCAGAGAGGTATTTGGCAAACTTACATTGCTATTTGATGTCTTCATGACTAGCCAGCAAAGGAACGGTTAATATATATAGAGATGGTGTTAGATATGTTTTGAAATATTAATAATAAAACTAATAACAAACAGTATGACAAATACGTGTTAGTTTGCATTGAAAACAAAAGAGAATAAGATATTAGAATTAAGGAAAACTTTGAGCGGTTGACTGAATGTGATGTTTTATCTTTATTACGAGTACAGAAATGTTGGTACATTATTAATGAATGCTTACTGTATGAAATAGTTCTGTCCTCCACCTAAATTATTATCAGACACTGCTTTATCTTGTTCTCGTTAGCTCTGTCTTTTCCAGGACTGAAGAGGTTAACACGATGCAGCGCATGAATGAAAGCAGAAATATGTTTGTTACAGCTGGGATTACATTCTGGCAAATTCCTTCAACCTTTCTTTTTCAATAATAGAAAGAGCAGCTGATAGGACGCAATGGATGGGAGCCTGAAAGAGAGGGGGGAGGCATTTGTGTTAGACACCAGTCCATCCCTCTGACCTGCCAGAGACGTCAAAAGCAAATGAAGAGTTCTAAGGAAGGACCAGACTAGCACTATAGGGAAGCTGCCTGAATCCAGTCTGCACGGTAAAGAGATGAGCTGAGGATGAAAGAGCAGGAATCTTCGCTGGTGCGACTGTCCTCTAGCAGAGAAACACTTTCACGCTGTTGTTTTCTCCCCAATTTAACAACTAAACTAAACAATGCCAGGAAGACAACCCAATTTCTATGGCAACCTAACAGTGTTTTTGCTTTCTGCCAAAGCCAATTGCATTCTAATTTTTAAACTCATCGGGCTGCTGAACCTGCTGAATGTGACTGTTTCATGTCCATTAAAATGCTCTTGCATTCAAGAGACTGGCTTTATGCAATGCCATTTCCTTCAGGATATCCCAAAGGAGATCCCTCACTGGGTACAAAACCTGTCAGTCAATGGTAGTAATATCACCACACTCCAAGCTGCAACCTTCAGGAGTAATGGAACTCAGCTGAGCAACCTAACCACTCTTGTTTTAACTAATAACAAGATTCGGACCATAGAATCTTTGGCTTTTCATGAGCTGCCTAACCTTATTACCTTGGACCTAAGTTACAATGTCCTACAGGATATATCTAACAACGCATTTGTGGGACTGACTCATCTGAAAGTTTTAAGACTAAACCAAGCCTTCCGTGGAGCAGTTTACACAACATTTACAAATATGCGATGGCTGAAAAACGTGAAAAGTTTAAGAACCTTGGAGATATTTGGCAATGGTCTACAGTCATTCCCAAGTGGACTTTTGGAAATTGAGAACCTACAAGTTCTTAACATTGGAAATAATTCCATTAAAATGTTTGACAAAATGACAGTTTTATGGTTTAAACGCTGGAACATTTGGGTTTATTTAAGTCCAAATCCTTTAGTATGTGATTGTAAGTTAAGTGAAATGATTTCATGGCTCCGGAACACAACCCAAGTTTTGGATGCTCAGAATCTCCTCTGTTTTGCTCCTGAAAACTTAAATGGGACACGTGTCAACAATCTTGAGCTAGAGAGCTTCAAGTGTCTCAATGAAAACCTGGAGACAGCATCATATGTGTTTTTTGGAATAGTTCTAGCTTTGATAGGGTTGATCTTTCTCATGGTCCTGTATCTGAATAGACGGGGCATAAAAAAATGGCTGAACAATTTCAGGGAGGCCTGCAGGGACCAGATGGAGGGTTATCATTACCGCTATGAACAAGACACAGACCCCAGAAGGTCGAATGCTGCAACTGGAATTTAGATTAACTGGAACATTAGCCATAAACTAAACCAAAACCTTTAAAAAAAACAGACCCCCCGCTTTTTTTTTTTGGATTGTTTAAGAGTTCACTTTCAATGTAAGCTGGACAACAAATAAGGGGATGTTCTGGACATATGGGTGTGTTTGTAGAGACTGATATACCCCTTTATCATCCAACTTTTTTTTTCTGGTGAGTATAGAATAGCAGCTTTATTAGCTATCAGAAATGATTGCAAAGCTCTGGACACACAGTGTCACATGAGTACCGGATATACTGTAGGGGATATAATGTAAAAATATTGCTGGGTAAATCAACCATCATTAAACTTTACTTTCAGACGTTTGTGGTACTAGAATGGTAAAAAAAACATATTTGTTATCATCCAGTTCGCTTACAAATGCTCAGAAATGGGAGTAAAATCTGATTCCTATAGAAATCTGTCATTTTTTATTGTAAGGTTTGTATTGCTCACCATTATGGCATTTAAAGGGTTAAGTTAAGTTAGTGTGCTGGTGTGTCTGTCCTCTGGCCGAGAAACACTTCTCTCACGTTCACGCTGTTGTTTTCTCCTCCATTTAACAACAAAACCAAATAAATGCCAGGAAGACACCCCTATTTCTATGGCAACCTAACAGTGCTTTTTGCCCCTGTCCCTTTACAACTGTTTCATATTCAGTGTATCCAGTCCTGTGTGTTTAACGTGTATCCACGTATAATAGATTGATCGTGTCATGTGTACACTAACAAAGATTATTTAACTCTATGAGTGCCTGTTAAAAAGTAGATGTTCTTGTGTGATTGAAAGTGTAGTGCATGCAAGATATGCATTAACCCTATGATAGCACGGTCTTTAAGTTTGCCTTTTTAAAAATATACACCGGTCAACGTGATAGAAAGCAAATGAACGCAATAACTTTGTATGGGTTTAAATGGCAAATGAAGAATCATTAACACAATGAGGATTCCCTAGTGACGAGAAAAGATGAGCTCCATTTTTTGATCAGGTGAAAAGGTTGCTTAAAAGAGATTTTTTTTTTTAAAAAAAAATGATCAAAAGATACGTAGCACATCTATAAAATACGAGACAAAGGAAAAGCAGAGCGACGAAAAAAGTACAATTTGGTAAAATATTTCTCACGATCAATCACAAAAAGGACATGGAGAATAATGGCATGAACTTATATTTAATGACATATAAATTTGGTGATCATATCAGAATAAAAATAAAAAGTGTTCAGATGAGCTTTCTGTAAGTAAGGAAATATTAAAAGTAAAGCAATCGCCATGGAAACCAATGAACTGTTTATACCGATGGCTCCATTTTAAAACTTTATCCCAAAATGACTCTTCAAAGTGTTAGATGTATGTTTGGTTCAAAATGAAATTACAAGCATGAGCTGATCTGGGCTAAATGTCCAAGTGACAGTGCTATTCATGTATAATGAGAACCTGGGATTTCCTGCTAGGACTGGAATAGGACAGCAGACCTCCAGTGCAGTCAGGCACATGACAGACACCCCACTAAGGTGGATGCAGGAAGATAACCCCGACATCTATTGGTACTGACCCAGAGAATCCATGTACATTGTTCACCAAGCAGGCATCTCATCCCAAGTATGTCCTACTCAACAAAACATTCTCATTTCATTACAAACTCACACAGTAAAATAAATAAATACATAAATTAATAAATATAAAGAGTTTTATTTCATTTGCATTTTCCCATCATTTATTTTGTTTTGTTGCCTGTCTCTGAACTGAAAGTATAATCCCTGAAAACAGACTCCAAGTTCAGGGCGTTCAGTGTGACTGGTTTCAGATCTGGATTTGCAAAGCTGTTTTCGCAGGATCCGTCAAATTTCGTATTAGCAGCAAAAAAAACAGTGAGGAAGTGTAAGAAAAAAATAGCTTCGGGTGCTTTTCACATGAGCAGTGCTTAATCATAGGCTGTGACACCAAAAGGAAAGCTCCTAAACAGATGGTTTGAATGACGTTTCCGAATTCTGAGCATGTGGTGTGCAGCCTTAGCGTAATCTGTGACATAAAGGGACGGAAAATGATCAGAATGGGTTCCACGGAAAACAGCAACAGGCTTTAAGGGCTCGTTACATTGTGTAATAAATACAATCACAGAGTTTGTAAGTAAAGAATAATGTGAGGACAGAACCGATAAATAAGATCCACGCCATGTGGGGTCTTTATTCAAAAAACTGATTGCAAAACAATATTTTGTTGCAGTTTATTGTGATGTCTTTTTTTCTAACACAATTTTGGAATCGGGGGAAACCTCCATTTATTACATCTAAAACAAATGCCATCGTTTCGATCTAGTAAATGGAGCAACTCCTGAAAGTCTGCAGTTCCTCAGTTCTTTTCGTCAAAAGAAAAAGTCAATTAAAAATCAAGTTTTACAACGTGCTATAATGCATCATTCTGTAACTATCTGTCCATCGGCTATCATCAAACTACCATAGACTTTAACTTTCGGACACAAGGAATCCAGGTCTACAGGTTTACACATATTGTTTGTATGAGATAGGAATAACAGCTACAGTAAATCCACTATCTTTTATAGATCACACGTCCCAACTGACTCCAACAATACATTCTAGATTGTAGTGAGATCACTCCGACATTCTAATGTTGAGAATTTATATTACTCTATATGGATATTATTTTCCAAAGGTATACCAGAAGCATTTAAGGTGTTTAGGGAAAATAGAAGTAAGGTTACAGTTGTATGTGTCTGGTTTTATATGCAAATTTGCCTAGATTTAAAAATGGCTTCTAGGGGCAGGCAAAGATATAGTAATAATAATAATAATAATAATAATAATAATAATAATAATAGAATAGACTGTATGCATACAAAGTATAAACAGCTAATTAAAATAATGATAATAATAATAATAATAATACTACAACTTCCATAAGGACTAAGCAGAATATAAAAGGAAGGTGTAAAATTATCATCATAAAATCTGCGTTATCTGTAGCAGCGGTTATCCACACAAGTCTGCCAGTTTCGGTTCTGTCTAGAGATCTTTCAGTGGAACAGAGTCTACTGGTCGTGGTGGAAGAGCGACTCTTGCAGAACTGAGGTTTCTATAAGTAAGGAAGACCCAGTAGAAGTAGGAATTTAGGAGGAGATAATATATAAAACCTGGAAAGCGATACTGTTTAGCGAGTCTCTACCTCTTCCACCTGAGTGAAGGGTATTCCAGCCATCATTATTACTATTATTATTACTGACATTAATGAAGCACCAACAAATGCGGTAGTGCTGTACAATTGGGGGAAAAGACAGTACAATAAACACAGACCAATAAAAAGGTAAAGAGGGCTGTCCTTGTGAGCTGAGATCTAGCTATTGAAACCCCTGAAGCTACAATCTGGTCCCACCTTCCTACCTCTGTAAGGCCATTCTTAGCCTTGATCCACCAGTCTTCTATGTCAGGAAATGAGTTGTTCAATGTTTAGAGCCTAACAAGGTCTCTATTTATTAAAGGAACACTACAGCATTACATATATGTATTCCTAACGCTATAGAGCCCTAGCCACCATGTATGTGACCGGGCCACTGCTCCAAGGGTTGAAAATTGTTAACTCATCTTTTTTTACCTCTTTGATCATCAAGATCGATAATTTCAGCCAATCCAATGCTTTCCCAGAGGAAAGCATTGGGAATATAGTGTGCTTGGTCTTGCACTCTTTCAGACCATCTGACAAAAATAGCAGAATTTGACTCTGCTATTTTATGGAACCACCTCTAGTGGCCTTTATATTGACAGAGGCAGGTAAACCCTGAATGACCGTTCCAGCAGAACGACAAATGTTTTCAACTGCAAGGTTAAAAGGCACTTGGCACCCAGACCACTTCATTGTGATGATGTGGTCTGGGTGTCTATAGTGTACAATGATTCAGTATTGTTAGAAAAAATTTAGAATTGATTTATCTACAAAGATTCCCATAGACGTTAATGGTGACTTGAGTCAATAAATGCTTTGGAACGTTTTACAAGCAGTATTGAATCAATTGGAAAGCTTATTAAATCGAGGCCATAGCTTTGTTTTATCCTCTACATCTTATATACGTATGACTTGGATACAAAAGGATCTGCACTTTATATTTCTTATGTTTGTTTTAATAAATAAACTCCTCGTTGTGTTAATTATGGAGCTCTGAAATTTTGTCAATAGGGGCATTGATTCTGGCTGTAGGTGGCTTGTGTGTATTACCGAGCAGCGCTATGCCAGCCATGCTTGTTCTACGTATCCAATAAAACAACGTTATTTTAACATTTGGATGCCATAGAAGAACATGCTAGGGGTGGGTAAACATTTCCTCATGAGAAACAAAAATGACTTTGTGATTAATAATAATTTGTTATAGAATTGTCATTCTAAACACTGGAAGACCGCAGCAACAAGAAAAAAAATAATGGAAAAGAAATATGTTTATTATTTACTGTATTCGGATAATTGGCCACGATTTCCATGGTAACGCAGTCCAGCTGGACTTGTCTGTACTGAAACTCAAAGCCTTTCAAGGTCGAGATATATAAAGTACTATGTTTCATAGCACAATAATGGAAAAAAATAATAATAATAAAAACCTCATAACTGGAATCAGTTAGCATTTGTGAGACACGCTTTCCATGGGTAAGTGAATGCGCATGACCTTGTTTAACAGCAGCATGACATGGCAAAGTTTCTGGAATATCTATTATTGGTATGAACTATTTTACAGGTATTTATAACGTTCAGAAGTTTTTGATTGAAATAAATGTGTAATTATTTTGTTTCTAATCCTACGCAAATTTAAATAATGGATATCTGCCATGTGTATGTGTGGAAATATAATAGGATTTTAGCGTAGTTATTATAAATTATAAAACTGATTATTAAGAAAATACAAATATTTTAACAGTAGTCAAGGAAGTAAACTAAAATGAACAAAGTGTGTACCTCTTGCCAGCTGTATGCACGTCTCGCTCATTTACTAGTGAAGCCCATTTAGTACCCTGTAACAGGACTCCTAGCTTGAAAGCCATATCTTCATATACAGTGCCTCGAGTAACATGACTTAGATTGTAAGCTCTTATGGGCATGGGCTCAATTTGCTGTACAGTACATGTCATCTCTCATACTCTGTGTATTCTATTGTGTCTCTATAAAAACGATGTATTGTATGTCTCATACATTATGTTTCATTGTAGGGCTTAAAGGTTGTTGCTCATGAAACCTGGGCCCAATAAAGATTCAAGGAACCTCAGTTGTATCATTGTTTACTTGTTTGTATTTGTGTCATGATGGTAAATGTTATTGATGAGCAAAGAATACATACTGATCTACCGTAGTTTAGATCTCAAGGAAATTTAAGCTCAATAACTTGCTTTCCTACATGTTGGGTATTTAAGATCTTCCACAAGCGTCAGGTGACAACACAGAAAGGATAGACAAGCCGATAGTTTAGAATGAGCAGATCATGATGAGAAATGGGGGAACATGAATGAGAGAAGGCAACTCAGAATCAGAGTCATCTAGATAGCCTCATGATCAGGGAGGTGGCAGTAATGTGTCAAATTGAAGAACATCACTTTTGTGCTAACTAATGGTTCATATGCTTGTGTGTCCACATTATTTCCCATTATAGCGATTTCACTGTCAGAATGTGAGGATCCAGTGAGCCCCAACACCAGTTCAAGGCAGATGGCAGTGTTAGCAAGATAAATGGAAATCTATGTGAGGTACTTGATCTGCATTGCCAAATCATCCCTTCCTTAGTTAGGGTGCATGGCACAAACATTAACTACATTGATGTTTACAGGGCAGAAGTTGCACTACAGAGAACAAGTCCTCTGCTCCCAGGGCTTATTTTTAAACCCATTGATGCCCCTGATAACCAGTGATCATAGGAACTATAACAGGATAATAACAGTTATCGGTTATCCTTCTCAAAAAGTATTAGCTCCTCCTAGTTCACTGAAGTCCCTGGCAGAGTAATCAACTTTCATGCCTACGCTGGCTTTGTACTCTGATTTAAAACATCTCTGCTTTTGAAAACCATCATACGTTTAAGAATCCAAACCACAGGAGATACCTGAATAAAAATTAAACAAAACAAACACACTACACATAGTTTATTGGTAAAATCTCTGATTTGACGATAGACCTGAATGTGATCTCTGTGTCTACAAAAGGTTGACTTTTTCAGTAAAATGATTTGCCTGTGCATATATATAATGATTTACAGATATATTTTACTAATTATCATCTTGAAAAGCCTGTGCTCATTATATTCAATTTCTTGGCTAAGATGCCTCTTTTAGGATTAATTAGAAACTATAAATTGAATTCACTGACATGTCTGTGTGTTTTTATATCCATATGAACATTGAATGATTTAATTAAGTCGAGCATTACAAATTTCAAACTCAATAATGGTCATCAAGAAATTTAATATTGTTGTTCTTGAAATACAATTACAGCCACTCTTTCGTAGATTAGATGATGAGACAAAATGTGGAAAACATTCAGATTTGGATTAGATTAGCTTTGGAGCTGTCTTTTTGCATGACCCCACAAATACAGGGGCCCCACCGTGATGTCAATGGGCCAACAAGGGAGATCCTTTCATCTCCCCTGCCAGTCCATGCAGAGCCAGCCTCGCTGCCTGCCTTTTCTGGCCAGTAGGAAAGCAAAGATCTCCCTCACCAGCCCAATTACACTTTTTATGGGAGAGGTAGGTAGGAACCTGGAGGCTGTGTGTTCCTACCGAGAGCAGGCAATGCTCCGACACAGGGCTGTACTTGCAAGAGGACAAGAGAGTCAGCCTTCAGCCAGAGGAGTTTACACAAGCTCTTCACTCACCACTGGACCAATGTCGCCCCCTCCCTTGCAATAGGTAAGAAGGGAAGGGGAGGACATAAAGCTTTTTTTATTTTTAAATAAATATATATATATGTATACATTTTCTATTTTCTCCCTGATAATCCCCCTCACAATATAGGGGACCCTATGCACCCCCCCGCACACACTGCACCCCTCGCACATACTGCAGTCCTACACACACTGCACCACTACACACTGCACCCCTACACACATTGCATCCTTCACACATTGCCCTTCTACGCAAATGTTGCCCACACACTGCACCCCTACACACACTGCATCCCTCAAACACACACTGCACCCCTCACACACACTGCACCCTGACATACTGCACTTCTCACACACTGCACCCCTACATACACACAGCACCCTTCACAAGCTGCAACCCTACACACACACACACTACACCCCTCACATGTACACTGCACCTCTACACACACACTGCAGGACTCACACACTGCACCTCTACACACACTGCACCCCTCAGTGCAGTCTGTCTGTGTGTACTCCTCAATCTGTGTGTGTATTCAGGAGTCCGTGTGTGTGTATTTGGCGGTCTGTTTGTGTGTTCAGTAGTGCATTTAGCAGTGTGTGTGTGTATTCAGCATTCTGTGTGTATGTATTCAGCAGTATGTGTATATGTATTTAGTATTCTGTGTGTGTATTCATCAGTCTCTCTGTGTGTATTCACAGTCTGTGTGAATGTATTCAGCAATCTGTGTGTGTGCATTTAGAGTCTGTGTGTGTATTTATCAGTCTGTGCGTGTATTCAGCAGTTTATCTGTGTGTATTCAGCAGTCTGTGTGTATTCAGAAGTATGTGTGTGTCTATTCAGCAGTATGCATGTTCAGCAGTCTGTTTGTGTGCGTTTAGCAGTCTGTGCACGTATTCAGCAGTTTGTCTGTGTGTATTCAGCAATCTGTGTATTTATGTATTCAGCAGTCTCTGAATGTATTCAGTCAGTTTAAGCACTGGAGCTACTACAGACTAATGTAGTGGTTATGATACTAAAATACTGCAAGCTTCATATCTGGTTCTTTTACAATTCCTCGCTAGCAATGCCAATTTCACTGACACTACCAGCATATCACTGCCATCCAAGAACTGTTAAAATTGCCATTTGTTTTAACATCTGTTTTTTTATTGTATCTATCATGCTGCTGACATTTTTAAATAAAATGCTTTTGTATTATACATTTCTTAACCACCCTTTTACAACCTTCTACCAACCTTAACTAACATTTTACAACCTTCTACCAACCTTAACCAACCTTTTACAACCTTCTACCAACCTTAACCAGCCTTTTACAACCTTCTACCAACCTTAACCAGCCTTTTACAACCTTCTACCAACCTTAACTAAACTTTTACAACCTTCTACCAACCTTAACCAGCCTTTTACAACCTTCTACCAACCTTAACCAGCCTTTTACAACCTTCTACCAACCTTTTACAACCTTCTACCAACCTTAACTAACCTTTTACAACCTTCTACCAACCTTAACTAACCTTTTACAACCTTCTACCAACCTTAACCAGCCTTTTACAACCTTCTACCAACCTTAACCAACCTTTTACAATCATTTCATGTATTTATTTTTGGAATGCAATGTTTTGACAGCATCATTTGTCATATTTCTTTGAAGATAATGAATTTATCCTCTGTTTTCTTTCAGTTAAAGTTCATGGCAGTCAATGAGTTTTTAAAATATAATACTGCAATCGATATTTCACTCCAGCACTCCATAATGTGAATATTCAAAAATAGGTCAGAACTACCACAATTATTTTCTTAACTGAAATATAGCAAATTAAATCTGAGTGGCAAAATCGAGATTAATATAACTGGACTGGAAAGGTACTCCGACCCAGCTCGGCAACAGCCAGAGCTTGATTATTTTATCCTCTGGCTAGCATCTGCTTTAGCTCCTGCGTCTGCTAATGGAGACATGAAAATGTCATTCAGGAAATTCTAGAACGCGTTTCCCTTAGCTGATCATCTAGCTCCTCTATCCCAATCAGTGGCTGGGTCATTAAAATCTCCAGTGATTAAAGAATTACCCAGATGTTCTTCCTTTTTCACTTAGTGATAACAACTGATCTTCATTATTAACATTCAGGGTTTATAGCATATCCCCACAATTTACATTTTCTCTCTTATAGCTCACATGCAAATTTCACCACAAAACGATTTCTCATTTTCTTCATAAACTTTAATGTTAGGCTTTAACTCAGGCTTCATATGTTAACACGTCCCCTCCACATTTCCTATTTTATGTTTAAATTAACATCCCAGCCATGTGCTTGCTTTAATTGTGTTCATTCTGTGTCAATAAGTGTAGCTCCTCCATTTTGTTAATCACACTTTTAACATTAGCAAAAGGTATTTAATGTTAACAACAGTCTTTTGTACTTATTTTATGACTTTTAGCAAATACTTTCTTTTTCTAGGGGGTAATTTAATAATAGCAATGTTCCATATCACTACAACATGTCAATCTTTCCTCCTTTATAGATAAAGCAATCTATACGATTAGTCAAAAAGAGGCTAAGCAAGTTATAAGAACTTCCAAACCACACACAGAAGAGAAAATAGCAGTCAGTAAAAAAGGGGGATACAAAATGTTTGTGACAATTCACAAGGAAGGACAGTAAACCTTACTTCAGTAGTGGGGAAAGTAATGGAAATGATTTTAAAGGATAGGATTGTTGAACACCTAAAATCACATGGATTTCAAGATCAGAGACAACATGTGTTTACTTCAGGGAGATCATGCCAAACTAATCGTATTGATTTTTTTGATTGGGTAACTAAAATTATAGATCAGGGTGGTGCAGTAGAAATTGCTTACCTAGATTTCACTAAGGCTTTTGACACTGTTCCACATAGAAGGCTTAGCTATAAACAGTAATCTTTGGTTTTTGATTCTAATTTTGTTGAATAGGTTAGACTGAGTGACAGGCAACAGGTTGACAGGCAACAGGTTGTCGTCAATTAGTTATATTCAAAGCAAGTTCTAGTCAGGGATCTATACTTGGACCCATTCTTTTCAATATTTTTTATTAGTGATATTGCAGAAGATCTTCATGGAAAGGTATGTCTTTTTGCTGTTGATATTAAGATTTGCAATAGGGTTGATGTTCCAGGAGGGATAGGCCAAATGGCAAATGATTTAGGTAGATTAGAAAAATGGTCTGAGCTGTGGCAACTGACATTTAATGTGGATAAGTGCAAGATAATGCATCTTGGACGTAAAAACCCAAGGTCAGAGTACAGAATATTTGATAGAGTCCTAACCTCAACATCTGAGGAAAGGGATTTAGGGGTGATTATTTCTGATGACTTAAAGGTAGGCATACAATGTAATAGAGCAGCAGGATATGCTAGCAGAATGCTTGGTTGTATAGGGAGAGGTATTAGCAGTAGAAAGAGTGAAGTGCTCATGCCATTGTACAGAACACTGGTGAGACCTCACTTGGAGTATTGTACACAGTACTGGAGACCATTTCTCCAGAAGTATATTGATCCTTTAGAGAGAGTTCAGAGAAGGGCTGTTCAGCTGACCCTTGGACCCTTGGTGTTGTACGTGGCTGGGTGGAGGAAGAGACCTTCAATGACATCAGTGAGGACAAGGAACGGACATGGCTAGGTTGGTATCCAACCTTGTGCAAATGGGGAGTTTGCGGTTGTGCAAATGGGGAGTTTGCGGTTGTGCAAATGGACTGTTTGCGGTTGTTTGCTGTGCGTTAAACGGGGAGTTTGGTCTGTCACTGTGAAGCGGGCATAACCCTTACACTACCTGATCGATACAACATCATACAGTAGGTCCCCCCCTCATTATTTTTATGGCCCCCACCCACCGCTCACGGGTGGGGGCGGACGGGAGGACAGTAGGTCCCCCCCATTGTGATTTATGGCCCCCACCCACCACGCAGGTGTGGGGGCTGGGGGGGAGGACAGTAGGTCCCTTATCCTTATTTACTGAATATTCCCCTGTGTAACAATGTTTGGCATTTAGTGAACATTCCCTATTCTGCTCTGTGTCAGTGTGTATCAAGGTCCCTGAGGACAGGTGTCAATCCATATGTCAAGGTGTCAATATGTCATATACCAGGTGTCAATCCATATCCATTGTGATTTAGGAATGTTAGGTGATTTATGCCCTTTATGGATTAAAACCAGACTCTGCATCAACTGTGTAATTTTCCATGGGAGTTTTGCCATGGATCCCCCTCCGGCATGCCACAGTCCAGGTGTTAGTCCCCTTGAAACAACTTTTCCATCCCTTTTGTGGCCAGTAAGAGTCCCTGTGGGTTTTAAAATTCGCCTGCCCATTGAAGTCAATGGCGGTTCGCCGGTTCGCGAACATTTGCAGAAGTTCCCGTTCGCCGTTCGCGAACCGAAAATTTTGTGTTCGCGATATCACTACTGCTATTATATTACAGTCCAAAAAGTTTTGTTGTTTTTTAAATGCAAGCTATTGGGACACCAGATATGAGTGAGTGGTGGCACTGGGCAGGCCCTGAAACGCACACTCGTGAAGGAAACTGACTGCTATTATATTACAGTCCAAAAAGTTGAGTTTTTTTAAATGCAAGCTATTGTGACACCAGTGAGTGAGTGGTGGCACTGGGCAGGCCCTGAAACGCACACCAGTGAAGGAAACTGAGTGCTATTATATTACAGTCCAAAAAGTTTATTTTTTGTTAAATGCAAGCTATTTTGACACCAGATATGAGTGGTGGCACTGGGCAAGTGGGCAAAGTATACGCTGTGAGCCTGACACACACGCTGGCAGACAACTAACTGCTATTCAATCTATTACAGTCAAAATTTTATTTTTATTTTTTTAAATGTACACTACTGTTACACCAGATATGAGTTGCACTGTTGTGACACTGCCCTGGCAGGCCCTGAAACGCACACTCGTGAAGGAAACGGACTGCTATTATATTACAGTCCAAAAATGTTTTTATTTTTTAATGCAAGCTATTGGGACACCAGATATGAGTGAGTGGTCGCACTGGGCAGGCCATGAAACGCACACTCGTGAAGGAAACTGACTGCTATTATATTGCAGTCCAAAAAGTTTAGTTTTTTTTAAATGCAAGATATTGGCACACCAGATATAAGTGAGTGGTGGCACTGGGCAGGCCCTGAAACGCACACTCGTGAAGGACACTGACTGCTATTATATTACAGTCCAAAAAGTTTAGTGTTTTTTTTTAAATGCAAGCTATTGGGACACCAGATATGAGTGGGTGGTGGCACTGGGCAGGCCCTGAAATGCACACTCGTGAAGGAAACTGACTGCTATTATATTACAGTACAAAAAGTTTAGTTTTTTTTAAATGCAAGCTATTGGGACACCAGATATGAGTGAGTGGTGGCATTGGGCAGGCCCTAAAAAAGGCACACTGGTGAAGGAAACTGACTGCTATTATATTACAGTCCAAAAAGTTTAGTTTTTTTTAAATGCAAGCTATTGGGACACCAGATATGAGTGAGTGGTGGCACTGGGTAGGCCCTGAAACGCACACTTGTGAAGGAAACTGACTGCTATTATATTACAGTCCAAAAAGTTTATTTTTTTTTAAATTCAAGCTATTGGGACACCAGATATGAGTGAGTGGTGGCATTGGGCAGGCCCTGAAATGCACACTCGTGAAGGAAACTGACTGCTATTATATTACAGTACAAAAAGTTTAGTTTTTTTTTAAATGCAAGCTATTGGGACACCAGATATGAGTGAGTGGTTGCACTGGGTAGGCCCTGAAACGCACACTCGTGAAGGAAAGTGACTGCTATTATATTACAGTCCAAAAAGTTTAGGTTTTTTTTAAATGCAAGCTATTCGGACACCAGATATGAGTGAGTGGTGGCACTGGGCAGGCCCTGAAATGCACACTCATGAAGGAAACTGACTGCTATTATATTACAGTCCAAAAAGTTTAGTTTTTTAAATGCAAGCTATTGTGACACCAGTGAGTGAGTGGTGGCACTGGGCAGGTGCTGAAACGCACACCAGTGAAGGAAACTGAGTGCTATTATATTACAGTCCAAAAAGTTTTTTTTTTGTTAAATGCAAGCTATTGTGACACCAGATATGAGTGGTGGCACTGGGCAAGTGGGCAAAGTATACGCTGTGAGCCTGACACACACGCTGGCAGACAACTAACTGCTATTCAATCTATTACAGTCAAAATTGTATTTTTTTTTTTTTTTTTTAAATGTACACTACTGTAACACCAGATATGAGTTGCACTGTTGTGACACTGCCCTGGCAGGCCCTGAAACGCACACTCGTGAAGGAAACGGACTGCTATTATATTACAGTCCAAAAATGTTTTTATTTTTTAATGCAAGCTATTGGGACACCAGATATGAGTGAGTGGTTGCACTGGGCAGGCCCTGAAACGCACACTCATGAAGGAAACTGACTGCTATTATATTAAAGTCCAAAAAGTTTAGTTTTTTTTTTTAAATGCAAGCTATTGGGACACCAGATATGAGTGGGTGGTGGCACTGGGCAGGCCCTGAAATGCACACTCGTGAAGGAAACTGACTGCTATTATATTACAGTCCAAAAAGTTTTTTTTTTTTTTAAATGCAAGCTATTGTGACACCAGTGGGTGAGTGGTGGCACTGGGAAGGCCCTGAAACGCACACTAGTGAAGGAAACTGACTGCTATTATATTACAGTCCAAAAAGGTTTTTTTTGTTAAATGCCAGCTATTGTGACACCAGTGAGTGAGCGGTGGCACTGGGCAGGCCCTGAAACGCACACTAGTGAAGGAAACTGACTGCTATTATATTACAGTCAAAAAAGTTTTTGTTTTTTTTAAATGCAAGCTATTGTGACACCAGTGAGTGAGTGGTGGCACTGGGCAAGTGGGCATAGTATATGCTGTGAGCCTGACACACAGGCTGGCAGACAGGCAACTGCAATTACATTACACAAAAAAAAAAAAACAAGACTGATGTTCTAGCCCTAAAAAGGGCTTTTTGGGGTGCTGTCCTTACAGCAGAGATCAGATGAGTCCTTCAGGACTGTAGTGGACACTGAATACACTAGCCTAGCTATCATTTTCCCTATCAAATCAGCAGCAGCTACGCTGTCCCTACTTTCACTAAGAATGCAGCTTCACAATGAATGTAAAATGGATGCTGTCCAGGAGGTGGGGGGGTCTGGGAGGGAGGGTCTGCTGCTGATTGGCTGGAATGTGTCTGCTGACTGTGAGGTACAGGGTCAAAGTTTACTCAATGATAACGAACAGGGGACGGGCCGAACAGCGCATGTGTTCGCCGTCCGTGGCGAACGCGAACAAGCGATGTTCGCCAGGAACTATTCGCCAGCGAACAGTTCGGGACATCACTACTGACAAACACTTATTTGTAACCAGACAAGTTGGACACACAGGAACAGAGGGGTTGACGGCCCTGCTCAATAAGCTTATATGCTAGAGGGAGTTGGGTATAGTGACCAGTGGTCTATCCTGGTTTTGTGCTGCCCTAGGCAGGACAAAACTCAGGTGTCCCGTCCCCCCCGCGCCACCCTCACCCAACTCTTCCCCCCGCCCCTCCTTCTAAATACACACACACACATTCACTGACAGATATGCATACACCAGCTAACAAAAACACACACTCACTAACAGACACACCCACACACACTCACAGGCAAACACACTCACACTTACAGACACACACTCACTCACTAGCAGACACACACTCACTAACAGACACACAAACCCACACTAACAGGCACACACACACACAGTCACACACACACACACACACTGACACACACTAACAGACACAAACACACACACTAACAGACACACTCACTCACTAGCAGACACACACACACTCACTAACAGACACACACACTCACACTAACAGGCAAACACACACACAGTCAGAGACACACACAGTCACACACACACACACACACACACTAACAGACACACACACATTAACAGACACACACACACACACACATTAACAGACACACACTAACAGACACACACACTAACAGACACACACTAACAGACACACACTCACTCACTAGCAGACACACACAGTCAGACACACACACACTCACTAACAGACACACACACTCACACTAACAGACACACACACACAGTCAGAGACACACACAGTCAGAGACACACACAGTCAGACACACACACTAACAGACACACACACACACACACACACACACACAGTCAGAGACACATACAGTCACACACACTCACTAGCAGACACACACACACAGTCAGAGAAACACACAGTCACACACACACACACACACACACTCACTAACAGACACACACACTCACACTAACAGACACACACACAGTCAGAGACACATACAGTCAGACACACACACTAACAGACACACACACACAGTCAGAGACACACACGGTCAGACACACACACACACTCACTAACAGACACACACACTCACACTAACAGGCAAACACACACAGAGTCAGAGACACACACAGTCAGACACACACACACACACACACACTAACACATTTTTTTTTTAATTTAACCCCCCCCCCCCAGCCTTCTTACCTTTGGGAATGCTGGGGGGGATCTCTTTCTCCCTGCTGGTCCAGTGGCTGCAAGGCGGGTGGCATTGGCGGGCGGGCGGCTGACGAGGGAGAGCTCCCCCTGAGCTGTCTGCTCAGCTCCCTCGCGCGCCGCAGAGTGAGGCTGGGAGCCGGAATATTACGTCATATTCCGGCTCCCAGCCTCACTCTGCGGCGCGCGAGGGAGCTGAGCAGACAGCACAGAGGAAGTGCTCCCTCGCCAGCCGCCTGCCAGCGCCGCCAGCCTGCCCAGCATGTCTGTTAGCCGCAAGGCTAACAAGGCATTTGCCCTGGGCATTTGGGGGCGGCGTTTTTTGACGCCCCCTGGAAAATGCCGCCCAAGGCAAATGCCTTGTTTGCCTCGCGGCTAAAACGTCCCTGATAGTGACACAGAAGGTAAGGGTGGGGTAGAAAAGTATGTTGCTAAGATAGTATTAGCTGACTTAGTGTTTTGATGACAGTGCGGGGGGAGGAGGGCAGGGGAGGGCTGGGAGTCTTAGGCCTGTGGGGCAAATCCAGTCAAGTGGCCCATTGCACCACCGAATCAGCTCACCATCCATGCCCACCTTTTTCTGGTTTTATAATGCAGCCAGTCTCTCCCTCGCTCTGCTGGTGCTGCCTAGTGCCTATCCTCTGCCTCCAATCTCCAAGAAGATTGTCTTTGCGAGGACTGGGAGACTGGGAGTGGTAGTTTCCTGCTGAGCTAAAGATGGGTTCTCCCCACCCTCCGGGAGCATGAGTGAGCCCCTAGCAGGGACTACAACTCTCAGAATGCGTCAGCTCTCACTCCCTGTTCCATTCCCCCTCCCTCTGACTCCACAGCCAAGCAACCGCCAAGAGATCCTGCCTCTGCCTCTGTGGCAGTCAAGCACGCAGAGACAGCCAGGGCCGGACCTGGAATACACAGCAGCCCTGAAGAAAAAATCTATGCCAGCCCCATCAGTCATAGTGCCTGCTCATAGTAACTGGAGCAAGATAGTGGAGTGCAAGGGAATGTTGGTGTGTGAATGCAGATTAGAAGGGGTTGAGTTGCCAGCCAGCTGTTAAACATTATGAGCCATCTCAAATGCTTGTGCACAGTATTTGTTTTTTTTAAATTCAGGTATGTACACAACTTCCATTAGTGTATGCAGGGGCATATTTGTGTTGATAGTTTTATGTGCCTGATGACGTCACTTCCCCGGAACGAGCTGCACGGAGCTGCTCTGATCAGTATATCAGGCAGCATGCATGGAAGTCCGTGCAGCTGAGTACTCTCCCCAGACAGAGGCTCTGCTCATAGTGCCTCTGTCTGCTTTATTATAGCCAAGGCTCCCTTTGGCACTGGGGATCTGTGAGCTGTGTTGGATGCTCGGTGCACTCAGTGCACTGAGCGGCCGGCACAGCTCACAGTTCCCCAACAGACAGCGGCCATTTTCAGCATGTTTAGCCCGCCCCTGGAGGAGGGAGCTATTTGATTTGAACAGTTTAATTGATACACTTTCCTGAAGAAGTGAGTTTTCAATGATTTTTTGAAGATGTGGAGACTGGATGAAAGTCTAACTGGGTGAATGTCTAACTGGGTGAATGTCTAATGTCAGGAACGGTGCAGCCCTAAAAACAGCTTTTTGTAAAATGAAAAGTCCTGAAGTGTTTTTGGGGTTTGGACCATGCCTTTAATAGTGCACTACTTTATAACACACTGGTAGAAGAATCCCAAGGAGTTTGATTCATCGGAAAACCGCACAGGTAAAATGAATAAACACCTCCTTTAAATAACTCTAGCAGAAAGTGTCGATAAAAGGAGAGAAACATGTCTTGGACTTCTTATTAGGCAATAATAATGTATCCCATATTGAAATACCCACCAGCAAGTGCACAATTAGCTGACATACAAACCACTAGTCATTTCCCTCACCACCCGCACAGAAAAATCTTGGTGACATGGGATCATTTTCCTATGAGGGTGATAGACGCTTTTCTAAACACACAGCAGGGGAATGCTAATTACATGTTGAGTTATTTATAAAACACAAGCAGCCGAAATCAAGATGATAAATCAATATCTTTTGAAGGCATCTTATTGAGTCTAAGAGGAAAAACAGATTCCAGGTGTTTAGAGTGTATGTAGAAATATATGGAGGTGTGTATTAACCCCATAGGACCAGTGATGTTTATGCCATCGTAGCAATCTGTTCTGTTATGATCCTATTCCAAAATGGTATGACTCACGAAGTAATGACGGCCAGCTATTTAGAGCTAGAGATGACATGCTGGCTGATAATTTTAAATAATTAAATTTTCCTGATCAATCATGGCAGCATTTACTCATGGGTTAGCTCCTCCCCTCACAGCAGAAAGGACAGGAAACAGAACTCTGAAACTGGTATAAATAGATCCTCCCCTTCCCATCAGGCAGTCTTTTTTCCTGTCCTTCACAGCAGTTTGGAAGGAGTCTGCTTATGCAGGCCTAGTTTTTTCTTTTATGCTCACCAGGCAATATTTTTGAAGCCCTGCCGGGGTTCAGCCTCTAAGCCCTGAAGACCCAGCAACGCACTATTGTAAAAGTGGCTAGACTGGGTACCCCCTTTAGTGACCGGGGGTCGGACCCAACCTCTCCCTCAGGGGATGAAAATGGTCCACTGCATGCCAGGGTTCAGCCTCTTATCCCTGAAGACCCAGCAACAGGCCAGCTTGGGTACCCCCTCAGGGGATGAATGTGATATACTGCCTACATGAAGCCAGGCCAGGGTTCAGCCTCTTATCCCTGAGGACCCAGCAAACAGCACATCTGTAAAGGTTGCCAGCCTGGGTTCCTACTTCAGCAACCAGGGGTCTGTCCTATCTCTCTCTGAAGTGATGACAGTAGTCCACTGCATACATGAGGCCCAGCCGAGTCTAAGCCTTTATCCCTGAAGACCCAGCAAACAGCACATCGGTAAGAGTTGCCAGCCTGGGTACCTCCTTGAGTATCAGGAGTCTAACCTATCTCTCTCCCTGAGGGGATGACAGCGGTCCACTGCATACATAAGGCCAGCCGAGACTAAGCCTTTATCCCTGAAGACCCAATATACAGCACTTCCATAAGGTGACTACCTGGGTATACATATTCTATGTATTCCACCTTGTCTGGGGTTTGGTTAAACCTTCTTCCACTGGTGATGATGAAAGGCTTATGGGGTACAGATGGAAGCCTATAGTTTAAACAGTTTAGGCTGTCAGTTGTTCAAATCCCCATTTTGCCACTGAAACACAGGCCTGCAACTGTTCAGGTAAGTGCATTAGCAATT
Organism: Pelobates fuscus; assembly: GCF_036172605.1. Taxonomy (NCBI): domain Eukaryota; kingdom Metazoa; phylum Chordata; class Amphibia; order Anura; family Pelobatidae; genus Pelobates; species Pelobates fuscus. The sequence goes on from NC_086317.1 coordinate 483,570,775, forward strand.
TAGATTAAAACTAGTATAGGCACCTGGGTCTCTGTTCTTTCAGTCCCTCCCAGCTGCTTACATTAGGCTTCCTTCTAACAAATAGGTCACATTTAGGAGGTTTGTGTGGTGAGCATTTAGGTAAGTTTATACATGAAAGAATGCTTGGTGCAAAAGAGTGCTGATAATGCAAGGAGGCATTGTGCAAAAGAGTGCTGATAATGCAAGGAGGCATTGTGCAAAAGAGTGCTGATAATGCAATGAGGCATTGTGAAAAAAGAGTGCTGATAATGGATATCCTAGCTGTATAAAGTCTGCTGGAATTCCACAGTCCTGAAGACAGAGAAATATCCAAGGTAAGAACTTTCCTGGATAACTGATTGAAGTACACACATATATATGACCGGTTTTAAAAATCTAAGTCCATACACACACTTGTTTCTATCAAGGCATGTGGCATTGATTGCTGTTATCTGTGCATTATTGCAAAGAAGCAGGCTTTTGCAGACAGTGGAAGAATATACTGCACAGGAGACCACTCGGTCTCAGTATCTGTACACGAACTGGTTTCTGTTACAGCATCATTATGTTTCCAATATGTGCTTTATGTATGAATTGGTCTGAAGACTCTGCCGCAGTGTGTGTCCAGTATATGTATGAATTACTATGAGGACACGGCCTCAGTATATGTGTCCGCTATATGCTCTATGTAAGAGTTACTGTGTGAACACTGCCTCAGTATAAGTATCCACTATATGATGTATGTATGAGTTAAGAGGACATCACCTCAGTATAGGTATCCACTATAGGCTCTATGTATGAGTTGCAATGAGGTCGCTACCTCAGTATATGTATGCAATATATGCTTTATGTATGAATTCTATGAGGACACAGCCTCAGTATATGTATCCACTATGTTGTGTATGTATGAGTTGATCTGAAGACTCTGCCTCAGTTTGTGTTCTCTATATGCTCTGTGTTGCTGTGAATACACAGCCTCAGTATATGTACTCTACGTGCTTTATGTGTAAGTTGGAGACATTGCTTCAGTGTATCTGTTCGCTATATGCTTGATGTATTAGTGGAAACACAATATAGGTGAATGAGACACATCCTCTATATGAATCCAATCTAATACAAGTTCTATGTGTGGTTGTTAGTCACAATCACAACCTCAGTATATGTGTGAGGAATAATATGTGCATGAAGCTCTGTTAAAACACAGCCGCAATTTAGCTCACTCATATAATCTTACTATGTGTGCAGGCATAGTGTCACTGTATATAGCAGAGGTAGGCTATGTATGATTACTGTTTAAACAGACTCAGTATATGTGAGTGGTATATTATGTGCATGAAGCTCTTTTATACACAGCCTCAATTTAGCTCACTCATATAATCTTACTATGTGTGCAGGCATAGTGTCACTGTATATAGCAGAGGTAGGCTATGTATGATTACTGTTTATTCAGACTCAGTATATGTGACGAAATCTCTATGCATAAGGTGCTGTTAGAAACATCCACAATGTATGTGATTCCTATATTCTGTATGCAGGTTGGTATTAATATATAACCAATTTATACACAGCCTTGGTAGATCTAACAATACAAATGATCTAAGGTCTGTTTTGAGCGGAGATATAATACAGCCCAATTCTAGCAAAAACAATTGTACTGGGTAAGTAACTATTGCCTACTGTGGATTTTCCATTTCAGTTTTTAAATGAAGTAAATAAGGGAACATACTGCTTTTGGTTTTGTATTAGATTCCCTCTCCCACAGGTGTTTCAGGATATGCAATTAACACAGTTTACCACTTCAGATAGATTGCAGGTGTTTCTGAACCTGTCTGAGTGCCTCTTCCAGGAGAGAAGGAGACCTGATTTCCAAAATGGAGCATGGTAATGTTTAACATTATTAATGTGGTTTGGTTTTTTGTGTACACACCTATGTATACATGAGACAATTCTACAAAAGTGTTTCTATTGCCAGGTATCATCTCCTCTCTGATCAAGATAGGATTTTTTTTTTTGTTAAGTTTGGTGGCAGGGTTAACCTTTAGATATATGCTGATTACTGTTGCACAGCTTAGTAGATCATGCTGGTTGCAGGAGCACAAATTGGGCTATTAATTGATCTCATAAGTAGGTAACTCTGAAACAATTACCTGACTGTTTTCTCTGGTATATTTCTTTTCTTTCTTAAATCTAATTTAAAAGCTGTTAATATTGGCCTTTTCTTTCACCTACTCTGAAAAATTCTCCTGGTCTGGTTTATACATTTTATTCAGTATTCTCCTTTATTACTTGGGGACCTGAATGTTTGGCAATCCCTTAAGTATATGTCAAGGGTGGCATGCTTTTGATTCTTAAGGTGTTAATGTTCAGAATTTTCTCACAGATTCCCCTGTTGTGAAGGGGAACATTATAATTTCCTTTCTGCAATAAAATGTATTCTTTTAGGCTCATATGCTCCAGGGGACTTTGATACTGAGTATTGCAAGTATTTTAATTGACATTGGAAGGTCTTTCCAGTTCCTAGACCATTCTACCAGGCTCACTATTTCAGATTAAATTCACCTGCTACCAGAACAATAGAGGAAATCCCTGAACACGTAGTTCCATTATGGACCTCTCTTCTGATATCCATGGGGATTCTTCTAGGTGTCCTTTATATCTGGAATTTGCAACCAATGTGTGACTTTAAGTGGTTGATTCATCCTGCATATTATAAGGTAATGCAGCTTGCTGATGACAAACATTTGACTGATTTTTACATGGTCTCTGTACCTAGATCGGTATAAGTTATGGTCACTTCTAACATTGCATTGATTTAATACTTGTGGATTATATGCTTGGTTTGGTGTTGATATCTTGCAGATAAAACCAACTGCTTATTATCACCACAGGCTCTGCCATGAGTACTTCATCACTATCTGAAGATAAGGTAAGAGTAAGTGTGCGATTGTTGGTTCTCATAAGGATAACTGAATATCTTCTACTATCCTGCTTATTATGTCTGTTGCCACAATGTATCATGTGCCTATTGCATATCTCCTACTCAGGTTGCACAACAGTCTCTAATAAATTTGATTATGCTCTTTGGCATAATCTCTACTATTTACAACAATATGTTTATCTTTGAATGCAGGTACTGATGTGGTTGGCCTACATTGCCTACTTATAATTTAGTAGTTACCACAAATTCTACGGTTCATACCGATATTCCTTTTTTCCTCAACTAATCTGTATATGATTCTTTTTGCCTTTGCCTAGTAATGTTATTGGTTTATACCTCTCCTGTAACTGATCATTACTGTATCAATTCATCCACGGTGTGTAGTATTGTTGTGAGTCTGATTTTGCAATTTATATTCATTGTTGCAGTGTTTTTCATAACCGGCTCTTATTTCTCTACTAGGCTCTGCCTCTTTCTGACAGGCAGATATTGATTTGTTTCCTGTATCTACAGGTAAGTAGTTCACTAGGCAAGAGGACGCGATGTGAATTGCCTTTGATAAAAACATCCAGAAAGTAGTGTAATTCTCCCACGTTAAATATCATGGTGTGACTGTTCTCATCCAACAGTGTCTGATTGTTCCAGTATGATTTCTGGAAGTTAACGGTTTGTCAAGGTTCTGTTTTGATGATGCCATCCATTTGGTTTTAAATTTATATCAGAAGGACATTATCCTTTCTTGTTGACATAATAGATCTATAATTTCTAGACCGTGTCTGGGTTTCATGGAGGTTCTCTAGACTAGGCTATCATGGCCTTAAAACCTATTTGGCTCTATGTTTATTCAGGATATTTCAGACATTTGAATGCCAGGAGGTTGCTGACCTTGCAGCCTCTAGGGTAAATTGACTTTTCTGAGCAGATTTTTTGGCAATATCCTATTGATTGCTTGTTTGGCTTTTTTTAAAAAGTCTTCTAAGGTTTATGCAGCTCAATAATGGTTTTTATAGCTATTAGCTGTTTTGAACTCTGTCCCTCCCTCGATATGTATACTGCTTGGGTAAATCCCCATGAGTAAATGCTGCCATGATTGATCAGGAATAAGGAAAATTGCTTCATACTTACCGTAATTTTCTTTTCCTGATCATTATTCATGGCAGCATTACGTTCCCACCCATATACTATAAGATGTGAAGCTAGTTACAAAGACTGCCTGATGGGAAGGGGGAGGATCTATTTATACCAGTTTCAGAGTTCTGTTTCCTGTCCTTTCTGCTGTGAGGGGAGGAGCTAACCCATGAGTAAATGCTGCCATGAATAACGATCAGGAAAAGAAAATTACGGTAAGTATGACACAATTTTCCTTAGTAATGAAGGCTGACTGTAACATTTAACACTTAAAGGGACACTCACTGCCCAAAGTAAAATATACAAAAATAAACAAAATCTCTGTTTAGTAGATATACCCCAATGGAAATGTTTTTTATTTCATGGGGAGTTAATCTACAAACAGCTTGCAGTCATTCAAGAAACCATGTTGTAACAGATCCCTACCAACCTCTGGTGGATGTGAAACAAACAAGGGAATTACAACTTACACATCCATTCGTTCCATTCCTCTGTTCGTCTGGTTCCGTGCGAATTTCACGTGTAATGCAGAGGTGGCCGCCATTTCGGGACTTTCCACGTGTTCGCGGCCATCTTGTGTGCGAACAGCGGTGTTTGCCTGTAACCGCATGGAACTGAAAACGGATACGCAAACAGGCGAACACCGCTGAATCCTCCAGACCTCCATAAGTTCGTACGGAAACTACCGAACGTCCCCTCGTTCGGTAGTTATATGCAATCATCTATGGGGATTCCAGCGAACCCCGCGATTCGCATGGATGGCCAGAGTATCATACCTTTTTACCGTGCGAACGGAGACCGACCGCAAGGCCAAAACTCATGGAACTAATTTCGGCTAGTTGGTCTGTGCGGTCGGTCAAAACTTTGGAACGTTGTATCTCCCGAACTGTACATCCGAATGGGGTGATTTTTGGATATATTGTCCCCCTGAAGGAGAGCTATCCAGCGCTACCGGATTTAAAGCTGTACCCCCTGTTTTTGGGGTACATCCAGAACTGGTGGAAAAATGTGGACATTTTAATTGGGTTATGTAGTTATCTGAGGGGAGGAGACGTGGGGGTGTTACCATCTGTATTATTGGTTGTTTTCATCCTCCCCCTGGGAGTGTTCTGTGTGTATCTATTTCTAATAAAAAGCAGGCTGGGTGTTCCAGTCCTCAGTTCATCTTGACCCTTCAAAACGTAGCCTCGTCTCGTTCTTGGAAGGGGATTATTTGGGAATATTATTCTGCTCCTGTTTACAGCTGAACCTGCTCCTCACTCTGGATATCGTGGATGGGATTACATCAGCCTACTTCTCCACAGCAGCTTGCAGGGAAAAAGGACGTCTTCAACGGCAGAAACCCTCTCTCTATCTGGGTAGCCGTTACACATGTTTTCGCAAGTTTCCCAAAATCCCCATGTCTGCAGACAGGCATTGTGTTTCAGACTTTAACCTGCATTTCTACAGGCACCCTAATGGCAATAAAGAACTGTTTTTTTATATACACAGCTTTTTAAAGCAAAGCATGGGATGCGAAATTTCATAAATCAGTGCAGAGTGTCATCATGTCTGGCTCTCACCGTAAAGTGTTCATACTGCCACCTAGTGTAGATTCAGAGAACTGCACTTATCATGAGATACACATTTACATTTTAGACCATTTTTGTCATGATCATTTTGGGTTTTTCACCTTACTTTCTAAAACTTGCCACGCGTCTCTTATCTCATCACAGATCATATTTTAAAATCCTCTTTAGGTAGCTTCACACTGTTCATTAGGACCGTTTTGTGACTGACTGTGCAGAATAACCTCGAGTGGTTACAGATCTATGAGTCAGCTGTCAATGTTAATTCAGTTCCTCTCTCATTACTGATATATCTTGACTGGGGTGACAGAATATCATAAGAGGGAAGGGGTTAATTAAAAAACAAATTAAAAAAAAAACCATAAAAACAACATATATTAAAATGTTTAATTCTCTATAGGAAGATAATATTTTTTAGAATCCCATAAATAGGAAGTCAGTTGTACAATTATTTCCTATCATGAATGGGGAATAATGCACAAATCACCTGCATGCTGTTTGAGGGCCTACTTTTGAGCATAACTCAGCCATGCATATTGCAATCTGTATGAGAATAATGGGAGTTACACTTCCAAGTGGCAGCTATAGCCATGTTAATGATGGCAGCTGAAATTGCTGCTGCCTCTGACTGTATCTCACTCAACACAGTAATAATCCCTCCCCTTACACCAGGGGTTCTCAACCCAGTCCTCAAGGACCCCCTACCAGTCCATAATTTAGGGATTACCCTGCTGTGTCTAAAGTGTTTGTTCCCTCCCCACCCCCCCTAAAAAAACATTAGACAGACACAGCAGGGTAACCCCTAAATCCTGGACAGTTCAGGGGTCCTTGAGGACTGGGTTGAGAACCCGTGCCTTACACACTACACAATCTCTAAAATATTAACCTCTACATTACACTCGTGCTAACCGTTAAACCAGGACTGCCAAGGTCATGACCTTGAGGTGGCACACAGGAGAGGGGGGCCCTGCTGGACCCTGTAACGTTGGTGGTTCAGAAGAAGATCTCAGGCTAGAAGAGGAATACCTCTGCCCCTTTCTCACCCAGCACCCGTGGCAGCAGGTCCTCTCTCACCTTAAGGAACTGCAGAGAGAGGGGAGTTTACAACAGAACCATAACCTCGGGTGACCTCCTGTAAATCCTGCTGCCTGCAGGGTGAGAAGAAATGCAGTGAGCAGGGGGAGAGAAAAGCTTAAAAGGTATTTTAAAGATAAAGATGGAACAAGTAATGGAAGGGGGGGACACGAAGAGTGGAACAATAGGAGAAAGAGAGGGTTTTGGGGAGAAGGCATAAATAAGGAAAGCGGAAGATAAACGGATGGAGGGGGCTGGAGAGAAATAAAATGTGGCAGATTGGAAATGGAAACACAGTGCACACTATAGATGTTCACTAAATGCCCAAACATGCACACGAAATGCCCAAACATGCACACTAAATGCTCCTGCATGCACACAGGCACTATATTAAAAAAAAAAAAAATAAACACCACTAAATTCACACACTAACACTCCACACAAATACATCAATATGTCATTCATATGCACTCACTAACACTCCACACAAATACATCAATATGTCATTCATATGCACTCACTAACACTCCACACAAATACATCAATATGTCATTCATATGCACTCACTAACACTCCACACAAATACATCAATATGTCATTCATATGCATTCACTAACACTGAACACAAATATGCTCCTACACACATATTACCATTCATCCATCCAACCAGCCTCATACTCCAAACTGATCGTATTCCCCTATCCACCCAGTCAGGTGGTCCTGTCTCACCTCCCAGTCATACCCACTCCCCATGTCACATTCATACACTTGGTCACATTTCACCTAGCCCCACCCACCTTGTCCTTATTTCCATCCAGCCAACCAACCACCTAGTCATAATTACCATACAGTCATATCCCAAATTAGTCACATCCATCCATCCAGTCACATATCCCAAACTACTCCCATTCATCCATCCATCCAATCACATACTCAAAACTAGCCATATTCATCCATCCAATCACATACCTCAAACTAGTCACATTCATCACATAGAAAAGTAGATACAAGGTGTGATAAACCACAATTATTTTAAAAAGGGGGGGGCAGCTACATACATATAACAAGCGTCTGAAACTGAGTGGAAGCTCAAAAGTCAAAATAGTATGTGCGCTCAGAGTAAATACAATATGAAATGGGTAATAAATTTATTGAGTAATAACTCATATAAAATCACTTTATAAAAATATATCCATATAAATAAATCAATCAAAACATACAATAATAGGATAATACAAATAAAAAATAAAAATAAAACCTGAGCCCACTGTTTACAACAATGCACAAATGAACTCTATATTATAGATACATATTATGCATAGTGTAAAGAGTATCAACCGGCTGCCTAATAGATGATACAACAATAAAAAGCAAAATAGTTACAATATATACGAAAATGTGCACCAGAATAAAGTATTGGAATTACTAAACAAGTATGAACAAGTGTAGTCAAACACTCAAATATGTAGTATGAAAAATAATAAATTGATTAAATACCTGCCTCGGTGTGGGCCCCCCACCGAGGTATATATCGTAAGAATCCGTACTGGAAAAAAAACAAAGTTAAATGAAGATTGAGTGATAAAAAAAAAGTAAAAAATTTGCAGAGAGTTCGAAGTAGCAGACCTCCGTTAGATGGCAATAAAGGATGCCGCGGTCGGGATCTTCGAAAAAGACCGTGGTGTAGATATAACGGACCACCCACAGGTGCAGCTGATGCGATGCAAACGAGCTGGAGACTGATACCGCGGTCGGAGCCTTCACAAAAGACCGCGGTATAGAGAAAAGAAAGCAGCGGTCAGCAAGGACCGAAAAACCCTCCTTCCAGAGGTCCTGAGCAGGATACACTAAAGGACTCTCTTTTTCATACTACATATTTGACTCTCTTTTTCATACTACATATTTGACTCTCTTTTTCATACTACATATTTGAGTGTTTGACTACACTTGTTCATACTTGTTTAGTTATTCCAATACTTTATTCTGGTGTACATTTTCGTATATATTTTAACTATTTTGCTTTTTATTGTTGTATCATCTATTAGGCAGCCGGTTGATACTCTTTACACTATGCATAATATGTATCTATAATATAGAGTTCATTTGTGCATTGTTGTAAACAGTGGGTTCAGGTTTTATTTTTATTTTTTATTTTTATTATCCTATTATTGTATGTTTTGATTGATTTATTTACATTCATCACATACCCCAAACTAGTCACATTCATCCAGCCAATCACATACACCAAGCTTCATATATATGACTGGCTAGTGTGTGAAAGGCAATATGGATTCATTGAAGTATCAGGAAATCCTAAGAAAACGGTCTGTGAGAAAGCTTAAGCTTGGGCATCATTGGACCTTCCAACAAGACCATGATCCCCAAGCGTCCCTCAAATTCCACCAAGGCTTGGTTGCAAAAGAAGTCCTGGAAAATTCTATAGTGGCCATCACATTTGTAATAAATTCATATGCGAAACTGCAATATTGTATAAAACTTTCTGTATATGTGACAGGTTTCACCACTTGCAATCATCTACTTGATAACATTGTAATAATAATCAAAGCTTTCAGTTGCATTTTACAGCACCCAGCTAAAGCAACAATAGCTTATATCCCTCGAGCAGTTATCCTGCCAAGTTTTCTGTGCCTGTTATTAGATCAGTGTAATGAACATCTATGTGTAACCATGAAGTTTGTTTTCCCAAGCCATCCTGTCCAATCTACCCAGAAACCAGCCCTAACTGGTCACTTATTGCAGAGTGTTGTAGTATAACTGGAGGGAAAAAATCAAAGAAAAGGACTGAAAATAAAAGATGGAACTCTTAGGAAAAGAGGGTGGGATTAACCACTTTTTTTTAGGTGAAAGGGATTCAGGGACATGTAGTTAAGAACTGCAAGAATCAGCCTTGAAAAGGACAACAGCCAAAGAGGTTGGGCACCTCTCTGTCTCTTTTGGGAAGGACAGCGCAGCAAGCAGTGGTGCCATGGTGAACTGAGAGAGACTGTCACAGACTCTCTCAGGGGAAGATCTTAATTTAAATGTCTAAGTATTGCCCTTTTACTATGTATCTTTTGATTATGTACTGGATATGGTTATAATGTGTATATACTTCTAAAATCCTAAATCAATATTAACAATACATTTTATTATACACGTGTGTGTGTCTTATTTGTCACACATTCCCTAAAAGTCACCTGACTTGAACTCTATAGAAAATCTCTGGTGGTATTTTGAAGAAGGAGGTTGCAGTATGCAAACCCAAGAATCCTACTGAACCCATGAGCAATAGGCCAAGATTCCTCTGGAACTCTGCCAGCATCTCTTTTACGCAGGTTACAACAGCAAAAGGGTGCTGTACTAAAGATGCTTGCCATGAAGGGGTAGAAAAATTGTGAGGCCGGAGAAGTCATTATAAGTTGCATTTTCAGTTGAAATACGGGGAACCACTTGAATCTTTTATTGCGCTGAGCTATTTCAATTGCTTTTGTTTGATTTGTTCTAGTGGCCGACCAATATTTTTTTTAGAGCCGATACTGATAATCTGTGAAGTTTCAGGGCGATAGCTTAGCGATATTCTGTACATTTACCGTTTTTATTTGTATTTTTTTTTTCATGCAAATCATTTATTATTTTTAAGTGGTAAATGCACAAAATATACATTTATTGGTAATTGATTAATATTTGATTGGTAAATGCAGTGTGTGTTTGTGCAGTGGATGCAGTGTGTTTGTATGTAAACAGGTGTGGTAGGAACTCCTCCTAGCATGCTCCTCCCCCCATTCCCTTTAATGTTCCTCTCCCTTATCTTTTAGTGCCTGCCCCACCCCAGTCGTCTTTTTCCCTTCCTTGTACCTTAGTGCCCTCCCTTAATGTTCCTCTCTCTTCCCCCATAGTGTTATTTCCTATTCCCCCCTCCCCTGTCCCATAGCATTTTTTCCTCCCTCTCTCCCAAAGTCTAACTTCCCCCTGTCTTGTCTCCCGCGGTACAGGAGATTCAGTCTCCTGTACCCGGCTGGACTGACAGGAAGTGCTCTCTCACTGAGCACTTACTTTCAGTCCAGCCAGGTACAGGAAACATAAGTTCCTGTACTGTGGTACGCTTGGCCACGCTACACAGAGTACCTGGCAGGAGGGAGCGCTGTCACACCCATCTAGTTCCCCCCGGGCTGGTGCGGCCCTAAGGCAGCCGCTTGTGCCGCCTTATGGACTTGCTAGACCACCTTATTACCGGTGGAGAGAAATGTGCAATTTTTTTGAATAAATGGTAGAACTGCCCCATACTGTGCTGTAGTACTATGTCTGCTCAGCTTTCTCTTTAAAGATTGTTTGTGAAAAATGTCCAGACTAAGAACACTTTGCACATGCTCAGTATGCTCTTGAGATATTTATACAGCCAAATGTAGTAATTAGTAGGGCTTCTAAGCCACAATGTCCTAAATGTAATAGTTCTAAAGACCTGCATTTTTATGCTAAATCGATATTTATAGCCTGGAGGCTGAGAATTTGACTTGTAAAGTAAAAGTTACATAGTTATGTGGCTGGAAAAGAGACACATGTCCAGCCTTTCTCTCATTTTTCTTTGCTGTTAACCCAAAAGAAGGCGAAAAACACAGTTTTAAGTGTGTTACGATTTTGCAACAAATTCCTTCTAGAACCCAGAATGACAGTCAGATTTTTCCTTACATCTAGAAGCTATTACCTCATAAATTTAAATTGTTGTATGTTTGTATTCAGTATTCCGTTGCAGTTTAAACATTTGTACAGACTGATAAAACCACCTATTCAGGCAGAGAGTTTCACATTCTTATTGTGCTTACTGTGAATAACCTTTTCCTTAGACAAAATTTCCCTTTCTTCTAGTCTAAATGTGTGACCTAGTATCCTATGTATTATTTTATCATTTATATAGCGCCAGCAAATTCTGTAGCACTGTACAATGGGATAGTCCTGTTTATGAATAGATTTCTATGCAATGGATTTTATTGGCCCCTGTTATATATGTATAATGCGATCATAACCCCTATGAGCTGCCGTTTTTCTAAACTAGACAGATTATAATTTGTTAACCTTTTTTCATAACCTGTTCCATTCCTTTTATAAATTTTGTAGTGCGCCTCTGCACTTTTTCTAGTGCAATAGTATTATTCTTTAGAACAGGTGCCCAAAATTGCACAGCATATTCAAGATGTGGTATTACCATTGATTTATAAAGAAGCAAAATTATATTTTCATCACAATAATTAATGCCCATTTTTTTATGCATGACAATACCTTACTGGCCTTAGACACGGCTGATTGACATTGCACATGGTTGCTGATTGACATTGCACATTGTTGCATAGCTTGTTTATATCAATTCCCAAATCCTACCAACCCACCAACACCCCCTCTCACCTCCCCCACCCCCCAGAGAAATATAATTTAAATTGTAAGGGGCCCCGTGAGCTCAGGGCCCTTGCATACACAGAAACCCGGTAGGGAGTTCAAAGATCTCCCTCATCGGGTCTTTGCAGAGCTGTGCAGCAGGAATAGGAGCAGGTGCACATGATGCCGGAGCTCATGAGAAGAGCCTTCACCAGACTGAGCCACAGAGGTGAAGGTTGAGAGCTCCTAGAGCCCTACTAGCCCACCAAGGGAATACAGTGCCAGCAGATCACTAGGAAATATAAATATACTGCCCCCTTCCCTGGATGCAAGTAAAATAAAAAAATATATATTAAAAAGCTGCTGCTCCCCTCTGATTTTTATCCTAGCCTGCAAAGTCTCTCTCACACACACTGCACCCCTCACAATCACACATACACACATTGTAACCCTCACAATCACACACACACACACACACACACACACATTGTAACCCTCACAATCACACACACACACACACACACAAACACTGCACCCCTCACAATCACACACACACACCCTGCACCCCTCACGATCACACACACACACACACACACACACACACACACACACACATTGTAACCCTCACAATCACACACACACACACTGTACCCCTCACGATCACACACACCGTACCCCTCACAATCACACACACACTAACCCTCACAATCACACACACTGCACCCCTCACAATCAATCACACACACACACACACACACACACACTGCACCCCTCATACACACACTTTACCCCTCACAATCACACATTGCACCCGTCACACACACACACACACACACACACACTGCACCCCTCACAATCACACACATATGACAAACTCTCCTTCCCACATATGTTTGCTATGGACTCTTGAAGGAGTGGAGAAGCCAGCCTCCTGCACATCGACAATGGTCCAGGTCTGGGACACCGTTTGGGAGTTACCCTGCCCAGCCGCCATTAGTAGCTTTCACTGGGTGCCTGAGACTAAGGGGAACAGATGCTACCTAAGAGCTAGATGGAGCACCCTGTATTGTGGCCGCAAGAGCTCCCGAAGGTTGACCGGCAAAAACACCAAACACCCTGGAACTATTTTGGGCATAGGACCAGGTGTGCGGCCGGTCAGTACTTTAACACAATGCCTTTTCCCCTTCACTGCATGGATTTGAGCGCTAGTTGGAGAACTTGGGCGCTCTAATCAGGGCTATTTAACAATGTATTGTTTATGTGGTCCCCTTGTTCGCAAATTATCTTTGGGCTTAAATAGAAGATGGTGCTTGTCCTATTCTAAATATAATAGGAATGAGGCTATAGTACAAGGAAGGGTGGGGTCAGACAAAAGCAAGGGCTGATGGGAGATTGGGGAGGGACAGGGCAGCTAGTTTAAATTGGTCTGGCAGTGTCCGTGGAATAATGCCCTGCTGGGGTAACAATAGGACAGGAAAAAGGGGGAGGGGGAAAGGCACAGACAAGCAATACATTCAACAAACCCTGCACCAATACTGGGCACAGGGTGACCAAAACCACAAGAGCCATCTGGGGATCCACACATATTGTCTGTCTTCCATCCCCAGTGAAGATGACTACCATCATAGTTGGGTTTCCAGACAGAACTAGAGGGGTGAAACTCCATAAGTGGAGCCTGGTGCTCATCTTGAAACTACACTGGATGCTATTTACATATTAATTTTATTTTCATACCTATTTCATACCTAACTTTTTTCTTTTCATACCTAACCATTTTTCCTCGGCTGCTTGTGTTGTCAGTGACAAATTAATTTCTATAGGTTCACCTGCAAAAAACATGGGAATATATGTAGCCAATCATCCTTCTACCAGATGTGCTCAGAGCTAAATCTGGTTGAAATTAGGTAATGTGTGTGTGTGTGTGTGTGTGTGTGTGTGTGTGTATATATATATATATATATATATATATATAAAAATTACCTAATTTCAACTAGATTATATATATATATATATATATATATATATATATATATATATATATATATATGTGTATATATATATGTGTATGTGTGTGTGTAAATCCTATCTTTTCTATAGGATTCCCATATGAGATTTACTCATTTTAAAGCATATGCCCAATGGTACCATGGTACCAACGGAGCTGTGCTCATTCAGTTGAAATAACTGATATGAAGCAGCGGCCTTGCAGTCAAGTAAAAGTAAATAACGTTTCAAATATTATTATATCACTATAACTACTGACTGAGATATTCGCTAAATGAAACATGAAAACACAGTAATGGCGGTAGATGGCAATAAATGTTCAGTTAGGTATTTTCTATTAACCTATGCTTTTGTAATTGATTTTGCCAGCAGAATGTATAGATTAATTTTATATAAGAATAAAGGGATATTTAATATGCATATGTTGTGAATAACAGCTGAAACCAGTAATTGTTTCCAGGCAAGACAATGTGTATCTGCCAACCTCGAATCCTCATAGATTGTAAGCTTGTTTGAGAAGGGCTTCTTCATCTCTCAAATATCCCCTTTCTATAAGTGTTAGGGTATATGTTGGTGTTATATAAATAATAATACAAATAGTAGGTGTAGGTGTGTCAGAAACCACTAGGTGGCACTGACACCACACCATATAGTAACAGTTTTGCTCTTTTAAAGCCAGCATGTTAAATGATTCTGTATATATAGCAACACGGAAACATAGAATGTGACGGCAGATAAGAACCATTCGGCCCATCTAGTCTGCCCAATTTTCTAAATACTTTCATTAGTCCCAACATAGCAGATATCCAACTGGGAAAATGGAGAGAGGCTGTCATTATAAAGATAGATTTATTAGCTGATGAGACACTCAAACCCTTCTTCCGACCAAAGCAGGAATTCTTGCTAAGCAATAAAGAAATCTTTACTTACCTACGTGTAAAAAGACTTAATGAAAAAAACATTCATTACAAGACAAGATATTTAGAATATATATTCAATAGCCAAATGGTAAATAAAGCACTCACTAAATGCAGCAATGTAGTACATAAAATAGAAAAATGATATCACCAAGCGGCCCAACTAGCACAAATACAAACCCTTCATGCCCCGGCCGGGATCAAGCTATGGGTAGACTTAGAACATGACCTATTTGACAGGGACTTCCCATCGCTGTACCTTTGGGTACCGAAGCAGCATAGACCAGGGATGCCCCAGACCACACCGGCCCTGACGACATCCCTACAAATATGGGATAGAGCAACACGCAAACACAAACTCATAAACACACCCTCCCCCCTAACCCCCGTACTGAGAAACAACCAATTCCCCCCAGGCATGACACCCCGAAAGTACGCCCACTTTGAGGATAACGACCTAACTAGGATCTGCAACTTTTTCCACAATGACCGCCTCCTCCCATTTGCCGACTTACTGCAAACCACTCCCCTCAACACCTTCGACCACTTCCGCTATATCCAACTTCACAGTTTCCTGTCCAGCCCAAACATCACGGCAGCGGCGACTGTGAAACACACACACTTCGAGAGGATGTGCCAACGCACACCAATACAGAAAGGTCAAATCTCCACTCTATACAACATTTTAGCCCTGGACACCCCCCCAGAAGCCTTCTCATACGTGAGGGTCAGGAAAGAGGGACCTGGGCCTCCCAGGGGACCCCTCGGACTGTGCGGACATATGGGAGGCCACAGCTTCAGTAACAATTTGTGTCAACCATAAAGAGCAGGCACATAAAACCCTGCTCCGATGGTACCTTACCCCCTTGAAACTCAAACAGATGCGGTGAACAGACTCCGACCGCTGCTGGAAGGGATGAGGAGCACAAGGCACATACCTCCACATGTGGTGGGAATGTAAATATATATCATGACTTTGGAAGGAGATTGCTGAAATCACTTCCAGAGCACTGCAAAAAGACCTTCCACTGGACCCGTGGACATGGTTACTGTCCAAACCCATTGATGACCTTCCCAGAGCACAAAACAAACTGGTAGCTAAGATAGCACTAGCGACGCGAAGAACAATAGCAGCCCACTGGGGCAGCACAGATATGCCGGCTGTAACAGAATCTTACAATTACCTGGGAATATTTGTTGCCAAGTCAGCCCTTTTTCAGAGACTATAACCACCCTGGAATGGATTCCCTGGTTCATTTGGATAATCAGGAGAATTTGTTTATTTTATGCCATCTGTATGGTAGAAATTCAACCTGTAAAAGAACGAACCAAACTACCGAACACCGGACCACCCTGCTGTTAATTAAGTGATATTTTTCCTCCCAGCTCTATTTCAGCCGTTTGCATGGTTCAGCACGAATCCTTTGTGTTAAACATAGGTGGCCGCTATTTCGGTACTTTACACGTGTTCGCGGCTATCTTGCGCATGAACAGCGGTGTTTGCCAGCAATCCCCTGGAACTAAAAATGGATACGCAAACAGGCGAACACCGCTGAGACCTCCATAGCCCCGGGAATTCGTGCCAAAACTACCGAGCACCCTGCTGTTCGGTAGAAAGACTTAATAGACTATGGGGATTCTAGCGACCATCAAGAACCAAATGGATGGCAAGATTTTCGTGCCTTTTTACCGCACAAACGCGGACCGACCGCAAGGCCAAATCTTATGGAACTATATTCGGCTAGTGTGTCGGTGCGGTCGGTCAAAACTTTGTAAATCCATATCTCCCGAACCCCTTTACCGAATGGGATGATTTTTGATTATGTTGTACCCACAGACTAGGGCTATCTGGGGATACTACATTTATGGTAAACTAGGGTAAAATTGTGTGCTTGCTAATTGTGTTACTTGTTTATCTGAGGGGAGGAGATGTGTGGGAGGTAACTCATGTATGATTGGTTACTTGTGTAATTCTTGTAAATCCCTCCCTTGCATGGGAGAATCCTTTATAAGGAAGTTAGGTGAATAAAAGTTCAGTTCTTCTTGACCCTTCAAAACGTAGCCTCGTCTCGTTCTTGGAAGGGGATTTTATTGGATTATTACCTTGCCTTTTTACAGCTGAACCTGACTCTCCCCCTGGATCTTGTGGATGGGATTATACCAGCTCTATTACTACACAGCGACTTGCCGGGGAAAAGGACGTCTCCAACGGCTGATACCCTCTCACTACCAGGGTAGCCGTTACATTGGTTGGCAGCGGTGGGATGGTCCTTTTATCCAAAGAGCAAGTGCGTAATGGAGTCTCAGTACGCCAGGCTGAAAAGACCCACACTGAAAGATTTATTGGAGAGTCGTGGTAGGAGTGCCAGTAACAGACCACGGAGGGAGCTGATAGCTGACCTGCTGGAGCTGGTCGAAATGGATAGATCCATGGAAGTAACTGAGCCCCTTGCGCCTGTCAGCGAGGAGGAGGAAATTACCAATATTGTCCAGAGGAGATTGGCCATGTACCCAGCAACATCAGTGGAACTGATCAAGCGTTTGTTCCTGGAAGTAAGAACAGCAATTCGGGAGAAAAGGGGACACGAAAATGAACTGGAAAGGGCAAGACAACCCGTTCCACAGACAGTTCATGCTCCCCCTCCAACTACCGCAGCAAAGAAGGTACCCTTTACTGCATTTAAAGCCTTTGTTGAGAATGAAGAGGAAATTGATGGATATTTGGCAGATTTTGAGCGACAGTGCTCGCTACATCAGGTACCCCCAAAGCAATGGGTCACTATTTTGTCTGGGAAATTGTCGGGCAAAGCCAATGAGGCCTTTCAGGCTCTCGCCCCAGAGGATATCTTACAATACCAGCGAGTTAAAGAGGCACTGCGAACCTGATATGCCGTAACCCCAGAAACCTACCGCCGTCACTTCCGGGAGTCCAAGAAAAAGGTTGTGGACTCCCACATGGAATGGGCTAATAAGTTACAGCGGGTGGCATCACACTGGGTACGAGGGTGCAATGCCAACACTGGGGAGGAAGTACTGCAGTTATTCCTATTAGTACACTTTTTCCAAGGTTTATCTGATGACCTGCAGGACTGGGTAAGGGACTGGCGCCCCAACAACCTAAGAGAGGCGGCTCGGCTGGCAGACGAATACGTCAAGACTAGGAGAGTGAGCCAGGGTACCCCAAGGCCAGCCAACAAAGTGGAACCACGTACCCCAGCTGCCACCCCTCATCCGGAGATCCGTGCTCCCATACCCCCAGGGCCATCTCGTCCTCAGGGGCCCAACAACTACTCCCGGGACTAGTCTAGAGTGACTTGTCACCGGTGCAACAACCCTGGACATATTGCCGTTACTGCCCTTTAGGGTCGCCCGCTAATAATTGGAGGCGCACCCCACCCACTGCAGAGAACAACGCCCCACGTACCTCTGCTGCCCACTGCCTAGAGACCGAGATGGGCCCAGAGGAATGCTTGGGCATCTTATATGAGGCGGACCTGATACAGGCCGCATCCCCAGATAATCGTCAGCATCATCGTCAGGAGGTACGAGTAAATGGACAAGTAGCTCAAGGCTTGAGAGACACCGGAGCTACTATTACATTGATGCAACAACATTTGGTGAAACCAGAGCATCTGTCCAAACACACAGTTGCTGTACATGTAGCAGGAGGAGCTGTATTTCGTTTACCCACAGCCCGGGTGCACCTGGACTGGGGGGTCGGGTCGGGAAAGACCACTGTGGGCATCATGGACAACCTACCTGCTGAAGTCATATTGGGCAATGATATTGGCCCCCTGGCTTCAGCCTACTTGCCCACCACAGATTCAGCTTGCCCCGTGACCACCCGGGCCCAGAGCCGTCTCGCAGACGACCCCACAACAGGACGGGAGACCCAGGTAAGCCAAAAACAGACCTTTAAATCCCCTACGATAGAGAGACCTCTAGCTTGGGACACCCCAGAGGAGTTTGGGAGGGAAACCAGAGAGGACCCAACCCTCCAAAAATACAGTGAGATAGCTGACAGTGGGGGGGATGAGCGGGAATGCTTTGTATGGGATAATGACCGATTATATAGACTGACCGAAGTTAGGAAGAGAGGCTGTGCCCCTTCACAGAAGCGTCCACTAGTGGTACCCAGAAAGTACCGGTTGGAACTTCTCCGAATTGGCCATGATATCCCCTTGGCAGGACATTTGGGGGGTAACCGAACCGCCTGCCAGATCACCCAGACCATCTTTTGGCCGGGGATCTCAAAGGATGTGCGGCACTACTGCAGTACGTGCGACATATGCCACGAGTAGGGAAGAGAGGGGATCATCCTAAAGCTCGACTGTCACCTATGCCCTTAATTGAGGAACCATTTAGCAGGGTGGCAGTCGACCTGGTAGGACCCCTACCTAACCCCAGTCCATCCGGTACGAAATATATCCTTACCGTGGTGGACTACGCTACCCACTACCCGGAAGCCGTCGCTCTAACGAATATCCAGGTTGACACTGTCGCCAGTGCTCTAGTCGGGATATTCACCAGAGTGGGATTCCCACAAGAAATATTGTCTGACAGAGGGACCCAGTTTACCGTAGACCTAACCCAACAGTTATGGAAGGTCTGCGGTATTAAGAACCTCCTCAGCTCGCCATACCACCCCCAGACTAACGGTCTCTGTGAACGCTTTAATGGTACCCTGAAACAGTTACTGCGGACCTTTACGGCGGAATACAGAGACTGGGAGCGATTGCAGTATGTAAATGTGATCTGCTTATTAAATTGTTCCACTCTATAGAATATATTTGTGTTCGGGGCATTCTCATATGATATAGAATAAGATGGTTGTAGCGATGTAGCTTTAGGAATAATCGGTTGAGGTGTGCCGAAACCGACGTATGCTGTAGGCCGGTAAAAAGTGGGCTTACATAGAGGAAATATGAACAATGGGAGTGGAGGGTGGGGCTATTCGTCTGACCCACAAAGGTAAGCAGGGAAAGGGGGGAGTCCCTTTTGTAGGTCTATAGCCCCTCCCACAACTTCAGCCCATGCCTTCCAATATGTGTTTTACTATATATATGTATATATATATATATATATATATATATATATACTCTCTATTGTTTATTGATAAATATGTGTTTCCATAACCCTCTTTTAAAAACTGAGCGTTTTAGTTGCTGAATTATACTACTATTCCCAACAACCACCGCTAGCCGCGTTACGTCATTTTTCGGCGACGTACGCGACTACCGGCGTTAACAGCAACACAGGGACTACATGATCCATCACCCCTTGCGGGCCGCGCGTCACTTCCGGTTGACGGACGCGACCCGCCGGAAGCAGGAAGAGTGCACACACCGGATTACATTTGAACAGGGCCGGATTAAGAGCCCAGTGGGCCTGGTGCCGACAATTATGATGGGGCCTAATTACAGAATCTTATCGACGAAAAACACTAAAACAGTTATACCTCCCAAGCGTCATGTATCTGATGGAGTTGGTGTTGGAGGGAAACTCAAAGGATGCAGCTATAAGAAAACACATATTGTATGCTAATCTCTTTATCTAATTTATGCTTTCATCTTTCAAGTAAATCCATACAAACAGCAGTGTCCAGTGAAGCAGGAAGCCAATGAGCGGGGTAAAAGAGTAGGCCACTGATGCGAATCACATGACCAGAACTGCCAGAAGGGGCGAACATGCCCAAAAAGGGGGTATGTCTGTCCAAAGAATTGGAAGGCCAGCCTGGCATCAGTGTCCCTATGCATCACAGTGTCAGTGTCCCCATGTCACCCAGTCCCCTAGTCTCCCAGTGTCTGTGTCCCCATTTCTGCCAGTGTCCCCATGTCTCAGTGTGTCCCGTGTCACTAGGATACATGGGGACACAGAGACACAGGGACACTTGGAGACATGGATGCACTGAGACACTTGGGGACACTGGGAGACATGAGGGCACTTGTGGATACAGACATGGGGACACTGAGAGACATGGAGACATGGGGACACAGACATTTGGGGACACTGGGAGAAATGGGGTCACAGACACATGGGGACGCAGACACTGGGAGACATGGGGACACAGAGATATGGGGACACTGAGACACTGGGGACACTGGCTGGGAGACATAGGGACACTGGGAGGCATGGGGACACAGACACTGGCTGGGAGACATGTGGACACAGACATATGGGGACACTGGGAGCCATGAGGACACTGGCTGGGAGGCATGGGGATACTGGGAGCCATGGGGACACTGAGACACTAGGGACACTGGGAGACATGTGTCCCAATGTGTCTACCTATGTCTCACAGCGTCCCCATGTGTCTGTGTCCCCATGTCTCACAGTGTCCTCTAGTGTCTCAGTGTCCCCATGTGTCTCAGTGTCCCCACGTCCCCCCGTGACCCCTAGTGTCTCAGTGTCCCCATGTCTCCCTGATGCCTTTCCCCTCATCCCTCACTTCCCTGAGCTGTAGTCTGTCTGTGCAGGCTGGGAGCTGCTGTCTGAACTCTCTGAAATTTTTTTTTTTAAATGGGCCTATTCCATGGGCCTGGGCCTGGAGCTGCAGCTCCATCAGCCCCTATGTTAATCCGGCCCTGCATTTGAACCATCAGCAAGCCCTATAAGAGCATGGAATGATACCTACCGATATTGATACTTCAGAAGAAGCCCCTATTTGGGCAAAACGTGTTAAGTACTGTGGGAGACTGGATGCTGGACTTTTATTTATATATTTTATATACTATTTTTTAATAAAGTTGCAGTTTTTTTTCCTATTTCCCTCCTTGGTTTACTTTTTGTTCCTGGTGCACTTTGGATCCTGCTTATATCCCTTGGTGGGGATTATACCACCATTAGCTTTCATCACCAGAGCAAGTCATTGCTCTGGAAATCGTAAATAGGATACTTACTTCTTTTTTTACCAATCATTTATAGTACATACTATACCATTGGATTTTATTTGTGTTTTTGTTTTATGCACGGCTGTGGAGCTTTGGATACTACATCTTATCACATTTCCTATATCCCAAGACGGGGATTATACCGTTCAGGCGCAATACGGCAGAGCTCTCAGTAGCTCTGCAAAGTGTGAGTTAGCCTTTTTACCGGTTTTCCGTATATTTTATATACAAATGTTATATTGACATATTGCACTATTATTGTTTTATATTTGTATTTCCTCAAGGTTTATATCCAATACCATATTGTTGGAATACCCTGTATGTATGTATATATCATTTTCATAATTTACTATCATTAATTCCTCTGTGGCGCGGTCTACCACTCTGTTTTTGCACTTTTATATTATATATGTATGTAGTGAGGTTTTCAGGCTACAGTCCTGAATGTATTAATATATTTCTTAAAATGCGTAGCAAGATTGGAAAATAAATTTGTGTCTTTAGGGACGTTGTCTTCTGGGTAAATTTGCCTTTAACCCCTTAAGGACCAAACTTCTGGAATAAAAGGGAATCATGACATGTCACATATGTCATGTGTCCTTAAGGGGTTAAATACAGCATACAGTAACATAAACAGATACATCTTCTGAAGAAAGTCCGCAATTTAACCTGTAAGTATTTTTGTTGTTGACTTTTTAATAGTACTCATTTCATCACATTTCATTTTATACATGTTTTATACTATTGACATATATACATTTTTTCATTTATAAACTGTCTTTCAAGGGCTAGATTTTTTTGTATTTTTATACAAAAATAAAGTACTGATGTACTAATATATTATGGTAGAATTTCTGGTTTTCAGATACACTACAGTAGCGTTGGTCTGTGGAGATGTTCTTATTCACTAAAATAGGGATTTTTCAAATGTTATAAGAGAATTATAGAGTTTAGTCTAAGTAGCTGCGTTGAAAAAAAAATTAACATGGTTTTCCTCGATTTTAATAATTGGGATGCGCTTTTCAAATAATTTAATATTGTTTGACAATTTTTAAAACCGTATTTCCATTTTTTTAATTATTTGAATATATTTGATATATTTTTATATATGATATTTTTTTGATATTTGAATATTTTGAAAAAAAATCCTTTGAAAAGTTTATCCAAAAATATTAAAGAATTTGAAAACATATACATAGAAACATAGAACGTGACAGCAGATAAAAACCATTTGGCCCATCTAGACTGCCCAATTTTCTAAATACTTTCATCAATCCCTGGAAAAGTCTTATCTCTAGGATAGCCTTATGCCTATCCCACGCATGCTTAAATTCACTCACTGTTTTAAACTCTACCACTTCAGCTGGAAGGCTATTCCATGCATCCACTTTTAGACATTTGCCCCTCTAATTTAAGACTATGTCCTCTTGTTGTGGCAGTTTTTATTCTTCTAAATATACTTTTATCCTTTACTGTGTTGATTCCCTTTATGTAGTTATATGTTTCTATCATATCCCCCCTTTCTGGTCTTTCCACCAAGCTATACATGTTAAGATCCTTTAACCTTTCCTGGTAAGTTTTATCCTATAATCCATGAACCAGTTTAGTAGCCCTTCTCTGAACTCTTTCCAAAGCATCAATATCCTTCAGGAGATACAAGGTCTCTCCAGTGTTCTGCACAATGGCATGAGCACTTCCCTATTTCTACTGTAGTCCTAATACCTCTCCCTATACAACCAAGTATTCTGTATTATCTTGCAGTTTTCCACATTAAATATTAGTTGTCATAGCTCCGATCATTTTTCTAGTTTACCTAAATCATTTGCCATTTGGCTTATTCCTCCCTGAACATCAACCCTGTTGCAAATCTTTGTATCATCAAAAAGGCATATCTTACCATCAAGACCTTCTGCAATATCACTAATAAAAATATTAAAGAGAATGGGTCCAAGTACAGATCCCTGAGGTACCCCACCGGTGACAAGCCCAAGCTTCGAATATACTCCATTGAATACAACTCTGTTGCCTCTCACTCAGCCACTGCCTTACCCATTCAACAATATTGCAATCCAAATTCAAAGATTGCTATTTATTGACAAGCCTTACATAGGCAACAGTGTCAAAGCCTTACTCTTACTGAAATCTAGGTAAACAATATCTACTGCACCACCCTGATCTATTATTTTAGTAACTCATTTAAACACATCAATAAGATTAGTTTGGCATGATCTCCCTGAAGTGAACCCATGTTGTCTCTGATCTTGAAATCCATGTGATTTTAGATGTTCAACATTCCTATCCTTTAACATGGTTTCCATCACTACTGAAATAAGCCTTACTGGCTTATAGTTGCCTGACTCCTCCCTATTACCTTTCTTGTGAATGGGCACAACATTTGCTAACTTCCAATCTTCTGGGACTACTCCTGTTCACAATGATTGGTTAAATAAATCTGTTAATGGTTTTGCTAATACACCACTAAGCTCTTTTAATTACTCTGGGTGTATTCCATCAGGCACCATCGACTTCTCTGTGTTTACTTTAGACAGCTTAAATAAAACCTCTTTCTCTTTAAACTCACGTGTAAGAAATTACTCATTTTCCCTTTTTCCTAACTGAAGCCCCTTTCCTTCATTTTCATCTGTAAATACTGAACAAAAATATTTATTGAGGCAGTCAGCTAGACCTTTATCCTCTTCTACATACCTTACTTCTTTTGTTTTTAATCTAACTAATCATTGTTTTACTTTCCTTTTCTCATTTTTGAATCTAAAACTTGTTTTATCCTCCTTTTTTTACTGATTGTGCTATTTTCTCTTCTGTGTGTGGTTTGGAAGCTCTTATAACTTGCTTAGCCTCTTTCTGCCTAATCCTATAGAACTGTCTATCTTCCTCACTCTGTTTTTTTTTTTTTATAATTAATAAATGCTAACTTTGTGTTATCCAAAAATAGCTTCTCCAAAAATATTAAATGCGGGCCTTAATTTGAAATTTATATTTTCTTTATGAATTCTTCAGAATTCCTAGTTTACTGAACAAACTCCAAGGCATCAGAAATTAGATTACTACTAATTATATCATTTAATGGTCACGTTGGCTCAGATTACCATTCAGTTTTT
Organism: Pelobates fuscus; assembly: GCF_036172605.1. NCBI lineage: Eukaryota > Metazoa > Chordata > Amphibia > Anura > Pelobatidae > Pelobates > Pelobates fuscus. The sequence continues at coordinate 483,595,780 of NC_086317.1, forward strand.
AACCTTTCAGTGGTCAATAAACTCAGCATAAAAAAGTAAATCGATAATTAATAGACCCCCGGAAAGTGCACTAAACTAGTGAATGCTAAATGTATCTTACTTAAATAAATTGTTTAATTTTATTAAAATAATTTCGTAATGTAAAGTCAGAGGTAGCAAGTCCTTCAAATTACTTTATTACTTCAATGATGGGTTAAAATGAGTATTTCATTCTTATTAGAATTAAGGAAAGGGTAATAAAGAAGGTTACCAGTTTACATGCCCACATTTTATGCACATTATTGTTTCCAAATGTTTGTGATTTTTCTTTTTGCTCCAGACTTTTTTTTGTCTAAATGCCTCTGTAACTATGCATATCAGATGTACACACAGTAATAGTTTTGGAAAGGTTAGTTTTGTTCAATGCAGACAAACTGACAATGTCATCATATTGATTTTCTGCAATATATATGTCAGGGTACCTGAAGCCTCTACCTCCGAAAGAGGTAGAGACTTAGTAGTTTACTCCTCCAGCAGGTCGGCTTCCTCCATCCCTCGCGGCTCTCCTAGACACTCTCACGCCGGCCGCGAGGGATCCGTCTCATTTTATGACGTCACGCACGCTGCCCGACGTCATGACGTCAGTCCGGACCGATCTGTCACTCAAGTGACTGGAAGCCACTCAGGACTCGTCGGAGGCGGGTATACTCACTGTAACCAGGGTATTTAAACCTGTTTCTCCCATTCACTCATTGCCCTGTCGTGGTTCTAGCCTGTCTAGTCACACAGTGCTCTGGCGATTTCAGTTATTCCTTTGGTTCCGACCCGGCTAGTTTGACTTACTCTGTTTCCCTCTGGTATCCTTGACCCGGCTTGTTCCTCGCTCACCTGTCCTCTCGTTCCCTCGACCTCGGCTTGTTTCTGACCATTCTCTTTACTCTCCGTACGTTAGTCCGGCCATTCTAAGGTCCGGTATACGTACCCTGTCCTGTTTGTACTTTGCGTGTTGGATCCCTGTCCCGATCCTGACAATATATATATGTATGTTCCAGTAGAGATTGTAGCCGTATTAGTCCAGTGATGTAGATGTAAAACACATTTGTATCTTGTAATACCTTTTTTATTGGACTAACAGAATTTTGTAATGACAAGCTTTCGGGAGCTCCTCCCTTTCTCAAGTCTAAAGCATTTCTGTGCAATACAACACATAGAATTTAAAGTTGAGTTGTGATACAGGTGTTAAAGCGACATGAGTGTAGATAAGATACAGGTTTGATAGAACATAGACACCATTCTCGCAGAGGGTCATCAATATCTTTCTGAAGATCAGAGTGAGGGAGGAGAGGAAAAAAAACAAACAAGCAGACAGTACAAACAATTACTGCTTTTTAAAAGGAAGCGTATCATCCGTGAAAGGTATAGATACCACTTGCAAAATCCCAAAGTAATAAATGCTCTAGCAGGATATAACTGAGCTATTCTGTTAAAAGTAGCACACGTGACAATCGCCTCAGTTTAATATTTTTGTATGAGCTTTTAACGATCACACGCTTTTCAAATGATTTATTTACAGAAATCTCCCTTAAAGTCAAAGGGAACTTTTGTTGAAAAATAATTTGGAAATGTTTCTAAAAATATTGAATCATTGAGAAAGCCTCTTAAATTGAGGGCAGATTGTGATTATTTAAGAAGCTTATTTTAGAAGATTAAATTGAGGCCATAGGTGAGTTTGATTAATCTTGGGTACCTGGCTGGCTATATGGGCACACCTTTAAACAAATACCTTGTCATTAACAGATCTTTCCCTATAATATCCTTGGTTTATGGCCATCTTGGCTCTTCTTCCCAGTGAAGGCCCATGTGTGCTCTTCTCCTTTGTCAGTAGTTACAGAGAAGTCTGACTCCATCTCCTTGTTATTTCCTTAAGCATTGGTTTGGATAACCCCTTCCCACCATCTCAGAGGTTAGTGCACCTACATTCATTAGCACCTCAATTGTATGGAAATGCATTAAATCTGTAAGCTGAAATGTTCCATTTAGTTTGTTGTCCTTCTAGCAACCCCTGTGGGTTACAGCAGGGGCGGACTGAGAACCCTCAGGGCCCCCGGGCAAAATAAATCAAGGGCCCCCTTACAGGCCCCACCCATACTCCGCAGCAAGCGCCACCCATGTCCCGCCTCCATGCACCGCCTCCAGCCACACCCTACACAATCTTTAGACACAAGGAACAAAAGTGCAATAATCCCTTTAAGGCCCCAGTAGAGATTACAATTGAGGGCTAATGGGCCATGAAGGGGGGTCTTTCTAGCAGAGGCTATCTCAGTGTCCTTTAGAGAGTGTGTTAGAAAGAATCCCCTCCAGGCCCCATTAGAGACTACAATGAAGTCCAATAGGCTTGGAAAGGGTTCTTTCTAACAGAGGCCATCTTTGTGTCCCTGCTGGAAACAGTCGCCTCCAGGCCCCAGTAGAGACTACAATTGAGGGCTAATGGGCCATGGAGGGGGGGAGTATTCTAGCAGAGGCTATCTCAGTGTCCTTTAGAGAGTGTGTTAGAAAGAATTTCCTCCAGGTCCCATTAGAGACTACAATGGAGTCTAATGGGGCCTGGAGGGGGGTCTCTCCAACACTCTGGTTCCTATTCACAATATAGCAACACAACATAGCTCGCTGATACCTAGGCCAAGTTGGCTCCTCTTACCTTAATTACTGTTATTGGCTGGCAGTCTGTGGGTTGGCTGGCAGTCTGTGGGTTGGCTGGCAGTCTGTGGGCTTGCTGGCAGTCTGTGGGCTTGCTGGCAGTCTGTGGGCTTGCTGGAAGGCTGTGGGCTTGCTGGAAGGCTGTGGGCTTACTGGCTGCGGCTGGCAGGCTGTGGGCTTGCTGGCAGGCTGTGGGCTTGCTGGCTACTGCCGGCAGGCTGTGGGCTTGCTGGCTGCGGTTGGCAGGCTGTGGGCTTGCTGGCTGTAAGCCTAACTGGTGGCCTGGCTGGCTGGCTGGCCGGCCTGTGGGCTGGCTGGCTGGCCGGCCTGTGGGCTGGCTGACTGGCCTGTGGACTGGCTGGCTTGCTGGCTACTGGGGCACTTGGAGATTATTTAAATAAATAAACCATGCACAATAACCACTACTGCTCTGTGTAGTCGTTATGGTGCCAGGAGGGCCGGGCCCCCTCCCAGAGTAAGTAGTCAAACCGTTTAAGAACAGTTTGACAACTTACCTGGGGTCTGCTGGGATATGAGGTTGTTATAGGGTATAGGAGCAGTGGTGCAATGTGTAAGGGGTGTAGTGTGTGTGTGTGAGGGGGTGTAGTGTGTGAATGTGTAGGGTGTGTGGGGCAATGTGTGTATGAGGGGGCTGTGTATGTGTGTGGCAGTGTTAGTATGGGGGGCTGTGTGTGTATGGGTGGGCAGTGTATGTGTGTGTATGTGTGTGTGTGTGTGGCAATGTGTGTAAATGTGTATGGTGTGTGGGGGGGCAGTGTGTGTGTATGGGGGGCAGTGTGTGAATGTGTATGGTGTGTGGGGGTAGTGTGTTTATGGGGCTAGAGTTCACTCTCACCACTGCAACCACCAGGAATCCCTGGTGGTCACAGTGTTGAGAGTGAACTCTAGCCCGTAGCTCCAGGGCTAGAGTTTACTTTCGCCAGAGCCGTAACGTTGCCGTGGTAACCGCAGCAACGATCTGTGCTCGTGCAAGAAGGACCCAGAGGAGCTGCAGGCTGAGCTCCCGGGTCCTCTCTTCCTCCCTCCCCTGCCGGCTGCCCGCACAGTGCCTGCGGACAGGAGAGGGGGCAATTGCCCTCCTCTTACTCCCCCCTACCCCTCTTCTTACCCCCACTCCCCCTCTTCTTACCCCCCCTCCCCCTCTTCTTACTCCCACCTCTTCTTACTCCCACCTCTTCTTACTCCTCCCTCTACTTACTCCTCCCTCGTCTTACTCCCCCCTCTTCTTACCCCCTCCCCCTCTTCTTACTCCCCTCCTCCCCCTCTTCTTACCCCCTTCTTACCCCCCTCTCCTTACACCCCTCCCCTCTTCTTACTCTTCCCTCCCCCTCTTCTTACTCCCCCTTCCCCTCTTCTTACTCCCCCCTTCCCCTCTTCTTACTCCCACCTCTTCTTACTCCTCCCTCTTCTTACTCCCCCCCTCCCCCTCTTCTTACTCCCCCCCTCCCCCTCTTCTTACTCCCCCCCTCCCCCTCTTCTTACTCCCCCCCTCCCCCTCTTCTTACCCCCCTCCCCCCTCTTCTTACCCCCCTCCCCCCTCTTCTTACCCCCTCCCCCCTCTTCTTACCCCCTCCCCTTCTTACTCCCCCTCCCCATTCCCCCCTCCTCTCTTCTTACTCCCCCTCCCTTTCTTTTTACCCCCCTCCCTTTCTTTTTACCCCCCTCCCTTCTTACCCCCTCTCTCTTCTTACCCCCTCTCTCTTCTTACCCCCTCTCTCTTCTTACCCCCTCTCTCTTCTTACCCCCTCTCTCTTCTTACCCCCTCCCTCTTCTTACCCCCTCCCTCTTCTTACCCCCTCCCTCTTCTTACCCCCTCTCTCTTTTTACCCCCCTTTCTTTTTACTCCCTCCCCTCCCCTTCTCTTTTTTCCCCCCTCCCCTCCCCTTCTCTTCCCCCCCCTCCCCTTCTCTCCCCCCTCCCCTTCTCTCCCCCCTCCCCTTCTCTCCCCCCTCCCCTTCTTGCCCCCCCGTCCCCTTCTTGCCCCCCTTTCTTGCCCCCCTCCCCTCCTCTTTTTGCCCCCCCACCCCCACCTGTAGCGTGGCCGAGCGGCACTCCGGTCCGCGGTGCCGGCCGGAGTGATAGGAAGGTGCACACTGAGTGTGCACCTTCCTGTCAGTCCGGCCAGGTACAGGAAACAGAAACTCCTGTTCCGCGCGGAACAGGAGTTTGTTTCCTGTACCCGGCCGGACTGACAGGAAGGTGCACACTCAGTGTGCACCTTCCTGTCACTCCGGCCGGCAGCGCGGACCGGAGAGCCGCTCGGCCACGCTACAGGGAGGTGAGGTGAGAAGCTGCAGCCGCCTGAGCGCTCTTAAGAGAGCGCTCAGGTGGCTGCAGCATTTAAAGGGGCGGCCGGGCCCCCTGATGGCGGGCCCCCCTCCCGGCCGGGCCCTCGGACCGTGTCCGAAGTGCCCGACCGGTCAGTCCGCCCCTGGGTTACAGGAGGTATGGTTAACTGCAATTAGTGTTCTGCTCAGGTAGTGTGAGTTATAGGAGGTGTGGGGAGCTGCAGTGAGCATGCTACTCAGGTAGTGTGAGTTATAGGAGGTGTTGGGAGCAGCATTGAGCATTCTGCTCAGGTAGTGTGTGTTAAAGGAGGTGTGGGGGCTGCAGTGAGCATTCTGCTCAGGTAGTGTGAGTTATAGGAGGTGTGGGCAGCTACAGTGAGTGTGCTGCTCAGGTAGTGTGTATTATATGAAGTGTGGGAGCTAGAGTGAGCATGCTGTTCAGGGTGTGTGTGTTGTAGGAGGTGTGGGAACTGCACTGAGTGTGCTGCTCAGGTAGTGTGGGCTATAAGAGGTGTAGGTAACTGGAGTGAGCATGCTGTTCAGGTAGTGTGAGTTATAGGAGGTGTGGGAGCTACAGTGAGCGTTCTGCTCAGGTAGTGTGAGTTATAGGAGGTGTGGGAGCTACAGTGAGCGTTCTGCTCAGGTAGTGTGGGTTATAGGAGGTATGGTGAACTGCAATTAGGGTTCTTCTCAGGTAGTGTGAGTTATAGGAGGTGTGGGGAGCTGCCATGAGTGTGCTGATCAGGTAGTGTGGGTTATAGGAGGTGTGGGGAACTGCCATGAGTGTGCTGCTCAGGTAGTGTCGGTAATAGTAGGTGTGAGGAGCTGCAGTGAGTCTGCTGCTCAGTGGGTGTAGGTTATAGGAGGTGTGGGGAGCTGCAGTGCTTGTACTGCTCATGTAATGTGGATTAAAGAAGGTGTGGGGAGATGGAGTGAGTGTCCTGCTCAAGTAGTGTTATAGGAGGTGTGCAGGGATGGGGTGAGTATACTCTGGTTGTGTGTTTTATAGGCAGTGTGGGGAGCTGCAGCAGTTATAGTAAGTGTTGGAAGTTGCAGAGAGCATACTGCTTGAGTAATGTGTATTGTAGGGGATATGGGGGGTATGGAATGAGCACATTGCTTATACAGTATGGCACATTGACCGGGCAGTGGTTAAGAAACCGACAAGAAAGATGAAGGGTAGCAATTCATTTACCAGTTTATCAGTCTATTTTTCTTGATGCACCATAAAGAATTTAATTGCATACACTTTGATAAATGAAAGTATAATTTAGTCCATTAAAATTAATTGTAATTAGCCACATATGTAACATGGCACCTCCACTAATTTTCTTTGACAGGTTACTGATCAGATGCTTTTTTTTCCAAGCAGGATTGTACTTTGTATCCAATGGCTAACCAGTCTGAGGTTGTCGTGTTTGAACTCATTGGTTTCCCAGGCCTTCCTCAGAAGTATCATATTTTTGTCTCTGTAATAATGTTCATTGTGTATTTTGTTGCATTGTTGGCTAATTGTACTGTTATTGCATTGACGATGTGCAATGTGAAATTGCATCACTCGATGTATATAATCATCGCCAATCTTGCATTGTCTGACTTACTGTTTGACTCAATAACTTTACCTAAAATGATTGCCAAGTACTGGTTTGGAGATGGATCTATAACCTTTGCAGGATGCATGTTTCAACTCTTCTGCGTCCACTACTTGGGATCCGTGGACTCTTTTATCATCATGCTCATGGCGGCTGATCGTTATGTTGCAATTTGCATGCCTCTCAGATATTCTTCTGTTGTGACTAACAAACTTACTATGTATATGTGTAGTCTTTTATGGATGCTTGCTTCGATATATGCTTCCATTAATGCAATCTGGTATTCAAGTTTTCCATATTGTCACTCTAGAAAAATCAACAATTGCTTCTGTGTCAACATGGCTGTCATGGTTCTGGCATGCGGAGATATAAGCCTACTTAAACAAACATCATTCTATGTTGCAATGGCTATACTGCTTTTCCCACTGGCATTTATTATTTTTTCATACATTATTATTATTATTGTAACAATTTATTCATCGGTTCGAAGTGAAAACCTTCAAAAAACATTCTATACTTGTACAACACATCTGTTTATCATTGCCATGTACTTTGGCCCTCGTATGTTCATCTATACAGCTTATTACATCAACTTAGTCTTTAGTCTAGATATGAGTGTATTGATTCTTTTACTTTACACATACATTCCACACATGGCCAGTCCGATTATATATTGTCTCAGGACCAGGGAAATTATGCAGATTGTTGAAAAGATTTTCACAACACTACCAAAAATTTTAATGTAGACCTTAAAAAAAAATTAAAAAAAATAGCACTTACAATTGGAATACACATCGGTAGTTGCAGGCAAAACGAACCTAATTAATGATGTCAAAGTCATGAAATATTTGTACCACTTTGATATAGATTTGTATTGTTTGTGGATGATGAAACTGTTCATGTGTTATACATTACAGTTAATAGTATGGACGCATGAGGAGCACGTCTCATAAGGAGCTCTCCCATCTCCTGGCCTTATGTGAACATATGATGAGTATCATTAGTGGTGGCACACACAGTGCTGGATTAAGAGCCTATTGGGTTTGGTAATGATGACAATGATGGGCCTAATTACACAATTTTATGGACAGAAAGCTCTAAAATAGCCATACACCCATACCACCAATTATCTTGTATCTGGTAGAAGTGTTGCTGGAGGGACACACTTTGATAATGCATTTTAAGACTACACATACACTTTTTCTTTTTTTTTTTTAAACAAGGATCCAACTCCACGGGCATTGATCTACAGTTCGCCTACTCTAGGGCTGATCCTGGGAGGGGGATAGCAAAGTGGCGGATTGCCAAGGTGTGCATAGCTTGGCTCCACACCCATGCTTATTAGGCCTCAAGATCACGCCGGGTGGCAGAGCTGGCATCAAAAGGTGACAAGCTGACCAGCTGTTTGAGGACACATGCTTCAATATTATACTTTAACAACATGTAAACGTTTACTTCCAGCTCTTCTACCTAGCTCTGCTCATAAGGGGCAGAACCTAATGACTCCTGCCTTAGCCCCTATGTTAAACTGACCTTGGACACGCAGCTGGACAGGAAGACACATAAAGAAGACACATAAAGGGGCACTCCTTGTTAATAACCATTTTCCAGTAAAATACCTAAGCAGGGGCGGACTGAGAACCCTCAGGGCCCCCAGGCAAAATAAATCAAGGGCCCCCTTACAGGCCCCACCCATACTCCGCAGCAAGCGCCACCCATGTCCCGCCTCCAGCCACTCCCTACACAATCTTTAGACACAAGGAACAAAAGTGCAATAATCCCTTCAAGGCCCCAGTAGAGACTACAATTGAGGGCTAATGGGCCATGGAAGGGGGTCTTTCTAACAGAGGCCATCTCAGTGTCCCTGATGGAAACAGTCGCCTCCAGGCCCCAGTAGAGACTACAATTGAGGGCTAATGGGCCATGGAGGGGGGGAGCATTCTAGCAGAGGCTATCTCAGTGTCCTTTAGAGAGTGTGTTAGAAAGAATTTCCTCCAGGTCCCATTAGAGACTACAATGGAGTCTAATGGGGCCTGGAGGGGGGTCTCTCCAACACTCTGGTTCCTATTCACAATATAGCAACACAACATAGCTGATACCTCGGCCAAGTTGGCTCCTCTTACCTTAATTACTGTTGCTGGCTGGCAGTCTGTGGGCTTGCTGGAAGGCTGTGGGCTTACTGGCTGCGGCTGGCAGGCTGTGGGCTTGCTGGCAGGCTGTGGGCTTGCTGGCTACTGCCAGCAGGCGGTGGGCTTGCTGGCTGCGGCTGGCAGGCTGTGGGCTTGCTGGAAGGCTGTGGGCTTACTGGCTGCGGCTGGCAGGCTGTGGGCTTGCTGGCAGGCTGTGGGCTTACTGGCTACTGCCGGCAGGCTGTGGGCTTGCTGGCTGCGGCTGTCAGGCTGTGGGCTTGCTGGCTGCGGCTGGCAGGCTGTGGCTTGCTGGCTGGCAGGCTGTGGCTTGCTGGCTGCGGTTGGCAGGCTGTGGGGTTGCTGGCTTTAAGCCTAACTGGTGGCCTGTAGGCTGGCTGGCTGTCTACTGGCCAGCCTGTGGGCTGGCTGGCCTGTGGGTTGGCTGGCTTGCTGGCTACTGGGGCACTCGTAGATTATTTAAAGAAATAATCCATGCACAATAACCACTACTACTCTGTGTAGTCGTTATGGTGCCAGGAGGGCCGGGCCCCCCTCCCAGAGTAAGTAGTCAAACCGTTTAAGAACAGTTTGACAACTTACCTGGGGTCTGCTGGGATATGAGGCTGTAGTAGGGTATAGGAGCAGTGGTGCAATGTGTAAGGGGTGCAGTCTGTGTGAAAGGTTCAGTGTGTGTGAGGGGGTGTAGTGTGTGAATGTGTAGGGTGTGTGGGGCAATGTGTGTACGAGGGGGCTGTGTATGTGTGTGGCAATGTTAGTATGGGGGGCTGTGTGTGTATGGGTGGGCAGTGTATGTGTGTGTGTGTGAGGCAATGTGTGTAAATGTGTATGGTGTGTGTGGGGGCAGTGTGTGTGTATGGGGGGCAGTGTGTGAATGTGTATGGTGTGGGGGCAGTGTGTTTATGGGGCTAAAGTTCACTCTCACCACTGCGACCACCAGGAATACCTGGTGGTCACAGTGTTGAGAGTGAACTCTAGCCCGTAGCTCCAGGGCTAGAGTTTACTCTTGCAAGAGCCGTAACGTTGCCTTGGTAACCGCGGCAACGATCTGTGCTCGCGCAAGAAGGTCCCAGAGGAGCTGCAGGCTGAGCTCCCGGGTCCTCTCTTCCTCCCTCCCCTGCCGGCTGCCCGCACGGTGCCTGCGGACAGGGGAGGGGGCAATTGCCCTCCTCTTACTCCCCCCTCCCCCTCTTCTTACCCCCCTCCCCCTCTTCTTACCCCCTTCTTACCCCCATTCTTACTCTCCCCTCTTCTTACTCCCCCCTCCCCCTCTCCTTACTCCCCCTTCTTACTCTCCCCATCTTCTTACTCCCCCTCCCCCTCTTCTTACTCCTCCCTCTTCTTACTCCTCCCTCTTCTTACCCCCTCCCCCCCTCTTCTTACCCCCTCCCCGCTCTTCTTACCCCCCTCCCCCCTCTTCTTACTCCCCCTTCCTCTTTTTACTCCCCCCTCCCCTCTTCTTACCCCCTTTACTCCCCCCCTCTCTTCTTAATCTCCCCTCTTCTTACTCTCCCCTCCCCCTCTTCTTACTCCCCCCTTCCTCTTTTACTCCCCCTCCCCCTCTTCTTACTCCCCCTCCCTTCTTACCCCCTCTCTCTCTTCTTACCCTCCTCCCTCTTCTTACCCCCCTCCCTCTTCTTACCCCCTCCCTCTCTCTTCTTACCCCCTCCCTCTCTCTTTTTACCCCCCCTCTCTCTTTTAACCTCCCCTCCCTCTCTCTTTTAACCCCCCTCCCTCTCTCTTTTAAACCCCCCTCCCTCTCTCTTTTAAACCCCCCTCCCTCTCTCTTTTAAACCCCCCTCCCTCTCTCTTTTAACCCCCCCTCCCTCTCTCTTTTAACCCCCCCTCCCTCTCTTAACGCCCCTCCCTCTCTCTTTTAACTCCCCCCCCCCCTCTCCCCTCCCTCCCTCTCTCTTTTTACCCCCTCGTAGCGTGGCCGAGAGGCTCTGCGTCCGCGGTGCCGACCGGATTGATAGGAAGGTGCACACACACTGTGTGTGCACCTTCCTGTCAGTCCGGCCGGGTACAGGAAACAGAAACTCCTGTTCCGCGCGGAACAGGAGTTTCTGTTTCCTGTACCTGGCCGGACTGACAGGAAGGTGCACACTCAGTGTGTGTGCACCTTCCTATAACTCCGGCCGGCACCGCGGACGCAGAGCCTCTCGGCCACGCTACGGGGAGGGGAGGTGAGAAGCTGCAGCCACCTGAGCGCTCTTAAGAGAGCGCTCAGGCGTCTGCAGCATTTAAAGGGGCGGCCGGGCCCCCTGATGGCGGGCCCCCCTCCCGGCCGGGCCCTCGGACCATGTCCGAAGTGCCCGACCGGTCAGTCCGCCCCTGTACCTAAGTGACTCGTGTCTCCCTAATGGAGTTCGGGAATGGGCTGCATAAACCCACATACTGTAATTGGATACAACCTCTTGCAGATTAAATAAGAGCTGTGCTTGAGGTCTGTGCATGTGTGTGTGTGTGTGTGTACAACTGATCTTTCATTGAGATGTCATTATTAGAGGTGGAGATCTCTTTGAATGTATGTGTTTAAGTTGCTTGATTATCACTGCCAGCTATCATACATTATTATAAAGTAATGTTTGTATATTGTGTAACAATGTATTAATATTTATTCATTGCAATGCATAACTCATGTACCACATTAACGGAGCAAAATAAAAACCTGATACGTATGTGACTCTCTATTGAAATATCAATACACCCATGAAATAGAACGGGGAATGTAGAGAAACTGCGCTTAACAAATAAAATCCATGTGTGGAATCCAATGGAGGCAATATAAAAGAGAAAACAAAATGGGACAGGAATACTAATATAGTGCAGTATGTCTATAAAAGCAGAGGCAAAATACAAAGAAAATGATTGCACTCACACTTTTCTGGTGCTAAAGATCAGCTCCAGATCACAGCGTATGGACGGTACAATCTCCGTCTATGGATGTCAGGATGGTCCTGATTCCCTCTGATAATCCATGTGCCCTGGTCAGGATGATGCTCCAGTGATATTCAGAGGATATAAAAGAACAGGAATAGTGCTCTCTGTATCAATAAAACAAATAAAATAAAGAAAGAAATATACTCACAATGGTTGAGCAGATAGAGATTGATCAGTCCTTAACAGCATAGGTGGTTTGTCCCCCACCCGGGAATGTGAGATACAGCTTTAGTGTATGGCAGGATCCTTAAGCCACACTGAGTGGCCCAAGGTGTATGTATATGGCTGAAGGATGATGACTCTGAACTAATGATCCACATGGATGGATAACCATTAAAGACACCAGGAACTTTGAAGACAATTGCTTTCATGATTGATTTAACACGTTTTGTTTCATTAACAGTTATGTCACAATAACAACTGTATGCCTTTAAAGTATTAGATTTGCACCAATCCGATATGACCCACAGGCTCCCACAGCTACGACATGAAGCGAGACCCACGACGCAACCACCTACGGGCAAGCTCACCGCACGGCTCTGAACCCGTATGATATCACGGAAAGCCCCAGAGAAGCTGAAACTTACCTGCAACATCAAAGCAGACCTTCGCAGAGACAGACGGACCAAGTACCCCTATCATCATTCCCAGTGCTGAGCATAGGCTGATGGCGGGCACAAAGGCCGGGACTCTCAGAGGCTCATACCCCAAACCTCTACCACAACTGAAGCTGTGTTTGCCATTCTGCAGCCTCCTAAACAGAGACCAACCAAACTGTAGATCATAACAAAATAAGCCTATAATTACTATGTGCCAATAAGCAATCTGTGTTTAAACTTATCGCAAATGTTTAGCAATGTGATTTATCGAGTATGACCGTAACAGAATAGCCTGTAGCGATAGTCTGCAAGCACCATAAGCCTGATTTAAATGTTATGCACACAGACAGTTTAGCCAACCTGTGAACAACTAGCCTGCAATACTCTCTACTTTTATTATAACCTGTCTTATGCAAATCCTGTGTCTTACTTTATTAGTAATCAGTTTGGATATAACTCTGTGTCAAGCGTTAATAACCCAAAAATGTGCAAAGTTTTTTCCACTTCCTAATTAATGCAAAAAAAATTTTGACTCTGCATGCTCTGCTGTTGTGGCAGGGTGTGCTACATGTGATATTGCACGGACAAATAAAATAAAGAATTTAAAAAAAAAAAGAGTAAAAGTATTAGATTTGCTGTGTGTATCAAATGGCAAGCCTTTCATTAAATCCACATAGATTTGTTGACTGTTTAGAGTTTTACCTAAAGTAATGCAATGCTATTTGATCTGTAGTATTTATAGTATTTCCTTTACTAGAATTCTTATTCAGCAAAAGGCCCCAAGAATCTTGTATTGTTCAGACCTACTACAATACCTGTCAATCACAATCTTCACGGCGTATTGAACTGTGGAATGGGATTTCAAAAGAGGAAATACACTTGATTGAAGCTATTCATTATTTTACTGAAAGCAGAATAGAATTAAATCCACAGATTATATATTTGTTAACATTCTGGGGACATTTTGGGAAGCTGCATTCCCATAAATGTCACACAAAAATACAAAAAATTGTAGTAAATGCTAAACCAGTTTGTCAATTAAAAACAAAATAAAAAATGATTGCAAATATACATAAATGTACTTTACTAATGTCTATATAATTTAAAACACAAGACAATGATTGTAAAAAAATAATTATAATACTGTGCTCATTTCCACACCCATTAGCATGTGCAGAGAATAACCAGGGCCGGATTTCACCTACAGGTGCCTGACAACCGATTTGCAGAACTTATAATGTGCCTTTGTGAGCTTAAATACTCTGATTGGAAGTGATAAGTACCAGGAGCCTTGGGAAATGTCATCTGTTGTCCAGTCAGCCTTCATAGCAGAACTGCAGGAACAGCTCCCCAGTGTACACCTTATGTACCCCAATACAATATGTATCCCAACTCCAGCCTAAACTCAATAATCCTAAGCAGCCTCATGCCACAACCCCTCTCAAGCTGATAGGGCCCTTAACACTATCTAACTCTAACATGAACCCGTCTCCAAGCTTAAACCCTCTTTACCATAACCACTTCTAAAATGATATTTAGCCCTGCATGCATTTACACAGCTGCATACACTGACTGTATTTACACATTCAAACGCAATACATTCCAAGCAGAGCAGAAATATGCACATACATACAGTTATACATGTGTACTTACCAAATATGAATATGTTTTTGTATGTTTTTAGGCAATTCATTATGCTTATTTTGAGTTTGGGGAGCCAGGGGGTTCCTTAGAATGTTGTGCCTACAGGCACGACATAACTCCATTCCTGGAAACACCCTGTAAGTTGGAATGCCCCCTTTCAGACTTCCCCAGATATGTCAAACCACAGAAAATACCAAAAAAATGCTTCATCTGGGAATCCTTATGGAAAATCACAGACGGCGACCACATGAAAATCTTACTGCAAAACACGTAGAAAACCTAGTGTTTGGTGTGTCTCATCCTTTGGTTTTCATAGGTCATGGGTCCATAATGATTAATGAAACTAGTCACATCATCCTCATGAGGAGTATCAGGCTATTGATTTTTTTCTCAAAAATATCATCAGAATTATTATGAAAATCCAAGGTGGAAAAGTTTCAGGTTTGTTCACCTAAATGGTTATTCGTCAAACTCTGAATTGCAGTAAATTGAAATTCGAATGGCCAAATTTAGGTTTAAAACAGCTAAACTGTGACTAAGATGAGTTGGCAAATTTTTCCAGATCACCGATTTTATTTTTTTTTTTGATTTTTTTTAATTCTTTATTTTGGCGTGCATAGTGATGACAAACATGCCGGCACTGCCACAACAGCAGGTACCGGCCAGTAATCGACATAGGTTACATTTGCACATTTTTTGTTATAAGTGTCATGCTTAGGTCATGGTTAAACTGCAGCTTATGTCATTATAACAGGCAACAGAAAACATTGAAGATCTTGACATATGCTGACATTGAGATAAGGTAATAAAACAATACTAGTACTGGAATGATCAGGCTAGCGTTCAGTGTTAAGATTAACAGGAGTGAGTTAAATGTGTAATTCGCTTAACGTAGACTGCACATCTAGTATAAATGGTTGATACATGAGCAGATAGAAGTATGTTTGCAGTGGCTTTCAGCATTAACATGTATGCGCAGGTGTATCTGCTTACAATTATATGTCTATCTCTGTAACTGGATCGCCTGGCATGTGTAAATTTTGGGAAAAGACAGTAGCTGGCAACATACTAGAGGTACATGTATTGTGTATGTAGTCGGAAGACCGTCATGTTGGGGTATACAGGCACATATAGTGTTATATTGCAAACAGGGATATTGCAAGCTTCCACTCACTTCTATGTGTGAGAAGGTGTATAGAGATTAGTGTTTTCTAGCATGTTAACATGCAGGTAGACCAACAGCCACCTAGTGACTGACAAGCATGCATAGGATGCCACATTAGATTGAGTCAGCCAGCGCGTATAATAATGCTTGTGTTTCACATAGCAAAGGGTTAGTGATCGTTTGAGAGATAGCAACAAAAAGGAAAATCATACTGTAAATTATAAAGATAAAAGTCAATGCGTGGTACTTAAGACATATCGATTGTTCATCTGGTCGACGGAGAGGGTGGTTGGTCAGATGGCAGTCCCTAGGGAAAGTTCAGCCAACCCCTGTCAGCGGCAAAGCCGTTACCCCGCCGGGTATCACCTTGATGGCGTCTCCGCATTGGAAATTGGTTTTGTCCGTAGGCTGTGTGGTGTGGTCTCTTTTTGTGATCCGGCTGGAGGCTGTAATCCCACAGGGCATAGGTGCGCCATGTTGGTGTCTGAGGCTTTGGTCCTGTGGGTTGCTTGTGCGTGTAGCTTGCACTAGGCTCCAGCGTGTGTGAGTGTTCATATCTGAGCCTCCTGGCGCCATTTCCCGGTTTATCGGTCTCTTGTCTCTGAGAGGCCTGGAGATCTTTCTGGGGGCTTGCGGCCGGGGGTCGTAGTAACGGCGCCGGGTGTCCGGGCGGATCAGCCTTGCCACCGCTCTCACCGCTTGGCTGTATGTCATTCCCTTGGAGCAGAGTGTCGTCCAGAAGCTTTTGCAGATTTTGTCAAACTGCTCCAAGCTCTGCGTTGGCGGATGGGCGTTTGGGTCGATTGGTCTGGGCCTTTGCTGAGTTGCCATCTGGGCCGTGTCTCGTTTGGATGGTCTCCCTGCTGACTGCCCGGCCGGGAAGTCCAGCATTGGGTAGTCCGACTTGGTAGGCCTCTGTCTGGCTAGCGTGGCCGAGTTATGTGCTTCCGCCATTTTGGATGCCCCAGATCACCGATTTTTGACAAAAAATGTGCCATTCGTATTTGACTTTGCTAAAATTCGGCTACATTTTTCAAGAATTCAAAATTAATTTCAGATGTTATGGCAAAGTAGTTGAACTAAATAAAAATCCCATGATTCCATGCCAGCTAAGTTTTTAGTTCAAGCATTCTTGCGTAAACTTTGATATTCACGTTGAATGCAGAAGATGCATACTTTAGGAAGTAATCCATATTTAATTCAGAAAGGCGATATCATTGCAAAAGAAAACTTCCTGTAATTTCTACTGCGCAGAGTCATAATAAAACCAACCAGGGTAATAACTAAAGTGGGAATTCATGGTGACTTCACAGAAAATTTAAAATTTTAGACCAAGGTAGCTGGATGGGAGGATAGCTGTCTCTCGGTTTGGCTAGTTTGCCTTAAATTTGAATTCCCTTTAAATTCTGATTTTAGTGAATTACTCGTAAAATCCTCCTTTGTGTAAATATGGAAAATAAACTCATTTGAGACACTTCTTTCACCTCTGTTTTTAAACACTTTTTTATTCATTGAAAAGCAGTCTATAAACTTGTATCTACATTTAAGGGTAACCAAATTAAAAGTTATATCAATTGGGGCCAGCAACAGACATTTATAGAGCGACTTAGAACATGAAAACCAATAAAACAAAGTATGCGATCTCCCAAATAATCAGAAAAGAAACAAATCAGAAAGTATAAGATCCAGTAATCTTGATGACGCCTGCTATTACACGTGTCATTTCCAGCCTGACTACCTGTCGGTAGTTGTAGGTGGGACCAGGGCCGGATTTTCCTAACTAACTAGCAAACTAGCTAACTAGCAAAATAAAAATTACACTATTCTAAAAACAGTGAACACTAAAACACTGAACCGAAAATAAGGAGAAATTCTACTCATATGATATGACCAGTGGCGTACTAAGGGTGTGGCGGGGCGGTGGGCCGCCCCGGGTGCCACTTACTACGGGGGTGCCCGGGGCAGACTGCAATGCCCCTCCTTCCGCGATCGCCGAAACCGGCGGTCTGCAGCTCCGCAATGTGCAGAGCTGCAGACCATGGATCTCGCGTGCACTGCCCAATCAGAGCGTTG
This sequence comes from Pelobates fuscus, assembly GCF_036172605.1. NCBI lineage: Eukaryota > Metazoa > Chordata > Amphibia > Anura > Pelobatidae > Pelobates > Pelobates fuscus. The sequence goes on from NC_086317.1 coordinate 483,612,928, forward strand.
CCGTGGTAACCTGATTGGGTCTCGCGAGATCCATGGTCTGCAGCTCTGCGGAGCTGCAGACCGGAAATGAGGGCCACCGGACAACCAGGGACCCCACCAGACCACCAGGCAACCCCCACTGGACCACCAGGGATTTAAGGTAATTTTTTTAGTCACCCCCCTCCCCTTCCTCTCACAATCACCCCCCCTCTCCTCATCACCCCCCTCCCTCTCACAATCACCCCCCCTATCCTCATCACCCCCCTCCCTCTTACAATCACCCCCCCACAATCACCCCCTCGCCTCATCACCCCCCTCCCTCTCACAATCACCCCCCCTCCTCATCACCCCCTCCCTCTCACAATCAATCCCCTCTCCTCATCTCGACTTTTTTTTTAATTTATTATCCGTGCCACATTTGTTATAAAGGTTAGTACCAATCACAACATGTTTCATTTAACATATATATATCACAGTAATGATGTATTTTATTGTCTTTCATGTAATTTACAAACTTAAAAATGGGAGGTGAAAGGGCCTCATAAGTGGAATAGCCCAGGGCCTCATTTCATCTAAATCCGGCCCTGGGTGGGACGGTGGAGGATCGGAGTGACCAGGCGACCAGCACAATTTGAGCTGATCCATTCTGCTTCACTATATTGGACACGGCAGCAGCTACACTTGGAATGTTTATTTGACACAATCTGTGGTTATTATTCTGGGTAACTTGATACAAGTTCTATCCATTTATTGGTATTTTTTTTTTTTTTACAAGCTTTTGAGTGAATGCCTGTTTTTGGTAGTTTGTGCCTGAGACTGAAAAACTCGTCCTGTGCTTATCTATATAAAGTTTCCTTTATCTTATTTATATATCTTATTTTTAGATGTCCTTTGTTTGTTAATTTTCGGATTATTTTGAAGCAGACATACTTTGCTTTTTTTTGGTTTAAAAGCATGTTAATACTATGTTGCATCATTCACATATTAATTCAGCTCTATGATGTAACTGGTGATAAATAACCAATAAACTAGAAGCATAGAGCTTAGAAATAGCAATAAACACGAGATGTGACCGTTCATTTTAAATACATAACAAGTATTCCTGTGCGGAAAACACTGACATTGGTAATGACGTCCTTGGTGACTTTATTAACAGAATTTACAAAGTAGCAAATGCAAGACATTATGATCCCAGTGGATTGCGCAGTTTGTGAGAGTGTCATTACACAGAGCTTGCTTAGTCCCAGAGGAAGCCATCTTGGGGATGTCTGTGGAAACTAAAAGAACAAACTGCTTTAGAGATTACATTCAAAGCACAGGCCTTAATGTTTGGAAGCTGTTTTTACTTATTATTGCTTTAAAAAAGACAGCAATTCCATTAGTTTAATTGCTTTGAAATGTCACTCTCCAATCTGTTAGTTAACTGTAACTTGCCCAAACCTTTGTTAGAAGAAAACACAAACAATTTCTTAAAATGGCTCATACAAATTGTAGCTTGGCAAAGGTGTCATGTCTGAACTGTGGCCACTCTTCCAGTTGTTAGCTGACTTAAACTCCCATAAAACGTAGTCAGCTTCCTGGAATGCGGTGCTAAACCTACTGATTGCTGATGTTGGTTTGTAAATCAGACTAATTTTAATGAGTTACCCCAAGCACCATGAAATCAGTGATTTTGGAATGGTCATGGTTTTTAGAGTCTGTATGAGAAGCATTTCACTGAGAAACTCTGCACATAAAGAATTAAAGCGCATGGCTACCACCTCCGGCAGTGTCATTAGCCAGCCTGGAATGAGAGTGAGAATTCTGTGCATATCCCGGTCAGACAAAGTGAACATAAATAAAAGGAATTACCTTGCATCCTCTATCTGATCACAGCCCTTCTGGTACATATCCCCAAAACATTTTTCAAGAAGATAAAATGATTACCTTAGAACTCTTACAGTATATCAGAATTGTCTGATTGGGCAAAAAAATTGATAATTTGAATTTTAACACTCTCTCTCTAGAGCTGCTCTGGATTTGCCTGATATTTACATCCTCCCCATTCAGGCATTATTTAGGCACGATCAATTGGTGTAAATATACAAATTCTAAACTATGGACAGCCCTAGAAGCCATTTTCTTCACAATCCCAATATGTCCTTTACTTTTCGAACTGCAAACATCCCTTTGTTATAAGAAGATTTGCACCCAACAACATACCCTACATTCTGGAAACTACCTCCCCCACACCCTATATATATATCCCCAATATACTTCTTGTTACATCATCGCTAGAACTTCTGAGATGATTATTCCATATCTCTGGTGGGCCCCTTCAGTGACCGCTACGACCTAACATCATGTTTTATGTCTTTACATTTAGGGGACTTTTAATGCAATGCACATTTTGATAACAGTATGGGACAGTGCCTGTATAAGGCAAACTATGTGAGAGATGTTAGTAGACAATTACATTATGTTAATATGTATTCACAGTGCCATACGACCCTACTCTATCCCTTGTAGAGGAAATTGAAATAAGGTTTAGTAGTGCTTTATCAGCCAATCTTACAGATAAGGAGTTTAAAACATGTCTCATGCAAGAAAATCCAGTGATTCAAACACTCTAGAATTTTCATAAAATACATACAAGCCTTATGATGCTCCAGGCAGGCCATTGATGGCTAATACAGACCAAGCACTTCAACCATTGTCAATTTTTCTTGATCATTTGTAGAAATACCCAGATCTTTTATCATGGACAATACAGATTTGCTCTGTAGATTATCCGACATTTAGCATAAAAAGTCTCTGTACAAAGTTTCCATGAGATGTAGCTGGTCTGTACACACCAATACCTAACTGTGAACACACTTCTGCTTTTAGGGATACCATGCTAGGCAGTAACTACGCAACATATTAAATACTTTTTTTGTTTGTACATGATGAGGATTTATAGATAAGATGTTTGGACTATGGACTGGTCCAGCGGAACTCATAATGTGTTTTCAGAGAACACGTACAGTCTGTAAAGATATCAATTTACTATGCTCTGCTAGATTAATGAGCTTCGTTTATTGGACCTTAAACAGCATATATCATTGATTTGTTTGTAAAATCTACAAGACGGAACAGCCTTCTTGAGTTTCGTAGTTTTTATCCACCAAATACAATTAGTGTAGTTGGGAATGCATCATTCCAGGTGTTCCTTGATTAATGACTAAGGGACATTTCTGGGAGTTCACGGTAATCGATAACTTCATCTTAAATCTGTCAATCAACTTTACTCAACTTTACTCATGCAACTCTGTAATTACAGATAACACATTTAGACACCTTGGAACTGTTGCACACACCCTCCCTATGCCATTTACTTAGAAGGTTAACTCCTCGTTTGACTGCATTTTGTCACATGCAACCACAAATCTGCCCAATTGTAATACCAAATTACTCTCTGGGGCACTACAGTCTACACTATGAGAAGAGGAGAGGATATAGAGAGAATTTGCTCACGAGAAGAGTGGCCTCATGGCTACATACTTTACATAATTTGACAGAATGATCTTAGTAAAGAACAAATATTACCTATATGTTTATACATTAAATACCGCTGCTTGATTACACTTATAGTATGTGTACCTTTCATTTACTGATCTCTTTCAATTTTAATGGGGTTCCTGGGTGGTTCGTGCGCTTATTCGGTTCCTGAACCACATAATCCCTATTGCACAAACAGAGCCTTTTTAAAGTATTTTAGCAAGGTCTATTGCAGGGGCCATAGTCCTAAGGCAAGAGGCTGGCAAGCAGAGGTATTTCTGCCACACCTCTGCTCTACCTTCCCCCACTACAGCTTTTATTTCCACCTCTACAACACAACCCCTATCCCACTACTGTACATACCCTCCACCACACACTACTGCCCCGATTCCCACACTACACATTCATTACTCTATACATCCTGCCCCCTGGACACATAGCCCCTATATCCCCTACATGATTGCTCCTACACCCCCCTACTCTATAGCACAATTATTCCATGCTACAGCCCCTATGCATCTCTACACTATAGCTCTATCTTCCCACACCACAGCCCTATCCCCCTCTACACTACAGCTCCTATACCCGCTAAACGTCAGCCCTTATTAACCACTACACTACAGCTCCTATGTACACTCTGTGGCGGAAACCGCCTCGCCACGGGACATTGGAGGGGCCTGGCTGCCTGCCTCCTACCTGCTGACTATGGCCCCTGGAAAATTGGTACGTTTGAACTATATTTGGGCATGTTTTAGTTTATATTGCTGCTGCTGGCCCTTTTAGAATCATCCGTGGACATATTGGGACGTTTGGGAATAATGTCCCTTTAAGACTTTGTAACATATCACAGTAATACTGTCTTAAATATTATGTAAGTATTTATGTGTTCGGTTAAACTGGGGATATGTAGAAATGTGTGTTTTATGTGTTAAATGTATCAGTATGTAATTTTATGTCTTTTACTGTCTTTTTGTCTGCCATGTGGGTAATGGAGTTTTGCCTCAGTCCTTGGAGATAATTAGATTCCTTCCCCAATTATCTCCAGGCCAGAGGGGAGGGATTGTGAGGCATTGTGGGAGGTAACCGGTCTGAGCTGGAAAGTCATGCTGACAGGGGTTTTAAAAGATACTATTACTAACTTTTGAACCCCTGGTCTGATTCATGACATTTTTTAATATGTTGTTCCCCTGAATGGATTGATTGTGGATATGTATTTTTATGTGAATGTGATGTATGGTTTTGAAGTTATAAATATTGGGTAAAAAGTATATTTTAAACTGTATGAATAATGGGATTATGTGTCACACTAAGGGGAGGGGATGTGTGGGTTGCACCCGTGATGCTATTGGTTATTTTAGGCCTCCCCCTGGGTGTGGCCTGTATGTGTACAGTTGTAATAAAAGCCAGGCTGGATGTGCCAGTCCAGAGTTCCTGTTTTATCCTCAAAGTGAAGTGTCGTCTCATTATTGGGGGAAGGATTTATTGCATGCTTTTCCAGTTTGACTGCTAGAAGTGCAAACCTGTTTCACTGGGAGATCTGTAAAATGTGTTGAATTTTATAGTGAGGATAGAGCTCTAGTGTAGGAGTGTACATAGGCGCTGTAGTGTAGGTGGTAATAAGGGCTGTAGTGTAGGGGGTATAGGAGCTATAATACATCCAGACGTCTAACATGAGATCAGTCATTTCTCAAATCTGTTTCTTCTGTTGATACAAAAGAAGAGAATAATCACACTTTGATGTGCTTTCCAATTTTCAAATCTCTCAATCACTCATTTCACTCATAATATCCCTCAATATTATGTGTTTACAAGAGTTCATCCAACTGCTTTTAAATCATCTGTACAAGCTCTCATAATAAAGAATTATTATTTCATTGTTTCTCTCTTTCTCTTCCAATTGGTTAGTTCTTCTCACTTGATCTGTTGGCCAAACAGCCGAACATGTGCGCTGCAAGAACATTTGGCTCGGCCAAACCATTTCCCCCATAAATAGAACATAGAATTTAGGCCGCATGTCTGATGGCATTATTTCTGTACTAAAAATGATTCGGACAAAAGGAAGTAAAAATTATCCAATCCGTGTGCTGCAAAATATAACCTTTTCCGCACCATTTGGTTCACAGAACAAGTAAGAAAAAATAGCCATCAGGTGGAAAAACAGGAGGAACACTAAGAAATAGAAATCTGTATTTATCTGTTATATATTTAGCAAAAATATAATATTTGAATATGTAAACACAGGTTTTTGTTTTACTCCCTTTCCTCCTTCCCCCTCTCCACCCCCTCCCCCCCCCCCCCCCCCCCCCCATTGGTCACTTCTCACATGATCTGTGAATAAAATCAATTTTACTGCCCCCTAACCATCAATCATGTTTTTTTTTTCCATTAATTATCTTTGGTGCCATGGCAAAACAAACATGCTCGATGATTGTGCATTTTGGCTGGTTCGTGATTCAGGTATATTTCAGCTCAGAGTTTAGAAATTTGATTGATCACTCAATCAGTCCCAATTAAGAACAAATGCAGTTTGGACAAAATCTTCAAGTCTGCCTATTATTGCCCTGCAATATTCACATGAAAAGCAGGGATTTCACAGGTATATGATTTCCAGAATATAATTGTATTCAAATAATACTCTCTGGGTGTGTATTATGCAATATTAATTCACCCAGGACATTTATTGTAAGAGCAGTAGTACATCCCACAGTTTTACAGGATTTTCCACTAAAAACAGAATTTAGAAAATTCAAACTGCAAGGCTAGAATAATTCACCTGTGACTATGGATGAGCTGAAGATTATTATTCTAGCCTGAATATGCCATTAGGACTTAATCCCCTAACATTAGTTTTTTTTATAGAATAACACAGTATGTGTGAGATCACTAATAAATATAGGGGACATCCTTACTTCACTAATAGACACATGTTTTATTTTGCAATCAGAAAATAATGGGAATATATTTGCATATTAGAATCATGTAGTTACCAGCATTATCTGCCCCTGTAGATCACTCCCCCATGTAAAAAAAAAAATCACATACAACTACTGTCATGTACATATATAAAATGCAATGTTTGTGCATTTACACTGATCAGCCACAACACTAAAACCACTGACAGGTGAAGTGAATAACATTGATTATATTGTTACAATGGCACCTGTCAAGGGGTGGGATATTGAATGCAGCAAGTGAACAGACAGCTCTTGAATTTCATGTGTTTCGATTGTGGAAAATATGGTCAAGCGAAAAGACAATGTCATTGAAAATGGACAAATAGTGATGGCTAGATGACCGGATCAGAACATCTCCAAAACGGAAAATGTGTTGTGGGGTATTCCCGGTATGCAGTGATTAGTATCTACCAAAGGTATTGCAAGGAAGGACAGCCAGTAAACCAGTGCCAGCATCATAAGTGCCCAAGGCTCATTGATGCACATGGGGAGCGAAGGATAGCTCATTTGGTCCGATCACACAGAAGAGCTACTATAGATCACATTGCTATAATAACGAATATTGGAAAAGATAGAAAGGTGTAAGGCATTGCAGTTTGCTGTGTAAGGGGCTGCGTAGCTACAGACCAAGCAGAGTGTCCATGATCACCAATGTCCTCTGACGAAAGTGCCTTTGATGGGGACATGAGCATCAGAACTGGACAATCGAGCAATGGCAGAATTTTACCTTGTCTGATGAATTATATTTTCTTTTAGATCAGGTCTATGGCCAGGAGCGTGTGCGTTGTTTATCTGGGCTAGAGTTGGCAGCAGGATGCACTGTGGGAGGAAGGCATCCTGCCGAAGGCAGTGTTATGCTGTGTGCAATGTTCTACTGGAAAAAATTGGGCCCTGACACTCATGTGGATGTTACTTTGACGCATACCACCTGCCTAGAGATCATTGCAGACCATGTACATCCCTTCATTGCAGTGATGTTGCCTCATGGCAGCAGGATAATGCATTCAGTTGAGCCTCTGTAGGATGTGCTTGGACCAGGGCCGGCCTTAGGGGTGTGCGAGCTTTGCGGCCGCACAGGGCGCCATGGAGCAGGGGGCGCCCTCTGGCCGCACAGCTCACACATGGCCGGCCGGGATAAAAAAAAAAAAAATTTGCGGTGGGGGCGGAGCATATCGTGCGGTGGGGCGGAGCTTACCGTGTGGCGGGGGTGGAGTTAAAATGCCGTCTAACTGCTGCAGGGGAAGCAGGAAGGAGTCCCTGCTTCCCCCGACAACCATAATCCAGGAGCTGCACTGCCTGTCTGCCTCTACAAGGAACAGAGGTAACTATGTGATTGTCTGCTTGTGTGTGTGTCTGCGTGTTTGTCTGCCTGTGTGTGACTGCCTGTGTGTGTGTGGCTGTGTGTGTGTGTGTATGTCTGTGTGTGGCTGTCTGCCTGCCTGTGTGTGTGTGTCTGTCTGCCTGTGTGTGTGTGTGACTGTCTGCCTGTGTGTGTATGTGGCTGTCTGTCTGTGTGTGTGACTGTCTGTCTGTGTGGCTGTCTGCCAGTGTGTGTGTCACTGTGTGTGTGACTGTCTGCCTGTGTGTGTGTGTGTGTGTGGCTGGCTGTCTGCCTGTGTGTGGCTGTCTGTGTGTGACCGCCTGCCTGTGTGTGGCTGTCTGTGTGTGACTGCCTGCCTGTGTGTGTGGCTGTTTACCTGTGTGTGTGTGACTGCCTATGTGTGACTGTATGGGCTGAATGATTCTTATCTGCCGTCACATTCTATGTCTGTGTGTTTGTGTGTGGCTGTCTGTGTGTGACTGCCTGCCTGTGTGTGTGGCTGTCTGCCTGTGTGTGGCTGTCTGCCTGTGTGTGTGTGACTGCCTATGTGTGACTGTCTGGGCAGACTAGATGAGCCGAATGGTTCTAATCTGCATTCACATTCTATGTCTGTGTGTGTGGCTGTCTGTGTGTGTTTGTGTATGTGTATGGCTGTCTGCCTGTGTGTGTGTTACAGGGTGTGTGGGAAGGGGGAAAGAGGGGGTGGAGGACTGGGGGAGGGGGTATGGGAAGGGGGTGCGCTGTGAAGATTTTTCGCAAAGGGCACACAAAGGCCTAAGGCCGGACCTGGCTCGGACACAAAAGGACATAAAGGATCTGCTACTGTCTTGGTTGTAGATACCACAAGACACGTTCAGAGGTCTTGTGGAGTCAATGTCTCAATGCAACAGAGCAGCTTTTTGTAGCACAAGGGGAATATACATGATATTAGGTATGATGTTTTAATAAGGTGGTTGGTCAGGGTATAACCATATGTATTCATACGGTGTAGGTATCTATTTATCTATATACAGTATATAAAGGGAAGAAGAGGCTGTTTTCCTATTATCTTCTTCTCTTCAGCTCTTTAGCGTTTATAAATATTTATAAGCATCTTCTTGATCTCCTTTGTCCTAAGGCAATAAATAATGGGGTTAGCAAGATGGGGGACAAATGTATACAGACATAAAAGCAAAATATTGAAATCAGCATTAGCAATTAAATTAATTTGATTAGATGTGTACACAAATATCCGTGGAATGTAGTACAAACTGATGATAAATAAATGCGTAGTACAGGTGTAAAATGCCTTCTGCCAATTTTCAGGGCGTCTCAATGAACTGATTGTTCTTAGAATAACGATATACGACAATATGATTAGAACCAGTGGCACACAGAGCACAATCATTGCAAGACTAAAATTGACTCTTTTGGTGTAAAACACATCCCCGCAAGCCAAGGCCAGAAGTGCCGAGTTCGAACAAAAACATCCATTGATTTTATTAGATCTACAGTAAAATTGTCGTCCAGTAAGAATAGACACAGCCAGTCCAAAAGCTGCTGCTATGATTGATAAAAGGCAGCAGAGAGATGCAGCCAATTTATTAGTCATGATTGCTGAATATCTCAATGGTTTACAAATAGCAATATATCGATCGGCAGACATTAGCATGATAATAAAAGAATCAAGGACACCCAAATAATGGACGAAGAACAACTGGAACATGCAAGTGGAGAAGGAGATAGATTCATCTTTAAACCAGTATCTAGCAATGATTTTGGGTAATGTAATAGTGTCAAAGGTAAGGTCTGAAAAAGCCAGGTTGGAAATAATTAGATACATTGGGTGGTGTAAGCGTTCTCTTAAAGAAATCAGAAGTATTACGGTGCCATTTGCCATCAGTGCTATAGTATAGACAAGAAACATTGTCACTGAAACCAAAGGATAGAACGTCTGTGGAAGTCCAGGAAATCCGATGAGAATAAATTCAGACACGTCAGACTGATTTGCCATGGACTTGTCTAGGAATAGCCAGACATAACATTTAATGGAGGGAAGGAGTAAAGAAAAAGAGAAGATATAATTATCATCAATGCATTTATTATTATTTAAGTTTGCTTGTGATGCCTTATGCATGGTAAAAAGTAGAAGTGAAGTGGTCGTGGATTCAGAGGAGGAAGGGAATGGAGACATTCTAATTAATGGTCATGACTGAACAAGGTGGCTTCACTCCCGAGAGGAAGGGAGATATTTGCAATGTGCATACATGATTGTTTTGGCTTATTCTTATGTAAGGGAGTAAGGCAGTACCAGGTGTATCAAAAATGTTTGTCAAAATAATGATATTTGTTCCCTAGCTCTATGCTACACAATATTACAATGTGTTTATAAAGTATGCAACATCAAGAGTAATATAGGACACTTATCACTATAACCTATAACAGGGACATCAGGATTCATTCTAGACACATTATTAAAACAGATATTAATTATTTAATTTCAGGAGTTCCATCCATTTGTGACTAGGGATTCAGAATGTGCCACTAAATCTTTAAAAACAATAGTTTCTCAAAAGCTCAGTGATAACCAGGAGCACTTACCACCAACCATCAAAACATATCACTTCATATGGAGGATGGAATGTGAAAGGGAACTAAAAGCACTGATTGTCTTTGGTGCCAGCAATATTATTTCAGGACAAAAGAGGAAGGGACCAGACTCACAGATAACGTCAAGTGTAGTTTATTATAGCATAAATCAAAGCTCTGGCTTTGGTTCCTTCTACTGTTGACTTGTTATAATGCTTGGTCAATGAGGATACTGTGGAACCAGGACATTTTTCCACTTTTTTCTATTTTTTTTCTATTTTTGCTTTTTGATATTTTTTTTCAGGACACATCAATCATAACATGTCAGCCTCTTTGACCGCCAACATATTGTTCTTCCACTGATGTTACCTTACTCGACCATCTTTGTTTGGTCGGGTACCTCTTCACCTCCTGTATTTGTCACTTTTTGTTTGTCAAAATCTTTCAATAATCTGTTCCCATTGTATATTTTTAAAGATCTGCGTCTAAAAACTAAGATCTGTGTTTCTTGTGGCTTCTGAAGTTAATGCTATGTACGAAATGTGATTCCCTTCTTTGTTGTGATAACAAATAAAAACACAAACAGAAAAAGAGCACTCACCGTAATAGAAACAGTGCTCTCCTGTCACTCCAAAATTCAAAACGAACAAACACCTGCACAGTAGTAGAAGTAAAATAATGGGTCATTCAGCACCATTTCTGTTGGATTTGCAGACATTTGAAACATGATGTCCTCCCTTTATCACATGTAAAGCATTCCTGAACATGTTTCAAATCATGCACAATAGTGTAGAAAGAGGACAGGGACTATTAAATAAAGGACAGTTTATTGTCATATAATCATTGTTTTGTCACACTGAGGAGCCTTTATCAAGCCTAACATATGGACACAGTGAAACAGTTTAAATACATTTTAGATTTCTAAACAACTAAATAATTGTATCGAGTACTATCCTGGTCTCGTCTCTGCAATCACTCCACACACTGTGTGAGATCTTCATCCTAGTGATCTCTGGTTCACTCCCATTCTTTTCATAGAGTACCACTTGGAACTTAGGGTGCAAATGCTGCATTGTAGTCTAGTGCCTCTCCATAAGAAATGCTGCATCTAATGTTTCTGATAGAGAAGCACTGGACGCGTACAGCATCTAGAATCTGAATACTTTACATCAGGGTTCTCAAACTCTCCCCCCTACCCAAATGGCCTACAACTCCCAGAATTCATTGAATGCAATAGATAGTCAAATAATTCTGGGAGTTGAAGTTTAGCAACATCTAGGTGGCCGGAGTTCGAGATGTCAAAACGATTCAATTAATTAATCATATCACGTTCAGAGCCAGCATTTGCTATTTGTCTGCTACAGTTTACAGCAGCATCTGTGCTCCAAACATGCGTGTTACGTGCAATATTGATGTGTCAATAAAAACATTATAAAGAATATGTTCAGTTGCAAAAAACATTTATTGAGGCTTTACGTGTTAAATCGCCATTACATCATATCGCAGTGCCAAGTTTCATGAAATTCTGCGAAGATAATAGAATCTCAGTTTAACAATTTAACATTTCTACCAGTTAAATCTCCAAAACCCTTCCCCACTCCTCCTCCAAAACGTGTTACAAGCATCTTTATTTAATGAACACGTTGTAAAAAAAAATGCCTACATTCCCAACGTGAGCTGTACATACTAAAACCAAAATAAGTGACTGTGCAAAATAAATAGTCTAAATCTAAACAAAGACTTCTTTAAGGAAAATATCTCTGAGAACGTGCCTCCATTTCCATAGTGGGATGTAAATACTATAACTAAATTAACTAATTAAATAATTATTCTGGGTAAATTATCTATTAAGATAGAAAGTACATACGTGTGTACATTTAAATAGAATAGAGAGGCACTACATATAAGGAATACAAATCAATTTATTTAATGAAAATCCAATGTAATAAGCAATGCCAAGTGAAAAGAATGAAGAGAATATGCCATCAAAAGGCTTATTCCACCTCGCAGCATCACTCAGTGTGTATACCACAAATACCTGGAATATAAAACAGATTCTATTACAAAAGATAAATCCTACTTCACAATAAGACCCTTAGGGTTTAAAGTTTCAAGTTCCCACATCCTAAATCCATCTGACGGTTTAATTCTCTTAATCTTATTCCCACCTAATCTGAAAGATCACATTCTTTATAATTAATTTATATTGACACCAATATTGTCTTAATATGCATGGTTTTAATTTACTGCACATATAGCACATACACTTTATCTATGTTGGATATGTTTTAGCACTGACACAATGTGATTATATGATATGATTTACACTTTGTTATTTATTTTTTGTATAGTTTATGAATATTGTGAGTTATGTAATTCCTGTAAGCTTTATGTGTCTAATATTTAATGCTGACACCTTGTGTAAGTCTATCATATCATTATTTGATGGTCACTTACAGTTCCACATGTATTTAAACATTTTTTTCTGTCTATATACTGTATCAACAATCTTTATTTTTGATATGCAATCAAATTTTGACAAAATAGTAAAACACATACAGCATAACAGTGACAGACACTGTACGTTCGACAAATTAAATAATCAAAACCACATAGACATCAACTTAAAGAGTAGGTAGTCAGCTTTCAAATAAGACAGTGAACAAAAAAGAACTCTCTACATCCGATAATGTCCCCTATTTAAATTGTCACACTTCGTAAAACGATCCTGTATTTAGTAATTCCTGAATGCCCGATCTTGTCCAAATACTAATGTAAAAGAGAATAAAGTGTGTTCATTAAACACAGTCCTTTCATCTCCTAGCACTACAGCCAGGTTCCTCTGTGCCCTCCCCACCTTGATGTTGCACAGGCCTAACTTTCAATCTGTAGATCTCCTGCCTGGCCTTCTACTCAATGCCAATGCAGGCTGCACCTCCGTCTGGAAACAGCTCTCTGCAGATGCTCTCTCTTGGAATATTACCTTTCTCATTAATGGCAAAGCTACTTACAGAGATTACATCAGCGTTTTTCTGTGATTTTCATGTACCTTAGTAATATACTAAACGCGCTCAGGAGTATTTATAGAGAGAAGACACAATCCCACAAGGCATACGTGTCACAGTACAAATCAGTAATTGCTGTTTAATTAAGGTTGCCTCCGTGATTCATAGAATGTGGGAGCTGGGATTTTTGTCCATTGCCATTTAAATATGTTAAAATATTTCACATGAAATATAAAAACGTTAAATTAATTTAAGCTTCATATTTCATGTTAAAAAAAAAAAGGAATTGCTGGCAGCGCGCGAGGATGGACGCGTGAACTGTCGGCTCCTGCGAGGGTGAACGAAATACCGCAATTAGAAAAGCGAAAACTACCGTGAAATACAGGATATCTTACCTGCCAGCGACCCTACACAAGTATGTCACAAAAGGCCCCCCAAAAAACGAAGGTGCGCCCAGCACAAACCCAGGTTTCCTCTCTCACTCCGCCGCGCAAAAGAATACAAGATGGCGCCAGCGGGCAGACCTCGCCGACAGCATACTCTGATAAGAGCGACAGCACCTCCATATCTGTGAGGTCTACCGCCCCTGCCTCGGAACATGCACTGCAGTGCATGCTCCAGAACCTCCAACAGTCATTACAGGCAGAGTTCGCCAAATTGGCACATGATGTCCGCTCGGACATCAGAGAAATCAATGAGCGAGCAAACCTGTTAGAAGAAAAAACAGAAGAAATCATAAGCGCTCATAATAATCTGGCTGCGGCCTGTGATAATGTAGAAACCCGTATCTCTTATCTGGAATCTAAACTGGCGGATCAAGAAGATCGGGACAGGCGAAATAATATTCGCATAAGAGGGGTATCAGAAGAGATCAAGCCGTCGGAGCTGCGGGATTACGCTGTGGGACTTTTTAAGGCCCTGTGCCCAAATCTCACTACAGAAGACCTCAGATTGGACCGCATACATCGCCTGCCGAGGCCTAAATTCCTGCCTGATACTGCACCCAGGGATGTCATCACACGACTACATTACTATACTTCGAAAGAAATGGTAATGAGAATAGCGATAAACCCTGACAGCATCCCTCCAGAGTTTCAACGCGTCAAGTTATTTGTAGATCTATCGGCAGTGACTCTCGCGAAACGCAAAGAATTATCACCGATTACTAAGGCTCTTCGAGAAGCTGAAATCCCTTACAAATGGGGATATCCTACACGCATCATATTGAAGAAGAATGGATTAGAACACCAGATCCGCTCAGTCGTGGACGGGAGCAGACTGCTTAAGGACTGGGATATACCAGTTACCTCCCAAGACACGTCGACTTTGACCCGAACTTCGGAGAAATCGCCTACGAAAATCATCAAAGATTGGTCTACGGGGCCCAACCATAAATAATTATGAGGTGGTACTTCTCAACCCATGCCGTATAGATACGTGAGCATATCGCACTTGCTTAGTGTCATAACGTTTATGTTGCAATACCACTCGTTGTGGGTAAATGTGTTATGTGGTTAGTGAATACCTAGCGTATTGCGATAATGATCAATATGTATAATTAGAGCACCGGATTCGATGACTGCACCTGTGCATGAGATGTGTTTTAGGATTCAGTTTTATATGATATGCCCGATGGTAATACAATTTCTTTATGGTTATAGTTAATTTTACGGACTACCTAACTAAGGTACTGCCCCTTATAATGTGTTCCCTGTTACCTTGCGCATTTTCACTCAATATGTGGGCACATACAGGATTGATGATGTTTTTTTAGCACAACAAAACGGGGTTAAATAGTTAAACGTAGATTACTAAATGAATGTCTGTATGCACGAGACGAGCCAGGCGATTCCGACATACTTGACAACCCTAGTGTCTACACTCGCAACCTATAATCAGCTAATACACTATATACCGGACGTAATAACTGGTGTGATATGTTAACCACTGCCTACAGCGTTACATTTCCATATGTGTAAATACACTAAAAGGTTATTGGAACACATGGCGCACCAAGACGGTATTGAGAGTATCTAGTCAGACCACTGGCCCGGATAAGATAAAATAAAAAAAAAATATATATATATATATATCTGTCTGTACGAGACGAAAATTACGTTTAAGATTTAATCGTTTAAGATTTAATCGAAAAACCCCAGAAATGACACAGCTAGAACATTGGTTGATCATAGGGCATATCTAACTCACGTAATGCTCTTTGTAATATGTTGTTTATTATCTTGTACATTGCCTTTCAAGAACTGGAAATATGTTCTGTAGCAATTGTATTAGGAGGTATGACACAGCAAGATGCTGTTAATAGTATATAGTTAGACCACTGGCTTGAACTAATGTATTTCTGTGTGAATCGAGTTATTTGTTATGATTCCTGCTAAAACAGCCAAGGACAATACACTAGCTTCATGGTTAGTTACATTGTATGTAACCTCACCCTCCCCTCATCTAAGCTCCATGGGGCTTAAGAAAATTGACCCTTACCTCTGGCCGGACGACATCTATCCGACCAGCCTAATGTATATAGTTCTTCTTACCTTTTTCTCCCCTACCCCTTCCCCACTCACTCCCCAAACTTCTCCCGCATACACACCAAATGATCCAAGAAAACGCATGGTTCATACCCCCATGAATATGGACACCCATCCAACAAAAATTTATGTCGCACGACAAATGCAGTCACAAAATCAGAGATCCATAAGACACACTTGGCACCTACCAATATGCCTAACAGGACAGACACCAGATTATGAGCTGCAAACTGATCCATATAAAAAATTGCTTGCTTTATCCACAATGCGCAGCAATAAGTTATACGCCTATACCACATTCTTATGGCCTTAACTATTCTGTCACTAAATGTTAAGGGCTTAAACTCTCCGCATAAGAGGAGACTGGCCCTTGAAGAGTCTCGAAAATCGAAAGCCTCCATAGCCTTCTTTCAAGAGACCCACCTACTACGCTCCAAAATGCCCAAATTCTCCTCAAAACAGTACCCTATAGGCTTCCATTCAGGTTACATAAAAAAGAAGAGGGGAGTCTCGATTCTATTTAGCAAAGACGTCACTTTTTCACTACACAAAAAGATAGGAGACAAAGACGGCAGGTTTCTCCTCATCCAATGCCGGGTTAACAATGACCCATACACACTCATTAACTTCTATGGCCCACATGACAACCAAACGGTATATCTTGATAAAATACTAACAATGGCGGACACCCACAAATTTGGAACCCTAATAATAGGAGGAGACACAAATTTTCTTCTAGACAATGTTTTGGATTCCTCCTCAACCTTATGCGTATCCCGCAAAACTCTCACTAAGCGCACTGTTTCTACGTGTGCCATCAAACAACAGATTCACGACTCAGGTTATGTGGATATCTGGAGGATACTCCATCCCTCAGAAAAGGATTACTCATTCCATTCACAGGCCCATAACTCCTATTCAAGGATAGATAGGTTTCTCGTACACTCGTCACTCATTCCCCGCATCCAAGACACAAAAATTGGTCTTATAACATGGTCCGACCATGCCCCAATCCTGCTCACCATATCAACACAATATCCCAATACAGGGAGAGGTTCGTGGCGACTGAACAACTCCTTACTGAAAGACCCTACAATTATCGCACAAATCAACGCAGAACTGGAAATATATTTCCAGACTAACACTACGGAGGATACCTCCATCCCGATATTATGGCAAGAACATAAAGCTGTCCTCAGAGGCTTGTTCATAAAATTATCTAGCCATGCTAACAAGCAGAGGCAAAATACATTTGCTGATCTTATTGAACAAATAAAGACTCTGACGCACACTAACAAAATGAACCCCTCCCCAGATCTATATGAGAAACTAAGACGCTTACAGACCCAACTCCAAGAAATTGAGCTAGACAAAACCAATTATATCTTACAGAGATATAAATACAAGTTTTTCGCTCAAGGAAATAAGGCAGGAGCAATCCTAGCATCTAAATTAAAATCGCGAATGACAAATTCTAGGGTAGCGTATTTACTAAGACCAGACAAAACAAAAATCATGAACCCACAAGACATAGTAGAAACATTTGCACAATACTATAGCTCGCTTTACAATCTTGCTGATGACGATAACACCCATACCCCTTCGGGAGCTCAAATACAGGACTTCCTTAACTCAATACACCTCCCAACCCTAACCCCAACAGAAATAGAAACAATCACGAAACCATTCTCGGTGGAAGAACTAAAAAAGACAATTAAAAATCTGCCGGCCAATAAGTCACCTGGACCGGAGGGTTTCACCAACCTATACTACCAGACTTTCGCTGATACACTAGCGCCTCATTTCACCACATTTATTAACTTTTTCTTCTCTGGCGGTGAGTTGCCACCGGAGATGCTCCAAGCGACCATCTCGACACTCCCCAAACCCGGTAAACCGGCGACAATGTGCCAGAATTTCAGGCCCATCTCCTTGCTTAACAGCGACACAAAAATTTATGCCAAAATAATTGCAGACCGCCTTAAACACATCCTTCAACGAATAATACACAATGACCAATCAATTTTTGTCAAGCATAGACAGGGGTCTGATAACACGAGAAAAATATTGAATATAATCGCCCATATGGACACGCACAACATGGAAGGTCTTCTTCTAGCGCTGGACGCAGAGAATGCCTTCGATAGACTTAACTGGGACTACATGACTCGCGTATTGATCAAATTTGGATTCCCAAGGGATTATATTAAGGGCATTATGGCACTCTACGCTAAACCATCAGCGAGGGTTTCTAACGCGGGCTTCATCTCGAACCCTTTCTACATTACGAATGGCACCCGCCAAGGATGCCCTCTATCTCCCCTGCTATTCGTATTATCCCTGGAACCACTAGCGTATAAAATCCGAACCCACACAAATATAACAGGTGTCAACATCAACACAGAATACAAATTGTCAATGTTTGCAGACGACATTCTTATATCCATGACACAACCAGACATATCATTGACGCATATTCTGACCTCTCTGGAGGAGTATAGCAACATCTCCTACTACAAGCTTAACCAAACAAAAACCCAAGCCCTGCCCATACGTCTCCCCTCTTCGGAAATTGCATCGTTAAAACACAAATACTCATTCGATTGGAGACAATCATATCTCACATACCTAGGAGTAAAGATCGCGGGCACTCTTAGAGGAATAAATACGTGTAATCTCTCAAGCTTACCGCAAATGTGTAAACAGACCTTATTTAAATGGAAAGGTATTATGATATCCTGGCTAGGTCGGATCAATGCAGTCAAAATGATGGTATTACCGAAATTATTATACATCTTCCGAATGCTGCCATTACCCCTCTCACCTACACTGCATAAACAAATCCAATCTATATTAACTTCTTACGTCTGGGATAAAAAGAAACCCAGGTTACCACTGACACTTCTCCAATCCCCCAGCAAAATGGGTGGAATGGGATTCCCCAATGTAACAACGTACCACAGAACAGCTCTACTAGAAAACGCAGTGAAACTTCACGCCCCGAAACACACATTACAATGGGTGGACATGGAAAATAGATATCACCCCACTTGCTCAGCGATTGAACTCATGTGGACTCCTAAACATCTTAGAGATAAACACACCACTATACTAAGTTTTCCCCTTGGGCACCTATCACATCCCTGAATTCACTATCTCCATGGCTATTCATCCGTCAATGGAGGGATCTGGGTATCTTTAGAATCGCAGATTTATGCAGACAAGGATCTATATTACCTTTCCCGGAACTTAGAGCCAAACATCATCTCCCCTCATCATTCATTTTACAATACTTACAATTGAAAAGCTTAATTGCCGACAAGGTAGCATTCACTCAACCCGAACACAACTCATCAGACAACCAACGCATACTCCTATACCATCGCTGTCATGAAACACCAGTTAGGAGCAAAACCCTCACGATATGCTACTCTTTATTACTAAATCAAATGCCCTCCCCAGAATACAAATATCGATCTCAATGGAGAGAAGAATGCACCCAATGCCCCACAGACAGCCAATGGTTGACCTCAATCCAAACCCTGAAAGGTGTGACAACCTGCTACTCCCACGTTGAAGCTCATAGAAAGCTCATTTATAGGTGGTATTACACACCGGACAAAATCCACAAAATATTCCCCCAATCATCACCTGCCTGTTGGAGATGCGACAGAGATAGGGGAACAATGACCCACATATGGTGGGACTGCCCAAATATCAAACCGCTATGGGATGAAACACAGCGTATATGGGACAAACTGGGAATTGTAATACCCCCAATTACGCCTCAACTAGCTATCTTTCTATTACCCCCAGACACTCTGTCCCGAACGGACATCCACGTCCTACTATTAACAATACTAGCTACAAGGAACGTAATTGCGTGCCATTGGAAGCAACCCAGCTGCCCACCTCCCATATTGATATGGCACAAAACTAGGCAATTTCTCAGATACGACGTAATGTCTGCTAACACACCCAAACAGTCCCATATATCAAAATTGAATTGGCAGAGATGGATAGAAATGGAAATAGAGACGGGGCTGCGGAACACATCCCCTCCTCGACCAAACAAGTAAACTAATAGCATCCATGCTACCACTCTATACCATTAGACGCATGATATCTGATCACAACACATAAAAGTATATTGACTGCTTGTACATAAGGAACTGATCCAAGGATAGTGATTAGATTAACCAAAAGACCAGGCCACCGTACAATCGGCCTAGACACCCCCTATATTGGTCAATAAATAATAATGGAAATGATAATAGATATACCTGAATCACTGACACAGTGAGATACGAGACGGTATCACCAAACCAAGCGTTACCAAAGAAAGTTATTAATGACCATCAACAATTACTAAGAAAGCATATATCATCAATATTAGCTCAGCGTTGGTTGAGGATTATTCAACATCCTCACCACACAGACCAAGAGTGATGGGTGGCTGCAAGCACAAAAAATTTCTTGTGCGGTCGCTACCACTCTTTTCTCCTTGAATGTGTACTGCTTCTGTAAACTGTACTGACCTCCGATAACACACCTAGCCACAAAATCCTCTAATCACCTCGATATTACTGTCGCCCTCTTTGGCATGTATATAACCACTCATGTTATGTAGATGTTGTCATTCATGTAAGAACTGTTTAACTATGCATACGTTTAATTTTTGCACTCATACTGGATATATCTGTTGTTTTGGATCATGTAATGGGTATGTCCCCCCTTATTTCCCTTCTTCCCTTCTGTACCCCACCCACTGAAAACTTCAATAAAATACAAATTACAAAAAAAAAAGGAATTGGAAATGAGTAAACTCGCATTACAATGAGATTCTACTAAAATGCCCTGGATGGACAGTTTAAAACATTGAGTTATATGTCAAATTAAATGCACATTAAGATAGTCACCTGACACCAGGCATGACAAGAAAAATATTATGAGTACAATTGCAAGATCAATTATAATATCAGGAATATCATTCTGAGATCAGTAGTAAAACCAAGAGTATCATGGTGATATTCCTAATAATTCTAGGAGTGTACTTGTGAGATCAGTAACAATTCTAGGAGTGTCATTGTGAGATCAGTAACAAGACCAGGAATACCATGGGGATATCACTAATAATTTTAGGATTGTCATTATATCAGTAATATGACCAGGAGTACCACTGTGATATCACTAATAATTCTAGGAGTGTCATCGTGAGATCAGTAACGAGACCAGGAGTAACATTGTGAGATCACTAATAATTCTAGGAGTGTCATCGTGAGATCAGTAATATGACCAGGAATACCATGGTGATATCAGTAATAATTCTAGGAGTGTCATTGTGAGATCAGTAATATGACCAGGAGTACCATGGTGATATCACTAATAATTCTAGGAGTGTCATTGTGAGATCAGTAACGAGACCAGGAGTACCATTGTGAGATCACTAATAATTCTAGGAGTGTCATCGTGAGATCAGTAATAATACCAGGAATACCATGGTGATATCACTAATAATTCTAGGAGTGTCATTGTGAGATCAGTAACGAGACCAGGAGTACCATTGTGAGATCACTAATAATTCTAGGAGTGTCATTGTGAGATCAGTAATGTGACCAGGAATACCATGGTGATATCACTAATAATTCTAGGAGTGTCATTGTGAGATCAGTAACGAGACCAGGAGTACCATTGTGAGATCACTAATAATTCTAAGAGTGTCATCGTGAGATCACTAATAATTCTAAGAGTGTCATCGTGAGATCAGTAATATGACCAGGAATACCATGGTGATATCACTAATAATTCTAGGAGTGTCATTGTGAGATCAGTAACGAGACCAGGAGTACCATTGTGAGATCACTAATAATTCTAGGAGTGTCATTGTGAGATCAGTAATGTGACCAGGAATACCATGGTGATATCACTAATAATTGTAGGAGTGTCATTGTGAGATCAGTAACGAGACCAGGAGTACCATTGTGAGATCACTAATAATTCTAAGAGTTTCATCGTGAGATCACTAATAATTCTAAGAGTGTCATCGTGAGATCAGTAATATGACCAGGAATACCATGGTGATATCACTAATAATTCTAGGAGTGTCATTGTGAGATCAGTAACGAGACCAGGAGTACCATTGTGAGATCACTAATAATTCTAAGAGTGTCATCGTGAGATCACTAATAATTCTAAGAGTGTCATCGTGAGATCAGTAATATGACCAGGAATACCATGGTGATATCACTAATAATTCTAGGAGTGTCATCGTGAGATCAGTAATATTACCAGGAATACCATGGTGATATCACTAATAATTCTAGGAGTATCATTGTGAGATCAGTAACAAGACCAGGAATACCATTGTGAGATCACTAATAATTTTAGGAGTATCATTGTGAGATCAGTAATATGACCAGGAGTACCACTGTGAGATCACTAATAATTTTAGGAGCATCATTGTGAGATCAATGATAT
The DNA here is from genome assembly GCF_036172605.1 of Pelobates fuscus. Classification (NCBI taxonomy): domain Eukaryota; kingdom Metazoa; phylum Chordata; class Amphibia; order Anura; family Pelobatidae; genus Pelobates; species Pelobates fuscus. Next base: position 483,635,297 of record NC_086317.1, read on the forward strand.
GACCAGGAGTACCACTGTGAGATCACTAATAATTCTAGGAGTGTCATTTTGAGATCACTAATCATTTTAGGAGTACCATTGTGAGATCAGTAACAAGACCAGGAATACCATGGTGATATCACTAATAATTCTAGGAGTATCACTGTGAGATCAGTAACAAGACCAGGAATACCATTGTGAGATCACTAATAATTCTAGGAGTGTCATTGTGAGATCAGTAACAAGACCAGGAATACCATTGTGAGATCACTATTAATTTTAGGAGTGTCATCGTGAGATCAGTAACGAGACCAGGGGTACCATTGTGAGATCACTAATAATTCTAGGAGTGTCATCGTGAGATCAGTAATATTACCAGGAATACCATGATGATATCACTAATAATTCTAGGAGTGTCATCGTGAGATCAGTAACGAGACCAGGAGTACCATTGTGTGATCACTAATAATTCTAAGAGTGTCATTGTGAGATCAGTAATATGACCAGGAGTACCACTGTGAGGTCACTAATAATTTTAGGAGTATCATTGTGAGATCAGTAATATGACAAGGAGTACCACTGTGAGATCACTAATAATTTTTGGAGTATCATTGGGAGATCAATGATATGACCAGGAGTTCCATTGTGAGATCACTAATCATTTTAGGAGTACCATTGTGAGATCACTAATAATTCTAGCAGTGTCATTGTGAGATCAGTAATATGACCAGTAGTGCCACTGTGAGATCACTAATAGTGTTGTCGCGAACCCGAAATTTTCGGTTCGCGAACGGCGAACGCTAACTTCCGCAAATGTTCGCGAACCGCGCGAACCGCCATTGACTTCAATGGGCAGGCGAATTTTAAAAACAACAGGGACTCTTTCTGGCCACAATAGTGATGGAAAAGTTGTTTCAAGGGGACTAACACCTGGACTGTGGCATGCCAGAGGGGGATCCATGGCAAAACTCCCATGGAAAATTGCACAGTTGATGCAGAGTCTGCTTTTAATCCATAAAGGGCAGAAATCACCTAACATTGACACCTGTCCTCAAAGCCCTGCCCTGATACACACTGACACAGAGCAGAATAGAGACTGTTCCCCCTACATAGGGTCACTTGGCAGATATGGATTGACACCTGTCCTCAAAACCCCTGATACACACTGACACAGAGCAGAATAGGGACTGTTCCCCCTACATAGGGTCACTTGGCAGATATGGATTGACACCTATCCTAATGATCCCTGATACACACTGACACAGAGCAGAATAGAGACTGTTCCCCCTACATAGGGTCACTTGGCAGATATGGATTGACACCTGTCCTCAAAACCCCTGATACACACTGACACAGAACAGAATAGGGACTGTTCCCCCTACATAGGGTCACTTGGCAGATATGGATTGACACCTATCCTAATGATCCCTGATACACACTGACACAGAGCAGAATAGAGACTGTTCCCCCTACATAGGGTCACTTGGCAGATATGGATTGACACCTGTCCTCAAAACCCCTGATACACACTGACACAGAGCAGAATAGGGACTGTTCCCCCTACATAGGGTCACTTGGCAGTTATGGATTGACACCTATCCTAATGATCCCTGATACACACTGACACAGAGCAGAATAGAGACTGTTCCCCCTACATAGGGTCACTTGGCAGATATGGATTGACACCTGTCCTCAAAACCCCTGATACACACTGACACAGAGCAGAATAGGGACTGTTCCCCCTACATAGGGTCACTTGGCAGATATGGATTGACACCTATCCTAATGATCCCTGATACACACTGACACAGAGCAGAATAGAGACTGTTCCCCCTACATAGGGTCACTTGGCAGATATGGATTGACACCTGTCCTCAAAACCCCTGATACACACTGACACAGAGCAGAATAGGGACTGTTCCCCCTACATAGGGTCACTTGGCAGATATGGATTGACACCTATCCTAATGATCCCTGATACACACTGACACAGAGCAGAATAGAGACTGTTCCCCTACATAGGGTCACTTGGCAGATATGGATTGACACCTGTCCTCAAAACCCCTGATACACACTGACACAGAGCAGAATAGGGACTGTTCCCCCTACATAGGGCCACTTGGCAGATATGGATTGACACCTATCCTAATGATCCCTGATACACACTGACACAGAGCAGAATAGAGACTGTTCACCCTACATAGGGTCACTTGGCAGATATGGATTGACACCTGTCCTCAAAACCCCTGATACACACTGACACAGAGCAGAATAGAGACTGTTCCCCCTACATAGGGTCACTTGGCAGATATGGATTGACACCTGTCCTCAAAACCCCTGATACACACTGACACAGAGCAGAATAGAGACTGTTCCCCCTACATAGGGTCACTCGGCAGATATGGATTGACACCTATCCTAATGATCCCTGATACACACTGACACAGAGCAGAATAGGAACTGTTCCTCCTACATAGGGTCACTTGGCAGATATGGATTGACACCTGTCCTCAAAACCCCTGATACACACTGACACAGAGCAGAATAGGGACTGTTCCCCCTACATAGGGTCACTTGGCAGATATGGATTGACACCTATCCTAATGATCCCTGATACACACTGACACAGAGCAGAATAGAGACTGTTCCCCTACATAGGGTCACTTGGCAGATATGGATTGACACCTGTCCTCAAAACCCCTGATACACACTGACACAGAGCAGAATAGTGACTGTTCCCCCTACATAGGGTCACTTGGCAGATATGGATTGACACCTATCCTAATGATCCCTGATACACACTGACACAGAGCAGAATAGAGACTGTTCCCCCTACATAGGGTCACTTGGCAGATATGGATTGACACCTATCCTAATGATCCCTGATACACACTGACACAGAGCAGAATATGAACTGTTCCTCCTACATAGGGTCACTTGGCAGATATGGATTGACACCTGTCCTCAAAACCCCTGATACACACTGACACAGAGCAGAATAGGGACTGTTCCCCCTACATAGGGTCACTTGGCAGATATGGATTGACACCTGTCCTCAAAACCCCTGATACACACTGACACAGAGCAGAATAGAGACTGTTCCCTGTCCACAGAGACCATGATACACACTGACACAGAGCAGAATAGAGACTGTTCCCCCTACATAGGGTCACTTGGCAGGTATGGATTGACACCTGTCCTCAAAGCCCCTGATACACACTGGGGGGAGCTACTGTCCTCCCCAACCCCTGTGCGGTGGGTGGGGGCCATAAATCACAATGGGGTGACCTACTGTCCTCCCCCCTCGGCCCCCACCCCTGCGTGGTGGGTGGGGGGCATAAATCACAATGGGGGGGCCTACTTTCCTCCCCCCGGCCCCCATCCCTGCGCGGTGGGTGGGGGGCATAAATCACAATGGGACGGACCTACTGATAGGAGTGGAGTATTGTTCATATCAGTTTAATACCTTCCGCGTCTCCTATCAGTGGACGTGTAAATGGCAGAGATTTTTAATTGTTGAATCACCTCCCCTTTTTAGGCCAAGGTGGGAAGATGCTTAGACCACTGGTATATTGGTGCCATCTTGGAGGATTTTAATTTTTGGTTTGGTTTTTGAAGCCACAGTGCTGCACCAGTGGGCCTAAAAATTAGGCATGTACACATGCCTGAAAAATTTGGTATTGTTGCAACCGCTGCTGTAGCAGCGGCCAGAAAAATTGATGTTTGTTTCACAGGCAGAAAGTGCCCTAAAACATGGCGGCTTGAACCCTAGTTGGTGGCGGATAAGTCATGCAAGTCAAACGTCATTCAGAGCTAAAATACAGCAGCGTATCCGACTCATCAGGCCTTTTTTAAGCGAATGTATCGCCCAGTGTCAGTCCCTTCGGGATCCATCCCTCATTCATCTTAATAAAGGTGAGGTAATCTAGACTTTTTTGACCTAGGCGACTTCTCTTCTCAGTGACAATACCTCCTGCTGCACTGAAGGTCCTTTCTGACAGGACACTTGAAGCGGGGCAGGCCAGAAGTTCTATCGCAAATTGGGATAGCTCAGGCCACAGGTCAAGCCTGCACACCCAGTAGTCAAGGGGTTCATCGCTCCTCAGAGTGTCGATATCTGCAGTTAAGGCGAGGTAGTCTGCTACCTGTCGGTCGAGTCGCTCTCTGGCGATGCATAGGACTTAAAAAGGTCCGCATGTCCTCCATCAACAACACGTCTTTAACCCCTTAAGGACCAATCTTCTGGAATAAAAGGGAATCATGACATGTCACACACGTCATGTGTCCTTAAGGGGTTAAAGCGTCCTGTCCTTGCCGGCGTGGTCGTGGGAGGAGGAGGAGGAGGAGGATGACTTCCACCTCTCCCCCTGTTAGATTCCCGTTGTGCTGTGACATCACCCTTATACGCTGTGTAAAGCATACTTTTTAATTTATTTTGCAAATGCTGCATCCTTTCCGACTTGTTGTAATTGGGTAACATTTCCGCCACTTTCTGCTTATACCGGGGGTCTAGTAGCGTGGACACCCAGTACAGGTCGTTCTCCTTCAGCCTTTTTATACGAGGGTCCCTCAACAGGCAGGACAGCATGAAAGACCCCATTTGCACAAGGTTGGATGCCGAGCTACTCATTTCCCGTTCCTCCTCCTCACTGATGTCATTGAAGGTATGTTCTTCCCCCCAGCCACGTACAACACCACGGGTACCAGATAGGTGACAACGAGCACCCTGGGATGCCTGTTGTGTTTGGTCTTGCTCCTCCTCCTCCTCCTCAAAGCTACAATCCTCCTCTGACTCCTCTTCCTCACAATCCTCTTCCAGCGTTGCCGCAGGTCCAGCAAGCGATGCTGATAAGGCTGTTTCTGGTGGTGATGGTTGTTATGGTACTTTTTGAAAGTAAACCAAAATGTTCAAATGTCTATCTGTTCCTGTCCAAATCAATAAAATTAAATTGCGTATATACGCTGAAGTAATTAAGTCTGACACACAAGGTTCAGGTTAAAATAACTTCGAGAAAGTTTATTGGCAAGTGCAGAAAAAGCGGGCGCGCAGGCCCTTTTAAGAGGCATTTTGCGTCATCATTGATTATTAGAATATCAGCAAATAAACATCATCAATTGGATTAATTGTTAAGTGTCGGTGTTAGTGTCTTACCTATTGGTTCAAAAATAAAGAGGTTAGTCCCGTGCCCACCCATCAGAGGTGGGATTATTCTGGACACGGGTGGGGATAAGGGGGTCCTAAGCGTCATTTTACACGGTCAATAATATCAGGCTTCATGTCCAGGTGCAAGGTCTCTTATGAATAGAACATTTCATTACTACTGTGTTCTCGTGGCCTTCAAACTATACTATCTTACAAGTTCTAAGGAGTAGCCAGCAAGTCTTAAGGAGTAACCAGCACCTCCTGGCATTTGTCCTTGTAGGAAAACACAGTCTTTGTCTACTGTATTAATTGGGTTGGAAAGTTCAGTCACGTAATGTAGTTTTAAAATGAACAAGTTAAGTCATGAGGACAAAATGGAGGATTGAAAGAGTCAGGTTAGGGGGACAAAATGGAGGAGGAAGTCACAGTATAAAGTTAAAATGGAGTTAGTACAATAATTCAATACAAGTACAATAAGGATTTTTAATAATCCCACATCAGTCCCCCCTATGAAATGTTAGATTCTAAGAGATAAAACTTTATTATGTTAGTATCAGAAGACGTGTTAACCCAAAGGCACAGAAACCCCGTGGCCGCTAGCTAGGTGTTAATGCAAAGTGTAGGTCTGTCCCTAGAGCTGACCCTAATAGGCTAACTCATCCATCAGTATGGCTCTCGAACACTTCACACCCATGGGTGTCCCATGGTAGCTAACCCACCACTTCTCCGCACGGGGCCTTTACCATTCACTGACAGATGCTGTCCCTAAACTAGTCCCTTCCTTGAATTCCTGCACTTTATCAACAAAAGGGAATGTTTGCAGCGGCAGACAGGGTGAATTGATGTCTTGGGAATCTTGGTCATCAACTTCGAGATGGGTGAAAGTGGGTGCCGCTTGGTCAACAGTCTTCATGAGGGATTTTCTCAAACATGGGAGGACACAACAAAAGAGAAGAGCAAAAATAAAAAGAAAAATTAGTATAGCCACACCAATCTGCATTAAAGCCTTTTGCCATCCTGTCATCCAACCAAACCATCTTTCCCAGGGATCTTTTATCCCAGAATTCCTTTTTAATTCTTCAGACAGGTCATTTAATTTTTCTATGGCTAATGTAACTTTACCATTAGGGCCTGTGTTTTCTGGGATATATGTACAACATGTCATGGTGTCGGGCAAAATTTTACAAACCCCTCCTTTCTCGGCTAAGATCATATCTAGGGCCATTCTATTCTGGAAAGTCATTTGGGATGTGGCCTGCAGCTGTTCGGCCAACCCCTGGAGGGCGTCTCTGGTGTAATTAACGAAACGCTGTTGGTTGTAATAAATATAATTTATCCAGTTTAAATTCTTGTTTGCGGTAACTATGGTAAAAATTGATTCAAATCCTGCAGCAACCTCATCTCTTGCTTTAAACTCATTGGGTACCCCCCTAGGCACCCCAATGGCATCAATGTAAATGTGAGGGTCAAAACTTCCTTTCACTGGGGCTTCGCGTTTAACCTTAGTGTGGCTGGGCCCATGGGTGTTGAGGTGTGTGTCAGAGATAATGTGTATAGGCATAATGGCCTTAGTCAAAGTACACTCCCCCCACCACTCTGTGTCCATTCTGGATCTTAACTGTAAATCCCCACACAACCAGTAAATATCTCCTAATGACCTAGTGTGATGCTGCAGTAAGCGTACAGGAACAGTTCGATATGTAGCACAATATCCTTCGGGAAAGTTACCCACAAATTTACCAATCCCATCGTGCATGGCATAGCAAGTGTAGTTACCTTTATATATTGTAATACCATCTGGGGGTTTGACATCCTGGGTTAGGAGAGGATACTCCTTTGTCCATGCAATACATATGGACCTGTTAAAATTATAGTGGTAGGCAAAAAGGCTTAGAACACATTCTTCTATATCTACTGGTAGGATTAAAGGCACGGTACCCAAGTGAGGCCGGGCACCGCCACACACATAACATGCAGTTCTATTATGCTTATTGGCATTATATTTCATCCATTCTAACCATAGATTTACATCATTAAAACCTGTTTCAGCGGCCATGGTATCTTCAAAAGTGGGGTTAGCAATGGCCATCATGTCTTGAAAGGTCTGGATATGAGGTTTTAATGGGTTAGGGACCATATGGGTGGCCCCGTGCCACTCAGAAGAGTTGCACATATCTTTAAGGTAGAAATGCCCTAACTTTTTATAGGAACCCTTTTTCCAATACATTCCCATCACATACTGGTCTGCATCTGTTGGTCTTGGATGCTCAATGTTAAGAATTAATTTCATTGGTGTACTCCCCCCAGGCTTTCTCAAAGTCATCCTCTGGAGGAGGGATCTACCATGATCATCTACTTTAGATACGGCACTTTTTGGTTTGTAACCCCAGGCAGGCCCGGCATTCCATCCCGCCGCCCCCCAATGATCACAATTGTGCCCCCATTGTTTGTCAACTACACAAACATATGGGTCTTTCGAATGAGGGATATCTCTATAGATGCTCTGGATTTGTGGTGTGGGAAATGGGCATTCTACAATATCACAGTAGTCAAAAGTATAAGTAGCCACCTGGGTGCATGATGAATTATACCAGAAGGTGTACCCACTAATGTCTTTGGTAATGGCTACTTGCTGGGCCTTCATAAGGCTAATTAAGGAGAAGATGTACCAGAGATACATGTTTGTGCGATATTCGCTTCCTCTGGGGCAGGAGATTTCTTGCAGTGGGAAGCGTGGATCCAATTTGGCCTACCGGCCAATTTGACGGAGGTTGTGGTAATCAGGAGAACTTGGAATGGACCGTCAAATCTCGGTTCTAGGGTATTTTTCCGCACAAACTTCTTGACCAGGACCCAATCTCCGGGAAGTAGGTTATGGGAACCTGTATCCAATTCGGGATCTGGAATTGAAGAGAAAACTTGGGCATGTATTTTGTTTAGGACACTTGCAAGTTCAGTTACATAGTCTACTAAAACATCTGATTGGAGTTGCAACTGCTGCGGATAGTAACAACCTAGCCTGGGTGCTGTCCCAAATAGAACCTCATATGGGGACAGTGAATGCTTCCCTCTAGGTGTGTGCCTAACACTAAATAAAGCTATTGGTAGGCTTTCTGGCCAGGGCATCTTTGTTTCTTGTGACATTTTTAACATTCTGGTTTTTAGAGTGCCATTCATGCGCTCCACTTTACCACTACTTTGTGGGTGGTAAGGGGTATGGAAGGCTAGAGTCACCCCTAGGGCGGTCCAAATTTCTTTAGTCACAGTTGCTGTAAAGGCTGGGCCTTGATCACTCTCAATGACTTCTGGGAGTCCGAATCTACATACAATATCTGTAAGTAGGCGCCTTGCGGTTGTTTTTGCAGTGATATTGGCCACTGGGTAGGCTTCTGGCCAGCCTGAGAACATGTCCACTATTACTAGTGCATACTCATGGGGCCCACTCTTGGGCATTTGGATGTGGTCAATTTGAATCCGCTGGAAGGGGTACATGGGCTTTGCCAGGTGTTTCGCAGGTACTTTAACTGGTCTCCCTGGATTGCATTTTGCACAAATGACACAGGCCTTGCAGAAGCTATTGATCAATGTTGTGATTCCAGGTGCTTCATAATACTTCTGTATGAGGGCGGCCATCAATTCTTTTGACAGGTGTGCAGGCCCATGTGCCCATTGGACAACTGCTGGATACAAATTTCTGGGAAGACAAAATTTGAAGTTGTTGTAATATATTCCGTCCTTTTGGACAGCTCCTTTCTTTTTCCATTTCTGGATTTCTTCAGGGGTGACTGCAGCTTGCTGTTCTTGTAAAATTCGCAAATCAGTAGGAAGAGTTTGCAGAGCAAAAATAGGGACTTCTTCTTCTTCTTGTCCGGACACTTCTTCATCCACTTCCTGCAGATCCCTGGCCGCTAGCTTAGCAGCCTGATCAGCTAAATGGTTACCCTTTGCTTCATCTGTATCCAATTTCCCATGGGCCTTGACTTTCAAAACGGCCACTTCTTCGGGAAGTAGGAGGGCATCCATTAGCTCCTTGATTGCAGTGCTGTGTTTGACTGGTGTACCGGCGGTGGTAAGAAATCCTCTTGTCTTCCAAATCAGGCCGAAGTCATGTGCCACACCCAGAGCATATCTTGAATCTGTATAGATGTTGGCACGTTTTCCTTCGGAAATTTTGCATGCTGAAGTCAGAGCCTGTAATTCAGCTTCTTGCGCAGACATTGCTGGCGGTAAGGATGATGATTTGATGACTTCGTCTGTTGTGGTTACGGCATATCCTGTGTGATATGTTCCTCCTTCATCGGCATATCTTGATCCGTCCACAAACAGGGTAAAATCCGGATCTGGTAATGGATTCTCATGCACAGTTGGTAAGTGTACTGTTTCCATTTTCATCTGTTCAAAACAGTCATGAGGTGTCTCTGGGTCATAATCATTCTTTATGACTAGGTCTTGAAATTCCTTTTCCAGGAAATGGCGTGGCCATGCTTCCAGAAGGTCAGTTGTTGGGTATTTGGCAATACCATTTTCCTGTAGCTGTTCTTCGTTCATGGTGGCCCATAGTTTTGCCATGGGCCCAAGATCATTCCATGACCTTGTCCTCAACTTGGTAACAGGAATATGTGGGATAGCGGTATCCCAATGGCGGTAGAGGTAGTTAAGTTGTGGAGGTAGCTGGACCAAGACCATGCTATTACCTTCAGAGTCACAATAGAAGTCTTGTGCAGTGAGCTTTACATCGGTCCAGTGGTAAAGCTCGTCTTCATAGCAAGGCTCGGGAGTAATGTTTGGTTTGTACCACATGGCACAGAAGGCGTAATCCGGACCTTCACAAAGAGGTGTCTCATCTTCATAAAATGACAAATGTGGATGCATGACTTTCTTGATACATCCACAGAGCAGGTAGATGTAGGTTTCATCTGTGATAAATCCATAATAGATACCCCCCTCAGGGAGTGGAAGAAGAGTGGACGGATTAAGCACTTGACATCTTTGGATGGAAATGTTGTCAGGCAAAAGAAGATGACACTGTAGGCGCAGGTGTCGGGCTGGAGACACGTGCTTGAGCTGGACTTGGTTGATAATAGCAGAAATGTCATGAGGGGCCAAAACAACCAGAGGGTGGCCAAGGACCAGGTCCGAGGTTCTTTCTATGAGCTCTCTTGCGGCAAAAACAGCCCTGAGACAGGAAGGAGTCCCTCTGGCCACAATGTCTAGTTGACATGAGAAATATCCAATAGGCCTCTGGCGGCCTCTTAAGTCATTTGTTTGGGTGAGAACTCCTGTTGCGTGGCCTTGTCTTTCAGAGACAAATAATTTGAAGGGTTTGGAGTAGTCAGGTAGGCCTAAGGCAGGAGCAGAAGCAATGGCACGTTTTAAAGCACCGAAATTGTCCAGAGCTTCATTGGTCAGACAGAACGGGTCAGACTTAAGAGCATCATAGAGAGGTTGCATAAGCAGAGAGGCTTCCGGGATCCATGCTCTGCAGTAGGAAATGAGGCCTAGGAAGGCATGAAGAGACTTTGAAGTCCTTGGAGGTGGAATGTCCAGAACAGCTCTTACCCGGTCCCGAGTAAGATGTCTGGTGCCTTGAGATAGGCAATGTCCAAGGAAGATCACTGAAGATTGACAGAATTGTAGCTTGATGAGCGAAGCTTTGCATCCTTGTTCTGCCAAATAGCAAAGGAGACTAAGTGAGCAATTTTCAGTAGTAGGTACATCAGCTCCACAGAGTAACAAATCATCCACATACTGGAGCAGAACAACTTCTGGGTGCTCGGCTTGCCATGGATCAAGGATGGTACCCATGGCCTTTGCAAATTGACTTGGAGAATTTTGTGCCCCTTGGGGCATGACAGTCCAGGTATACTGTTGCATCTCATGAGTGAAAGCAAATAGGTATTGACAGGAAGGGTCCAGGGGGACACTGAAAAAGGCATTGGCCAGGTCAATGACTGTGAAGAATTTTGCAGATGGTGGGACTCCAGAGAGCAGAGTATGGGGATTTGGTACAAGAGGGGTATCCAGGATGGTAGCTTCATTAACAGCACGGAGATCCTGGACCATCCTGTACTTCTCTGGCTCACCCTTTGGAGTTTTCTTTTTCACAGGAAATAACGGGGTGTTGCATTCAGATTTACATTTTACCAGGGCACCCTTCTCCAGGAGTGCCTTGATGTGGACAGAGATTGCAGCAGACTGTGCTGGTTTTAATGGATATTGTGGTTTTCTTGGTAACCTAGCTCCTGGAATAAGCTTTACCACCACAGGGGGAACATTTAGGTGACCTATGTCCTCTGGGCCTGAGGACCATAACTTGGCGGGCACCTGTGTTTTTAATTCCTCTGGGAAATTGGACCTTAATTCTGCTGCTTCCTCACGGGGCTTTTCTAAATGCAGCATCAGAGGCAGGGAGCACAGGGCTGAGGTGTCTGATACAGATAGAGGTGTGAGCATTTCTACTTGCCCGTCTGGGGTGAAGGTGATGGATGCTTGCAGGCATGAGAGGACATCAGCACCTAACAGGTTAATTGGGCATGTGGAGGATACTACAAAGCGAGCGAGCAGGCTAGAACCAACTCGTAGTGGAGTTGTTAGAGGGCTATGTCTCGGCTGGCCATCCACTCCAACACAAGAGACATCAATATTTTACAGAAAAGATGGGTCTGGCAGGTCTTGTTCTCGCAGAACACTACGGGCTGCACCTGTGTCAACAAGGAATGTAGTAGGGTGGCCTTCAATGGGCAAAGTCACTGTGGCAAGTGGCCCCCCTTTATCCCCTGTAGACACTGCCATTACAGGGGTTACAGACACAGGCTTGCCAGTTTCCTAATCATCTGGTTCTTCAACAATTGGAACCTTTTTCACGGTCTTGGGGCCTGGGGCAGGCTTGGAGAACTTTTTGGGTGCCCCTGGTTCCCTTTTTGGTTCCGGACAGTCACTTCTGTAGTGTCCCTGAGCCCCACAATTAAAACAAATTACATCCTCTAACTTGACTCCCTTGGTGCCGGAGGTGATGGGGGTAGCGCGGGCCACCATGAGGGGAGCTGGATTGGATCTCCTTGGGGTCTGAACAGATTCCAAACCTCTAGCAACTAAAAGCAGGGTATCCAGGGGAACAACCTTATATTCAGGGCGTGCAGCAATGATTCCCTTACGTATAGAGTCTTTAACTCCTTGGACAAACGCACCTGACAGCATTTGTGAATGAATTTTGTCAGTAAGATCAAATCCTAAATCTGTGAACATTTGATACAGTCTTGCATGGAACCTTTCTACTGATTCTCCTTTATCTTGAATAACATCAGTGAGGCCAGCAGCCTGATCTGCAAGTTTGTCTTTAGCCCATTCTCTTAATTGGGTGCAAAAGGTTACCCCGGAGGGGTAATCAACATCACTGGAAAGCAGATCTGTACTGAGGTGACGGGCCATGCTCGGCTAGTATGCATCTCCTGCTTTAATAGCACAAATGCTCAGCAGATCACGCCATGCGGCGGAATAGGTCTTTTGAATTTGAACTATCCCTCGGTAAAAAGGCATAGGTTGTTTTTCTGGGTCGGGGAGCGATTTCATTAATGCGCTAGCTTGAGTGGGGTTAAAGGCAACATATTTAGGAGGGGTCCGTTCACCCCGGCCCTTGTGTCCAAAGGGATCATCGATGGAACGATGAGTCGAGGCTCTTGCAGCGGCTCCTGCGGCCTCCGACGAGTCCTGGGATGAACTATCCTCATCTCTCTCATCTAACTCTATGATCTGAGCTTTCTTTCGTACAGGGCCCGGGTAAGGTGACAGGACCGGAGGATGAGCGGGGGTCCCAGATGCGGGGGTGGCTAGCGAGTCATAACCGGGGGATAGGTAGTCACCGGGAATTACCGGCATCAGGGCTGTACTGGGGGCCGCCATATTAGTGGCCGGAAAGGGTAATGTATTAGGATTGAGGGAAGAAGTGGCGGCCATATTGGATGAGGGCACATCCGGGGCAGACTGTGCCGGACTGGGCATGACCGGGACCTGGGGAGTGGCTTGGGGAAGGGGTAGTGGATATCCGGGATAGGGCAGGGTCATGGGACATGGGAAGGGGTAGGGCCAGGCTGGGGAGGGGAAGGAGGTGGGGTATTGGACTGGGGTGGAGATGGGAGGGGATGGAGAGGGATTGGTAGGGGTGGGTGTAGAGGGAGGAGCCGGGGCAAGGGTGGAAGAGGTGGTTAGCTGGGCGGATGAGGAGGGGAGGGGATCATTAACGGAGAGAGAGCGTAGGGAAGGAATGGCAGATGAAATGTTAGGGAGAGGTACAGCAGGTAGCGTAGGGATGGATGAGGATGATGGGAATGTTAGGGACGGGGAGGGGGAAAAGAAAGATCCATCAGAATTCAGGACCGGGCAAACAGGGGAGGTGGTGGGATGGGTGTTAGGAGGATTGGGAGTGGGGAACATAGTCAGCTGGTTATCACCTACTGCTGACTGAACCTTGGGGATAGACGTCCCCTGGGCGCCACTTTGGGGCGCTGGCTGAGGGTAGACCCCAGCAACACAATTCTGATGATACACAAACAATTTCACACCTTTGTGATTTATTTCTTCCTCAACCCAACCTTCTAGCTGAATAGCCTTCGCTACTCTGTACCATGCCTCAGCAGTCTTTAATAAACCATTATCTGTAAGCTTGCCTTTCATTTCTGCCAGTAACTTACGCCAACTTTCTGGTTGCAATCTTCCACCCGTTGGTACAGTAATTTTACATACTTTTGCAATCTTTACAACACCTTTAACCATCTCCTCACCCTCTCTGTTTTCTACCAAATCACGTGCTAACCAGCCCTTACTGGGCTTACCCAAATCCTGCCCCATAATCCCCCTACCCCTATACCAGCGTCCTAGATATAGAGAGAGGGAGAGAGAGAACTGAACAAGAACGTCTACAATGCTCGACTGCCACCTGAGAACCGTGGGACTCTCTCAGATGCGTCTTCCCAAAACGTAGACTAGTCACTGAATCCGCCTACCCGGGGTGGTAGACACGGACTGGAGCGAGGTGAGAAGTGTGTGACCAATCACTTCTCTTTTAAGAGGAATGGGAGTGGATAGTATAATAATATAGGAAGTATGGAAAAGATGAAAGGCAAGGAAAATCCTTAGAGATAGACACAGGAGTTCATGAGACTCCTAATTAGACAAACAAGACAACAATACAATTGAAATACAGTGCATACATCACAGTACAAATGAAATCAACAATAATCCCTTTCCTTTTACATGTGCTTACTCCAAAGTCACCTCCCTCAACCTCGTAGTATCCCCGTTCGGAGAATGACTTCCTCAAGTCTCACTATCACAATTAAATAATCAGTGGACCTTCAACTCAACTAGAGCCGAAGGGTCCGGGTCAGGACGTCCCCAACTCAACTAGAGCTGGATGGTCCGGGTCAGGACGTCCCCAACTCAACTAGAGCTGGATGGTCCGGGTCAGGACGTCCCCAACTCAACTAGAGCTGGATGGTCCGGGTCAGGACGTCCCCAACTCAACTAGAGCTGGATAGTCCGAAAGCGCACAGTGAAGCTAGCTAGGCTATCAAAGTGACACAAAATTGGATCACAGGAAACTATGATTCTACACAGATCCCACAGTTCCACAAACTTCTTTTTCCATACAGCCACAGCCACGAGGCTCCTAAAAGAAGTAAACAGGCAACAGAAGACCCCCAGGAACACATCCACAGGTCAACCCCCCTTTATCCCAAAAAGGGTAAAATACAAACAGATAGACAGATATACCCCTCAGGTCCGCCCCCCTTTATCCCAAAATGGGGAAACAGACAAACAATTCAGACACACCCAGGCAACAGATAGACTAAAATGCAGGTAAACAAGTGAGTAACGAGGCACCGGGCAAGATATTACCTGTCTTTGATGTCCTCCCGGGAAGCAGTCACAGACACGTGGACGGGTCAATCAAAGGGGCCGGAACATACCGGTGGCTCTGCAGAAGTCTCTACCGTGTACCTGGAGGTGATCAATCTCCTTTCCTTCCCCCCGGATTCCTCCGTCCACCCTTGTCTTCCTTAGGACGGCTCACCGGCCGGACATAGCCCGATGCCCCACGTTGGGCGCCAAGTTGTTATGGTACTTTTTGAAAGTAAACCAAAATGTTCAAATGTCTATCTGTTCCTGTCCAAATCAATAAAATTAAATTGCGTATATACGCTGAAGTAATTAAGTCTGACACACAAGGTTCAGGTTAAAATAACTTCGAGAAAGTTTATTGGCAAGTGCAGAAAAAGCGGGCGCGCAGGCCCTTTTAAGAGGCATTTTGCGTCATCATTGATTATTAGAATATCAGCAAATAAACATCATCAATTGGATTAATTGTTAAGTGTCGGTGTTAGTGTCTTACCTATTGGTTCAAAAATAAAGAGGTTAGTCCCGTGCCCACCCATCAGAGGTGGGATTATTCTGGACACGGGTGGGGATAAGGGGGTCCTAAGCGTCATTTTACACGGTCAATAATATCAGGCTTCATGTCCAGGTGCAAGGTCTCTTATGAATAGAACATTTCATTACTACTGTGTTCTCGTGGCCTTCAAACTATACTATCTTACAAGTTCTAAGGAGTAGCCAGCAAGTCTTAAGGAGTAACCAGCACCTCCTGGCATTTGTCCTTGTAGGAAAACACAGTCTTTGTCTACTGTATTAATTGGGTTGGAAAGTTCAGTCACGTAATGTAGTTTTAAAATGAACAAGTTAAGTCATGAGGACAAAATGGAGGATTGAAAGAGTCAGGTTAGGGGGACAAAATGGAGGAGGAAGTCACAGTATAAAGTTAAAATGGAGTTAGTACAATAATTCAATACAAGTACAATAAGGATTTTTAATAATCCCACATCAATGGTGACCACAACTCTTCCTCTTCCTCTTCACGCTCATCTACAGCCTGATCCAGCACTCTTCGCAGGGCACGCTCCATGAAGAAAACAAATGGTATGATGTCGCTGATGGTGCCTTCGGTGCGACTGACTAGGTTTGTCACCTCCTCAAAAGGACGCATGAGCCTACAGGCATTGCGCATGAGCGTCCAGTAACGTGGCAAAAAAATTCCCAGCTCCCCAGAGGCTGTCCTAGCACCCCGGTCATACAAATATTCATTAACAGCTTTTTCTTGTTGGAGCAGGCGGTCGAACATTAGGAGTGTTGAATTCCAACGTGTAGGGCTGTCGCAAATCAAGCGCCTCACTGGCATGTTGTTTCGCCGCTGGATATCGGCAAAGTGAGCCATGGCCGTGTAGGAACGCCTGAAATGGCCACACACCTTCCTGGCCTGCTTCAGGACGTCCTGTAAGCCTGTGTACTTATGCACAAAGCGTTGTACGATCAGATTACACACATGTGCCATGCACGGCACATGTGTCAACTTGCCCAACTTCAATGCCGCTATCAAATTTTTTCCGTTGTCACACACCACTTTGCCGATATCCAGTTGCTGCGGAGTCAGCCACTTTTCCACCTGTGCGTTCAGGGCAGACAGGAGTGCTTGTCCGGTGTGACTCTCTGCTTTCAAGCAAGTCAAACCCAAGACGGCGTGACACTGCCGTATCCGGGATGTGCAATAGTACTTGGGGAGCTGGGGGGTGCCGTTCATGTGGAGCAAGAAGCAGCGGCACAAGAGGACTCAGCCGAGGAGGTTATGGAAGAGGATGGAGTAGGAGGAGTAGAGGAGGTGGCAGCAGGACTGCCTGCAATTCGTGGCGGTGTCACCAACTCCTCTACAATGCCACGCATTCCTTGCTTGTCAGCCGTCAGCAGGTTTACCCAATGCGCAGTGTAGGTGATATACCTGCCCTGACCATGCTTTGCAGACCAGGTATCAGTGGTCAGATGGACCCTTGCCCCAACACTGTGTGCCAGACATGCCATGACTTCCTTTTGAACAATCGAGTACAAGTTGGGGATTGCCTTTTGTGAAAATAAATTCCGGCCGGGTACCTTCCACTGCGGTGTCCCAATAGCTACAAATTTTTTGAACGCCTCAGACTCAACCAGATTGTATGGTAAAAGCTGGCGGGCTAATAGTTCGGACAAGCCAGCTGTCAGACGCTGGGCAAGGGGGTGACTTGGTGACATTGGCTTCTTACGCTCAAACATGTCCTTGACAGACACATGACTGTGGGCAGATGAGCGGGAACTGCTCAAGGCGGGAGACGGAGTGGCGGATGGTTGAGAGGGGGCAAGAAGGACAGCAGTGGTTGACGTGGCTGAAGATGCTGGACCAGGAGGAGGATGGCGGCTTAGGGTAGGCGTGCTGCTTGTACTCATGTGTTGATCTCATAGGCGTTTGTGATGTGAGATCATGTGCCTACGCAAAGCAGTTGTACCTAGGTGGGTGTTGGACCTCCCACGACTCAGTTTCCTTTGGCACAGGTTGCAAATGGCATCGCTGTTGTCAGAGGCAGACACACAAAAAAAATGCCACACTGCTGAGCTCTGCAATGACGGCATTCTGGTGGTGGACACAGCATGCGTTGATTGGCGTGCTGTCGGGCTGACCCCGGGTGCCGATGCATGCTGTCTGACTGTGCCACTAGCTCCTTGCGACGACCCCCCCCCTGCTTCCAACTGGTCTCCTCCTCCTCCTCTCTGTCTCCCCATCTGAACTTTCGCCCTGTTCTTCTTCTCTTCTAGCGGGCACCCATGTGACATCCATGGACGCATCGTCATCATCAACCGCTTCGCTTGTATCTGACAACTCAGAAAAGGAAGCAGCAGCGGGTACAACATCATCATCATCACACCGTACCTCCATGTGTTTAATGCTGCCTGCCTGAGACATATCCCTGTTATCTACATCCTCTAGCAATAATGGTTGCGCATCACTCATTTCTTCAAACGGGTGTGTGAATAACTCCTCTGACATACCAAGTAAAGCGGCTGTGGTGCTAGTTTTGGTGGTGGCGGCAGGCGGGTGAGTGCTATCTTGAGAGGTGCCTGAAGCTAAGCTGGAGGAGGACGGTGCGTCAAGGTTTCCGAGCGGAGGCTGTACAAGATTGGGTGTCCTGTGTTAGCCAGTCAACTAAGTCCTCAGAACTTTTCAAGTTCAGGGTACGTGGCTTCTGAAAACTGGGCATTATTCTAGGGCAAAAGGGAATCACAGCACCACGACCACGACGGCCCCTGCGGGGTGGCCTGCCTCTGCCTGTCATTTTTTGGGGGATTTGTGGTACTATGCGTGCAAGCTACTGTGAGACCAGATATGATTGGCAATGTGCACTGGAACAGTTCTGCAGAGCACACGCTGAAGGAAGGACTGACAGAGCCGCTTGAAGACAAGTAACTGCTATTCAATCTATAACAGTGAAAAACAAATTTCGGTTTTAAAAGCACGCTATAGAGACACCAGATATGATTGGCAATGTGCACTGGAGCAGTTCTGCAGAGCACACACTGTAGGCCTGAGACACCCGCTTGAAGACAAGTAACTGCTATTCAATCTATAACAGTGAAAAACAAATTTTGGTTTTAAAAGCACGCTATAGAGACACCAAATATGATTGGCAACTGTCAAAGCACGCTGGAACAGGTCTACAGAGCACACGCTGAAGTAGGCCTGACACCCAGACGCTTGCAGACAACTAACTGATCTTCTATTACAGTGAAAAAAAAATATTTATTTTAAATCTAAAGCTTAACCAATTGTTAAAACAGATATGAGTGGTGGCACTGGGCAAATAGGCACAGTATCCAATGTGAACCTCACACAGAAGCTGGCAGGCAGGCAACTGCTCTTCTATTACAGTGAAAAAAAAATATTTATTTTAAATGTAAAGCTTAACCTATTGTTAAAACAGATATGAGTGGTGGCACTGGGCAAATAGGCACAGTATCCAATGTGAACCTCACACAGAAGCTGGCAGGCAGGCAACTGCTCTTCTATTACAGTGAAAAAAAATATTTATTTTAAATGTAAAGCTTAACCTATTGTTAAAACAGATATGAGTGGTGGCACTGGGCAAATATGCACAGTATCCAATGTGAACCTCACACAGAAGCTGGCAGGCAGGCAACTGCTCTTCTATTACAGTGAAAAAAAAATATTTATTTTAAATGTAAAGCTTAACCTATTGTTAAAACAGATATGAGTGGTGGCACTGGGCAAATAGGCACAGTATCCAATGTGAACCTCACACAGAAGCTGGCAGGGAGGCAACTGCTCTTCTATTACAGTGAAAAAAAAATATTTATTTTAAATGTAAAGCTTAACCTATTGTTAAAACAGATATGAGTGGTGGCACTGGGCAAATAGGCACAGTATCCAATGTGAACCTCACACAGAAGCTGGCAGGCAGGCAACTGCTCTTCTATTACAGTGAAAAAAAAATATTTATTTTAAATGTAAAGCTTAACCTATTGTTAAAACAGATATGAGTGGTGGCACTGGGCAAATAGGCACAGTATCCAATGTGAACCTCACACAGAAGCTGGCAGGCAGGCACCTGCAATTACATTACACAGGAAAAAAAAAAAAAAAAAAAAGCAGCCTGATGTTATAGCCCTAAAAAGGGCTTTTTGGGGTGCTGTCCAAACAGCAGAGATCAGATGAGTCCTTCAGGATTGTAGTGGACACTGAATACCCTAGCCTAGCTATCAATTTCCCTATCTAATCAGCAGCAGCTAAACTTTCCCTCCTCTCACTAAGCATGCATCTTCCGAATGAATCGAAAATGGATGCTGGGAGGGAGGTTGGAGGGTGTGGAAGGGAGGGAGTGCTGCTGATTGGCTGGAATGTGTCTGCTGACCGAGATGCACAGGGTCAAAGTTTGCCCAATGATGACGAATAGGGGGCAGATCGAACTGCGCATGTGTCCGCCTGCCGCGGCGAACGCGAACACGCTAATTTCGCCGGGAACTGTTAGCCGGCGGACAGTTCGGTACATCACTAATCACTAATAATTTTAGGAGAATCATTGTGAGATCAGTGATATGACCAGGAGTACCATTGTGAGATCAGTAATAATTCTAGGAGTGTTATTATATCAGTAATATGACCAGGAATACCATTGTGAGATCCCTAATAATTCTAGGAGTGTCATTGTGAGATCAGTAACAAGACCAGGAATACCATTGTGAGATCACTAATAATTTTAGGAGTGTCATTGTGATATCAGTAATAATTTTAGAAGTATCATTGTGAGATCACTAATAATTTTAGGAGTATCATTGTGATATCAGTAACAAGACCAGGAGTACCACTGTGAGATCACTAATAATTCTAGGAGTGTCATTGTGAGATCAGTGATATGACCAGGAGTACCATTGTGAGATCACTAATAATTTTAGGAGTGTCATTGTGAGATCAGTAATATGACCAGGAATACCATGGTGATGTCACTAATAATTCTAGGAGTATCATTGTGAGATCACTAATAATTCTAAGAGTGTCATCGTGAGATCAGTAATATGACCAGGAATACCATGGGGATATCACTAATAATTCTAGGAGTGTCATTGTGAGATCAGTAACAAGACTAGGAATACCATGGGGATATCACTGATAATTCTAGGAGTAGCATTGTGATATCAGTAACAAGACCAGGAATACCATGGGGATACCATTAATAATTCTAGGAGTATAATTGTGAGATCAGTAATATGACCAGGAGTACCATTGTGAGATCACTAATAATACTAGGAGTGTCATTGAGAGATCACTAATAATTTTAGGAGTACCATTGATAATATTAGGTGTATCATAGAGAGTTTAGTAATAAAGCCAGGAGTATTGTGTGGCATCAGTAATCATTCCAGGAGTTTAATTGTGACATCAGTAATAATACCATTAGTTTTATTGTGAGATCCCTAATAATACCAGGAGTATCGTTGTCATGTCAGTAAAAATACCAGAAGCATTATTGTTACGCCAGTAATAGTCCCAAGAGTATACTTGTTACATCAGTAAATATAATTCCAGGAATTTAATTGTGAGATCAGTAATTATACCAGGAATATAATTGACACATCTTTAATAATTCAACAATCTTGTGTGGGTCCAAAGTGTGAGATTAATAATTATACTTTTGCATGGCTAGAAAATTCAGCTCAGCCAAAACAACATTTTTGGACATCCAAATTTAGGCGAAATATCAGTCATATATGTTTGTATCAGGGCCTCGCTTTCACACTCACCTACCTCGCACTCCCACGCTTCGTCTCTCACGCTTCGTCTCTACGAGGACGCTGTGTTGGAGCGTGCACTGTTCCTTAATCTGTATTTTGTAAACATTTTGGTCTCAAAAGCAGCAGCATTGCTGACAGATGCATGTTCCAGTGTGCCCACAACTTCCTCTTTTACTAATACCTTAACCATCAATCATTGCTTTTTTGGGAAATTTGCCCAATCACCTGATCTTCCAAACTCAGTTCAGTCTGGAGTTAATCTCCAAGTCTGTCAGTAATAATACCAGGAGTATCAGTGTGACATCAGTAATAATTTGTTTTTTTAGTTTTAGTGTGAGATTTAACTAGTTTTATTATGACATAAGTAATAATAATAACAGTATTGTTGTGAAATATGTAATAACTCCAGGATCCAGAATCATTGTGACATCAGCAAGAATACCAGCAGTGTAATAATTCTAGGAATTCATTGTAATATCAGTAATAATTCTTGGAGAATAATACCTGATGTATCATTGTGAGATCAATAATAATACAAGTGTTTTATTGTGAGGTCAGTAATAATATCAGGAGTATCATGGTGAGATCACTAATAATTTTAGGAGTATCATTGAGAGATCACTAATAATTCCGGGAGTATCATGGTGAGATCAGTAATAAAACCTGAAGTGTCATCAGTAATAAATCTGTCAGTTTAAATGTGAGATCAATAATATTATGACATCGGCAGTCATTCGTGGATTTTTATTGTGACATTAGTATTAATACCAGAAGTATCATTATGAGATCAATGATAATACAGGTGTCCTATTGTGCGATCACAAGTATTTGCAGAAGTTTAAATGTGAGATCAGTAATAATACCAAGGGTATCATAGTGACATCAGTAATTAGTTACATAGTTACATAGTTACATAGGCTGAAAAGAGATGTGTCCACCAAGTTCAGCCTTCCTCACATTGTTTTTGCTGTTGATCCAAAAGAAGGCAAAAAAATTCAGTTTGAAGCACTTCCAATTTTGCAATAAACTAGGAAACAAAATTCCCTCTTGACACCAGAATGGCAGTCAGATTTATCCTTGGATCAAGAAGCTATTACCTTACAGCTGAAAAATTATATCATTGAATATTCATTTTTTTGCACGTATGCATCTAGTTGCTGTTTAAACATCTGTATGGACTCTGATAAAACCACTTCTTCAGGCAGAGAATTCCATATCCTTATTGTTCTTATGGTAAAAAAACCTTTCCTTTGCCTTATACTAAATCTTCCTTTTACAGTGTAAATGCATAACCTTGTGTCCTATGTAAAGTCATGTTTGTGAATAGATTTCCACACAATGGTTTGTATTGGCCCCGGACATATTTATTTAATGTTATCATACCCCCCTGACAGGGCCGGCGCTACCTGTAAGGCGGACTAGGCAGCCGCCTAGGAGCGCCGGACCCCCAAATGCTGCAGCCGCCCGAGCGCTCTGCAGAGAGCCTCAGGCGGCTGCAGCTTTGCCCAGGCTGGTGTGTCCATGAGGGCACACCGCCCGGGCGCAGCATGAGGAGAGGGGCTGACAGGAGGGAAGCGCTCAGCGCTCCCTCCTGTCACTCCCTCACTGTAGCGTGGCCGAGCCCTGTATAGTCCGCGGGTACAGGGAGCATCTGTCTGAGTGTTCACTTCCATTTAGTCCGGCCGGGTACAGGAAACAAAAGCTCCCTGTACCCACGGACCATACAGAGCTCGGCCACGCACAGGTAGGGAAGGTGGAAGAAAGAAACGGGGAGGGAGGGAGGGAGGGGGAAGAAAGAAACAGGGAGGGAGGGAGGGAGGGGGAAGAAAGAAACAGGGAGGGAAGGGGAAGAAAGAAACAGGGAGGGAGGGGGAAGAAAGAAACAGGGAGGGAGGGAGGGGAAAGAAATAGGGAGGGAGTGAGGGAGGGGGAAGAAAGAAACAGGGAGGGAAGGAGGGGGAAGAAAGAAAGGGAGGGAGGGAGGGAGGGAGGGGGAAGAAAGAAACAGGGAGGGAGGGAGGGGAAAGAAATAGGGAGGGAGTGAGGGAGGGGGAAGAAATAAACAGGGAGGGAGGGAAGGAGGGGGAAGAAAGAAACAGGGAGGGAGGGAAGGAGGGGGAAGAAAGAAACAGGGAGGGAGGGAAGGAGGGGGAAGAAAGAAACAGGGAGGGAGGGGGAAGAAAGAAACAGGGAGGGAGGGGGAAGAAAGAAACAGGGAGGGAGGAAGGAGGAAAGAAACTAACAGGGAGGTGGGGGAAAGAAACTAACAGGGAGGTGGGGGAAAGAAACTAACAGGTAGGTGGGGGGAAAGTAACTAACAGGTAGGTGGGGGGAAAGTAACTAACAGGTAGGTGGGGGGAAAGTAACTAACAGGGAGAGGGGGAAGAAACTAATAGGGAGAGGGGGAAGAAACTAACAGGGGGTGGAGAAACTAACAGGGAGGTGGGGGTAAGAACCTAACTGGGGGGGAAACTAACAGGGAGGGGGGAAGACATTGACAGGGAGGGGAATTGACGGGGAGAGAGAAATTGACAGGGAGGGGGGAGTGACAGGGGAGGGAGGAGGAATGAGAGTAACAAGGGAGGGGGGAGAAGAGAGTGACAAGGAAGGGGGGAGAGATTGACATCCATCACACACACACAATCACACACAATGCACCCCTTACACACAAAGACAATGAACCCCTTGCACACAGAAAAACACACAATGCATTACACACACACTGCATTACACACACACACGCAATGCAACCCTTACACGCAATGCATCCCTTACACACACAGAAACACACAATGCATTCCTTACACACACTCAATGCATCGCCTAGGGCGGCAAAAATCTTTGCACCGGCCCTGCCCCCTGACGTGACGTTTTTCTAAACTGAAGAGTAGAGATGTCCCGAATAGTTCGCTAGCGAATAGTTCCCGGTGAACATAGCTTGTTCACGTTCGCCACGGATGGCGACCGTATGCGATGTTCGGTCCGCCCCCTATTCGTCATCATTGAGTAAACTTTGACCATGTACCTCACAGTCAGCAGACACATTCCAGCCAATCAGCAGCAGACCCTCCCTCCCAGACCCACCCACCTCCTGGACAACATCCATTTTAGATTCATTCGGAAGCTGCATTCTTTTTTTTTTAGACAGAAGTGTGTTGTATTTGAGCATGCTAGGCTGAACGTGCGTATATCATGGCTAGTTGCACTGAGGGTATGAGTATATAGCAGTACATTGTTGTGAAAGATGGCTGTCATGTTTAGGGTGTAGCTTGCACGTTATCAACTGTGTATTTATATCAGCAGCTCAACCACTAGTTATAAATCAAGTGTGAGTCACCCCATGAGATGAGACTAGTGAATAACATAATACATGAATGGTTAAGGTAAAGGCATGTGAGGAACTATGACAATAAACTCTTTAGGAGGTGAAATAATGACATGTTTAAATGCTTGCTACTTTACGATTACCGTATTTTTCGCTCCAAAAGACGCACTTTTTTTCCCCTCAAAAGTGAGGGGAAATGTCTGTGCGTCTTATGGAGCGAATATGAAGCTTTACTTACCTGTCTTGCAGCGTTGGCCGGCAGCACAGGGCGCACCGCGGTAGTGGAACTTGAATTTCATGTTCCGGTTTCCGGCGGGACTGAAAGGAAGTGTGCACAAGCTGAGTGCGCACTTCCTTTCAGTCCCGCCGGAAACCGGAACATGAAATTCAAGTTCCACTACCGCGGTGCGCCCTGTGCTGCCGGCCAACGCTACAAGACAGGTAAGTAATTATGGGACAAGGGGAGGGGGACAGTATGGGAGAGAAGAATATGGGGAGGGGGATGAAGTCTATGGTGAGGGAGGGGGATGAAGTCTATGGGGAGGGAGGGGGATGAAGTCTATGGGGAGGGGGGGATGAAGTCTATGGGGAGGGGGGGATGAAGTCTATGGGGAGGGGGGGGATGAAGTCTATGGGGAGGGGGATGAAGTCTATGGGGAGGGGGATGAAGTCTATGGGGAGGGGGGGATGAAGTCTATGGGGAGGGGGGATGAAGTGTATGGGGGGGATGACGTCTATGGGGAGGGGGGGAGATGAAGTCTATGGGGAGGAGGGGGAGATGAAGTCTATGGGGAGGGGGTGGATGAAGTCTATGGGGAGGGGGTGGATGAAGTCTATGGGGAGGGGGTGGATGAAGTCTATGGGGAGGGGGTGGATGAAGTCTATGGGGAGGGGGTGGGTGAAGACTATGGGGAGGGGGTGAGTGAAGACTATGGGAGGGGGGGGACACTATGGGACAGGGGAGAAAAAAATATTCTGTACAAACTGTCCCATAGTAAGAAATACTATGGGACAGTTTGTTCAGAATATTTTTTTTCTGGGTTTCTTCCTCTAAAAACTAGGTGCGTCTTATGGTGAGGTGCGTCTTATGGAGCGAAAAATACGGTAGTTAATGTGCAGAGAGCAGTTCATGTGATCAAAGGCATGGTGTGGAGGATCGGCTATAGTGGGACATGCTTGGCAGGCTGCTGTTTACTGCTTGTGCTCATCCGATCCCTTCTGGGCGCCAGGTGCAGACCCTGGGAGTCCCTGATACCTGGAACAACAAAGGCAAGTGTGACGAAGTGCCCTTCGCCACTTTGTCCTGGAGAGGCCTGCTTGCCTGCCTCCTCCCCTGCGACTATGGTCCTGGACTATATTGCACTGTAAACCCTGAATTCAGGCATATGGACTTGTATTAGACTGTCTTTTTCCCTTTATCTATGCTGTAGGTTTGGACTACTAAAATAACCTAACAGCCAGGAGATTTAGGCGAATATATTGCATAAGAATCACATTACTGGAGAATACAGCCGTTCGCATGATTTCATGCGAATTCCCTGTGCTCTGAATAGGTGGCCGCCATTTCGGGACTTTTCCACGTGTTCGCGGCCATCTTGCGTGCGAACAGCGGTGTTTGCCTGTGAACGCATGGAACTGAAATCGGCAGCGCAAACAGGCGAATACCGCTAAGACCTCCAGACATCCAGAACTTCGCACGGAACCTACCGAACGACCGGCCGTTCGGTAGTTATACTTAACTTAGTATGGGGATTCTAGCGACCACAAAGATGCGAATGGATGGCAAGAATTTCGTCTATTTTACCGTGCGAACGGAGACCGACCGCAAGGCCAAAACTCATGGAACTATTTTCGGCTAGTTGGTCTGTGCGGTCGGTCAAAACTTTGGAGCCCTGTATCTCCCGAACCATCCATCCGAATGGGCTGATTTTTGGACAGACTGTTCCCCTGAACAAGGGCTATTTGGGGATACCAGATTTAAAGCTGTACCCCCTGTTTTTGGGGTACATCCAGAACTTGGGCAAAATAATGTATGTTTTAATTGGGTTATGTGCTTATCTGAGGGGAGGAGACGTGGGGGTGTTACCATGCATGTGATTGGTCAATTTCATCCTCCCCCTGGGAGTGTCCTGTATGTACCTGATCCTAATAAAAAGCAGGCTGGGTGTTCCAGTCCTCAGACCTCTTCTGACCCTCAATACGTAGCCTTGTCTCGTTATTGGAGGGAACTGCTATATCACACTGGGGATTGCTATGCTCTGCATATTCCCCTGAGCTCCTAATCACTTAGCTCTTTTAAGAGCTTGTTCCGGATACGCTCTCCAGGAGGAGAGATCTTCCCCACACGGTCCTGAATGCTGAAGGTTCATTCCAGGGTGGAAGGAAGACGGCGCGGCTCCAGTTAAGCTACGGCGGTTGTGGAGCCTGCGGTGGTTGTGGTGTCGTCTGCAGTGCTTGGAGTCCTCTGAGAGCGCTAGGAGCATCCATCAACGGAGGGTACTCGGTCGGGGTACACGGAGCTCCGTTACAGTGGTGGCAGCGGTGGGATGGCGTCCTAGTGCGAGGAGAAGCAGCTCAGAGACACGGGTAACGTTTGGAGTTACAATTGAGGGCAACGCTAGCCATTGGGCAGCGCCCCTAGCTACAACAGGATGGCTTCCCTAGTGCGAGGAACAGCATCCTGGGAACACCAAGCAAAACTGGACTATTGGTATAGTCACGTACAGTTTGACGCTATGCTGAAGCGGCGGTTGGCTATCTACGGGCCCCTCCTAACAGAGGAAGTTGTACCGATAGTGAGGAGAGAACTGGCGGAGTATCTGCAGATGGAAGCAGAATATCGGGCAGTGAGGGCAAAGTATTCCGTCCCTGCGCCCCAACAACAGCGTGAGTTACAGGGGGCCGAAGGTGCCGTCCTTCCCCCCCAGCAGCAGTGTGTCCTACAGAGCGCAGAGACAGTTGGTCCCTCTCTACAGCAACAGGACCATGGTAAGGGAGTGGAGACAGGCGGTCTCCCTCTCCAGCGGCAGTGTGTACCCCAGGGGGCCGAAGGTGCCGTCCTTCCCCCCCAGCAGCCGTGTGTCCTACAGAGAGCAGAGACAGTTGGTCCCTCTCTACAGCAACAGGACCATGGTAAGGGAGTGGAGACAGGCGGTCTCCCTCTCCAGCGGCAGCCTGTGTTTCCAGGAGAGGAGCACAGCACCCCCTCTCCCCAGCGGCAGCTTCCCCCAACAAGGGGAGACACCAATCCTCCAGACGGCGCAGATGGGACCGTGGTCTCTGTGCCTGACCTACAGGGATGCTGGACAGCCCTTCCAGATCCCCAACTACCCTCACCGGGACACCCAGAGGAGGGGGTAAGTACAAATTCCCCTCCCCAGCTAACTCCTAGCGTGGCACCAGGGTTAACGGAGGCGATGCTAACCCCTCCTGACGTCCATGTTCCCTTGACTACTGAGCCGGACTATGGTCTCAGTACCCCAGCGGAAGAGCTGGCAGCTGGACAGAGCGCAGTCGGCCTCTGCCCTACCTTTGTCCCTGGTCCAGAGCCTGATGTCCTGCAGGCTACCCCAGCGGAAGAGCTGGCAGCTGGACAGAGCGCAGTCGGCCTCTGCCCTACCTTTGTCCCTGATCCAGAGCCTGATGTCCTGCAGGCTACCCCAGCAGAAGAGCTGGCATCTGGGCAGAGTGCAGTTGGCCTCTGCCCTTCAAGTACCCTCGGCATGTGGCCTCATTACCACAGCAAAATACCCAGGTGCAGTAATTGTGTCTTGTGGGTGGGTCACCCTTGTACCTGTTTGTTGTGGGTGGGCTACTCTGGCATTTGTTTATTGTGGGTTGGTGGATCGACTAACGGAGGCACTGACCGACAGAAGGTCAGGTGCCTGGTTAGTCTTCCCCCCAAAGGGGAGATGTGTGACGAAGTGCCCTTCGCCACTTTGTCCTGGAGAGGCCTGCTTGCCTGCCTCCTCCCCTGCGACTATGGTCCTGGACTATATTGCACTGTAAACCCTGAATTCAGGCATATGGACTTGTATTAGACTGTCTTTTTCCCTTTATCTATGCTGTAGGTTTGGACTACTAAAATAACCTAACAGCCAGGAGATTTAGGCGAATATATTGCATAAGAATCACATTACTGGAGAATACAGCCGTTCGCATGATTTCATGCGAATTCCCTGTGCTCTGAATAGGTGGCCGCCATTTCGGGACTTTTCCACGTGTTCGCGGCCATCTTGCGTGCGAACAGCGGTGTTTGCCTGTGAACGCATGGAACTGAAATCGGCAGCGCAAACAGGCGAATACCGCTAAGACCTCCAGACATCCAGAACTTCGCACGGAAACTACCGAACGACCGGCCGTTCGGTAGTTATACTTAACTTAGTATGGGGATTCTAGCGACCACAAAGATGCGAATGGATGGCAAGAATTTCGTCTATTTTACCGTGCGAACGGAGACCGACCGCAAGGCCAAAACTCATGGAACTATTTTCGGCTAGTTGGTCTGTGCGGTCGGTCAAAACTTTGGAGCCCTGTATCTCCCGAACCATCCATCCGAATGGGCTGATTTTTGGACAGACTGTTCCCCTGAACAAGGGCTATTTGGGGATACCAGATTTAAAGCTGTACCCCCTGTTTTTGGGGTACATCCAGAACTTGGGCAAAATAATGTATGTTTTAATTGGGTTATGTGCTTATCTGAGGGGAGGAGACGTGGGGGTGTTACCATGCATGTGATTGGTCAATTTCATCCTCCCCCTGGGAGTGTCCTGTATGTACCTGATCCTAATAAAAAGCAGGCTGGGTGTTCCAGTCCTCAGACCTCTTCTGACCCTCAATACGTAGCCTTGTCTCGTTATTGGAGGGAACTGCTATATCACACTGGGGATTGCTATGCTCTGCATATTCCCCTGAGCTCCTAATCACTTAGCTCTTTTAAGAGCTTGTTCCGGATACGCTCTCCAGGAGGAGAGATCTTCCCCACACGGTCCTGAATGCTGAAGGTTCATTCCAGGGTGGAAGGAAGACGGCGCGGCTCCAGTTAAGCTACGGCGGTTGTGGAGCCTGCGGTGGTTGTGGTGTCGTCTGCAGTGCTTGGAGTCCTCTGAGAGCGCTAGGAGCATCCATCAACGGAGGGTACTCGGTCGGGGTACACGGAGCTCCGTTACAGCAAGTCTCTGGCTGAGTGCCGGGTTCGCGGCTTGAGGTGGTGGAAGCTTGTTTTGTCGGGTGGTCGGATCTGTCCCGGTGGTGCTTCACGTCCGGTGCGGGATTATACAGTCTAAATACATGAATGGAGACTTTTACAGGGTCCATAGTCTGTAGGCAGGAGGCTGACAAGCAGGCTCCTTCAGGAGCTCATGGCAAACTCACTTGGAAAAGGGAGTTCGTCACACATGACTTTATAAATGATCTTGAAAAAAAGCATTATAAACATGTTAAATAGAAGGGGTCCCAGAACAGAACCCCCGAGGGACACCACTTGCCACCTTTGTCTAGCTTTAAAATTCTACTTACAAGTTAGTTTGACATGACCTGTGCTTTATAAAACCACATAGGTAAAAATCTAAAATTGAAAAAAATTTGTTGTTTTTTTTTTCAGACTGCAGGGACAGGGTCTATGTATCAGAACAACTACATTAAATGTAATGGTGTTGGTTGTGCCTAGAGAGTTCTCATAGACAAGCATTAAGGACACACAAGACATGCACAACCACCACCTGATCCACCAGTCTAGGCTTCTCTATAAGAAGTGCTAAAACCCAATGTTTCTCACAGAGAAGCACAGAACACACATCATCTTGCATCAGTATAGTTTACATCAGGGTTCTCAAACTCTGGCCCCCAGATATTGGTGGCATACAACTCCCAGAATGCATTGAATGTAATAGATGGCCAGACACTAAAGGAAGTTGTAGTTCAGCAATATCTAAGAGAGGGGGTAGAGTTTGAGATGCCTGATTTACAAACTTAAGCTGCATGTCAAAACAATTCCATTACCAAATCACTATATTAAAGCTTAAATTCTCTAATTAAATTACCAGATTTTACTAATTTCATGACGTAAAGTCATGATTTTATAAAGGACACGGAGGCGAGTATTATGCTATTCTCTTTCTTTTATTCCTCAGCAGCAAAAGAGAGAAATACTGTAAATATTCAACAAAATTTAAATAACATAATTTACCCCAAAGGGTTAACCAATGAGAGTGTCCCTACCCTAATAATGTCCCATGTGACCTTAAGCCACTCCTCTTTCTTTTGATGTTGTCGATGAACACTTCCTCAAACAGAAAAACGATGTAGTCAATAAAGTGAAGAACCGTGATTTCACGAAACTTATAGCAACGGGCTGCAGATGAAACAGGCAACCTTCTGCTTGAACTTGTATGGGCAGGCATGGAAAGAATGACAACCCAATTAGGAGGCTGTAAAACAAAGAAATGAAATGGTAAAATTATTTATTTATTATTATTATTTATTTATAAAATATTTTACCAGGAAAGATACATTGAGATTTCTCTCGCTTTCAAGTCCTGGGTCCACAAAACATTGCATTGTAACAGTTAGTGTACAATAAAATACAAAAACAATATTAATATACAATAGATACAAAATTTAACATAGAACAGGTAGGAAATATATAATCAACCATGACAGGTGATGATATGCCAGACCATAGTCGTAAAGTGAAGTCAGGAAACTCAGAACCTGACTCACATTTGCAGATATGGGATCCATGTGTTGTTCCATGCACCAACCATTCCATGCGTTCCAGGCATGTAGGTATGACTTCCTTGTTCCTGGGGCCCAAGCTCCTGCCAGGAGATCCAGAGTTGCCTGTGGAACATTTGGATGTAATAGGGTCTCCTGAGAGGAGCCATTCCATGAGTTTGAGATGTCCCTGAAGTAAAAGGGGGTGTGAGCTCCCGTCGGAATACCGTATGAGGTCGGTGGTCACCAGTAGTAATCTCGGGAGATCTATGGACCAGGGTTGAGACGTCCAAAAGAGGGTTATGAGGATCAGGGAGGTTCGGTGACGTCTGAGATGCAGTAGAGTTCGTGCAATGAGGGAGGAAGGAGGGAAAACGTAGTGGCGGGTTTTCGGCCATGGTTGGAGGAAAGCGTCCATCGCCAGAGCTTCCGGACCCAGCCTCCAGCTGAAGAATTTTGGCAAATGTGTGTTCAAGCGTGATGTGAAGAGATTGATGTCCAGGGGGCCCCAAAGTGATTGTAAGTGGCTGAAGCTGACCGGGTTCATCCGCCAGTCGCTGGAATCTCGTAGGTGTCTGGAGTTCCAATCCGCCACTACGTTGGACATCCCCAGAATGTACTCTGCCGAAATGTTGCGGTCCAGACAGACTTGCCAGAAATCTTTCGCCAGTTCTGCTAGTATTGTTGACATCGTGCCCCCGAGGTGGTTTATATACAGGACCGCTGATATATTGTCCATGCATAATAGAATGGAGCAGTTGAGCGATATACTTAAAAGACTCAGTAGAGCAAACGATCCTGCTAGCAGTTCTAGGCAGTTGATGTGTAGTTTCTGTTCCTTTAGGGACCATTTTCCTCAGGTGGAGATAGCTCCACAGCGCGCTCCCCAGCCGAGCATGCTTGCATCGTATTCCACTATGATGTCTGGGGTGGTTCCTGAAGATCGCTCGGCCGTTCCATGCTTCCATGTGTTGTAGCCACCACTTGAGTTCCTCTTTGGCGGTGCAGTCGAGAGGAACAGAGTCTGTGTATGAGTGCCCTGAGCGAAGGTATTTGGCTTTCAGTCGTTGGAGTGGCCTGTAGTGCAGAGGCCCAGGGAATATGGCTTGGATTGACGCTGAGAGGAGGCCAACAATCCTGGCCAGTTGTCTCAAGGTAAGAATGGGACATGCTAAAGTCCGCCTGATTTCCTTTTTGATGGATTTGACTTTGGCTGTCGGGAGTAGGAGTGCTCCGTTCACAGCATCTATAGTGAATCCCAGGAATTCTATTGACTCTTCGGCCATCGGAACCGTGAGGTACGCATCCTTCAAGTCGAGCTTGACCATCCAGTCCTCTTTAAGCAGGAGATCTCTTAGAGAGTGGATGCCTTCCATCTTGAAGTGGCGGTATGTGACAAACATGTTTAGGGGTCATAGGTTAATGACTGGACAGACGCCTCCGCCCTTTTTGGGAACCAGGAAGAGGTTGCTTAAGAAACCCGGTGTGAGAGGGAGGACTTCTGCAATAGCGCCCTTGGAGACTAAGGCTTGTACTTCTTGAGAGATTAGGATTGGTCGTGAGTGGGAAACACCTTGCGGTTGGGGTTTTTTATTTGAACAGGGTAGTGTACAAAATCTATAGAGTATCCCTGAACAGTGTGAAGGATCCATGCATCTGCAGTGAGCTTGCAGTGAGCTTGCGCCATGCAGTGACAAAATGACACAGTCTGCCCCCTACCATAGTTAGTGAAGCCAGATGTCGAGGTATAGAACTTACCATAAGGTCATCGGCCATAGGAAGAACCTCTGGGTCCCCGAGACTGCCAGGGTCTGCCCCGGACTGGGCAGAACGGTGTGGTAGTTCTGGGTTCAGGTGTTGTAAGCCTGGACTGTATGGGGACCTCGGTAGCCCCGGTATAAGCTCGGCCGGGCTGACGGCCCCGATATCTGCCGGCTCCGCCAAAAACTCTCTGGTGTAACACTCGTTTCATGTTGGCCTGAGCTTTATCAAGTGCTGTAAAGGTGCCTACATATGTGCCTAGCTCTTTAACAAAAGTATCTCCAAATAGGAGGGATTTTGCCTGGTGGCGCATGCCATATCCGGAATAGTGTGGCGTGGGCTTTCCGCCTGGAGTTTGCTCCGTGCCACCTTGTCGAGTGGTTTTCTAATACGAGCAGCGATATATTTTGCAACGTGCTCTAGGGGATACCACTCCGAGGATCTCGGGCTTTGCAAGGTGTCGGGGTCATAAGGTGGTTTGCCTTGCGGATCAACCAGGGCGGAGTCGTCTACTCCATCTTTGGAGTCTGCTCCCACTCCTGTCATGGAGCTGTGCTCAGGGAGATAAAAAACTGGGGTCATAAGAGTCCTCCTCATCGGACTCGCTCTGTGCCTCCTCTTGCTCCGACTCAGATTCGGAGGATTCAATGAGGGCTCTAGCCCTTTTCCAATTCCTCACCGATTTTGCCTGGTGGGGGGCTCTTTGTTGTGGTTCAACCACATGATCTGTGACAGGACGTACCCTGTCCGTCTGTATTGTTTTGGAGGCATTTTCATACAGGTGGTGGGGCTTTTTGATGGCCTTACGCCTACCAGGGGCTACTGGATTATCCTCTGGGGGGTTAGAAGTGGAGGATTTCAGTGCCTTGGTAATTGACAGCGAGATATTGTCTGACATGGCCCCCATAGCGGTAAATATGGCCTGTGTTACAGACTTCGTCATAGCCGTGTCCAGGAGGGAATGCAACTCTTCAGAGTCCATTTGCTCCTGTGGCCCTTTAATCGTTGCGTGGCCAGAAGGAAAGGATTAAATGACCGACAGATAAATGTTTTTTAGCCTTAACTGGGCACTACTATCTGTGGAGTAGGAGTGTGACAGTTTAGCAGTTTACTAAATAAGCCAACAGCTGAAGAGGCACCAGCTATTTAAGTAATACAGCTTTAAGAGGCACAAGCTATTTAAGCAATACAGCTTTAAGAGGCACAAGCTGGGGCGGGGCCTGACCGCCGATCGGATCAGACGCATCTCGTCTGAGCTCCTGCACCAGAACCGGAATATCGGTGCTAACGGCGATCCGAACACAGCTACGGCCCTAATTTTGGACTCACAACATTCACGGGCTGATGCTGAACACGGGGATACCCCTCAAGTCCCTACCCGAGATCAAAGTAACCCGATTGAGGACTGCGGCCTAGGAAGGCTTGAGCTGGGGTGAGACGGCCGCTCTCCCAGTTCTCCGATCGGCGCTCTGCTGCCCCGTTCCCCCCCCTTTGGACCGGTGGGGGTTATCCCGGTCCCCATGGCAAACCGCCGCTACACCCGTTCAAACTCACCCACCCTGCGGAGGAACGCGGCCTGGACACAGTACCCCAAGATGGCTGCCGATCGACTACCTCGTGTATTAGGTAGTGCGGATCAGGGGCGACACGGCAGAGCTGAGGCAGTTGACAGCCGCTGGAACTGGCTTCTGGCATCACCAACACCACAAAGTACAACCCAGTGGCTGAACAGGAGGCAGAGACTGACCAGGACCTCCCGGGTGCCCTTCTCACCACGGTCCTACTCACCAGACCCTTCCGGGCTGAAGGCCACCGGTGACGCAATCCCAGAGCACCGGCCACTATTGCTACAGACCGGACACCGCTGGCGGCGACAAAACGCCGAGAACAAGTGAAAGGGAAAGCCGCGATCTCCTGCTCGAGGTCCCAGGTACAAGGCCAAGAGGAGCAGGCCTCACAGTCAGTTCGGGACTCTGGGGGGGAAACTGCTTGGACGCTGCCCCCAGCCCTCACATCATCCCCCGAGCCGGACACTGAGCATAAGATGACCCAAGACCCTGCAGCACACTGGCACAGACAGCCATAGTACACTGACTAACTACCCAATAATGCCAATCTTGCCTTCGCTCCAGCCCTGCACATGGCTACACTCCTAACGAACTCTGACACCAGTACCCTGAAAGTGTATAATTGTTTTGAGCGCACATTTAGGCAATTGATGCTGTATGTTTAATGTGTGTGTGAACTACCTAAGCGACTCACCAATAAGCAACATATTTAGTGCCAGACCATACATGACATGCCACTAATACACACATACGAAATGAACGGAGCTAAGCCATCTACCTACCCAGCTGACCACAAACATCCACACACACTCATCGCACCCACTGTAAGCCTGAACAGGGGACACCGGGCCAGACCCAAATCTCCCACTAGCGTAAACCGTGGGGCGGAGGCCATGGCTTCCTGAGCCAGCCACTAAGCGATACGACCGGAGCACACCTACTGAGCAACCAGAATTGAGCATAAAGTTTAAACGTACTATGTTAGCTTGTATATCTAGACTAGCATACTCATATCTAAAGATTAACCATTGAAGTTTTATAGCATGTCATCCACAAGTAATAGCACACTCACTGTAACTTGCTAAAGTCTCATAACTGTTTAGGCTTATTTCTCAGCGTGCCTATTACTCACAGCGTATGTTTCATAGCTTGTCACTCTCTAACCTTAATATACTACTCACTGCATATGTTTTATAACTTGTCATTCCCTAACCGCATATATAAAAATGTGCTGTCTACTCTGCCACAATTTGAAATACTGATACTATGCCTGCAACGGCTGTTGTGGCCTTGCACGTCTGTTGTTATACTAAGCACGAATAAAATAAAGAATTAAAAAAAAAAAAAGAGGCACAAGCTATTTAAGCAATACAGCTTAAAGAGGCACAAGTAAAACAATATGCAAAGCTGAGTAGCAAGAAAAAACTAGGCACAGTTAGAGCAGTAGAGCAGGCTATTAACACAGACACGTTCCCGCCCCCAGGTGAGCGTATTGGCCGCGTTAGGAAAAAGCACGGCAAAACCGCCAATCAAAACATGGCCAACGCGATGCGCACTCGCTATGTGCGGATGCGCGAGTGGCACTTAGCCGCGGCTAACGCCGAGAACCGCCGGGACTGCGGGAAACGGTACCCGGTGCGAGGAGGGAGCCCCAGACTGAGGTCCCTTCAAAGCAGGATGGTAGAAAAGCCGGGTCAGAAGATAATCAAACTGACCAGGTGACTGAGGGAGAAGAGGGAAAAGGGAGCAATAAAACAGAGATAAAAAACAAATAATTTACCAGAGAAAAAAGGACAAATAAGGCATAGGCAATGCAACAAGGTTACATTAAGGCAAATGTACCAAACTAAACAGAGATAAATAGATAATTTTCCAGATATGTAGACAGATGTAAAATTGTACTTAGCTGAGGAGGCAGCAGCAAAAGAAAGAGGAGTGGCTTAAGGTCACATGGGACATTATTAGGGTAGGGACACTCTCATTGGTTAATGTGTTATATATGGTTAACCCTTTGGGGTAAATGATGTTATTATTTAAATTTTGTTGAATATTTACAGTATTTCTCTCTTTTGCTGCTGCGGAATAAAAGAAAGAGAATAGCATAATAGGAGCCTCCGTGTCCTTTATAAAATCAGGATACGTCAGACATTGTAAAAAAAATACAAAAAGTAGAAAAGTATAATGTATAACATACGCATACTGTGTCAAATAAAGCGACCATGGCTAAAAAACATACATGGATAAAGTACATACTTAATAAGTACAATATGTAACATATAGGCATGTATCTAATATGCAATATTGAAGTGTCAATAAAAATTAAAACTAAAGAATGTGATCTTTATGATATTTAAGAGACACGATCATTATTTCATAAAAGCATTGGGAAAAATGCCTACATTCTAAAACCAAAATAAGTGATTATGCTAAATGAATTGTCTGCCTGCTAAGATAAATTAGTATTTATATATTGAAATCTAAATGAATAATTATTTATTGAAAACATCTTTAAGAAACTACCTCCATTGCTATAGTGAGCTGCCCCTGCTGTGCATGCAACAATTGCATATTAGAGATGTCCAAAACATGTTGCGCTCCTATACCAACTTTGTTATGGGTTGGTGGGAGTCCACCCATGTCTCTGGAGAGGGTAGGCCCCATCGACTTTGTTTTGATATTTATTATTGGTACATAGATGACCTTATATGTTTGTGGAATGCTGCAGTGGATAGTTGCATTATATCCCCTGCCTATTTAAATAATAATTCATGTTTGCATTTAACACATACTTAGAGCAACATTTGAATTTATTTGGATCTCCCTTTATGAGGTGATAGTGTAACAGGTTCAATTATAACGAAAGTGTATAGGAAATCAACTTCTGGTAATACCCTCTAGAGAGCAGATTCATGTCATCCAATGCATTTGTTTAAGACTTTCTCCAAAGAGCAATTTATCCTTCTAAAATGGATATTACAATAATAAATAGTATCAGATAGTGCACATAAATAACTTAAAAAAATAATTTAGAAAAAATAAAATTATACACCATAAAATGGACAAACAACATGTGATAATTCCCTTAAATTTTTTTTTTACAAATTTTAATAAAAAATATATATATATATATATATAATGCATATAAAGTCTCGGATAAATAAATGTGCAA
This sequence comes from Pelobates fuscus, assembly GCF_036172605.1. Lineage (NCBI taxonomy): Eukaryota > Metazoa > Chordata > Amphibia > Anura > Pelobatidae > Pelobates > Pelobates fuscus. Next base: position 483,673,114 of record NC_086317.1, read on the forward strand.
TAGTGACAATTTGCCATGCTAATAAAATTTCAGCAATCATAAAACGTTTATTACAATATAATATCTCCAAAGAGCAATTTATCCTTCTAAAATGGAAACTACAATAATAAATAGTTACAGATCACCTGGGTATAAGGGCTTACCACCAGTCAAAATCATTGCTTTAAATCTTTATTGTAACCCAGGCATTAAAAAGAGCTCCAGAGTGTGTATCCAGGGTCTATTACATCTCTTAAGTTCAAATGGGGGTTCTCCTCAATCCGTTAATGGAGGCAAATTAAAGTTCATAATGAAACAAATCGCAAAGTCTAATAATTGTGTATTTATGTATTTTAAGAAAAAAACATAAGCCAAAGTATGCGTATATGTATTGATGTATAAATGTATTTATATATTAAATGTATAATATTGAGCATTCTTGCCCTAAATTTTTAGATGGCCCATATTCTTGTTTAAACAAAATATTTTTTCAATAGTGGTTTTAATTTCCTTATTCCTCAGACAATATATAATCGGATTGGCAACATGTGGTACAAATGTGTAAAGACAAAGAAGCAAGACATTTATGTCAGCATTAAGAATCAAACGGAGCTGATTACATGTATAAACAAATAACCGAGGGATAAAGTACATGCAAATGACAAACAAGTGTATAGAACAGGTGTAAAATGCCTTCTGCCAGTCTCCATTCCGTCCAGACAGGCAGACTGTCCTTATTATGGCAATGTATGAGAATATAATAAAAGCTAATGGGATCAGCAGTGTAATCATGGCAATAGTAAAAGCAAGTTCAGTGATGAAAAATGTGTCCACACAAGACAATGGAAGAACTGAAGAGATGGAACAAAAACAGCTTTTTACTTTGTTGCCACAGTAAAGCACCTGTGCAGCTTTAAGTAACGGTGACATTGGAAAACATGCTGCAATGAGCCATAAAATGCAGCAAAGACAAGCAATTAATGTATTGGTGATTATTGAAGAGTATCTCAAGGGGTTCCAAATGGCAACATAACGATCAACAGCCATTAGCATGATAGTAAAAGAATTCAAGTTAGCCAGAAAATGGACACAGAATGTCTGGACAATGCATGCCATGAATGACATCTTTCCATCTCCAAACCAATACATGGCAATGATTTTTGGTAAGGTTATTGTGTCAAAGATGAGGTCGGAAAGAGAAAGGTTGAATATCATTAGATACATTGGTTGGTGTAAATGTTCCTTCACAATGATCAGAAATATTACGGTGCCATTTGCTGTCATCGCTATAATATAGATCAAGAACATTGTTACTGAAACCAAAGGATGGAACTTCTGAGGGAGTCCGGGAAATCCAATGAGAATAAATTCAGTAAACTTAGTATTGTTCTCCATTCGCAATTCTCCAAACATCTAAAAATATTCAATAATAAGAAAATGCTTAAACAAATGTAAATATATTCATTACCAAAGAAAGCGCGCTAAATTAATCTGCAAACATAAAAAACAAATAATAGTGCAGACCATCTGAATATAATCATATACACTGAAAAAATTCTTAGGGAAAAAAACTCACATGTCCCAGAGCCCTATCACCCCTGGCTCTGGGTTTGTAAGGCTCCTTTGGAGAGGGGATGTCCCCACACTGTTGGATTATATCCACTGATGATTCTTGTTGTACTGTGTGTAAAAAGAAGGGGAGGACCTCCAATTGAATAGTATCACAGGTAAGTTTATTACATAAAAAAGTTAAAACCCTTACTTGGGATGTGGTGGGTATAGACTCGCAGAGTCACCCACATAAAAGCATGAACAAATATTATCAAAACGCTTCCTGATCGCAGTCAGATCACGTGACCGCTTCCGGGTCCTCCCCTCCAGTGACGTCCGTGTGACGCGTTTCGCCCGCCTCCACAGGCTTCCTCCTCCGACGTCAGAGAGTTCCAGACATCCTTTTAAGTCCATAGAGCCTCCCCCTTCTCACCCCATTGGCCGGGGGCGTGATTTACGATCTTATTCAATAGGCAATCAATCTTTCATATGCGGACTTAAATTAATTCTAACGAGCTGAACTCCTTATATCAACCGAAAAAGGGTTGATTATATTTAAACACACAGTCGAAAACAACATCTAAATCTAAAGTAAAAATCCTATTATTCACCAGGTTACACACAATATTTAAAAGCCAGTTATATAAGCAACTTCGCAAGACTCCTCACTTCAAATGTATATGGATAACATCTTAAAAATGTGATCTTAAAAGAGGGTCTTATTGTTTAATTATACTTTATCATGGTACTCTTAAAGATCTACCACTATACAGAATGAACATGATATAGGGTTAATCAAATCTAAATATAAAATAAATGTCAAATGGGGTTAATCACTCCTGAGTATAAAGGGATAACATTTTTCTCCATTTACTATTACAGTAATATCTAGAGCAGACAGTATGAATCTTTTGATTCTTTTATACACATTTATCCGAGAAACCTGCTCGAAAGGAGAGGAAGATTACAAAGCAGATTAAAGGGAAAGATAAAAGATAAATTCATAAAAAATGACAAACTTCAAATTCCCCGTTTAAGCCTCTAGGGAACAACGATTTTAATTTAAACACCCACCTCATTTCTTGTTTTGCCAATTTATTGTCCAGATTCTCACCCCTCCAATTTCTACTAACTCTTTCTATCCCAATGAATTTTAACTTGGTGACATCTCCCTGGTGTTTGTGAATGAAATGGAAGGAAAGGGGGTGTTCTTTAAAACCTTTTTTTTTTTTTTTATAGGAGCCTTACAAACCCAGAGCCAGGGGTTATATGGCTCTGGGACATGTGAGTTTTTTTCCCTAAGATTTTTTTCAGTGTATATGATTATATTCAGATGGTCTGCACTATTATTTGTTTTTTATGTTTGCAGATTAATTTAGCGCGCTTTCTTTGGTAATTATTGTCTTTCTTTTCACATTTTTTGTGCATTGTAATTTTAAGCGCTGCCATATTATCTGTATTGGATTTTATAGCGCTCACATATTGGTTTATTAAATGTAAATATATATACAGGGTGGGCCAAAATTCAGAGTAGGATTTGACAGGTAAATATCTTATTTGTTAGTAGTTTATTTATTAATTTTGTTACCTGTGCTTATAATTACTGATTCTTAAGAGATTCATCATGGGTAACATAAAAATAGCAGGTTTGTTTTTTTCATTTTGGCTGATCTATTATTTTAATGCATAGACAAAATCATTCTACAATGTGGTTTCAACAGGATGGGGCTGTTTCTCATACAGCTATGGCCACAACGAACCTCCTGAGACAACTTTTAGGCAAGAGGATAATTTTAAGACATTCCCAGATTAATTGACTGACACATTCACCTGACCTTTCTGCTCCTGGTTACTTTTTGTGGGGATCTCTTAGAAGTGGGTGTACGTGAACTGCAAACACCTGCAGAAACTTGAGCGCTAGAGTCTCACACATTAACTAACCTCATGAACAATGCAACTGGAAGAGCTGGACTTTGTGATGTGGCAAATGGAGCTCATAATTAAAATGTCATCTTCCGTACCTAGTCGAACAAATCTCCATACATTGAGCATTCATTGTACGTAATATCATTGAAATTGGTTCATTAATAAAAATGTTATTGACTCCTAAAACCCTACTATTTTGGCCCACCATGTATTATGTATACTATATATATATATATCACTATGTAAAATAATATTCTTGAATGCATTCTTAATCTGTATCCGTTTCTCAACTCTTCCCCTTCTAGAACCATCTCCTGCACTGCTTGCTTTTTATGTCCTTCCCCTCCCTCACAAAATATTTACGACTCTCTGTGAGAATGGTGTCTAATTCTTATCTGCGCTGACGTCGCTTATATCCCCTATCACAATTCAACTTTGAATTCTATGTGTTGTTTTTGCTCAGAAATGCTTTAGATTTTAGAAAGGAAGGTTCTCCTGAAAGCTTCTCATTTCAAAATTCTGTAAGTCAATTAAAAAAGGTATTACAAGACAGGAATGTCATCTATTTTACATTTACATTATTGGACTAATGCAGCTACAACCCCTACTATACATAGACAAGTAAACTGCAACAAACACCGTACCTGGAAGTCAGTTTATATCCGATCTCTAACCATCGTAAAATATTTGAAAGATACATTTTCAGAAGATCAATGTAATCAAGTTATCAATACTCATTTAACTAAGAGCAAATTCAACTGAAGGACTTATTTTTGTGTGTTTGAAATATTTCAGATAGGTATTGTGCCATAATATAACTGTAACTGAAACATGTTTTATGCAGACGCTTAGTAATGTTATCAACAACTTTTCAAACTTTATTTTCTATGTACTTTTCAAATTAGTTTTCTTTCTTTATCCTATCCCCTTATCCATCATTTTCCCTTTTTCTTTTTCTCATTTTTCTACTGCCTTTCTTTCCCATTTTTCTTTCCTTTTCTAAACTTAAGGGAAATTGTAAGAGCTCTGTCTCTGTAGTGGCTATAGTACCAGAAGTGCCCAGGCGTCTGGTTACATTGGCTTCTTGTATCCTATATGAGTCAATTAAAAATACTAATCCATACCTATAAAGCGCAGAACACTGAACTCTTCACTGAATCATAGGTATGCCCCTTCTCATTGTCTCCACTCTGCTCATGACCTTTTCCTGTCTGTTGCTCACACCCGTACAGCCAACTCACGCTTGCAGGACTTCTCGCGGGTGGCACCCTTCCTTCCTCAAAAGTGTGCCTACCGCTACCAGACTCTCCCCTAGTCTTCAATCATTCAAGAAGTGCCTTTAAATTCATCTCTCCAGGAAAGCGTATTCCTTCTCAGAGTAAACTCTACCTCACACACCTGTCCCTTCATCTCTCCTAAAGGACAGCACTTTACTCTTTCTTCCAACTCTGCTTCACTCCACCTTGTTTGACTCCTATTCTCCTGTCCAATTGTGTTTTATAGTCCAAGTCCTCTAGACTGTAAGCTCGTTTAAACAGGGTCCTCTTCAACCTATTGTTCCTGTAAGTTTTTGTAATTGTCTAATTTATTTTTAAATCTCCCCCTGTTATAATATTGTAAAGCGCTATGGAATATGTTGGCGCTATATAAATGCAAATAGAAATACTAATAATAAAGTAGTTAATCCTTTTAATAATTGGTTGACAAGTAACTTGAAGTTACACCATGCACCATCAAGTTACACCATGCACCATCACCTTCTCTGTAGCAAGAAGCTCCTGCACTAAGATAAGCTCACAAGTAGAGATCAGAGGTAGAGTTACATGTCAAATGGGAAAAGACTTGATTTTTGAAACATTTCATTTATTTCAATAATATGGGGCTTGGCACTGGAAGGAAATAGAATGATATCTCATCCTTGTAGTGCTGCCATGCCAGAATGGAAAGGGAAGGGCAGGAAATAAGCTAAGGAGCCCAGTCAATTAGAATTCTGCAAGTGGGGATTTGCAAACTTAAGGATAAGTAGCCATAGGTCAATAAGTCAATCAGTAGGATTCTGATGGAGGGAGACAGTGTAAGGTATGGGAGTGTGTGGGAGACACAAAGTGAAACGAGAAGAACACATGAGTGGGAGAGGTGGATTCCTGGAAAGACTATAAAGCTGGGTAGGGCAGCTTATTTAAGGCAAATATAGTTTAATTACTGCATTCTAATGGGAAGCAGAAGTGCTGAACAGTCATAATCATATTAAATTGAGGCCTAATCTTTGTTGGTATTAAAGGGTCACTCCATGCACTATAACCACTCTATGTCATTGAAGTGGTTGTAGTACCTGGAGTCCCATGGCACCGTTCTTCCTGTCAATATTAAGTTGCTTTTGAAACTAGAGCCCCAGACAGCCATCTCCTCTGCAATGAGACAACATTAGACTGAACACAGCAATGGACAGCCTATTATAGCAACCATTGTTGGTATGAATAGGTAAAGCTCGGAGTGGGCTGGGATGTGGGTGGCCAAGACCTTCATACAGTGTTAATCCGTTATAAAATGAAGGAGTCCAGGTGGGATAAATACGTCTATGAGATAAAACAATTATCACACCTCTCGTGTCCCTTTAAGATGACAGGTTCTCTTGTGTACAGAGTCTAACATCGGACAGGGAAATGGAACAATAAAATATTGCTTCCAACTAAGTGGCTGAACTATAGTTTATTTATAAAATGTCACCAGTCAAATTATTTTATAATGGAAATATTTATAAGGTGATTGTTATATATTAAGGTAATCATCAACACAGTAAAGCAGGAGACTATATTTAAAAGAAGAAAAATTACCACAACAAGAGGACATAGTCTTAAATTAGAGGGGCAAAGGTTTAAAAATAATATCAGGAGGTATTACTTTACTGAGAGGGTAGTGGATGCATGGAATAGCCTTCCAGCTGAAGTGGTAGAGGTTAACACAGTAAAGGAGTTTAAGCATGCGTGGGATAGGCATAAGGCCAGGGACTAATGAAAGTATTTAGAAAATTGGGCAGACTAGATGGGCTGAATGGTTCTTATATGACACCACATTGTTTCTATTGTTGAGTCTGAACAGCTCATAGCGATAAATGACAGGTACAATAATAGGTTCAGTAAATAGGAACAGAGACATAATCATAGGAGTCTCCAAAGCAGGATTAGAAACGCTTCAGTTTTAATTTAATATTTTTGGACAAAAATTTACAACATTTTTGTATCAAAAAAGATATCATATATAAAAATACATCAATGTACAAAAACTATTAAAATCTTAACATCATTTTAAAATATGAATTAATTAAAAAAGTTTATCCAAAAATATTAAGATGAGATTCTTAAAAAGAGAGACCATTGAAACGGAGGGGAAATAAAGAAAGAAGGAACACAAACATGTGTGAATCGCTGTGAATTCAAAGTTTATTCCACATTTTAAGACAATTTACTCTTTTAATGAATAACAATGTGAGTGATTTACTTAAACTGCTGATTACTATATGTACCATTAACCTCTTCACTACCAAGTAACTTTGTAATGTATTTTCTGTTTATAGAGATAAGGAAAGGGTTCAATTTGTTAGTTGGCAGTAAAACTCTAAAAATCTGCATTATGGCAATGTTGGTACATGTAAAATAATTAGCAAGGGCACTTGTACACACAGAAATAATCTGCAGCTGTGTGTGTGTGTGTGTGTGTGTATGTGTGTAATATATGCTATTAAATAGCGTCTTTTAAAATGTATCTGCCACATAACTAGTTTTGTTGTAATAATTTTCTCTGAAGTTGCATAATGTTACCTTAATATAAGCTTCAATAAATGTTGTTTTTATACAATGAACAGCATTGTCTGCATCAGATTTTACTTACAGATTAAACATCAGTGTTTGGCAGTGATTCTCAGATCTCTGGGTGTTTGGACAAACTGTATTATATATAGGGAACTTTTCCTAACAGACACAATCCCACTGGACAAACACTGCATTAAATCTGCTGATGGCACATTACGATGAAGACATTATTATTCAGAATGTGAATTTGTTTATATATTACAGAACTAAATAACTATATTATGGTAATAATATCAGGTTTATTCACTGTTATTATTCATTTTATTACTAATGTTTATAAATATCCAAAATGTACAGACCTCATTTACAAATGTGGATTTGGTCATATATTACAGAACTTAATAACTATATCATGGTAATAATATCAGGTTTATTCACTGTTATTATTCATTTTATTACTAATATTTTGTCCAACACTCAGAACTATGTAACATCTACATATAACAAAGAAAGAAACAGAAAGGATAAAACGTAAACCGGTCCTTAGAATGGCCATACTGAGACGTTAGAGACAGAGAATGGTCAAGGGATAGCCGAGGTCAAGGAAGCCAGAAATACTCAAATACCGTTAAACAAGCCAAGTCAGGGGAACCAGAATTCAGAGTAATCAGGAATAGCCAAGGTCAAAATACCGTAAATCACAATAATAACAAAGATAAACGCACTCTAGGGAACCAGGACTGGAAACCACAACAGGGCAAGGTACTATGACGCTTCAGGGATTTATATATCCCTCTCTAGACTGCAATTGGTCAGAGGGTGACCTCTGACCCCAGAACGTGCGTGTGCGTTGGCATCGTGACGTCACATGCACGTTCGTATAAACCTGGGGGGCGGAGCCATTGATGCCATCTTTGTTTTGGGAAAACTGCCCAGAAGATCCGGAGGAGCAGTTCCCAGCTAATCACTGAGCAGGTAAGCTCAGCTTGTCGACGTGGTCGTGCCAGTCGGGCGTGAACGCGCCATGTGGCGAGCCAGGGCCGCGACATATTTATTAATATCCAAAATGTCCACAGTGCAGTACAAGGGTTTCACATATAGACATAATAGGTAAATTCCAGAAGACTAGTGTGACTAACAGGAATAGCAGACAATGAGAGCCCTGCTCAAACAAGCTTTCAGTTGGGAATGGTGATTGTTAGCCCTGGAGTTTTGCCGTTAAAGTGGGTGCCAAGTGGTTGGGATTCATGCATCACATTCATCACGTCCAAGGCATAGGCACACCACAAATCGCTTGCCACCATAGCTAGGGTCTAAATAAGTTATTTTCAGAAATTATACTAAGTATAAAATAGATTACAGTATAAATATGGTTCATCATGATAATACTACAATTGAATAATTGGTTGGCAAGTACATTTTTATGAGAATATAAACATGGAGGATTATATTGGGGTTCATAAAAATACTGTATTCTATATACTTAGTTTTTTTTTAATGGGACAGTCTACTGCCAAAATAAAAAAAATAAAAACACTGTGTACTCTGTCCATCACTATTTATAGCTCCATTACATAGGCCCCATTGCAGGCTTCTGTCCCTTTCTGCACTCCCATGTTGCCATGTTAGCTTGACTCCAAGAGTGAGCACGCACGGCAGAAGGCTCTTCATAAGCCAAATTATACCTACAAACAACTTGAGATGATATATCTAAACCTATTGTAGATAGAGCATCTGAACTAAGCAAAACCTATAAGAGGGGAGGGCATGGAATAACCAGCAAGGCGGATGCACACATGAGAGAGGTGCTCCACAGCAACCTAGAAATAAAACCGTATCCTGAGCTGAAAACTACGGATTGACGACTAATAACCACAGCTCTACCTCTGGCAACACACCATCCAACCCGCCGACTGCACAGAAAGCCTTGCTCCAGATGTTTTTTTTATGGAAACAAGCAGCTCGGATGATGGGCCCAAGATGGTGCCTGTCAGTCGAATGCAGGAAAGCCCACCGGAGAGCCATGCAGTGTCTTAAATCTCAGTAGAAGACCAGGACCTACGCAGAATTCTGCTCCAACTCCCCTCATGAGCAGACATGGCAGAAATGCTACAACCACTGGAGGCAAGAGTGGGGAAAAGGCTGCACGTTATGGGAAATTTGGTGCAGTCACTAGGGCATAGAGTACAGGCCCTAGAAGAAGATGGTGAAGCAACCTCTGTACAATAGGCGATATGGCAAGACTTATTTACCAAACAAAAAGAAGCATTACAATATCTCCATCGGAAATTGGATGATTTGCAGGTACGAGGAGTACCAGCGGCTCTTAATGGGACTACCGAGCAGGTATTTGAGATCCTAGAGGCACTGTTTAACAAAATTCTGCAACGTCCAAGAGACGCAAATTTAACCGAGCACACAGGGCCACGAGGCCTTGCTCACTGGGGCAAGACAAGCCACAAGATATAATTTGCCGCCTCCATAACTATACTATCAAAGAGGATATTTTGAGGCAGGCCAGATCACAAGCAACCATCTCCTTTCAAGGCAAACAAGTGCTCATTTTCCTCGATCTGAACTTACCAGAGGAGAGTGTTGAGGACTGGACCAGACTGCAGCCCACCAAAAACCACGCTGCAACCCCAGAGGGTGAGATGGCAGAAGTCACACCAGCGAACAAGGACTTGGGCAACGAAAGTTAGGCACCAGAGACCTGAGCCCCTGGAATAGACCATATCATTTAACATTTTATGGCACTGCCAGGGCACATTGAACACAGAGATCATTGTATCTCACTTTTTTTCTTTTTCGTTATGGTTTAGCCCTCTGTCGAGCGCAACTTTATGCTATTCACTTGATTTACCTGTTAAGTCCCCTACCTGTCCAATTTAATATTTTACATGACCCAAGAGGTCCTAGTGGAAAGCCTTAGCCACTTTGGTGGAAAGAGGCTTGTTAATACATAACCAGACCAATCACCCATGCCGTATAATTATAACTCTAACCTTACTAATGTTTTATAGCAGAGGTAACTATCTGCTTACTTGTAGACTCAGATACTATCACACAATATATCCATGATAAGATGCTTATTGTTTAAATAATATCATATACTATGTTACTTATGACAAGAGACGAGCGGACACCTGGATGTTCGGGTTCACTGGGTTCAGGCCGAGCATCGGCAAAAAGTTTGAGTTCGGCCTCGAACTTGACCCGAACTTGACCCCGGACACGAACCCCATTGAAGTTAACTTTTGGGCACTAAAATGGCTCTAAAAAAATCCTGGAAAGGGCTAAAGGGCTTCAAAAGGAAGTAAAATGGGGATAAGAGTAGGACAAGTGCCCTGCAAACAAATGTGGATAGGGAAATAACTTAAAATAACATGAAATACATACAAATTTAAAATAATAATCTTGAACTAGGAGGAGGAGGTGGATGTGGAGTAGGAGGTTGAGGAGGCGGTGACCGTGACTGTGTAGGTGGAAGCGGCGGCAGTGGAGGAGGAGGAGGTAGCCAACACTGGTTTCTTTTCTTTTTTTTTATTGGGGTAGCCCCCAAAATATTGGGACATATAAAAAAAGAAAACAAAGAATAAGTGCACTTGAGTATAACAATGGCTGGGTGAGGCCGGTATAAATGTTGATTCTACACAAGGTACAGACAAGTCTGGTGGGATATATGCCTGGTTCATTTTAATAAATGTGAGCTTGTCCACGTTGGCTGTGGACAGGCGGCTGCGCTTGTCTGTGATAATGCCCCCTGCCGTGCTAAACACACAATACACTACACAATACACAATACACTGACTGCAGGGCAGGCCAGCACCTCCAAGGCATAAAGGGCATGTGCCATGTGCCCAATTTGGAAACCCAGAAGTTGAATGGGGAAGACCCATCAATCAGTACGTTTAGGCGTGTGCACACGTACTGTTCCACCATGTTGCTAAAATGCTGCCTCCTGCTAAGACGTTCCATATCAGCTGGTGATGCTGGTTGTTGTGGCGTGCTGACAAAGCTTTTCCACATTTCGGCCATGCTAACCCTGCCTTGTGAGGTGCTGGCGGTGCCCCAGCTGCGTTGGCGACCTCTTCCTCCTCCTCTGCCTTCGCCTTGTGCTTCCACTGAGTCCCCAGTGTCAGTTGGGAATGCCCTTAGCAGCGCGTCTACCAATGTGCGCTTGTAGTTGCGCATCTTCCGATCACGCTCCAGTGAGGGAATTAAGGACGGCATGTTGTCCTTGTAACAGGGATCCAGCAGGGTGACCACCCAGTAATCAGCACAAGTTAGAATGTGGGCAACTCGGCAGTTGTTGCGCAGACACTGAAGCATGTGCCAGGCTGCCCAGAGGCAAGGACAAGCTGTCCTTTGTGGGAGGTGTATCGTCTGTGTCCTCTGTATCCCCCAACCACGCTCCAGTGATGCCCATGAGCTGCATTGGGTGCCACCCTGCTGTGAACACGGTTCCTCCTTTTCATCCTCCTCCTCCTCCTTTTCATCCTCCTCCTCCTCATCCTCCAGAACTGTGCCCTGGCTGGACAATTGTGTACCTGGCCTATGCTGGTGCAGGAACCCACCCTCCGAGCTACTTGTGAATGACTGGCATGATAACCATGGAAATTACTCCTCTTCCTCCTGTACCACATCCTCTTCCATCATTGCCTGAAGAGTTTTTTCAAGGAGACATAGAAGCGGGATAGTAAGGCTGAGAGCGGCGTCATCGGCACTGGCGATGTTGGTGAAGTACTCGAAACAGCGCAACATGGCACATAGGTTTCGCGTGGAGGCCCACTCATTGGTGGTCAAGTGGTGCTGTTCCGCAGAGCGACTGACCCGTGCGTGCTGCAGCTGAAACTCCACTATCGCCTGCTGCTGTTCGCACAGTCTCTCCAGCATGTGCAAGGTGGAGTTCCTCCTTGTAGGCACGTTGCATATCAAGTGGTGAGCGGGAAGGCCGAAGTTACGCTGCGCAGTCAGGCGAGCAGCAGCAGGGTGAAAACGCCGAAAGCGTGCACAGATGCCCCGCACTTTCTGTAGCAGTTCTGATATATCTGGGTAGTTTTTCAGGAATTTCTGAACCACCAAATTCAGCACATGCGCCAGGCAAGGGATGTGCACCAAACCGGCTAGGCCCAGAGCTGCTACGATATTTCGCCCATTATCGCACACCACCAGATCGGGCTTTAGGCTCAGTGGCAACAACCACTCATCGGTCTGTTGTTCCATGCCTGTCCACAGCTCCTGCGCGGTGTGGGTTTTTTCCCCCAAACATATAAGTTTTAAAACAGCCTGATGTTGTTTCCCCCTTTCTGTGCTGAAGTTGGTGGTGAAGGTGTTACGCTGACCGGATGAGGAGGTGGTAGAGGAGGAGGAAGTGGAGTAGGAGCAGGAGGCAGCAGGAGGCAAAGAGAAATGCCCTGCAATCCTCGGTGGTGGAAGGACATGCGCCAAACTGCTATCCGCCTCAGGCCCAGCCGCCACTACATTTGCCCAGTGTGCAGTTAGGGAGATATAGCGTCCCTGCCCGTGCTTACTGGTCCACGGATCAGGACCTTGCCACAGATGGCGTTGCGCAGTGCACACCTGATTTTGTCCACCAATTGGTTGTGCAGGGAAGGGATGCTCGTCTGGAAAAGTAGTGGCGGCTTGGAACCACGTACTGTGGGACAGCCACCGCCATCAGGTTTTTAAAACTGTCCGTCTCCACCAGACTGAATGACAGCATTTCAAAGGCCAGGAATTTTGAATTGCTGGCATTAAGGGCCAGGGATCGCGGGTGGGTAGGGGCGTACTTCCTCTTTCTCTCCAGTGTTTGGGAGATGGACAGCTGAACGCTTCCATGGGACAGTGTGGAGATGCTTGGGGACGGTGGCGGACATGGGGGCGTTGCTGCCACATCCTCTGTTTGCTGTGTGAAAGGTGCCACTGTCACTCCAGAGGTGGAGGAAGAGGTCGAGGCAGCAGCAGAAGGGGAAGCAGGAGGAGCCTGAGACCTTTCTTGGTTTTTGAGGTGCTTACTCCACTGAAGCTCGTGCTTTGCATGTAGATGCCTGGTCATGCAGGTTATGCTCAGGTTTAGAACATTTATGCCTCGCTTAAGGATCTGATTGCACAACTTGCAAACCACCCATGTCTTGTCGTCAGCACATTGTCTGAAGAACTGCCACGCCAGGGAACTCCTTGGAGCGGGCTTTGGTGTGCTCGGTCCCTGGGTGAGGTGGGCAGTAGCAGGCGCATTGTCTAGGGGATGGCCGCTCCACTTTTGCACCCTGCTCCCTCTTATGCTGTGCTGGTGCCTCTGTGCGACCACCGCCTCTTCCTCCAAACTGCACACGTCACTCGCATGACCTTGATTCCATGTGGGGTCTAGGACCTCATCATCCTCCACATCATCTTCCACCCACTCCTCAACCCTGCCTCCTTGCAGGTCTGCACACTGCAGAAAGCCACAGCAGTTGGCACCTGTGTTTCGTCATCATCAGAGATGTGTTGCTGTGCTCCTCGCATGTCTACATCCTGACACATAAGTGGTTGTGCATTAGTGCACTCAATCTCTTCCACTTCTGGGGCAGGGCTAGGTGGATGGCTCACGGAAACCTCACCAGCAGAGTCATCAAAAAGCATAAGAGACTGCTCCATGACTTGTGGCTCAGACTGCTTGGCTGATTTGCAAGGGGCTGAGGTGAAAGACAGATGGCCATGGGCTGCAGGTGCCAACTTTGAGCTTTCAGCAGGGGACCGGGTGGGAGACAATTTGAAGGAACTGGAGGCACTGTCAGCCATCCGATCTACTATCGCCTGTACTTGTTCTGGCCTCACCATTCATAGAGCCTCATTCGGGCCTACCAAATAACGCTGACAGTTCTGTTGCCTACTCGCACCTGAGGAAGGTGTTTCACTTGTTTGTGTAGCTGACACAGATCGACCACATCCTCTCCCTGCAACAGGAGCTCCACCAACACTAGCAGCACCACGAACAAGGCCACGTCCCTTATTTGACGCTCTCCTAATTCTTTGCGTCCACCCACCAAACTAACAGATGGTTTAAATTAGAATTTTTCAAAGTGTGATGTAACCACAGTATTTGACAGTTCTATTTGACTCTCAGATATGAAGTGCACGCCCCAAATTTACTTTTAAGCACCAAAGAAATGTGAATTTTTCAAACTGCGATGTAACCACAGTATTTGACGGTTCTATTTGACTCTCAGATGTGAAGTGCACGCCCCAAATTTACTTTTTAGCACCATAAAAATTTGAATTGGTCAAACTGTGATGTCACAGCAGTATTTGACGGTTCTATTTGACTCTCAGATATGAAGTGCACGCCCCAAATTTACTTTTTAGCACCATAAAAATTTGAATTGGTCAAACTGTGATGTCACAGCAGTATTTGACGGTTCTATTTGACTCTCAGATATGAAGTGCACGCCCCAAATGTACTTTTTAGCACCAAAGAAATTTGAGTTGGTCAAACTGCGATGTAACCACAGTATTTGATGGTTCTATTTGACTCTCAGATATGAAGTGCACTGCAGGCTGCAAATGTACTATTTAGCACATAAAAGTGTGATTTTTTTAAACCAGCAATGTAACAGTAGTATTTAAGGGTTTTATTAGACTGCAAGAAATGCAGTATGCAAATGAACTATTTAGCACCAAAAAAATTGCAGTAATCAAAAATGCCTAGATGTTGCCCACTGAGTTACCAGAACAGGATTAAAGTAATGTTCCTGGCACACATGCAGTTGCAAGTGCACTGCACTCTCTGTGGCACTGGGCTCAGGGCAGGGTACAAAAATGTAGTATAGCACCCACAAAAATAATCGCTGCAGTTTGCAGATTCAACACCAGAATTCTTTCCTAATCTGTCCCTCACAGCTGCAGCATCCTCTCCCTACACTAATAACAGCTCATGTGACGTGCAGCGCTACGTGACTCCAGCCTATATATAGAGGCTGGGTCACATGCTGCACTGGCCAATCACAGCCATGCCATTAGTAGGCATGGCTGTGATGGCTTCTAAGGGCGCACGAGTCAAACGCTTGTTGATTGGCTGCCCTACAGCCTTTCAAAACGCGCCATTAAATCACCGAAAACCAACCTGAACATACACTGAAATGTCCGTGTTCGGGTCTGGGGTCCAAAAACCATAATGTTCGGTACGAACCCGAACTTTACAGTTCGGGTTCGCTCAACTCTAACTTTCAGTAATAGAACCAGGAGTTTTATTACAACACACCCAGCAGTCAGTGATAAACAAAGGACTTTGTTATGAAATCACTGATTGAAATGTGGTTCCCACATGACGTCAGCAATAAATATACAAGTTTTATTGCCTGAGTGGTTGGTTCTTTTATGGAAATTGTCCTGGAGAGCATAAACAAACATAATATTACACTAGTAGTCACCTTTTTTCACACACTTTTGGCTTGTCTGAATTATTTACCCGAATATTTTGCCTGGATAATATTGAGTCAAAATGAACTGCCACATGGAGAAAGCTCATGTTGCCTTAACTATTATTCTTTTTTTTTTTCGATTAAGTGATTTTTCCGCTATTCACATCTCTAGTGACAATCCAGTCTAGTGAAGTCTAGTGAAGCTCTAGGCAAGAAAAGTGAAGGATGTATTTGTGTTAAAGTAATTTTTTACATGCCAAATTATTGATGTTCTATCAGGGCCGGTGTAAAACTATTTTGCACCCTAGGCAAGACCAGTTACTTACACCCCACACCCGACCCACAAAACTAAAACTGCCGAAACTTCCTTTGTCTCTTTCAACCCACATGCATGTCTCTTTCTTCCAAAAATCCTCTGCATGTCTGTTTGTCCCCAACTCCTTTGAGTGTCTCTTTTCCTATTCTCCAGCACAGTCTTATCACCTCTGCACCTTTGTGGGTATATTTCTCCACCCCAGCCCTTCTGTGTATCTATTCCTCCCAAGCCTCTTTGTGTGCTTCTTACTCCCCAAGCCCTCTTGAGTGCCTCTTTGTGTCTCATAGACACTCTGTGTGTGTTTTGTCCCCCCAGCACCTCTGTGTGTTTTTTTTTTCATTCCCCTGGCACCTTTGTGCTTATCATTCTCCCCCAAGCCACTCCATGTGTCTCTTCATCCCAGCTACATTATGTGTCTATTTCTCCCCTCAGACTCTTTGTGTGGCTCTTTGTCCCCCAAGCCCCTCTATATGTCTCTTTGTCCCTCCAGCACATCTCTGTGTCTCTTTTTGTCCTTCCCCAGCCTTTCTATGTCTTTTTTCCAAGGACATTAGCCCATCTCTTTTTCCCACCAGCCCCTTTGTGTGTATCTTTCTCCCCCACATACCCTTTGTGTGTCTTTCTTCCCAGCCCCTTTTTGTTTCCCTTTGTTTCCCAGGCCCTTTGTGTGGCTCTCTGTCAACCCCCTAGCCCTCTAGGTGTCTCTTTGCCCCCCAGCACATCTTTGTGTCTCTTTGTCCCCCAACCCCTTTGTGTATCTTCCACCATTACCTTTGGGGATCTTTGTGGGTATCTTCCCCTCTGTGTCTCTTTGTCCCCAACAATCCTCCGTGTCTTTGTCCTCCCCAGCCCCTCTGTATCTTTTTGCCCCCAATCCCTTCTGTGTCTTTCTACCCCCCAACCCTTTTGTCTGTATTTGTTACCCACTCAGTCTTTCTGTGTGCCTTTTTGACCCCCTCAGCCCTCTGTGTGCTTTTTGCCAAGCCAGCTCACTTCCTTCATGTAGCATGGCTGAGCCACAAACTGTGGTAGAGGATCTTCTGTTTCCTCTAACAAGCCTGTCAGGAAGCTGTTCGGTGGTCTCAGTAAGCACTTCCTGCCATATCAGATAGAGGATTTGCCTAGCATTTGTGATGGCCCTGTGTCCTATTTAGTTCCATGTCTTTAAATTTATAGGGAGTGTGCTTTAAGTATATTTTTTTCCAATGCCAACATGTAGCCATCTGAGGAAGCCGACATATATGGAGCCATAAAAACTACCAAGTATACAAGCCAATTAAGAGCTAAACAGTTCCTGATTAGAGTTGAGCGAACCTAAACTGAAAAGTTCGGGTACGTACCGAACATTAGGTTTTTTGGACCCCAGACCCGAATACGGACATATCACTGTATGTTCGGGTTGGAGTTCGGTGTTCGGCGATTTAATGGCGCGTTTTGAAAGGCTGCAGAGCAGCCAGTCAACAAGTGTTTGACTCGTGTGCCCTTAGAAGCCATCACAGCCATGCCTACTATTGGCATGGCTGTGATTGGCCAGTGCAGCATGTGACCCAGCCTCTATATATAAGCTGGACGCACATGTGGTCTTATTAGTGTAGGGAGAGGATGCTGCATCTGTGAGGGACAGATTAGGAAATAATTCTGCAAACTAGTACATTAGTGGGGTGGGGTGCACTTCATATCTCAGAGTCAAATAGAATTTTCAAATACCGCGTAACATCGTAGTTTTAAAAAGTTATTTTTATTTTGGTGCTAAATAGTACATTAGTGGGATAGTACATTATTGGGGTGCTCTTCATATCTGAGAGTCAAATAGAAGTGTCAAAGAGTGCGCTTACATCGCAGTGGTAAACATTCTAATTGTTTTGCTGCTTATCTGCTAAATAGTACATTTTGGGGTCTGCTCTTCATATCTGAGAGTCAAATAGTGCGCTTACTGCACAGTTGTAAACATTCTAATTGTTTTGCTGCTTATCTGCTGCTTACATTGGAGTTTTAACAAGTAAATTATTGTTTTTGTGCTAAATAGTATATTTGGGGTGTTCACTTCATATCTAAGAGTCAAATCGAAGCATAACTTTGATTCAAATTTACTACATCGGTCACTTTAATATTGTTTCACACCTACAACACTTGTTACACAGATCTAAGTAATAGAAAACAGATTGATATTCTCTACACTAGAAACTACCAGATAACAAGCTGTTATATTTAAACCAGTGATCAATAGCTAAGAGGTGCTTCAACAATATTGTAATTCTGGGGCAATACCCTCACAAGTCAAACTGAGAGGTCAGTTTATAGGGAAAACTGTTGCCTGGATACAATTCTAAAACAATTTCCATATGTCCTTTGCAGACTTTACATGCAGGAAAAACACAGGTGCCAACTGCTGTGGCTTTCTGCAGTGTGTATACCGGCAAAGAGGGCAGGGTTGAGGAGTGGGTGGAAGATGATGTGGAGGATGATGAGACCCCACATGGAATCAAGGTCATGCGAGTGACGTGAGCAGTTTGGAGGAAGAGGCGCTGTGGCACATAGGCACCAGCACACAGGGCCAGATTAAGAGCCCAGTGGGCCTGGTGCTGACAATTATGAGGGGCCTAATTACAGAATCTTATCGACCAAAAACACTAAAACAGTCATACCTCTCAAGCAATATGTATCTGGTGGAGATGGTGTCAGAGGGAAACTCATACGATGCAGCTATAAGAAAATGCAGATTCTCTTAAAATATCCTTATCTCTCTCTAATTAATGCTTTCATCTTTCAAGTAAATCCATCCCCCCTAACAGCAGTTTCCAGTGAAGGAGGAAGTCAATGGGCGGTGTAAAAGGGTGGGCCACTGACACAAATCACGTGACCAGAACTGCCAAAAGGAGCCAGAATTCCCAAAAAGTGGGCATATCTGCCCAAAGAATTGGAAGGCCAGCCTGGCATCAGTGTCCCTATGTATCACAGTGTTAGTGCCCCCATGTCACCCAGTCCACTAGTCTCCCAATGCCTGTGTCCTCATTGCTCCCAGTCTCCCCATGCCTCAGTGTGTCCTGTGTCACTAGGATACTAGGGGACATTGAGACATGGGGACACCGTGAGACATGGAGACACAGACACTAGGGACACAGAGACATAGGGACACAGGCATTTGGGGACACTAAGACACTAGGGGCACTGAGAAACATGGGAACACGGACACTGGGAGACTAAAAGACACTGGGAGACATGGGGACACTGAGACACTAGGGGCACTGGCTGGGAGGCATGGGGACACAGACACTTGGGGACACTGGGAGACATGGGGACACTGAAATATTTGGGGACACTGGGAGACATGGGGACACTAGGGATACTGATAGACATGGGGACACAGACACTAGGGACACTGGCTGGGAGACAAGGGGACACTGGGAGCCATGGGGACACTGAGACACTAGGGACACTGAGAAACATGGGAACACGGACACTGGGAGACTAAAAGACACTGGGAGACATGGGGACACTGAGACACTAGGGGCACTGGCTGGGAGGCATGGGGACACAGACACTTGGGGACACTGGGAGACATGGGGACACTGAAATATTTGGGGACACTGGGAGACATGGGGACACTAGGGATACTGATAGACATGGGGACACAGACACTAGGGACACTGGCTGGGAGACAAGGGGACACTGGGAGCCATGGGGACACTGAGACACTAGGGACACTGAGAAACATGGGAACACAGACACTGGTAGACTAGAGGACACTGGGAGACATGGGGACACTGAGACACAATGGGCACTGGCTGGGAAGCATGGGGACACAGACAATTGGGGACACTGGGGAGACATGGGGACACTGATACATTTGGGGACACTGGGAGACATGGGGACACTAGGGATACTGATAGACATGGGGACACAGACACTAGGGACACTGGCTTGGAGACAACGGGACACTGGGAGCCATGTGGACACTGAGACACTAGGGAAACTGAGAGACATGGGAACACTGAGACACTAGGGACACTGGTTGGGAGACATGGGGACACTGGAAGACATGGGGACACTGGAAGACATGGAGACACTGTGTCATAAGTGTCTCAGTGTCCCCATGTGTCTCAGTGTCCACATGTTTCCCAGTGTCTCCAAGTGTCTTTGTCCCCAGGTCTCCCAGTGTCCCTTAGTGTCTCAGTGTCCCAATGTCTCCCTGCAGCCATTCCCCTCATCCCTCACTTCCCTAAGCTGTAGGCTGTCTCTGCAGGTTGGGAGCTGCTGTCTGAACTCTCTGTGCTGTGTAACTGCTCCCCCGCAGATCAGTGAGTAGAGAGAGCCAGGGAGGGATATGCTGTAACTTTCTATCCCTGCCTCTCTCCACACACACTGACCCCTACTGGCCGGCGCTGGTATTGCAGAGTAATCTCTGTTTAACAAAACAACTACGTTGTTGTGTGTTAAATAACGATTACTTAACTTCAATTAGTCTGTAGCCTCCCAAGATCGTTATCCACCACAAAACGATCATATATATGTATAGAACCACAAGCAGAAGTGGGATACGGCTGTACAGTCTATATAGGGAACATACAAGGAAAAAACAATAGTGTGATACAGTATATACAGTGAAAATGTGCGCTTAAATGGATGCACTCACGAGATAGTAAAGGTAAAACAGCATTCAAGGTGCCTCCCCAGGGAATATGGGGGGATGCTGGTATCCTTCGGTAGTGTCTAGCAGCCAAATGGGACACAGGACTCCAGGTGAGTAATGGTAGAAAATATTTGTAGTTTTATTTTCTTTAAAAGGTGATACAACACCAAGCAGATAAAATATAAAAGTGCAGCAGTAGGTCCAACGCGTTTCGTTCAACACAGGAACTTCATCAGGGACCGCACAGAAAAAAAAAAAAACATATATGAAACAATAATAATAACTAACGTAGTTTATATTATACGGTTATGTGTACTAACTAGGTATTTATAATGTCCTTAACTAATAATATTCAGGGAACATTTGTAAAATCTATAGGTTATGGTTTTTTAGTTTATTATTCGTTTAGCCTATTAGGTATGAGTCACTTAGATAATTTTGTAATAGGTGCTTGTCACCTTTACTGATTCACGGAGGAATCTATAACTTCAAACAGGTTTTTGGAGATAAGGTGTGTGTCACTTTAAAATAAACCTATAGAGGGGTTTATTATGACAATATCCTCAATAAAGAAGAGGTTTATAGAAATTTATGAAGAGTCTGTCACTTTAAATAGATTTGCAGAGAAGGTGTTTGTTATTTCCATAGAACTACAGACACCAGAAGTATAATGTTTAATGTTTAATTTTGTCACATGACAAGTTTAGGTTCACTCAAGTAATTAATTATGTTTGTATATCATATATTAATTTATTTTTTCTCTTTCTAGAGATTAATTGCACCTTTAGTTATGTTTTGAGCTTTTAAGGGCTTTTTTAAATGCATTAGGATGTTTTCGATTGAGATAGTTGTGCAATACCCACTGAGCATGTGCGGACTGCCCTTGGAACGCATGTGGAACGCACGTGGAACGCATGTGGAACGCGGAAGTGAAAGAAAACGTTTACTTCCGGTTCCGGCGTATGAAAAAAACGCGCTCGTTTTCTGGGCATTGAAATGCCGAAAATGGAATCAGCTGGATGATATTATCCCTTGACCAATGGAGAGCAGCCCGGAGGACACCCCCCACACTTAGGACCAATGGGACATTGGGATTAGCCCTATTTATAGTGATTATTGTTAGGGTGAGTAGGATGTGTATTTTTTTACAATCTGCAATATTGTTGTTGATTTTTTTTACTGTGCAGTCCCTGATGAAGTTCCTGTGTTGAACGAAACGCGTTGGACCTACTGCTGCACTTTTATATTTTATCTGCTTGGTGTTGTATCACCTTTTAAAGAAAATAAAACTACAAATATTTTCTACCATTACTCACCTGGAGTCCTGTGTCCCATTTGGCTGCTAGACACTACCGAAGGATACCAGCATCCCCCCATATTCCCTGGGGAGGCACCTTGAATGCTGTTTTACCTTTACTATCTCGTGAGTGCATCCATTTAAGCGCACATTTTCACTGTATATACTGTATCACACTATTGTTTTTTCCTTGTATGTTCCCTATATAGACTGTACAGCCGTATCCCACTTCTGCTTGTGGTTCTATACATATATATGATCGTTTTGTGGTGGATAACGATCTTGGGAGGCTACAGACTAATTGAAGTTAAGTAATCGTTATTTAACACACAACAACGTAGTTGTTTTGTTTTGCTGTTTGTTATATCCACCTTTTTTTCTTGGTACACATATCTGACATTGATTGCATTGACTATGGCCACAAATGTGAATTTTCTGTCTAATTTACAAAATAGCCGCAGGAGAAGATTTGAGGCAATGTTTAGTGAGTGGGATAAACCACAGCCACTTAAAGGGCTAGATGAGTTCTTTAAGAAAAAAGAAAGGCTACTAACGGCCGAAACAAAAAAATGGTGGGAGATAGCCTACCTAGAAAACTATCTTAAGGAAGGTTTAATCCCACGGGGTCTGAGAATAGATAAAACACCGGCCTTTGGGCTGGAGGATGACCTTTTTTTACAAGAATGGGATGAAATTCTCACAAATTGTTCCTTTCAGTTAATTCAACTTATAATTAAACACTCTAAAGAAATGCAAAATAAATTGGAGAATGAACTAATTGAACTTGAATCTAGTCCTCCTATTGATACTGAGGGAAGGGACTTTAAAGAGAGGGATGAAATCTTGCAAACTAATATTAAAAAACTTGATGAAAATATTGCTGAAACAAAAAACAGGAAGTATAGTAGGGATAAGGAGGATAAATTAACTAATAACTTTTCCACTCGTAACAAACTAATAAGAAAAAAATCACGTTACATTCCTCTCAGAAATACCCATACTACCTCTTCAAATAGAACACGAAGCAATTCGAGATCTAGAGCCCATCATAGGGCTAGTAATGCACCGAGGACTGGTCGGTCTGCTTACCACCCCTCTTCGAGGAGTGGACAGAGACCTACGCCCCCTCGGAGGCATACACCAGACAGAGTGGTGAATACTAGATTTCAGACCCAGCCTCTATATAATCAATCAGACAAACTTAGGACTCTAAAACAAGTTAACGAACAGGAGATAAATTTTCAGGGGAGACCGAGAGGTCCAAAGGAGAAAACCATCACAAATTATTTCCGCCCCAGAACCGAAACTTGGGAGCATCCCAACAGGTTCACTCCCCTGTATCAAGACTCCCCTCACAAGAGGGTGAGAACAGAGGACTAGATTCAAGTTCCAACTCTTTTTCTTCCCGTGATGTGGAGGAAAGAGGTAAAGGCATTTTCAATTTAACTGGTATCCCCCTCACATCAGATGAAATAGATTTACTTTCAAAAGGGATGAAGTTTGCCCCCAATAAGATGGCTAATGATTTTAATCTGTATATAGACCTCAAAAAATTTATTCGCTCCCTAACTATTAAAAGGCACTTTCTTTTACACCCATCTAATATTGAGGGTGAGGTTAATAGTATAGATGTGAAGGAGAATTATAAGTTCCAACCTAGGTCCCATTTTTTTCCGGTTCAAAGTAAGGGTCCATTCTTGGAGACCTTTGAGCATATGGTGGACCAGGCTTTTCAATCCATTACTCTCGAAAGAAAGAGAGGTTCATCCCCTTTTAATTTAACTAAGAAGGAGAAGGACACTTTACAACATCTTATGGAAAGAGAGGACCTGGTGATCAGGGAGGCGGATAAGGGAGGAGGGATAGTGTTGATGACAGCCTCCTACTACCTGAAGGAGTCCCTTAACATCCTGGGGGATAGGAAGACGTATATCAAATTACAAAATAACCCCACCCTGGTGTATAACTTAAAACTGAAAGAAATTTTGATCAAAGCCAGGGATAGCGGAATTATATCGCAAAAGAATTTTGATTTCTTGTTTCAAAAAAATCCAGTAATTCCAATATTCTATTTTCTTCCTAAAACCCACAAACGCCTCCCTGATCCACCAGGTCGCCCTATCATTAGTGGAGTGAACTCTCTCACAGCTAATTTATCAGCATTTATGGATTCGTTTCTCCAAAAATATGCCCAGGGGGCCCCCTCATATATACGCGATACTAAGTCCTTTCTCCAAGAATTGGAGAGTATAGAATGGGAATCCGACTACAGTTGGGCCACGCTTGACGTGACATCTCTGTATACGGTAATCAATCACCGTTTGGGGCTGGAAGCTCTTGATCACTATATGTCCCAGGATTTGGACTTGTCTTCAGGCCAGAGGGATTTCATATTGACTTCGGTCCAGTTTATATTAGAACACAATTTTTTCTTTTTTAACGACCAACATTATCTCCAGATAACAGGTACCGCCATGGGCACCAGGTTCGCCCCCAGTTATGCCAACACCTACATGCGGAGATGGGAAGAACTCTTCGTATGGTCTGGGCATGACTGGAGGGAGAGCCTGGTGCTCTGGCGGCGTTATATCGACGATGTGATCGTTATCTGGAAGGGGTCTTCTGACAGCTTTTCAGATTATGTTCATTATCTCAATTCCAACTTGTTCAACCTTGTCTTTACTCCTGAGTGGAACAAGAGCAGGATCCATTTTTTGGACCTCGAAATTTTTTGTGATCAGGGCCAAATCCATACTAAATGTTTCTTCAAGCCAACGGATGGCAATGGTTTCGTTCACCAACGTAGCTGCCACCACAAACCGTGGCTTAAAGGCATAGCGCGAAGCCAGTTCACTAGACTTAAGCGCAATTGTTCCCGCCCACATGATTTCCATACCCAGTCCACACATATAAAGAATAAATTGTGCGCGAGGGGCTATAACAAAAACACCCTAGAGAAAGAGATCCGTTCCATAGGCTCTTTAGAACGAAGCCAACTTTTGGAGGACAAACCACCGGGGACAGGAGGGAGGGGTAATTTCAGATCTTCCTTTGTAACCCAATACAATACCGATCATCTTAAGATAAAAAGAAGTTTAACTGAATTCTGGCCTATCTTACAACAGGACCCCATTTTGGGCAGTTCTCTATCTGAACGTCCAACAGTGATTTTCAAGCGAAATAAGAACCTTAAGAACATGCTAGCGCCTAGCTATGCGATTAAAACCAACAGATCTAATGTACCTCCCGATTCAGGTTGTTTTAGAGGATGCAATAGCTGCAAAGCCTGCACCACTGCCCATATGGAAAGAACCAAGGAATTCGGCAGTTTTGTAACTGGAGAATCCTTTGGGATTAAATCACCTATTAGCTGCCACACGGACCATGTAGTATATTTACTGCAGTGTCCGTGTGGCAAACAGTATGTGGGACGGACACAACGTATTTTTAAAGTTAGAATCTTGGAACATCTGAACAATATACGTAAGGGACTTGTAACTCATTCAGTCTCCGCCCACTGCTCCAGCTGTCCTTCTTTTTCATTTAAAGAATTTCGATGTATGGGGATCGAGCATGTTCTGCCCTACTGGCGGGGAGGAGATAGAGTTAAGAAGCTATCCCAGAGGGAAACCTTCTGGATACACAAGTTAAAGACCCTGGAACCCAGGGGCTTAAACATTGGGATAGATCTGGTGTGCTTTTTGGAGTAACCGTAATGATTACTCTTCTCTTTATAATTTCTATTTAAAGGGAGTACCCTTCTTCCAGACAAAGGAGTACCAATCAATCATATAGGTTACTAGGGACATGTTAATGTGGACTCCCTCTGGCCTGGGGATAACTTTTTTCTCCTTTTTTCTCCTTTCTTTCTCTTTTTTTCTTTTGATGATATGGGACAATGAGAGTGATCTATTTTTGGTGCATATGTATGAAACCAAAGAATATAATTAAGATAAAAAACAGATCAAGATAACATATATGAAACAATAATAATAACTAACGTAGTTTATATTATACGGTTATGTGTACTAACTAGGTATTTATAATGTCCTTAACTAATAATATTCAGGGAACATTTGTAAAATCTATAGGTTATGGTTTTTTAGTTTATTATTCGTTTAGCCTATTAGGTATGAGTCACTTAGATAATTTTGTAATAGGTGCTTGTCACCTTTACTGATTCACGGAGGAATCTATAACTTCAAACAGGTTTTTGGAGATAAGGTGTGTGTCACTTTAAAATAAACCTATAGAGGGGTTTATTATGACAATATCCTCAATAAAGAAGAGGTTTATAGAAATTTATGAAGAGTCTGTCACTTTAAATAGATTTGCAGAGAAGGTGTTTGTTATTTCCATAGAACTACAGACACCAGAAGTATAATGTTTAATGTTTAATTTTGTCACATGACAAGTTTAGGTTCACTCAAGTAATTAATTATGTTTGTATATCATATATTAATTTATTTTTTCTCTTTCTAGAGATTAATTGCACCTTTAGTTATGTTTTGAGCTTTTAAGGGCTTTTTTAAATGCATTAGGATGTTTTCGATTGAGATAGTTGTGCAATACCCACTGAGCATGTGCGGACTGCCCTTGGAACGCATGTGGAACGCACGTGGAACGCATGTGGAACGCGGAAGTGAAAGAAAACGTTTACTTCCGGTTCCGGCGTATGAAAAAAACGCGCTCGTTTTCTGGGCATTGAAATGCCGAAAATGGAATCAGCTGGATGATATTATCCCTTGACCAATGGAGAGCAGCCCGGAGGACACCCCCCACACTTAGGACCAATGGGACATTGGGATTAGCCCTATTTATAGTGATTATTGTTAGGGTGAGTAGGATGTGTATTTTTTTACAATCTGCAATATTGTTGTTGATTTTTTTTACTGTGCGGTCCCTGATGAAGTTCCTGTGTTGAACGAAACGCGTTGGACCTACTGCTGCACTTTTATATTTTATCTGCTTGGTGTTGTATCACCTTTTAAAGAAAATAAAACTACAAATATTTTCTACCATTACTCACCTGGAGTCCTGTGTCCCATTTGGCTGCTAGACACTACCGAAGGATACCAGCATCCCCCCATATTCCCTGGGGAGGCACCTTGAATGCTGTTTTACCTTTACTATCTCGTGAGTGCATCCATTTAAGCGCACATTTTCACTGTATATACTGTATCACACTATTGTTTTTTCCTTGTATGTTCCCTATATAGACTGTACAGCCGTATCCCACTTCTGCTTGTGGTTCTAATCTCTGTTTATACTGAGAAAAATATCTGCATTTGTATTGCGATATTACTGCAATACCGGCACGGCCAGGCAGCCTCAAATACCATCTGTGCCAGTAAAATACCAGTCAGGAGGAAAACCTAAGACTAGGGTGTAAAAAAATTATAATTTTTATTATTTTAAATGGGCCTATTCCATGAGCCTGGCCTGGAGCTGCAGCTCCATCAGCCCCTATGTTAATCCTGCCCTGCCAGCACAGCATAAGAGGGAGCAGAGTGCAAAAGCGGAGTAGCCGTTCCCTAGAGCTTGTCGGCATGTAGTAGCTTGAGAATTACCAGTTATCCAAGTAATACATGTAGCGATCAAAGGATCCATATTAGACTTGAGCGAACCCGAACTGCAAAGTTCGGGTTTGTACCATATTTCACGATCCATTCGTAGTTTTACAGTGAGGCGGGCAGTCTGGTGACCAGGACCCAGACACTGTCAGGGTGTGACATTCACTGTATCGGCTGTGCGCGCTTTTGGCGTTGTCACCCTGCTGCTCGCCTGTCTTAGCCGCAGCGTAACTTCGGCCTTCCCGCTCGCCACCTCATAAGACTTTGCGAGCAGCAGCAGGCGATAGTGGAGATTTTTGTGGCCAAAAGTTTGGGTCCCCATTGACTTCAATGGGTATCGGGTTCGGGGTCAAGTTCGGGGTCAAGTTCGAGCCCGAACCCGGACTTTTTTTCAAAGTTTGGCCGAAGCCGCCGGACCTGAACATCCAGGTGTCTGCTCAAGTCTATTCCTGATCTTTTGGAATCATAAAGCAGGAACTTGCTTGAAATTTCTGTATCTGGGTTGATCAGTACTTACATTGCTAATTGTGTGGACTTGCATCTAACATTATATCCTGCTTATTCTCAGTGGTTCTTTAAATTAAGAGTTTATTCATCATATTCCACAAAGCCTTCACTATATAACTGTGCAGATTCCATCTAGGTTGTGAGATAACTGTGAGATGTTCCGCCCTTCCTGATAATATAAAGTATACTTAATTAGATTCACCTAACTGTCCATTTGTGGCACTGGGTGCTTAATAAATTATGAATTGCTGCACATTCCATGGAATTCTGACCTTTTAAGAGATAATTCCTATACTAAATTATAATTGTGTAGCACCTTACTTCACCTTCACTATGCTGTAACAATATGTTTGAATGTGAAGTAACAGCCCTTTATGTTTTACATATTTCAACAGGTAGGAAACATTAAGATTGATAGGTACTTAGCGTTTTGAGAAGTCCATACTTTGAATTCATTTTAGCTAAGAATTTGATAATTTGGACGAACAATTGATTGGCCCAAAAATTGTCCATATTGCTGAAAATAGGAGCGTGCAGTCTGTTAAAGAATGTGTCTATGTATCTGGTGAGTTCAATGATTAAATCTCCAATATCACTGGTAATAGATATGTTACTTTTATTGTGATATCAGTAATAGATATGTTATGTTTTATTATGAAAGCGATAATAGATACGTTATGTTTTTTTCTTTTTGTAACAGCAGTAACAGATGCATTATTTTTATTCTGGTATCAGTAATAAATATATTACTTTTATTGTGATTTATCATTATTTTAACTTTTATTGTGATTTCAGTAATAGACATATTACATTTTACTGTGATATCAGTAACATATACATTTTTTTTTATTGTGATAGTTGTAAAAAAAATCTATATTTTTATTGTGATATGTCCAGTCTATACATTATGTTTTATTTTGATTCCAGTATATCAATAATATATTCAGGAGTTCCATTGTGAAATCAGTAATATGTTTTATTGTAACATCATTAGTAGATCCATGGCCTTATATTGTGACATCAGTTTAAAGATACTTTGTTTTATTGTTACATCAATAATAGATACTTTGTGTTTTATTGTGATTGCAGTAATAAATTCAGAAGATCTATTTTGATGGAAGTATTAGTCACACGAGTTATATATGAGGAATTAGAAACGTGAGGTTAGATATAGAAAATGTATTGTGAGAACAGTGATAGATCCACAGCTTCTTTAACCTCTTCACTACCAAGCACATTTTGATTGTATATAGCTAGATAAATATACAGGGAGTGCAGAATTATTAGGCAAGTTCTATTTTTGAGGATTAATTTTATTATTGAACAATAGTGATGTCGCGAACACGAAATTTTCGGTTCGCGAACGGCGGACGGGAACTTCCGCAAATGTTCGCGAACGGGCGAACCGTGCGAACCGCCATAGACTTCAATGGGCAGGCGAATTTTAAAACACATAGGGACTCTTTCTGGCCACAATAGTGATGGAAAAGTTGTTTCAAGGGGACTAACACCTGGACTGTGGCATGCCGGAGGGGGATCCATGGCAAAACTCCCATGGAAAATTACATAGTTGATGCAGAGTCTGGTTTTAATCCATAAAGGGCAGAAATCACCTAACATTCCTAAATTGTTTGGAATAACGTGCTTTAAAACATCAGGTATGATGTTGTATCGATCAGGTAGTGTAAGGGTTACGCCCGCTTCACAGTGACAGACCAAACTCCCCGTTTAACGCACCGCAAACAGTCCTCTATATACAGAGTAAACATGGCTCCCTCTATATACAGAGTAACATGGCTCCCTCTGTATACTGTGTAAACATGGCTCCCCTCTATATACAGTGTAAACATGGCTCCCTCTATATACAGAGTAACATGGCTCCCTCTATATACAGTGTAACATGGCTCCCCTCTATATACAGAGTAACATGGCTCCCCTCTATATACAGTGTAAACATGGCTCCCCTCTATATACAGAGTAACATGGCTCCCCTCTATATACAGTGTAAACATGGCTTCCCTCTATATACAGAGTAACATGGCTCCCCTCTATATACAGAGTAACATGGCTCCCCTCTATATACAGTGTAAACATGGTTCCCTCTATATACAGTGTAAACATGGCTCCTCTCTATATACAGAGTAACATGGCTTCCCTCTATATACCGTGTAAACATGGCTCCCTCTATATACAGAATAACATGGCTTCCCTCTATATACCATGTAAACATGGCTCCCCTCTGTATATAGAGGGAGCCATGTTACTCTGTATATAGAGGGAGCCATGTTTCCACTGTATATAGTGTAACATGGCTCCCCTCTATATACAGAGTAACATGGCTCCTCTCTATATACAGAGTAACATGGCTCCCCTCTATACAGGGGCGTACCTGGAGCATTTGGCACCCGGGGCGGATCCTTTATTTGGCACCCCCCTCCCCAACTTTGAAATGTAAAAAACAGCTGCAATTGTTTTTTAAATGTATGTTTATGCAGTGTGTGTATAGTGTGTAAAGTGTGTGTATATTGTGTGTATAGTGAGTGTGTATAGTGTGTACAGTGTGTGTATATTGTGTGTATAGTGAGTGTGTATAGTGTGTGTGTATAGTGTGTATAGTGTGTGCAGTGTGTGTATAGAGTGTGTATAGTGTGTGTATGCAGTGTGTGTAGTGTGTGTGTATAATGTGTGCATAGTGTATGCAGTGTGTGCAGTGTGTGTATAGTGTGTGTAGTGTGTGTATAATGTGTGCAGTGTGTGCAGTGTGTATGTAGTGTGTGTGTATAGTGTGTGCATTGTGTATGCAGTGTGTGCATAGTGTGTACAGTGTGTGTGTAGTGTGTGTAGTGTGTGTATAGTGTGTATAGTGTGTGCAGTGTGTGTATAGTGTGTATGCAGTGTGTGTATAGTGTGTATGCAGTGTGTGTATAGTGTATGCAGTGTGTGTATAGTGTGTGCAGTGTGTGTATAGTTAGTGCAGTGTGTGTATAGTGTATGCAGTGTGTGCAGTGTGTATGCAGTGTGTGTAGAGTGTGTATAGTATATGCAGTGTGTGTATAGTGTGTGTATAGAGTGTGCAGTGTGTGCAGTGTGTATGCAGTGTGTGTAGTGTGTGTAGTGTGTGTGTGCATAGTGTGTACAGTGTGTGTATAGTGTGTACAGTGTGTGTGTATATTGTGTGTATAGTGTGTGTATATTGTGTGTAGTGTGTGTATAGTGTGTGCAGTGTGTGTATAGTGTGTATGCAGTGTGTGTCCCCAAGCCCCTAGTCACACAACCAAATAAAAAAGCCCCTACCTACCCCCCTCACCCTAAAAAATAGTGAAGGGGGGATAAAATTACTACCCTGTAAAGTAAAATTCAACTTACTATTCAACGTCTTCTTCTTCTAAAATCTTCATTTTTTTAGCCCCAAAAAAGGCCAAATAAAAAGCCATCATACCCGTCGAACTTAAAAATAAAATAAAAAACCCGAGCACAAAAAAAAATTAATCCATCTTCACCCATGGAGGGCTCCGTATCAGTGTTTATCAGGGATCCTTAGGATAGGTGTCAATCCATATCTGCCAAGTGACCCTATGTAGGGGGAACAGTCCCTATTCTGCTCTGTGTCAGTGTCTGGAGGGAGTATCTGCAGTAACACAGAGTGTCTGGGGGGAGTATCTGCAGTAACACAGGGTGTCTGGAGGGAGTATCTGCAGTAACACAGAGTGTCTGGGGGTAGTATCTACTTGTAACATTTATATGCACTAAAAAAAAAAATAATAAATTGAAAAAAAAATAAAAAATGGTTGCAGCTTCCGAATTAATCTAAAATGGATGCTGTCCAGTAGGTGGGAGGGTCTGCTAGGGAGGGTGTGCTGCTGATTGGCTGTAATGTGTCTGCTGACTGTGAGGTACAGGGTCAAAGTTTACTCAATGATGACGAATAGGGGGCGGACCGAACACCGCATGTGTTCGCCCGCGGTGGCGGACGCGAACATGCTATGTTCGCCGGGAACTATTCGCCGGCGAACAGTTCGGTACATCACTATTGAACAACAACCATGTTCTCAATGAACCCAAAAATTAATATCAAAGCTGAATATTTTTGGAAGTAGTTTTTAGTTTGTTTTTAGTTATAGCTATTTTAGGGGGATATCTGTGTGTGCAGGTGACTATTACTGTGCATAATTATTAGGCAACTTAACAAAAAACAAATATATACCCATTTCAATTATTTATTTTTACCAGTGAAACCAATATAACATCTCAACATTCACAAATATACATTTCTGACATTCAAAAACATAACAAAAACAAATCAGTGACCAATATAGCCACCTTTCTTTGCAAGGACACTCAAAAGCCTGCCATCCATGGATTCTGTCAGTGTTTTGATCTGTTCACCATCAACATTGCGTGCAGCAGCAACCACAGCCTCCCAGACACTGTTCAGAGAGGTGTACTGTTTTCCCTCCTTGTAAATCTCACATTTGATGATGGACCACAGGTTCTCAATGGGGTTCAGATCAGGTGAACAAGGAGGCCATGTCATTAGATTTTATACCCTTTCTTGCCAGCCACGCTGTGGAGTACTTGGACGCGTGTGATGGAGCATTGTCCTGCATGAAAATCATGTTTTTCTTGAAGGATGCAGACTTCTTCCTGTACCACTGCTTGAAGAAGGTGTCTTCCAGAAACTGGCAGTAGGACTGGGAGTTGAGCTTGACTCCATCCTCAACCCGAAAAGGCCCCACAAGCTCATCTTTGATGATACCAGCCCAAACCAGTACTCCACCTCCACCTTGCTGGCGTCTGAGTCGGACTGGAGCTCTCTGCCCTTTACCAATCCAGCCACGGGCCCATCCATCTGGCCCATCAAGACTCATTCTCATTTCATCAGTCCATAAAACCTTAGAAAAATCAGTCTTGAGATATTTCTTGGCCCAGTCTTGACGTTTCAGCTTGTGTGTCTTGTTCAGTGGTGGTCATCTTTCAGCCTTTCTTACCTTGGCCATGTCTCTGAGTATTGCACACCTTGTGCTTTTGGGCACTCCAGTGATGTTGCAGCTCTGAAATATGGCCAAACTGGTGGCAAGTGGCATCTTGGCAGCTGCACGCTTGACTTTTCTCAGTTCATGGGCAGTTATTTTGCGCCTTGGTTTCTCCTTCTTGCGACCCTGTTGACTATTTTGAATGAAACGCTTGATTGTTCGATGATCACGCTTCAGAAGCTTTGCAATTTTAAGAGTGCTGCATCCCTCTGCAAGATATCTCACTATTTTTGACTTTTCTGAGCCTGTCAAGTCCTTCTTTTGACCCATTTTGCCAAAGGAAAGGAAGTTGCCTAATAATGATGCACACCTGATATAGGGTGTTGATGGCATTAGACCACACCCCTTCTCATTACAGAGATGCACATCACCTAATATGCTTAATTGGTAGTAGGCTTTCGAGCCTATACAGCTTGGAGTAAGACAACATGCATAAAGAGGATGATGTGGTCAAAATACTCATTTGCCTAATAATTCTGCACTCCCTGTAGATAGATTGTAACACACAGCAATGTTGCATATAGATTGCTTTGCAGACAAACAAAAATGAAAACTATGTAAATTTTTTACCCAATTTTTATTTTTTGCTTGTTCATTTATTCTTTAAAAAAAAAAAAAAAACATTTGAGAAATGAAAAGCTTTCGACAGTATACAGTATATCTGTCTGAGTTAACTCAAGAGGCAGATCATTTCCAAGAGCACTTGTCTTACAAAGACTGCATTGGGTATTCTGTGAATGGACAACCACATAAAGTCAGGGCTTGGAAGAAGTTGAGTGCTTTCAAAGGCTGCAAATAAGAGATCTGCAGATTTTAAAAGCTGTGTTTAGACATAGCCCTATTTAAAAAAAATATATATATAATCACACATATGCATGTTTTCATTGGGGGTATATCTACAAAATAGCGATTTAACGGGGGCAGTGGAGTGTCCCTTTAACCTTTTAATGACACATTACATAATTATTCCATCATGCATATTCTTCCATTAAAGATCATTATGTCTTTATTTGATCCATTGAAGATCATTGTATCTGCCGCCACTGTTGACAGATGTAAATTATATACAGGATTGGAATTTGGCAGTCCAGAATGTAGTCCCATATGCTGGGCATGTAGCTAGCCTCCGACACATAAGTTAACATACGTCAGTATGTGTATCATGCAGCAACACTGAACATATATACTCCTACCACCATGACCACTTTAAATCACTAAAGTGGTTGTGGTGATTTAAATAACTCTTTATGCTGCACTAATTATGCATACCTGTGTCAGCTTCAGGTCTCTGACCTCGATTTAATAGTTTTGGATAAGCTATTGATGCTACTTGCATTGTGGTTGCAGAGAGCTGCAGAGGGAGATAAGTTTTATTTACTTAAAACTGTCCTTCATGGACACCGTCATGACCATCTGTCGGGTTCTCTCCAGCTCCTGGTGCTTCACCTGCGCATGCACGAGATTGCAACACTAATTAACAATGTATTTTTCTTCACAGCCATCATTGGTGACGTTTGAGGGAAATAACACAACCTGGCAGTGATAGCTCTGCTTTTTGTCAAGTTTTGTCAGGAGTAGATAAAATGCATAGTACAAAGTTGTCTCTATATTTTGACTGTGTTGAAATTTCAGTCATATTCTTATTCAGTCAATGTGAAGATTTCATGAAGATTTTATCTTCATAAAATATTATTTTTGAAATACTTTTTTGGCAAGGGGTGACAGAGCCGTTTAATTAATTAAGGTGAGCATCCAGGGTCTAAAGGTGACCCTGGATCTGGTTATTGTTGAAAACACTTTTGCGATATTAATTTACTCATATTTTGTATTGCCACTTCACCAAGACGTTAATTCGCTTTTTAAAGAAGATATTTGTTTTGCAACACTTGACACAATTTTGAAAAAAATAAAAACACAAAAAACTCTAATAGCCCAAAAGCTGACTTCAGAATCTTGTTAGAGCCTCAGTATACCTTTTTTAAGGCTTGCTAAAAAGTTGAAATGAGAGCAGTTCCGATTGTTTGGATCTGATCAACTTTCCCATACGATATTTAAAATATGAATAGGTAGACAGTACTGGAAGAGCAGGTACTTTGTAAGTCGTATCTGAAATTCATCTTGACAAACTTTGTTTGTCTTAAGGTTCTTAGATCTAGATGTTTTGAAGACTACCGGTTTTAGTCAAACTACTAATAAATAGTTTGACATAAAACCAAGCAGGCTCCCAGAGACTATCAGCAACATATCATCTTCTCTCATATGTTGTTCTACTATAATAGCCAAGTCATCGATATTTTAAGCTTGAGCTAGAAGGTCTGAACAGGTATCATATGCATATTTCCACTGATTATCAGATGATCTGCACTGATCCTCTCCAGACTATTTCATTATTATTAACATTGACATTGCAAGTTGCACGTATCCATGACCATCCCTCAATATGTCCATATGGGTAAGCATTGCTGAAATGTTATAACGAATAAAAATAAAAAAAAGAATAAAGTATGAATCCAAAATAGTCATAAAGGTATCTTAATATTATAGTACATTTTATGGTCTTATCATATGCTAGGTTGTCATTTAAACATCTTGATGAATTCTGCATGCATTTTAAGCCATATGTAAACAAATTAAATAAATAAATATAGAATGATAATTATTGCAAGTATTGCATTGTTATTTGTAGCTATAATTTAATGGGTTTCATGTGTAACAGATGTGCCTCCCAGATTTAAAGTGAACCATTGATATACTGATTACTATTAAAAATGTTTTTGAGAGTCTATTTAATTTCCTTTGTCTTCAGACAATATATAACGGGGCTGGCAAGATGTGGAACAAACGTAGGGGGGACCTAATGACCCTATAGTGCCAGGAAAATGAGTTTGTAAACAATAAGGAAAGATTCACATGGGACCACCAAAGAGAAGAAGGGTTTGGGCTATTTAAATAAGACTCTTGGTGAGGTAGGGTGGGGTGTGTGTGGGGGGGGGGGGGGGGGTTGGTTGGCATTCTTTTGCTTTTATTATATGTATGTTTCATGTGATTAACGGTCTCTGAAGTTCCATTAAGGATAATATATAATATTATATTTATTTGGCTTGCAGGAAGCGTGGTGTCCGAGAGTCCACAGGGGATCAGAATTCTAAGCCCCCAGGATATTTAAAGGGAAACTCCAGTGCCAGGAAAACGATCCGTTTTCCTGGCACTGGAGGGTCCCTCTCCCTCCCACCCCCCCAATCCCCGGTTACTGAAGGGGTGAAAACCCCTTCAGTGACTTACCTGAGGCAGCGACAATGTCCCTCGCCGCTGTCTCCTCCTCCGCGACGCTCCTCCTTGTGATTGCGTCGGCCGGTGGGCAAGACTGATCTCGCCCACCGGCCGAGGAGACCTAATGCGCATGCGCGGAAATGCCGCGCATGCGCATTACGTCTCCCCATAGGAAAGCATTGAAAAATCATTTCAATGCTTTCCTATGGGGTTTTGAGCGACGCTGGAAGTCCTTACACAGCGTGAGGACGTCCAGCGACGCTCTAGCACAGGTTTCCTGTGCTAGGAACCAGGAAGTGCCCTCTAGTGGCTGTCTAGTAGACAGCCACTAGAGGTGGAGTTAACCCTGCAAGGTAATTATTGCAGTTTATGAAAAACTGCAATAATTACAGTTGCAGGGTTAAGGGTAGTGGGAGTTGGCACCCAGACCACTCCAATGGGCAGAAGTGGTCTGGGTGCCTGGAGTGTCCCTTTAATGGTAACTGGGATGAAGTAGGGGTTAAAAGAATTTGATTATCATACCTGCCTATTGTTGTCATTCTGTTTACCTGTTTAAGGAGTAGCTTATATTTAGAAGACTTTAACTTGCAGTTGCAAATACATATGTAGCCAATGAAATGTATCCATTTTGTTATCTTAAATACATTAGATAGAACTATATATACTGCTATGAGGACTGCACTTTCGTGAGACATTCTGTGGGCAAAATCTCCCCGTTGATCACAGTTTTAATTAAGTTTAAGTTTTTTTAACCTGTGGGTTTGGTTTGAATGTATGCCATAACAGAGGTAAAGGAAAGTTAACAATATATTAAACTGTGAGTTTGTGCTATGCCAGATATGTATCTATGTATTTTTTGTATGTTAATTTGTGCTGTGCGAATTGCTCATTTAATTATAAATGATTAACTTTGCTTTTTACATCATGTGCCTGACAATTTCATTTATTGCATTGCTCTTCAATATAGTTGAATATACTTTAATATGTGCGTTAGGGTTTCAATGTACTGCCTTATAGCTGTCATGCATTTTTCCAATGTTCACACCTTTCCACCAGACTCAAGGTTAGTGTTGAGTTTTTGGGCTAGTGGCAGATGGTAATGACTAGTACCATGATTAGAAACCACTTGCTATGTAATGGCCGCCATTACAGTCGAAACAATGCATGCCTTCCTTCATGACCCTACTTCACTGGGCCATCAAAATGGTAAATTCCTATGGCTGTAGTAAAATTGTAAATTCCTCAGGGCTGTAGCCTTACCAGCTAAGAACAAAGCATTGAGCTATCCCCAACTGAAATGAAAATTGTAAAGTTCTCGTCTAATTTATTGTGGTCAAAGGGAGATCCTTGAAGAAAAAAGAGCTTAACACTTGACACAATTTAAAAAAAAACAAAAAACACAAAACTCTGATATCCTAAAAATAAATAAATATATAGTATAAATAAAAAATTGTCATAAAGGTATTTTATGTTGTGGTAAATTGTATGGTCTTGTCATATTATTACTATTATTATTATTATTATTATTATTATTATTATTATTATTTTATTATTCATATAGTGCAAGCAAATTCTGTAGCGCTGTACAATGGGTGGACTAACAGACACGTAATTGTAACAAGACAAATGGATGCACAGGAACAGAGGAATTGAGAGCCCTGCTCAGTGAGCTTACATGCTAGAGGGAGTGGGGTATAGTGACACAGTAACAGAGGGATTGAGGGCCCTGCTCAGTGAGTTTACATGCTAGAGGGAGTGGGGTATAGTGACACAGTAACAGAGGGATTGAGGGCCTGCTCAGTGAGCTTACATGCTAGAGGGAGTGGGGTATAGTGACACAGTAACAGAGGGATTGAGGGCCTGCTCAGTGAGCTTACATGCTAGAGGGAGTGGGGTATAGTGACAAAGTAACAGAGGGATTGAGGGCCCTGCTCAGTGAGCTTACATGCTAGAGGGAGTGGGATATAGTGACACAGTAACAGAGGGATTGAGGGCCCTGCTCAGTGAGTTTACATGCTAGAGGGAGTGGGGTATAGTGAAACAGTAACAGAGGGATTGAGAGCCCTGCTCAGTGAGCTCACATGCTAGAGGGAGTGGGGTATAGTGACACAGTAACAGAGGGATTGAGGGCCTGCTCAGTAAGCTTATATGTTAGAGGGAGTGGGGTATAGTGACACAGTAACAGAGGGATTGAGGGCTCTGCTCAGTGAGTTTACATGCTAGAGGGAGTGGGGTATAGTGACAGGAACAGAGGGATTGAGGGCCCTGCTCAGTGAGCTTACATGTTAGAGGGAGTGGGGTATAGTGACACAGTAACAGAGAGATTGGGGGCCTGCTCAATGAGTTTACATGCTAGAGGGAGTAGGGTATAGTGACACAAAGGGTAAAAGTAGGCATAATGAAATAGGTTGCTAGAAAAGTATTCACGTAGAACCTAGGTTATTTTTGACCGTTGCAGGAGAGAAGTCATGGGGGGGGGGGGAGGGGAGAATGAAAACCCACTAACAATTTAAATTATATGCTTTCCTGAAGAAATGTGTTTTCAAAGATTTTTTGAAGGAGTGGAGATTGGGTGAAATTCTAACGGAGAAGGGAACGGAGTTCCACATAAAAGGTACAGCCCTGGAGAAGTCTTGGAGGCGAGCATCAGATGTGGGAGTATGGACAAAGGATAGACGTAGGTCTTCGGCAGAGTGCAGGTGCTTCAATGGGACAGACTTGTGTATTAGGGAGGATGGGTAGGTTGGAACAGCATTATGTAGGGACTAAACCTTATAAAGGTTTAAGTAGGGATATGCTCGGCTGCCATTTAAACAACTTGATGAATACTGCATGCATTGTTATACTATATGGAAAAAAGAAAATAAATAAAGTTCTAAAGTGAAGCCTTGATCTGTTGGTTACGATTGAAAATGTTTTTGAGAGTCTTTTTAATTTCCTTTGTCCTCAGACAATATATAATTGGGCTGGCCAGATGTGGAACAAACGTATAAAGACAAAGAAGAAAAATGTTTAAATCAGCATTAAGAATCAAGCGGAGCTGATTACATGCGTAGACAAATAACCTAGGGACGTAGTACATGCCAATGACAAACAAGTGTGTTGAACAGGTGTAAAATGCCTTCTGCCAGTTTTCAGAGCCTCTTGAAGTACTAATTGTCCTTATTATAATTGCATATGAGAATATGATAAAAGAAAGGGGTATCAGAAGCACAATCATAGCCAGAATGAAAGCCACGGAATGTGTGGAATGTGAGTCCACGCAACTTAACAGAATTACCACAGCATTGTTACAAAAACAGTGGTTGATTTTGCTGTTACAAAAAGAGAGTCTTGCAGTTAAAAGAACAGTTGCCAATCCAAACATACCAGCAATGAGCCATAAAAGACAGCACAGAAAAACAGTCATTTTATTAGTGATTATTGAAGAATATCTCAGTGGTTTGCAAATGGCAACATAACGATCAATAGCCATTAGCATGATAATGAAAGAATCAAAAGATCCCAAAAAATGGACACCAAATAACTGGAACATGCATGCCCCAAGGGATATCTTCCCATCTGCAATCCAATACATGGCTATGGCTTTGGGCAGTGTAATTGTGTCGAAGATGAGGTCAGAAAGAGACAGGTTCATGATGATGAGATACATAGGATGGTGTAAATGCTCTCTAAACGTAATCAGAAGTATTACGGTGCCATTTGCCGTCAGTGCTATAGTGTAGACCAGGAACATTGTCAATGAAGCAAAATGATAGAACCTCTGTGGGAGTCCGGGGAATCCAATGAGAATAAATTCAAACACTTCAGATTGATTTGCCATTAACTTGTCTGAACGCGGCATTTGGTAGAAAACAAAAGAAAATGTGAACAAAATACAAAGTGACATAAAATATCTAAATATGATCTAAATCAAAAAAATATGGGGTTTTGAATAAAAACTAGGAACTTTGGAACTTCCATCTTGGGATTGAGGAGCTGCACCCAGTGGACACCAGGTCAGAGGTCAAACAGTTCGAAAAGAATTTAGCTCCTTACAATGATGGGGGCTCTCTAGGCATCATAACCACTGGCTCAAGCTGTAGTGGTTATGGTACTTGAAGTGTTCCCTTAATGAAAGACTGCTTACTCATTTTACCCTTATTTGGTAAAACTTATTTTTTTTTATAAAGCTTTAAGACTCATCTATAAAAAAAGTTCACTTGTCTCCCCCTTCCCCCTAAATATACGAGTTTTTTCAAAACTTCTCCTTGTAAAATAAAAAATTAATAATCATTTAATACTTACTTTTATTTAATGTCAACTGCTGGCTGATTAATCTAGAGTCTATATTTTTCATCCTTTTAAATCTATAAAATTTAAAGGTTAGAGATTAAAAAATACCAGATCACAAAGTCAACATTCTGCTGCATTAATTCTCCATGAGTCAACATCTCAGACTGGAAATAACCGACTTGTAAACTCAACATCTGCGCTCAGGGTTATTAAAAGGCCACTCTAGGCATCATAACCACATCATCCCAATTTAATGGTTATGGTGCCTAGAGACCATTGGAACCATCTACCATTTTTGGCTAAGCCATTTTAAAATGGTTTAACACCAACTGGACTTTTGACTTAAATTAGAACTCATTGTAAATTCCTTATAATTCTTACGTTAGTGAATAAACCATCCTTCATCGGAGGTATGGCTTAGGTGGGAGTTACTCCAGCACAAACCAGCAGTGGGTGGACAAATCCGTGTCTGCAGATGACCCAAAACTAAGTAAGAAATATAGTTTTTATGTTATCTCCTACCATTTCGATAAATAAGATGACTAAACAGGCAAGTGGCAGATGAGATTTAATCAATATTGCAACATTGTGTGTTTTATGATAAGGAACCAACAAGCAATAAACAATCTTTATCGGGATACATTTTTGATATGTATGCAGTTACAGGCTAACAAGATATTGTCACTCGTACAAATCAGTAATAATTCATGCAAATTATCAATGTAAATTCAATAAACTGTATGCCTTGAAATAGAGTGGATATACCTATACATGATCTCTCTAAACCTACTCAATAGTATCCCTCTAATTATGGACCCAATTTAATACTCATAGATAAGCTTTTAAAATGATTTCATATTTTTGGCTAAACATTTAATATAAATTTTTTATTAAAATATCGTAAAAATATGCCATATATACAAATATATTATAATATCAAAAATATCAAACTATTTAAATATTTTTCAAAATATTAAACCATTTTAAATGTTGATCCAAAAATATAAATTTGAGGCCTAAATTAACTATTTTGTATGATGGTTGACGATATGGGTAAATATGATATTTCTGTTGGACGCGAAAAAGACACGGAGACCGAGGAAGAGACAAGAGAAATCTGAAGAGAGGGAGTGTAAGAGAGAGATAGAGAGAGTGAATAAGAAGGAACGTTGAGAGAGAGAACGTACAGAAGAAGAATTTTAATATGTGTTACAAAAATGAGAATAATATGAAGGAAAGAGACAAAGAGATAATATAATCAGAGACGTGAAAATGCTTATTTTGTTGACTTTTAACTGTTGTCCCATATATGGCATGGTTTATATAAACTACCGATTGATATATGGAAAGTTACCAGGGTTAAGCAATGAGTGCTATTAACAGGTGGGAAAAAAATTATATCTGCTCAAAAATCATATTTTTGCATGTAAAATAGCGAGTGAGTATATTTCCATAAAATAAAATGTTCGGTGTGTCAGGTCTTGCATAGTACACCCAGGGCCGGATTAAGATAGGGGCTGATGGAGCTGCAGCTCCAGACCCAATCCTATGGAATAGTCCCATTGATTTAAAAAAAAAAATTATATATATAGATATATTTTTTTTTTTATTCTACTCTTCACTTGTCTTGCTTAACTAGTGAAACTTAAGAGGGATGTAAGGAAACAAAACTGGTGTGGACTGACTGATAATGACATTTGTTAATGTAAAGTTGACTTTGTGCACTATCCAAATGCTCTTGGTGCTTCACTCTCTCTTACACTGTGGCATCCACTTTTTCTCTGTCCCAGACTGTATACCAGGAGCTTCTGGCTGCTAATGAGAAGGTAAGGAGTGGAGTGGACCAGTGAGTGCTAGGGGACAGTCCTTAAAAAGTGTGGATTGTATGCATCATTAGATACATTTATGCTAAGCTCAGGATCATGTCTGCATAGTATGGCCTTTGCTGGCCAGTATGCATGATTGGCATGTAGCCTGCATGCATTCACACCAGGTTGCCCTTCCAATTCTTCATGCAGACACGTCCCTTTTTTGGGCATGTTTGCTTTTGGCCATTCTGGTTACATGTTTTGCATCAGCGGGCCACCCTTTTACCCTACCCACCAACTTCCTGCTTCACTGGAAACTGCTGTCAGGGTGTATGGATTTGCTTGAAAGATGAATGCGAGAGATTAGCATAGGGTCTGTGTTTTCTGATAGCTATATCCTGTGAGTTTCCCTCCAGCACCACCTCCACCAGATACATGACACTTGGGAGGTATAACTGTTTTAGTGTTTTCTTTCAATGACATTCTGTAATTAGTCCCATCAAAATTGTCAGCACCAGACCCAGTAGGCAATTAATCTGGCCCGGGGTATGCCTTGACATAATTTAACGATATTAAATATAATGGAAACAGTGAGCTAGTTATGGTTACAAACTGTTCTATAGAATATTTTCTCTATATATTGTTTCCTCTGTAGAGGCTTTCTGTGTGTAAACTAAATTTATACTAACATGTATATTAAAAACTGTGCACTTAAAAAACTAGAACTACGTACGGTGAGTTTACTTACAGATTAATTTCACGGTGATTTTTCACATTCCTTTTTGTGTTCATAGTTTTGCCAGCTCTGAATTTTATTTATAGGGCAGTTCATAACATGCACAATCCCACTGGGAAAAAATGTCACATTAAATCTGCTGATGGAACATTATGATAGAAAACACTAATTGCTCATTAATTTAATGAATCTACAAAATACATAGTAAGGTAAAAGATTGCATTATTTGTTACTTCTCAGTGCTTTTAATATAACTTAACATAACAGTACTGACCTAAAGGGACATAAGGACAAAACATTGTTGAGTTTATTTATTGGTCTGAAATAATCCTCATATCATACATCATATATATAGATAGACATACATAGATATATAGATACTATACAAATAACGTATGTGAGATATAACAACTATATAAAATATCACTAAAAACATCAACAACTTAAAGCAGTAGCCAAAAAATAGCAAATTATTTTTATTGTGTAATTTCATCTTAATATGAATATGATGCAAAACAAATTGCTTAATTATGTCTAATTTTTTTGGGATTTTTATTGTGATTGTATGTTTATTTGAGTGATACAGACTTGTTTTTCCTAATTTATTTTCCATTCTATCTCTTGCACCTGTTATATTGACACTTTTCTGATACATTTATTTCTCTGGCTCGCTTTGTTTCAAATTGCCAGGTTTATCGTTAATTTGTAGGCCACATGTCTTACATTGTGTGAAATCACAGAGCCATCTCATCAGTTAACCAAATTGCTAAGTGTTCACTAATGAATAGCTTTCTCACTACCTGCTACCTTTTGTCTCAATGAACATCATAATTATATAGTTAGATAGTTACATAGCTGAAAAGAGACTCGTGTCCATCAAGTTCAGCCTTCCTCACATATGTTATTGCTATTGATCCAAAAAAAGGCAAAAAACTCAGTCTGAAGCACTTCCAATTTTGCAACAAACTAGGAAACGATTCCATCTTGACCCCAAATTAGCAGTCAGATGTCTCCTTGGATCAAGCAGCTATTACCCCATTATATAGAAATTATATTCCTGTATGTTATGTTTTTGCAAGTATTTATCAAATTGCAGTTTAAACATCTGTATGGACTCTGATAAAACCACCTCTTCAGGCAGTGAATTCCATATCCTTATTGCGCTTATTGTAAAAAAAAAAATGTTTTGCCTTAGATGAAATCTCCTTTCTTCCAGTCTAAATGTGTGACATTGTGTCCTATGTCTAGCCCTGTTTATGAATAGATTTCCAGATAATGGTTTGTACTGGCCAGGAATATATTTGTATAATATTATCATATCTATTCTCAGGTGCCGTTTTTCCAAACTAAAGAGATTTAAAGATTTTAACCTTTCTTCGTAACTAAAATGCTCAATTCCTTTAATCAATTTTGTAGCTTGTCTCTGCACTTTTTCTAGCACCATGATATCTTTCTT
This sequence comes from Pelobates fuscus, assembly GCF_036172605.1. Taxonomy (NCBI): domain Eukaryota; kingdom Metazoa; phylum Chordata; class Amphibia; order Anura; family Pelobatidae; genus Pelobates; species Pelobates fuscus. The sequence continues at coordinate 483,717,682 of NC_086317.1, forward strand.
TAGAACAGGTGCCCAAAATTGCACAGCATATTCAAGGTGTGGTCTTTAGCAATTCATAAAGAGGCAAAATTATATTTTCATCTCGAGAATTTATGCCCCTATTTATACATGACAAAACCTTACTGGCCTTAGCAACAGCAGATTGACATTGCATGTTGCTGCCTAATTTGTTGTCTATAACAATTCCAAAATCCTTCTCGTGTGTGGTTATCCCTAATTCACTACCAATTAGGGTGTAAGTTGCTTGAGCATTCATGACCCCGAAGTGCATAGCTCCACATTTCTCTACGTTAAATTGAATCTGCCATTTTAGTGTCCAGTCCCCCAATCTATCTAAATCCCTCTGCAGCAAGGCAATATCCTGCTTACATTTTAATACTTTACAAAGTTTTGTGTCATCTGCAAACACCGATACATTCTTTGGCTATCAATTTTTCACTTTTTAGTTTAGCCACTTTATTTGCCTTTTTGCAAGTATTATTGTCTTTCTTATATCGTATATAGGATGCCTCTGATTTGTCCGATTTAAATGCTTTAAATGCCCTTTTCTTATTTTTTTTTTAATTCTTTATTTTATTTGTGCATAAAATAACAATAATCGTGCAGAGCCACGACAGCTGCTGCAAGCATTTTCATAGCATTTCACGGTGTGGCAGTTTAAACAGCACTTTTTTTTTTTTTTTTTTAACATGAAAATAACAGGCTAAGAAAGCATTATACAGACAGCATTATACAGACAGTATATTGCTGTATGTGATCAGATCTGCACTTTTTAAACATTAAACAGGCTAAAGTAAGTTGTCAGTGGCTGAGTGTACAAGAGGATAACTTAATCCATGCTATGTAGACTGACATTAAGGTAATCAGAGGAGTAATAGAAGATGATAAGTCATATCAGTGCTAGACTTTAAAATGAGATACAAGTAGCTAAATAGCTTGGTTACATGCTTGGAGTTTTATCACCAGGGGAGGCCCCCCACACCAAAGTAAGCTTTAAAAGACGCCCAGATCCCGAGTGATGGGTATATTTAGTAGTAATCTATGGTCTGCTCAGAAATAAAGGCTTTAACAAGCATGAATATCGCTTAGTGTGTAAACTCTGGTCGTTGGTGGTTGGGAGTCAGCATGAGTCAGCCATTGCCCTCAGGTGGCACTGCAAAGTCCTGCTTGGGTGTGGTGGAGAGGGCTTAATGAAAGCAACGATTTCCAGTTGTCAGGGTACCTGAGGTCTCTACCTCCGAGAGAGGTAGAGACTTAGCCGTTCATCCATCCGGACGGTCTGATTTCCCTCTTTCTCGCGGTCCATCTGGTCATGCAAAGCCGGCCGCGAGGGAGTGACTCCCTTTTATAGCATGACGCCCGGAAGTCGACGTCAGGACGCCAACCCGGAACGACCTGTCACTCAATTGGTTCAGGACCAATCAGGACTCGTCGGAGGTGTGTCTACTTGTCTGAACAGGGCATTTAACAGTGCTTCTTTCATTAGCTCATTGCCCTGTCGTGGTTCTAGCTTGTTCTAGTCACTCAGTGCTCGTGTTTTCTAGTTATCCCTTTTGGTTTTGACCCGGCTTGTTTGCTCTTCTCTGCTTATCTCTGTTACCCTTGATTCGGCTGGTCTACCGCTTACCTGTCTTCTGTTACCCTCGACCTCGGCTTGTCTTTGACCATTCTCTACTGTACTTCTTACGTTAGTTATTCTCTACTGTACTACTTACATTCTAAGGTCCGGTATACATATCTGGCTACTGTTTGTACTCTGCGTGTTGGATCCCTGTCCCGATCCTGACATTACGACAGGGCCAATGGATCCTGCAAGTACAAACAGTCAGCTTGGTTCTCCTGATCCTAGGTTTGAAGCCATGGATCACAGAATGGATCAGATGGCGCTAGCGCTACAGGCGTTATTATCTCGTGCCAATAATCCACCAGAGGAATTACGTACTACTCCTATCTCTCCTGTAGGTGCTTCTTCTCGCATTACCCCACCGGTACGTTATGGTGGTGCTCCTGAGAAGTGTCGTGGGTTTTTAAACCAAATTAGTATCCACTTTGAATTGCAACCTCGCTCCTATCTTACGGATAGGGCAAAGGTGGGATTTATTATCACCTTACTCATTGAGAGGGCTCTGAGATGGGCCAATCCACTATGGGAGAACGATAACCCGTTAGTATATAACTATAACGCATTTGTAGCTGCTTTTAGAAGAACTTTTGACCCTCCAGGTAGAAAGGTTAATGCAGCCAGATTACTGTTACGCCTGAGACAGGAGAACCGAACACTTGTGGATTATGCACTAGAGTTCAGGTCTCTGGCGTCAGAGGTCAAGTGGAATGAGCAGGCGTATATGGACGTATTTTTGAATGGGCTATCAGATGTAATCCTTGACGAGGTTGCTACTAGAGAACTTCCTGAGAATTTAGAGGATTTAATTTCGTTCATTTCTCGTATAGATGAACGTTTAAGAGAGAGACAGTACAGGAGAAGGGAGGGGTTATGTATGTACTGTGGAGCCAGAGGTCATTTAGTCTCAAACTGTCCTAACCGCCCGGGAAACGCTCGCACCTAAGTTTCTCTAGAGGACAGGCCTTGGGTGTTTCTATTTTGTCCTCTACTTCTAATTGTAAAGATCACAGGCTTCTGCTACCAGTTTCCTTAACCTGGGAGAAGGAAGTAGTAAAGGCTATGGCCTTGATAGATTCCGGAGCTGCTGAGAATTTTATCGACCAAGCCTTTGCCACTAGACACAATATCCCATCCCAGTTAAGGGAGACACCCTTGGCCGTTGAGGCCATAGATGGTAGACCATTACTGGACCCCGTTATCTTTCGTGAGACCATACCCATTAACTTAAATGTTGGTATCCTACACGTGGAGAATTTATCTCTTATGCTCATTTCGTCCCCTTCTGTTCCCATAGTTCTGGGGTATCCATGGTTGAAGAGACATAACCCTATTATCGATTGGGAGTTAGGGGAGATACTCTCGTGGGGTCAGAGCTGCCAGGAGAGGTGTTTACGCAAGGTTTCTCCATTGGCTAATATTAATACACCAGGTAGTTCTACTCAGTCCACAGAGAAACAGATACCGTCCCTGTACCAAGACTTAAAGGCAGTATTCGACAAGAAGAATGCCGATTCCTTACCTCCACACAGGTCATTTGATTGTAAAATTAAGCTTCTACCTGGTACTATGCCCCCGAGGGGTAATGTATATCCTTTATCTGTTCAGGAGAACTCTGTTCTAGAGGAATATATTCGTGAGAATTTAGAGAAAGGATTCATTAGGAGGTCTTCTTCTCCGGCCGGGGCTGGGTTTTTTTTCGTTAAAAAGAAGGATGGCACGCTGAGACCTTGTATTGATTACCGAGGTTTGAATAAAATAACTATCAGAAATGCCTATCCTATCCCATTGATTACCGAGTTGTTTGATCGTCTTAAGGGCTCCAAAATCTTCACCAAATTAGATCTCAGAGGGGCATATAATTTGGTGAGAATCCAGCATGGACACGAGTGGATGACGGCGTTCAATACTCGGTATGGCCATTATGAATACACAGTTATGCCATTTGGACTTTGCAATGCTCCTGCAGTATTTCAGGATTTGATTAATGAGGTACTTAGGGAGTTTCAACATGATTGTGTTATTGTCTACCTGGACGACATACTGATACACTCTAGGGAGATTGAGACTCACCATAGACAAGTCAGAAAGGTACTACACAAACTTCTGCAACATGGTCTATACTGTAAATTGGAGAAATGCAGCTTTGACCAGTCGCAGATAGACTTTCTTGGTTACGTGATTTCTGGGGAAGGCTTTAAAATGGACCCTGACAAACTCCAATCTATTTTAGATTGGCCGTTGCCTAAAGGACTCAAGGCTATTCAGAGGTTTATTGGTTTTTCCAACTATTATAGGCGCTTCATTAAGGGATACTCTTCTATCATCTCGCCTATTACCAATATGACCAAACAAGGGGTTGATACTAAGACTTGGTCTACTGAGGCTCTTGTTGCTTTCAAGACTCTCAAAGAACTTTTTGCTTCTGCTCCCATTCTAGTCCACCCTGATACGACTCTGCCGTTCTTACTCGAGGTCGATGCCTCTGAGACGGGAGTTGGTGCTGTTCTGTCTCAAAGGTTAGGGGTGGACAAACCGTTACACCCTTGCGGTTTCTTCTCTAAGAAATTATCTGGGCCTGAAAGCAGATATGACATCGGCGATAGGGAACTGTTAGCGGTCATTAAGGCTTTAAAGGAGTGGAGACATTTACTAGAAGGGACATTACACCCTGTTACTATTTTAACATAAGAACTTGTCTTATATTGGGGAGGCTAAGCGCCTGTCCGCCAGGCAAGCTCGTTGGTCCTTGTTCCTCACTCACTTTAATTATGTACTTACTTATAGACCTGGTTCTAAGAACTCTAAAGCCGATGCTTTGTCTCGTCAATATGAACTGTTCACTATAACTGAGCCAGTCCTTTCCTCGATAGTTCCTAAGGGTAACATCATCGCTAACACGAATCTCAGGATTCACTCTCCGTTGCTTACTGAGATCATGAAATTACAGCATCTTGCGCCCAAACAGACTCCTGGGGATCGACACTTCGTTCCCACCTCTCTCCAACTAGAAGTGTTACGCTGTTTCCATAACAGCAAGGTGGTTGGGCATCCTGGCATTCGCAAGACGTATGCTTTGATCTCTAAAGATTTCTGGTGGCCTGATTTACGTAAAGATATTAAAGAATTCATCGGGGCGTGTGAAGTTTGTACCAAGAATAAGCAACCTCATTCGCTCCCATGCGGATTTCTGCACCCTTTAGAGGTTCCTGAAAAGCCATGGTCCTGTTTGGCTATGGACTTCATTGTTGATTTGCCTATCTCTAAAAAGCAGACTGTTATCCTCACTGTGGTGGACAGATTTACTAAGATGGCTCACTTCATTCCCTTACCTAAACTCCCATCTTCGCCCGAATTAGCAGAGATATTCGCTAGGGAGATCTTCCGTTTACATGGGATACCTTCCCAAATTGTATCTGACAGAGGTTCCCAATTTGTTTCCCGTTTTTGGAAATCCTTCTGCTCTCAACTAGGCATCAAATTGAATTTTTCTTCTGCCTACCATCCTCAGTCCAATGGAGCTGCTGAACGCACCAACCAAAAGGTTGAACAATATCTACGTTGTTTCGTTTCTGAACACCAGGACGATTGGGTCGGTTTGATTCCTTGGGCGGAGTTTGCACACAACAATCTCGTTTGTGATTCTATGCATTCTAGCCCCTTCTTCATGAATTATGGCTTTCATCCTTCCATTCTTCCTTCGGAGTCTTTTCCCAAGGGGTACCGTCGGTTGATGTCCATGTTGCCAATTTGAGGAAGTTGTGGGACCAGACTCGACAAATTCTTCTGCACAATTCTATGCTGGTGAAAAAACACGCTGACAAACGTAGAAGGGCAGCACCGGTGTTTGTTCCAGGCGATAGAGTATGGTTAAGTACTAGAAACATTCGGTTAAAAGTGCCTTCCATGAAGTTCGCTCCTCGGTATATTGGACCTTACAGGGTGTTGGCTCAAATTAACCCAGTTGCGTATCGTCTAGCTTTGCCTACTACCTTACGCATTCCTAACTCGTTCCATGTTTCGTTGCTGAAACCACTAGTTTGTAACAGATTCTCCTCCACGATCGCCCCTCCTCGCTCTGTTCAGGTGGAGGGTCAGGAGGAGTATGAGGTCAATTCCATCGTCGATTCTCGAATCTCCCGGGGGAGAGTACAATATCTGGTCGATTGAAAAGGATATGGTCCTGAGGAGAGAAGTTGGGTACCTCAGGAGGATGTTCATGCTCCCCGTCTCCGCAGGGCATTTCACTCTCGCTTCCCTTCTCGTCCTGGTTCCTTCCGCCCAGTGGGCGTATCTGAGAGGGGGGGTACTGTCAGGGTACCTGAGGTCTCTACCTCCGAGAGAGGCCGTTCATCCATCCGGACGGTCTGATTTCCCTCTTTCTCGCGGTCCATCCGGTCATGCAAAGCCGGCCGCGAGGGAGTGACTCCCTTTTATAGCATGACGCCCGGAAGTCGACGTCAGGACGCCAACCCGGAACGACCTGTCACTCAATTGGTTCAGGACCAATCAGGACTCGTCGGAGGTGTGTCTACTTGTCTGAACAGGGCATTTAACAGTGCTTCTTTCATTAGCTCATTGCCCTGTCGTGGTTCTAGCTTGTTCTAGTCACTCAGTGCTCGTGTTTTCTAGTTATCCCTTTGGGTTTTGACCCGGCTTGTTTGCTCTTCTCTGCTTATCTCTGTTACCCTTGATTCGGCTTGTCTACCGCTTACCTGTCTTCTGTTACCCTCGACCTCGGCTTGTCTTTGACCATTCTCTACTGTACTACTTACGTTAGTCCGGCCATTCTAAGGTCCGGTATACGTATCTGGCTACTGTTTGTACTCTGCGTGTTGGATCCCTGTCCCGATCCTGACACCAGTGAAGTGTTCCAGCTTTCCGTGTAGAAGCATAGTGAGGGCTCTTAATTGTGCCATGCTCCTCCACAGCACCACCGGGGTGTTCCCGGAATCTCCCTCCAGCTCTGGCTTGCCTCTGGACCGGGACTGCGGCTGTTTGTTGGGATCAGTCTGGGAAGTCCCGTGGTAAGTGGTCCCTCCACTCGGCACCAGAGTGCATTTTGCGGTGTTGCTTAGTTTATCCAGAGGAACCCTGGTGCCTGAGAATGGAAAGTCCGCTTTCTCCCGCCTATCCACTAGACATGTGGCGGCCGCCATCTTAGGTAGGGTCTCTCTCACGTGGAGTCTCTTGCCGCTCAGCGTTGCGGTTTATCGGCTGGGCCCTCAAGGTGAGGACCGGGATCACCCCCCCGGCCAAGAGGGGGGAGAACAGGGCCAGCTATCTGTGGAACCAGGGATCCATCCTGCAGTGATTGGACAGGATAGCGGAGTGGCGGCCATCCACTCCGCTCAGCACCGGAGAAGGCCCCAGTCTCAGGGACCGATGATCTCCCTCCCAGAGACTGAGAGGCAATATACAGGTCCACTCCCGGGAACCGGCACAACACGGGCCGCCATCTCCCAGCTTCGTTCCGGTAAAAGTTCCGCTCTGGTGCAGTTTATAGCAAGAAAGCCGATGGAGCGTCCATGCAGCATGACGGTCTGGCCCGCCCCCCCCTTTTCTTATTTTTAATCTCTTGTTTTACTTCTCTTTGGTTTAAATTTTTATTTTATAGTTATTGCCCAATGGTACCTTTCTAATATTTGTTTGAATAGTTTCCATTTATCCTCAGTGTTTTTTTTTCACTAAGGAGTTTATGCCAGTTGATTTGTTGTAGAGCTGCCCTAATCTTATTGAAATTGGCTTTTTAATAATTATACGTTTTAGTATACCCCACATGCTTTTGCTTTTTTAAGTTTATTTAAAAAATTAGCATCCATTTAGATTAGTTAGTTCATGTGATGTCTTGCAGAGCACTCAGTGGAGGCTGGTCCGTAGAAGGAAGGTGATGGCACCCACTAGCTTTTCTTGCAAAAAAATAAATAAACCAATTGGCATTGTAAGAACTTATGATAAATTTGTTAATTTGCCCTCAAATACTTGTAGGTTTATAGTGTTGAACAGGACACAATGTCTTATTGTAACGATACCTTACCTTTCCCCGCCGGACCCGCGCAGTGCGGCGTCCTCTTCTAACACTTCCGAGACGCGACTCAGTCTTTCTGACGCCTGACGCTTGCAACACGCCCACTTTTATGATGCGGTGCATGTGCGCCGACGTCAGCAAAATAGTGCTGCCAAAATTCAAATGTGGCCACGCTCCCAGACCTTTTGGGGGGCGTGGTTTTAAAGCAAAAGATCCCACACTATAAAAAGGCAACCATGGCATTTGTTAGGCGCCCTAGTGTGGTTCTTGTTTGAGTTCTCTAGCGCTCTTTATATTCTCATTGATTTTTTGGTATCTGACTCTTAGCTTCCCTTCTGACTATTCTGTTCTCTGGTTTTCCATTATTTTGGCTTGGATTATTGTGTGCCCGTCTTCTGTACTCCCTTGACCTCTGGCTATTCCTATGACTACTCTCAGACACAAGTCCGGCCACTCTGAGGTCCGGTAAACGTCTTCCTCTGGAGCTGAAGATGGATCAGAAGGCTTGTTACATGACGATTAACACCCATGAACCTCTTAAGATCTGCAAGCAAGTTTGAATTATTTTTCACAGGTTTAAGATTTATGATATTATTATTTGGATGAGGGAGTAGATAGAATTATTTTTTATTATGAATGAGTGTCACTGCAGTATGCCAAGCTGATGCCTCACTTCCACTCTGCCTGAAACTGAGTAAGAGCGGGAAACCGGCTGTGTGATTGACAGTTGAGGGTTATTGCTAAGGTAATTTATAAAAGTGTTAGTTCTTCTTTAAATCAGCAGTTTTGTGACACAAAAATAGATAAGACTGGAGCAGTATTATTTAATATGAAATATTAATATATGTGCCCTTAAAAACCCTCTTGGATGGAGGCAGCATCATCACATCCTGAGAAGGCCGGAAACAACCGGCAAAACGCTTAGACGTCAGACGCAAAGCGGTGGACAGAGTATCACAGAGTTACATGCACTTATTTCGAACAGAGGGAGCCGGGAAAACCATAACGAAGAGTCGCATCTAGCATTAAAGAGACACACAATGCAACAATAGGTCAGCTCTAATTCACAGACAATATGTAGGTAGGCAGCAACCCTAAAGAAGGGTGTGAGAAAACCAGCTTTCTCTATCTTTATTCGCATAATATTTCGGATATTTTTCACCTTTTGTTTATTTGTTCGGTAGTTTTCAAACTACCGAACGACCGACCACCCCTCTGGCTCATATTGATAAAGGAAACGTTCACTTAAGTGCCCTCTATGTGTGGCTGCCGTTCGTATAGCCGAACGCCACGTGGCAGAGAAAATGGTGGCCATCTTGTTTGCATGAAAGGAGGCAGCGGGACTTGGTCGTCGAGTGTCTGGAACTAAAATTGGACACTCAACTTCCCGAAACACCTGTCAAACTGACGAATGCCTGGTTCCTTTTCCCGATCAGCTAGGAGAGCGCTGTACAGCAGTTTGGTTCCCACGAACGAGGGGAACAGTCGCTGCTATGAGCCAGAGGGATCCATTCGTGCATTAGTTTGTTTTTAAGGACTTAATGAAATAGACTGACCGCACGGCCTGAAATCATGGAACTGTTCTGGGCAGGAGCCTCATGTGCGGTTGGTCAACTGGGACTTCCATGAAAATCGAAAACCCTTGAACCGATCTGGGTTATTTTTGGATATGTTGGTCACCCAGATAGGGACTATCAGGGGATGTTACATTTGTGGGGGTCCTGTAAGTTTTGGGGTGATTTCCAGATATTGGGGAAATTGTGTTCCCTCTACCCAGTGATAATTAGGTTTATCTGACCCAATTATCTCCAAGCAGAAAGGAGTGGATTTACTGTGCTCTGTATTTTTATTGGTTATTATTATTATTATTATTATTATATTTATAGAGCGCCGTCAAATTCTGCAGCGCTTTACAATGGGTGGACGAACAGACATGTAGTTGTAACCAGACAAGTGGGACACACAGGAACAGAGGGGTTGAGGGCCCTGCTCAATGAGCTTACATGCTAGAGGGAGTGGGATAAAATGACACAAAAAGGTAAGGATAGTATTAGACTTGTGACAGTTGCAGACTAAGTTGTGTTTCCCTGGCCTGAAAACTTGCATAAAAGCCAGTGTGGCACAATAAAATTTAATTCCTGTTGCATCCTTCATCATGTTTCGACTGATGTATGGGTACCTGATTACTGCTTTCGGGAAATTCAGCTTGAGCGCTTCACTTACTCTGGATTAATAGACGAACGGAGAACCGAACGGCAAGCTATTCTCTTGCTCTCTGCCGTTCGGTTAAAAACTGATGAACCCCTAGCTACCACTTCAGGGTTCGTTACAAAGGGAATCCCTCCAAACCCTTCAGTGAAACAAAAGAATAATGCAAAAAAAACGAAAAAGGCTGCACCAATAGAGTTAGAAGTGATTGTTCAATATAAAGTCTCACTAGAGCAGCAGGGTAGGGTCAAAGTGTTTGTGGAGAATTTTCCTCAGGAGTAGGTCCATCAGAGTAGCTCAAGATATTCGTATATGTATGGAGACAAGAGGGAGATACAAAAGCAGCCTATAGTGCAATAAATTGGGATCCAGAGATAAAATATGTGTAAAAAGATGGTAGTACACTCACATTTGCAAGAGCTATGACCAGCGCTAGTGTGGAGGGCGTACAGCAGTATAACCCCACTTATGGGAAATGCAGGAGAGGTACGTCCATCAATGCAGTCTGGGTATCCAGGGCTCCATAATAGGATTAAAAGGATAACGATAGTGCTCATAATATGATAAAATGTTATATAAAAATAAATAAAATTATACTCACGAATCTAGAGCAGGAAACACTGCTGTATTGATAAAGTGTTGGTGAAATGATCCCCACCTCGGATTTCTTTGAGTACAGGAACAGATAAAAATGTCCGGAAAATAAAAAAGCGCATATAAAATACAATAAAAAGAAAATTGGTACAACTTAGGTAACCAAAATACTTTTATTGCTAAAGCACACAATTAAAATAACCACAATGCATTTCACCATATGTGGCTTCTTCAAATGGAATAAAAATGACAGCCTGACATCCTTAGTTTACATATGAGTACATTGTAATTAAAACTGGCGCCTAAAATTCAATTAGCCAATTAGAAATTAGGATATAAAAATTATGACAAACATAAATAAAAGTAATATAATAAAAAATATACAGAGATAGTGTTATAACTTTAAATGTCATCTAAAACGAGCATTGGATGTGTAAGACTTAAATGATACAAGTGAGTCATGTGACATAGGAATAGTGTGTGTCACAAGGTATTATGGGTAAAGTTGTTTGTGATGGACAACTCAGAGTACACCCAGTCTACAACAACAACACGAGATCTGTGCGGTCGGCTGTGTAGGAGAGGCAAGTAAACACGCGATCAGCTCACTTAGCATTGTAATCGCATGTAATTTAGATATCGCCGGTGTTCTATCAAATTTCCCTACCCGTGAAAATCCCCTAACCTCTGCACGTCCGGTGAGGGGAATCAGCTGGATCCTGTGCTGCACATGCGTGCTAGCACTCCTGCTACTCCTCCACAGCAAGGTCCTGGAAGGTAAGTAAAACTAGTTTTAATCTTTCATTATAGTTAGTGCATTCACTAAGCTTAGGACATGGGACATTTAATGTTAGGGTTCAAATTAGGGTTAGGTTTAGGGATATTTCACTTCAGGTGAATATCACTAAATTGTGATTTCTCACACTTTATTTTAACCCTTACCCCAAGGGTTAGGGTGAGAATAGAGTGTGAGAGAGGTTCAACACACTTACCTAACCCTAATTTGAACCCTCACTTAACCCTAAATGTCCTGTGTGCCTAAGCTTAGTGAATGCACTAATTGTAATAAAAGTGTACCTTCCAGGACCTGGCTGTGTTACTTACCTTCCAGGACCTTGCTGTGGAGGAGTAGCAGGAGTGCTAGCATGCATGTTCAGCACAGGATCCAGCTGATTCCCCTCACCGGAAGTGACGAGGGTAGGGGATTTTCACGAGGTAGGGGAATTTGATAGAACACCGGCCGAATACTGTGCATGTGCGGTTGGCTGGGGAAAAGGTTGGCATGAAGCCATATTGTGGTTGGCGGCATTTAGCCACAACATGACAGCTCGAGTAGATAACGAGCTGATAGGTGGATACACTGGAAGGGGGGGTGGAGAGAAGAGTGGGCAGCATAGAAATATATATAAATATAGTAATAAAACGCAATAAAACACAATAATATATGTAAGAGCATGATAATAAAGAGTTATATAAATAGGAGCACAATAAGCAACATGAACCTGATGATAATAAACCAGATTCCAAATACACATGTATAAGTAAAGATGCATAGAATTAGATCAAATTAAACAGGTCAAAGTCTGCGTTAAGACCATGGGGGATTAGAATTTTTAAGTTAAATACCCATTCCATCTCTGTTCTACCTAAAATATTTTTAATATTTCCGCCTCTCCGGGGGTGACACATTTTTTAATACCAGTGAATTTGAGTGATCTTGTATTGTGTGGAGCACTTTCAATACTTTCTTGTATTGATCTTGTATTGTTGCTTAGTTTATCCAGAGGAACCCTGGTGCCTGAGAATGGAAAGTCCGCTTTCTCCCGCCTATCCACTAGACATGTGGCGGCCGCCATCTTAGGTAGGGTCTCTCTCACGTGGAGTCTCTTGCCGCTCAGCGTTGCGGTTTATCGGCTGGGCCCTCAAGGTGAGGACCGGGATCACCCCCCCGGCCAAGAGGGGGGAGAACAGGGCCAGCTATCTGTGGAACCAGGGATCCATCCTGCAGTGATTGGACAGGATAGCGGAGTGGCGGCCATCCACTCCGCTCAGCACCGGAGAAGGCCCCAGTCTCAGGGACCGATGATCTCCCTCCCAGAGACTGAGAGGCAATATACAGGTCCACTCCCGGGAACCGGCACAACACGGGCCGCCATCTCCCAGCTTCGTTCCGGTAAAAGTTCCGCTCTGGTGCAGTTTATAGCAAGAAAGCCGATGGAGCGTCCATGCAGCATGACGGTCTGGCCCGCCCCCCCCTTTTCTTATTTTTAATCTCTTGTTTTACTTCTCTTTGGTTTAAATTTTTATTTTATAGTTATTGCCCAATGGTACCTTTCTAATATTTGTTTGAATAGTTTCCATTTATCCTCAGTGTTTTTTTTTCACTAAGGAGTTTATGCCAGTTGATTTGTTGTAGAGCTGCCCTAATCTTATTGAAATTGGCTTTTTAATAATTATACGTTTTAGTATACCCCACATGCTTTTGCTTTTTTAAGTTTATTTAAAAAATTAGCATCCATTTAGATTAGTTAGTTCATGTGATGTCTTGCAGAGCACTCAGTGGAGGCTGGTCCGTAGAAGGAAGGTGATGGCACCCACTAGCTTTTCTTGCAAAAAAATAAATAAACCAATTGGCATTGTAAGAACTTATGATAAATTTGTTAATTTGCCCTCAAATACTTGTAGGTTTATAGTGTTGAACAGGACACAATGTCTTATTGTAACGATACCTTACCTTTCCCCGCCGGACCCGCGCAGTGCGGCGTCCTCTTCTAACACTTCCGAGACGCGACTCAGTCTTTCTGACGCCTGACGCTTGCAACACGCCCACTTTTATGATGCGGTGCATGTGCGCCGACGTCAGCAAAATAGTGCTGCCAAAATTCAAATGTGGCCACGCTCCCAGACCTTTTGGGGGGCGTGGTTTTAAAGCAAAAGATCCCACACTATAAAAAGGCAACCATGGCATTTGTTAGGCGCCCTAGTGTGGTTCTTGTTTGAGTTCTCTAGCGCTCTTTATATTCTCATTGATTTTTTGGTATCTGACTCTTAGCTTCCCTTCTGACTATTCTGTTCTCTGGTTTTCCATTATTTTGGCTTGGATTATTGTGTGCCCGTCTTCTGTACTCCCTTGACCTCTGACTATTCCTATGACTACTCTCAGACACAAGTCCGGCCACTCTGAGGTCCGGTAAACGTCTTCCTCTGGAGCTGAAGATGGATCAGAAGGCTTGTTACATGACGATTAACACCCATGAACCTCTTAAGATCTGCAAGCAAGTTTGAATTATTTTTCACAGGTTTAAGATTTATGATATTATTATTTGGATGAGGGAGTAGATAGAATTATTTTTTATTATGAATGAGTGTCACTGCAGTATGCCAAGCTGATGCCTCACTTCCACTCTGCCTGAAACTGAGTAAGAGCGGGAAACCGGCTGTGTGATTGACAGTTGAGGGTTATTGCTAAGGTAATTTATAAAAGTGTTAGTTCTTCTTTAAATCAGCAGTTTTGTGACACAAAAATAGATAAGACTGGAGCAGTATTATTTAATATGAAATATTAATATATGTGCCCTTAAAAACCCTCTTGGATGGAGGCAGCATCATCACATCCTGAGAAGGCCGGAAACAACCGGCAAAACGCTTAGACGTCAGACGCAAAGCGGTGGACAGAGTATCACAGAGTTACATGCACTTATTTCGAACAGAGGGAGCCGGGAAAACCATAACGAAGAGTCGCATCTAGCATTAAAGAGACACACAATGCAACAATAGGTCAGCTCTAATTCACAGACAATATGTAGGTAGGCAGCAACCCTAAAGAAGGGTGTGAGAAAACCAGCTTTCTCTATCTTTATTCGCATAATATTTCGGATATTTTTCACCTTTTGTTTATTTGTTCGGTAGTTTTCAAACTACCGAACGACCGACCACCCCTCTGGCTCATATTGATAAAGGAAACGTTCACTTAAGTGCCCTCTATGTGTGGCTGCCGTTCGTATAGCCGAACGCCACGTGGCAGAGAAAATGGTGGCCATCTTGTTTGCATGAAAGGAGGCAGCGGGACTTGGTCGTCGAGTGTCTGGAACTAAAATTGGACACTCAACTTCCCGAAACACCTGTCAAACTGACGAATGCCTGGTTCCTTTTCCCGATCAGCTAGGAGAGCGCTGTACAGCAGTTTGGTTCCCACGAACGAGGGGAACAGTCGCTGCTATGAGCCAGAGGGATCCATTCGTGCATTAGTTTGTTTTTAAGGACTTAATGAAATAGACTGACCGCACGGCCTGAAATCATGGAACTGTTCTGGGCAGGAGCCTCATGTGCGGTTGGTCAACTGGGACTTCCATGAAAATCGAAAACCCTTGAACCGATCTGGGTTATTTTTGGATATGTTGGTCACCCAGATAGGGACTATCAGGGGATGTTACATTTGTGGGGGTCCTGTAAGTTTTGGGGTGATTTCCAGATATTGGGGAAATTGTGTTCCCTCTACCCAGTGATAATTAGGTTTATCTGACCCAATTATCTCCAAGCAGAAAGGAGTGGATTTACTGTGCTCTGTATTTTTATTGGTTATTATTATTATTATTATTATTATATTTATAGAGCGCCGTCAAATTCTGCAGCGCTTTACAATGGGTGGACGAACAGACATGTAGTTGTAACCAGACAAGTGGGACACACAGGAACAGAGGGGTTGAGGGCCCTGCTCAATGAGCTTACATGCTAGAGGGAGTGGGATAAAATGACACAAAAAGGTAAGGATAGTATTAGACTTGTGACAGTTGCAGACTAAGTTGTGTTTCCCTGGCCTGAAAACTTGCATAAAAGCCAGTGTGGCACAATAAAATTTAATTCCTGTTGCATCCTTCATCATGTTTCGACTGATGTATGGGTACCTGATTACTGCTTTCGGGAAATTCAGCTTGAGCGCTTCACTTACTCTGGATTAATAGACGAACGGAGAACCGAACGGCAAGCTATTCTCTTGCTCTCTGCCGTTCGGTTAAAAACTGATGAACCCCTAGCTACCACTTCAGGGTTCGTTACAAAGGGAATCCCTCCAAACCCTTCAGTGAAACAAAAGAATAATGCAAAAAAAACGAAAAAGGCTGCACCAATAGAGTTAGAAGTGATTGTTCAATATAAAGTCTCACTAGAGCAGCAGGGTAGGGTCAAAGTGTTTGTGGAGAATTTTCCTCAGGAGTAGGTCCATCAGAGTAGCTCAAGATATTCGTATATGTATGGAGACAAGAGGGAGATACAAAAGCAGCCTATAGTGCAATAAATTGGGATCCAGAGATAAAATATGTGTAAAAAGATGGTAGTACACTCACATTTGCAAGAGCTATGACCAGCGCTAGTGTGGAGGGCGTACAGCAGTATAACCCCACTTATGGGAAATGCAGGAGAGGTACGTCCATCAATGCAGTCTGGGTATCCAGGGCTCCATAATAGGATTAAAAGGATAACGATAGTGCTCATAATATGATAAAATGTTATATAAAAATAAATAAAATTATACTCACGAATCTAGAGCAGGAAACACTGCTGTATTGATAAAGTGTTGGTGAAATGATCCCCACCTCGGATTTCTTTGAGTACAGGAACAGATAAAAATGTCCGGAAAATAAAAAAGCGCATATAAAATACAATAAAAAGAAAATTGGTACAACTTAGGTAACCAAAATACTTTTATTGCTAAAGCACACAATTAAAATAACCACAATGCATTTCACCATATGTGGCTTCTTCAAATGGAATAAAAATGACAGCCTGACATCCTTAGTTTACATATGAGTACATTGTAATTAAAACTGGCGCCTAAAATTCAATTAGCCAATTAGAAATTAGGATATAAAAATTATGACAAACATAAATAAAAGTAATATAATAAAAAATATACAGAGATAGTGTTATAACTTTAAATGTCATCTAAAACGAGCATTGGATGTGTAAGACTTAAATGATACAAGTGAGTCATGTGACATAGGAATAGTGTGTGTCACAAGGTATTATGGGTAAAGTTGTTTGTGATGGACAACTCAGAGTACACCCAGTCTACAACAACAACACGAGATCTGTGCGGTCGGCTGTGTAGGAGAGGCAAGTAAACACGCGATCAGCTCACTTAGCATTGTAATCGCATGTAATTTAGATATCGCCGGTGTTCTATCAAATTTCCCTACCCGTGAAAATCCCCTAACCTCTGCACGTCCGGTGAGGGGAATCAGCTGGATCCTGTGCTGCACATGCGTGCTAGCACTCCTGCTACTCCTCCACAGCAAGGTCCTGGAAGGTAAGTAAAACTAGTTTTAATCTTTCATTATAGTTAGTGCATTCACTAAGCTTAGGACATGGGACATTTAATGTTAGGGTTCAAATTAGGGTTAGGTTTAGGGATATTTCACTTCAGGTGAATATCACTAAATTGTGATTTCTCACACTTTATTTTAACCCTTACCCCAAGGGTTAGGGTGAGAATAGAGTGTGAGAGAGGTTCAACACACTTACCTAACCCTAATTTGAACCCTCACTTAACCCTAAATGTCCTGTGTGCCTAAGCTTAGTGAATGCACTAATTGTAATAAAAGTGTACCTTCCAGGACCTGGCTGTGTTACTTACCTTCCAGGACCTTGCTGTGGAGGAGTAGCAGGAGTGCTAGCATGCATGTTCAGCACAGGATCCAGCTGATTCCCCTCACCGGAAGTGACGAGGGTAGGGGATTTTCACGAGGTAGGGGAATTTGATAGAACACCGGCCGAATACTGTGCATGTGCGGTTGGCTGGGGAAAAGGTTGGCATGAAGCCATATTGTGGTTGGCGGCATTTAGCCACAACATGACAGCTCGAGTAGATAACGAGCTGATAGGTGGATACACTGGAAGGGGGGGTGGAGAGAAGAGTGGGCAGCATAGAAATATATATAAATATAGTAATAAAACGCAATAAAACACAATAATATATGTAAGAGCATGATAATAAAGAGTTATATAAATAGGAGCACAATAAGCAACATGAACCTGATGATAATAAACCAGATTCCAAATACACATGTATAAGTAAAGATGCATAGAATTAGATCAAATTAAACAGGTCAAAGTCTGCGTTAAGACCATGGGGGATTAGAATTTTTAAGTTAAATACCCATTCCATCTCTGTTCTACCTAAAATATTTTTAATATTTCCGCCTCTCCGGGGGTGACACATTTTTTAATACCAGTGAATTTGAGTGATCTTGTATTGTTGTTCTGTATACAAATATGATTAGAGTATTACTTTTTATGTTTCCACAATGTTCACTCAGTTTGATTTTTAAACTTCTTGTCGTCATGCTTACATTCTGGAGGCCACAAGGGCATTCCAGTAGATAGATTCAATTTTAACTGTCACCACTGATTTAAATAAAGTAGTTCTTGATGGGATAGAGGGGCCAGTATTTCTATAGACGATACATCTCTTACATTTATAAAAATCACTGGCATTTGGAAAGAAAGAAGTCTAATGGACACCACTGGTTATTGCGTTAACATCCATTTTAGTATACCTAGCAACCTCTTATTTGATCACTTCATGATGTGGCACTGTTGATTGACACTGTGATATGAATTGAGGCTATTTGCCCTCTGGCTAATTGACACAATTGTATTAGCCACCTCTATCTATGACTATCTTCTCGTGTTACTTAGTACTTTGTTTTCATATTACAATCGCTATCCCAAGAGTACCCATGGATCATCACTCTTTGGTCTGTGACTCTCTTTCTTTGTGACCGTTTGCCTTTTTAGGGCATCAGTTTCAGCTCTTACGATGGCCAAACATCTTCATTTACCTAACAGTGATGACTATTGACAATCTTAGATTTTTCAAGGATTTGCACAATGATTGTGTAATTTGACTTATCTGTCTGGGACCTGGGGGAATCTATTATCATATCCTTCCTCTCCAGTGACCCGTCTCTTTTTCCTTACGTGAGATTACATCCTTTTGCCCTAGATCTATTGCAATCACTTTCGCTAGGATTGTCTGTCTATTTTTGACCCTTTGGAGCCACCGTACCCGCCCTGCTGATTGCAATTTACATGCAACCAATCAGAATCAATGGCGGGGGGTTTTAAACAACTGGTAACTGATGAATCAGTTCCCCCTGATGAGCCTCAAACTTAGGCGAAACGCGCGTCGGGGCGCGATATTTTCTCTCTGTGCTCCTCTATAAGTATTGACTGGCGGATGCCTCATTTAGATTCTATTTTTTACACGAGACGGCAGCCAGCCTCTCTTACGAACTTTGATTTGTTTAACCGGTAATAGCAACCACTAACAGACTTGTATTACTGGTCCCTTGATTATCATCATTTTTTGTTATGATGAATAGGCTGCCGATTATAGACCACGATTAGGGTATCTAGTCAGCTCTGGGATCTGGGGTGCAATATATATTTGTGTCTGCGTTCCTTATCAGTATCTGTTATAGGTTGGCTTTACTTGATTGTTAATTCTAGACGGTAGTCAGCCGTTCTAAATGAACATTCATTCGTCTTATCAGCAACAGCGACCACCATCACTACAAACCTGCTTGACTGGTCCCCATATTATTATGTTGGGTCATGATGAATAGTCCGATGAATACATACCACGATCAGGGAATTCAGTCAGCTCTGGGATCTTGACGGCAATTTGCCGTCAGGGGCACATACTTCAAGTTATCTTCATACCTATCAGGGTTCTATAGGGCTTTACCATATGATCTCTATATCTTAGGGTTGGTTTTCTAGCATTTCCCCTCCATTAGGAGGACTTGTCTCGTACATTCGTATTACCTTACTCCCCTTTCCTGTACCAGATGCCCATGAAGGCATCTTTCTCACTACATCTCTGTTTATCTGTACAGCTAATCAATTCTCTGAACAGGATCCATGTATGTTATCAGGTCTATCGCTACTATTTGATACCTGCTTCTTTACAACCATTTCTGTAACTTTGTTATAGTCTCGGTGTTGTTTCAGCTACTGTGTACCATTCTCGGACATTATTCTGCTCGAGTTGGGTGCTTTGTCACTCTATATTATATCCGCATGTTATATTGCAACATTATATCGAATTATAGCGTACTTTTAGTAGCGCAGGGCATATTCACGCAAAGAAGGTGATCCTCTCATCTAGGGGATCACTGAATGTTGACTAGGTGTGTATTCACACAAACTACTGACATTAACTCTATACTTGCCGTTTTGGGCTTTAGAGTCTTGCCCTTTCAGACAAGCCTCCTGGGAGTATCTCTGACCCCTTTACTCCTTGGGATTATAATTGTTTTTTATTTTGACACCGTGATGCTTTACCTACCCGGCTAAATATGAATATGTTTCATGTTCGCATCACCCGTATTATGACTATTAGTTTTATTTTTCTTCTTTTTTCTGTTATATTTTGATTCTAGGTTTTTGACTGCCATAACTGACTCGATCCTCTAGTCAGCAAGTCATTACTCTGATAGCTTTTTGTTTTGATGTCCCATCTTAGATTTCACCAATAAAGGACTTAACTATTAACTATTTGTTAATTTAAAATTTTGGGAACAGATCTTTTTCCTCTTTCCCTTTTTCCCTCCCCTTTTCCCCCTTAAATTTGTATGATAAAATAATGCCCCTATTGTTGTCATTTAAATAGTTAATAAAAGAAATAAGAACATCTTCTGTGCTCTTACAGATAAAAAAATAGATCATCATTGTATCTAAAATAAGTAACCAGGCTCGCCTGCCAAGCATGCACTCCCCATACAGCAGTGGACTCCCCATCTGCTATAAATATGTTGGAATAGCTCGGGGCGAACCTGGTCCCCATCGTTGTCCCTTTTTTAAAAAAAAAAATAAAATGAATGGAGAAACCAAAAATAGTAATTGTTTAAAACAATATTTATAGCTTCTAATATAAAATCGATTTGAGTTTTTGGAATTCTATTTTCCTTAGTTAGAATATTTTTAACTGCCTGACATCCTATGTGGTGGGGAATAATGGTATAAAGGGAATGCACATCCCATGTAACTAAAATGAAATTGGGTTGCCATTTGAAATTGTTTAAAAAGCGTAATAGTGTCATAGAGTCTTTGAGGTAGGATTTCATTAGTTTCATGGAAGGTTGGAGAAGTATGTCAATATATTCAGATAAGTTGGATAGGAGGGAGCCAATCCCTGACACAATCAGTCGGCCTGTAGGATTATTCTCATTTTTGTGTATTTTTGGTTCTAAATATATTAATGGAATTACTCGATGGGGACCTGGTTCGCCCCGAGCTATGCCAACCTATTTATGGCAGATTGGGAGTCTACCTCTGTATGGGGAGGGCATTCTTGGCAGGTGAACCTGCTTACCTATTTTAGATACATTAATGATCAATTTTTATCTGGGAGGGCACAGAAGATGTTCTTATTTATTTTATTAACTATTTAAATTACAACAATAGGGGCATTATTTTATCATACGAATTTAGTAAAATAGCTATCAATTTATGAGACCTCAATATTTTTATTAAAGACAACAAAATTCTCTATAAAACCTTTTTATAAAAAGTATGCGTTAGTACTGCAATTGAATAATCCAGTTGCCATTACAAACCCTGGCTAGAAAGTGCTCCACAAAGCCAATTTCTACGTTTACATGGAAATTGCTCTCAATTACAAGATTTTAACACACATACTGAATTTTTAAAGGACAAATTTGTTGAAAAAAATATTCATCTACTTATCTTAACAATACTATAGAAACTATTAAGATTGAAGAGACGGCTGAAAAAAACAGAGGACCCCTGACCCTGATAGCATCTGAATGACTTAGCTCGGATGTGAGTAGCGGTGGAATTCCATTTTACTTACCATTTGTTCTTGTAAGCAGGAAAATGTTATATGTTTTTTTTATAATAATTATGTAAAATAAAGGTGTTAACTTTTAGTATATTAACATAATACGAAAAAAGAATAATCATATTTGTAGTTTTATTCAGTAAGGTTTTATTCAGTGTGGTAATTATACCAGGATTTAAATGTGTCCCATTTTAAAAGGATATTGCACTATTATCTGTATTATCTGTTTCTATTATATATATATATATATATATATATATATATATATATATATATATATAGTGAAAAATAGTAAACAAAGGCTTGCACTCACGGCCTTCTGTAAAAGTATAATTTCTTTATTCCATTTCCATTAAAAAATCTACGTTTCAGCCCTCGTCCGTGGCTTTCATCAGGATCAAAAGCCACGGACGAAGGCTGAAACGTCCCTGTGGGAGTGGGGAATATTTTTTAAATAATACTGCTCAACTCCTATCTATTTGTGAGCTTCTATTTTGAGTTGTGTGCTAGGGATAAACATCTGAGTATGTAGCAGTTTATTTCAAATCTTAAGTGCACAGCATTTGTATACCAACTCTATTTCTGAGATTAAAGGAACTAAGAGTTAGGAAATAACTTCTAAGTTTATATCTAAAAATGTATATCTAAAAACATTCTAGTTTTATGACACAAGTCTAAAAGAACATGCATGTATTCCTTAAAGGAGCTGAGTGTATGTCAATAAAGATTGGAAATTAGCGAATGTTGTACCCATTCACAAGAAAGGTAATAGGGAGGAGTCGGGCAACTACAGGCCGATAAGCCTTACTTCAGTAGTGGGGAAAGTGATGGAAACCATGTTAAAGGACAGGATTGTTGAACATCTAAAATCACATGGATTTCAAGATCAGAGACAGCATGGGTTTACTTCAGGGAGATCATGCCAAACTAATCTTATTGATTTTTTTGATTGGGTAACTCAAATAATAGATCAGGGTGGTGCAGTAGACATTGCTTACCTAGATTTCAGTAAGGCTTTTGACACTGTTCCAAATAAAAGGCTTATCAATAAACTGCAATCTTTAAGTTTGGATTCCAATATTGTTGAATGGGTGAGGCAGTGGCTGAATGACAGGCAGTCAACGGGGTATATTCGAAGCAAGGTCTAGTTACCAGTGTCATAGATTCAATATCGATCTTTGTTATATTCAGGGGAAACAAAATTGTATCATGTGCACTTGCAGAATCGTGAATCAGACATGCGTGTTGGATATCAAAATAAGCCTCTGACATTTTCTTGAAACAGCTTGTGCTTTTATACATTAGAAGAAAGTGCTTACATTCAAATACTCATAAAACAATAGTAGGAAGGGAGTGAAGTAACAGGAAAGGAGTACAGATAAGACATTGGGATGAACATCATGTACATATAACAGATAAGTTCCGGGAAAAAGAAGAAACAGACTGCTTTAGGAGAAACAGCTCAAGTGGGGGCTATCTGCTCCCGGAACTAGGCATATATGGCCTTAAGTGTCATTTTGAGCATTAAGCATTGCATGATTCCAAGTTAGCCAATTTTAATATAGCAAAGCCACATAAGCTATCTACAAGCTTGAGTCTCGGAAACAAGGTGTATTCCTTCACACCAGTGGGGTACCTCAGGGATCTGTACTTGGACCCATTGTCTTTAATATTTTTATTAGTGATATTGCAGAAGGTCTTGATGGTAAGGTATGTCTTTTTGCTGATGATACTAAAATTTGCAACAGGGTTGATGTTCCAGGAGGGAAACTTTGGAAAGAGTCCAGAGAAGGGCTACTAAACTGGTTCATTAATTGCAGGATAAAACTTACCAGAGAAGGTTAAAGGATCTTAACATGTATAGCGTGGAGGAAAGACGAGACAGGGGGGATATGATAGAAATATTTACATAGATGTTGTCTGCTTGCAAGAAACCCACTTTAAAAAGGACGCATACCCAACTTTATTGACAAACATGCACCCACACCAGTTCCATTCCACATCGCAAAGTAAATCTAAGGGAGTTTCCATTCTTTTAAGTAGAAACATAGTGTTTGAATTATGCACAAAATATATAGATGAAAATAGCAGATATGTTATATTTGTTGGAAATTTAATAATGTACTTTATACAATTGCATACGTCTACGCACCTCATACACAAAGTCATCCTTAGAGTACAAAAAAATTAATCACGCATTACAATCTTATTTGGGGATTTTAATCATGTGTTAGACACAGCCCTTGACACCACCCTGTCACTGCACAGCCCAAGGTACAGAGTACTTAAACGACAATGCAGGGCCATGGTGAAATCACTTACACTGCACCACTATTACGACACCTGGCGGGTGACTCATGTCACAGACAGAGACTATCCTTATTTCTCCCACATCCACAACACGTACTCGAGGATTGATAGATTCCTGATGAAGGGCTCTGATTTAGACCAAATGGTCGAGAGTAGAGTGGGACAAATATTGTGGTCAGGTCATGCACGAGTCACTTTAACCCTCAAAGACATGTACGACTTCAAAAATCGCAGCCCAAACAAGTCTGTTTTAAGAGACCCTGACTTCTCCCGGCAACTATCGGTAGACATTCAAAATGACTTCACTGATAACATCACCCCTGACATGCAACACACCATCTGTCAGGCACACAAATTGGTCATCAGAGACGACTTCATAAAAAGAGCCTTGCACCTCGACAAACAGGCAAAGAAGCAGCTGCTTCTGAACCCTACACACTAAAGAGAAACATCAAATGTAGTGAAACACCAAGAGTAGATTAAATATAACCTTTAATGAAATTTTATATTATATATATATCAGTAAAGTACTCTGTAGTTGAAGGAAATATCAATGACAGTGACTAAATAAAAAAATAAAAATAAATAAAGCTATAGAGTACAGCTAAATGATAAAGAGACTTAACACCTGGGACTCAGAATAAATATTCCCTAGGGAAACCTGGGTGGTGAAGTCCTAAGGACTGAGTACCAGCGTATTCCTCCCAAAACCTGGAGTGGAAGAAATATGCATAGAGGATATTTGTACTGGGAATACCCAAAAGTATATGAAAGTGGCAAACAGGATCGAGTGGTAAAATGCAAATAGTGTGTGGCAGTGCAATTAGCTGCCTCCTAGTTGATCCATATGGCACATACCCACTTTCTATAACTCCATGGTATGAAAATATATATATAATATTAAGTGGGCTGAAAACTGTGCTATAATATATGGGGTCACAGGAAAAGGTACGTGTTTCGGATGGTCCCTGCACTTATATAAAGTATGTCATGATTTTAAATCCCTGCATATTTGACAGCTGACACACGTTCCCCTGTGTGAGTAGCCCGAAACAGGATACAAATATCCCAACGGATATACCGTAGCTAACATTGTAAAAATCTATGCAATACATATTGATGTTGAAGAGACTCAGTAAGTACATAGAAAGTCTAATGAGAGTCCTGAGTGGAGGAGTAAAGCATAAACAATTATAAGTGAAATAAACTGCTTACTCAGGAACACTGAATGTCTTCACTCTACACGCGTTACATCTGCACCAGTCTACACACTAAACTCACAAAACCAAATGAGCCCAACACTGCTCCTGAGGGAACAAATCACACAAATTACGAGACTAATACACCAGCAGGCACTAACAAAAGTAGGCTTCTATCTGTAAAGACTAAAAGCAATGCAATACTACCAGTAAATAGGGTGGAGAAGCTATTGGCGAACCGGTTAAATAAGAAACAGGAAAAACCAAAACATAGCGTTCCTACATAGCAAATACGGAGAAAAGGTCATGTCTCCAATACATATCAGTAATGAATTGGCACAGTATTACTCCACACTATACAATCTCGGCAATAACACAGCCCTACACCACCCGACGACAGGGGAGATATCCTCATATCTAGGCAAGATTGAACTACCCAGGCTCACCCTCCAACAGCAAACATCCCTAACAGCCTCCATCTCAGTAGAGGAGGTTACAGCTACAATTTGGTCCCTCCAATTGGGTAAAGCTCCCGGCCCTGAGGGCTTCACTAACGACTACTACAAACAATTCCAAGACATTCTAGCACCACAACTGATGCAGATCTTTAATGAGGCAATCTCGAACCAACAGCTACCTCCAGAAATCTTGTTGGCACACATTGTTACCCTCCCCAAACCAGGCAAACTACCAACCTCCCTTCAAAATTTTAGGCCGATATCCTACTTAATTCGGATGCCAAATTACCAGCAAAACTTTATGTCTTTTGACTATAAACTATTTTGCCATGCATTATTCATGACAATCAGGTGGGCTTTGTGAAAGGTCGACAGAGATCAGATAATACCCACAAGGTGCTAAGTATCTTGCAAAGCCTGAAAAAATCAGGGAAGGGTGGACTTTTTCTCTCACTTGATGCAGAGAAAGCCTTTGATTGCTTAAATTGGAGCTTTCTAGAAGCTACCATGCGCAAATTTGGAAAAACGGAAGGCTTCCTCTCATTGGTCCGAGCACTCGATTCCTGACCAGCGGCCCAAGTGCTGAACACAGGATTCTTATCAGACAAATTTTCACCAATGGGACCCGACAGAGACCAATGTTATATGTGCTCGCGCTGGAGCCATTGGCGACAATGATAAGGGACAACTTATCCATTCACGGAATACAGATTGACGGTAGGATGTATAAGGCGAATTTATTCACCGATGACATCCTGTTGACCCTGACCCAGCCCCGCATCTCACTCCCCAATCTAATGCACTTAATATCAAAATGTGGAAACTTCTCCTATTATAAATTGAACGTGACGTGAATTGGCCCTAGTGGTGGGCATTGACCATAGCACTATATATATATAGTAAACTTAACACAAAACAGCTTTTTAAGAAGGTTTGTGCTAATACAGCCATAGATCTATCTAGTTGTCATTATAAACCCTGGCTTGAAAGTGCTCCCAAAAGTCAATTCCTACGCCTTCGCAGAAACTGCTCTCTAATAGATGATTTTAATGATCAGGCTAACTTTTTAACCCCTTAAGGACACATGACATGTCTGACACGTCATGATTCCCTTTTATTCCAGAAGTTTGGTCCTTAAGGGGTTAAAGAACATATTTATCGAAAAAAAGTATTCATCAAACAGTCTAAATAGCACTATCAACAAAGTTAAGGAACAAGAAAGAGCTAACCTTTTAGTATACAAAGATAAAGTACCACAGACCCCCCATCCATCCCTATCATTTTCAATTTTAATAATAAAGTGGTCACATCAAGCAAAATTGTGAACAAGCATTGGCACCTACTAAAACAAGATGAAATGCTTAAAAATATTTCACCTGATAAGCTGAACATTATTTTTAGAGGAGCTCCAAATTTTAAATCCATTTTAACTACTAATTTACAAAAGAATCTAAACCCAATAAAAAACTGCAAACCTATTTTTTTAATGAAGCCAAAGGTTTTTACATATGTAAAAGCACTGATCAGTCTGTACCGCCTAAAACTACACACTTTATATCTAATAGGACAGAAAAAAACATTCAACATCAAAGACTTTTTTAGCTGTAGTACAATTTTTTTTATTTATCTGTTGGAATGCCCATGTGGCCTCCAATATGTTGGGATGACTACAAGAAGTTTATAAAATAAGAACAAGGATACCCCAATAACTCAGTATCGAAACTTTACCAGACATAATAATGAACCCAAATTACTAAAATGTATTGGCATAAAAAAAATGTAACATTCCTTGGAGAGGAGGAAACATAAAAAATATTCTCGGCAAATCGAAATGGAATGGGTGTTTAATTTACAGGCACTTGCCCCTAATGCTTTTAACGCAGAATTTTACTTATTTAATTTTATTTAACCTCTCCTCTCCTTACCCATCCTGTACATATATACATATCCTCCACTATATCACATATCACCTAGCTAATACACTAGGCTATTTTAATTATAATGTGTGTGTACTACTATCTATAGCTTTATTTATCTATGTGGGTTAGAGTATTTATTGTAACGATCTATTGCTAAGATTTATTGCTAATATTTATGGTATGTTTTATGTTTTTAGCTGATATACCACTTCTATCAGCACCTCCTTGAGGCTATATCATTGTTGATTTGTGGCTGTTCTAATCATAGTTGTTTTACTTACGACATTTACTTACGACATTTTGATTGAAGAACACATAGGCGTGCACAGCCTATTGCACTGCGTGTATATTATTATTATTATTATTATTATTATTATTATTATTATGATTATTATTATGATATTTATATGGCGCCATCAAATTCCTTTACAATGGGTGGACGAACAGACATGTAGTTGTAACCAGACAAGTTGGACACACAGGAACAGAGGGGTTGATGGCCCTGCTCAATGAGCTTACATGCTAGAGGGAGTGGGGTAAAATGACACAAAAAGGTAAGGATAGTATTAGACTAGTGACAGTTGCAGAAGAGGAATCAGTCGGGAGCTATTAACAGTTTAATTGATACGCTTTTGGTTTTTTTTAACGATTTTTTGAAGGAGTGGAGAAATATATATTTATATACACACACGCACACACACGCACGCACACACACACACACACACACATATATATACATACATATACTGCGCTGTGTGTGTGTGTGTGATAGTGCTGGTAGTGTGCTGTGAGGGTGCTGTGTGTGTGTGTGTCTAAGGCTGCTGTGTGTGTGTCAGAGGATGCTGTTAGTGTGCTGTGTGTGTGAGGGTGCTGTTAGTGTGCTGTGTGTGTGTGTGTGTGTGTGTGTGTGTGTGAGGGTGCTTTTAGTGTGCTGTGTGTGTGAGGGTGCAGTGTGTGTGTGTGAGGGTGCTGTGTGTGTGAATTTGTTTGGAGTAGTTCCCCTCTCTTTTTACCTTTTACCTGGTGGATTCTTGCTGTGATCCCTGGTGGTCTTAGTGGTGAGAGTGAACTCTAGCTTGTCACAAACCCTGGCCAAAGTTATGCTCATACGTTTTTGTTTTTTTCATACAAAAATTCCACTTTTACTGATGATATCATCATCATTACATGTTTTACTGTGTTAAAAAACTCACATTTGTATGCAGCAAAATCTCTCGAGTACAAACATCAGCTTTTATGTTGTATTGGAAAGTCACAGTCTCAGATATAGGGCTTGCAAATTTAACTCTCTGGACTTTCTGCCTGAATTGTCAAGCAGGTCCCTCGAATAATAATTAATAAAAATACATAATCATGTAAAAATAAGACATATATCTATATATCTATATATTTGTATTTTTATGGGTTTTTTTTACGTTTGGTTTGGGGAGTGCCTGACGACACCTATAACCATCTTTACTTATTGATCTATATACAGGAAAAAATTAAAGACACTTTGTCACAATGCATTTAATCCTCATATACTTTTTTAAGGGAGACAAACTTCTCATGTTGATACATTACTTACTTATTGATTTACTCACTTTGGGAGGGGGGACAATATATGATGACAGTTAATTATTCTGCTAGTTTTTTTACTTATAATTAAATAAATTCTACAGGTAACAGGACACCTTCAATATCTAATTCTTTCATTGTTTCCACCGCTTATCTTGAATATATTACTAAGGGTCCTTTTAATTTCTCTTGTTCTCAGACAATATATAATGGGGCTGGCAAGATGTGGAACATAGGTGTACAGACAGTGAAGCAAGACACTTAAATCGGCATTAAGAATCAAACGCAGTTGATTAGCTGTAAAAATGAATAATCGAGGGATGAAGTACATGCCAATGATAAACAAGTGTGTAGAGCAGGTGTAAAATGCCCTTTGCCAGTTTTCTGAGCTCCTGGAAGAACTGATGGTCCTTATTATTACAACATATGAGAATATAATAAAAGTCAGGGGTATTAGGAGCACAATCATAGCAAGGGTGAAAGCCACTCTTCTTAGAGGAAATGAGTCAACACACGCTATTGAAAGCATCGCTGAAATATTGCAATAACAGCTGTTGATTTTGTAGTTTAATATACAATAAGGAAGTTGTGATGCTAAAATCACAATTGCAATTGCAAAAAATGATGCAATGAGCCATAAAAGGCAGCAGAGAAAAATAGTCATGTTATTGGTGATTATTGTAGAATATCTCAGTGGCTTACAAATGGCAACATAACGATCAATAGCCATCAGCATGATAATGAAAGAATCAAAAGAAGCCAAATAATTGACACAGAATGACTGGAGCATGCATGCCACAAAGGATATCTTCCCATCTGCAAACCAATACATGGCGATGGTTTTGGGCAAAGTAACTGTGTCAAAAGTGAGGTCAGAAAGGGCAAGATTCCATATGATGAGATACATTGGATGGTGTAAATGTTTTCTAAAAGCAATCAGAAGTATTACGGTGCCATTTGCCAACAGTGCTGTAGTGTAGACCAGGAACATTGTTACTGAAACCAATTGATGGAACTTCTGTGGGAGTCCAGGAAATCCGATCAGAACAAATTCAGACAGATCAGATTGATTCGCCATTGAATTGTTTTAGAAACTCAATTAACAAAGTATTTGTTAAATAATAGAAAGAAAACAGAATAGCTACAGAATAAGGAAAAAGACACGTGAACAACAAAATATCTAAAAATATATAGTTTTTACATTAATTAAATTAGATTTATTCATTTAATATTTCATAGCAATAGCTATTCTAGCATAACAATTTTTTTTCATCTAATTTTATAAAGGTAGATTAGAAAGAGCACCGTTTAAAATATAAAAAAGGAGGAGATTAAGTGAACCTAAAGATTAAGAATGAGATATCATCAAAAATTGTTGTAACACTTGATATAAAAAATGTATAGGTCATTGTGCCTAATATGATAAATCTCAATATCATGGCTTAGAACATAATATACATTGGAGTTTTAGCAAATTTTAACAAAATATTTCCATATAAAATACAGTTGAAGGAACTAAAACCCATAGTCCACACTCAACACCTAAATTAAACTATGCATTTACTCATCAACTCATTATGTCTGATGAAGCTCATTTTCAGTAAAACGGCTTGTCTTGTCGGTAAGCAAAACAGTTTTTTATTTATTTTTTTAGTACAGAAAATCCACTGTTAATTCATCAGTGCCAACGGGCTGGGTTGGATGGGGCTACTGCCCATACAGCCAGGACCACAATGGACCTACTGACACAACTGCTTAGTAAATGAATAATTTCAATAAATTCCCACATTAATTGGCAACCACATTCACCCAATTTTTCAGTCCCCGTTTACTTCCTGTGGGTATATGTGAAGGAGCGGATGAACAAACCGCATTCACCTAAGCAGCTCAAGGAGAATAGCCGTGCAGAAATTTGAGCATTAGTTCATCAAAAAACGAATGTTATGAGCAATGCAATCGAAATAGTCGGACTTTGCGTTGCAGCAAATGGAGCTCATTTCAAAGATGTCATCTCCCATACTTAGTCCAACAAATCTCCGTACATTGAGCATTAATTGTATGTAATATCATTAAAATTGGTTCATTAATAAAAAGTTATTGACTCCTCAATCCCTACTGTGAATTTTGGCTCACCCTGTAGATATAAACTGGAAT
Organism: Pelobates fuscus; assembly: GCF_036172605.1. NCBI lineage: Eukaryota > Metazoa > Chordata > Amphibia > Anura > Pelobatidae > Pelobates > Pelobates fuscus. The sequence continues at coordinate 483,748,594 of NC_086317.1, forward strand.
GGAATTAAAATAAGTTAAATATCGGTGGTGATTATTGAGGAAGCTGGATCTCCTGGTATTTTATTCACGGGTCAAAAAACTTAAATTTGAAACCTCTACCTTTTGCAAAGTTACTTATTAAATATATCAAAACATGGAAATATATAAAACGCTGTTAATCTGGCTGCCACTAAATAGTTACCTAGTAACACTGTTTGCAAAAATGATCCGGGTAATCAAATTACATCTGTTCACAAATCTCTCATTTTGCTAACCCTAAATAGTCTGTGCTATCTACACACAGTTAAAAAAAAAATCAAAGCTTTAGATAAACTACTCAGAGACCCGAATCAGCCGGCAAATGTCTAAGATCTACAATTGTGCTGAAAAGCTAAATATAAATGAAAGATTTATCATTTGATTGACTTGCTAACAATATCCATAAAATATGCCCCACATTGTCCATATCATAATCCCACAAAATCGTTCTAGACTTTTTAAAATACATCTCATATATCTAATTAAACAAGCTTCAGATGCAGAGACTATCATCTAGTTGATAGCATATGTTCCCTGTTGTAGGTGAAATCTCTTGTTTTTACATAAAGTAGGGGGTCTCTTCTTCTTTGTGTAGTCTAGTTATTAAACAGGACATCAGCTGTTTGTATTGGACCTGGAAATACGTCATATCACTGTATAAAATACTATATCCCCTATGCGATACATTTACTATTATGAACAAATACAAATTATCATTCCTTTATTTATTACTAAACTGTTAGACCCTTATTTTTTCAAGCTACCACTGCACATGTTCCAATTCTATCATTTATTTCGTATAACAATGCCTGAAATTGCTCCATATATTCAAGGCGGGGGTTCTTCCCATTGATTTATAAATGGCAAAATGATATTTTCACCCACTGAATGAATTAATACATTTGTAGCCTTACTGGCTTTTGCATTGACAGACTGATACGTATGATGGAAACTAGACAATATACCTGTAGAAGCAGCATCAAAAAACAGCAGTGATAACAGCATTCACTGATTTCAATCTCTGTGATAAGGCTAGTGGTAATCTAATAACCCATCTGCCAATTGGAGGACATTACTGCGGAGATAAAAAAAAAAAGACAAAAGTTGGAAATGATACGGGAATTTGATTTATAATGTTAATGTAATACTTTGTATGAGGTCATATTTCTTACATTCTGGACAGTCTGTTGATAATTTACTCTTTATTTTTATATTTAAATCCCCCAATCACCATTGGCCCTGATTATTAAGGGGTAACAGAATGGCTGAAGGAGTTGGGGTATTGAATTGTTGAGGTATTTATTTTTATTTTGTACGTCATTCCTTGGCATGGGATGGGAACATAAGTTGTTCATTCTGTGGAACTGATTTGCCTGATAATAAGAATGAAATGATTGATAACGTTCTGTTCTATCCAGTAGTTCTATTATGAAGCTAAAGTACACAGTTTGATATATCATGCACCATAACCACTGCAGCTCATTGTATTGTTACAGCTTATTTTAGTGGCTATGGTGCAGTCCTTCCACTTTGTCAAACCATTTTCATATAATAACAGACACCCCAGCACACAGTAATGTGGTATCATGATTTTTTTCAGCTATGAAACATGAATTGGCAACATTTCAACAGATGAATAGTCTTTCTCAGGCCACTTGGTTTGAGAAAGACAGTGTGTAAACGTTGCCAATATTTCCATTATCTGTCCAGATATGATGACCGAGTTATCACACTTTGTCAATAGTAACAGACTGTATTACTATAGCAGAATCCAGTCTCTATGAATCACTGCAGTCCTTTCTATGTCACTGTATATACTGTATATCTGACTTTATACATAAAATCTAACCATAAAATGATAATAATGTAATTCACGTATGTCATGTGACAAGTGTCCTGCTGTTTTTATGTTTGAAATAAAAAATGTGCTATGCACTTAGGCCTCGATTTAATATTTTTGGATAAGCTTTCAAAGGAGTTAATATTTTTAGCTAAACTATTAAAATATATTTTTTAAAACATTAAAATACAAAAAAATAATCATATATGCAAATACATTAATATTAACATATTTTTTAAAATAATAAATCATTTGAAAAGTGTATCCAAAAATATGAAATAGTTTGAAAGTTTTATCCAAAAATATTAAATTGAGGCTTTAGTGCCAGTCTCATACCTGGACCCCCTGGAGCAATAAAATGGAAACCTCTCTTTGTAAGTGCTGAGAACAGGAGAATTAAGATTCTAAATTATTTCTATTTAATAATCTTTTTAAATCCTTGCTTTCTTAGCCTCATTTCCCATTGATAGCAATATAATATGTGTATGTAACAGAGCAAAACTTCATCACAGAGCAAAACGTTACTTACAGATTAAAAGTCAATGCTGTGCTGCAATTTCTCATGTTCCTTGCTGTTTTCTGTATCCTCCCAGCTCTGTATGATTTTATAGGAAATTTATCCTAATTAACCCAATCCCACTGGGCGAACATGGCTTGTTAAATCTGCTGATGAAACATTATGGGTGGAGAAAGTAATTGCTCATTATGTGAATTGTTTAAATGAATTCGCTTCTTCTATGACAGCAATATGTTTTGTCACCCAAACTTTCTAAACAACGACAACATCCAGACATAACAAAATATTTGTCTGTGACGATGAAACACAAACAGATATTTAAGATGGGAAATGGGAATTAAGTTACAGTTCTTTGGGTGTTTTAATTAGCGTTGATAGGTCAATAGGCTGATAAATATGGAGTGTGCTAATCAATGTTGGATGATTTGGGGGAGACCGTATGGAATCAGGAAACCTTTTACTGCACTGTTTTTGTGGTGAGATGTTACAGGCAGTACTGAGTGGAGGGACAGCACTGGGGACTCCAGGTAGTCCAGGCATTATAACCAAATCAATTAGTTCAAATGACGATAGTGCTAGTAGTATCCCTTTAACAAGTGTCAGTGTGAAGAGTTTGACAATGTAATGGCTAAGGAACATCTTTTATAAGCTTGATTACTGGAGGTTACATATAAAATAAGATGTTATTTAAAATACAGAAGGTGTGTTGTATTAAACTAATTATGTTTGTAATATCTGTTTCATAGACTTGTCTAATAGCTAGAAGATGCTGCTCTGTCTGCCTTTCAACCCAAAATCAACTTTCCCCCTTATTGCCTTAAAGCTCAGAGCTCCTGCCCCTAAAATGTGTGAGTGACCACAATACATACCAGGAGGAAAGCACCTACATTTAGCATTAGAGATCAAGATGGAGTCCCTCTATCCCAGCCAAAGATAAAATATGTAAATTGTCAGGGGGAGAATGGGAAGCTTGTATGAGATGAGGTATCATAAAAGAGGTCCTGTGGATAGAAAGAATTAATGAAAACGGCGTTTGGGATATATCAAGATTACATAAAAAATGGGCCCACTCGAGACATTGAGAAGCCCTGGTTAAAGATGTAGTGATTGCACCGAAACACACATTGGGCATTTGTGTGTTTTTTGTTATTTTGCGTTTTCATGGTGGTTATGTTTCACTTTCTCCTTTAGTTGATTTTTTTTTCTTGGGTAGTAGTTAGGGGTATGGTAGAGAGCTGTTAGTGCTGTAGGATTTTGGAAAGACTGCCCACAACATTCAGAACTAACCTTTACAACTTCAGACGAGGTTGCTATCTAATTGCCTAGTGCTTAGTGAGACTTGCGGCCACCTAAATCACCATAGGGCACATTAACCTGTCGGGTTCTCGGTCTATGACCAAGGGTCCCACACCATGAGGGGGGGCGGCGGCTTGTCCTGTGTGTCGCCAATGGGGCCCTTCTGCTTAATCTACTTGACAGTGAGCCCAGTGCCTCCACTCTGCAGCTCCACCAGGTGCAGAGCTGCAGACTGAAGTATCTTGCGATCTCCAGCCCTTCAGAGCAATGAAAAAAAGGGAGATAAGGCCTGCGCCAAAGAGACCTTATAACATACAGTAATCAGAATAAAAAGTCTTAACTGGAATGATCTGATTAAGATCAGATAGTCTATAAGGTGCTTGGTCAGGAACAATGTCCTCACTGGCCTTGCCCGGGCAGATCCACTCATATGAAAAGATAAAACAAATATAGATCCAAATAGTGTAATATGTCCAGTCTAATATAGCAATAATAAAAAGATGGTAATAAACTCACATATATTAGAGCTATAGCTAGCTCTAGTATGAAGAGCGTACAGTGGTACAATCCCCGCTTATGGGATATGGGATAGACTTCCTCCGTCAGGGGTATGTTCAACACTCAAAAGAGAAGAGTAAAATGAGACAACCAATAGTGTTCACAGGATAAAACAAAGACTCGGAAGAGAGGAGCAGACCAACTGCTCCTTAATTATAGCGTTAGTGGTATGATTCCCACCTAAGCTTACTTGGAGTCCAGAATGATAAAATGCCAGGTAAAACGTAAAAACAGTATAAAGTGTATAAAAAATAATTGGCACAAGTAATCCTAGGTGGGGATTGTTACGGTTGCCTCCAGGCTGGCTGGAAGTTGGACCGTAGAAAGGATGCTCCTAGCGCTCACCAAAGGATCATCAGCACCGTAGACACCATAACTACTGCGTAGCCCCCATAAGTAATGCAGACTCTACGAACCACCACTGCTGGGCTGGTATCTCGCCGTCTGCTCTGCGCCCTGGACCTACGACCAGGCTCCAGTAGGTGAACCTCTTCCTTCTGTAGAGCGAAGCAGGATCAGGAACAAGAGCTCTTACAAGAGCTCAGTAGCTAAGGGAGTATGAAGAGCATAGCAATCCCTGTAGTGATTATAGCTGTCCCCTACAAACATGAGTCAAGGTTGCAAGTTAGAGGGTCAGAAGAGGTCTGAGGTGCTGGTTTTTATTACGGTTGTGCACATACAGGACACACCCAGACATTTCACATATCCCCAGATAGCTGGGATCTGAGCGCACACAACTACCGAATAGCGCGCAGATCCTATTCACACAGTTCAATTGCCATGGAGCTAAAGTCTTTCCCATAGTCTTTCATTATATGAATAGGCTCCATGGCATAGCTATCTGGGGTATCACCGCTCACACAGGGCCATAGTCATAAGGAAGGAGGCTGGCAAATAGGCTTCTCCACAATCCAGGGAAGCAGGGCAATTTTCCATTTAAAGGGCCAGTTACAAATAGCGATTTGTAACAGGGATCATACCACCAATGCTATTATCAAGGAGCAGTTGGTCTGCTCCTCTCTTGTGAGTACCATTTTATATATATATATATATATTTGATATACCTTTGTTTTATCCTGTGAGCACTATTGGTTGTCTCCTTTTACTCTTCTCTTTTGAGTGTTGAACATACCCCTGACGGAGGAAGTCTATCCCATATCCCAAAAGCGGTGATTGTACCGCTGCATACTAGAGCTAGCTATAACTCTAATATATGTGATTTTATTACCATTTTTTATTATCTGCTATTTCAGACTGGGCATATTACACTATTTGGTTCTCTATTTGTTTTATCTTTTCATATGAGTGGATCTGCCCGGGCAAGGACAGCGAGGACATTGTTCCTAATCAAGCACCTTATAGACTATCTGATCTTAATTAGATCATTCCAGTTACGACTCTTTTATTTGGACTACCTTTTATTCTGATTACTGTATGTTATAAGGTCTCTCTGGCGCAGCCCTTATCTCCCTTTTTTTATTGTATCCTAAGGGTCTCTGAGGGATTCCCTTATAGGGTTGCTGCCCCACTTGTTATTAAGTGCTTACTCTTTTCTCTTGTTCCATCAGAGCAATGCTCTGACACTTCTGGAGACACTTACCATGGAGTCTGCCACTTTGCATGCAGCAGAGTTGCAGAACGGGTAGCCATCCGAGCAGATTACATGGGGGTGACTCCCCTGGACCGCCAATGAGTGAATCCACCAGACCGACGGGGAATCGTTTAAGATGGGGGGAAAAGGTATTTTTTACAGTAGACTCTGTCACCCTGTCCATACACCCTGTCACCACCTCCACACACTGTCACATGCTGCACACAGACTGTCAGCCCCCTCACCCTCTGTCACCCCCTCCACATACTGTCAACACCTTCTAGACAGTGGCACTACCCACACACACACTGTCACCCTTCTACACACACTGTCACCCCCTCCACACACACTGTTGCACTCTCTCTACACTCTATCACCCACATTCTCTTTCACCCCCACATCCTCTGTCACACCCTCCACACACTCTGTCACCCTTCACATACACTGTGACCCACCACTGGAAACTGTCACCCACCACTGGACAGTGTCACCCCTCCACACACTGCCACCCCCAACACCCTCTGTCACCTCGCCCACACTCTGTCACCCTCTCCACAGACACTGTCACCTCGCACACACTCTGTCACCCCCCCAGACACTGTCACTGCCCTTCATCCCGCCACACTCACATTAACTCCTCCTGACCCCGTCACACTCACCCCCTGCAACCATGTCGCTGTCACGCACGCCGAGAGATTTAGGAGCATCTCACTCACTTACTCACCGGATGCCAAGTGTTTCTTGACATCCTGGTAGTGAGGGATGCGCTTCACCGATGTCCTGGTGGCCGCTTTCTCCTCCACACCTCCGCGGCACACCATTGTCTATCTCCTCCACTCCCAGGGCCAGGGGAGGGACACACACTCTGCCCATCCGTCAGCATACCTCCCCTCTGGCGGACGAACTAGGTGGCATGTATGCCATTTACCTCACACTGCCCTAGGATCTCCTCAGGCTATCAGAACCCTTGGGAACCCATGCAGGTTTTCCTGGTAGCAGTGTAGGGAACAGTGGCTTTCAGTTAACAAATGGACATTGCGTCCCACCCACATAGAGAGGTGTGGACACCTAGTTACCCAGAGGAGCCTTCCACTTGTATAGGCCCTTATACCCCTTCTAATGGGAGATCGCCCATTATTTTGTCCCTATTTAAGCACAGACCACCCTAGGGTCTGTGCTCAGTTGTTTTGTTGTTTCCCTAGAGTACAGAGCCAGATCCTGCCTGAAGTAATTTGATCTCCCTCACCTGTGGATTTCCAGAATCAACTCTTATCTGCCTGAATTCTGCTTTGTTTAACCCCTATAACTCTGTTCCACCTTTGGTTTAACTCCTGCAATTCTGCTACAACTTCAATCACGCTTTCCATAATTTGCCCAGTGCTGAAACTCTGGTAAAAGACTTTGTTTATTTTACCTTAAGGGCTTTTATTTCTTATGAAGATATTGCCTTATTTTTCGTTTGGGACTTTTTCATTATACTCATTTGCTGTGTCCGTATAAAATCTCTGCATACCGAGTCCATTCACCTCAAACCCATGACAGTCGCACTCACCTTCACTTGCTCTGCCACACTCACACTATCACATTAACCCCTCCAATCCTGTCACTCACCTTTTCTTCTCAACTCTCAGCCCTGTCACACTATTCCCCCTTTACCCTGTTACATGAAGCCCTGCAATACTGTCACAATCACCCCAGCCATGCTTCACTCACCCTGTCACATTAACCCCCTAATCCTGTCACATGTACCTTACTTATCTCAGTGTGAGGTAAATGGCATACATGCCACCTAGTTCGTCCGCCAGAGGGGAGGTATTATTGTTTTGGATCAAAGAAAACTTTGATTATTTGTCTATCTACACCTTCCAAATTGATTGATGAATGCGTGCACGCTTTCCCTAGAAGTAATTCACACCGGAGACAAAGTTTCTGATCAGTGAAATACTAAGGAATGCTTTATTCCCCAGAGGGGGGTCTCCTTCTTAAAGCAAAAATACGTCACAGTTTAAACATACAATATCAATTCAACAATTGGTTAACATTCAAAAAGGGTCCCACCCTACAGGATGTGATGTCATCATTACAGAGCTCTTCCCCCCATATTCCAGCTCTGGCTTGGATACATGAAGAAAGGGGAAGTGAGTAGTTTCTTTGTTACTTTAACAGTGATTCTCCATTTTGTTGCACGTGGAATTGGCACAAAGGAAGTGGGGGAGGAGTTTAGCAAAGGAGGCTACCTATTAACACAAGAATGTGTAACAAGAAACTTGCAGAGGAAATAATGACTGAACCATAAAGGGGGAAGGGAATATTTACTCTAGCAGCCAGTTTTAACATAGTGAACACAGAATAAATAGACATTAGTAAATAGCTATTTTGGTTTAATTCTTCTGTCCACAACAGTCCCCCCTTAAAATGGCTATTTTACTAATAACTACTATCTCTAACTCTAATACTGTCCCTATAGAAAAATAACAAAAGGCTATCTTGCACATCTGTCTGAACAGGCCTCGAACGCTTCACTGTGCGGGTTACCCATAGCAGCTTGTCCACTACTTCTTCCGCGCCAGACTTATGCCCGTAGAGACAGACGCTATCCCTGAATGTCCTTAAGAAGAAGTAGCTATTGATTTAGTGCGGTGGGACTGTAAGGGTGTATGTGGTGTATCACGGTCTATGTCATCAATCTCTTGGTGAAGGAAGGTCGGGGTGGTCTGGTCGACTGTCTGATCAACTGTCTTTTGTAGGCATTTCTTAAGACAAGGTAATACACAACAAACAAGAAGAGCGAGGATGAGTATCGTTATTAAAATGGCAACACCTATTTGGGCCAGAGCACCTTGCCATCCAGACATCCATCCAAACCATCTTTCCCATGGATCTGTGGCCCCAGAATTCCTTTTCAGTTCGTTGGATAAACTTTTTAACTTTTCTATTGCCAACGTTACCTTACCATTAGGGCCTGTATTATCTGGGATATAGGTACAGCATGTCATGGTGTCTGGGAGTATTTTACATACTCCCCCTTTCTCTGCCAGAATCATGTCTAAGGCCAGTCTATTCTGGAAGGTCATCTGGGAAGTAGCTTGTAATTGTTCCGCCAAACCCTGGAGGGCATCTCTTGTATAATTTACAAAACGTTGTTGGTTATAATAGATGTAATTAATCCAATTTAAATTTTTATTGGCCGTGATGATTGGAAAAATAGATTCAAACCCTGCGGACACTTCATCTCTTGCTTTAAATTCATTTGGCACCCCCCTTGGCACTCCTATGGTATCTATATAAATATGGGGATCAAAACTGCCTTTTACAGGAGTATCTCTCTTTATTCTAGAGTATTGGTGTAACGTACCTGGGGTATCTTGGTGTCCGTCAGAGATTATGTGTATAGGCATAATTACCTTAGCTAGAGCACATTCTCCCCACCATACGCCTTCCAATCTGGTTCTAATCTGCATATCCCCACAAATCCAATATATATCTCCAAGGGATCTTATGTGTTGTTGGATAAAGGCAACTGGAATTGGGCTATATGTGGCACAGTACTTACCAGTGAAATTACCAAAGAATTGGCCTACCCCATCATATATACCATAACAAGTGTAGTTCCCTGGATATATGGTGATACCTTTATCTGGCTTGACATCTTTAAGGACAACTGGGTATTCCTTTATCCATGATCCACATTCCGTCCGGTTGGTTTTAAGTATAGTATAGAGACTTAGGAAACACATCTCTATCTCCGGAGGTATGTTCAAAGGGACAGTACCTAAGTGAGGCCTCGCTCCTCCACAGACATAGCAGTTAGATCTGTTGTGTTTGTTAGCATTATATTTCATCCACTCAAGCCATAAGTTAGTGTCAGAGAAACCCGTCTCTACAGCCATAGTGTCCTCATACGTGGGGTTAGCTATAGCTATCATCTCTTTTAGAGTTTTGATATGTGGCTTAAGAGGATTAATAGTCATGTGTGTGGCTCCTACCCATTCAGGTGAGTCATACATGTCCTGTAAGTAAAAGGTCCCCTGTTTATTGTATGAACCTCCTCCCTTCCAGTACATTCCCATTACATATTGTCCAGCATCTCCAGGACTGGGGTGTTCTATGTTTAAGGCTAGTTTCATAGGTGTCGCCCCCCCTGGTTTCCTGAACGTCATTCTTTTCAGTAAGGACTCCCCATTTTTATCTAATCTGTCTAAGGCACTTTGTGGTCTATAGCCCCAGGCTGGCCCTGTATTCCACCCTGCTGCCTTCCATGAACTACACTCATATCCCCAGTAGTCATTAGTCACACATATGTATGGGTCCTTAATGTTAGGTATATCTTTGTACACTGTTGACAACAACGCTGGTGGAAAAGTACAGTTTACGATATCACAATAATCAAATGCAAATGTGGCTACCCGTGTATTAGAGGAATTGTACCAAAATGTATAAACATGATTGTCTTTGGTTATAGCGACTTGTTGGGCCTTTATCAGACCTAGCAGCAAGAACAAATACACAAAATTCATGTTATAACAGGATCTGGTTCCTCTGGAGCTGGAACTTTCTTGCAGTGTGAAGCGTGTATCCAAGAGTTCTTTCCAGCCAATTTAACTGAGGTAGTTGTGGTTAGAAGGACTTGGAACGGACCATCATATCTGGGTTCAAGGGTATGTTTTCTCACGAACTTCTTAACCAGAACCCAATCACCAGGGAGCAACTTGTGTGTGCCTGTATCAGACTCTGGATCTGGAATGGAAGAAAACACTTGGGCATGTATCTTGTTTAAAACTTGGGAAAGAGCAGTCACATAATTAACCATAACATCTGATTGCAGTTGGAGTTGTTGAGGAAAGTAACAACCTAACCTAGGGGCTGAACCAAACAAAATCTCATAGGGAGACAGGTTAAACTTCCCTCTTGGTGTGTACCTGACACTAAATAGAGCTATGGGGAGACTCTCTGGCCAGGGTAGGTTAGTTTCTTGGGCCATCTTAAGCATTCTGGCTTTTAAGGTGCCATTCATACGTTCTACCTTACCACTACTTTGTGGGTGATAGGGTGTGTGAAATGCAAGGGTCACCCCTAGTGCTGCCCAGACTTCCTTAGTTACTAGTGCTGTAAAAGCCGGGCCCTGGTCACTTTCAATCACTTCAGGAACTCCATATCTACAGACAATTTCAGTGAGCAACCGCTTGGCAGTGGTCTTGGCGGTCATATTAGTAACCGGGAAAGCTTCTGGCCATCCTGAGAACATGTCCACCATAACTAGGGCATATTCATACCGGCCACTCTTTGGCATCTGAATATGGTCAATTTGGACTCTCTGGAATGGGTAGTGTGGCTTCGCCAGATGTTTGGGGAAAACTTTCTCCAATTTTCCCGGATTGCACTTGGCACAGATAGCACAAGACTTACAGTAGTTTTTAGTCAGAGTGGTAATACCTGGTGCTTCGAAATATTTAGCAATTAAAGAGTTCATGAGGGTCTTAGACAAGTGCGCTGCTCCGTGGGCCCATTGAACCACAGCCGGATACATACATTTAGGCAGACAAAATTTGAGATTACTAGTATATACTCCATCCTGTAAGGTCGCTCCCTTCTGTTTCCAGCTTTGCTTTTCTTCGAGACTTACAGCTGCTTGCTGTTCCTTCAAAAACTTGAGGTCCGTAGGTAAGGTTTGCATGGGAAAAATAGTAATTTCCTCACCGGACACTTTTCTGTCCACTTCCCTTGATTGACATGCAGCATCTTTGGCAGCTTGGTCAGCTTTATGATTGCCACATGTTTCTTCCGAATTCCGTCTTCCATGGGCCTTTACTTTCAGTATGGCCACTTCTTCAGGAAGGAGTAAAGCATCCATCAATTCCTTGATAGCTGTACCATGTTTAACTGGTGTACCGGTTGCTGTTAGAAAACCTCTTGTTTTCCATATTAATCCAAAATCATGTGCTACGCCCAGGGCATATCTTGAATCGGTATAAATATTAACACGCTTCCCTTCAAACATTTGGCATGCTACAGTGAGGGCTTTTAGTTCAGCTTCTTGAGCAGACATAGACGCAGGAAGTGGGGATGCTTGAAGTACCTGATCTACTGTGGTCACTGCAAATCCAGTGTGGTATCTTCCTTGTTCATCTGCAAATCTGGAGCCATCCACAAACAGTGTGCAGTCAGGATCTGGCAGAGCCGTTTCATGTACTGTAGGAAGATGGGTTGTTTCCATCTTCATCTGTTCAAAACAATCATGGGGGATGTCTGGGTCAGAATCTTTGGGAGGGGCATCTTCACATATTTCTGTGTGATACTGTGGGTAACCAGTAGTCTTACAATTCACAGTTCGTTTGGTAACACCTTCTGCAGAAAGTTGGTCTTGATCTGTTGCACTCCATGCTTTGGCTAATGGACCAAGTTCCTTCCATGAGATATTTGGAGATTTAGTAATAGAGACATGAGGAACTGCCATCTCCCAATGGTGGTACATATGAGTCACTTCTGTGGGTAATTGGACTAAAACTACAGTGTTACCTTTTGTATCACAGTATATGTCTGTCAAAGTGAGAGGTACTTCAATCAATTGAAACAGTTCTTCTTCATACTGAGGGTCAGGCCCCGACACGTCTCTGAACCATAAAGTACAATGCCATAGAGGAGATGGCTGTTCATCGTGTGGTACTGTGGGCATATGGACATCCAGATCAAGGAAGGCATCAGGATCTATGTTCAGACTGTACCAATAGTGTGGTACTCCCCCCTTGGGAAGTGGCAGAAGAGTGGCAGGATTCAAAGTGTAACATCGCTGTAAAGAGACATTATCGGGTAACATTAAAGTTGTTTGGAGACGAAGATGTCTTTGAGTAGAGAGATGTTTAGGTTGAACTTGGTTTAGTATCGCAGAAATATCATGTGGAGCGAGAATGGTTAGCTTGTGACCAAGGATTATGTCACATGTCTTGTCCAGCAGAGCACTTGCTGCAAATACAGCCCGAAGACAGGAGGGTCCTCCTCTGGCCACAGGATCCAACTGGCAGGAGTAATACCCTATTGGACGTTGACGAGACCCATGAGACTGAGTGAGAACACCAGATGCATGGCCCATCTTTTCGTAGACAAAGAGCTTGAAGGGCTTCTCGTAATTGGGAAGGCCCAGAGCAGGAGCAGTAACAACAGCACGTCGTAATGCGAAGAAGCTGGTAAGGGCTTCAGGAGATAAAGCAAATGGTTCAGTTTTGAGGGCATCGTAGAGCGGCTGCAACAGTGTAGAGGCTTCAGGAATCCAGGCTCTGCAGTAAGAGATAAGACCCAGGAAGGCATGGAGGGACTTATGAGCCGATGGAGGGCATAGTGATGTAATACCCCGCACTCTGTCTCTAGTAAGGTGCCGGGTGCCATGAGAAAGACAATGCCCTAAAAAGATCACCGATGGTCGGCACCACTGCAATTTCTTCTTAGATGCTTTACAACCTTGGGCGGCCAGGAAACAGAGGAAATCTTCAGAGGTACATTCTGCAGTCGGGAGATCATCAGCACAGAGAAGGAGATCGTCCACGTATTGCAGGAGGACCACGTCTGTGTGTGATTTCTGCCATGGTTCCAGGATGTATGCCATGGCTCTTGCAAACTGGCTTGGGGAATTTTGTGCTCCCTGGGGCATTACAGTCCAGGTGTATTGTTGGCGGTCATGAGTAAATGCGAACAGGTATTGGCAAGAGGGATGCAAAGGCACGCTGAAGTAGGCATTTGCCAAATCCACCACTGTGAAGAATTTAGCTGATGGAGGGACCTGGGATAGAAGAGTATGAGGATTTGGAACAATGGGGGTTTCCAAGATGGTAACATCATTGACTGCTCTGAGGTCTTGAACCATCCTGTACTTGTCCGGCTCACCCTTTTCGGTCTTTTTCTTAACTGGAAACAAAGGAGTATTACAAGGCGATACACATTTAACCAGAGCACCCGCAGCCAGCAGAGTTTCAACTTGTTTGGAGATAGAAAGGGACTGAGCAGGAGTCAATGGATATTGTGGTCTTCTGGGCAGACTTGCACCTTGGAGCAACTGCACAAGTATCGGAGGAACTTTAAGACGTCCAATATCATCGGGACCAGTAGACCACAGTTGCACAGGAACTCTGTCAAGCGCACTGGGGGAATTATCTGGGACCCTTGCATTCCCATGGGGTGACTCCATGTGGAGTAGGAGGGGTAAAGAACAAAGGGCTGAGGTATCATCACTGGAGAGAGGGGTCAATAACTGAACCTTACCATCTGGAGTAAAGGAGACGGAGGCTTGCAAGCGGGACAGGACATCAGCCCCTAACAAATTAAGAGGACAAGAGGAAGACACTACAAAACGAGTAAGGAGATCTGGGAAAGTACCCACCCGTAAGGGCTTAGTTAATGGGTTGCTACGAGGGGTTCCATCAACACCTATACAGGAAACATCTATATTAGAGAGAAAGGAATCGTCAGGCAGGTCACATGCTCTAAGTACGCTACGGGCTGCGCCTGTGTCAACTAAGAAGGTGGTTGGGCAGCCTTCCACAGGTAGGACCACTGTAGCTAGGGGCCCCCCTTTATCCCCTGTATACACTGCCATGACAGGGGCATTGGACACAGGTTTGCCTGTTACCTATTGGACAAGATCAATATGAGACTGGTCTGGACCAGGGTATGTACGTGTAGGTGTAGTTGGATAGTATGGTTGCTGAGCATGCTGTGTAGGGCGTCGTTGTCTAGGCATTGGATTGTTAGTGGGCAGATAAGTTGCAGAGGGTAGGTTATTAGGATAATAATGAGAACCAGGTAACGGATAACCAAGCGCCTGGGCAGGAGGATAACCGGCCACAGGATATGGTGGCCGTAGAGCATGTGTGCGCTGCCTAGGTGCATGCAGACTTGGACACTCATTCCTAAAATGTCCTAGTTGCCTACAGTGATAACACATTTTGAGTGGTGGTCCTGGGGCCTGAGCTGTGAAAGGGTCCAGAGGTGATGGAATAGGGTACCCGCCAGGGGCAAGATGAGTTGCAGGGTCAGATAAGGAAAACATTAAAGGATTGGATTTCTTTTGCAGGGGCAATTGGATTGACTCCAGGCCTTTAGCGACCAGGAGGAGAGTGTCCAGGGGAATTATCCTGAATTCGGGACGGGACTGGACCAGGCCTTTCCTTATGGGTTCCTTAAGGCCTGCAACGAAAGCAGCTGACAGCATCTGTGTGTGGGACTTATTACATGTGTTGAAACCTAGATCAGAAAAGGTTTGAGTTAACCTAGAATGAAATCTTTCAACTGTTTCTGATTTTTCTTGAACAATATCAGCAATAGAAATAGCCTGATCAGTCAACTTATCTTGAGCCCATGCACGGAGTTGTTCACAAAATGTGATACCAGACTGAAAATCTGTATCCGTAGTGAGACGGGCATCATCAAAGCTCCTTTCCATTACGGGCCAGTAAGCATCCCCTGCCTTAATTTCACACAGACTAAACAAATCGCGCCATGCTGCAGAGTAAGTTTTACGGATCTGAACAATCCGACGGAAAAAGGGCATGGGCTGTTTCTCAGGGTCAGGAAGTGATTGTACCAGTGTTGCAGCTTGGGACGGATTGAAGGTAACATACATCAAAGGGGCACCCTCCTGATCATGCTGGGCACCGCAAGCACCTGCTATAGGACTGGAGGGTAGATTAGTTGTGGTCTGTGGAGGCTGCGCCTCTTGGACACTACTATCGGCAGTGAGAATGGGAATCAGACCAGCTGTAGTACTGGTCGCAGGGTGATTAACTGTAGTAGTAATTTGGACCGAATCAAGTTGCGAGGCAGGGGGAGAAGTGGCTAAGGAAGCTGTGGAGGTTGCAGGATAATAACCTGATGCTGCCGGGGTCGCAGCAGGAGGAAAGCCTGATGCTGTAGGAACAGTGGATCCAATAGTCATAATAGGGAAAGATACACTGGGGGCAGCCATAAGAGGGGTTGGAATGGAAGAGGATACAGAAGGGGGGGGGGAAGAGACCACAGGGGTGTTGGTAGGGTACGTTACCATCATGGAAGGGATGGGTGTGTTAGAAACAGGAAATGGTGTCAGTGAAAGGGCAGAAGGGAAGGATTCCACAGGAGAAGTAAGGGCGGAAGTTATAGGGAGAAGTGAAAGGAATTGGGCGTGGACAGAAGCAACAGGAGCCGAAAGAGAGGGTGTAGCTGCAGAGATGGGCAAGAGAGGAGGAGGAGGCAGAGAAACAGGAAGGGAAGGGGGAACTGAGACTTGGAGTGGAGAAGGAGTGGGGGTTGGAAAATAACATGAACCATCTGCTTTAAGAACAGGGTACAAGGCAGCAGGGGCTGGAGAGAGGGAGCTAGCATGAATGGGCTGTGGGGGCGCTCCAGAGGCAGGTTGAGCCACCTCCCTTTTAGGCCAGGCTTTATCATATGGAGGAGGGCTGGAAACGTCTGCAACAGATTCAACAAAACAACCTTTTTCATGATATACAAAGACTTTTTTTCCTTCTAGGTCTATCTCCTCCTCAATCCACCCCTCCTTCTTAATTACACAAGCAACCTTATACCACGCATCAGCTGATTTCTTCAACCCATGATCTACCAAGATCCCATGTTTGTCGTTTAAAAGTTTTCTCCAGTCTTCCGCCTGCAATCTGCCACTGGGGGACATATTAATACTACACAGTTTAATAATTTTCCGGAGTTTGACCACAGCTAAGTCCCCAGCTCTTTCCTTTACAAGATCACAGGCTAACCGACCACGGGAGGGGTTAACATGAGTCTGACCCATTGATAAACTACAGTAGAACTGGATAGAGAGAAACAGGGAAAAGAGACAGCAAGCAGACCCTTGACCAAAAGAGAGTGAAGAGAGTGCGTGAGAGAGTGAGTGAGAGAGAGAGAAAGTGAGACAGAGAGAGAGAGACTGAAAGAGAGAGAGAGAGACTGAAAGAGAGAGAGAGAGACTGAAAGAGAGAGAAAGAGACAGAAAGAGACTGAAAGAGACAGAAATAGACTGAAAGAGAGAGAGACTGAAAGAGAGAGAAAGAGACTGAAAGAGAGAGAGGGACTTAAAGAGACAGAGAGAGACAGTGAGACAAAGAGAGAGAGAGAGAGAGAGAGAGAGACTGAAAGAGAGAGAGACTGAAAGAGAGAGAAAGAGGGACGTAAAGAGAGAGAGAGAGAGAGACTTGCAAGAAACTTGCATAAAGTGTCACACCAAGCTAGCAGAGCACAGAAAACCCCCAGAGTGATGCAAAAAAAAAAACAAACAAAAAAAAAAAAAAAACTAACATCTGGCAGCACAGACTCCAAGGAATGGAGGGGGCAGAAGGGGGGGGGAAAGGGGGGAAGTAGGAGAAAGTGAGTTGCAAGCAGCACAAAGTATTTAACCATGTGAGTGCCTAAGCACAGCTCTCCTGAAGACAAAAGATAGAATAGGAGAACTACAGGACACAGATAGAATATATAACAAGTAACATATACCCCCCAAAAAA
Organism: Pelobates fuscus; assembly: GCF_036172605.1. NCBI lineage: Eukaryota > Metazoa > Chordata > Amphibia > Anura > Pelobatidae > Pelobates > Pelobates fuscus. Next base: position 483,765,894 of record NC_086317.1, read on the forward strand.
ACCAAACAAAAAAACAGTATACATGCAAAAGCACAATATATATATGCCAAAGCACACAAATTCTTTAAAATTAATGCCAGCTGAAAATAGACTCCTTAAAATAAACTCAGTACATATACACATAGAAACTCACATTCAAGCACACATACAACAACTTAACTCTTTGTTTGTTGTTTTCATTAGTTCAACAAACTAAAACCGATTACGCCAGTTTGGTATTTCCCAAAACCGAACTTAAAATAAAAACAATAGAGAAACGCCAGGATTTAATATTAAAATATTAATATAATCCGGCCAAAAAACCGCCAGGGTGGTCTTATGAACCCCCTGATCTCAAAATAAAAACAACGCCAGGATTATCAATTAATATAATCCGGCCACAAACGCCAGGTTTCAACACCCCGACCTCAAATAATCAAAAGAAAGCAAAACAGATTCTCAAACAGACACTTTCACACATAAAAACTCAAACTCTGGATTTAGTTAGGCTGTAGATAGACAAGTGACAGGGTTTATACAGTTCTATAAGGGGACATATGGGTATATATATACCTGTCTGAAGACGTCATTCACACGAAGCCGTAGTGAAGCCACGGAGAATAAACGAAATCCAAAGAAAGGAAAATATAGGTAGGTAATTAACTCATTTACCATAGCCAGAGTTGATCAGTCTCCTTTTCCAATCTCTGGTAGTCCTTTTGTTCTCCCGTCTTGTAATGTATATACGGCTTTCCAAGTGAATTAACTACCCTTAATGTCCCTGTTCGGGCGCCAAATGTTTTGGATCAAAGAAAACTTTGATTATTTGTCTATCTACACCTTCCAAATTGATTGATGAATGCGTGCACGCTTTCCCTAGAAGTAATTCACACCGGAGACAAAGTTTCTGATCAGTGAAATACTAAGGAATGCTTTATTCCCCAGAGGGGGGTCTCCTTCTTAAAGCAAAAATACGTCACAGTTTAAACATACAATATCAATTCAACAATTGGTTAACATTCAAAAAGGGTCCCACCCTACAGGATGTGATGTCATCATTACAGAGCTCTTCCCCCCATATTCCAGCTCTGGCTTGGATACATGAAGAAAGGGGAAGTGAGTAGTTTCTTTGTTACTTTAACAGTGATTCTCCATTTTGTTGCACGTGGAATTGGCACAAAGGAAGTGGGGGAGGAGTTTAGCAAAGGAGGCTACCTATTAACACAAGAATGTGTAACAAGAAACTTGCAGAGGAAATAATGACTGAACCATAAAGGGGGAAGGGAATATTTACTCTAGCAGCCAGTTTTAACATAGTGAACACAGAATAAATAGACATTAGTAAATAGCTATTTTGGTTTAATTCTTCTGTCCACAACATTATTTCTTGGAAATAAATACCAGCCATACTAATGTGCATAATTAATTATGCATGCGTGACATCACAAGATGTAAATCACAAGTAGTGAAATAACAGAAAATTCTTTAAAATCACCAAAAAAACTACTTACAGTTTGATTCTGCTGTATAGCGTGATTGCTCCCACTGTCTCCCTGTCTCACAGTGCAGTGTCTCCATGTGTCCCCATGTATCTGTCAGGGTACCTGTAGTCTCTACCTCAGAGGAGGTGAGAGACTTAGACGTTTATCCTCCCAGAGGGGTTGTTTCTTCCGTTCCTCGCGGTCCTCTCGGCCATTTACAAGCTGACCGCGAGGGATCCACTTCCTTATATGACGCGACGCTCAGTAGTCGACGTCATGACGCCAACCCGGGTCGACCTGTCAGTCAAGTCCCGAGCACTAATCAGGACTCGTCGGGGGCGTGATTACCCTCTAGAATCAAGGTATAAAGTAAGGCTTTCGGCATCTGCTCATTGCCCTGTCGTGGTTCTAGCCTGTCTAGTCACTCAGTGCTCTTGTATTCTAGTTGTCTCTTTGGTTCTGACCCTGTTTATCTCTGTTACCCTTTGACTCGGCTTGTCTCTCGCTTACCTGTCCTCTCGTTCCCTCGACCTCGGCTTGTCCCTAGACCATTCTCTACTTACTCCTTACGTTAAGTCCGGCCATTCTAAGGTCCGGTATACGTACCTACCACCTGTTTGTACTCTGCGTGTTGGATCCCTGTCCCGATCCTGACAGTATCCCAGTGTCCTATATATCACAGTGTCTCAGTAGTGTCTCCATGTCTCCCAGTGTTCCCATTTCTCCCAGTGCCCCCTACTGTCCCTACGTCTCCCAGTTTCCATATGTCTCACAGTGTCCCCTAGTGTCTCAGTGTCTCAGTGCCCACATTCGATCCAGTGTCCACTAGTGTTCCCATGTTTCCCAGTGTCCCCTAGTGTCTCAGGCTCCCTTAGTGTCCCCATGTCTCCTAGTGTCCCCATGTCTCCCAGTAACCCCTAGGGACTCCGTGCCCCCATGTCTCCCAGTGCCTCAGTGTCCCCATGTCTCCCAGTGTCCCTTAGTTTCTCAATATCCCCATGTCTCAGTGTCTCCAAGGATCCCCCAGTGTCCCTATGTCTCTGTGTGTCCTTTTGTCTATGTGTATCTCAGAATCTCCATGTTTCCCCATGTCTCTGGTACTCCCAGGATTCCCCAATAATTCCATGTCTCTGTGTCCCCCAGCGATTGCCATGCATGAGTTATAGGTGTCCAATGCATCTCTATGAGAAGTATTGCATTATTAACTTGACAGAGTTCATCAATATAGATGATCTCAAAGTGGGAGTAGCAGTATTGGAAAGTGGAAACCTTGGGGTCCTTGGTGGATTGTCTAGGAGGGTCCCTGGTGGATAGCTCGGAAACCAGGAAATCTGACCAGCTGCACCATAGACCACCAGGGAAGGATTTTAAAAGGGTCAATTTATTTTATCTATCTTAATATATCCAATACAATGTCCCTGTGGCCTATACTATATTGGAAAGACCACTATTATTCATGAGAACTACAATATTGCACCATATGCGCTTTTTCTTCTGATACTGTATAGGACAAGAACAACCAGAAAACTATTCAAAGAAGGGAAAGGGTCGCCTCTACGGACCCCAAAAAGCTCATAAATTGAGCTAAACTTTCTAGCTCTAAAAATTGTGAGTTGTGAAATTGACTTTAATTTGTATTTCTTAAACGTTTTACAGTCTGCACTATGATATGGTATTTTGCTTATGTTTTAAAGAACAACACATAAATACTCGGATCCCTAAGTAGGGCACCTATCTAAGGTATATATATACATTTATCACTATACTGCACCGTATAGTGCTCATATACAGAGTTTCCACAATATATCAATATAGTGCTTCACCATCACACTTGTTCCAATTTCTATATTATAAGATAGGAGTATGGTGATATGCAGCTGGTTTATTATTCATTCACAGATTGTGGTACTAAAATTTACGAATATAATAGCGCTGGTACTTTATCTTTTTTGCATTCGATTTTTGAGGACTCAGACACTATCTGTGTATGTGACACTGTATCAAACAATATATATTCCACCTCAACGGCTACAACTGTGTCCCAACCGCCTTAATAACAAACAATAAAACTATGGGATGAAAACAGACAAATAAATGTGGAGCATTCTTATTAAAAGGACACTCTTAGAATCAAAAACAACCATGGCCTAGTGAACCACTTTTATTGTGTAGATTATACCCCTGGAGTTTCTCTATTACATTCTATGCCTGTTAGAGTATTGCTAAGATCTATTTCATTTTAGAAGCTTGAATTGTTGTGTATTATTATTATTATTATTATTATTATTATTATTATTATTACAGTACTCCCAGCTGGGCTTTGGCATTATAGCCTTGATTTCAGGTTCCTGTACCGCCATCCTGATTTAGTGCCCCGGTGACCAACATTCGGAGAATGTTGTGGTGTAGATCATACACAATGGATAGATACTGTTTTGCAGCTGATACACAATATATATACGATCTATTTTATGCACAATTTATCTATACCATTATTAACCCCTTGAGGATAATTGTATACGTTCTTATCAAAACAAAACCTGAAATGTGGCTTTTTGTCTGTTCAACCTTAATTGAACTGTTTCATATAAAGTGCACCCACACGTATTATATATCATTTTGCTCAGAAAAAAATGTGCTTTCATTTTACATCAAACATTTATATTTTAAACATAATTTAAAATGATAAAAAAAAATTAAAAGATGTGGTAAGTATGCATTTAATGAAATCAATTCTACAGCTAACAGGGCACCTTCAATGTTTAAATCTAACACTGGATTCCCCACTGGTTATCTTGAATATATTACTAAGGGTCCTTTTAATTTCTCTTGTCCTCAGACAATATATAATGGGGCTGACAAGATGTGGAACAAAGGAGTACAGACCCTGAAGCAAGACAGGTAAATCGGCATTAAGAATCAAACGAAGTTGATTAGCTGTAAAATAGAATAATCGAGGGATAAAGAACATGCCAATGATAAACAAGTGTGTAGAGCAGGTGTAAAATGCTGCCTGCCAGTTTTCTGAGCTCCTGGAAGAACTGATGGTCCTTATTATTACAACATATGAAAATATTATAAAAGTCAAGGGTATCAGGAGCACAATCATTGCAAGGGTGAAAGCCACTCTTGTTATAGGAAACGAGTCAACACACGCTATTGAAAGCATCGTTGAAATATTGCAATAACAGTGGTTGATTTTGTATTTTAGGATACAATATGGAAGTTGTGATACTAAAAAAACTATTGCAATTGCAATAAATACTGCAATGAGCCACAAAAGGCAACAGAGATAAATAGTAATTTTATTGGTGATTATTGAAGAATATCTCAGTGGCTTACAAATTGCAACATAACGATCAATAGCCATTAGCATGATAATGAAAGAATCAAAAGAAGCCAAATAATTGACACAGAATGACTGGAGCATGCATGCCACAAAGGATATCTTCCCATCTGCAAACCAATACATGGCGATGGTTTTAGGCAAAGTAACTGTGTCAAAAGTGAGGTCAGAAAGGGCAAGATTCCATATGATGAGATACATTGGATGGTGTAAATGTTCTCTAAAAGCAATCAGAAGTATTACGGTGCCATTTGCCAACAGTGCTGTAGTGTAGACCAGGAACATTGTTACTGAAACCAATTGATGGAACTTCTGTGGGAGTCCAGGAAATCCGATCAGGACAAATTCAGACAGTTCAGATTGATTCACCATTGAATTGCTTTAGAAACTCTAAGTAGAGTATTTGTTAAATAAAAAGAAAATATAATTATTCCAGAAGTTGTGTCTTTAAGGGGTTAATATATGTTTAATATTACATAGCGATAGCTATTCAGGCATAACAGGTTTATCACTTATTTTTAGAAAATAAGACACAGCCTTACTGGCTTTTGCAGAGACAGACTGATACGTATGATGGAAACTAGACAATATACCTGTAGAAGCAGCATCAAAAAACAGCAGTGATAACAGCATTCACTGATTTCAATCTCTGTGATAAGGCTAGTGGTAATCTAATAACCCATCTGCCAATTGGAGGACATTACTGCGGAGATAAAAAAAAAAGACAAAAGTTGGAAATGATACGGGAATTTGATTTATAATGTTAATGTAATACTTTGTATGAGGTCATATTTCTTACATTCTGGACAGTCTGTTGATAATTTACTCTTTATTTTTATATTTAAATCCCCCAATCACCATTGGCCCTGATTATTAAGGGGTAACAGAATGGCTGAAGGAGTTGGGGTATTGAATTGTTGAGGTATTTATTTTTATTTTGTACGTCATTCCTTGGCATGGGATGGGAACATAAGTTGTTCATTCTGTGGAACTGATTTGCCTGATAATAAGAATGAAATGATTGATAACGTTCTGTTCTATCCAGTAGTTCTATTATGAAGCTAAAGTACACAGTTTGATATATCATGCACCATAACCACTGCAGCTCATTGTATTGTTACAGCTTATTTTAGTGGCTATGGTGCAGTCCTTCCACTTTGTCAAACCATTTTCATATAATAACAGACACCCCAGCACACAGTAATGTGGTATCATGATTTTTTTCAGCTATGAAACATGAATTGGCAACATTTCAACAGATGAATAGTCTTTCTCAGGCCACTTGGTTTGAGAAAGACAGTGTGTAAACGTTGCCAATATTTCCATTATCTGTCCAGATATGATGACCGAGTTATCACACTTTGTCAATAGTAACAGACTGTATTACTATAGCAGAATCCAGTCTCTATGAATCACTGCAGTCCTTTCTATGTCACTGAATATACTGTATATCTGACTTTATACATAAAATCTAACCATAAAATGATAATAATGTAATTCGCGTATGTCATGTGACAAGTGTCCTGCTGTTTTTATGTTTGAAAAAAAAAATGTGCTATGCACTTAGGCCTCGATTTAATATTTTTGGATAAGCTTTCAAAGGAGTTAATATTTTTAGCTAAACTATTAAAATATATTTTTTAAAACATTAAAATACAAAAAAAATAATCATATATGCAAATACATTAATATTAACATATTTTTTAAAATAATAAATCATTTGAAAAGTGTATCCAAAAATATGAAATAGTTTGAAAGGTTTATCAAAAAATATTAAATTGAGGCTTTAGTGCCAGTCTCATACCTGGACCTCCTGGAGCAATAAAATGGAAACCTCTCTTTGTAAGTGCTGAGAACAGGAGAATTAAGATTCTAAATTATTTCTATTTAATAATCTTTTTAAATCCTTGCTTTCTTAGCCTCATTTAACTTTGATAGCAATATAATATGTGTATGTAACAGAGCAAAACTTCATCACAGAGCAAAACGTTACTTACAGATTAAAAGTCAATGCTTTGCTGCAATTTCTCATGTTCCTTGCTGTTTTCTGTATCTTCCCAGCTCTGTATGATTTTATAGGAAATTTATCCTAATTAACCTAATCCCACTGGGCGAACATGGCTTGTTAAATCTGCTGATGAAACATTATGGGTGGAGAAAGTAATTGCTCATTATGGGAATTGTTTAAATGAATTTGCTACTTCTATGACAGCAATATGTTTTGTCACCCAAACTTCCTAAACGACGACAACATCCAGACATTAAAAAATATTTGTCTGTGACGATGAAACACAAACAGATATTTCAGATGGGAAATGGGAATTAAGTTACAGTTCTGTGGGTGTTTTAATTAGCGTTGATAGGTCAATAGGTTGATAAATATGGAGTGTGCTAATCAATGTTGGATGATTTGGGGGAGACCGTATGGAATCAGGAAACATTTTACTGCACTGTTTTTGTGGTGAGATGTTACAGGCAGTACTGAGTGGAGGGACAGCACTGGGGAGTCCAGGTAGTCCAGGCATTATAACCAATCAATGACGATAGTGCCAGTAGTATCCCTTTAACTAGTGTCAATGTAAAGAGTTTTCCAATGTAATGGCTAAGGAACATCTTTTATAAGCTTGATTACTGGAGGTTACATTTAAAATAAGATGTTATTTAAAATAAGGAATGCGTGTTGTATTAAAAAAATTATGTTTGTAATATCTGTTTCATAGACTTGTCTAATAGCTAGAGGATGCTGCTCTGTCTGCCTTTCAGCCCAAAATCAACTTTCCCCCTTATTTCCTTAAAGCTGAGACATCCTGTCCCTAAAATGTGTGAGTGACCACAATACATACCAGGAGGAAAGCACCTACATTCAGAATTAGAGAACAAGATGGAGTCTCTCTATCCCAGCCAAAGAAAAAATATGTAAACTGTCAGGGGGAGAATGGGAAGATTGTATAAGATGAGGTGTCATAAGAGAGGCCTCTGGATAGAAAGAATTCATGAAAACCACATTCTGGTACAATGGGCCCACTTGAGATAAAAATGGAAAAGCCCTGGTTAAAGATGTAGTGATTGCATCGAAACACCTTGGGCATTTGTGTTTTTTTTAGTTTTTGGGGGTTTTCTTGGTAGTCATGTTTCACTTTCACCTTTAGTTGATTTATTTCTTGGGTAGTAATTAGGGGGTTGGCGGAGAGCTGTTAGTTTGAAAATTGTAGGATTTTGGAGAGACAGCCCACAAAATTCAGAGCTAAACTTTACACGGTCAGTTAGATAGTAACTAGTAGGTTTCGGAGGGACTCCACCCAAATTCCGAGGTACAAGGATTTTTCAGGGCCACCTGTCTCTACTCAAGAATAATTAAAATCCCAAAAGGCCCAGGTGGGTTACCTGTTTGACTGTTCCCCTTCATTCTTCACACAGAGAAGACTAATGGAGCAAAGCATATTCATGATTCTGGAGCCCCTGCTCAACCCCTGGACACAAGGCAGCCACCTAGGGTCACTTTATGGTCATTTCAGCTCTGCCTCTCCTTTTGTCCTCATTGTAGCACTGACTCTCAATCTCATGTAGCCCTCTCTGTAGAAATTTATGTTTATAAAGAAATTGATATACAAGATTCTGATTAATTTTGCCATATTATATACTTTGTTTTGGTTGCACCGTACAGCTCGGTCTGCAGTCTAAGGATATTACATATTGTGGTGATGTTACAATTATTAGTTGTTACGCTACTTTTCTCAGCTAAGAGCTAGCAGACAGTGCCTGAACACATTGCATTTTGATGCATATTTATTAATACTACAATTATACTTCTCCAGGAAGGTCATCTTGTTTTTTTTTTGTCTCCTCTAAAACAGACATGTGCTCGAAGAGTTAGAGAAGCATAAATAATTTGCTAGAGCTCAACAAGATAGCAGAAAAGAAATGCAAAACAAAAGGGAAAAAGCGAAAGCAAAGAGGGAGAGAAGTGAAAGAGAAAAAAAAGCAAAGCTTATAGTGTAAAGATCCAACTCAAGGACATCATGGGGGCCTGTCAACTTGGCAGAGGGCATTATTATTATTATTATTATTATTATTGCCATTTATCGTAGTACAGGCTGTGGGTCCCCCCCAAAGTCAGTTTGCGGTCAAAATAGCGGCGTATTGCGTGAGTGTGACAAAATGAGAGGTGAGTGTGGCAGGATGAGAGGGTGAGTGTGGCAGGATGAGGGGGTGAATGTGGCAGAGTGAGAGAGTGAGATTGCTTGGTGAGTGGTTGTGATTATGATAAGAATATGACAGAGGCGTAACTAACTAGGATCCATGAAGCAATCAATCAATCAATCAATCAATCAGATTCCAGACTCTCCACCATGGCCAAGACCAAAGAGCTGTCCAAGGATGTCAGGGACAAGATTGTAGACCTACACAAGGCTGGAATGGGCTACAAGACCATCGCCAAGCAGCTTGGTGAGAAGGTGACAATGGTTGATGCGATTATTCGCGAATGGAAGAAACACAAAATAACTGTCAGTCTCCCTCGGTCTAGTGCTCCATGCAAGATCTCAACTTGTGGAGTTTCAATGATCATGAGAACAGTTAGGAATCAGCCCAGGATCTTGTTAATGACCTTAAGGCAGCTGGGACCATAGTCACCAAGAAAACAATTGGTAACACACTACGCTGTGAAGGACTAAAATCCTGCAGCGCCCGCAAGGTCCCAATGCTCAAGAAAGCCCATGTCCAGGCCCGTCTGAAGTTTGCTAATGAACATCTGAAAGGTTCAGAAGAGAACTGGGTGAAATCAAGCTCTTTGGCATTAACTCAACTTGCCGTATTTTTAGAGGAGGGGGGATGCTGCCTATGACCCAAAGAACACCATCCCCACTGTCAAACATGCAGGTGGAAACATTATGGTTTGGGGGTGTTTTTCTGCTAAGGGGACAGGACAACTGCACAGCATCAAAGCGACGATGGACAGGGCCATGTACTGTCAAATCTTGGTTGAGAACCTTCTTCACTCAGCCAGGGCATTGAAAATGGGTCGTGGGTGGGTATTCCAGCATGACAATGACCCAAAACACAGCCAAGTCAACAAAGGAGTGGTTTAAGAAGAAGCACATTAGCTTCCTGCAGTGGCCTAGCCAGTCTCCATACCTTAATCCCATAGAAAATCTGTGGAGGGAGTTGAAGGTTCGAGTTGCCAAACATCAGCCTCGAAACCTTAATGACTTGGAGAGGATCTTCAAAGAGGAGTGGGACAAAATCCCTCCTGAGATGTGTGCAAACCTGGTGGCCAATTATAAGAAACGTCTGACCTCTGTGATTGCCAACAAGGGTTTTGCCACCAAGTACTAAGTCGATTGGGTCAAATATTTATTTCACTCATTGACATGCAAATCAATTTATAATTTTTTTGACATGCATTTTTCCGGATTTTTTTTGTTATTCTATCTCTCACTGTTAAAATACACCTACCATTAAAATTATAGACTGATCATTTCTTTGTCAGTGGGCAAACGTTCAAAATCAGCAGGGGATTAAATATTTTTTTCCCTCACTGTAAATCTCTGCATTACATTGCTCATTCCATCAAATCGGTTAGACAGCTGATTGATCACAATGTCTTAACCCCTTTAAAACACAGCGGTTTTAAAGCATTGTTCAGGATCCTACAACCTTTCATCTATTGAAAGTTCATCAAAGTGACGCTTCACTTTCTTACTCTCTTATTTTCAAACTGAGTCTGGATGCCCCACTTTTCTGCCAGTTCTACCGCTGTCTGTTTTGCTGCATCAAAATTCTCCCTATATTTTGAAAGGGCTTGAGCTGCCTTTTGTATTAGATGCGCTGCACTGGATAAATCCGGATTTTTTGACTGCAACAATTTAGAGACAACGTTTATGGTGTCCAAAATCTTGCAGTGCAGGATGATGAGATAAGCAAATTGAAAAAGACCTATTTTTGTTCTATAGCGAGCAGCATCATCTCTTTCTTTAGGCTTGGGTGACATCAGGTTAATTTTTGCTAAAGCCTGCATAATGTCTACAAATCGAAAAGTGTTGAGCAAGCAGTGAATCATGGCGAGATGTCCACCGAGTGGGGCAAAGTTTTTTTCATTGTAAGTGAGTACTCAGTACTCCATCTGCGTATGCTTACCCCCCAAAAAAAATATACTGCTCATTCCAAGATGGTAGGGCTGTGCACCGACCCTGAAGTTAGGCAGGCCGCCCGGGATTTCCCAAGCCAGTCTGGCCCTGTGCATTTGCAGAAGTCAACAGGGCAGCCGGACCCCCTAAAGTGACGGGCCCGGTCGCAGCTACAAGTGTGATCCCTGTGACTGTGGTAGTTACACCACTATGTACAGATTCATACACTGACATCCATTAATACTGACACACATGCACAGATTCATCCAATGACACTGTCTACAACTCTCATTATACTTGGCCATAATAGGTACCAATTTGGTCAGCTGAGTTGAACACATAGCTATGGCCAGAGTGCAGCCGCAAAGACTTATTCATTAAACTCTGAATTTTAGTGCATTAAATGCCAATTGCAAATTGAAGATTGAATACGCAGGTGACTAGATCCAAGTTGGAGATTTTTTCCAGAGCTGCTACTTTTGCCCAGAATGTGCAATTCTGATATAATTCGCTAACAGAGTTAGCGAGAACTGTCAGGAATTCAAAGTGAATTTCAAATTTAATGCCACAAAAGCTGAACTGGAACATTTCGCCCAGCCAGCTATGGCCTTTAATTTGAAATACATGTCGAATTCAACAATTCTCATGTTAGTGAATAACCCTGTTAAATACAGGGTTTTAGTAATTAACTGTAAGGTAGTTGTAAATAACATAGGTAGCAACATAAAGCATATGAATCCCCAGCAAATGTCGGCAGAAACTCCTACTATGCCTAGCCATACAACAGACATTGGCATCATTCTGTGAGAAACACAAGCAGGAATGCAGTGAATGTGAGATTTGAAGTGGTGATATGTTTCCACTCCTTTTTGTGATGTATCCCATGCCATGAATCTCATTTGAGTGTTTCCTGTAATTGAAATAGCTATGAACTAAGGACAGAAGGTGAATTTAAACACTACTGTGTCCAGAGCACCCATCTCATCTTAAAGAACATACATAGTCCTTAGTTATGGCCAGCCATAGCAACATTAAACTGGCTTAATTAGTGCATTTGGAGGTTACTTGTGGTCTTAATTTGTGTAGGGTAGGCTACTTGTTGTTCTACGTGCATATGGGGTTGAACTTGTATAAGTAGATGTGGCTGTTCACAGTCCAGTGGGTGTCTGAAGAGGTCAGTAGTGTGCATGGGTGGTGTGGGGAATGGAGCTATAGTGTATTTGTGGATAGACATTATACTGTGTGTGGAGGGGAAAGTGAATATAGTGTGTGTGTGTGTGTGTGTGTTTGTGTGTGTATGTGTGTGTTTAGGGACTCTGGTGTATGGGAGGATACAAGCTATACTGTGTGTGGGGTCTGCACTGTGTGAGAGGACTAGCAGCTGTAATTTGTGAGTGTGGGGGGGTAGGGGCTGTAATGAGGTAAGGATGAAGAAGGGCTGTACTGTGGGGTTAAGGGCTTTAAAGTGGGGGTAGGAGCTGTACTGTGTGCAGGGATAAGGGCTTTACTGTAGGGAGGAAGAGGATGCACAGTGGGGGGGGGGTAGGGTGCTGCACTATAGGGGTGGTTAAGCAGCTTCACGGGGGGGTAAGTTGCACAGAGGGAGGGAAGGGGCTACATACAGAGGGAATGGGCTGCACAGAGTGGTGGAAGGGGGCTGCACACAGAGGGGTGAGGGGGTTGCACAGAGGGAGGGAAGGTGCTACATACAGGGGGAATGGGCTACACACAGGGGGAAAGGGGCTGCACAGAGGGGGGGAATGGGGCTCTACAGTGGGATGGAAGGGGTTGCACAGAGAGAGGGAAGGGTCTGCACACAGAGGGAAGGGGTTGCACAGAGGGAGGGAAGGGGAGAAAAACAAGTAGCAAGAGAGGTGAAAATGGAGAACAGCTCAAGTAGCCTGCCCTTTGGTGGGTCCCCGCTAAGATCTCAAGCTGGTTTTCATTACAGAGACAACATATCTGAAGCATATCAGACTGGTCTCACCCGTATAAGCAGTCCAGATCCGAAATTCCAGCAAGTTCCCCCTGTACGAGAGATATGGCAATCCCAGATGGTCGTTTCAACCTTGTAAGGTATCATCAGTGAGGTATAGCCAATATCCCTCTAAGCACCATGAGCAAAGGGGGCCACGTCTGGATTGCCCTGTAAACTTAAGGAGAGAAAAACAAGTGTCAAGAGAGGTGAGAACGGACAACAGCTCAATTAGCCTGCCCTTCGGTAAGTCCCCGCTCAGATCTCAAGCTGGTTTTAGCTCAACTGGTGCCATTACAGAGAGAACATATCTGAAGAGTTTCAGACTGGTCCCACCCGTACGGGCAGTTCAGATCCAAAATGCCATCAAGTTCCCTCTGCACGAGAGATACGGCAACCCCAGATGGTCATTTCAACCTTGTAAGGTATCATCAGTGAGGTATAGCCAATATCCCTCTAGGCACCATGAGCAACGTGTCCACGTCTGGATTGCCCTGTAAACTTAAGGGGAGAAAATAATGTAGCAAGAAAGGTGAGATCAGAGAACAGCTAAATTAGCCTGCCCTTCGGTGGGTCCCCGCACAGATCTCAAGCTGGTTTTAGCTCAACTTGTGCCATTACAGAGAGAACATATCTAAATATATCAGACTGGTCCAACCCATACGGGCAGTCCAGATCCGAAATGCAAGCAAGTTCCCTCTGCATGGGTGATACGGCAACCCCAGATGGTCGTTTCAACCTTGTAAGGTATCATCAGTGAGGTATAGCCAATATCCCTCTAGGTACCTTAAGCAAGGGTCCACGTCTGGATTGCCCTGTAAACTTAAGGAGAGAAAAACAAGTAGCAAGAGAGGTGAGAACGGACAACAGCTCAATTAGCCTGCCCTGCAGTGGGTCCCCGCTCAGATCTCAAGATGGTTTTAGCTCAACTTGAGTCATTACAGAGAGAACATATCTGAATAATATCAGACTGGTCCCACCCGTATGGGCTGTGAGGGCGGGAAAGGGCTGCACACAGTGGGAAAATAGCTGCACACAGGGTGTGAATGGCTGCACAGAGGGGGAGGGGGCTGCACACAGAGTGGGGGAAGGGGATGCACAGAGGGAGGGAAGGGCCTGCACACATGGGAGAATGGGCTGCACAGAGGGGGGAAGGAGGCTGCACATAGAGGAAGGAAGGTTGCTGCACACAGGAGGGGTAAGGGTCTGCACAGAGGGGGAAGGGGCTGCACAGATAGGGGAAATGGGCTGTACTACTGAGGGAATGGGCTGCACAGAGGGAGGTAAGGTGGCTGCACATGGGGGAGGGACAGCACACAGGGGGGATGGGCTGCACACAGGGAGACGGGGCTGCACAGAATGGAGTAGTGGGCTGCACACAGAGGGGTAAGAGGGTTGCACAGAGGGAGGGAATGGTGCTACATGCAGGGAGAACGGGCTGCACACAGGTGGGAATGGGCTGCACACAGGGGGAAAGGGCTGCACAGATGGGGTAAGAAGGCTGTATAAAGAGGGGGCAAGGGGGCTTCACACAGAGGGGTAAGAGGTTTGTAGAGAGGGGGAAGAGGGCTGCACACAGAGGGGGGAAGGGGGCTTGACACAGAGGGCTAAAGGGGTTGCACAGAGGGAGGGAAGGGGGCTGCACAGAGGGAGGGAAGGGGCTGCACATAGAGGGGGGAATGGGCTGCACAGAGGGGTAAGGAGTTTGCACAGAGGAAGAGAAGGGGCTGCACACGCTAGGGAAATAGCTGCACACAGCGGGGGAATGGCTGCACAGAGGGGGGGTAAGGGGCTGCACACAGGAGGAAGGGGGATGTGCAGAGGGGAGAGGGGCTTGTACAGAGGGGGGAAGCACACAGAAGTGGCAAGGGGCTCACTGTGGTGGGGGAAAATATTACAATACAAAGCAATAATACACTTAGTTGTTGTCCCCTCCCTTACCTTGAGCCAGATAGGGGAGACACAATGATTCGGACCCTGGGGGGACTCTCTCATGATGCACAGGACCACTAGCGGCAACGCTCTGTATCTTCTGCTGAAGGGCTGCTGGACAGGCGATGAGGGAGATCTGATTTCCCTGCCGGCCACCGCTCCCTCCAGTGCCAAGGACAGGGAGATTTTCTGCCTTACCACCTCCACCCCCAGGGTCCCCTGCCCCACCCCCCTCCTACTCCCCTCCCCACAACACATGCCACAGTTAAGAGCAGGCAGCATTCCAACAGGGCCCCAGCTTACATGCAGCAGTGTCACTGAATGTTAATTTAGAGGCTCCAGCCTTCATAACTAGATATAACAATCTTGCTCATGATTTTTTAAAAATCTTGCAAAAAAATTGGAGCATTCTAAAAGGTGATCCCCAATTAGATCAAATATTAGATAATAAACCCAGAATAATATACTCTAAAGCTCCAAATTTAAGTCTGTTATTAGCTCCTACAACCAAACAAGAGAAAATACAAGAAAACACTAATATCATCTAAAAGAAAACCCCAGGTTTCTGGAAATGTGGAAGATGCAAAGCTTGTAAAAACAATCCAAATCAGCCAACTAAAATCACACAATTTGCTCATCCTCAAACAAAAGACCTTTTTAAAATGAAATCACAATTAACATGTGACACTAATGGTGTAATCTATTTATTAAAATGTCCGTGTGAAAAACTGTACATAGGGCGTACAAAAAGTGCATTCAACACAAGAATGGGAGAACATATCAGGAACATCAAAAAAGGACTCCATTCTCATAATCTCTCTAAACACTTTGATGTCAAACATGCAAGAAACCCTGGAGGCCTTAACTTCATGGCAATACAAAAAGTCAATATCCCATGGAGAGGAGGCGACTTGGAAAAATAATTAGATAAAGCAGAGGCAAGTTGGATATTTAAATTAGAAACATTGGAACCAAAGGGACTCAACGTGGATTTTGAGTTGCGAGCATTTGTATAGAATTGATTGTTCTTTTATGTTTATTTATATTTCTATCAAATTGATGAGCTATTATATCAGTCCCTAATTTATTCTTCTCTGAGTCATGAGCTTTTTGATGTAATTTAATTGTTCTCCTATGTATATTCACATTTTTATGTACATGCATATTTTTATCATATTGACAAGTTATGGAATCATTTAAGAATTTCTCTCTCTAATGGTATATTTGTATCAATAACCAAGACTAATTAGTATTCATTTCCTATAATAGCTATATTACCATACTATGTATTATATTGGAACTATATTATTCTGCAAGAATGTTGTTATTTCATTATTTAGAAGTATTTTAAAAGAGTCTTTTATGTAATAAAAGTTTTTATGCATCAAAAGAACTTTTTATATAACAATAATTTTATGTAATCAAAGAGTTTCAAGCATAGACTGTATTTTACTATTCTAAGATTTTATATGTGTATATTATTATTAGTGCTTATATCAATGAAAACTGTGAAAAATAATTAATAGTTAGAGCAAGTATGGTCTCAAGCCTCAAATGGTTGATATAAGCCAAAAGTAATTATCGGCTATTTAAACCTGTGGGTTTTTCCTGCTCAACATCCTCTGATGAAGTGAGCAATAGACTCACGAAAGGCGTAAGGACACTATTCTTCACTTCCTGGCACTTACCGTAAAGACGACCGGGCTCCATTTGGAAGATCGGTGACACGCACGTGGCTCTCAGCTTCATCTGCCGGCAGGACGAGAACATAGAAGCAGCTGCTAGCACCGCACTTTCCTGACTCCAGTACAGCACGAAAAGTCTTTTGCATAACTGTGAGTGCGAATCATTTTTACTTTGTAGTCAATAAATCGATTTTAATACAGCAAGCACTTTGGATTTCAAACTCAGTTTCTGCAAGCACGGAGGGATTTCTTCCATCATACTACAGGTCATTAACCATGATCTGTTAGTTATTATAACTATTTTTAATAGTACATTGTTATTAAGATATACATTGCTGCACATGCAAAAAGATATAATACTGTACAACATTAATTCAGCTAATCCAGCATACAAATCCCAGTTTGATTATAACTGGAAATAGCTGAAATAGCTAAGAAAATTCACGGACTGGTGTAAATGTCTATTTGAGTGATACAATTGTATCCATACAGAGACATTTTTATTATTGGACTTATTCAACTAAATGCATATTTATGTTTAAACAATTTAATACAAGTAATATCATGTCTTTTTAACATTGCATCAAACAAGTTTAACATTTAAAGGTATATACTACTCCTGAAATTATATTGGATTATTATCTAATATTTTCTTTTCTATTGCACTTGCAGGGATACTCTAGTGGAGTCCCTTTTTCAGTTGAGAGTTAACCTTTAGCTGTGTTTTATACTCTTAAATTAAGGTTCATTTTGGACCTTATCTTTTTATCACTGAATGTGTGTTAGTTGCAAGCACACTGAGCAGCCAGCTAGCTATCTGCCACAGCACCAGGAAGAATGTGTTATCTCACATAGTAACAGCAGGGGTTCACAGTGCGTCCGGGCCCCCTGGAGTGCCGGGCCTGTTTGCAACCACTGTACATACACCAGTGGATTATGGCAAGATGAGGTGGAAACAGGGTGTATGGCAGTGTGGAGGTGGGGGGGGGGGGGGTGAGTGACAAGGTTGAGGGGTGCATGCCACAGGGTTAGTGTTATAGGTTGTTGAGTTTAACATGTTTGGGGTGAGTGTGATAAAATGAGGGGAACTATTGGGACAGGGTGAGGGATGGTGATTGTGACACGGTTGGGTGGTGAGTGTGATGGAGTGAGAGGAGTGATTTTGACAGGCGAGAGGTGTTGGATGTGGCAACTTTGGGGGACGAATGAGGGGTCGACAATGTCCTGTCTGAGCTTGAGCCCTAGGCAGTATTTGTGTACATGAAAGGTGCAGTATTACACTTTATCAAACAATACATATTCCACTACAGCTACTTCAACTCTGGGCCACAGCCCCCTTAATAACACACAATACAACTATGTGATAAAAACAGACCAATAAAAGTGGAGCATTGTTATTAAAAGGACACTGTAGGCATCAAAAACAACCACGGTTTTGGTGTATAGATCATACCCCTGAAGTCCATTGTAACAGAGCTCCCCGTACTCCGACCGAGTACCCTCCGTTGATGGACGCTTCCTAGCTTGCGCCGAGGACCACAAGCACCGCACCGGACACCACAACCATCGCAGACTCCACAACCGCCGTAGCTTAACTGGAGCCGCGCCGTCTTCCGTCCACCCTGAAATCAGCTTCTGTCCTCCAGGACTGTGTGGGGAAGACCTCTCCTCCAAGAGAGCGTATCAGGAACAAGAGCTAAGTGATTAAAGCTCAAGGGAGTATGCAGAGCATAGCAATCCCCAGTGTGAATATAGCTAGCGAGACAAGACTACGTGTTGAGGGTCAAGAAGAACTAATGTTTAATGGCAGATACTCTGCTTTTATGCAGTGCTCCCCTGCAAGGGAGACGCCCACAGGCAATTAGACATTCACCAACCAGATAACGGTTACATCCCACAGATTCCCTCCCCTCTGCTTGGGAGATAATTGAGTTTCTTACTGTATCTACTCAATTATCTCCAAGGTAAAAAATTAAATTAAATCAATTCTACCGGTAACAGGTGACATTCAATGTCTAAACCTAACACTGTATCCACCGCTAGTTATCTTGAAAATATTACCAAGGGTCCTTTTAATTTCTCTTGTCCTCAGACAATATATAATGGGGCTGACAAGATGTGGCACATAGCTGTATAGACCAAGAAGTAAGACATTTAAATCAGCATTAATAATTAAATGCAGTTGATTAGCAGTATAGACAAATAATCGTGGGATGAAGTACATGCCAATGATAAACAAGTGTGTAGAACATGTATAAAATGCCTTCTGCCAGTTTTGAGAGTTCCTGGAAGAACTGATTGTGCCGATTATGACAATGTAGGAGAATATGATGAATGACAGTGGTATCAGCAGCACAATCATAGCAAGAGTGAAAGTAATTCTTCGGGTAGAAAATGTGTCAACACAGGTTAGCGAAAGAATTGTTGAACTGCTACAAAAATAGTTGTTGATTTTGCTGTAACAGTAAGAGAGTTGGGAAGTTACAGCAACAGCTCCTATCCCAAAAATAGCTGCGATAAGCCATAAGATATAACAGAGCAGAGCAATTAGTTTATTGGTAATTATGAAAGAATATCTCAGTGGTTTGCAAATGGCAACATAACGATCAACAGCCATTAGCATGATAATGAAAGAATCAAGAGAACCCAAATAATGGACACAGAATAACTGGAGCATGCACACTGTTAAGGGTATCCTGCCATCTCCAAACCAATACACAGCAATGGCTTTGGGTAATGTAACCGTGTCAAAGGCAAGATCAGAAAGAGACAAGTTGGAAATAATTAGATACATTGGTTGGTGTAAATGTTCTCTAAAATAAATCAGAATTATTACAGTGCCGTTAGCCATCAGTGCTGTAGTATAGAACAGGAACATTGCTGCTGAAACCAAATGATGGAGCTTCTGCGGTAGTCCGGGAAATCCAATCAGAATAAATTCAGACACCTCAGATTGATTCGCCATTGACTTGCCTCAAATTACCTACATAAAAATATGTGTCATATAACAAAACAAATCAGTTTCAAAACAATAAACTTATTATAAAAAAACCTCATATTTACAATGTACTAGCTAAAAAGAGTCGAAGACGTCTTTGTCGCGTTGTTACCTGGAGCGTAATACTTCCTAGATATGTTGTGTCCATGTATTTGTATCATTTCACATATGGTTTTCTTGACATTATGCTACTTTCAACAACACTAGATAGAATGAAACGGACACTCTAGGCACCCATACCACTTCAGCTAATTGAAGTGGTCTGGGTGCAGTGTCCCTTTTGCACTCAGTGCTGCAATGCAAAACATTGCAGTTCCATAGAAACATCCATGCAGTTTACATTGTTTACATTGAAGCTCTAAGTCTGCCCTCAGTGGCGGTCTAGCAGACAGCCACTAGAGGGCTTCCTGAATTGAAACGGGCCTTCGGTCCGGTCTCTGGCGCTGGATGTCCTCACACTCTGCAAGGGGAGCGATAGTGCCAGGAATAGAGCTTTGTATTCCTGGCACTACAGTATCCCTTAAATTCAATGTGGAACCAACAGCACAGAGTCTCTTGGCAATATTACAGCTTCACAATAGCCTTCATGCTAAGAGCTGTCTTTTGTTTTTTGTGAACTATACAGACAAATCTCTCTCTCTCTCTCTCTCTCTCTCTCTCTCTCTCTCTCTCTCTGTAAATAGATTCTAGAAAAATAGACTTGAAGCTTGTATTTGCTTTAGCAAAATCATATTTGAAATGAATTACATGTGATGGTTCTGTATGAAGGGGCAGGTATACCTTTTCGTGGGTTATTATAATAAGTAGATAATCAGGAAAGTTTATCTTATCATGTAATTTCACTGAAAAAGAGTGACTTGTCAACAAAGCATTTATTTTAAATTTTAGAGAAAAGTGGCCAAATAATTGCAAAAAAATTTAATTTCTTCAGTAACAAAATTAGGTAAAAATATTGTCTATGCCATTTACACGAATGCCTGGCTCTGAGCTGCTGTGAAATGTAAGGCATGTGTTATTTTATGATCAATGCACATTATGTATGGCATTAACGAAAACTTTCATGCTTAAACTAGCAACCACGCCAGTGAGCAAAATCCACAAATTTCTCAAGCAAAAGACGTGGACATTGTAAGCAAAAATCACAGTACGATCCATGTTAGCTTTCGCATCTAAGGCAAGCATGCTCCACAGATAATGCTCTGTACAAGACACTAAATCTAAACTGCATGGATGGTACGTGCAAACAATATATCAATTATTGTAAAACTTAAAATTCAGTATTTAGAAGATAGGCAAAATGTGGAGGAAAATTACTCACAGACTTAAATTGGACTAAAAATGAGTTATCGGTAAAAGACAATCTGTCGCCAAGTTACTTTCGTTAGTATAAAAGAGGATGACAAGGACAATGTTTCCTTTCTATATAGTGAACAGATATAGTGAAGAGAGAATAAGAAAACATGATAGATAAAAATTCAAGTTTTTGTAGCTGTAGTTGACAACTAAAATGACAAAATTAAGGCCAAAATAGCAAAGTTGGGAAAAGTCTCTAATTCTGCAATTTTGCCTATTATCTTTGCAGTTTGCAATGTGGCTATCTATTCAACTCAAAAACGTTGCTTAGTAAAAGCTCACATTAATATTTAGAATGTTCATTTTGTAGAATGTTAAATGTGGTATCGGAACTTAATCGATTTATAGAGAATATGAGATATTACTAAGTCTCCTTGACCTCAATGTCTTTATGTAACTTTATGGGTGATACATTTTATAGGTCTGTAATCTCAAACTCAAGACTGGACAAAGTTAAAGGAACAATATAGTGTTAGGACTACTTATCTAGGTGACTGGCCCTCAGAATGGTTTTTAAACCTTTTCTACATCGCCGTGCTGGACTTGCCAAGGCTGGCCCTGCAACTGTCACATCACAGTGAAGTCAGTAACATATAAAGGTATTCTTGGGTAACGCAAATTCTCACAAATTCTGTTTCAATTGTATTGGTTGCAAAGAACAAATAAACAAAAAATGGATTTCACGTTTTGTTTTATTTTTTTTTTGCCTACAATAGTCTGGAAAATCCACTTACTTTGCGACCTATTGTCATTATTCATTTTTCAAAGGGTAAACAAATAAAAAATGTTTTGTATTGTAGAATTAAAAGAGTTAGAATTAAAAAAGAAACTCTCTAGATCAGTTCTGTAACTGTGACTTGTTTAAACATACAAACTGCACAGTAATTATCAATATTTTTAATAAACTCAGGCAACTCTGTTTTATATGATAATTGAATCTGGAGCTACTTCGAGGGTAAATGAAAGCATTTGTATTAGGTTTTACTTACAGATAGAATGTTTGTGTTTTTCTTGATAGCTCATATTCTGGGATGTGAACTGCACACTGCCGTTTTGGGATTATTTATAGGGGATTACTCCCATCAGACACAGTCTCACTGGGAGCACATGACATTAATTTCCACTGATTGCATGTTTTGGATGGTGACAGTTATAGCTCAGTAATTATTAAGGATGTTTACTATAATGTACGTACTGTGTGCGTCAAGTTGGACTTAACACATTTTAGAAAATATTAGGAAACAATGGACAGAAGCAATGTTATATTGTCATTGCCCAGTGTTTCTAAATTGATCGTAGCAGTGCAGCGTAACCCCTATCTGTAACCCCTTAAGGATAGTGGGGTGCTAAGCCGTCATGAAGGTGTGGGCTTAAACACCGCAGGCCACACCTAGTCATTCGCCGCTCCCATCCAGCCGCTGTGCACTTACCTATCCCGGCACTTCGTGCTGATCCCAGTCATGGGATTACCCAGGCACCCCTTCCTGATTACAACCCTTACCTGTCACTTAGCCATTGCCTAGGGGGGAAGGTCTCTATTAGCTGGCCAGCAGGTCAGCTCTTGCCCCTCTCCCCTCATGACAGGGGAATCACAGGGGACGCCTCATTGGGCGTTTGGGGGTGGCATTTTTTTTTGCCCCCTAAATAGTGCCACCCAAGGCAAATGCCTAGTTTGCCTTTTACTAAATACATCCCTGGTATCACTGCCATGGAGAAGTTACAAGAGCTGGCAAACCAAGAGATGGAGCTTGAGAGTAGTTATCTGTGTCTGCTAGAGAGAGTGTACGGGACATCTGCTGCTACATCCACTATAATGAGTACGACTCTGTTCGTCCTGACTTGAGGGACACTTGCCATAAGGAAGTGAAGCCGTGGGTTGATATGAGGAGGTGTTCGTTGCCTATGAGGCCTATGCCCTTCCCCCCTCAGATTTGCTGGCAGGGGACAAGTCAATGGGCATCATTGAGATGTGGCTGGAGATCGACGTAGAAGCCGACAGCAGAAACGTGATGCATGCCACAGCAGATGACCGCTCAGTAGTGCTTCAGTCACTGGAAGTGCAGGGGTCCTGCTTGTGTCCCCACCAACTTCACAACACACAGCCTTGAAAGCCACCCTGGAGGGTGCCTTTCCGTCCACCCTGTCACAAGAAACCGAGCTAGCAGGGCGGCAACAACCAGGTCCACAGTGGACAATAGAGAGAAGGTCAGTGAGAGAGGGCCTGCAATGTTACAACGGGTAGTGGGATCTGTTATATTCCTTGGGACCTCACTGTGAACAAAGCCTTGCACCAGGACTGATCCAGGAGGATGTGTTCCCAGCTCTGTAGCATTCTCAAAGGGACACAGGGGTCAGTGGACCAGGTAGAGTCCCTGTCACTGAGGGCTGTGCGATCTGGCATGGAGGCTGCGATATCACTGCAAACAGAGCTTTTTTCGGGTGCCCATGCAGAATGATGTGGTCCCAGCCCTGCATCGCATCCTGGTGGCAGAGGGCAGCAGCAGAACGGGAAGAATTCCCATCACCATCTGATATGCGATCCCTCATGGAGGCCGCAATTGCGTGGCCACAGAGTTTGTTCTGGGATCAATTATAGAGGATGTGGTTGCAGCTATGCAACTGTATGTTTTTGGCTGGTCTATCCATAATTGAGCAAGGAGGAGACCAGTCAGAGTCCCCACCAGTGAGGCCCAGAGTCCCAAGCCCAGATGGCCAGACACAGCCCCAAGTGCCTGAAGAAGAGGCCAGTAAGGATGCTACTCGATTTGTTGCCCCTGGAGAGGGTTCCTCGTTGTT
Organism: Pelobates fuscus; assembly: GCF_036172605.1. NCBI lineage: Eukaryota > Metazoa > Chordata > Amphibia > Anura > Pelobatidae > Pelobates > Pelobates fuscus. Next base: position 483,789,564 of record NC_086317.1, read on the forward strand.
GGGGTGGGCTCAGGAAGTTACTCCATGGTTTGGTGTGCGGGAGACTTTGCAACATCACCACTGAAGCTGCTCCACAATGGCCCGCAATTTGCCCCTGAGAGCGTAAATCTTTAACAAAGATTAGTGATATATTATTAATAATGATAAGATTATAAGATAAGTAAAATATAAGAAATGCCTATATAGGAAAATGATTGCTGTCACAGGAAATATGGGAGCTGTAAAATGTAAGTAATTGGTTAAAAAAAAAACATTGCAGAATTTTCTTTTTTGATAGCAGAGTACCATTCCTGTTTACAGATATACCGTACTTGCAGATCTTTGGAATGAAGTCGAGCTCAGGCCAGGATCAGAGAGTTTACATGTGGGTATTTCTGGGGTAAAGATCTAGTTGAAAAGCTTGGCAAAAAATTGCAGGACACAGATGAATCAGTTAGCAGATGTGTGGCCCAAGGAAATAAGTGACATGGCGCTTCATCTGGTATTAGAAAGGTCAGATATAAAAAGATTAAGATAACCTTACAGGTGAAAGCGGATCTTTCACTTATTTTCTTCAATAGGCATGTCCCACATCCCCCATGAGTGTCCCTTTTTTTTCAAATGTATTTATGCTTCTTTGAAAAGTCAAACATAAAGAAAACTTTTCCTTTTGTTTATTTTGCAGGTTGACAAAAGTTAACAAATGGTGAAGCTTTAGTCAAACTCCACAGTCTTTGTTAACTTATTACATACAGTTAACTAGATTGAAAAAAACTAAAAATCATCAAGTTCAACCATGAATCCCATTCTTTTATGCTGTTGATCCAAAATAATGCAAAAAAAACACACCAAAAAAAACCAACATGTGTAGCAATTTCCAATTATGCCACAGGCAGGGCTGGCGCTACCATTAAGGCGAATTAGACATTAGCCCGGGGTGCCAACCTGCAGGGGGCGCCCATCTGGATTTTTCTGGGTGGGCTGCTCCTGTGGGTGGGCAGCGGGCTGTTCCTGCCTGGGGTCAGAGCGCTGGGTAAGTGGCTGTTTAGCCAAACCCCAGCGCAGCCATATCCTGTTCTCCCTCTTGCTGCAGTGCCGATCATCTGCTCAGGGAGAGGGGATCTGTTGAATCCCCAGCACCCGAGCAGAGCACTTTGCTTCCTGCAGGCAGGGGAAGCCGGGATGTGACCTGGTAAACTGGCTGACCCCTGCCTGTGAACACAGGAAGCACAGTGAAGGGAGCAGGAAGCAGACTGTGCACACACTGCACGGCCCTCCTGCTCCCCCAGGAACAAGTACAGATACCTCCTCCAATCACATCACTAGCACAGGTATGGCATAACTGAAGGATAAGGGTAGATGGTTATTATTGTGTGTATTTTTGAAAATTGGTGTGTTAAGTTTGTTTGTGGGTGTGTGTTTTAATAAACTGACTATATGTAAACTGGTGTGAGTGGTATTGTGTGGTGTGTGTGTATTTCAGTGAGAGTGTGTGTGTTAGTGAGAATGTGTAAGTGACATTGTGTTTGTGTGTATGTGTGTGTTTGTCAGTAAGAGTGTGTGTGTTGGTGAGAGAGTGTAATTGATGTGTGTGTGTGTCAGTGAGAGTGTGTGTTCCAGTCAGTGTGTGACCAGTTATATTTCTAATACATTAATATAATTATATATATTATATTTAAAACAGTTTTACTTACAGTGTGCCTTTCAGACAAGTTCACCGTAGCATACATTAAATACCACCATTGTCATAAACTAAATGCACAATAGTATAAGTTAAATCCTACCAGATGAATTGAATACATTATTTATTACAACCATAAATGTATTCAATGTAAAATGTATATGTATTAGGCAGTATGTGTGTATGGATGTGTGCATTAGGGTTAGGCAGTATGTGTGTATGGATGTGTGTATTAGGGTTAGGCAGTATGTGGGTATATGTGTGTATTAGGCAGTATGTGCGTATGGATGTACGTGTTGGGCAGTATGTTACATAGTTACATAGTTACATAGCTAAAAGAGACTTGCGTCCATCAAGTTCAGCCTTCCTCACATATGTTTTTGCTGTTGATCCAAAAGAAGGCAAAAACCCAGTCTGAAGCGCTTCCAATTTTGCAACAAACTAGGAAATATTCCTTCTTGACCCCAAAATGGCAGTCATATTTCTCCTTGGATCAAGCAGCTATTACCCCTCTAATTAGAAATTATATCCCTGTATGTTATGTTTTTGCAAGTATGTATCCAATTGCAGTTTAAACATCTGTATAGACTCTGACAAAACCAGGCAAAGAATTCCATATCCTTATTGCTCTTACTGTAAAAAAATACTTTGCCTTAGATGAAATCTCCTTTCTTCAAGCCTAAATGTGTGACCTCGTGTCCTATGTATAGCCCTGTTTATGAATAGATTTCCAGGTAATGGTTTGTACTGGCCCCAAATATATTTGTATAATGTTATCATATCCCCTCCCAGGCGCCTTTTTTCCAAACTAAAGAGATTTACATTTTTTAACCTTTCTTCTTAACTAAAATGCTCCATTCCTTTGATCAATTTTGTAGCTCGTCTCTGCACTTTTTCTAGTGCCATGATATCTTTCTTTAGAACAGGTACCCAAAATTGCACAGCATATTCAAGGTGTGGTGTTACCAGCTATTTATAAAGAGGCAAAATTATATTTTAATCATTGAGAATTTATGCCCCTATTTATACATGACAAAACCTTACTGGCCTCAGCAACGGCAGATTGACATTGCATATTGCTGCCTAATTTGTTGTCTATAACAATTCCCAAATCCTTCTCATGTGTGGTTATCCCTAGTTCACTACCATTTAGGGTGTAAATTGCTTGTGCATTCTTAACCCTGAAGTGCATAACTTTGCATTTCTCTACGTTAAATTTCATCTGCCATTTTAGTGCCCAGTCCCCCAATATATCCAAATCCCTCTCCAGCAAAGCAATATCCTGCTCACATTTTATTACTTTACAAAGTTTTGTGTCATCTGCAAACACTGATACATGGCTTCCAATGTCTATTTCAAGATCATTTATAAATATGTTAAATAGAAGCGGTCCCAAAACAGAACCCTGAGGGATACCACTTACCACTTTTGTCCAGCTTGAAAATTTACCATTAATGACAACTCGTTGTACTCTATTCTTAAGCCAATGTTCTACCCAAGAACAAGAATATTCATCTAGACCAACTTCTTTTAGTTTGAAGACTAACCTATTGTGAGGAACCGTATCAAATGCCTTGGCAAAATCCAAGTAGATCACATCCACTGCAACACCCTGATCTCTACTTATACTTACTTCGTCATAGAATGTAATAAAGTTATTTTGACATGACCTATGTTTCATAAAAGCATGCTGATTATTGCTAATAACACAGTTCTTCACAGTTCTTCTCATATGTGCATATGGATGTATGTGTTAGGCAGTATGTGCGCATGGATGAATGTATTAAGCAGTATGTATATAATGGGCAGTGAGTGTGTATGGTTGAATGTATATATTAGGCAGCGTGCGTGTATGGATGTACACATTAGGCAGTATGTGTGTATGGATGTATGTATTGGCAGTCTGTGTGTGTGTGTGTGTGTGTGTGTGGATGTATGTATTGGCAGTCTGTGTGTGTGTGTGTATGGATGGATGTATTGGCAGTGTGTGTGTACTGAATGTGTGTGTTCATATTGGACAGTTTCTTTTTTCCCCCCCTAAATGTCGACTCACTGTGTTTCTCCTAAAATGTCTCCTAGTCTGTATCGGTTTCCTAAAAACCTCAACAATCTCTCTATCCCTTTCTTAATTGCCTTCCCAGTCTGTTCCCTTTCCCTAAATTTATCACTGGTCTCTCTGCTTTCCCTTAGACACTTATGAGTCTATTCACTAAACAGTGATTTGAAAAAGTTGAGATGACTTTATACAACTCTTCTGTTTTGGCCTAAATGTTTCAAGTTATATTTTAACTCACTGTTTAATGAATAGACAGGGAAAAGAAAAGAAGAGAAATTGCTAGAAGATAATTACTGAGTTATTCACTAAAGTGAGAATTGTAAGTGTAAGGGCAGAGTAGCCAAATGTGGAGAATGTTAACAGGTGTTTTAACCATAAATTAGAAGTTCAATTTGAATTCCCACCAATTCTCACTTTATTGAATAACCCTACTGGAATAAAGAGAAACAGGCTGGAGAGAATCAGTGCATTGAGTGAGCCGATAAATCATGAACATAGAGACTGCAAGCTTTGGGAAACAGAAACAAAGGAGAAAGCTGGGGATAAACGCTAATGAGAGAGATTGGGCACTATGGAGGAAAGGGACAGCTGATCAGACCTAATTAAAAACCAAATGGCAAAATGTATACCATTTAGAAGAATTTGCCAAATCCGCTGTTTTTGCTTAAACTATGCAATTCGATTTCCAATTCACTGAATTCAGAGTTTAGTGAATAAACTTCTGAGAGAGTGTAGTTGCATTCAAGAGGGGGCGGCAAAATGGATCTTTGCCTAGGGCAAATCTTTTTCCTGGCCACAGGAAGGCATATCTTGACTCGATGATAGCAATCAGATTTCTCCTTCCATCAAAAACCTGTTTGCATGCATATTGATGCATATATACTTGAATATTCTGTATATGCAAAAAAGCATCCAAGCCTTTTTTAAATGTATCTATAGAAACTGATCACACAACCACTTTAGGCAGATAATTCTGCATCTATATAATTCTTACTATAAAGAACCCGTTCTTCTGCTGTAAGTAAAAACTCATTTCTTCCAGTCTGAAAGGGTGACCTCTTGTTTGTTGTATATGCCTACTAATGAACAAATTTGCACATAGCGTGCATATATTTGCATTGTGTTATAATGTTACATCGAGACACCTTTTTTCTAAACAAAACAATGCCATTGTTCTAGCATCTCCTCATAATTAGTGTTTTCCATCCCACTTAGTAGTTTTGTAGCTCACGTCTATACTTTTTCTAGTTCTGCAATATTCTTCTTCATAAATGGTGCCCAAAATTACACCATTGTCTCACCATTGATTTATAAAGAGGCAAAATTATATTCTGATCACGTGAACTAAAACCCCTTTTTAAACATGAAAGTACCTTACTAGCTTTTGCAGCGGCAGACAGACATTGCATACTGTTTCCCACTTCTCACAATGTATCTAAATCTGTATGTAGTGAAGTCAAATCATGTTCAGATGGTATTTTACCTAGCTTTGTGTTGTCTGCAAACACTGACAAGTGGCTTTCAATGTTTACTTAAAGATCATTTATAAGTAGATTACAGAAAAGTGGATAGAAGGATAGAACCCAGGATAGCACGCCACTTACGACCTTTGTCCAACTTGAACATTTTCCATTTACAACTACTCTCTGCACTAATTTTACACCAGTGTTCTATCCAAGAACACGATTTTTCATCTAAACCAACTGAATTATGTTTAACTAGTTAAGTTTTGTTGTGGAACTGTATGAAAGGCTTTTTTTTAAAATTCAAGTAGATCACATCTACTGGAACACCCTGAACTATATTTCTGCTAACTTCTTCATAGAATGCAATTAAGTTAGTTTGCCATTACCTGTCTTTCATAAAACTAAAATAATGTATAAATAGATTAAAGAAAAGTGGACCATGGATAGAACCCTGAGGCACAACACTTGTGTCCAACTTGAACATTTTCCATTTACAACAACTCTCTGCACACTATCTTTAACCCCTTAGTGACCGTGGCCGTACAGGGTACGTCAGCCAAAAAACGTACGTCTGCTGTGATCGCTCTACATACATATATTAATATAAAAATACACTTAGAGTAAAATTAGACAGGTGTATATATTATATATATATATATATGTATATATATATATATATATAATAACTATATATATTGTATATATATATCACTATAACATTTAAATAATAGTTAATTAAAAATAAACTATTACAATTATTTTAATTTTAAAAAAATAAATATATATATATATATCTATGTAATTTTATTCTAACTGTATTTTGATATTAATATATATATATATATATATATATATATATATATATATATATATATATATGTAAAGGATCCTGCTATCCGTGCAGCGCTGATCCTTGTAGCGTCTCCCGAAATCCAAGCTGAGAAGAGTGAAGTAGTGATTAAAGCCCCCAATCCCCCAAACATGAGTCGAGACTTCATGAAGGGGTAAACGATCTGTTTTATTGATGGCCAAACTCAGCCCTTTTATGATGGTCTTCCAGCAAGGGAACTCCCACATGGGACCTTGTGGAAGACTGTGACAAAATATACAGCACCAATCAGTGTACAGTACAATTAGTAAACACACCCACAGTAACAGTGTAACCCCTCCTCTCTATCCTGGAGATAATTAACTTAAGTGGTTGCAGAGAACCTAATTATCTCCAGGTAGAGAAAAACATGTCCTTTTTATATTTTACAAAACTGTATTAAAATCTATAACTTATATTTAACCGAACATATTCCCCCTGTTCCACATACCCCCAGGTAGCTTGGATCTGAGCGCATAATATAGGCGAATAGCGCTCAGATCCTACGAACACAGTTCTCAATATCGTCAAGTAAAGTTTAAGTTCACCAGTTGTTTGGGAAATGCAGTCCGAAAAGAGTTCCATAATTGTAGCTACCTGGGGTTGGTATGTCTTGTGTGAAAGGAAAGTCCCGAACGGCAAAGTGATTAACGCGTTCGGGAGATATTAACCGTATGAACGAGGACTCGGTACTTGTCAGCGGTGTGTGGCGGAATAAGTGTCCGAAAATAGTTCCAGAGGATTGCTGCCTTTCCACCGCTGAGAGTCCGACGACTTTAAAATGGCGACTGCCACGTGTTCGTCAAACGAACGAGGACCACCATGCCTTTCGTCAATTACCTTGCGTTTAACCGCAAGGTCTGGGAGGTAAATGAGCGGCACACAACCTCAGTGGGAGGTCGGGTGCTTCGGTAGTTTGTTCGGTTTTTTGGAACTGCACGAAATAGGCGTACATATGCATGTTTAAACAAAATGCTGTTCCTCTGAGGCTTGTTAAAATAGGGATTTTGTTACAATATATAATACATAAGATCCATCACACTCACCTATCCACTAAGCAGCAACTTCAATGTTGACAGATTTTATTTTTATTTTTTTTAAAAACACCTAATCTAGGCAAAAAATAATGGGGGTTTAGTTACATTATATGATCATACATTGCATACGCCTGCCATAACGTCAATTTATGTATATATTTTCATTGTATGTAAATCTCCGTAGACGTCAGACAAAAAACAGTCATTAAGGACTGCAGACATACCTAGTATGCTCGCAGCAAAATAGGAGCCATAGGCTTACCTGGACCGGCGATCCACATTGATCACGGTCAGGGGGACTGCCTGAGACCCCAGCAGTCCGCCTGCAGCAGCTCCCGCCACCCCGGCCCTCCAGGGCCATGTGATCACCATAATCATATCTCCACAATAGAACTGTAGGAGCTGCCAGCAGGGGGACTGTCTGAGTTGTCAGGTAGTCCCCCAGGCTGCTAAAAAGTAAAAAAAAAATTGAACAAAAATGTTTATACATATGTTATATATGTATAATATATTATAAAATAAGTAAAGCATTTTATAATATATCATATACCGTATATACTCGAGTATAAGCCGAGTTTTTCAGCACATTTTTTGTGCTGAAAAACCCCAACTCGGCTTATACTCGAGTCAATAGTCTGTATTATGGCAATTTGCATTGCCATAATACAGACAGGGGCTGTCAGAGATGTTACTTACCTCTCCTGCAGCTCCTGTCAGCTCTCTCCTCCTCCGTGCCGTCCGTTCAGCACCTCGGTCAGCTCCCAGTGTAAGTCTCGCGAGACTTACAGTGGGAGCTGACAGAAGAGCTGCACGGACCGGCGCGGAGGAGGAGAGAGCTGACAGGAGCTGCAGGAGAGGTAAGTAACATCTCTGACAGCCCCCACAGCCCCCCCACTGAACTACCAATCCCACTGGACCACCAGGGAAGGAGCCCCCCTCCCTGGCCAGCTAGCAAGCAGGGAGGGGGGACAAAAAAAAATAATAATAATAATAAATAAATTAATAATATAACAAAAAAAATTAAAATAATATTAATACAATAATAATAAAAATAGTAATAAAAAAATAATAATATAACAAAAAAATTTAAATAATAATAATAAAAATATATTAAAATGCCCACCCCCCACCAAGGCTCTGCATCACACTCTGCATCACACACACACACACTGCACTCATACACACACTGCACTCATACACACACACTGCACTCATACACTGCACATACACACTGCATTCATACACACACTGCACCCATACACACACACTGCACTCATACACACACACTGCACTCATACACACACACTGCACCCATACACACACTGCACCCATACACACTGCACCCATACACACTGCACCCATACACACACACTGCATTCATACACACACACTGCATTCATACACACACACACTGCATTCATTACATACACACACTGTAAATAAATATTCAATTAATATATTTTTTTTAGGATCTAATTTTATTTAGAAATTTACCAGTAGCTGCTGCATTTCCCACCCTAGTCTTATACTCGAGTCAATAAGTTTTCCCAGTTTTTGGGGGTAAAATTTGTGGCCTCGGCTTATATTTGGGTCGGCTTATACTAATGCATATATATGATTTTATTATTAGTGTACTTTGAGATATATACACATATGAAATCATATATGAAATATATATATATATATATATATATATATATATATATATATATTATATTTTGCAAAAAAAAACATTTATAAAAAAACGTATACAAACGCTAACTTTGGCCAGCGTTTGTGACTAAGTGGCTACTACAAAAGACTGGACATACCCCATTTTGAATACCCTGGGCTGTCTACATTTGAAAATGGTATGCCATTTGGTCCTCAAAATGTAACACAGAAGATGAACTCACCAATAAAAGTGCAGTTTTTGTGTAAAAAAAAATGCAAAAAAACAAATAAAAACACTAACTGTTGCCAGTTTTTGTGGCTAAGTGGCTACTACAAAAGACTAGACATACCCCATTTTGAATACCATGGGTTGTCTACCTTTACAAATGGTATGCCATGATGGGGTTAATTTTCATGGGCCAACATGGGCCCAGCAAACCAATCTGGCAAATTTCAATGTGCATAGTTGGTAAGGTGGAAACCCTACATTTGACCTTTGTAAGTTTGCAGAAACCCATAAAACCTGTACATTGGGGGCACTGTTGTACTCGGGAGATATTGCTGAACACTTATTGGGGGTTTCTTTGTTAGTAACACATAACAGGAACTGAGAATCAGAGGCGGCTCTCTAATTAGGCGGTTTAGGCGGCCGCCTAAGGCCTCGCGCTTGCTGGGGCCTCGCGGCCGCCTAAACCGCCTGTTGGGAGAGTGTGTCAGGTCCTCGGTCAGTGACCGAGGACCTGACACCAGGAGGGGGCCCGGCGGCTTGCCCGGTATGCCGCCGGGTGCGAGGCCCCTCCTGGCTGCCGGCCAGCCACCGCAGACACTGGTCTGCAGCTCCGCAGTGTCCAGAGCTGCAGACCATGTGACTCGCGAGAATTGGCCAATCAGAGCGTTGCCGCGGGTTACCACGGCAACGCTCTGAAATCTCGCGAGATTACACGGTCTGCAGCTCTGCGGAGCTGCAGACCGGAAGTAATGGCCACCGGACCACCAGGGAGCCCACTGGACCACCAGGGAAAGGTAGGCTCTCCCTCCCCATCACCATCACCACCCCCAGCCGTACCCCCCACAGCCTCACCACCCCCATCACCAACCATCACCCCCACCACCCTCAGCCTCACCCCCCCACCCTCACCATCACCCCCAGCCTCACCCCCCCTCACCATCACCCCCCTCAGCCTCACTCACCATCACCCCCCACCACCCTCAGCCTCACCCCCCCTACCCTCACCATCACCCCCATCACCCTCAGCCTCACCCCCCCCACCACCCTCAGCCTCACCCCCCCCTCACCATCACCACCCTCAGCCTCACTCACCATCACCCCCACCATCAGCCTCACCCCCACCACCCTCAGCCTCACCCCCACCACCCTCAGCCTCACCCCCCCTCAGCCTCACTCACCATCACCCCCACCCTCAGCATCACCCCCACCACCCTCAGCCTCACCCCCCCCCACCCTCACCCCCACCACCCTCAGCCTCACCCCCCCCTCACCATCACCACCCTCAGCCTCACTCACCATCACCCCCACCCTCAGCCTCACCCCCCCCCTCAGCCTCACCCCCCCCCCCTCAGCCTCACCCCCCTCAGCCTCACTCACCATCACCCCCCCCCACCATCAGCATCACCCCCACCACCCTCAGCCTCACCCCCCTCACCATCATCAGCCTCACTCACACCACCCTCAGCCTCACCCCCTCACCCCCACCACCCTCAGCCTCACTCACCATCACCCCCACCACCCTCAGCCTCACCCCCCCTCACCATCACCCCCCACCACCCTCAGCCTCACCCCCCCACCCTCAGCCTCACCCCCACCACCCTCAGCCTCACCCCCCACCCTCACCATCACCCCCACCACCCTCAGCCTCACCCACCATCACCCCCCACCACCCTCAGCCTTACCCCTCAGCCTCACCCCCCACCACCCTCAGCCTCACCCCCCACCACTCTCAGCCTCACCCCCCACCACCCTCAGCCTCACCCCCCACCACCCTCAGCCTCACCCCCACCACCCTCAGCCTCACCCCCCACCACCCTCAGCCTCACCCCCAACACCATCACCACCCCCAGCCCACCCTCACCCCCCACAGCCTCACCACCCCCATCACTAACCATCACCCCTCACCACCCTCAGCCTCACCCTCACCACCCTCAGCCTCACCCCCCCCACCCTCACCATCACCCCCACCACCCTCAGCCTCACCCCCACCACCCTCAGCCTCACCCCCACCACCCTCAGCCTCACCCCCACCACCCTCAGCCTCACCCCCACCACCCTCAGCCTCACCCCCCCACCCTCAGCCTCACCCCCCCACCCTCAGCCTCACCCCCCACCACCCTCACCCCCCACCACCATCACCACCCTCAGTCTCACTCACCATCACCACCCTCAGTCTCACTCACCATCACCCCCCCACCCTCAGCCTCACCCCCCACCACCCTCAGCCTCACCCCCCACCACCCTCAGCATCACCCCCCACCACCATCACCACCCCCAGCCCACCCTCACCCCCCACAGCCTCACCACCCCCATCACTAACCATCACCCCCCACCACCCTCAGCCTCACCCCCCACCACCCTCAGCCTCACCCCCCACCACCCTCACCATCACCCCCCACCACCCTCACCATCACCACCCCCACCACCCTCAGCCTCACCACCCTCAGCCTCACCACCCCCACCACCCTCAGCATCACTCCCCCCACCACCCTCAGCATCACCCCCTCGGCCTCACCACCTTCAGCCTCACCACCCCCCACCACCCTCCGCCTCACCACCCCCACCACCCTCAGCCTCACCACCCCCCTCAGCCTCACCACCCCCCACCATCGCCCCCCCGCCACCCTCAGCATCGCCCCCCCGCCACCCTCAGCATCGCCCCCCCGCCACCCTCAGCATCGCCCCCCCGCCACCCTCAGCATCGCCCCCCCGCCACCCTCAGCATCGCCCCCCCGCCACCCTCAGCATCGCCCCCCCGCCACCCTCAGCATCGCCCCCCCGCCACCCTCAGCATCGCCCCCCCGCCACCCTCAGCATCGCCCCCCCCGCCACCCTCAGCATCGCCCCCCCCCGCCACCCTCAGCATCGCCCCCCCGCCACCCTCAGCATCGCCCCCCCGCCACCCTCAGCATCGCCCCCCCGCCACCCTCAGCATCGCCCCCCCCGCCACCCTCAGCATCGCCCCCCCGCCACCCTCAGCATCGCCCCCCCGCCACCCTCAGCATCGCCCCCCCGCCACCCTCAGCATCGCCGCCCCGCCACCCTCAGCATCGCCCCCCCACCACCCTCAGCATCACCCCCCACCACCCTCAGCATAACCCTCCGTCACCACCCTCAGCCTCACCCCACTCACCATCACCCCCTCTCACATTACCCCCTCTCACTCTCACATTACCCCCTCTCACTCTCACATTACCCCCTCTCACTCTCACATTACCCCCTCTCACTCTCACATTACCCCCTCTCACTCTCACATTACTCACTCTCACATTACCCCCTCTCACTCTCACATTACCCCCCCTCACTCTCACATTACCCCCCCTCACTCTCACATTACCCCCCCTCACTCTCACATTACCCCCCCTCACTCTCACATTACCCCCCCTCACTCTCACATTACCCCCCCTCACTCTCACTTTACCCCCCCTCACTCTCACTTTACCCCCCCTCACTCTCACTTTACCCCCCTCACTCTCACTTTACCCCCCTCACTCTCACATTACCATCGCGCCCCCGCTCCCTCTCACCATCGCGCCCCCGCTCCCTCTCACCATCGCGCCCCCGCTCCCTCTCACCATCGCACCCCCGCTCCCTCTCACCATCGCACCCCCTCTCCCTCTCACCATCACTCTCACCATCACCCCCCCCCCCCCCTATACACACACAACACACTTCAAGCAGCTACCCCATACACTTAGGGTCTCAGACAAAAACGCAAACATGCTCACAGAGACATACATTCAGACACACAAGGATACTCTCTGTCAGACACACTCTCAGGCACATACACAGGTAGACAGCGCATCAATGAGTATATGTGACACTTTTTTGTTAGTGGGGCCTCATGTTTGCGTTTCGCCTAAGGCCTCATAAAGTCTAGAGCCGCCTCTGCTGAGAATCTAATTCTAAACTAATTATATTTTTGTTCATTTATGAATTCTTGAATATTATCCCTTAACAGCTTAATTTCAGGAGCACTTTATCCTGTGTTAACAAGTTACCAGTTTGCTGCAAGGCTTTTGTGATAGGGATTTGCAAATTTACAGCTAAAGATTCTTCTTCCCTGTATACTGAATAAAAATAATTAATTAGAATTTCTGCTTTGTCCCAATCCTCCTTAATGATCTCACCCATCTCACTTTCCAATGGGCCAACTCTTCACCTTTTTAACAGTAATATACTCAAATAGACTTTTGGGGTAGGTCTTGCTCTCTTTGCCTATGAGCTTTTCATTTTCAAGTTTAGCCAATCTAATCATTAATTTGCAAGCCCTATTGGCCTGCTTATTTTTGTTTTAGGATGCAATTTAACCCTCTGATATAAATGTTTTGAATGCCCTTTTCTTTTATCATTTAATTGACCATTGTAGTGAGCCACAATGGTTTTAATGTGCTTCTTTCTTCTATTTGTTTCCCAATGGTATGTATTGAGAAATATACTCTTTTTTGTTTAAAGATCTTCTATTTACCCTCTGTTCTTTTTCCCGTGAATATGTCCTACCAGTCAATTAGTCATTAGCTGTCTTCCCTCCAGTGTTATGTCACTTCAAGATGGCATGATCTATTACACAAAAAACTTGGTAACAGTGGTCTTTTTTCTACTTTCATGAATTTGGTGTATTTAGTGTATAATACATTTTTGCATATTTACACAGTGATTCTTTTTTCTTATGTGAGTGCGGTATGAACCAATCTAGTTTTTGTATATTTAATTGAGGTCCTTTTGGGGAATACCTCTAATACCTGCACCATCACGTAATTGAGTGCCAACACAATCAATATTGGTTTTTAAAGCATGGTTCACTTGTGTTAGAGAGAATAAAGTAGATTGAATCAGGAAAATATAGATTTGAGAAAGTTAGTTAGTTGAGCATTCAAGCCTTGAGGTAAAATTAAGCATGGATATGGGACAAAATGTACATGAAAATAGTTTTTATGGAGTTGGGAGCAACCATTGCATATTTTCAGGAAATGGAGGAAACATCGGTAGAGAATAGGAGAATGAAAATGTAATTTAAGGATTAAAGACTTGGGGAAAGAGATAAAGGGTGTAGGTATAGAGGCAATAGAATAGGAGTGTATACATCTTTTGTTCACTGATTAGAGAGATGAAGCTTAGGGTTGAAGAGAAATCAGAATTGAGTTAAAGCTCAGAGATGGAGTGGAATTTGTATACATATTACCTGGAAGTATATAGACTACAGAAAATAAAAAGCATGGTCTATATAGAAGAAACTTCTTACAGTGAGTTATCAACCTGCATCTTTGCCCCAAAATGGCTTAACTGTAATAGAAATGATTGCGGAAAAGCTAGCAACCCTTGACCACCGGACAAGACTTCCAAAGATCACTTGAAAATTACCACCAGACAGTATGCAAGCAGTGGTTAATATCCCAATCCCAATCAACACCATCACATACTAATGGATTTTGACTTCTTTTGGATCAACAGCATAAAATAATGGGCTTCAGGGTTGAACCTGATTGACTTTAACCTAGACAACTATGTAACAGTAATATGAGGCTTTGTGTTTAAATTGATTAAATATCAGACCTGTCCATCGTTGATGTTATGTCAAATATTAAGATATACCATATGTTTAGTGTAACGGATCGCCTGGCACCCCGACTGGGTACCTCCGTTGAAAGATGCTCCTAGCGCTTCCTGAGGGCTCCAAGCACTGCAGCAGACACCTCCAGACACAAATGATGGCTAATGAAATGTATCCATTTTGCTACGTATACATCCATAAGGACTGGACTCTGGTAAGACATTCTGTTGTTTAAATCTCCCTGTTGATCCCAGTTTTATTTAAAAGCATTATTTTTTAAGTAGATAACAGTTAGTGAAACTGCTTGTGAAAAATGTGTTTAATTCATTTTTACCAAAGAAAACAACATTTAGAAAAATAAATAAAGCAACACAGTTTTGCCTTTTTTGTTTACATGCCGGCCAGTCATCGTTCTTACATTTCTCAAGGAGCAGATAAGAGTTATATAAAATGTATATAAAATGTATATAAAATTGATATGGATCTTTTAGACTGAGCAAACCACAGAGTTCAGTGAATATGGAATCCCACGTACATGAAATGCTACAATCAGACGGGATCAGGTGGAATGTGCAAGGAAGGGGGAGGTATGGTATAATGGAAACCTGGTAAAAAAAAAGTTTATTGTGCTCTTAAAAGTAAGTGCGCTCATAAGGTATACAGTTGTTATATTTATGTAAAGACAAATATTGTTACACTTTTTATATAAATATGGTGACAACTGAATCAATCGTTACAGTTTGATAACGTGTTCGTCAAACGAACGAGGACCACCATGCCTTTCGTCAATTACCTTGCGTTTAACCGCAAGGTCTGGGAGGTAAATGAGCGGCACACAACCTCAGTGGGAGGTCGGGTGCTTCGGTAGTTTGTTCGGTTTTTTGGAACTGCACGAAATAGGCGTACATATGCATGTTTAAACAAAATGCTGTTCCTCTGAGGCTTGTTAAAATAGGGATTTTGTTACAATATATAATACATAAGATCCATCACACTCACCTATCCACTAAGCAGCAACTTCAATGTTGACAGATTTTATTTTTATTTTTTTTAAAAACACCTAATCTAGGCAAAAAATAATGGGGGTTTAGTTACATTATATGATCATACATTGCATACGCCTGCCATAACGTCAATTTATGTATATATTTTCATTGTATGTAAATCTCCGTAGACGTCAGACAAAAAACAGTCATTAAGGACTGCAGACATACCTAGTATGCTCGCAGCAAAATAGGAGCCATAGGCTTACCTGGACCGGCGATCCACATTGATCACGGTCAGGGGGACTGCCTGAGACCCCAGCAGTCCGCCTGCAGCAGCTCCCGCCACCCCGGCCCTCCAGGGCCATGTGATCACCATAATCATATCTCCACAATAGAACTGTAGGAGCTGCCAGCAGGGGGACTGTCTGAGTTGTCAGGTAGTCCCCCAGGCTGCTAAAAAGTAAAAAAAAAATTGAACAAAAATGTTTATACATATGTTATATATGTATAATATATTATAAAATAAGTAAAGCATTTTATAATATATCATATACCGTATATACTCGAGTATAAGCCGAGTTTTTCAGCACATTTTTTGTGCTGAAAAACCCCAACTCGGCTTATACTCGAGTCAATAGTCTGTATTATGGCAATTTGCATTGCCATAATACAGACAGGGGCTGTCAGAGATGTTACTTACCTCTCCTGCAGCTCCTGTCAGCTCTCTCCTCCTCCGTGCCGTCCGTTCAGCACCTCGGTCAGCTCCCAGTGTAAGTCTCGCGAGACTTACAGTGGGAGCTGACAGAAGAGCTGCACGGACCGGCGCGGAGGAGGAGAGAGCTGACAGGAGCTGCAGGAGAGGTAAGTAACATCTCTGACAGCCCCCACAGCCCCCCCACTGAACTACCAATCCCACTGGACCACCAGGGAAGGAGCCCCCCTCCCTGGCCAGCTAGCAAGCAGGGAGGGGGGACAAAAAAAAATAATAATAATAATAAATAAATTAATAATATAACAAAAAAAATTAAAATAATATTAATACAATAATAATAAAAATAGTAATAAAAAAATAATAATATAACAAAAAAATTTAAATAATAATAATAAAAATATATTAAAATGCCCACCCCCCACCAAGGCTCTGCATCACACTCTGCATCACACACACACACACTGCACTCATACACACACTGCACTCATACACACACACTGCACTCATACACTGCACATACACACTGCATTCATACACACACTGCACCCATACACACACACTGCACTCATACACACACACTGCACTCATACACACACACTGCACCCATACACACACTGCACCCATACACACTGCACCCATACACACTGCACCCATACACACACACTGCATTCATACACACACACTGCATTCATACACACACACACTGCATTCATTACATACACACACTGTAAATAAATATTCAATTAATATATTTTTTTTAGGATCTAATTTTATTTAGAAATTTACCAGTAGCTGCTGCATTTCCCACCCTAGTCTTATACTCGAGTCAATAAGTTTTCCCAGTTTTTGGGGGTAAAATTTGTGGCCTCGGCTTATATTTGGGTCGGCTTATACTAATGCATATATATGATTTTATTATTAGTGTACTTTGAGATATATACACATATGAAATCATATATGAAATATATATATATATATATATATATATATATATATATATATTATATTTTGCAAAAAAAAACATTTATAAAAAAACGTATACAAACGCTAACTTTGGCCAGCGTTTGTGACTAAGTGGCTACTACAAAAGACTGGACATACCCCATTTTGAATACCCTGGGCTGTCTACATTTGAAAATGGTATGCCATTTGGTCCTCAAAATGTAACACAGAAGATGAACTCACCAATAAAAGTGCAGTTTTTGTGTAAAAAAAAATGCAAAAAAACAAATAAAAACACTAACTGTTGCCAGTTTTTGTGGCTAAGTGGCTACTACAAAAGACTAGACATACCCCATTTTGAATACCATGGGTTGTCTACCTTTACAAATGGTATGCCATGATGGGGTTAATTTTCATGGGCCAACATGGGCCCAGCAAACCAATCTGGCAAATTTCAATGTGCATAGTTGGTAAGGTGGAAACCCTACATTTGACCTTTGTAAGTTTGCAGAAACCCATAAAACCTGTACATTGGGGGCACTGTTGTACTCGGGAGATATTGCTGAACACTTATTGGGGGTTTCTTTGTTAGTAACACATAACAGGAACTGAGAATCAGAGGCGGCTCTCTAATTAGGCGGTTTAGGCGGCCGCCTAAGGCCTCGCGCTTGCTGGGGCCTCGCGGCCGCCTAAACCGCCTGTTGGGAGAGTGTGTCAGGTCCTCGGTCAGTGACCGAGGACCTGACACCAGGAGGGGGCCCGGCGGCTTGCCCGGTATGCCGCCGGGTGCGAGGCCCCTCCTGGCTGCCGGCCAGCCACCGCAGACACTGGTCTGCAGCTCCGCAGTGTCCAGAGCTGCAGACCATGTGACTCGCGAGAATTGGCCAATCAGAGCGTTGCCGCGGGTTACCACGGCAACGCTCTGAAATCTCGCGAGATTACACGGTCTGCAGCTCTGCGGAGCTGCAGACCGGAAGTAATGGCCACCGGACCACCAGGGAGCCCACTGGACCACCAGGGAAAGGTAGGCTCTCCCTCCCCATCACCATCACCACCCCCAGCCGTACCCCCCACAGCCTCACCACCCCCATCACCAACCATCACCCCCACCACCCTCAGCCTCACCCCCCCACCCTCACCATCACCCCCAGCCTCACCCCCCCTCACCATCACCCCCCTCAGCCTCACTCACCATCACCCCCCACCACCCTCAGCCTCACCCCCCCTACCCTCACCATCACCCCCATCACCCTCAGCCTCACCCCCCCCACCACCCTCAGCCTCACCCCCCCCTCACCATCACCACCCTCAGCCTCACTCACCATCACCCCCACCATCAGCCTCACCCCCACCACCCTCAGCCTCACCCCCACCACCCTCAGCCTCACCCCCCCTCAGCCTCACTCACCATCACCCCCACCCTCAGCATCACCCCCACCACCCTCAGCCTCACCCCCCCCCCACCCTCACCCCCACCACCCTCAGCCTCACCCCCCCCTCACCATCACCACCCTCAGCCTCACTCACCATCACCCCCACCCTCAGCCTCACCCCCCCCCTCAGCCTCACCCCCCCCCCCTCAGCCTCACCCCCCTCAGCCTCACTCACCATCACCCCCCCCCACCATCAGCATCACCCCCACCACCCTCAGCCTCACCCCCCTCACCATCATCAGCCTCACTCACACCACCCTCAGCCTCACCCCCTCACCCCCACCACCCTCAGCCTCACTCACCATCACCCCCACCACCCTCAGCCTCACCCCCCCTCACCATCACCCCCCACCACCCTCAGCCTCACCCCCCCACCCTCAGCCTCACCCCCACCACCCTCAGCCTCACCCCCCACCCTCACCATCACCCCCACCACCCTCAGCCTCACCCACCATCACCCCCCACCACCCTCAGCCTTACCCCTCAGCCTCACCCCCCACCACCCTCAGCCTCACCCCCCACCACTCTCAGCCTCACCCCCCACCACCCTCAGCCTCACCCCCCACCACCCTCAGCCTCACCCCCACCACCCTCAGCCTCACCCCCCACCACCCTCAGCCTCACCCCCAACACCATCACCACCCCCAGCCCACCCTCACCCCCCACAGCCTCACCACCCCCATCACTAACCATCACCCCTCACCACCCTCAGCCTCACCCTCACCACCCTCAGCCTCACCCCCCCCACCCTCACCATCACCCCCACCACCCTCAGCCTCACCCCCACCACCCTCAGCCTCACCCCCACCACCCTCAGCCTCACCCCCACCACCCTCAGCCTCACCCCCACCACCCTCAGCCTCACCCCCCCACCCTCAGCCTCACCCCCCCACCCTCAGCCTCACCCCCCACCACCCTCACCCCCCACCACCATCACCACCCTCAGTCTCACTCACCATCACCACCCTCAGTCTCACTCACCATCACCCCCCCACCCTCAGCCTCACCCCCCACCACCCTCAGCCTCACCCCCCACCACCCTCAGCATCACCCCCCACCACCATCACCACCCCCAGCCCACCCTCACCCCCCACAGCCTCACCACCCCCATCACTAACCATCACCCCCCACCACCCTCAGCCTCACCCCCCACCACCCTCAGCCTCACCCCCCACCACCCTCACCATCACCCCCCACCACCCTCACCATCACCACCCCCACCACCCTCAGCCTCACCACCCTCAGCCTCACCACCCCCACCACCCTCAGCATCACTCCCCCCACCACCCTCAGCATCACCCCCTCGGCCTCACCACCTTCAGCCTCACCACCCCCCACCACCCTCCGCCTCACCACCCCCACCACCCTCAGCCTCACCACCCCCCTCAGCCTCACCACCCCCCACCATCGCCCCCCCGCCACCCTCAGCATCGCCCCCCCGCCACCCTCAGCATCGCCCCCCCGCCACCCTCAGCATCGCCCCCCCGCCACCCTCAGCATCGCCCCCCCGCCACCCTCAGCATCGCCCCCCCGCCACCCTCAGCATCGCCCCCCCGCCACCCTCAGCATCGCCCCCCCGCCACCCTCAGCATCGCCCCCCCGCCACCCTCAGCATCGCCCCCCCCGCCACCCTCAGCATCGCCCCCCCCCGCCACCCTCAGCATCGCCCCCCCGCCACCCTCAGCATCGCCCCCCCGCCACCCTCAGCATCGCCCCCCCGCCACCCTCAGCATCGCCCCCCCCGCCACCCTCAGCATCGCCCCCCCGCCACCCTCAGCATCGCCCCCCCGCCACCCTCAGCATCGCCCCCCCGCCACCCTCAGCATCGCCGCCCCGCCACCCTCAGCATCGCCCCCCCACCACCCTCAGCATCACCCCCCACCACCCTCAGCATAACCCTCCGTCACCACCCTCAGCCTCACCCCACTCACCATCACCCCCTCTCACATTACCCCCTCTCACTCTCACATTACCCCCTCTCACTCTCACATTACCCCCTCTCACTCTCACATTACCCCCTCTCACTCTCACATTACCCCCTCTCACTCTCACATTACTCACTCTCACATTACCCCCTCTCACTCTCACATTACCCCCCCTCACTCTCACATTACCCCCCCTCACTCTCACATTACCCCCCCTCACTCTCACATTACCCCCCCTCACTCTCACATTACCCCCCCTCACTCTCACATTACCCCCCCTCACTCTCACTTTACCCCCCCTCACTCTCACTTTACCCCCCCTCACTCTCACTTTACCCCCCTCACTCTCACTTTACCCCCCTCACTCTCACATTACCATCGCGCCCCCGCTCCCTCTCACCATCGCGCCCCCGCTCCCTCTCACCATCGCGCCCCCGCTCCCTCTCACCATCGCACCCCCGCTCCCTCTCACCATCGCACCCCCTCTCCCTCTCACCATCACTCTCACCATCACCCCCCCCCCCCCCCCTATACACACACAACACACTTCAAGCAGCTACCCCATACACTTAGGGTCTCAGACAAAAACGCAAACATGCTCACAGAGACATACATTCAGACACACAAGGATACTCTCTGTCAGACACACTCTCAGGCACATACACAGGTAGACAGCGCATCAATGAGTATATGTGACACTTTTTTGTTAGTGGGGCCTCATGTTTGCGTTTCGCCTAAGGCCTCATAAAGTCTAGAGCCGCCTCTGCTGAGAATCTAATTCTAAACTAATTATATTTTTGTTCATTTATGAATTCTTGAATATTATCCCTTAACAGCTTAATTTCAGGAGCACTTTATCCTGTGTTAACAAGTTACCAGTTTGCTGCAAGGCTTTTGTGATAGGGATTTGCAAATTTACAGCTAAAGATTCTTCTTCCCTGTATACTGAATAAAAATAATTAATTAGAATTTCTGCTTTGTCCCAATCCTCCTTAATGATCTCACCCATCTCACTTTCCAATGGGCCAACTCTTCACCTTTTTAACAGTAATATACTCAAATAGACTTTTGGGGTAGGTCTTGCTCTCTTTGCCTATGAGCTTTTCATTTTCAAGTTTAGCCAATCTAATCATTAATTTGCAAGCCCTATTGGCCTGCTTATTTTTGTTTTAGGATGCAATTTAACCCTCTGATATAAATGTTTTGAATGCCCTTTTCTTTTATCATTTAATTGACCATTGTAGTGAGCCACAATGGTTTTAATGTGCTTCTTTCTTCTATTTGTTTCCCAATGGTATGTATTGAGAAATATACTCTTTTTTGTTTAAAGATCTTCTATTTACCCTCTGTTCTTTTTCCCGTGAATATGTCCTACCAGTCAATTAGTCATTAGCTGTCTTCCCTCCAGTGTTATGTCACTTCAAGATGGCATGATCTATTACACAAAAAACTTGGTAACAGTGGTCTTTTTTCTACTTTCATGAATTTGGTGTATTTAGTGTATAATACATTTTTGCATATTTACACAGTGATTCTTTTTTCTTATGTGAGTGCGGTATGAACCAATCTAGTTTTTGTATATTTAATTGAGGTCCTTTTGGGGAATACCTCTAATACCTGCACCATCACGTAATTGAGTGCCAACACAATCAATATTGGTTTTTAAAGCATGGTTCACTTGTGTTAGAGAGAATAAAGTAGATTGAATCAGGAAAATATAGATTTGAGAAAGTTAGTTAGTTGAGCATTCAAGCCTTGAGGTAAAATTAAGCATGGATATGGGACAAAATGTACATGAAAATAGTTTTTATGGAGTTGGGAGCAACCATTGCATATTTTCAGGAAATGGAGGAAACATCGGTAGAGAATAGGAGAATGAAAATGTAATTTAAGGATTAAAGACTTGGGGAAAGAGATAAAGGGTGTAGGTATAGAGGCAATAGAATAGGAGTGTATACATCTTTTGTTCACTGATTAGAGAGATGAAGCTTAGGGTTGAAGAGAAATCAGAATTGAGTTAAAGCTCAGAGATGGAGTGGAATTTGTATACATATTACCTGGAAGTATATAGACTACAGAAAATAAAAAGCATGGTCTATATAGAAGAAACTTCTTACAGTGAGTTATCAACCTGCATCTTTGCCCCAAAATGGCTTAACTGTAATAGAAATGATTGCGGAAAAGCTAGCAACCCTTGACCACCGGACAAGACTTCCAAAGATCACTTGAAAATTACCACCAGACAGTATGCAAGCAGTGGTTAATATCCCAATCCCAATCAACACCATCACATACTAATGGATTTTGACTTCTTTTGGATCAACAGCATAAAATAATGGGCTTCAGGGTTGAACCTGATTGACTTTAACCTAGACAACTATGTAACAGTAATATGAGGCTTTGTGTTTAAATTGATTAAATATCAGACCTGTCCATCGTTGATGTTATGTCAAATATTAAGATATACCATATGTTTAGTGTAACGGATCGCCTGGCACCCCGACTGGGTACCTCCGTTGAAAGATGCTCCTAGCGCTTCCTGAGGGCTCCAAGCACTGCAGCAGACACCTCCAGACACAAATGATGGCTAATGAAATGTATCCATTTTGCTACGTATACATCCATAAGGACTGGACTCTGGTAAGACATTCTGTTGTTTAAATCTCCCTGTTGATCCCAGTTTTATTTAAAAGCATTATTTTTTAAGTAGATAACAGTTAGTGAAACTGCTTGTGAAAAATGTGTTTAATTCATTTTTACCAAAGAAAACAACATTTAGAAAAATAAATAAAGCAACACAGTTTTGCCTTTTTTGTTTACATGCCGGCCAGTCATCGTTCTTACATTTCTCAAGGAGCAGATAAGAGTTATATAAAATGTATATAAAATGTATATAAAATTGATATGGATCTTTTAGACTGAGCAAACCACAGAGTTCAGTGAATATGGAATCCCACGTACATGAAATGCTACAATCAGACGGGATCAGGTGGAATGTGCAAGGAAGGGGGAGGTATGGTATAATGGAAACCTGGTAAAAAAAAAGTTTATTGTGCTCTTAAAAGTAAGTGCGCTCATAAGGTATACAGTTGTTATATTTATGTAAAGACAAATATTGTTACACTTTTTATATAAATATGGTGACAACTGAATCAATCGTTACAGTTTGATAATAAGTAAATTAAAAAAGGAAACAGATGAGGATCTAGGTTAATATAATAAATATAAGAAGGCTATTTTATGTCCACCCATGGACTCAATAATGGGTGGCACACGGTTAACTAACTAATGCAATTAAAGTGCGAGATTGCATTATCTCCATAGCATAGGACAATGCAAAGGTTGCAGTAGGTAGTGATGCATGAAATTCTTGATAAATTAGGTGATCAGCTATAAACATTATTAGAACAAAGGAGAAGGCAATAATAAGCAGACAGGTAAAAGTAAAACGAAAAGAAAGGAAACTCATAGGTATTTAGATTCATAAGAACAGCGTGTTTAATAACTCTCTATTACGCCCATGATGGCGGGGTTGGACTGTGCAAGATCTTGATTGAATCTCTGTGGATAGACCTATTGTCTTACACATGGTTTACAATTCCTGTGCTGCATTTTAATTCCATTTTTATTTATTATTTACTTTTTGTTAAAGGAAATACTTCAAGAGTGGAGAGTGACTTATTAAGTACAATATTGTATACACAATTTAATAGTAATGTTAAGATCCTTAGTATAATTTTGCTAGTGTTTACATTATTGCCTAATAGCACCTCTAGTGGCAGTTACTCAGATGGACAGTAGAGGTGATTCCTATTTCAGGGCTGCACATTGTGCAGCACCTTCATCCAGCATCTCCACGCTCTGCATTTTGCCACACATGCAAAATAGCCTCCCAATGCCTTCCTAGGCTTTTCTTCTTACAACAAAGAGAGGGAGCAAGGACTTAAACAGTGATTTTACTACTCTAGTGTCAGGAATACATGTTTGTGTACCTAACACTATAGTGTTGCTTTAACTTGGGGAGAAACCTTTACTTTAAAGACACCTTGTAGAGTCTTTTTGATTTCTTCTGTCCTAAGACAATATATAACAGGATTTGCTAAATGGGGGATATAAGTATACAGACAAAGAATTAAGACATTTATATCAGCATTAATAACTACACGAAACATGATACTGAAATAAAGCGTTACACGTGGAATGTAATACAAACCAATGACCAACAAGTGAGTGGTACAAGTGTGAAACACCTTCTGCCAACTCTCTGATCTGGATGACGAGTGGATCGTCTTAATGATGACAATATAGGACAATACGATGAAAGACAGAGGCCCAAGAAGCACAGACATAGCAATAGCAGTGGATATTTGTAGGACACTAGTCAAGTCAGCACACGCCAAGTTGAACAAGTATACAATAGAGCAGAAACAACTCGAGATTTTGTTATTGCCGCAGTAATTAAAAGTTGCACCTTTAAAGGCATGGTATATTGGGGTCAGACCAGTTAAAATCCAGGTGAGGCTACAGAGAATTAAGGTAAGTTCATTGGTTACTATAGAATTATATCTCAGAGGTTTGCAAATGGCAACATAACGATCAAAAGCCATCAGTAGAAGGAGAAAAGAATCTAGACTACCAAAGAAGTGGACAAAATACATTTGGGTGATGCACCCTGTAACCGATATTGATCCAACTCCATACCAATATTTGACAATGATTTGGGGCATGGTGATTGTGTCAAAGAACAAGTCAGAGAGACCAAGATTCCCAATGTATTTGTACATTGGTTGTTGTAGATTCTGTTGTGAAACAGTTAGTAATATTACTGTTCCATTTGCCATCAATGATATACAGTAGACAAGGAACATTGCTACGGAAGCCAGCATCTCGTACTTTTCAGGGAGTCCTGGAAAACCAACAAGTTCAAATAAGAAAACGCTGGAATGATTAGCCATTGGATTTTCAAAGAAAATAGATCTCCTGGAAAATAAAACATAGAGAATACCATGATTTACTTATCACACTACTCTTACATACAGATGGCAAAACATTGACATATTAACATTTCCAAACAACATTTTCCATAAAAATTATAAAATGATTTCAAAATGCAATGGAATGAAATGTGAATCAATTTATTATACATAAGGGTCGAGTAGGTAAAAATATGAAACAGGGCAAAATCAAACATTTTTGTACTTTTGAAGTGAGATTTAAAACACAGATTTCACTTATGCTCATGGAAGCATAGCATTCTGTTCCTGAATGGGTATTAGCATATAATGACACTGGTAGCAGTTTGTAGTCCAATGTTCCTCAGATCACTGGTACCTGGTTCTGTGTGCAGACTCAATGTCTCTCCTTACTAGTGTCCATCATGCTCCATAACATTGATCTACATGTCCAAATCTGCATTACTGGCATTATCGAATATCAATAAAGCTTTAATAATCCCCCTGGTTTTACTCTTTGTCTTGAGCAAAGTGAAGACTGGAAGATACCAGATATACTAGTGTCTGTCCTCCATTACAAGTAGTGTTACATTGTCACACTATGCTGGAGATGAAAGCCACTATCAGAGGCCAACCATAATGCTTTAATGGATGATAGCAATGCCAATTAATTGCTCTTAAAGTACAGACACACTTTTGATTTTACTGTTAACTGTTAAAACCATTGAAGCAATAAATCAGAGAATTGTAGATTATGCTAACGTAGTGTACCTATAATCTTAATTTTAATAATGACAGGAGGCGAATATTTTGCATAACTTTCTTTACTTTATGCCTCCAGCAGCACAAGTCAATCAGAAAACTTTAAACCAATCAGTAACAGGCATCACATCCATATATAAAGCCCTGACAAACACATGATTTCCTCTTTCTTTGATGCGAAAAACAGTCTATTATAACATCAGGGAATTCAAATAACAGTCCTGAGTAACGTGTAGAACATAACTTGAAACGAAACTTGAAACCTTCCAGCTTTATCTTGATCTTTATGGTGATTACTCTGAAAAGAACAGAAATACGTGAACGGTGATGGAAATCAACTGTTGTCCACATTAAATCCAGTACTATATGTATCTATATTTATATTAAGTTAATATACTGAAACATTAAACCACCATAGTATACTTAATAATCGACCCGGATCTAACACATGTTAACCAGATAAGCATCCCATAAATAAACTGAAATACCAAAACCTTATAATTACACTGTGAAAATGACAACTAGAAAATTAGAATTTCCCAGAGTATAGGGAGGGAACAGGGAGGGAAAATACTCGCCTCCTGTCATTATTAAAAATAAGATTATAGGTACACTACGTTAGCATTATCTACAATTTTATCACATGACAGGAGGCTTCATATTTTGCATTTTTAAAACTGTGGTATGAGCGAGAAGGATGAGTGTGTGGTTTGACGAAATTAAATATACAGAGGTTTTCTCGCCGTGTCCAATTCGCCGCCTGTAAAATATAGAGGCCCCCCGTGAAGGCCTGAGAAGCAGCCGCGCCTCGTACCAAATGAGTACCCAAACACGTCTCCACCCTCGCTAGCGATAACAACCAATGAACCCATCTAGACAGAATGTTCATGGTAACTGGCTTGTATGGTTGGTCTAAGACCAGCAGATGTCTTGAATGTGACAATCTAAGTGTTGTCGTAATCTCCGTATAACAAAATACCGCTATAACTGTACAAAGACTGGGGAACCGCCGGGAACAGGGTAAGATACTGACGCAAATAAGATTTAGTTCTACGAGACACCGTAAAAATCATTCCTTCTGGTGATACCGAAAAGACCGTCTACGTCGAACTCCAGTACATCTGATACCCGACGAAAAGACCTAAAGTAAAGTGACTACGGCTGACGGAGGGATAGGTTCGTGTTATCTGACTAGTTCCAAAATTCAACATCGAGGAGATAGGGGTAATAAAAGGATCGCAGTCCCTTTCCATACACCAGCGTGTTCCATGCGGATAAGTTATTTCGGGGAATACCTGTTGTCCATGAGTCCCATAATAGGTCTCCAGTTGGTTGCGGTAGTCCCTTGACATACCAGTCTCCCTTGGAAGACACCAATCCACCAACTCCAGACGCTCCTGCATTATGAATGGATGATGTTTTCCTTTTGGATCTGTCCGAAGGCAAGTTAAAACTGAAGAAGTCGAGGATGATCCCAATTAAGGACAATCATTCTGGGTGTCACGCTTGATTCCTTTACCTCGGTAATGAGTACTATCGAAGTCTTTGCTATTCTGATCCCAATTTCATAGGTGTGCCCGGATCTCATGCAGTGAGCTTTCAGCCGATGTCTGGCCCGGTAGTGAAGTGTTCCTGGGCAATAGTCAAAGGATTATGGTGCCTCTCCGCCGTACCCGTCGAATTTTCTTACGAATTGTAAAGAAAGTTATGCAAAATATGAAGCCTCCTGTCATGTGATAACATTTTAATTATCACTGAATATACATGATCTCAAGAAGAAAGTGGGGATACATGTATGTGTCTATGGATATGATTATCTATTACATTCTACAGGATTGGGAGGGAGGCATATTAAATAAAATACATTTACAATGTATAATGTAATGTAAAAGATGTGCAGTCACAGTGGGACACCATGGTTTATTCATTCAAATGAGCTGCACACAGCAACATGTTATCTCAACGTACTGTCTACCTCCCTCTTCCCCTGATTTATTCTCCCCTTCTTATTTCATTTCACCCCCTTTGTCTTTACTCAGACGTACTGATTGAATGAATTAAGATGTGACCATTTTGTTTTCTCTACTGGACTTTTGGATTTTATGCAGTTTGTCATAAGACTTCATCAATGCTCTGCTTGTTCTGCATGAAGCTCGTAACATTTTCAATGCTGTTATTTATGCAACTAAAACTTTATAAAACGTGACTTAAACAAAGAAAAAGAAAGGTGCAAACTGCACAATTGATCAGATTATTTTTAGGTTAACTTCACTTATCAGTGAGCCTATACATTGTCTCCACTTGGATGTTTATAGTACAATGCTTCCTGTGTCTTTTGGATTTGTTTATAAGTTTATGTTATTTTCTGAAATAGCTCATTAATTAATATTATATATTTAATATTTATATTTTACTATTATTATATTTTAATGCGCTATAATGTTGTTATACAATATTATGATACTATACTAGACATCTTATAGTATACTATAATTATAATATTATAATATATTATATATTTATGTGTATATATTAATAAATAAAAAAAAAACATATTGGCATCATCCAATTTAATTTGTGTTAACACCAAATAACAGATCCACATTCAACACAGTATCACGATTAATATTATTTTCTCAAAGCATATTGTAACATTTCATAATAATGGGAAAACCAGACTTACCAGTAATTCTATCTGAGATACGTGGGCACTGGGTATAGATGTATATCATGCTGTCTATAGATGTATATCGGGTGTTATTTCAATGACCATATTTATAAACAGTACACCGTCTAAAGGGAGTCTTTTGGGACTTTGATGTCAGAACGTATCATGGGAGAGAATTAATACATGGTTCTGTAAGCATTGCAATTGAAATGTAAAAAAGTCCTAATGAGGCATTTATCACTTTTATTGTCACTGTTAAGAATAAAACAAAACTACATGTATTAATCCATTCACCATTAAGCAACTTGCAAAAAGAAAAAAAAAAACACATAACCCCAGAATGTGAGAATCTTGGGGTCCTGGAAGATTTTTAAATTAATGTTTAATTACAGCATACATAAATAGCACATTCTTTTTTAGATTTTTTTTTATCGTAAATTTTATTTGCATTTGCAAAGGTACACTGCACAATAAAAGCATATGGTATAACGTTACAAAGTCAGTTCTATGAGACAACAATGTGCATCGAGGATGGCAACATACAAAAACATTCCTGTTTTCGGATCTCTGCCTCCACGACGTTCTCAGTCATCTAGTGAGTTTTCCTAATTGTCCCATGCTGCTGCCCAAAACTTTGTTTGAGGGGACATCTTTTGTGCCAACTTCTCATATAGTTTGGTAGTGGCTATGATCTCAATACATAAGGATATGGTTGGTGCCTTGGTTTGCAGCCAATTCCTACTTATCATCGTGAGTGCTGACATTATTATGTGGTAAATTAAGTACATGTGGTGTTTGTGTGTCTTGTCTGGGAACAAAAGTAGTAAGTAGGTTTCGGGTTCTTGAGGGAGCTGAAGACCCGTGCATTGCTTTATTAAATCAGAGGTGTTTTGCCAGTAGTCTGAAAGGGCTGGACACGACCACCATATATGTAACATGGTGCCTTGGTCCTTTTGACATCTCCAGCATTTCCCTGAGTTAGTGAGGTCGACATGTTTTACCTTACTGGAACCATTTGCCATCAGTACAGAATTTTCCTAGATAATTAGATATGTGAGGTGCACAGTTATGTGCTAAGTAAATTTGTGTCCACTTGTCAATATTATGTTTGAGTTCTTTCTCCCAAGCCAACACAAAGCTAGGTTTTTCTTTAGTCCTGTTGTTCACTGTTGAGTTGTACAGTATTTATATTAGTTTTGGGTGGATTCTGCTTTAAGCAGATTTTTTCTACCTCTGTCAGCTGTTGTCCATTTACAGGAGATGTCGTTTGGGTGTAATGTTTTTTGAGCTAAGACCTCATCTGCATGTATGAAAATATTGCCCCAGGAGGGGAATTATATAAGGATTGAAGGGAGTTAAAATCCAATACATGTCCGTTTAGCATGAGCTGGGAGAGGTGTGTGATTAGATGTGTGTACCATACCCTGTGGTCAAAACCTGGTATAAGCGCCCCGAACGCCTGCAGTGGCATGGCTAGGGATCCATATGCCTCCGGGTGTTGTGATTTTTTGTAATTGTCCCATGCTTGTCATGTGATTGCTGTTGTGGGAAATATGTTCTTATATAGTGGTCTAAATGGTTTGGGTATCCAAGCCAAAGAGGCTATCTGCATTCCCTCCATGTGCGTGTTTTCTATGTGGCTCCACGCGGGTTTTTCCATGTGGTGAGAAGCTGCTAGTATGATTCCCGCTAGTGCTGTTGTGTAATAGTGTAATAGGTTAGGCATACCCATTCCTCACTTGTGAAAACGTCTATATTGTGTTTTGTCATTACCCGAGGTTTTTTCCCATTCCAAATATAACTATTTATGGCAGATTGTGCTTCTTTGAAGTATTGTTTTGGGATCTGGATATGTAATGTGCAAAACATGTATTACAGTTTTTACAAGAGTAAAATTTTAACTGCCACCATCCTGCCTGACCCTGAAACAAATTTTCCTTTCCAAATTCGAATTCGGAGTTTTATAGATTTGAGTAGTTTTACATAATTGGCTGAGTATTAGTTATGTCTAGATGCAGTGAAGGCTATTGAGGTGGTCCTGCTTCCAGTTGAAGGCATATGTATCTTGTAGTTTTTTAAGCGTATGTTTTGGTTTGTGTAGGCCCATGGCCTGCGTTTTGTTTACATTTAGTTTGTAGTAGGAGCATAGGCAGTATTGCTGTAGGACTTGCTGCAGATGCAGCAGGGAGGTTCCTGGGCTAGTTAGTGATACCATCATGTCGCCTGCAAACAATGTCACCTTATATTCCCTGTCCCCCATTTTTACTCATTTTATAGTGTCGGTTGTACGTATGAGTTGTGTAAGATGCTCCACAGCTAGTATATACAATATGGGTGACAGGGGGTAATCCTGTCTGGTGCCATTTGAGATTGAGAATAGGCATGAGGCAAATGCCCCATTGACAACTCGTGCTGTTGGGTCTGGGTACAATACTGAGATTAAGGTTAAAAATCTTTCTTGAAGTTCAAACTTCCATAAAACTGATGCAATGAGGTCCCAGTGTAGCCTGTCAAAGGCTTTCTCATCGTCTAAGGAGAGAAGTACACTTTGTCTTCCTGCTCTCTGTAGCATGAGGTTTACCAATTTTCTCGTACCGTCCGCCCCCTGTCGACCTTTAACAAATCTGATTATCGCTTATTAGCGTTGGTATAACAGTTCCTAGACTTGTGGCATATATTGTTGCTATGAGCTTGATATTCGTGTTTAACAAGGAGATCAGCTGCAGGTTTTGGCACTTGTGGGGGGTTTACCCGGTTTAGGCAGTGTTGCTATGTGGGCCATCATCATTTTTTGTGGCATGAGATCTGTTTGTAGTATGTGATTGTACACCCCTTCTAATCTTGGGATTAAAGGGACACTATAGTCACCTGAACAACTTCAGCTTAATGAGGTTGTTCAGGTGAGAACCAGGGCTCGAGTCCTGAAGGAACGTGTGGGAACGGTGTTCCTGCACTGTTTTTACAGCAGGAACGCCGTTCCCGTTGCTTTGCAGGCACTCAGGTGGCAGCAAAAAAATGCCGCCCCCAAATTCCCCCCATGTTTCCCCTGTCATGGGGGACACAAGAGGTGGCCAAATGGCCACCTTATGCATCCCCCCAACGGGCACCTGTCTCCCTGTCAGACGTGGTGAGGGAGCTGTGTTCTCCCAGGTCTGCTCCCCGCGCTCCGTTTGCTGATGCTGGGTGCCGGAATATGACATTATATTCCGACTCCCGACATCAGTAGAAAGCCCGCGCGAGGGAGCAGAGCTGAAAGAACATAGCTCCCTCACCACGTCTGACAGGGAGACAGGTGCCTGCCGTACTTAAGCCCCACTGGACCCCAGGGACAGGTCCACGCCAGCTCTCCAGGTAGGTGTGTGTCTGTGTGTGTCTGAGTGTGTGCACCTGTCCATGTGTGTGTGCACGTATTTATATATGCATAAGAGTGTATATTATTATTTTTTTATTTTGGGGGGGTGGATCTTGGGTGAGTTCCCACACTTTATTCCCCAGGACTTGACCCCTGGTGAGAACTATAGCTCCCTGCAGCCTTACTCATGTAAACAATGTATTTACATTGGAAGCTAGGAACACCTCCAGTTGCAGTCACTCAAACTGCCACCAGAGGGACTTTCGAGTTGATGATTGCCTAATTCGCATTCATCACGTTTGAAGTCTTCACGCCTTCACGGTCTTCACGGTGAAGACATCAAACGTGCTATTAGCAGACAGGAGATAGGAGGCACTGTGAGCGCGCCTCCTATGTCCTGTAGTAACCCCGGAGCCTGTCAGGAATGAGGAGCCGACAGTGGGGAGATAAGATCTCCTGCACACAGCGTCGGCTCGAGCTGACAGGCTGAAGACCGGAGACAGAGCAGGAGGATTCAAACAGCAAGTGAACTTATTTTATGAGTGTGTGTGGGTGGGTAAGTGACTGACTGACTGTGGGTGACTGAGTGATTGGGTGGGTGACTGAGTGAGTGTGGGTGACTGAGTATGGGTGAGTGAGTGTTGTTGACTGAGTGAAGGTGACTGATTGAGTGTGGGTGACTGACTGAGTGAGTGTGGGTGTGTGAGTGTGAGTGAGTAAGTGAGTGTGGGTGAGAGTGATTGTGAGTGAATAAGTGTGAGAGAGTGGGTGTGAGAGAGTGGGTGTGAGTGAGAGCCAACCTCAGCGTAATTTGTGTAATTCGCCACTCATATCTGGTGTCTGTATAGCGTGCTTTTACAAAGAAAAAAAGTTTTTCAGTGTAAGCTAATAGCAGTCAGTGTCCTTAAAGCGGGTGTCAGGCCTTCAGCGTGTGCTCTGCCAACCTCTGCAAGTGTACTTTGACACTCATATCTGGTGTCTCTATAGCGTGCCTTTACAAAGAAAAAAAGTTTTTCACTGTAAGCTAATAGCAGTCAGTGTCCTTCAAGCGGGTGTCAGGCCTTCAGCGTGTTCTCTGCCAACCTCATCAGGTGTACTTTGCCACTCATACCTGGTGTCTGTATAGCGTGCTTTTACAAAGAAAAAAAGTTTTTCAGTGTAAGCTAATAGCAGTCAGTGTCCTTAAAGCGGGTGTCAGGCCTTCAGCGTGTGCTCTGCCAACCTCTGCAAGTGTACTTTGCCACTCATATCTGGTGTCTCTATAGCGTGCCTTTACAAAGAAAACACGGTTTTCAGTGTAAGCTAATAGCAGTCAGTGCCCTTAAAGCGGGTGTCAGGCCTTCAGCGTGTGCTCTGCCAACCTCAGCAAGTGTACTTTGCCACTCATATCTGGTGTGTCTATAGCGTGCATTTAAAACCCAAAAACTTTTTTCACTGTTATAGATTGAATAGCAGTTAGTTGTCTTCAAGCGGGTGTCAGGCCTACAGCGTGTACTCTGCAGACCTCTGCCAGTGCACATTGCCACTCATATCTGGTGTCACAATAGCGTACATTTAAAACAAAAAAACTTTTTTCACTGTTATAGATTGAATAGCAGTTAGTTGTCTTCAAGCGGGTGTCAGGCCTACAGCGTGTACTCTGCAGACCTCTGCCAGTGCACATTGCCACTCATATCTGGTGTCACAATAGCGTGCATTTAAAACCCAAAAACTTTTTTCACTGTTACAGATTGAATAGCAGTTAGTTGTCTTCAAGCGGGTGTCAGGCCTACAGCGTGTACTCTGCAGACCTCTGCCAGTGCACATTGCCACTCATATCTGGTGTCACAATAGAGTGCATTTAAAACCAAAAAACGTTTTTCACTGTTATAGATTGAATAGCAGTTAGTTGTCTGCAAGCGTCAGAAACTCACCCCCTTGCCCGGCGTCTGACACCTGGCTTGTCTGAACTATTAACTATTAGCCCGACAGCTTTTACCATACAATCTGGTAGAGTCTGAAGCGTTCAAAAATTTTTTAGCTATTGGGACACCTTGCAGTGGAAGGTACCCGGCCAAAATTTCTTTGCACAAAAGGCAATCCCCAACCTGTACTCGACTGTGCAAAAGGAAGTAATGGCATGTCTGGCACACAGTGTTGGGGCAAGGGTCCATCTGACCACTGATACCTGGTCTGCAAAGCATGGTCAGGGCAGGTATATCACCTACACTGCGCATTGGGTAAACCTACTGACGGCTGCCAAGCATGGAATGTGTGGCTCTGAAGAGGAGTTGGTGACATCGCCACAACATCGCCTCTACTCCTCCTACTCCATCCTCTTCCATAACCTCCTCGGCTGAGTCCTCTTCTGCTGCTGCGTCTTGCTCCACATCAACGGCACCCCACCCAGCTCCCCAGGTACTATTCCACATCCCTATTCTGCTCTGTGTCAGTTTGTATCAGGGATCCTTAGGATAGGTGTCAATCCATATCTGCCAAGTGACCCTATGTAGGAGGAACAGTCCCTATTCTGCTCTGTGTCAGTGTGTATCAGGGATCCTTAGGATTGGTGTCAATCCATATCTGCCAAGTGACCCTATGTAGGAGGAACAGTCCCTATTCTGCTCTGTGTCAGTGTGTATCAGGGATCCTTAGGATAGGTGTCAATCCATATCTGCCAAGTGACCCTATGTAGGAGTAACAGTCCCTATTCTGCTCTGTGTGAGGAGGAGGAACGGGAAATAATTAGCACGGCACCCAACCTTGTGCAAATGGAGTCTTTCATGCTGTCGTGCCTGTTGAGGGACCCTCGTATAAAAAGGCTGAAGGAGAATGACCTGTACTGGGTGTCCACGCTACTAGACCCCCGATATAAGCAGACAGTGGCGGAAATGTTACCGAATTACAAGTCGGAAAGGATGCAGCATTTGCAAAATAAATTAAAAAGTATGCTTTACACAGCGTATAAGGGTGATGTCACAGCACAACGGGAATCTAACAGGGGAAGAGGTGAAAGTCATCCTCCTCATCCCACGACCACGCCATATCTGCCAAGTGACCCTATGTAGGGGTAACAGTCTCTATTCTGCTCTGTGTCAGTGTGTATCATGGTCTCTGAGGACATGTGTCAATCCATACCTGCCAAGTGACCCTATGTAGGGGGAACAGTCCCTATTCTGCTCTGTGTCAGTGTGTATCAGGGTCTCTGAGGACAGGTGTCAATCCATATGTCAAGGTGTCAATATGTCATATGTCAGGTGTCAATCCATATCCATTGTGATTTAGGAATGTTAGGTGATTTATGCCCTTTATGGATTAAAACCAGACTCTGCATCAACTGTGTAATTTTCCATGGGAGTTTTGCCATGGATCCCCCTCCGTCATGCCACAGTCCAGGTGTTAGTCCCCTTGAAACAACTTTTCCATCACTTTTGTGGCCAGAAAGAGTCCCTGTGGGTTTTAAAATTCGCCTGCCCATTAAAGTCAATGGCGGTTCGCCTGTTCGCGAATGTTTGCGGAAGTTCCCGTTCGCCGTTCGCGAACCGAAAATTTTGTGTTTGCGACATCACTAATCCTCATTGTTCTTGATTTCTGGCTCCCTCGACCTTGGCTTGTACCTTATTCTTTGTAATTGTAGTAATTCTAGTAATTGCTACTATTATTAAAATAACCAATACATGTTGCAAGCAAAAATGAGGAATGGTGGTTGAAGGAAGATATATCAGCAGGGCCGGCATGTCCATAAGGCGGCACAGGCGGCTGCCTTAGGGTGCACGGGCTCTGGGGGCACAATATCTCAGTGACCGGCAGGAGGGAAGCTCTCCCTCCTGCCAGGCCACCATCTCAACCCCCGGCGTGGCAGTGCTATGTTCAGGCACGGCGAGGGAGCTCTAACCTCTCTGCTTTGCTCCCTCGGGCGCTGTCTGCTGATACCGCGGGAGCCGGAATATGATGTCATATTCCGGCTCCCGTGGCATCACTAGACAGCCCGCGAGGGAGCAGAGCAGAGAGGTTAGAGCTCCCTCGCCGCGCCTGATCATAGCACCGCCGCGCGCCGCCCAGCAGCCTCACTGGACCCCAGGGAATGAATCCTCATCCACACCAGCTCTCCAGGTAGGGAGGCTGGGTGGAAATTTTTTATTTATTAAAATAATTAGTGAGTGTATGTGATGAGTCTGTGTGTGAGTGTCTGTGTGTCTGTGTGTGAGTGTCTGTATGTATGTGTGTCTGAGTGAGTGAGTGTGTGTCTGAGTGAGTGAGTGTATGTGTGTCTGTGTGTGTGTGTGTGTGTGTCTGAGTGAGTGAGTATGTGTGTGAGTGTATGTGTGTCTGTATGTGTGTCTGAGTGAGTGAGTGTGTATGTGTGTCTTTGTGTGAGTGTCTGTGTGTCTGTGAATGACTGTGAGTGATTGTATGAGTGTGTGTGTGTGTGTGTGTGTCTGTGAGTGTATGAGTGTGTCAGTGTATGTGTGTGTCTGTCAGTGTGTGTTTGTGAGTGTCTGTCAAATCAGTGAGAGTATCTTTGTAATTGACACTGTGTGTGTGACTATCAGTGTGTCTGTCAATGAGTGTCAATCAGTGTGTGTGTGTCAGATCAGTGAGTCTGTGTGTTTGTCATTGAATGTGTGTGACTGTCAGTGTGTATACACCACTGAGTGTAGCGTGGCGGAGCGCAGTAAAGGAGTTTCTGTTTCCTGTACCCGGCCAGACTGACCGGAGGTGCTCACTAAGAGAACACTCCCTGTCAGTCCGGCCAGGTACAGAAAATTGAAGCTCCTGTAGGGGATATCCTCCACTCGGCAACACTACAAGAGAGGTAGGAGGCACACCAGGAAGGGGAGTGCGACCAGAGGTTAGAAGAACACTAAGGGACAGATAAGGGATAATAATGGACGGGGAGAGGGGCTGGTTAAGAGGCACATAGGTGAAGATGTTATTTTGGTGGGGGGGGGAGGGCGGAAAAATACATCTTCGCCTATGTACCCAAAAAACCTTGCACCGGCCCTGTATATCAGGCCTGCTTTGTTAAACAGCAGTCTGAGGTTTTTCATTTAAATGTGCCAGGGAGAGATGTTAAGTTTGCAAGATACATTGTTGGTAATCACAGTATGGGTCCCTGGGGCGGAGCATTTGGAGAGCAGGGTGGGTCAGTGCTCCAATAGCACTAGTTGCTATGAAACAGCCAGACCAGGACTTGTATTTGACTTAAGAGTTCCACAGATGTGACTAATTGAAACTCACCTGTAGCTGGTCAATTAGCAGGCAGAATGAGAGAGAATGAATGAATGGTGTTCTTGCGAGTGTAATTTTGTTATTGTAAATTGGTAAGTGGGAAAGCTACCCAATTACAGACCTGTTTTCATCAAATAAATCTGAAAAACTGAGCTGGATATGTCTTGGACTTTAATTACCCTAGAAGGCTGTGGTTACCATAAGATCCGTGTCAAAATCCTACCTGGAAAAGAGTTGGTTTGTCACAATGTATTTTAAGAATTATTAAAGTCACAAATGTTTGCACGTCACTGTTCATTTCAACCTTCTTTTTCTCTACTACACAGATCCTTTCTGGTGGACTCAATCTAACCATATCTGACCAGTTCATGATAGTATAAGCTATTAATCATCATGATGATGGGGTTAGGGGTTACTATACAGGCAGAAGACAACAGTGATTACTAAACAATAATCTTGTAAATTAAATACGTTTTCCAGCATACTGGTTATAATCAATAGCAATGTGCATAAACTGGTATCAATTGAAAGCAGATGAAACAAAAACAACTGAAAACACCAGTTCATGTTAGCTTGGTATGCACATTATCAGTCCTATTTTTTCCATCAGTGGGTATTTTTTCCATTTCGTATGGATAGGGATGAATAAAATGTTTGTATCAAGGGTCTCCTAGGTTCATGGAAAATGTATCCATATTAATATTCTCTTTTCCTGATGACAAGTTATGAAATAAAGATTGGTTCCTTCTCTTTACAGCAGGAAATATTTAGAACATAGCCTCTTATTCACCCATCAGATACAACATTATTTTAAGGGATGGGGGCTGCATTCATTTTACATAATGTTTAATACATTTTCTACATCAGTTCTTAACTGGTGGGTCAAGACACTAAGGACTCATATCCAATTTTGTTAGTAATAACTGTATTACAGTTTCAGTAAAACTTAACAACATGGGAAATAAAATTTGGTTCCCATTATATTTTGGTGAGTTACCATTGGTTGGAACAAGCACACCATATTGATCACACCCTGCGTAACTGTTTATAGAAAGTTATTTATTGTATAGACATTGCTTTCTCCAGTGCAAAGATCAATATTTCTCAACTGGAAGAGTGTTTGTTTATTTAAGTATTTATTGTATGAATATGAAGAATGAGTCGTTACGTTTACAAGTGAAGAATAGGTGAGCGAGCTAATGCCATGTGCATCATTTATGAGTTCCTGCTAAAAAAAATAAAATAATAATAATATATGGTTGGTTAGGCAGAGATTTGGTTGGACCTAGGGCAAGAAACATCGTAAATAAACTACTAAAGAGGATTAAGGCATTTCTCCAATGCAGTCATTACTCCAGATATTCAAGACCCATCTCCAGGACAA
This sequence comes from Pelobates fuscus, assembly GCF_036172605.1. Taxonomy (NCBI): domain Eukaryota; kingdom Metazoa; phylum Chordata; class Amphibia; order Anura; family Pelobatidae; genus Pelobates; species Pelobates fuscus. The sequence goes on from NC_086317.1 coordinate 483,828,411, forward strand.
AACTGGAAGAAAGGCCAAAAGAGGTACACGGTAATTTAAAATCATACAAAATGTATTGAGATAGTGGGGAAGAAAAAGAAAGAAAAAAGAGTTGGTAAGTGAAACAAATAAAAAAGTTATTCATCACAAAAGGCTGCGCTAAGCAATATCTACATCAAGCCACCTTAAAAAAATAAATAAGCTGTATATCAATTTTGCCAAGTAGATGGTATCACTTTCTTCTTGCTATGATCTAACAATCTACCACTAAATTAAAAAGAGTATTCTCCCTCACACTACTTGTGGAACCAGGGGAGGGCTGGCAGCCTTAGGCCTGGGGGGCAAAACCAGTCAAGTGGCCCATTGCGCCACCAAATCAGTTCACCATCCATGCCCACCTTTTCCTGGTTTTATAACGGATATTGATGTTATGCTAATCAGTAGCTCTTTGCCATACCCACTCCTTCACGGCTCTGACTTTCAATGTTGTCAGAGCACAGGCTGAGAATCTCTGAGCCTGTGCTCTGACTCACTAACTGAGCGCCGGAACCACGAGGGAGAGGATATGATCTGACTGCACCTACTGCTGGTGCGCACCAGTGGACCACCAGCGAATCGTTTAAATTAAATATGCTGGTGTACCCAACTTGTGAGCTGTGTTGGCCGCCGGGCGCCTCTGTTGTCATGGCACCCTGCGTGACCGCACAGCTTGCCCACCCCAGCGGCTGGCCCTGCTGACACACACTGACGTTACTACTTAGACATCCCTCAATATTAATACAGACATCAGAGTAAACACCAATAAACTGTGGAAACAGAGCTCATCCCCCCCAAATTTATAAAGGTTTGCTTAGAGGATTTATTGTAAGATTAAAACATGTAAAACAAAGAGGTAGGGGGGAGACAGGGAGAATTGCCCTGGTGCAGAAATCCTTAATCAGGTAAGGTATAGTGTAAACACATATAGATGGCTTCTCACCTTAAAGAGAGCCTATCACTTGGCTCTTAAGTGTATAAGCAGATGAGTCCAGTTCTAGGGTGACTCTACCCTTCTTTAAGCAGGATAAATGGTCCACCAAAGTGTAGATTCAATAAAATTTATATTTATTCCATTAGTATAAAACTTTAAAAAAATTAATTGCAATACATACACAGTGGTGATAAGTCCAAAGTCCAAAACGCGTTTCGCCGATTCTGTTCGGCTTTTTCAATTGGTAATGTACTTCCTGCTTTCTCATACATATATATCCCTGTCTGAACATTTGATTGGTTGCAGGAGATCGTGATACAGCCAATCACGAGTGCTCCTGTTGAAGATGGGTGTGTAGCTCCAATATGCCAGTAATCTATCCCGTATGCGTGACGTCATCACGCACGCACACGCGTGCGCGTGTCGTCACTTCCGGGAACCTGAAAGTTGTGTATACACCTCTGTAGTCCTATTAGTCCGATCCCACTGAATCCAGAAGACGGATCTTTCTTTATATCTTGCCTCTATAGTTCATAATACTTCATTGTCTTGCATCAATATAGCATGGACCACATGGACTCAATGATGATTTTGAATTATGCCACTTTTTATAAGCAATTTAATATATAGATTTTTTACATTTTTTATTGTATTAATTAATATCTATATTTATTTATTTTAATAACTTTCTAATTTTAACAGTGGCTCATTCAATCACCTTTGGGTCTAGATCTATTTTGGATTCTAACAATGGGTGGACCAACACTTATATTGGTATGGTCTGGCTTGTACAAGAGCTTATGAATATTAATCATGTCCTCAATTATAGATACTATTTCTGCACATCACCACTTTTTTGGTTATCTATATATGTTGTTATAAGAGTTCACCAATAAAATAGTGCCTATACTAATTTTTTTACATGTTATTATATCTGTTTGTGTTGCTCTGATAACGAGCATATGGCTTTAGGAACTACACATTACAATGGCTATATTGATGCAAGACAATGAAGTATTATGAACTATAGAGGCAAGATATAAAGAAAGATCCGTCTTCTGGATTCAGTGGGATCGGACTAATAGGACTACAGAGGTGTATACACAACTTTCAGGTTCCCGGAAGTGACGACACGCGCACGCGTGTGCGTGCGTGATGACGTCACGCATACGGGATAGATTACTGGCATATTGGAGCTACACACCCATCTTCAACAGGAGCACTCGTGATTGGCTGTATCACGATCTCCTGCAACCAATCAAATGTTCAGACAGGGATATATATGTATGAGAAAGCAGGAAGTACATTACCAATTGAAAAAGCCGAACAGAATCGGCGAAACGCGTTTTGGACTTTGGACTTATCACCACTGTGTATGTATTGCAATTTATTTTTTTAAAGTTTTATACTAATGGAATAAATATAAATTTTATTGAATCTACACTTTGGTGGACCATTTATCCTGCTTAAAGAAGGGTAGAGTCACCCTAGAACTGGACTCATCTGCTTATACACTTAAGAGCCAAGTGATAGGCTCTCTTTAAGGTGAGAAGCCATCTATATGTGTTTACACTATACCTTACCTGATTAAGGATTTCTGCACCAGGGCAATTCTCCCTGTCTCCCCCCTACCTCTTTGTTTTACATGCTTTTGAGGAACATCTTACACGTGGACCTAGAAGGTGTGTGCCACCTTAAGTGCACAACGGCGCAAGTGATTAGAGCCAATCCATAATAGGCTCTAAACCACGTGAGTGCTTCCAATTTGGAATATATATTTCCACATTTAATTTAACAGTGTTGCACTATATATTTTTCCCTTTTGTTCTTATACAGCCACTTACAACTACTATATCCCCAATAAGTTGGGAGTAAGTAATCCACTTTTTAGCGCTACACACTTTCACTAATTTGGCACTTATCTGTTAAATAGTGGTTTTTTTTGTATTTGATGTAATAGGAATAGAGAGTTCCTATTTTTGTGTGAAAGCTGCTATAACTGAGAGCACTTTAAGTTTCACTATTTTAAGCGCCTTACAACACAGAACACTTTGTATATTTAAGATTAAAACATGCCTCCTCCTCTCTCTCCACCATGCGCTGCTCTGTAGGCTGGGAGGAAGTGAAGAGTAATCACAGTCTCCCAGCACAACGCCACCTGTGGCTGCATGGGGAACAGCTGTTTAATGTAATGCTTGCAGGACGGCCAGCTGCCGCAGAACCTCTTTGTTTCCGTCTCTTCAAAGGGCTCCAGGCACTGCTTGTTGTGAGTGTGAGCCACTGTAAATTAGGGGCAGAGGGCAGAGTGCACATGCACTGCGGTCAAGACGGGTCTGGGCAGGAGGAGAGTGCAGTGCAATCAGTGAACTCCCCTCCTGTGGGTCACCAGTAGACTGGTGCACCTGCCCAGGATCAGAGCCGGTGCAAGGATTTTTGCCGCCCTAGACAAAATATAAATTTGCCGCCCCCCATGTGACATCACAATGCCCCACCCATATTATCTGCCATATGAACTAACGCCAGTGCTGCACACAGTGTGTGTTTACATTAAAAAGCCTGCAGGGACCAGCTATAGACACCACAACCACTTCATTAAGCTATAGTGTCCCTTTAATGTGAGGTAAATTATAGATTAGTGTCACTAATAATATACTAGATTGCCTACTTACAATTAGATGAGGATGATGATGAGCTGCAGTTTGGCTCCACTGGTCTGGTGTAGAACAGGATCTCTGGAGGCTGTTTGCAACTGTGGTCACAAAATTCAATGTTCTGGGAGAATTAGAAGCAGCTCCATTTTTTGGGGGCCTCTTACACAGCTCAAGGTCTGGGCCCCAGGGCCTGACGGTGAGTATGCCCATAAGGCCCACTCATAAGTACACTTATATGTTCCACCCACCCATGAGTTCGCTCACAGGGAGTGGAGTGTGTAGGGGATGTGTTATGAGTTATTGTAGAGGATCTAATATGTGTGCTTATGGTATGTAGTTTATAGGGATACCAGTTTGTGCAGGTGATGCAGTGTGTTTGTGTGTAGTGGAAGCAGTGTGTATTTGTGTATAAGGGATGTATTATGTGTTTCTGGTTGTGTGTAAGGGATGCATTGTGTGAATCTGTGTTTGTATGCATAAGGGATGCAAGGTGTGTGTCTGTATGTGTGTGCATTGAGTGTAAGAGATGCATTGTGTTTCTGTGTGTATGTAAGAAAAGCAGTGTGTGTGTGTTTGCATTGTCTGTTTCTGTGTATGTGTGCAAAGGATGCATTGTCTTTGTGTGGGGGTTGCATTGTGCGTGTGTGTGTAATGGATGCAGTGTGTGTTTCTCTGTGTGTAAGGGAAGCATGTTGTGTTTATGTGTATGTATAGGGATGCATTGTGTGTGTGTGTGTGCGCATAGTGTGAAAGAGCTCCCTGTCTTGCCCCCTGTCCTATAGAGCTGTCCCTTCTGTCCCTTAGAACTTCTTAACCCTCCTACTTCTTCTTACTCCCCCTTCTTCTTCTTACACCCCCTTCTTTTTACTCCCCCCTCTTCTTCTTACTCCCCCTTCTTCTTCTTCTTCTTCTTATCTCCCCTCCTTCTTATTCCCCCTCTCCCTCTTCTTACTACCCCTCCACTTCCCCCCTCTTTTTCTTATCTCCCCTCCTTCTTATTCCCCCTCTCCCTCTTCTTACTCCCCCTCCCCTTCCCCCCTCTTTTTCTTATCTTCTTACTCCCCCCTCTTCTTACTCCCCATCCCCCCTCTTCTTCTTACTCCCCCTCTTCTTCTTACTTCCCCTTCTTCTTCTTACCCCCCTCTTTTTCTCATCTCCCCTCTTTCTTACTCCCCCCTCTTCTTACTCACCCCCTTCTTTTTCTTATCTCCCCTCCTTCTTACTCCCCCTCCCCCTCCCTCTCTTCTTCTTACTCCCCCTCCCTCTCTTCTTACCCCCCTCCCCTCTTACTCCCCCCTCCCTCTCTCCCTACTCCCCCTCCCTCTCTTCTTACTCCCCCTCCCTCTCTTCTTACTCCCCCTCCCTCTCTTCTTCTTACTCCCCCTCCTTCTCTTCTTACCCCCTCCCCTCTTACTCCCCCTCACTCTCTTCTTACCCCCTCCCCTCTTACTCCCCCCTCCCCTCTTACTCTCCCCCTTCCCTCTTCTTACTCTCCCCCTCCCCTCTTCTTACTCCCCCCCTCCCCTCTTCTTACTCCCCCCCTCTTCTTACTCCCCCTCCCTCTCCTTACTCCCCCCTCCCTCTTCTTACTCCCCCTCCCTCTCCTTACTCCCCCTCCCTCTTCTTACTCTCCCCCCTCCCCTCCTCTTACTCCCCCCTCCCCTCTTACTCCCCCCTCACTCTCCCCCTCTTCTTACTCTCCCCCTCCCCTCCTCTTACTCTCCACCCTCCCCTCCTCTTACTCCCCCCTCCCCTCTTACTCCCCCTCACTCTCCCCCTCTTCTTACTCTCCCCCCTCCCCTCTTCTTACTCCCCCCTCTTCTTATCCCCCCACCTCCCCTCTAACTCCCCCCCTCCCCTCTTACTCTCCCCCACCGCTCTTCTTACTCCCCACCCCTTCTTCTTACTCCCCCTCCCCTCTTCTTACTTCCCCTCCCTCTCCTCTTCTTACTCCCCCTCTCTCTCCTTACTCCCCCTCCCTCTCCCCCTCTTCTTACTCTCCCCCTCCCCTCCTCTTACTCTCCCCCCGCCCCTCCTCTTACTCCCCCCTCCCCTCTTACTCCCCCTCACTCTCCCCCTCTTCTTACACTCCCCCCTCCCCTCCCCTCTTCTTACTCCCCCCTCTTCTTATTCCCCCTCCCCTCTTACTCCCCCACCTCCCCTCTTACTCCCCCCTCCCCTCTTCTTATTCCCCCCCTCCCCTCTTCTTATTCCCCCCTCCCCTCTTCTTATCCCCCCTCCCCTCTTACTCCGCCATCCCTCTTCTTATTCCACCCCTCCCCTCTTACTCCCCCGTCCCCTCTTCTTATTCCCCCCTCCCCTCTTCTTATTCCCCCCTCCCCTCTTCTTATTCCCCCCTTCTTATTTCCCCACTCCCCCCTTCTTATTTCCCCCTCCCCTCTTCTTATTCCCCCCTCCCCTCTTCTTATTCCCCCCTCCCCTCTTACTCCCCCCTCCCCTCTTCTTATTTCCACCCTCCCCTCTTCTTATTCCCCCCCTCCCCTCTTACTCCCCCCTCCCCTCTTCTTATTCCCCCCGCTCCCCTCTTCTTATTCCCCCCCTCCCCTCTTCTTACCCCCTCCCCTGTAGCGTGGCCGAGCTGCTTTCCGGTCCGCCGTCCCGGCCGGAGTGATGGGAAGGTGCACACTGAGTGTGCACTTCCTGTCAGTCCGGACGGTTACAGGAAACAGAAACTCCGCGCGGAACAGGAGTTTCTGTTTCCTGTAACCGGCCGGACTGACAGGAAGTGCACACTCAGTGTGCACCTTCCCATCACTCCGGCCGGGACCGCGGACCGGAGACTGGCTCGGCCACGCTACAGGGGAGGGGAGGGAGGGGAGAAGCTGCTGCAGCCATCTGAGTGCTCTTTACAGAGCGCTCGGCAGCTGCAGCATTTAAAGGGCCGGCCCACCGCGGCCGGTCCTAAAAGAATTTCGGGCGGCCTGGGGGGCAATTGCCTCCCTGCCCCCCGGCCCAGCCCGCCCCTGTGTGGAACAAGCTTAGGTGGCAATGGATGATTCCCCAGTGAATTGAACATCCTTCATTTGGTTAAGCATGATTGCCCTATGATAACTAATAAGAAGACAAATCTATTGTTTAAATGAATGGGTTACTCAAACCATGAAAACCACTAGTCTGTTTTGTAATGGACTGCCCTCTTGGAACCTCACTGGACTCCTTATCTTCTTGGTAGGCAAATTTATGACATATGGCATCTGCAAAGATGCAGAATCTGAAATCCAAACCAGTCAATCATTGATGGGCTTAGAATGTCAAGTAACCACTGTCAGTGAATCAGTTGGTTGTCTGTGCATCAAAATGTGCATAAAGTTGACATTAACTAGATCTGAACTATTATTTTGGTCTAGCTGATGATGTCCCCCTGACTCAGCCAGAGGTAGAGTTACACCTCCTTAACAGAGGGGGTTAATCTTGATATGTGCAGCATTTCATAGGGAAATGCTGCACAAACAGATTCCAAGAACCATGACCACTTCAAATCAGGTCTCACTTCACACACCAGAACTAAATAATACTGAATCTCTTCATTTTTATCTCTATGTAACATCCAAGCAGGCCCGGACTGGCCATCGGGCACACCGGGCAAATGCCCGGTGGGCCGCGGTTGCCATGGGCCGAGGCCGGCAGGGAGATCACAGGATCTCCGCTGCCAGCCCCTGCAGGGCCAGCGCTATCCGAACATCGGCCCTGCAGTAGTCCACAGCGGGCCGGTGGGGAGATCAAAGATCTCCCTCACCAGCCCACATACAGTATACTGCGGCCGCCGGCTGGGGCGAGAGTGAGGGAGCCAGGAGAGGACCTGGCGGAGCTCCTACTTACAGCTCCGCCGGGTTCCTCTCGTGAGATTCGGAGCATTGCCATGGCAACGCTCCGGATCTCACGAGAGTGAACTCTAGCCTCACAGGCTAGAGTTCACTCACCACTAGCACCACCAGGGATGGATGCCAGCAACAGGATACCCCCTCCCAGGCTAAAGGTAAGCAGGGAGGGGGGAAATAATCACATCAGTCACATCAGCCTCACTTGCTCACACACACCCTGCACACTTGGCACTCACAGCACCCTCACTCACTTACACACTGCACCCCTGACACTGACAGCACCCTCACTCACGCAAACACACATACTGCACCCCTGACACTGACAGCACCCTCACTCACACAAACACTGCACCCCTGACACTGACAGCACCCTCACACACACACGCACACACACTGCACCCCTGACACTGACAGCACCCTCACTCACACAAACACTGCACTCCTGACACTGACAGCACCCTCACACACACACACACACACACTGCACCCCTGACACTGACAGCACCCTCACTCACACAAACACTGCACCCCTGACACTGACAGCACCCTCACACACACACACACACACTGCACCCCTGACACTGACAGCACCCTCACTCACACACATACTGCACCCCTGACACTGACAGCACCCTCACACACACACACACTGCACCCCTGACACTCACAGCACCCTCACTCACACACACACTGCGCCCCTGACACTCACATCACCCTCACTCACACACACACTGCACCCCTGACACTCACAGCACCCTCACTCACTCACACACTACACACACACTGCACCCCTGACACTCACAGCACCCTCACTCACACACACACACACACACACTGCACCCCTGACACTGACAGCACCCTCACACACACACACACACACTGCACCCCTGACACTGACAGCACCCTCTCACACACACACACTGCACCCCGACACCTACAGCACTATCACTCACACACCCTGCACACCTGACACTCACAGCACACTCACTCACACACTACACACTGCACCCCTGACATTCACAGCACCCACACACACACACACTGCACCCCTGACACTGACAGCACCCACACACACACTGCACCCCTGTCACTGACAGCACCCACACACACTGCACCCCTGGCACTCACAGCACCATCACTCACACACACTGTACCCCTGACACTCACAGCACCCTCACACACAGCTTCCTCACACGCACATAGCACCCTCACACAAACACAGCACCCATCACACACAGCACACACACACACACTGCACCCTTACCCACATAGCACCCTCACACAAACACAGCACCCATCACACACAGCACACACACACACACTGCACCCTTACCCACATAGCACCCTCACGCAAACACAGCACCCATCACGCGCACACACACACTGCACAATATGCTTTCCTAGCATTTTTGTCTCCTGGTATCCCATCTATGCAGACACCAGAGACAAATGTCAAGCAAACACAGTGCAAGCATGTTATTAAAGTCGCTTGCGCTGTGCAGAACAAATACAGGGTCTTTTCTCATGCTAGAGCTTTTCAGCAGAGCTCTGCGCATGATCTACCCTGGAAGAGCATTGAACCAACATGCTCACTTTGTGATGGGGTGTGCTTGTCATTGGTGATGACAAAACACACCCTATCTGGCCCCGCCCCCTTTTTAGTGGGCCTCTGTAATTAAAAAATGCCCGGGCCGAATGTTCTTCCCAGTCCGGCCCTGCATCCAAGCCTCACTTTACAGACCCTGAACTAGGCAATACTGAATCTCTCAATTTCCATCTCCCTGCAACATTCCGGCCTCACTTCACACACCCTGAACCAGGCAATACTGAATCTCTCTATTATTATTCATCTCCATGCAATTTTGAGGCCTCATTTCACACACCCAGAACCAGCCAATAAGAAGTCTCTCCATTTTATATCTCCCTGCAACCTCCAGGTAATGACTGAAGTTTGGAAGATACTCCACCTCATTTATTCTTACTTTGTTACCATATCATCATTCGTTACTATAGCATTGTTACCATTTATACCTGTAGTTTGCCACTGTCATTTTCTGTGCATGCAGTTTGTATTATTGTCATTGCATGTTTTCCACCAATATTTCATGTACACAGTTATTAATATTTTGGGTGATAGAATTTGGTTGGTTTTAATGGCATACATAAATGATTACTCTACCCACCCCTGCCCCTCCAGGCTGTAAATACCTTCATATAACTGTTTCATCTCCATCCTGTTCCTTATGAGTCAATTCACGCACCCAACACCAAGCAGTACTTAATTTTTACTAAGCACTTCCCACTCACCCAACCAATTTCCTACTATATTTATATCATGTTCCTCCAGATGTTTGAGTTCATACTCAATTACCCCCTCATTCACTTTACATTTTACCTGTAGTTTCTCCATTAACTTTCTTTAGCCATATGTTCCAAACTCCACCTGCCACCTCTCCAATCCCCATTAAATCCTTTATATTGTGAGCTTATGGGCTGTCTAATTAAGCGCATTGTATAATAGAGCTTAATTGGCAAGATCTCAGCTTATGGCATGGCCCTCTTTACCTTTTGTATTTGTCTGTGTATATGTGTATGTTTTCCCCTAATTCTACAGCACTGCGCAATCTGTTGGTGCATTATAAACGGCAGTAATAAATATATAGTGTTACTATAGCTACAAAAACCTTAATAATATACTGCTGTACACAGATATAGTGTTTCAACTTTATTTCAAAATATATATTTTAACAACAATTTGGAAATAAATATACTTTTTTTGTTGTGTCATTAAAGTCAAAATAGAGTATTGATAAAACAATCACTGTGTAACAATAACAGTGTAAGAACGGTAGAGTAAAGAATTTCTGGAAATTAAAAGTGAAATTAAGAATTTAGAGCATTAGCTGAATTAGGAAAATCCTTCAAATCATATGTGTTTTCATTTTGGCTATTTTGACCGTAAATGTGAAATTCACTTTGAATTTCTGGAAGCTCTCACTACAGGGGATACACCTGAACATATTTTAAAAAGATAACAAAGGGGTTTTTTTAAGCTTTCTTTTAGCTTACATTTTTCTAAAGTCTGATTAATGCATAGACTAACTTATTTCACCTCTTTGTTTGTGGGTTTTTATTTTTATTTTCTTTTTTTGCACAGTATTCTCTTTGTCATTAATTTGAAAGCTAGCTTTTGGTTTCAACAAAGATTGAAGAGTGTTTTTGATTTCTCCGGTCCCCAGACAATATATAATAGGATTTGCTAAATGAGGGAAGTAAGTATAGAGGAAAAGAATTAAGACATTAATATCAGCATTAATAGATACTCGAAACAGATTTGTCAAATAAAGAGTTACACGTGGAATATAGTACATACATATAACCGACAAGTGAGTGGTACAAGTCTGAAATGTCTTCTGCCAACTCTGGGTTCTAGCTGATGAGTGGATTGCCTTAATGATGATTATATATGACAATATGATAAAAAGGAGAGGCCCAAGAAGCACAGACACACCAAGAGAAGTGGATATCTGTAGGGCAGTAGAGTAGTCAGTGCATGCCAAACTGAACACGCTTACAGTGGAGCAGAACCCACTCTTAATTTTGTTTCCGCAGTAATTGAATTGTGCACTCCTGATTGTGCTGTGAGATGGGGATGTTGCAGCTAAAATCCAGACAAGGCTACAGAGAATGGCAGCAAACTTATTGGTTACTATGGAGGAATATCTCAGCGGATTGCAAATGGCAACATAACGATCAAAAGCCATCACCATGATGAGAAAGGAGTCAAGTGTCCCGAGATAGTGGACAAAAAATAACTGAGTGATGCATCCTGGTACAGACATTGATCCATCTCCATTCCAGTACTTGGCAACAATTTTGGGCAAGGTGATCGTGTCAAATAGCAGGTCTGAGAGAGCGAGATTTCCAATGAACTCGTACATCGGGTGGTGTAGATTCCGTTGTAAAAATATCAGTAATATCACAGTGCCGTTTGTAATCAATGATATGTTAAAGATGAGGAACATTGCCACAGATACCAGAATCTCATATTTCTCAGGGAGTCCCGGGAAGACAAGAAGTTCAATTGAAGAAATACCAGAGCGATTAGCCATTGGCTTGTCCAAAAAGAAGATCTGAAGAGGAAAACAATGAAACCATGGTTCACTTAATTCTACAAATCTTACATAAAGTGACACAAATAATTTAAAATTATTTTTTGTGTTCCAAATGATTCCATGAATCGGATATTGGTCCATCAAATTAACTGATTATACCGAATATTAAATGAGATGTTAATGTTTACAGCCAATAACTGGGATTTTAAAAACTTCGATACCACAGACCTTTTTCAAATTATGAAAATAATTTACCAGAACTCAGGTTTAATGCTTGTGGCCTCTATTCTAATTCTCCTTGATCTTTCAGCTGCCTTTGACACTGTTGATCATCAACAGCTTCTTCTCATTCTCCGTAATCTCGGTCTACAGGATACTGCTCTCTCTTGGTGTACCTCCTACCTCTCCCAGCACTTTTTCAGTGTTTCTTTATCTGGCTTTGCCTCTTCTCTCTAACCCCTCTCTGTTGGTGTTCCCCAAGGTTCTGTCTTTGGTCCCATGCTGTTCCCTATCTATACTGCCTCCCTTGGTAAACTCATCAGCTCCTTTGGCTTCCATTATCATTTATATGCAGACTCATCTTGACTCATATCTCTGACTGCCTCTCTGCTATTTCCAACTGGATGGCTGCTCACTTCCTTAAACTCAACCTGTCCAAAACAGAACTTCTGGTCTTTATTCCCTCAAGTGTTGCTACTCCTGTGTCTGTCTCCCTCCAAGTCAACGGCGCCACCATCACCTATACCTCGCAGGCTCACTACCTAGGTGTTCTCTTTGACTCCGACCTCTCCTTCGCCCCTCATTTCCAGTCAATCGCCAAATCCTGCTGCTTCCATCTCAAAAACATAGCTCGCATCTGCCCCTATTTACCTCCAGACGCAGCTAAGGTGCTGGTCCATGCCGTTGTTCTCTCTCACCTTGACTACTGCAATCCCCTTCTCAGTGGTCTTACGTGTTTCCAGATTGCACCACTGCAATCTATAATGAATGCGGCGGCAAGGCTAATTTTCCTGTTCGCCCACACCTCCCACACCTCCCCACTCTGTCAGTCCCTACATTGGCTTCCAGTTAGATATAGGGCTCAATTTAAGATTCTAGTGCTTGCTTACAAGTCCCTACATAATGCTGCTCCAACCTACCTATCCTCCCTAATACACAAATATGTCCCGTTGAGGCACCTACGCTCTGCTGAAGCCCTTCGTCTATCGTCTGTCCATACTCTCACATCTGATGCTCGCCTCCAAGACTTCTCCAGGGCTGTACCTTTTTGGGGAACTCCCTTCCCTTCTCTGTTAGAATTTCACCCAGTCTCCACTCCTTAAAACAAAAACTTTGAAAACACACTTCTTCAGGAAAGCATATCATTTAAACTGTTAGCAGCTTTTCACCCCTCCTCTCCCCACCCCCTCCATAACTCCTCTCCTGCAACTGTCAAAAATATCCTAAGTTCTCAGTGAATACTTTTTATTACCATTACCCCTACTTATACCCTCTGTATCTATACCCCACTCCCTCTAGAATGTAAGCTCATTGAGCAGGGCCCTCAACCCCTCTGTTCCTGTGCGTCCAACTTGTCTGGTTACAACTACATGTCTGTTCGTCCACCCATTGTAAAGCGCTGCGGAATTTGCTGGCACTCTATAAGTAATAAAATAATAATGCTATTTGAATATTATTCATCTCTTGAGTAGTTAAAGTTAACAAGCGAGTAAAGGATATTTTTGGATGCAATATGCTGTTTAAGGACAAACCTAAATTAATAACATTTAAATAAAATCCTGATGAAAAGAATACTGTGCTCACTATAACAACATTATCTAGATGAAGTTGTTATAAGGCCTATAGTTGTTCTTCCCTCCTTAGTGGCCCTGAATCTAAATATTTTAGTAAATAGAAGGCTTGGGAGTCTGGATGTAAGCCACTGGGTATGAGAACAGGGACTGTGCTTCCTGACTCACATACCCTGACATGCTGTGACATCACTCGCAGTGATCTTCCATAGGTAATCATTCTCAATGGCAGAATTGGAGGCACATTGCTGCTAGCACTGCACATGCACCGATGGTTACTCTATGAGGTGCATTGGATTGGACCTGTTCCTGGAGGCATTTTTACAGGATGAAAAAAAAATATTTGGTTTTGCAATTCAGAAGCATCCACACTTTTTGAATTGCCAACATGGAAAAAAAAAAAAAAAAAAACGAAAGTAAGTGAATCTGTAATAAAGTGGATTGATTCATTTATGATCCATTTATATTGATAAGGATAGCAAATTATGGAGCTACGTACGAAACAACTGAAAAAACGAAATTAAGAAAAGGGCTGTTCATAGTTTTAATAGTTCAGCTATTTAGTAGATAGCGCCTTAATTTGCTATCCTCATGTGGATTGCCATATTTAGGGATACTAAATTAGGAAGTTATCTACTAAGCAGCTGAACGAACAAAATTAAGAAAAGGGTTTTTCTTTTTATACCAAAATTTTGGATTTCCATGAACATCTATACCCTCTGCGAGTGCAAGTTTGATTGCTATGTTACAATAACCCTAACACAGGGAAACTCAAGTAATAGAGATGTCGCAAACATAAAATTTTGCGAATTTCCGCAAATGTTCGCGAACGGGCGAACCGGGCGAACAGCCATAGACTTCAATAGGCAGGCGAATTTTAAAACCCACAGGGACTGTTTCTGGCCACAATAGTGATGGAAAAGTTGTTTCAAGGGGACTAACACCTGGACTGTGGCATGCCGGAGGGGGATCCATGGCAAAACTCCCATGGAAAATGACATAGTTGATGCAGAGTCTGGTTTTAATCCATAAAGGGCATAAATCACCTAACATTTCTAAATTGTTTGGAATAACGTGCTTTAAAACATCAGGTATGATGTTGTATCGATCAGGTAATGTAAGGGTTACGCCCGCTTCACAGTGACAGACCAAACTCCCCGTTTAACGCACCGCATACAACCGCAAACAGTCCATTTGCACAACCGCAAACTCCCCATTTGCACAAGGTTGGATACCAAGCTAGCCATGTCCCGTTCCTTGTCCTCACTGATGTCATTGAAGGTCTCTTCCTCCACCCAGCCACGTACAACACCAAGGGTCCCCGAAAGATGACAACAAGCCCCCTGTATTTTTTTTAAAATGTACACTACTGTTACACCAGATATGAGTTGCACTGGTGTGATACTGTGCCCTGGCAGGCCCTGAAACGCACACTAGTGAAGGAAACTGACTGCTATTATATTACAGTCCAAAAAGTTTTTTTTTTTTTTTTTTTTTTTAAATGCAAGCTATTGTGACACCAGATATGAGTGGTGGCACTGGGCAAGTGGGCACAGTATACGCTGTGATCCTGACACACACGCTGGCAGGCAGGCAACTGCAATTAGATTACACAGGAAAAAAAAAAGACTGATGTCCTAGCCCTAAAAATGGCTTTTTGGGGTGCTGTCCTTACAGCAGAGATCAGATGAGTCCTTCAGGACTGTAGTGGACACTGAATACACTAGCCTAGCTATCGATTTCCCTATTAAATCAGCAGCAGCTACACTGTCCCTCCTCTCACTAAGAATGCAGCTTCCGGGGGGCGGGCCTAGCTGTCATGGAGGAAAGACGAACTTCGTGTGAGCTCCCTCAATATCTCACTTTAAGCAGCTATCAACAAGCGAATTTCACCCCAGAAGGGGATGACCCAGCAATGTTGCTCCTACCGTACCGACCCGACATGCTTAATAGCGGTCAGCAACTCGACAGAGTCTTACTTACCTCCGCGTGGCAAGTGTGGCCTGGTGCTCACCGGGCGGGAGAGGCGGCCGATCTCCCGATCCTGGGATGCCCAGGAGCAGCTATTTCCCGGCAGGAGCTCCGTTACCCCCCCTCCCCCCTTCGGACCGGTGGGGGTTATCCCGGTCCACCCCTGAGAGGCTGTCTGGAGCTAATGGACGCACAGAACACAGCCGCCCAGGCTGACATACTCATCTGCGACTCTCCCAATATGGCGGCAGCCGCGTGTCCTCCTGGTACCAGCAAAGCATGGCAGGATATTGAGTCTAAGCTGGACAGACTTTAATCAATTTTGGAAGCAAATAACAAGCAGGAAGCCCCAACAAGCTCCACCACTTCCCCAACAAGCTCCACCACAGCTAAGCAAAGCAGTCCCCATCAAAATCCACCAACGCAAAAGGCGTTGAAGACGGGACCGGAGGCACAAACAGAAATGCAGAGCATGCCCCACGTCAAGCACTCGCCTCTACCTTAAGCCACCACAATCCCGCACCGGACGTGAAGCACCACCGGGACAGATCCGACCACCCGACAAAACAAGCTTCCACCACCTCAAGCCGCGAACTGAGTGCCAGAGACTTGCCTTTGTTGTTCCAGGTATCAGGGACTCCCAGGGTCTGCACCTGGCACCCAGAAGGGATCGGATGAGCACAAGCAGTAAACAGCAGCCTGCCAAGCATGTCCCACTATAGCCGATCCTCCACACCATGCCTTTGATCACATGAACTGCTCTCTGCACTTTAACTAATCATAAAGTAGCAAGCATTTAAACATGTCATTATTTCACCTCCTAACGAGTTTATTGTCGTAGTTCCTTACATGCCTTTACCTTATGTTATTCACTAGTCTCATCTCATGGGGCGACTCACCGTTGATTTATAACTAGTGGTGGAGCTGCTGATATAAATACACAGTTCACAACGTGCAAGCTACACCCTAAACATGACAGCCATCTTTCACAACAATGTACTGCTATATACTCATACCCTCAGTGCAACTAGCCATGATATACGCACGTTCAGCCTAGCATGCTCAAATATAACACACTTCTGTCTAAAAAAAAGAAAAGAATGCAGCTTCCGAATGAATATAAAATGGATGCTGTCCAGGAGGTGGGAGGGTCTGGGAGGGAGGGTCTGCTGCTGATTGGCTGGAATGTGTCTGCTGACTGTGAGGTACAGGGTCAGTTTACTAAATGATGACGAATGGGGCGAACCGAACATCGCATATGTTCGCCGTCTGTGGCGAACGCGAACAAGCTATGTTCGCCAGGAACTATTCGCCAGCGAACTATTCGCCAGTGAACTATTCGGGACATCTCTATCAAGTAATGCAATCACTTATTCAAAATTCACAGATAACTATCTCCAGGTTTTTCCGGATGTCTGTGGTCTTTCAGTTCAGGTATTTTGGTCTTACACCTGAAATTCACTTTGATTTCATGTTAAATTCCAAACAATTCATACCTTAGTAAATAACTTTGATAATAACACATTGCTAATTCCATGATTGTATGATTACTATGCTACTTCTAAAATTAATAAATACTTTATACTGCTGGGCTTCATAAACATAAAGACCCGATCAGTATGCTACTTGCACAGCGATAATGACATCGTAACACACTTTGGTTGTTATGGGTGGCATTGACATATCTCTGTGAATGCTTCTTCATACTGTAGGACATGCCAAATGAGGTTACATGATAAAGTCTGATGACAGCTTGCATTAAATTTCTTTATAAATAAGTATTCTAGGCTCCCCATGTGTAGGATCATCCATAATGAGATCTGGGAATTTAGTACATGAAAGGTCACTGCTTATTCTTCCCCACGGTGACAAGTTGCAATCCCTAGAAGGGCAAGGGTTGATTATATACGGGGTTCTGCAATCTGTGATTGGCTGCTACTCTTTCTGAAAAACTTCACTGAGTGAACTTAAATTATTCAGATGCAAAATGCAGCAGTAGGTCAGATAAAGAAAAGATTAATTAGCAGAAGCACATTCGTCAATATCAGATTAGCAGGTTAATGACTCAACCCTCAAAGGTTACAGGCTGTGATTAATACTGACTGATACCGAAATTATCATTACTTCATTCAGCAGTATAACAATTTATATCTATTAAATATGTGTTTATTTTAAATGACCAGAGTCAAGATTATAGCAAAACCAAAAACTTGAGGATATATAAAGGAATCCCAGGTGCATATAACATGCCGGTAGGTATCCCTGGTTTGGCGGGAATTGTCCCTTTTTTAAATGAGAAACCACTTTCTCGCCCACAAATCTCTACATT
This sequence comes from Pelobates fuscus, assembly GCF_036172605.1. Classification (NCBI taxonomy): domain Eukaryota; kingdom Metazoa; phylum Chordata; class Amphibia; order Anura; family Pelobatidae; genus Pelobates; species Pelobates fuscus. The sequence continues at coordinate 483,846,058 of NC_086317.1, forward strand.
TTGTGGGACCTCAGAATTGATCAGTTTTCTAGATACTGGAATAGAAAGTGATATAAGCCAGTTTAATATGTGCATTGATATTGATATCACATAGATTTTATTTTTATATTAAAACAGTTTTAGTAATAATTTAATACAAAGTAAAATAAATAAATAAAAGAAACAGGCACAATCACCCCCATGTGGGCAGTGAAAGGGTTAAAACGTGCATTGATATAATTTTTTACGTCAATAAATAGTCATATAACATAGAAGATATATCTACTTATTTTTGTAAATAAAACTAAAAATTATATATAACACACGCGGACACCAGAAAGTGAGAAAATATAATGGATAACAATTTACCCTTAAAATATCACATAGATTGTAAGAAGACCCCTCCTGTCTTCTGGATACACATATAAAAAAATACAATCTAAAAATAAAAGATACACAAATAATGGTGTAGTATTTAAAATTTAAAAAAAGTGTAGCGCTGATGATAAGATTGCACTCACAAGAAAGAAATTGATTGCAGGTGTAAAAAGGTATCATTGAAATTGGAATCTCCTTTTCTTCACTTTTATCTCTTAAATAGGAGACAAAAAGAGAGGCACACACATAGTGCACCAATATATGAAGATCTTGCATATCGTATCGTGGAACCTCTGGAGCCAAGCTGGCAAGATTCTACACCATTACTGTGTAACTTTTATTTTTGTAAATAGCTGGTATGGTAACAATGAATTAGGCGGGGAGTTGTAGAAAAAAATATATTGTTTAATGAAGTAAAAGTTAGCAAGAGCTTTGTAGATATTACATGGTTGATGATATCATTGAGCAGTGATTTTAGGGTCAGATTTAAACTTCCAATTCTTTCAAAAAGTTTATCCACTGAAAATGTTACAATCTGCCATTGCTATTAATAAATATATATTTTTTTATTTAGAATATTGAAGATAGATTTAATGATTGCAAGCAAGTGGGACAGATGAAAATACATATTTTTTAAGAAAAATGTCCATGACTTCTAAAAATAAATTACGAGTAAACTTAAAAAATAGATATTTAACCCCTTAAGGACACATGACATGTGTGACATGTCATGATTCCCTTTTATTCCAGAAGTTTGGTCCTTAAGGGGTTAAAAAAAATTCAATTTTCATATGTATTTAAATATTCTATCAACTTAACCCTTCCATGGGAGATGACTTGATAATACAAAATAGATTTAATGGGATTTGTCTTATTCCCCTAAACGAAGAGAGTTAATTGAAATCTAAGTTCCAAGTTATAACGTATACAGTACTGATATTTAGTAAATGGTGATATGTTCAGTAGATGTCTCTAAACCACCTACACCTTTCCTTTTTAAAGCAGTCGGCTAATGATTGTGAAACATTCTCTCCTGTTTTAATGCCCAATGGAGTTTCCTTATAAATAGACAGTGAACACAATACACAATTTTTTTTAGAACATGATAAAACTTGAACATTTTCACAAATAAACAATAAAAATGTACAAATAAAATGTAGTAATTTTGATCATTGAGAGATTAATCTAAATATTGTTACAAATGAGTGATGCATTGACGTTTGACGAACATCTGTAGTGTATACAATACTTCATGTACCTCTTTAGTTAGTATAAAAATTAAAAAGTACGTTAAAATCATTTTAGCAAATATCTCAATTAAAATATTACTATTTAAAAAAAAAAAAAATCAAGCAGTTTGACATGTAAACTGCAATGTACAAAGACAGGTTATGTCACAGCAAATCTAAGTTTAGCTATCTACTATAATTGATAATATTTCCACCAATTATGGAGAAATATTTTGTATATACAAAATACAGATTAAGGAACAGTGCAGACACACAAAAAAAGTTTTAAATTTTAAAAGGCTTCTTAAATCCCCTATCTCAGCAAACAAATATGGCAATTCAGTCACACCATATGACCACTTGTGTTAGGTTCACCACTACATCACAGTACCCCAATATCGGTAGGTCCTACACTGATTTTAACATGGGAAATTAACATTCTAATTGCAATACTTACTGCTTAAACTGCTTACAGAGATTCTCCTCAATTTATACTTTCTTGTCGTCACCTCCAAACGGGCACCTCTTCTGTATTTTGTATATATTTTGGTGTTAATGGCAGGAATCCTACCTAGAAATTCATGTTCCGGGTATGTCCCAATTCCATTTTGTCTGTGTAGATTTCAAATTTCAAATCCAGGTATTTTACTTTTGGGTTGAACACCGCACCCATCCACTATAGGTGGCCCTTTGGAGCTGACCACCGGAAAACATAAATTGAGGAGAATCTGTGGAAGCAGTCTGAGCATCTCCGATGTTTAAATTAGTGTAGAACCCACTTATATGGTTGGCTAAACAAGATATGACTATGTGGTGTAACTGAATCTCCATATTTATTGTAAAATTGAATATTGTATTTTTTTTGTTAGTGCACTGTTTTAACCACTACTTCGAAATACATGTTCCTGGTGTGCCCCAAAGTCCCATTTTTTTCTGAAGAAATATTTAGTGACAGAGAAATAAAATAATGAGTGTGGTCCCAAACATTCTGAGCTAGAATTGAATATAATCAGATCGAAACATTTACTGGTAAAGAGAAAGTTGGAGTTAGCTATTACGCACCTGTTCTGTAGTCTCTGTGATGCATGGGTTGCAAACACATTTGTCTGCTGTCATTTCCATGGTCATATTTATACGTTGATACACTGCCTAAATGAGGTCTCTAAGTGCTTTACCATGTCATTAAATGTATCAGGGGAGACGTTTTCTGCATAATTAGTGCACTGTAAGCGTTACCAGGCAGTCTAATAATAGTTTAATTGATCCTGGTGTGAGACCGTAATTGACTGGTTATTGCTGTGCCAAGCCCCAGTCACACATCAAATTTGTATCACTGATTTAAAATATGATGGGTATTTTTTGTTAACTGTTTGTAGAAATAAAATACTTTTTGTTTTTTAATTGTGACGGTTAATAAAGAAAAGAAAGGGGGCGTGGCTTGGCAGTCCGAGATGATGGCTGCCTAAACCTTATTCTCCCCGCTGGCTCAGAGAAAATCCTCGCCAAACCTGCACCCAGACCGCAGCCATGGGGAAAACCCACCGAGCGGCACACTCGCAGAAGCTCACAGACACCCCTAAGGGGACTCCGACCCCCTCAATGAAGCAGTACCTGGTAACGCCGGCGGACCTCGAGGGCCAGGCCTCAAATTACTCCACGGCCTCCGGCCTCTCGAGCCCGCCATCCCCGAGGGGGGGGGGCGGACGCACACGGAGTGCAGAGCGCAGACAGCAGGGGAAAACCCGCCAGACATCGTATCCCTGCTGAGAGACCTCCCAACGCGAGCAGACTTAAAAGCTGCAAACCGCGACCTGCATGCCTCCATCACCACAGAACTTCATGCCCTGCGGGAAGATATACAAGGCCTCAAACAGAAGGTGGCGCAGCTGGAAGCTGACTGTGACCACATGTCAGTGGCACAGACAGCCAACACAGATAAGTTACAGCAGCATACTACACTCCTTAAGCAATTAGCACTACACGTCGAAGATTTAGATAATAGGGGCAGGAGGCAGAATATACGGGTCAGGGGGCTCCCTGAAGATTTAGACAAAATGGCGCCCATCCAAACCACGTTATTGGAACTATTTAACCAGCTCCAATGCAAAAAAGAGACTCAGGTAGAGAGACAGTGTCAGGTTGCTAGTGATTATTGGGGGGTAACCCCTATGAGAAATTATCTGGATCTAATCTGGATTTGTTTGGGTTTGTTTGCCTCCAGGGTGGCAAGTTGTTGTGGCATGTGGATGGTGTTTAAGTCAAACTCCGACAATCTTTACAAACCTGAACAACCACTACTTTTTTACTTTTTTGTTGTAACCACCCTGGCTGTAAACAGACTGAGGCTATTTAAGCCCTGACAGTAATAAAGGCTAGTTGACTACAGCCTTTTTAGATTTTGTGTGTATATATATATATATTTTTTCTACTTGTTTTACAATTTTTTTTTTCCACTACTTATTCTAAATGATTTATTAAAGGTTATATTTTAGTTAATCAACAAATACTGCAAATGGGTTGCTACAAAATATACACTCGCTCCATATAGAGAAGAGAGAGTGGTTTATCCTATAGGACACCTCTCCTCCTTTAATTTGGGGTACGAGTTTTTGGTTCTACTTTTCTAATTTATTTAACCAGCTCCTCACCAGACCTCCCCAGACTCACATAGGCTTTGTCCGAGCCCATAGAGCATTGAGGCCACCGGGACCCCCAGAGGGCCCGCCAAAAGACGTTATCTGCTGTCTGGAGAGCTTTCAATTAAAGGAGGAGATCTTCCGCAGAGCCCGAGGGACGGAGAAGGTGCTCCTGGGAAACGCAGAAATCCAACTGTTTCCTGACCTCTCCCCGGCCACCTTAGCATATCGGAGGGCAATGAAACCGCTTACCAGACAACTGCAAAAGGCCAACGTCAGATACCGTTGGTGCTTCCCCACGGGAATCCTGATCACGACACCCAAAGGCCCCTACACGGTAACCAACGATGAAGAGCTGGCGATTATCCAAAGGGAACTCCATCTGGCACCAGAGAAACTGAAGTGGCCAAACCCGCTTGCCTTCTACGCCGCTAACCCCAGGATCTCAGGTGCGGGCCCTCTGCCCCAACGACTCAGGAGCCTCCGCAGGCAGACGACGAGACCCGCGGGGACACCTAATTAACTGCGACGGGCACTCAGCCCTCACACTCGACCCCGTGGGAAGATGACGGCACACCCCCCTATGCACCCACGAATTGAAGTACTCCGGTCCGACGCGCCGGGAGCACGGGCGCCTACACCACCTGCCGCACAAGCCAGTGGCGCGATGCCACACACGACATGAAGCAGACTTTTCTGAAAGACTTGTCTCACCACACAAGGTGCCGTGGTTGGAGTGCTTTGTGGGGGGGGGAGCGCCGACTGGGGGGAGCCCCGTGGGGCCACAGCGGCCAGCGAGGATCTACAGGGGAGCGCGCTGGGCTCCCTGGGTTCTCCCTGCTCGGGGATCCCCCAGGCCCCCAACCCCAACGTGACTTGCCATGCCATCAACCACGAGGTGGGGACTTGCACCTTGAAGCCCTGGGACTGTGGGGTCCACCGCTCACATATACAGCAGGTACCGGGGGTGGGGGGGGAGGGAGAGCCCCGGCTGAGCTGGAAACCCGGTGGGGGAGCCAGGGGGGGGAGGGACAGGCCCCACAGAGCACACGGCAAACCAAGGGGGGGGTCAAGGTCTTGTTATGCTATGTTTTCCCCTCTTAAGCTCTGAAGTGTACACTGTGGGGGGTGGGAAGCGCCGACTGGGGGGCGCCCCGTGGGACCACAGAGGTTGACGATGATCGGTTTGGGAGCACACTTGGTCCCCGGGGCCCAACCCACTCGGTGATTCTTACACTCAGCTGCCGGTTCGAGGCCCTGACAGGGCAATATACAGGCTACAAGGGGCAGGGGTGGGAGGGCGGGGGCTGGGAGATGTGAGGGGGGAGAGTGTGATGGGCATGTTATACAACAATTGTTCAACCTGGTTACAACCCCTTATTGAGTTACTGCTGTTATATATACTTATTACTTGGCGAGGTTACACGACAGGCTGATCTAATGCAACGCAAAGAGCCGTAAGTCGGGGGGGGCGGGATACTTTGACTGGGAGGAGCCCAGAGGGACTGCAGTGATCTGCGACGACCTGCCAGGGAGCACACTTGGTCCCTTGGACGCCACCCACTCGGAGATTCTAGGACTCCTTCGACTGCCCCATTGGGCTGGGCGACAAGATATAGGTGCGCAGTACCCTCTAACCCACAGGTGGGAGAGGGAGTCACTGCACCCCGACGCCCATTCCTATGCGTTGCCACTCGCGACGTAACATATATCAGTGAGCTACACTTTATTAGGTCTACCCCCTCCTCGCCTCTCCCTCTGCCTCCCCCCTCCCCTTCTCTCGCCCTGACGCCCCTTACCCGCCCCACGGACACGGACAACCCGACAGACATGACCACAGACATGTCCAAGGACTGCAGACCAGCTGCCAACCCCCTGACACCAGCACCCATTACAGTAACCACGATGAATGCCAGAGGGCTGAACAAACCGGAAAAGCAAACCGGAGACCTTAGGGACTTCCAGACACAAAAGGCCTCGGTGGTATTCATACAGGAGACGCACTTTCGGGAGGGGGCGAGGCCCAAGCTTACAAACCAACATTACCCAGTAGGATATTATAGCGACTATCAGGGAGGGAAATCTAGGGGAGTGGCGATTCTCCTTCACAGGCGATTCTCCTTCACAGGCGGAGCTGGGGGTCTTAACCCCTTAAGGACACATGACGTGTGTGACATGTCATGATTCCTTTTTATTCCAGAAGTTTGGTCCTTAAGGGGTTAACGGACCCGGAGGGGCGCTTCCTATTCCTTAAAGGGAAGATAACGGATAGGACGTACACCTTCGCCACGGTCTATGCCCCTAACAAGGGCCAATATAGGTTCCTGGCCAGGGCACTCCGCGCCCTCGGGCGCTTTGCAGAAGGAGTTGTGGTACTGGGGGGGGACCTGAACGTCGCATTAGACCCGAAATGGGACTCCTCACAGAGGCAGTCACATCTCCCAGCGCAGCACATCACAGCGATAAAAACCCTCCTCTCCAAGGCCCACCTGGTAGACTGTTGGAGGGCTTTTCACCCCGACGAGAGGGATTATACATATTACTCACACCCACACAATTCCTACACACGTATCGACTACCTATTCATGTCACATTACCATCTGCCCCTAGTGCTTGGGGCTGAGCAGGGGACTGCGACATGGTCAGACCACGCACCAGTGACGGTCACGCTGCGGTCCCCACTGTTTAGACCCACGGTGTCAAAATGGCGATTGAATGAATCCCTGATCACAACACCGGACATCACAACAGACATCGAGACGGCACTAAAAGACTATTTCAAAGACAACACACGTGACCAAACTTCCTCCGCGGTACGCTGGGAGGCACACAAATGCGTGATTAGGGGGCTCTTTATACAGAAAGGAGCACACCTCAAACAGCAGAGGGAAGCTCGCAGATTTCAGCTTATCACGGACATACAACACCTAGACGCCCTCAACAAACGAGCACGCCTCCCCACGCATCAGGCCACGCTCCTCACCCTACGACGGGAACTAACCACACTACTGCACACTCAACACCACAGGGCGGCATTGCGGCATAAGGCGTTTTTTTCCATACACGGAAACAAGAGCGGCAAACTCTTGGCGCGCATGCTTAACAAACGGAGGCAGGACACCTACATTGACCGCATGCGGGACAAGGAGGGCACCCTTCACAAACATCCACTCATGATACAAGACATTGTACGCACTTACTACGCGGAGCTGTACTCTCTCCCACGACCGCAAACAGCAACACAGACACAACGACTGAAGGACTCAATAGACGCGTACCTCCGGACTCATGACCTCCCTACCCTGACGTCGGAAACGGCAGACCGGCTGGAAGAGCCGATCACGCCGGAGGAGCTGGCTCACGCCGTCAAACACACTAAACCGGGCAGGTGCCCAGGCCCAGACGGCCTACCTATCAAATATTATAAGAGCTTCGCAGACACCCTGTACCCACCACTGCTCGAAATGGTCAATGACATCAGAGAAGGCCAGGGGTTCCCCAAACAATCACTCATGGCACACATAACCCTAATACCGAAGGAGGGAAAGGATTGTGAACAATGTGGGAACTATCGGCCCATATCCCTCATTAACACTGACCTTAAACTCCTAGCCAAAGTCCTGGCGACCCGCCTCCAACTGCATATCCCGTCCTTGGTACACGCGGATCAGGTGGGGTTTGTGATGGGACGCGAGGCCAGAGACAATACCATCTGGGCCCTCTCAATCATGCACGGACGGACTGGAGATGGCGGAGGCCTTCTCCTACTCTCCACGGACGCGGAGAAGGCCTTTGATAGGGTCTGCTGGGAGTATATGTTCCAAACTCTGGCGCACTTGGGAGTGGGACCCTTCCTGCAGGGTTGGATCAAGGCCTTATACGCCCAGCCAACCGCGCAGGTGGTAGTTAACGGAGCGCTTACAGAACCGTTCCCCATTTACAACGGCACACGTCAGGGATGCCCCCTGTCGCCATTACTTTTCATACTGGCACTAGAACCCTTCCTGACGCACATACGGAACAATCCTGACATCACAGGAGTTCAAACGTTAGACACGCAACACAAAATAGCCGCCTATGCGGATGACCTCCTGTTTTTCATAACACACCCAGAGGTGTCCCTCCCTAACCTTCTAAGGGAATTCCGGACCTTCGGGACCATGTCGGGTCTTAAGATCAACTTCACTAAATCGTACATTCTGAACTTAGACATCCCCACGCAGAGGGCGGAACATCTCCGCCAGAACTACCCATTCCAATGGGCCCAGGGCAAAATACGGTACCTAGGCACCTGGCTGACGGTCAAAGAATCGGATCTCTATACCACTAATTTCACCCCAATGCTATCCAAATTCCGAGCAGAAATGAGGGAGTGGGCTCTCCCACACATATCTTGGCTGGGCAGGATACAAGTCGTGAAGATGAATTTCCTGCCCAGACTACTTTTCCTTTTTCAAGCCCTACCCATCATCTTGCCCCACTCCTTCTTCGCGACACTCAGACGGGCGCTAGGGGAATTCATATGGGATGGGAGGAGACCCAGACTGAAGTATACACTACTCACGCAACCCAAGGATCGGGGGGGCCTAGCCCTGCCGGACTTCGCACTTTACTATAAGGTGTGCCACCTACAACGCATCTTGGAGTGGTCCAAACCGGGGGTCACTAAGCTTTGGAAGATCGTGGAGATATCAGACAGTCCCCCTGCTGGTGGGTAGTGTAAAAAAAATAATTAGACATGTTTTAAAATAAATTAAATGTATTTATATACATATAATATATATATATATATATATATATATATATTTATATATATAAAAATATATATATATATATATATAAATATAATATATATACATCTTATATATGTGACGTCATACGTAATGTATTTTAATATTAATATAAGTACATATATTAGTATTAAAATACACTTAGAATGATGTTACATATATATAAGATATATATTATATATATATAATACATCTATATATATATATTATATTTATATATACACGTATAATTACAATAATAAATAAATAAAATCATAAAATAAATAAATAAAATATTTAAAAACATTTTTTAATAAATTATATATAGATATGTAATTTCATTCTAACTGTATTTTGTTATTAATATATATGTATTGGTAGCAAAATACACTTAGAATGACATTCTATATATATATATATCTATTTATATATAAAATACAAATAACCGCAAATATATATATATATACACCTAAATATATATAATTACATAAATAATTACATAAATACATACATCAATACACGTAGACTTTAAATACATATATATGTATACTAATTAAAATTCTATGTGTATATTTAAGTAATATTTCAACATATTTATGTGATTTAATTAGTTAAAATTTGATTGACATGCCTGACAACCCAGGCAGAAAGTGCTGAGAATTTAATTTGCTAGCACTATGTTTAACGCTGTAACTTTCCAAGACACCATAAAACCTGTATTTACTCAGGAGACTTTTTTACTGTTTTACTCAGGAGATTTCGCTGTACACAAATATTAGTGTTTCAAAATGGTAACTTGTATTACAACAATGATACTTTCAGTAAAAATGACGTTTTTTGCATTTTTCACACATGAACGGCACTTTTACTGATGATATTATTGTTGTAATACAAGTTACCATTTTGAAACACTAATATTTGTGTTCAGCAAAGTCTCCTGAGTAAAACAGTACCCCCCATGTACAGGTTTTATGGTGTTTTGGAAAGTTAGAGAGTCAAATATAAGGCTTGCATTTCATTTTTTTTTCACATTAAAATTTGCCAGATTGGTTAGGTTGCCTTTTGAGACCGTATGGTAGCCCAGGAATAAGAATTACCCCCATGATGACATACCATTTGCAAAAGTAGACAACCCAAGGTATTGCAAACAGGGTATGTCCAGTCATTTTTAGTAGCCACGTAGTTACAAACACTGGCCAAATATTAGTTTTTTGCTTTTTTCACACAAAACAAAAATGAACGCTAACTTTGGCCAGTGTTTGTGACTAAGTGGCTACTACCAAAGACTGGACATACCCCACTTGCAATACCTTGGGTAGTCTACTTTTGCAAATGGTATGCCATTATGGGGGTAAATCTCATTCCTGGGCTACCACACGGTCTCAAAGGCAGCAAAACAATCTGGAAAATTTCAATGTGAAAAAAATGAAAAATGGAATGGGCTATATTTGACCCTTTAACTTTCCAAAACACAGTAAAAACTGTTAATGGGGGCTACTGTTGTACTTCTGAGTACAACAAAAAAAAATTTCAATTTCCCACAGTTGTTTTGATTTTATTCATAATAAATTGTTTCATATATAAATATTTGATATGAAATGGAAGCCCTGTTTCCCCTGAACAAAATGATATATAATAAGTGTGGGTGCATTTAATATGAAAGAGGTGAATTACGGGTGAACAGACATACAGCGCAAATTCCAGTTTTTGTTTACGTTTTGTTTTGATCAGAACATGCACTATTGACTCTGTCCTGAAGGGGTTAAATAAATAGACAATAGTTCATTTAGCACTAGCACTAGTTCAGTTTGTCTCCGATGTAAAAAAAAAATGTGTAGGTCCCAGCAATAATGGGGTACTGCAGCGTAGTGGTGGGGTTAACACGATATGACCATATGATGGAACTGAATCAACATATTTGTTTGTGGAGATAGTTGATTTTAAGTAGTCTTGTAAAATGTAAAACTTTATTTTTGTAAATTGCCTTTTATAGCTACAAAATCAGACATATATTACCAATCAGAATGTATTGTATTTAAATCCAGTACCTATGGTCATATTCATGAATATTTCACTGTGCGTAAGTGTCTTTGTGGGTGAGTGTATAAGAACATGTTTTCAATGCCATGGTAGCTTTATTTTCCTGATAGTTTTGTTACAAATAGAGAATGTGATGACTATGCATACTGAACTGAAAAAATAATATAAACATTACTTCCCAGGGAGCCCAAAAAGCTTGGATTCCGGTGGTGTTTTTTTTTTTCTGTATATTTATTGGCAGTGAAGGTGTTAACAATTAAATATCAGTATATCCCTTTGAGATTAATATTTATTGCACATTAGAGGAGCTCCTCTCAATTAAATAATAAAGAATCGCATAATATCGTCATGATAACGCGTTTTAATTAGAAAATAACAGTCATTTCTTTTAGTAAGTTACAATAATATATTGATTTATTTCTACCTTTTAACCCAGTCACCACAAACCTCTGGAGATCCCATTGTTCCAGCTTAAGATTTTCTATTTGTTATTTTGTTTAGTTTTTTTTCCCCTATTTTTACATAGTATTCCTTTAAAATTAAATTTTTGAAAAAAAGCACATTGAAGAGTGTTTCTGATTTCTTCCGTGCGGAGACAGTATATAACAGGATTTGCTAAGTGAGGGATATAAGTATAAAGACAAAGAAGTAAGACATTTATATCAGCATTAATAACCACACGGTACAGATTTGTGAAATAAAGAGTTACACGTGGAATGTAATACAAACCAATGACCAGAAAGTGAGTGGTACAAGTGTGAAACACCTTCTGCCAACTCTTTGATCGGGATGAGGAGTGGATCATCTTAATGATGAATATATAGGACAATATTATTAAAGACAGAGGGCCAAGAAGAACAGTAACAGCAATAGTACTAGATATCTGTAGAGCAGTAGAATAGTCAGTGCACGCCAAGCTGAACACACTTGGAGTGGAGCAGAAACAGCTCTTAATTTTGTTTTTGCCGCAGTAATTAATTTGCGCACTCCGTATTGTGCTGTGAGATGGCGCAATAGCAGCTAAAATCCAGACAAGGCTACAGAGAATGGCAGCAAACTTATTGGTTACTATGGAGGGATATCTCAGCGGCTTGCAAATGGCAACATAACGATCAAGTGCCATCACCATGATGAGAAAAGAGTCAAGTGACCCGAGAAAGTGGACAAAAAATAACTGAGTGATGCATCCTGGTACAGACATTGATCCATCTCCATTCCAGTACTTGGCTACAATTTTGGGCAAGGTGATTGTGTCAAATAGCAGGTCTGAGAGAGCGAGATTTCCAATGAACTTGTACATCGGGTGGTGTAGATTCCGTTGTGAAAATACCAGTAATATCACAATGCCGTTTGTAATCAATGACATGTTATAGATGAGGAACATTGCCACAGATACCAGAATCTCATATTTCTCGGGGAGTCCCGGGAAGACAAGAAGTTCATATGAAAAAATACCAGAATTATTAGCCATTAGCTTGTCCAAAAAGAAGATCTTCTGGAGAAGAAAACAATAATAATGGGATACCATGATTTACTCAGTCGTACTAATCTTACATAAAGTGCACAAATAATTTAAAGGTAGTATTTCTGTCCCACATATTGATATAAAGAGGATACAGGTTCTTCGAACACATTCATTTTACAGAATATTAACTGAGATGACAGAGATTTTATAATCAATATCAGAAATATTAAACCTTTATTTCTGAACACTTTCCAATAACATAAAAAACCCTGATATTTCAAGATATTTGTAACGGCCCCTGGTGCTCTGGACCTGGAACAAACCACAGTTTGGTTGGCTTTGTTGTATTCATATATTGAAAATGAACGTTCTTCCCAAAGTTTTGTACATACAGCAGACCTTGATAGTACTCTCATCTGGTCACACAAACACCCTAGATTATCACTCAAGGTACTGACGGGGCACAAAACACAGGGTGACCGGATTCAGATGTGTAAGGAAAGAGTTTAAGTTTTATATTCTAGAAAGAGTTTAAGTTTTATAATAACAATTAAACTATTTCCTAACACATCTGATTCATTCTGCAGGTGTGGACTCACAGGTGACACCACAGGCCACATATGGTGGTCATGTAAAGTGATACATACATACTGGATTATGATAACAGCACTAATCCAAATGATCACGGGAATACAATTAACCACCTCACCTAAAATCCTTCTATTTCTCCTATACCCTTTTTCTGTACCCATACCTGATCACAGGCTCCTTAACCATCTTACAACAGCCACAAATCTTCTGATATCCATATACTGGAAAAAAAACTCACCACCCTCACAATCAGGGACTGGATCTCTTGAGCTGAATCTATTAGGGTCATGGATGAACTACATTCGCACTCATATGCCCAATACCTCAGTAGTTGGAAACCGTGGTTAGACTACTTGAAATCTCTACCCAACCATTAAGACCCTTACCTCCCCCATCCACTTAATCATGGACTACACCAGGATTTCTCTTAAACTCTTCTCCAAGGTTATTCTCCACCAGGCCACACACTACCCACACTCACGCCACCGGGATATACCAGCTCCTTATGCTATATTTTAAAATCAATATAAGCAAGTTACAGTCTATTGTACAAACAGCAACACTGTCAGTACGCAGATGTTTCTGGTTTATTTAAAGCATTATATCTAGATTTTGTTTTCACTGTCCACCACAAGATTGTAAGTCATTCTTAAATGTATAGATCTCAGGCTGAATTGCGAATTCATTTCCATAACCAAAATTATTTACTAAAGTGAGAATTAGAAAAAAAAAATGGAAAAAATCTGGTGAAAATGACTGAATAAAGACTGCAATAGCAATTCTCATATTTACTAAAAGCCAAGTTTGATTGAGCAAATCTGCAGCAATCAGCTAGATGCATTTATTGTCCAGACTAAAATCAGGGCTTTCGCATCCAAACCTGATACAAAGTATACGATTCTGAAGATTCACAAAGCACCGATTTAATAAAATTCTAGCAGGATGCACATTCACAAATGATCATTTGTTTGCCTTTATGCAATCCAACCATTGTTTTTGCCTATTTTCCAACTGGTTGCTAGGTCTTCAAATGGGTAAGTAGTTTTTTTTTTTAATTCGGTCCAGATTTAAATAATTTCAGCTATCTGGAGGTGTTTGGTCTAGCTGAAATCCAAATCTGAATTGAAAAGTCCAGACATTGATAAATAGCGTGAACAATGCCTGGGTTTAGCAGTTTGGTTGGCCCTGTATGCAGTCGGATAGTTTTGCCCCATTCAGTATGGGGCCATTCAGACTTAGTGGATAACTCCATAAGTGAATTCAAAGTGAATTACGGTACAAATTTAGGAACAAAGTAGTCAAACGGAAAGCATTGATAACTTAGATATGAAATTCAATTTGAATTTATTTTAAATTCTTACTTTAGTTAATAACCTTGTAAGTGTTCTGGGTGCCTAACTGATGGTCCAGAAATGCTGATAGTCATAACTGATAGACCAAAAATGTACCTGATCTCTTGGTACCATTTGGGCACCATGCACTTTAGAGCAATGAAGAGGTGCTCACAGTACTTTACTGATTTTTAAAAATGTTAATATTGAAAAAAAAAAAAAAGAAAGAAATATATATATATTAAAAACATAACACAATGAATACAACTCATAAACAAGGGGAAGACATTAAGATAGTACAAGATAGATAAATTCAATTCTAGCCAAAAAATAACAATTCATATAATCTTTAGAATAATAATAGTGAGTTGGATAGCGATGTGCTTACTCTACCAATAAATCCAATAAGATTGGAGCATATAATACAAAGGAGAAATTGAGAATAACCTATTACTCACCTGTTATTCAATGTCTGTGATACATGGGTCATTGTTATACAGGTAGGCTTGCTGTCATAATCAGTCGTATTTATACACAGATACAGTGTCTTAATGAAGTCTCTTGGACATTGACATGTCATAATAAAATGCATCAAGGGAGAAGCTCACTGTATGATTAATGCTTTGTAAGCATTTCAACGTATGCTCTTAATTAAACATTCTTTCTAGTTAAATATATTATTATTGTTTGTTATTGTGAAGATTTAACTATTTAGGGCAGGGATAGGACATTTTCAGCACTCCAAGTGTTGAGGACAACATCTCCCATAATGCTCTTACAGCCATAATAAAGGCAGCTTCTCAGGAGAGATGTAGTCCATAAAATCCAGAGTGCCATTGGGTGCCTAACCCCAATTTAATGGGTTATTTATGAAATGGAGAATGTAGAGAGTTGAAAACTGAATTGCAGCTTACAGCAGAACTAAACATGTTTCTTATTCACCACAATTCACTATTTGCAGGGTTACTTACTAAAATGAAAATTCAAACAGTTAAAGGACCACTATAGGCACCCAGACCACTTCAGCTCAATGAAGTAGTCTGGGTGCCAGGTCCCTCTAGTTTTAACCCTGCAGCTGAAAACATAGCAGTTTCAGAGAAACTGAGGGCTAATCTAGCCTCTAGTGGCTGTCTCACTGACAGCCGCTAGAGGCCGCTTCCACGATTCTCACTGTGAAAATCACAGTGAGAAGACGCTAGATGTCCATAGGAAAGCATTGAGTAATGCTTTCATATGGGCTGTTTGAATGTAACATTCATTCCAAATCCAAATTACAGCACCGGAACTGGAGATTTAT